>NC_136062.1:274591738-276991738 GCF_964261635.1 Lissotriton helveticus
CGCAATTGCTGAACACAGGGTCCAACAGGTGTCCCTTTGTGTGGGTGGGAGTATTCACTCGTTGACTGAGTTGTAGTGCGGCCAGGTCGTCAGTTAAGGTAGTGGCCGTTACATCTGCTGGAGAGTCAAAGTGTAGATTCAGGTCGCCTATCACGACGAAATTAGCAGCAGTGCAGATACGAGGTGCTATCGTTGCTGGGAGACTGCTGTGAAAGAGTTTTGGAGGGCCAGGTGGGCGGTATATCAAGGTGCCCGAGAGACAGTGATTGGGGGAAAACTCCAGCGCGAAAGCTAAGTTTTCACAGTCTGGAATGTTTTCCATTATGGGCCGGCAACGATATTGATCTTTTACTATAATTGCAAGTCCTCCCCCTCTGCCATCTGGGCGATCTTGACGAGTGATTTGGTAGCCGGTAGGAAGGGCGGCAACCACATCGGGGTCAGAATCAGCCGTTAACCATGTTTCCGTAAGAAACAGTGCGTCTGGTTTACGTTCTTCTAGTAAAAGGGATATTTCCAGCCTGTGTTTGGGGAGGGATCGGCAATTTAAGAGAAGCATACGGTATTCGTGGCGTGAGAGTTTTCTGTGCCTTGTGGGGAGGGGTGCAGTGCATTTTAGACAATTGACAGGGAGGGGTGTGGTGTCAGGAGCATACCTTCGACAATCATGTACCGTAGGTCTCAAATCATGGAGGGCAGCCGAGCTGTAGGCCAGGGTCTGGATTGCCTGGGTGGTAAGAGGTATGGCCCCTGGCCCAGACTGGCCCAGACTTGTAAAGGTTGTTTCCCGTTCTGATTGGTGTGTTAACCAAATCCTACCTTAGGACCAATCGAAATTGGGGATTCTGACACTTTGCAACATTTGGGGGGTGGTACCCTGTCCCAAAACAGTATATCTACCCTGGGTTCACCTAGGGAAATTGTCCGACTTGTTTGAATAGCTGACCTGTCACTGACCCAACGCACTCAATAGGTGACTTGATACAGAGGTGCTGCGGAGCTCTCTGTCCGAAATTGACCATAGACTAAGGTTTTACTAAACCTTAAAAGTGCTGGCGGAGCACTTTGCTGGGAGTTCGCTGACCCAATCGGGGTCTTGACTGATAGCTGCAGAGAGGGTGGAGCGCAGGCGTTGCTTCCAAACTGCGGGTGCTGGTCGTATCCTGGTGGTCCTGTCCTGATCCTAATCTGAGGGTTTCCTGTCCTGTCCTGGGTGTCCATTCTGCACCTGCTGTCCATTGAGGGGTATCCTTCCTTGAGGGTTTCCTGTCCTTAACTGACCCGTGGCCAGGGTTTGGTTTTTCACACCAGTCTAGGTAAATATTGCTCTAAATCTCTTGAAACTGCACCTTTCTATTTTTCTGTCTTTGCTTTAATAAAGACATATCTTTGCATATGATAAGTTTTTCCATGCTTTTCCGCAACTCATTGCATCTCATGAAACGTATGCATTTATTTTCATAGCGTGTTCCTATGTTACCCTTCCTTTTACAAATAATTTTCTTGTTTACAGTTTATAACTGGTTTGATGGGTTCTATAAATTTTCTCACTAAACTGAATGAAGAGATTTTTCTGAAGTTATAGCGTGTCCTATTTTTCACGTTAATCGAACTGTTTAGTTTTCTTAAATTTTCCATTCCATAGTATAAATGATACTTGCCCTAGTTAATTCTTCATCACCCATGTCCACTCTTGTATGATTAGTTTACTAGCTTAGCAGGTTCCCAGTCGCATTTCTCTTGAATCCAAAATGTTTTGTTATTTTGCTTACTGACTTTCTGCTCAATGTAAGTTGGATTTTCACACTGATTTGAACTTTATATAAACTTTATAAAACTTCTAGTTGTCCGTGGTCATTTTATGAAAGTAAAGTCATTTATTGAAGTGTATATTATTTGCTGCCTTTCCTTTTACAGCTAGCTCCCTGATCCATTGTGGTCATAGGTACCCGTAACAGTGGATGGTAAGTCGGGTACACTAGAAATAATCGAAAGGAATCCCACAATTATTGGTAGTAGATTGTGACGTCATCCGATCAATGTATCTGGTGATTTGAAATATATGGGCCCGAAGCCGGAAGTGGCGAAATTATTGGTCGGGTGACCCGCGATCTCTAGCAGTAATTTTCTGGTAGCAGAGTTATGGTTAGGGAATAGTTAAAGGTTAGGTAGGACTAGTTAGTCTAGCTAAGTCGGAAGCTGCTAGTATTGATGCTGCTATAAGAGCAGGCACTTCAGGAGATCTGATCAATCACTTGAAATGTTTGCTTTGAAAAATTATGAAATGTTTTAAAGTGTTTTTCTTATTATTGTATTGATATATGTATTAACCCATTCGCTCGTAATTGTTAAATGTTTTGTTTGGAATCCCCGGGGAATTGAATAGCGAGTGGTGAATAGAATCCATTCGTTTGAGGTCACTGGCTTTTAGGAAAGTTGGTGCAGGTTAGGCAGAACTGGAAGCACTAACTAGGGTTTTCTGAATGTATGATTGAATAAATGTTAGTGATGAGGTTCCTTGGCAAAATTCCTACTGTGGCATAACCTAGTGAGGGTCGCACCGGAAGAGTAGCAGGTTCATCGGAGCTCGAATGAAAGCAAAGGGGCTCGCTGGGGAAACCTTAGTCTCGGATATATCCCGGTAAAGTGGATGAGTCTAGGGGAGTAACAGGTTCTCCAATGCTAGTGTGAAGGGTAGGCAGAAGAGATCTACTCGTAGTGAGTGAAAAGTAAATGGAAGTAGTTTACTTGCAGTAAAACAAATCTTTCCTGTCTAGACACTTGAGCACAGTGGCAAATGTGTATTCGTTGTTAAATAACCAAGCACTAAGCACCTTAGAAAGTAAGAAAGTTTCCGTTACCTTGTGAAGGAGGGAGTCAGTCGCGAAGCCGCTCTGACGTCACTCCGTGCCGCGCTGGGATTGGTAGACGCAGCGGGCTGGTAGTGGAGCTGGAATTGTAAGGGAGAGGTGAGCGCCGGAGCGTGGGAACTGTCTCACGAAAGGGCCGCGCACCCATTGGCCGGAAAATATTTGAACTCGTGCACCTCATTGGTCGCACGAAATTACAAGACGCATTCTGATTGGGAGTAATTTTGTAAACAAAGTTAAGCGTAGGAATCGTATGTGGCACTCGTACAGACCGCATACTAGACCCGATCCGAGAGATTTGGGATTTCAGAGAGATCAGTTTAAAGGCATAAAGCACGACATTATGTACGGAAATAAGAGAAAATTGTCCCTTGTAAACAAAGTGAAGAATTATTTCAAAAAGGACAAGCCGATTAAAACTAGAGACGGTGTTGTCATTCCACCACCAAATACTCCCGCATCTTTCATGATGTTCGATAAAGGGTACAACACATGTGTATGGTTGGAAAATTGGGCAGAATACACGAAAGATGACGGAGTATTGGCTTTTCCGTTAGACGGAACATTTAACAGCAGGATTCTGTTTAATTTGAGAACCCGAATGAATGATTTACATCCCAGACCTAGGTTAACGCAGTATGAAGCACTAGAGGAATGGGAGATTGAGGCTTTTGAAAGGGACAAGCCCCGATTGGATAAAGGATTGACAAAATGTTATCCAAAACTGAAGCAAGAAGCCCGAGCCCAAAAGATGAAACAATGGAGGCAGAGTATGATTGTTGAGGGACTGTTTCCCATGATGCCAGCAGAGGATCCTCCTGGGGGGGGGGAAAGGACAGACAAATCCAAACACTGGGGGCCCCTCGGAGAATCAGATGACGAATTATTAGATGACATATGCATGAGAAGTCCGCCTCCTTATAATGAAGGACACCGACCTTCAAGTGCAGGGGATATTCCCCGGAGACCTCTACAAAGGGAAGAGGTCAGGTCCGCAAGTGTAGGAGGGGATTATCCAATTCCTCCTTATACTGAGAATCTAGGACCCGTAGAAACCAGAAATATTTACCCAAAGAGACCAGCTGGTGGGGAGACAGGATATTCACGTGAGCGGGATTTATTTCCTCGATCTCCCTACGGAGGCGAGGTGAGATCCTTAAGTTCAGGAATGCCGTTATCACAGCCTCTATATGAAAAGGAACCAAGATCCCTAGGTACAGGAAGTTTGTCCCCAAGACCTAATTATGGCGAAGGACCAAGTGAAACCCATCCCACTGCCCCGAGTTATGCTCCAACTCTAACCCCACAGGTATTACATGACCAATCTTTGGACAGGTTATTAGAAGAGAAAGAGCGAGAAGCGCTAGCAAAGCAGAGAGCTGAGATAATACAGAAAATGTCACAGCTAAATACAAGTCCTGAGGCCTTAACGCTCCCAGTAACTATCGGACCAGTGGTTCCGTTGTACGGGGACCGTCAAGGGACTCCGAAAACTCCAGTAATTACTCCTGTCATTGCACCGGCCAGACCAGAACCCTTAATTGTAGATGACCAGACAAGTGAGTGCGAGTCGGAGGTCTCGCTACTAGATCTGCCCGTTAGAAATGTCGGAAAAAGGATACAGAAAAGACATAATCCTTTTAATGCGAGGGAAATTCAAATGGAATCGACCTCAGGTACTAAGAGTGTCACATTGGTGACTCCTGAAAAAATCGAAAGATGGAGTCAAGAATTTGAAAAACAAGTGTCCCCAACGAAACCTTTAGATCTCTACAAGCTGAGAATAGAAATAGAGGAATTAATGGCAGGAAACGTAGGATTAGACAGATTAAATACCTACTCCGAAGACGAAATGCTGTTTATCTGCAAGAGTCTCACCCGAAATACCCGAGTACTTCATGAAAAGCTGACAGACACTGCTGCTAGCATGGGAATAGATATTTCAAAATCGAAACCTCTGCAGAAACCATACAGAGCAGATTTCTCAGACAAGGATTTGGAAAACTTGAATGTTTCAGGGAAGAAAGCACAGGTCAAAGAACTATTGACAGTATTACAAAAATGGGGAGATGTGGAAAGATGGAAAGCCAGATGGGTCAAGAAAAAGGATGAGGCCAGGTCTAGGCAGGCAACTCCCGAATTTGTTCTAAAGGAAGCTGACAAACCAGAACAGTTATGCCCTATGCGTGAAGTACCAGGTGGAAAATATGTACATGTTCCATGGTCCAGACAGGATATTGTATCCTTTACTAATGATTTTCCGAAATTACGAGAAAAGCCCGTGGATTGGTATAGGCAGGTAGAAAGATTCGTAAAAGTGCAAAAATGCCTGTGGAAGGACCTGGATGGGTTCTTCGACATCGTGGTCCCTGTAGATCTATGGACCGAGTGTAAAATAGCCATAGCTTGGCCTAGTGAGGAATACGCGAGAGATGAAAAAACAGGAGAACCATCGAAGGAAGTAATGAGAAAATATGAACAGGTAATTCAATATCTCAAAGAAAAGGTGCCAGCAAAGGAAACTGATTGGACCAAGATAGATAGAACCACGCAAGAAAGAGACGAGACAGTGCATTCCTTTTATGAAAGGCTGTTGCAGGTGTTCAAAACATACAGCGGTATAGATAACATCGAGATGAAGGATATGACACACTTCATTTACAGGTTTGTAAACGGTTTAAGGCCTGAAATCTGTCAATGGATAAAGGATAATAAAATCTGTTGGCATACAAAAAAAATAGATGAGGTCCTACGGTACGCAAAGTACTGTGAGGACGAGATGGCAGAGAAGAAAAAGGCTCTCAAGGAGAAGGTTATGTGGGCTCAAGTAAAGCTCGCAGAACAGCAGGAAAAGCAGTTAAACAACATGAACAAAACTACCCCGAACCAAAGCACTGGGGGTGGGGGTGGAGGAAAACCTAGACCGAAAATGAGTAGAGAGGAAGCTAAGAAGAAATTTCCTTGCCATCAGTGCGGGGAAATTGGACACTGGAGAGACGAGTGTCCCTATTTACAAGATGATAATGCCCAAACACCTGATTTAATTCCACAGACGCAGAATGAAAAACAAAGAAAGACCCCGCAGCAGGTAAAAACGATCCAAGTGCCCAGAGCGCCAAAACCTATTTTTAAGGGAAAATCACCACAGGGTGATGACGTAGAAATCTGGGGAGGGAATGAAATTAGAAATGCAGCAACTTCGCAGTATTTGTTGAACGACACTTTCTTCTGTGACGACCAGTACTGACGGGGCCTGAGAGGGGAGGACGAGGAGTGCGTACTTGGCGCCTCCTTGCCGGTAGACCAGTCGGGACCATACATTGAAGGAAAGGTTGATGGAAATGATGTCACCTTCCTGTTGGACACTGGTGCTACCCGTTCTACTGTAAGAACAGTGGACGTTCCAAACCTACCCCTCTCGGGAGAAGCAATCCAAGTAGTGGGTGTATCTAATCAATTGATTAGTACACCTGTTACCGAGCCCATGGAGATCTCAATTGGAAATTTCAAGCAAATGCACAGATTTGTTGTCTGTGATACCAGTCCGGTAAACTTACTGGGACGTGATTTGCTGTGCAAAATGAATTGTACCATCTTTTGCACACCAAAGGGCGTCGAAATTCAAACCCCAGACGAAGACTGTATCTACAAGTTAATGTTAATTAGGCCTGACTCAGAAATAAAATGAATGACTATACAAGACTTACCTGAAGAACTCCAACAGACAGTGAAACCAGAAGTGTGGGACTTTACAGGGAAGGATGTAGGATTAATGAAAAACGTAGACCCCATACAAATAACCATGAGAGAAAATGCAGTATACCCCAATACCAAGCCTTACAGAATGAGTGCAGAAGTAAGAGCAGATGTTGCCATTGAAATACAGAAATTGCTAGAAGCAAACATCATACAGGAAGTAATGAGTAGCCCATGCAACTCACCCATTATGGGCATCAAAAAGCTTAATGGCAAGTACAGAGTAGTTCAGGACCTAAGAAAGGTAAACAAAATAGTGGTTCCTTGCTGCCCTATTGTCCCGAACCCAGCAGTAATTCTGTATCAGATCCCCTGGGATGCTGAATGGTTCACTGTGATAGACCTATGTCATGCATTCTTTTCGATCCCATTGCATCCAGATAGCAAATTTCTTTTCTCATTTGCTTTCAACAGTAACGTGTATGTCTGGAACAGGGTCCCCCAGGGGTACACAGAAAGCCCCTCTATTTTTAATCAGATCTTGAAAAAATGTCTTGAAACTTTAGTCTTACCTGGAAAGTCCGTTTTTGTCCAGTACATTGACGACCTATTGGTGGCGTCCAAAAGTCATAGGGACTGCGTGGTTGACACCATTGCCCTACTAAATCACCTGAGTGAAAAGGGACATAAAGTGGCCCCTGAGAAATTACAGTTCTGTTCGAAATCAGTGAAGTATCTGGGACACCAGATAGAAAAAGGCATAAGAAAAGTTACCTCAGAAAGAGTTAGAATAATTCAAAATATGCAGTTACCCCGTACTCAGAAAGAAATCAGAATGTTCCTCGGAGTTGTAGGTTACTGCAGGCAATGGATTGTGGGATTCGCAGTCCTTGCAAAGCCCTTGATTCAGATGACAAAGAGAGGAGCGAAAGACCCAGTTGAATGGAATGACGAGAGCTTGACAGCTTTCACAAAATTACGAAATTGTCTGTGTACAGCTCCTGCTCTAGGGATGCCTGATTACTCCAAGGAGTTTGGCCTATTCTGTGACACTCGTGACAATTGTGCATTGTCAGTCCTAACTCAGGAACATGGCACGACCAGAAGGCCTGTGGCATATTTTTCTGCCACTTTGGATCCAGTGGCGGCTGGATTACCGGGATGTCTGAAAGCAGTAGCTGCAACATGCACCAGTTTAGAACAAAGTGAGTCCATTATCATGGGACATCCTGTAACTGTGTATGTTCCACATGCAGTTGTGATCCTATTGACTCGCACAAAAACTCAGTATCTCACCCCTAGTCGGCTGACTAAATATGAGAGGATTCTCATGAGTGCTGCAAACATTGTCATCACCAGATGCAATATTTTGAACCCCGCCACTCTACTCCCTGAATCAATGGTAATGGAAGGTAAGGGAGATGATGAGCATGACTGTATTGATCTGACAGAGTTCAGTACTAATTCTCGCCCAGACATTAAAGAAACTCCTTTGCCTGTGCATGATGAGGAATGCTTTGTGGATGGTTCGTGCCTGAGGCATGAACTGGGGGGCCTAAGTGCTGCCTATGCTGTGGTCACTTTATACAAAATTGAGGAAGCAGCTTATTTATTTGGAGTAAAGTCTGCACAAGTAGCTGAATTGATCGCTTTGATTAGAGCTTGCAAATTGGGAAAAGACAAAAGAATAACAGTTTATACTGACAGCCAGTACTGTTATGGGGTGGTGCATGACTTTGGCCAGTTATGGCTACAAAGAGAATTCCTGACTTCATCAGGTACCCCCATACGAAATGGAAAAGTGGTTCAAGACCTTTTAGAGGCAATCCAATTTCCAAAGGAATTGGCAGTGGTCAAATGTGTTGCTCATAAGAAGGGCCTTGACCCTGTATCTTTGGGAAACGATTTTGCTGATCGGGTGGCAAAACAATGAGCCATGGAGCAGATGCGAATAAATCCGAAGCGGGGTGGGACTGGAAACAGCTGCCAACTTAGGATGTTTGAAGAAGTGCCTACATGGGATGAAGTGAGAGAATGGCAGCATGTGACGCCCTGGGAGGAAAAAGAGAAGTGGAAGGAGGAAGGTTGTAAACCAAGACGTGAGGATGGTGTCATTGTGGGCCCGAATGGTATGCCTGTGTTACCCAGACAACTACTTGCCCCAATGGCCAGACTGATACATGAAGGATCACACATTGGTAGGGATGCCATGATTCTGGTATTTCAACAGACTTGGTACAACAAGAAATTCAGGAAAGTAGCAGAGTCCCTTTGCCTGAGGTGCTTGACATGTCAGCAGTTCAACGCTGGCAAAAGAACCGTAGTTGAACTAATGAAAATTGGGAGATCAGGGGGTCCCTTTGTGAGAATACAAATTGATTTCATCACCATGCCACGATGTGAGGGAAAAAGATATGTCCTTGTCATTATCTGCCTATTTTCAAAGTGGGTGGAAGCTTACCCTGCCACACAGTGTGACGCCATAACAGTAGCCAAGCTCCTACTAAAAGAGTTGATACCTAGGTTCGGGGTTCCAGTCTTTATTGACTCAGATAGAGGCACCCATTTTCAGAATGAAATTTTGGCCCAGCTTTGCCAAGCATTCGGGATCACACAAAAGCTGCACTCTGCATATCATCCAGAGGCTTCTGGAGTGGTAGAACAAATAAATGGCACCATAAAGAATAGATTGGCAAAAATATGTGATTCTACTGGCTTGAACTGGATAAATGCCTTGCCTCTTGTTCTGATGGGACTCAGAAGCATTCCAGATCGGAGAACAGGCCTGAGCCCCCATGAGATCTTGATGGGAAGAGTGATGAGACAAGCATGGGTACCAGGATACAAACTGTTAAGCATTTCTGATGATTTGGTACTTGAATACTGCAAGCAACTGGGTGACCAAGTGCGTTCTATCTCTCGCCAGATTGGGGCAGACGCCGTCGCCAACCCGACAACACCAGTTCACAAATTGGTTCCTGGTGACTGGGTTAAAATAAAGAAGCACACTCGTTCAAGTTGCCTTGCACCAAGGTGGGGAAAAAAGCGGCAAGTAATCCTGGTAACGACGACCGCTGTGAAGTGCGCCGGCGTTCCCAAGTGGATCCATGCCAGCCATACCCAGAAGGTGATACCCGACGAGGAGCCTGGAGCAGAAGGTCGTCCAGCTGAGGGGTCTGCAGATGTTGGTCCTGAAGTAGCTGACGACAGACGACCGAGCACCAGCCCAGCTGAGGGTCCCACAGACGTTGGCCCGGAGGTAGCTGATGACGTGCGGCCAAGCACCAGTACTGCTGAACATCCAACGGAGGCTGGTCCAGAAGTAGCTGATGACGAGCTGCCGGGAATCTGGCCAGAGGATTGGATACCCATAGTCGATCTCTCTGGAGATTCACTCAGAACAAGAGAGCGAATAAGAGAAGACAGAGAGTGGAATAGTGAGGTCGAGCAAGGCACAGGCGAAGACCCTCAGATCATTGAGATTCACATCAAGTCTGAGGACGAAGAAGAAGGTCATACAGGGACAGATCAGGTGATTGACACACCTCCACTAACTCCTGAAATAGAAAAGGGACAGACTAGAAAAAGTGTAATAGTTCGAGCAGAAGAAAATCAAGGGATCGAAGTGCTTGAACAGGATCAGTTAGAATTAGAAGAACGTGTTCAGGACAAAGAAATAGAGACATTCAAAAGCAAAAACAAAAATTCACCTGAACCAGGCCAGCTTAGTAACCAGGCAGAAGAAATAGATACAAGACCTGGGACTAGTCAGACAGGAAGGGAAGAAACAGAAATTGAAGTGCCACAAACAAGTGAAAATAAAAGGACGTTAGAAGAAAGCCAGATCACAGTGCCAGCAAAAAGACTAAAGAAAAAGAAGCACATAGAGCCAAGGTATGTTAAGAGACTGAAATTAAGAATAAAAACAGTCCAAGAGAAACTTGGAGATATAAGAAGAAGTCCCCGAATTGCAGAAATACCTGAAGATAGCTCCAAGAGAAGAAGTGAGCGAATAAAAAGACAAAACGAAAAATATCAGGATCCGGAGTGGACCTACTTAATCTTGGAAAATTTTGAGGAACTTGATATCACTGACGAAAGTGATGGAGAACAGGTTGCTGAGTACTCTGAAGAAGAGGAAGACAAGCTCACCTGAGGTTGCACAGAGTAAGCTATCTGTGTAAACTTACAAAGAGGGGTTGAGAAACTTCTTCTGAGCCAAAATGTCTGAGTCAAGAACGAATGGAAGACCTAGTTGTAGTTGTTGCAAAACATGCTGCAAAGTATGTATATGTAGTATAGTTTTAGTTATATTAGTTTGGATAGGACTAACAGTTTTCATTCCCTTTATGGTTAGTAAAAATACTAATATTTCCCCTACACAGATTGCTGACACTGAAGAACTGACAACACGAAGTGTAGAAAGACGTGAGAAAGCACTCAGACAAACAAAACGAGACTTAGATGCATCAGATGAGGAAGGACTACATTACCACGGAATTAGGAATCAGATACACTTAAATGTTTTCGCAAACTTGTTAGTACACTATGTAGAGACTATGGAGATAGAGGATTGCTATGTCTGCATGAAGCTACCTACTTCTGTAGCTGAAGGCGTGACATACCATCACTTGCCTCTGACATAAGGAGTTTTCTGTAGTATTTTAGCAAGCTTATTTTACAAAAGAGGACCGTTACAGTACTATTACTCTAACAATGACGTGATCTTTTCTGAACTTCCCATTCGTGGAAATCTGAATCCTGTACATACCAAAAGTGACGTAATACGCTATATGGGAGACTACTTTCTCACTATAGGCAATATAGACATAGCTGAAGCACATAGAGACAACCTGACCTGTTCATTGCATGAACAAGAAAAAATATTTTTAAACATGGCAGAGAGGAGAAGGGAGAGTTTCCAAAGAAAGGCAAATGACAAAGGGCAGAAAACGCCTAAATGGGCTGAGAACATGGAAAGCACCTCAACTGGTGGGGCGGGACCTGCTCTGTTGCTGGATTTCGAAAAGAAAGGGAAACTCTGTCTTCACCGCGAGAAGACTGATTATTATAATAACATTTTCATTGGTTCCAGTCAATGTGAGCACAATTACAAGGTAATTGGAGGTTGGGGTTTCAAAAATGGGTCAGAGCCTGTATTTCCTGGAATTTATTATATATGTGGAGACAAAGCTTATTTCAAATTGCCGGATCACCAGTATGGAAGCTGCTACTTTGGGATTGTCTTCCCGAAAATATACCATGTGAATGAAATTGCTGGAAGCAATGAAAACACTAATGGCTTAGTGCGTAGTAAAAGAGAAAGCGTAGGTGAAATAATGGGTAGTATTTTTAGTGCACTGATACCTGGAGTGGGAGTGGTTCTGAACACTCACAGAATTTGCAAATTGTCCACATTAGTGGATGTGCTGTCTACTGACACAGCTCATGGATTTCTGCTGGTCAATACCGAAATGGTTGCGATCAGATCAATGGTTTTGCAGGACAGACTTGCTCTTGACACCTTATTAGCAAAAGAGGGCGGAGTCTGCCGGGTGTTGAAGGCGCAACATTGTTGCACTTACATTCCGGACAAAAGCGTGCAGCTCAAAAGATATGTGAAAAACATTACTAATTTGGAAAAGGAACTCAAACCACTCGAGGTTGACAGTGCTTGGAAGAGACTAGTTGATGGTCTCTCAAATGTAGGTCACTGGTTTGCTAACTTAGGTAGAAGCTTATTGTTCAAAGTAATGATGCCAATTGGAATTATAGGTCGTATCCTATTTTTCATATTCGTCTGTTGCAAATGCCGAAGGCATACTAAGAAGTATCAGGTGAATGCAAGAGGAGTGAAACGGAATGCGGATGAGCTTGAATTGGAGGAAATGAATAATCAGATTTACAAAAGGGTGAAAAATTCTCACCCTACCAAAAATGAGGAGGAAAAACTGAATCGCATGTTGGAAGAGATAGAGTTGTACAAAGTATGAAAGAAAGTTGGCATCTGGTTCCATTTATGTGTGATGATAGTAAATATCATCAAAGAGGGGATTGATAGAGCAAGATTTCGCATCGCGACTTGCTCGATTCATGAACCTCGATTTTGCCATAACCTCATAATAAACGTACGTTATTATTAATATCTTTATTTTGGAGCTGCGTGAAAGGTAGCGAAGCTTGCCTATGTGTTCTACTAATACGATTAATCCTCGTCCCTAAAATGGCCGCTGCTTGGCTTTTCGTTTCTGCGCATGCGTGAGGCATAGTCAGCTGACATGACGCAGTCAGAATTCGAGAGGGAAAAGGTGCGCATGCGTAATAGCAATAACGTGCTGAAGCTTTGTGCTGCTGCTCCTGTGATGTTATTCGTTGCACTTATTCACTAATGCATAGTATATTTTTATAATGATGAAACTAAAGTACCAACTTATAACATGTAATACATTCATTTATTTCTATGTATTAATTTGTTTTCGCTTACTTTTCATGTATCCTCGACACTGAGGGGTAACGGGGCTGGGGAGTCCATCTTGGAGGGTATTTCTGCGCAGAATCAGCCGTGGTGCGGTGACATTGAAACCAAGCCAAAGAAGGTTGATGCCAGAGCCAGCATGGGAACGTGCACCTTCTCCCAGCCAAGGCCTCATGATTGTATTCTATTTGTATCAAATTGTATTCTTTCCATTGTATTCTCTGCAACTTCTCGTGGGAACCCCAATCTTGCTAGGCGGCACCCTAGGATGCTAAGTAGGGCTTGTAATAGTCTGTTCTGATTGGTGTGTTAACCAAATCCTACCTTAGGACCAATCGAAATTGGGGATTCTGACACTTTGCAACATTTGGGGGGTGGTACCCTGTCCCAAAACAGTATATCTACCCTGGGTTCACCTAGGGAAATTGTCCGACTTGTCTGAATAGCTGACCTGTCACTGACCCAACGCACTCAATAGGTGACTTGATACAGAGGTGCTGCGGAGCTCTCTGTCCGAAATTGACCATAGACTAAGGTTTTACTAAACCTTAAAAGTGCTGGCGGAGCACTTTGCTGGGAGTTCGCTGACCTAATCGGGGTCTTGACTGATAGCTGCAGAGAGGGTGGAGCGCAGGCGTTGCTTCCAAACTGCGGGTGCTGGTCGTATCCTGGTGGTCCTGTCCTGATCCTAATCTGAGGGTTTCCTGTCCTGTCCTGGGTGTCCATTCTGCACCTGCTGTCCATTGAGGAGTATCCTTCCTTGAGGGTTTCCTGTCCTTAACTGACCCGTGGCCAGGGTTTGGTTTTTCACACCAGTCTAGGTAAATATTGCTCTAAATCTCTTGAAACTGCACCTTTCTATTTTTCTGTCTTTGCTTTAATAAAGACATATCTTTGCATATGATAAGTTTTTCCATGCTTTTCCGCAACTCATTGCATCTCATGAAACGTATGCATTTATTTTCATAGCGTGTTCCTATGTTACCCTTCCTTTTACAAATAATTTTCTTGTTTACAGTTTATAACTGGTTTGATGGGTTCTATAAATTTTCTCACTAAACTGAATGAAGAGATTTTTCTGAAGTTATAGCGTGTCCTATTTTTCACGTTAATCGAACTGTTTAGTTTTCTAAAATTTTCCATTCCATAGTATAAATGATACTTGCCCTAGTTAATTCTTCATCACCCATGTCCACTCTTGTATGATTAGTTTACTAGCTTAGCAGGTTCCCAGTCGCATTTCTCTTGAATCCAAAATGTTTTGTTATTTTGCTTACTGACTTTCTGCTCAATGTAAGTTGGATTTTCACACTGATTTGAACTTTATATAAACTTTATAAAACTTCTAGTTGTCTGTGGTCATTTTATGAAAGTAAAGTCATTTATTGAAGTGTATATTATTTGCTGCCTTTCCTTTTACAGCTAGCTCCCTGATCCATTGTGGTCATAGGTACCCGTAACAGTGGATGGTAAGTCGGGTACACTAGAAATAATCGAAAGGAATCCCACAATTATTGGTAGTAGATTGTGACGTCATCCGATCAATGTATCTGGTGATTTGAAATATATGGGCCCGAAGCCGGAAGTGGTGAAATTATTGGTCGGGTGACCCGCGATCTCTAGCACCCCCTACTATAATGATGACCATGACCAATATGACAAAGGCAACATATTTCATGACACACCAAAGTACTCTTATTTGATCACCAGTGTGGTGCGTCATCGCTACAACTGGATTCACTCCATTGCCTTTTCTTCAGACGTCCAGCAATCCTTGATGGGCATGCCCATCGACTGCTCTTGGCTGTTTGGAGCGAATTCTGACCCAGCCTTAGAAAGGGTTAAAGAGAGCTAGGCCACTGCTTGCTCCCTAGGCCTAGTCCTTCGATGTCTCCAAGTTCATAAAATGTAGCTTAGATAGAGGCAATAAGGCAGTCATCAACCTTTAGGATCTGTCAGCTGCTTTTGACACTATGTCTTGTCCTGTTTGAACGTCTGGAGGCAGTCGTGGTGAAGAGTATAGCCAACCTATGACTAAAATCCTTTTTATCAGATAGAGCTCAGGCGGTCCTTCCGCCTCCCTCCCCCCCAGGTTTTAAGGTGTGCCTCATGGCTCAGCCTTTAGCCCCACTCTGTTTAAGTTCTACATAGCACCTTTGGCCAAGGTGGTAGAACCTTGAGGTTTTAATATGATTAGTACGCCAATGACACAGAACTTTTGCTCTCCTTCTAGCAGGTGAATGACCCAATGGTGGAATGTTTCCAGGGTTTCCTTACCAATGTAACTAGTTGGATGCAACAGAGCTATCTTAAGTTGAACTCCAATAAACTGGAAATTCTAGTATTTAGACACCCCTCTTTTTTTATCTCCTGAGGCTATGACCAAAAGACCTCAGAGATCCCCCTACTCCTACTGCAGTGGTGAGAAACCTTCTGGTAAAATTTAATAAGAATCTTCCCGTGAAACCACAAATCCGGAAGATTACTGCAACTTGTTTTGGGGGTACTCAAATCTTTACAAAATACTTTAAAATTCTTACCTGCTTACAAAAGGAAGCCTATCGTTCAAACACTGGTGATCTCCTGGTTGGATTATTCCAACTCTTTTTACTTGTGGATCCCCTCAAGGTTTCTAAAGAAACTACAGCTGATGCATAACCTGTCAGCTCGCATAACTTTAAATTGCCCAAGAATACAGTGTATAGGGCCCAGACTAAGGAAGCTTCATTGGTTACTGGTGAACAAAGGAGTTATTTTTTAGGTTATGTTGATTACCACCAGAGCAAATGTATTGACTGTAGAGATATTAGCTTCTCTCCATTACCAGAGTGTGGCAGGCCAGTAGAGGTGGTAATTCGTTTTGCCTTCTGGCAACGAGGCTGTCGAATGGTCTGCCTAAAGAGTTAAGGGACACCGGTTTAGAAGTTCAGTTCAAAAAAGATCTGAAAACCATTTTTTTTTTAAGGATGTTTAGTCTCAGGCAAGGTTTTGCCTGCTGGCAGCAGTGGAATGCTTGGTGACTAGCACTCATTACAATGCATGCGTTTTCTACACATGCCATTAAAACCCAAGTCGTTACAATGACGCGTTGTTACATTGCATGCCATTAAAATGCAAGTCGATACAACGACGCGTTGTTACACTGCATGCCATTACAACGACTTAGTGTAGGGGGGTGCTGGAGTTTGGAATAGTATAATTTACTATTCCCCCCATTACTATACCCCTACAGCAAGTTGTTGTAACGACTTGCGTTGTAATGCCATGCGATGTAACAACGCGTTGTTGTAACGACTTGCGTAGTAATGGCATGCGATGCATCGCATGCTTTGTAAACTATGTTTCCCTTTCTTGGTAGCAGCTGTTAGTGGTTTAGAAGTAGCATTTTATTCATTCATTAAGCCTGCTCTGCTGCTATCCCAGCAATTTTGCCCCTTGCAAGGCTGTGGCAAGGGATACCAACAGAGGCAACACCAATACCTACCTCCACAGCAACATATCATCTCAGTCCTTTCAGGAAGAAGCTGGGGGAACAGACCGACAACATCCAGTCCCCAAAGGGCAATTTGCTACACATACACCAGCTGCCCCTCCACTCTCTGCAGCCGCTTTAAAACCATGTTAATTTGCCTTTGGCGGCACACAATCAATTGGTTGGAGCTTACATCCCCTTTCACCTCCAGGGAGGGGCAATGGGCACACCAGATCGTGCAACAGGGCTGCTCCACATGTTTCCTGTACCACTCAATGGATATGCCTGTAACACCACAACACCTTCTGGGGACCACTTTTTCATACTCCATCAAGCAGTTCAGGCTCTTTCAGCAAAGGGAATGATGAAAAAGGATGGAAGTGTTCGGGCCTTTGTAAATCTTCACCCTCTGAACTTCTTCCTCTGGAAGGACAAGTTCAGAATGCTCATGGTGGCCAAAGTTCCCTCTGTCCTAGATCCAGGAGACTGTACGGTGACGTTGGACTGTAGGGCACCTAATTCTACATTCCCATTGCTACCTGCAGTGCGAGGAACAAGAGCACTTTCTGTTCTTTGTGCTCCCCTTTGGCCTTACCAGTGCACCTCAGTGTTCATGAAGGTGATGACTGCAGCTCATGAGGCCAGGCTCATTCACATGATATGGTCTTGCCCGCGACTCCGAGGATACTGGATGGAGGTGTGCCGAACGCTCAAAACAGTCACGACCATCCCGGTGCCAGAGGAGGCACAGTACTGCCTCCTGGGGTTGCGCAGAAGGCCCAACTGAAATTACTAGATGTGGCTCTGCTACTAGCAATTAGAATAACTATGAGGTGGAAATCACGTAGACCGCCTGAGACACACCTCTGGCATTCAGAAGTGCTTAAGTGGGGTCGAGCGGAGGGGACGATACTTCGGAGAGAAGAAACAAGAGGCCTTAGGAAGTTCCCTATATCCCTGGAATGGGAGGCTATGCTCATTGCAATGGAGGGGGAAGACCGAACACAAACAGGGGACAACGGACAGGAGGATTAGATAAGAGCACTCCCACCCCGTATGTCACACAACAGTATGCCCTGGCCCCACTCACATTCATTCACGCTAACTATCACCACATGTCATTCCATCCCACGAGCTGGTACATATTAGCACCTATGCTTACCAGGAAGGGACCCATTTTCGATTTTCCTCTTAGACGATTGCCACTAATGGATGGCCAGGAGACAACCAGTTTCAGTACGGGAGAGGGTGGGGGGAGGTGGGTGGGCGGGGGGTTGTTTGATTGATAATATCACATTACCTCGTGAAGTGAATATTGTGACACAATGAGACAAAAGTTTATGAAACATTGTGTGGCACTATATGAATATCACTGTTATACGATATGGAGGTTTGTGTTGGGGTGAAAATACAAAACCCGGCTGTAGCATTGGAAATATTTGATGTACTGTTTTATCTGATAACAAAACAGCTATGAATAAAGTTTAAAAAAATAAAATAAAATGACTGCAGCTCATCTGTGGAGGTTGTGAGTATCCGTCTTCCCATACCTCAGTGACTAGCTCCTAAGGGCAGGCTTGCTTCAAGCAGTTGTAAGCCACCTCCAGACAACAGCCGACCTTTTGACATCATCTAAGTTTTCTATCAACGTGCCGAAGTCACACGTGACCTTTTCACAATGGCTCCCCTTCATCGGAGCCACCCTGGATATGGTGCTCTTCCAAGCATTTCCTCTACTTCAGCGAGTCCAATACGATCAGGCTATGACCTTGATGTTTCGAACCTTGACCTGGGTCTTAGTGAGAGTGGCTCCGAGGTTTCTGGGCCTCTTGGTCTCCTGCATCCTGTTTAAGACCACACCAGGTGGCATGTGCAGGCCCTGTAGTGGGATCTGAATTCTCAGTGGGCTCACCTTAGAGTCCATCCTGTTGTCAAAGGAGACTGAGAAAGGCCTGCAGTAGTAGCAGGGCTGGGTGGCGGGATGGGGTGGGGGAGACACACGACAACAAAAAACAAATAAAAAAATAACTTGCATGCTGCTCTTCTGGTCCTCACCAGCACAGACTCCCAGAATCCCCTGCGGAAAATCCTTATGCTGCTTGAGAGCAGCGTCACATGAGAGCAGCAACAAGATTGGCTTAAGCGCCCTCGATTAGCTCTCCCAGAGAGACTGGGATCTAGTGCCTGCTGTCTCCAACTGGGAAAGGTTGCTCGGGTTGGAGCCCGCTTCAGTTTGCATGTCAGTTCGGCCATCCTGAGACAGCCGGCCAAACTCACATGCACACTGACAACAGTGCACAACACTCCCCCTCCGTGATGGCCCCGCCCCCAAGACTTGCCTGGGAGAGAGAAATACAATTATACAAAACCTGTTTTTTATCCTTTTATTTTAACATTTTTACAGATGCTTGGGGGGGAGGGAGGGGAAGGAGACGCGCTCCTCCGACTTAGAGGAGGAGCATCCGCTAAACAGTTTGAATGCAACTGGACGTGCGGCAGACCAATCTCCCTACAGAACCCAAAACTGAGAGTTGTGATGGATGTATTGTTGATGGCTTATTACTAGCAACTTCTAGCCACAGATTCCTTACCTTATAATATACCGGCATCAGACTGGATTAGGAAGATTTTGGAGCAGTACCGCTGCGCGTGGGTAGGTGGTGTCATTTGGCTTGGCATTAGCGTTCAAACCCATGCCTGAAGTGACGTGAGTAGTACCTATAAAGGCGCACTCTAGTGTGCTAATGTCAGTTCTTTCCTTTCCGCACCAGATAGCATTGATCCGGTCTGAACTACCCCTCAGTCACATTTTGACTGGCCTTTTTCGATGTTTTGCCGAACTTTTTGAAAATGTTCTCCTTGTGTGTGGTTATGTCTCTCAAGAAGCCATCTTGTTTCAAACCATGGGGGCCTGTCATAAACAAATGTCGGTGACAGACCCCCACTTTGTGTGGTTGTGGTGTGTGGAGCAGAACCATGACTTTAAGACCCGCAAGGACTGCTCCACCATGCATCCCAAGGCGCTGGGCTCCTTGCTCTCCGATGTCAGTAGACTCTGCAAAGCACTTGAGGTCCTGTTCGTGGAGCCATTCTCGGCGGTTGTCATCGCTGCACTCCAGGGTCATCGGGGAAGTCCCACAAGCACAAAAAGTCGAAGGGCTGGTCGGCTTCGCCACGTCTGGCAAAGACTTCCAAGAGAGACGCAGGGGCATCGGCACTCCAGGCCATATGAGCGGGCAGAACCTGAACCCTGGTCTGCCCTGCGCTTCCCCGACATTACCAAAGCGGGAGCAACCCCATCCCAGATAAAGGAGTTTTTTGAGTCCAAACGTCTCACATTTGGGTGTCGCGGACCCTCTGGGGCACCTTTGGGCCCCATGAGCGTCAGAAGGGCCCCTACTGGATCCATGCCAGCGGGTTCCCACTCAGCTTGTGTCGGGCCCCACGGATCCCTTGCTGGATCTGGAGAGG
Organism: Lissotriton helveticus; assembly: GCF_964261635.1. Taxonomy (NCBI): domain Eukaryota; kingdom Metazoa; phylum Chordata; class Amphibia; order Caudata; family Salamandridae; genus Lissotriton; species Lissotriton helveticus. The sequence goes on from NC_136062.1 coordinate 274,611,723, forward strand.
GGCCGCCGGTGAGAAAAGTCCTTCCTCAGCGTCCACTCCAGTCCTGACACTCCTGCTCCGACTCCATTGTCGTTCCTGAGACATAGCCGGAGGGGGGTCTTCCGACACCAACTGGGTCCACAGCAGAGCCAGAGCCTTATTTGTTTGATAGGCCTGTAGAGGGAGATGAATGGGAGGGGTCTATGGTTACCAATTCCCAGAAGAGGATCAGCAACAGGACAACGGGTAAGAGAAACTGGCAGAGGCCAGTGTGATGGTCCAAGCCTCCATGACCACTCCACTGGATAGGGAATCCAAGAGGCGGGATAACGTTGGCAAGAGAATGTTCTCTTTCGCCAGCCTAACACTGCGGTCTGTGACCACTGGGTGCCTACTGGGCTGTTATACCCACACGATATGGGACTAGGTTATGCAAGTGCTCCCAATGGTCTCCATCAAGAGGTGCAGCCTCTCTTGGCCAAGAAAGCCAAAGAGAGGATGCCTGCATCAGAAGTACGTTCTGGTTGTTATTCCCGATACTTTATGCTGCCAAATAAGGACAGAGGACTTTGTCCTATCATAGATCTTGCCTTCTCAACCTTTTCGTGCAAAGGAGACGTTCAAGATGCTCACGCTTGCCCACATTCTGTCTGACCTCGACCTGGGAGACTGTATGGTAGCATTGGAGTTCCTGGACGCATATTAACACATCCTTGTTCTGCATATTAACAGATGTTACCTGCAGTTCACGGTGCGCCAAGAGCACATTCAGTTTTCCGTGCTCCCTTTTGGCCTTAGCATTGCCCCTCGGGTGTTCGCAAAAGTGATGGCGGTGGTTGCAGCTCATCAGCGGATGTTCGAGGTTCCAGTCTTTCCCTACCTCGACAATTGGCTGTTGAAGGTGGGCTCGCCCCAGGCAGTAGTCTCCCACCTCCAAACTACGGCGACCCTCCTGCACTCACTGGGATTCACTATCAACCACTTGCCGAAGTATTACGCTAAGCAAATATCTCCTACCATATGAATGCTGATGACACCCAACTCTACATCAAAGCCTCCTCTCTCAAGGATATTCTCTCCCTGAATGAGGCCCTGAAATCAACCGTCCACTGGCTCACCTCCAGTCAACTCAAGCTCAACACCAAGAAAACAGAATTTCTCTTAATTTCCCCTCCAAAAACCAATCCCGAGATGCAGCTTTGGATCAAGTCTATCACAGCCCTAGATTGCCCACCGACCATCGTGGACTCAGCAAAATCTCTGGGAATAACCCTTGACTGCAAGTTGAACATGCGGGATCACATCAACCTGATGGCCAAATCAGCCAGATTCCACTTAAGCTACCTCTGGAAATTGAAACCCTTCCTTGACACTACCGTCCTAAAAAGTGCAGTCCAAGCACTGGTAATCTCTAGACTGGAATATGGATGCTCCACTCTCTCTGGTTTACCCAAGATCTCCCTGGCACCTCTGAGAGACTGCCTCAATTCTGCCGCTAGACTTCTTACAAGCTCAAAAATATTTGACCATATAACCCCACACCTGAAAGCATTGAACTGGCTTCCCCTTGAGTCCAGAATACAACTCAAACTGGCCTGCATTACACACAAGTCCTTATACTCAAAGTCCCCGGCTTATCTCGCACAGAAACTGGTGATATCTGGTGGAATCAGAAACTCCCGGTCCGCCAGAGACCTCTTACTCCAACCTGCTCGGTTCCGGAAAAAAAATAACTTTTAACTGGGCTTTTTCTGGATCCGCCCCAAGAATATGGAACTCTCTCCTGCCTGCCATCAGAAGAATCCCCTCTTTGGCATGTTTCAAAAAGGAGGCCAAAACCCTCCTTATGGGTAAATTCCTCCCCTAAATGCTACCTCCTACAAACACATAGACTTTGACTTACTACTGGCTAGTGACTCCCTTCGGAATACCAAGCTACCTCATCAGGAAATCTGGGGCCGTATCTGGAGCAATTTAAATGTAACTGTACATACTTGTCCTCTACCCTTAATGTGTTTCCTTGCCTAATGTGATCTCATGTAAAGCGCTCTGATACCCTAACGGGTCAAGTTCGCGCTATATAAAACAATAAACAAACAAACACAAACAAACAAAGTCACACCTGACTCCCTCTCAGACGCTTCCTTTCATATGATCTGTTCTGGACACAGTGCAGTTTTGGGCCTATCCTCCCAAGAGGCAAGTCCAGGACATTCGGCCTCTATCCTGGATTTCGGTGAGACTGACTCTCAGGCTGTTGTAAATCATGGCATCCTGCTGTTTACTCATGCCCTTTGGCAAATGCAGGCTCTGTAGTGGGACCTGAAATCCCAGAGGACACAGCATCAGGGGAATCTCTCAAACATGGTCCAGAACTCGGAGGGAACTGCAAAAGATCTGCAGTGGTGGCTAACGAACTACAATTGGATCAGTGGCAGACCCCTCTCCCTTCCCCAACCAGACAACATAGTAGTGACAGATGCGCAACTCCTGGGATGCGATTGCCTTCTCGGAAAGGGGAAGATCAGAGGATTCTGGTTTCAAGTGGAATCCATTCTCCATATCAATTCGCTTGGCATTGAAATCCTTTATTCCTTAAATCAAGTAAAAGTTGGTTCAGGTGTTATCGTAAAATTTCACCGCCATGTGGTACTACAACAAACAAGGCAAGGTGAGGTCATGGACCTTATGTCAAGAGGCCCTGTGTCTCTGGATGTGGCTGGAACAGCAGGGCATTTCCCTGGTGGTTCAACACCTGGCAGGTTCTCTAAACACCATGGCAGACAAACACAGCCATCCATTACTTGAGGATCGTGAATGGTGTCTCGATCCAGAGGTGGCATAAGATCTCTTTCAGCAGTGAGGTGAGGCTTCATTCAGCACCACCGAGAGCGTGCAATATCAGCAGTTTTGCACACAGGAGTTTCCAAGGTGACGCTAGCTTGGATGACACTTCAACTCGAGTTGAGTTCCAGACTCCTGTACTCCTGTGCACCAATACCACTCCTGCCCAGAGTTCTCAAGAGTATCAGGATAGACTGGAGCCAAGTAGACATTGTGGCTCTGGATTGGGCATGGAGGGTCTGGTATCCCAAGCTGCCGACCATGACCACTAGTCCTCCATTCAGGCTGCTCCTTTGAGAGGATCTTCTGTTGCAGCAACAGGGGAGGGTTCTGCACCCAAATCTGCGCACCCTCCATCTTCATGCGTGGAGATTGAGTGGCGACAGTTCACAGCTTTCGACCTTCCTCCCAAAGTTTGTAATGTTATCCAGGAGTCCCTCCAGCAAGTCGGTATACCCCTGGTGTTGGTACAAGTTTGTGTCATGGTGTGCTTCCCACAATGTTTACCCCCTTTGTTCACCTGTATATCAGGTTATATTGTTTGCATTGTCCTTGACCCAGCAGGGCTCTGCTCTGGCACAGTTAAGGGTTATCCCTCTCCCATCTCTGCACTTTTGCAGTGCCGGTCATACCTTCTCTCTTTAAGCCACTTGTGGTTAGGTTCTTTAGAGGCCTGCAGCATGTTTCCCCTTGCGTCATTCATCATGCCTCAGTGAGACCTCAACCTGGTCCTCACCTTTCTCATGTGTGCACAATTCAAGACTCCACACAATTGTTCTCTTAGACTCTGGACAATAAAAATTGCCTTTTTAGTGCCCATAACATCAGCCAAAAGGGTCAGCACATTTCAGGCACTCTCCGCACAATCTCCCTATACCACAGTCTATCCAGAAATACCAGTTGCCGGACACGTGCCTCCTTCCTTCTGAACGTGGGCTTTACTGCACACATTCACAAAGCACTAGTGCCTCGATGGTCAGGTCCATCCTGATCGTCACTTAGCCAGTTTGGTCCAGCAGGACTTTCTAATTTATTTGGCTTCGCAGTCCCGCCTCCAGGGACGTATTGCTTGAGTATCTATTCTAAGGAAATTTGCGGCTTGACGTCTCTATCAGATGAACAAGTTACTTAGCTACAATAACGCCTTATCTGGAAAACACTATCCACAAGCAGATTCCTTACCAATCCCCCCCCTCTGTGCACTGATTACAGTATAAGGGACACCCTCCTCAGGGCCTTAGTTTGTCACACCAGTGGTCAGTGCTCATCAAGGCTCCACGCTCCTGGCGTGGAAAGTTGCGAAAGTAACTGACGTCAGTGCACCGAGGTGGCGCTTGTATAGGTACCGTGCTCATCACAAAGAGACTCTCCTCCACAATAATTTGTTGAAATTGCAAGAGATTTGCTTGCCACGAACGTCGTTTCTCCCGATCATTAAAGGGAAGTGGGTATAGGTTCTTACCGACAACACTGCAGCCTTGTGGTACTGCAACAATCGCAACAGTTTGTGATCATGGGTCCTCTTGAAGTAGCTGCACGGTCATAACATCTCCCTGATCTCAGGGTGATGGGCAACTCAGGGCATCTCCCTGGTCGCTCAGTACCTGGCAGGATTTTTAAATTTCTGGATGGGTGAACTCAGTAATGTTGCCTAGCAGATCATGTGTGGCAATTACAATAGTAGGTGGCTCAAGGCACCTTCCAGCAATAAGGAGAACCCTTGCACGATCAACAGAGAATGTGTAGTGTCCAAGATTTTGTGCACTGAAGTTCCCAAATTAGCTCTCTCTGAAATGCATTCCACCTACATTGGGGATCAAAACCCCTGCATGCCATTCCATCCCTACCTCTCCTGCAAGAGTACTGAACAGGATCAAGAAGCACTGAGCCCAAGTCATCCTAGTGGCTCTGGACTGGCAGAGGAGAGTGTAGTACCTGGAACCTCTAGCCATGAGCACAGGTCTTCCAATCCGGCTGCCCCTTCAAGAGGACCTCCTGTCGCAGGAGTCTTGCACCCGAGCCTGCACAATCTACACCTCCATGCAATGAGATAGAGTGTTAACACCTGAACGATTTTGACCACCCTTTCAAAATGGTTGGTGTCATCTTGGCAGCCGAGCAGCCATCCATTAGCACTGCATACGCAGGATGCTAGGAGAGGTTTCTTTTCTGGTGTTACTCACTTTTGTTTGTTTAAATTGCTTTATTGGTTCTTTAACATAACATGCCATGCAGATACATGTAGTTTTTCAGCTTAGGCGCCAGGGTGCATACTTCACAGGTGACAACAATTTAGGCAACAGTTTGATGTATAGTATTGAATTCAGCCCGCAACGACTATTGCATGAGCTTTTGCCGGTGTGTGTTGCAGGGCATATGGAGATTGGATGCTGTGTCTTACATCAGTAGCATGAGCGGATTAGTATGGCACTTGGAGGGAAAGGGATAGGAACTGGGGTCAGGGGATAACAACGTTAGCTGTTGCTCAACTCAGGTCTCTGTCGCTTCTCATCACTCCCCCACCGCCTGTGCGGTCAACACAGACGTAGGATCAATGGGTTACATTGCTAGTCATACCTCTGGAATATGATTAGGGAGGTGGATGTAGGGATAGGAGGAAGGGAAAGTAGAACAGAGCAGTAGCCCATCCATTGAGTGTCCCCACCGCAGACGCTATTGCGTCGCCACTGCTGCTGAAATGTCTATGCCTGCTGCAGGGGGCTGAGGCTCGCCCTCTGGCTGCCAGCTGCTTATGAAGTCCTGCAATATAAAATCCTAGTCAGTCACAATCGGAATATTAAGTAACCCCATTGTGTCTTTTCGATGCAAGGCAATGCTTTAGATTTGTGCCCAGACTGTTAGTAACTAGGTAATCAAGAAAAAAAAATCGCATTTTGGCTTAGTCTTTTGCAGGAGTATAGCGCGCACAGAGAGAGGCCGAAAAGAAAAGGCAAAGTGTGTGGACCCTACACCATCATTACACAGATGGCCATCCTCAGGCCAAAAAATGCTCTTTAACATTTATTTGTGTTTAAGCTTGCATACAGTGGAACACTGCAGTCCCACGCGCTGCCCCAGAACCATGGGCCTGAAGTGTTGACATCTGTTTCCATGGCAGCAGGCATGAGCTGTCCCATTGTGTCCTCACGAGAAGTGATCCTGAAGTTGTTCAGAATCGCTGACCTCTGCCAGCCGCAGTTAAGATTGCCTAGGTCTTACTGTTGGTGGTGATTATGGAGGAGAGCATTGAGGAACACGCATGCTGAAGCGGCATCCTGATGTCTCATTTTTGTGCCAGGATCTGCTCGGATGAGCTGCTCGGATGAGCAGCTCCTGGGCTTACCTGGTGAAGATGGAAGAGCTGGTAAGGGAGCCTCGTTCAATCCATAACAAACAGCATGGAGAAGGATAAAGTGATTTCAGATTGAGCTCAAATATGTCCCAACTACAGTTTTAAGAATACTTAACAGTCCCCGTTAGTAAAATGAGTTTACGTGACAAAAATGTCAAAATACATTAATAACCCACCTTTTTGAAGTATGAAGAAACATCATAATTTATGCTACTTTTGTATGATTTACACAGCAAACACTTTGAGGACTTGGCTTGTGCATGGGCTCTAACAGCCAAGTTAAATAATTGGCGAGGCACTCCCTGTTAATGTGTTGGGTCGCCCACCTCTGCTTTTAAATGAGTCGCTTACACTGTATATAGTGGGTCACAATTGAGAGTTCTGAAGTACTGGCTGCATGCAGTGTACGTTTTTCGCAGTGCCTGTAAGTGGGTCAAAAATGTGTTAGGTTTACATTATCAAACATTTGTTTAAATATTATAAAATGAAGCCTTCAATACCCAAGCTCTTTACACAGATTTTTATTCCCACCACAAGGTAAAGCGGATGGAATTTAGTTGTACATAAATGTATCCCCCTGCACTGGCGGTATTGCGAGAACTGTGTATGTTGCTCTATTTTTGAAGTGCTAAGGGGGAGTAGGAGTTTGTTTAATTGGAGCACATTAGGAGGCAGCATTCTAGATTTTGCCAGACTACGAAGCAATCAAGACCGAAGTTTCTGAGAAGTGTCATGTATCCAGCATGTACCGTTTTGTGTTTAGAAAGCTAGTTGCCTAATTCAATGTGATTAGGTAACTCACTTTATAGACACAGAACGCAAAAGTCCGGGATATGTGAATTTCAGAAGCATTGTTTATTTATTGTTTTTTCGTTCGTTATGCTGCCAAAGGCCGGGCAAGTGCCTAATTTATTTGCTGCTGCAGTGCTGTGGTCTTTAACTTTCTAGTGCTAATTTCTTTCCGACTGCCCTGCTGCTAAAGAGAAAGACAGGGAAAGAAAAAAGCAGGAAAGGAAAAGCGAGAACAAATCAACCGGAGAAGGAGTCCAGGACAGTGTGTGAAAGCAAGAAAGAGAAGCATTGGAAATGCAATAGGTCTCGGATTTATTTGAGTTAGAGCTAATGGCATTGTAAATGGCAATGTCTTTTAGCCATGTGTTATGGAGTGTATGCATGTGGTGTGTAATGGAATTATGTGGTTTGGATTGGAATTGTTCACCCTGCACACTCACAAACTGTTCACCTTGCACACTCACAAACTGTTCACCCTGCACGCTCACACAATGTTCACCCTGCACACTCACAAACTGTTCACCCTGCACACTCAAACACTGTTCACCCTGCACGCTCACACAATGTTCACCCTGCAAACTCACACACTGTTCACCCTGCACACTCAAACACTGTTCACCCTGCACGCTCACACAATGTTCACCCTGCAAACTCACACACTGTTCACCCTGCACACTCACACAATGTTCACCCTGCACACTCACACACTGTTCACCCTGCACGCTCACACAATGTTCACCCTGCACACTCACACACTGTTCACCCTGCACGCTCACACAATGTTCACCCTGCACACTCACACAATGTTCACCCTGCACACTCACAAACTGTTCACCTTGCACACTCACAAACTGTTCACCCTGCACACTCACAAACTGTTCACCCTGCACGCTCACACAATGTTCACCCTGCACACTCACAAACTGTTCACCCTGCACACTCACACACTGTTCACCCTGCACGCTCACACAATGTTCACCCTGCAAACTCACACACTGTTCACCCTGCACACTCACACAATGTTCACCCTGCACACTCACACACTGTTCACCCTGCACGCTCACACAATGTTCACCCTGCACACTCACACTGTTCACACTGCACGCTCACACAATGTTCACCCTGCACACTCACACAATGTTCACCCTGCACACTCACAAACTGTTCACCCTGCACACTCACACATTGTTCACCCTGCACGCTCACACAATGTTCACCCTGCACACTCACAAACTGTTCACCCTGCACACTCACACACTGTTCATCCTGCACGCTCACACAATGTTCACCCTGCACACTCACAGACTGTTCACCCTGCACGCTCACACAATGTTCACCCTGCACGCTCACACACTGTTCACCCTGCACGCTCACACACTGCTCACCCTACACGCTCACACAATGTTCACCCTGCACGCTCACAGACTGTTAACCCTGCACGCTCACACACTGCTCACCCTACACTCTGCACTCACTACTCGGCCCTCACTGCTCGGCCCTCACTACTCTGCACTCACTACTCACTACTCTGCACTCACTACTCACTACTCTGCACTCACTACTCACTACTCTGCACTCACTACTCACTACTCTGCACTCACTACTCTGCACTCGCTACTCTGCACTCACTACTCACTACTCTGCACTCACTACTCTACACTCACTACTCTGCACTCACTACTCTGCACTCACTACTCTGCACTCACTACTTTGCACTCACTACTCACTACTCTGTACTCACTACTCTGCACTCACTACTTACTACTCACTACTCTGCACTCACTACTCTGCACTCACTACTCTGTACTCACTACTCACTACTCTGCACTCACTACTCTGCACTCACTACTCTGCACTCACTACTCTGCACTCACTACTCACTACTCACTACTCACTACTCTGCACTCACTACTCACTACTCTGCACTCACTACTCACTACTCTGCACTCACTACTCACTACTCTGCACTCACTACACACTACTCACTACTCTGCACTCACTACTCACTACTCTGCACTCACTACTCTGCACTCACTACTCACTACTCTGCACTCACTACTCACTACTCACTACTCTGCACTCACTACTCACTACTCACTACTCTGCACTCACTACTCACTACTCTGCACTCACTACTGACTACTCTGCACTCACTACTCACTACTCTGCACTCACTACTCTGCACTACTCTGCACTCACAACTCTGCTCTGCACTCACTACTCACTACTCTGCACTCACTACTCTGCACTCACTACTCTGCACTCACTACTCTGCACTCACTACTCACTACTCTGCACTCACTACTCTGCACTCACTACTCACTACTCTGCATTCACTACTCTGCACTCACTACTCACTACTTTGCACTCACTACTCCGCACTCACTACTCACTACTCTGCAATCACTACTCACTACTCACTACTCTGCATTCACTACTCACTACTCTGCACTCACTACTCACTACTCTGCACTCACTACTCTGCACTCACTACTCACTACTCTGCACTCACTACTCTGCACTCACTACTCACCACTCTGCACTCACTACTCACTACTCTCCACTCAGCACTCACTACTCAGTACTCTGCACTCACTACTCACTACTCTGCACTCACTACTCACTACTCTGCAATCACTACTCACTACTCTGCACTCACTACTCACTACTCTGCACTCACTACTCACTACTCTGCAATCACTACTCACTACTCTGCAATCACTACTCACTACTCTGCACTCACTACTCACTACTCTGCACTCACTACTCACTACTGACTACTCTGCACTCACTACTCACTACTCTGCACTCACTACTCACTACTGACTACTCTGCACTCACTACTCACTACTCTGCACTCACTACTCACTACTCTGCACTCACTACTCACTACTCTGCACTCACTACTCACTACTCTGCCCTCACTACTCTGCACTCACTACTCTGCACTCATTACTCTGCACTCACTACTCACTACTCTGCACTCACTACTCACTACTCGCTCCTCTGCACTCACTACTCACTACTCTGCACTCACTACTGACTACTCTGCACTCACTACTGACTACTCTGCACTCACTACTGTCTACTCTGCACTCACTACTCACTACTCTGCACTCACTACTCTGTACTCACTACTCACTACTCTGCACTCACTACTCACTACTCTGCACTCACTACTCTGCACTCACTACTCACTACTCTGCACTCACTACTCTGCACTCACTACTCTGCACTCACTACGCTGCACTCATTACTGTGCACTCACTACTCACTACTCTGCACTCACTACTCACTACTCTGCACTCACTACTCACTACTCTGCACTCACTACTCACTACTGACTACTCTGCACTCACTACTGACTACTCTGCACTCACTACCATCTACTCTGCACTCACTACTCACTACTCTGCACTCACTACTCTGCACTCACTACTCACTACTCTGCACTCACTACTCTGCACTCACTACTGTGCACTCACTACTCTGCACTCACTACTCTGCACTCACTACTCACTACTCTGCACTCACTACTCACTACTCTGCACTCACTACTCTGCACTCACTACTCACTACTCTGCACTCACTACTCACCACTCTGCACTCACCACCACCAAAAAGTGTGACTGAGCATGTGTATGACAGCAAAAAAGCGTACTTGCCAATATTGAATAGGCCTAGTTTCTGAGAAATGCTTGATATCAGACACTAGCATTCTGGAAGCAATTTAAAGTGTGATATAACAGCATGAGAAATGAATGAGAAACATTCACCAAGCCATGTGATGTCATGTCTTAGTCGTGTTCGAATGCTTATATTGTTAGCTACGTTCAGTGTTTTCTGGTGAATGTGCATTTTTAACTCCGTGCACATCATTCTTCCCCTTCCACTGTGCCCCAGTAAGGTCTATTCTGTGTTTAAGTATTTTGATAAATTCCTTCTAATTCTAAGTATGCAATCTGAATTCTTATGATTGTTTGTTGGGCCTTTCATTGTTTAACTTTGATACAAAAAAATGAGTCACATTAAGGTAAACTTTATATTAGTTGATAAAAAAAACACATGACTGAAAATTCCACCCTCCCCTCAAAATAATTTTTCTATTCAGCTGCGGCCCCCGCTTTAGATAACACTTTTTTGGATGACGAGATTCTCCCTACCTCTACTCTGATGTCCCTAGCCCTTACTTACTAGCCCCATGTCCCCTCCGATGCCCCATGTGTCTCTTTACATTTTTTTTCAGGTGGTCACACCACCTTTCATCTTAAATGTCCCCTCGTTCCTCTCATCAAATTCCTTATCTTGCTTTTTCTAGGATACCCCTCCCCCCCTTAAAATACCAGTCTGCCACTACAGCTATCGCTCTGTCCTCACTCAACAGGCCCCTTCCAAAGACCTGTGTCATTCTCGAAAGCCTTGGCTCTTTCTTAGGACACCTACCCACCTCTGACTCTCATCAAAATGATCCTCATCTCATCCATCAGCTGCTTTATTTTAAACCCACTGCCCCGCACCCGCTGTGTATTCTTTAATATCGTTTGCTTGCCCCTTACTTCTTCTTCAGATAACCCCTCGATTTCTTCAGCTGACTGTGCTCATACAAGCTCTCCTCAGTTGTCCCCTTTCTTATCCACCAGTCGATGTGCTATCCTTTCCGTCTCATTCGCATAGAAGAAAGGGAAAACCAGAGCAAATTCTGCTTTTTAAAGAGCTCCCCTTTCTTTCTGCGCGTCAAATTTTGGAGGGGGGGGGCTTGAATATTCAGGCAAAAGGCAGAGTTGAGCAGCAGGGGCTCTAAGAAGGGGTGAAACACTTCAACGCCTCATTAACAAGCTAAAGGTCTTTTAAAGACTTGTGAAGTACTCGGGTGCTGTGTGTATGTCTTCCCGGGAAGGTTGTCTCGGCCGGACTGACACACACGAGGAGGGTGGCCTGAAGCCCTTTGATCACAACGTTGCGCGCCTGGGTCACAGTTGCTCGCCTTGGCGCCCTAGCGTTAGTGCCCTCCTTGTGAAATCACCAATATATGAGCATGCGCCGCAGTGTAGAAATGCGAAGCATGCTCACATGAAAAAAGGGAAAAAAGAAGTGACGGTACTCAGTACCGGTGAGTACCGGCCCATTTAAAGCACTGGTAATTGCCCTTTGCAATTACCATCCATTTCACCTGTGATTAGCAGGGCGGAGCCCCTCCGCCCATCCCCAGAAACAGCCACAAAACTGTCATGACATTCAGTGGGGAGAGCACTCTTTTACTTAATTCTTTTTTGAACAAGCATTGGAAAGGCAATCGGTCGACAAGAAGAGCAATATAGACTTACAGTGGAAAAGCAAAATGGGCAAGATGGCGGCGGTTTGCTAGACCGCTGTGCAGTGTGTCCTGACCAGTGCCTCCACTAGTGTTGAACACGAAGATGAAGGAATGCAGCAGTCGGGAATATTGCTTATATCTAACGTAATAGTACCCGTTACAGCTGGCATATTTCAAACTAAAGTATTAGCCTATGCCGATGATGTGGCGGTATTAACACCAAACCCTGCGGAGGCAATACAGGAGATTGAACAAATTACCCATACTTTCGGTCTTTACTCAGGGTACTCCCTGAATAGAGATAAGACAATGGTCTTATGTACAGAAAATATTGTCTACGAAAGCCCATATAGAGTGAACCAAGCAACGTATCTCGGGGTCTGTATATCTCCTAAGGTCAATGAAATTAACCAACTCAATTATGATCCTCTGATTAAAACTATTAAAAAAGACTTAACTAGAGTAAATAACCTTCACTTATCAATCCTCAGTAGGGAGAACTACCTCAAAATGACAATTTTCCCGAAAATGTTATATTTATTTCGCGCTATCCCGTTTATGGCTGATGACAATTTTATTAAAATCATTGATTTCTGTATGTCCAAATTTATGTGGAATTATGGGAAAATTAAGAGGGTGATGCCATATCTTTCATTGCCACAACATAGGGGCGGGTTAGCCGTTCCAAATATAATGTTTTATCTTTGGGCAACCCTTCTTCAGCAAATGGCACCTTTATTTAACACCAAGCCTTTAATCGAAATCATACCAGACTGTAGTATACCTTCAATCTATGAATTGGCAACAGGAGACAAAGCTAGAGGGCTGCTTTTAAGGCAATTAGAACCATCTTATTTTAAGAAAACCAAATTTAAGATTATTACTGACGCATGGAATATTTGGAAACGCTTATCTAAACATCTATCAATACCCAAATACACTAAGTATACTCCTCTATGACATAGCTCGATACTACCCGCTTATCTTAACGATAAGATCTCTAGAACCTGGGAGAACATAGGGATTGTAATAGTGGGTGATTTTCTTGGTCAGGGACCTAGATTAGGATTCATGGATTTACAAAAAAGATTTTCAATTCCCTCCACCGATTTTTTGAAATTTATACAAGTTTATACTATCATCCGCAAACTCTCACCAAGAATCGGATTAGAACCGGTCCCTTTGTTTGAGTTTATAGCAAGGCGAGCCACTAGGATAGGGAACATATAAGAACTATTGATGAGGAGTCAAGGTGATGATATGGAGCGTATCGAGAGCGGTTGGGCAATAAAATTAGATAATCCCAATGTAGACGTCGATATGTCTCTGCTTTTGTCCTCTAAATTACTCCTAGCTTCTAATCTAAGGGCCCAACATTATAGAACAATATTTGACTTGTACTACACGCCAGCAAAGTTATTCACATGGGGCAAAAGAGTAAATGACGAATGCCCAAGATGTGGCTTGGGCCCAGTAAACCTAATACATATGTTTGCAGATTGCCCTAAACTCGACCTATGTAAAAAAAAGATCTCGGATTACTGGGAAGAAGTTTTTGGACATAAATTGAGAACATCGCTAACATTGTATTTATTAGGCCATGATAACACCTTAGGCTATAGTAAGGAGGAAGAAACATCTGTTTTCCTGGGCATGGCAGTGTTTCGGATCATACTTGCGGCCAGATTGATAGACTCAGACCCTCCCACTTTCCAACTATGGTTAACCCGGTTGCTAGGTATTTATAGGCAAGAGACAGCTATTTACGAAGCTAGAGGGGAAAAATCCAGAATACAAGGGGCCCTAATCTGGGCTCCAATTACTGCTTGGTATAATGATACAAGGAATATTTAATTACCATTGTTGATAGGATTATGAAGTATATATATTTTTTTGGTATGATGACAATATTCTTAATTCTTTGTATATTACCTATATAATTTTGAGATCATGATTTTGTAAGCTCGGATGTACTACCAGACTTTTTTCTTTTGTATCTTATTTGTATATTTGATCTATTTTGTGTACTACTCTGGAATCTTGCTCAAATTAAAAAAAAAAATTTTTAAAAAAAAGGAAAGGGAATCGGTCTCGCATTTGTTTGAGTTAGAGCTATTGGCATTGTAAATGGCATTGTCGTTGACGTATCTGAGTGTGAGAATGTGGTGTGTAGTGGAATTATGTGGGTTGGATTGGATTAGTTAGTTGTGCAATTGTATGGCGTGGAATTGTGTGGTGTGGAGGGGATTTGTGTTGTGGAATTATATGGCATTGTGTACTGCGGAATCAAACGCAGCCGGGACTGGTAAAAACGGTGGGGGGGGCCGGGGTTTGGGGGGGGAGTTGACATATGACGCGATAGGGAAAATAAAATAAATAAATAAAACCACTTACTTCGTTGACTCGGTGATACGGCGAAAGCAGTGAGGGTGTGTGTGATTATGTGTGAGCTGCCCTTGGATGTGTGTGTGTTTATGTGCATGGTGCCCTTGGATGTAGAGGTGCATGTTTATATGTGTGCTTCCCTTGGATGTGTGAGTGTGTGCCTGTTTATGTGTGTGCTGCCCTTGAATGTGGTGTGTGTGTGTCTATGTGTGTGCTGCTCTTCGATGTGGGCGGTGTGTATGTATTTATGCATGTGCTGCCCTTGGATGTGGTGAGTGTGTGTGTATTCATGTGTGTGCTGCCATTGGATGTGGGGTGTATGTGTGTTTATGTGTGTGCTTCCCTTGGATGTGGTGAGTGTGTGTGTGCTTGTGTGTACTGCCCTTGTATGTGGTGAGTTTGTGTGCGTTTATGTGTGTACTGCCCTTGGATATGGCGAGTATGTGTGCGTTTGTGTGTGCTGCCCATGGATGTGGTGAGTCTGTGTGTGTCTATGTGTGTGCTGTCCTTGGATGTGGTGAGTGTGTGTCTGTTTATGTGTGTGCTGCCCTTGGATGTGGTGTGTGTGTGTTTATGTGTGTGCTGGTCTTGAACGTGTGGAATGCTCTGAAGACTGGTGGAATGTAGGGCAGTTGGCACATTGGAAGGCTTACCTGTTTCCACTGTCATCTTGGACTCCTGGTTTATTTTTTTTAAAGTTTTGTATAGGGCGAACAAGACCCCAAAGGTTATCAGAGCGCTTCACAGTAATGGAAGGGGGAACAAAGTAGGGGAAAGATTAGGTAAGAGAGGCTAACATGTTCATCAAATAAGATTGTACATAAATGCAAGCAAAATATAACATAAAAAGGTAAGGCAAAACGTTACTTAATAAGTAAGGCAGAGCATCCTAGACATTAACAGTTGATAGGAAAAGGAAAAAAAACAAGAGAAAAATACAAAAAAACGGACATTTAGAGAACAGACGAGCCAT
Source organism: Lissotriton helveticus (assembly GCF_964261635.1). NCBI lineage: Eukaryota > Metazoa > Chordata > Amphibia > Caudata > Salamandridae > Lissotriton > Lissotriton helveticus. The sequence continues at coordinate 274,627,362 of NC_136062.1, forward strand.
GATCCAGTTAAGGCAGTTATGTTATGTTATGTTATGTTATTGTCATTTTTATTGCGCACAGATGCTCCAGCTAAGGAGCGTCCTGGCGCAGGGAATGGTGGACACAACACAACACTAAAAGAAACGAAAAAGTAGGGAGATAGAATTTAAAACAGGAGGGTTTTCAGTGCCTTACGAAATACAAATAAGTCCTCTAACAGGCGGATTTCTAAAGGGAGAGCATTCCAGAGGATCGCGGCTCTCACACGAAAGGAACGACCGCCCATCCGGCTAAGTCTGAAACGCGGAACAACTGCAAGAGATTGGCCGAGAGATCTAAGAGGGCGGGTCGGAACGTAAGAAGATACAAGATTGTTAAGTATCTCTGGTGCCGACCTTTTTAAAATTCTAAAGGCAAGGCTGAGAGCCTTAAAGTGGATTCTGCTTTTGATCGGTAGCCAGTGTAAGGACCGTAAAGTGTTAGATGTGGGACAGGTCCGTGGCAGACCGACCACTGCCCTCGCAGCCGCGTTCTGTACACGTTGTAAGCGAAGGATCTCCGATTGGTTAGCTCCCAATAGGAGCGAGCTGGCATAATCCAAACGGGAGATAATCGTCGCTTGGATGACCAGCTGTCTTGTCGGAGCATCAAAAAATTTGAGCACCGGCCTTAGCCCACGTAGGACACCAAAACAACCTGCCGCCACTCTCTTGGTATGAGTCGTAAAGCAAAGGGTATGATCTAGCCACACTCCCAGGTTTCTGAGTTCCAACACTGGTGAAGGGGCCGGCCCCAGCTCAGGCGGCCACCAACTGTCCCCCCAGCAATCCGCGTCTCTTCCAACGATCATCACCTCAGTTTTTTTCGCGTTCAGCTGGAGAACGTTGTTATTCATCCAGCTGGCCACCTCTCTCAGCCCATTTCGGAACCTGAGGGCATCCTGCTCGGCATCCCCGCTGATCGTGACCGCTAGCTGTGTGTCGTCGGCGTATGAGACCATGGTTAGGCCCCACTGCCTGGCGACATCAGCCAGCGGCTGCACGTATAGGTTGAAAAGCGTGGGACTCAGCGAGGAGCCTTGAGGGACCCCCAGGTCCAATGGATGGTATTTGGACTGAAAAGGAGGGGTGGCAACGCAAAAGGAGCGATCACTAAGGAAGGAGCGGAACCACTGCAGAGCAGAGCCACAGATGCCAATGCCTTCCAGGCGGTGTAGAAGGATGCAATGGGACACAGTGTCAAAGGCAGCGCTAAGGTCTAATAGAATAAGCGCTGCCGTTTGACCTGCATCCAACACAATCCGCAGATGTTTTACCATTGCCAGAAGGGCCGTCTCCGTGCTGTGACCAGCACGGAACCCATTCTGCATGGGATCGAGGACATTGGCCCGGGTCATATGCTCAGAGAGGGCCAGGTTGACATGAGCCTCCATAACTTTGGCCGGCCAGGGAAGCAAGGAAATAGGGCGGTAGTTTTCTGGTTTTAAAGGATCCAGAGATGGTTTTTTTAGGATCGGGGAAACCACCGCCTGCTTACACTTGGCAGGAACGATACCTGAGGTCAAAGAGAGGTTAATCAGTGAGCACACTGTCGTGCGCCCCTGAAAGGAGGGGTCTCTAAAAAGGGCCGATCTTAGAGGGTCCGCAGGAGAACCAGATTTGACTCGCTGTGCCGGCTTGACAAACTCATCCCAGGAAAGAGTGGGAAGAGAGTGCAATGCCGGACAGCTATGGGAGCCGTTCAGGGGAATCGAAGGCAGCGTCGTACTAGGGAACGCCTGATAGATGTTCTTGACTTTGTCCAAGAAAAAGACGGCTAGAGTCTCACAGTGGGAAATGGAACCATCCACTTGCGGAGCAGCTCTCTTAACCATCAGATCTTTGATAGTTTTAAAGATGGTCTTAGATGGATTGAGGCTGTTACGGAATTCCGTCGCGTAGAACGCCGCACGGGTTCTACAGATGGCTCGATGGTAGAGCTTGACGGAAGTCAAATACGCAGTTTTTTTATCGGCATCATACGTCTTTCGCCACTCCCTTTCTGCCCGTCCACAAGATCCCTTCAAAGCGCAAAGAGCACTGTCATACCAAGGGCTCGCCTGCCGGGAACTGGATATACTGGAGATGATAGGCACCAGAGCGTCAAGCGCCTTGGTAATCCAGCTACAGAACTGGTCGTAGCCCGAGGTAGCATTAAGCAGAGGGCCTAATGGCTCTTCAGCCATGATGTGATGTAGGTCCTCTAGCCTAAGCTTATTCCAGTGGCGCCGCGGAATCCACTTGGGAGGTGGAATTGTAGGGGTTACCGGAAGGGGTAGCCAGACGGACACCAAAAAATGGTCGGTCCATGCCACAGGAGAAACAGCCAGAACTTGGACATCCGTTAAGTTAGTAAAAAACGGATCCAAAATGTGACCAGCCACATGTGTGGGTTGGGAAACAAGTTGGGTCAGCTGAAGGGCCTCCAAGTCCGCCAAAAAAACACTGATAGCCACAATCTCTTGCTTGTCAAAGTGGAGGTTGAGGTCACCTATGATAGAAAAATTGGCGCAACCACTCGCCAGCGTGCTCACCGCCTCCGGGAAAGCTCCCCTGAAAGCTACATCACTGCCTGGGGGGCGATAAACAACCATCCCCGACAACGAGAACTGGGGGCTGATAGTGATCTTAAACAGGGCGCTTTCGCACCCAGCAATATGCAGACCCGTCCAGGTGCACGCAAAAGTAGATTTTATAACTAGGGCGATACCTCCACCTCTAGACAAGCGGTTCCACGCAGTAACTTGTTCATTAGGATTGTTTTTACTTTCTATTTGAAAGCCACTGTGTCTCTATTTTCTACTTTCTATTTTCTATTATATTTCATTGACAATATTTGACTTATGTGATTGCTGAATTTTTTTTTCTTGGGAATTTTTGGGTGGAAATAAAGGGGAGGGGGTTGTTATATTCTGTACTACTCTGTATCTCCTTTCTCCCTGCTGCTCAGCCTGTGTGTGTGATGTAATCAGAATGTTCACGAATGCATGATTTGAATGAGTGGTCAGCAGGACACTGCTCCCGGTGGGGCCTTCTTTATCATTCTACTTGTTATGAATAAAACTACTTAACTACACATCTGGTGTAGGAGAGTAGGGTCTGTAATCCTATGGTCACCCCAGATTTTTGCTTTTTGCTTCACTGGTTTACGACTTTCCCTGGCTGTGGGCCTGCTAATCAGACCCACAGCCTAGCTGTTCTCTCTCTTAATTGACATCCATGTACTTTAGGTACATTTACCAATTGGTACTGGGCCACCTTATCAGTCCCTGTACAGTGTACCTTAGGTACCCAGGGCATAGGTGTACCCAGGGCCTACCAGGGGCTGAAGCATGTATTATGCCACACCTGGCTGGACATCTAGACAGACACAACTGGCTGGTAAGACAGCTGGGGCAAGGTGGTGTAATCACCCTTTGCTATAGATATAGTATACCTATATCTAACACTAAAATGGACACATATATTCCTATAAGTTACTCCAATGGCAGGCCTTATCAATCCTGGAGGCAGAGTGCTTGGAATTATGTGTGATGGTGCTCTAGCATGAGCTGAGCCTGTCTGCAGCTTGCGGAATCAAGTCCTAATAGCTGTTCCATGATAACGCTATACCATATACTCTTAAGTGCATTATAATCCTCGCGGTTGAATGCTAACTTTGGTATAGCATTATCAAAACATGTCGAGTAAGGTGTCATACGAATTGGAACACTACCCCCTCGCCAATTCTGGCAACGGGGGTAGCATTCCACCCTTTTAGAGGGACACGACGGGTATGCAACTGTGTACCCCGGTTAAAGTTAAACGAAGCCTCAGCATCACAAAATGGATGCTGCCACCACAGACACAAGTCTGACCTCCTGCTGCTGGGAGTCATTCCAGCAAGGGAGGCCTGGACAAAGGGTTTCCTGCCTTGGGAAGTGCTAGCACCACCCTAGACAGGATTTTGTGTATTGAGGTAGGGAGTGCTGAAAGGAATGAGACATGCCTGGAGCACACAAGGTGTCCCTGTGCATACCCCGGTTCAAACCAGTTGCTGGGGCACTCCAGCCCCAGCTCTGGTGTGAAACCGGACAAAGGATAGGGGGTGTAACCACCCCCCTTCCTGGTCCCACCCATGGAAGGGACCTAGTCAGCAGTACAGCCCCCTTTAGCAGGATAAAGGTAGGAGCTGGTCCCATTCCAAATTAGATTTATCCTTAACTACTCTACAAGAAGAAACTCTGGACTTCGACGTTCTGCTCCACAGAAGACTGAAGAATCTCCCTTGTGGGCAAGGAGTGTCCACCCTGCAACTGCAGGCACCATCAAGCGTCCTAGCGGTCTCTTTGTCGTCCTTCATGCCGGAACCAGACTTCAGAGCCCAACGAGACCCGGACTCCCAGACCTCTCCGACCTCTACCCACATCTGCAGCACAGCTGAGACCCATGGGTGCGACGAGAAACGTGGGACCGGCCATCTTGAAGAAACTGCACTTCGCTTCCAGCACGACTTCAGAGGCATCCTCAAGTAGGTGCTTTGGGGATTGAGAAGCCCCAGTCCCAAGCAGTTCCTGCACCGAAGACCAGCCCTCCAGCATCCACGAGATCTGCGAGGGGCCCTTTTGCTTGATTGCTGCTCGATGCGTTGTCTGGTCACTTGCCGGCTGGCTAGTTGCCTCCTAGACGACGACCCTTGAAATCTACACTGCTGGTCTGGTTGCTCCAGACTGGCCCTTGCTCCCTTCCAAAAGAGGAGCACTCCGGATCCTCCTGGTCCGCACCAGACGCCGTTTCCACTCACCGCGTGGGTTGCCTTTGCCAAGGCCTGTTGACTCCAAATCCGGATCCGACACCGCCGACAGCGAGAGCCTGCATGGGACAGCTTGTGCCTCCATCCTGGTCATCGAAGACGCCTTCTGGTCCACGTGGCTGCAGAGACAAGCGTCCACTCTTCACCTGATCGCGACAACAGCATCTGGTTCTTTCCTGGTTCCACACCGGTCACTGGCTAGTGACTTTGAACACTGTCCCCTCTGCTTTCAGGTCCTCTTCTTCCTCGATCCACCCTTGGATCGCACCGGACATCTTCCTCCTGGTCGCCTGCAGCATCTTTCTTCAAGGCTCCATAGACTTCGACGCGGAAACCCGACACACTTTGACACCTATGCACCCGCAGCCTGTGGGTGAGGTAACAAGAGTATTTCAGTGCTCAAGGGTAGATTGACTCTCCTAGTGTCCAGATATCCAGTCGTTTTAGTCCTAACTAGTCGGAACTGTCTGTTACTTACCTTTTCGTAATTTGTTCTGCCCATTGACTTTGTTCCGCATCTCGCGTGTGAGTTCACACTCTGCACACGCGTCCCGTGGGCCTCCTGCTACTTACCTAAGGTTAGGGTAGTGTAGTCCCAGCGATCCTACAGCCTCTGGGCATCCTCATTTCCTCTATCGTTCTACTTATACCATTTACTTAGTATATGGTTTGTCGTGCCCCTAGGGCACCATTGTAATTTGTGCAACTTATCGTATTTTTCTTAAGAGATTGTCATGTGCTTAGCCCTCTGATCTCATAAAGAGTTCAGAGGTGTTTGTTATTAATAAATATACTGTTTATTTTCATAACAACCTGTGTGGTGTCCTTTCATCTGGTATTCAAGAGGTTATGTGTGGTAAAACAGCTGGCTTCACATGCCAAAAGAGTTTAGCCTAGGACTGCTTTGTCCATGCTACCATTAGGATAGCTGGTCTATAAGGTTGACTTACAACCAATCACCATAAGGGTTGTTTGGACTGATACAAGGTGATCACTAGAACTAGTGAATATCATATATCAGGCCAACTTCTCACATCTGGCTACTGGACTCCTTAACAACAAGAGCAGGTCCCTGGGGTAAAATAATGGATGTATTAGAGAATATTACTGCCTATTGTTTGATGTTATGCACCCAAACCAATCGCATTTTCTGTATTCTGCCTTTTCTTTTGTATGATGAATTCGTCATGACCTGATCTATAGTAATCAATCAATCATTTTGTAAAGCGCACCACATACCCGCGAGGGTCTTAAGGCACTAGGGGGGCCGCTACTGATTGAACAGCCTGGTCTTGAGTATCCTCCTGAAGCTCAGCAGGTCTTGCGTCTGTCATAAGCTCAGTGGGAGGGTGTTCTATGTCTTGGCGGCGAGGTGGGAGAAGGATCTCCTGCCAGTGGTTGTTCTTTGGATGCGCGGGTCTGTGGTGAGTGAGAGGTTGGTGGAGCGTAGCTGGCGGTTGAGGATATAGAAGGAGAGCCGTCTGTTGAGTTAGGCTGGGCCGGTCTTGTGGAGTGCTTTGTCTGTGTGGATGAGGAGCTTGAAGGATATCCTCTTGTTGATGGGGAGCCAGTGCAGGTTTCTCAAGTGGGGGGTGATGTGGCCGTGTCGTGGTAAATCGAGGATCAGTCGTGCCAAGGCGTTTTGGATGCGTTTTAGTCGTTTGATGAGTTTGGTCGGGGCTCCCACGTAGACGGCGTTTCCGTAGTCGAGTCTGCTGCTGACCAGGGCCTGGGTGACTGTCTTTCTTGTATCTGTCGGGATCCATCTGTAGATCTTGCGGAGCATGCAGAGGGTGTTGAAGCAGGAGGAGGAGATGGAGTTGACTTGCTTGGTCATTGAGAGCGTTGAGTCGAGGATGATTCTCAGGTTCCATGCGTGGTCGGTGGGTGTCGGGGCTACCCCCAGTACCGTCAGCCACCTGGAGTCGTCCCAAGCTGAAGGGTTGGAGCTGAGGATGAGGACCTGATCTACATCCAGTTGGTGACGGCCTTCATTCCTTCGTGGAGGTTGGCTTTGGCGGTGATGGGGTCCTTGGTGAGGGAGAGGATCATTGAGTGTCGTCGGCGTAGGAAATTATGTTGAGGTCGTGCTGTCGGGCGACATGTGCGAGCGGGGCCATGTAAATGTTGAACAGTGTCGGGCTGAGGGAGGATCCCTGGGGTACGCTGCAGATGAATGGGGGGAGGTGGACGCTCTGGGTTCTGCCGGAGAGGAAGGAGGTGGTCCATTCCAGAGCCTTGTCTCGCATCCCTGCGACTTGGAGGCGCACGCATAGAGTGCGGTGGCAAACGGTGTCGAAGGTGGCGGAGAGGTCTAGGAGGATGAGTGCTCCGGTCTCACCATTGTCCAGCAGGGTCCTGATGTCATCGGTGGCGGCGATGAGGGCAGTCTCAGTGCTGTGGTTGCTGCGGAACCCAGACTGGGAAGGGTCCAGGATTCTCTTTTCTTCAAGGTATCGGGTTAGCTGTCTGTTGACAATTTTCTTGATGACATTGGCCGGGAAGGGGAGCAGAGAGATGGGCTGGAAGTTCTTGAGGTCTCTTGGGTCTGCCTTAGGTTTTTTGAGTAGGGCGTTGATCTTGGCATGTTTCCTGCTCTCTGGGAAGTTCACGGTCTCGAGGGAAAGATTGATGACGTTGTGCAGGTGAGGTGAGATGGAGCTGCTTGCTTTGTTGAAGACGTGGTGTGGGAATGGGTCGTAAGGGGAGCCGGAGTGGATTGTGCTCATGGTCTTGATGGTGTCATCGACACTCACGCTGGCCCAGGCTAGCAGGGAGTCGTGGTCGATTGTGTGCGGAGTCTGTTGGGGCTCTCTAGGTGTTGATGCTGTCTTGGATGTCAGCTATTTTGCGGTGGAAGAAGGTGGCGAGGGAGTCGCACAGGGCTTGCGACGGTGGGATGTCGTTGGTGTTGGAGCTGGGGTTGGATAGTTCCTTCACGATGTTGAAGAGCTCCTTGCTATTGTGTGCATTGTAGTTGAGGCAGTCTTTGAAGGAGGTCCTCTTGGCCGCCCTGATGAGGTGGTGGTGGTTGCGGATGGCATTCTTGTGTGCTACGTGGCTGTCCGGAGTTTGTTCACTGTGCCATTCCTTCTCTACTTTCCGGCAGGCTTGCTTGGGGGCAAGGAGTTCTGGGGGGAACCATCTTTCTGGTGTCTCTGTGGGGGGGGTTTCTTGAGCAGGGCGAGGGTGTTGGCGCAGTCCTCGATCCAGGGTCTGGCACTGAGGGCAGCGTAGTCGGTGTTGAAGGGTTCGGTGGGTGGGCTGAGAGCGAGGTTTGCATGTAGTTGGTCTTCGGTGATTTTGCTCCAGCAGCGGCGGGGGATCTCCGGTGGTGTGTGGTGGGTTTCTGGAATGCGGTCCAGAGGTGTTCGGTGGTGTGGCTGACGGAGACGTGTGGTCTGGAGGAAAAGACGGGGTCGAGCGTGCTGCCGTCAGAGTGGGTGGGTGTTGTGACGAGTTGCTTCAGTCCAAGGTTGGAGAGGTTATCGATCAGGGTAGTGGAGCTGTTGTCGTTGTTGTTCTCAAGGTGAAAGTTCAGGTCTCCGAGGAGGATGTAGTCGGTGGAGGTCAGGGCATGCGTGCTGATGAAGTCGGCGATGGAGTCGCTGAACTGGGGAAGGAGTCTGGGGGGGCGGTAGACGAGGGTGCCTCTGAGGTTGGAGTAAGGGTCTGTGTGGATCTGGAAGTGCATGTGCTCGGCGGTGCTGAGCGCATCATCAGTGCTAGTCGAGACCCTGATGCTGTTCTTGTGGACGATGGCGATTCCTCCTCCAACTCCGTTGGTGCGGTCTCTGCGGGTGATCTTGTAGCCCTCTGGGATGGCTATGGCGATGTCGGGTGCGGAGAAGTCGTTCAACCATGTCTCTGTCAGGAAGGCGACGTCCGGGGATGTTGTGTTGAGCAGGTCCCAGAGCTCGACGGCATGTTTGCGTGCGGAGCGGGTGTTCAGTAGTATGCGTCGGAGGTGGTTGAGGTCTTTCTTGGTGGGTGGTTCGTCGGCTCTGAGGCGTTTCGGGGCGGCCTTGAAGCAGGAGTGGGTCCGTCCGGAGTCGAGAGCGTGCAGAGTGCTGGCGTCGTAGTGGCGGCGGCCGTCATTGCCGGTGTGGGTGCGAGGGGTTCTGACGCTGGGCGCGGTCCAGGCGCCGAAGGGTGCATACGGGCTTGCCTTAGGCGCGCCTTCGGTGCGCCAGCAGCGCTGCCGCTCAGCAGCTGGCATATATGAGGAGGTAGGAGGGAGGAGCAGCTGGGAGGCGGGAGGAGGGGGCAACGAGTGGGAAGTCAGGGCGGCGGGGGTGCAGCGGCAGGGGCGGTGAGGGACGATGAAGGGAACAGGAGGCAAAAAGGCACAAAAAATTAGGGAAAACAAGTGTCACAGAAGGCAAGAGGGCACAGAAATACAGGGGAAAAATGAGTTGCACAGAAGGCAAAAAGGGCACAGCAATACAGGAAAAACGAGTGTCACAGAAGGCAAGAGGGCAAAAAAATACAGGGAAAAAACGAGTGGCACAGAAGGCAAAAAGGGCACAAGAATACAGAGGCAGGTGAGAAACAGAAGGCAAAAAAGGGCAGAGAGGCACGGGGGGCAGCAAGGGGAACAGAAGGGGAAACCGGGCTGAGAGACACGGGGGCAGCAAGGGATACAGAAGGAAAAACTGGGCAGAGACATGGGAGCAGCGCGGGGTACAGAGGGATAAACCGGGCTGAAAGACATGGGGACAGCGAGGGGAACAGAGGGAGGAAAACTGGCACGGACCACGAACAGGCAGTGGGGGAAGACAGAACAACAGCAGTCACAGACACAACAATGATATACCGGCAACACAATAAAACAATAAAGCGGAAGATGAAGAAACCTACGGCCTACCACTGGCCACCAGTAGCCTGCGGGTGGTGGAAGGCCTTGAACTCTCTCAGCAGGGGCAGCTGGGGCAGGGACACACAGGTAGTGCTGTGTGGAGGGGGAGCAACCTACCTGGTGGGGTCAAGGGTCGCTCTCCTCACCGCACAGCAGCCGGCCGGCCTATATGGGGAGGTGGGAGGGAGGAGCAGCTGGGGGCAGCAAATGGGCAGTGGGCAGTCAGGGGGGTGGGGACGCAGTGGCGGGGCGGTGAGGGATGATGAAGGGAACAGAAGGTAGAAAGGGCACAAGATCGAGGAAAAACGAGTGTCACAGAGCCAAGAGGGCACAGAAACACAGGGAAAAAACAAGTGTCACAGAGGCAAGAGGGCACAGAAACACAGTAAAAACGAGTGTCACATAGGCAAGAGGGCACAGGGAAAAAATGAGTGGCACAGAAGTCAAGAGGGCACAGAAACACAGGGAAAAACCAGTGGCACAGAAGGCAAGAGGGCACAGAAACACAGGAAAAATGAGTGTCACAGAGGCAAGAGGGCACAGAAATACAGGGAAAAAACTAGTGGCACAGAAGGCAAGAGGGCACAGTTGTGAAAAATGGGATAAAATTGATAAAAATATATATTTTTTAAAATGCCACTTTGTAGGGGATTTTGCGGATTTCCGGAATGAAGGAGTTCCAGATTGATTGAATTGATTGAATAAAATTTGTAACGCGCAAACAATAACCCGAAGGCATCAAGGCGCCTAACAAAACAAATCAAAATTTATTAGCCTGGCACCATTACAGATAGGCCTGCACAAAGAAATGTGTCTTCAGAGCACTTCTGAATGCCTGAAGAGTGGGTAGTGATCTTAGTTCCAGTGGAAGGGCATTCCACCACTTGGGCGCCAAGGTGGAAAAAGCCCTGCCACCCCATTTGGCTCTTCTAGAGCGAGGGACTGTCAGGAGAAGTCTACTGGAGGAGCGCAAGTCCCTGGGGGGAGTGTAGCGGGACAGGATAGATCCTACACCAGTGGAACTATTTTTGGCAAGGGCCCTATAGGTCATACAAAGGGTCTTGAAACGGATACGATCCTCAACAGGGAGCCAGTGCAGCAGCTTTCTAGCCGCTGTCGCTGGGGCACGTTTGGGGAGATCCAGCACGAACCTGGCGGCAGCATTCTGGACTACCTGCAAGCGCTGCACTAGACCTTTATTCAGTCCAGCATACAGCGCGTTGCAGTAGTCCAGGCGGGAACCAATAAGGGCAACTGCAAGTTGTTTCCTAGCCTGCAGTGACAGGTAATGCCTTATCCTCTTTAGAATGTGGATAATACCCCAACAGGTAGAGATAGTTCTACTAACCTGTTTACCTAGGTTGAGGGCAGGATCAATCATGACCCCGAGATTTTTCGCGGAGGACGTAGGGGTGGGGCAAGCTCCTAATGAGTCTGGCCACCAAGAAGATGACCATACATCATCTTTCCCATCAAACACCATCACCTCCGTCTTCTCTCCATTCAGTTTCAATGAATTGTAAATCATCCATTGTCCGACTGCCTCCATGCAAGATCTAAAGTTGGAGGCAGTCGGGGCACCTGATTGGGAGAGAGAGACAAGGATTTGGGTGTCATCCGCATAAGATACTATCTCCATCCCATAAGATCTTATAAGTCTGGCAAGTGGGGTCACATAGATGTTGAATAGGGTCGGACTGAGTGCCGACCCCTGGGGGACCCCACATTGCACAGGCAGGGATGGAGATAGATATTCCCCCAACTTCACTCTTTGCACTCGATGACTGAGGAAAGAAGTGAGTAGATCTAAAGCTAAGCCCTGAACCCCCACCTCCCTCAGCCGAGCTGTTAGCACTGAGGGAGAGAGGGTATCAAAGGCCGCCGTCAGATCCAAAAGGATCAGGAGGGTGGTCTGGCCCCCGTCGACACACGTGCGGATATTATCCAACACTATGGTGAGGGCCGACTCGGTGCTGTGTTCCCTCCTGAAACCATGTTGGGATGAATCAAGACAGCCCGAACTCTCTACAAATGCGGCAAGATGTTTATTGAGATGTGCTTCCAGCATCTTTGCTGGAGCTGGGAGCAGCGATATGGGCCGAATTTTTTTTTAAATCGCAGGATCCAAAGAGGCCTTTTTAAGTAGAGGTTTTACCACCGCATTTTTCCATTGGGTGGGGAAAAGGCCATCCCTCATGGATCTATTCATTATGTCAACCAGCGGGGGCAGGAGAGTATCTCTGCACTGTTTGAGAATCCTGAGGGGGCATATATCCAGGGGTGAGCCGGATTTAGTTTTATTGAGGAGGATATCCAGATCCTCTAGAGAGAGAGGGGGAAAAGAATCTAGAGTTTGTACAGGAGGTATTTCTGCAGGGGCATGGTCCAAAATCCCCAAAGCAGGAGGCCAACTGATGAGAGATCTTTGTAGCTCCAAGGCTGAGCAGATATCTACTATTTTGGACTGGAAAAAAGACTCAATATTATTGCACAGCTCTTGGGAACCTACAATGGGATCAGGGGTTTGGAGGGTTATAAGGGAGTCCACTACCCTAAAAAGATCTTGGGGGCCATGCCCAAAAAGGCTCTGAGTCTTGTTTTCTTTTTGCGTAAACTCTGCGGTTTGAGTAGCAATGAGGTAGCACTTTTGGACAGTCTGCTACAACCTGATAATTCCAGTTTTGAGCCAGGTATCCAGGTGTTTTGAAATGGAGGGCTTTGTACGTCAGACAAGCAATCTTTAGTTGTATTCTTGCTTTGTAGGGTAGCCACTTAAAAGATCTTAAGACTAGGGAAATGTGCTCTTATTTTTTAAGTGTCAGTGATCAGCCTAGTAGCAGCATTCAGTGTGTTTCAACTACTGGCTTTCAAGTTCCATTAAGCAGTGGATGCTAGTAATACAGGTATTAGTACAGGAAAGCATGGTGGTAGTAGATTCTAGCAATACAGGCATTAGTACAGGAAAGCATGGTGGTAGTGGATGCTAGCAATACAGGCATTAGTAAAGGAAAGCACTGTGGCAGTGGATGCTCGCAATACAGGCATTAGAACAGGAAGGCATGGTGGCAGTGGATGCTAGCAATAGAGGCATTAGTACAGGAAGGTACTGTGGCAGTGGATGCTAGCAATACAGGCATTAGTACAGGAAACCATGGTGGCAGTGGATGCTAGCAATACAGCCATTAGTACAGGAAGGCTCTGTAGCAGTGGATGCTAGTAATACAGGCATTAGTACAGGAAGGCACAGTGGCAGTGGATGCTAGTAATACAGGCATTTGTACAGGCTTTTGCACAGGAAGGCACGGTGGCAGTGGATGCTAGTAATATAGACATTAGTACAGGAAAGCATGGTGCCAGTGGTTGCTAGTAATACAGGATTAGTACAGGAAGGCGCGGTGGCAGTGGATGCTAGTAATACAGGCATTAGTGCTGGAAGGCACGGTGGCCGTGGATGCTAATAATACAGGCATTAGTACAGGGAGGCACTGTGGCAGTGGATGCTAGTAATAAAGGCATTAGTACAGGAAGGCACTGTGGCAGTGGATGCTAGTAATACAGGTTTGAGCACAGGAAGGCAAGGTGGCCGTGGATGCTAGTAATACAGGCATTAGTACTGTGTTGTGTCATCAGCAAGATCCGAATGAATAATGTAATCAAGAAAGAACTTCTGCCTTGAACTGGGCTACAGAACACCACTATGTGTTTCTGGGGTGTTTCTGGGGTGTTAAACGTTAGTTCTCTGAGCTGCTTATAAGCCTTCAGTTAGTCTATTCTCACTGGGAGGGGGAAACGCTTACGGCAAAACTTTCCAGATTTGTGGCAAAACTCCAGACTTTCCACCTGGTTATTTAAACCTGGTAATAAGAACCCTCATGCTGATTGTATGTCTAGTCCCTGCATTTACAGGAATGGTTGAACTTCAGCATAAAGTATTGTGTATACATATCTATATGTACAAATGATGCATATAAGAAAATGAGTTTAGATTTTGCATAAAGGGATCTCTGCGGATGGGTGGAGTAAGGAAATGGAGTTGGCTGTTGCCCGTAATTTGGCAATCAGTTACTTAAAGGAGGGCTAGCCTATGGAACGCAAACTCCAAGGAGATGTATGCTTGTTTTGTAAAGTTCAAGTGGATTTGACCATGGAACGGGGAATACTATCGAGAGGAGCTAAGATTGACCCCCCCAGCTTGAAAATATGTACTGTGGTGTAAAGTTACGAGGGCATCTCTGTAAATCTGGGAAAAAAACGGAGAGTGATGGAACAATATTGGTGGGCAATTATGGATGATATGATGGACAGATGATTCTAAGTTGTGCAGAGTCAGCAACAAATCTGCCAAACTGCATTCCGTTTTGCCACAACCTATCGACTTACCGAATGGGCCTTGGCGCAAGACTGGTGTGGTTATAGCTGGTCCATTTACCTTTTAGCCAAGGAAGGAGACCTGGGAATTAGTAGTAGTTATTTACTTCTCTAAGTAGCCAAAGAGGAGGTTGCTACTGATTGTGTGATCAAGTTTGTGGATGATTTTGTCTGTCAGGAGATTTTACCAGAAGACGTTGCAGTCAACAGTCCACAATTTTGTAGAGGAACTTTTGAGTTGATATGGCATTCTATACAAGAGGATCATGGCTTACCATCCAAAGGCAATTGTGGGAGAGCACTTTAATGAGGCCAGCAATGACTCAATTCAGTTGGATTTGAGATAACGATTGTACTGGAAAAAGCTGTGTGGGCCACTCTCTGGTAATACTGTGATATTCATTATTCACATACTGGCTACTTTCCTTTTCAACATAAATGGGAGACATAAACTGGGTCATGGATGTCTCCATCGTGGCCGAGGAACAAGTCGAGAAACTTACCAGAAACAGTGTTTGGAGTGGTAAGAGAAAAAGTTTTGATCTATAAGGGGAAGATGTACAACTATATGAATAGGAGAAGGTGTTAAGGACATCAAAGTGGGTCAATGGATGAAGATCACACGACCTAAGAAATTGAGGAAAGGCTCTCCAAGTTGGTCAGATCTGTTAGAGTGTAAGAAGTGTTGAATGATGTGTTGAGGACTAAAAATGGTTCAGTTTGAAACCCGGGGAGGGTAATGTGTATGATGAGAAGGAAGATTTTGGGTGTCAAGTGAAATCCTCTAGGTGAGATGACAAGGTTGATGATTGTGATGTGTTTGTTGATTTTCCTTTGGAGGGCTCATTTGAGTCACAAAATATTAGGAGTGATGTTGCAGTGCTGGGAGAGTGAAATTGTAGTGTGTTAGGTGAAGAAGCGGTTCCTACTAATGTGGTATAAGAATCTACAAGTCAATGGGAACACTCCTGTGTCAACTGAATATAATTCCTATTTGAGGAAATTACCTGGCAAACTTTTTTTAATTATGTCTTAACTTGTTTTTTTCTGGAAACGGCGCAGCGGTGTCCTCCTATTGTTTGGTTTTTTTGTTGAAATTTGTTTATTGGGTTTTTTTCTTTTTTTTTTTTTGCATTTTACAACCAGCATGACAGTGATTATACGGTATAGTAATGCATGACTATAAGTACACAGTTTCTGGGAACGCTTAGTAGTCCTCCCCAAACAATAATCACAAGTCCATCGGCCACACCCAGCTGTACGGACCAGTAACGTTTACCATATAGACCCCTGCAGGGCCGGTTGCTCACCCCTGATAAGAGCGAAGACTGTCCGTGGTGAGCTGTCTACTGTTCTAAGCATGGTAATGACCTCATGGTGTGTTGATTGTTCTCTGGTCGTCTCAAATAGCTCCAAGTAAGTCGGCATGATCCGTATCTGCATGTGCCGTCATGACGTCGTCATCTATAGGTCTTACCAATAAACGGGATACCCCCTCCAATCTAAACTTTCTAACTTTTTCAAATCTTAGGGGTGAACTTGGTGGGGTGGGGTGGGGGGAGTCTAGGGAGGGAGCGGGGGTTAGCTGCTGCGCCAGGGTGAGGCGTCAGTGTTCCTGGGTTGCAGGGTACGACAGCTTGTGGGGAGTCAGTGGCACGCGCCAGGTCGCAAGGGTTGTGGGGCGCGGTTTCTTGCGCTGTTCAGGTAGTTTTTGTGGCTGTGTCATTGAGGTGCGGGGGCTGGTGTGGCTGTCCGTGTCTGGGATTGCGAGGCCGTCGGTGACTCTTGGGGGCATTTTGCCTGTGTAAATTTGTACATTAACTGGGCCCAGTCTAAGGATATGGGGTGTTTGCCGTGTTGCCTCACTTCCTCCTCTCGCAGTATCTCCTCCTCCGCTTTGCCCCACTTATGCATCGCGCCTATCCACGCCGCTTCCGGCGGTCCCGTGGGGGCCCTCCAATGCATAGCTATTCCCCGTTTTGCCAAAAGAATGGCTAGTGAGAGGAAACAATACTGCACTTTCTCGGTTTTCCGCCTGCGGAATATCCAGAGCGCGCATGCTTCCCATGTGGACATGGTTGTGATGGCGGTAACTTCTTCAAGGGTGCGATGGACTGTACCCCAGAATCCTTGAAGTGTGGGGCAATCCCAGAACATGTGCCTGAAATCCTCTCCCGGGGTTTGACATCAGGGGCACTCAAAGTGTGTATCTGGAAAGAAGCGCTGTAGTCGGTGCGGTGTGAGGTAGGCTCTATGAAGGACGTTGAACAGTATATTACGGAATCTTGCATTTCTGGATACTTTTTTGGGGTATTCCAGGGCTGTGCTCCATTCTTTATCGTGGACCACTCTGCCGTTGTCCGTCTCCCACTTCTGACGTAGGGGTTGAAGGGATGGGAGGAGTAGCGTACGTACCGCCTTATAAAGCCAAGTTACCAGGTGTCGCCCCACTCCCATGTGTAAGATCGTGTGTATCACTGGGTGTGGTGTGGGTTCCCCTGTGTCAGGATTCCAGTGCCTACGACTGCTATCTATTAATTTCCTGTGGAGTAAGAATTGCCCGGGAGGGAGATCATATTGTTCCATCATCTGATCGTATGTTTTCAGCTGTCCCTCTTCGAATAATGATTCTACCTCCGTGACTGACAATTCTGTCCAGACTCGAAGTGTTCCCTGTGTATAGTATGTGTCTCCTCATGGGAAGCCCACCAGTGGCAGCAGGGGCGAGTACGGCGTTGTGTTTGGGACATACGGTGGATGCGCATCATGCAGGTGCGGGCAATGGACAGTTGTAGGGACCGAGTACGTGTAGGTTTAGTGCCCGGCAGCAGCATCTGGTGGATCGCTGGTTGTGGCATAGGGCCTTCCGCAGTGATGGTCTCCCCTATGTGATGCCCTGCTGTCCAGTACGACAGCCATTGGAGCTGGGCCGCTAGGAAGTACGCCTCGAAGGCCGGTGCTCCCAATCCCCCCTCCGTGGTAGGCAGGTAAAGTGTGGATAGCGCTACTCGTCGCCGTCCTCTGCCCCATACCAGCTCCGTTAGGAGGCTGTTCAGTTCTTTAAAGAGCGATCGTGACGGAACCACTGGGAGGTTTGCGAGATGGTACAGTAGCCTGGGGACCATGACCATTTTTGCCAGGGCCACTCGGCCTATAGGTGCCAGCGGTAGTGTTTTCCAAAAGCTCACTGCTGACCGTAGTCCAGCTAGGGCTTTACGATGATTTCCCTCGTATAGATCCTCTGGGGTGTGGTACAACCGCACTCCTAGATAACGGGGGGCCACTGCATTCCACGCAAGTGACCGGGCGCCTATTTGGGCTTCGAACGGGGCCATACGGGAGTTTAGCGGGTACAACGAGGATTACCCCAAGTTGACCCTGAGGCCCGAGATGTCCGAGAATTCCTCCAGCGTTTTCCAGATGCGGGTCAGGTCGCTCGTAGCATCCCTAACATAGATTAAGAGGTCGTCCGCATATAGGGACACGCAGTGCCATGTGTGCGCTAAGGGAATTCCCCAGTCCTCGCCTTCTTGTCGCAGGCGTATTGCTAGGGGTTCAACCGCTAGGGCAAATAGGAGGGGTGACAGCGGGCACCCCTGTCTGGTCCCTCTCTCCACCGCGAACTCTGACGAGATGTAGCTTCCCATCCGGACTCGGGACGTGAGTCGCGTATATAGAAGCTTAGTGTATGCTGTCAGGTGTGGGCCAAAGTTGTTCTTTCTGAGGACCTCGAACAAGTATGGCCATAAGAGGGTGTCGAACGCCTTTTCAAGATCTAATATAAGGCAGGCTGCGTTAGGGAAGCGTTCTCGTTTCGTGTCCTGGATATGAAATAGTCTACGGAGGTTGTGGGACGTGTTGCGGTTTGGAACAAACCCACACTGGTTGGGATGGACTAGCTGGGGTAGGACCTGGGCATATCTCTCGACTAGCATTTTACCTAAAATCTTGCAGTCCGAGTTAAGCAGCGTGATCGGTCTGTAGGACGACGGGAGCGTGGGGTCCCTGTGTGGTTTCAGGAATGTGACTATTATCGACTCCCTGAGGGATCTTGGCAAGACCTCCGCCCTGAGAGCGTCCTCGAACATGGTGACCATCCGTGGGACTAGGTGAGTCGAAAATGTACGTTAGTACTCGAGGGGGAAGCCGTCCATTCCCGGGGCCTTTTTTCGGGCTAGTGCTCCTATCGCTTTTTTTAACCTCGGTAGGTCTTATCTTTTGGTCGAGGTCTTTCTTAACTTCCAGCGAGGCTTGGGGGATTGGCAGATTGAGGAAAAAACTGTCTATCGCTTGGGGGTCTCCCTGTCTTGGGGCCTGGTATATGTGAGAGTAATATGTGTAGAAAACTTGTATGATTGCGAGCTGGGAGGTTTGGAGCCGACCGGTCTGATCTTTAATTTCTGTGATAGGTTTCAACTCAGGGTCCTGTCTGGCTAACCAGGCCAGAAGTGTTCCTCCCCTGTTGCCCTCCCGGTGTACTTTGGCTGCATAGACTCTGAAGTTATATTTGCGCAAATCCCTCAATGTTTCCGCGTACTTTGTTTTGGCCTCGGCCACGCGTTCCTGGACGGCTTCGCCGTGGTCGTCCGCTTTTAGTAGGGTTGCTAACGTGCATTCTGCGTCCTGTAGCGTGCGCTCTAGGGGTCAGATGTAGGTAAATGTAATTTACCGATTCTAAAATACCGAGTCATACCGAATCGGTATTTCAGAATCGGAAAATGAGATGTAGATAAAAAATCTGTAAAAATTACCGATTCAGAATCACTCGGTATCTGAAATCGGTATTTACCGAATCGGTATATACCGACTCGGTAAAATCCGAATCGGTAAAACCCATACATTCCAACGGGCCCATGGCCCATAGGAATGAATGGGTATTACCGAATTGGTAAATACCGATTCGGTAAATACCTGAGTCGGAATTTTGAAACTGACAAACATGTGAGCCTGTGAACCAATCAGGAACTCCAACCACACCCAATCCCAAAGGTACTGGGGAATCAACCAATCAGAATCAAGCACCCCTCCCCAGTACCTGGGACTGGCCACGCCCATGCAGGTGCAGAAACCAACAGTCAGGAGAGCAGGAGGACAGACTGAGGAGCAGGCTTCCCTGAGCTAACCAGTACAGCACCATGGAGAGTCAGGATGCACAGAGGGATGCTGCTGAGCGCAAAAGGAAGATGAAGTTCAGCCCTGAAGAACTGCAGGTGCTTGTTGCAGAGGTCGTCAGACATTACAGCAAGATCTTTGGAAACAATCACTGCATGTAGCTGAGTCCATCAAGCGCACCACCTGGATCGACATACAAGGCAAGGTAAATGCCATGGGTGTCACCCACCGTGAAATTAAAGATTTGAAAAAACTGTGGTATGATCTCCGCATCATCACCAAGAAGAAACTAGCTGCCCACCGCAAGGAATGTGCTGCAACAGGGGGAGGAAGAAACCGAGCCCCACAACTCACCGACATAGAGGAGCTGCAAAGAAACAAGGTAAGATGCAAGTACATTGTCATTAACCCATTTACCTATTCCCCTCACACACTCTGTGTGCCTAAATCATACTCCAGAACAGGTTTTACCAATGTCCTGCAATGCATCATGGGAAATGTAGTCATGGGTAGATACCTCTAAGCAGTCAGCATGCCATGCAGCAAGGGAAGTAACAGACTACTATCATAGGCAAATGGGAGACAGGCAAATGTGCTACAGTAGTGTGTATAATCATGAGACACAGGTGAACCACTCCACTGACACAATGTCCATGTCTGTCCACAGGAGAGTCAATGCGCAGCACAGCAAAGGATAGGGAGAAGAGGAGGGAAGAGGCTGGACCCAGCACTTTACACGGAGGGAAGGACAAAGAGCAGGCAGCCAAGTCACCTGAGCAGCCAACGCCACCACAGCCACAGTCCCCTCTGTTATTTGGGAGTGAGGAGACAGGAGCGGCTGCACAGTCCCCCACCCCCACAACTCCATCTCCAGTGCTGGAAAGGTCAAGGCGCCTTGATGTGCCCCCTCCCTGCATACTGGAAACATCTGAGGAGGAGGAGGATGAGGGTGACATGGCCATCAACCCACAGGATTCAGCCGACGCTGAGCGCCTGCAGGCGAGAGCAATGATGGGGGTTCAGAGGCAGGCACGCACAACCAACAACAAGCTTGATGAAATAGGCAAGGGCATTGGAGACATATCCGAGAGCATGCAGTCATTGGCATCTGGCATTTCCAACATCACACAGTGCATGACTGTCCAGTGCGACAAGTTGGACAGGGACCATTTGGAGAGACGCAAGGCTCGTGTCGATGTGCGGCAGCAGACAAAAGCCCTGAACAGATTTGCTACTGCAACCACCGTGCTGTGCAGACGGTCAGTGGCGATGCAGGATGCCATTGTGCAGTGCTGCAACAATTTATCAGTGGGAATGGCCAGAGTGACCTCTGCAATGGAGCTCATGCTCGCACAACAGACTGCCACTCGAGGCGACACATGTGTGGGGGAATGTGAGGAGTCCACCAGCAGGAGTGGCGCAAGCACTCCTGTACAAGAAGTACGTAGGAGCGGCAGGCGTCATGCAACTGAGACAGGCCACACCGAGAACATTGACACACAGCCACAGCAGTCCCACCCTGTGGTCCGTGGCCGTAAACATTGACTATGCCCTCCACCCAAGGAACAGGTCACGGTGGTGTTAACCGTGACATTACAGTCATGGACATTTATATATCGTGTAACCAATGTGTGCTATTATTGCACTTGCGTAGTGAAGATTAAACTACGTACGTCATGAACTCTGCCTGTCTGTGTCTCATTACTCACTCAGAAATATTGCTGTGTGACCTCTGCCCGTCTCAGTCTCCCATCTGTAGCTGCTGCTGCTACTGTACCATGGGGCTCTGCCAGTTCTGAGTCATCATCAATGTCCTCATGATGTGTGATCTCCACCTCTGTGCCTTCCTTGGCGGCGAGATTGTGTAACATTGCACAGGTCGCAATGATTTTGCAGCACAGTATTGGGGTGTACTGGCGTGCCCCTCCACTCTTGTGGAGGCAGCGAAACCGGCTCTTTAGGAGTCCAAATGTGCGCTCCACAACGTTGCGTGTAGATCTGTGAGCCACATTGTACCGCCTTTCACTCCTGGTGGATGGGTTGAGGTAGGGGATGAGCACAAAGGACCGCAGGGCATATGCACTGTCGCCTAGGGGGAGAAAGAATGACATTAATTGCATGTACATGATACATTGTTCTGCTGTGAGTGTCATGGTGTGTCAATGTAATTTACCTAGCAGGTATCCGTTTCCAAATTCTCCGGAAAGTAGGCGTGTGTATATTCCACTATTCTGGAATATGTACGAATCATGGGTACTTCCAGGGAACTTCGCAACGATGTCTGTGATGATGTTCCCAGCGTTGCATATGACCTGTACGTAGATGGAGTGGGTTGACTTGCGGTTTCTGTATATGTGTTCTGTGGCTTCAGGTGGACAGAGTGGTACGTGGGTGCCATCAATGCAGCCTATCAGGTGAGGGAAGTGTGCCAGTTGATAGAAATCAGTCTTGGTTTTTGCAAGTTCCGCTGGTATATCAGGGAATGAAATGTAATGCTCCATCCTCTGCATCATGGCATCAAGGAACCTCCTGAAGAAGCGGGACAGGCAGCTCTGGGACAACCCACCCACTGCAGCTATCACACTCTGGTAGCTCCCGGAGGTAAGCAGGTGTAAGCTACACAGCACCTGCACATGGGGTGGGATGGCATGGGCCCTGGCTATTGGGTGCTCCAGGAGTGAGTGTAGGTCCCTGATCAAGTCCTGGATGGTTTGGGGATGCAGCCTGTACCTCTGGAGTATTTCAGGCTCTGTCAGTTGGAACAGTGTTATCCTCTGCCTGTACACTTGTTCCTCCCTTTGCCATTCTCTCTCTTCTGCTGCCTGTAGTCTTTGCCGCCTTGCAATGACGTAAAAAGCTGCCATTATGGTTCCACAGGTGCATTTTGGGACTCTTTTTATGGCCTTCACCTGGTTACCACCTGCATTCAATCCGTGGTAAATACCGACTCATAAATACCGAATTTCCGTGAATTCGGTATTTTTGGCCTTTCCTGCATCTCCATGGCCATTTTTTACCGTTTCTTATTTACCGATTCGTAAAATAAGAAATCGGTAAATATGAATTCGGTATATTCCGCCTCGGTAAAAATACCGACTCATATTTACCGAGTCCGAATTATACCGACTCATATTTACCGAGTCGGAATTATACCGACTCATGTTTTCCGAATCGGTAAATAATGTGCTCCTACATCTCATTTCATGGATACCGGTCGGTAACGGCCGAAATTACCGATTTTCGGCCGTTACCGACTGGTATTGGGCTACCTACATCTGGCCCTAGGACCCTACGCACACCCACCACCTGCTGTATACAGTGACCCCTCGCCGTCACTTTATGTGTGTCCCATTCTATGAGCCTAGAGGATGCCGTCCCTGTGTTTAGTATGAATTGTTTCTGTAGGTGTTCCCCGTGACCGTATGTGAATACCTGATCCGTGAGACATTCTCGAGGGAGTTTCCACGTAGGCACTGGGGGGTGAGGCGGTTTCCATCTAAGGGTCAGTACGTGGGTGTCGTGGTCCGAAAGTACTCTTCCCAGATAGTCTGTGTGCTGTGCTTTAGTGTGCAGAGCTGCCGAACAAAGGAACCTATCCAGACGCACTCGGAGGTCATGTGGAATGGAATGAAATGAATACAGTTTTGTAGTGGAGTGTAGCGCCCTCCACGTGTCAGTCAATGCCCAGTGTTGCACCCATACATTAAAGAGTTCCGTTTGTTTGTAAAGTGGTGAGTGTGCCGGTGGGGGGCGGGAGCGATCGAGGGTCATATCTAGGACGCAGTTGTAATCCCCTCCTAATATCCAGGGGGCATGGGTGTGGTGCGCCAACGTGTTCGTGAGGCGGCTCCAAAACACGTTCTGTTCTATGTTAGGGGCGTAAATGCTGCCTATCAGAACTGACTGCCCATCTAATAGCCCCTCCAGTAACACATAGCGCCCCTCCTTATCCACCACCCTGGTCTGCTTTCTGAATGGGACGCCTGGCCTGACCCATATCAATGTCTCCCTGGCAAATGCAGAGTACCCTGTAGCGCATACAATACCTCTCCATTTTATCTGTAGTCGTCCAACGTCTGTCGTCGTCAAGTGGGTCTCTTGCATAAGGGCTATATGTGCCTGGTGTCTTTATAGATAAGCATAGACTGCATAGCGCTTACTCGCAGTGTGTAGACCCCTGACATTTAGTGTGATAAATTTGATGTCTGTGTTGGGGATTTTCGTCATGTCTGGCGGCTAGTCATGTAGGTCGGTACTCTCCTATCTCTCGGCCCGTGACCAGAGCCACCCCCGCCCGCATAATCATTCCACCCATATTCATTCGTAGACCAGCTGTCCGCTTCCGCAGGGGTATTAGGGATGGATGGGAGAGGGGGAAATTTAAGAACAATGTCTGGGAAACAGTCCCAACGAAAGGGGCCTATTGCTTGGCACACTAAGTCCAAACCGTACATCTCGTAGTTCGTTTGTTGTGTGGGGTGTGGGTCGGCGTCGCTGTCGCGGGCTCAAGGCCGGGCTGCCCACTGCGTTGTGTCTCTGTGCGTGTATTCGCAACTGCCATTACCTTCGTTGGTGATTCACGATGCCTTCCTGTGTCCAGTGTGCTGGAGTGCCCTGGTCTTACCTCATTCTATGCTCGTCATCCTTCAGATGAGCGTGTCTGCCGTTTGCGGAGTTACCAGTGGTGGGAAGACTGAGCCCTCTCTGGAAATGCGGGTGTCGCTCTGATCCTCATCTTCAGACGTGAAGATATGGGGGCCCCCATCCTCTTCCGCTCGACCTCCGTCCGCCGGACCTCCGTCGCCGCCTGCAGGGCCCTCCGTTGATCCGCTATTATCTGTTCCAGGTCTGGGGAGTGTCTGGGGTTGGGAATCGATGGGCGGTTCATCTGTGTGGGGGCAACCTTCCTGGATTGCAGTCTACGTCTGTTGGATAGGGAGCGCGATGGTGTAGCCACTCGCTCCGGCAGGTCATGTTGTGGTGGTCTAACCAGCACCTCGCCTCCGCTTGATCCGTGAAGAAGTGTGTTGAGTCTTCATAGATGATTTTGAGGTGGGCCGGGAAGAGGAGGGCATACTGTATCTTGTGTTGTCGCAGGGTTTGTTTTACCACCTGGAATGTGGCGCGCTGGCGTTGCACTGCTTGGGAGTAGTCTGGGAACATCATCACGTGCTTGTCTTCCACTCTGAGTGTTTTCGCTTGCCTGGCTGCCCGTAAGATCATGTCCCTATCCTGGTAGTGTAGCAGTTTTAGCAGAAACGGTCTGGGTGGGGAGCCCGCAGGCGGCCATCGGGCCGGAACCCTATGCGCTCTCTCCACTGAGAAGAATGGTGTGAGGTCCTGGGTCCGAGTGAACGTTTTTATTCAACTTTCAATATATTGTATGGGGTCTGCCCCTTCCACCCCTTCCGGCAGGTTGAGTAGACGTATGTTGCTCCGGCGGGAGCGGCCCTCCAAATCGTCTGCCTTGCGTTCCAGGAAATTTACTTTGTCCTGCAGTTCTTTGATGGCTTTCTGGTTTAGTTGGACCTGTGGTTGCAGTTCTTGTAGCGTTTTTCCCTCTAGGCTCACCCTATCTGCTAGTTTCCTGTGGTCATCAAGTAGGAGGGTAATGTCTGAGGCGAGTTCTCCAAATTTGCTCTCCATGGACATCCGGGAGTGCTCGATGGCTGCTAACACTCTGTCTAGCTTGGTCGACATATCTTCTGCCTGTGGCGGCTTGCCCGAGGGACCCGGGGAAGGTGAGCGCCTCTGGGCCGGCGCCGGCGTCGTGGTCAATGTTTGCTGAGGTCTCCCCATTGTTGGTGCTGGTGGCCTACTGGCTCGGTGGCGATTTTGCCCCGTTGTATTTGTGGCGCTGGTATGACTCTTCCGTCCGTGCCCTTGGTGGCGGCGGCGCCAGGGGAATCGCCAGGCCCAGGTCGTGTTTCGCTGCGCAGCGGTCAGGAGCAGCTTGTGTTCACCACCATTTTGTGAAGGCTATGGCGGCGCACCTCAGGCCAGCTCCCCCGGACTGCCACTGTGGTGGGGGGTTCCCAGGGAGGGTCGAACCCGGGCGTCAGCCCAGCAGTGTATGTCGTGGTGGCCTCTTGTGCCCCGTCGCGGATTAGCACCGCCGTTACCTTCTATGTGGGGGAGGCTGGACCCTTTCCTTCTCGGAGCGCTGTGATGGTCCTTCTGCAGGGTCTTATCAGCTCACTGGTAAGTGCTGTGAGTATGGTGGGATTCGTTGGCGAGCCCAGCTCCCGGTGCCCGTAGGGGTCCAGTTTTTGAGGGTAACCGCACGGGCCCGTGTCTGTTTGTGCACGTCCACAGCCGTCAGCGCTGCCGTGTCTTACATGTCCAGGCAGGCTGTCGTGGGGCTGACCAGGCTGTCAGGCGCTCTACAGTTTTACCACCGGGCCCCCTCTCGCCGTCGCTTGCCACAGTATGTCGTCCCCAGCTTTCCCTCCGGCAGTTCATGGGAGGGGGGGTTTGTTCATTCGGGGGGGTCCTGGTGTCTCTGTTGGTTCGTTATGGTATCCCCTGCAGTGCCTCTTAGGGGCAGACTCCCCCCTTTCCAGCTGTATATGGGGCTACAGGGACACCGCTGTCGTTGGCATTGAGCTGGGCCATCCGGGCAGGTCAGGATCCTGCGTTGCGCGCCACCGCTGGGCTCCCGAACCCACTCCCACGGGCCCCTTGTGACGGGGTGCGGTCTTACTTGTATGACCCTCGGGGTGCCTCCTGGGCCCACCCGGATCGTCCCGCCGGGCTTCACCTCCCCGGAATCCTCGGCCTCAGGAGCTGGACGCCGCCATCTTGGGGGAGCCTGGGCGCCAACCGCCGCACGGCAATTTAGGTCCGCGAGAGCGGCTGAGCGGTGGTTTGGGGGCACCGAAGGTGTCTTTGGGGGTCTATTGCCGTGCCAGCTTATAATGCGGCCAGTGTAGGGCTGTTGGTACGGCGTCAGGCAGCAGTTGGGACCTCACCGGGGTGAACCGACGTGGCGCGCCGTCCTCGGGCGTGCGATCTCCCACCCACCCACGCACACTCTCACTGCGGCGGGGGTGATGTTGTAGTCAGTGTAGGCGCGGCGCTCAGGGTGTCTCCGCAGTGCACCAGGGCTGTCATACGGTGTCACCGGGCGTCGGGTTGAGCATCTTCGTCCTCCGCAGCATCAAGGTATGGGCGCCGCCATTTTAGGGGAGCCTGGGCGCCAGCTGCAACTCGCCACCTCTGGCCCGTAGCAACGGCCCGGTGGCGTCCGGTGGTATCGGAGGTGTTCCCAGGGGCTCCAGCATCTGTGTCAGCTGTTATATGGAAGTCTGTGCGGTGATAGGCGAGACGTATGTGGGCAGCCGACCGGAGCACTAGGGAAGTGCGTCCGCCATCTTGGCTGGCTCGGCCACGCCCTCCCCCTTCCTATTGTTTGTTGCGGGTTGTTTTGTACATTAGTGTTTTGTTCATTTTTTATTGTTTGTTTTGTTAAAGAGGAAGATATGTGTTAGTCTTGTTTCGGTTAAAGGTGCTTAAAGAGTGTTAGGCTGGCACATGCTTGTTTTTGTGTGTGCTTTCCTAAATGTATGGAATGCTTTGTAGGCCGGGTGGAATGTGGTGCAGTTGGTGCAGGGAAGCCGTGTAGTTCGTACCATCGCCTCGCTCTCATGGTTGTTTTTAATACTAGCTTCCAGGTGTCAATGCATGTGTCAATGCAACACTACATGGTTAGCAAATGATGCTAGCAAATATTTTTGGCAGAACAAACCTTTGATTGCGACAAGATAGGAAACTATGTTTGTGGCTTTCTTGTAATCTTCAGAATAGGCCAATGGATCCAACACTCAGTGTCACCTCAAAAGGCTTTTGCCACAGAGATCAATTCCTCTGTGATGTGAAAGAGGGCCAGATATACAATTACTGTTTTATCAACAAGTGGTCACGCATTACATACTGAATTTTTTAAAATCCATTGAGATTTTGAAAACCTACCTATATACTATTAGGGAAGTTTGCAAAGTGACCATTTGGAATGGTTTGCAATCTGACCTATCTCATTACTATTCATGCAGTGGGTCACAAATTGCAACTCACTCCACCTCAGTTCCGGACCACCACCTTCTCCCAGGCCTTCAAAACTGACCTCAAAGTACTTGCCTTCAAAGACACTTCCAAAGTTAATTCATGCCATCTCTATTAGCTGAAGGAAGACCTTTTAGTATAGAACATTTCTATTCTCCATGACTATAGAAGTGCCTTCCCAGTGTGTTCTTGCGGTTTGCGAGTGTATGTCATGTATTACAGTATTACTCTTCTACCTGTGTTTGGTACTCTCTTGTAACATGCACACGTCATTTTTCTCTTGTAACACACTGTTTGCTACCTCTTACATTTTGTTTGCTTTCGATACTTGCACAAGTGCCACCATTGCCTACGTAACGTATGTTCTGGTGTTTGAGTGTCCTCCATTTATTGCACTATTATACCTCTACTTGTACTTTGTACGCTTTTGTAACCTGCACACATGCCACTTTTTCCGCCTGTAATGCACCGTTTGCTACCTCTTGTATTTTGTTTGCTCACGATTGTCACTTTTGCCTCATGTAATGTAACGTTTGCTTTTGTAATTTGTTCACTTGTAATGTTCTCATGTATCAGTTCTGTTCCTATTGTGAAACGCTCTGACACCTTCGGGTAACGTCCGCGCTATATACAAAACGTATAAATAAATAAAAAATAAAATAAACTGATGGCCATCACAGGGGTGGTAGTCAGCTGGGGTCATTAGAATACTGAGTGCATTAAAAAAACACTCATGAAACACATACAAAGGGTGTGATATGAGAGGGAATGTGGGGAAAAAAGCAGTAGCAATGCATGCCATAATATAGAACCTTACCTGCTGTCCATCCCTACTGAACAGCATTTTTACTTGATAAGGTTTCGTCTCAGCATGGCACTTTTTCTGGTATCATATCCAGCATCCGCCCACTGTGAAAGTGATTGGGAACCTTGTCCATGTGGTTCACACACGGCTCAGTCACAATTACACCTTTTTTTTTGTAGTCTTTACAGTGCACCTAGAAAATGTATACTTAGGCCGCTGCTTAGGATATTAAATCTTAGGCAATGTAGGCCAGAACTGTTGTATTTGTAATTGACGCAAACTTAGCTACTAAGATGTACAGTTTGTAGGAAAGTACGATCTGCTTCTCATAGTTACCCCTACATTTTGCTTGATGTTTCACTGTTTTTGACTAGTCTGACTGGCATCCTACTAATCAGGACCTCAGTCAATCTGCTTTCTCCCTTAAATTGTCATGCATGTACTTTGGTACACTCCAGATTGGATACTGGGGTACCCTTATCAGTCCCTAGTATATGGTACCCTTGTACCCAGGGCATAGGTATCTCAGAGGTCTCCCATGGCCTGAAACATGTATTATGCCACCCATGAGAGGCCATTAAAAATGGAACTACAGGTCTGCTACTGCAACCCGTGTAAGATGGTGCTTGCACCACTTATGGCAGATATAGGTTCACTTTATCTATAAGTCACTACACTTACAATTTATAAGTCACCCCTATAGCAGGCCTTATCAATCCTGAAGGTAGGGTGCTGGGTTTTTAGTGAGGGGGTGCTCCTTCGGAGACCATTCTCCCCGATTGTATGGACTCAGGCGGACATATAGGAAGAGGTGCATTATAACCTCGCTGTAAATGCTATCTCGAAAACGATTGCATGGAAACATATTGTGTTTGGTATCAAAAACCTTGGAATCATACCTCCACACCGGTAATTAGTGTGGGAGGTATGATTCCACCCTTCTGAAGCAAATTTCGTGGGGTCACTTGTCTATCCAGTGCAAGCCTTCTCAACCCGGTCAGCACAAAATGGATGCTGCCGACCAGAGACACATTTCTGCCCTCCTGCTGCTGAGCCAAGCTCGAGCAGAGGAAGGCAGCACAATAGGCATCCTGTCATGGAGAAGTGTTCCACTGTTACCGAGTGGGAGGAGTTTTGGCCCCACTGTTATCAAGTGGGTGGAGTTTCAGCACAGACCAGAGTGTGAGGCGAAGAGCCGTGCCCCCAAGTTGGAAGAGCTCAAGGAGAAAGACGGCACCATGCTTATCTCCACAGTGGCTTGGTGCACGGCCCGGTGTCATCCCGACACTCACCTGAAAGATCTACACAAGATATACCTGCCACCTGGGCGGAAGCTCAGGGTGCTTCATTGATTGCAATTGACAGGGCTCCTCCATGGGCATCACCTAATTATGCCGAGCACCATGGTCTCTAATGTTAGGATGAAGGTTCAGTGTTTGCGTGTTTGCCTTTGCTCCTTTTCAGGGCAGTCAGACTAGGTTCTAACGTGAGTAGAACTTATATTGTAATGATTGGAACAAGGAAATGGACGCAAAAGTAATGTTTAAATTACTTACTGGTAATTCCATTAATCAGAAACCATTCTTCCTCACCCCAGTCCTTTAATAACCTCCTCCCTCCCACTTGGCTTCCTAGCCAGACTGACCCGAGGGTGGGGGGTGGTGGAGGTCTGTACAGTACAGGAGATCTTCTTAATACATCTGTACGGTACAGGCGATCTTCTTAGTAGGTGCTTCTTAGTAGGTGGTTGTAGGAAAGTGCCACTTTTGACATGGTCACCATCAATTTCTGCACACTGGTACTGATGATGTTGATTGGTTTGGCACTGGCTTCCTGCTGACCAGGCCCAATAGCCAGTACTCTTTCCATAAACAATACAAATGCTACATTGTAACCTAATTGGCAAGGACTTTAGCACCCATGTAAGTCCCTAGTAAATGGTACCCTCAGTACCCAGGGCATGGGTACTAAAGAGGGTCCCTAAGGGCTTCAGCAGGTATTATACCACCCAAAAGGACACATACGCAAACTGGTGCGAACCATTCTGAAAACACAACGTGGCACACTCACTGTGTGCCATGAGCCTGTACACTGCTTGTATTATGGTAAGTCACCCCTACAGCAGATCTTAGAGCCACAGGCAGGGTGCATTATATTGCATGTAAGGACATCTCTGAATGAGCAGATGTGTCCTTTTTATCCCTGGTTCCATTCCTAAGCATTGCAAGTGATCAAGAATCCATCTCAAGGTATGTACTGGGGGCCCGCTAGGGGGCCCACAGCAAGATGGCCACACTGCTGTGAGGCTCTGCCTGACCGAGCTACAATCCAACCAATATCTGCTGCATCGTGTTATATCTGCGGGAGCCTACAGGAACACCAGCACCACCATTGGTGGTGCTGGTGTTCCTGTAGGCTCCCGGTAACTGGGTGAGAAGGCCTGAATTGCCCTGACACCGCGATGCAGCAAATGGCGGCCGCTGTGACGCTGTAGGCCTCCCCTGTGCCGTGGAGACTGGGGGCCTGGTCTGACATCCTTCGCGGCCCCTTTTGTTCTGAGAGGGTCTGCATGTGGAGGAGATTGTGTGGAGAGTTGTAAATATTTGTGTCCACCCCAAGCGTGGAAGGGTATACTCAGATGTGAGTCCCTTGCTCATTGCACCATCAGGATTCAAGCAAGCCGGGCCGAAGACGGCTGCAATGCCAGAAACCGGTCCCCGGAAGCTTGTTTCCTTCCCAGTGTAAGAATTGGCTTTTGTAGTCTGGTCTGCCCTGTTCCCATGATGCACTGGGCCAGGGACAGACTAATTTGCATACAGCCAGGTTCTGAAACTGGGATGGTGCAATGAGCTAAAAAACAGTGTTGGATCTAGCCCTGATCTCTTGACTGGGTGAGAGTATTCTGCTTAATTCAGAGACTCTGTCCGTCACCACCCCTTGTTGTAAATATTTTTGTCCACCCTAAGCATGGAAGGGTATACTCAGATGTGAGTCCCTTGCTCATTGCACCATCAGGATTCAAGCAAGCCGGGCCGAAGACGGCTGCAATGCCAGAAACCGGTCCCCGGAAGCTTGTTTCCTTCCCAGTGTAAGAATTGGCTTTTGTAGTCTGGTCTGCCCTGTTCCCATGATGCACTGGGCCAGGGACAGACTAATTTGCATACAGCCAGGTTCTGAAACTGGGATGGTGCAATGAGCTAAAAAACGGTGTTGGATCTAGCCCTGATCTCTTGACTGGGTGAGAGTATTCTGCTTAATTCAGAGACTCTGTCCATCACCACCCCTTGATGTAAATATTTTTGTCCACCCTAAGCGTGGAAGGGTATACTCAGATGTGAGTCCCTTGCTCATTGCACCATCAGGATTCAAGCAAGCCGGGCCGAAGACGGCTGCAATGCCAGAAACCGGTCCCCGGAAGCTTGTTTCCTTCCCAGTGTAAGAATTGGCTTTTGTAGTCTGGTCTGCCCTGTTCCCATGATGCACTGGGCCAGGGACAGACTAAATTGCATACAGCCAGGTTCTGAAACTGGGATGGTGCAATGAGCTAAAAAACGGTGTTGGATCTAGCCCTGATCTCTTGACTGGGTGAGAGTATTCTGCTTAATTCAGAGACTCTGTCCATCACCACCCCTTGTTGTAAATATAGAGAGTTGGAGAGGGGCATCGGCGGCTGTGGAGACTATCCCGGACAGCGCTTGCCTGTAGGGGCTGATCGGAGTGCTGGCGCCTGTTGGTGAGTGGGGCTGTGGTCCGCCTGAGGCTCGAGCCGCGGAGGCGGGATCTGGCCTTGCTCTGTGGCTGCGTCCAGCTTGCTGCGGCCGGCGCGTGGCCTAGTTGGAAGGCGAAGACCTGAGGTGGAGCGCTGAGCCTGCTGCTGCCATCCAGCCTTGTGGGGGGGAGCAGAGGGCTCACCGTGCTGATTGTCGACAGCCCCGAAGCCTGTATTTGCTTGTCCAGGTTGGGAGCTGCAAATGTGAGGCCCCCAGTGAAAGCGGTAGAGATATCGTGAGGCGAGGGGCATTGCGAGGCCTACTGCTGGATATCTAAGTGATGCCCTATACAGAAATCGAGGTGGTGGAGTGGCGAGGCCGGTGATACTGTCTGCAGTATTGACTCCCCTGGCATCCTATGACACAAGGCGCGCAGGCCAGTACCAAGGCCACGGACTCAACATATTCTTGAACATTCTGAAAATACCGATAGAACTTTCTACGAGTTCGTTGCTGCAGGCCTTCTGCTCTTGGCATATTGATATTGATTGAGGTGGACTGAGCTGCGAGTTATTACACTGCTTCTGGGTGGAGTAGACTGGGCTATGCACTGTTGCGCTCTTGCGCTGTCCCAGGATCTGTGTGGCCTACTGGCTAGTTTGCTCTGAGGGGTGCTCCTGTGGCGAGGGTTTTGCTGGTGGTACGCCTTTAGGCACGAATCAGGGACCTACGTCTGTGACTTCTTGAGCCTTAGAACGAGGACTTCGAAGCACGGTCCCGGCGCAATAATATACGCATTACCGGGCTGCCGGAATCGACAAATGTGGGATGGATGGAGACTTTTATTGAGCGCCTGATCACAGAAATTTTTGGCACAGAGCACTTGTCCAGCATGTTCATTGTTGAGCGTGCCCATCGCTCCCTGGCAGTGTGGCTGGTCCCGGGGGCTCCCCCACACCCTATCATAGCCAGGGTCTTGAATTATAGGGATCGCAATACCATCTAGCGCCTGACTAGGGAGAAGGGCACCATTACACATCAGGGCGACACCTTAGCTATACCCTGCCCGTCTTTGTGTGGGTGCGGTGGGTGATGGCAAGATTGTCACCTCCCGAAGGCCGCAAATGAACATGCTAAAGCATTGAAACGTAGGAAACATGACTCCACGGCAGGTTCCGAAGATGTCGAGTAGTGGGGAGCTCAGTGCTTTTATACTGTCTGTTGACATTGTTGTAGTTTCCTTTTCTACTTCTTGCTCATGTAATGATATATGCATGGTCACATTGTTATCATTCTCCCTTATTGTCCGCATTTATGATGCCCATCCTGAGGGATTCTATTGTTTATCAGAACAGTTGCCTACTAATTGTCTGCAGCCTCCTTACTATTTTGATAGATTTGACGTCACTTATTGGGCGGTCAATCCTGTTAGTTCATTATGCAGGGCTCTGTTCTTTTTATAGGTTTGTACTGTACCTTCCTAATGCTACACTCAGTACTGTTGGTTACTCCTAAATAATAGTGGGCAACATATTATTGATGTAATGTACTATTGGTTATGCGATGCATTGCTGTAATATCCTTGCTCGGTCAACTCCTACTATGTGGGAGTGTATTGGCTCTGCGCCCCCCGCGTATGGGTATACCACAAATATGTTTTGCTATGCTCGGGGGGGGGGGGGTATTCGGTTGGGTGTTGGGATGGCTTTGGCATGGTTGGGGTGCTGAAGTGGGAGGGGTGATGGGGGTGTTCGGGATGGGGATAGGGGACTGTTTTTGGGCCTTTCTCAGGAAAACAATTGAAATGTATGTCAGCAAACACTGCCTGGTATTATTCCTTTCACAATCTTTTGCGAGGTGCTTTAGGGTGTTTGAGAGAGTGGGGATGGTGGCTAGGTTTGGGGATGTACTTGACATGGTTGAGGTGATGGGGTGGGAGGGGGTGATTGTTTTAGAGTTGTTTCATTGTGCAGCTGTGCAAACTGTATTGACAATCTAATGTATCCTATATCTGGTAGAGCAAACTTTGATCCTTTATACTGGTCTGTCTCAGTCTGGTGAATAATGGAGGGGGCAGGTAAAGTCACTTGGATTACTTGGAACATCAGGGTGTTAAATAACCCAAAAAAAACTAGGCAGGTGCTGGCATACTTGGACCGTCATAATGTTCAAGTTACGCTCCTGCAGGAGACTTATCTTAATGAGCATACTGCATCTTCTGTGGCCAAACAATGGGATGGTGCACGTTTTGCCTCTTCATATTCATCATATGCGAGGGGGGTAATGGTGTTAATAAAAAAAAGCATTCCCTTTGTTAGTACGCACAAGGAGATTGATACGAATGGCCGGTATATCATAGTGCAGGGGAGGCTATGTCACACCTTGATCACAATGGTGAATGTCTATGGCCCGAACATAGATGATCCGGAGTTTTTCTTAAATGCTGTGGAACAAAGTTTATAAGAAGCTGTCTATTCTGCCATGATTTGTGGGGGGGATTTTAATGTGGTGTTGGATCACGAAATGGATCGGCATTCGAGAATAAGTGCTACTGGTAAAAAGGCTGCACAGGCTGTTCATGATGGTATGTGTGATTTGGGACTTAGTGATGTTTGGAGGCTGCGACATCCTGGATTACGGGAGGGAACGTGCTACTCATATATACATAACACATGGTCCCGGTTAGATTATTGGCTAGCAACGCATGATGTCAATGCTTGGGTGTCTCGGGTATCACATGTGCCCCACACTTTGTCGGACCATGCGCCTGTACTGCTTGTCATGCAAATGCCTGCTTATGCTTCGGCCACGTTTAG
Source organism: Lissotriton helveticus (assembly GCF_964261635.1). Taxonomy (NCBI): domain Eukaryota; kingdom Metazoa; phylum Chordata; class Amphibia; order Caudata; family Salamandridae; genus Lissotriton; species Lissotriton helveticus. Next base: position 274,661,902 of record NC_136062.1, read on the forward strand.
ATGGAAGCTGCAGCCCTCGGCCTTGCTTGATCCATTTTTTAAGGAGGGTTTAAGGGTGGCTATTGAAAATTATTTCGCTGACTTTCGCTGACAATCTTGGATCAGTACAATGTATGGGCACTATATGGGAAGCATTTAAAGTGACTATTCGGGGGATTTGTATAGGCATGCAGACAGAGGCGCTCAAATCTTTGAGTAACTCCATGGCAAAAATAGAGCGTGAATTGACGTTCGCAGGTGACTGAGTACAATGAGCTGGCAGTTCAGGAAGTGCAACATCTATCGCGGAGATGCAAAGCCCGATATTATGGTGAGGGTGGTAGGCCGGGGCGCACGTTAGCTGAGAGAATTGCAGAACCGTGGGCCAAGTATTGTAATGTGCAGGGAATTACAGAGGGGGGCAAGTCCATTTCAGACACTGCTGGTATCCTGGAGCAATTTGTCAAACAATTTATTTATTTATTTATTAATAATATTTATAGAGCGCGAACAATGGCCCGTAGGCGTCTCGGCGCTAAGATATCTGCAGTATTTAACCCGAGAGGGGAGGGTCTGATTTTACTGGTTAAACAGCCAAGTTTTGAGTTGTTTGCGAAGTGACCAGAGTGAAGGGCTTATTTTTATTGAGTGAGGAAGAGAGTTCCATAGTTTTGGGGCTGACACTAGGAACCTTCTGTCTCCCCAGGAAACCGATTTGGTACGGGGAACCATTAGGTCATTTCGAGTGGAAGAGCGTAATGATCTGGGGGGACAGCAAGGAATCAAATTCTGAGTGAGGATAGCAGGTCCTAGGCTGTGCAGGGCCTTGTACACAATACAGAGGGTTTTGAACGTGATCCTATTTCTAATGGGTAACCAATGTAGATCTCTAATGGTTTCCGTAGCAGATTGATATTTAGGAATTCTACTCAGGAGCCTAGCTGCTGAATTTTGGATAACTTGGATTTTATTTATGACCCTTCCCTGTGCGTTCATGAGCAAGGCATTACAGTAGTCCAATGTGGACAGTACCAGGGAGGTTACCAAGGTATTCCCAGCTGTTACGGGGAGGAAGGGAAGGATTTTCTTTATGAGTCTAAGTTTGTGAAAGGCAGAGGAAGTGATTTGATTGGCGTGTGGGAGAAAATTGAGGCGGTCATCGAAGATAACTCCCAAGTTCCTCACTTTACTGACGGGTTTAGGGGGAAGTCCAAGGGACAAGGGCCACCAAAGAGAAGACCATTCAGGGGTCAGGTGTCCGAAGATGACCACTTCCGTATTGTGGGAATTAAGTTTTAAGCAATTGGAGGCCATCCAGTCCCCAATTGCTAACATGCCCACTTTGAAATCTTCAGCTATTTTGTGGCCATTGTTTTTAATAGCAAGGACCAACTGCGTATCGTCTGCATAGGAGGTAAGGCTCATCCCGTGTGCTCGAATGATGTTACCTAGGTCCGACACATAGATATTGAAAAGTGTCGGACTTAGGGATGAGCCTTGAAGTACCCCACATGGCAGCGACAGATTGGCGGAATGAAAGGAGCCCAGTGTGACCGCCTGAGTCCTATCAGCCAGAAAGGAGGCCAGTAGTTTCTTGGCTGTTTGTTGGACACCCATCTTTTCGACACGGTCGATCAGAATAGCATGATCGACCGTGTCAAAAGCAGCCGATAGATCGAGCAGTATTAGTACTGCTGTTCCCCCAACGTCACGGATGGATCTTATGTCATCCGCGGCTTTAATTAGAGCCGTCTCCGTCCCGTGGAATCGGCGGAAGCCAAATTGGGACTCATCTAGTAGATGGTGTTCCTCTATAAAAGCTGACAGTTGTAGGTTCATTGTAGGTTCATTGCTTTTTCGGCAATTTTTGCCAGGACTGGGAGGCTGGCAATTGGGCGGTAATTTTTTAGTTCATCCATGTCGAGATGTGGCTTCTTTAGTAGCGGTTTGAGGAGAGTTTTTTTTAGGGTGACTGGGTAGATACCTGTTCTGAACATGGAATTGCATATTGAGGTAATAGCAGGAAGAAGGTGGAAGTACTTTAAAAGGGCAGGGGTCGAGTGCAGAACCTGATCTAATCGTGGAGATGATGTTCCCAATCTGAGTGTTGGAAATGTCTGCAAACTGGGTGAGCATAGGACCAATGCGAGTAGGAGTGGCAGTTATAGAGGGGGGGTTAGTGTTGTTTGAAAAGGCCAAATACATATCATTGACCTTGCTAAAAAAGAAGTTGGCCAAGGCGTTGCAGAGAGCTTGGGATGGAGGTGGGGTCAAGTTGGAAGAATAGCCAGCTAGCTGCTTGGTGGTTTCGTACAGTGCCTTAGTGGAATATTTGGCTAATTCAATCCTTTCGCTAAAAAACTTTTTCTTGGCATCATTGATCATGATTTTATATTTAGCCAACATTTCCTTATGCCGAGTTTTGGCTTCTTCAGTATAGTCCTTTCGCCAGTGCCTTTCCTTGTTCCTGCATAGTTGTTTCTGAGTTCTTAAATCCTCAGTAAACCAGGGAGTCGAAGGGGCAGATCTGTTGCGGGTCCGCTGTTTAACAGGGGCCAGTGAGGTGGCAGCAGAACACAACCAATCATGAAATTGTGTAGTGGCAATATTAGGGTCAACAGAAAAAGAGGGATTGGAATTAATCAAGAGCGTTTTCAAGCTGGAGCTGTCAATGTCATTCCAGGCCAGAAACGGCTGACGGGGATTAGAGGATGCAGTGGGGGAACCGGAGTCGTGAATAGTCAATGAAGCCAAGATTGCATGGTGGTCTGACCAAGTAAGGGGAAGGATTTGGGATATGTATATTTCATCTAAGTTAGAAAAAATGCCATCCAGTATATGGCCTCCGTCATGCGTGGAAGAGTTGAACAGTAATGGGAGACCGAAAGTTGTCATGTCCGCTATAAGGGATGCAGTATCTTTATCCTCTGTTTTATCTAAGTGAAAATTGAAGTCACCGAGGACTGTTAGAGAGCTATCGAGGGCCGATGATTCCAAGATGGAGCTAAAGTCAGAAATGAAGCCTGCTCTTGATCCAGGTGGTCGATACAAGAGGATCCCTCTGAAGTTGTACGAGGGAGTCAACTTACATAACAATATAAAGAGATGTATGGGAGTAGGCAGCCGGCTAGTGAGGAGGAAATAGCACAGTATTTTAACGATGTGGCTTTGGTTTGGTTATCTAAGGGCCAACAAGACTTTCTGATGCACTCGCTAACCGCTTAGGAAATTAAAGATGCCATCTCTGCATTGTCTAATAGAAAGACAGCGGGCACTGACGCGCTTCCACCTGAATTCTATAAGGAGTATGCTGATATGTTGCTGCCCCATTTAACAGCCATGTATGCGGAGGCATTCGAGCAACAGCGTTTACATGACTCACTTAGAGAAGCATTGATTGTTGCACTGTTGAAACCGGGCAAGCCACCGGATCGGCGTGAGTCGGACAGGCCACTATCAATCATGAACACTGATGTAAAAATACTGGCGAAAGTTTTAGCAACACGGCGGCACCTGTTGTTGAATGTCATGGTACTTCCAGATCAGTTGAGATTGATCCCTACTCGTTCTACGGCGCATAATTTGTGGGCATGGTTTGCGGTCATGCGTCTTTTAAAACCTGAATTTTAGGCGGCTGCGGTTCTTTTAGGCGCCGCAAAGGCGTTCGATTCGATTGCATGGACCTATATGTTCACTGTGCTGCATTGAATGGGGGTGCCTTTCTGTTTCACCAGTTGGATAAAATTACTGTACAGTGATCCGGTGGCCAGGGTGCGTATTAATAAGCACATCTCAGAGGCGTTTTCGATTAAGCAGGGTACCAGGCAGGGCTGTCCGCTATCGCCCTTGATATTCGCGGTCGTGCTGGAGCCACTTGCGTGTGTGCTGCAGCAGAGACACGCTGGCTCAGCATTGAGATTTTATCAAAGACCACTAGCAGTATCCATGTATGCTGATAACATGGTCTTGTACGTGAGGGAACCAGTACAGTATCTAGAGCAGGTAATTCGGGAATATATCCGTTTCAAATGGTATTCAGGATTAGCTATTAACTGGAGCAAATCTATAATATTCTCTCTCACACAATGTACTGTGCCCTTTGTGTTGAATTACCCCCTGGAATGGGCTCCTGATCCAGTAGAGTATCTTGGAATATAGATACATAGGGACCCGCAGGAAGTCATCAGGGCGAATTACGGTACGGCAATATCGAAGACCAGGTGGAACGGTGGATTTGTTTACCATTGACATTTGCGGATAGGGTTGTCTTAATCCAAATGGTGGTGCTCCCAAAATTTTTGTATTTGTTTGTCAATGTACCTATCACTTTAACACAACACTTTTTTAGTACGCTGCGCTCCTTGTTATTCACTCTCACATGGGGGGGCAAGAAATCCCAAGTTGGTTGGGAGACTCTAACGAAACCCTATGCGATGGGTGGCTTTTCGGTTTCAGACATGCACTTATATTATCTCTGTGCTAAGGCGCAGTTTGCCTAGTATTGACTGACTGCGCCGCCGTTCAGGCCACATGTAGCGGTTGAGGCCGGTGCTGTTCACCCCTTGCCCTTGAAGGCAATGATTGTCAATTCATATTGTGTCTTTGGACGAGGAGAAGTGGACACGGTCAAATGTACGGCTCGGGCTTGGGAGAAGCTGGGGAAGCGGGCGCGGCGTCTTCCACTGTACGCTCCGGCTATGCTTTTGCTACATCATGCTGCGCTATCTGTGACAGGGGAGGCGGGAGCCCTTAAGGTTCTCCATGCCACTGGGGTATATACCATGGGTGATGCCTTTCCAGGTGGGACATTTATCTCAGCGCAGGAATTTCTGAAGGATGGGGTGAGAGAGGCTATGTCCACATTCATATACACTAGGCTTCGGTCTGCCATGCGTAGTTTGTATTCAGGCTTTCCGGAAGAACCTCCAGTATTGGGGGCTTTGCAGCTAATCTATACTGCACAGAATAAGACTAAATTAGCCTTGCGGCTCTATTACGCCTCGCAGCTGGATGAAGGTGCAGCGCCGAACAACTCCAGGGTCAAATGGGATGAGTGTCTATCACAGCCGCTAACGGACGAGGAATGGGAAGAAAGCGGTAGAATAACTGGGAGTTTCGTGGTCAATGGTAACTTTAAACTCATTCATTATGAGTACATTCTTCAAACGTACTATACCCCGGTCCAATTATATAAATATGGTCTGAGGGACTCGCCTTGTTGTAAAAGGTGCGGCGTGGACAACGCTGATTTTATACATCTGGCCTGGGCCCGTCCAAAAGTACTGGCCTTCTGGGAGGAAGTGGCAACAGCATTGACTGAAATGGCGGGTTTTCAAATTAGAAGAGATATGAAGATATGTTTATTGGGTATTGTCTCTAAAGTTCCGTCAGGTGTTCATAAATTGGTGGTATTGTCTCTGCAATTGGCTAAGCGTAGAGTCGCAATGCACTGGGATGGTAGACCGGTGCCCTTGTGGAGCATTGGTTACATGATCTTGCTTATTGCCGTGATCAACTCACTTGTTATGCGGAAGAGTTACGAAGAGCATCTAGACCCCGGGATGTGTGTGGCCCATACACTGCATATATGTTGACCCACTCTGTGGGCGAATGAGCACACGTTGAATGACCGAATTGATAAGAATGTACTGCCTTAACTTCATGATAATTTCCCATTTTTAACTGATCTATGTATTGTTGCATTTTAACACCTAATGTATTGTATGAGATATTGATTGTATGCACATGAGACAGCTGTACTGTGCTTCTGTTTATAAAATTATAAATAAAACATTTTTAAACAAAGGTATGTACTGGGTACTAGTCGTTATGAGTTACCCAGTGACATAATGGCTTCTCTGAAAATACTAATGTTTGGTATCACACATCTTGTCTTAATACATCTTTACTGATGCCAGTACTGGATTTATTCTGACATGCACCCAGTGGGCATCTTAGAGGTGCCCTCTGAAACCCTACTAGTCACAGAGTGTGCTGGCTGACTGGTATCTTCCAGCCCGAAACTGCAGACAGCTTTCTGACCACCCTGCAGGTGAAAGCCCATGATCTCTGAGGCCAAGAACAATGTCTGTCGGGCAAAAGGTGGTCACGCCTCCTCCAGCAGGATGGCTAGCAGGTTAGCATTTCAAGACCAGCCAGAGGCTTCAAAGACTACACCACCTTTGAAATGCAACCATGGCTGCTTCCCCCAGACCTGGCAAATGCCACCTCCTGCCCTGAAGACCCTTGGCACCAGAGCAGGTGGGAGAATTAGCTAGTCAGTAGACATTTTGCACTATCAGGTTGGGCTCACCTCTAAGGTGGGTCACCTGACGTGGACATTCGAAGAATGGTTTTGCCATTTTGGTTTTGGTGAAACTGGGAAATCATGATCAGAATTATGCCCATTCTTTGCAGGAAGTGTTCATATGGGGGATGTAGACATCCCAGGGGTAAGTAGCCCATTGGCTACTGTCCTACACTTCCAAGACCCTAAATTCAGTATTTAGGGACCCCCATGACACCACAGGTTCAGACTTGTCTACTTGGGAACAGAAGAAGGACAAAGAAGAACTGACACCACAAGAAAAAAGGACCTGGTCCAAAACTGGTGCCAAATCCTACCTGGCTGCTGGTAACCTCAACAATTGTCAGACCAACTCGTCCAGAAGCTGAACCTCCTCCCCAAACCCTTGAGGGTCTGTCCAGCTCTTCACCAACCACTTAGCATCTCCCTAGTGGTGGAGGGGCCATCCCACTGCATCTACATGCACTGACCGCACTTGTCCGATACTTTGTTTTGCTATCCTTTGCTATCCTTTGGGCCCAGAGTGGAGCATCTTGGCAGGACGAGGTCACTGTGGTTTCAAGAAGTCAGCCCCATCTCTCCAATGAGTTTTTGAGATGCTAGACCCTTCAGGAGCCCCCCTTCACCAATACCTGGGTACCGCAGTGTTGGAACCTGGGATGACAGGTTACCTAGGGTAGCCTGGCCTAGGGTTAAGGCATGCAATTCTAGAGGCACAGTGCAAAGGTTGCAAACCACCCAATAGTAAAGCCACGCAATAGCACACAAAAACAACACTACACCAAAGTATAGGAAAATAAGTACTGCTTTATAAAAATAATATTCTCTTTTTTTTTTTTTTTTTTTTTTATTATTGAAAGTTCACAGCTGCCAGATGTACATTAAGATCATAAATATGCATATATAGATCAATGTAAAATATAGACATATATAAGTACATTTGATAATATGATAAATACAATATGAGCAACATTACCCAATAGCAAAAAAGACAGGTATAATTAAATAACCGGGTAAAAACAAAACATGCAGAGAAATGTCCGGGGCATCTCTTAATATTATCAAGTCTAGAGGGTCGCGCATCTTGCCTTCCTCCAGCTAGCCACTGGTGCCCATACACGTAAACCCATTTCTCTGGCTTTGATTCCTTTAAGGGCATAAAGTTCCGATTCAATATTGTGGATCCCTAGCAGCCGACACATCCACATTTGGAAAGTTGGAGGGTCCACATCCTTCCACGCAGCAGCGATTAATATCCTAAGAACAGCTGTCGAGATAAAAACCAACGCCTCTATTTCTATACTCAAACCTAGTTTTACATCACAGCCAAATATTAGCAGTGTAGGGGATAGGTCAATTTTGACAGCTAGCAGCCCCTCTAAGAACTTTTCAATTTCATTTTTGATTGGTCCCAAGTTTAAACAATTACAAAACATATGTAATACGTCTGCCGGCCCCTTGCCACACCTAGGACAATTATGATCCATTCTCTTACCCCATTTAAACAGTTTAGCTGGTGTGTAGTATAGGTTAAAAAGAGTCTTGAAGTGTTGTGCTCTTAAATTTGATGATCTCAGAAACCTTTTGTCCATTACCAGTGCTCTGTCGAGATCGATTTCCGGATCCTGCAGTTTGTGAGCCCAGCACTCCTCAACCTTGATCAAATCATCAGAAAGGCTCTCCATAAGTAACCTGTACAAATCTTTGATTCTATGACCTCCACCTTTCAGATAATCCAGTAAAGCACATTCATTAGATATATTCAAACCCGGTCTTTTTGACTTGATGGTATTAACCAGCTGCATATACTTAAATACTTGGACCCCTTGGAGTGAAAACCGTGTCCTAAGCAATTCTAGAGGTCTGCAGACATCTTTAATCATTACTTGGCCTAATGAATTAATCCCTTGCCTTTCCCAATGCTTCCATGGGCCATCATCGCTTAAATGCGGAAATAAATCTGAATTCCATAATAGGGTGTGCTGATTATACTTTGGGATGTCCTGATCTTTGCGGATTGATGACCATATCCCCCAGATATCTCCGATAGTCTTATAGCCTGAGGCTTTAAAGAAACGTTTGTCATGTTTCCTTGACAATATTCCATATACTTCCCCCCCCAGTGCCAGGTGGTAAATAGTGGGGATAGCTCCCTGGCTGTATCTAGCATCATCTGGAAAGAGAAGCACAGACATCCCTGTAAGGAAACAAGCCCAATTGTAATACCTGAGATTGGGCATTCCCAGCCCCCCCTTTTCTTGAGGAAGAGACATGAGCTTACTGGATCTCCTAACCTTACCATATTGCCATACAAAATTCATGAATATCGACTCCATTTCCTTTATCAATAGATCTTCAATTTTGAAAGGGATAGACCTAAATTTATACAAAATTTTTGGAAACATAGACATTTTAATAACATTTGCTCTTCCTATAACTGATAGATGAAGTTTGTCTATTCTCCTTAAATCCTGTTTAATTTTGATAAGTAATGGCTCAAAATTATCTTTGATAATATCCTTTGGCTGGGCATTAATTGTAATTCCTAGATAGACAACTGAATCCAGATATCTATTATCCGTTTTGTTTATATTACCGGTACATAATACCTGCGTCTTAGCTGCGTTAAGACGGTATCCAGATAGTCTCCCAAATTCAGAAGTGATTTTAACAATTTCATTCAGGGCACTATCAGGATCCGTAGTTAAAATAGCGATGTCGTCCGCATAGGCGAGTACTTTGGTCTGAAATCCTTTGGTAACCACTGGCTTGATTTTACTATCCATTAACAGATTTATTAGAGGATCTATATACAGAGCAAAAAGAATGGGTGAGCACGGGCACCCTTGTCGCGTGCCCCTTGAGATGTAAATCCTACCTGACTGCTCACCCATAAGATGGATCCTGGCCGTTGGGTTGACGTACATAGCACCAATTGCCTGTAGGAATTTAGGGCCAAAACCTCTGTCTTTCATTACCCGCCACAAGAACCTCCACCTGACGCGGTCGAAAGCTTTTTCTGCATCTAGAAGGGTCATAGCAGCCCTCCCTCCTTCGGCAGCTTGTATATCAAATAGTGTAATGACCCTCCTTATATGATCGGTCGTGTCTCTACCAGGAATGAAACCGTGCTGCCAGGGAGAAACCAGGGTCCCAATGATCTTGGCCAGCCGGGTCGCCATGATTTTGGCATATAATTTGTTGTCACTGTTTATCAATGATATAGGTCTGTATGACCCAGGACTCTCTTTCGGTTTCCCCTTCTTATGGAAGACCACAATATTTGTTTCGGTCCAAGATTCCGGGATAACCCCGGTATTGATAACCCCATTAAATAAATCCAATAATAAGGGCGTTATTTCTTCCCTTAGACATTTGTATACTTCCAAAGGAATGGCATCAGGTCCTGCCGCCTTTCCTGATGATAGATCCTGTAATGCCTCGGATAATTCATCTATAGTAATACTTCCTTCCAATTTTTCTCTTTGGTTAGCACTGAGTTTGGTACCCATTTCTGGCCAGTTTATACCTGGATCATCATTTTCTGCCTCTTCCTTATAAAGCTCTTGGTAAAATCTCTTGAAAACATCCAGGATTTCATCTGACTTTTTATAAGTTTGATCTCCTTCCTTTATTTCGGTTATGATGTTCTTTGAGGCAACCTGCCTTATCCGCAGAGCCAGAGCCTTACCGGCACTTTCCCCTGTTTCGTACATTCCAGATCTAAATGAATGATATCCGGCTGCAGCTTTTTTTGCCAATTGTAGCTGGAGTTCAGCCTTGATACTATTCAGTCGCTCTAAGCTTAAATTACCCTGGCACCCCTGACTTACATCTTTCCTATGCTGTTCCTCTGCATCTGCCAATTTACCCAATAGCCGTTCCCTCTCTATCTTGCCTTTCTTCCACATTCGCCCGACATAGCTAATTGTCTCACCTCTCAGACCAGCTTTAAAACTATCCCAGACAATGTTGCGGGGAGCACTATATCTATTTGCATCGAAAAATGACTGACACCAAGTTTTCAAATGCGAGATATAATTTGTATCCATTAAAAGCTTCCTATCGAGAGTCCAAGGTCTACCTTTTTTCCCTTGTTGACTGACAGCAATTGTTAACACAAGGGGATTATGATCCGAGATTATCTTGGGCAACCTTACTATTTCCACATTTGGAAGATAGTTAGCTGTTATCATAAAATAATCCAGTTTGGTATATTTGTTGCAAGGGTGTGAAAAATATGTAAACCCTGGATTATCTCGCTTTAAGCTTCCCCACACATCTACCAAGCCATGGGATTTAATAACAGAGGATAGCGCCTTATATACCCGTGGCTTCCGACCTGTATATAGACACCTATATGTAAAATCTGCTGAGATATTTAGATCTCCACAGATTATTACCGGGGCTGACCAATTTGTTAACTCTTGCTCTAAATAATCCATTACTGCCGGATCATCAAGGTTAGACCCGTATATTGTGCAAATTGTGAAACCTATGTTCATTTCACATATAGCCCAACGTCCAGACATATCTGACTTACACCTTTTGACCCCCCCCAATCCTATCTTTCCAATGATTGCTACCCCTTTTATCATAGATGTTTGTGAAGAACATGATAAAATATCATATCCCCTAAAATTCAACCAGTGTTTATTCTTCCAAGGCAAATGAGTTTCTTGAAGGCAAAGAATATCAGCCCCTATTATCTTGATATACTCCTCCAACCTCCTTCTTTTTTTCCAGTTATTGAGGCCACCTATGTTAAGGCTAACTACATTTAGCTTAGACATAACCCTGCAGGAATCGTATCCATTGGTCTATCCGATCAATTATTCCCCTGAAAACTTTACATGAATAGAATACCCTTAGCAATGGTGAACTAACGTTTTTGACAATATACATCTTAGCTATGAGAACTTTCTTTTTTTTTGCTTTCTCCCCCCCATGTCCCGCCCTCCCACCCCGTGTCAGAACCCCCCCTGAAGCCACCCCTGACCCTGACCCCCTCCCAAAAGGAGCGCGCAGACTGAGTCTGTGCGTGTGATGGATGCAGCGTGCGATGCAGTGGGCTCTGAATTAAAAAAAAAAAAAAAAAAAGAATACATATAATTAGGAAACACCATTAACCTAAGATTTTTTCAGAACCCGTAAAGTAAAATCCAATTGATTCCCCCTTTTTTTTGCCATATTTGCCTATTTTGCCTATTTTTTTTTTTTTTTCTACCAGCTACGAGCTGTTTTAACTCCTGAAAACATATAATAACATATAATGACACCACACAGTCTCAAACTCAAACCTTCGAATTTTATGCTTAGCCCTTAGCCACACACCTTACCTCAGTTATACCACCCTAGAGCTAGTCTGAATTAGAAGTGCTGATTAAACATGAGCTCAATCTATACTGAGTTTAAAAAGTCCCGGGCTTTGATTTCTGAAGGAAAATAAAGAGTCTTTCCCTGATGAATAACTTTAAGTTGTGCCGGGTTGATGAGATAGACCTGTATTTTTTTTTCCTGAAATGGCTTAATTAACTGTCTTAATCTCCATCGCCGTTCCACCGTAGTATGGCAAAAATCCGGCCTCACGAAGAAAGAGCCACCGTCAAAAGCCCTCTTAGAATCTGGTCTGGCTTTTTCTGCAATAGATTGGCGCAGCAAGAAGTTTCCTATATATATCAGGATTGCTCTGGGCTTATCATCTGCTCTAGCATTCTGCCTCATCCTGAATGGTATGCGATGTGCTCTCTGGATTTCAGTAGTCCAGTTCCACCCTGCGACATCTGGAAATGCTTTCTCGAATATTTTTACAATAAATGCCTTGGCATCCTGTCCTTCACAACCTTCCGGAATCCCTAAGACTCTAAGGTTGTTTCTTCTTAGTCTGTTTTCCAAATCTTCTAGCTTCCACTGGACGTCCTGTGCCTGTGTATCTAGGGATTCCACTTTTCTTGTTGCGGTTGCCGCCTCTGCTTCAGTCGAGACAATTCTCTCTTCCAAATTTGAAACCCTATCTCCCATGTTCTCACAAGCTTTTGAGAGCTTCCTGACCACCCCTTTCATTTTCCTCATGGTAGCCTGGGCCTTGAGGCTGTCGGATCTGGTCTCCTCACGATGTGCTGTGATACCCTGATGGATCGACTCCATCATTGACATCATTGAGTTCATTGAGGGTTGTGTGGTGTCCTGTGATGCTGACAAGGGCACCTGACCCTGCAAGGGATCTGCCGCCTGGTTTAGGTTACCCTGTAGCAGAGTCGTAGGGGAATGGTCCCATGTTAGATCACCTTGACCTTTTTGAGAGTGCAATGTTTTAACTGTCTGTGGTGGCTCCCCTTCTGGGTCGCTTTCTGATTCTAAATTGCTGCCATCGATGTCCGAGCTGTTGAGCTCCTCTTCCTCCTCATCAGCTGACCAGTCGGCCTCCTCAGTCACTGAGAAAAAACACTCGCTGGGGGTTTTCTCTTTCTCTTTTTCTTTCTCTTTCCCCCCATCCTTTTGGCCATTCCGGGTGACAAATTCGGCTCTCTGATCTTGGCCTTGGTCTTGACCTGAGGTTTGGCCTAGAGTATGACCCTCCATGGAGCTAGCCGCTGCACTCTCTGCTAATTCGCCAGCAATATCACCTGTGCCCTGGGAGTGATGCTGGCCTAGGTCTGCCTGACAGACACTCGCAATAATGTCGGCAGTTTGAGAGGGAATTTCATGATTACGCACAGGCTCGATTAAACAGTCCGTTTCCTCTACTGAGGATTCTGTTGCCATCTCAGTGACTGTGATAGAATCGTTAACGAGCTCTTTGCCTACCATCTCACAGGTCCCAGATCTTTCGCCACCAGGAGCCCTGCTATCAGCATCAGAGACCACTGAAGTCATGACAGCTACATCTTGTCCTGTTTCTTGCTCCAACCCGATGTTCCCATCAGTGAGTGGTGGTAGTGGTGTTAACCTGGCCACAGACGCCATCTCCGTGTTTTTATTTTTCAATTTTTTCTTCTCTTTCTCTTTCTCCTTACGATTCATGAGCTCCACTACACTCACTGATACTGTAGCGGCAGCTGTGGCAGCAGCTTGTCTTGTCCTAACAGCTGGGGGCCTCATTCCCTTAGGGGTGTGCAGCACCGATGTCAGTTTACTCGCTGTACCCCTGGAAGATATCCCTGCTTTGCTTTTTTCAGATTCTATAGCTTCCTCTGCAGCAGCAACTATTGGGCAGCTAATAGTCTCTGTCTCTGTATCCTTTGATTCCTTTGAGGTTAGTCTGATTTCGGCGTTTCGCCTGCTCGATATCGGCTTACCTCCTGTACTCAGACTAGTGGTCATACACGTTGAAGGCTCCGCTTGTATCGTACGCGCCTGCTGGTATCTCCGATGCCTGCCTCTGCACCTTGCGGGCTCCGCGTTGCACTTCCCGCCCCCGCCGCTGTTGCTGTGGCTGGAGCCGCTCACCTGGTCGGTGTGGACCCGCCCCCTGAGTCCGTGAGCTCTGCGAGCTCTGCCGGCGTCCCAGCCGGCTAGCCTGATCCTGAAGAGAAGCGCCGCGGCGGCTCTCAGCACCTCACAAGGCAGCGCTTTCCGGTAAGGAGAAAAGAACGGCATCGGGTTTCAAAGTGATTGTTCAAGAAAATCCTGATCGCTTCTTTATTTTTTCCTCTCCTCACATTTTATCCGTGCGTGTTAGTTAGCGCTCGGTGGTATTCGCTTTTCTCGAAGTAGCCGCTACATAAGGGAAAAGAAAGTCCCTCTCACAACCCAGAGCGGAGCAGAGTGGTGTGCCTAATTTGTCGGGGTGTTTCCTAGGATTCAACCCGGTAGAGCCAACACTGCTACACGCTGCAGCTCAGCCGCGAGTCACGGCCGCCATCTTGCTCCCCTTGTGAATCAAAAATAATATTCTCTTTGTTCTCAAAATATATATATATAGCTTAGAACATTTCAGGTTTCTTTAGAATCAGCAGTTATACCTTTTAAATTACTAGCAAATTATCAATTAGCTTCTTCAGTACTTTACATTTAGTTGTCTTCAATTCAATATTCCACTTCCTGAGATGTTAACCTGTTCAAGAATACAGTACACTTGTCAATAAATTATTAATAACGCTTCAGACTTGCTTTCTCAAGTCCATGACCAACATCAATGGTACAGTTCATAAGACTCCAGAATCAATTTCAATTGGTTACTGTACTGTGCACAATACTGGTCTCTCACAGCACCAACCACCCTCACTTTCTAGTACACAGTTGCTGATGACCCCCTCAAGTTACTCACTCCTGTGTGTCACTCAGCTGTGGCAATTACTAGGATGTGGGTTATTCCCAGATAACCTCTAGTGCCGCTCTCCCCCTGCAGTACACCTCCTTACTTGAGTTCAGCTGATGCTGCAGTCGTCCTGCGCCAAAAGGCGGGGTATAGCGGAAGAGGAGGGGGCCAAGGAACCGAGGCTGAAGAGGCTCCCTCACCTCAGCAGACTCCTCAGCGCTCCCCAGCTCGGGCCGACTCTTTAGGGAGGCTTCCTCTTATCAGGCGTTAAGGGCAGAAACCACGATGCCCCCCAGGCCCCTACCGGGCCTCTCTACTCCCCCTCCCTGCTCGGGCCAGCTCCTCAGTGTGGCGCTCGAGCAGGAGGAGAAGGCAGGATCACACGGCAAACAGACGGAGCCTCACCGGCGCCTCTCTTTGATGAAGACACTCCCTCGGCGGGCATGCGCGGAAGCGCTCGCTCTGGTTCCGCCTCTCCCGGCGGCCGCTCTCAGGAAGGACACTACTCGTCTGAGCCTGCTCGATCCTAGGCCCCTCCTGTGGGGATCGCGTTCACGACTGGGGCATGCGCGAAGGCGCTTTCGAGCAGAGACTCGTCCTCCCCTTTCCAAGTGAGGAAGTACGTTGCAGGCAATGCGCCAGAAGCGCGGAAGGCGCCCCCGGGGTCCCGTCCACAGAGAGAAGCCTCACAAAGCCTCTCAGGCTCAGTGGATCCCGGGGCAGGCGCTGTCTCAAGAAACCGGCTCCCTTCACCAGGAACTCCAGGGACCGGCCAACTGCACGAACAACCAGGGCTTCCCAGGAAACCAGGGCACAAGCCTTCCCCAGCACCCAGGAAGGTAGGAGAACAGTGCTAGTTCGATTCTTCTCCTCAGCTCCCACTTTCCCACTCTGCAAAGTCCTTCTTATTACTCAGGTTTGGATGGAGGTTGGGGTCTAGGGATGAGGGCTATTCTTCCTGAGCCTCTTTCTGCTGGGCAGAGGACTGCGTACCGCAGCACTGCAGTCTCCTTCTCCTTTGACTTCCCCTGTATGGTTTGGACAAGGGGCAAGCTAGGCGCCCAGGGTCTCCAGTAACCCTTAACAGCGGGGTCAGGACAAGTAACCCAAAAGGGGATAATGAGGTGATACACTAAGGCAGCTTCCCTATCTAGGAGGTCAACCCTATGTCTAACCTCTTCCCACCCTTAGCTACAGCCTGTCCTCCAACTGACTCTCTCAGGTAGACAAAATGGCTGCCCCGCATTCCGCCTTTTATAGGCTGCCCCTCAGTGGTCCAGAATGGACCAGAAGGTTCTAGAACGCCCTATGCTAGGCTATGGCCAAGTTCTGAGTGTGACAGTTAAGGCAGTTGGAAGCCACCATTTTGTGTGGTTCCAACTTTCCTGTCAGAACAGGCCTCTGGGCCTGAGGTAAAAGATTATGGGGGGGAAAAGAACACCTATCCCCTTGACCAACACCTATAGAAAGTAGTAGACACAAAAATATTAAGGGTATGAGGGGCAAAAAGGGGACAAAATAAATAATAATGAGGAGGGACTACGCAAAAAATCCAGACAGGTCTAACACGCAGCATTTGCTGCAACCAAGCATTTTTGAGTATCTAGCCCGGACACCACTGCTGCCAAAACCGACCTACCCACCAAGGGACATCAGGACTGACCGGGCTCAGGTCAAGAGTGGCCCTGCTGTCTGTGTTCCTCCCCTCTGCAGGTCAAGAACTAGAACAGTGAGAGCCTCCAACTCGAGTGGCTAGCCGGCCAAACACCTCTGAACCGAGCCCTACAGCCTGGGTTCACGGAAACCAACTGCGACTCCTTGTTCCAGAGACCTACACAAACTGGGCCCCCCTTTAGGATCTGCCAGACTTGTCCCCAAATCCCCACTTGAAACCTTTTTTGTTACAGGTATTTTGGACAAAAAAGTATTGAGTTCGAGCCTACCATCGCGACCAGGACCTTTGCAGGGCATACCTGGGCAGGTAAACTCGAACTGCTGGTCTTTAGGCCCCAAGCACCTTAAATCCTAAAGGGCACTGTCAGAAATGGGGTTGCCAATTCTACAGAGGGTAGCATGAAGCAGAGCGGGCAGGCCAAACTTCAAAGGACATGTGTAAAGCGTCCACGCAGTACCCACAGACGACACACCAGGCACACCACAAAAGAGACACAACACTGCTTCAGGTTGGAAAAAGAGTAAGTTTTGTAGTATCTCCAACCTGTAAAGGTAAAACACAACAATAGCTGTAATCACAAGGGGACGCCAACTGGCGCCAGAGCCAAGTATACCAGGGGGATTATTTACAAGGAAAAATGGGAGAGGTAAGAAAAAGGGTTAAGGAAGTCCATTAGTGTCCAGCTGAAATAAAAAGAATGTTAGCAAATGCATGAAACATAGGATCAATATTGCAGGGCAAACTCAGACCTTAATCCTCGGCACCACCTTAGTAGAAGGCTTTTAGCATACAAGGAAACATTAGGCATAAACACAACCTGGTCAGCGTTAGCACTTCCTGCAAAAGAAACAGGACACCTAGCAACAACATATGGCATAGGCCTAAATCATGAGGCAGGGAACACTGCACATAAAAATGGCATAGAACATCAGCAATATCACTGTGAGGGGAAGAAACACTAGGCATCAGCCTATGGGCATGTTAGCATGAAATAAAACATTAGGCAGGAAGGCACATCATGCATGAACTCATTAGGCCAGTAACACTGTGCGTATAAACATTGCCTAAACACCTGGGGCTTAACCTCATGCAGGTAAGTACACCATAGGCCTAGAAATGTAAGAGGCATAAACTACACAGATATGCAGTAGACTCAGTGACTGTAACATTTCCTAGGTCCGTGCACCAGAGAGAACCTTTCCAATGCACCTGGTCAGCATCAACCACATTTCCTGCTCAAGGACAGGCTGCAAAGAACATTCCCCTAGCGAGGTGTTAACTTTAGCCCCAAAAGATAACAGTATCAAGGACACCGGCCACTGCAGGGGGCTAAACAGAGCTTTGTAGATGGAGCGCTGTAAGAGACTGCAGTCCTCACGTCGCGTCTTCACGGCACATCACTTTAGGGTTCTAGAGCTTAGAGAAAACAGCAGCACTCACAGCACTTGGGCCAGCAGCAGTTCCCAGGGTAATACAGCACTTAAAACACTCACTGCAGGGCAGTCTTGGTCACGGCGCTTTGGGGACACCAGGCAGTCTCCTGCAGGCCAGCGCTTTCAAGGGCTCAGCAGGCTGCAACAGTCCTGGGCAAGGTTAGCTCTTTGCAGGCACACAGCGCTTCTGCTTTAGGATTGTGGTGCTTAGGCAGGTACACATCAGGCAGTACTCATCCAGGGTCAGGCAATCAGTTCCTTAACAGCACAGCGCTTCCCAGATCATAGCGCTTTAGCACATTACGCTTCCTCTAGGCCCAACACTTCCAGGCGCACAGCGAAAGGGGTCCGGACAGTCCCAGCAGCAAGTCCCAGGGTAACTCTTCTCACCTCCTGGGGGGTCCAAGGTGCTCCTTCCCTTCCAGGCGCTTCTGGGCACAGCGATTGCGTGGCGCAAGGTCCCGGCAGCTTCAGGGACCTAGGAGGGCCCTCATTCTTCAGGGGCCCGGGGGACACAGCAGTAGGCACTACTGGGCCAGGTCAGCAGGTAGTGGGGGCATCATCAAAACAGGGTGGTAGGTTTTCACCATCCCCACTGCAGTGTGGCCCTCCTCCTACATGGCAGCCTGAACTCCTCAAGTGGGGCTCCACAAGCCCTGGGGACAGTAGGGGAGTCCTAGATGGGTGCAGGGTCCAGCACACAGGCCCAAGTGGCGGTATCCCCTGGCAGCAGGTCCCCTCACATTCCTGTCCCAGCTCTGTCTCTGCCCATGACAACTCTACTGCTCTACCTATACCAGAAAGGCTGGAAGCTTCTAGAATTCTCAGGCGAACTAGTTCTAACTGGCTCAGGGGGAGGAGTAGAGCACCCTGGGTGCCAGACTTTCCCTCCAAATGCTGGGGTGGCTGGGTACCTAATGACTAGACTGCTAACCTCCTGCAGTCAGGTGGCACAATGGATAGCCTTGGCAGCCATTTAAATGCAAAACACAAATGCAGCATTTCACCAGGGTACATGTTTACAATGGGGGAAAATAAATGTACACACCATTGCGTTGTATTTAACATTGCACAGGGCATCTCATACCTCACATGGCCTATTCGGTAACCTTCACCATGGGGGAGAAACCCTACAATAGGGGGGTAAAAGCGAAAAATTTTGGGGGGAAAGGGCCAAGTCCAACAGGCACCCTCTACAATAGCTTGCATGTATATGTATGCAATACATGTCTTTCCTGCCATACAATAACATTAACGCCTTTGAGGCTCATACCTCCAAAACAGTTATTTGAGCATTTTACTGTTTCTATGCAAAATTCATAACTCCGAAACTTGATTCCGATGATCTTTGTATAAAAAAATATTTAAAAATCTGTTATTTTCGTAAATTGGTCTTGAATTTCTTCTTGAGTGTGTATACCATTTATTAACTCTAGGTGTGCAACCAATACTTAACACTCCCCTATGAGAAGCCTAAAGCTGCTTGACCACACCACAAATAGACCACTTGGGATTATTAAATTAAGCCCTGTAAACCAATAAGGGTTGTCTGGACTTTTTTCGTGGCGTTCCCCTACAGTGGCCCACTACATAAAAAACCTACTTTCTACATTGGTGGTCCAGCAGTGGGATACAAGACTTTGCATTTGCTGATACCACTTGGTCAATAGATGATTTCACAAAGAAATCCATAATTGACATTAGTCAAAAATGTTTTTACGAATGTTAGATTATTTCAAATATTCTAATCTGAACTGTTAGGGTCATGTGTTAAATCCTCCAGTACATTGCTGTTAGAAATTTGAAAAGTGTAATAGATATTTAAGCTTTTACCCCTTGCACGCTCATAACGAGCTGAGCTCATCATGAGCCACGGTGCTCGTGTGCTCATGACGAGCTGAGCTCGTCATGAGCGTTAGAACGCTCGCACGCTGGGGAAATTCCCCTGCTGTGCAAACGTTCTACTCAACGGGGAGGTCTGAGCTCGCCATGAGCACCTGAGCTCGTCATGAGCACTGGGGCGCAGTGGGGGACCCCCAGCACAGCGGGGGAATCCACCCCGCATACAAGGGGTTAAATGTCTTTTAGAATTTTCTGAAAAGATCCCAACTATTGTAAATATATTTGGCACGGAGGAGATAGTACAGGAACTCAACCTGACTCCTTATCTGCAGCTTAGTATGCAGCAGTTATGGAACCTCTGTAAAGCCAGCAAAATTAAAACTTGCTTAAAGCCTACAAAAGCAAACCTCCAGGAGGCTCTTGCAGAATTCGATGCAGCCCAGTTGGAAAAACAGTCCTGACACTCTGGAAGAAGAAGTGGACAGTGACCACGAGACTTTTATCAGCACTCCAGGGGATAGTTCCCCTACCTACACCACAGAGGATGAGGTAGCAGACAGACACCTCTATCCAAAATATTTTCCTGGAGTGCCTTCTGCAGGAAGATGGCTATTTATGTAGTGCACCAAATGTAGGGGTACACCAGGCAAATAGTCCAGACAACCCTTATTGCTTTACAGGTGCCTACTTTAATAATTCCAAGTGCTCCTCTAGTGGTAGTGTGGGCGTGCAGCTCAGGTTTATCAGAGGGGAGTGTTGAGCATTTGTTGTACACACAGAGTTAATAAATGAGACACACTCAAAAAGAGATTCGAGACCAATTCAGAAAAATAACACAGATGTTTATATAATTTTAGACATCAAAATCTTCGGGATCAGGTAAGGGGGAACTTGGGGACAAGTCCAGCAGAACTCAATGTGTTGGCTCCAAGGAGATGCAGGCAGATGTTTTGTAGTTGGGCCATGGGGGTCGGGTGCAGAGGTGCTGACTAGCTGGTTGTTAGATTTGGGGGTCTCTAGTTCGCACAGGTAGGTACTTGTGACAAATAGGGACCCTTGCCTCTAGTCAGGATAAGGGGATTACACTCCTAAATAACCCCATTGGTATCTTGGCACAAGCAGACAGGCTTATCTCAGAGGCAGTGTGTAAAGCTTTTGTGATCACATACAATAACCCAGTGACAACACTACTATATGGACACCACACAAGGTTTTTATATAAAAAAATAAGTATACTTTATATAGAGTTACCACAAGACCATAAACGACAAAAATACACAATACTGTTACTTTAAGGTAGTAGATTTAGCTTAGTTCAGGTCCGTTCTTAAGGTGCAGCACTTTGCGCCAATGTACCTTAGGTTGCGTTGCGCTTCCACGACAAGCAATGTCGCAGCAAGGGAAATCTGGCAAAGTTCAGGTGCAAAGAAATAAAATCGTGAAGATCTTCCAGATGCGGCACGCTTCTCCGGGGAATGCGAGAAGTTCTCGGTTCAAAGCGTGGACTGCAGCGTTGACACCCTTGTTCAAAAGTGTGACGGCAACAGCTTCAGCTGCGACACTCTTCTCCCATGATGCATGAAGCTTCTGCTCGATGCGACAACTACAGCGGCGACATCCTTGTTCAGAAATGCAATGGCAGCAGCTCCGACGGCGGCGCGCTTCTCGGGAATGCGAGGCGCTTTCCTCGATGCAGTGCAATGCGACAGTTCCAGCGGTGACACCCTTGTACAGAAGTGCGACGGCAGGCACAGCGACGGCGACACGCTCTGACCTCGTTGCGAGACTCTTCTCTCGATGCGGTGCAGCAGCGACGGCGACACGCTTCTTCTTCGTTGCGGCACGCTTCTCTCGATGTAATGCAGTGCGACAACTCCAACGGCGACACCCATGTTCAGAAGAGCGACGGCAGTAGCAGCGACGGCGACATGCTACGATCTTGTAGCGTTGCGCTTCCAGCTCCTTGTGACATGCGGTTCCTCAGAAGGCCCAAAACAGCAGCAGATCAAGACTTCATTTTGCAGATCAGAATGTTGCGCACGTTTAACTTTTCTCTCTTTAAAAAAGAAAAATACGTAGGTTCATAAAGTAATCGCAAATTACATGGACAATTAATTTGCAGTGGCCGTTAATGATTTTGAATAGTCTGTTTTTACATTTGTATATTTTAGATTAATGTTATTAGTGTTTACATTTTTGTTATACCTCACACTTTTCACTTTCCGTTTTTTTGTATTTGCTTTAGTTTGACATGTCCTATTTTATGGTTGGATTGTGCAGCGCCAAGTTACCATACAAAACAGTTAAATATATGGTGTTCATTAACAATATTTCTTCTATCACAAGCTCAAATATACCTTAAAGAGCAATCTCTCAAGCAAGGTCACACAGTTGCGGGAATTCATTTGACACTTAAATATGAACACTTATGTGGGAAAATGTTGGGTTTTAGACTCTATTGCATTAATTTGGGCAGGTGTCTCTTTTGAAGAAAGACTAATGTCTGCTCAAGCATGACACCGAAATTCAATGCAATCTTCTTGAACTTGGGCAACCCATATTGTCAATTATGCACCAAGATTATGCAGGGCATAAATCTGAAACTCCTCCAGCAAATCTGATTAGTGACTCACAAAGCCGGTTTTACATGCTATAATGCCACCTACACCTCCAGAAACTGTTCCAAGGCTGGACTTTACTAATTCACAAGATGTATCTAGAAGAGCAGCACCTATGGACACTCCCAAGACAATTTTAGAAGCACGGAGTAATGCAATGCAAATAAGGTAAACAGCAACACTCCCACTATTTTGTGGGCCTTCCCAAATATTTACAATACGTTTTGCCACACTTATCTGCATTTCCAAACATGAATCTCCCCAAAATGCAGTGCAAAGTTGAGCATGTGCACATACACACACACAGAAGACACGCCACGTGTGCACACAAACACACTGCAGACAGCCTCTGCACACAGGCACACAACACAGACAGGCACTGCATACACACACTGCATACAGACAACCACGATGCGACGGCAGCAGCTCTGACGGCGGCGCGCTTCTCGGGGATGCGAGGTGCTTTTCTTTGATGCAACGCTGTGCAACAGTTCCAGCCGCGACACCCTCCTTAGGAGTTGCGACGGCAGGCACTGTGACGGCGACACGCTCCGACCTCGTTGTGAGAATCTTCTCTCGATGCGGTGCAATGCGACAGCTACAGCGGCGACACCCTCCTTCGGAGTTGCGACGGCAGCAGCAGCGACCGTGATGCGCTTCTTCTTCGATGAGTCGCGTTCCCAGCTCCTTACGACACAGTCCCTCAGAAGGCCCAAAACAGCAGCAGGCCCTTCCAAAGAACTCTGGGGAGCTGGGGGGTGACGTCTGTTGTCCCTGAAACTTCAGCAGGAGGCAAGCTCTTTTCCAAGCCCTTGGAGATCATTCACAAGTTGAAAGCAAAGTACACAAAGTTCCTTTCTCCTTCCTTTGGCAGTAAGGCAACCACTGCAGGCCAATCCCCCAAGCAGCACTTTCAGTTTGGGAATAGTCTCTCCTCAGTTTCTTCAGGTTCCTCTCCTCAGTAAAGGTTTCTTCTTGTAGTCCAAAGTGATCTAATTCCATGGGATCAGGGTCCCAATACTTATACCCCAAAATCCCTTGTTCTCTGAGGGAAGAGGGGCCCGTGCCCAGTCCAAACCAGCACTCTGTTTACCAGACATCTCCTTTCCTTTCACAGTGCAGGGCAGAGACATCAGCCACTCCCCAGGACGTGGAGCCAGCATTGTGGAGGCAGGCACAGCACAATTCAAGGTTCAGGTGCAACTGTTCCCTCCCATCTAGATTATGATCTCTCTATTCACCACTGGGCTGACTCATCCTGTCTCGAATCCCCCAGCCCTGTCACTCACAAAACCAGACAAAGGAATACACAACTTAGCAGAGGCAGGCTTAAAAGGTTAGGCAGGCAAATGCATACTTTCTAAAAGTGGTATTTGCAAACACAGAATATTAAAACTAACTTCACTAAAAGATGTATTTTATCATCCTGAGTTCAGGCATACTAAACTCGAATTTCTATCATGTTCTCTGAGTCAGTTAGGATTATAAAATGTAATAATTCTAACAGCCCATTCTGGCCTATGGAGAACAAGTAGCCTTGCAATAGTGAAACATGAAAATGGCTGTAATTCACTATTAGGACATGCCACACACATCAGGGCTTGTCCTACCATATACTTACAATGCACCCTGCCATTGGGCCTACTATAGGGGTGACTGATATGAAGAAAAGAGAAGGTTTAGGGTCTGGCAAGTGGGTGCCCTTGCACAGTCAGCATGACAGTACCAAACTGCACACAGGCTCTGCAATGGCAGACCTTAGACACATTTTACAAGGCTGCATCTATGGGTGGCACAACCAGTGCTGCAGTCCCACCATCACCATTTGGATTTACACGCCCTGGGCACACTCAGTGCACTAGACTAGGGTCTAACAAGTAAACCAAATAGCCAAACATGGAACCACTGATTAATACATCAATTTACAATAGGGAACACTTGCACTGTGGCACTGGACAGCAGTGGCACAGTGCCCAAAGCTTCTAATACCAGCAAAAAATACATTAGGCAACAGCAAAAGATGGAAGGGAGACCCACGCCAATGGTGCCAGGTCTAACACTGGTCACGTAGCGTTGGAGGCTCTTACGGTTCTTGGGGTACCTGTAGAGGTGGGAAAAGAAACATAGCAGGGCTAGTCACAGTGTGGAGCCTGGCTCCCTTGAAGTTCCTCAACATGCAGGTATGTTTTTCCGGTGGTGGTGTTAGGATTAAACCCAAACTAGCCATGGTGGGCATGAGTTGCGCGGTAGTCAGGATATTGGTACAGGGGAAGCTCTTGGAGAATCTAGCATCTCAAATGTCAGCAGAGTGAAGGGGCTGACCTCCTAGAGCCTCAGGAACTCCCTCCTGTCATGCTGCTCTCTTGGTGGCCCCGATGGCCAACAGCATGGGTTACCAGACAGATGCTTTTGGTGCCTGCAGATGCAGGGGGCGGCCCTTCACCCCAAGAGAGATGCTGCCAGGTTGCTTAAGTTGCTGGATGGTCCTCCACAGCTTTGGGAGCATGCACAGCTTCTGGACAAGTCAGCCAGTGCAGTTGTCGAGGTTCTAGCAGCAAGGCAAGGTTTGACGCCAAATCGTGTTAACATCCTCCATTCTTACAATGACTGGTCTTCTTTGACGTTCCTTCGGTTCCCAGTAGATGAATGTGAGTTCCTGATGTCAGAGGGCCACCTGAATGTTGAATTTAAGGGTGTTAAAGGGAGTTTAAGGTAGGAGCCAATGGGCTACCAACAGCTGGTGTGACTAGATCCCTTATATGACCACTTCCTGTGGAGAGTGGGCATAAACCTGACCCAGAGTTCGTAGTTTCACCAAAAGCAAGATGGTGAAACCCTTCTTTGAGTCTCCATTTCAGATGGCCCATTTGTACCCAACCTGATAATGTAACAAACCTACTGACTATCTAAATTTCCCACCTGCTCTGGTGCCAGTGCAGGGAGTGGCATTTTAGAGATCTAGAGGAAGCCGGGGTCACATATCAAAGACGGCAGAGGCTTTGTAGCCTCTGGCCTTGATATGCTAATTAACTTTCCACCCTGCTGGAGGAGGTGTGATCAGCATCCTCTGGAGCAAACATTGTTCCTGACCTCTGAGAGCGTTGGTCTCCCAAGAGAGGGTCAGAAATGTATCTGCGGTGGCAGGCTGGAAGGTTTCACGGGGAACCTCTAAGGTGCCCTCTGGGTGAATGTCATAATAAATACCCCACTGGCATCAGTATGCTTTTATTAAGACAAAGTGTTTGATACCAAACATTATTTTTAGTTAAGCCCTTTTGTAGCTTGGTAACTTGTAATCACCAGTGCTCAGTATATAGGCGTAAGGTGGCTTCCTGAACATCTGCAGTGTAGTGGCAATGGAACTAGACATCACAGGGGTATATCTGCTCATGTAGATATGTCCTCACATAAATTATAATGCACCCTGCCTTAGGGCTCTAAGGCCTGCTGTAGAGGTGACCTACATATAGTATATGCAGCATGCATGGGCATGGCACACAGGGAGTGTGCCATGTTGTGTTTTCAAAATGGTTTGCACCTTTTCATACACTGGCAATATGTATGCAATTTGTGTGTGGGTCCCTTGGTGTGGCATACTACATGCTGCAGCCCTTAGGGACCCTCTTTAGTACCCCTGCCCTATTTATATGGAGTACCATTTACTAGGGACTTACAGGGGTGCTAAAGTCCGTGACAATAGGATTACTATTAAACATTTAGCTGTTTGAAGGGAAAAATCACTGGCACTGGGGACCTGGTTAGCAGGGACCCAGTTCACTTTCAGTCAAAAAGCATCTGTACTACGGCAAAAAGTGGGTGTGACCATGTCAAATGTAGATACTTTCCTACACCTTCCCATCTCGGGATAGGTCACGGCACATAGAAGAACTAGATGATCAATAGGTATTTCTTAGGAGATTACCCAAAAGAGTAGCCCTAGAAGCCAACATCCTGGCCAGAGAAAGAGAGAAGGCCAAGATGGGTCTAACACCCATGGATGGTGGCAGAAAGTAAATAAGGAGATAGAGGAAACATTTGACTCCAAAATCCTCAAAGGGATTGTCCCCAAATATGTGGAGGGTGATGACATCACAAGGAGGTTTACAGCCTTTTGAGAGAGCTTATACAATAAGGACGTTACACCAACTCTGGGACTCTCTAATGTGGGAGTTATTGTCAGGAAAATGCATGCATAGACTCCTGACACTTAATGAGGAAGATTCTGAGTCCTATGACCTTATGAAGGATACCCCAATTGAGGGCTTTGGATTCACCACTGAAGAGTACAGGATCAACTTCAGGGAGGCTCACAAAACCTTTAATCAGTTCTGGGTAGATTTTGTTAACTTCTCAGTCAAAACCCTTGGTGGCTGGTTGAAAAGGCAGTAAGGTGCAAGATTATGATGGGCTCTATAATTTGATAATGAAGGTGCATCTGTTGAATAATTGTACTTCTAAAAAACTGCATCAGTACCTAGTGGACTTATGGTTTGACTTTTCTCAAGAGTTGGGAAAGAAGGCTGGCCATTGGGTCAAAACAAGAGCGTCCAGAAAGACCCAGGGTGGGGGTGACCAAAAGAAGGGGTTTACTCTCCCTCCATGGGAAAGATGTGGGACACAAAGGAGAAAACCCAAAGAATATTATAAAGGCCCCTAAACATCTGTTTACGAGGATGGGCCAGAGACTCTTACCAATTTAAGGGTGGGTACTAGGGTAAAAATGTAGTTTGCAAGAAGGCATGGTGCCATCTCTGTAAGCAGAATGGTCACCAAACTATGGGCTCTACTTGTCCCAAAAGGGTAACCACTAGTCTAGCATCCACAGGGATTGCTAGTCTCAAGATGGGATCTTTGGTGTGCCATTACCAGGCCAAATAGAACACTAAAGCTTTTTCAATCTCGGTGGGTGGATTTGGCTATCCTAGCTGTTTGGCCCAGTAACCAGGAGAAATACAGACAGAAGCCACTCATAATTGGTGAAAAAGAGCTATTGGAGCCCTGAATAATGATTCAAACCTCCAGGAGAAAAGGCAAGAAGGCTGGGAATCCAACATCTCAAAGAACACAAGCTCAGGTCCCCACTGCTCAGGGAGAAGACCTGTTCCTTGAGGGAACTGAGCCTCCGCAACTTGGGCCTTACATGGCAGAGCTCCTAAGACCAAGGTTACCCTCTAGGAAAGGTCTGTGCCAGGGACAAAACAACCTGTCCCTCTCCTGAGAGTCTGAAACAGCAAGCTGCCGCACGGAAAAGTGGGGATGTCTGTGATTCCCACAGGATGTATTGGGAGGAAGGATTCTAAAGCCAGAGAACCCAAACCTGGTGCCTCTAGGAGAGTGTAGTGCCTCATTTGTAAAGGGAGTTTCTACTCACTTTGTCCCCTGACATCTCTCTAGCTGGGCATCTAGGCCAGACTAAAACATGGAATGGTTGGTTGCCCACTTCTTCTGGCCAAACTTGTCTCATAAAGTCAAGGAGTACTGTAACACCAGTGTTACCTATCAAGTCAGTGGCAAGACAGTTCACAAACTAAAGACTACCTTAACCCCACTACCAGTGGTTCCCTTTGCAAGGGTAGGGGTTGACATTGCTGACCCCCTGGACCGTCAAACAGCTTCAGGAAACAGGTTTATTCTGGTAATCATGGATCACACCACCAGATTTCCTAAGGCTGTTCCTCTTAACACTGGCACTGCTGCTGAAGTTGCCAGGCCCCTCTTCAGCATTTATTTTACTAGAGTGGGTTTCCCCAAGGAGGTGGTTTCAGACAGAGGTAGGAACTTCATGTCTGCCTAACTGAAAGCAATGTGGGCACAGTGTGCAGTAACATAGAAGTTCACCACCCATTATCATCCACACACAAATGGCCTTACTGAGAGGTTTAACAAGACCATGAAAGGCATTATTATGGGACTCCCTGACAAACTCAGGAGGAGATGAGATGTCCTATTACCATGCCGGCTTTTTGCCTACAGAGAGGTGCCACAGAAGTGAGTGGAATTTAGTCCCTTTGAACTTCTGTTTAGACATCCTGTTAGAAGTCCACTGAGTCTGGTTAGGAAAAGCTGGGAGAAGGCTCTCAAAATAGACTATGTGCTTGGCCTTTGCTCAAGGATGGCTGAGTACATAGAAAAAACAAATCACAACCTTGAAGCAAGCCAGGAGCTCCAGGTGCAATAGTTTGACCGAAAGGCTGCACTGGTTGAGTTTTGGCCAGGGCAGAAGGTATGGGTATTAGAACCTGTGGCAACTAAGGCCCTCCAGGACAAATGGTGTGAACCCTACCATATCCTTGAGAAAAAAAGGGGAGGTCACCTACTTGGTAGAGCTTGGCACTTCCAGGAAACCCCTGGGGGTCATCCATGTGAATCACCTTAAACTCTTTCATGACAAGGCTGATGTGACTCAGCTCATGGTCACTGACGAAGAGAATGAACCGCTCCCTGACCTCCACTCTTACAATCCTAAAGATAGGTCTGTTAAAGGAGTTGCCTTGTTATACACCTTCAGGGCCCAACAGCAAACTGACTGCAGGCAAATCCTGGGACAGTAGTCTGCGCTCTTTTACCTAACACCTGACCAGACAACCT
Organism: Lissotriton helveticus; assembly: GCF_964261635.1. Classification (NCBI taxonomy): domain Eukaryota; kingdom Metazoa; phylum Chordata; class Amphibia; order Caudata; family Salamandridae; genus Lissotriton; species Lissotriton helveticus. The sequence goes on from NC_136062.1 coordinate 274,690,604, forward strand.
GGTGCAAACATGATGTGGAGACTTGGGACAGCCTTCCTGTCTAAAACAAAATTTACAAGCAGCCTGACCAATTTAAAGAAAGCAGTTGAGCTGAGGTTAGCAAGATGCTGGAGTTAGGGGTGATTGAACCCTCAGAGTCCTGGGCCAGCCCAGTGGTCTTAGCCCCCAAACCTCATTCCAAAGGAAGTAAACCAGAGCTGAGGTTTTGTGTGGGCTTCAGGGGTCCCATTGCAGTCACAAAGACTGACACACACCCTATCCCAAGAGCTGATTAACTAATTAACAGGTTGGGTGCAGTCAAGTTTCTTAGTACCTTTGACTTAACCTCAGGATACTAACAGATTGATCTCACCCTAGAAACCAAAGAGAAATCAGCATTATTGACCCCAGATGAGCAGGCTGATGAACAATTCCTGGCTGGCTGGAGTCTTTTAGTGCAGTATATCTTGATGAAATCGCTGTCTATAGCTCACTTGGTAGCATCACCTCATCCACCTTGGAATTGTACTTGAGGCCATGCAGAAGGCAAGACTCATTATCAAGGCCTGTAAGTGCCAGATAGGACAGGGATCAGTTGTATACTTGGGCCACCTTGTAGGTGGAGGCCAAGTTCAACACATACTCCAACAACCCAGACTCAAGTCAGGGTATTCCTTGGCTTGACTGGGTACTACAGAAGGTTTGTGAAGGGGTATGGTAGTATTGTGGCAACCCTCACTGAATTGACATCCAAAAAGCAACCAAAGAAAGTTAACTGGATGGCGAGCTGTCAAAAGACTTTTGCCACACTGAAGGAAGCAGTGTGCTCATCACCAACTCTAAAAGCTCCAGGTTATACAAAGCAGTTCATTGTGCAGACTGATGCCTCTGAGCATGGGATAGGAGCAGTTCTATTGCACACCAACAATGATGGCCAGGACTAGCCTGTTGCTTTTATTAGCAGAAGATTACTTCCCAGGGAATAACGTTGGACTGCCATTAAGAAAGAAGCGTTCACTGTGATTTGCTCCCTGAATAAGCTGAGACCATACCTGTTTGGTTCTCACTACCTTGTTCAAAATGACCACAGACCTCTCAGATGGCTCATAAAAAAGAAAGGTGAAAACCCCAAACTGTTGAGATGGTCCATCTCCCTACAGGGAATGGACTTTACAGTAGAACAAAGGCCTGAGCCTGCACATGCCAATGAAAATGTTCTTTAATGGTTCTTCTACTTAGGGAAAAAGACTCTCTTGGGAAAGGTTAGTCTCATTTTCTTTCATGGGGGGGGGGGGGAGTGTAGGAAAGTTCCACTTTTTCACTTGGCCACCCCCACTTTTTGCTCACTGGTACTGATGTTGTTGATTGATATGCCATTGGGACCTGCTGACCAGGCCCCATAGCCAGTGCTCTTTTCCTAAAAACAAGATAAATGTTCAATTGTAACCCAAATGACAAGGACTTTAGCACCCCGTAAGTCCATAGTAAATGGTGCCCCCGTTACCCAGAGCCTGAAGGCAGGGTGCATTATGTTTAATGTGAGGGCACATCTGCCTGAGCAGATGTGTCCCTGTAATGCCGAGTTCCATTGCTAAGCATAGCAAGTGATCACAAAGCCTTATTAAGGTATGTACTGGGCACAGGTCATTACTAGTTACTCAGCAACATAATTGCATCACTGAAAGTACTGAGGTTTGGTATCAAACATTTTGTCTGAACAAATCCGTACTGATGCCAGAACCAGATTTATTCTGACATGCACCCAGAAGGCAACTTTGAGGTGCCCCCTGAAAACCTACTAGTCACAGAGTGTTCTAGCCAATGGGTAACTTCCATCCTGCCGCCACAGACAATTTTCTAGCCCCCTGTGGGTGAGAGCCTGTGCTCTCTGAAGCCAGGAACAATGCCTGTCCGGCAGAAGGTGATCACACCCCTCTAGCAGGATGGCTAGCAGATTAGCATCTAAAGACCAATGACTTCAAAGGCTCTACCCTTTGAAATGCGACCATGGCTTCCCCCCAGGGCTGGGAATTACCACCCCCTGCCCTGAGGCCCATCTGGCATCAGAGCAGGTGGGAATTTAGATAGTTAGGAGTCGTGTCACACTTACAGGCTAAATAACTAATGAGGGTTTTGACCCATAATCAGTAAGGCTAGGCCAATTACTAACAAGCACACAACAACACACATGCCAGTACTGATTTTTAATTGATTAATATTTAATTAGAGCACACATGACAACTTAATGTGACCCAGAAACATTTGTTTTTATTTATTTTCTTTCATTTTGAGGGTTCATTTTACCAAGAAGGAAACTCAATTATTTGTAAATTTATATCGGTTTTCACATGAACATATAAACTAATACATCAACAGACCACAAACTCAGTTTTGACAGAAATAATACAAAAAATTGACCATCACAAATAATATCTTTGAACAAGTCCTAGGCGTGACATAAACAACAAATTAGACATACAAATGAATAGGCTAGAGTGCAATCCTTTAGAGACTAAACACATTTAATAACACAAAAAAGGATTAAGTGAACACATAGGTGAAACAAAAAAAATATAATAAAGCCCAAACAGGTTGAGATTGCAGGCTAGGCACACCCCTAAGGTGGTCACCTAAAATGGACAGTAGAAGAAGGATTTCATCATCTGATTTTGGTGGGTCAAGTGTATGGCCACTCCTTGCAAGAAGTGGTTATATAGTATGTTAACTGAAGAATAAAGTGTGAGGTAGCGTTACGCCACACTTCCAGTAGCACAGCTGTGCGCGTAAATGGCGCCATTCAAGTTATTTAATCCTTTGTATTTCTTAAATTCCGTGTATGCCATATACTCCTGCTTTTATCCATTTGCATCTAATTTACTCCTTAACATCCACACGCAGGAATGATGTGCAATTTCCATAGTTTCCCATGTTTCAGTGTGCCCTCCGGGCCTTTAGCAAAAACACGAACTGAAGCAGCTTCATCCAAGGCAGTATTTATTAAAATACCCAATGCATTTCAGGCTCTCAAAGCCTTTCTTCAGGGGTAACTGTGAACAACAATCAAACATTTAATGTTATATCGATGGTCATGCTGATCAGTTTAACACATTTAATACAATTTACTTTAAACAATGCGTTTGGCAAAACTGTCTTCTTGATATTACTGCGCTCAAACAAGATGTGACTCTCGAATCTATATCTATGTCTATGTCTCCATGAATGATACACTGTAAACACTAATCCTCCTTATTTTAAATCTAGACATGAGCTCGACGCAATAATTCAAACGTTTACACTGCTTCCATTCTTTTTCAAAATTTAGTATTCATTCACTAAACATTCATGCTCTAGCTCGTTATTTACTAGAATCAGGATTCCTTTGAAAACGTACCACAGGGACTATTTCATAGCTGCAATATCAGAATTAGTGAAATGATTAATCTCGAAGTAACATACCTGCCACAATATTTAACAAGCTTTTACAATGCAACGGTTTCGCCTTTTCAAAAGTTAAAGCTATTGGCATTGTAAATGACAAAATTTGTATTTATTTGTTGGTTTTGAAAACAGATAAATAAATGGCATTGTCATTTACATTGCCAATAGCTTAATCTCTCGCAAGTGTGAGCCCTATTTTACCCTACTGGACGAGCTCAGCAGACAGCAATTACTACCACACACACACACACCCACAGCCACAGACACCCAGAGCCACAGACACCCAGAGCTACACACACACAGCCAGCCACACACACCCAGAGCCACACACACACACACACACACACACCCAGAGCCAAACACACACACACACCCAGAGCCACACACACACACACACCCAAAGCCACACACTCTCAGTTCCTTAGGTTTCCAGCAGTGCCCCTGTGGGCCTGACCCTGGGAGGTAGTTTCCAGACGCCCCTAGTTACCTGGCTGATGCATGAGAGCGGGTTGCAGGACCCATGGTATCATTGAACGGTGAGGGGGCAGTAAGGACCCTCCTACACACACAGCAGTTCAGCCCTAGTTGTCCTTTAGACGCTCGCCACGGACGTCTGATTCCCCTCCCCTCCCAGGCAGCCTGGACCCACATGCACACACACACTATGGAGGCGGTGGGCCTGCTCCACACCTACGCAGTGATTAGTAGTGTAGACCCGACCCTACGCTGCCACTCACAGTGTGATGCGCCCCCCCCCCCCCGCCAGCACCTGACAAGCTGACACACTTAGGAGGAGCCAGCTCATTGAAGCCCAGGGCTCAGTCTTCTGTCAGAGACGCGCACAGCCTGCATGCCCGGTGCCCCTGCCCCTCTGAGTCCCGGACTCTCCCTGGAGGAAGTTACGACACTTCAAAGGAACCGATGTGAAGTGCCGCTGCACCGTACCGGCGAGTGAGAAAGGGGGATTGCTCCTTTGCTTATTTGACTGCAAAGGCTTGGTACCAGCTTCCTGTGGATCTTCGAATTCTCAAGTCGGAATCTTTATTTCATAAGAAGCGTAGGATATGGTTGTTCTGTCCTAAAGGTCAGGTGTTCTGTTGGTTTTTGTTCTGCACACCCGCAGTTACACCACTTAATCCAGAGGAAAACATACCACTCCAAGCATTAAAACCTTTCCATTCCAAACCCCTGAAAATTCAAATTTCAGACTCCCATTAATTTCTTTGGAACAAAGTCACATCCTCCCACCTTCAAACTCGAAGAATAAGGTTCAACAAACAGATTCTGGCACCACAATGTGAAGATATCTCAACACATCAAGCCCTGTATGAGTAAGGCTTTCCAATTGCAATATCATTGTTACAATGGCTATGGTCTCAAAGACAAACTTTTGACATTGATAGTATCCACTTGTCCCTCATTCCACTCTAACCAGAGAGATTTACCTCCCCCTTATGTAGGAGTGTTCACAGTGACAAACTTCTATGCTCAGTTTCCCACCCCTCCCATCCCCTGCTTTAACTGGGGTGCAAAGGATGGAGTGGTGGGGGCACTAAAAGGGGGATGGCAAAAGAAGCATAACAAGGAATCCTTTCCAAGCAAGATGACCTATGTAATTTAACTATAATCCTGTGCTTCAAAGCGGTTGCCAACTGACATATTTGGGAGTCTTTGAGAGATTTCTGTTATTGTATCCAGAATTAACACAACAAAAACATACACGGCTTACTGGCTTTGCAACGTTTGTTACCAGCATCAGATAAACAAAACATTGTTGGTAATAATTAGAAATGAAAATATTTAAATTCTGGAAATATGAGAATGAATTAAACATTAAGGCCAGTGGAATGAGTAGTGATCTTCAGAGTGTCTCAATCACTCCTGCACTGACATCTTTCTGGAATTAACTTTCTGCATCTCACACGTCATCTCTTTCCTCTTTTCACATTGCTCTTCTACATTTATTTCCTTGTGTCAGCTGCTCTTCACCATGCACTCACACACACACACACACACACACACACTCTTCCTTTCTCTTGCCCCACCTGAAAACAAAGCATTTTCTTTGATCTGGCAATAGTTTAACATGTGTGTATAGCTCCTTTACACTTTCTCACAGAATGATAATTACAATTGGTACAAACATCACCATCACTTGTGCTCTGCAGCGAGCTCATGGATTGGATAAGCTTGTAATGTGAAAACCATCATTATGATACACTGACATGCACTGTCAAACTTGTGGCGCTTAAACACTTACACCCGAAAATCAGACAGACAACCAAAGTTAAAGCAGCTTCGGGCATACTAAACTATGAAAGAAACTACGGGAGAAACTTAGGGAACACAAGATGAAACAAACAGTGGCAGCATCGCTCCATGGACTACTTTCATGACTTGGCTTTTACAACCACGGTTACTGAACTGATCAGTGTTTTGTCAGTAAAGGACATGAACATTCAGCTCGGTAAGGAACTGTTTCATAGCCTTATTTAATTACTGCTAGGTATGCCCCTACTTAAAGGCCTGCTCCAATGTTTACACGTGTTCTTATTGTGTTCTGTTCAATTAATGAGCCGACCCTTCTCCAACCAATTCAAGATGCTGCTTGTGTACATGCTCTTTCACAAGTACTATTGACGAAAGTGATAAGGGTGGACTGATATGTGTATAGCATAACGTGTATAAAGCGCACACCCAAGGGTAGCTTGGCGCTGAATAACAGATGTTTATTGTTACTCAAATCAAGGGTATCAATTGCATGCAGCCTGTATTTCACAAATAATCATATTTGAACAGGTCTGTGCACTTAAGTCGACAGCGTTTGATCCATAACTAATGCGGTATCATCATCAGGACTTGAAGTACAGCTAGCCCGAGAGAGAGGTAAAACCCACATGAATTATGTACAATATTCACTAAATGATGGATGCAGGTGCATCAAGAGTGATGTCCACTGGTGTAAGGTGAGGTGGGAACCATGAAGTGCTGTTCTCGCGCCAATATCGAGCGGCCAAACAGGTAGATTCTGGCTATAAGTGCTTACTGTGTTTCTTCTGTATTTATATTAAGAACCTACCATTTAATTGCTTAGAACCCTGTAACCTGATTTTATATTATTAAAACACCGTTTTGCAACAGATTCGTTCTCTATTTTGACTGCATAATTATCTTCTATGGGCCAATTTTACGTTTGAAATAGCCCACTTACCAGGTCCCTGTGGATTTAATGTGTGACATGAAACTCTTTCACAAGTACTTGCACTGTCCCCGCCGAAAAACGAGCCCTGTCTCCCTACCACGCCCCTTCACTCAAAGGAGCACGGCGCTACAACTGTTTTCAGTACTTCACCATCGCACGCTTTGTCCATGGAACCAGAAAGATTCCCACCACTACCTTGTTTCAAAAGCATCTCATCTCTTTACTCCTCTCAAATAAAACTGAACATTGCTCTCCATTGACAGACCCATGGCCATGAGTCAGTTGAAGCTTCACCTTTAGTATTATCATAATGCACCTCGACACCCCCTCGTCCGTGGATAGACACCCTCACAGCCCATGCAACCCCAAACTCCAGAGTCCCAAAGTGTTGAGTCTACCCCCATCGCCACTCTTCGAGCGCCTCGAATGACTTCTCCCTTTCACATCCCTCTTTCCCAGAGGTGCACACACCCTCTCCCCGTCCAAGGTGTGTCCCTCGCGGTAGCCCTCCCTCCCCTGACTTGTCCTCACCCTGCCTGCGCGCTCTCCAGCTTCAGGCCGAGGGTCTCCTCGATGATGCGGTTGATCACTTCCAGCAGGATCATGGTGGAACAGTGGGGGCGCGACAGGGAATCCCAGATGCGGTGTGGAAAATGCGGGAAAGCTTGGAGATGACCCGAGCGGGACAGGAGTCCTGCCTGGAAGGGGACGTAGGGGGGCACGCTGGTCTTCTGTCCTTTCGGGGTGTCACTTCACCGCCTCCGGTCCCCACCCTATCTCAGCAGCCGCCCGCTTCCGCTCTCGCTGTCACAGCCAGCGCGCAGGCGCAGAACGTCCGCAGCCACCACTTCCTGCTGCTGTCAGAGCAGTAAGACAGCGAAGGAAGTACTCGACTTCCGGGTGTCAGAGCGACGTGCGCATGCGCTGCTCTCCGTTTCCGCATTTCCCTCTTTTCCTCGGCTAGTGCAGACCGTCTGCTTCCGCCTGACACGTTCCGCACCGGAGAGAGTCTCTTTCCGGGTTCTACTTCAGGACCCCACGGCATTCAACCGAAGGATCACTGTACACTGCCAGATCAAAAAAACATACTCCGGCACTACAACACCCGCAGACATTAAAATCTCACCAGAAATTGATGACAAGAAAATACTATTAGTGTGACCATGGCGATCTTCTCGGGACAGTGACAATGGCACAATTTATACAGGTTTTTGACGCACATTATTGAGGTAGTTTATCTGCATGATGTACTGCCTTGATATTCGGCCCAAAAAATAAAATGAATACCTTTTTAAAGAGCAATTTACCACGACTCCTGAGGTTGCCAAAGTTGTACTATAAGTCGACTACGGTAATCACTATCGAAGCCCTCTTTAACAAGTCAGGTCCCGGGCCGCGCTGTGATTGGCTGACGTCCCGGGGGTGTCCCGGGCCGGCAGCCAATCACAGCGCGGCCCGGGAATGACGTCACGGGGGTGTCCCGGGCCAGCAGCCAATCGCAGCGCGGCCCGGGACAAAGGGGCGGGGCTTAAAAAAAGCACCAGAAACGCCCCCGAATCGCGTTTTCTGGAGAACGCGCGATTGACAGCCTCTGTCTCCCAATGGCTAGCCTCCATTTATGGAGCTAGCCAATTGGAAACAGAGGCGGTCCAAACATCCCTACTGAAGACAAAAGTTTTCGATCTGGGAGGGGCTTTGCCCCTCCCCAGGTCGAAACCTAAAAACGGTCTGTCCTTCGCTAGCAACACAGCGTGATTAAACCCCAGTTACTCCACCCAGCTTTTCTTCGCTTCCCCTCAGCCTGGTCCCTCCCAAAAGGGAGTTGCCTAGTTAACCTGCTAATTGGCTGTGCAAACCCATGCTTGCGTGCTGGGACAGAGTGAGACACCATTTCCCATAATCCAGTTCTTTAAACATAGTTTAGGAGAACAAAACATCGTGTTTGGCACATATTTTCTATATCACTGCATACAATGTTTAATCCATGCAGTCACCTTTAAACACTCTTTGCATTGCTTATTAATTTGTAAACTGTTTTGTGTCCGTGGTTTCATAAAACACCGTCTTATGCGATGAACCAAGGTCTTTCACCATGCTTGTGTGTCTCGTAGCTCTCACATCTAATTATCGTCGTCTTCACCATTTCTACTGACGGGTGCTATCCTTTTGGTTGGGCGAGTGTTCTGAAAGATTAATAATGATTCGGATGCACACCTTTTTCTAACTCCTCAATTAGCATGTACTCCAAAAGTACATGCTAATTGAGGAGTTAGAAAAAGGTGTGCATCCGAATCATTATTAATCTATATAGTATGTTAGACACCCCGGGTAGGTTTGCGCATTGCCTACTGCCCTACACTGCCCTAAACAATGCCTAACTGCAGTATTTAGGGATCCACACAACACCAGAGTTTCAGATTTGTCTATGTGGGAACACAAGAAGGACAAGAAGAGCTGACACTGCAAGAACAGGGGATGTGCTCCGAAACTGCAGCCAAACCCTGCCTAACTGCTGGTAACCTCGACAACTGCCGGGCCAACTCATTCAGAAGCCAAACATCCTCCCCAAACCCTTGTAAGTCTGTCCAGTGCTTCAACAACCACCCACCTAGCATCTCCCTGGAGGTGGAGGAGCCATTTTCCTGCATCTACAGGCACTGACTGCACTTGTTTGATACTTCTTTTTGCTGGCCATCGGGCCCACAAAGGGAACATCTCACCAGGACAAGATCTTTTTGGTTCCAAGAGGTCAGCCCATCCCTCCAGCGAGTGTTGAGATGCTAGACCCTCCAGGAGCCCCCTGCACCAATATCCTGGGCACTGGAGCATTTGCCGCCAACCAAGGCTGGTTGAGTGTCCAGCCTGGACACCTCCACCGCCAAAACCAACCTGACCACAGAAGGACATCAAGACCGATGAGGCTCACATGGAGAGTGGCCCTGCTGTCTGTTTTCCTCTCCTCTGCAGGTCAAGACCGAGAACAATGAGAGCCTCCACCTCAAGGGGCCAGCCGGCCAAACACCTTTACACCCCCACTGCCCGGGTTCATGGAGACTGACTGCGTCCCCTTGCTAGAACCAAGTCTCCCTTTGGGTTCTGCCAGACTTGTCCTCAAGTCCCCCCCAGGCCCTCATTACTAGTCAGGCGGAGTGTAGTTGCACAGTCGAATTATGCTCCACCTGATTCTAAGTTGGCCTGTTTCCTTCAGGTGAAGAAGAATGAAACCTCATGTTATAGGGCTTTAATTCTGCATGGTCAAAACCCATGAGGGTTTTGCTGCAGCAGCCAGTCCTAATTCCCAGTAATTTGTTTCTTTGACAGGGGCAAGCCATGAATGCTCTCCTTGATAGACCTTCCCCCACCCCACCCACTCAGTGGTCCCTGCATACATTTACCACTACTCCCACCAGGTGCACGGTACATTTATGCTTTAAATTGTTAAATCTGTATGGATTTCGGGAGCAGAAAAATCAGTTTCATGTGATAATTGCGCATTCTATGGGGCTTTAACTCTAACTGTACATTTTCAGTTAGTAATGATGTTCTTAGTGTGGTAACTGGAAAGAGGGAGAGCAGCGAAATTGCTGATAAGTAATTTAAATATCAGCTGGCAGCATGCAAACAATATTCGCCTGCTGTGTGCAATCCTGCCTTACGTAATGGACTTCAGGACACTTCATGAATGGGTTTCCCATGTAAGGTGATTAGTTATTGCATTGCTCACAGTGTTAAATAACTCCACATGCGTATCCTTTGAACACATTTCCAACAGTTCGAGCATCTGGTGAAGATATGACCATAAAATGCAGTTGCTGCACAAGACCATTGCCCTAATGTCTTCGATTGTGTCTTAGCAAGGAGTTATAACCATAGGTAGGATTGCCACCAGGTCATTTTTCTCATCCCCGTGGAACTCTTTTTAAGGCTATGTCAGTACTAAAAGTTCAAAAAGCAGCCCACGCTGGTATTTTTTCTCTAGAACAGCAAATTAGTGAGGAAATCAATTAACGGGTATTGGAAACGTCAATAGGTCTTGTTTTGGGTCCTATTGACTTTGCCAATGGGTTTTAGCAATGCTGAAGAAGTCAATAGGTCTTGTCTTTGGGTCCTATTGGCTTTGCCAATTGGTTTTAGCGATGCTGGAAAAGTCAATAGGTCTTGTCTTTGGGGCCTATTGGCTTTGCCGATGGGTTTTAGCGATGCTGAAAAAGTCAATAGGTCTTGTCCTTGGGTCCTATTGGCTTTGTCAATGGGTTTTAGTGATGCTGGAAAAGTCCATAGATCTTGCCTTTGGGTTCGATTGGCTTCGCCAATAGGTTTTAGCGATGCTAGAAAATTCAGTAGGTCTTGCCTTTAAGTCCTATTGGCTTTGCCAATGGGTTTTAGTGATGCTTTACACCATGGGTACTTGCAAACATTCTCCCAGAGGCCAAAACCTATAGTCTGTGTTATGGGCGAGGGCTGCACTGGTGCCAGCAGGGTGGGGCCCAGTGTAAAGGTAAATTAAGGTGGAAATAGGTTTTGCAAAACGGGTACACGGTGTGGACTGTGAGTGGTGGAGTTATTTTTAGGCCTTTGCTGCATACTGCCCTCTAAACCGAGCTCGCTCTAGGGTGGTGCGATTGGTGCCACCACACCTTGTGCTGACTTCGGGTGGGGGCACCGTGTTTGTAAGAATATTATGGTTTTACAAACACCTCCTGCCGCGTTCCTTGTTCCAGCAATTTTCAGGCAACAATAAAAATGTCAAGACAACTCCCCTGATTAATGTTCTTTTTAGAGAGAGATCACAGTTTTATCTAGTGGAAGGTGGACTAATCGTAAGGTAGTACAGAGGGTTAATGTGCCTGCTGCAAAGAACGTGTATCATGTAGATCAAGTATGTATAATGTAAATAAGTCCGTGGGTTGTTGCTTTAGTCAGAGAGATCCTTTGTTTCTTGCAGTTTGTACCTTATAATCCTAACATAGAATAGTGAGCTATTAACTGTCATCAATGAGCTGCATGCAGACTACAGGGTATATATTAGAGTGTTATGATTTTTTCCTCAGTTTTTCATTATCCTTATGTTGGAAAAGGGGCTGATTTGGTTAGAAATCAATTCTTATTATTAAAGTAAACCCACAACCGTGGTGTTACATTTTAGATTACGAGTTTGTGCTTCTCCAGACCAAGCACTCAAACTATACTGTCCACCAGGGTGAATGATATGTGACTTCTGCAGCTTGTTGTCCTCTGTCCTATGTAATATTTCCTATACACTTATTTACACAAGTATGATTGATTTTGTCTGTGTAATGTGTGTTTGTGTGGTGTAAAGTGTTTTGACACCTTACATTGGTGCATAAATGCATCTGATAGAGAGTGGTTAAGGGGACTTGAGGGGCATTGTTGAAGGGTGATAGTGAGAAAATCTGTGGCGGAGTTGGTCAATGGAGGGTGCCAACAAACATTGTCACACCGGGCGCCACCAGCGCTAAAGACAGCCCTGCCTCGAAATGATGCCCCTAGTCTCTACAAGAGACACAAATTTGACAATATTATGCTATGCTGCATCTGAGTCCCAGTCTCTCTATCACATCCTGGAGTATGACTTCTCTGCTTGCAATTGCTGTCTTTAGCGAGTCAAGTGTGCAAAGGTAATAATTTGATTATTAAAGTAGAATGAAATAGATTGTTAGTCCTCACAACCTCCTAGTTCTTTATTCTCTTGTCTGTAAAAATAAATTATTAATGCTTAGAAGCAAGCTCAGCTAAGGTAGCATGTGTTTTAGACACTCTGTGACAAAGGCCCCCACTTTGTCAAGACTTGCACGATAAGTGTTCCTGATAAAAGAAGCATTCTGCATTGTTTTCAGCTAGTCCTATTGACAGCTGTTATAATGTCTTGTTGAAATGTGAAGCACAGATGATAATAAAGTAATTTGTAAGTATGCTTTATTGATGAAGACTAGTCTCTTTCAAACCTTGTGTGTCAATGCTCAATACTGAAGTAGAAGCTAAGTGTGCACCAGCTATTTGAGCAAATTCTATTTAAATTATAGTATGTCTAGAAACAGGATACTTGAAAAGAAGTGTAACAACAAGGGCACATGTGTCAATAACACTTAACAATCAGCATTTACAAGTAGGTGTGGAACAATTTTCAGAATGCTGCCTTTAATGTTAGATCACCGAGGTCATAGGTATAGTGAAAGATCCACATGTCTGACAAAGAAGAAGTGTAGTAAATGTATTCAGCACGAGAGTGGTAAGGATGTAGTATGTACTGGGGGCATATGCCCGACCCGTACCTAAGGAGCATCAGACTGGTGCCGCAACCCTGGTGGCGCAGGACGGCTGTCACTAGGGCTGGTTGTGGTGCAGGTGTGGCTGCTGACTCCTGAGACGCATTGGGGCCTGTCCTGGAGTTGCTGTGTAGGGCCTGGAGGTTACGGCCTAGAGCTCAGCTGGTGCCGGGGCTTTGTGGAGCCAACGTCCCTTTCTCCTCTGGGCGTGGTTGGCCCTCAACGGCTGCTGGAGCCGCCAGGGAGTGCGGCTGCACAATGGAGCATTGGACTGCTCCATTGGTGCTGAAGATATAGGGGTGGCTCTCCAGGGAGTGGGGAGGGGCTGCAATGGCCCTGCTGATTTGCCTTGCTAATCTGGCCTGGGAGGAGTTGCCAGATTAAGTTCTATGGCAGTGCCAGGGGCCCATGTGCTGCCAATGAGGGTGACTGCATCGCCGGTGCCTCATGCACTATATTGGGACACTGGTTGGCCACAAGTACACATAGACCACAACTGGCAAGGATAAGCTTGGCTCAGGTGCAGTGGTTTTATGAGGGGGCCCCTGAGGCACTTTGATCCAGCCTGACTGTATGTTGCAATAAGCAGCGCCCGAAGTGTATAGATTTCACACCCAACAGACACATCCCTTGGTGCGATATGTTGCAAGCTGCCTCTCGAGGTGGTATCATGTGCAGACATTGGAAGGTGCAAGGAGTGTGCAACTTACCTGGCAGTGGCTCGAGTGAATGGCCTCCAATGCAACCTGGTGACTCTGCTCTTATGGCAGGCTGCTGCTGTGCTGTTTTACCCTCTCCAGGGGGTTCACCTTGGGGTTGTCACTGACCGAAAGCTTCACCCCCCTAGGGTAAGGCCAGGCCTCAGGGCCCGTTTCAAGGCAACATGATGGAGCACTATACAACGCCCTAGAAGAGCAATCACAGACAGACACGCCAGAGTATTCTTCCATAGTGATATCTGAGCCTAGCATATTCACAAGTACTCATTATGGATAATAAGGAATTATTTGTGTTCGGTACTCGAGGAATAAAGCCTCAACCTTATTTAGAGTTTCATAGGAGTGTGTAATAGTACCACAAATTGCTCATACCATTCCCACACCTGGCATTCTTGCTGTTGCTATGATTTTATATTAAAATGGGAACTGACATGCACAAACCATAAATACACCTTTCTCGCTGTCAAATAAAGGCCCAGCTTGGCAATGCTGTATTGCTGAATATAAATACAGTACAACCTATCTTTCACAGTGGTAATGCCACATCACGTTAAATAGCGAAAACATTTCAAATATGCAGCAATCCCCTTACGGTACGATAAACATCTCGTTTCCTTGGATATTTCCTTTTTAAGTGGCTGTTTCATAGCAGTCCTGTGGGCTATTGAGGCAAAAATTGCAAATGAGAGAGCTCTACATTTTGGATCATATATTTTCTTTCTATCTGACTTTTTTCTCTATTAGAACCTGCCTCACAGTGCTGTGGAAAGTGAGCCAGCATGGACACTGTAAATAATTCAATTGTATATCACACCATTTTTAAATTAAACCCCCACTAATAGCATAAAGTTAGTGAACGTGTTAACCATCTCCCTGTGATCGGCCACTCGGGGCCACTCATGCTTATTTTCTCCCTCTTACAGCACTAAAGACTCTCCCCTTTGAGTTCTATATTCGCAACCTCTACCCATTTGCCTCATGCATCCCCACTTCAACTCTTCATTCCCAGTCTACGAGAATTCTCCGGAGTTTCATGGACATTTGTGGACATCTGCTAGTTTGAAAAACAATTTATATACAGAGTATGTTCTTTTAAGCCTCACACAGTTGTCCATTTCCCATCAGTTTAATTTTTTATACAAGTATCTTTATCTATTCATTTTGCAAAATTGTCTTTTGGCTACCACCCATGGTTCCAATACCAATGACTAAAAGGTCACAGCTGATAAAGTTTATTGTGTAGTGGTATCGAGGTGTAAAATGATGAACACACATACATTTGTCTTTGTAAACGTTAGTTAGTTTTGGTTTCTCCCAGCCACCTTCTTCTAATGTTACCAGCCTGAAGCTGGGCCAGACAATGGAGGAAACATCACTGAATGAGGTTTGGGTGTTCAGCAAATGAAAGACATTTGTGAAAAATGCTGGAGTGGCCTGTTTGGTTTGAGTCACTCATGCTTTTCATAAAAAGTGAGACCGAAATAGACACTTTCTCCATCATCTACAACAGACTATGAATCAATTTCCTCGTTAACTTCTCTACCACCTGGACCTTCTTGGGTTTGCTGATGCACACGCTTTAAAGCTCAAAAGGCTTACGCCTTGAGTATTGATTCTGGAACATAGTGAGAACCCTTCCAGGATACATCCTTCACATGATCTATTCATTCCTCAGTTCTCCGGTTTAGGTGGCCCTTATCAATTCTTTTGGACTCCCGATCCTTCAGTACAGTCTACCCATCATACACACAGTGTCGCCTGAGGAAGAAAGGGGAGAATATGATCAATTTGTGGTACTATTGCACACTCCCCCTGAAACTCTAAATGAGGTTGAGGCTTTACTCTTCGAGTACCGAACACCAATTACTCCTTTTTTCCATCATGAGTACCTGGGAATACGCTAGGCTCAGATATCACTATGGAATAATACTCTGAATATTTATTTTCTTTATTTAATGGTAGTATTTCTAAAGCATGGACCAACCCACAAGGGCAGCGGAATGCTTTAAGATAGATCATACCATAACTCAAAACAATATGAAAGAGAGCAGTAGCCAAAGTAGAGAGAACATAAGATCAATTAATCAGGAAAACAGAGTTTAGTTTAGAATGAGGAGTGTCATGCAGAAATACTGTTTCTATAAGATTTCCTGACATGTAAAAGTGCGGCGTTTTAATGTAAAAATTGCAAGGCATGCATGGATTCTACTGGGACATCTTAAAGAGGCCATTCAGGGAATGTTGTGACAATAGATCTCAAATCCCTCCCTGGCTGATATCATCAGACAAACATTCTTGATTAGAATATCTATTGTTGCCAATTGATAGTTAGATATGCAGATCGGGGCAAAAAACCCCAGTTTTTTTCCTTATGGTAGTATATACATGACCGATATAACTGCGTAATGATTGCTGTTTGACCCACAAACTTACACTAATAATGACGTTTAAAAAACAAAACTATGAAATTAGCACCAGCTCTTTGCTGGCGATAAAGGATTTGATTTACCATATTGAAGTGCTGTATTATTGTGCCAGACATGGAGTGCAATCCCTTTACAGCGCCTTCAACATGGGCTTTAAATGGACCTAACCTTATCTAAATGAGGGTGTGACTGCAGTTGTGCAAGTGATAGAGGCTCTGACTGCACCTTTACATTAATGATCATAGATTGCCTCTCATGGAGAACTCTTTCTGACTTTTTCATTTACCATTAGAGCTCGCCTCCCAGTGCGGTGGATGGTGAAGAGGCCACGAAAGGCACAGTAAGTAGTTTGGCCTATAATAGTTATGTAACTTTAATGATTTAATCCAAAACTATTCCACAGTGCAAAGCATGGGTCTTCCTAAAAGCAGAATGCAATCCTATTATTGTTTATTTTGTTATATATCTCCATGTGAGAGTCCATTTTATGCCATTTGTGATAATTTTGTTCCTACTGCAATTCTCAAAGACTCTCACTCTTTTAGCTCTATATTTCCAACCCCTCCTCCCCTTCACTCTTCTATTCGTCTCCAGCCTGTATAAAATAGCATTGAAACATACAAGGACCCATTTCCCAGTTAGAATCTTCATCGTCAGGACCCTCGGCTTTGCTAATGCATACATTTTAATGCACATAGAGGTTTATGTCTTGTGTTTTTACTTTGGTACACAGCAAGAACCAGTTCCAGGTTATTCCCTTCACCATATCTAATTACCCCTCAGTTCTCTTGTGTAGTCAGTATTTACCCATTCTTAGACTCCTGTCTCTTCAGTTCAATCCAACCATCAGGCATGCCATGTGTCCAAGGTCATTTCTCATCTTTTCTTGTATCTGGTCTTTTAACACATTATCATGTCCTCCCAACCAGTATTCTATGATTTCTGGATATGCATTTTCTGTTCCATAAACACAGTTTGAGGGTATTTTGCCACAGTTAAACGTGAGCTTAGCATGTTCACGAATAATCATTATACGCAATGAGTTAATATCGGTGTCAGTACCCATACTGTAACCGCAAGACCCATTTAGAGATTGATGAAAAATAAGTAACAATGCCAAAAATTGGTGATAGGATTCTCACACACGGTTTACAAATTCATTTGCAAAAAGAATATGGAATGAGCACAAGCTTTTTGTTGGTAATAAAATAATTAGTTCTTCGTGTTGTAATGCTGTAAAATTTTGGCACAAATGCAATATTAAATCTTTACATTGCACTCAACATTGGTTTAAGCTGGTCTGGCCTTATGTAAATGAAGGTAACTCTACAGTTGTTTAGGTTATAGAGACTATAATTGCATGTGTTAAAACTCTAAATTAATTCTCATAGTCTGTCATTCATTGAGAAGACTTTTCTACGTTTTTTTTTTGCCATTAGAGTGTACCTCCCCATGCAGTGGATAGCGAAAATGCCACGAGGGATACATTAAGTAGTTTTGCTCTGTAATGATATGATAAAAGCCATTTCTTAGTCCATTGAAGCGTGGACGTCCTAAAAGCAGAAAACATTGATAAAGTTGATCATGTCGCTACATATCTGTACTTGAGAAGCCGTTCAATGTATTTCGTGCTTATTTTCTTCCTCTTAAAATCCTCAAAGACTCACAATGCTTTCGCTCTTTATTCCAAATCTCTTCCTCTTCACTCATCTCTTTTATCATGCTTTACTACTTTATCCTCAATCTGTATAAAAAAGTAATGTAAACATTTTCCAGTTTTCAAGAACTTTTCTGGAAATCTGTTATTTTTGACGACTATTTATATACTGTGACTATTTTTAAGATTCTCATTCACATGCCCATTTCTCATCAGCCAAATTAATTTCTTGGAGTGGTCATCGCATACCTCCATTTGTAAAATTACTTTTGACTTACACGTATGGCTCCATCACCAATGGTATAGAGGCAGGGACATTAGAAACCCAGGAATCATAACAGATGAAAGTCTTTAATGTCTGAAAACGAAATGTAAAATGATGAGCACACATCATTTTGTTTTGTTGTAAATGTTAGTTCTTTTTTGGGTTTCTTCCAGTCACCTACACCCAATGTTGCTGCCCAGAAGCTGGATCAGACAACTGAGGCAAAATCACATAAAGAGGTTAGTGTATTAAGTCTGTGAATATACATTTGTGAAAAACTGAACAATGTCCTGTGTTGCACGGAGTTGCCAATGCTTATGATGGGGCCGGGTTCCACGTCCTAGATTTTCCTGGGAACCCATGATCAACAGACCGTTGGTTCTTGCTTAAAAGTGTAGAGGGGAGAAATATCTTATCTAATTAGATTTCAAAATTCGAATATCCCATGACTCCTAAGAATTACTGATTCCAGGTTCTAAATTTAGATAGTTTATTACAATTGGACATACAAACACCTCAGAATGAGGGTGTACAAATACATTAGATCTAATACAAAGCCAAACCTACGGGCAACGTTCAATCTATGCAACATGCAGAGAATGACCAGTTCTAAAATCAGAACGCAGATGATCACTGCGTCGACATCGAGAGTATTCTACATTTGAGGTTCATAAGTAAAAGCATTAGTCTGTCCCAACACTACCACTAACATGACATCCCTACTTAGCATTTCCCCAAGCAAGTTAAGGAAAAAGGTGTCAGCGCGTGAAGACTTCCTAAGAAGTGCACTCACGTTGAATGGGCCAAGTAGCATAAAGCTACGGAGCTCATTCTAAGATGCTCCTTCTCTCTTCATCAGATCTCCTCTTTTAACTCAAAAACCCCAGGGCACTGTCCCCAATTCCAACATCACAATCCTAGGACATTCCCATCTTTGCATCACAAGATCATCCCATCCAGCTGGACACCTCCTCATAGGTAACTTTCCAGTCAGTTTCGATACTCTTGGCCTCTGGCTTGATGACCTTGATTCTCAGACCTTCTCCAGTGAGAAGGAAAACCGTCCCACATTATCAGCACTCCTTGTTCAAATGTATCCTCTCCCCCCAATGCCTAATTCCTAAAACAAAAGAGTTATTCTAACTAACAAAGAGGAATTTGTCCACCTGCAACAGAAACATGAGAAAGATACGATTCTGCATACACATGAACATTACAAATGCTTCAGTTGCGCGAGCCACACACATATACAAGAACATTGTTACTGTGCACCTTTAAATCAGTGCATTACATGTCAGTAAATTAATTTCTCATTAATCACTTGTAAAACGAACATTAAGACTTTACCATTCAAGGCACAATTACAATGATAATTCCTCCACTTTGCACGAAATCCCTCTATCACATTACTTTACACGTTATTACATTTCACACTCTAATGATCAAATGTTCACACAACACAAGAATATATGCAGGTGCAGACTACTCGTGATTATAATGCACCCCTTGCTAAGAGAGAACACTATAAACACACTTTGTCCATTATGTATGGCAGAGCAGGAACTGGTTCCATGGTTAAATTCTCCACCCTCTAGACCATCTTAGGTTTGCTGATATTCAGAGCCTACTGAGGCTGAAGTTTTGTGCACTGACTTGGGTACACAGCATAAACTGTTTCAGGCTATTCCCTCCACACTATTCATTCTTCCGTTCTTTGATTGAGCCTTCTTCATTTTAATGACTCCAGCTCCTTCAGTCCAGCCCACTCCTCAGACATCAAGTGCCATCTGTCCAAGGTCCCATCTCCTGTAATTTGCACTAGCTTTTGTTGGTTCTAAAAAGGATTAGGTTCCTATTAAGCAATGCTGCATTACAGTGTCACAAATGCAGTACGGTTTTAAATGGATCTGACATTGCCTAAATGTCGGCACTACTACACTTGATTGGGTCACAGAGACTAACATTGCACCTGAGAAAACTGTCATCAATTATCATAGTTTGCCTTTCATGGAGGTCTCTTAATGACTTTTACCTTTAGACTATTCCTCCCGTAGCAATCAATAGGGAGGAAGCCACAAGGGACACAGTAAGTAGTTTTGTTCTCTAATATATGTGCTGTTTTTATGTTAAAGCCAAAAACATTTCATAGTTCACTGAAGCTTGGGTGCATAAGGTTGGACTTCCTGTAAGCAGAGTATATTTAAAAAATTGTTCCTGTTGGTACGTATCCCCACTCAAGAAGCAGTTCAATATCATTTCTGCTTATTTTCCTCCTAGAATCATCAGATATTCTTACTGCTTTAGCTCTTTATTCCAAATCTCTTCCTCTTCACGGATGTATTTTATTATTGCTTCAGCACTTCATCCCCAATCTGTATTTCCAAATTTTCCTAACTTTTCTGGACAGCTTTTGTTTTCAATGACTATTCATATACTGTGACAATTTTAGAATGCTTTTACACTTGTCCATTTACTATTATATACTTCCATTTCTTAAAGTGAATTTTTGACTTACACTTATGATTTCGTCACCAATGGTAAAAATCAATGATTTGTGAAAAGAAATGCAAAAGGACGACCACACTTAATTTTGATCCATACTAATATTATAAAGAGAGAGCCCAAACCTTTGAGGCGGGTAATCTCAGTAACCACAGCACCAATCACAACACCCAATACAGCGTTGGAAAGGGTAGTTGCAGCAGAAGGACATAGGCTATGCAGACGGCCACCATATTTAATTTTATTATTTTTCTTTTTTTTGCAGAGTTTTATATAGCGCGAACTTGACCCGAACTGAATCAGGTATCAGAGCGCTTTAGATAGCACCAGTTACGTTACACAAGGACACACATTCATTTTTGGTAGGCACGGGGAGATTAAGTGATTTGCCCAGAATCACAGGATGTTTGGCGTCGTTACCAAGATTCGAACCCAGATCCAGAGGTCCGAGGTCAAGCACCTTAGTCATTAGGCCAACTCCTCTATACATTTAAAAGGTAAAAGAACCGTGCCAGCAAAGTAGTCCCTTGTGGGCGTGTCTGCGTTGTGCTGTGGGCGTGTGCTGGGGGCGTGACCAACGCTGGGGGCATGACAAACGCTGGGGGCATGTGTCCGCCCTTCATGCCATGTGAATTGTACATATAAGCGCCAATTAAGTTGCTGCACAGCATCAAGGGGCACGCTGGGGGCATGAGAAACGCTGGGGGCGAGTGTCCGGCCTTCATGCCATGTGAACGTAATTGCGCCGCATCAAGGGGCACGCTGGGGGCATGAGAAACGCTGGGGGCGTGTGCAACGTTCCGCCCTTCATGCCATGTGGGTCGTACATTAATCAGAAGATCGTCTGCTGTGGCCGTGTGCTGGGGGCGTGACAAACGCGTTCACCTGGAGGCCTGGTAAGTAACGTTACTGCAGCCTCTCCTGCACGCTGTTACTGAACTCTCTCATTCAAAGAAATTACATGCGCCTGCTACCATCAACTAGGGCTCTAGCCGGGCTCAGGCGGTGGATCAGTACACTAATTACACGCGCCTGATAACATCTACCAGGGTTGCAGCTGGGCCTGAAGCGGGGGAATACGTGCCTGCTAACATCAAACAGGCCTGCATCTGGGCCTCAAACGGGGGAATACGCAAATGAGCATGTCTGCGGGAACAATTACTGCAGCCACTCCTACTCGCAGTCACTCAACTCTCTCATTAAACGAATTTACCCGCGGCTGATAACTCTCTCATTCAACGGCAATACACGCGCCTGTTAACATCAACCAGGGCTGTAGCCGGGCTCAGGCGGCGGATCACTACACCAATTACACGCGCCTGCTAACATCAACCAGGGCTGCAGCTGGGCCTTCTCCGTCCCTATTTTAATGAAACAAAAAATGTTGTCTACCACAAGATTTTCAAATAAATTGCCCTTGCCAAATACACACATTACACACATTCTATTTCATACCCGGACAACGTCGGGACGGGCTGCTAGTTTGTTATAAATGTCTATTTTTTTCCAGCCATCTACGCCCAATGTTGCTGACCAGAAGCTGGATCAGACAATTGAGGAAAAACCCCTTGATGATGTAAGTATATTCAGTCCATTGAAATACATTTGTGAAAAACTGATGAATATGCTGTTTGCCACTGCGTTGCATTGCTCATGATTATCATGCTAACAGAGAACTAGAGGCACTCTTTGTCAATTATATATGAAAAAGCCGGACCTGGTTCTAAGGTTAAACTTTCCACTATCTGTACTATCTTTGCTTTTGTGGTGCACACATTTTAGAGCATATTCAGTCTAAAGTCTTGTGCATTGACTTTGGCACGATGAAATCCACCAATATACTCGACTATTTCAATCTAAACAAACGCTCTGTGGGAACCATCCTACACTATGGGAAACCTTTAGGGCCTTTATTATTGGTTACTGCATTTCCAAACATTCCAGCATATTACGGTTGACCCAAAACACTCTAAATTCTGTGGAATAAACACTGACAAAACTGACTTCCTATGCAGACACACAAGACCTTACCTTACCCTCACAAATTCAAACAGCATTACTTCAGTATAAAGATGAAGCTGATAGAGATGTCAAACACCTCTGGAAATTGGCCAAAGCAAGGCAAAATGGTGAGGGAGAGCGTCCCGGCCACACACTGACATATCTCAGACATAACTATACCTGCAAAGACATTATGGGTACAGTAACTGATGGGTCAAGATTCTCTCTTTTATAAGACGTTTCATCTACATTTGCATAATATTACACCACATTATATACGGCTGCAGATGCAGCAGCAACACCCTCCCATTTTTCCTACCCCATCCTAAACCACCCACCCTTCCCCCAGGGGATTACCTGTTTGAAGCCACACTTGTGTGGTTGAGCTGCAGGAGTGGGAAATATTCAATGCACCCATTACAGTAGAGGAAGTGCCGTAGGCAATAACATCTCTCCCTGGAGACAACTTCTGAAATTTACCAAAGAACTTCCTCTATACTAGCGCCTGGATTGCTATAAGTGTATGGTAAGGCCACGAATCAGGCATACTCCCTCTGACACTCAGAAAAGCGATTATGCAGTTCTGCCTAAACTACGTAAACCCTTGGATGAATTATCTTCCTATCACTACTCAATCTAGACATTAAGATCCTGGCCAAAATCATAGCAAACAGTCTTCATCTGTAAATGTGCAGCAGAGTATCACCAAGCAATCTGGATTTATACCAGAACTCACATGCTTGAATAATTCCCCTTCGTCAGACTGGGAACCCCCAGTATTTTACCGACAGCAGTACATACTTAACTTATAACATACCATCATAAACCAACAGGCATCTTTTGCAACCCATCCTCATCTTTTTATGATCTAAACTCCAGCCAATCAAAATGCTTTACCTCCAGCTAATCTCCCAGTGAACCTTCCAACTGTCAGATTTTCTACTGCACGTTCAAAGTGCAGGAACCCTATCTGACAGCTCGTCAAAGGAAAGCCTATTTTAAATATGGCTAAAGCAATATTGAAGAAATCTTTATTGAAAACATGGTTGTCATGTAGTGAAAAGAAGATTTAAGTGGAGGATCTACATGAAAACTGCCTCTACTTTTTACATCCAGGGCACACACCAGCTTACTGTGAGATATGTCAGACTTTCGCAGTCAAGACGTTGAAAGACAGAGAGAAGCAGCTGGCTTTGACAATTTGGGAAAAGGAGATGAAGCACTTCATGAAATAAAAGAAGGTCCTGAGACAGCTTGTTTCACTCGGTATGCTGCAATTAAGACAACCATATAGAGGTTACAAGAGGAGATTCTTTAGACAAGGGCAATAGGGATCCTATTCTCATCCCTACAGGCAGAATGCAACCTATGGGCAGTACAGTTCATCCAGACAACAAAATAGACAATAGAGACAGAGAGAACAAGGCTACAGTACAAGCCAAATCAAAGCTGGGCAAGAAGGGGTACCAGCCTTCCAGGAGAGCAAAAGCGAAAAGTCATTACTTTCTTAAAATTGAAGTTCTTGATGTTCAGTTGCCAGTCAGGGGTGAGGGGGAGGATGGGGGGTGTGTGCAGTTTTATTACAAGAAATGGCAGCAAGTATCAACAGACAAATGGGTGTTAGATGTTGCAAGGCAGGGACATGTTCTGGAATGTGTGGAGGAGCCATCAACTAAACTTCCGAGAAAGGAAAGGCACAAGCATTTAGGAGAGTTATGAAAGGAAACATCAAAACTATTCAAGAAAAGAGCAAAAAGAGATGGTGCAGATGGAAGAGATGTGCGAGGGATTTTATTTATTGTTGTTTTTCACATTAAAGAAATTAGAAGAGTGGTACCTGATATGGAATTTAAGAAAATTATACAAATATATGAAACAACAAAGTTTCCATATGGTCACATTTCAGGAGATCTTGGATTTCCTAAGAAAAGGAGTTTTTCTCAATTCCATAGATATGGAAGATGCGTATTTCAATATAACAATTCACAAGAATCACAGGGAGCATCTCTGTTTCATGGTGGCAGGGCAACACTGCCAGTTCAAGGACCTACCCTTTGGTCCGAGGTAAACACCGTGAATCTTCACTAAATGCATGGCTCCTGTGGCAGCCCATACAAGAAGGAAAGGGGATGTGGTGTATCCATACTTGGACGATTGGATGATAAAGCCTGACATGGAGCCGAAACAAGGAGATAATGGAGATCACTCAAAAAGTTCTTTTGTTTTTAGGACTTGTAATAAATACCAAGTCGTCAAGAATGGAATCAACTCAGGATTTGGCATTTCTAGGAGCACGATTGAAGACAGTGAAGGGAATGGCGTATCCAGCCCAGCATAGAGGAAGGGAATTAATGACTCAAGTGAGGACCATGGCGAAGAAAGTAAGGGTGGCAGTAAGACTAATGAAGGCAGTGTTAGGAACAATGTCGTCATGTATTCTGTTGATGCCCCAGTGCAGGCCATGAATGAGGGCACTTCAAGAGGAGTTAGCTAGACAGTGGCAACAACAGAATGGAGATTGGGACAATATAGTCGATGCAACTAAAAGTATGAAAGAAGCACTTCAATAGTGGATGAGAAGCAACAATGTATTCAAATGATAAAGTTTGCAAATAAAGAGATCATAAAGATATGTGACTGCGGATGCTTCAATGATAGGCTAGTAGCACATGTAGCAAACAGAGTAGTTTATGGTGTTTGGTCAAAGGAAGAGAAGAAATTACACAAAAATGAGCTGGAGCTCAGGGCTGTGAGATTGGCATTGGTAGCTTTACAGCGGGTAGTAAGGAAGTCATGAGATGGTGAGATCTGACAACACGACTACGATGTATTACATAGAAAACAAGGAGGAATGCGATCGCTGATCCTGTCGATGAAAACACAAAAGGTTTTGGAATGGGCCATTACCAACAGGGTGTCATTGATGGCAGAGCATGTTCAGTGGCTAAATAATGAACAGACAGATCATTTGAGCAGGCAGTATTTCAAAACTCAGAAATGGGAAATAAACTCACAACAACTGAGTGTGAGAAGTTGGCCTGATATATGATGCTCACTAGTTCTAGTGATCACCTTGTATCAGTCCGAACAACCCTTATGGTGATTGGTTGTAAGTCAACCTTATAGACCAGCTATCCTAATGGTAGCATGGACAGAGCAGTCTTAGGCTAAACTCTTTTGGCATTTGAAGCCAGCTGTTTTACCACATATAACCCCTTGAATACCAGATGAAAGGACACCACACAGGTTGTTATGAAAATAAACAATATATTTATTGTATGTATGTATAGGCATTTATATAGCGCACTACTTACCCGTAGGGTCCCAAGGCGCTTCGACCGCTGCGAAACCCTTCCTGGCTTCCCTGAGAGATGGTCCCTTAATGGGTATCTCCAGGGTGAGACCAGGCATCCCCGGCGGTCTGGTGGGGCCGTTAGTGAAGATGAGGCAAGCTAATGCCCAGAGTTGCCGAGTGTGAACGCTGATCATAGTGGGCACCGAGGCGAGAGAATTATCGAGTCCGCTGACCCTGGTCCAGAAACCTGCCGCGCCGGGAATCGAACCCTGGTCCCGGGCCGTCCTCTGCTCTCGGGTCTGCTGCCTCTAACCAGTGAGCCACACTACTTCACTAACAAACACCTCTGAACTCTTTATGAGGTCAGAGGGCTAAGCACATGACAAGACTCTTAAGAAAAATACAGTAAGTCGCACAAATTACAATGGTGCCCTAGGGGCACGACAAACCATATACTAAGTAAATGGTATAAGGAAATCGATAGAAGGGATGAAGATGCCCAGAGGCTGTAGGATCGCTGGGACTACACTACCCTAACCTTAGGTAAGTAGCAGGAGGCCCACTGGATGGGTGTGCAGAGTGTGAACTCACACGCGAGATGCGGAACAAAGTCAATGGGCAGAACAAATTACGAAAAGGTAAGTAAAAGACAGTTTCGACTAGTTACGACTAAAACGACAGGATACCTGGTCACTAGGAGAGTCAATCTACCCTTGAGCACCGAAATGCTCTCGTTACCTCACTCACGGGCTGCGGGTGCATAGGTGTGAAAGTGTGTCGGGTTTCCGCGTCGAAGTATATGGAGCCTTGAAGAAAGATGCTGCAGGCGACCAGGAGGAAGATGTCCGGAGCGATCCAAGGGTGGATCGAGGAAGAAGAGGACCTGAAAGCAGAGGGGACAGTGTTCAAAGTCACTAGCCAGTACCGGAGTGGAACCAGAAAGGAACCAGATGCTGTCGTCGCGATCAGGTGAAGAGTGGACGTTTGTCTCTGCAGCCACGTGGACTAGGCGGTGTCTTCGATGACCAGGATGGAGGCACGAGCTGTCCCACACAGGCTCTCGCTGTCGGCGTTGTCGGATCCGGATTTGGAGTCAACAGGCCTTGGCAAAGGCAACCCACGCGGTGAGTGGAAATGGCGTCTGGTGCAGACCAGGAGGGTCCGGGGTGCTCCTCTTTTGGAAGAGAGCAAGGACCAGTCTGGAGCAACAAGACCAGTGGTGTGGATTCCGTGGATCGTCATCTAGGAGGCCACTAGCCAGCCGGCAAGTGACCAGACAACGGGTCGAGCAGCAATCAAGCAAAAGGGCCCCACGCAGATCTCGTGGATGCTGGAGGGCTGGTCTTCGGTGCAGGAGCTGCTCGCAGCTGGGGCTTCTCAATCCCCAAAGCACTTACTCGAGGATGCCTCTGAAGTTGTGCTGGAAGCGAAGTGCAGTTTCTTCAAGATGGCCGGTCCCACGTGTCCCGTCGCACCCAAGGATCTCAGCTGTGCTGCAGATGTAGGTAGAGGTCGGAGAGGTCTAGAAGTCTGGATCTCGTTGGGCTCTGAAGTCTGGTTCCGGCAGGAAGGACAACAAAGTGAACCGCTAGGACGCTTGATGGTGCCTGCAGTTGCAGGGTGGTCACTCCTTGGCCACAAGGAGATTCTTCAGTCTTCTGGGGAGCAGAACATCGAAGTCCTGAGTTTCTTCTTTGTAGAGTTGTTCAGGATAATCTAATTTGGAATGGTACCAGCTCCTACCTTTATCCTGCTAAAGGGGGCTGCACTAGTGACTAGGTCCCTCCCATGGGTGGGACCAGGATGGGGGGTGGTTACACCCCCTATCCTTTGTCCGGTTTTGCGCCAGAGCTGGGGCTGGAGTGCCCCAGCAACTAGTTTGAACCGGGGTATGCACAGGGACACCTTGTGTGCCCTAGGCATGTCTCATTCCTTTCAGCCCTCCCTACCTCAATACACAAAATCCTGTCTGGGGTGGTGCTAGAACCTCCCAAGGCAGGAAACCCTTTGTCCAGGCCTCCCTCGCTGGAAGGACTCCCAGCAGCAGGAGGTCAGACTTGTGTCTGTGGTGGCAGCATCCATTTTGTGATGCTGAGGCTCTGCTTAACTTTAACCGGGGTTACAGTTACATACATGTCTTATCCCTCTAGAAGGGTGGAATGCTACCCCGTCGCCAGAAATGGCAAGGGGGTAGTATTCCAAAGCGTATGACACCTTACACGACATGTTTTGATAATGCTATACCAAAGTTAGCAATAACCGCGAGGATTATAATGCACTTAAGAGTATATGGTATAGTGTTACCATGGAACAGCTATAAGGACATGGTTCCGCAAGCTGCAGACAGGCTCAGCTCATGCGAGAGCACCATCTCACATAATTCCAAGCACTCTGCCTTCAGATTTGATAAGGCCTGCCATAGGAGTGACTGATAGGAGTATATGTGTCCATTTAGGGGTTAGATATAGGTATACTATATCTACAGCAAAGGGTGATTACACCACCTTGCCCCAGCTGTCTTACCAGCCAGTTGTGTCTGTTTAGATGGCCAGCCAGGGGTGGCATAATACATGCTGCAGCCCCTGGTAGGCCTTCAGTACACCTATGCCCTGGGTACCTAAGGTACACTGTACAGGGGCTGATAAGGTGTCCCAATACCAATTGGTAAATGCACCTAAAGTACATGTGTGTCAATTTAGAGAGAGAACAGCTAGGCTGTGGGTCTGATTAGCAGGCTCAAAGCCAGGGAAAGCCGTAAACCAGTGAAGCAAAAAGCAAAAATCTGGGGTGACCATAGGATTGCAGACCCTACTCTCCTACACTGAGCGATCTATTTCATGAATTTGATCAGAAAGTACAAGAAATTTGCAAGCAGGTGGTATTGCTCAGAGACTCGAGGCAATGCAGTCACAATCAATTGGAAAGGGAAATTAATGTATGCATTTCCACCGATACCGTAGGGAGCGAGGGTATTGTGCAAAATGAAGCAAGAGAGTTGCATGGTAATTCTTGTTACATCAGTGTGGCCATGGCAACATTGCTATACGGACCTGTTGGAGATGTGTGTCCGCAGGCTGGTATGGTTCAGAGTGAAGGCCGGCCTGCTTTCCAAGGACACGGGTCAAGTGTTCCATCCCAGTCAGAGTCGTTATATTTGAAGGTATGGCTTTTGAAGATTTAAAATTCAGACATTTGAGATTGCCAGAAGATTGCAAAGAAATGCAGAAGAAAATAATGGCTCTTTCTACAGCCAGAACATATGATATCAAATGGAAACAATTTCTTATTTGGGGACGTGAGCAACAGTTTGATCCAATACGCTTGGAAGACCAAACATTCTTGCCTTACTCGTTACATTCAGTTAAGTCTAGGTTAATGTATGGCTCAATGAAGTTTCACCTGGCAGCAATCTCATGGTTTCTAAGGCGGCCAAGTACAATTTCCATATATTCATATAGGATAGTCAAAGAACATATGAAAGGTTTGTTTAAAGAATTTCCTCCAGTACAAAGATTAGCACCTGAATGGGAGCTTAATACACTCTTTGCAGGATTGCTAAAAGCTCAGTTTGAACAAATACACAGAATATCATTAACCCATTTAACATCAAAGACCGTTTTTTTATTTGCAATAACATCTGCAAGGAGAGTAGGCAAAAGCAGCCTTTAAGTTGCAGAGAACCATATTTAAAGTTTAGAAAAGAGAATGTGATGCTTATGACAATCCCAAAGTTTATACAAAAAGTACCAACTGTTTTTCATTTAAGAAGGAAGATAACATTACAAAAATGTTTTGAAAATCCTGCAAGAGTAGCAGAAGAGGCGTTACATTCTTTGGACATTAAACGATCTCTAAAGTTTTAATTGATAGCTACCGAAGACATAAGACAGACGGATCAACTGTTTGCTGCATATTATTTGGGACACAAAGTAAAGGCAGTACCCAAACAGACAATAGGAAGGTGGATTGGAACATGTATTGCTACAGCACAAATGTTGAACAGGCCACTGACAAGGAGAGTCAGGGCACATTCAACTAGAGCAATGGCAACGTCAACGGCTTACTTTGCAGGAATCTCATTGGAGAATATTTGTAAAGCAGCAACATGGAAGATAACACATGCTTTTGTAAAGCATTACTGTGTGGATTTGCAAGTTCGCATCGACATGAGAGGCAGTTTTGAGAAATTTGTTTGCGAATGTTAAACCTCATTTATGGTATCTTTCAGAGATTCACATGCAGCCCTCCCACCTCCCTCTGGATGAGACTTTTAAGTGTGCGGAGAAATAGCGGTTTCGAAAATCTTACAGTTGGAAGTTTCAGTGGGCAATCAGCTGGAGGTAGAGCATTTTGATTGGCTGGAGTTCAGATCGTAAATAGATGAGGATGGGCTGCAAAAGATGGCTGTTGGTTTATGATGGTTTGTTATACGTTAAGTATGTACTGCTGTGGGAAAATACCAGGGGTTCCCAGTCTGACCACTGGAATCATTCAAGCATGTGAGTCTATGAAAGATAACCATGCTGGTGGACCTGATTTACAGGTATGTAACTTATTTCCTTCTTTGCACTAGTGCATCAAGTGGATCCAGAGCTCCCTGCTGTTCAGAAAGCATTTGACTCACTTTCAATGAGTCAAATGCTTTTAGACACTTTCCTAGATTGGATTCAGAAAAGATCTCTTAGTGTGGATTCAGATACTCTACCCAGGTACCAATAGCAATTGTGTAGACCAATATACAGCCTAGAATAAGTTGGGCCACACGGATACACTCTTACTCTAGGGGTTGAATAGCGGCCTACAATTTATAGTATTATTACCCAGTGTCCCAAGCAAAATATTTATTTCACTGGATCCACCCATCATTTCATCTCCCCTCACATATTAGTAAGCAAGAAATGGCAGGTGCCACTCCAGTGATCACTTTTCCATCCAGGACCATAAATCCACTGACCAATTACTCTGATACCATTGAATGGATATTAAAATGCATGATACTCTTGTAACACATCATGCAAGTGTGAAAAGAATTCTTCTCCCCTTGGCCCCCAATTCACAATAACCATATTCTGCCGTTGTCCTATGAACCAAAAGCACAACAACAATTAGCGTCCTTAGATATTAAGACTCTTGAAGATCTGTTGATTGATATTAAATACCCAACACTCAAAATGTTTAAACAGAGTGTGCAAACCACCCCAATGGATGGCTTATTAAAAGAACGCCACAAACCTACTAAACACACTTTCCAAACCATCCACCCACCTTCGCAGCCTTGACCTTGTCCTTTGCCTCGGCATCTCTTCGGGTTTAAAAAAATAAGTCTTTATTGATTTTCATAACAGAATAACAATACAGTTCAACTACTGTCCCATACTTCTCAACCTCCCTCCCCCCAAACAGTCAAAGAGATGTAAGTTACAGCATAAGTTATCAGGTTTCAGTCCATACATGACATAAAGGTTGCTTAACCCCTTGTGTGCTCATGATAGAACCACGCCTTCATGAGCCACGGGCGATGTGTGCTAATGACGGTGTGGTTCCGTCATGCTGTGGCTGCTCCGCCGACGCGGCACTGATTCCCCGCCTGAGCAGGCAAATTGATGAGCGGGCGAGGTCATGACAGAACCACGCCGTCATGAGCACACGCCACCCGTGACTCATGCCGGCGTGGTTCCATCATGAGCACGGAAACGCCGCACTCACCCCCTAACCCCCCGCGCCGCTGCAGAATTCGCGGCGCAGGGAAGGGGTTAAATAAAATAACTGGTATCATCGTTTCCAGGTGTAATACATCTGCAACTTTACCACATTTGCCGTCTATCAAACATCCGGTTGATCCGCACTTTGTCCTGGCTCATGGCCCTCGAATTCTTGTTGTAATCTGACCTCCCCTAAGTCCCATCCACATTTCCTCCCTGTTCAACTATGTTATAGACCAGTCTTTGAAGTACCCCACATTCAGCTCGTACCAACCTCGTGAATTCCCTTAGCCATTGTTTTGGTGTGGGCAATGGTTTGGGCACTCATCTCAAAGACACACACTTTTTTGCCGTGGTGAGGCCAAGTTTTAATTCCTTCTATACTTATTTAATATGCTTAGTACATGTCTTTAGCCCCAATAAGCATATTTGAACCGTTGGTTGCAGCTGTTTGTCAGTTAATATTCCTAGGGGCAGATTTACAAGCCCCCTGTGCCACCAGTACGTCACTTTTCGTGATGTACTGGTGGCGCAGGGGGCTCCTCCATATTTACAAGGAGAGGAAAAGTCACCCGGCGCGACTTTTCCTCTCCTTGTAAATATGGCCCCTTCACACGCAGCACTTTGCAGTGAAGGGGCGTTCCATGGGTGTTGCTGTGGGTGTTACCACGTAACACCCATGGAACAAGACACATCTCCAGATTTACGAGAAATCGTAAACCTGGAGATGCGTCTGAATGCTACGCCACCCTAGAGGTGGCGTAGCGAGGCGCAACGAGGAGACATTTCTTCATTTCTCCTGCTTTTTTCCTCTTTCAATGCGTGCTGCATTCTACAGCACGCATTGAAAGAGGACAAAACCTTCAGTGATTGTTTTTGTGCAGTAAGGTACCCCTTCCTGCACAAAAACAATCTCCCCATGGCGCAGGCGTCCTTGCACCATGATGCAAGGGTGCCTGCGCCGACGCTTGGCAGCTGTTTCTGCACCAGCGCAGGGGAGAGCACAGGAATGCGACATATCATTATAGATATGTCGCATTCCTGTGCTCTGAAAGGGCACAGCCAAAGCGTCTGCGGTGCCACACTGTGGCACTTTCTTGTAGATCTGCTCCCTAGTGTCTGAATAATCTCACCCTAAAAGGCTTTCATGCCTGGGCATGTCCACCACATGTGAAGAAAGGTTCCCTCTGTTATTTTACATTTGGGACACCATTCTGGTTTGGAAGGGTTTATTTTATGTAGCCACTGTGGTGTGATTTAGTCTCTGTGCCTGCATTGTTGTGTATGAGTTTCGGTCGGGCGTTTAGTATAGCTCTTCTGCAATTTTCCATTATAGTTGTCTGGTCTCCATCCAAGTATCTTCCCATTGAGACCTTAGTATTGCACACGTCCGGGCACTGTTGCCCGCATAGGATAAGGAACTGATTTATTTGCATTTAGTAGGAACCCAGAGTGCTCCCCCAGCTGAGCCAGTACTGTACCGCCGGCCATGTAGTCACTGTGTTTCTCAGTGTTAACAATATATCTTCGGCATAAATTAAGGTCATTTCCCGTTGACCTCCTACCATATAAATGCTCTTTGTGTGCCGGTGCATATAATTGCGACAGCGGTTCTATAATCAGTGGAACTATCAGTGACGAGAAGGGTCATCCCTGCCTAGTCCCTCTCTCCAGCGGCCAGCTATTTGACATTCTAATGCCTACTTTCACTCTCGTCCTGCTCTCGGTATTCTGGGTTTAATTACTAGACTCTATAATGCAGCAGCAGGGTCATCAAATGGCCCTGAATCATTATCGAGAGCGAAATGGGAGCGAAACCTGAACCTATCTCTTAATGATACCATATGCAAATACTGCTGTCAGTAAATTCCGCAAAAAGCACTGAACAGCAGGCATAGAGTCATTCATTTTCAATATCTACATATATTACATTCCACTCTTGTACCAGTGTATGCTATAGGCCTTGCCGCAGATTCGAGCTGCCCCAAATATCATCCTAGTGCCTGACTATTATCATGTGGTCCTGCCCACCTATCTCCGCACTCTACAAATCGATATTCATAGACTTTTCGGAAATGATACCTGGCTCCTTCACGCTGTCCAAGCTCCAGATGTTTTTGGCGTATGTCAAAAGCATTCCCAGGCAGTCGAGAAGGTTCACAGGACTGTCCATTCTTTTTGCACAGTGCAGAGTTGCTATGAGGTGAGTGAAGGATCCTGATCCTAAGAACACAGACTGTATCAACGACCTCATCTCCTGCAAGGACAAGATGGATACTTATGCGTCCACACTTATTCCTCATGCCTCAAGGATATTTGGATTCCTCCTTCCTTCATTCTTGTTGTTTCATGATACCCCTACATCACCCAAATTTAGCTAAGGATATTAGCTAATAACTTATAAAGTGCATGATATGAGCTACTCAACTGTACATAATTACGTATGAATGTAAAAACGATCGCTATCATTTGAGGCTCTCAAAAGCAATAAAGTTATTTATATATTCACAAAAAAAACAAAAGGTTAAAGATAAGTTATAGTTAGGAAACCTTTATGTTTGATATACAAACCCAACTTAAACTACACAGACATTAGACATTCGAAAGTTATGGTTATATTTTTAATTTTTCATGTATGCACCACTTTCAAATTAATATTTTATACTCATAACTCACATTTATACTATACACATCACCTTAAAATTCATGTAACTTGTGCATCTCCGTACACAGTGTTCACACCTCACTCACCACACTACATTAACTTTAACACGCCCCTTCTTTATGCACTACTTATACCATTGCATATTAAAAACTTTAAAGCATGTGAAATGATTGCATTTATAACAACACGTATGACATCTGAAATCATATAATGTGGCAGAACATAGTGCATGGTACAGTGACAAGGTTAATTAATGTAGTGTGATGATTGAGGTGAGAAGACGGTGCATGGAAGTGCACTTGTTATTTGAATTTTAAGGTGGTGCATAAGTATAAATGTGAGTTAGAAGTATGACATTTACTGAAAGTGGTGCATAAACAATAAAATAAATTTATAACTATAACTTTAGAATGGCTAATGTTTGTGTAGTTTATGTTGGATTTGTGTAGGAAACACAAGTAACGTTTTCCTAACTATAACTTATCTTTAACCTTTGTTCTTTTTGGGAATTTCAATCGTTTTTCTAATGTTATTGACAAATTTGAAATAGTCATCCACTTTAGTTTTATGGAGTACTGTTAAGTGGAGTATGGTACAATATGCTGGAGGGCAGTTGTGTAAAGTGTACTATGGTACAGTAAATTGTGGTATAGTGGAGGAGAGTAAAGTGAAATCAGGAGTACTGTAGAGGCATACATTAGAAGGGTATAGAGTGGAGTGGCGTAGATTGAATTAGGATACAGTACAGTGGCATATATTCTAGTGGTATAGAGTGTGGTGCCGTACAGTACAGTGGTATACCGCAGGCTTGCATCGAGCGATAGATTAAAGAGTGGTAAAGCAGAGTT
Organism: Lissotriton helveticus; assembly: GCF_964261635.1. Lineage (NCBI taxonomy): Eukaryota > Metazoa > Chordata > Amphibia > Caudata > Salamandridae > Lissotriton > Lissotriton helveticus. Next base: position 274,725,590 of record NC_136062.1, read on the forward strand.
AAGTTTTTTTAAATTCTTGTTGCTTGGCATTCGATTGACAAAACAAGATCGTAGAGTTTTGGAAGTAGGGATTTATTTGGACAGTTATTTTTAGCTTGATGAAATTCTCAAGTCTTCTGTTCTCTTTTTTCCTTCCTTCTAGGGCAATTGGAGGTATCGTCCACCAGCACCCCCGGAACAAGGAAACAAGCCACAGGTAAGTTTCCTATACTTTTCCCCAGATTAACGCTAATACAGGTACCCTTTTTTTCTGGGTATACGTCTCTTGTGGGGTTGCTGAGATGTGAGGGGTTTGATTTCTCTGTAGTCATGACAACCAAATAAATGCTAGTGCCCAATTGAGAGTAAAAAAAGAGAGAAAAACGTAGGAAAAGAAGGAAAAGAAGGAATCTTTTTTTGACGTGCCCTTGGTCTTTCTACATGGTTCTATTAGTCTTTGATGGCCCGGCTCGATTTCCAACCAGGTCAAGTGAGTAAGGGGGGGTCGTTAAAGGTGCTGCTTTAGACTGGGATAAATCGCCAGCTCCTACTAATCTCAGAAGAGATTCCCAATCATTACCGTGGCTTGACAGTTTTAGGATGAGGGAAGCAGTTTCATGCAGCATGAGAAAGCTAACAAAAGAAGAAAAGGAAACGCGCCCATAATTTATTACACTCCACTTCCCCCTCCGTTAACACTGAAGTTCCAATGTGGGCTTGTCTCAGGCTCCAAGTAGACCCTTGTGTGGCCCCTTCTATCCACTCGTGCTGGAATAGCAACCGGTCACGTCCCTGAGCAAGCGGCGCAGGTCTGGGTGAAGAATTCTGCCGGCGGCCCTCCTGCCGTGCACAGATCCTCACGTCAGTGTCTTCCTTCCCATGGACTCCATACATCATGTCAGTTCCCAGGTGTTCTCCAGTTGCAGTGTAATTCTGAGCACCTACACACCCTTGGTCTCCTGCACTCAGATTTAAGGGTCTTGTAGGAGTAGTATCCAGGAAAGCCTCCTCTCCTTCCTGTTTTCTTGTACCAATTAGGATAGGATTTCCTGTTGTCCCTTCAAATGTAGTGTGACCTTGTCCTTCCTTTTTTCTGTGATAGCCTTGAAGGCCTGAAAAAGTGAAAGGGTGTTGTGATTTGGTGTTTCAGTCGCAGCGCCGGTCAGGGTCCAGGGCACATCATTGTTCAGCCCTTCACCCACTCCATTGTGACACATCCCCTTTTGGGAGGGAGGGGGGAAAGCCAAACCGAGACCCATTTTGTGTGTAAAAAAGGCTGCTTTATTGAAATAGGTGCATATTACAAAATAACCAACTGCCTTACAAAACTAAAGCCTTGCTACACATCAAATAGCTGACCCCTGATCCCCCCGCCCCTACGATTCCCTTAAAAGTTCCCCCACCCTAGCATTAACATAACAACAACATTACACAGTATTGTAGTTCAAACCTTTTCCCCCAATGACACCCTGTTCCCTACTTGCCTTCCTGCAACTGTAACTAACAAACATCTACCCTGAAACTTGGACTACCTGCCTATCATTTTCCTGCCCTTGCTCACAAACTTCCAATACTTAACGAAAACCTGTGCCAACCCAGGCCAACTTTTCTAAACCCCGCCACCCAGTAAAAAGGGGGTGACGGCCACTACTGCCTAGGCCCCTTTTTTCTGCCCCCCGCCCTGTAGGCCTCTTACTTTCTAGGGTGGCTCTCAACATTTAACGTTCTGGCTAAACACCTTCCTTATTTCCAACAAATAAAGGTCCATTCCCAGCCTTGACAGTGGACCCTATCTCCTTCAAAAAATTCCACTGCATCAAAATGAATGTCCCTGTGCACAATTCTACCAAAATTCAATTCCCTGCAAAAACGAAACATCTCTGTATTAAGCTTCCTCCTGGCTCTGTCCACTGCTCCTGGATTAACTGCCCCCCGCCAGACCCAGCGGGGCACTGTTGGACTTGGCCCTTTTTCCCTGAAATGTTTCACTTTTGTGGGAATCAACATGTCATGTGGATGTATTTCAAATGTAAATGTTAAATGCTGTGCAATGGTGTATGCACCTATATCTTCCCCATGGTAGAGGAATGTATAGGCCATATGTGGTGCGAGATACAGTGATACATGTTACACAATGTTGTGCGCAGTGTCTTTTTTCACCATTGTAGAAATGTACCTTTGTAAAATGTCACTTTTAAAATGGACGCCATTTCTGTTTGCTTGTGCTGCCTGACTGAGGTGGGTTAGCGGTCAAGTGTTTGAAGTGACAAGGTGCTCTATACTTCCCACAGTGACAGTTAAGGCTGGAACTGCCAGGGACCTTCTAGCAGCTTCCAGCCTTTCTGAATTATGTAGAGCAGTAGAGATGCCATGTGTTCAGACTGAGGGTGGACTGGAATGAGAGGGGACACTCTGCCAGGAGTTGCCACCGCATGGGCCTGTGTGCTGGCCCCTGAGCCCATCTGTACCCCTCTGCTGTCCACAGGGCCAGTGAGAGCCTTTGCTGGAGTTAAGACTGCTGTGTCAGGAGGAGTGTCACTTTATGGGAAAGGACTGCTTCTAGGAGCTGCTGTCCTGTACTGATGAGTGCCCACTGTCTGCTGATCTTGCCCAGCCTGGCCTGCTTGCTCTGCTGCCCTAGCGCCTTGTGAGTGCTATACTTTGACTGCCTGCACTCTAAGGAGGTGAGGTGCGTGGGTGCTACTCTCACGGATGGGACCCCGGAAACTGTGAGTCACCTAGCGCCTGGTGAGTGCCATATTTGAAGTAACTGTGCTGCTCTGCCTGCACTCTAGCGCCTGGTGGGCACTGTTTTGCTGATTACCAGAAGAGGTACACTATCTTCTGCCCCTGAAGCTTCTAATGGGACCTAGTGCCTCGCAAGCGCTATATTCAAGGTGCCAAGGGAAGAGGAGCCGACGCCTGAAGCGCTGTGCTGTCAAAGCCCTATATTTCAATTTCCCTCGTGTGTGCTGCATTGGGGTGCTGCCAGAGTGCCATATTCGCATTGGCTGTGCTCTGCTTGCTGCCAAGGCGCTATAACTGTGCCCAGGAGAAGAGGAGCTGACGTTTGCAGCGCCGGGATTCTAAAGCACTACGAGGGAATCCCGGCGTGTGGGATTTCCCCCTGCCTGCTTGGTTGACAGCGGGCAGTTTCAAGATTGTGGGACACTCTTAATTGTAGAGTCCAGAAGAGGGACTCCATTTTCCCCAGGCGCTGTGGCGCCAAAGGCTAACCTGCAAGGCTGATGGCACTTATAATGTGTGCCGTTTTCCCTCAATGACTGCATGGCTGTTAATGTTTTATGCCCCCTCCTAATGTGACTTACGCTAATGTGGTGATCCTAGTGCATTTATGCTAATGTGTCAATGCTAACGCTTTCATGCTTATTGCATTGCTGCTAAGGTTTATGCTGATGTCCAATGCCGTGAGGCTGATCTATGCACATTGTGATTAATGCCCCATGACAGCATTGCTCCCATGCTAATTGTGTTTCAAGCCGTTAGGCTTCGTGTGAGATGCCCCGTGGGTTTATGCTAATGAGGAGTCTGCCTGAGGCCCACATTGATGTCTAAGGACAGGATCACTATGTTCTAAGGTGATGCTTCCCACGCTAAAGTTGTGCCACTGTTAATGGGATTTATACCTAATGTGATGTTGTCTAGCGTTTTATCCTAATGAGGAGGCTCCATCCCTCCTATGTTTATGGCCACAGGTTTCTGGAAAAGGTTATGTAGGCCCAGGATATATCCAATGGGGTGGCTCAGGCTTTATACTCATGATTCCGGCCTAGCCTGGTGTTTTCCTGCCTGGGGAGGTAATAAGGCCATTGTTATGAGGAATGTATTTATACATGCTGCATGTGTCTCTAGGCCTACTGCTTTCATGCTATATGTGTTCATGCCAATGTAGGTTCAGTGCCTAATGTATTCCCCCTAAGGCTACAGTGTTGGACCACATGATTAATGCCGATACAGATATGCATAATGTGCTAGAGTTTTAAGGCCTGCTGTTAGAGGGCGCATAGGTTGTTATAGACTGACCTGACGTGTGATCCATGGGCCATTGTGCATGCTTCATGCCAATGAGGATGCCTTATGTTTAGTCCCAATGTTTACGGCAGCATTGCGAAGTCCATGATCTAGCCAGAATACCCTGGCTGTTATTGATTTAGTGATAGACTGTACCTTTGCCCTTCACTCTTCTATTCATCTGAACTGTACCAGCGATGGTTCTGGCAGCGGCCCGTTGGCCGCTGCCCTGTAAATTGTCCCCGAGTAAACTGTTACCTAGTGCCGGCTGGCACTGTTTAGATGCAACTGTGATTCCATTCTAATGTGTTGATTTTATAATACACCTAGGGCCAGATGTAGGTAAATCATATTTAAAGACTCTTAAATACCGAATTTTACCGATTCGGTATTTAAGAGTCGGTAAATATGAAGGGGGGAGATGTAGGTAATTCCAGATGTGGAATTACCGAATTGGTAATATTCGGTATTTACCGATTCGGTAAATACCGAATCGGTATTTCCTATTGATTCCTATGGGCTTCACAGCCCATAGGAATCAATGGGAAATACCGATTCGGTAATTACCGATTCGGTAAATACCGAATTCTGCAAGGGTGCAGGGGGTGTCACTTTGACACCCTCTGGCACCCCAAAAATTGACATGTGCGCCATGTGGCACACAGACATGCCCTTAGGGCATGTCTGTCTGTCACATGGCATAGGTGTGCATGCACATATGTGCATGCACACCTGAATTCGGTATTTTAACACCCAATTGGATTGGGTGGTAAAATACCGAATTTGTAGGGCCTTTGGGACTCTGAAGAGTCCCACCTACATCTGAGATTTACCGAATCAGTAAAAATACCGATTCGGTATTTTACAGAATCAGTAAATTTACCGAATCGGTAAATTTACCGATTCTGTAAAAATGTGCCCCTACATACCGAAAACCCATTTACCGGTCGGTAAATGGCTCCTACATCTGGCCCTTACTGTTTTTCACCGAAACTGGTGTGGTCTTTTTTTGTAGTGTGCCTCGTGTGTCACCTGTGTGTGCTGTGCGGATGCTTTACAATGCTGCGGAGTTTGGCCCACGCTACCCCATTTCTAACATTGTTGGCGAGCGGTGGGATACAACTTGTGTTTGCGCAGTACCACAGCGATAACGGGTTGCACTGCAAACTGAGCAGTTAAAGTAATCACAGGTTTTGGGGGATGATTGTTTTTTTCCTGATTGTATTTTCCCCTGAAAGTGGTGTTTTAAATTGTCTTCCCGTGTTGCACTGTGGGTGGTGTGTATCCCGGGTGTATCTCGCCAGGATGGGGTTAACCTACAGTGAGGATGACCTTATGGAGTACACTGAGCAGGAGGTGATGGACTTCTGCAGAGAGAGAGGGATAACCCCAGTAAGCAACATTCACAGAAAGTTGTTTCTCCATGAGGCCCTCAAGAGGGGGGAACCCTTGGAGCCCTGTGGGGACCTTTCCAATTACCCCTCCACATATTTAAAGGGTGGATTTGGTGGAGACCAGGATGAGGACTCTGAGATTGATAGTTCCCGGTCCATAACCCTGGAGGGTGGTGATGGTGATGAGGAGGAAGACGTTGATAGGGCGGAGAAACCAGTAGCAAGTGAGGACACCATAGGCAGGGAGTCCCGTGCTGGGTCCAGTCCCGGGGTCACTGCCCGATCCCTTTCTCTGTCCCCAGAAGAGTGGGTGGATAGGAGGGAAGAAAGGGAGCATCAGCTGGCTTTAGAGAGGCTCAGGTTAGAGCACACCAAGGAGATAGTGCAGCTGAGGGTGGAGTAGAAGAGGCTAGAGACCGAGAAGGTCCAGCACAGGAGAGGATGGCAGCGAGGTCCTTCGCTAGGGAGAGACTAGTTCAGGTGGGTAGGTTGTCCCCTGAGAGTGGTTTCTGTGGTCTGAATTCACCAGTGAGGGTGGGATCCAGTGGTGGCAGCAAGAGTGGTTCCAGTGTGGGAAGTCCTACTCCCAGAGCCAGGAAGATGGTGCCTGTTCCCAAGGAGAAGGGGTGCAGGTTGGAATTTAGGGGCAGCAAGAAACTGTCCCATCAGTCCTGGGGGGGAGTATGTGGACATGTGGTGGACCGCACTGGAGGAGTGGATGGAGTGTGGGGCGGTGAATGATTGGGAAGGGCTCTTCCATGTAGTCATCAAGGAACACATGCTTAGGAATTGCTTCCCAAGGTTGCGTCACCATCTGTTACAGTGTGGGTTTTCCGACCCCAGGGAACTTGCACAGCAGGCAGACCTTTGGGTGAGTGTCAGAGAGTCTGAGAGGGCATTGGGGAGTGGTCCTGAAGGGAATGGTGCAGGGATCTTCCGACCCAGCGAGGCGGGAGAGGTGCAGAATAGCCCAGCGAGGTCCCAGGGATGTGAGAGGGTTGTAGGGCCTCACATCCTATCTACAGGAAGGAGTGAGACGGGGAGGTGTCCCTAGGTGCCCCAATCACAGTCTCGGGCCTGGAGAGTTCCATAAGGGAACCCCAGGTTGGGAGCAGGTTGGGAACCTAGGCTATTGTTATGAGGAGGGTATTTATACATGCCGCATGTGTCTCTAGGCCTACTGCTTTCATGCTATATGTGTTCATGCCAATGCAGGTTCTGTGCCTAATGTATTCCCCCTAAGGCTACAGCGTTGAACCACAAGATTTATGCCAATACCGATATGCATAATGTGCTAGAGTTTTAAGGCCTGCTGTTACATGCCTAATGTTTTCCTTCCAGGCGGGCGCATAGGTAGTTATAGACTGACCCGACGTGTGATCCATGGGCCATTGTGTATGCTTCATGCCAATGAGGATGCCTTATGTTTAGGCCCAATGTTTACGGCAGTATTGCGAAATCCATGATCTAGCCAGAAGACCCTTGCTGTTATTGATTTAGTGATAGACTGCACCTTTGCCCTTCACCCTTCTATTCATCCGAACTGTACCAGAAATGGTTCTGGCAGCGGCCCGTTGGGCACTGCCCGGTAAATAGTCCCCGGGTAAACTGTTACCTAGTGCCGGCTGGAACCGTTTAGATGCAACTGTGATTCCATTCTAATGTGTGATTTTATAATACACTTACTGTTTTTCACCGAAACTGGTGTGGTCTCTTTTTGTAGTGTGCCTTGTGTGTCGCCTGTGTGTGCTACGCGGATGCTTTACACAATGCTCCGGAGTTTGGCCCGCCCGCTCTGCACCACGCTACCCCATTTCTAACAGGCACAACGCAGTCCATACCACAAAACATCCTGACCACTGTTGTTTAATAAGTGCTAAGTACGTCTTCATACGTCTCCTCAGGACTATGCCCTTCTCTTTACACAAATTGTTTCCACCCAAATGTACGACTAAAATGCCCAAACACTGATCCCCAACTAGCAGACCGTTAAGACACGGAATCAGCTCCTTTCAAAACATGCTCCTTTTTCTTTCCGTAACACTTTAAACAGTTTATTATTAAAACACAGATTCTGTCCTAAATAACTTTCTCGTGCTTGCACGTGCGCGCACTTCACAAAGGAGTGTCCTGTAACCTAGATTGACATTTCCAACGAAAGGGGGGCCAGCAACCGAATCTGAGACGAGAAACATTGCGTGAATTTATGCACATTACGTGAATTTATACATTGTAACAACTGCGCTAAATTCCTTATCCCTGCTGAGCAAGTATCGCTTATAACAATCTGAGGATCACCTCCCCAAGCGCATGATTTCACCCTGTCCCCACCCTCTATTGCTTGCCTCAGATTTTGCCCCAATCCGGAAAGATTGTGTCCCAATACCTGCACTGTGTATGCCCAATTCCTTCAGTGCCTTCCTCAGCACAGCTAGTAATTGGAAGGCTGTAACTCTTTTCCCATTCGCATGCACAAAAACGGACTCCCCGATATCCTTGGATGCTGCTTGTCAGTTAAGTCCCCATCTATAATGGCACGTAAGCTTAGGCAATGGAGCCTACAACAACACCCATTTTCCCTTGCCCTATAGATCCCTTTTGGACTTTTTAACCATATATTTATCCATGCATTGCGTAAGAACACTTCTTACCACCCAATCCCCCCCCTCCTTCTGTCCCCTAACAACTCAGACACTCTAAATGCACCAAAAAACATCCACCATCAGTGTGGAAAACAGGCATGACTCAAAGGCGTCCGTGCAAATCCTAGGCAAAATCTGTATTATGCTGCTCAACAACTGCCATCACAAGGGTCTCCTGACCGTATTCAGCTAGCCATGGTCCCTGGCCCACCCTTCTAGCATCCTTGACCCCAATTCACCCGCTGAAGGCATGTAACCCCAGAGCAATTTCCCCATGAAGGCAATTCCAGCTAGTTTCCTTGCAATTGATACCCTGGGTAAGCCTTTTCCAATCATATCCAGGAAACTGAATCTCAATGTCCCTTCTCTGTAACTCATTCGAGCGCCGCTGAGCGCCTGACAGCAAAACTCTTTCCATGCTAGATTATAGGCTATCCTAGTTTACTTATCCAGTGATCCTACCACCAGTTGTAGCATCTTGTGTTGCCTACATACCACAACTGCTGCGGCATGGGTGTCGGGATCCAGTTGGCGTCCTTGGCCAACCCACAGAATCTCCCCCACAGCGAACTAGACAAAGCATTCGCTATGTCATTGTCCACACCTGGGACGTGCAGTGCTCCAAATGCTATATCATGACACAAACAACCCAAGGACAAAACCATCAGCAACTGTAGCACTTGTTCGTCCCTTGTTGACTGACGGTTTACAATCTCTACAACCACCCTATTATCAACTCTAAAAGCCACCTTCCTATGCGCAAGCTGACTACCTATATTGTCACTGCCACAACTAAGGAGAAGAACTCCAGAAATCCATTCTGTCGGCCACTGCTCGGCACACCACTTCCCCTGCCAGTAGAGGCCAAAACCTTTGCTGCCTGCTGCATCGGAAAATATCTGCACATCCCAAATGAGATCCCCCTCCCTTGCAAGTTGAATGCCATTGAAAGTTTGCAGAAAAACGTGTCACATTCTCAAATCTTGTTTTAAGCCTGCAGAGAAAGGCCCATGATGATGAGGCAATCTGTTCCCGCCTAATGCCCTTACTAGCCTCCTGCAAAAGGTTCTCCCCACTATCACTACCCTACATGCAAAAATTAGATGCCCTAGCAAGGCCTGTATCTCTTTGACCATTACTTTTTCCTGTGCCAGCACGGCGTTAAGCAATTATACCATTTTATCCCTTTTATCATAGGTCAACCGGGCTTGCATTTTTTTGGAGTCAATCCAATTCCAAAAAAAGACAGTGCCGTGCTGGGGCCATCGTCTTTTCGAGTGCCAATGGCACTCCCAACTTCTGTGTCAGCTCTTTGAAGTTTTCCAGGGCCTCCTGGCACTCTGTGGAGAAAGAGGTTCCAACAAAGAAAAATCATCCAAGTAATCGGTCACTAACATGTGCCCCGTCCTTTGCGTTAAATAACTCCAGCATTTTATCACTTTTATCATCCAGCAACTGGGCTTGCATTTTTCTGGAGTCAATCTCAATTCTAAGAAAAGACAGTGCAGTGCTGGTGCCCATCGTCTTTTCAGTGCCAATGGCACTCCCAAATCCTCTGTCAGCTCTTTGAAGTTTTCCAGGGCCTCCTGGCACTCCGTGGAGCAAGAGGTTCCAACAAAGAAAAAATACATCCAAGTAATGGGTCACTAACTTGTGCCCCGTCCTTTTTTAAAACAACCACTGCAGACAAGGTAATGCCTTGTCCACGTACCACTTACCATTGAAATTGATACACAGAAGATCCCAATCATCTGGATGGACTGGAAGCAAACTGAAAGCCAATTGTATGTCGCATTTTGCCATTTCAGCCGCTGCGCCCGCCGTCACTACCAGTGACACGGTCACGTCAACTGACGAGTAGAAAACAGTAGCTTCCTTTTCATCGATAAAATTATTCACGAGCACCCTTCTGGCCATGATAAATGCTGAATAAGCTTGAATTGTCCGGGTTCTTTCTTTGGCACCACCCCAATTGGTGACACAATCAAGTTGTCCAGAGGCTAAACTGGGAAAGGGCCTGCCATTCTCCCTTTCCTCACCTCTTTGTCTAATTTCTCTTGCCCAACCCGTGAATGTTCTTTGCTGAATTCAAATTTTCTGACCAAAGCCTGTGTCTAGGCGCTGCATACCCCAAACGAAAACCCCACTTTGAACCCTTCCCTTAGTACTTCTGCAGCCTTCTGGTTGACATAACTCTGTAAGACTGCCGCCAATTCGTCTGCCGTAACTGGCGTATGGGCCTTTTGTCCCAGAAAACCCAAAGCTCCCCTTGACCCCGGAAAAATGCTGCTACTGCTGTCCCCCCGTGTTGCCCCCCACTGCTACTGCTGCCCCCCTTGCTGAAAACCCCTCCTACCCCCAAAACTGTTGATCAAGCGATGTTTCTCCCCGCGTTTTGAGCACTCATGGTGAAATCTGCAAAATTTGTGTATGCACAGCCCTTTATTGAAATCCCAGCTGGCCCCCCATGCTTCTGGAAGCCCAATCGTGTGCTGCCATAATCCGTGTCAGGTTCCACCCATTTTTTCCTCAGTATCCCAGGCCATACGGACCCTGAATTCCTCATAGTATTGTGCCCATTCATAACCCCCCACCCTGTGATCTGCGCTTTGCGAATGACCTCCATATACTTGAATAGTGCTAGGCAGCGTTCTGGGAATTTCTCCCAGTAAACACTAATATAAATCAAGAAAGCTGCTGTCCAGTTCTCTATGATCAGAGGAACCATTGGCTGCTTAGCCAACTCGCGTTCCTCTTCTTTAGACCCTTTTTTTGCACGCACTTCTCTGTGCAATCCTTTCAGCATTTCAACTTTTTCACCTTTCCACATGCGCTCTTAAGTCACCAGCCTGAAATGTGCCCCCAATGGCAGAGTCACTCCCTTATAAGGGAGTCTCTTAATCTACAACTGTTTACTTTCAAGCTTATCTTTATTATCTCTGCTGGTTTCTTCACTTATCAGATTTCTCTGTGCCTTTGCTAATCATGGCTTGGCCGTATCCTTCTTACCTTCCTCCTCTGTACCCACCCCTATGTCTAAAACATACTTGCCCTGGTGCATCCTACCTTCTTTCCCCCACCCGAAACCCTCTCTCCTCCTGTCCCCACGGAGACTATTACCAGCCCCTCCTTCTTTCCATATGTTTTACCTGGCTCTAAGGAGGGTGCCTGTGTTGCTGCAGTCCACCTTGCCAGTAGACCCGTGGTTGATCCCGACTTGGTTGGCCTTGCCATTAAGCATGGGCCAAAAATCCGTTCCGCTCGCGAAATTTGCAGATTTTCGGCAATTTCACGATCCACGAATCTCCGGAAATTGCCGCAAAATTTGCAAATTCGCTCGCGGGCGGATTTTCTTTTTTTTCTGCCAACTCACTCAAGGGTCCAAAGTTATAGGAACACACGGTCACCGGAGGCAAATCTTCTTGCCCTTTATGCAGCTGCAGTGTAGGAAAAGCACTATACATTTACCCAACGAGGTAGCATTTACTGATTAGCCAGTAGAAAGTACTCCAGTTGAGTAGAGGTATTGCACATAACAAAACGGTGGCAACTTCGTGGATAACTATGCAGGGCAGGATTCATTCTGGCACGAGGCTCCTGTCACAAAAATTAAACCTCAACAGGAAGCACTTACAGACATAAATAAAGCAGGTGCCCGAGTTGAAGCTCAAATTCAGTAACGTTTTAATCAGCCCAAAACATTAGTGAGCACGTTCGTGGCTGGGCAAGTGTGCTTTAACCCCATATCTGCCGTCAAAAATTAGCTGTATTACTCGAGGGAGATCTTTGAATCCATGAGTTTCTCAAGCGCAATCTCCGTCTAGTTCCCAGTGGCGTAACGAAAGTTAAGGGGGCCCCCTGCAAAGTTCCTGGTGGAGGCCCCCATGCTCCAGATCCAGTCAGGATCTCTCAGTGTCACACAGTACTGAAGAGGCCTCCCTGGAGTTCAGAGTCCCCCACCCCGCCTGCACGTTGGGGGCTGTAGAGGCTATTGTTAGACCACTGCGTTTCAACATCCACATCGTGTTGTGGGCTGGGATCCAAGTTCACTTCCTCCATAAGGAGCCCATTCATTTCAGATTTTGGTGTCACCCCTTGGCCACATAGACTGGCCTTTGAAGATTCATGGAATAATTAATACCCCTCTTCTAGTGCTCCAATGAAGGAGAGCAAACATCTGTCCAGTTTCGAGCAAGGTTCTTCATTTGCAACCAAGAGACCAATCAGTAACAGTCTGCGTTTGTAACGGTTTCTATCTCGATCAACATAAATTAGGGTGCTTGGAATGCGACGAGCCCAACACCTCTTCAAGCATCAGCAGGAGCCCTTTACAAAAAGCAGCAGCCACCCCACAACCCCAGATCCTATGTTTAATATTCCCATGTGTGGCTATGCAGTGAACTCATCAGACCCATTTCCCACAATTTCTGTTGGGTAAGGTATGTACAATGAACGTTGTGAGAAGTTGGGCTGATATATGATGCTCACTAGTTCTAGTGATCACCTTGTATCAGTCCAAACAACCCTTATGGTGATTGGTTGTAAGTCAACCTTATAGACCAGCTATCCTAATGGTAGCATGGACAAAGCAGTCTTAGGCTAAACTCTTTTGGCATGTGAAGCCAGCTGTTTTACCACAATATAACCCCTTGAATATCAGATGAAAGGACACCACACAGGTTGTTATGAAAATAAACAGTCTATTTATTAATAACAACACCTCTGAACTCTTTAGGAGGTCAGAGGGCTAAGCACATGACAATCTCTTAAGAAAAATACGACAAGTTGCACAAAATTACAATGGTGCCCTAGGGGCACGACAAACCATATACTAAGTAAGTGGAATGTGAAAGTCGATAAAAGGAATGGAGCTGTCCAGAGGCTGGAGGTTCGCTAGGACTACGCTATCTTCACCTTAGGTAAGTAATAGGAGGCCCACGGGACGCATGTGCAGAGTGTCAACTCACACGCGAGATGCGCAACAACGTCTATGGACAGTACAGTTCAAGGTAAAGGTGAGTACGGACAATCCGGACTAGTTAGGACTAAAACGACTGTGGAACTAGACACTAGGACAGTTAAACTACCCTTAAGCACCAAAATGCTCTTGTTACCTCACCCACGGGCTACGGGTGCATTGGTGTCAAAGTGTGTCGGGTTCTCGCGTTGAAGTCTATGGAGCCTGGAAGAAAAGATGCTGCAGGCGACGAGGAGGAAGATGTCCGGTGCAATCCAAGGGTGGATCGGTGAAGAAGAGGACCTGAAAGCAGAGGGGACAGTGTTCAAAGTCACTAGCCAGTGACCGGTGTGGAACCAGGAAGGAACCAGATGCTGTTGTCGCGTTCAGGTGAAGGGTGGACGCTTGTCTCTGCAGCCACGTGGACCAGGAGGTGTCTTCGACAACCAGGATGGAGGCACGAGCTGTCCCACGCAGGCTCTCGCTGTCGGCGTGTCGGATCCGGGATTGGAGTCAACAGGCCTTGGCAAAGGCAACCCACGCGGTGAGTGGAAAAGGCGTCTGGTGCGGACTAGGAGAGTCCGGGGTGCCCCTCTTTTGGAAGGGAGCAAGGGCCAGTCTGGAGCAATCACACCAGCAGTGAAGATTCAAAGGTTCATCGCCTAGGAGGTCACTAGCCAGCCGGCAAGTGACCAGACAATGCATCGAGCAGCAAACAAGCAGAAGGGCCCCACGCAGATCTCGTGGAAGCTGGAGGGCTGATCTTTGGTGCAGGGGCTGCGCGGGGCTGGAGCTTCTCAATCTCCAAAGCACTTGGTCGAGTTTACCTCGGAAGTCGTGCTGGAAGCGAAGTGCAGGTTCTTTCAAGATGGCCGGTCCCACGTGTCCCGTCGAACCCACCGGTCTCAGCTTTGCTGCAGATGTGAGTTGAGGTCGGAGAGGTCTGGGAATCTGGGTCTCGTTGGGCTCTGAAGTCTGGATCCTTGAGGGAAGACGACAAAGTGAAGCCGCTGGACGCTTGATGGTGCCTGCAGTTGCAGGGTGGACACTCCTTGCCCACAAGGGAGATTCTTCAGTCTTCTGTGGAGCAGAACGTCGAAGTCCAGAGTTTCTTCTTGTAAAGTTGTTCAGGATAATCTAATCTGGAATGGGACCAGCTCCTACCTTTATTCTCCTAAAAGGGGCTGCACTACTGACTAGGTCCCTCCCCTGAGTGGGACCAGGAAGGGGGGTGGCTACACCCCCTATCCTTTGTCCGGTTTCCTGCCAGAGCTGGGGCAGGGATGCCCCAGAAACTGGTTTGAACCGGTGTATGCACAGGACACCTTGTGTGCCCCAGGCATGTCTCATTCCTTTCAGGCCTGTCCTACCCAATACACAAAATCCTGTCTGGGGTGGTGCTAGCACCTCCCAAGGCAGGAAACCCTTTGTCCAAGCCTCCCTCGCTGGAAGGACTCCCAGCAGCAGGAGGTCAGACTTGTGTCTGTGGTGGCAGCATCCATTTTGTAATGCTGAGGCTCGAGTTAACTTTAACCGGGGTTCACAGTTACATACATGTCGTGCCCCTCTAGAAGGGTGGAATGCTACCCCCGTCACCAGAATTGGCGAGGGGGTAGTATTCCTATTCGTATGACACGTTACTCGACATGTTTTGATAATGTTATACCAGAGTTAGCATTTAACCGCGAGGTTGATAATGCACTTAAGAGTATATGGTATAGCGTTATCATGGAACAGCTATTAGGACTTGGTTCCGCAAGCTGCAAACGGGCTCAGCTCATGCAAGAGCACCATCTCACATAATTCCAAGCACTCTGCCTTCAGGATTGATAAGGCCTGCCATAGGAGTGACTGATAGGAATATATGTGTCCATTCTAGGGTTAGATATAGGTATACTATATCTACAGCAAAGGGTGATTACACCACCTTGCCCCAGCTGTCATGCAGCCAGTTGTGTCAGTTTTAGATGGCCAGCCAGGGGTGGCATAATACACACCTATGCCCTGGGTACAGGGACTGATAAGGGGGCCCAGTACCAATTGGTAAATGCACCTAAAGTACATGGTTGTCAATTTAAAGAGAGAACAGCTAGGCTGTGGGTCTGATTAGCAGGCCCACAGCCAGGGAAATTCGTAAACCAGTGAAGCAAAAAGCAAAAACCTGGGGTGACCATAGGATTGCAGACCCCACTCTCCTACAAATGTAATTTAGTTGGATGATCCTAAAATATGATAGGAAGACAGATTCCCAGGGAAGCACATGTACCCCTTCAATCGCCTTCGACGAGCGAACCTAGATCTCCCTCCCTCTCCTCATGGAGGTGGGGAAAAGTGTCAAGAAAGTTTTTCATTAATGTTCAATAGATTTTCAAGAATGTATGCATCTGGAACTCTTCTAAAGAGTCGAAGTCATGGAGGTCCTCATGTCGCTCCTGATCATAGACGTCGATACACCAACATGCTAGGGTTAGCAGAAGTGACATCACATGCCCTTTGGCCTTCACTTTCACTCACACACATTCATAAATAAACACACTGCTTGCTCATTCACATTCAGTAATACACTCTCTCGCATAAACACACAAGTCAAGTCAGATGCATTTGTATCGCGCACATATCACTCCAAAGAGTTTCATGGCGCTTGCAGACGGCTCTGATATGAGAAGACAACTTAGTTTGCAAAGAGCCAAGTCTTTAACTTCTTACGAAAGCAGTGGTGTTCTAGAGTGCTGCGTAGATTCAGGGGCATCTTGTTCCAAAGGGAGGGGGCAAGGAAGGAAAAGGCTCGACCCCCATTTATGCAAGTTTGTATTCTCAGAGGATTGAGGAGTGACGCAGAGCTAGATCTGAGTTGCTTTAGGGGTGTGTACCACGTCAGCTTGTGGGACCAATATTTTGGGCCGCTGCCGTACATGTGCTTGTGGACCAAACATAAGGTCTTGAACATGATTCGCTTCTTAACCGGAAGCCAATGAAGGCTTCTGAGGCATGGGGCAGACGGAGATCTCCGGGGAAGATTCAAAACCAGCCGGGCTGCGGTGTTCTGGAGAACCTGCAGTCTTCTCAAGTGGTGCTCGTTTATTGCTAAAAGGAGCGAATTCCCGTAGTCCAGCCTATTTATAATTAGACCCTGTACTAAGGGTTTTCGTGCCTCCACTGGAATCCACTTAAAGACTTTGCGCAGACTGCGCATGAGTCCGAAACAGGTTCCCACAATGTAGTTTGTTTGGGTTTTCATGGACAGCTTATTGTCCATGTAGAAACCCAGGTTCCGTACGGATTCTTCAGGGGTGGGATAGTCACCCAGCTGTTCCGACCATCAGTCATGGGCCCAGTGTTCAGCGGCTTTCCCAAAAAGCATGATCTCAGTTTTATTGCCATTGAGCTGCAGGTGATTAGTGCCCATCCAATTCTTAACCTCGATCATGCAATTTTTGAAGCGCAATTTAGTTTCATTAAGATCCGGGCCTAAGGTGACTAGGATTTGGGTGTTTCGATAGAACCTCAAAACCGAACGCTCTAATTACTCTCGCCAAGGGTGTCTTATAGACGTTAAAAAGCGTAGGGCTCAAAATAGAGCCCTGAGGTACACCCATCTTGACCGGCCGTGTGTTTGCGATATTATTGCCAATTTGGACAGCAGTTGTACGATCGGATAGGTAGCTGGTGAACCATTTTAGGACTTTCCCTCTGACAACAATCTCCCTCAGCCGTTGGATAAGAATGTGATGGGAGATGGTGTCAAAAGCCGTGGATAAATCAAGTAGGATAAGGATCGTAGATTGATGCTTATCCAAAGCCAACCTCATATTGTCCGCGACCTCTACCAGTGCCGTCTCCGTGCTATAGGTGGTGCGGAAGCCCGACTGGGAGGGATCTAAGAGCCCCTGATTCTCAAGATGGTTCACCAGCTGTCCATTGACATGGGATTCCAGTATCTTTCCAAAGTATGGCAACAGAGAGATTGGACGGTAGTTTAGTAAAACATTAGGGTCGGCTGAGTTTTTTTTTTAGTAATGGCCTAATTCTAGCTGCCTTCTATATTACGGGAAAGTCTGCCTCCAGAAGGGATCTATTGAGGAGACTAGTAAGGCATTCTACTAGGGCCGGGGCAAGTATAGTGAACAGTTTTGGAGAGGCCTGATCGGTGGGGGAGCCCGACTAGATTTTTAGTCCAATTGACATGGTCTTGTCATTATCAATCATTTCAAATTTGTCCCAGATGTATAATGGGTCCCTTGAAGTCGGTATCGGTCCTATGGGCTGCAATGGAATTTGACAGGGAAGAAAAGAGGCATGTATCGCAGCTATTTTGTCCTCAAAGAACTCCGAAAGTGCTTCAGCCCCTTCGCTAGAATTAGGGGTTGACGATGGGTTATTAGGAATGGTAAATTCTCGTAGGATTTGGTATAGTTCTTTTGAGGAATTTCCTGCTGTGTTTATGCGGTCCGTCAAGTATGACCGCTTGGCCGCCCTTATCTCTCGCATATAGCTGGTGTGCAGAGTTTTATATGCGTTCCGGTTTGTTTGATCTTTATTATGCCGCCATTTTTTCTCGGCGGTTCTTGTTAGAGATTTTGTGATTTTTATCTGTTCGGTGAACCATGGAGCGGTCCTGGTCTTATACTTGATCTTACGTCGGGGGCAATTTTATCAAGTACTCTTTCGATGGTTCCGTCTAAGTGCTGTGCGGCTGCACTAACACTTCTGATGGAGCTTGTGGACTCAGGTTAGAAGTGCTCAGAAAAAGAGGGGAAGGTCATTTTTTTCAGGGGTCTGCGAGATATAAATTCCGCTTTAGAGGTTGACTCTATTATAGGCGTGGGAACGGTGAGCTTCACTAAATAATGATCTGTCCAGAGCAGTGGGATGGGGGGATCAGCCCTGATATCAGAGGAGTTGGAAAAAAGAAGATGAAGAGTGTGGCCGGCCAGGTGGGTCCGGCCGGCGATCTTCTGAGTAAGGTTCAGGGTACACATGTTAGAGATTAGTTTCTCAGTGTCCACGTCTGATAGCTCTGCAGCATGATAATTAAAGTCACCAATCAGCAAAAATGTATCCGAGGTCAGAGCATGAGGGGCGATGATTTCTAATAGTGAGTTAGCAAACTCTTCCTTAGCGTCAGGGGGACGATAGAGTAGGGTCCCCTTCCAGACCTCATTTGAAGGACTGTTCATTTTAAATACAATAATTTCCGTGCGGTCAAACACCAGGCTTTCCACGCAGCTTATATTGATTTTTTTTTAAACTTGTTTTTATTAGCATTTCGTTATCATAGCATTACAGACCATGTAAGTAATCACATATGCAAGAAGACGTAGGATAAAAAAAAATAAAAAATTTCAAAGAGAAAGGAAAAGAGCGCAAACATGTGAATCAACATCATGGGGAGCAGTGGAGTGGGGCTGCAGAGGCTGTACTGTGTCGTTGCCAAGTAACTGGGGGGACAGAACTCGGGGGAAGGAGCATCTGGGCGTTTACACGGGCATATCGAGAAGAGATGGGGGTAGGGCGTTAGAGGGGTCACAGGCTCGTGCTCACAGTGAGCCGGATTGCTAAAGAGCGGGAGTGTTGTGTCAGATTGGGCATCGGGCCAGTTGCCCCGGGAGCAGGGCAGAAGTGTGGGACCGTGGGTCGCCAACGTCCGGCACTAGTCGTTGGTCAGGGGCTGTAGGTTCGCGGGGGGGGGTCTGCCGGGGTGGATGTGGTTGTAGGGGTGGGCGTGGTCGGGTCATCGGGGCGCATCAGCTGTCGGAAACGATGCAATAGCATGGCCCATTCTATAGAGATGGGGTGTTTACGGGCGCCTTTAGCTTCCTCCTCCCGCAGGGCGTCTTCTTCCGCCGCTGCCCATTTACATACCGCCCCTGTCCATGCTGCTGTGGGGGGGCCCTCTAATGACTGCCAGTGCATAGCTATACATCTTTTCGCTAGTAGTAACGCTAGGGATACAAAGCGCTTGTGTGCCGGGAGCTGTTTCGGAATGTGGAAAATGCCCAACGCGCTGGATTCCCAGGTATCTAGGGTTGTGAGGCCCGTGAGGTCTTTCAGTGTGTCGTGTACTGTCCGCCATAGGAGGTGGAGATCTGGGCAGCTCCAGAATATGTGACGGAAATCTGCATCCGGGGAGTGGCATCTGGGGCAGAGGAATTGAGTGGTGGGGTAGAATTTCTGCAGCCGCGCCGGCGTCAGGTACGCCCTGTGCAATATGTAATATTGGATGTTTTTAAAGCGGGCGTTCCTAGATGTACGTTTTGGGGCTTCAAGCGCCTTGATCCACTCCGAGTCGTGTAACGGGCGCCCAATGTCCTCCTCCCAGGTGGTGCGCAAGGACACTAGGGGGGCATTCAAGAGTTCCCGTATCACTTTATATAACCAGGTGACCAAATGGCGCCCTGTACCCATGTGCAGGATTTCGTGTATAACTGGATGCGTATCTGGTTGGCAGGTCAGGAGGTTGTGGTATGGATGGAAACAGTCGAGGAGCTGGCGATAGCGGAGGAATTGACCGGGGGGGAGATCGAATTCGGCGATGAGTCGATCGAAAGATTTAATCCGACCCTCCTCAAAGAGCGATTCCATGTCTGTAATGCCGCACCGTGTCCACTCGGCGAGCATGGGGGCTGGGAAGTATGAATCTGACCTGGGGCAGCCGATCAGCGGGAGCAACGGGGAATACGGGGTCATCCCGGGAGACATCTGGTGGACTTGGAGCATACATTGACGAGCCACCGAGACCTGTAGAGGATATGTGCGTCGTGGTTTAGTGCCCGGAAGGAGAAGACGGGTGAGCTCCGGTGTCGGAATCCTACCTGCTGGGGTAGTGGCCTCTTGTGTGTGTCGGTCTGCCGTCCAGCACGACAGCCATTGGAGCTGGGCCGCTAGAAAGTAGGACTCGAAGGATGGGGCTCCGAGGCCCCCCTGGGTTGTGGGAAGCTGAAGGGTTTTCAAGGCTACCCTGATCCCCAAATTAGGGTACCTAGGAGGGAATTGAGGTCCTGGAAGAAGGACCTGGGTGGGACCACCGGCAAGTTGGTAAAGTTTGGCCAGGGCAATGCCCCCAATCGGGGACAGTGGGAGTCTGGTCCAGAAAGCAACCGTCGGCCGGAGGCCCGCGAGTGCCCTGCAGTGATTGCCCTCGAAGACGTCAGCGGGAGAATGGTAAAGGCGGACCCCTAGGTATCGGGGGCATCTGTGGACCACAAGATCTTTTGCGTCCCCAGCCAGGTATCGCGGGGTGGCAGTTCCGGTTGCAAGGGATATACCGTGGATTTATCCCAATTCACTCGGAGGCCCGAGGCGTCCGCGAATGCGGTGAGCGTGGTCCATATGGGGGTGAGGTCGGCCGTAATATCCCGGACATAGATGAGGAGGTCGTCCGCGTACATGGAGACGCTGTGTGTGACTTCCGCGAGTGGGATGCCCCAGTCTAGACCACCTTGGCGTAATCTGATCGCCAATGGCTCGACTGCAAGGGCGAAGAGGAGAGGCGAGAGGGGGCACCCCTGCCTCGTGCCTCGCCGGACCTCGAGCGCCGCGAGACGTGTTTCCCAATCCGGACCCGTGTGGACAGGTCGGTATAGAGGAGCCGCGTGTACGCCATAAGTACTGGGCCGATATTGAGGCGGTGGAGGACTGAGAAGAGGTATGGCCATTGGAGAGTGTCGAAAGCCTTCTCTAGGTCCAGGATGAGGCAGGCGGAGCGGGGATATATGTCCCGTACCTGGTCCTGAACATGGAAGACGCGGCGGATGTTCTGTGAGGTGTTTCTCCCCGGGACAAAGCCGCACTGGTCCGGGTGGACCAGCGGGCGTATGACCTGGGCGTATCTGTCTGCCGATACCTTCCTGAAGAGTTTACAGTCTGCAGACAGTAAAGTGATAGGGCGATACGAGCCCATGAGATGTGGGTCCCGGTGTGGTTTCAAAAAGGTCACCATGACCGATTCCCGCAGGGAGCGGGGCAACACCCCCTGATCGAGGGCCGTCGCGAACATCTGTGCCAGGCGTGGGATCACTAGAGGGGAAAACGTTGAATAGTATTCTAGCGGGAAGCCGTCAAGACCCGGGGCTTTATTGCGAGATAGGGTCCGCAGCGCCTGAGTGAGTTCTGAAGCCGCTATTTTGGCGTCGAGCGCGAGTTTGTCGGCATCCGAGATCGTGGGTAGTGGCAACGGGTCAAGGAAATGGGTGACAGACGACGTAGAGAGCAACTTCGGGGCACCATACACCACGGTATAATAGCGTTGGAACGCCATTAGGATCTCCGCCTGGGAACACACGAGCTCGCCCTCCGGGGTGACGATGTCCGTGATCGGTTTAGTTTCGGTGTCCTGTCGCGCCAGCCATGCGAGCATCGCACCCGTTTTGTCCCTGTCTCTATGGACTCTGGAGGCATAGGCCCTAAAGTTATATTTCCTTAGGTCTGCACAGGCAGCTTGGTAGGCTGACTTTGCTTCAGCCGTGAGCGCAGCGTGTTCCTCAGAGGGATCAACTTGTTTAGTGAGTGTAGCTAAGCGCAGTTCCATGGTTGAGAGTGCCCGTTCCAATGTATGCCGAACCCCTGTGATTTGTTTAATGCATTCCCCCCGTGCCACCACCTTGAACGCGTCCCACTCTATCAATGTCGAAGAAGCCGTGTTCGTGTTGTGCGTGAAGTAGTCCCGTATGCTACGCGTGTGCGAATCCCGGAACACCTGATCAGTCAAACATTCCCTAGGAAGTCGCCAGGTAGGGACCGGTGGGTGCGGGGGGCGCCAGGTGAGTCGCAGTAAGTGAGCGTCATGATCTGGGATGACCCGCCCTAAGTAGTCCGCAGAGACAACCGTAGGGAGGATCTGCGCTGAGCATAGAAACCTGTCAAGGCGGACCCGGAGGTTGTGAGGGATAGAGTGGAACGAATAAAGGCGGGTATGAGGATGTAGGTGTCGCCAAGCATCAGTGAGCGCCCAGTGCGTGGCCCAAGCCCGGAGCAACTCTGATTGTCGGGGGGCAGGGGAGTGCGGAGGGGGGGTGCGATCGGTCCAGGGAAGGGTCAAGCGTGCAGTTGTAATCGCCCCCTAAGATCCAGGGAACAGCAGTGAATTGGGCCAGGACTCCCGTAAGGTGATCCCAGAACTTGTCTTGCTCAGAGTTAGGGGCGTATATGCTGCCCAGGAGGATCCCCTGGCCGTCTAACAGCCCCTCCAGTAGAGCATATCTGCCCTCCTTGTCTACCACCCGCTTAAGTTCCCGGAAGGGGGTGCCTGGCCTAACCCAGATTAAAGCGCCGCGCGCAAATGCCGAGTAGGTCGTGGCACAGAACGTTCCGCGCCATTTAGCCTGCAGTCTGCCCAGTTCGGTGCTGTTAATGTGTGTCTCCTGCAGGAGAGCAATCCCAGCTGTCATGCGCTTGATGTATGAGTAGACAGAATAGCGCTTACTAGGTGTGTGGAGTCCCCGTACATTTAGTGTGAGGACATTAACGTCCGATCGTGGAACTGCCATCAATCAGAGGTCGTGTGAGCTGCTGAGAGCACCCAGGAGGCCCGGGGAAATGTGAGGCTGTATACCGTGTGCATGCCCGTCTATGCCTTGCTGTTGAGGGGTAGGGATAGGAACTGACAGGAGGGAAAACTGCGGTAACAGGGGGTGGGAAACAGTCCCAATACAGGGGATACGTCACTAGGGGCGGCATATCCAAACTGGTGTCCCACTAGGGGAAGAACACAACAAGAAACTGCGGGGGTGGCAGCGCGCGTGTATGCGAGGCTGGGTGCTGATCGGGCTGTCGTAGAAGTGATGTATGTCGCGCGTGAGCCTACAGAGGAAACGCTAAAGTAGAGTTAGAGCATATTCGGCAAGTAAGGTGTACATAAAGAGGATACAATCCAGTCCCATATCACTCGGAGGTGCTTGGTCGTTCATCCAGGATAGCGTCCATTCTTTGCGTGATGACCAGGGTAGAGGAAGCCTGACCTATCCCCGACATTGTGCCATCACTGTCGCGGTCTTTCTCCGGAGTGAAGAGGTGTGGCTGGCGTTCCAAGTCTGGAGCTAGGGGCGACGAGTGCAGTTCAATCACCGCTCTCAGGGCATCTCGTCGCTCTTGCATGATCTGCGTTAAATCAGGCGATCTCGAAGGGGATGATCCGTGGCTTTTGGAAGGGCTCGAATGGGGGTGCTTCAAACCACGTCTCCTGGATCTCCGTGAGCCTTGGGTAGTAGTGGGCAGTGGAGCTCCGTCCAGTCCTGCGCGTCCTCGGCGGTGGTGAAGAAGATGGCCCTGCCCTTGTGTAGGACCTTGAGGTGGGCTGGGAACAGCAAGGAGTATTGGATATCGTTTGCGCGGAGGCGTCTCTTGACCTCGAGAAATATGGACCTCTGCTGCTGAACTCCTCGTGCATAGTCCGGGAACACCATGACATGTTGGTCCTCCACCTGCAAGGGGCCTGCCGCTTGGGCCGCGCGGAGCACTGCGTCGCGGTCACGGAAGTGTAGGAACTTGGCCAGCATGGGTCTGGGAGGGAAGCCTGGTCTGGGCTCCCGGGCGGGGACCCTGTGGGGTCGTTCAATGGAGAAGAACGCCGAGCGGTCCGCTTCGGGGGTGAAAGATCTGGTCCATGACTCCATATAGTTCAGGGGGTCTGAGTTCTCAATTCCCTCCGGGAGGCCCAGGTTGCGGATATTACAGCGCCTCGAACGCCCCTCCAAATCGACTGTGCGCTCCTCAAGGGCCACCACGCGGCGTAGGACCTCCTGTAGATCTGTCTCTTATGCCTTCACGGCGGGTTGTAGGTCGGTCAGTATCTTTTCTCCCTTCGCCACTCTGCCGGCCAGCTTGCGGTGATCGTCACGGACCAAGCTGATATCCGTCGAGAGGGTGCCCAAACGTTCCTCCATCGATAGTCGGGACATCTCTATGGCCGCCAGCACCTGGTCCAGCTTCGCCGATAAGGTGGGGTCCGTTTGAGGCGCGTGGGTTTGCGACCAGGTGTGAGGCATATTCTCAGGGGCCGTTTCCCGGACGGCGGTCGCCTGTGTGCCCTTCGGTTTCCCCATGCCAACAGCAGGTGGGGCGCTGTGAGTCAGTGAGGGCAGGGAGAGGCGGGCTCTTTGGGGAGGGGTCCCTTGAGCAGGCCCACGCCAGGGGAGGATGCGTGGACACAGCAGGTGTAGGGCGGCCAAGGGTTGGCCCACCAGGTCCCGGGTTCTCAAGCGGTGCAGTGCTCGCACTGGGATGATGGAGCAGGGGCGCAGGCTGTGGGGTCCCTCCGCTGGCAGTTCAGACCCTCCAGGTGTAAGCAGGAGGAGCAGGAGGGAGGCGCGTGGTGATCCGGGGCTTCTAGAGGTGCTGCTGGGAGCCCTTTGGACATCGTCCCGCTCCGACGAGTATGGGCGCCATGTTGGAGTCAGGCACCACCGGGGAACGTGCGTCGGGCGGCCGTGGGGGCGCCTCAATCCCGCCGGTAGTCTTCGGTCCGGGCCTACCTCCTGTGATGGGTGCAGCGACGTTAGTCGGCTCCGCAGACTGCCCGGTGCGGCCACTGAGGACCAGAACGCAGCAGGGGTGAGTCCCTGGAGTGACGAGACGGTCTCTGAGGCCGGGGGGGTTGTCGCAGTGATGGGACGCAGCAGCGCCTAATCCCCGTTGGTCTATCGTGCAGCCAGGTCTCAGACACGAAACAGATATCAGGGGCCTATGCGTCAAGGAGACACCATATTTCCAATGTATGCTTTGAGATTGAGCGAGCATTAAAATAGATAGCAGTGAGTTCATGAGGAGCTCCACCAAGAGAGTTGGAATTGGAGGGTGCCGTGATTCCAGTCACGTCAGGGGGAGGGACTAGACAGGAGAATTGCGGAAATGTATTAATATCAGCTGCTAGGGCGTCCGGAAGAATGATATGGGGGCGATTAAGTCCCCTCAATTCAATGCTGGAATACCTGAGGATGGACATACTGATTTTGGGATTGAAGGGCACTAAAAACTAAAAAGAACATACCTGGAAGGAGACAGAAGAGTGTCCTGGCGACCGGCGGCGGTCTGGCGTGGACGGGCGCAGACGGGCTTGCCTTTAGCGCACCGCCGCTGCGCGCGTCTGCGCCTTCCTCCCGATTATATAGGGAGAGACAGACTAGAGCGCTGCTACTACTTCCGGTAGTACAACCGGAAGTGATGTGGATGCCTGGGCCGACCCTCCGTGCAAGCGGCACAAGCCGTGACGGAACGGGGTCTCAGGTAGACAAACAGTGCTCAAAAGTGGTAAGCTCTTTTCAGTTAAAATACAGATGCATGTTGCACAAAAATCAAGCACATAACACAGAAGATTTAAAAAGCGATCTTTTTAGGCGCTTAGACACAGGTCTCGCGTTATGTTCCTTGCAGGCTGAGAATTGCAAAAACAGCGTGTCCCTCTAATCAGGGTGCCGCTGCGCGAGTCCGCGCCTTCCTCCCTAGAGCGCTGCTACTACTTCCGGTAGTACAACCGGAAGTGATGTGGATGCCTGGGCCGACCCTCCGTGCAAGCGGCACAAGCCGTGACGGAACGGGGTCTCAGGCAACACACTCACCCGTAATCACGCATACAGCATACATTTAAAAGAATGTTTTTTTACTTACCTCAGCTGTCATATAACTGCTATTTCTGCTCCATTTTCTATAGATAGGAAACAAGGAGAGTGGAGACACAACCGACATCCATAAAGGCGAGCTGTCCCAGCCTTCCTGCCACTGATTTCGCAACCTCTGCGGTCTGGGGTGCACAAAGGAAGGGCCAAGGGCCGAAAGGGGGTAGCCAGTGGTCGGAGCAGCGACCCCTGGTGATCCCTAAATCAAGTCCATGCTCCTAATCTAGAGCAACAAGGCATGTTACAAATATAAATATTTGATCAATTGGGAGCGATGTGCTTCAAATTCTTACTGTAGTATTGCAAAGGACTTTATTACTGTCCTGGCCATGGCATTGCCAGTTTGGAGATCCCTATGGTGTCCCATTGTCAGAACACCCAAAGTTCTGCCACTTGTCGGAGCAATCTCCGGTCCATAAAGGTGCTTCTTTGGTAAGTTTATGTTTACACCACAGGGCTTGGGTTGTACTGTACCATGTCTAACGACCACTCAAGTAGCGGGTGGAGGAGAAGGAGAAGAAATCCCTCCATATAGGAGATGCTGCAGCAGTGTTCCCTGCTGGCCCATTTTCTGATGCATAAGCCGGTATCATACCATCACTTATTTATTATCATGAATTGTGCCACTGTGTAGTATGAGGTGATATCAGGTGCTGTAATGCCCCGAGGCAGCACTATTTTAAAATCACTATTCTAAAAGAATTCTTCTACATAGCACAATGATCCCTCTGAAGAGCAACACTCAATGTGTTTCTGGAGGGGTAAGGGTTTGTAGGGTTTTGTATGGTTTTGTAGCATCATTCAATCAGCATCAGTTGGTTATGATGAAAAAACAGTAATGCCAAGCTTCTGAAAAGACCATGGGTTAACATTTTTTAATGTGAACTTCAAGTTTTTTAAAGAGGGGTAAGACTGCTTTACAAAAGTAGCACCCTTTAAGGTCACACACCAACCTGGAGAAAGGACATAAACTTGCAGTGCCTGAGAAGTTAGAGAGGAGTGTTTCTGTCAATAACTGAACCCCTAGCCTCCCTTTCCCTTTTTCTTCACCCACAAGTAACCATCATCAGGATGGTGGTTAAAATTTGTTATGCGGGTGTAGTATCACATAATTTCAGTAATTTTATGTTATGCTTATTACTCAAAATTCCCAAAATTATGCTATTAGTCCACGGTAAGTAATTATATGCAGTTTGCGAGAAACAATTTGTGCGAGCACATGGGAACTGCGAGAGCAACAGGAATGTGAGTTAGTGCTGTTTGCAGCACTGGCATTTTTTGCACTATTTTTAGCACCAAATGTCCTTTTGCCAAAAATGGAAATGAAGACACATTTCATACT
Organism: Lissotriton helveticus; assembly: GCF_964261635.1. Lineage (NCBI taxonomy): Eukaryota > Metazoa > Chordata > Amphibia > Caudata > Salamandridae > Lissotriton > Lissotriton helveticus. The sequence continues at coordinate 274,752,544 of NC_136062.1, forward strand.
AAAATATAGCTCTAAATGCCAGTTTTGCATTTTGAGTAGTCTTTCCTAAATGTCTTGTAATTACAAATATGCAAATGAAGTCAATTTCACACACAAGTGCCACCATTGCCTACGTTACGTTTATTCTTGTGCCTGAGTGTCTAGCATATTTTTCAGTATTATATCTCTAATTGTACTTTGTTTTCTCTTGTTACCTGCACACTTGTCACTTTTTCCTCCTGTGCACTTTTTGCTACCTCATGTATTATGTTTGCCCAAAATTGTCACTTTTACCTCATGTAACTTAACGTCTGCTTTTGTAATCTGTTCACGTGTAATGTTCTCCTCATGTATCAGTTCTGTTCCTTTTGTGAAGCGCTCTGACGCCTTCGGGTAAGGTCCGCGCTATATAAAAACGCATAAATAAATAAATAAACACCTTTAAGGGTCTGCTTTCCGATGCAGGCCACCATCACTGTGAAGGTAGCCAAACTGAGGGAATCCTAATTTGCAATCTGCCCAAGGAATAATAATTAGGCGTGTCATTCTGTTACCCCCCTCTGATTTCTGATTTTGCAAATAGATATATTAGTATGTAGGTCAGATAACAAAATAAGCATCACACTTAGGAGAAAATTATTTGAGGAGGTTGAGTTTCCCTTCCTCTGTCTAGTAGTGATTCTGTACTGCTAACAAGAGAGGTTGATTTCCATGCCTTAGAGGTCAGTCTGGACGTCACCCATGCAGCAGTAATGGACTCCACTGACTGGGTACCTAAAGTTGACCAGCAAACAGGTGATAAAAGTGGCTGGCTTCAGGTAAAATAAATAAAACACTACGCACGTCCAGTGCTGCTTCGTAGTCCTTAATCACAGACACGAGTAGAATGGATAAAATACGTGCAGTGAGGCACATTTCAGCGCCTTGGCGAGCTAAAACTGGCCCGGAAATAGCCTATTAATTTATTTTTTAAACTGTGGCTGCCCAATTACGTAAGTCTATACAAGTAAGTCACCAAACATTGCATGGTAAACATTTGTTTTTTTACATGTTTGAAAAGTGACAGGGGTCTGTGGGTTCCCAGAAGTAATACCGGGCCGCAGTACGGAGGCATACGCGCCCGTGATCCAGCAAAGCAGCCACATTACCTTAAGTCCAAAAAGTCAGGTGTGCTCTGCATGGACAAAACAGTCCTTCACATTGGCCTTTCTTTCAAGGCTGTAATTTAAGCCCAGCAAGGACAGGTCTGAGTTTGTACATCCAGACATTTACTGGCTCCCTGCACCACAAACTACACCAAATACATTTTGCTTCCATATAGTTGCCAAGGTTTCAGATTGCTTATGTGTGACATTTTCATAATTTCAGTGTAATTATGAGTGACATTCAATGACTAAGAGTGACACTTTCTCGCAAGCAAAATCCAGCAATGAAAAAGAGGGAAACACATAAATGTCAGAAATTACGACCACTTAAGAAAAGAGAAACTAAGATCATCTTAAAACTACTGCAAAGCACCAGCAATAGAAATGCACTGGCACCCGGCTGTACCAAACAGGACCTGAGAGACCATAATGCCTGCAAATGAGTCTCATGTTCCATAACAACCCCCCTCCCCCCAATAAAACAGGATAGATCTTTCATGGGTGGACTTAAACAGAACTATGTGCCTCCCTCAGCATGAACTGATCATACTGCTGAGAAGCACCTTCACGATCCAAGGGAAAGTACAATTAGAAATGCTGGGCTGGAGCTCTGCTGTCTCACGCAGGCCTCATACCCGGAATGCATTGCTTTTCACAAGCAGGTGCAATCTATTGCTTCTTCAATCAAGTTTTTGTTGTGTCGGTGGCGAAGCTTTGAGCACAACCTATCCCGCAAGAAGAGAGACTGCTCATACATCATGCAAACATTGTATGAACATGAGGACCAACCTCTTTCCTGTCAAGCTTATCTTAGACAGAAAGATTTGTTAACGTTATGGAAATGTGTCACATAAATTGTTGGAAAAGTCTTTCTAGCAGAAATACCAATGTGCAAATGTTTGCAATTCTTGGGAAGATGTACGGTTTTCAAGAGACCTACATAAAGGGTCCGAAAGATCCCTTTATAACTTCGCGCAAACCTGCTTGGAACATTCTGATCACGCATCACTGCCTGAAAGTGTGTGCCTGCTTGAAACAGTGCAGCTGACCATCATGCCCGTGCGCTACTAGCGTTAATTTAAAGGATTCGAGACAGAAGTTTATCTCCTGCACATAACTTCTGCCCCACCACCCACACATCCAATATATTATTGGGCCTGAATTTCAGGACACACCCTAGTTAAACCCCCAAGACGCTCTGCAAAGTCCTCATGTTGAGGAAGTGGTTGTGTTCCATATAACACAGAATTAAGTTATAGAAAGACATCTTCGCACCAAACTTCTTTCGATTTTGGTGTTTGAATGTATAGCTTTGTTCCTCTTAGTTCCAGCCATTCCTGCCCAGCAGCAGTGTTTATTAGAAAAAAATGCAGATGTCCCGTTTTGTTTTCTTCTTCTCAGGAATCCAGTATTCTGGAAAGCTACGGTCAGCGAATTTCGGAGTTGTTATATTACTCACAATCCTTTAACTATTTTGTCAGGACGGGAAGCAATTTGTTAACAGGCCGCTTCCACTAGTGAAGGGCTGCGTATACCAAACAGAACAACACACAGAGGCCCACATGCATCAAGCATTTTTGTATTCGCAAACGGTGCGATTCCTTAAAATCGGCCGTTTGCGAATGCAAAAGTGCTTTTTGGGATGCATGAAGCAATTTTAGAATTCGTAACATGTGTGCGAATTCTAAAATTGCGGGTGCTTTTAAGAAGTCGCAGATGTGCGATTTCTTAAAAGCAATGCATCTTTTTTTTAAAAAGTGAAAATTCGCAAATAGGGTGCCAAATTTACCGAGTGGTTGAACCACTCGGTAAATTTGGAAAAAGTGTGTAAAATGTGTAAAATGTTTTTTTTTCAACATTCATGTTACGGACACACATGTCCTTAGGACATGTGTGTGTGCAACATGATGCGAAAAATACATTTCAGGGGTGCATGGGGGGGTCCTTTGGACCCCCCCCCTGCACCCATGAAATTTTCTAAGTGCCACTCGCAATTTCCATTGACTCCTATGGGCCTTTTGGCCCATAGGAATCAATGGGAATTGCGAAAATTAAGTTAAGAAATCGGTTTTTCTTTGGGATTCGGTAAAAATTGCGATTTTTACCGAATCCCAAAAGAATACCGAAAATATTGATGCATATCATTTTGCATTTCTTAATTTGCGATTCCTTATTTTTCGCAAATTAAGAAATGCAAAAAGACACAATGATGCATGTGGGCCAGAGACTGTAGACTCCCGATGGCTGCAGCACAGGAACGCAGTTAGCGCTGATTCCCTCGGGAGCAGCGTCCCTTCAATGCACTCCGAAGAACACGTTCTTTGAATTTACTTATTAAGCAAATTCAAAGAACGTGTTCTTCGGAGTGCATTGAAGGGACGCTGCTCCCGAGGGAAACATCGCTAACTTGCATTTTATCAACCCTCAGCACAAGGGGTTTACTTCAAAGCACTACCCAACTCATTAACCGATCTCATCTTTATTCAACTTGTGTGCGATTTCCACACTCCACTTTTTGCAGCACAGGAACCACACAGACAGCTGCTCTGGTCCTCATGCTGTCTGATCCCTGTGCTCGTTCATCAGGTAGGTGTCGGGTGGCACTGTAAGGATCTGTGCTGATGGGGCCCCCTGGAGCTGGGGCCCCCCCACACTGCGGGGGTTGCAGGGGCCTGTGTTACGCCCCTGGTAGTTCCTGTGACCAGGAGGCTGCTTTCTCCTCATCTGCTTCCCTGCTCGCTCTCTGACCCTTTATACACAAGAGGCATGTTGACACGCATAGAAGCCCCGCCTGTTTGGCCCCGCACCACACACTAGCGGTATCAAACGTCTTCCCGCCCTTTCCCAACTATGATGGACAGCTCACTCAAGAGACCTCGGCGCCTTTTGGTGCGGTGGCAAAGTTACATGGCACACATGGTCAGTGGAGACAAATCTTCTGGCCCTTTATGCAGCTTCACTTATCACCATTTAGTTTGCTTTGACAAATGCTCCACCTAAGTATTACATCTTGGCTCGAGTACATCAAACGGTTAAATAATGGCCAATATAATACACTGTATTATATATCATATGCCCTTTGAGCAGAGCTTAATAATGGCGCGTTTTTTATTTGGTTTAAACACATACTTAGATCCGTACTCTTTCAATATGGCGCCCGTTGCGCAGTCCCCTTTCGCGCTCCAAACGGAGCTTTAAATACGGTCAGCACAAGCAACGGTTGCTTTCGCCCCTTGTTAGTTGCTTGGATCTCGGCAGCCTGCTACACAGCGTTACTTGAAGTAAGACCCTACCCGCAGGCTAAGATTAATTAGTTACAGACTCTGTTCCTGGAGTCTTATCATTTTCCTTTTTTATTTTTAGAACTACACTAAATCCGGAAAGTTCCCTCGACTTCACCCGACCTCTATGGATCGAGGTAATAAGTCACGTCTATTGGCATGTTAGCTTTGAGATACACCTCTAATTAATGTGTAACACTAGATAATTAAAACAAGGATAATTTGCCTTTTCAGAATTTTTAATCTGCTTGTAGCCACTTCGTGAATTCCCGTATAACCATCATAACGCGATTTTTATTTACGCGTGCACATCACGGATCTATAGGTATGGGCCTATTTATTCTACCTGACTTAGTTAAGGTTTGTGCTTGACCTTCTGCCTTGTTTAAACTTTGGTATGCACCACTTTGCCTAAATTCAGCTCTTATTTTGCAGATTACTGTTGGTTAGTCCCTGGAATTATTTTCATCCAACCTCATTTTTCTCTCTGTGTTGGATTACTTCGACATTAGGTACCTAACCTTATGTTTCTATATCATCTTTTTGCACTTGTTTTTTTGCATTAGATAATTGTGATATTTAAATTTAGGAGCGGATGCCCATTCCTTCCATACGCTACACCTGTGCACGCCTTACATATCTATGACTTCCAGCATCTGAATTGAGGTAAACTATTTATAAACTTCTCGGCCACACAAGCCCTTCTGGTTTTAAAACATCCACAAATTTTCTCTCTTCTTTGACCGACAGAGTTGTATAATCAGTGAGTTGGCCATAAACGATATCGTAAATTATACCAGTCTAACAGTTAGACTCATAATGAATTACATGTATGCAAAGAGGCAATAACAGCCATGTATGAAAAAAGAATAATAACTATGTCTGTATAAACTCTGCCTTTGCATATTAGATATGTGTGTTTTGCATACCATACTTTCTTGACGAAATGTTTGCCTCTCTCAATTGAATGACATTATCATAGTTGTCAGATAAAGTTTGGTATAAATTCATTAATTAAATTTACACCAATGTGATTACTGAATACACATATGTGTTTGCTAGAAATAGAAACTGTTATTAAGAATTGACAGTGTGAATCAGGTATTTTTTACTGAAGTTTGAGTAAGATATAATTTTTTCACTGTAAGACATGTTTTTTATGTAGTTTGTTTCTGTCACTAGTGTTGTTTTGTATTGTCACAAGGGTGTTATAGATACAATACAAAATAAGATATATGTATGTGTAACTGTAAACATTTCTGTTTCAGACTCAATAAGGTTAATACAGTATACAATTGACATCAGTCCTGAAGATGGTCTCAGAAAGTTATATCTAGGAGACCGAAACGTCGACCAGCGCCTCATCCTTGCTCTGTTTAACTGACTGAGATTTTGGATAGGTGACATTAGGATCTACAGAGTCATTCATTATTATATCGTTAATGTACCTGCAGACCTAATCGTTTTTGAATCACTTATATCTGTATATGAAATCAATAACCTTTTTATGACTTGATAAATTCTATTTTCCCATACACCTCTTGTGTTTGTTGTTTATGTTTTTTGTATGTATTTTGATAATTTGCGATCTCATATAATCAATAATCAGATTTAGATGAATTAATTTCCTGAAAGGATCATTAATTTATCCTACATAGTCAGTTGAATCACCAATCGTTGCTTAAATAAATTCCCTTGTAGGCACCTATACCTTTCTACTTAATCACCCAAGCCCTCAAGGGTATTTCGGGTTGCTCACTGTTCTTTAATCAGCAGTGTAGGAAAAGCACTATACATTTACCCAACGAGGTAGCACTTACTGATTAGCCAGTAGAAAGTACTCCAGTTGAGTAGAGGTGTTGCACATGAAAAAACTGTGTCATCTTCGTGGATAACTATGCAGGGCAGGATTCATTCTGGCACGAGGCTCCTGTCACAAAAATTAAACCTCAACAGGAAGCACTTACAGATATAAATAAAGCAGGTGCCCGAGTTGAAGCTCAAATTCAGTAACGTTTTAATCAGCCCAAAACATTAGTGAGCAAGTGTGATTTAACCCCGTATCTGCCGTCGAAAATTAGCTGTAATACTCGAGGGAGGTCTTTGAATCCATGAGTTTCTCGAGCGCAATCCCCATGTTGACACGCATAGAAGCCCCGCCCGTTTGGCCCTGCACCACACACTAGCGGTATCAAACATCTTTCCGCCCTTTCCCAACTATGATGGACAGCTCACTCAAGGGATCTCGGCGCCTTTTGGCGTGGTGACAAAGTTACAGGCATACATGGTCAGTGGAGACAAATCATCTGGCCCTTTATGCAGCTGCAGTGTAGGAAAAGCACTATACATTTACCCAACGAGGTAGCACTTACTGGATTAGCCAGTAGAAAGTACTTCATTGCCAATCGCAAAAAAATCCGCGAATTCACGGATTTGTTTGCAATTTTGCGCCAATTCACGGACCACAGATACGCAAAATTCGCCCATAGTTACTTGCCAAAGGCTCTGACTCTCCTCTGGACACCAGAAAAACACTCTGAGAGATATTACTCTTATCCTCCCCACCCCATCTAAATCATCTCTAAGCTTGCCTTCCTCAAGGCTCTCCTCATCGAAATCTAACTCCGCGCCTTCTTGCGACCCTTCATGGACCCATAACTCCGTGCCTCCGGGGGCGCCGACTGCACCCTCCGGTACACCCCTTAGTCCTTTGACTACGTTCTCCTGCTGGTTTTCCGTCCTGCAGACTGCTGAGGTCCGTCAGGTGTTGGGGCCAGCGAGAACGCTCGGGCCCTACATGTGCTGGCCGTGCCGGAATCCCCTCCACCTCCTAAACCCCAAAACCGCCCTTGCACACTCTCACCTCAGAATGCACACGAGGCTCTGGTGCATGTAGGGAGAAAGGGGCCGCTCTTCGGGCCTAAGAGCAGCCCCTAAAACTCTCTGCTTTTCTTCTCACCCGCTTAGGGGACGTGCAGGCTGAGACGGCGGCTGACATTCACAAGAAAACTATTACTAGCTACCCAAGAAAACTATTACTAGTTACCCTGCTGCCAGCCACCTGGTCACCAAAACCTAAAATGGTGGCTGGCAAATCCCCTCATAGGATTATATAAGCATAGGGGTACCACAATCCGGCCAACCCAGACCCCTCCTAAACTATCCGGGGGACAGACCTCACTACATTTGGCTGCCCCCACAAACCACCCATCTCAACAAAAAATCTGCTTTACAGTGATCTGTGGTGGACCTCAAACCAAGGAAATACCGGTTGCAAGGAAATAAACCACCTCAGTATTCTAGGGTTATTCCACTTATTTCGGCTCATCCATGTCAAGGGGGCATGATCTGTGTATAGAGTGAGTGGGTTACCCTCCGGGTAATATCACAACTTTTTAAAAGCCAATTTAAGGGCTGAACATTTTATTTCAAAGACCGGGTAACATTGTTCTCTAGGAAAGAGTTTTCTGATGATGAATAGGACAGGGACTTCAAGACCTTCATTGTTATATTGAGAAAGGACCGATCCTATCCCCATGTATGAGGCATTGGTCTGAAAAAGGAAGATTTTAATAAAATTTTGAGAAGCTGAGACTGGACTCAAAGTGATGGCCTGCTTCAGTTCCTTAAAGGCTTCTATGACTGCATCGGAGGGTGGTTGGAGGTCCTTATTGTTCACTCCTTTTTTTAACAGATTGGTTAAGGGGTCTGCTATGTCAGAATAATGGGGTATAAACCTATAGTATTCAAGAGGACCAAGAAAGACTCTGACTTCCCATTTAATATGTGGAAAAGGAGTTTTTGGTAATGACTTTCACATTTTCATCCTGGGGTTTAATGAGACCATTACCTAAGACATACTCCAAATACCTCACTTTCTTATATTCTGCTCTTGATTTTTTTTGCATTGATATACAAGTTAGCTTTTCCCAGTTCTTAAAGGACTGCGTGAAGGTGGTTAAGAGGGTCTTCCAAAGTATTGCTAAAGATGACAATGTCATGCATATAAGCGGAGAAGTAAGCTGGATGGTTCTTTAATTCTTGGTTTATTAACTAATAATATGTAGTTGGTTCAGTGAAGGCCAAAGGGCAAGACAGTAAATTGAAATAAGCTGTATAGTACAGAGAAGGCTGTCTTTTCTTGGTCCTCCTTGTTAAGGGGTACTTGCCAGTATTCCTTGGTAAGGTCAATGATAGTAATATAACATGCTTTACTTAGTTTCTCTAATAAGTTCATCAATCATGGGGAGGGAAGACCCATCAAATTTGGATACCTCTGTTGAGCGCCCTGAAGTCAATGCGAAAATTTATAGTGCCATCTGGCTTAGGGACCAATACTCTAGGTGATGACCAATTACTTTGTGACGGTTCTATTACCCCCATCTGCAACATTTGTTCAACTTCTTTCTGGATTGCCTGTCTTCTAGCATCAGGTATCTGATATGGTTTTTATGTTTTATGAAAAAACCCACTTGTGTGGGGATGGCTTGCTCTGCTAATTGCGTTCTTCCTGGGAGATCAGAAAACGAAGAGGAAAAAGGCTGTCGTGTTTTTAACAGTCCACTCTGCAGTTATTCCTTTAAGAACTCATTGAAGTGAAGCTGCCCCCAGACTCCTAGGGGGGCTCTCCATTGTAGTCGCGGCTTGTACTTTTCGGGTAAGAGGTCCCAACCATTTCTTCAATAGATTAACATGATTTGTTAGGGGATATACTTTAAAGATAGAAAACTTAGACCTCATTTTCTAAAACCAAGAAATAAAAGAGTCCCCCTCAGAACATATAAAGACCAATAGCGGAAAGAGACAGTAGTTAGTCCCTGCTGCCTGGGAGGAACTGAAGAGAAAAAGGAGGGACAAAGAGGCAGTACTGATCACTAGCAAGCAATGATTTTTAAAGGACACTGAAACAAACAAATCAAAAGCAGGGGGATGGCTTTAAGCCAACATGAGAAATTACAACAGGTCTCGAATGCTCGACCTAAAAAGAGTCTTCAGTGTATCTCCATGTAGGCCTCTTTCATTTTCTAGATCTTATCTTGTAAGTCTCTTTATCAATCCCTAGATGGTCCCATATGAATTTCTTTATTTCCTCGTATGGGGTATCTCCCTGGGCGTTCATTATTTGGTATGTTGCCTGGGCTTCTCTAGTCACAAGACGGAGGAGAAAAAAAGAGCACTTTTCTCTTGGCCAAGCATAAGCCCTAGCAGCTCTTTTGAAGTATAACAATAAAGCATCAGGGTCTTCGCCCACAATGTGCTTTTGTAACTATAATGTGGAAGTAGAACCAAACCAGAAGTCAATTGAAACTGATCTTTATTCAAATAGTCCAACTTTGACTAGACCGCATTGCAGAATATCTCTTGGTTCGCTTTGGTCAAGGACATTTGCCTCTCTAATACCCATTCTAATTTCCTCTGTCCTTGTACTAATTGCTGTACCACGGTATCAATTATGTAACAATGGAAGGCTGCCTGCTTTCTCAATCATGGGTTGCTTGGCATGTGATTGACAACACAAGATAGTTGGGTTTTGGAAGTAGGTATTTTTTTGGACAGTTCTTTTTACCTTGATGAAATTCTCAAGTCTTCTGTTTTCTCTTTTCCTTCCTTCAAGAATGGCCGGAAGTCTGGTCCACCGGCCCCCTCGAAACAAGGAAACAAGCCACAGGTAAGTCTCTTATACTTTTTACCAGATTAAGGTTCATACAGGGGCCCTTATCTTTCTCTGGGTATACCACCACTTGTGGGGTCAGTGAGGTGTGAGGGGTTCGATTTCTCTATAGTCGTGAAAGCCAAATAAAAGATAGTGCCCAAATGAGAGTAAGAAAAGAGAAACAAAATTGGAATAGAAGGAATCCTCTTCTTTTAACATGCACCTGGTCTTTCTTACAATCTGCGTGGTCCTTTTAGTCTTTGATGACCCAGCTCAATTTCCAACCAGGTTGATTGAATAAGAGGGGTGGTTAAAGGTGGTGCTCCAGACCGGGATAAATCACCAGCTCCTTTTAGTCTCAGATGAGATTTCCAATTTTAACCATGGCTTAGCAGTTTTAGGACAAGTGAAGGAGTTTCATGTAGCATGCGAAACCTGATAAAACATTAAACGAAAACCCACCCGTAATTTATGACATTCCACCTCCCTCCTCCTTTAATACTGAAGTTCCCATGTTGGCCTTATCTTAGGCTCCAATTAGACCCTTGTGTGGCTCCTCCATCCACCAGTGTTGGAATAGCAATCGGTCAGGTTCCTGGGCGAGCCAGGCTCCTCTGGTGCGCGGCTGGGTGAGGCATCCTGCCAGTGTCCCTCCTGCCATTAAGAGATCCTCCCATCAGCGCCTTCATTCCCCTGGGCTCCGTACAGCTTGTCTAATCTCAGGTGTTCTCCCATTGTAGTGTAGTCCTCAGTATCCACACCCTTTTGGTCTCTAAGTACTCGATTTATAGGGCGTTGGGTGAGCAGTATCGGGGAAAGACTTATCCGATTCCCGTCTTGTTGTAGCAATCTGGATAGGATTTCCCGTTTTTCCTTCAAATGATGCTGACTTTGTCCTTTCTCTATTTCTGTGATATCCTCGAAGGCCTGAAAAAGTAAAAGGGTTTTGTGATTTTGTTTTTCAGGGGAAGCGCCGGGCACGGGCCAAGACACGTCATCCGGTAAGTCCTCATTGTTCAGCCCTTCACCCCCTCCATTCTGACACTACTGTAGAGTATATTTACATCCCTGTACTGGTGTACAGTGGAATGCTATAGACTAGAGTGTTGTACAGTCTAGGAGCAAGTATTGGAGTATCGTATATTGAAATAGCATACAGTTGAGTGGCATACAGTAGACTCAGGTACAGTGAAGTGGCGTAAAGTGGAATAGCGTACACTGGAATGGAGTACAGTGGAGTACCATAAGGTGGATTGAAGTACAGTTTAGTACTGCACAGTGGGAGTACGTAAAATGGCGAATGTCCAAACGGGGGTATAACCGCGCTTCAGTCCTTCCGTCTCTCAGGCTCCGATGCTGCAGTAGGCCCCGTCACTACTCCAGGTCCCACGTGTAGGCGTACACTCCTCCAGTCTCCCTGTTGAGGCCTGCAGATGGGGGAGCCTCGCACAAACCATCCGAGCAGTGCTTGCTCTGTCACGGGCCTCTCACCGCCAGCACACAGAGTCCCAAAATCTCTTTACTGATAAAGAGGGTGGCCCCTTCAGGGAGCTTTAACAGCCCCCGGGCCCCTTATATGGCTTCTGGTGGTGTGCTAGCTCTAGGCCGGATCCAGACCTCCTCCATCCACAGCTCCGGCCAGGCCGCCACCATAATCCGGCCCTGAATCCGGGTCCAGGAGCGAGCTCCCCCTCAATACCAAGCTGCTGGCTGGAGGCAACTCTGCTGCTGGCCAAGTCGGGTGCCCGGGAGCAGGGAGACGATGTGGTACACGTCTTGGCCACACCCCCCAGCCATATAGTTTTAATCACAATTTTCCATTAATGTATGGTCAGTGTTTTCCTAACTTATGGGCTAGGGTGTTACTTATAATTAGGTATTAAGTTTTATTATTATTAACTACCTATTACCACTTTGTCAGTGGTAATAGGTTACCTTTTTTGTTTACAAATGTGTAGATATTATCCTTCCTTCTTGGAAGGCCGCCCGTTCCAGGTCATGGGAAGATGGCAGGAGCTCCAACCCCCGCCCTCTCCAGTGTGGCATCCCACAGGGCTCGTCGCTGAGTCCTACTTTTTTCAATGGATACATGGTTCCACTAGCGTCTATCACGGCCCCATACGGTATCCAGATGGTCACCTACGCTGATGATACCTAGCTGGTGGTAGCCTTGAATCAATCTACCCCTCACTCCTCCACCCTAAAATCCTGCCTCACCGAAGTCGTAAACTGGATGGGGTCCTCCCACTTGAAATTGAATGGTGGAAAGACCGAGATCATGACCCTTGGCAATTTTGACAACATCGCCCTCAGTACCATCTGGCCATCATGCATGGGCCCAACCCCCACCTATAAGCCCGAAATAAAAAGCCTGGGCATAAGTTAGGCAACAAACTGACCTTCCAAACACAAGCCACCAAAACTGTGGCAACATGCTTCGGCCTCATTAGAACAGCAGGTCCTTCCCCTGCTCCCCACCCCAAGCTAAGAAAATCATAGTCCAGTCTATCATCCTCTCGAGACTAGACTATTGCAATGCGCTTTACCTGGGTGCACCCACCTCGGTCATCAACCGACTACAGATCATCCAGAACTACGCAGCCAGACTGCTCACTGGTACACCCAAAATCTCTTAGGCCAAACCCGCCCTGCGCCTCCTTCACTGGCTCCCCGTGAAAGAGAGAATAAGCTTTAAGTCACTTTGTATTGCCCACAAATCTCTCCAGGGCAAAGGGCCGCCCCAACTCTCAGCCATAATCCACCCATACAAGGCCAGGAGGACACTGCGCTCAAACGGACTCCGTCTCCTCGCCACCCCAAGAATCACCCGAGCCAGGAGTGGCGGTAGACTGTTCTCCCTGAACGCAGGCAGACTGTGGAATGCCCTCCCTCTGCAACCCATTCATCTTCAGAAAACAGCTGAAAACCCTCCTCTTCCCGTAACCTCTTCCCGTTCTGTCCACTTCTTGAGTAGTTCCGCCTAGCGCTGGGAGGCCTCCGGGTATCCATGCGCTCTACAATGTCCTTTTCATTTCATTTCATTTCATAATATCGACCTATGGATTTTTAAATATTTTCTCCTTTAGTAATGTTGGGCCCGTTTGCGGAATTTCAGTGAAATTTAACATACTTGTTTCACCTGTTTTATTGTGGAAGTTGTGAAAGTTTTGTATGGTTTGGTCAAGGGGATCCAATAAAAAAAGGGTCCCAAAACGTGCGTGATTACAATATATTTCACATACACTTTTGTATTTTCCGTTCCGCGGAAACCGTCAGTCACATTTTGTTACAATGTGGCAGGATTACATATTATAGTGCCCACATGAATATTTTGTGTAGGTTAGGTAAGTAGTGTAAATAATTTATAAGTTCTAGGATATTTAAAGTTAGTGATATCTGCTGTTGTATTTTTTTTGCGAAATATGGAGTTATTTCGAGATAGTACCACAGTTCATAGTGATTACAAGCTGATTGTGTAATCTTTGGCTTTAGAAAAGTGAAAAGCAGCTATATTTTTGGGTACACTTTGCCCATTTTCTTTGTTACGCCTTCAGATGTAGGTAAGTATTTGTGGGATGGTATTTTTGCCCTAACTAATACTACTTTAGTGTAAAATATTTAAACATTTCAATATATTTTTAAAAAAAACAAAGCGCACAGTAGTACTGTGGTACCCTAAAAAGATTTTGTAAGACTAACATTCTTTATTTCCATAAATCTTTATAGCAGTGTACTCTAAGCTGTGTTTTTTTGTAAAGTAGCAGGGTAATTTTTATTAATTAGCGCCCTACTCCATACACAATTTTACACTTTTTGTATATATTTAAATATGCAAAAAATTTAAAATACACTTTAGCACATTATATTTATAAAATATAGTGTCTTATTATTTGCAATTTTTTTGATTTTTTTTTACGGTACTTCAGTACTTCTGAATAAAGAAAATATATATATTTACACTCATAAATATTTTTCTCTACCTGTTTACCTGTTACCCCTTTCCTAACGTGGTAATAGGTAGGAAAAAATACCAAACCTAATACTTACCTACATTAAATGGTGTAATGCAGAACACAGGGAAAATTGAACTGAAAACAACATGGCTGCCTTCAACTTTTGAAAAGTGATACAAAAGTGGGTGATGATGGATGGATTGTTTCCGGTCCAGGGAAGGCATGGCTTGGCAGTTCGGGCTGGACTGTTCCCATGAGGCACAGGGTCAGACTGATTTGCATATGGCCATGTCTGAACTGGGGTGATTGAGTGGGCTAAAGAACGGTGATGGATTAAACCCAGATCTGTTGACTGGGTGTGAGTGTTTGATTGGTGCAGATGCTCCGTCCATCACCACTCCCTTTTGTACCGCTTTGTTCGCCATAAGTTGGCAGGGTATGCTCAGACGTGAGTCCCTTGCTCATTTTGCCACTGGTTTCAAGCAAGCCTGGCTGAAGACGGCTGGAATGCCAAAAAACGGTCCTAGGAAGCTTGTTTCCGGTCCAGGGAAGGCATGGCTTGGCAGTTCGGGCTGGACTGTTCCCATGAGGCACAGGGTCAGATTGATTTGCATATGGCCATGTCTGAACTGGGGTGGCAGAGTGGGCTAAAGAACGGTGATGGATTAAACCCAGATCTGTTGACTGGGTTCGAGTGTTTGATTGGTTCAGATGCTCCTTCCATCACCACTCCGTTTTGTACAACTTTTGTAAAGGCAGTAATTAGCCAATTAGCTAATGACCTGTCATCACTATATACCTGGAGAGTACTGCGGTACTACCGTGGCCACAGATACAGCTAAATTTAAAACACTTAAAACGTAACAAATACTTACCCTACTTACCTCCAATACTCACAATATCATCTGCATACCATAACATATAATCCTTCCAAATGTTGTGAAAATCAGCCTGACAGTTTTCCTGCTACGCAAAATACAAAAGTCTATGGAAAATGCATTGGATTTTACATCCATTTTGGAATCCCCTTTTTTCTTTGCACCCCCTTGATGAAACACAATGAAACCTTCAGGACTTCCAGATTAACACGGGGCAGTAGGTCTGCAAAGTTTCACGGATGTTCGTCAAATGGATGCAAAAAGATTAAGGGACAGAAATCTTTATCTCCAGTCACCCTAACTATAACTACATAATGGCTACTGCCACTGTGTAATAATGTAGTACCTCTGTCTGTAACAACAACCAATCAGTGTTGATGGGACATGTCTGCTGTTGCTGATTGTTAGAGAATATATAGTTGACAAAAATAGCTTTTTTTGTATTAGGTGGTCTCTTTAATGTTTTCAACATGATATAGAACTATCTAATGTTTCCCTTTTGACTTAAAAATGAGAATGACAAATTAGTTTCAAAACAAGTGTGGAATTAGCATTCACTTTTATTGGTAAAAAAAAGGATAAGTTTCCATATTATGCAATGCTGTATTATTGTTCCACAAATGCAGTATAATGCCCTTACAACATGCTCAGCACTGATTTATTATGGACCTGACTTTGCGGAAATGAGAGCACTTCCACACTTGATTAGGTCATAAAGACTAAAATTGCACCTGAGAAACTTTTATTATTTAGCATAGTTTGTCTTTCACTGAGAAATCTTTGTGACTTTTTTTTTTACCATTAGAGTTTGCCTCCAACTGCAGTGGATAGTGAAAAGGCGATGAGACGCATAATAAGCAGTTCCTCTTCTAATATACTGCTTTTATGCAAAATAAATCGAACAATGTTTCCCAGTTCAGTGACGGTTAAGTGCAGTGGCGGCTGGCACAGGCAAGTACTGTGCATCGGGGCAGGGAGCGGTGGGGGGAAGTTGACAGATGACAGAATGGGTAATATTTATTTATTTAATTATACATATTCCGTCGTCTGTCGACTTCCCTCCGCCCACCCTGCCCTGCCCCCACTCAGCCCCACCGCATTTACTTGTACCGGCTACTGCTGGTTACGTGGACCAGCGAGGATTTTCTGAAACCTGAGTTCAACAATATGATTACTCATCTTGCTACGTATTGCCACCAGAAAGTCCAATCATTGTCATCCGTGTTTATTTTTTCCCGCTACAATGTTCAAAGACTCTAATTCCTTTAGCCTAATATAACATACTTTATCGTCAGTTTGTATATGATAGTAATGTAAACTTTTCCCAGAATGTCATGGCTTGTTTCTGACATGTGCTATTTTTAAAGACTATTTGTATGCCAAGACAAATGTTTAAGTGCTCATACATTTATCAATTTCCCATCAGTGAGATTAATTCCTCATGGTGGCATTGACATACCCAAGCTCTTAAATGTATTGCTTGGCCTTCACTCATGCCTCTGTCACCAATGAAAAATAGTTTAAAAACTTAAACAGAAAGTTGCACTGTTATAATGTATGTGTAATGCCGCTCACGAATAGACAGCTTGTACGTAAACATGATACAACATGTTAACATCGCTGGCTGTATACTGCCTATAAGATCCTGAAAATGTACATGTATGTCTTTTGTCCTCGAAGTTTTAATAAAAACAAGTAAAAAAAAAAATGAGAAAGAGGTCAAGGGCCTCAAACAGCCTGTAATCAACACAGATAAAAATTGATCGATTTGTGAAAGCAATGTGTAATATGAGGAGTATGCATTATTGTTTCTTTTTGTAAATGTTACGGGATTTTTTTTTATTTTACTCCAGCGACCTATTTCTGATGTCCTTGTGCAGAAGCAAAACACAACAGCTGAGAAAACATCAATTGAACAGGTTAGTATATTCCGCCTGTTGATATATATCTGTGGAAAACGTAAATGTATCATATGCGGAAGTGAGTCACTCATGATTATCACACAAAGAGAAAGCCAAAGACAAGTCGGAGAAATACCTGGGCCCCATGTTCGATTCTTCATCGTCTGTACCTTCTATGTTTGCTAATGCACACATTTCAGAGCACACAGAGACTTATGTCTTGTGTAGTGATTCTGATACATAGTAAGAACAATTCCAGACTATTTCCTTTGTCTGTATTTATACTCGGTTTCAGGGTATTTCTCCACAGAGAAACCAGAACCTTGCATATTACCGAGCATGATTATACAGAACGAGTTCATATTTGAGTTCATTACTCATATTAAACCCTTCAGACCCATTTAGAGAGTCATGAAAAATAAGTAACAGCTCCATGAATTGGTGATAGGAACCCCACACATGGAATTCAAGGTATTAACCTAATTTGAGCTAAGAACAGGGTGTACCAAACACAATGTTTCTATAAGTGTTTCTGATATTTAAAAATAAATGTAAATGTAAATGTATGTTTACTTGTAAATCGCACTATCACCTTTCAGGCATCCTGGCGCTGTATACCGCTGTGGAACCCTTCCTGGCTTTCCCTGTGAGATGCCCCCTACTGGGCACCCCCAAGGTGAAGCCAGGCATCCTAACGCTTTCGGGGCCGTTGTGTTGACACGTAAAAATGGACAAGACATGAGTGTATTGTATTGGAACTATAAGGGTGTCTACATAACTGATATAAGTATTTAATAATTACTGTTTGACCAAAAAGTTACCAAAAATCGATTTTTTTCAATGTGGAATTAGCATTAGTTTTTTGTTGGTGATAAAATTATTAGCTTTTCCATGTTGTAATGCTGTACAACTGTGTCACAAATGCAATATAATATCTTTACATTACACTCAACACTGGTTTCAGCTGGGTCTGTTATTATCTTAACTAGGGTACCTCTGCTCTGTTGTGTGGGTTATAGAGATATATAACCAGTACTTTCAATGGGCCGGTACTGTCCGGTACGGAATACCAGCACTTTTTTATGTTGAGCAGGAGAGTACCAGCAATAGCTTGAATTGGAGAGTACCTGCATTATTTTTCCATTTCAAGCACTGCATTTAATACACACCTCTGAAAACTCTACATTAATTCTGATAGTTTGTCATTCATTAAGAACTCTTTCTGATGTTCTCTTTTACTACTAGATTCAGTCTAGTGCAGTAGATAGTAAAAAGGTCACGAGGTACACAGTAAGTTGTTTGTTATCTAATATATATATACTGTTTTATGCTAAAAGCCCAAAACAGATTCTTGTTAATTTAAGCTCAGGTGCATCAGCTTGGACGTCTTAAAAGCAGAATACATTTATACAATTGTTCATGTTGTTAGATATCCATACTTGACAAACCATTCAATGTGATTCAACCTCATTTTCTTCCTCTTAGAATTCTCTAAGACTCTCACTGCTTTAGTTCTTCACTCCAAATCTTTCCATCTCTTTTATCACCACTTCAGCACGCTTTATATAAAAGTATTGAAGACATTTTCAATATTCTCGTGAACTTTTCTGGAAACCTGTTCCTTTCAACTACTACTTATATACTGTGACATTTTTTTAGGATTTTCATACACCTGCCCATTTCCCATCAGCCAAATACATTTTTTGGAGAGGTAATCACATATTTCCATCTGTCATTTTTTTTTAATTTACACTAATGGCTCCATCACTGGTAAAGTTGTCAGGGATAGAAAGAAACCCAGTGATCACATAAGACGCAATTCTGTGATGTCTGCAAATAAAAATGCAAAATGATGAGCACACATAATTTTTTGTTGTAAATGTTAGCTCTGGTTTTTGGTTTCATCCAGTCACTTGCACCCAGTGCTGCAGTCAAGAAACTGTCTCAGACAATTGAGAAAAAATCCTATGACGAGGTTAGTGTATTAAGTCTGTTGATATACTTTTGTGAAATGCTGAAGAATATCCTGTTTGGCACTGAGTTTGGTAATGCTTATCATGCTAAGAAAGAGCACTAGAGACACACTTTGACTTTTATACAGAAAAGATCAGGACTTGCTCCCGAACTTAGGTTCTCCAGCCTCTGGAATATGTTGGTTTTGCTGATGCACACATTTCAGAACCTATTGAGGCTGAAGTCTTTGGCATTGACATAGCAGAAACTGTTCCAGGCTATTCTCTTGACGCTATTCACACATCCGTTCTCTGATTATTAGTGCTTCATTTGAGTTTGTGGGGACCACTGACACTAATTTCTGGGGACCAGCACTTATTTTTCTTCATCAGACATTCACTGAGTAAAAAGAAGGAAAAAACAAAAGCAGTACCTGAGAGGAAGAGAAAAATGGAAGAACCATCACTAAGAGAGAAAGCAGGAACCGGCAAGTGTACGAAAGGGACAGGAAGTGCCTGGTAGTGAATTAAAAGGCATGAAGGGGATTCAGGACTGTGCAGCCTTGATATTCTTCATGCCAACCTTTAATTTACCGGCAACCAGCTTGTGAGCAGTTTTAGGCACTGGCCCTTATCCATTATTTATTATTCCTGCTCCTTTAGTCCAGTCCACTCCTCAGACACTCATCTCTTTTATCACCACTTCTGCACTCTTTATATAAAAGTATTGAAAATATTTTCCATATTCTCTTGAACTTTTCTCGTAATCTGTTCCTCTCAGCTTCTATTTTTATACTGTGACATTTGTTTAGGATTTTCATGCACCTGCCCATTTCCCATCAGCCAAATTGTTTTTTTGGAGAGGTAATCACATACCTCCATTGTCACATTATTTTTGATTTACACTTATGGCTCCATCACTGGTAAAGTGGTCAGGGTTAGAAAGAAAACTAAATTGCATCAGCTTAGACTTACTAAATGTAGAATTATTCTATAGAACTGTTCATATTGTTAAGTATCTACAATTAAAAAGCGACTCAATGTAATCGTGCTCATTTTCTTCCTCTTCCCATCCTAAACATCGCTGACTGCTTTAGCTCTTAATTCCAAATCTCTCAATCTCTGCCTCTTCACTTGTCTATTTTATAACCGCATACTTTTCTAGAAATCTGTTATTTTTAACAACAATTTATATACTGTAGTATACAAAAAAGTGATGGATAGAACGCTTGAACTAATTTCAGCTATTGATAATAACTCGGGGCTGAGTATTCGCCAATCGTTATTTTGCATATCACTGGGTTTAATCTGAATTAGCATGGTGGACAAAAGAATGATGGGTTGGAATGCTACACTAAGTAACTGCCAGTGGTTAGACTAATTGCAATCATTCCTTCCATCAAATTTTATGTTATGTATATGTTGTTACAATTTTTAGACGACTCATACACCTGTCCATTTCCCATCACCCAAATGTATTTCTTGCGGAGGTATTCCCATAGCTCGATTTCTTAAAATTATTTTCTGACTTGCACTTATGACTCCATCCCCAATGTAAGGAGGTTTGGGGCTTTAGAAACCCAGTGACCACATCAGATAAACTTCAATGATTTGTGAAATCCAAATGCTAAATTACCGCACTCATAATTATATTTTGTTGTAATTTTTTTTTTTTTTTCTTCCAGTTACCTACAACAAATGTTGCTGACCAAAAGATGGATCAGACAATTGAGGAAAAATCAATTGAAGAGGTTAGTATAATCAGTCTGTTGATATATTTTTGTGAAAAGCTAAAGAATATTTTATTTGGCACTGATTTGCTCATGCTTACTATGCTAAGAGGAAACTAGCGATACCCTTTGCCCATTATCAATGAGAGATGAGGGCCTGGTTCCAAGGTTAGATTTTCCACACACACGACCATTTTTGTTTTGCTGAGGCACACATTTCAGAGTCATTTAAGACTAAAATATTGTGCAAAGACTTTGGTACTTAGTATGATCTGTTCCTGGCTATTCCCTTCACACGTTCACTCCTCTGTTCTCTGATTTAGGCAGCCATTATTAATTGTTTATGACTCTTGCTCCTTTAGTCAAGTTCACTCCACAGACAAGAAGTACCATCTCTCCAAGGTCCTTTTTCGTCTTTTCCATGATGCAGCCTTTTGAACACATTCCCTTCCTCATATATATAAATCATCCCTGCCATTGAACTGTGATTCTTGAAATATGTATTTGCTGTTGCGTAGACCCAGTTAAAATATTTTTCCGAGTATATTTACGATTGCAGATTATGGGTAATGAGTTAATAGTGGTGTTCAGTTTGTTTACTGTGCCTCCTCAAATTCATTTAGGGATTCATGAAAAATTACCTCCACAATGACAAATTAGTAACAGAATGCCCACCCAAGGTTTCCAAGGTATGAACATATTCATAGCTTAGAATGGGGAGTTCCATGGAGAGGTTGTGTTTTTCTGACATTTAAAAGTGTTTAAGTTCGGGCTCACCCTGAAATGCACATCCACTAACGAGCACTCGCTCTTCTTATTCCTGCATCCAGTGTGGTACACAGAACCCATTTTGGAGATGATACTTCCTCCTAGCAGAACTCTGTCATTGTACTGACAAACTGCAGCCTAGTCGGATGTGTTCCACTGGGGAGGTTGTCCACTGACCTGCCTCAATCACCTACCTCATGCTAGGCGATGGGGACTGACTACCACTCCCTGCAGGGTGCTGGCAGGTGGTGTGTAGGCATGTTGTAGCAATCTGGATAGGATTTCCCGTTGTTTCTTCAAATGATGCTGACTTTGTCCTTTCTCTATTTCTGTGATATCCTCGAAGGCCTGAAAAAGTAAAAGGGTTTTGTGATTTGGTTTTTCAGGGGAAGCGCCGGGCACGGGCCAAGACACGTCATCCGGTAAGTCCTCATTGTTCAGCCCTTCACCCCCTCCATTCTGACACTACTGTAGAGTATATTTACATCCCTGTACTGGTGTACAGTGGAATGCTATAGACTAGAGTGTTGTACAGTCTAGGAGCAAGTATTGGAGTATCGTATATTGAAATAGCATACAGTTGAGTGGCATACAGTAGACTCAGGTACAGTGAAGTGGCGTACAGTGGAATAGCGTACACTGGAGTGGAGTACAGTGGAGTACCATAAGGTGGATTGAAGTACAGTTTAGTACTGCACAGTGGGAGTACGTAAAATGGCGAAAGTCCAAACGGGGGTATAACCGGGCTTCAGTCCCTCCGTTTCTCAGGCTCCAAGGCTGCAGTAGGCCCCGTCACTACTCCAGGTCCCACGTGTAGACGTACACTCCTCCAGTCTCCCTGTTGAGGCCTGAAGATGGGGGAGCCTCGCACAAACCAGCCGAGCGGTGCATGCTCTGTCACGGGCCTCTCACCGCCAGCACACAGAGTACCTAAATCTCTTTACTGATAAAGAGGGTGGCCCCTTCAGGGAGCTTTAACAGCCCCCCGGGCCCCTTATATGGCTTCTGGTGGTGTGCTAGCTCTAGGCCGGATGCAGACCTCCTCCATCCACAGCTCCGGCCAGGCCGCCACCATAATCCGGCCCTGAATCCGGGTCCAGGAGCGAGCTCCCCCTCAATACCAAGCTGCTGTCTGGAGGCAACTCTGCTGCTGGCCAAGTCGGGTGCCCGGGAGCAGGGAGACGATGTGGTACACGTCTTGGCCACACCCCCCAGCCATATAGTTTTAATCACAATTTTCCATTAATGTATGGTCAGTGTTTTATTAACTTATGGGTTTGGGTGTTACATATAATTAGGTTTTAAGTTTTAATATTATTAACTACCTATACCACTTTGTCAGTGGTAATAGGTTACCTTTTTTGTTTACAAATGTGTAGATATTATCCTTCCTTCTTGGAAGTCCGCACGTTCCAGGTCATCGAAGATGGCAGGAGCGCCAACCCCTGCCCTCTCCAGTGCGGCATCCCACAGGGCTTGTCGCTGAGTCCTACTCTTTTCAATGGATACATGGTTCCACTAGCGTCTATCACGGCCCCATACGGTATCCAGATGGTCACCTACGCTGATGATACCTAGCTGGTGGTAGCCTTGAATCAATCTACCCCTCACTCCTCCACCCTAAAATCCTGCCTCACCGAAGTCGTAAACTGGATGGGGTCCTCCCACTTGAATTTGAATGGTGGAAAGACCGAGATCATGACCCTTGGCAATTTTGACAACATCGCCCTCAGCACCATCTGGCCATCATGCATGGGCCCAACCCCCACCTCTAAACCCGAAATAAAAAGCCTGGGCATAAGTTAGGCAACAAACTGACCTTCCGAACACAAGCCACCAAAACTCTGGCAACATACTTCGGCCTCATTAGAACAGCAAGTCCTTCCCCTGCTCCCCACCCCAAGCTAAGAAAATCATGGTCCAGTCTATCATCCTCTCGAGACTAGACTATTGCAATGCGCTTTACCTGGGTGCACCCACCTCGGTCATCAACCGACTACAGATCATCCAGAACTACGCAGCCAGACTGCTCACTGGTACACCCAAAATCTCTTAGGCCAAACCCGCCCTGCGCCTCCTTCACTGGCTCCCCGTGAAAGAGAGAATAAGCTTTAAGTCACTTTGTATTGCCCACAAATCTCTCCAGGGCAAAGGGCCGCCCCAACTCTCAGCCATAATCCACCCATACAAGGCCAGGAGGACACTGCGCTCAAACGGACTCCGTCTCCTCGCCACCCCAAGAATCACCCGAGCCAGGAATGGCGGTAGACTGTTCTCCCTGAACGCAGGCAGACTGTGGAATGCCCTCCCTCTGCAACCCATTCATCTTCAGAAAACATCTGAAAACCCTCCTCTTCCCGTAACCTCTTCCCGTTCTGTCAACTTCTTGAGTAGTTCCGCCTAGCGCTGGGAGGCCTCCGGGTAGCCATGCGCTCTACAATGTCCTCTTCATTTCATTTCATTTCATAATATCGACCTATGGATTTTTAAATATTTTCTCCTTTAGTAATGTTGGGCCCGTTTGCGGAATCTCAGTGAAATTTAACATACTTGTTTTACCTGTTGTGAAAGTTTTGTATGGTTTGGTCAAGGCGATCCAATAAAAAAAGGGTCCCAAAACGTGCGTGATTACAATATTTTCATGTACACTTTTGTATTTTCCGTTCCGCGGAAACCGTCAGTCACATTTTGTTACAATGTGGCAGAATTACATATTATAGTGCCCACATGAATATTTTGTGTAGGTTAGGTAAGTAGTGCAACTAATTTATAAGTTCTAGGATATTTAAAGTTAGTGATATCTGCTGTTGTATTTTTTTGCGAAATATGGAGGTATTTCGAGATAGTACCACAGTTCATAGTGATTACAAGCTGATTGTGTAATCTTTGGCTTTAGAAAAGTTAAACGCAGCTATGTTTTTGGGTACACTTTGCCCATTATCTTTGTTACGCCTTCAGATGTAGGTAAGTATTTGTGGGGTGGTGTTTTTGCCCTAACTAATACTACTTTAGTGTAAAATATTTAAACATTTCTATATATTTTTTAAAAAACAGAGCGCACAGTAGTACTGTGGTACCCTAAAAAGATTTTGTAAGGCTAACATTCTTTATTTCCATAAATCTTTATAGCAGTGTACTCTAAGCTGTGTTTTTTTGTAAAGTAGCAGGGTAATTTTTTATTAATTAGCGCCCTACTCCATACACAATTTTACACTTTTTGTATATATTTAAATATGCAAAAAATGTAAAATGCACTTTAGCACATTATATTTATAAAATATAGTGTCTTATTATTTGCAATTTTTTTGATTTTGTTTACGGTACTTCAGTACTTCTGATTAAAGAAAATATATAAATTAAACTTATAAATATTTTTCTCTACCTGTTACCCCTTTCCTAACGTAGTAATAGGTTGGGAAAAATACCAAACCTAATACTTACCTACATTGAATGGTATAATGCAGAACACATGGACACTTGAACTGAAAACAACATGGCTGCCTTCAACTTTTGTAAAGTGATACAAAAGTGGGTGGTGATGGATGGATTGTTTCCGGTCCAGGGAAGGCATGGCTTGGCAGTTCGGGCTGGACTGTTCCCATGAGGCACAGGGTCAGACTGATTTGCATATGCCCATGTCTGAACTGGGGTGGCTGAGTGGGCTAAAGAACGGTGATGGATTAAACCCAAATCTGTTGACTGGGTGTGAGTGTTTGATTGGTGCAGATGCTCCGTCCATCACCACTCCCTTTTGTACCGCTTTGTTCGCCATAAGTTGGCAGGGTATGCTCAGACATGAGTCCCTTGCTCACTTTGCCACTGGTTTCAAGCAAGCCTGGCTGAAGACGGCTGGAATGCCAGAAACCGGTCCTAGGAAGCTTGTTTCCGGTCCAGGGAAGGCATGGCTTGGCAGTTCGGGCTGGACTGTTCCCATGAGGCACAGGGTCAGACTGATTTACATATGGCCATGTCTGAACTGGGGTGGCAGAGTGGGCTAAAGAACGGTGATGGATTAAACCCAGATCTGTTGACTGGGTGTGAGTGTTTGATTGGTTCAGATGCTCCTTCCATCACCACTCCGTTTTGTACAACTTTTGTAAAGGCAGTAATTAGCCAATTAGCTAATGACCTGTCATCACTATTTACCTGGAGAGTACTGCGGTACTACCGTGGCCACAGGTACAGCTAAATTTAAAACACTTAAAACGTAACAAATACTTACCCTACTTACCTCCAATACTCACAATATCATCTGTATACCATAACATATAATCCTTCCAAATGTTGTGAAAATCAGCCTGACAGTTTTCCTGCTACACAAAATACAAAAGTCTATGGAAAATGCATTGGATTTTACATCCATTTTGGAATCCCCTTTTTTCTTTGCACCCCCTTGATGAAACACAATGAAACCTTCAGGACTTCCAGACTAACACGGGGCAGTAGGTCTGGAACGTTTCACGTATGTTCGTCTAATGGATGCAAAAAGATTAAGGGACAGAAATCTTTATCTCCTGTCACCCTAACTGTAACTACAGAATGGGTACTGCCACTGTGTAATACCTTAACTAGGGGTACCTCTGTCTGTAACAACAACCAATCAGTGTTGATGGGACATGTCTGCTGTTGCTGATTGTTAGAGAATATATAGTTGACAAAAATAGCTTTTTTGTATTAGGTGGTCTCTTTAATGTTTTCAACATGATATAGAACTATCTAATGTTTCCCCTTTGACCTAAAAATTAGAATAACAAATTATTTTCAAAACAAGTGTGGAATTAGCGTTCACCTTTATTGGTAAAAAAAAAGGATAAGTTTCCATATTATGCAATGCTGTATTATTGTTCCACAAATGCAGTATAATGCCCTTACAACATGCTCAGTACTGATTTAATATGGACCTTACTTTGCGGAAATGAGAGCACCTCCACACTTGATTAGGTCATAAAGACTAAAATTGCACCTGAGAAACTTTTATTATTTAGCATAGTTTGTCTTTCACTGAGAAATCTTTGTGACTTTTTTTTTTACCATTAGAGTTTGCCTCCAACTGCAGTGGATAGTGAAAAGGCGATGAGACGCATAATAAGCAGTTCCTCTTCTAATATACTGCTTTTATACAAAATAAATCGAACAATGTTTCCCAGTTCAGTGAAGGTTAAGTGCAGTGGCGGCTGGCACAGGCAAGTGCTGTGCATCGGGGCAGGGAGCGTTGGGGGAAGTTGACAGATGACAGAATGGGTAATATTTATTTATTTAATTATACATATTCCGTCATCTGTCGACTTCCCTCCGCCCACCCTGCCCTGCCCCCACTCAGCCCACCGCATTTACTTGTACCGGCTACTACTGGTTAAGTGGACCAGCAAGGATTTTCTGAAACCTGAGTTCAACAATATGATTACTCATCTTGCTACGTATTGCCACCAGAAAGTCCAATCATTGTCATCCGTGTTTATTTTTTCCCGCTACAATGTTCAAAGACTCTAATTCCTTTAGCCTAATATAACATACTTTATCGTCAGTTTGTATATGATAGTAATGTAAACTTTTCCCAGAATGTCATGGCTTGTTTCTGACATGTGCTATTTTTAAAGACTATTTCTATGCCAAGACAAATCTTTAAGTGCTCATACATTTATCAATTTCCCATCAGTGAGATTAATTCCTCATGGTGGCATTGACATACACAAGCTCTTAAATGTATTGCTTGGCCTTCACTCATGCCTCTGTCACCAATGAAAAATAGTTTAAAAACATAAACAGAAAGTTGCACTGTTATAATGTATATGTAATGCCGCTCACGAATAGACAGCTTGTACGTAAACATGATACGACATGTTAACATCGCTGGCTGTATACTGCCTATAAGATCCTGAAAATGTACATGTATGTCTTTTGTCCTCGGAGTTTTAATAAAAACAAGTAAAAAAAAACCAGTGAGAAAGAGGTCAAGGGCCTCAAACAGCCTGTAATCAACACAGATAAAAACTGATCGATTTGTGAAAGCAATGTGTAATATGAGGAGTATGCATTATTGTTTCTTTTTGTAAATGTTACGGGATTTTTTTTATTTTACTCCAGCGACCTATTTCTGATGTCCTTGTGCCGAAGCAAAACACAACAGCTGAGAAAACATCAATTGAACAGGTTAGTATATTCCGCCTGTTGATATATATCTGTGGAAAACGTAAATGTATCATATGCGGAAGTGAGTCACTCATGATTATCACACAAAGAGAAAGCCAAAGACAAGTCGGAGAAATACCTTGGCCCCATGTTCGATTCTTCATCGTCTGTACCTTCTATGTTTGCTAATGCACACATTTCAGAGCACACAGAGACTTATATCTTGTGTAGTGACTCTGATACATAGTAAGAACAATTCCAGACTATTTCCTTTGTCTGTATTTATACTCGGTTTCAGGGTATTTCTCCACAGAGAAACCAGAACCTTGCATATTACCGAGCATGATTATACAGAACGAGTTCATATTTGAGTTCATTACTCATATTAAACCCTTCAGACCCATTTAGAGAGTCATGAAAAATAAGTAACAGCTCCATGAATTGGTGATAGGAACCCCACACATGGAATTCAAGGTATTAACCTAATTTTAGCTAAGAACAGGGTGTACCAAATACAGTGTTTCTATAAGTGTTTCTGATATTTAAAAGATTAGTGTTGACACGTAAAAATGGACAAGACATGAGTGTATTGTATTGGAACTATAAGGGTATCTACATAACTGATATAAGTATTTAATAATTACTGTTTGACCAAAAAGTTACCAAAAATCGATTTTTTTCAATGTGGTATTAGCACTAGTTTTTTGTTGGTGATAAAATGATTAGCTTTTCCATGTTGTAATGCTGTACAACTGTGTCACAAATGCAATATAATATCTTTACATTACACTCAACACTGGTTTCAGCTGGGTCTGGTATTATCTTACCTAGGGTACCTCTGCTGTTGTGTGGGTTATAGAGACATATAACCAGTACTTTCAATGGGCCGGTACTGTCCGGTACGGAATACCAGCACTTTTTTATGTTGAGCAGAAGAGTACCAGCAATAGCTTGAATTGGAGAGTACCTGCATTATTTTTCCATTTCAAGCACTGCATTTAATACACACCTCTGAAAACTCTACATTAATTCTGATAGTTTGTCATTCATCAAGAACTCTTTCTGATGTTCTCTTTTACTACTAGATTCAGTCTAGTGCAGTAGATAGTAAAAAGGTCACGAGGGACACAGTAAGTTGTTTGTTATCTAATATATATATACTGTTTTATGCTAAAAGCCCAAAACAGATTCTTGTTAATTTAAGCTCAGGTGCATCAGCTTGGACGTCTTAAAAGCAGAATACATTTATAAAATTGTTCATGTTGTTAGATATCCATACTTGACAAACCATTCAATGTGATTCAACCTTATTTTCTTCCTCTTAGAATTCTCTAAGACTCTCACTGCTTTAGTTATTCACTCCAAATCTTTCCATCTCTTTTATCACCACTTCAGCACGCTTTATATAAAAGTATTGAAAACATTTTCCATATTCTTGTGAACTTTTCTGGAAACCTGTTCCTTTCAACTACTACTTATATACTGTGACTTTTTTTTAGGATTTTCATACACCTGCCCATTTCCCATCAGCCAAATAAATTTTTTGGAGAGGTAATCACATATCTCCATTTGTCAATTTTTTTTTTATTTACTCTAATGGCTCCATCACTGGTAAAGTTGTCAGGGATAGAAAGAAACCCAGTGATCACGTACGACGCAATTCTGTGATGTCTGCAAATAAAAATGCAAACACATCAGTTTTTTGTTGTAAATTTTATCTCTGGTTTTTGGTTTCATCCAGTCACCTGCACCTAGTGCTGCAGTCAGGAAACTGTCTCAGACAATTGAGAAAAAATCCTATGACGAGGTTAGTGTATTAAGTCTGTTGATATACTTTTGTGAAACGCTGAAGAATATCCTGTTTGGCACTGAGTTGGTAATGCTTATCATGCTAAGAAAGAGCACTAGAGACACACTTTGAATTTTATACAGAAAAGATCAGGACTTGCTCCCGAACTTAGGTTCTCCAGCCTCTGGAATATGTTGGTTTTGCTGATGCACACATTTCAGAACCTATTGAGGCTGAAGTCTTTGGCATTGACATAGCAGAAACTGTTCCAGGCTATTCTCTTGACGCTATTCACACATCCGTTCTCTGATTATTAGTGCTTCATTTGAGTTTGTGGGGACCACTGACACTAATTTCTGGGGACCAGCACTTATTTTTCTTCATCAGACATTCACTGAGTAAAAAGAAGGAAAAAACAAAAGCAGTACCTGAGAGGAAGAGAAAAATGGAAGAACCATCACTAAGAGAGAAAGCAGGAACCGGCAAGTGTAAGAAAGGGACAGGAAGTGCCTGGTAGTGAATTAAAAGGCATGAAGGGGATTCAGGACTGTGCAGCCTTGATATTCTTCATGCCAACCTTTAATTTACCGGCAACCAGCTTGTGAGCAGTTTTAGGCACTGGCCCTTATCCATTCTTTATTATTCCTGCTCCTTTAATCCAGTCCACTCCTCAGACACTCATCTCTTTTATCACCACTTCAGCACTCTTTATATAAAAGTATTAAAAATATTTTCCATATTCTCTTGAACTTTTCTCGTAATCTGTTCCTTTCAACTCCTATTTTTATACTGTGACATTTGTTTAGGATTGTCATGCACCTGCCCATTTCCCATCAGCCAAATTCATTTTTTGGAGAGGTAATCACATACCTCCATTGTCTCATTATTTTTGATTTACACTTATGGCTCCATCACTGGTAAAGTGGTCAGGGTTAGAAAGAAAACTAAATTGCATCAGCTTAGACTTACTAAATGTAGAATTATTTTATAGAACTGTTCATATTGTTAAGTATTTACAGTTAAAAAGCGACTCAATGTAATCGTGCTCATTTTCTTCCTCTTCGCATCCTAAACATCGCTGACTGCTTTAGCTCTTAATTCCAAATCTCTCAATCTCTGCCTCTTCACTTGTCTATTTTATCACTGCATACTTTTCTAGAAATCTGTTATTTTTAACAACGATTTATATACTGTAGTATACAAAAAAGTGATGGATAGAACGCTTGAATACTTTCAGCTATTGTTAATTACTCGGGGCTGAGTATTAGCCAATCTTTATTTTGCATATCACTGGGTTTAATCTGAATTAGCATGGTGGACAAAAGAATGATGGGTTGGAATGCTACACTAAGTAACTGCCAGTGGTTAGACTAATTGCAATCATTCCTGCCATCAAATTTTATGTTATGTATATGTTGTTACAATTTTTAGACGACTCATACACCTGTCCATTTCCCATCACCCAAATGTATCTCTTGTGGAGGTATTCCCATAGCTCGATTTCTTAAAATTATTTTCTGACTTGCACTTATGACTCCATCCCCAATGTAAGGAGGTTTGGGGCTTTAGAAACCCAGTGACCACATCAGATAAACTTCAATGATTTGTGAAATCCAAATGCTAAATTACCGCACTCATAATTTTATTTTGTTGTAAATGTTATTTCTTTTTTTGTTTCTTCCAGTTACCTACAACAAATGTTGCTGACCAAAAGATGGATCAGACAATTGAGGAAAAATCAATTGAAGAGGTTAGTATAATCAGTCTGTTGATATATTTTTGTGAAAAGCTAAAGAATATTTTATTTGGCACAGATTTGCTCATGCTTACTATGCTAAGAGGGAACTAGCGATACCCTTTGCCCATTATCAATGAGAGATGAGGGCCTGGTTCCAAGGTTAGATTTTCCACACTCACGACCATTTTTGGTTTGCTGAGGCACACATTTCAGAGTCATTTAAGACTAAAATATCGTGCAAAGACTTTGGTACTTAGTATGATCTGTTCCCGGCTATTCCCTTCACACGTTCACTCCTCTGTTCTCTGATTTAGGCAGCCATTATTAATTGTTTATGACTCTTGCTCCTTTAGTCAAGTTCACTCCACAGACATGAAGTACCATCTCTCCAAGGTCCTTTTTCGTCTTTTCCATGATGCAGCCTTTTGAACACATTCCCTCCCTCATATATATAAATCATCCCTGCCATTGAACTGTGATTCTTGATATATGTATTTGCTGTTGCGTAGACCCAGTTTAAAATATTTTGCCTAGTATATTTACGATTGCAGATTATGGGTAATGAGTTAATAGCGGTGTTCAGTTTGTTTACTGTGCCTCCTCAAATTCATTTAGGGATTCATGAAAAATTACCCCCACAACGACAATTTAGTAACATATTCATAGCTTAGAATGGGGAGTTCCATGGAGAGGTTGTGTTTTTCTGACATTTAAAAGTGTTTAAGTTCGGGCTCACCCTGAAAGGCACATCCACTAAAGAGCACTCGCTCTTCTTATTCCTGCATCCAGTGTGGTACATAGAATCCATTTTGGAGAGGATACTTCCTCCTAGTAGAACTCTGTCATTGTACTGACAAACTGCAGCCTAGTCGGGTGTGTTCCACTGGGGAGGTTGTCCACTGACCTGCCTCAATCCCCTACCTCATGCTAGGCGATGGGGACTGACTACCACTCTCTGCAGGGTGCTGGAAGGTGGTGTGTAGGCATGCCTGGACAGCTGGAAACCAGAGCTGTGTGCTGTGGAGTGTGGCTGCCGCAGGCCCGCAACACCCGCTCGGGCCACCAGAGCTGCCTCTTTGTGACTTCCTGTGGGCCTTAAGCCTACTTCCTGGGACCTGAGTAGGCCTAGCAGCAATGAGATATTGACTTCTGTCATGGGGGGGTGGAGTGGCACAGCAAGGTGAGAGGCTGACCGTATGGGTTTGCGTGCTGCTGTGGCTACCGTAGTCTTTTGGCCGCAGCTGGAGTGCACAGAGGCTGCTGTGTCATGCTGATTCGCTGCAAGGTGTGCGGACCACTGTGTGATCACCTGCCTCAACACAGGGTACTTGGATCGAGTCAACTGTCCCGTGGCACTGCGGGCTGTACCAGAGATTACAGGTGAGCCATCCCTGCGCCACTACAGTAACACTAGCTAATACCATAATATCACTCTATAGATTGTTTGGATTATCCCCCATCATGTTCCAATGTGATTTAACGCAGTAGGCCCATTGAGATCTGGGTTTGTTCCCCTCATTATTCCCATGACAAATCTTGGACCGCAGGACTTGCTCCGCACTCTGACTTTGGGCTCAGGCGCTGAATGATCCATTTTCTTACCAGCCCGCAGCATACCAAATGGATAAAACTGATCATCAGCAGCCCATGACTAGTTTTTTAAGAGAAAAAAAACAGCAGCAAAAAGTGATGATGAGGATGGCGCCTCACTCCCTAAGGGTGAGGGGGACACCAACATAAGCTCTGTAAATATCTGTACATTGCTCCTAAATATGCAAAGTAGTGTGCAGGAAACAAATAAAAAAAGTTTATACACTTATATCGCGAGATGTCTTCTTGCAGCACCACATTGACAGAGCTGGTGAACATATAAATGCCGCAGAACTTGACATATCTGAATTGGGGAATGGCCCTGCTGCATACTTCAAAATGCATCAATACCTTGAAAAACGTCTTGATTAATATAACACGCACCAAACATAAAGATCTCGAGCCAAGGTCACTCCACAATAATTTGCACATTCTGGGGGTCCCGGATTGCATGACTGTTGGACTGATGGAACTGTTTGTAGGAAATATGCTCCTCATTCTTGTTTGGCATAGACAACCTATCATCTATGTCCCTAGTGTAAAGGGTGCTTCGATCCCTGGGTGTTTGCCCTCCTCCAGCAGCACCATCCAGACCTATCATAGCGCGTGTGCTAAATTATAGGGTCCGGCACGCTATTTTTCAGCTGTCAATTGCTGTTCAAAATTCACAGCAGGCCTTCCTTGCATGCTTATATCCCAGTGACATAATACCGTAAAAGGTGTATCCTGTGGTTAACCAAAACCCTGTTCTAAGAGAGATAATTAAATATGGACAATTCTTTGGATTTCAAATAAACTGGGATAAGTTCATGATGGTCCACTGACGTGCACTGTATCCTAACAAATTATAAACTTCCCCATTTTTCGGTGTCATAATCCAACACTTTATCTCAGTAACATATATACCGAGACTCTGGACTACTTTTACATGCTAATTATGGCCCAGCACTCCACAAACTCAAGCAGCAAATACAACACTAGACTCCTCTCATTCCTTTTCTGTCATAGCAGACGTTTCCTACCCAGACTGCTTTACCTACTTGTAATTGCTCCACTGCCCCTTACAAACACCTTTTTCAGCACAATCTGCTCCATTTGTATTACTTTTGCATGGGCCAACAAAAAGGCTAGAATACGTTGAGCCATGCTTATACAACCTTACTCCAGTGGTGGAATGGCCACCCACAATTTAGAGTATTATTACTTCATCTCCCTATCCAAATATTTCTTTCAAGGGATTCACCCAGCATTTCATCTTCCCTCACATACTCACGAGAAACATATAGCAGGCGCCACTCCTTTGATCTAATGTATGAGGGCCATACAATACCATTACATTATTGTATAGAAGTTGGTAAGTGATTCCCATTTGGGAGGTGAGTAAGCCACCGCCTCATAATATAATAAATAGTTTTTGATTACAAATGCTAAACATCCTATATTACAGGTCTTGAAATTCGTCAATTCATTAGGTAAGCATTCTAAATGTTTCAATGAAGTAGACTAATCATGTATTTGTATATACAATCATCTTGAAGATCTGCATAGCCAACACGCATTTCGCCTCTTTTGATGCGCAGGCCTGAGTTCTGTTCAAGCCTTTCTTGTTTCAATGATTCGTGCTGTCTTCCGTAAGAAAAGGTTCCACTTCTGAACAACTTCACACTGTCAACAAGGGGGTCAGAGTGGTGGAATGGGGGTATAAAAGTACACCACTCATTATCAGTCAGATCAAGTCTCTGATTGATCGAACATTATCTATGCTCCAATTGGTTCCCAGAGACGGGCAACAGCCGCGGCCGCTGCAGGTAAGAGCGGTGGGGTCACGTGAGGGGGGATGACAACGAGGGACAATTAAATAAATAAATAATATCCCCTTGTGGTTGTCGCTCGAAATCCCCCTCACCTAGGACCACCTCTCCTACCTATAGCGGCCGCGGCTCGAGACGACCCTTTGAATGCAGACACAGTAGAATATTTCAGTCAAATATATTTTTTTTTACTATTTACATTTTTCTATTTCTCGAAATTCTCTTTTGGCTACTTGACTCGAGACTGAACAATCAAGGGCGAGGAGGTCAAAGACATTGGGAACCAGTAATCACATCAGATAAAATTCAATGGATTTGAGAAAACGCATTGTAAAATGAGGAACATGCATAGTTTTACCTCCTTCTAAATGTTATTGTTTTGCTTCTTCCAGAAGCTGACTTTTGATGAGGCCTACCAGAAGCTGGTTCAGACAGCTAAGGAAACGTCACACGATGAGGTAAGTATATTCACTCTGTTAATATATACCCGTGACTAACAGTACTTTCTTGGATTTGCTGATGTACACTTTTTAAAGCACAAACAGGCTTATTTCTTATGTAACGATCCAGCTTCTTAGTAAAAAGTGTTCCATGCTTTCCCACTTCAGTTATCTATTCATCCTTCAAACAGTACTGATTTTTCAGCATTTGTCATTTTGGTAAGACTCTTGCCCCTCGAGTACCATTCACCCAGTTAATTTGGAGGTATATCTGCTAAGGGTCATTTTTAATGTTTTCCAGCATATAGGATTTCAAAGTTCCACACATTTATTTTGTTGCATATATGACCTAGCAACCGTTGAACCATGATTTCTTTAAATATATTTTCTTTTCTCTGAACTCAATTTCTGGCTTATACTAATATGGAGTTGTGACCAACCGTTTGTCGGTGCTGACAGAATTAGTTTCCCTGGTTATAGTGTTGTATTAGAACTTCACAAATGCAATATATCCCTGTATGAGAAAATATTAGAAATAATTGTGAGTTGTTAGCGTCTACGACCCACACAACTGTGTCGTCTTTCTTATAAAGATAATATCCGATATATCCAAGAACAATAATGAACGAGTGAGTTGTAAGGTCTTTACCATATACTTTACAGGATTTTAAGTCTCACCCACAGATATAGTTTCCTCATGTGCAATCTAAACATCTGCGACTCGCCCGACTTTCTCCTCAAACTCATTTAGATAAAGTCCGCTCTATCCTAGACTAGTGCTGAACTCGGTGTGAGGGGATTAGTGCATACGTGCCATGTTTTTCCTCTGTAACTGATGTGGCATTTGAACAACAAAAATTAGATTATTTCTGACTTTCTCTTTTACCATTAGAACCCCCATCCTAGTGCTGTGGAAAGCGATGACGCAATCCAGGACATCGTAAGTAGTCATGGTTTCGGATAATAAAATCCAAAAAGCTCTTCCCTTCTCAGTGTGGGCTTGGCACACTGGAGAGAATTTACCCAAAGCAGAACACAATGCTATATCTGTTCATTTTGTACCCTATCTCCATTCAAGAAACTGATCAATGTCATTTGTGCTTATTGCCTTCCACCTGCAACCTTTTAAGACTCACTCCTTGAGCTTCATGTTCTCAACTTTCCCCTTTCCATGCATTTCCACTTAAACACTTCATCCACCGTCTGTATAAACAAGTATTGTAAACTTTTCCCAGCTTTTACTCGTCTTTGTGGACACTGCTAATTTCACCCAAAAATTCCATAACTAGATAATTCTTTGAATGATCGTACAGCGGTCCATTTACTATCAGCTAGAGCAATTTCTTGTGGGAGGGTTAACATCACCCAATCTCTCGAAATTTTCTTGTGTCTGCCACCCATGGCTCCTCTCCCAATGTCAACGTGATCAAGGACCATGGAAACTTAGGAATCACATCAATTAGAGCATTATGGATTTGTGGAAATGAATTTTAAAATGGTATACCTGAATGGCCCACTTTAAATAACCAAGAGAGTGTCATTGTCATCTAAGCATGCAACAATTCAGGTGATTAGCTGAATGGCCTACTTGCTGCAATACCCTGCTGTCAGGACAAAAGCCCAGGACACTTAGTGGTTTTTGATGTAGAGACTGAGACATGTCGGTAGAACATGAGGGTGTGGGGAAGACAATTTACCCAGGTGCACCCCATTATTGCACATTTTTAACCATACAAAGGACATCAACAATAGAGGGGAAACTGGATGTTCCTATCGTTTATCTTCCACTCATGCTCTTTACAGTGGCGGGTCGCCATGGGAGTGCTGCGGGGTGGTGAGGCAGGTGAGGGAAGTGCTGGTTGGGGGGGTAGTGCAGTCCGACATATGACGGACAGGGGTAAGGTAAGTAATTAAATAAATAAAACAATTTACATTGCGCGTGCTGCATCGCCAACTTGGCGATGCAGCGTGCGTAAGGTAAATTATTTTATTTATTTAATTACTTACCTTACTCCTGTCCGTCGTATGTCAGACTGCACTAACACCCACCCAGCCCCTCCACCACCCTCCCCACTGCCGAACAGCCCTGCCATGGCGAGCCGCTGCTGCTTTTGAAGTGTTTTGAACTGCTTTTACGTGGATCTGGCCTCATCTAAATAAAGGTGTCACTGCCGTCATGTGTTTTATGGAGACTATAATTGCACTTAGGAGAACTCTACATTAATTATCATAGTTTGTCATTCATAACAATTCTTTCTGACATTTTCTTTTGCCTTTAGAGTCTGCCTCCAAGTGCAGTGGATGGTGAAGACGTCACAAAGGTCGCAGTAAGTAGTTTTATCCTCGAATATATACTTCTCTTATGATAACAGTATAAAACGTTTCCCAGTTCTTTGAAACTAAATTCCGTCAGCTTAGACTTCCCAAAAGTAGAATTATTTTATAGAATTGTTTATATTGTAAAGTATCTCCAGTTAAAAAGCGACTCAATGTAATTTGTGCTCATTTTCTTCCTCTTCTCATCCTAAAAGACGCTGACTGCTTTAGCTCTTGATCTAAATCTCTCAATCTCTGCCTCTTCACTTGTATATTTTATCACCGCACCTTTTCTAGAAATCTGTTATTTTCAGCAACGATTTATATACTGTAGTATACAAAATTATGATGGATAGAACGCTTGAATTAATTTCAGCTATTGCTAATTACTCGGGGTTGAGTATTAGCCAATCGTTATTTAGCATATCACTGGGTTTAATCTGAATTAGCATGGTGGTACAAAAGATTGATGGGTTGGAATGCTACACCAAGCGACTGCCAGTGGTTAGACTAATTGCAATAATTCCTTCCATCATCTTTTATGTTATGTATATACTGTTACAATTTTTAGACTACTCATACACCTGTCCATTTCCCATCACCCAAATGTACTTCTTGTGGAGGTATTCCCATAGCTCGATTTCTTAAAATTATTTTCTGACTTGCACTTATGACTCCATCCCCAATGTAAGGAGGTACGGGGCATTAGAAACACAGTCACCACCTCAGATAAACTTCAATGATTTGTGAAATCCAAATGCCAAATTACCCGACATATAATTTTATTTTGTTGTAAATGTTAGTTCTTTTTTTGTTTCTTCCAGTTACCTACAACAAATATTGCTGACCAGAAGATGGATCAGCCAATTGAGGAAAAATCATTTGAAGAGGTTAGTATAATCAGTCTGTTGATATGTGTTTGTGAAAAGCTGAAGAATATCCTGTTTGGCACTGATTTGCTCATGCTAACCATGCTAAGAGGGAACTAGAGATACCCTTTGCCCATTATCAATGAGAGACGAGGGCCTGGTTCCAAGGTTAGATTTTCCACACTCACGACAGTCATTGTTTTGCTGAGGCACACATTGCAGAGTTATTTAAGACTAAAATATTGTGCACAGACTTTGGTACTTAGTATGATCTGTTCCCGGCTATTCCCTTCACACGTTCATCCCTCTGTTCTCTGATATAGGCAGCCATTATTAATTCTTTATGACTATTGCTCCTTTAGTCAAGTCCACTCCTCAGACATGAAGTACCAACTCTCCAAGGTCCTTTTTCGTCTTTTCCATTATGCAGCCTTTTGAACACATTCCCTTCCACATATTTATATATAAATCATCCCTGCCATTGAACTTTGATTCTTGAATATGTATTTGCTTTTGCGTAAACCCGGTTTAAAATATTTTGCCATAGTATATTTACGATTGCACATTATGGGTAATGAGTTAATAGTGGTGTTCAGTTTGTTTACTGTGCCTCCTAAAATGAAAAATGACCTCCAAAACCACACATTAGTAACAGAATGCCCACTCAAGGTATCCAAGGTATGAACATATTCATAGCTTAGAATGGGAAGTTCCATGGAGAGGTTGTGCTTTTCTGACATTTAAAAGTGTTTAATTTCGGGCTCACCCTGAAAAGCACATCCACTTAAGATCACTCACTCTTTTTATTCCTGCGTCCAGTGTGGGACCACAGAATCCATTTTGGAGATGATACTTCCTCCTAGCAGAACCCTGTCATAGTACTGCCAAAGTGCAGCCTAGTCAGGTGTGTTACACTGGGGTGGTCGTCCATTGACCTGCCTCAATCACCCACCTGACGCTAGGCGACGGGGAGTGACTACCACCCTCTGCAGGGTGCTGGAAGGTGACTTCCTGCGGGCCTCAAGCCTACTTCCTGGGACCTGAGTAGGCCTTGCAGCAGTGAGATCTTGGCGTCTGTCATGGGGGGTGGAGTGGTACAGCAAGGTGAGAGCCTGACCATCTGGGTTTGGGTGCTGCCGGGGCTACTGTAGTCTTGTGGTCGCAGCTGGGGTGCACAGGGGCTGCTGTGGCATGATGACTCGTTGCAAGGTGTGCGGAACACTGTGTGATCACCTGCCTCAACACAGGGGACTTGGATCGAGTCAACTGTCCCGTGGCACTGCGGGCTGTACCCGTGATAGAGCGCGCAGGTCACCTAACCAACAATTTCACTATATACGTATCGGGCCCATAAACTTCAATTTATCTTATACATTAATCAGGTGACCTTACACTCTACTACCAGTAACCCTAGTTCCTTTCCTATTTATTCCTACTGTACCCGACTTACCAATCCACTGTTACGGGTACCTATGATCACAATGGATCAGGGAGCTAGCTGTAAAAGAAAGGCATTCAACACAATATATTCTTCTGCATTAAATGACCACAGACTACTGGGAAGTTTTAAAGATTTTATCTAAATTTCAGATTCAGAAAGCATACAGTTTATTACCAATAAGCAATCAATAATCAAGATAACGAACAGCACATAACCATAAAGAAAGTAAATCAGGGCAACCATTTATGAGTCTAAAGAAAAATAAGAAACAATTACATATGCTAAGCAGATTTTCAGGACTGGAAACTCGAGAATAGATAACTATAGGTGGGGCAGACTTAGGCACAACTAGAATTTCACTACTGGGAAATACTTCAAAGGTTGGGTGAAAGTTTGGAAATCCTATACATCTATAGGAAGGGTAAGAATGGAACACGCTATAATTCTAGGAGTATCAATTCAGTTAGCACAAAGAAGAAAATTATAAACCACATCTAATTCATAAACGGTATGAAGAGTTGTGCTTAAAGGAAGGGTAACATAGGAACATGCTAGAAAACAGCAATAACGTATGAGCTTTCATTCAGTAGCTTTGCGAAAGCATGGAAAATCAACTATGCGCAAAGGTATGTCTTTATTAAAGCAAAAGACAGAAGAAATAGAAGGTGCAGTATAGAGTTTTTCAGTACTATATTTACCTAGAATGGTGTGAAGACCAACCCTGGCCACGGATCAGTCAAGGACAGGAAATACCCCAAGGAAGGACAGTAATCAATGGGACAGCAGGTGCAGAATGGACACCCCAGGACAGGACAGAAAACCCAGATTAGGATCAGGACAGGACCACCAAGGCACGACCAGCACCTGTAGTTTGGAAGCAACGCCTGCGCTCCACCCTCTCTGCAGCTATCGGCCAGAACCCCGATTGGGTTTGCGAACTCCCCAGCAAAGTGCTCCGCCAGCACTTAAGGTTTCTTTAGCAAAACCCCTTGAGTCTATGGAAATTATGGACAGAGTGCTCCGCAGCCCACTGTATCAGTCACCTATTGAGTGCGTTGGGTCAGTGACAGGTCAGCTATTTGGACAAGTTGGACAAATTCTCTAGCTAAACCTAGGCTAGTTATACTGTTTTCGGGTCAGTGTACCACCCCCCAAATGTTGCAAGTGTCAGAATCCCCAATTTCGATTGGTCCCCAAGTAGGATAGGTCAACACACCAATCATAGTTCACTTCTACAAGCCTAAATTAACATTTCTGGGACCGTCTATCGATTTTGGGGTTCCCATGAGATATTCTACAGAATACAATGAAACTAATACAAATGTATCTTTTGCGGTACAGCTCAGCTCCATCCTGCTGGGTCGCAGGTCACTTTCTCAGGAGCATCTTGACTGTGGCTGCCAGCTGGCTGTGTTCCACTGTTCAAGGTTGCCTTCCCTCTGCCAGGGTGACATGCGCAGTAAGGATTTTTAAGATGGGGTTTTCTTCCCTCCCAGGCCCATGAGTTGCGACACATGAAAAGTAAGCGAAAACAAATTAGAAATACAAGAAATAAAGGAATACACTGTATACCATGAATAGCTACTCTATACCCCTTTACTTTATATGAACTATTTGCATTAGGGTAAGTGCAACAGACAATGACATGAAAGCATCAGTGCAAGCGTCACCATGTGAGGACACAGGCAGCCATCTTAAAAGCCAGTGCGCAAGCGCAAAGGTTCCCACCAGAACTGCAAGTACGTCACGTCACGTGAGTGTGACTAACGCATGCGCAGAAAGAAAACCCGCTAAGCAGCGGCCATTTTTAGGAAGAAGAGTTATTAAATTACTAAACACATATGCAAGCGTCACTAGGACACCCCAATGTCAAAATAAAGGGAAATTAGTATGACAAACAGGTTAATTTACGTTGTTACATGTTATTTCGAGGTTCATGAATCCAAGCAAGTCGCGTAATATGCGAATCCTTGCTCCATCACCCGCACGTATAGGTGAGCCATCCCAGTGCCACTACAGTAACACTAGCACTGTGGAACCTTCTGTCTCCTAGAGTTTATACCCTAATATCACTCTATAGATTGTTTGGATTATTCATCATCATGTTCAACTGTGATTTAACACAGTAGGCCCCTTGAGATCTGGGTTTGTTCTCCTCATTATTCTCCTGACAAATCTTGGACTGCAGGACTTGCTCCGGCACTCCGACTTCTGGCACAGGCGCTAAATGCTCCATTTTCTTACCAGCCCGCAGCATACCAAATGGATAAAACTGATCATCGTCCATGACCAGTTTTTGAAGAGAAAAAAAACCAGCAGCAAAAAGTGATGATGAGGATGGCGCCTCTCTCTCTAAGGTCGAGGGGGGGCACAAATAAAATCTCCCCAGATATCTGTACCTAGCGCCTAAATATACAAAGTAGTCTGCAGGAAACAAATAAAAAAATGTATACACTTATATCGCGAGATTTTTTCTTGCAGCACCACATAGACAGAGCTGGTGAACATATAAATGGCGCAGAACTTGACATATCTGAATTGGGGGATGGCCCTGCTGTATACTTCAAAATGCATCAATACCTTGAAAAACGTCTTGATGGGAGTACTAGTCATTAAACATAACACTCACCAAACATAAAGATCTCGAGCCAAGGTCACTCCACAATGATTTGCACATTCTGTAGGTCGCGGATTCCATGACTGTTGGACTGATGGAACTGTTTGTAGGAAAGATGCTCCTCATTCTTGTTTGGCATAGATCCAGCAGCACCATTTAAACCTTTAATAGCGCGTGTGCTAAATTCTAGGGTCCGGCACGCTATTTTTCAGCTGTCAATTGCTGTTCAAAATTCACAGCAGGCCTTCCTTACATCCTTATATGCCAGAGACATAATACTGTAAAAGGTGTGTCCTGTGGTTAATCAAAACCCTGTTCTAAGAGAGATAATTAAATCTGGACAATTCTTTGGACTTCAAATTAACTGGGATAAGTCTATGATGGTCCACTGACGTGCACTGTATCCCAACAAATTATAAACTTCCCCATTTTTTGGTGTCATAATCCAACACTTAATCTCGGTAAACATATATACCAAGACTCTGCACTAGTTTTGCATGTTAATTATGGCCGAACCCTCCACAAACTCAAGCAGCAGATACAACACTAGGCTCCTCTCATTCTTTCTCTGTCATAGCAAGCGTTTCCTCCCCAGACTGCTTTACCTACTTGTAATTGCCCCACTGCCCCTTACAAACACCTTTTTCAGCTCAATCTGCTCCATTCCTTTTACTTTTGCATGGGCCAACAAACAGGCTAGAATACATTGAGCCATGCTGATACAACCTTACTCCAGGGATGGAATGGCCACCCACAATTTTGAGTATTATTACTTCATCTCCCAATCCAAATATTTCTTTCACTGGATTCACCCAGCATTTTATCTTCCCTCACATACTCACTAGAAAGATATAGCAGGTGCCACTCCTTTGATCTAATGTATGAGGGCCCTACAGTACGATTACACTATTGCATAGTAGTTGGTAAGTGATTCCCATTTGGGAGGTGGGTAAGCCACCACCTCATGATAAAATAAATACTTTTTG
Organism: Lissotriton helveticus; assembly: GCF_964261635.1. Classification (NCBI taxonomy): domain Eukaryota; kingdom Metazoa; phylum Chordata; class Amphibia; order Caudata; family Salamandridae; genus Lissotriton; species Lissotriton helveticus. The sequence goes on from NC_136062.1 coordinate 274,795,510, forward strand.
ATTACAAATGCTAAACATCCTATATTAAATGTCTTGAAATTCGTCAATTCATTAGGTAAGCATTCTACATTTTTCAATGAAGTAGATTAATCATCTATTTGTATATAAAATCATCTTGAAGATCTGCACAGCCAACACACGTTTCGCCGCTTTCTATGCGCAGGCCTGAGGTCTGTTCAAGACTTTCTTGTGTCAATGATTCGTGCTGTCTTCCGTAAGAAAAGGTCTCACTTCCGAACAGCTTCTCACTGTCAACAAGGGGGTCGGAGGGGTGGAATGGGGGAATAGAGGTACACCACTCATTATCAGTCAGATCAAGTCTCCGATTGGTCTAACATTATTTATGCTCCAATTGGTTCCCAGAGACGGGCACCAGCCGCGGCCGCTACAGGTAAAAGCTGTGAGGCGGTGGAGTCAGGTGAGGGGGGATTCCGAGAGATGACCACGAGGCAAAATTAAATAAATAAATAATTTCCCCTTGTGGTCATCTCTCAAAGCCACCCCCCCTCATCTAGTCCCACCTCTCCTACCTGTAGCAGCCGCGGCTGGAGACGACCCTTTGAATGCACACACAGTTTACCATTTCAGTCAAATATTTTTTTTTACTATTTAGATCCTTCTATTCCTCGAAATTCTCTTTTGGCTACTTGGCTCGAGACTGCACCATCAAGGGCGAGAAGGTCAAAGTCATTGGGAACCAGAAGTCACAACAGATAAAATTCTATGGATTTGAGAATACGAATTCTAAAATGAGGAACACGTGTAGTTTTACCTCATTATAAATGTTATTATTTTGCTTCTTCCCAGAAACTGACTTTTGATGAGGCCTACCAGAAGCTGGTTCAGACAGCTAAGGAAACGTCACACGATGAGGTAAGTATATTCACTCTGTTAATATATACCCGTGACTAATAGGACTTTCTTGGATTTGCTGATGCACACTTTTCAAAGCACAAACAGGCTTATTTCTTATGTAACGATCCAGCTTCTTAGTAAAAAGTGTTCCAGGCTTTCCACTTCAGTTATCTATTCATCCTTCAAACAGTTCTGATTTTTCAGCATTTGTCATTTTGGTAAGACTCTTGCCCCTTGAGTACCATTCACCCAGTTAATTTGGAGGTATATCTGCTAGGGGTCATTTTTAATGTTTTCCAGCATATAGGATTTCAAAGTTCCAAACATTTATTTTGTTGCATATATGACCTAGCAACCGTTGAACCAAGATTTCTTTAAATATATTTTCTTTTCTCTGAACTCAATTTCTGGCTTATACTAATATGGAGTTGGCACCAACCGTTTGTCGGTGCTGACAGAATTAGTTTCCCTGGTTATATTGTTGTATTAGAACTTCACAAATGCAATATATCCCTGTATGAGAAAATATTAGAAATAATCGTGAGTTGTTAGCGTCTACAACCCACACAACTGTGTCGTCTTTCTTATAAAGATAATATCCGATATATCCAAGAACAATAATGAACGAGTTGTAAGGTCTTTACCACATACTTTATAGGATTTTAAGTCTCACCCACAGATATAGTTTCCTCATGTGCAATCTAAACATCTGCGACTCGCCCGACTTTCTCCTCAAACTCATTTAGATAAAGTCCGATCTATCCTAGACTAGTGCTGAACTTAATGTGAGGGGATTAGTGCATACGTGCCATGTTTTTCCTCTGTAACTGATGTGGCATTTGTACAACAAAAAATAGATTCTTTCTGACTTTCTCTTTTACCATTAGAACCCCCATCCTAGTGCTGTGGAAAGCGATGACGCAATCCAGGACATCGTAAGTAGTCATGGTTTCGGATAATAAAATCCAAAAAGCTCTTCCCTTCTCAGTGTCGGCTTGGCACACTGGAGAGAATTTACCCAAAGCAGAACACAATTCTATATCTGTTCATTTTGTACCCTATCTCCATTCAAGAAACTGATCAATGTCATGTGTGCTTATTGCCTTCCACCTGCAACCTTTGAAGACTCACTCCTTGAGCTTCATGTTCTCAACTTTCCCCTTTCCATGCATTTCCACTTAAACACTTCATCCACCGTCTGTATAAACAAGTATTGTAAATATTTCCCAGCTTTTACTGGACTTTGTGGACACTGCTAAATGCACCAAATATTTCCATAACTAGATAATTCTTTGAATGATTATACAGCGGTCCAATTACTATCAGCTAGAGCAATTTCTTGTGGGCGGGTTAACATCACCTCATTTCTCGAAATTTTCTTGTGTCTGCCACCCATGGCTCCTCTCCCAATGTCAACGTGATCAAGGACCATAGAAACTTAGGAATCACATAAATTAGAGCGTTAGGATTTATGAAAATGAATTTTAAAATGGTATACCTGAATGGCCTACTTTAAAAAACCAAGAGAGTGTCATTGTCATCTAAGCATGCAACAATTCAGGTGATTAGCTGAATGGCCTACTTGCTGCAATACCCTGCTGTCAGGACAAAAGCCCAGGACACAAAGTGGCCTTTGATGTAGAGACTGAGACATGTCGGTAGAACATGAGGGTGTGGGGAAGACAATTTACCCAGGTGCACCCCTCTATTGCACATTTTTAACCATACAAAGGATATCAACAATAGAGGGGAAACTGGATGTTCCTATCGTTTATCTGCCACTCATGCTCTTTACAGTGGCAGCTCGCCATGGGAGTGCTGCAGGGTGGTGAGGCGGGTGAAGGAAGGGCTGGCTGGGGGGGTAGTGCAGTCCGACATATGACGGACAGGGGTAAGGTAAGTAATTAAATAAATAAAACAATTTACCTTGCGCGTGCTGCATCGCCAACTTGGCGATGCAGCGTGCGTAAGGTAAATTCTTTTATTTATTTAATTACTTACCTTACTTCTGTCCGTCGTATGCCAGACTGCACTAACACCCACCCAGCCCCTCCCCCACCCTCCCCACTGCCGAACAGCACTGCCACGGCGAGCCGCTGCTGCTTTTGAAGTGTTTCATTCTACACTATACCTGTGTATGTTGGTTTTTAATTAGAGACTGTATCCTTTACTCCTTTTGAGAAAATGTTGTCTTTTACGTGGATCTGGCCTTATCTAAATAAAGGTGTCACTGCCGTCATGTGTTTTATGGAGACTATAATTGCACTTGTGAGAACTCTACATTAATTTTCATAGTTTGTCATTCATAACAATTCTTTCTGACATTTTCTTTTGCCTTTAGAGTCTGCCTCCAAGTGCAGTGGATGGTGAAGAAGTCACAAAGGTTGCAGTAAGTAGTTTTATCCTCGAATATATACTTCTCTTATGATAACAGTATAAAACGTTTCCCAGTTCTTTGAAACTAAATTCCGTCAGCTTAGACTTCCCAAAAGTAGAATTATTTTATAGAATTGTTTATATTGTAAAGTATCTCCAGTTAAAAAGCGACTCAATGTAATTTGTGCTCATTTTCTTCCTCTTCTCATCCTAAACGACGCTGACTGCTTTAGCTCTTGATCTAAATCTCTCAATCTCTGCCTCTTCACTTGTATATTTTATCACCGCACCTTTTCTAGAAATCTGTTATTTTCAGCAACGATTTATATACTGTAGTATACAAAATTATGATGGATAGAACGCTTGAATTAATTTCAGCTATTGTTAATTACTCGGGGTTGAGTATTAGCCAATCGTTATTTAGCATATCACTGGGTTTAATCTGAATTAGCATGGTGGTACAAAAGAATGATGGGTTGGAATGCTACACCAAGCGACTGCCAGTGGTTAGACTAATTGCAATAATTCCTTCCATCATCTTTTATGTTATGTATATACTGTTACAATTTTTAGACTACTCATACACCTGTCCGTTTCCCATCACCCAAATGTACTTCTTGTGGAGGTATTCCCATAGCTCGATTTCTTAAAATTATTTTCTGACTTGCACTTATGACTCCATCCCCAATGTAAGGAGGTACGGGGCATTAGAAACACAGTGACAACATCAGATAAACTTCAATGATTTGTGAAATCCAAATGCCAAATTACCCCACATATAATTTTATTTTGTTGTAAATGTTAGTTCTTTTTTTGTTTCTTCCAGTTACCTACAACAAATATTGCTGACCAGAAGATGGATCAGCCAATTGAGGAAAAATCATTTGAAGAGGTTAGTATAATCAGTCTGTTGATATGTGTTTGTGAAAAGCTGAAGAATATCCTGTTTGGCACTGATTTGCTCATGCTAACCATGCTAAGAGGGAACTAGAGATACCCTTTGCCCATTATCAATGAGAGACGAGGGCCTGGTTCCAAGGTTAGATTTTCCACACTCACGACAGTCATTGTTTTGCTGAGGCACACATTTCAGAGTCATTTAAGACTAAAATATTGTGCACAGACTTTGGTACTTAGTATGATCTGTTCCCGGCTATTCCCTTCACACGTTCATCCCTCTGTTCTCTGATATAGGCAGCCATTATTAATTCTTCAAGACTATTGCTCCTTTAGTCAAGTCTACTCCTCAGACATGAAGTACCAACTCTCCAAGGCCCTTTTTCGTCTTTTCCATTATGCAGCCTTTTGAACACATTCCCTTCCACATATTTATATATAAATCATCCCTGCCATTGAACTTTGATTCTTGAATATGTATTTGCTTTTGCGTAAAACCGGTTTAAAATATTTTGCCATAGTATATTTACGATTGCACATTATGGGTAATGAGTTAATAGTGGTGTTCAGTTTGTTTACTGTGCCTCCTAAAATTCATTTAGGGATTCATGAAAAATGACCTCCAAAACCACACATTAGTAACAGAATGCCCACTCAAGGTATCCAAGGTATGAACATATTCATAGCTTAGAATGGGGAGTTCCATGGAGAGGTTGTGCTTTTCTGACATTTAAAAGTGTTTAATTTCGGGCTCACCCTGAAAAGCACATCCACTTAAGAGCACTCACTCTTTTTATTCCTGCGTCCAGTGTGGGACAACAGAATCCGTTTTGGAGATGATACTTCCTCCAAGCAGAACCCTCTCATAGTACTGCCAAACTGCAGCCTAGTCAGGTGTGTTACACTGGGGAGGTCGTCCATTGACCTGCCTCAATCACCCACCTGACGCTAGGCGACGGGGAGTGACTACCACCCTCTGCAGGGTGCTGGAAGGTGACTTCCTGCGGGCCTCAAGCCTACTTCCTGGGACCTGAGTAGGCCTTGCAGCAGTGAGATCTTGGCGTCTGTCATGGGGGGTGGAGTGGTACAGCAAGGTGAGAGCCTGACAATCTGAGTTTGGGTGCTGCCGAGGCTACCGTAGTCTTGTGGCCGCAGCTGGGGTGCACAGGGGCTGCTGTGGCATGATGACTCGTTGCAAGGTGTGCGGAACACTGTGTGATCACCTGCCTCAACACAGGGGACTTGGATCGAGTCAACTGTCCCGTGGCACTGCGGGCTGTACCCGCGCCTATAAGTGAGCCATCCCAGTGCCACTACAGTAACACTAGCACTGTGGAACCTTCTGTCTCCTAGAGTTTATACCCTAATATCACTCTATAGATTGTTTGGATTATTCATCATCATGTTCAACTTTGATTTAACACAGTAGGCCCCTTGAGATCTGGGTTTGTTCCCCTCATTATTCTCCTGACAAATATTGGACTGCAGGACTTGCTCCGGCACTCCGACTTCTGGCACAGGCGCTAAATGCTCCATTTTCTTACCAGCCCGCAGCATACCAAATGGATAAAACTGATCATCGTCCATGACCAGTTTTTGAAGAGAAAAAAAACCAGCAGCAAAAAGTGATGATGAGGATGGCGCCTCTCTCTCTAATGTCGAGGGGGGCACAAATAAAAGCTCCCCAGATATCTGTACCTTGCGCCTAAATATGCAAAGTAGTCTGCAGGAAACAAATAAAAAAATGTATACACTTATATCGCGAGCTTTCTTCTTGCAGCACCACATAGACAGAGCTGGTGAACATATAAATGGCGCAGAACTTGACATATCTGAATTGGGGGATGGCCCTGCTGTATACTTCAAAATGCATCAATACCTTGAAAAACGTCTTGATGGGAGTACTAGTCATTAAACATAACACTCACCAAACATAAAGACCTCGAGCCAAGGTCACTCCACAATGATTTGCACATTCTGTAGGTCCCGGATTCCATGACTGTTGGACTGATGGAACTGTTTGTAGGAAAGATGCTCCTCATTCTTGTTTGGCATAGATCCAGCAGCACCATCTAAACCTATCATAGCGCGTGTGCTAAATCCTAGAGTCCGGCACGCTATGTTTCAGCTGTCAATTGCTGTTCAAAATTCACGGCAGGCCTTCCTTACATCCTTATATGCCAGAGACATAATACTGTAAAAGGTGTATCCTGTGGTTAACCAAAACCCTGTTCTAAGAGAGATAATTAAATCTGGACAATTCTTTGGACTTCAAATTAACTGGGATAAGTCTACTGACGTGCACTGTATCCCAACAAATTATAAACTTCCCCATTTTTTGGTGTCATAATCCAACACTTAATCTTGGTAAACATATATACCAAGACTCTGCACTAGTTTTGCATGTTAATTATGGCCGAACCCTCCACAAACTCAAGCAGCAGATACAACACTAGGCTCCTCTCATTCTTTCTCTGTCATAGCAGGCGTTTACTACCCAGACTGCTTTACCTACTTGTAATTGCCCCACTGCCCCTTACAAACACCTTTTTCAGCTCAATCTGCACCATTCCTTTTACTTTTGCAGGGGCCAACAAACAGGCTAGAATACATTGAGCCATGCTGATACAACCTTACTCCAGGGATGGAATGGCCACCCTCAATTTAGAGTAATATTACTTCATCTCCCAATCCAAATATTTCTTTCACTGGATTCACCCAGCATTTTATCTTCCCTCACATACTCACTAGAAAGATATAGCAGGCGCCACTCCTTTGATCTAATGTATGAGGGCCCTACAGTACCATTACACTATTGTATAGTAGTTGGTAAGTGATTCCCATTTGGTAGGTGAGTAAGCCACCGCCTCATGATAAAATAAATACTTTTTGATTACAAATGCTAAACATCCTATATTACAGGTCTTGAAATTCGTCAATTCATTAGGTAAGCATTCTACATTTTTCAATGAAGTAGATTAATCATCTATTTGTATATAAAATCATCTTGAAGATCTGCACAGCCAACACACGTTTCGCAGCTTTCTATGCACAGGCCTGAGGTCTGTTCAAGGCTTTCTTGTGTCAATGATTCGGGCTGTCTTCCGTAAGAAAAGGTCTCACTTCCGAACAGCTTCTCACTTTCAACAAGGGGGTCGGAGGGGTGGAATGGGGGAATAGAGGTACACCACTCATTATCAGTCAGATAAAGTCTCCGATTGGTCTAACATTATTTATGCTTCAATTGGTTCCCAGAGATGGGCACCAGCCGCGGCCGCTATAGGTAAGGTAAAAGCTGTGAGGCGGTGGGGCCATGTGAGGGGGGATTCCGAGAGATGACCACGAGGCAAAATTAAATGAATAAATATTTTCCCCTTGTGGTCATCTCTCAAAGCCACACCCCCCTCACCTAGTCTCAGTTCTCCTACCTGTAGCAGCCGCGGCTGGAGACGACCCTTTGAATGCACACACAGTTGACCATTTCAGTCAAATATTTTTTTTTACTATTTACATCCTTCTATTCCTCGAAATTCCCTTTTGGCTACTTGGCTCGAGACTGCACCATCAAGGGCGAGAAGGTCAAAGTCATTGGGAACCAGAAGTCACAACAGATAAAATTCAATGGATTTGAGAATACGAATTCTAAAATGAGGAACACGTGTAGTTTTAACTCCTTATAAATGTTATTATTTTGCTTCTTCCAGAAACTGACTTTTGATGAGGCCTACCAGAAGCTGGTTCAGACAGCTAAGGAAACGTCTCACGATGAGGTAAGTATATTCACTCTGTTAATATATACCCGTGACTAACAGGACTTTCGTGGATTTGCTGATGCACACTTTTCACAGCACAAACAGGCTTATTTCTTATGTAACGATCCAGCTTCTTATTAAAAAGTGTTCCAGGCTTTCCACTTCAGTTATCTATTCATCCTTCAAACAGTTCTGATTTTTCAGCATTTGTCATTTTGGTAAGACTCTTGCCCCTTGAGTACCATTCACCCAGTTAATTTGGAGGTATATCTGCTAGGGGTCATTTTTAATGTTTTCCAGCATATAGGATTTTAAAGTTCCAAACATTTATTTTGTTGCATATATGACCTAGCAACCGTTGAACCATGATTTCTTTAAATATATTTTCTTTTCTCTGAACTCAATTTCTGGCTTATACTAATATGGAGTTGGCACCAACCGTTTGTCGGTGCTGACAGAATTAGTTTCCCTGATTATAGTGTTGTATTAGAACTTCACAAATGCAATATATCCCTGTATGAGAAAATATTAGAAATAATTGTGAGTTGTTAGCGTCTAAGACCCACACATTTGTGTCGTCTTTCTTATAAAGATAATATCCGATATATCCAAGAACAATAATGAACGAGTTGTAAGGTCTTTACCACATACTTTACAGGATTTTAAGTCTCACCCACAGATATAGTTTCCTCATGTGCAATCTAAACATCTGCGACTCGCCCGACTTTCTCCTCAAACTCATTTAGATAAAGTCCGATCTCTCCTAGACTAGTGCTGAACTTCATGGGAGGGGATTAGTGCATACGTGCCATGTTTTTCCTCTGTAACTGATGTGGCATTTGTACAACAAAAATTAGATTCTTTCTGACTTTCTCTTTTACCATTAGAACCCCCATCCTTGTGCTGTGGAAAGCGATGACGCAATCCAGGACATCGTAAGTAGTCATGGTTTCGGATAATAAAATCCAAAAAGCTCTTCCCTTCTCAGTGTGGGCTTGGCACACTGGAGAGAATTTACCCAAAGCAGAACACAATTCTATATCTGTTCATTTTGTACCCTATCTCCATTCAAGAAACTGATCAATGTCATTTGTGCTTATTGCCTTCCACCTGCAACCTTTGAAGACTCACTCCTTGAGCTTCATGTTCTCAACTTTCCCCTTTCCATGCATTTCCACTTAAACACTTCATCCACCGTCTGTATAAACAAGTATTGTAAATATTTCCCAGCTTTTACTGGACTTTGTGGACACTGCTAATTGCACCAAATATTTCCATAACTCGATAATTCTTTGAATGATCATACAGCGGTCCAATTACTATCAGCTAGAGCAATTTCTTGTGGGCAGGTAAACATCACCCCATTTCTCGAAATTTTCTTGTGTCTGCCACCCATGGCTCCTCTCCCAATGTCAACGTGATCAAGGACCATAGAAACTTAGGAATCACATAAATTAGAGCGTTATGGATTTGTGAAAATGAATTTTAAAATGGTTTACCTGAATGGCCTACTTTAAAAAACCAAGAGAGTGTCATTGTCATCTAAGCATGCAACAATTCAGGTGATTAGCTGAATGGCCTACTTGCTGCAATACCCTGCTGTCAGGTCAAAATCCCAGGACACTTAGTGGCCTTTGATGTAGAGACTGAGACATGTCGGTAGAACATGAGGGTGTGGGGAAGACAATTTACCCAGGTGCACCCCACTATTGCAAATTTTTAACCATACAAAGGACATCAACAATAGAGGGGAAACTGGATGTTCCTATCGTTTATCTTCCACTCATGCTCTTTACAGTGGCAGCTCGCAATGGGAGTGCTGCGGGGTGGTGAGGCGGTGAGGGAAGGGCTGGCTGGGGGGGTAGTGCAGTCTGACATATGACCGACAGGGGTAAGGTAAGTAATTAAATAAATAAAACAATTTACCTTGCGCATGCTGCATCGCCAACTTGATGATGCAGCGTGCGTAAGGTAAATTATTTTATTTATTTAATTACTTACCTTACTCCTGTCCGTCGTATGTCAGACTGCACTAACACCCACCCAGCCCCTCCCCCACCCTCCCCACTGCCGAACAGCACTGCCACAGCGAGCCGCTGCTGCTTTTGAAGTGTTTCATTCTACACTATACCTGTGTATGTTGGTTTTTAATTAGAGACTGTATCCTTTACTCCTTTTGAGAAAATGTTGTCTTTTACGTGGATCTGGCCTTATCTAAATAAAGGTGTCACTGCCGTTATGTGTTTTATGGAGACTATAATTGCACTTGTGAGAACTCTACATTAATTTTCATAGTTTGTCATTCATAACAATTCTTTCTGACATTTTCTTTTGCCTTTAGAGTCTGCCTCCAAGTGCAGTGGATGGTGAAGAAGTCACAAAGGTCATAGTAAGTAGTTTTATCCTCGAATATATACTTCTCTTATGATAACAGTATAAAACGTTTCCCAGTTCTTTGAAACTAAATTCCGTCAGCTTAGACATCCCAAAAGTAGAATTATTTTATAGAATTGTTTATATTGTAAAGTAGCTCCAGTTAAAAAGCGACTCAATGCAATTTGTGCTCCTTTTCTTCCTCTTCTCATCCTAAAAGACGCTGACTGTTTTAGCTCTTGATCTAAATCTGTCAATCTCTGCCTCTTCACTTGTATATTTTATCACCGCAACTTTTCTAGAAATCTGTTATTTTCAGCAACGATTTATATACTGTAGTATACAAAATTATGATGGATAGAACGCTTGAATTAATTTCAGCTATTGTTAATTACTCGGGGTTGAGTATTAGCCAATCGTTATTTAGCATATCACTGGGTTTAATCAGAATTAGCATGGTGGTACAAAAGAATGATGGGTTGGAGTGCTACACCAAGCGACTGCCAGTGGTTAGACTAATTGCAATAATTCCTTCCATCATCTTTTATGTTATGTATATACTGTTACAATTTTTAGACTACTCATACACCTGTCCGTTTCCCATCACCCAAATGTACTTCTTGTGGAGGTATTCCCATAGCTCGATTTCTTAAAATTATTTTCTGACTTGCACTTATGACTCCATCCCCAATGTAAGGAGGTACGGGGCATTAGAAACACAGTGACCACATCAGATAAACTTCAATGATTTGTGAAATCCAAATGCCAAATTACCCCACATATAATTTTATTTTGTTGTAAATGTTAGTTCTTTTTTTGTTTCTTCCAGTTACCTACAACAAATATTGCTGACCAGAAGATGGATCAGCCAATTGAGGAAAAATCATTTGAAGAGGTTAGTATAATCAGTCTGTTGATATGTGTTTGTGAAAAGCTGAAGAATATTCTGTTTGGCACTGATTTGCTCATGCTAACCATGCTAAGAGGGAACTAGAGTTACCCTTTGCCCATTATCAATGAGAGACGAGGGCATGGTTCCAAGATTAGATTTTCCACACTCACGACAGTCAATGTTTTGCTGAGGCACACATTTCAGAGTCATTTAAGACTAAAATATTGTGCACAGACTTTGGTACTTAGTATGATCTGTTCCCGGCTATTCCCTTCACATGTTCATCCCTCTGTTCTCTGATATAGGCAGCCATTATTAATTCTTTATGACTATTGCTCCTTTAGTCAAGTCCACTCCTCAGACATGAAGTACCAACTCTCCAAGGTCCTTTTTCGTCTTTTCCATTATGCAGCCTTTTGAACACATTCCCTTCCACATTTTTATATATAAATCATCCCTGCCATTGAACTTTGATTCTTGAATATGTATTTACTTTTGCGTAAACTCGGTTTAAAATATTTTGCAATAGTATATTTACGATTGCACATTATGGGTAATGAGTTAATAGTGGTGTTCAGTTTGTTTACTGTGCCTCCTAAAATTCATTTAGGGATTCATGAAAAATGACCTCCAAAACCACACATTAGTAACAGAATGCCCACTCAAGGTATCCAAGGTATGAACATATTCCTAGCTTAGAATGGGGAGTTCCATGGAGAGGTTGTGCTTTTCTGACATTTAAAAGTGTTTAATTTCGGGCTCACCCTGAAAAGCACATCCACTTAAGAGCACTCACTCTTTTTATTCCTGCGTCCAGTGTGGGACCACAGAATCCATTTTGGAGATGATACTTCCTCCTAGCAGAACCCTGTCATAGTACTGCCAAACTGCAGCCTAGTCAGGTGTGTTACACTGGGGAGGTCGTCCATTGACCTGCCTCAATCACCCACCTGACGCTAGGCGACGGGAAGTGACTACCACCCTCTGCAGGGTGCTGGAAGGTGACTTCCTGCGGGCCTCAAGCCTACTTCCTGGGACCTGAGTAGGCCTTGCAGCAGTGAGATCTTGGCGTCTGTCATGGGGGAGTGGAGTGGTACAGCAAGGTGAGAGCCTGACCATCTGGGTTTCGGTGCTGCCGAGGCTACCGTAGTCTTGTGGCCGCAGCTGGGGTGCAAAGGGGCTGCTGTGGCATGATGACACGTTGCAAGGTGTGCGGAACACTGTGTGATCACCTGCCTCAACACAGGGGACTTGGATCGAGTCAACTGTCCCTTGGCACTGCGGGCTGTACCCGCGCTTATAGGTGAGCCATCCCAGTGCCACTACAGTAACACTAGCACTGTGGAACCTTCAGGACTTGCTCCGGCACTCCGACTTCTGGCACAGGCGCTGAATGCTCCATTTTCCTACCAGCCCGCAGCATACCAAATGGATAAAACTGATCATCGTCCATGACCAGTTTTTGAAGAGAAAAAAAACCAGCAGCAAAAATTGATGATGAGGATGGCGCCTCTCTCTCTAAGGTCAAGGGGGGCACAAAGAAAAGCTCCCCAGATATCTGTACCTTGCGCCTAAATATGCAAAGTAGTCTGCAGGAAACAAATAAAAAAATGTATACACTTATATCGCGAGCTTTCTTCTTGCAGCACCACATAGACAGAGCTGGTGAACATATAAATGGCGCAGAACTTGACATATCTGAATTGGGGGATGGCCCTGCTGTATACTTCAAAATGCATCAATACCTTGAAAAACGTCTTGATGGGAGTACTAGTCATTAAACATAACACTCACCAATATAAAGATCTCGAGCCAAGGTCACTCCACAATGATTTGCACATTCTGTAGGTCCCGGATTCCATGACTGTTGGACTGATGGAACTGTTTGTAGGAAAGATGCTCCTCATTCTTGTTTGGCATAGATCCAGCAGCACCATCTAAACCTATCATAGCGCGTGTGCTAAATTCTAGAGTCCGGCACGCTATTTTTCAGCTGTGAATTGCTGTTTAAAATTCACAGCAGGCCTTCTTACATCCTTATATGCCAGAGACATAATACTGTAAAAGGTGTATCCTGTGGTTAAACAAAACCCTGTTCTAAGAGAGATAATTAAATCTGGACAATTCTTTGGACTTCAAATTAACTGGGATAAGTCTACTGACGTGCACTGTATCCCAACAAATTATAATCTTCCCCATTTTTTGGTGTCATAATCCAACACTTAATCTTGGTAAACATATATACGAAGACTCTGCACTAGTTTTGCATGTTAATTATGGCCGAACCCTCCACAAACTCAAGCAGCAGATACAACACTAGGCTCCTCTCATTCTTTCTCTGTCATAGCAGGCGTTTCCTCCCCAGACTGCTTTACCTACTTGTAATTGCCCCACTGCCCCTTACAAACACCTTTTTCAGCTCAATCTGCTCCATTCCTTTTACTTTTGCATGGGCCAACAAACAGGCTAGAATACATTGAGCCATGCTGATAGAACCATTACTCCAGGGATGGAATGGCCACCCTCAATTTAAAGTGTTATTACTTCATCTCCCAATCCAAATATTTCTTTCACTGGATTCACACAGCATTTTATCTTCCCTCACATACTCACTAGAAAGATATAGCAGGCGCCACTCCTTTGATCTAATGTATGAGGGCCCTACAGTACCATTACACTATTGTATAGTAGTTGGTAAGTGATTCCCATTTGGTAGGTGAGTAAGCCACCGCCTCATGATAAAATAAATACTTTTTGATTACAAATGCTAAACATCCTATATTACAGGTCTTGAAATTCGTCAATTCATTAGGTAAGCATTCTACATTTTTCAATGAAGTAGATTAATCATCTATTTGTATATAAAATCATCTTGAAGATCTGCACAGCCAACACACGTTTCGCCGCTTTCTATGCGCAGGCCTGAGGTCTGTTCAAGGTTTTCTTGTGTCAATGATTCGGGCTGTCTTCCGTAAGAAAAGGTCTCACTTCCGACAGCTTCTCACTTTCAATAAGGGGGTTGGAGGGGTGGAATGGGGGAATAGAGGTACACCACTCATTATCATTCAGATCAAGTCTCCGATTGGTCTAACATTATTTATGCTCCAATTGGTTCCCAGAGACGGGCATCAGCCGCGGCCGCTACAGGTAAAAGCTGTGAGGCGGTGGGGCCAGGTGAGGGGGGATTCCGAGAGATGACCACGAGGCAAAATTAAATGAATAAATAATTTCCCCTTGTGGTCATCTCTCAAAGCCACACCCCCCTCATCTAGTCCCACCTCTCCTACCTGTAGCAGCCGCGGCTGAAGACGACCCTTTGAATGCACACACAGTTGACCATTTCAGTCAAATATTTTTTTTTACTATTTACATCCTTCTATTCCTCGAAATTCTCTTTTGGCTACTTGGCTCCAGACTGCACCATCAAGGGCGAGAAGGTCAAAGTCATTGGGAACCAGAAGTCACAACAGATAAAATTCAATGGATTTGAGAATACGAATTCTAAAATGAGGAACACGTGTAGTTTTAACTCCTTATAAATGTTATTGTTTTGCTTCTTCCAGAAACTGACTTTTGATGAGGCCTACCAGAAGCTGGTTCAGACAGCTAAGGAAACGTCTCACGATGAGGTAAGTATATTCAGTCTGTTAATATATACCCGTGACTAACAGGACTTTCTTGGATTTGCTGATGCACACTTTTCAAAGCACAAACAGGCTTATTTCTTATGTAACGATCCAGCTTCTTAGTAAAAAGTGTTCCAGGCTTTCCACTTCAGTTATCTATTCATCCTTCTAACAGTTCTGATTTTTCAGCATTTGTCATTTTGGTAAGACTCTTGCCCCTTGAGTACCATTCACCCAGTTAATTTGGAGGTATATCTTCTAGGGGTCATTTTTAATGTTTTCCAGCATATAGGATTTCAAAGTTCCAAACATTTATTTTGTTGCATATATGACCTAGCAACCGATGAACCATGATTTCTTTAAATATATTTTCTTTTCTCTGAACTCAATTTCTGGCTTATACTAATATGGAGTTGGCAGCAACCGTTTGTCGGTGCTGACAGAATTAGTTTCCCTGGTTATAGTGTTGTATTAGAACTTCACAAATGCAATATATCCCTGTATGAGAAAATATTAGAAATAATTGTGAGTTGTTAGCGTCTACGACCCACACAACTGTGTCGTATTTCTTATAAAGATAATATCCGATATATCCAAGAACAATAATGAACGAGTTGTAAGGTCTTTACCACATACTTTACAGGATTTTAAGTCTCACCCACAGATATAGTTTCCTCATGTGCAATCTAAACATCTGCGACTCGCCCGACTTTCTCCTCAAACTCATTTAGATAAAGTCCGATCTATTCTAGACTAGTGCTGAACTTGATGTGAGGGGATTAGTGCATACGTGCCATGTTTTTCCTCTGTAACTGATGTGGCATTTGTACAACAAAAATTAGATTCTTTCTGACTTTCTCTTTTACCATTAGAACCCCCATCCTAGTGCTGTGGAAAGCGATGACGCAACCCAGGTCATCGTAAGTAGTCATGGTTTCAGATAATAAAATCCAAAAAGCTCTTCCCTTCTCAGTGTGGGCTTGGCACACTGGAGAGAATTTACCCAAAGCAGAACACAATTCTATATCTGTTCATTTTGTACCCTATCTGCATTCAAGAAACTGATCAATGTCATTTGTGCTTATTGCCTTCCACCTGCAACCTTTGAAGACTCACTCCTTGAGCTTCATGTTCTCAACTTTCCCCTTTCCATGCATTTCCACTTAAACACTTCATCCACCGTCTGTATAAACAAGTATTGTAAATATTTCCCAGCTTTTACTGGACTTTGTGGACACTGCTAATTGCACCAAATATTTCCATGACTCGATAATTCTTTGAATGATCGTACAGCGGTCCAATTACTATCAGCTAGAATAATTTCTTGTGGGCGGGTTAACATCACCCTATTTCTCGACATTTTCTTGTGTCTGCCACCCATGGCTCCTCTCCCAATGTCATCGTGATCAAGGACCATAGAAACTTAGGAATCACATAAATTAGAGCGTTATGGATTTGTGAAAATGAATTTTAAAATGGTATACCTGAATGGCCTACTTTAAAAAACCAAGAGAGTTTCATTGTCATCTAAGAATGCAACAATTCAGGTGATTAGCTGAATGGCCTACTTGCTGCAATACCCTGCTGTCAGGTCAAAATCCCAGGACACTTAGTGGCCTTTGATGTAGAGACTGAGACATGTCGGTAGAACATGAGGGTGTGGGGAAGACAATTTGCCCAGGTGCACCCCATTATTGCACATTTTTAACCATACAAAGGACATCAACAATAGAGGGGAACCTGGATGTTCCTATCGTTTATCTGCCACTCATGCTCTTTACAGTGGCAGCTCGCCATGGGAGTGCTGCGGGGTGGTGAGGCGGGTGAAGGAAGGGCTGTCTGGGGGGGTAGTGCAGTCCGACATATG
The DNA here is from genome assembly GCF_964261635.1 of Lissotriton helveticus. Lineage (NCBI taxonomy): Eukaryota > Metazoa > Chordata > Amphibia > Caudata > Salamandridae > Lissotriton > Lissotriton helveticus. The sequence goes on from NC_136062.1 coordinate 274,812,148, forward strand.
ACGGACAGGGGTAAGGTAAGTAATTAAATAAATAAAACAATTTACCTTGCGCGTGCTGCATCGCCAACTTGGCGATGCAGCGTGCGTAAGGTAAATTCTTTTATTTATTTAATTACTTACCTTACTTCTGTCCGTCGTATGTCAGACTGCACTAACACCCACCCAGCCCCTCCCCCACCCTCCCCACTGCCGAACAGCACTGCCACGGCGAGCCGCTGCTGCTTTTGAAGTGTTTTATTCTACACTATACCTGTGTATGTTGGTTTTTAATTAGAGACTGTATCCTTTTGAGAAAATGTTGTCTTTTACGTGGATCTGGCCTTATCTAAATAAAGGTGTCACTGCCGTCATGTGTTTTATGGAGACTATAATTGCACTTGTGAGAACTCTACATTCATTTTCATAGTTTGTCATTCATAACAATTCTTTCTGACATTTTCTTTTGCCTTTAGAGTCTGCCTCCAAGTGCAGTGGATGGTGAAGAAGTCACAAAGGTCGCAGTAAGTAGTTTTATCCTCGAATATATACTTCTCTTATGATAACAGTATAAAACGTTTCCCAGTTCTTTGAAACTAAATTCTGTCAGCTTAGACTTCCCAAAAGTAGAATTATTTTATAGAATGGTTTATATTGTAAAGTATCTCCAGTTAAAAAGCGACTCAATGTAATTTGTGCTCATTTTCTTCCTCTTCTCATCCTAAACGACGCTGACTGCTTTAGCTCTTGATCTAAATCTCTCAATCTCTGCCTCTTCACTTGTATATTTTATCACCGCACCTTTTCTAGAAATCTGTTATTTTCAGCAATGATTTATATACTGTAGTATACAAAATTATGATGGATAGAACGCTTGAATTAATTTCAGCTATTGTTAATGACTCGGGGTTGAGTATTAGCCAATCGTTATTTAGCATATCACTGGGTTTAATCTGAATTAGCATGGTGGTACAAAAGAATGATGGGTTGGAATGCTACACCAAGCGACTGCCAGTGGTTAGACTAATTGCAATAATTCCTTCCATCATCTTTTATGTTATGTATATACTGTTACAATTTTTAGACTACTCATACACCTGTCCGTTTCCCATCACCCAAATGTACTTCTTGTGGAGGTATTCCCATAGCTCGATTTCTTAAAATTATTTTCTGACTTGCACTTATGACTCCATCCCCAATGTAAGGAGGTACGGGGCATTAGAAACACAGTGACCACATCAGATAAACTTCAATGATTTGTGAAATCCAAATGCCAAATTACCCCACATATAATTTTATTTTGTTGTAAATGTTAGTTCTTTTTTTGTTTCTTCCAGTTACCTACAACAAATATTGCTGACCAGAAGATGGATCAGCCAATTGAGGAAAAATCATTTGAAGAGGTTAGTATAATCAGTCTGTTGATATGTGTTTGTGAAAAGCTGAAGAATATCCTGTTTGGCACTGATTTGCTCATGCTAACCATGCTAAGAGGGAACTAGAGATACCCTTTGCCCATTATCAATGAGAGACGAGGGCCTGGTTCCAAGGTTAGATTTTCCACACTCACGACAGTCATTGTTTTGCTGAGGCACACATTTCAGAGTTATTTAAGACTAAAATATTGTGCACAGACTTTGGTACTTAGTATGATCTGTTCCCGGCTATTCCCTTCACACGTTCATCCCTCTGTTCTCTGATATAGGGAGCCATTATTAATTCTTTATGACTATTGCTCCTTTAGTCAAGTCCACTCCTCAGACATGAAGTACCAACTCTCCAAGGTCCTTTTTCGTCTTTTCCATTATGCAGCCTTTTGAACACATTCCCTTCCACATATTTATATATAAATCATCCCTGCCATTGAACTTTGATTCTTGAATATGTATTTGCTTTTGCGTAAACCCGGTTTAAAATATTTTGCCATAGTATATTTACGATTGCACATTATGGGTAATGAGTTAATAGTGGTGTTCAGTTTGTTTACTGTGCCTCCTAAAATGAAAAATGACCTCCAAAACCACACATTAGTAACAGAATGCCCACTCAAGGTATCCAAGGTATGAACATATTCATAGCTTAGAATGGGAAGTTCCATGGAGAGGTTGTGCTTTTCTGACATTTAAAAGTGTTTAATTTCGGGCTCACCCTGAAAAGCACATCCACTTAAGATCACTCACTCTTTTTATTCCTGCGTCCAGTGTGGGACCACAGAATCCATTTTGGAGATGATACTTCCTCCTAGCAGAACCCTGTCATAGTACTGCCAAAGTGCAGCCTAGTCAGGTGTGTTACACTGGGGTGGTCGTCCATTGACCTGCCTCAATCACCCACCTGACGCTAGGCGAAGGGGAGTGACTACCACCCTCTGCAGGGTGCTGGAAGGTGACTTCCTGCGGGCCTCAAGCCTACTTCCTGGGACCTGAGTAGGCCTTGCAGCAGTGAGATCTTGGCGTCTGTCATGGGGGGTGGAGTGGTACAGCAAGGTGAGAGCCTGACCATCTGGGTTTGGGTGCTGCCGAGGCTACTGTAGTCTTGTGGTCGCAGCTGGGGTGCACAGGGGCTGCTGTGGCATGATGACTCGTTGCAAGGTGTGCGGAACACTGTGTGATCACCTGCCTCAACACAGGGGACTTGGATCGAGTCAACTGTCCCGTGGCACTGCGGGCTGTACCCGTGATAGAGCGCGCAGGTCACCTAACCAACAATTTCACCATATACGTATCGGCCCATAAACTTCAATTTATCTTATACATTAATCAGGTGACCTTACACTCTACTACCAGTAACCCTAGTTCCTTTCCTATTTATTCCTACTGTACCCGACTTACCAATCCACTGTTACGGGTACCTATGATCACAATGGATCAGGGAGCTAGCTGTAAAAGAAAGGCATTCAACACAATATATTCTTCTGCATTAAATGACCACAGACTACTAGGAAGTTTTAAAGATTTTATCTAAATTTCAGATTCAGAAAGCATACAGTTTATTACCAATAAGCAATCAATAATCAAGATAACAAACAGCACATAACCATAAAGAAAGTAAATCAGGGCAACCATTTATGAGTCTAAAGAAAATAAGAAACAATAACATATGCTAAGCAGATTTTCAGGACTGGAAACTCGAGAATAGATAACTATAGGTGGGGCAGACTTAGGCACAACTAGAATTTCACTACTGGGAAATACTTCAAAGGTTGGGTGAAAGTTTGGAAATCCTATACATCTATAGGAAGGGTAAGATTGGAACACGCTATAATTCTAGGAGTATCAATTCAGTTAGCACAAAGAAGAAAATTATAAACCACATCTAATTCATAAACGGTATGAAGAGTTGTGCTTAAAGGAAGGGTAACATAGGAACATGCTAGAAAACAGCAATAACGTATGAGCTTTCAGTCAGTAGCTTTGCGAAAGCATGGAAAATCAACTATGCGCAGAGGTATGTCTTTATTAAAGCAAAAGACAGAAGAAATAGAAGGTGCAGTATAGAGTTTTTCAGTACTATATTTACCTAGAATGGTGTGAAGACCAACCCTGGCCACGGATCAGTCAAGGACAGGAAATACCCCAAGGAAGGACAGTAATCAATGGGACAGCAGGTGCAGAATGGACACCCCAGGACAGGACAGAAAACCCAGATTAGGATCAGGACAGGACCACCAAGGCACGACCAGCACCTGTAGTTTAAAAGCAACGCCTGCGCTCCACCCTCTCTGCAGCTATCGGCCAGAACCCCGATTGGGTTTGCGAACTCCCCAGCAAAGTGCTCCGCCAGCACTTAAGGTTTCTTTAGCAAAACCCCTTGAGTCTATGGAAATTATGGACAGAGTGCTCCGCAGCCCACTGTATCAGTCACCTATTGAGTGCGTTGGGTCAGTGACAGGTCAGCTATTCGGACAAGTTGGACAAATTCTCTAGCTAAACCTAGGCTAGTTATACTGTTTTCGGGTCAGTGTACCACCCCCCAAATGTTGCAAGTGTCAGAATCCCCAATTTCGATTGGTCCCCAAGTAGGATAGGTCAACACACCAATCATAGTTCACTTCTACAAGCCTAAATTAACATTTCTGGGACCGTCTATCGATTTTGGGGTTCCCATGAGATATTCTACAGAATACAATGAAACTAATACAAATGTATCTTTTGCGGTACAGCTCAGCTCCATCCTGCTGGGTCGCAGGTCACTTTCTCAGGAGCATCTTGACTGTGGCTGCCAGCTGGCTGTGTTCCACTGTTCAAGGTTGCCTTCCCTCTGCCAGGGTGACATGCGCAGTAAGGATTTTCAAGATGGGGTTTTCTTCCCTCCCAGGCCCATGAGTTGCGACACATGAAAAGTAAGCGAAAACAAATTAGAAATACAAGAAATAAAGGAATACACTGTATACCATGAATAGCTACTCTATACCCCTTTACTTTATATGAACTATTTGCATTAGGGTTAGTGCAACAGACAATGACATGAAAGCATCAGTGCAAGCGTCACCATGTGAGGACACAGGCAGCCATCTTAAAAGCCAGTGCGCAAGCGCAAAGGTTCCCACCAGAACTGCAAGTACGTCACGTCACGTGAGTGTGACTAACGCATGCGCAGAAAGAAAACCCGCTAAGCAGCGGCCATTTTTAGGAAGAAGAGTTATTAAATTACTAAACACACATGCAAGCGTCACTAGGACACCCCAATGTCAAAATAAAGGGAAATTAGTATGACAAACAGGTTGAATTACGTTGTTACATGTTATTTCGAGGTTCATGAATCCAAGCAAGTCGCGTAATATGCGAATCCTTGCTCCATCACCCGCACCTATAGGTGAGCCATCCCAGTGCCACTACAGTAACACTAGCACTGTGGAACCTTCTGTCTCCTAGAGTTTATACCCTAATATCACTCTATAGATTGTTTGGATTATTCATCATCATGTTCAACTGTGATTTAACACAGTAGGCCCCTTGAGATCTGGGTTTGTTCTCCTCATTATTCTCCTGACAAATCTTGGACTGCAGTACTTGCTCCGGCACTCCGACTTCTGGCACAGGCGCTAAATGCTCCATTTTCTTACCAGCCCGCAGCATACCAAATGGATAAAACTGATCATCGTCCATGACCAGTTTTTGAAGAGAAAAAAAACCAGCAGCAAAAAGTGATGATGAGGATGGCGCCTCTCTCTCTAAGGTCGAGGGGGGCACAAATAAAAGCTCCCCAGATATCTGTACCTAGCGCCTAAATATGCAAAGTAGTCTCCAGGAAACAAATAAAAAAATGTATACACTTATATCGCGAGCTTTTTTCTTGCAGCACCACATAGACAGAGCTGGTGAACATATAAATGGCGCAGAACTTGACATATCTGAATTGGGGGATGGCCCTGCTGTATACTTCAAAATGCATCAATACCTTGAAAAACGTCTTGATGGGAGTACTAGTCATTAAACATAACACTCACCAAACATAAAGATCTCGAGCCAAGGTCACTCCACAATGATTTGCACATTCTGTAGGTCGCGGATTCCATGACTGTTGGACTGATGAAACTGTTTGTAGGAAAGATGCTCCTCATTCTTGTTTGGCATAGATCCAGCAGCACCAATTAAACCTATCATAGCGCGTGTGCTAAATTCTAGGGTCCGCACGCTATTTTTCAGCTGTCAATTGCTGTTCAAAATTCACAGCAAAATTCACAGCAGGCCTTCCTTACATCCTTATATGCCAGAGACATAATACTGTAAAAGGTGTGTCCTGTGGTTAATCACCCTGTTCTAAGAGAGATAATTAAATCTGGACAATTCTTTGGACTTCAAATTAACTGGGATAAGTCTATGATGGTCCACTGACGTGCACTGTATCCCAACAAATTATAAACTTCCCCATTTTTTGGTGTCATAATCCAACACTTAATCTCGGTAAACATATATACCAAGACTCTGCACTAGTTTTGCATGTTAATTATGGCCGAACCCTCCACAAACTCAAGCAGCAGATACAACACTAGGCTCCTCTCATTCTTTCTCTGTCATAGCAAGCGTTTCCTCCCCAGACTGCTTTACCTACTTGTAATTGCCCCACTGCCCCTTACAAACACCTTTTTCAGCTCAATCTGCTCCATTCCTTTTACTTTTGCATGGGCCAACAAACAGGCTAGAATACATTGAGCCATGCTGATACAACCTTACTCCAGGGATGGAATGGCCACCCACAATTTTGAGTATTATTACTTCATCTCCCAATCCAAATATTTCTTTCACTGGATTCACCCAGCATTTTATCTTCCCTCACATACTCACTAGAAAGATATAGCAGGTGCCACTCCTTTGATCTAATGTATGAGGGCCCTACAGTACGATTACACTATTGCATAGTAGTTGGTAAGTGATTCCAATTTGGGAGGTGGGTAAGCCCCCACCTCATGATAAAATAAATACTTTTTGATTACAAATGCTAAACATCCTATATTACATGTCTTGAAATTCGTCAATTCATTAGGTAAGCATTCTACATTTTTCAATGAAGTAGATTAATCATCTATTTGTATATAAAATCATCTTGAAGATCTGCACAGCCAACACACGTTTCGCCGCTTTCTATGCGCAGGCCTGAGGTCTGTTCAAGACTTTCTTGTGTCAATGATTCGTGCTGTCTTCCGTAAGAAAAGGTCTCACTTCCGAACAGCTTCTCACTGTCAACAAGGGGGTCGGAGGGGTGGAATGGGGGAATAGAGGTACACCACTCATTATCAGTCAGATCAAGTCTCCGATTGGTCTAACATTATTTATGCTCCAATTGGTTCCCAGAGACGGGCACCAGCCGCGGCCGCTATAGGTAAAAGCTGTGAGGCGGTGGAGCCAGGTGAGGGGGGATTCCGAGAGATGACCACGAGGCAAAATTAAATAAATAAATAATTTCCCCTTGTGGTCATCTCTCAAAGCCACCCCCCCTCACCTAGTCCCACCTCTCCTAACTGTAGCAGCCGCGGCTGGAGACGACCCTTTGAATGCACACACAGTTTACCATTTCAGTCAAATATTTTTTTTTACTATTTAGATCCTTCTATTCCTCGAAATTCTCTTTTGGCTACTTGGCTCGAGACTGCACCATCAAGGGCGAGAAGGTCAAAGTCATTGGGAACCAGAAGTCACAACAGATAAAATTCTATGGATTTGAGAATACGAATTCTAAAATGAGGAACACGTGTAGTTTTACCTCATTATAAATGTTATTATTTTGCTTCTTCCCAGAAACTGACTTTTGATGAGGCCTACCAGAAGCTGGTTCAGACAGCTAAGGAAACGTCACACGATGAGGTAAGTATATTCACTCTGTTAATATATACCCGTGACTAATAGGACTTTCTTGGATTTGCTGATGCACACTTTTCAAAGCACAAACAGGCTTATTTCTTATGTAACGATCCAGCTTCTTAGTAAAAAGTGTTCCAGGCTTTCCACTTCAGTTATCTATTCATCCTTCAAACAGTTCTGATTTTTCAGCATTTGTCATTTTGGTAAGACTCTTGCCCCTTGAGTACCATTCACCCAGTTAATTTGGAGGTATATCTGCTAGGGGTCATTTTTAATGTTTTCCAGCATATAGGATTTCAAAGTTCCAAACATTTATTTTGTTGCATATATGACCTAGCAACCGTTGAACCAAGATTTCTTTAAATATATTTTCTTTTCTCTGAACTCAATTTCTGGCTTATACTAATATGGAGTTGGCACCAACCGTTTGTCGGTGCTGACAGAATTAGTTTCCCTGGTTATATTGTTGTATTAGAACTTCACAAATGCAATATATCCCTGTCTGAGAAAATATTAGAAATAATCGTGAGTTGTTAGCGTCTACGACCCACACAACTGTGTCGTCTTTCTTATAAAGATAATATCCGATATATCCAAGAACAATAATGAACGAGTTGTAAGGTCTTTACCACATACTTTACAGGATTTTAAGTCTCACCCACAGATATAGTTTCTTCATGTGCAATCTAAACATCTGCGACTCGCCCGACTTTCTCCTCAAACTCATTTAGATAAAGTCCGATCTATCCTAGACTAGTGCTGAACTTAATGTGAGGGGATTAGTGCATACGTGCCATGTTTTTCCTCTGTAACTGATGTGGCATTTGTACAACAAAAAATAGATTCTTTCTGACTTTCTCTTTTACCATTAGAACCCCCATCCTAGTGCTGTGGAAAGCGATGACGCAATCCAGGACATCGTAAGTAGTCATGGTTTCGGATAATAAAATCCAAAAAGCTCTTCCCTTCTCAGTGTCGGCTTGGCACACTGGAGAGAATTTACCCAAAGCAGAACACAATTCTATATCTGTTCATTTTGTACCCTATCTCCATTCAAGAAACTGATCAATGTCATGTGTGCTTATTGCCTTCCACCTGCAACCTTTGAAGACTCACTCCTTGAGCTTCATGTTCTCAACTTTCCCCTTTCCATGCATTTCCACTTAAACACTTCATCCGCCGTCTGTATAAACAAGTATTGTAAATATTTCCCAGCTTTTACTGGACTTTGTGGACACTGCTAATTGCACCAAATATTTCCATAACTAGATAATTCTTTGTATGATTATACAGCGGTCCAATTACTATCAGCTAGAGCAATTTCTTGTGGGCGGGTTAACATCACCTCATTTCTCGAAATTTTCTTGTGTCTGCCACCCATGGCTCCTCTCCCAATGTCAACGTGATCAAGGACCATAGAAACTTAGGAATCACATAAATTAGAGCGTTAGGATTTATGAAAATGAATTTTAAAATGGTATACCTGAATGGCCTACTTTAAAAAACCAAGAGATTGTCATTGTCATCTAAGCATGCAACAATTCAGGTGATTAGCTGAATGGCCTACTTGCTGCAATACCCTGCTGTCAGGACAAAAGCCCAGGACACTTAGTGGCCTTTGATGTAGAGACTGAGACATGTCGGTAGAACATGAGGGTGTGGGGAAGACAATTTACCCAGGTGCACCCCATTATTGCACATTTTTAACCATACAAAGGACATCAACAATAGAGGGGAAACTGGATGTTCCTATCGTTTATCTGCCACTCATGCTCTTTACAGTGGCAGCTCGCCATGGGAGTGCTGCGGGGTGGTGAGGCGGGTGAAGGAAGGGCTGGCTGGGGGGGTAGTGCAGTCCGACATATGACGGACAGGGGTAAGGTAAGTAATTAAATAAATAAAACAATTTACCTTGCGCGTGCTGCATCGCCAACTTGGCGATGCAGCGTGCGTAAGGTAAATTCTTTTATTTATTTAATTACTTACCTTACTTCTGTCCGTCGTATGTCAGACTGCACTAACACCCACCCAGCCCCTCCCCCACCCTCCCCACTGCCGAACAGCACTGCCACGGCGAGCCGCTGCTGCTTTTGAAGTGTTTCATTCTACACTATACCTGTGTATGTTGGTTTTTAATTAGAGACTGTATCCTTTACTCCTTTTGAGAAAATGTTGTCTTTTACGTGGATCTGGCCTTATCTAAATAAAGGTGTCACTGCCGTCATGTGTTTTATGGAGACTATAATTGCACTTGTGAGAACTCTACATTAATTTTCATAGTTTGTCATTCATAACAATTCTTTCTGACATTTTCTTTTGCCTTTAGAGTCTGCCTCCAAGTGCAGTGGATGGTGAAGAAGTCACAAAGGTCGCAGTAAGTAGTTTTATCCTCGAATATATACTTCTCTTATGATAACAGTATAAAACGTTTCCCAGTTCTTTGAAACTAAATTCCGTCAGCTTAGACTTCCCAAAAGTAGAATTATTTTATAGAATTGTTTATATTGTAAAGTATCTCCAGTTAAAAAGCGACTCAATGTAATTTGTGCTCATTTTCTTCCTCTTCTCATCCTAAACGACGCTGACTGCTTTAGCTCTTGATCTAAATCTCTCAATCTCTGCCTCTTCACTTGTATATTTTATCACCGCACCTTTTCTAGAAATCTGTTATTTTCAGCAACGATTTATATACTGTAGTATACAAAATTATGATGGATAGAACGTTTGAATTAATTTCAGCTATTGTTAATTACTCGGGGTTGAGTATTAGCCAATCGTTATTTAGCATATCACTGGGTTTAATCTGAATTAGCATGGTGGTACAAAAGAATGATGGGTTGGAATGCTACACCAAGCGACTGCCAGTGGTTAGACTAATTGCAATAATTCCTTCCATCATCTTTTATGTTATGTATATACTGTTACAATTTTTAGACTACTCATACACCTGTCCGTTTCCCATCACCCAAATGTACTTCTTGTGGAGGTATTCCCATAGCTCGATTTCTTAAAATTATTTTCTGACTTGCACTTATGACTCCATCCCCAATGTAAGGAGGTACGGGGCATTAGAAACACAGTGACCACATCAGATAAACTTCAATGATTTGTGAAATCCAAATGCCAAATTACCCCACATATAATTTTATTTTGTTGTAAATGTTAGTTCTTTTTTTGTTTCTTCCAGTTACCTACAACAAATATTGCTGACCAGAAGATGGATCAGCCAATTGAGGAAAAATCATTTGAAGAGGTTAGTATAATCAGTCTGTTGATATGTGTTTGTGAAAAGCTGAAGAATATCCTGTTTGGCACTGATTTGCTCATGCTAACCATGCTAAGAGGGAACTAGAGATACCCTTTGCCCATTATCAATGAGAGACGAGGGCCTGGTTCCAAGGTTAGATTTTGCACACTCACGACAGTCATTGTTTTGCTGAGGCACACATTTCAGAGTCATTTAAGACTAATATATTGTGCACAGACTTTGGTACTTAGTATGATCTGTTCCCGGCTATTCCCTTCACACGTTCATCCCTCTGTTCTCTGATATAGGCATCCATTATTAATTCTTCATGACTATTGCTCCTTTAGTCAAGTCTACTCCTCAGACATGAAGTACCAACTCTCCAAGGTCCTTTTTCGTCTTTTCCATTATGCAGCCTTTTGAACACATTCCCTTCCACATATTTATATATAAATCATCCCTGCCATTGAACTTTGATTCTTGAATATGTATTTGCTTTTGCGTAAAACCGGTTTAAAATATTTTGCCATAGTATATTTACGATTGCACATTATGGGTAATGAGTTAATAGTGGTGTTCAGTTTGTTTACTGTGCCTCCTAAAATTCATTTAGGGATTCATGAAAAATGACCTCCAAAACCACACATTAGTAACAGAATGCCCACTCAAGGTATCCAAGGTATGAACATATTCATAGCTTAGAATGGGGAGTTCCATGGAGAGGTTGTGCTTTTCTGACATTTAAAAGTGTTTAATTTCGGGCTCACCCTGAAAAGAACATCCACTTAAGAGCACTCACTCTTTTTATTCCTGCGTCCAGTGTGGGACAACAGAATCCGTTTTGGAGATGATACTTCCTCCTAGCAGAACCCTCTCATAGTACTGCCAAACTGCAGCCTAGTCAGGTGTGTTACACTGGGGAGGTCGTCCATTGACCTGCCTCAATCACCCACCTGACGCTAGGCGACGGGGAGTGACTACCACCCTCTGCAGGGTGCTGGAAGGTGACTTCCTGCGGGCCTCAAGCCTACTTCCTGGGACCTGAGTAGGCCTTGCAGCAGTGAGATCTTGGCGTCTGTCATGGGGGGTGGAGTGGTACAGCAAGGTGAGAGCCTGACAATCTGAGTTTGGGTGCTGCCGAGGCTACCGTAGTCTTGTGGCCGCAGCTGGGGTGCACAGGGGCTGCTGTGGCATGATGACTCGTTGCAAGGTGTGCGGAACACTGTGTGATCACCTGCCTCAACACAGGGGACTTGGATCGAGTCAACTGTCCCGTGGCACTGCGGGCTGTACCCGCGCCTATAAGTGAGCCATCCCAGTGCCACTACAGTAACACTAGCACTGTGGAAACTTCTGTCTCCTAGAGTTTATACCCTAATATCACTCTATAGATTGTTTGGATTATTCATCATCATGTTCAACTTTGATTTAACACAGTAGGCCCCTTGAGATCTGGGTTTGTTCCCCTCATTATTCTCCTGACAAATATTGGACTGCAGGACTTGCTCCGGCACTCCGACTTCTGGCACAGGCGCTAAATGCTCCATTTTCTTACCAGCCCGCAGCATACCAAATGGATAAAACTGATCATCGTCCATGACCAGTTTTTGAAGAGAAAAAAAACCAGCAGCAAAAAGTGATGATGAGGATGGCGCCTCTCTCTCTAATGTCGAGGGGGGCACAAATAAAAGCTCCCCAGATATCTGTACCTTGCGCCTAAATATGCAAAGTAGTCTGCAGGAAACAAATAAAAAAATGTATACACTTATATCGCGAGCTTTCTTCTTGCAGCACCACATAGACAGAGCTGGTGAACATGTAAATGGCGCAGAACTTGACATATCTGAATTGGGGGATTGCCCTGCTGTATACTTCAAAATGCATCAATACCTTGAAAAACGTCTTGATGGGAGTACTAGTCATTAAACATAACACTCACCAAACATAAAGATCTCGAGCCAAGGTCACTCCACAATGATTTGCACATTCTGTAGGTCCCGGATTCCATGACTGTTGGACTGATGGAACTGTTTGTAGGAAAGATGCTCCTCATTCTTGTTTGGCATAGATCCAGCAGCACCATCTAAACCTATCATAGCGCGTGTGCTAAATTCTAGAGTCCGGCACGCTATGTTTCAGCTGTCAATTGCTGTTCAAAAGTCACAGCAGGCCTTCCTTACATCCTTATATGCCAGAGACATAATACTGTAAAAGGTGTATCATGTGGTTAACCAAAACCCTGTTCTAAGAGAGATAATTAAATCTGGACAATTCTTTGGACTTCAAATTAACTGGGATAAGTCTACTGACGTGCACTGTATCCCAACAAATTATAAACTTCCCCATTTTTTGGTGTCATAATCCAACACTTAATCTTGGTAAACATATATACCAAGACTCTGCACTAGTTTTGCATGTTAATTATGGCCGAACCCTCCACAAACTCAAGCAGCAGATACAACACTAGGCTCCTCTCATTCTTTCTCAGTCATAGCAGGCGTTTACTCCCCAGACTGCTTTACCTACTTGTAATTGCCCCACTGCCCCTTACAAACACCTTTTTCAGCTCAATCTGCACCATTCCTTTTACTTTTGCATGGGCCAACAAACAGGCTAGAATACATTGAGCCATGCTGATACAACCTTACTCCAGGGATGGAATGGCCACCCTCAATTTAGAGTAATATTACTTCATCTCCCAATCCAAATATTTCTTTCGCTGGATTCACCCAGCATTTTATCTTCCCTCACATACTCACTAGAAAGATATAGCAGGCGCCACTCCTTTGATCTAATGTATGAGGGCCCTACAGTACCATTACACTATTGTATAGTAGTTGGTAAGTGATTCCCATTTGGTAGGTGAGTAAGCCACCGCCTCATGATAAAATAAATACTTTTTGATTACAAATGCTAAACATCCTATATTACAGGTCTTGAAATTCGTCAATTCATTAGGTAAGCATTCTACATTTTTCAATGAAGTAGATTAATCATCTATTTGTATATAAAATCATCTTGAAGATCTGCACAGCCAACACACGTTTCGCAGCTTTCTATGCGCAGGCCTGAGGTCTGTTCAAGGCTTTCTTGTGTCAATGATTCGGGCTGTCTTCCGTAAGAAAAGGTCTCACTTCCGAACAGCTTCTCACTTTCAACAAGGGGGTCGGAGGGGTGGAATGGGGGAATAGAGGTACACCACTCATTATCAGTCAGATAAAGTCTCCGATTGGTCTAACATTATTTATGCTTCAATTGGTTCCCAGAGACGGGCACCAGCCGCGGCCGCTACAGGTAAAAGTTGTGAGGCGGTGGGGCCATGTGAGGGGGGATTCCGAGAGATGACCACGAGGCAAAATTAAATGAATAAATAATTTCCCCTTGTGGTCATCTCTCAAAGCCACACCCCCCTCACCTAGTCTCAGTTCTCCTACCTGTAGCAGCCGCGGCTGGAGACGACCCTTTGAATGCACACACAGTTGACCATTTCAGTCAAATATTTTTTTTTACTATTTACATCCTTCTATTCCTCGAAATTCTCTTTTGGCTACTTGGCTCGAGACTGCACCATCAAGGGCGAGAAGGTCAAAGTCATTGGGAACCAGAAGTCACAACAGATAAAATTCAATGGATTTGAGAATACGAATTCTAAAATGAGGAACACGTGTAGTTTTAACTCCTTATAAATGTTATTGTTTTGCTTCTTCCAGAAACTGACTTTTGATGAGGCCTACCAGAAGCTGGTTCAGACAGCTAAGGAAACGTCTCACGATGAGGTAAGTATATTCACTCTGTTAATATATACCCGTGACTAACAGGACTTTCGTGGATTTGCTGATGCACACTTTTCAAAGCACAAACAGGCTTATTTCTTATGTAACGATCCAGCTTCTTAGTAAAAAGTGTTCCAGGCTTTCCACTTCAGTTATCTATTCATCCTTCAAACAGTTCTGATTTTTCAGCATTTGTCATTTTGGTAAGACTCTTGCCCCTTGAGTACCATTCACCCAGTTAATTTGGAGGTATATCTGCTAGGGGTCATTTTTAATGTTTTCCAGCATATAGGATTTCAAAGTTCCAAACATTTATTTTGTTGCATATATGACCTAGCAACCGTTGAACCATGATTTCTTTAAATATATTTTCTTTTCTCTGAACTCAATTTCTGGCGTATACTAATATGGAGTTGGCACCAACCGTTTGTCGGTGCTGACAGAATTAGTTTCCCTGATTATAGTGTTGTATTAGAACTTCACAAATGCAATATATCCCTGTATGAGAAAATATTAGAAATAATTGTGAGTTGTTAGCGTCTACGACCCACACATTTGTGTCGTCTTTCTTATAAAAATAATATCCGATATATCCAAGAACAATAATGAACGAGTTGTAAGGTCTTTACCACATACTTTACAGGATTTTAAGTCTCACCCACAGATATAGTTTCCTCATGTGCAATCTAAACATCTGCGACTCGCCCGACTTTCTCCTCAAACTCATTTAGATAAAGTCCGATCTATTCTAGACTAGTGCTGAACTTGATGTGAGGGGATTAGTGCATACGTGCCATGTTTTTCCTCTGTAACTGATGTGGCATTTGTACAACAAAAATTAGATTCTTTCTGACTTTCTCTTTTACCATTAGAACCCCCATCCTTGTGCTATGGAAAGCGATGACGCAATCCAGGACATCGTAAGTAGTCATGGTTTCGGATAATAAAATCCAAAAAGCTCTTCCCTTCTCAGTGTGGGCTTGGCACACTGGAGAGAATTTACCCAAAGCAGAACACAATTCTATATCTGTTCATTTTGTACCCTATCTCCATTCAAGAAACTGATCAATGTCATTTGTGCTTCTTGCCTTCCACCTGCAACCTTTGAAGACTCACTCCTTGAGCTTCATGTTCTCAACTTTCCCCTTTCCATGCATTTCCACTTAAACACTACATCCACCGTCTGTATAAACAAGTATTGTAAATATTTCCCAGCTTTTACTGGACTTTGTGGACACTGTTAATTGCACCAAATATTTCCATAACTCGATAATTCTTTGAATGATCATACAGCGGTCCAATTACTATCAGCTAGAGCAATTTCTTGTGGGCGGGTTAACATCACCCCATTTCTCGAAATTTTCTTGTGTCTGCCACCCATGGCTCCTCTCCCAATGTCAACGTGATCAAGGACCATAGAAACTTAGGAATCACATAAATTAGAGTGTTATGGATTTGTGAAAATGAATTTTAAAATGGTTTACCTGAATGGCCTACTTTAAAAACCAAGAGAGTGTCATTGTCATCTAAGCATGCAACAATTCAGGTGATTAGCTGAATGGCCTACTTGCTGCAATACCCTGCTGTCAGGTCAAAATCCCAGGACAATTAGTGACCTTTGATGTAGAGACTGAGACATGTCGGTAGAACATGAGGGTGTGGGGAAGACAATTTACCCTGGTGCACCCCACTATTGCACATTTTTAACCATACAAAGGACATCAACAATAGAGGGGAAACTGGATGTTCCTATCGTTTATCTTCCACTCATGCTCTTTACAGTGGCAGCTCGCAATGGGAGTGCTGCGGGGTGGTGAGGCGGGTGAGGGAAGGGCTGGCTGGGGGGGTAGTGCAGTCTGACATATGACGGACAGGGGTAAGGTAAGTAATTAAATAAATAAAACAATTTACCTTGCGCATGCTGCATCACCAACTTGATGATGCAGCGTGCGTAAGGTAAATTCTTTTATTTATTTAATTACTTACCTTACTCCTGTCCGTCGTATGTCAGACTGCACTAACACCCACCCAGCCCCTCCCCCACCCTCCCCACTGCCGAACAGCACTGCCACGGCGAGCCGCTGCTGCTTTTGAAGTGTTTCATTCTACACTATACCTGTGTATGTTGGTTTTTAATTAGAGACTGTATCCTTTACTCCTTTTGAGAAAATGTTGTCTTTTACGTGGATCTGGCCTTATCTAAATAAAGGTGTCACTGCCGTTATGTGTTTTATGTAGACTATATTTGCACTTGTGAGAACTCTACATTAATTTTCATAGTTTGTCATTCATAACAATTCTTTCTGACATTTTCTTTTGCCTTTAGAGTCTGCCTCCAAGTGCAGTGGATGGTGAAGAAGTCACAAAGGTTATAGTAAGTAGTTTTATCCTCGAATATATACTTCTCTTATGATAACAGTATAAAACGTTTCCCAGTTCTTTGAAACTAAATTCCGTCAGCTTAGACTTCCCAAAAGTAGAATTATTTTATAGAATTGTTTATATTGTAAAGTATCTCCAGTTAAAAAGCGACTCAATGTAATTTGTGCTCCTTTTCTTCCTCTTCTCATCCTAAAAGACGCTGACTGCTTTAGCTCTTGATCTAAATCTCTCAATCTCTGCCTCTTCACTTGTATATTTTATCACCGCAACTTTTCTAGAAATCTGTTATTTTCAGCAACGATTTATATACTGTAGTATACAAAATTATGATGGACAGAACGCTTGAATTAATTTCAGCTATTGTTAATTACTCGGGGTTGAGTATTAGCCAATCGTTATTTAGCATATCACTGGGTTTAATCTGAATTAGCATGGTGGTACAAAAGAATGATGGGTTGGAATGCTACACCAAGCGACTGCCAGTGGTTAGACTAATTGCAATAATTCCTTCCATCATCGTTTATGTTATGTATATACTGTTACAATTTTTAGATACTCATACACCTGTCCATTTCCCATCACCCAAATGTACTTCTTGTGGAGGTATTCCCATAGCTCGATTTCTTAAAACTATTTTCTGACTTGCACTTATGACTCCATCCCCAATGTAAGGAGGTACGGGGCATTAGAAACACAGTCACCACATCAGATGAACTTCAATGATTTGTGAAATCCTAATGCCAAATTACCCCACATACAATTTTATTTTGTTGTAAGTGTTAGTTCTTTTTTTGTTTCTTCCAGTTACCTACAACAAATATTGCTGACCAGAAGATGGATCAGCCAATTGAGGAAAAATCATTTGAAGAGGTTAGTATAATCAGTCTGTTGATATGTGTTTGTGAAAAGCTGAAGAATATTCTGTTTGGCACTGATTTTCTCATGCTAACCATGCTAAGAGGGAACTAGAGTTACCCTTTGCCCATTATCAATGAGAGACGAGGGCATGGTTCCAAGATTAGATTTTCCACACTCACGACAGTCATTGTTTTGCTGAGGCACCATTCCTTTTACTTTTGCATGGGCCAACAAACAGGCTAGAATACATTGAACCATGCTGATAGAACCTTACTCCAGGGATGGAATGGCCACCCTCAATTTAAAGTGTTATTACTTCATCTCCCAATCCAAATATTTCTTTCACTGGATTCACCCAGCATTTTATCTTCCCTCACATACTCACTAGAAAGATATAGCAGGCGCCACTCCTTTGATCTAATGTATGAGGGCCCTACAGTACCATTACACTATTGTATAGTAGTTGGTAAGTGATTCCCATTTGGTAGGTGAGTAAGCCACCGCCTCATGATAAAATAAATACTTTTTGATTACAAATGCTAAACATCCTATATTACAGGTCTTGAAATTCATCAATTCATTAGGTAAGCATTCTACATTTTTCAATGAAGTAGATTAATCATCTATTTGTATATAAAATCATCTTGAAGATCTGCACAGCCAACACACGTTTCGCCGCTTTCTATGCGCAGGCTGAGGTCTGTTCAAGGCTTTCTTGTGTCAATGATTCGGGCTGTCTTCCGTAAGAAAAGGTCTCACTTCCGACAGCTTCTCACTTTCAACAAGGGGGTCGGAGGGGTGGAATGGGGGAATAGAGGTACACCACTCATTATCATTCAGATCAGGTCTCCGATTGGTCTAACATTATTTATGCTCCAATTGGTTCCCAGAGACGGGCATCAGCCGCGGCCGCTACAGGTAAAAGCTGTGAGGCGGTGGGGCCAGGTGAGGGGGGATTCCGAGAGATGACCACGAGGCAAAATTAAATGAATAAATAATTTCCCCTTGTGGTCATCTCTCAAAGCCACACCCCCCTCATCTAGTCCCACCTCTCCTACCTGTAGCAGCCGTGGCTGAAGACGACCCTTTGAATGCACACACAGTTGACCATTTCAGTCAAATATTTTTTTTTACTATTTACATCCTTCTATTCCTCGAAATTCTCTTTTGGCTACTTGGCTCGAGACTGCACCATCAAGGGCGAGAAGGTCAAAGTCATTGGGAACCAGAAGTCACAACAGATAAAATTCAATGGATTTGAGAATACGAATTCTAAAATGAGGAACACGTGTAGTTTTAACTCCTTATAAATGTTATTGTTTTGCTTCTTCCAGAAACTGACTTTTGATGAGGCCTACCAGAAGCTGGTTCAGACAGCTAAGGAAACGTCTCACGATGAGGTAAGTATATTCACTCTGTTAATATATACCCGTGACTAACAGGACTTTCTTGGATTTGCTGATGCACACTTTTCAAAGCACAAACAGGCTTATTTCTTATGTAACGATCCAGCTTCTTAGTAAAAAGTGTTCCAGGCTTTCCACTTCAGTTATCTATTCATCCTTCTAACAGTTCTGATTTTTCAGCATTTGTCATTTTGGTAAGACTCTTGCCCCTTGAGTACCATTCACCCAGTTAATTTGGAGGTATATCTTCTAGGGGTCATTTTTAATGTTTTCCAGCATATAGGATTTCAAAGTTCCAAACATTTATTTTGTTGCATATATGACCTAGCAACCGATGAACCATGATTTCTTTAAATATATTTTCTTTTCTCTGAACTCAATTTCTGGCTTATACTAATATGGAGTTGGCAGCAACCGTTTGTCGGTGCTGACAGAATTAGTTTCCCTGGTTATAGTGTTGTATTAGAACTTCACAAATGCAATATATCCCTGTATGAGAAAATATTAGAAATAATTGTGAGTTGTTAGCGTCTACGACCCACACAACTGTGTCGTATTTCTTATAAAGATAATATCCGATATATCCAAGAACAATAATGAACGGGTTGTAAGGTCTTTACCACATACTTTACAGGATTTTAAGTCTCACCCACAGATATAGTTTCCTCATGTGCAATCTAAACATCTGCGACTCGCCCGACTTTCTCCTCAAACTCATTTAGATAAAGTCCGATCTATTCTAGACTAGTGCTGAACTTGATGTGAGGGGATTAGTGCATACGTGCCATGTTTTTCCTCTGTAACTGATGTGGCATTTGTACAACAAAAATTAGATTCTTTCTGACTTTCTCTTTTACCATTAGAACCCCCATCCTAGTGCTGTGGAAAGCGATGACGCAACCCAGGACATCGTAAGTAGTCATGGTTTCAGATAATAAAATCCAAAAAGCTCTTCCCTTCTCAGTGTGGGCTTGGCACACTGGAGAGAATTTACCCAAAGCAGAACACAATTCTATATCTGTTCATTTTGTACCCTATCTCCATTCAAGAAACTGATCAATGTCATTTGTGCTTATTGCCTTCCACCTGCAACCTTTGAAGACTCACTCCTTGAGCTTCATGTTCTCAACTTTCCCCTTTCCATGCATTTCCACTTAAACACTTCATCCACCGTCTGTATAAACAAGTATTGTAAATATTTCCCAGCTTTTACTGGACTCTGTGGACACTGCTAATTGCACCAAATATTTCCATGACTCGATAATTCTTTGAATGATCGTACAGCGGTCCAATTACTATCAGCTAGAATAATTTCTTGTGGGCGGGTTAACATCACCCTATTTCTCGACATTTTCTTGTGTCTGCCACCCATGGCTCCTCTCCCAATGTCATCGTGATCAAGGACCATAGAAACTTAGGAATCACATAAATTAGAGCGTTATGGATTTGTGAAAATGAATTTTAAAATGGTATACCTGAATGGCCTACTTTAAAAAACCAAGAGAGTGTCATTGTCATCTAAGAATGCAACAATTCAGGTGATTAGCTGAATGGCCTACTTGCTGCAATACCCTGCTGTCAGGTCAAAATCCCAGGACACTTAGTGGCCTTTGATGTAGAGACTGAGACATGTCGGTAGAACATGAGGGTGTGGGGAAGACAATTTGCCCAGGTGCACCCCATTATTGCACATTTTTAACCATACAAAGGACATCAACAATAGAGGGGAACCTGGATGTTCCTATCGTTTATCTGCCACTCATGCTCTTTACAGTGGCAGCTCGCCATGGGAGTGCTGCGGGGTGGTGAGGCGGGTGAAGGAAGGGCTGGCTGGGGGGGTAGTGCAGTCCGACATATGACGGACAGGGGTAAGGTAAGTAATTAAATAAATAAAACAATTTACCTTGCGCGTGCTGCATCGCCAACTTGGCGATGCAGCATGCGTAAGCTAAATTCTTTTATTTATTTAATTACTTACCTTACTTCTGTCCGTCGTATGTCAGACTGCACTAACACCCACCCAGTCCCTCCCCCACCCTCCCCACTGCCGAACAGCACTGCCACGGCGAGCCGCTGCTGCTTTTGAAGTGTTTCATTCTACACTATACCTGTGTATGTTGTTTTTTAATTAGAGACTGTATCCTTTACTCCTTTTGAGAAAATGTTGTCTTTTACGTGGATCTGGCGTTATCTAAATAAAGGTGTCACTGCCGTCATGTGTTTTATGGAGACTATAATTGCACTTGTGAGAACTCTACATTAATTTTCATAGTTTGTCATTCATAACAATTCTTTCTGACATTTTCTTTTGCCTTTAGAGTCTGCCTCCAAGTGCAGTGGATGGT
The DNA here is from genome assembly GCF_964261635.1 of Lissotriton helveticus. Lineage (NCBI taxonomy): Eukaryota > Metazoa > Chordata > Amphibia > Caudata > Salamandridae > Lissotriton > Lissotriton helveticus. The sequence goes on from NC_136062.1 coordinate 274,833,436, forward strand.
GAAGAAGTCACAAAGGTCGCAGTAAGTAGTTTTATCCTCGAATATATACTTCTCTTAAGATAACAGTATAAAACGTTTCCCAGTTCTTTGAAACTAAATTCCGTCAGCTTAGACTTCCCAAAAGTAGAATTATATTATAGTATTGTTTATATTGTAAAGTATCTCCAGTTAAAAAGTGACTCAATGTAATTTGTGCTCATTTTCTTCCTCTGCTCATCCTAAACGACGCTGACTGCTTTAGCTCTTGATCTAAATCTCTCAATCTCTGCCTCTTCACTTGTATATTTTATCACCGCACCTTTTCTAGAAATCTGTTATTTTCAGCAACGATTTATATACTGTAGTATACAAAATTATGATGGATAGAACGCTTGAATTAATTTCAGCTATTGTTAATTACTCGGGGTTGAGTATTAGCCAATCGTTATTTAGCACTGGGTTTAATCTGAATTAGCATGGTGGTACAAAAGAATGATGGGTTGGAATGCTACACCAAGCGACTGCCAGTGGTTAGACTAATTGCAATAATTCCTTCCATCATCTTTTATGTTATGTATATACTGTTACAATTTTTAGACTACTCATACACCTGTCCGTTTCCCATCACCCAAATGTACTTCTTGTGGAGGTATTCCCATAGCTCGATTTCTTAAAATTATTTTCTGACTTGCACTTATGACTCCATCCCCAATGTAAGGAAGTACGGGGCATTAGAAACACAGTGACCACATCAGATAAACTTCAATGATTTGTGAAATCCAAATGCCAAATTACCCCACATATAATTTTATTTTGTTGTAAATGTTAGTTCTTTTTTTGTTTCTTCCAGTTACCTACAACAAATATTGCTGACCAGAAGATGGATCAGCCAATTGAGGAAAAATCATTTGAAGAGGTTAGTATAATCAGTCTGTTGATATGTGTTTGTGAAAAGCTGAAGAATATCCTGTTTGGCACTGATTTGCTCATGCTAACCATGCTAAGAGGGAACTAGAGATACCCTTTGCCCATTAACAATGAGAGACGAGGGCCTGGTTCCAAGGTTAGATTTTCCACACTCACGACAGTCATTGTTTTGCTGAGGCACACATTTCAGAGTCATTTAAGACTAAAATATTGTGCACAGACTTTGGTACTTAGTATGATCTGTTCCCGGCTATTCCCTTCACACGTTCATCCCTCTGTTCTCTGATATAGGCAGCCATTATTAATTCTTCATGACTATTGCTCCTTTAGTCAAGTCTACTCCTCAGACATGAAGTAGCAACTCTCCAAGGTCCTTTTTCGTCTTTTCCATTATGCAGCCTTTTGAACACATTCCCTTCCACATATTTATATATAAATCATCCCTGCCATTGAACTTTGATTCTTGAATATGTATTTGCTTTTGCGTAAACTCGGTTTAAAATATTTTGCCATAGTATATTTACGATTGCACATTATGGGTAATGAGTTAATAGTGGTGTTCAGTTTGTTTACTGTGCCTCCTAAAATTCATTTAGGGATTCATGAAAAATGACCTCCAAAACCACACATTAGTAACAGAATGCCCACTCAAGGTATCCAAGGTATGAACATATTCATAGCTTAGAATGGGGAGTTCCATGGAGAGGTTGTGCTTTTCTGACATTTAAAAGTGTTTAATTTCGGGCTCACCCTGAAAAGCACATCCACTTAAGAGCACTCACTCTTTTTATTCCTGCGTCCAGTGTGGGACCACAGAATCCATTTTGGAGATGATACTTCCTCCTAGCAGAACCCTGTCATAGTACTGCCAAACTGCAGCCTATTCAGGTGTGTTACACTGGGGAGGTGGTCCATTGACCTGCCTCAATCACCCACCTGACGCTAGGCGACGGGAATTGACTACCACCCTCTGCAGGGTGCTGGAAGGTGACTTCCTGCGGGCCTCAAGCCTACTTCCTGGGACCTGAGTAGGCCTTGCAGCAGTGAGATCTTGGCGTCTGTCATGGGGGGGGTGGAGTGGTACAGCAAGGTGAGGGCCTGACCATCTGGGTTTGGGTGCTGCCGAGGCTACCGTAGTCTTGTGGCCGCAGCTGGGGTGCACAGGGGCTGCTGTGGCATGATGACACGTTGCAAGGTGTGCGGAACACTGTGTGATCCCCTGCCTCAACACAGGGGACTTGGATCGAGTCAACTGTCCCGTGGCACTGCGGGCTGTACCCGCGCTTATAGGTGAGCCATCCCAGTGCCACTACAGTAACACTAGCACTGTGGAACCTTCTGTCTCCTAGAGTTTATACCCTAATATCACTCTATAGATTGTTTGGATTATTCATCATCATGTTCAACTGTGATTTAACACAGTAGGCCCCTTGAGATCTGGGTTTGTTCCCCTCATTATTCTCCTGACAAATCTTGGACTGCAGGACTTGCTCCGGCACCCCGACTTCTGGCACAGGCGCTGAATGCTCCATTTTCCTACCAGCCCGCAGCATAGCAAATGGATAAAACTGATCATCGTCCATGACCAGTTTTTGAAGAGAAAAAAAACCAGCAGCAAAAAGTGATGATGAGGATGGCGCCTCTCTCTCTAAGGTCAAGGGGGGCACAAAGAAAAGCTCCCCAGATATCTGTACCTTGCGCCTAAATATGCAAAGTAGTCTGCAGGAAACAAATAAAAAAATGTATACACTTATATCGCGAGCTTTCTTCTTGCAGCACCACATAGACAGAGCTGGTGAACATATAAATGGCGCAGAACTTGACATATCTGAATTGGGGGATGGCCCTGCTATATATTTCAAAATGCATCAATACCTTGAAAACCATCTTGATGGGAGTACTAGTCATTAAACATAACACTCACCAAACATAAAGATCTCGAGCCAAGGTCACTCCACAATGATTTGCATATTCTGTAGGTCCCAGATTCCATGACTGTTGGACTGATGGAACTGTTTGTAGGAAAGATGCTCCTCATTCTTGTTTGGCATAGATCCAGCAGCACCATCTAAACCTATCATAGCTCGTGTGCTAAATTCTAGAGTCCGGCACGCTATTTTTCAGCTGTGAATTGCTGTTCAAAATTCACAGCAGGCCTTCCTTACATCCTTATATGCCAGAGACATAATACTGTAAAAGGTGTATCCTGTGGTTAAACAAAACCCTCTTCTAAGAGAGATAATTAAATCTGGACAATTCTTTGGACTTCAAATTAACTGGGATAAGTCTACTGACGTGCACTGTATCCCAACAAATTATAATCTTCCCCATTTTTTGGTGTCATTATCCAACACTTAATCTTGGTAAACATATATACCAAGACTCTGCACTGTTAATTATGGCCGAACCCTCCACAAACTCAAGCAGCAGATACAACACTAGGCTCCTCTCATTCTTTTTCTGTCATAGCAGGCGTTTCCTCCCCAGACTGCTTTACCTACTTGTAATTGCCCCACTGCCCCTTACAAACACCTTTTTCAGCTCAATCTGCTCCATTCCTTTTACTTTTGCATGGGCCAACAAACAGGCTAGAATACATTGAGCCATGCTGATAGAACCTTACTCCAGGGATGGAATGGCCAGCCTCAATTTAGAGTATTATTACTTCATCTCCCAATCCAAATATTTCTTTCACTGGATTCAGCCAGCATTTTATCTTCCCTCACATACTCACTAGAAAGATATAGCAGGCGCCACTCCTTTGATCTAATGTATGAGGGCCCTACAGTACCATTACACTATTGTATAGTAGTTGGTAAGTGATTCCCATTTGGTAGGTGAGTAAGCCACCGCCTCATGATAAAATAAATACTTTTTGATTACAAATGCTAAACATCCTATATTACAGGTCTTGAAATTCGTGAAATCATTAAGTAAGCATTCTACATTTTTCAATGAAGTAGATTAATCATCTATTTGTATATAAAATCATCTTGAAGATCTGCACAGCCAACACACGTTTCGCAGCTTTCTATGCGCAGGCCTGAGGTCTGTTCAAGGCTTTCTTGTGTCAATGATTCGGGCTGTCTTCCGTAAGAAAAGGTCTCACTTCCGAACAGCTTCTCACTTTCAACAAGGGGGTCGGAGGGGTGGAATGGGGGAATAGAGGTACACCACTCATTATCAGTCAGATCAAGTCTCCGATTGGTCTAACATTATTTATGCTCCAATTGGTTCCCAGAGACGGGCACCAGCCGCAGCCGCTACAGGTAAAAGCTGTGAGGCGGTGGGGCCAGGTATGGGGGGATTCCGAGAGATGACCACGAGGCAAAATTAAATGAATAAATAATTTCCCCTTGTGGTCATCTCTCAAAGCCACACCCCCCTCACCTAGTCTCACTTCTCCTACCTGTAGCAGCCGCGGCTGGAGACGACCCTTTGAATGCACACACAGTTGACCATTTCAGTCAAATATTTTTTTTTACTATTTACATCCTTCTATTCCTCGAAATTCTCTTTTGGCTACTTGGCTCGAGACTGCACTATCAAGGGCGAGAAGGTCAAAGTCATTGGGAACCAGAAGTCACAACAGATAAAATTCAATGGATTTGAGAATACGAATTCTAAAATGAGGAACACGTGTAGTTTTAACTCCTTATAAATGTTATTGTTTTGCTTCTTCCAGAAACTGACTTTTGATGAGGCCTACCAGAAGCTGGTTCAGACAGCTAAGGAAACGTCTCACGATGAGGTAAGTATATTCACTCTGTTAATATATACCCGTGACTAACAGGACTTTCGTGGATTTGCTGATGCACACTTTTCAAAGCACAAACAGGCTTATTTCTTATGTAACGATCCAGCTTCTTAGTAAAAAGTGTTCCAGGCTTTCCACTTCAGTTATCTATTCATCCTTCAAACAGTTCTGATTTTTCAGCATTTGTCATTTTGGTAAGACTCTTGCCCCTTGAGTACCATTCACCCAGTTAATTTGGAGGTATATCTGCTAGGGGTCATTTTTAATGTTTTCCAGCATATAGGATTTCAAAGTTCCAAACATTTATTTTGTTGCATATATGACCTAGCAACCGTTGAACCATGATTTCTTTAAATATATTTTCTTTTCTCTGAACTCAATTTCTGGCTTATACTAATATGGAGTTGGCACCAACCGTTTGTCGGTGCTGACAGAATTAGTTTCCCTGATTATAGTGTTGTATTAGAACTTCACAAATGCAATATATCCCTGTATAAGAAAATATTAGAAATAATTGTGAGTTTTTAGCGTCTACGACATACACACAACTGTGTCGTCTTTCTTATAAAGATAATATCCGATATATCCAAGAACAATAATGAACAAGTTGTAAGGTCTTTACCACAGACTTTACAGGATTTTAAGTCTCACCCACAGATATAGTTTCCTCATGTGCAATCTAAACATCTGCGACTCGCCCGACTTTCTCCTCAAACTCATTTAGATAAAGTCCGATCTATTCTAGACTAGTGCTGAACTTGATGTGAGGGGATTAGTGCATACGTTCCATGTTTTTCCTCTGTAACTGATGTGGCATTTGTACAACAAAAATTTGATTCTTTCTGACTTTCTCTTTTACCATTAGAACCCCCATCCTTGTGCTGTGGAAAGCGATGACGCAATCCAGGACATCGTAAGTAGTCATGGTTTCGGATAATAAAATCCAAAAAGCTCTTCCCTTCTCAGTGTGGGCTTGGCACACTGGAGAGAATTTACCCAAAGCAGAACACAATTCTATATCTGTTCATTTGTACCCTATCTCCATTCAAGAAACTGATCAATGTCATTTGTGCTTATTGCCTTCCACCTGCAACCTTTGAAGACTCACTCCTTGAGCTTCATGTTCTCAACTTTCCCCTTTCCATGCATTTCCACTTAAACACTTCATCCACCGTCTGTATAAACAAGTATTGTAAATATTTCCCAGCTTTTACTGGACTTTGTGGACACTGCTAATTGCACCAAATATTTCCATAACTCGATAATTCTGTGAATGATCATACAGCGGTCCAATTACTATCAGCTAGAGCAATTTCTTGTGGGCGGGTTAACATCACCCCATTTCTCGAAATCTTCTTGTGTCTGCCACCCATGGCTCCTCTCCCAATGTCAACGTGATCAAGGACCATAGAAACTTAGGAATCACATAAATTAGAGCGTTATGGATTTGTGAAAATGAATTTTAAAATGGTTTACCTGAATGGCCTACTTTAAAAAACCAAGAGAGTGTCATTGTCATCTAAGCATGCAACAATTCAGGTGATTAGCTGAATGGCCTACTTGCTGCAATACCCTGCTGTCAGGTCAAAATCCCAGGACACTTAGTGGCCTTTGATGTAGAGACTGAGACATGTCGGTAGAACATGAGGGTGTGGGGAAGACAATTTACCCAGGTGCACCCCACTATTGCACATTTTTAACCATACAAAGGACATCAACAATAGAGGGGAAACTGGATGTTCCTATCGTTTATCTTCCACTCATGCTCTTTACAGTGGCAGCTCGCAATGGGAGTGCTGCGGGGTGGTGAGGCGGGTGAGGGAAGGGCTGGCTGGGGGGTTAGTGCAGTTTGACATATGACGGACAGGGGTAAGGTAAGTAATTAAATAAATAAAACAATTTACCTTGCGCATGCTGCATCGCCAACTTGATGATGCAGCGTGCGTAAGGTAAATTCTTTCATTTATTTAATTACTTACCTTACTCCTGTCCGTCGTATGTCAGACTGCACTAACACCCACCCAGCCCCTCCCCCACCCTCCCCACTGCCGAACAGCACTGCCACGGCGAGCCGCTGCTGCTTTTGAAGTGTTTCATTCTACACTATACCTGTGTATGTTGGTTTTTAATTAGAGACTGTATCCTTTACTCCTTTTGAGAAAATGTTGTCTTTTACGTGGATCTGGCCTTATCTAAATAAAGGTGTCACTGCCGTTATGTGTTTTATGGAGACTATAATTGCACTTGTGAGAACTCTACATTAATTTTCATAGTTTTTCATTCATAACAATTCTTTCTGACATTTTCTTTTGCCTTTAGAGTCTGCCTCCAAGTGCAGTGGATGGTGAAGAAGTCACAAAGGTCATAGTAAGTAGTTTTATCCTCGAATATATACTTCTCTTATGATAACAGTATAAAACGTTTCCCAGTTCTTTGAAACTAAATTCCGTCAGCTTAGACTTCCCAAAAGTAGAATTATTTTATAGAATTGTTTATATTGTAAAGTATCTCCAGTTAAAAAGCGACTCAATGTAATTTGTGCTCCTTTTCTTCCTCTTCTCATCCTAAAAGACGCTGACTGCTTTAGCTCTTGATCTAAATCTCTCAATCTCTGCCTCTTCACTTGTATATTTTATCACTGCAACTTTTCTAGAAATCTGTTATTTTCAGCAACGATTTATATACTGTAGTATACAAAATTATGATGGATAGAACGCTTGAATTAATTTCAGCTATTGTTAATTACTCGGGGTTGAGTATTAGCCAATCGTTATTTAGCATATCACTGGGTTTAATCTGAATTAGCATGGTGGTACAAAAGAATGATGGGTTGGAATGCTACACCAAGCGACTGCCAGTGGTTAGACTAATTGCAATAATTCCTTCCATCATCTTTTATGTTATGTATATACTGTTACAATTTTTAGACTACTCATACACCTGTCCATTTCCCATCACCCAAATGTACTTCTTGTGGAGGTATTCCCATAGCTCGATTTCTTAAAATTATTTTCTGACTTGCACTTATGACTCCATCCCCAATGTAAGGAGGTATGGGGCATTAGAAACACAGTCACCACATCAGATAAACTTCAATGATTTGTGAAATCCAAATGCCAAATTACCCCACATACAATTTTATTTTGTTGTAAATGTTAGTTCTTTTTTTGTTTCTTCCAGTTACCTACAACAAATATTGCTGACCAGAAGATGGATCAGCCAATTGGGGAAAAATCATTTGAAGAGGTTAGTGTAATCAATCTGTTGATATGTGTTTGTGAAAAGCTGAAGAATATTCTGTTTGGCACTGATTTGCTCATGCTAACCATGCTAAGAGGGAACTAGAGTTACCCTTTGCCCATTATCAATGAGAGACGAGGGCATGGTTCCAAGATTAGATTTTCCACACTCACGACAGTCATTGTTTTGCTGAGGCACACATTTCAGAGTCATTTAAGACTAAAATATTGTGCACAGACTTTGGTACTTAGTATGATCTGTTCCCAGCTATTCCCTTCACACGTTCCTCTGTTCTCTGATATAGGCAGCCATTATTAATTCTTTATGACTATTGCTCCTTTAGTCAAGTCCACTCCTCAGACATGAAGTACCAACTCTCCAAGGTCCTTTTTCGTCTTTTCCATTATGCAGCCTTTTGAACACATTCCCTTCCACATATTTATATATAAATCATCCCTGCCATTGAACTTTGATTCTTGAATATGTATTTGCTTTTGCGTAAACTCGGTTTAAAATATTTTGCCATAGTATATTTATGATTGCACATTATGGGTAATGAGTTAATAGTGGTGTTCAGTTTGTTTACTGTGCCTCCTAAAATTCATTTAGGGATTGATGAAAAATGACCTCCAAAACCACACATTAGTAACAGAATGCCCCCTCAAGGTATCCAAGGTATGAACATATTCATAGCTTAGAATGGGGAGTTCCATGGAGAGGTTGTGCTTTTCTGACATTTAAAAGTGTTTAATTTCGGGCTCACCCTGAAAAGCACATCCACTTAAGAGCATTTACTCTTTTTATTCCTGCATCCAGTGTGGGACCACAGAATCCATTTTGGAGATAATACTTCCTCCTAGCAGAACCCTGTCATAGTGCTGCCAAACGGCAGCCTAGTCAGGTGTGTTACACTGGGGAGGTCGTCCATTGACCTGCCTCAATCACCCACCTGACGCTAGGCGACGGGAAGTGACTACCACCCTCTGCAGGGTGCTGGAAGGTGACTTCCTGCGGGCCTCAAGCCTACTTCCTGGGACCTGAGTAGGCCTTGCAGCAGTGAGATCTTGGCGTCTGTCATGGGGGGTGGAGTGGTACAGCAAGGTGAGAGCCTGACCATCTGGGTTTAGGTGCTGCCGAGGCTACCGTAGTCTTGTGGCCGCAGCTGGGGTGCACAGGGGCTGCTGTGGCATGATGACACGTTGCAAGGTGTGCGGAACACTGTGTGATCGCCTGCCTCAACACAGGTGACTTGGATCGAGTCAACTGTCCCGTGGCACTGCGGGCTGTACCCGCGCTTATAGGTGAGCCATCCCAGTGCCACTACAGTAACACTAGCACTGTGGAACCTTCTGTGTCCTAGAGTTTATACCCTAATATCACTCTATAGATTGTTTGGATTATTCATCATCATGTTCAACTGTGATTTAACACAGTAGGCCCCTTGAGATCTGGGTTTGTTCCCCTCATTATTCTCCTGACAAATCTTGGACTGCAGGACTTGCTCCGGCACTCCGACTTCTGGCACAGGCACTGAATGCTCCATTTTCTTACCAGCCCGCAGCATACCAAATGGATAAAACTGATCATCGTCCATGACCAGTTTTTGAAGAGAAAAAAAACCAGCAGCAAAAAGTGATGATGAGGATGGCGCCTCTCTCTCTAAGGTCAAGGGGGGGCACAACGAAAAGCTCCCCAGATATCTGTACCTTGCGCCTAAATATGCAAAGTAGTCTGCAGGAAACAAATAAAAAAATGTATACACTTATATCGCGAGCTTTCTTCTTGCAGCACCACATAGACAGAGCTGGTGAACATATAAATGGCGCAGAACTTGACATATCTGAATTGGGGGATGGCCCTGCTGTATACTTCAAAATGCATCAATACCTTGAAAAATGTCTTGATGGGAGTACTAGTCATTAAACATAACACTCACCAAACATAAAGATCTCGAGCCAAGGTCACTCCACAATGATTTGCACATTCTGTAGGTCCCGGATTCCATGACTGTTGGACTGATGGAACTGTCTGTAGGAAAGATGCTCCTCATTCTTGTTTGGCATAGATCCAGCAGCACCATCTAAACCTATCATAGCGCGTGTGCTAAATTCTAGGGTCCAGCATGCTATTTTTCAGCTTTCAATTGCTGTTCAAAATTCACAGCAGGCCTTCCTTACATCCTTAAATGCCAGAGACATAATACTGTAAAAGGTGTATCCTGTGGTTAACCAAAACCCTGTTCTAAGAGAGATAATTAAATCTGGACAATTCTTTGGACTTCAAATTAACTGGGATAAGTCTATGATGGTCCACTGACGTGCACTGTATCCCAAAAAATTATAAACTTCCCCATTTTTTGGTGTCATAATCCAACACTTAATCTCGGTAAACATATATACCAAGACTCTGCACTAGTTTTGCATGTTAATTATGGCCTAACCCTCCACAAACTCAAGCAGCAGATACAACACTAGGCTCCTCTCATTCTTTCTCTGTCACAGCAGGCCTTTCTTCCCCAGACTGCTTTACCTACAATTAATTGCCCTACTGCCCCTTACAAACACCTTTTTCAGCTCAATCTGCTCCAATCCTATTACTTTTGCATGGGCCAACAAACAGGCTGGAATACATTGAGCCATGCTGATACAACCTTACTCCAGGGATGGAATGGCCACACACAATTTAGAGTATTATTACTTCATCTCCCAATCGAAATATTTCTTTCACCGGATTCACCCAGCATTTTATCTTCCCTCACATACTCACTAGAAAGATATAGCAGGCGCCACTCCTTTGATCTAATGTATGAGGGCCCTACAGTACCATTACACTATTGTATAGTAGTTGGTAAGTGATTCCCATTTGGGAGGTGAGTAAGCCACCGCCTCATGATAAAATAAATACTTTTTGATTACAAATGCTAAACATCCTATATTACAGGTCTTGAAATTCGTCAATTCATTAGTTAAGCATTCTACATTTTTCAATGAAGTAGATTAATCATCTATTTGTATATAAAATCATCTTGAAGATCTGCACAGACAACACACGTTTCGCCGCTTTCTATACGCAGGCCTGAGGTCTGTTCAAGGCTTTCTTGTGTCAATGATTCGTGCTGTCTTCCGTAAGAGAAGGTCTCACTTCCGAACAGCTTCTCACTGTCAACAAGGGGGTCGGAGGGGTGGAATGGGGGAATAGAGGTACACCACTCATTATCAGTCAGTTCAAGTCTCCGATTGGTCTAACATTATTTATGCTCCAATTGGTTCCCAGAGACTGGCACCAGCCGCAGCCGCTAAAGGTAAAAGCTGTGAGGCGGTGGGGCCAGGTGAGGGGGGATTCCGAGAGATGACCACGAGGCAAAATTAAATAAATAAATAATTTCCCCTTGTGGTCATCTCTCAAAGCCACACCCCCCTCACCTAGTCCCACCTCTCCTACCTGTAGCAGCCGCAGCTGGAGACGACCCTTTGAATGCACAGACAGTTGACCATTTCAGTCAAACATTTGTTTTTTACTATTTACATCCTTCTATTCCTCGAAATTCTCTTTTGGCTACTTGACTCGAGACTGCACCATCAAGGGCGAGAAGGTCAAAGTCATTGGGAACCAGAAGTCACAACAGATAAAATTCAATGGATTTGAGAATACGAATTCTAAAATGAGGAACACGTGTAGTTTTACCTCCTTATAAATGTTATTGTTTTGCTTCTTCCAGAAACTGACTTTTGATGAGGCCTACCAGAAGCTGGTTCAGACAGCTAAGGAAACGTCACACGATGAGGTAAGTATATTCACTCTGTTAATATATACCTGTGACTAACAGGACTTTCGTGGATTTGCTGATGCACACTTTTCAAAGCACAAACAGGCTTATTTCTTATGTAACGATCCAGCTTCTTAGTAAAAAGTGTTCCAGGCTTTCCACTTCAGTTATCTATTCATCCTTCAAACAGTTCTGATTTTTCAGCATTTGTCATTTTGGTAAGACTCTTGCCCCTTGAGTACCATTCACCCAGTTAATTTGGAGGTATATCTGCTTGGGGTCATTTTTAATGTTTTCCAGCATATAGGATTTCAAAGTTCCACACATTTATTTTGTTGCATATATGACCTAGCAACCGTTGAACCATGATTTCTTTAAATATATTTTCTTTTCTCTGAACTCAATTTCTGGCTTATACTAATATGGAGTTGGCACCAACCGTTTGTTGGTGCTGACAGAATTAGTTTCCCTGGTTATAGTGTTGTATTAGAACTTCACAAATGCAATATATCCCTGTATGAGAAAATATTAGAAATAATCGTGAGTTGTTAGCGTCTACGACCCACACAACTGTGTCGTCTTTCTTATAAAGATAATATCCGATATATCCAAGAACAATAATGAACGAGTTGTAAGGTCTTTACCACATACTTTACAGGATTTTAAGTCTCACCCACAGATATAGTTTCCTCATGTGCAATCTAAACATCTGCGACTCGCCCGACTTTCTCCTCAAACTCATTTAGATAAAGTCCGATCTATCCTAGACTAGTGCTGAACTTAATGTGAGGGGATTAGTGCATACGTGCCATGTTTTTCCTCTGTAACTGATGTGGCATTTGTGCAACAAAAATAAGATTCTTTCTGACTTTCTCTTTTACCATTAGAACCCCCATCCTAGTGCTGTGGAAAGCGATGACGCAATCCAGGACATCGTAAGTAGTCATGGTTTGGGATAATAAAATCCAAAAAGCTCTTCCCTTCTCAGTGTGGGCTTGGCACACTGGAGAGAATTTACCCAAAGCAGAACACAATTCTATATCTGTTCATTTTGTACCCCATCTCCATTCAAGAAACTGATCAATGTCATTTGTGCTTATTGCCTTCCACCTGCAACCTTTGAAGACTCACTCCTTGAGCTTCATGTTCTCAACTTTCCCCTTTCCATGCATTTCCACTTAAACACTTCATCCACCGTCTGTATAAACAAGTATTGTAAATATTTCCCAGCTTTTACTGGACTTTGTGGACACTGCTAATTGCACCAAATATTTCCATAACTTGATAATTGTTTGAATGATCGTACAGCGGTCCAATTACTATCAGCTAGAGCAATTTCTTGTGGGCGGGTTAACATCACCCCATTTCTCGAAAGTTTCTTGTGTCTGCCACCCATGGCTCCTCTCCCAATGTCATCGTGATCAAGGACCATAGAAACTTAGGAATCACATAAATTAGAGCGTTATGGATTTGTGAAAATGAATTTATAATGGTATACCTGAATGGCCTACTTTAAAAAACCAAGAGAGTGTCATTGTCATCGAAGCATGCAACAATTCAGGTGATTAGCTGAATGGCCTACTTGCTGCAATACCCTGCTGTCAGGACGAAAGCCTAGGACACTTAGTGGCCTTTGATGTAGAGACTAAGACATGTCGGTAGAACATGAGGGTGTGGGGAAGACAATTTACCCAGGTGCACCCTACTATTGCACATTTTTAACCATACAAAGGACATCAACAATAGAGGGGAAACTGGATGTTCCTATCGTTTATCTTCCACTCATGCTCTTTACAGTGGCAGCTCGCCATGGGAATGCTGCGGGGTGGTGAGGCGGGTGAGGGAAGGGCTGGCTGGGGGGGTAGTGCAGTCCAACATATGACGGCAGGGGCAAGGTAAGTAATTAAATAAATAAAACAATTTACCTTGCGCGTGCTGCATCGCCAACTTGGCGATGCAGCGTGCGTATGGTAAATTCTTTTATTTATTTAATTACTTACCTTACTCCTTTCCGTCGTATGTCAGACTGCACTAACACCCACCCAGCCCCTCCCCCACCCTCCCCACTGCCGAACAGCACTGCCACGGCGAGCCGCTGTTGCTTTTGAAGTGTTTCATTCTACACTATATCTGTGTATGCTGGTTTTTAATTAGAGACTGTATCCTTTACTCCTTTTGAGAAAATGTTGTCTTTTACGTGGATCTGGCCTTATCTAAATAAAGGTGTCACTGCCGTCATGTGTTTTATGGAGACTATAATTGCACTTGTGAGAACTCTACATTAATTTTCATAGTTTGTCATTCATAACAATTCTTTCTGACATTTTCTTTTGCCTTTAGAGTCTGCCTCCAAGTGCAGTGGATGGTGAAGTAGTCACGAAGGTCGCAGTAAGTAGTTTTATCCTCGAATATATACTTCTCTTATGATAACAGTATAAAACGTTTCCCAGTTCTATGAAACTAAATTCCGTCAGCTTAGACTTCCCAAAAGTAGAATTATTTTATAGAATTGTTTATATTGTAAAGTATCTCCAGTTAAAAAGCGACTCAATGTAATTTGTGCTCATTTTCTTCCTCTTCTCATCCTAAAAGATGCTGACTGCTTTAGCTCGTGATCTAAATCTCTCAATCTCTGCCTCTTCACTTGTATATTTTATCACCGCACCTTTTCTAGAAATCTGTTATTTTCAGCAACGATTTATATACTGTAGTATACAAAATTATGATGGATAGAACGCTTGAATTAATTTCAGCTATTGTTAATTACTCGGGGTTGAGTATTAGCCAATCGTTATTTAGCATATCACTGGGTTTAATCTGAATTAGCATGGTGGTACAAAACAATGATGGGTTGGAATGCTACACCAAGCGACTGCCAGTGGTTAGACTAATTGCAATAATTCCTTCCATCATCTTTTATGTTATGTATATACTGTTACAATTTTTAGACTACTCATACACCTGTCCATTTCCCATCACCCAAATGTACTTCTTGTGGAGGTATTCCCATAGCTCGATTTCTTAAAATTATTTTCTGACTTGCACTTATGACTCCATCCCCAATGTAAGGAGGTACGGGGCATTAGAAACACAGTGACCACATCAGATAAACTTCAATGATTTGTGAAATCCAAATGCCAAATTACCCCACATATAATTTTATTTTGTTGTAAAAGTTAGTTCTTTTTTTGTTTCTTCCAGTTGCCTACAACAAATATTGCTGACCAGAAGATGGATCAGCCAATTGAGGAAAAATCATTTGAAGAGGTTAGTATAATCAGTCTGTTGATATGTGTTTGTGAAAAGCTGAAGAATATCCTGTTTGGCACTGATTTGCTCATGCTAACCATGCTAAGAGGGAACTAGAGATACCCTTTGCCCATTATAAATGAGAGACAAGGGCCTGGTTCCAAGGTTAGATTTTCCACACTCACGACAGTCATTGTTTTGCTGAGGCACACATTTCAGAGTCATTTAAGACTAAAATATTGTTCACAGACTTTGGTACTTAGTATGATCTGTTCCCGGCTATTCCCTTTACACGTTCATCCCTCTGTTCTCTGATATAGGCAGCCACTATTAATTCTTTATGACTATTGCTCCTTTAGTCAAGTCCAGTCCTCAGACATGAAGTACCAACTCTCCAAGGTCCTTTTTCGTCTTTTCCATTATACAGGCTTTTGAACACATTCCCTTCCTCATATTTATATATAAATCATCCCTGCCATTGAACTTTGATTCTTGAATATGTATTTGCTTTTGCGTAAACCCGGTTTAAAATATTTTGCCATTGTATATTTACGATTGCACATTACGGGTAATGAGTTAATAGTGGTGTTCAGTTTGTTTACTGTGCCTCCTAAAATTCATTTAGGGATTCATGAAAAATGACCTCCAAAACCACACATTAGTAACAGAATACCCACTCAAGGTATCCAAGGTATGAACATATTCATAGCTTAGAATGGGGACTTCCATGGAGAGGTTTTTCTTTTCTGACATTTAAAAGTGTTTAATTTCGGCCTCACCCTGAAAAGCACATCCACTTAAGAGCACTCACTCTTTTTATTCCTGCGTCCAGTGTGGGACCACAGAATCCATTTTGGAGATGATACTTCCTCCTAGCAGAACCCTGTCATAGTACTGCCAAACTGCAGCCTAGTCAGGTGTGTTACACTGGGGAGGTCGTCCATTGACCTGCCTCAATCACCCACCTGACGCTAGGCGACGGGGAGTGACTACCACCCTCTGCAGGGTGCTGGAAGGTGACTTCCTGCGGGCCTCAAGCCTACTTCCTGGGACCTGAGTAGGCCTTGCAGCAGTGAGATCTTGGCGTCTGTCATGGGGGGTGGAGTGGTACAGCAAGGTGAGGGCCTGACAATCTGAGTTTGGGTGCTGCCTAGGCTACCGTAGTCTTGTGGCCGCAGATGGGGTGCACAGGGGCTGCTGTGGCATGATGACTCGTTGCAAGGTGTGCGGAACACTGTGTGATCACCTGCCTCTACACACGGGACTTGGATCAAGTCAACTGTCCCGTGGCACTGCGGGCTGTACCCGCGCCTATAAGTGAGCCATCCCAGTGCCACTACAGTAACACTAGCACTGTGGAACCTTCTGTCTCCTAGAGTTTATACCCTAATATCACTCTATAGATTGTTTTGATTATTCATCATCATGTTCAACTGTGATTTAACACAGTAGGCCCCTTGAGATCTGAGTTTGTTCCCCTCATTATTCTCCTGACAAATCTTGGACTGCAGGACTTGCTCCGGCACTCCGACTTCTGGCACAGGCGCTAAATGCTCCATTTTCTTACCAGCCCGCAGCACACCAAATGGATAAAACAGATCATCGTCCATGACCAGTTTTTGAAGAGAAAAAAAAACAGCAGCAAAAAGTGATGATGAGGATGGTGCCTCTCTCTCTAAGGTCGAGGGGGGCACCAATAAAACCTCCCCAGATATCTGTACCTTGCGCCTAAATATGCAAAGTAGTCTGCAGGAAACAAATAAAAAAATGTATACACTTATATCGCGAGCTTTCTTCTTGCAGCACCACATAGACAGAGCTGGTGAATATATAAATGGCGCAGAACTTGACATATCTGAATTGGGGGATGGCCCTGCTGTATACTTCAAAATGCATCGATACCTTGAAAAACGTCTTGATGGGAGTACTAGTCATTAAACATAACACTCACCAAACATAAAGATCTCGAGCCAAGGTCACTCCACAATGATTTGCACATTCTGTAGGTCCCGGATTCCATGACTGTTGGACTGATGGAACTGTTTGTAGGAAAGATGCTCCTCATTCTTGTTTGGCATAGATCCAGCAGCACCATCTAAACCTTTCATAGCGCGTGTGCTAAATTCTAGAGTCCGGCACGCTATTTTTCAGCTGTCAATTGCTGTTCAAAATTCACTGCAGGCCTTCCTTACATCCTTATATGCCAGAGACATAATACTATAAAAGGTGTATCCTGTGGTTAACCAAAACCCAGTTCTAAGAGAGATAATTAAATCTGGACAATTCTTTGGACTTCAAATTAACTGGGATAAGTCTACTGACATGCACTGTATCCCAACAAATTATAAGCTTCCCCATTTTTTGGTGTCATAATCCAACACTTAATCTTGGTAAACATATATACCAAGACTCTGCACTAGTTTTGCATGTTAAGTATGGCCGAACCCTCCACAAACTCAAGCAGCAGATACAACAGTAGGCTCCTCTCATTCTTTCTCTGTCATAGCAGGCGTTTCCTCCCCAGACTGCTTTACCTACTTATAATTGCCCCACTGCCCCTTACAAACACCTTTTTCAGCTCAATCTGCTCCATTCCTTTTACTTTTGCATGGGTCAACAAACAGGCTAGAATACATTGAGCAATGCTGATACAACCTTACTCCAGGGATGGAATGGCCACCCACAATTTAGAGTATTATTACTTCATCTCCCAATCCAAATACTTCTTTCACTGGATTCACCCAGCATTTTATCTTCCCTCACATATTCACTAGAAAGATATAGCAGGCGCCACTCCTTTGATCTAATGTATGAGGGCCCTACAGTACTATTACACTATTGTATAGTAGTTGGTAAGTGATTCCCATTTGGTAGGTGAGTAAGCAACCGCCTCATGATAAAATAAATACTTTTTGATTACAAATGCTAAACATCCTATATTACAGGTCTTGAAATTCGTCAATTCAGTAGGTAAGCATTCTAAATTTTTCAATGAAGTAGATTAATCATCTATTTGTATATAAAATCATCTTGAAGATCTGCACAGCCAACACACGTTTCGCCGCTTTCTATCCGCAGGCCTGAGGTCTGTTCAAGGCTTTCTTGTGTCAATGATTCGTGCTGTCTTCCGTAAGAAAAGGTCTCACTTCCGAACAGCTTCTCACTGTCAACAAGGGGGTCGGAGGGGTGGAATGGGGGAATAGAGGTACACCACTCATTATCAGTCAGATCAAGTCTCCGATTGGTCTAACATTATTTATGCTCCAATTGGTTCCCAGAGACGGGCACCAGCCGCGGCCGCTACAGGTAAAAGCTGTGAGGCGGTGGGGCCAGGTGAGGGGGGATTCCGAGAGATGACCACGAGGCAAAATTAAATGAATAAATAATTTCCCCTTGTGGTCATCTCTCAAAGCCACACCCCCCTCACCTAGTCCCACCTCTCCTACTTGTAGCAGCCACGGCTGGAGACGACCCTTTGAATGCACACACAGTTGACCATTTCAGTCAAATATTTTTTTTAACTATTTACATCCTTCTATTCCTCGAAATTCTCTTTTGGCTACTTGGCTCGAGACTGCACCATCAAGGGCGAGAAGGTCAAAGTCATTGGGAACCAGAAGTCACAACAGATAAATTCAATGGATTTGAGAATACGAATTCTAAAATGAGGAACACGTGTAGTTTTAACTCCTTATAAATGTTATTGTTTTGCTTCTTCCAGAAACTGACTTTTGATGAGGCCTACCAGAAGCTGGTTCAGACAGCTAAGGAAACGTCTCACGATGAGGTAAGTATATTCACTCTGTTAATATATACCCGTGACTAACAGGACTTTCTTGGATTTGCTGATGCACACTTTTCAAAGCACAAACAGGCTTATTTCTTATGTAACGATCCAGCTTCTTAGTAAAAAGTGTTCCAGGCTTTCCACTTCAGTTATCTATTCATCCTTGAAACAGTTCTGATTTTTCAGCATTTGTCATTTTGGTAAGACTCTTGCCCCTTGAGTACCATTCACCCAGTTAATTTGGAGGTATATCTGCTAGGGGTAATTTTTAATGTTTTCCAGCATATAGGATTTCAAAGTTCCAAACATTTATTTTGTTGCATATATGACCTAGCAACCGTTGAACCATGATTTCTTTAAATATATTTTCTTTTCTCTGAACTCAATTTCTGGCTTATACTAATATGGAGTTGGCACCAACCGTTTGTCAGTGCTGACAGAATTAGTTTCCCTGGTTATAGTGTTGTATTAGAACTTCACAAATGCAATATATCCCTGTATGAGAAAATATTAGAAATAATTGTGAGTTGTTAGCGTCTACGACCCACACAACTGTGTCGTCTTTCTTATAAAGATAATATCCGATATATCCAAGAACGATAATGAACGAGTTGTAAGGTCTTTACCACATACTTTACAGGATTTTAAGTCTCACCCACAGATATAGTTTCCTCATGTGCAATCTAAACATCAGCGACTCGCCCGACTTTCTCCTCAAACTCATTTAGATAAAGTCCGATCTATTCTAGACTAGTGCTGAACTTGATGTGAGGGGATTAGTGCATACGTGCCATGTTTTTCCTCTGTAACTGATGTGGCATTTGTACAACAAAAATTAGATTCTTTCTGACTTTCTCTTTTACCATTAGAACCCCCATCCTAGTGCTGTGGAAAGCGATGACGCAATCCAGGACATCGTAAGTAGTCATGGTTTCGGATAATAAAATCCAAAAAGCTCTTCCCTTCTCAGTGTGGGCTTGGCACACTGGAGAGAATTTACCCAAAGCAGAACACAATTCTATATCTGTTCATTTTGTACCCTATCTCCATTCAAGAAACTGATCAATGTCATTTGTGCTTATTGCCTTCCACCTGCAACCTTTGAAGACTCACTCCTTGAGCTTCATGTTCTCAACTTTCCCCTTTCCATGCATTTCCACTTAAACACTTCATCCACCGTCTGTATAAACAAGTATTGTAAATATTTCCCAGCTTTTACTGGACTTTGTGGACACTGCTAATTGCACCAAATATTTCCATAACTCGATAATTCTTTGAATGATCATACAGCGGTCCAATTACTATCAGCTAGAGCAATTTCTTGTGGGCGGGTTAACATCACCCCATTTCTCGAAATTTTCTTGTGTCTGCCACCCATGGCTCCTCTCCCAATGTCAACGTGATCAAGGACCACAGAAACTTAGGAATCACATAAATTAGAGCGTTATGGATTTGTGAAAATGAATTTTAAAATGGTATACCTGAATGGCCTACTTTAAAAAACGAAGAGAGTGTCTTTGTCATCTAAGCATGCAACAATTCAGGTGATTAGCTGAATGGCCTACTTACTGCAATACCCTGCTGTCGGGTCAAAATCCCAGGACACTTAGTGGCCTTTGATGTAGAGACTGAGACATGTCGGTAGAACATGAGGGTGTGGGGAAGACAATTTACCCAGGTGCACCCCACTATTACACATTTTTAACCATACAAAGGACATCAACAATAGAGGGGAAACTGGATGTTCCTATCGTTTATCTTCCAACCATGCTCTTTACAGTGGCAGCTCGCACTGGGAGTGCTGCGGGGTGGTGAGGCGGGTGAGGGAAGGGCTGGCTGGGGGGGGTAGTGCAGTCCGACATATGACGGACAGGGGTAAGGTAAGTAATTAAATAAATAAAACAATTTACCTTGCGCATGCTGCATCGCCAACTTGGCGATGCAGCGTGCGTAAGGTAAATTCTTTTATTTATTTAATTACTTACCTTACTCCTGTCCGTCGTATGTCAGACTGCACTAACACCCACCCAGCCCCTCTCCCACCCTCCCCACTGCTGAACAGCACTGCCACGGTGAGCCGCTGTTGCTTTTGAAGTGTTTCATTCTACACTATGCCTGTGTATGTTGGTTTTTAATTAGAGACTGTATCCTTTACTCCTTTTGAGAAAATGTTGTGTTTTACGTGGATCTGGCCTTATCTAAATAAAGGTGTCACTGCCGTTATGTGTTTTATGGAGACTATAATTGCACTTGTGAGAACTCTACATTAATTTTCATAGTTTGTCATTCATAACAATTCTTTCTGACATTTTCTTTTGCCTTTAGAGTCTGCCTCCAAGTGCAGTGGATGGTGAAGAAGTCACAAAGGTCGTAGTAAGTAGTTTTATCCTCGAATATATACTTCTCTTATGATAACAGTATAAAACGTTTCCCAGTTCTTTGAAACTAATTTCCGTCAGCTTAGACTTCCCAAAAGTAGAATTATTTGATAGAATTGTTTATATTGTAAAGTATCTCCAGTTAAAAACCGACTCAATGTAATTTGTGCTCCTTTTCTTCCTGTTCTCATCCTAAAAGACGCTGACTGCTTTAGCTCTTGATCTAAATCTCTCAATCTCTGCCTCTTCACTTGTATATTTTATCACCGCACCTTTTCTAGAAATCTGTTATTTTCAGCAACGATTTATATACTGTAGTATACAAAATTATGATGGATAGAACGCTTGAATTAATTTCAGCTATTGTTAATTACTCGGGGTTGAGTATTAGCCAATCGTTATTTAGCATATCACTGGGTTTAATCTGAATTAGCATGGTGGTACAAAAGAATGATGGGTTGGAATGCTACACCAAGCGACTGCCAGTGGTTAGACTAATTGCAATATTCCTTCCATCATCTTTTATGTTATGTATATACTGTTACAATTTTTAGACTACTCATACACCTGTCCATTTCCCATCACCCAAATGTACTTCTTGTGGAGGTATTCTCATAGCTCGATTTCTTAAAATTATTTTCTGACTTGCACTTATGACTCCATCCCCAATCTAAGGAGGTACGGGGCATTAGAAACAAAGTCACCACATCAGATAAACTTCAATGATTTGTGAAATCCAAATGCCAAATTACCCCACATACAATGTTATTTTGTTGTAAATGTTAGTTCTTTTTTTGTTTCTTCCAGTTACCTACAACAAATATTGCTGACCAGAAGATGGATCAGCCAATTGAGGAAAAATCATTTGAAGAGGTTAGTATAATCAGTCTGTTGATATGTGTTTGTGAAAAGCTGAAGAATATCCTGTTTGGCGCT
Source organism: Lissotriton helveticus (assembly GCF_964261635.1). Lineage (NCBI taxonomy): Eukaryota > Metazoa > Chordata > Amphibia > Caudata > Salamandridae > Lissotriton > Lissotriton helveticus. Next base: position 274,855,455 of record NC_136062.1, read on the forward strand.
TATTTGCTCATGCTAACCATGCTAAAAGGGAACTAGAGTTACCCTTTGCCCATTATCAATGAGAGATGAGGGCCTGGTTCCAAGGTTAGATTTTCCACACTCACGACAGTCATTGTTTTGCTGAGGCACACATTTCAGAGTCATTTAAGACTAAAATATTGTGCACAGACTTTGGTACTTAGTATGATCTGTTCCCGGCGGATCTATGATGTTACAACGCGTTATTTTACAACGCGTTCCGTTACAACGCAGATTTTACAACGCGGGATCCATTACAACGGATGTCATTACAATGCATGGCATTACATCGCAGGTGCTATTACAACGCATGGCATTACATCGTAAATATAGGTAAGTTGACTTTTTTTTTAAAATGTTATTTAGTTTATTGTAATTAAATTTTTTTAAATAATTTAATTAAAAGACATTTAAAAATTGTCATTAATTTAATTTAATAAAATAATATCTATTTAATAAATGTAAATATAATAAAAATTGTAATTAATTTAATTTAATTAAAAAATGTAATTAATGTAAAATAATTAATTTAATTTATTAAAAATATTTCATTTAATTTAAAAATGGTAAATATAATTTAATTATCCCTAAAGCCAAACCCTGCCCTAAAACCTAAAAACACCCCTGTACCCCAAAACCCAAACCTTGTCCTAAAACCTAAAAACACCCCTGTACCCCAAAACCCAAACCCTGCCCTGAAACCTAAAAACACCCCTGTACCCCAAAACCCAAACCCTGCCCTGAAACCTAAAAACACCCCTGTACCCCAAAACCCAAACCCTACCCTGAAACCTAAAAACACCCCTGTACCCCAAAACCCAAACCCTGCCCTGAAACCTAAAAACACCCCTGTACCCCAAAACCCAAACCCTGCCCTGAAACCTAAAAACACCCCTGTACCCCAAAACCCAAACCCTACCCTGAAACCTAAAAACACCCCTGTACCCCAAAACCCAAACCCTGCCCTGAAACCTAAAAACACCCCTGTACCCCAAAACCCAAACCCTGCCCTGAAACCTAAAAACACCCCTGTACCCCAAAACCCAAACCCTGCCCTGAAACCTAAAAACACCCCTGTACCCCAAAACCCAAACCCTGCCCTGAAACCTAAAAACACCCCTGTACCCCAAAACCCAAACCCTGCCCTGAAACCTAAAAACACCCCTGTACCCCAAAACCCAAACCCTACCCTGAAACCTAAAAACACCCCTGTACCCCAAAACCCAAACCCTACCCTGAAAACTAAAAACACCCCTGTACCCCAAAACCCAAACCCTGCCCTGAAACCTAAAAACACCCCTGTACCCCAAAACCCAAACCCTACCTTGAAACCTAAAAACACCCTGTACCCCCAAACACCTATACATATACTCCTATACTCATATTTATTAAAAAAATTACTTAAAATAATAAATATTAATTTATAATACTTAAAATAATAAATATTAATTTATAATATTTAAAAACATAAATAAATATTTTTATTTATTTTTATTTATAATTAATATTAATTAAATCATTTATATAATATTAAATAAAATTAAAATAAATTATATACTTACCAATACTTACGATGTAATGGTATGCGTTGTAATAGTATCTGCGATGTAATGCCATGCGTTGTAATGCCATGCGTTGTAATGGATCCTGCGTTGTAATAGCTGCGTTGTAACAGCATTACGACGTAAAAGTTGCGTTGTAAGTGATACACACCGTTCCCGGCTATTCCCTTCACATGTTCATCCCTCTGTTCTCTGATATAGGCAGCCATTATTAATTCTTTATGACTATTGCTCCTTTAGTCAAGTCCACTCCTCAGACATGAAGTACCAACTCTCCAAGGTCCTTTTTCGTCTTTTCCATTATGCAGCCTTTTGAACACATTCCCTTCCACATATTTATATATAAATCATCCCTGCCGTTGAACTTTGATTTTTGAATATGTATTTGCTTTTGCGTAAACTCGGTTTAAAATATTTTGCCATAGTATATTTACGATTGCACATTATGGGTAATGAGTTAATAGTGGTGTTCAGTTTGTTTACTGTGCCTCCTAAAATTCATTTAGGGATTCATGAAAAATGACCTCCAAAACCACACATTAGTAACAGAATGCCCCCTCAAGATATCCAAGGTATGAACATTTTCATAGCTTAGAATGGGGAGTTCCATGGAGAGGTTGTGCTTTTCTGACATTTAAAAGGGTTTAATTTCGGGCTCACCCTGAAAAGCACATCCACTTAAGAGCACTCACTCTTTTTATTCCTGCGTCCAGTGTGGTACCACACAATCCATTTTGGAGATGATACTTCCTCCTAGCAGAACCCTGTCATAGTACTGCCAAACTGCAGCCTAGTCAGGTGTGTTACACTGGGGAGGTCGTCCATTGACCTGCCTCAATCACCCACCTGACGCTAGGCGACAGGAAGTGACTACCACCCTCTGCAGGGTGCTGGAAGGTGACTTCCTGCGGGCCTCAAGCCTACTTCCTGGGACCTGAGTAGGCCTTGCAGCAGTGAGATCTTGGCGTCTGTCATAGGGGGTGGAGTGGTACAGCAAGGTGAGAGCCTGACCATCTGGGTTTGGGTGCTGCCGAGGCTACGGTAGTCTTGTGGCCGCAGCTGGGGTGCACAGGGGCTGCTGTGGCATGATGACACATTGCAAGGTGTGCGGAACACTGTGTGATCACCTGCCTCAACACAGGGGACTTGGATCGAGTCAACTGTCCCGTGGCACTGCGGGCTGTACCCGCGCTTATAGGTAAGCCATCCCAGTGCCACTACAGTAACACTAGCACTGTGGAACCTTCTGTCTCCTAGAGTTTATACCCTAATATCACTCTATAGATTGTTTGGATTATTCATCATCATGTTCAACTGTGATTTAACACAGTAGGCCCCTTGAGATCTGGGTTTGTTCCCCTCATTATTCTCCTGACAAATCTTGGACTGCAGGACTTGCTCCGGCACTCCGACTTCTTGCACAGGTGCTGAATGCTCCATTTTCCTACCAGCCCGCAGCATACCAAATGGATAAAACTGATCATCGTCCATGACCAGTTTTTGAAGAGAAAAAAAACCAGCAGCAAAAAGTGATGATGAGGATGGCGCCTCTCTCTCTAAGGTCAAGGGGGGCACAAAGAAAAGCTCCCCAGATATCTGTACCTTGCGCCTAAATATGCAAAGTAGTCTGCAGGAAACAAATAAAAAAATGTATACACTTATATCGCGAGCTTTCTTCTTGCAGCACCACATAGACAGAGCTGGTGAACATATAAATGGCGCAGAACTTGACATATCTGAATTGGGGGATGGCCCTGCTGTATACTTCAAAATGCATCAATACCTTGAAAAACGTCTTGATGGGAGTACTAGTCATTAAACATAAAACTCACCAAACATAAAGATCTCGAGCCAAGGTCACTCCACAATGATTTGCACATTCTGTAGGTCCCGGAATCCATGACTGTTGGACTGATGGAACTGTCTGCAGGAAAGATGCTCCTCATTCTTGTTTGGCATAGATCCAGCAGCACCATCTAAACCTATCATAGCGCGTGTGCTAAATTCTAGGGTCCAGCACGCTATTTTTCAGCTGTCAATTGCTGTTCAAAATTCACAGCAGGCCTTCCTTACATCCTTATATGCCAGAGACATAATACTGTAAAAGGTGTATCATGTGGTTAACCAAAACCCTGTTCTAAGAGAGATAATTAAATCTGGACAATTCTTTGGACTTCAAATTAACTGGGATAAGTCTATGATGGTTCACTGACGTGCACTGTATCCCAACAAATTATAAACTTCCCCATTTTTTGGTGTCATAATCCAACACTTAATCTCGGTAAACATATACACCAAGACTCTGCAGTAGTTTTGCATGTTAATTATGGCCAAACCCTCCACAAACTCAAGCAGCAGATACAACACTAGGCTCCTCTCATTCTTTCTCTGTCACAGCAGGCGTTTCCTCCCCAGACTGCTTTACCTACTATTAATTGCCCCACTGCCCCTTACAAACACCTTTTTCAGCTCAATCTGCTCCAATCCTATTACTTTTGCATGGGCCAACAAACAGGCTAGAATAAATTGAGCCATGCTGATACAACCTTACTCCAGGGATGGAATGGCCACACACAATTTAGAGTATTATTACTTCATCTCCCAATCCAAATATTTATTTCACCGGATTCACCCAGCATTTTATCTTCCCTCACATACTCATTAGAAATATATAGCAGGCGCCACTCCTTTGATCTAATGTATGAGGGCCCTACAGTACCATTACACTATTGTGTAGTAGTTGGTAAGTGATTCCCATTTGGGGGGTGAGTAAGCCACTGCCTCATGATAAAATAAATACTTTTTGATTACAAATGCTAAACATCCTATATTACAGGTCTTGAAATTCGTCAATTCATTAGGTAAGCATTCTAAATTTTTCAATGAAGTAGATTAATCATCTATTTGTATATAAAATCATCTTGAAGATCTGCACAGCCAACACACGTTTCGCCGCTTTCTATGCGCAGGCCTGAGGTCTGTTCAAGGCTTTCTTGTGTCAATGATTCGTGCTGTCTTCCGTAAGAAAAGGTCTCACTTCCGAACAGCTTCTCACTGTCAACAAGGGGGTCAGAGGGGTGGAATGGGGGAATAGAGGTATACCACTCATTATCAGTCAGTTCAAGTCTCCGATTGGTCTAACATTATTTATGCTCCAATTGGTTCCCAGAGACGGGCACCAGCCGCGGCCGCTACAGGTAAAAGCTGTGAGGCGGTGGGGCCAGGTGAGGGGGGATTCCGAGAGATGACCACGAGGCAAAATTAAATAAAAAATAATTTCCCCTTGTGGTCATCTCTCAAAGCCACACCCCCCCTCACCTAGTCCCACCTCTCCTACCTGTAGCAGCCGCGGCTGGAGACGACCCTTTGAATGCACACACAGTTGACCATTTCAGTCAAATATTTGTTTTTTACTATTTACATCCTTCTATTCCTCGAAATTCTCTTTTGGCTACTTGACTCGAGACTGCACCATCAAGGGCGAGAAGGTCAAAGTCATTGGGAACCAGAAGTCACAACAGATAAAATTCAATGGATTTGAGAATACGAATTCTAAAACGAGGAACACGTGTAGTTTTACCTCCTTATAAATGTTATTGTTTTGCTTCTTCCAGAAACTGACTTTTGATGAGGCCTACCAGAAGCTGGTTCAGACAGCTAAGGAAACGTCACACGATGAGGTAAGTATATTCACTCTGTTAAAATATATACCCGTGACTAACAGGACTTTCTTGGATTTGCTGATGCACACTTTTCAAAGCACAAACAGGCTTATTTCTTATGTAACGATCCAGCTTCTTAGTAAAAAGTGTTCCAGGCTTTCCACTTCAGTTATCTATTCATCCTTCAAACAGTTCTGATTTTTCAGCATTTGTCATTTTGGTAAGACTCTTGCCCCTTGAGTACCATTCACCGAGTTAATTTGGAGGTATATCTGCTTGGGGTCATTTTTTATGTTTTCCAGCATATAGGATTTTAATGTTCCACACATTTATTTTGTTGCATATATGACCTAGCAACCGTTGAACCATGATTTCTTTAAATATATTTTCTTTTCTCTGAACTCAATTTCTGGCTTATACTAATATGGAGTTGGCACCAACCGTTTGTTGGTGCTGACAGAATTAGTTTCCCTGGTTATAGTGTTGTATTAGAACTTCACAAATGCAATATATCCCTGTATGAGAAAATATTAGAAATAATCGTGAGTTGTTAGCGTCTACGACCCACACAACTGTGTCGTCTGTCTTATAAAGATAATATCCGATATATCCAAGAACCATAATGAACGAGTTGTAAGGTCTTTACCACATACTTTACAGGATTTTAAGTCTCACCCACAGATATAGTTTCCTCATGTGCAATCTAAACATCTGCGACTCGCCCGACTTTCTCCTCAAACTCATTTAGATAAAGTCTGATCTATCCTAGACTAGTGCTGAACTTAATGTGAGGGGATTAGTGCATACGTGCCATGTTTTTCCTCTGTAACTGATGTGGCATTTGTGCAACAAAAATTAGATTCTTTCTGACTTTCTCTTTTACCATTAGAACCCCCATCCTAGTGTTGTGGAAAGCGATTACGCAATCCAGGACATCGTAAGTAGTCATGGTTTCGGATAATAAAATCCAAAAAGCTCTTCCCTTCTCAGTGTGGGCTTGGCACCTTGGAGAGAATTTACCCAAAGCAGAACACAATTCTATATCTGTTCATTTTGTACCCTATCTCCATTCAAGAAACTGATCAATGTCATTTGTGCTTATTGCCTTCCACCTGCAACCTTTGAAGACTCACTCCTTGAGCTTCATGTTCTCAACTTTCCCCTTTCCATGCATTTCCACTTAAACACTTCATCCACCGTCTGTATAAACAAGTATTGTAAACTTTTCCCAGCTTTTACTGGTCTTTGTGGACACTGCTAATTGCACCAAATATTTCCATAACTCGATAATTCTTTGAATGATCGTACAGCGGTCCAATTACTATCAGCTAGAGCAATTTCTTGTGGGCGGGTTGACATCACCCCATTTCTCGAAATTTTCTTGTGTCTGCCACCCATGGCTCCTCTCCCAATGTCAACGTGATCAAGGACCATAGAAACTTAGGAATCACATAAATTAGAGCGTTATGGATTTGTGAAAATGAATTTTAAAATGGTATACCTGAATGGCCTACTTTAAAAAACCAAGAGAGTGTCATTGTCATCTAAGCATGCAACAATTCAGGTGATTAGCTGAATGGCCTACTTGCTGCAATACCCTGCTGTCAGGACGAAAGCCCAGGACACTTAGTGGCCTTTGATGTAGAGACTGAACATGAGGGTGTGGGGAAGACAATTTACCCAGGTGCACCCCACTATTGCACATTTTTAACCATACAAAGGACATCAACAATAGAGGGGAAACTGGATGTTCCTATCGTTTATCTTCCACTCATGCTCTTTACAGTGGCAGCTCGCCATGGGAGTGCTGCGGGGTGGTGAGGCGGGTGAGGGAAGGGCTGTCTGGGGGGGTAGTGCAGTCCGACATATGACGGACAGGGGTAAGGTAAGTAATTAAATAAATAAAACAATTTACCTTGCGCGTGCTGCATCGCCAACTTGGCGATGCAGCGTGCGTATGGTAAATTCTTTTATTTATTTAATTACTTACCTTACTCCTGTCCGTCGTATGTCAGACTCCACTAACACCCACCCAGCCCCTCCCCCACCCTCCCCACTGCCGAACAGCACTGCCTCGGCGATCCGCTGTTGCTTTTGAAGTGTTTCATTCTACACTATATCTGTGTATGTTGGTTTTTAATTAGAGACTGTATCCTTTACTCCTTTTGAGAAAATGTTGTCTTTTACGTGGATCTGGCCTTATCTAAATAAAGGTGTCACTGCCGTCATGTGTTTTATGGAGACTATCATTGCACTTGTGAGAACTCTACATTAAATTTCATAGTTTGTCATTCATAACAATTCTTTCTGACATTTTCTTTTGCCTTTAGAGTCTGCCTCCAAGTGCAGTGGATGGTGAAGAAGTCACAAAGGTCGTAGTAAGTAGTTTTATCCTCGAATATATACTTCTCTTATGATAACAGTATAAAACGTTTCCCAGTTCTTTGAAACTAAATTCCGTCAGCTTAGACTTTCCAAAAGTAGAATTATTTTATAGAATTGTTTATATTGTAAAGTATCTCCAGTTAAAAAGCGACTCAATGCAATTTGTGCTCATTTTCTTCCTCTTCTCATTCTAAAAGACGCTGACTGCTTTAGCTCGTGATCTAAATCTCTCAATCTCTGCCTCTTCACTTGTATATTTTATCACCGCAACTTTTCTAGAAATCTGTTATTTTCAGCAACGATTTATATACTGTAGTATAAAAAATTATGATGGATAGAACGCTTGAATTAATTTCAGCTATTGTTAATTACTCGGGGTTGAGTATTAGCCAATCGTTATTTAGCATATCACTGGGTTTAATCTGAATTAGCATGGTGGTACAAAAGAATGATGGGTTGGAATGCTACACCAAGCGACTGCCAGTGGTTAGACTAATTGCAATATTCCTTCCATCATCTTTTATGTTATGTATATACTGTTACAATTTTTAGACTACTCATACACCTGTCCATTTCCCATCACCCAAATGTACTTCTTGTGGAGGTATTCCCAAAGCTCGGTTTCTTAAAATTATTTTCTGACTTGCACTTATGACTCCATCCCCAATGTAAGGAGGTACGGGGCATTAGAAACACAGTGACCACATCAGATAAACTTCAATGATTTGTGAAATCCAAATGCCAAATTACCCCACATATAATTTTATTTTGTTGTAAATGTTAGTTCTTTTTTTGTTTCTTCCAGTTACCTACAACAAATATTGCTGACCAGAAGATGGATCAGCCAATTGAGGAAAGATCATTTGAAGAGGTTAGTATAATCAGTCTGTTGATATGTGTTTGTGAAAAGCTGAAGAATATCCTGTTTGGCACTGATTTGCTCATGCTAACCATGCTAAAAGGGAACTAGAGTTACCCTTTGCCCATTATCAATGAGAGATGAGGGCCTGGTTCCAAGGTTAGATTTTCCACACTCACGACAGTCATTGTTTTGATGAGGCACACATTTCAGAGTCATTTAAGACTAAAATATTGTGCACAGACTTTGGTACTTAGTATGATCTGTTCCCGGCTATTCCCTTCACATGTTCATCCCTCTGTTCTCTGATATAGGCAGCCATTATTAATTCTTTATGACTATTGCTCCTTTAGTCAAGTCCACTCCTCAGACATGAAGTACCAACTCTCCAAGGTCCTTTTTTGTCTTTTCCATTATGCAGCCTTTTGAACACATTCCCTTCCACATATTTATATATAAATCATCCCTGCCATTGAACTTTGATTCTTGATTATGTATTTGCTTTTGCGTAAACTCGGTTTAAAATATTTTGCCATAGTATATTTACGATTGCACATTATGGGTAATGAGTTAATAGTGGTGTTCATTTTTTTTACTGTGCCTCCTAAAATTCATTTAGGGATTCATGAAAAATGACCTCCAAAACCACACATTAGTAACAGAATGCCCACTCAAGGTATCCAAGGTATGAACATATTCATAGCTTAGAATGGGGAGTTCCATGGAGACGTTGTGCTTTTCTGACATTTAAAAGTGTTTAATTTCGGGCTCACCCTGAAAAGCACATCCACTTAAGAGCACTCACTCTTTTTATTCCTGCGTCCAGTGTGGGACCACAGAATCCATTTTGGAGATGATACTTCCTCCTAGCAGAACCCTGTCATAGTACTGCCAAACTGCAGCCTAGTCAGGTGTGTTACACTGGGGAGGTCGTCCATTGACCTGCCTCAATCACCCACCTGACGCTAGGCGACGGGAAGTGACTACCACCCTCTGCAGGGTGCTGGAAGGTGACTTCCTGCGGGCCTCAAGCCTACTTCCTGGGACCTGAGTAGGCCTTGCAGCAGTGAGACCTTGGCGTCTGTCATGGGGAGTGGAGTGGTACAGCAAGGTGAGAGCCTGACCATCTGGGTTTGGGTGCTGCCGAGGCTACCGTAGTCTTGTGGCCGCAGCTGGGGTGCACAGGGGCTGCTGTGGCATGATGACACGTTGCAAGGTGTGCGGAACACTGTGTGATCACCTGCCTCAACACAGGGGACTTGGATCGAGTCAACTGTCCCGTGGCACTGCGGGCTGTACACGCGCTTATAGGTGAGCCATCCCAGTGCCACTACAGTAACACTAGCACTGTGGAACCTTCTGTCTCCTAGAGTTTATACCCTAATATCACTCTATAGATTGTTTGGATTATTCATCATCATGTTCAACTGTGATTTAACACAGTAGGCCCCTTGAGATCTGGGTTTGTTCCCCTCATTATTCTCCTGACAAATCTTGGTCTGCAGGACTTGCTCCGGCACTCCGACTTCTGGCACAGGCACTGAATGCTCCATTTTCCTACCAGCCCGCAGCATACCAAATGGATAAAACTGATCATCGTCTATGACCAGTTTTTGAAGAGAAAAAAAACCAGCAGTAAAAAGTGATGATGAGGATGGCGCCTCTCTCTCTAAGGTCAAGGGGGGGCACAAAGAAAAGCTCCCCAGATATCTGTACCTTGCGCCTAAATATGCAAAGTAGTCTGCAGGAAACAAATAAATAAATGTATACACTTATATCGCAAGCTTTCTTCTTGCAGCACCACATAGACAGAGCTGGTGAACATATAAATGGCGCAGAACTTGACATATCTGAATTGGGGGATGGCCCTGCTGTATACTTTAAAATGCATCAATACCTTGAAAAACGTCTTGATGGGAGTACTAGTCATTAAACATAACACTAACCAAACATAAAGATCTCGAGCCAAGGTCACTCCACAATGATTTGCACATTCTGTAGGTCCCGGATTCCATGACTGTTGGACTGATGGAACTGTTTGTAGGAAAGATGCTCCTCATTCTTGTTTGGCATAGATCCAGCAGCACCATCTAAACCTATCATAGCGCGTGTGCTAAATTCTAGAGTCCGGCACGCTATTTTTCAGCTGTCAATTGCTGTTCAAAATTCACAGCAGGCCTTCCTTACATCCTTATATGCCAGAGACATAATACTATAAAAGGTGTATCCTGTGGTTAACCAAAACCCTGTTCTAAGAGAGATAGTTAAATCTGGACAATTCTTTGGACTTCAAATTAACTGGGATAAGTCTATGATGGTCCACTGACGTGCACTGTATCCCAACAAATTATAAACTTCCCCATTTTTTGGTGTCATAATCCAACACTTAATCTCGGTAAACATATATCCCAAGACTCTGCACTAGTTTTGCATGTTAATTATGGCCGAACCCTCCACAAACTCAAGCAGCAGATACAACACTAGGCTCCTCTCATTCTTTCTCTGTCACAGCACGCGTTTCCTCCCCAGACTGCTTTACCTACTATTAATTGCCCCACTGCCCCTTACAAACACCTTTTTTTAAGCTCAGTCTGCTCCAATACTATTACTTTTGCATGGACCAACAAACAGGCTAGAATACATTGAGCCATGCTGATACAACCTTACTCCAGGGATGGAATGGCCACACACAATTTAGAGTATTATTACTTCATCTCCCAATCCAAATATTTCTTTCACCGGATTCACCCAGCATTTTATCTTCCCTCACATACTCACTAGAAAGATATAGCTGGCGCCACTCCTTTGATCTAATGTATGAGGGCCCTACAGTACCATTACACTATTGTATAGTAGTTGGTAAGTGATTCCCATTTGGGAGGTGAGTAAGCCACCGCCTCATGATAAAATACATACTTTTTGATTACAAATGCTAAACATCCTATATTACAGGTCTTGAAATTCGTCAATTCATTAGGTAAGCATTCTACATTTTTCAATGAAGTAGATTAATCATCTATTTGTATATAAAATCATCTTGAAGATCTGCACAGCCAACACACGTTTCGCCGCTTTATATGCGCAGGCCTGAGGTCTGTTCAAGGCTTTCTTGTGTCAATGATTCGTGCTGTCTTCCGTAAGAAAAGGTCTCACTTCCGAACAGCTTCTCACTGTCAACAAGGAGGTCGGAGGGGTGGAATGGGGGAATAGAGGTACACCACTCATTATCAGTCAGTTCAAGTCTCCGATTGGTCTAACATTATTTATGCTCCAATTGGTTCCCAGAGACGGGCACCAGCCGCGGCCACTACAGGTAAAAGCTGTGAGGCGGTGGGGCCAGGTGAGGGGGGATTCCGAGAGATGACCACGAGGCAAAATTACATAAAACATTATTTCCCCTTGTAGTCATCTCTCAAAGCCACACCCCCCTCACCTAGTCCCACCTCTCCTACCTGTAGCAGCCGCGGCTGGAGACGACCCTTTAAAGGCACACACAGTTGACCATTTCAGTCAAATATTTGTTTTTTACTATTTACATCCTTCTATTCCTCGAAATTCTCTTTTGGCTACTTGGCTCGAGACTGCACCATCAAGGGCGAGAAGGTCAAAGTCATTGGGATCCAGAAGTCACAACAGAATAAAATTCAATGGATTTGAGAATACGAATTCTAAAATGAGGAACACGTGTAGTTTTTCCTCCTTATAAATGTTATTGTTTTGCTTCTTCCAGAAACTGACTTTTGATGAGGCCTACCAGAAGCTGGTTCAGACAGCAAAGGAAACGTCACACGATGAGGTAAGTATATTCACTCTGTTAATATATACCCGTGACTAACAGGACTTTCTTGGATTTGCTGATGCACACTTTTCAAAGCACAAACAGGCTTATTTCTTATGTAACGATCCAGCTTCTTGGTAAAAAGTGTTCCAGGCTTTCCACTTCAGTTATCTATTCATCCTTCAAACAGTTCTGATTTTTCAGCATTTGTCATTTTGGTAAGACTCTTGCCCCTTGAGTACCATTCACCGAGTTAATTTGGAGGTATATCTGCTTTGGGTCATGTTTAATGTTTTCCAGCATATAGGATTTCAAAGTTCCACACATTTATTTTGTTGCATATATGACCTAGCAACCGTTGAACCATGATTTCTTTAAATATATTTTCTTTTCTCTGAACTCAATTTCTGGCTTATACTAATATGGAGTTGGCACCAACCGTTTGTTGGTGCTGACAGAATTAGTTTCCCTGGTTATAGTGTTGTATTAGAACTTCACAAATGCAATATATCCCTGTATGAGAAAATATTAGAAATAATCGTGAGTTGTTAGCGTCTACGACCCACACAACTGTGTCGTCTTTCTTATAAAGATAATATCCGATATATCCAAGAACAATAATGAACGAGTTGTAAGGTCTTTACCACATACTTTACAGGATTTTAGGTCTCACCCACAGATATAGTTTCCTCATGTGCAATCTAAACATCTGCGACTCGCCCGACTTTCTCCTCAAACTCATTTAGATAAAGTCCGATCTATCCTAGACTAGTGCTGAACTTAATGTGAGGGGATTAATGCATACGTGCATGTTTTTCCTCTGTAACTGATGTGACATTTGTGCAACAAAAATTTGATTCTTTCTGACTTTCTCTTTTACCATTAGAACCCCCATCCTAGTGCTGTGGAAAGCGATGACGCAATCCAGGACATCGTAAGTAGTCATGGTTTTGGATAATAAAATCCAAAAAGCTCTTCCCTTCTCAGTGTGGGCTTGGCACACTGGAGAGAATTTACCCAAAGCAGAACACAATTCTATATCTGTTCATTTTGTACCCTATCTCCATTCAAGAAACTGATCAATGTCATTTGTGCTTATTGCCTTCCACCTGCAACCTTTGAAGACTCACTCCTTGAGGTTCATGTTCTCAACTTTCCCCTTTCCATGCATTTCCACTTAAACACTTCATCCACCGTCTGTATAAACAAGTATTGTAAACTTTTCCCAGCTTTTACTGGACTTTGTGGACACTGCTAATTGCACCAAATATTTCCATAACTCGATAATTCTTTGAATGATCGTACAGCGGTCCAATTACTATCAGCTAGAGCAATTTCTTGTGGGCGGGTTAACATCATCCCATTTCTCGAAATTTTCTTGTGTCTGCCACCCATGGCTCCTCTCCCAATTACAACGTGATCAAGGACCATAGAAACTTAGGAATCACATAAATTAGAGCGTTATGGATTTGTGAAAATGAATTTTAAAATGGTATACCTGAATGGCCTACTTTAAAAAACCAAGAGAGTGTCATTGTCATCTAAGCATGCAACAATTCAGGTGATTAGCTGAATGGCCTACTTGCTGCAATACCCTGCTGTCAGGACGAAAGCCCAGGACACTTAGTGGCCTTTGATGTAGAGACTGAACATGAGGGTGTGGGGAAGACAATTTACCCAGGTGCACCCCACTATTGCACATTTTTAACCATACAAAGGACATCAACAATAGAGGGGAAACTGGATGTTCCTATCGTTTATCTTCCACTCATGCTCTTTACAGTGGCAGCTCGCCATGGGAGTGCTGCGGGGTGGTGAGGCGGGTGAGGGAAGGGCTGGCTGGGGGGGTAGTGCAGTCCGACATATGACGGACAGGGGTAAGGTAAGTAATTAAATAAATAAAACAATTTACCTTGCGCGTGCTGCATCGCCAACTTGGCGATACAGCGTGCGTATGGTAAATTCTTTTATTTATTTAATTACTTACCTTACTCCTGTCCGTCGTATGTCAGACTGCACTAACACCCACCCAGCCCCTCCCCCACCCTCCCCACTGCCGAACAGCACTGCCTCGGCGATCCGCTGTTGCTTTTGAAGTGTTTCATTCTACACTATATCTGTGTATGTTGGGTTTTAATTAGAGACTGTATCCTTTACTCCTTTTGAGAAAATGTTGTCTTTCTGATAGATACATCTGCCGTGTGGATTCCTCACCTTGTGAATATCCCCCTTGCGCCAGCAACGTTCGGAAATTTTCTTCGTAGTACGCCGACGTGGGCGACGTCACAGGAGCACGGCATCGCGCGCGACTCCGTCTGACGTCACCGACCCCATATCAGGCCCACGCCGGCGTGATGACGTCAGTTCCCTTTTTTCCGCGTCTTCGACGCTAACGGTTTTCGGGATCTTACTGCGATACTTAGTATCTTTCTGTTAATTAATAGACACTGTTTCTCTCTTACGACTTGATTCTTCTCCGAAGATGTCGTCGAGGAAAACAGGCTTTAAGCCGTGTAGGTCTTGTGCCTGCACGATGTCCATCACTGACCCACATAAGGACTGTTTGTGGTGTCTTGGTTCGAGTCACGACGTCAAGAACTGCAATTCCTGTTTTAAGATGAATCCGAAGGCACTTCGAGAACGTGAAGCTAAATTACTTTTAGCTAATTTAAAACAGGATTCTGGACGTTATTCAAGATCGACGTCACGGAGGTCGAAGTCGAAGCAAAGGTCTCGATCGAAGTCAGTATCGGCGTCGAGATCCAGAGCGGGTTCGAGATCTGGTGAGGATACGAGATCTAAAGAGAAATCGAAATCCAGAGAAAGATCGAGGTCTAGATCTAAATCGGCTTCCGGTCACGCTTCGAGCTCCTCGAGGAGAAAGCATAAGAGGAGGAAGCACAGTTCGAAACATCATTCAGAGAAGGAATCCTCTGACTCGAAGAGAAGGTCTCATAAACATCGTAAGGACTTTGTCTCTCCTTCTCCTGCTTTACCGAAAGAGGGTTCTCCGGCCCCGGAGCCGGAACCGGAGCCGGATCCGGATCCGATGTCCTCGGAACATGAAGAGGAAGAAGAAGTGATTCCTCAAGAACCGACTCCAGCGGAGACTCCTGCGGATCCGGAAGGTCAGAGTGAGGGTGTGTCGGGGCGACCTCCATTGGATCCGGTAGGTCTGTACCCTCCCTTTCCTGGTCCTGGACAGGATCCCTCGCATTTTTTAAATGCAATGTTCGGAGTATATTCCAGGGCAATGTACCCCACTGGAGCACCTGTTGGTCCCATGGGTCCATTATCATACAATCTGGGTATTCCTCAGTCGTATGCCCCAGCTCCATTTATGCCATTCATGCCGGCGCCTCTTCCACCATGGCTCGGTACGGCTCCACCGAGGTCTTCGACTCCGCATGCGGCTTCGCCGACTCCGGATCGACCTCGCAGTCGAGATCGAGGTACCACACCTGTTCATGACTCTCGTCCTGCTCCGGCTCCTCGATCGACGTCGGAACCGGCTCCGTCGGAGTCGTTACCGGATCCGTCGACGTCGATTCGATTGGAATGGTCGAGGCGAAGAGCTCAGCGCCTTCTAGAACAAAAAGATGATGAGAGTTCTGATGTGGAAGAAGGCGAGCTTCCTGATCATGACGATGATTTCGATGAACTTCGGGATGCTAGTGGTCTAGAACTCTCTCCTGAGTGGGTTCTACCTTCAGCTTCTGATGCTCCATCTAGGGACGTGGCACCCTATCACGTGGTCATTAGGAAGGCTGCTGACCTTCTTAATTTAAAGCTGCCCACAGTGGAGTACAAACCCAACATCCTCACTGAAGTCTTACATTCTCCTTCTTCAATTGTGGAACCTACACTGCCATTTACTGATGCCTTGACGGATCCAATAAAGGAGATTTGGAAGAAGCCCTTATCTGCTCCTGCAGTTTCAAGAGTTATTGCAAGACGCTATAGGGTGGCTCCTGATGACCCTGCATTTCTTTCTACGCATCCATCTCCGGAAAGTCTTGTGGTTCAGGCGGCTTGCTCTAATAGGGCTGCTGGCTCCTTCCCTCAAGTGCCAGCTGACAAAGAGTCTAAAAAATTAGATCTGTCTGCGAAGAAGACTTTCTCTTCTGGGAGCATGGCTCTTAAATCATCAAATGCTACTTGCCTTTTAGGTAGATACGTGCATGCGCTAATGGACTCAGTGAAGCAATTATCATCAAAACTTCCTGAGGATGATAAGAAGAACTTTAATGAGGTTGTCTCTGACACTCAGGCTGCTGCCCGCATGGTCATTCAAAGCGGTATGGACACTGTGGATTCTGTTGCTAGAATTATGGGTTCATCCATTGTGACCAGGAGAGCCGCATGGCTAAAGTCTTCAGATTTCTCTGCGGATGTGCAATCTACATTGCTGGACTTACCCTTTGATGGAACTGGCCTTTTCGGTAAGAAGGCTGATGTAGCCTTGGAAAGGTTTAAGGACAGCCGTGCCACCGCTAGATCTTTGGGTCTGCAGATGAGAGGATCGACGACTAAAAAGTTCAAAGGATTTGGCAGATCTTCTTTTCGTCCCTTCAAGCAGGGCCAACAACAACAACAGCAACAGCAGCAAAACCCTCTATATAGATCCTATAGAGGTAAACAGAGGGGTCGTGGACGTGGACGTCAAGTCTCCTCTTCCTCCACTTCCTCCAATAATGCCCAACCCCCACCCGCATCAGCAAAGCAGCCCTAGATCCACCATTCTGGATCATGTAGGGCCAGTAGGGGGTCGGCTTACTCATTTTCTACGAGATTGGGAATCGGTTACATCAGATCTTTGGGTTCTCAATCTCGTAGAGAATGGGTATGCACTTCCTTTTCAGGAATTCCCTCCCAATTACCCTCCTTGCCAAGGTTATTGTTCGGAGGACCACCTGCTTCTCCTGCAGGAGGAGGTCCTGGCACTGTTTCGAAAGGGTGCGATAGAGGTGGTTCCAGAGCAGGAGAGGGGTCAAGGGTGCTACTCCCGGTATTTCTTGATTACCAAGAAGGATGGCAGGCTTCGGCCTATCCTGGATCTCAGGATTTTGAACCTCTATCTCAAACAGGAGAAGTTCAAAATGCTCACCCTTGCTCAGGTTCTTCTAGCGCTGATGGAAGAAGACTGGATGGTGTCGATCGACTTGCAGGATGCGTATTTTCACATCCCAATCCTGAAGTCGCACAGGAGGTATCTCCGTTTTACGGTGGGATCGCAACACTACCAGTTTGCGGTCCTTCCCTTTGGACTTACTACTGCGCCTCGAGTCTTCACCAAGGTGATGGCAGTGGTGGCTGCGCATCTCAGAAGGTCGGGGATTCCTGTATTCCCTTATCTAGACGACTGGCTGATCAAAGCAGAGTCGCCGGAGATGGTGCTCCATCATCTGCAGGAGACAACTCAGTTGTTACACAGGTTGGGTTTTTCGATAAATGTACCCAAGTCTCACCTGGTGCCCTCCCAGCGCAACCTGTTCATAGGTGCGGTACTGGACACTTCTGTATGTCGTGCATTCCCTCCACCTCAAAGAATTCACGACATTCAGGAGATGATTCCTTTATTCTACAATGGAGCGGTTGTTCCGGTCCTGAAGGTCCTTCGTCTGCTCGGTCTGATGGCTTCTTGCATTCTGTTGGTCAGTCATGCACGCTGGCACATGAGGGCACTCCAGTGGTGCCTCCGCAGGCAGTGGTATCAGCACAACGGAGATCTCAGGGAGTCAGTGAAGATCTCCGGGGAAGCTGCAGCGGATCTGTCTTGGTGGAGCGTGGAAGGCAATCTGTCACAAGGAAAGCCTTTTCAGCTACCTCCATCAGTGGCCACAGTGATTTCGGATGCGTCCACTTTCGGGTGGGGTGCTCATCTGGGAGACCTGGAGGTCAAAGGTTTTTGGTCTCCGGAAGAAAGGTTGTTTCACATCAACCTTCTGGAATTGAGGGCGATACGTTTGGCACTCAAGGCCTTCCTCCCTTCCCTTCGCGGTCGTTCGGTTCAAGTCCTGACGGACAACACGACTGCGATGTGGTACATCAACAAGCAGGGAGGAGTAGGGTCGCAGTGTCTCTGCAGAGAGGCTCTGCGTCTCTGGTCCTGGGTTCAGGACCATCAGATTTGTCTGGTGGCAAATCACCTGGCCGGAGTTCTGAACGTTCGTGCAGACAGTCTCAGTCGGCAGTTCTCTGCCGTCCACGAGTGGAGGCTTCACCCAGAGGTTGTTCACGACATCTTTCGGATGTGGGGGACTCCTCGGGTGGATCTATTCGCCACTCGCGAGAATGCTCACTGCCTTTCGTTCTGCAGTCTCCAGTATCCGATGCAAGGAGCATTGGGGGACGCGTTTCAGCTGAGTTGGGGAGATCAACTCCTTTACGCGTTTCCTCCCATACCTTTGATTCCTCGGGTTCTGAGGAAGATTCGTCAAGACCGGGCCCAAGTCATATTGGTCGCCCCGGATTGGCCAAGAAGGGTGTGGTACTCAGACCTTCTCCGCCTCTCCTCTCACCCGCCGCTCCGTCTCCCTCACAGGGCAGACCTCCTCTCTCAGATGGAGGGGCAGGTTTTACACCCCCACCTCCAGACATTACACCTTCATGCCTGGAGATTGAACGGGGCAACTTGAGTTCTTTTTCTCTCCCTCACGAGGTAGTGGATGTCATTCTTTCTGCCAGGCGTGACACCACTAAGTCCATTTACTCCTATAGGTGGTCTAAATTTGTTTCTTGGTGCAGGGAGAGAGATGTTGACCCTTTGAAGGCTCATTTGTCTAATATTTTACAATTTGCCCTTTATCTGGCGCAGCAAGGTTTGGCTGTGGCCACGGTCAAGGGGTATCTTTCTGCCTTATCGGCATTTCTATGTTTGCCGGATCAGCCATCTCTCTTTAAATCTCCGGTGGTTTTGAGATTCTTGAAGGGTCTCATAAATATGTTCCCTCCTACTCCTTTTGTTGTTCCTCATTGGGATTTGAATCTTGTGCTGACCTTCTTAATGGGTTCTCCCTTCGAGCCCTTGCACAAGTGTCCATTGAGGCTTCTATCTTTTAAAACGATCTTCCTCGTTGCAATCACCTCGGCAAGGAGGGTAAGTGAGCTTCAAGCTCTAAGTTCCAAACCCCCATTCCTGACCATTCATGCTGAAAGGATGGTTCTCAGGACCAGGGCTGCTTTTCTGCCTAAGGTGGTGACTCCTTTCCATCTTGGGCAGTCCATTACCCTTCCTACCTTCTATCCTCCCCCTCACCCGTCTAAGGAGGAAGAGAGACTGCACCGTCTGGACCCTAAGAGGGCGGTGTCGTTCTATCTGGACAGGACTAAAGACTTCCGGATGGATGACCAGCTGTTTGTTGGTTTTGCTGGCTGCAAGAAGGGTAGAGCGGTGCACAAGCGCACACTTTCCAGGTGGATAATCCTGTGCATCAAGATCTGCTACTCTCTTGCTGGTAAGGACCCTCCTGAGGGTATTAGAGCACATTCTACTAGAGCAAAGTCTGCAACATCTGCTTTGTCTAGGGGTGTACCTGTTGAGGATATTTGCAAGGCCGCGACTTGGGCCTCCCTCCACACTTTCGCGAAGCATTACTGCTTGGATACCGAGGTGAGGAGGGATGGCCACTTCGCGCGCTCTGTCCTCCAAGACTTCCTGGTGTAGCAGAGTGGGCACCCTCCTCCGGGAGTGGGGACTGCTGTGGGAATCTATTCACAAGGTGAGGAATCCACACGGCAGATGTATCTATCAGAAGAACAAGTTACTTACCTTCGGTAACGCTTTTTCTGGTAGATACTATATCTGCCTGTGGATTCCTCACTGACCCACCCGCCTCCCCGTTGTCCACTCTGCTATACCTGGTCTTTCTGTATATATGTTTATACTATTGATTTAGTTCTATGTGTACTGTGTACATTGTATATTTGCATATTTGCTGTCGTTGGTCCGTCCGTGTGCCTCGAAGGCACGGAAAAAAGGGCGGAACTGACGTCATCACGCCGGCGTGGGCCTGATATGGGGTCGGTGACGTCAGACGGAGTCGCGCGCGATGCCGTGCGCCTGTGACGTCGCCCACGTCGGCGTACTACGAAGAAAATTTCCGAACGTTGCTGGCGCAAGGGGGATATTCACAAGGTGAGGAATCCACAGGCAGATATAGTATCTACCAGAAAAAGCGTTACCGAAGGTAAGTAACTTGTTCTCTACGTGGATCTGGCCTTATCTAAATAAAGGTGTCACTGCCGTCATGTGTTTTATGGAGACTATCATTGCACTTGTGAGAACTCTACATTAATTTTCATAGTTTGTCATTCATAACAATTCTTTCTGACATTTTCTTTTGCCTTTAGAGTCTGCCTCCAAGTGCAGTGGATGGTGAAGAAGTCACAAAGGTCGTAGTAAGTAGTTTTATCCTCGAATATATACTTCTCTTATGATAACAGTATAAAACGTTTCCCAGTTCTTTGAAACTAAATTCCGTCAGCTTAGACTTCCCAAAAGTAGAATTATTTTATAGAATTGTTTATATTGTAAAGTATCTCCAGTTAAAAAGCGACTCAATGTAATTTGTGCTCATTTTCTTCCTCTTCTCATCCTAAAAGACGCTGACTGCTTTAGCTCGTGATCTAAATCTCTCAATCTCTGCCTCTTCACTTGTATATTTTATCATCGCACCTTTTCTAGAAATCTGTTATTTTCAGAAACGATTTATATACAGTAGTATACAAAATTATGATGGATAGAACGCTTGAATTATTTTGAGCTATTGTTAATTACTCGGGGTTGAGTATTAGCCAATCGTTATTCAGCAAATCACTGGGTTTAATCTGAATTAGCCTGGTGGTACAAAAGAATGATGGGTTGGAATGCTACACCAAGCGACTGCCAGTGGTTAGACTAATTGCAATAATTCCTTCCATCATCTTTTATGTTATGTATATACTTTTACAATTTTTACACTACTCATACACCTATCCATTTCCCATCACCCAAATGTACTTCTTGTGGAGGTATTCCCAAAGCTCAATTTCGTAAAATTATTTTCTGACTTGCACTTATGACTAAGCATGAGCGAAAAATCCGCTCCGATCGCGGATTTTGCGGATTTTCGGTAAATCCGCGATCCGCGAACTCTCGCGAATTTACCGAAAATCCGCAATTCGCGAGCGGCGGATTCCTCGGTCAAAAGTTCACGCCTTGCTGGTCTGTAACTAATTTACGATGGCGCCGGCAAGCTGCCAGCGCCATCCTAAAGTTACTTAATTAGCTTCAGCAGGAAGCTCTAATAGATAAGATAAAGCAGGGGCTCGAGCGCCTGCTTTATGTTACCAATTAGAGCTTCCTGTTGAAGCTAATTTAGTAACTATTTTAGGATGGCGCTGGCAGCTTGCCGGCGCCATCGTAAATTAGTTACAACAGGCACAAAACGGTGGTGTCTTCTTGAATAAATATGAAGGGCAGGGTTCATTCTGGCACGACGGTCCTGGCACAAAAATTACACCTCAACAGGAAGCACTTACAGATATCAATACAGCATGTGCCCTAGTTGAAGCTTTAATTCAGTGACTCATTCATCAGCCCAAAAACAATCCTGAGCGTTGTGGAGGCTGGGCAGGTGTGCCTTCTTCCCAAATATACCGTCGAAAATCAGCTGTGACGCTGGATACAGGCCTTTGCATCTTTGACCTTCACGAGCGCAATCCCCGTGCTGTTCTGTGACCAGGAGCTTCTGTCTCTACATCTGTTGCTCTGATCTGTCTCTGACCTTTTATACACACAAGAGGCATGTGCACTCGCATGGAAGCCCCGTCCGTTTGGCCCCGCCCACATACTCGAGGTGTGCACCGTCTTCCCGCCATTTACCCAGTATGATAGGTCACTCAAGGGACCCCTGCGCCCTTCGGCGCGATTGCATAGTAACACACACCTGGTCGCTGTTGACAACTCTCGGGCACTTTAGGTAGCTGTAGTGTAGTAAAAGCACTATACATTTACCCTACGAGGTAGCACTTACTGATTATCCAGTAGAAAGTACTCCAGTTGAGTAGAGGTATGGCACAAAACGGTGGCGTCTTCTTGAATAAATATGAAGGGCAGGGTTCAATCTGGCACGATGGTCCTGGCATGGAAGCCCCGCCCCCAAATCCGCCGATCCGCAAAATCCGCGGATTTTGCGGATCCACGATCCGTGAATACGCAAATTCGTGAATCGTGGATCCGCAAAATCCGCCCATGCTTACTTATGACTCCATCCCCAATGTAAGGAGGTACGGGGCATTAGAAACACAGTGACCACATCAGATAAACTTCAATGATTTGTGAAATCCAAATGCCAAATTACCCCACATATAATTTTCTTTTGTTGTAAATGTTAGTTCTTTTTTTGTTTCTTCCAGCTGCCTACAACAAATATTGCTGACCAGAAGATGGATCAGCCAATTGAGGAAAAATCATTTGAAGAGGTTAGTATAATCAGTCTGTTGATATGTGTTTGTGAAAAGCTGAAGAATATTCTGTTTGGCACTGATTTGCTCATGCTTACCATGCTAAGAGGGAACTAGAGATACCCTTTGCCCATTATCAATGAGAGACGAGGGCCTGGTTCCAAGGTTAGATTTTCCACACTCACGACAGTCATTGTTTTGCTGAGGCACACATTTCAGAGTCATTAAAGACTAAAATATTGTGCACAGACTTTGGTACTTAGTATGATCTGTTCCCGGCTATTCCCTTTACACGTTCATCCCTCTGTTCTCTGATATAGGCAGCCACTATTAATTCTTTATGACTATTGCTCCTTTAGTCAAGTCCACTCCTCAGACATGAAGTACCAACTCTCCAAGGTCCTTTTTCGTCTTTTCCATTATGCAGCCTTTTGAACACATTCCCTTCCACATATTTATATATAAATCATCCCTGCCATTGAACTTTGATTCTTGAATATGTATTTGCTTTTGCGTAAACCCGGTTTAAAATATTTTGCCATTGTATATTTACGATTGCACATTATGGGTAATGAGTTAATAGTGGTGTTCAGTTTGTTTATTGTGCCTCCTAAAATTCATTTAGGGATTCATGAAAAATGACCTCCAAAACCACACATTAGTAACAGAATGCCCACTCAAGGTATCCAAGGTATGAACATATTCATAGCTTAGAATGGGGAGTTCCATGGAGAGGTTGTGCTTTTCTGACATTTAAAAGTGTTTAATTTCGGGCTCACCCTGAAAAGCACATCCACTTAGGAGCACTCACTCTTTTTATTCCTGCGTCCAGTGTGGGACCACAGAATCCATTTTGGAGATGATACTTCCTCCTAGCAGAACCCTGTCATAGTACTGCCAAACTGCAGCCTAGTCAGGTGTGTTACACTGGGGAGGTCGTCCATTGACCTGCCTCAATCACCCACCTGACGCTAGGCGACGGGAAGTGACTACCACCCTCTGCAGGGTGCTGGAAGGTGACTTCCTGCGGACCTCAAGCCTACTTCCTGGGACCTGAGTAGGCCTTGCAGCAGTGAGACCTTGGCGTCTGTCATGGTGAGTGGAGTGGTACAGCAAGGTGAGAGCCTGACCATCTGGGTTTGGGTGCTGCCGAGGCTACCGTAGTCTTGTGGCCGCAGCTGGGGTGCACAGGGGCTGCTGTGGCATGATGACACGTTGCAAGGTGTGCGGAACACTGTGTGATCACCTGCCTCAACACAGGGGACTTGGATCGAGTCAACTGTCCCGTGGCACTGCGGGCTGTACACGCGCTTATAGGTGAGCCATCCCAGTGCCACTACAGTAACACTAGCACTGTGGAACCTTCTGTCTCCTAGAGTTTATACCCTAATATCACTCTATAGATTGTTTGGATTATTCATCATCATGTTCAACTGTGATTTAACACAGTAGGCCCCTTGAGATCTGGGTTTGTTCCCCTCATTATTCTCCTGACAAATCTTGGACTGCAGGACTTGCTCCGGCACTCCGACTTCTGGCACAGGCGCTGAATGCTCCATTTTCCTACCAGCCCGCAGCATACCAAATGGATAAAACTGATCATCGTCCATGACCAGTTTTTGAAGAGAAAAAAAACCAGCAGCAAAAAGTGATGATGAGGATGGCGCCTCTCTCTCTAAGGTCAAGGGGGGCACAAAGAAAAGCTCCCCAGATATCTGTACCTTGCGCCTAAATATGCAAAGTAGTCTGCAGGAAACAAATAAATAAATGTATACACTTATATCGCAAGCTTTCTTCTTGCAGCACCACATAGACAGAGCTGGTGAACATATAAATGGCGCAGAACTTGACATATCTGAATTGGGGGATGGCCCTGCTGTATACTTCAAAATGCATCAATACCTTGAAAAACGTCTTGATGGGAGTACTAGTCATTAAACATAACACTCACCAAACATAAAGATCTCGAGCCAAGGTCACTCCACAATGATTTGCACATTCTGTAGGTCCCGGATTCCATGACTGTTGGACTGATGGAACTGTTTGTAGGAAAGATGCTCCTCATTCTTGTTTGGCATAGATCCAGCAGCACCATCTAAACCTATCATAGCACGTGTGCTAAATTCTAGAGTCCGGCACGCTATTTTTCAGCTGTCAATTGCTGTTCAAAATTCACAGCAGGCCTTCCTTACATCCTTATATGCCAGAGACATAATACTATAAAAGGTGTATCCTGTGGTTAACCAAAACCCTGTTCTAAGAGAGATAATTAAATCTGGACAATTCTTTGGACTTCAAATTAACTGGGATAAGTCTACTGACGTGCACTGTATCCCAACAAATTATAAACTTCCCCATTTTTTGGTGTCATAATCCAACACTTAATCTTGTTAAACATATATACCAAGACTCTGCACTAGTTTTGCATGTTAATTATGGCCGAACCCTCCACAAACTCAAGCAGCAGATACAACACTAGGCTCCTCTCATTCTTTCTCTGTCATAGCAGGCGTTTCCTCCCCAGACTGCTTTACCTACTTGTAATTGCCCCACTGCCCCTTACAAACACCTTTTTCAGCTCAATCTGCTCCATTCCTTTTACTTTTGCATGGGCCAACAAACAGGCTAGAATACGTTGAGCCATGCTGATACAACCTTACTCCAGGGATGGAATGGCCACCAACAATTTAGAGTATTATTACTTCATCTCCCAATCCAAATATTTCTTTCACCGGATTGACCCAGCATTTTATCTTCCCTCACATACTCACTAGAAAGATATAGCAGGCGCCACTCCTTTGATCTAATGTATGAGGGCCCTACAGTACCATTACACTATTGTATAGTAGTTGGTAAGTGATTCCCATTTGGTAGGTGAGTAAGCCACCGCCTCATGATAAAATAAATACTTTTTGATTACAAATGCTAAACATCCTATATTACAGGTCTTGAAATTCGTCAATTCATTAGGTAAGCATTCTACATTTTTCAATGAAGTAGATTAATCATCTATTTGTATATAAAATCCTCTTGAAGATCTGCACAGCCAACACACGTTTCGCCGCTTTCTATGCGCAGGGCTGAGGTCTGTTCAAGGCTTTCTTGTGTCAATGATTCGTGCTGTCTTCCGTAAGAAAAGGTCTCACTTCCAAACAGCTTCTCACTGTCAACAAGGGGGTCGGAGGGGTGGAATGGGGGAATAGAGGTACACCACTCATTATCAGTCAGATCAAGTCTCCGATTGGTCTAACATTATTTATGCTCCAATTGGTTCCCAGAGACGGGCACCAGCCACGGCCGCTACAGGTAAAAGCTGTGAGGCGGTGGGGCCAGGTGAGGGGGGATTCCGAGAGATGACCACGAGGCAAAATTAAATAAAAAATAATTTCCCCTTGTGGTCATCTCTCAAAGCCACACCCCCCTCAACTAGTCCCACCTCTCCTACCTGTAGCAGCCGCGGCTGGAGACGACCCTTTGAATGCACACACAGTTGACCATTTCAGTCAAATATTTGTTTTTTACTATTTACATCCTTCTATTCCTCGAAATTCTCTTTTGGCTACTTGACTCGAGACTGCACCATCAAGGGCAAGAAGGTCAAAGTCATTGGGAACCAGAAGTCACAACAGATAAAATTCAATGGATTTGAGAATACGAATTCTAAAATGAGGAACACGTGTAGTTTTACCTCCTTATAAATGTTATTGTTTTGCATCTTCCAGAAACTGACTTTTGATGAGGCCTACCAGAAGCTGGTTCAGACAGCTAAGGAAACGTCACACGATGAGGTAAGTATATTCACTCTGTTAATATATACCCGTGACTAACAGGACTTTCTTGGATTTGCTGATGCACACTTTTCAAAGCACAAACAGGCTTATTTCTTATGTAACGATCCAGCTTCTTAGTAAAAAGTGTTCCAGGCTTTCCACTTCAGTTATCTATTCATCCTTCAAACAGTTCTGATTTTTCAGCATTTGTCATTTTGGTAGGACTCTTGCCCCTTGAGTACCATTCACCCAGCTAATTTGGAGGTATATCTGCTTGGGGTCATTTTTAATGTTTTCCAGCATATAGGATTTCAAAGTTCCACACATTTATTTTGTTGCATATATGACCTAGCAACCGTTGAACCATGATTTCTTTAAATATATTTTCTTTTCTCTGAACTCAATTTCTGGCTTATACTAATATGGAGTTGGCACCAACCGTTTGTTGGTGCTGACAGAATTAGTTTCCCTGGTTATAGTGTTGTATTAGAACTTCACAAATGCAATATATCCCTGTATGAGAAAATATTAGAAATAATCGTGAGTTGTTAGCGTCTACGACCCACACAACTGTGTCGTCTTTCTTATAAAGATAATATCCGATATATCCAAGAACAATAATGAACGAGTTGTAAGGTCTTTACCACATACTTTACAGGATTTTAAGTCTCCCCACAGATATAGTTTCCTCATGTGCAATCTAAACATCTGCGACTCGCCCGACTTTCTCCTCAAACTCATTTAGATAAAGTCCGAACTATTCTAGACTAGTGCTGAACTTGATGTGAGGGGATTAGTGCATACGTGCCATGTTTTTCCTCTGTAACTGATGTGGCATTTGTACAACAAAAATTAGATTCTGTCTGACTTTCTCTTTTACCATTAGAACCCCCATCCTCGTGCTGTGGAAAGCGATGACGCAATCCAGGACATTGTAAGTAGTCATGGTTTCGGATAATAAAATCCAAAAAGCTCTTCCCTTCTCAGTGTGAGCTTGGCACACTGGAGAGAATTTACCCAAAGCAGAACACAATTCTATATCTGTTCATTTTGTACCCTATCTCCATTCAAGAAACTGATCAATGTCATTTGTGCTTATTGCCTTCCACCTGCAACCTTTGAAGACTCACTCCTTGAGCTTCATGTTCTCAACTTTCCCCTTTCCATGCATTTCCACTTAAACACTTCATCCATTGTCTGTATAAACAAGTATTGTAAACTTTTCCCAGCTTTTACTGGACTTTGTGAACACTGCTAATTGCACCAAATAATACCATAACTAGATAATTCTTTGAATGATCGTACAGCGGTCCAATTACTATCAGCTAGAGCAATATCTTGTGGGCGGGTTAACATCACCCCATTTCTCGAAATTTTCTTGTGTCTGCCACCCATGGCTCCTCTCCCAATGTCAACGTGATCAAGGACCACAGAACTTAGGAGTCACATAAATTAGAGCGTTATGGATTTGTGAAAATGAATTTTAAAATGGTATACCTGAATGGCCTACTTTAAAAAACCAAGAGAGTGTCATTGTCATCTAAGCATGCAACAATTCAGGTGATTTGCTGAATGGCCTACTTGCTGCAATACCTTGCTGTCAGGACAAAAGCCCAGGACACTTAGTGGCCTTTGATGTAGAGACTGAGACATGTCGGTAGAACATGAGGGTGTGGGGAAGACAATTTACCCAGGTGAACCCCATTATTGCACATTTTTAACATACAAAGGACATCAACAATAGAGGGGAAACTGGATGTTCCTATCGTTTATCTTCCACTCAAGCTCTTTACAGTGGCGGCTCGCCATGGGAGTGCTGCGGGGTGGTGAGGCGGGTGAGGGAAGGGCTAGTTGGGGGGGTAGTGCAGTCCGACATATGACGGACATGGGTAAGGTAAGTAATTAAATAAATAAAACAATTTACCTTGCGCGTGCTGCATCGCCAACTTGGCGATGCAGCGTGCGTAAGGTAAATTCTTTCATTTATTTAATTACTTACCTTACTCCTGTCCGTCGTATGTCGGACTGCACTAACACCCACCCAGCCCCTCCCCCACCCTCCCCACTGCCGAACAGCACTGCCACGGCGAGCCGCTGCTGCTTTTGAAGTGTTTCATTCTACACTATACCTGTGTATGTTGTTTTTTAAATAGAGACTGTATCCTTTACTCCTTTTGAGAAAATGTTGTCTTTTACGTGGATCTGGCCTTATCTAAATTAAGGTGTCACTGCGGTCATGTGTTTTATGGAGACTATACTTGCACTTGTGAGAACTCTACATTAATTTTCATAGTTTGTCATTCATAACAATTCTTTCTGACATTTTCTTTTGCCTTTAGAGTCTGCCTCCAAGTGCAGTGGATGGTGAAGAAGTCACAAAGGTCGCAGTAAGTAGTTTTATCCTCGAATATATACTTCTCTTATGATAACAGTATAAATCGTTTCCCAGTTCTTTGAAACTAAATTCCGTCAGCTTAGATTTCCCAAAAGTAGAATTATTTTATAGAATTGTTTATATTGTAAAGTATCTCCAGTTAAAAAGCGACTCAATGTAATTTGTGCTCATTTTCTTCCTCTTCTCATCCTAAAAGAGGCTGACTGCTTTAGCTCTTGATCTAAATCTCTCAATCTCGGCCTCTTCAATTGTATATTTTATCACCGCACCTTTTCTAGAAATGTGTTATTTTTAGCAACGATTTATATACTGTAGTATACAAAATTATGACGGATATAACGCTTGAATTAATTTCAGCTATTGTTAATTACTCAGGGCTGAGTATTAGCCAATCGTTATTTAGCATATCACTGGGTTTAATCTGAATTAGCATGGTGGTACAAAAGAATGATGGGTTGGAATGCTACATCAAGCGACTGCCAGTGGTTAGACTAATTGCAATAATTCCTTCCATCATCTTTTATGTTATGTATATACAGTTACAATTTTTAGACTACTCATACACCTGTCCATTTCCCATCACCCAAATGTACTTCTTGTGGAGGTATTCCCATAGCTCGATTTCTTAAAATTATTTTCTGACTTCCACTTATGACGCCATCCCCAATGTAAGGATGTACGGAGCATTAGAAACACAGTGACCACATCAGAAAAACTTCAATGATTTGTGAAATCCAAATGCCAAATTACCCCACATATAATTTTATTTTGTTGTAAATGTTAGTTCTTTTCTTGTTTCTTCCAGTTACCTACAACAAATATTGCTGACCAGAAGATGGATCAGCCAATTGAGGAAAAATCATTTGAAGAGGTTAGTATAATCAGTCTGTTGATATGTGTTTGTGAAAAGCTGAAGAATATCCTGTTTGGCACTGATTTGCTCATGCTTACCATGCTAAGAGGGCACTAGAGATACCCTTTGCCCATTATTAATGAGAGACGAGGGCTTGGTTCCAAGGTTAGATTTTCCACACTCACGACAGTCATTGTTTTGCTGAGGCACACATTTCAGAGTCATTTAGGACTAAGATATTGTGCACAGACTTTGCTACTTAGTATGATCTGTTCCCGGCTATTCCCTTCACACTTTCATCCCTCTGTTCTCTGATATAGGCAGCCATTATTAATTCTTTATGACTCTTGCTCCTTTAGTCAAGTCCACTCCTCAGACATGAAGTACCAACTCTCCAAGGTCCTTTTTCGTCTTTTCCATGATGCAGCCTTTTGAACACATTCCCTTCTACATATTTATATATAAATCATCCCTGCCATTGAACTTTGATTCTTGAATATGTATTTGCTGCTGCGTAAACCCAGTTTAAAATATTTTGCCATAGTATATTTACGATTGCACATTATGGGTAATGAGTTAATAGTGGTGTTCAGTTTGTTTACTGTGCCTCCTAAAATTCATTTAGGGATTCATGAAAAATGACCTCCAAAACCACACATTAGTAACAGAATGCCCACCCAAGGTATCCAAGGTATGAACATATTCATAGCTTAGAATGGGGAGTTCCATGGAGAGGTTGTGCTTTTCTGACATTTAAAAGTGTTTAATTTCGGGCTCACCATGAAAAGCACATCCACTTAAAAGCACTCACTCTTTTCATTCCTGCGTCCAGTGTGGTACCACAGAATTCATTTTGGAGATGATACTTCCTCCTAGCAGAACCCTGTCATAGTACTGCCAAACTGCAGCCTAGTCAGGTGTGCTACACTGGGGAGGTCGTCCATTGACCTGCCTCAATCACCCACCTGACGCTAGGCGACGGGGAGTAACTACCACCCTCTGCAGGGTGCTGGAAGGTGACTTCCTGTGGGCCTCAAGCCTACTTCCTGGGACCTGAGTAGGCCTTGCAGCAGTGAGCTCTTGGCGTCTGTCATGGGGGGTGGAGTGGTACAGCAAGGTGAGAGGCTGACCATCTGGGTTTGGGTGCTGCCGAGGCTACCGTAGTCTTGTGGCCGCAGCTGGGGTGCACAGGGGCTGCTGTGGCATGATGACTCGTTGCAAGGTGTGCGGAAAACTGTGTGATAACCTGCCTCAACACAGGGGACTTGGATCGAGTCAACTGTCCCGTGGCACTGCGGGCTGTACCCGCGCTTATAGGTGAGCCATCCCAGTGGCACTACAGTAACACTAGCACTGTGGAACGTTCTGTCTCCTAGAGTTTATACCCTAATATCACTCTATAGATTGTTTGGATTATTCATCATCATGTTCAACTGTGATTTAACACAGTAGGCGCCTTGAGATCTGGGTTTGTTCCCCTCATTATTCTCCTGACAAATCTTGGACTGCAGGACTTGCTCCGGCACTCCGATTCCTGGCACAGGCGCTGAATGCTCTATTTTCTTACCAGCCTGCAAATGGATAAAAACTGATCATCAGCAGTCCATGACCAATTATTGAAGAGAAAAAAAAACAGCAGCAAAAAGTGATGATGAGGATGGCGCCTCTCTCTCTAAGGTCGAGGGGGACAGAAATAAAAGCTCCACAGATATATGTACCTTACGCCTAAATATGCAAAGTAGTCTACAGGAAACAAATAAAAAAAGTATACACTTATATCGCAAGCTTTCTTCTTGCAGCACCACATGGACAGAGCTGGTGAACATATAAATGGCGCAGAACTTGACATATCTGAATTGGGGGATGGCCCTGCTGTATACTTCAAAATGCATCAATACCTTGAAAAACGTCTTGATGGGAGCACTAGTCATTAAACATAGCACTCACCAAACATGAAGATCTCGAGCCAAGGTCACTCCACAATGATTTGCACATTCTGTAGGTCCCGGATTCCATGACTATTGGACTGATGGAACTGTTTGTAGGAAAGATGCTCCTCATTCTTTTTTGGCATAGACAACCTATCATCTATGTCTCTAGTTGAAAGGGTGCTTCAATCCCTGGGTGTTTGCCCTCTTCCAGCAGCACCATCTAAACCTATCATAGCGCATGTGCTAAATTCTAGGGTCCGGCACGCTGGTTTTTCAGCTGTCAATTGCTGTTCAAAATTCACAGCAGGCCTTCCTTACATCCTTATATGCCAGAGACATAATACTGTAAAAGGTGTATGCTGTGGTTAACCAAAACCCTGTTCTAAGAGAGATAATTAAATCTGGACAAATCTTTGGACTTCAAATTAACTGGGATAAGTCTATGATGGTCCACTGACGTGCATTGTATCCCAACAAATTATAAACTTCCCCATTTTTTGGTGTCATAATCCAACACTTAATCTCGATAAACATATATACCAAGACTCTGCACTAGTTTTACATGCTAATTATGGCCAAACCCTCCACAAACTCAAGCAGCAGATACAACACTAGGCTCCTCTCATTCTTTCTCTGTCATAGCAGGCGTTTCCTCCCCAGACTGCTTTACCTACTTGTAATTGCCCCACTACCCCTTACAAACACCTTTTTCAGATCAATCTGCTCCATTCCTATTACTTTTGCATGGGCCAACAAACAGGCTAGAATACATTGAGCCATGCTGATACAACCTTACTGCAGGGATGGAATGGCTACCCACAATTTAGAGTATTATTACTTAATCTCCCAATCCAAATATTTCTTTCACTGGGGTCACCCAGCATTTTATCTTCCCTCACATACTCACTAGAAAGATATAGCAGGCGCCACTCCTTTGATCTAATGTATGAGGGCCCTACAGTACCATTACACTATTGTATAGTAGTTGGTAAGTGATTCCCATTTGGCAGGTGAGTAAGCCACCGCCTCATGATGAAATAAATACTTTTTGATTACAAATGCTAAACATCCTATATTACAGGTCTTGAAATTCATCAATTCATTAAGTAAGCATTCTACATTTTTCAATGAAGTAGATTAATCATCTATTTGTATATAAAATCATCTTAAAGATCTGCACAGCCAACACACGTTTCGCCACTTTCTATGCACATGCATGAGGTCTGTTCAAGGCTTTCTTGTGTCAATGATTCGTGCTGTCTTCCGTAAGAAAAGGTCTCACTTGCAAACAGCTTCTCACTGTCAACAAGGGGGTCGGAGGGGTGGAATGGGGGAATAGAGGTACACCACGTATTATCAGTCAGATCAAGTCTCCGATTGGTCTAACATTATTTATGCTCAAATTGGTTCTCAGAGACGGGCACCAGCCGCGACCGCTGCAGGTAAAAGCTGTGAGGCGGTGGGGCCAGGTGAGGGGGGATTCCGAGAGATGACCACGAGGCAAAATTAAATAAATAAATAATTTCCCCTTGTGGTCATCTCTCAAAGCCACACCCCCCTCACCTAGTCCCACCTCTCCTACCTGTAGCAGCCACGGCTGGAGACGACCCTTTGAATGCACACACAGTTGACCATTTCAGTCAAATATTTGTTTTTTACTATTTACATCCTTCTATTCCTCGAAATTCTCTTTTGGCTACTTGACTCGAGACTGCACCATCAATGGCGAGAAAGTCAAAGTCATTGGGAACCAGAAGTCACAACAGATAAAATTCAATGGATTTGAGAATACGAATTCAAAAATGAGGAACACGTGTAGTTTTACCTCCTTATAAATCTTATTGTTTTGCTTCTTCCAGAAACTGACTTTTGATGAGGCCTACCAGAAGCTGGTTCAGACAGCTAAGGAAACGTCACACGATGAGGTAAGTATATTCACTCTGTTAATATATACCCGTGACTAACAGGACTTTCTTGGATTTGCTGATGCACACTTTTCAAAGCACATACAGGCTTATTTCTTATGTAACGATCCAGCTTCTTAGTAAAAAGTTTTCCAGGCTTTCCACTTCAGTTATCTATTCATCCTTCAAACAGTTCTGATTTTTCAGTATTTGTCAGTTTGGTAAGACTCTTGCCCCTCGAGTACCATTCACCCAGTTAATTTGGAGGTATATCTGCTAGGGGTCATTTTTAATGTTTTCCAGCATATAGGATTTCAAAGTTCCACACATTTATTTTGTTGCATATATGACCTAGCAACCGTTGAACCATGATTTCTTTAAATATATTTTCTTTTCTCTGAACTCAATTTCTGGCTTATACTAATATGGAGTTGGCACCAACCGTTTGTCGGTGCTGACAGAATTAGTTTCCCTGGTTATAGTGTTGTATTAGAACTTCAGAAATGCAATATATCCCTGTATGAGAAAATATTAGAAATAATCGTGAGTTGTTAGCGTCTACGACCCACACAACTGTGTCGTCTTTCTTATAAAGATAATATCCGATATATCCAAGAACAATAATGAACGAGTTGTAAGGGCTTTACCACATACTTTACAGGATTTTAAGTCTCACCCACAGATATAGTTTCCTCATGTGCAATCTAAACATCTGCGACTCACCCGACTTTCTTCTCAAACTCATTTAGATAAAGTCCGATCTATCCTAGACTAGTGCTGAACTTGATGTGAGGGGATTAGTGCATACGTGCCATGTTTTTCCTCTGTAACTGATGTGGCAGTTGTACAACAAAAATTAGATTCTTTCTGACTTTCTCTTTTACCATTAGAACCCCCATCCTAGTGCTGTGGAAAGCGATGACGCAATCCAGGACATCGTAAGTAGTCATGGTGATAGAGCGCGCGGGTCACCCGACCAATAATTTCGCCACTTCCGGCTTCGGGCCCATATATTTCAAATCACCATATACATTGATCAGATGACCTCACGGTCTGCTATCAATAATTTGGGAGTTCCTTTCGTTATTCTTCAGCGTACCCGACTTACCATCCACCGATGCGGGTACCTATGACCACAATGGATCAGGGAGCTAGCTGTAAAAGGAAAGGCAGCAAAATACAAACCCAACAAATAACATTCAAAACTCTTTGTAAAATGACCACGGACAACTGGAAGTTTTAAAGTCTTTATCTAATTTAGTAAAATTCAGAGAGTATCAAATTCACAGTGATTAAGCAATCGATAATCAGAATAACAGAAAGTACATAGCTGAATAGCAAATAAGTCAGTGCAACCATGTATAAACTAATGGAACCAGGACACACTTAAATGAAGGATCAGGAATTAGAACGTTTAAGATGAATCACTAAAGATGGGATAGGCTTTGATTAGGACTAGTGTTCTAGAATTATTTCAAGGGAATGAGACAGGAGTTCGGGACAGTCATATAACTATAGGAGAGTCTATGGAGAGAGAGACGCTATGCTTTAAGGCAAAAGTTCTTTAGACTGTTTAAGTAAGGAGGTTCTAGACCATATCAGGAAATGACAAACTGCAATGCAAAATATAATTTCTAACAGGTAGGGTAACATAGGAACACGTTATGAAACAAATGCAAATAACTTTATGATTCAATGGTTGCGGAAAGCATGGAAAATTAACATATGCAAAGGTATGTCTTTATTGAAGCAAAAGACAGAAATTCAGAAAGGTGCAAGGTTCAGAGCTTTCAGAGTGATATTTACCTAGACTGGTGTGGAAACCAAACCCTGGCCACGGGTCAGTTAAGGACAGGAACCCCTCAAGGAAGGATACCCCTCAATGGACAGCAGGTGCAGAATGGACACCCCGGACAGGACAGGAAGACCAGATTAGGATCAGGACAGGACCACTCGGACAGGACCCTCAGGACAGGACCCTCAGGACAGGACCGGCACCCGCAGTTCGGAAGCAACGCCTGCGCTCCACCCTCTCTGCAGCTATCGATCAAGACCCTGATTGGGTCAGCGAACTCCCAGCAAAGTGCTCCGCCAGCACTTTAAGGTTTAGTAAAACCTTAGTCTATGGTCAATTTCGGACAGAGTGCTCCGCAGTACTCTGTATCTTCAGTCACCTATTGAGTGCGTTGGGTCAGTGACAGGTCAGCTAAACCAGACAAGTCGGACAATTTCCCTAGGTGAACCCAGGGTAGATATACTGTTTTGGGACGGTGTACCACCCCCCAATGTTGCAAAGTGTCAGAATCCCTCAATTTGGATTGGTCCTAAGGTAGGGTCTGGGTAACACACCAATCAGAGTAGACTATTTGGAGGCCTACTTTGCATCCCTGGGTACCGCCTAGCGAGATTGGGGTTCCCATGGGAAGCTGCACAGCAAACAATAGCGCAACACACAATGTATCATATAAGGAGCAACTTTCTCCGTTCTCGTAGGGCAGAGGTGGCTTTCCCATGAGCATCTTGACTGTGGCTGCCAGCTGGCTGAGTTCCACTGTCCAATGTTGCCACCTTTCAGTGCTCCACGAGTATGCGCAGAAGGGACCTTCAATATGGCTCCCAACCGGTTCGGGCCCCCATTCCCCGCAGTACATGAAAAGTAAGCGAGAACAAATTAATACATAGAAATAAATGTATGTAAACACATCATTGGTTTTGTACTTTAAACTTATCATTATAAAAATATACTATGCAGTTTAAATGTTAGCAACATATACACTGTCACAAGAGCAACTGCACGAACAGCACCACGTTATTACCAAAGCTGCGTATTACGCATGCGCACCCTTTCCCACCAAACTTATAACTACGTCAGGTCACGTGAGTGTGACTGACGCATGCGCAGAAGCCATTTACCAAGCGGCGGGCATGTTTAGGAACACGGATTAGTTGTGTTAGAAATACACGTACGCAAGCTTCCTCTACTTCGTTCGAATATAAAAATAAAAGATTAGTAAGACGTACAAATTTTATTAATTGATTACACACGGGCGAGGTTCATGACTTGAGCAAGTCGCGATGCGAAGC
This sequence comes from Lissotriton helveticus, assembly GCF_964261635.1. Classification (NCBI taxonomy): domain Eukaryota; kingdom Metazoa; phylum Chordata; class Amphibia; order Caudata; family Salamandridae; genus Lissotriton; species Lissotriton helveticus. The sequence continues at coordinate 274,892,102 of NC_136062.1, forward strand.
TTGCTCTATCAATCCCCTCTTTGATGATATTTACTATCATCACAAAAATAATGGAACCAGATGCCAACTTCTCACACCTTATACAACTCTATCTCTTCCAACAAGCGATTCAGCTTCTCTTTCTCATTTTTGGTAGGGTGAGAATTTTTCACCTTTTTGTATATCTGATTATTCATTTCCTCTAGTTCAAGCTCATCCACACTTCGTTTCACTCCTCTGGCATTCACTTGATGCTTTCTGGTGTGCTTACGGCATTTGCAACAGACAAATATGAAAAATAGGATAAGACCTATAATTCCAATTGGCATCAGTACCTTGAACAATAAGCTTTTACCTAAACTAGCAAGCCAATGACCTACATTTGAGAGACCATCTACCAGTCTCTTCCAGGCACTGTCAACCTCGAGTGGTTTGAGTTCCTTTTCCAAATTAGTAATGTTTTTCACATATCTTTTGAGCTGCACACTTTTGTCCGGAATATAAGTGCAACAATGTTGCGCCTTCAACATCCGGCAGACTCCGCCCTCTTTTGCTAATAAGGTGTCAAGAGCAAGTCTGTTCTGCAAAACCATTGATCTGATCGCAACCATTTCGGTATTGACCAGCAGAAATCCATGAGCTGTGTCCGTAGACAACACATCCACTATAGTGGACAATTTGCAAATTCTGTGAGTGTTCAGAACCACTCCCACTCCAGGTATCAGTGCACTGAAAATACTACCCATTATTTCACCTACGCTTTCTCTTTTACTACGCACTAAGCCATTAGTATTTTCACTGCTTCCAGCAACTTCATTCACATGGTATATTTTCGGGAAGACAATGCCAAAATAGCAGCTTCCAAACCAGTGATACGGCAATTTGAAATAAGCCTTGTCTCCACATATATAATAAATTCCAGGAAACACAGGCTCTGACCCATTTTTGAAACCCCATCCTCCAATGACCTTGTAATTATGTTCACATTCACTGGAACCAATGAAAATGTTATTATAATAGCTAGTCTTCTCGCGGTGAAGACATAGCTTTCCTTTCTTTTCAAAATCCAGCAACAGAGCAGGTCCCGCCCCACCATTTGAGGTGCCTTCCATGTTCTCAGCCCATTTTGGCGTTTTCTGTCTTTCGTCATCTGCCTTTCTTTGTATTTTTATTCTCCTCTTCTCTGCCATGTTCAGGAACATCTTTTCCTGTTCACGCATAGAGCAGGTCAAGTTATCTCTGTGTGCGTCACCTATGTCGATATTACCTATAGTCAGAAAGTATTCGCCCATGTAGCGAGTAACGTCACTTTTGGTATGTACAGGATTCAAGTTCCCACGTATAGGAAGTTCAGAAAAGATCACGTCATTGTTAGAGTAATAGTACTGTAACGGTCCTCTTTTGTAAAATAAGCTTGCTAAAATGCTACAGGATATTCCATATGTCAGGGGCAGGTGATGGTATGTCACGCCTTCAGCTACAGAGGTAGGTAGCTTCATGCAGACATAGCAATCCTCAATTTCCATAGTCTCTACATAGTGTATTAACAAGTTTGCGAAAACATTTAAATGTGTCTTATTCTTAACTCCATGATAATGTAGTCCTCCCTCATCTGATGCTTCTATGTCTCGTTTTGTTTGTCTGAGTGCTCTCTCATGTCTTGCTACACTCTGTGTTGTCAGTTCTTCATTGTCAGTATTTACAATCTCAGTAGGGTCAACATTAGTATTTTTGCTCACCGCAAAAGGAATGAAAACTGTTAGTCCTATCCAAACTAATATCACTATAATTATACTACATACACATACCTTGCAGCATGTTTTGCAACAAGTGCGACTAGGTCTACCATTCACGTTTGAATCAGACATTTTGGCTCAGAAGAAGTTTCTCGACCCCTCTTTGTCTCTTTGCACGAGTAGCTTACTTTGTGCAAATTCACGGTGGCTCGTCTTCTTCTTCGGCAGAGTGCTCAGCAACTGGTTCTCCGTCGCTTTCGTCAGTTATATCAAGATCTTCAAATTCTTCCAAAACGAGCGTCCATTCAGGAGACTTGTACTTTTTGTTTTGTCTTTTTATTCGATCGCTCCTTCTTTTGGAAGTGTCTTCTGGTTGCTCTGCTATGCGAGAACTTCTCCTTTCTTCTGCACGTTTTTCTTCTACCGTTTTTATCCTCAGTCTCAATTTCTTTATGAATCCAGGCTCAATGTGTTTTCTTTTCTTAAGTCTTTTAGTTGGCACTGGGACTTCGTTCTCTTCTCTTGTCCTTTTATTTTCATTAGTTTGTGGCAATTCTGCTTCTTCTTCTTCCCTTCCTATCTCACTAGTTCCAGGACTTGCATCTATTTCTTCTGCCTGGTTACTAATCTGGCCTTGTTCAGGAGAATTTTGTGTTTGCTTTTCAACTGTCTCTGTTTCTGTGTCCTGAACACGTTCTTCTAACCCTATCTGATCCTGTTCGAGCACTTCGATCCCTTGACTTTCTTCCGCTCGAATCTCTTTACTAGGTCTAATCTGTTTGTTTTCGACTTCTGGAGTTTGGGGAGGTGTATCAATTGTTTGCTCAGTCCCTGTCTGACCTTCTCCTTCCTCAGTTTTGACGTGAATCTCAATAGTCTGAGGTTCTTCGCCTGTGCCTTGCTTTTCCTCTCTATTCCATTCTCTACCTTTCCAAATTCGCTCTCTTGTTCTGATTGGGTCTTCGGTGAGGTCAATCAAGGGTATCCACTCATCTGGCCATATGCTTGGCAGCTCGTCATCAGCTACTTCTGGACCAACTTCTGGGAACCCCTCAGCAGGCTGGACTCTTGGTAGCTCGTCATCAACTACTCCTGGACCAACGTCTGCGGACCCCTCAGCTTGACAGGTACTGGGCTGTACGTCGTCAGTTACTTCTGGTCTTGCTTCTACAGGCCCCTCTGCTGGACGGCCTTCTTCTCCAGGCTCCTTGTCTGGTAATACCTTCTGGGTGTGGCTGGCGTGGATCCAATGGGGAACACCTGCACACTTCACTGCTGTGGTTGTTACCAGGATCACTTGGCGCTTCTGTCCCCACCTTGGTTCCAGGCAGCTCGACCGAGTATGCTTCTTTATTTTGACCCAGTCCCCGGGAACCAGTTTGTGGAGAGGAGTCGTTGGATTGGCGACGGCGTCTTCTCCGATCTGGCGAGAGATATAACGCACTTGGTCACCTAATCTCTTGCAGTATTCAAGCACCAAATCATCAGTAATACTCAACAATTTTCTTCCTGGTACCCATGCTTGTCTCATCACTCTTCCCATCAGGATTTCATGGGGGCTCAGGCCTGTCTTCCGGTCTGGAATACTTCGGAGTCCCATCAGAACCAGAGGCAGGGCCTTTACCCAGGTCATGCCAGATGCATCACACAATTTCGCTAGTCTTGTTTTGATAGTCCCGTTTATTTGTTCCACTACTCCAGATGCCTCTGGATGATATGCACAGTGGAGTTTTTGCGAGATCCCAAATGCCTTACAGAGTTGGTCGATCACATCATTCTGAAAATGTCGGCCTCTATCTGATTCAATAGTGACTGGAACCCCGAATCTAGGTATCAGTTCTTTCAGTAAACACTTGGCTACTGTCAGTGCGTCACTTTGGGGAGTAGGGTAAGCTTCCACCCACTTTGAAAATAGGCAGACAATGACAAGGACATAACGCTTCCCCTCACAACGTGGCATGGTGATGAAATCAACCTGTATTCTCACAAAGGGACCCCCTGACCTCCCAATTTTCCCTAGTTCCACCATTGTTCTCTTGCCTGGATTCATCTGTTGACATGACAGGCACCTCTGGCAGAGGGACTCTGCTACTTTCCTGAATTTTTTGCTGTACCAAGTCTGTTGGAATACCAGAATCATGGCGTCCCTACCAATGTGTGATCCCTCATGTATCAATCTCGCCATTGTGCCAAGCAAGTGTCTGGGTAACACAGGCATACCATTTGGGCCCAAGATGACACCATCCTCACGTCTTGGTCTACACCCTTCTTCCTTCCACTTCTCTCTCTCTTGCCAGGGTGCCGCCTGCTGCCATTCTCTCACTTCATCCCATGTAGGCACTTCTTCAAACACTCGAAGTTGGCAGCTGTTTCCGGGCCCCCCCCCCGTTTTGGATTTATGATCAATCGATCCCTGGCGCATAATTGTGCCACTCGATCAGCGAAATCATTTCCCAAAGATACAGGGTCAAAGTCCTTCTTATGGGCAACACACTTGACCACTGCCAATTCCTTTGGAAATTGGATTGCCTCTAAAAGGTCTTGAACAACTTTTCCATTTCGAATAGGGGTACCTGATGAAGTCAGGAACTCCCTCTGTAGCCATAATTGGCCAAAGTCATGCACAACTCCAAAACAGTACTGACTGTCAGTATACACTGTTAGGCGTACGTTTTTCCCCAATTTGCAAGCTTTTATCATAGCGATCAATTCGGCTACTTGTGCAGACTTTACTTCAAATAAATAACCTGCTTCTACAATTTTGGTTAAGGAGACTACCGCATAGGCAGCACTCAGGCCTCCTTGTTCATGTCTTAGGCATGAACCATCCACAAACAATTCCATGTCATGTTTAGGCAAAGGTGTTTCTTTAATGTCTGGGCGTTGTTTTGTGCAAAATTCTGTTAAATCAATGCAGTTATGCTCATCTTCCTCCCCATCTTCCATATCCATTGAGTTGGGAAGCAGAGTGGCGGGGTTCAGAATGTTGCACCTGACAATTGTTATATTTGCAGCACCCACGAGAATCCTCTCGTATTTAGTCAGCCGACTAGGGGTGAGATACTGAGTTTTCGTTCTCGTTAGCAAAATTACCACTCCATGTGGAACATACACAGTTACAGGATGTCCCATGACAATGGATTCACTCTGCTCTAAACTTGTGCAAGTAGCAGCTACTGCTTTCAGACATCCTGGTAATCCAGCAGCCACTGGATCCAGGGTGGCAGAGAAATATGCCACTGGCCTTCTGGTTGTGCCATGTTCTCGGGTTAGGACTGACAACGCGCAATTATCGCGAGTGTCACAGAACAGGGCAAATTCCTTGGAATAGTCTGGCATTCCCAACGCACGGGCTGTACACAGACAATCTCGCAATTTTGTGAAGGCTGTTAAGCTTTCATCATCCCATTCTACAATATCTGGTGTTCCTCTCTTGGTCATTTTTATCAAGGGCCTAGCTAGGACTGCAAATCCCACAATCCATTGCCTGCAGTATCCTATCACTCCAAGGAACATTCTGATTTCTTTCTGAGTACGGGGTAACTGCATCTTTTGAATTATTCTCACTCTTTCTGATGTTACTTTCCTGATGCCTTTCTCTATCTGGTGCCCCAGATATTTCACTGATTTTGCACAGAACTGTAATTTTTCAGGGGCCACTTTATGTCCCTTCTCACTCAGGTGATTCAGTAGGGCAATGGTGTCAATCACACAGTCCTTATGACTTTTGGACGCCACCAAGAGGTTGTCAATGTATTGCACCAAGACAGAATTTCCAGGTAAGACCAAAGTTTCCAAGCATTTTTTCAAGATCTGATTAAAGATAGAGGGGCTCTCTGTGTACCCCTGGGGGACCCTGTTCCAGACATACACGTGACTGTTGAAAGCAAATGAGAAAAGAAATTTGCTGTCTGGATGCAAGGGAATGGAAAAGAATGCATGACACAGGTCTATCACAGTGAACCACTCAGCATCCCAGGGAATCTGGTACAGAATCACTGCTGGGTTCGGGACAATAGGGCAGCAGGGAACCACTATCTTGTTTACCTTTCTTAGGTCCTGCACTACTCTGTACTTGCCACTAGGCTTTTTGATGCCCATAATCGGTGAGTTGCATGGGCTACTCATTACTTCCTGTATGATGTTTCCTTCTAGCAATTTTTGTATTTCCAGGGCAACACCTGCTCTCACTTCTGCATTCATTCTGTAGGGTTTAGTATTAGGGTATACTGCATTGTCCTTGATGGCTATCTGTATGGGGTCTACGTTTTTCATTAATCCTACATCTTTTCCGGTAAAGTCCCATACCTCTGGCTTCACTGTTTCTTGGAGTTCTTTGGGCAAATCCTGCATAGTCATTCGCTTAATTTCTGAGTCAGGTCTGATTAACATTAATTCATAAATGCCATCTTCATCTGGGGTCTGAATTTCAACACCCTTTGGTGTGCAAAAGATGGTACAGTTCATTTTGCACAGCAAATCACGTCCCAGTAAGTTCACTGGACTGGTGTCACAAACGACAAATCTATGCATTTCTTTAAAGTTTCCAATTGAGATCTCCATGGGCTCGGTAACAGGAGTACTAATCAATTGATTAGATACACCCACTACTTGGATGGCTTCTCCCGAGAGGGGTAGGTTTGGAACGTCCACTGTTCTCACAGTAGAACGGGTAGTGCCAGTGTCCAACAGAAAAGTGACATCATTTCCGTCAACCTTTCCTTCAATGTATGGCCCCGACTGGTCTACCGGTAAGGAGGCGCCAAGTACGCACTCCTCGTCCTCCCCTCTCAGGCCCCGTCAGTATTGGTCATCACAAAGGAAGGTATCATTTAGTAAATACTGCGAAGTTGCTGTATTTCTGTTCTCATCGCTTCCCCAGACTTCTACGTCATCACCCTGCGTGGATTTTCCCTTAAATACTTGCTTTGGTGCTCGGGGCAACTGAATCGTTTTTACCTGTTGTTGGGTCTTTCTTGGTCTTTCATTCTGCGTCTGTGGAGTTAAATCAGGTTACAGGATATTCCATATGTCAGGGGCAGGTGATGGTATGTCACGCCTTCAGCTACAGAGGTAGGTAGCTTCATGCAGACATAGCAATCCTCAATTTCCATAGTCTCTACATAGTGTATTAACAAGTTTGCGAAAACATTTAAATGTGTCTTATTCTTAACTCCATGATAATGTAGTCCTCCCTCATCTGATGCTTCTATGTCTCGTTTTGTTTGTCTGAGTGCTCTCTCATGTCTTGCTACACTCTGTGTTGTCAGTTCTTCATTGTCAGTATTTACAATCTCAGTAGGGTCAACATTAGTATTTTTGCTCACCGCAAAAGGAATGAAAACTGTTAGTCCTATCCAAACTAATATCACTATAATTATACTACATACACATACCTTGCAGCATGTTTTGCAACAACTGCGACTAGGTCTACCATTCACGTTTGAATCAGACATTTTGGCTCAGAAGAAGTTTCTCGACCCCTCTTTGTCTCTTTGCACGAGTAGCTTACTTTGTGCAAATTCACGGTGGCTCGTCTTCTTCTTCGGCAGAGTGCTCAGCAACTGGTTCTCCGTCGCTTTCGTCAGTTATATCAAGATCTTCAAATTCTTCCAAAACGAGCGTCCATTCAGGAGACTTGTACTTTTTGTTTTGTCTTTTTATTCGATCGCTCCTTCTTTTGGAAGTGTCTTCTGGTTGCTCTGCTATGCGAGAACTTCTCCTTTCTTCTGCACGTTTTTCTTCTACCGTTTTTATCCTCAGTCTCAATTTCTTTATGAATCCAGGCTCAATGTGTTTTCTTTTCTTAAGTCTTTTAGTTGGCACTGGGACTTCGTTCTCTTCTCTTGCCCTTTTATTTTCATTAGTTTGTGGCAATTCTGCTTCTTCTTCTTCCCTTCCTATCTCACTAGTTCCAGGACTTGCATCTATTTCTTCTGCCTGGTTACTAATCTGGCCTTGTTCAGGAGAATTTTGTGTTTGCTTTTCAACTGTCTCTGTTTCTGTGTCCTGAACACGTTCTTCTAACCCTATCTGATCCTGTTCGAGCACTTCGATCCCTTGACTTTCTTCCGCTCGAATCTCTTTACTAGGTCTAATCTGTTTGTTTTCGACTTCTGGAGTTTGGGGAGGTGTATCAATTGTTTGCTCAGTCCCTGTCTGACCTTCTCCTTCCTCAGTTTTGACGTGAATCTCAATAGTCTGAGGTTCTTCGCCTGTGCCTTGCTTTTCCTCTCTATTCCATTCTCTACCTTTCCAAATTCGCTCTCTTGTTCTGATTGGGTCTTCGGTGAGGTCAATCAAGGGTATCCACTCATCTGGCCATATGCTTGGCAGCTCGTCATCAGCTACTTCTGGACCAACTTCTGGGAACCCCTCAGCAGGCTGGACTCTTGGTAGCTCGTCATCAACTACTCCTGGACCAACGTCTGCGGACCCCTCAGCTTGACTGGTACTGGGCTGTACGTCGTCAGTTACTTCTGGTCTTGCTTCTACAGGCCCCTCTGCTGGACGGCCTTCTTCTCCAGGCTCCTTGTCTGGTAATACCTTCTGGGTGTGGCTGGCGTGGATCCAATGGGGAACACCTGCACACTTCACTGCTGTGGTTGTTACCAGGATCACTTGGCGCTTCTGTCCCCACCTTGGTTCCAGGCAGCTCGACCGAGTATGCTTCTTTATTTTGACCCAGTCCCCGGGAACCAGTTTGTTGAGAGGAGTCGTTGGATTGGCGACGGCGTCTTCTCCGATCTGGCGAGAGATATAACGCACTTGGTCACCTAATCTCTTGCAGTATTCAAGCACCAAATCATCAGTAATACTCAACAATTTTCTTCCTGGTACCCATGCTTGTCTCATCACTCTTCCCATCAGGATTTCATGGGGGCTCAGGCCTGTCTTCCGGTCTGGAATACTTCGGAGTCCCATCAGAACCAGAGGCAGGGCCTTTACCCAGGTCATGCCAGATGCATCACACAATTTCGCTAGTCTTGTTTTGATAGTCCCGTTTATTTGTTCCACTACTCCAGATGCCTCTGGATGATATGCACAGTGGAGTTTTTGCGAGATCCCAAATGCCTTACAGAGTTGGTCGATCACATCATTCTGAAAATGTCGGCCTCTATCTGATTCAATAGTGACTGGAACCCCGAATCTAGGTATCAGTTCTTTCAGTAAACACTTGGCTACTGTCAGTGCGTCACTTTGGGGAGTAGGGTAAGCTTCCACCCACTTTGAAAATAGGCAGACAATGACAAGGACATAACGCTTCCCCTCACAACGTGGCATGGTGATGAAATCAACCTGTATTCTCACAAAGGGACCCCCTGACCTCCCAATTTTCCCTAGTTCCACCATTGTTCTCTAGCCTGGATTCATCTGTTGACATGACAGGCACCTCTGGCAGAGGGACTCTGCTACTTTCCTGAATTTTTTGCTGTACCAAGTCTGTTGGAATACCAGAATCATGGCGTCCCTACCAATGTGTGATCCCTCATGTATCAATCCCGCCATTGTGCCAAGCAAGTGTCTGGGTAACACAGGCATACCATTTGGGCCCAAGATGACACCATCCTCACGTCTTGGTCTACACCCTTCTTCCTTCCACTTCTCTCTCTCTTGCCAGGGTGCCGCCTGCTGCCATTCTCTCACTTCATCCCATGTAGGCACTTCTTCAAACACTCGAAGTTGGCAGCTGTTTCCGGGCCCCCCCCGTTTTGGATTTATGATCAATCGATCCCTGGCGCATAATTGTGCCACTCGATCAGCGAAATCATTTCCCAAAGATACAGGGTCAAAGTCCTTCTTATGGGCAACACACTTGACCACTGCCAATTCCTTTGGTAATTGGATTGCCTCTAAAAGGTCTTGAACAACTTTTCCATTTCGAATAGGGGTACCTGATGAAGTCAGGAACTCCCTCTGTAGCCATAATTGGCCAAAGTCATGCACAACTCCAAAACAGTACTGACTGTCAGTATACACTGTTAGGCGTACGTTTTTCCCCAATTTGCAAGCTTTTATCATAGCGATCAATTCGGCTACTTGTGCAGACTTTACTTCAAATAAATAACCTGCTTCTACAATTTTGGTTAAGGAGACTACCGCATAGGCAGCACTCAGGCCTCCTTGTTCATGTCTTAGGCATGAACCATCCACAAACAATTCCATGTCATGTTTAGGCAAAGGTGTTTCTTTAATGTCTGGGCGTGGTTTTGTGCAAAATTCTGTTAAATCAATGCAGTTATGCTCATCTTCCTCCCCATCTTCCATATCCATTGAGTTGGGAAGCAGAGTGGCGGGGTTCAGAATGTTGCACCTGACAATTGTTATATTTGCAGCACCCACGAGAATCCTCTCGTATTTAGTCAGCCGACTAGGGGTGAGATACTGAGTTTTCGTTCTCGTTAGCAAAATTACCACTCCATGTGGAACATACACAGTTACAGGATGTCCCATGACAATGGATTCACTCTGCTCTAAACTTGTGCAAGTAGCAGCTACTGCTTTCAGACATTCTGGTAATCCAGCAGCCACTGGATCCAGGGTGGCAGAGAAATATGCCACTGGCCTTCTGGTTGTGCCATGTTCTCGGGTTAGGACTGACAACGCGCAATTATCGCGAGTGTCACAGAACAGGGCAAATTCCTTGGAATAGTCTGGCATTCCCAACGCACGGGCTGTACACAGACAATCTCGCAATTTTGTGAAGGCTGTTAAGCTTTCATCATCCCATTCTACAATATCTGGTGTTCCTCTCTTGGTCATTTTTATCAAGGGCCTAGCTAGGACTGCAAATCCCACAATCCATTGCCTGCAGTATCCTATCACTCCAAGGAACATTCAATCAATCAATCAATCAGTGACACTTATAAAGCGCGCTACATACCCGTAGGGTCTCAAGGCGCTGGGGGGGGGGGTGCCGCTACTGCTCGAACAGCCAGGTCTTCAGCTTCTTCCTGAAGGAGAGGTGGTCTTGGGTCAGGCGCAGGTCGGACGGGAGGGAGTTCCAGGTCTTGGCGGCCAGGTAGGAGAAGGACCTTCCTCCTGTAGTCGCTCTTCGGATGCGGGGGACGGCGGCGAGGGCGTGGTTGGCTGATCGGAGGTGGCGTTTGGGAGCGTAGAAGTTGACTCGGCTGTTGAGGTAGCTCGGGCCTTGGTCGTGTAGGGCTTTGTGTGCGTGGGTGAGGAGGCGGAAGGTGATTCTCTTGTTGACGGGGAGCCAGTGAAGGTCTCTCAGATGTCCGGAGATGTGGCTGGATCGTGGGATGTCGAGGATGAGTCTGGCTGAGGCGTTTTGGATCCGCTGGAGTCTCTTCTGGAGCTTGGCGGTGGTCCCGGCGTAGAGGGCGTTGCCGTAGTCCAGTCGGCTGGTGACGAGGGCCTGGGTGACGGTCTTCCTGGTCTCTGTGGGGATCCACCAGAAGATCTTCCGTAGCATGCGTAGGATGTTGAAGCACGCCGAGGAGACGCTGTTGACTTGCCTGGTCATGGAGAGGGAGGAGTCCAGGATGAAGCCCAGGTTTCGTGCATGGTCTGTCGGTTTGGGTGCGGTGCCCAGGGCGGGAGGCCACCAGGAGTCGTCCCAGGCGGAGGGTGAGGAGCCCAGGATGAGGACCTCCGTCTTGTCCGAGTTCAGTTTCAGGCGGCTGGTCGTCATCCACTCGGCTACCTCTTTCATCCCTTCGTGCAGGTTGGCTCTGGCGGCGGCGGGGTCGTTGGTCAGGGAGAGGATCAGCTGGGTGTCGTCGGCGTAGGAGATTATGCTGAGGTGGTGTTTGCGTACGATGGCCGCGAGGGGGCTCATGTAGACGTTGAAGAGGGTGGGGCTCAGGGATGATCCTTGGGGGACGCCGCAGATGACTTCGGAGGCCTCTGACTTGTACGGTGGTAGGCGGACTCTCTGTGTTCTTCCGTCGAGGAAGGAGATGATCCATTCCAGCGCCTTGTCCTGGATTCCGACGTTGCTGAGGCGCTGTACTAGGGTGCGGTGGCAGACAGTGTCGAATGCCGCGGAGAGGTCTAGGAGGATGAGGGCCGCTGTTTCTCCGTTGTCCATCAGGGCTCGGATGTCATCGGTGGCGGCGATGAGGGCGGTCTCGGTGCTGTGATTGGCTCGGAAGCCGGACTGTGAGGGGTCGAGGGACCCATTCGTCTCGAGGAAGGCGGCCATCTGCTTGTTGACGGTCTTCTCGATGACTTTGGCTGGAAACGGGAGAAGCGAGATGGGGCGGTAATTCTTGAGGTCGGTGGGGTCCGCTGTTGGTTTCTTGAGTAGAGCGCTGAGTTCGGCGTGTTTCCAGCTTTCAGGGAAGATGGCGGTGTCGAAGGAGGTGCTGATGATGTCTCGCAGGTGGGGTGCGATGACAGCGTCGGCCTTGTTGAAGACGTGGTGAGGGCAGGGGTCGGTCGGTGATCCGGAGTGGATGGAGTTTATTGTGCGGATGGTGTCTTCGGTGCTGATCGGGGTCCAGGCGTGGAGGGTGGTGGTGGGGGGGGGTGGCTGGTCGGTCGTGGTGTGCGTTGGTTGGTTGTTGAAGCTGCTGTGTATGTCCGTGATCTTGTTGTGGAAGTATGAGGCGAGGGAGTTGCAGAGGTCTTGCGATGGGGTGATGTCGTTGTTTCCTGCGCTGGGGTTGGAAAGCTCTTTCACGATGTTGAAGAGTTCCTTGCAGTTGTGTGCGTTGTTGTCCAACCGGTCCTTGAAAGCTGTTTTCTTGGCGGCGCGGATCAGCTGGTGGTGTTTCCGGGTGGCAAGTTTGTAGGAGGTCCTGTTGTCCGGTGTCGGTTCCCTTTTCCAGACTTTCTCGAGGGTTCGGCAGTTCTTCTTGGAGCTCTTGAGTTCGTCGGTGAACCATGGGGCCTTCTTGCTGCCGGGTCTGCTAGGCGGGGTCCTCAGCGGAGCGAGTTCGTCCGCGCAGTTGCTGATCCACTTTGTGAGGTTGTCGGCGGCCTGGCTGGGGTTCGCTGAGCCGGCAGGAGGGTGTTGGCTCAGGGAGGTGGCGAGCTGGTCTGCTGTGATCTTGTTCCAGCTTCTGCGGGCGGTCTGTTGCTGGTGTTGGTGGGTCGTCGTTCTCTTGAAGGTGAAGTGGACGCAGCTGTGGTCCGTCCATTGAAGCTCTGTGGCGTGGCTGAAGTCGATGTCTGTGCTGGATGAGAAGACGGCGTCGAGTGTGTGTCCGGCGAGGTGGGTGGGGGTGGACACCAGTTGCTTGAGTCCCAGGTTGGCGAGGTTGTCGAGCAGGGTGGTGGTGTTGCGGTCGTTGTTGTTCTCCAGATGGAAGTTGAGGTCTCCCAGGAGGATGTAGTCAGCGGAGGGGAGGGCATGCGGGCTGATGAAGTCGGCGATGTCCTCGCTGAATTGCGTGCGCGGTCCAGGGGGTCGGTAGATCAGGGTGCCTCTGAGGGTGGTGTTCGGGTTGGTGTGGATCTGGAAATGCAGGTGTTCGGCGCTGGTCAGGGTGTTGTCGGTGCTGGTCGTGAGACGGATGGTGTTCCTGTGGATGATGGCGATGCCTCCTCCCATCTGGTTGGCGTTTCGGTCCCTCCGGACGATCTTGTAGCCCTCTGGGATAGCGATGGCGATGTCGGGAGCTGAAGAGGCGTTCATCCAGGTCTCCGTGAGGAAGGCAACGTCAGGGGCTGTGGCGTCTAGGAGGTTCCAGAGTTCGATGGCGTGTCTGTGGACGGAGCGGGTATTGAGCAGGATGCACTTGAGGTGGGTGCTGCTGGAGTTCGGCTTGGCGGGTGCTGGTGCGGGGCTGGTCCGGATGCAGGAGAATTTGCAGGCGTGGCAGCTGAAAGGTCCGTGGGTGCGTCTTGGAGTGGCTTGGTGGCATTCTGGGAGTCGGCCGGTGTTGAGAGCGAAGAGGGTGGCGGCTGAGTACGTCAGGCGGGTAGGTCGGGGTCTTCGAGAGCCAGGGGTCCTGGCGCTGGGCGCGGTCCAGGCGCGGACGGGCGCAGACGGGCTTACCTTTGGCGCGCCTTCGGCGCACAATCGGCGCGCCCGCTGCGCGTGACCGCTGCGCGTTCGCACGGTCGCCATTTAAGGCCAAGTGCGCGGGTGGGCGGGGCAGCTGGGAGGCGGGAGCGGGGAGGGTTACAGAAGACAAAAAAGGGGCGGGGACAAGCGGCGGTGGCGGGAAGGGAGGGCGGGGGGCGGCGAGGTAGGCGGACAACAAGGAAGGAGAGCAAACACGGGGAAAATGCAAATATAATGAAACAGGCACAAATAAACGCAAAAACAGGGGAAAAAAGAGAGTTAAACCAAGCAAGCACAAAAAACCGTCAAAACAAGGGCAAAAAACACTCGCAGCGGCGGCAGCCGGCAAACGAGGCAGCAGCGAGGCAGAGGGCAGGCAAGGGGCACACGCAGCAGCTGGTGGCCGTGCGGCGCGGGGGTGTCCCACAAGTGGGTCACACTCACCTGCGTCGCACGGTCGCCATTTAAGGCCAAGTGCGCGGGTGGGCGGGGCAGCTGGGAGGCGGGAGCGGGGAGGGTTACAGAAGACAAAAAAGGGGCGGGGACAAGCGGCGGTGGCGGGAAGGGAGGGCGGGGGGCGGCGAGGTAGGCGGACAACAAGGAAGGAGAGCAAACACGGGGAAAATGCAAATATAATGAAACAGGCACAAATAAACGCAAAAACAGGGGAAAAAAGAGAGTTAAACCAAGCAAGCACAAAAAACCGTCAAAACAAGGGCAAAAAACACTCGCAGCGGCGGCAGCCGGCAAACGAGGCAGCAGCGAGGCAGAGGGCAGGCAAGGGGCACACGCAGCAGCTGGTGGCCGTGCGGCGCGGGGGTGTCCCACTCTGACTCTGATTTCTTTCTGAGTACGGGGTAACTGCATCTTTTGAATTATTCTCACTCTTTCTGATGTTACTTTCCTGATGCCTTTCTCTATCTGGTGCCCCAGATATTTCACTGATTTTGCACAGAACTGTAATTTTTCAGGGGCCACTTTATGTCCCTTCTCACTCAGGTGATTCAGTAGGGCAATGGTGTCAATCACACAGTCCTTATGACTTTTGGACGCCACCAAGAGGTCGTCAATGTATTGCACCAAGACAGAATTTCCAGGTAAGACCAAAGTTTCCAAGCATTTTTTCAAGATCTGATTAAAGATAGAGGGGCTCTCTGTGTACCCCTGGGGGACCCTGTTCCAGACATACACGTGACTGTTGAAAGCAAATGAGAAAAGAAATTTGCTGTCTGGATGCAAGGGAATGGAAAAGAATGCATGACACAGGTCTATCACAGTGAACCACTCAGCATCCCAGGGAATCTGGTACAGAATCACTGCTGGGTTCGGGACAATAGGGCAGCAGGGAACCACTATCTTGTTTACCTTTCTTAGGTCCTGCACTAATCTGTACTTGCCACTAGGCTTTTTGATGCCCATAATCGGTGAGTTGCATGGGCTACTCATTACTTCCTGTATGATGTTTCCTTCTAGCAATTTTTGTATTTCCAGGGCAACACCTGCTCTCACTTCTGCATTCATTCTGTAGGGTTTAGTATTAGGGTATACTGCATTGTCCTTGATGGCTATCTGTATGGGGTCTACGTTTTTCATTAATCCTACATCTTTTCCGGTAAAGTCCCATACCTCTGGCTTCACTGTTTCTTGGAGTTCTTTGGGCAAATCCTGCATAGTCATTCGCTTAATTTCTGAGTCAGGTCTGATTAACATTAATTTATAAATGCCATCTTCATCTGGGGTCTGAATTTCAACACCCTTTGGTGTGCAAAAGATGGTACAGTTCATTTTGCACAGCAAATCACGTCCCAGTAAGTTCACTGGACTGGTGTCACAAACGACAAATCTATGCATTTCTTTAAAGTTTCCAATTGAGATCTCCATGGGCTCGGTAACAGGAGTACTAATCAATTGATTAGATACACCCACTACTTGGATGGCTTCTCCCGAGAGGGGTAGGTTTGGAACGTCCACTGTTCTCACAGTAGAACGGGTAGTGCCAGTGTCCAACAGAAAAGTGACATCATTTCCGTCAACCTTTCCTTCAATGTATGGCCCCGACTGGTCTACCGGTAAGGAGGCGCCAAGTACGCACTCCTCGTCCTCCCCTCTCAGGCCCCGTCAGTATTGGTCATCACAAAGGAAGGTATCATTTAGTAAATACTGCAAAGTTGCTGTATTTCTGTTCTCATCGCTTCCCCAGACTTCTACGTCATCACCCTGCGTGGATTTTCCCTTAAATACTTGCTTTGGTGCTCGGGGCAACTGAATCGTTTTTACCTGTTGTTGGGTCTTTCTTGGTCTTTCATTCTGCGTCTGTGGAGTTAAATCAGGTTACAGGATATTCCATATGTCAGGGGCAGGTGATGGTATGTCACGCCTTCAGCTACAGAGGTAGGTAGCTTCATGCAGACATAGCAATCCTCAATTTCCATAGTCTCTACATAGTGTATTAACAAGTTTGCGAAAACATTTAAATGTGTCTTATTCTTAACTCCATGATAATGTAGTCCTCCCTCATCTGATGCTTCTATGTCTCGTTTTGTTTGTCTGAGTGCTCTCTCATGTCTTGCTACACTCTGTGTTGTCAGTTCTTCATTGTCAGTATTTACAATCTCAGTAGGGTCAACATTAGTATTTTTGCTCACCGCAAAAGGAATGAAAACTGTTAGTCCTATCCAAACTAATATCACTATAATTATACTACATACACATACCTTGCAGCATGTTTTGCAACAACTTCGACTAGGTCTACCATTCACGTTTGAATCAGACATTTTGGCTCAGAAGAAGTTTCTCGACCCCTCTTTGTCTCTTTGCACGAGTAGCTTACTTTGTGCAAATTCACGGTGGCTCGTCTTCTTCTTCGGCAGAGTGCTCAGCAACTGGTTCTCCGTCGCTTTCGTCAGTTATATCAAGATCTTCAAATTCTTCCAAAACGAGCGTCCATTCAGGAGACTTGTACTTTTTGTTTTGTCTTTTTATTCGATCGCTCCTTCTTTTGGAAGTGTCTTCTGGTTGCTCTGCTATGCGAGAACTTCTCCTTTCTTCTGCACGTTTTTCTTCTACCGTTTTTTATCCTCAGTCTCAATTTCTTTATGAATCCAGGCTCAATGTGTTTTCTTTTCTTAAGTCTTTTAGTTGGCACTGGGACTTCGTTCTCTTCTCTTGCCCTTTTATTTTCATTAGTTTGTGGCAATTCTGCTTCTTCTTCTTCCCTTCCTATCTCACTAGTTCCAGGACTTGCATCTATTTCTTCTGCCTGGTTACTAATCTGGCCTTGTTCAGGAGAATTTTGTGTTTGCTTTTCAACTGTCTCTGTTTCTGTGTCCTGAACACGTTCTTCTAACCCTATCTGATCCTGTTCGAGCACTTCGATCCCTTGACTTTCTTCCGCTCGAATCTCTTTACTAGGTCTAATCTGTTTGTTTTCGACTTCTGGAGTTTGGGGAGGTGTATCAATTGTTTGCTCAGTCCCTGTCTGACCTTCTCCTTCCTCAGTTTTGACGTGAATCTCAATAGTCTGAGGTTCTTCGCCTGTGCCTTGCTTTTCCTCTCTATTCCATTCTCTACCTTTCCAAATTCGCTCTCTTGTTCTGATTGGGTCTTCGGTGAGGTCAATCAAGGGTATCCACTCATCTGGCCATATGCTTGGCAGCTCGTCATCAGCTACTTCTGGACCAACTTCTGGGAACCCCTCAGCAGGCTGGACTCTTGGTAGCTCGTCATCAACTACTCCTGGACCAACGTCTGCGGACCCCTCAGCTTGACTGGTACTGGGCTGTACGTCGTCAGTTACTTCTGGTCTTGCTTCTACAGGCCCCTCTGCTGGACGGCCTTCTTCTCCAGGCTCCTTGTCTGGTAATACCTTCTGGGTGTGGCTGGCGTGAATCCAATGGGGAACACCTGCACACTTCACTGCTGTGGCTGTTACCAGGATCACTTGGCGCTTCTGTCCCCACCTTGGTTCCAGGCAGCTCGACCGAGTATGCTACTTTATTTTGACCCAGTCCCCGGGAACCAGTTTGTGGAGAGGAGTCGTTGGATTGGCGACGGCGTCTTCTCCGATCTGGCGAGAGATATAACGCACTTGGTCACCTAATCTCTTGCAGTATTCAAGCACCAAATCATCAGTAATACTCAACAATTTTCTTCCTGGTACCCATGCTTGTCTCATCACTCTTCCCATCAGGATTTCATGGGGGCTCAGGCCTGTCTTCCGGTCTGGAATACTTCGGAGTCCCATCAGAACCAGAGGCAGGGCCTTTACCCAGGTCATGCCAGATGCATCACACAATTTCGCTAGTCTTGTTTTGATAGTCCCGTTTATTTGTTCCACTACTCCAGATGCCTCTGGATGATATGCACAGTGGAGTTTTTGCGAGATCCCAAATGCCTTACAGAGTTGGTCGATCACATCATTCTGAAAATGTCGGCCTCTATCTGATTCAATAGTGACTGGAACCCCGAATCTAGGTATCAGTTCTTTCAGTAAACACTTGGCTACTGTCAGTGCGTCACTTTGGGGAGTAGGGTAAGCTTCCACCCACTTTGAAAATAGGCAAACAATGACAAGGACATAACGCTTCCCCTCACAACGTGGCATGGTGATGAAATCAACCTGTATTCTCACAAAGGGACCCCCTGACCTCCCAATTTTCCCTAGTTCCACCATTGTTCTCTTGCCTGGATTCATCTGTTGACATGACAGGCACCTCTGGCAGAGGGACTCTGCTACTTTCCTGAATTTTTTGCTGTACCAAGTCTGTTGGAATACCAGAATCATGGCGTCCCTACCAATGTGTGATCCCTCATGTATCAATCTCGCCATTGTGCCAAGCAAGTGTCTGGGTAACACAGGCATACCATTTGGGCCCAAGATGACACCATCCTCACGTCTTGGTCTACACCCTTCTTCCTTCCACTTCTCTCTCTCTTGCCAGGGTGCCGCCTGCTGCCATTCTCTCACTTCATCCCATGTAGGCACTTCTTCAAACACTCGAAGTTGGCAGCTGTTTCCGGGCCCCCCCCGTTTTGGATTTATGATCAATCGATCCCTGGCGCATAATTGTGCCACTCGATCAGCGAAATCATTTCCCAAAGATACAGGGTCAAAGTCCTTCTTATGGGCAACACACTTGACCACTGCCAATTCCTTTGGTAATTGGATTGCCTCTAAAAGGTCTTGAACAACTTTTCCATTTCGAATAGGGGTACCTGATGAAGTCAGGAACTCCCTCTGTAGCCATAATTGGCCAAAGTCATGCACAACTCCAAAACAGTACTGACTGTCAGTATACACTGTTAGGCGTACGTTTTTCCCCAATTTGCAAGCTTTTATCATAGCGATCAATTCGGCTACTTGTGCAGACTTTACTTCAAATAAATAACCTGCTTCTACAATTTTGGTTAAGGAGACTACCGCATAGGCAGCACTCAGGCCTCCTTGTTCATGTCTTAGGCATGAACCATCCACAAACAATTCCATGTCATGTTTAGGCAAAGGTGTTTCTTTAATGTCTGGGCGTGGTTTTGTGCAAAATTCTGTTAAATCAATGCAGTTATGCTCATCTTCCTCCCCATCTTCCATATCCATTGAGTTGGGAAGCAGAGTGGCGGGGTTCAGAATGTTGCACCTGACAATTGGTATATTTGCAGCACCCACGAGAATCCTTTCGTATTTAGTCAGCCGACTAGGGGTGAGATACTGAGTTTTCGTTCTCGTTAGCAAAATTACCACTCCATGTGGAACATACACAGTTACAGGATGTCCCATGACAATGGATTCACTCTGCTCTAAACTTGTGCAAGTAGCAGCTACTGCTTTCAGACATCCTGGTAATCCAGCAGCCACTGGATCCAGGGTGGCAGAGAAATATGCCACTGGCCTTCTGGTTGTGCCATGTTCTCGGGTTAGGACTGACAACGCGCAATTATCGCGAGTGTCACAGAACAGGGCAAATTCCTTGGAATAGTCTGGCATTCCCAACGCACGGGCTGTACACAGACAATCTCGCAATTTTGTGAAGGCTGTTAAGCTTTCATCATCCCATTCTACAATATCTGGTGTTCCTCTCTTGGTCATTTTTATCAAGGGCCTAGCTAGGACTGCAAATCCCACAATCCATTGCCTGCAGTATCCTATCACTCCAAGGAACATTCTGATTTCTTTCTGAGTACGGGGTAACTGCATCTTTTGAATTATTCTCACTCTTTCTGATGTTACTTTCCTGATGCCTTTCTCTATCTGGTGCCCCAGATATTTCACTGATTTTGCACAGAACTGTAATTTTTCAGGGGCCACTTTATGTCCCTTCTCACTCAGGTGATTCAGTAGGGCAATGGTGTCAATCACACAGTCCTTATGACTTTTGGACGCCACCAAGAGGTCGTCAATGTATTGCACCAAGACAGAATTTCCAGGTAAGACCAAAGTTTCCAAGCATTTTTTCAAGATCTGATTAAAGATAGAGGGGCTCTCTGTGTACCCCTGGGGGACCCTGTTCCAGACATACACGTGACTGTTGAAAGCAAATGAGAAAAGAAATTTGCTGTCTGGATGCAAGGGAATGGAAAAGAATGCATGACACAGGTCTATCACAGTGAACCACTCAGCATCCCAGGGAATCTGGTACAGAATCACTGCTGGGTTCGGGACAATAGGGCAGCAGGGAACCACTATCTTGTTTACCTTTCTTAGGTCCTGCACTACTCTGTACTTGCCACTAGGCTTTTTGATGCCCATAATCGGTGAGTTGCATGGGCTACTCATTACTTCCTGTATGATGTTTCCTTCTAGCAATTTTTGTATTTCCAGGGCAACACCTGCTCTCACTTCTGCATTCATTCTGTAGGGTTTAGTATTAGGGTATACTGCATTGTCCTTGATGGCTATCTGTATGGGGTCTACGTTTTTCATTAATCCTACATCTTTTCCGGTAAAGTCCCATACCTCTGGCTTCACTGTTTCTTGGAGTTCTTTGGGCAAATCCTGCATAGTCATTCGCTTAATTTCTGAGTCAGGTCTGATTAACATTAATTTATAAATGCCATCTTCATCTGGGGTCTGAATTTCAACACCCTTTGGTGTGCAAAAGATGGTACAGTTCATTTTGCACAGCAAATCACGTCCCAGTAAGTTCACTGGACTGGTGTCACAAACGACAAATCTATGCATTTCTTTAAAGTTTCCAATTGAGATCTCCATGGGCTCGGTAACAGGAGTACTAATCAATTGATTAGATACACCCACTACTTGGATGGCTTCTCCCGAGAGGGGTAGGTTTGGAACGTCCACTGTTCTCACAGTAGAACGGGTAGTGCCAGTGTCCAACAGAAAAGTGACATCATTTCCGTCAACCTTTCCTTCAATGTATGGCCCCGACTGGTCTACCGGTAAGGAGGCGCCAAGTACGCACTCCTCGTCCTCCCCTCTCAGGCCCCGTCAGTATTGGTCATCACAAAGGAAGGTATCATTTAGTAAATACTGCGAAGTTGCTGTATTTCTGTTCTCATCGCTTCCCCAGACTTCTACGTCATCACCCTGCGTGGATTTTCCCTTAAATACTTGCTTTGGTACTCGGGGCAACTGAATCATTTTTACCTGTTGTTGGGTCTTTCTTGGTCTTTCATTCTGCGTCTGTGGAGTTAAATAGGTGTTTTGGAGTTATCATCCGGCAAATAGGGACACTCGTCTCGCCAGTGTCCAATTTCTCCGCACTGGTGGCAGGGAAATTTCTTCTTAGCCTCCTCCCTGCTCATTTTGGGCCGGGGCTTTCCTCCACCCCCTCCCCCAGGACCTTGGTTCTGAGTAGTTTTGGCCATTTTATTCAATTGTTTTTCCTGCTGTTCTGCGAGCTTTACTTGAGCCCACATAACCTTCTCCTTGAGAGCCTTTTTCTTTTCTGCCATCTCGTCCTCACAGTACTTTGCGTACCGTAGGACCTCATCCATCTTTTTAGTATGCCAACAGATTTTGTTATCTTTTATCCACTGACAAATTTCGGGTCTTAAACCATTTACAAACCTGTAAATAAAATGTGTCATATCCTTCATCTCGATGTTATCTATACCACTGTATGTTTTGAACACCTGCAACAGCCTTTCATAAAAGGAGTGCACTGTCTCGTCTCTTTCCTGCGTGGTTCTGTCTATCTTGGTCCAATCAGTTTCCTTTGCTGGCACCTTTAGTTTCAGATGCTGAATTACCTGTTCATATTTTCTTATTACTTCCTTCGATGGTTCCCCTGTTCTTTCATCTCTCGGGTATTCCTCACTAGGCCAAGCTATGGCTATTTTACACTCGGTCCATAGATCTACCGGGACCACAATGTCGAAAAACCCATCCAGGTCTTTCCACAGGCATTTTTGCACCTTTACGAACCTTTCCACCTGCCTGTACCAGTCAACTGGCTTTTCTCGTAATTTCGGGAAATCGTTAGTAAAGGACACAATATCCTGTCTGGACCATGGAACGTGCACATACTTTCCACCTGGTACTTCGCGCATAGGGCATAACTGTTCTGGTTTTTCAGCTTCTTTTAGCAAGAATTCGGGAGTTGCCTGCCTAGACCTGGCCTCATCCTTTTTCTTGACCCATCTGGCTTTCCACCTTTCCACATCTCCCCATTTTTGCAATACTGTCAATAGTTCCTTGACCTGTGCTTTCTTCCCTGAAACATTCAAGTTTTCCAAATCCTTGTCTGAGAAATCTGCCCTATATGGTTTCTGCAGTGGTTTCGATCTTGAAATATCTATTCCCATGCTAGCAGCAGTGTCTGTCAGTTTCTCATGAAGTACTCGGGTATTTCGGGTGAGACTCTTGCAGATAAACAGCATTTCGTCTTCAGAGTAGGTATTTAATCTATCTAATCCTACGTTTCCTGCCATCAATTCCTCTATTTCTATTCTCAGCTTGTAGAGATCTAAAGGTTTCGTTGGGGACGCTTGTTTTTCCAATTCTTGACTCCATCTTTCGATTTCTTCAGGAGTCACCAATGTGACACTCTTCGTACCTGAGGTCGATTCCATCTGAATTTCCCTCGCGTTAAAAGGATTATGTCTTTTCTGTATCCTTTTTCCTGTATTTCTAACTGGCAGATCTAGCAGCGAGACCTCTGACTCGCACTCACTTGTCTGGTCATCTATAATTAAGGGTTCTGGTCTGGTCGGTGCAATGACAGGAGTAATTACTGGAGTTTTCGGACTCCCTTGACGGTCCCCGTACAACGGAACCACCGGTCCGATAGTTACTGGGATCGTCAAGGCTTCAGGACTTGCATTTAGCTGTGACATTTTCTGTATTATCTCAGCTCTCTGATTTTCTAGCGCTTCCCGCTCTTTCTCTTCTAATAACCTGTCCAAAGTGTTTCCATGTAATACCAGCGGGGTTAGAATGGGAGCATAACTCGGGGCAGTGGGATGTGTCTCACTTGGTCCTCCGCCATAATTAGGTTTCTGAAACAGACTTCCTGTGCCTAGAGTTCTCTGATCTTCCTCATCCCTGGACTGTAATCGTGGCATTCCTGAACTCAAGGACCTCACCTCATCTCCGTAGGGGGGACGAAAGCAAAAATCTCCTTCACGTGAATATCCCGTCTCCCCACCCACGGGTCTCCTGGGGTAAATACTTCTGGTTTCTACGGGTCCTAGATTGTCAGTATAAGGAGTAATTAGATAATCCCCTCCTACACTTGCGGACCTGACCTCCTCCCTTTGTAGGAGTCTCCGGGGAATATCTCCTGCACTCGAAGGTCGGTGTCCCTCATTATAAGGAGGCGGACTTCTCATGCATATGTCATCTAACAATTCGTCATCTGATTCTCCCAGGGGCCCCCAGTGCTTGGACTTCTCTGTTCTTTCCCCCCCCCCAGGAGGATCTTCTGCTGGCATCATGGGAAACAGTCCCTCAACAATCATACTCTGTCTCCATTGTTTCATCTTTTTGTCCCTGGTTTCTTGTTTCAGTTTTGGGTAATACTTTGTCAGCCCTTTATCCATTCGGGGCTTTTCTCTTTGGAAAGCCTCAATCTCCCATTCCTCTAATGCCTCATACTGCGTTAGTCTCGGTCTGGGATGTAATTCATTCATTCGGGTTCTTAAGTTGAATAAGATCCTACCATTAAAGGTACCTTCTAACGGAAAGGCCATTATTCCGTCGTCTTTTGTGTATTTCACCCAATTTTCTAACCACACACATGTATTGTACCCTCTGTCAAACATCATGAAAGAGGCGGGAGTATTTGGTGGTGGAATAACAATGCACTCTCTAGTTTTAATCGGCTTGTCCTTTTTGAAGTAATTCTTTACCTTATTCACAAGGGACAATTTTCGCTTATTTCCGTACATAATGCCGTATCTATTAGCCTTCCACTGATCCCTTTCAAACCCTAGGTTTCTTGGATCGGGTCTAGTCTCTGGAGTATACGAGTGCCACATACGATTTCTACGCTTAACCTTGTTTACAAAATTACCTCCAATCAGAATGCGTCTTGCAATTCCGTGCGACCAATGGGGTGCACGAGTTCAAATAATTTCGGCCAATGGGTGCGCGGCCTTTTCGCGAGATCGTTCTCACGCTTCGGCGCTCACCCCTCCTTCACAATTCCAGCCCCGCTACCCGCCCGCTGTTTCTACCAATCCCAGCGCGGCTCGGAGTGACGTCAGAGACGCTTCGCGACTGACTCCCTCCCTTCACAAGGTAACGGAAACTTTCTTTCTTTCTAAAGCGCTTAGTACTTGGTTATTTTACAACGAATACACATTCGCCACAGTGCTCAAGTGTCTAGACAGGAAAGAGTTGTTTTACTGCAAGTAAACTACTTCCATTTACTTTTCACACGCTGCGGGTAGATCTCTTCCACCTACCCTTCACTCTAGCATCAGTGAACCTGTTACTTCCCTAGACCCATCCACTCTTTCCGGGATATATCCGAGTCTAAGGTTTCCCAGCGGACCCCTTTGCTTTCACCCAAGCTCCGATGAACCTGCTACTCTTCCGATGTGACCCTTACTAGGTTACGCCACTATTGGAATTTTGCCAATGAACCTCGTTACTAACATTTATTCACACATGTATTCAGAAAAAGCCCTAGTTAGTGCTTCCGGTTCTGCCTAACCTGCACCTAACTTTCCTTGAGCCTGCGACCTCAAGGCAAATGGATTCTATTCACCACTTGCCATTCAATTCCCCGGGGAGTTCCGACAACACTTAACAAAACGTTTTACATACGCATGGATTAATACATATAACAATATAAGAACAAAAAAAACAATTTTCAAACAATTCATAAATTTCAAAAGCAACACATTTCAAGAGAGTGATCAAGTCCCCCGAAATGGCCGCTCTTGTAGCAGCATCAATATACTAGCAGCTACCTACTTGACTTAGCTTAACTAGTCCTACCTAACCTTTAACTATTCCCTAACCATAACTCTGCTACCAGAAAATTACTGATAGAGCGCGCGGGTCACCCGACCAATAATTTCGCCACTTCCGGCTTCGGGCCCATATATTTCAAATCACCATATACATTGATCGGATGACCTCCCGGTCTGCTATCAATAATTTGGGAGTTCCTTTCGTTATTCTTCAGCGTACCCGACTTACCATCCACCGATGCGGGTACCTATGACCACAATGGATCAGGGAGCTAGCTGTAAAAGGAAAGGCAGCAAAATACAAACCCAACAAATAACATTCAAAACTCTTTGTAAAATGACCACGGACAGGACCCTCAGGACAGGACCGGCACCCGCAGTTCGGAAGCAAAGCCTGCGCTCCACCCTCTCTGCAGCTATCGATCAAGACCCCGATTGGGTCAACGAACTCCCAGCAAAGTGCTCCGCCAGCACTTTAAGGTTTAGTAAAACCTTAGTCTATGGTCAATTTCGGACAGAGTGCTCCGCAGTACTCTGTATCTTCAGTCACCTATTGAGTGCGTTGGGTCAGTGACAGGTCAGCTAAACCAGACAAGTCGGACAATTTCCCTAGGTGAACCCAGGGTAGATATACTGTTTTGGGACGGTGTACCACCCCCCCAATGTTGCAAAGTGTCAGAATCCCTCAATTTGGATTGGTCCTAAGGTAGGGTCTGGGTAACACACCAATCAGAGTAGACTTTTTGGAGGCCTACTTTTCATCCCTGGGTACCGCCTAGCGAGATTGGGGTTCCCATGGGAAGCTGCACAGCAAACAATAGCGCAACACACAATGTATCATATAAGGAGCAACTTTCTCCGTTCTCGTAGGGCAGAGGTGGCTTTCCCATGAGCATCTTGACTGTGGCTGCCAGCTGGCTGAGTTCCACTGTCCAATGTTGCCACCTTTCAGTGCTCCACGAGTATGCGCAGAAGGGACCTTCAATATGGCTCCCAACCGGTTCGGGCCCCCATTCCCCGCAGTACATGAAAAGTAAGCGAGAACAAATTAATACATAGAAATAAATGTATGTAAACACATCATTGGTTTTGTACTTTAAACTTATCATTATAAAAATATACTATGCAGTTTAAATGTTAGCAACATATACACTGTCACAAGAGCAACTGCACGAACAGCACCACGTTATTACCAAAGCTGCGTATTACGCATGCGCACCCTTTCCCACCAAACTTATAACTACGTCAGGTCACGTGAGTGTGACTGACGCATGCGCAGAAGCCATTTACCAAGCGGTGGCCATGTTTAGGAACACGGATTAGTTGTGTTAGAAATACACGTACGCAAGCTTCCTCTACTTCGTTCGAATATAAAAATAAAAGATTAGTAAGACGTACAAATTTTATTAATTGATTACACACGGGCGAGGTTCATGACTTGAGCAAGTCGCGATGCGAAGTTTGCTCTATCAATGGTTTCGGATAATAAAATCCAAAAAGCTCTTCCCTTCTCAGTGTGGGCTTGGCACACTGGAGAGAATTTATCCAAAGCAGAACACAATTCTATATCTGTTCATTTCATACCCTATCGCCATTCAAGAAACTGATCAATGTCATTTGTGCTTATTGCCTTCCACCTGCAACCTTTGAAGACTCACTCCTTGAGCTTCATGTTCTCAACTTTCCCCTTTCCATGCATTTCCACTTAAACACTTCATCCACCGTCTGTATAAACAAGTATTGTAAACTTTTCCCAGCTTTTACTGGACTTTGTGGACACTGCTAATTGCACCAAATAATTCCATAACTAGATAATTCTTTGAATGATCGTACAGTGGTCCAATTACTATCAGCTAGAGCAATTTCTTGTGGGCGGGTTAACATCACCCCATTTCTCGAAATCTTCTTGTGTCTGCCACCCATGGCTCCTCTCCCAATGTCAACGTGATCAAGGACCATAGAAACTTAGGAATCACATAAATTAGAGCGTTATGGATTAGTGAAAATGAATTTTAAAATGGTATGCCTGAATGGCCTACTTTAAAAAACCAAGAGAGTGTCATTGTCATCTAAGCATGCAACAATTCAGGTGATTAGCTGAATGGCCTACTTGCTGCAATACCCTGCTGTCAGGACAAAAGCCCAGGACACTTAGTGGCCTTTGATGTAGAGACTGAGACATGTCGGTAGAACATGAGGGTGTGGGGAAGATAATTTACCCAGGTGCACCCCATTATTGCACATTTTTAACCATACAAAGGACATCAACAATAGAGGGGAAACTGGATGTTCCTATCGTTTATCTTCCACTAATGCTGTTTACAGTGGCGGCTCGCCATGGGAGTGCTGCGGGGTGGTGAGGCGGGTGAGGGAAGGGCTGGTTGGGGGGTAGTGCAGTCCGACATATGACGGACAGGGGTAAGGTAAGTAATTAAATAAATAAAACAATTTACCTTGCGCGTGCGCGATGCAGCGTGCGTAAGGTAAATTCTTTTATTTATTTAATTACTTACCTTACTTCTGTCCGTCGTATGTCGGACTGCACTAACACCCACCCAGCCCCTCCCCCACCCTCCCCACTGCCGAACAGCACTGCCACGGCGAGCCACTGCTGCTTTTGAAGTGTTTCATTCTACACTATACCTGTGTATGTTGTTTTTTAATTAGAGACTGTATCCTTTACTCCTTTTGAGAAAATGTTGTCTTTTACGTGGATCTGGCCTTATCTAAATAAAGGTGTCACTGCCGTCATGTGTTTTATGGAGACTATAATTGCACTTGTGAGAACTCTACATTTATTTTCATAGTTTGTCATTCATAACAATTCTTTCTGACATTTTCTTTTGCCTTTAGAGTCTGCCTCCAAGTGCAGTGGATGGTGAAGAAGTCACAAAGGTTGCAGTAAGTAGTTTTATCCTCGAATATATACTTCTCTTATGATAACAGTATCAAAGGTTTCCCAGTTTTTTAAAACTAAATTCCGTCAGCTTAGACTTCCCAAAAGTAGAATTATTTTATAGAATTGTTTATATTGTAAAGTATCTCCAGTTAAAAAGCGACTCAATGTAATTTGTGCTCATTTTCTTCCTCTTCTCATCCTAAAAGACGCTGACTGCTTTAGCTCTTGATCTAAATCTCTCAATCTCTGCCTCTTCACTTGTATATTTTATCACCGCACCTTTTCTAGAAATCTGTTATTTTCAGTAACGATTTATATACTGTAGTGTACAAAATTATGATGGATAGAACGCTTGAATTAATTTCAGCTATTGTTAATTACTCGGGGCTGAGTATTAGCCAATCGTTATTTAGCATATCACTGGGTTTAATCTGAATTAGCATGGTGGTACAAAAGAATGATGGGTTGGAATGCTACACCAAGCGACTGCCAGTGGTTAGACTAATTGCAATAATTCCTTCCATCATCTTTTATGCTATGTATATACTGTTACAATTTTTAGACTACTCATACACCTGTCCATTTTCCATCACCCAAATGTACTTCTTGTGGAGGTATTCCATAGCTCGATTTCTTAAAATTATTTTCTGACTTGCACTTATGACTCCATCCCCAATGTAAGGAGGTACGGGGCATTAGAAACACAGTGACCACATCAGATAAACTTCAATGATTTGTGAAATCCAAATGTCAAATTACCCCACATATAATTTTATTTTGTTGTAAATGTTAGTTCTTTTTTTGTTTCTTCCAGTTACCTACAACAAATATTGCTGACCAGAAGATGGATCAGACAATTGGGGAAAAATCATTTGAAGAGGTTAGTATAATCAGTCTGTTGATATGTGTTTGTGAAAAGCTGAAGAATATCCTGTTTGGCACTGATTTGCTCATGCTTACCATGCTAAGAGGGAACTAGAGATACCCTTTGCCCATTATCAATGAGAGACGAGGGCCTGGTTCCAAGGTTAGATTTTCCACACTCACGACAGTCATTGTTTTGCTGAGGCACACATTTCAGAGTCATTTAAGACTAAAATATTGTGCACAGACTTTGGTACTTAGTATGATCTGTTCCCGGCTATTCCCTTAACACGTTCATCCCTCTGTTCTCTGATATAGGCAGCCATTATTAATTCTTTATGACTCTTGCTCCTTTAGTCAAGTCCACTCCTCAGACATGAAGTACCAACTCTCCAAGGTCCTTTTTCGTCTTTTCCATTATGCAGCCTTTTGAACACATTCCCTTCCACATATTTATATATAAATCATCCCTGCCATTGAACCTTGATTCTTGAATATGTATTTGCTGTTGCGTAAACCCAGTTTAAAATATTTTGCCATAGTATATTTACGATTGCACATTATGGGTAATGACTTAATAGTGGTGTTCAGTTTGTTTACTGTGCCTCCTAAAATTCATTTAGGGATTCATGAAAAATGACCTCCAAAACCACACATCAGTAACAGAATGCCCACCCAAGGTATCCTAGGTATGAACATATTCATAGCTTAGAATGGGGAGTTCCATGGAGAGGTTGTGCTTTTCTGACATTTAAAAGTGTTTAATTTCGGGCTCACCCTGAAAAGCACATCCACTTCAGAGCACTCACTCTTTTTATTCCTGCGTCCAGTGTGGTACCACAGAATCCATTTTGGAGATGATACTTCCTCCTAGCAGAACCCTGTCATAGTACTGCCAAACTGCAGCCTAGTCAGGTGTGTTACACTGGGGAGGTCGTCCATTGACCTGCCTCAATCACCCACCTGACGCTAGGCGATGGGGAGTGACTACCACCCTCTGCAGGGTGCTGGAAGGTGACTTCCTGCGGGCCTCAAGCCTACTTCCTGGGAACTGAGTAGGCCTTGCAGCAGTGAGAACTTGGCGTCTGTCATGGGGGGTGGAGTGGTACAGCAAGGTGAGAGGCTGACCATCTGGGTTTGGGTGCTGCCGAGGCTACCGTAGTCTTGTGGCCGCAGCTGGGGTGCACAGGGGCTGCTGTGGCATGCTGACTCGTTGCAAGGTGTGTGGAACACTGTGTGATCACCTGCCTCAACACAGGGGACTTGGATCGAGTCAACTGTCCTGTGGCACTGCCGTCTGTACCCGCGCTTATAGGTGAGCCATCCCAGTGCCAGTACAGTAACACTAGCACTGTGGAACGTTCTGTCTCCTAGAGTTTATACCCTAATATCACTCTATAGATTGTTTGGATTATTCATCATCATGTTCAACTGTGATTTAACACAGTAGGCCCCTTGAGATCTGGGTTTGTTCCCCTCATTATTCTCCTGACAAATCTTGGACTGCAGGACTTGCTCCGGCACTCCGACTACTGGCACAGGCACTGAATGCTCCATTTTATTACCAGCCCGCAGCATACCAAATGGATAAAACGGATCATCAGCAGTCCATGACCAGTTTTTAAAGAGAAAAAAAACCAGCAGCAAAAAGTGATGATGAGGATGGAGCCTCTCTCTCTAAGGTCGAGGGGGGCACAAATAAAAGTTCCCCAGATATCTGTACCTAACGCCTAAATATGCAAAGTAGTCTGCAGGAAACAAATAAAAAAATGTATACACTTATATCGTGAGCTTTCTTCTTGCAGCACCACATGGACAGAGCTGGTGAACATATAAATGGCGCAGAATTTGACATATCTGAATTGGGGGATGGCCCCTGCTGTATACTTCAAAATGCATCAATACCTTGAAAATCATCTTGATGGGAGTACTAGTCATTAAAGATAACACTCACCAAACATAAAGATCTCGAGCCAAGGTCACTCCACAATGATTTGCACATTCTGCAGGTCCCGGATTCCATGACTGTTGGACTGATGGAACTGTTTGTAGGAAAGATGCTCCTCATTTAGGGTGCTTCAATCCCTGGGTGTTTGCCCTCTTCCAGCATCACCATCTAAACCTATCATAGCGCGTGTGCTAAATTCTAGGGTCCGGCACGCTACTTTTCAGCTGTCAATTGCTGTTCAAAATTCACAGCAGGCCTTCCTTACATCCTTATATGCCAGAGACATATTACTGTAAAAGGTGTATCCTGTGGTTAACCAAAACCCTGTTCTAAGAGAGATAATTAAATCTGGACAATTCTTTGGACTTCAAATTAACTGGGATAAGTCTATGATGGTCCACTGTATCCCAACAAATTATAAACTTCCCCATTTTTTGGTGTCATAATCCAACACTTAATCTCGGTAAACATATATACCAAGACTCTGCACTAGTTTTACATGCTAATTATGGCCGAACCCTCCACAAACTCAAGCACCAGATACAACACTAGGCTCCTCTCATTCTTTCTCTGTCATAGCAGGCGTTTCCTCCCCAGACTGATTTACCTACTTGTAATTGCCCCACTGCCCCTTACAAACACCTTTTTCAGCTCAATCTGCTCCATTCCTATTACTTTTGCATGGGCCAACAAACAGGCTATAATACATTGAGCCATGCTGATACAACCTTACTCCAGGGATGGAATGGCCACACACAATTTAGAGTATTATTACTTCATCTCCCAATCCAAATATTTCTTTCACTGGATTCACCCAGCATTTTATCTTCCCTCACATACTCACTAGAAAGATATAGCAGGCGCCACTCCTTTGATCTAATGTATGAGGGCCCTACAGTACCATTACACTATTGTATAGTAGTTGGTAAGTGATTCCCATTTGGGAGGTGAGTAAGCCACCGCCTCATGATAAAATAAATACTTTTTGATTACAAATGCTAAACATCCTATATTACAGGTCTTGAAATGTGTCAATTCATTAGGTAAGCACTCTACATTTTTCAATTAAGTAGATTAATCATCTATTTGTATATAAAATCATCTTGAAGATCTGCACAGCCAACACACGTTTCGCTGCTTTCTATGCGCAGGTCTGAGGTCTGTTCGAGGCTTTCTTGTGTCATTGATTCGTGCTGTCTTCCGTAAGAAAAGGTCTCACTTCCGAACAGCTTCTCACTGTTAACAAGGGGGTCGGAGGGGTGGAATGGGGGAATAGAGGTACACCACTCATTATCAGTCAGAACAAGTCTCCGATTGGTCTAACATTATTTATGCTCCAATTGGTTCCCAGAGACGGGCACCAGCCGCGGCCGCTGCAGTTAAAAGCTGTGAGGCGGTGGGGCCAGGTGAGGGGGGATTCCGAGAGATGACCACGAGGCAAAATTAAATAAATAAATAAATAATTTCCACTTGTGGTCATCTCTCAAAGCCACACCCCCCTCACCTAGTCCCACCTCTCCGACGTGTAGCAGCCGCGGCGGTAGACGACCCTTTGAATGCACACACAGTTGACCATTTCAGTCAAATATTTTTTTTTACTATTTACATCCTTCTATTCCTCGAAATTCTCTTTTGGCTACTTGACTCGAGACTGCACCATCAAGGGCGAGAAGGTCAAAGTCATTGGGAACCAGAAGTCACAACAGCTAAAATTCAATGGATTTGAGAATACGAATTCTAAAATGAGGAACACGTGTAGTTTTACCTCCTTATAAATGTTATTGTTTTGCTTCTTCCAGAAACTGACTTTTGATGAGGCCTACCAGAAGCTGGATCAGACAGCTAAGGAAACGTCACACGATGAGGTAAGTATATTCACTCTGTTAATATATACCCGTGACTAACAGGACTTTCTTGGATTTGCTGATGCACACTTTTCAAAGCACAAACAGGCTTCTTTCTTATGTAACGATCCAGCTTCTTAGTAAAAAGTGTTCCAGGCTTTCCACTTCAGTTATCTATTCATCCTTCAAACAGTTCTCAATTTTCAGCATTTGTCATTTTGGTAAGACTCTTGCCCCTTGAGTACCATTCACCAAGTTAATGTGGAGGTATAACTGCTAGGGGTCATTTTTAATGTGTTCCAGCATATAGGATTTCAAAGTTCCACACATTTACACATTTATTTTGTTTCATATATGACCTAGCAACGGTTGAACCATAATTTCTTTAAATATATTTTCTTTTCTCTGTACTCAATTTCTGGCTTATACTAATATGGAGTTGGCACCAACCGTTTGTTGGTGCTGACAGAATTAGTTTCCCTGGTTATAGTGTTGTATTAGAACTTCACAAATGCAATATATCCCTGTATGAGAAAATATTAGAAATAATCGTGAGTTGTTAGCGTCTACGACCCACACAACTGTGTCGTCTTTCTCATAAAGATAATATCCGATATATCCAAGAACAATAATGAACGAGTGTAAGGTCTTTACCACATACTTTACAGGATTTTAAGACTCACCCATAGATATAGTTTCCTCATGTGCAATCTAAACATCTGCGACTCACCCGACTTTCTCCTCAAACTCATTTAGATAAAGTCCGATCTATCCTAGACTAGTGCTGAACTTGATGTGAGGGGATTAGTGCATACGTGCCATGTTTTTCCTCTGTAACTGATGTGGCATTTGTACAACAAAAAATAGATTCTTTCTGACTTTCTCTTTTACCATTAGAACCCCCATCCTAGTGCTGTGGAAAGCGATGACGCAATCCAGGACATCGTAAGTAGTCATGGTTTCGGATAATAAAATCCAAAAAGCTCTTCCCTTCTCAGTGTGGGCTTGGCACACTGGAGAGAATTTACCCAAAGCAGAACACAATTCTATATCTGTTCATTTTGTACCCTATCTCCATTCAAGAAACTGATCAATGTCATTTGTGCTTATTGCCTTCCACCTGCGACCTTTGAAGACTCACTCCTTGAGCTTCATGTTCTCAACTTTCCCCTTTCCATTCATTTCCACCTAAACACTTCATCCACCGTCTGTATAAATAAGTATTGTAAACTTTTCCCAGCTTTTACTGGACGTTGTGGACACTGCTAATTGCACCAAATAATTCCATAACTAGATAATTCTTTGAATGATCGTACAGCGGTCCAATTACTATCAGCTAGAGCAATTTCTTGTGGGCGGGTTAACATCATCCCATTTCTCGAAATTTTCTTGTGTCTGCCACCCATGGCTCCTCTCCCAATGTCAACGTGATCAAGGACCATAGAAACTTAGGAATCACGTAAATTAGAGCGTTATGGATTTGTGAAAATGAATTTTAAAATGGTATACCTGAATGGCCTACTTTAAAAAACCAAGAGAGTGTCACTGTCATCTAAGCATGCAACAATTCAGGTGATTAGCTGAATGGCCTACTTGCTGCAATACCCTGCTGTCAGGACAAAAGCCCAGGACACTTAGTGGCCTTTGATGTAGAGACTGAGACATGTCGGTAGAACATGAGGTTGTGGGGAAGACAATTTACCCAGGTGCACCCCATTATTGCACATTTTTAACCATACAAAGGACATCAACAATAGAGGGGAAACTGGATGTTCCTATCGTTTATCTTCCACTCATGCTCTTTACAGTGCCGGCTCGCCATGGGAGTGCTGCGGGGTGGTGAGGCGGGTGAGGGAAGGGCTGGTTGGGGGGGTAGTGCAGTCCGACATATGACGGACAGGGGTAAGGTAAGTAATTAAATAAATAAAACAATTTACCTTGCGCGTGCTGCATCGCCAACTTAGCGATGCAGCGTGCGTAAGGTTAATTCTTTTATTTATTTAATTACTTACCTTACTACTGTCCGTCGTATGTCGGACTGCACTAACACCCACTCAGCCCCTCCCCCACCATCCCCACTGCTGAACAGCACTGTCACGGCGAGCCGCTGCTGCTTTTGAAGTGTTTCATTCTACACTATACCTGTGTATGTTGTTTTTTAATTAGAGACTGTATCCTTTACTCCTTTTGAGAAAATGTTGTCTTTTACGTGGATCTGGCCTTATCTAAATAAAGGTGTCACTGCCGTCATGTGTTTTATGGAGACTATAATTGCACTTGTGAGAACTCTACATTAATTTTATAGTTTGTCATTCATAACAATTCTTTCTGACATTTTCTTTTGCCTTTAGAGTCTGCCTTCAAGTGCAGTGGATGGTGAAGAAGTCACGAAGGTCGCAGTAAGTAGTTTTATCCTCGACTATATACTTCTCTTATGATAACAGTATAAAACGTTTCCCAGTTCTTTGAAACTAAATTCCGTCAGCTTAGACTTCCCAAAAGTAGAATTATTTTATAGAATTGTTTATATTGTAAAGTATCTCCAGTTAAAAAGCGACTCAATGTAATTTGTGCTCATTTTCTTCCTCTTCTCATCCTATAAGACGCTGACTGCTTTAGCTCTTGATCTAAATCTCTCAATCACTTGTATATTTTATCACCGCACCTTTTCTAGAAATCTGTTATTTTCAGCAACGATTTATATACTGTAGTATACAAAATTATGATGGATAGAACGCTTGTATTAATTCAGCTATTGTTAATTACTCGGGGCTGGGTATTAGCCAATCGTTATTTAGCATATCACTGGGTTTAATCTGAATTAGCATTGTGGTACAAAAGAATGATGGGTTGGAATGCTACACCAAGCGACTGCCAGTGGTTAGACTAATTGCAATAATTCCTTCCATCATCTTTTATGTTATGTATATACTGTTACAATTTTTAGACTACTCATACACCTGTCCATTTCCCATCACCCAAATGTACTTCTTGTGGAGGTATTCCATAGCTCGATTTCTTAAAATTATTTTCTGACTTGCACTTATGGCTCCATCCCCAATGTAAGGAGGTACCGGGCATTAGAAACACAGTGACCACATCAGATAAACTTCAATGATTTGTGAAATCCAAATGCCAAATTACCCCACATATAATTTTATTTTGTTGTAAATGTTAGTTCTTTTTTGTTTCTTCCAGTTACCTACAACAAATATTGCTGACCAGAAGATGGATCAGCCAATTGAGGAAAAATCATTTGAAGAGGTTAGTATAATCAGTCTGTTGATATGTGTTTGTGAAAAGCTGAAGAATATCCTGTTTTGCACTGATTTGCTCATGCTTACCATGCTAAGAGGGAACTAGAGATACCCTTTGCCCATTATCAATGAGAGACGAGGGCCTGGTTCCAAGGTTAGATTTTCCACACTCACGACAGTCATTGTTTTGCTGAAGCACACATTTCAGAGTCATTTAAGACTAAAATATTGTGCACAGACTTTGGTACTTAGTATGATCTGTTCCCGGCTATTCCCTTCACACGTTCATCCCTCTGTTCTCTGATATAGGCAGCCATTATTAATTCTTTATGACTCTGGCTCCTTTAGTCAAGTCCACTCCTCAGACATGAAGTACCAACTCTCCAAGGTCCTTTTTCGTCTTTTCCATTATGCAGCCTTTTGAACACATTCCCTTCCACATATTTATGTATAAATCATCCCTGCCATTGAACTTTGATTCTTTGATATGTATTTGCTGTTGCATAAACCCAGTTTAAAATATTTTTCCATAGTATATTTACGATTGCACATTATGGGTAATGAGTTAATCGTGGTGTTCAGTTTGTTTACTGTGCCTCCTAAAATTCATTTAGGGATTCATGAAAAATGACCTCCAAAACCACACATTAGTAACAGAATGCCCACCCAAGGTATCCAAGGTATGAACATATTCACAGCTTAGAATGGGGAGTTCCATGGAGAGGTTGTGCTTTTCTGACATTTAAAAGTGTTTAATTTCGGGCTCACCCTGAAAAGCACATCCACTTAAGAGCACTCACTCTTTTTATTCCTGCGTCCAGTGTGGTACCACAGAATCCATTTTGGAGATGATACTTCCTCCTAGCAGAACCCTGTCATAGTACTGCCAAACTGCAGCCTAGTCAGGTGTGTAACACTGGGGAGGTCGTCCACTGACCTGCCTCAATCACCCACCTGACGCTAGGCGACGGGGAGTGACTACCACCCTCTGCAGGGTGCTGGAAGGTGACTTCCTGAGGGCCTCAAGCCTACTTCCTGGGACCTGAGTAGGCCTTGCAGCAGTGAGATCTTGGCGTCTGTCATGGGGGGTGAAGTGGTACAGCAAAGTGAGAGGCTGACCATCTGGGTTTGGGTGCTGCCGGGGCTACTGTAGACTTGTGGCCGCAGCTGGGGTGCACAGGGGCTGCTGTGGCATGATGACTCGTTGCAAGGTGTGCGGAACACTGTGTGATCACCAGCCTCAACACAGGGGACTTGGATCGAGTCAACTGTCCTGTGGCACTGTGGGCTGTACCCGCGCTTATAGGTGAGCCATCCCAGTGCCACTACAGTAACACTAGAACTGTGGAACGTTCTGTCTCCTAGAGTTTATACCCTAATATCACTCTATAGATTGTTTGGATTATTCATCATCATGTTCAACTGTGATTTAACACAGTAGGCCACTTGA
This sequence comes from Lissotriton helveticus, assembly GCF_964261635.1. Classification (NCBI taxonomy): domain Eukaryota; kingdom Metazoa; phylum Chordata; class Amphibia; order Caudata; family Salamandridae; genus Lissotriton; species Lissotriton helveticus. The sequence continues at coordinate 274,929,432 of NC_136062.1, forward strand.
GATCTGGGTTTGTTCCCCTCATTATTCTCCAGGACTTGCTCCGGCACTGGGACTTCTGGCACAGGCGCTGAATGCTCCATTTTCTTACCAGCCCGCTGCATACCAAATGGATAAAACTGATCATCAGCAGTCCATGACCAGTTTTTAAAGAGAAAAAAAACCAGCAGCAAAAAGTGATGATGAGGATGGCGCCTCTCTCTCTAAGGTCGAGGGGGGAACAAAAAAAAGCTCCCCAGATATCTGTACCTTGCGCCTAACTATGCAAAGTAGTCTGCAGGAAACAAATAAAAAAATGTATAGACTTATATCGTGAGCTTTCTTCTTGCAGCACCACATGGACAGAGCTGGTGAACATATAAATGGCGCAGAACTTGACATATCTGAATTGGGGGATGGCCCCTGCTGTATACTTCAAAATGCATCAATACCTTGAAAATCATCTTGATGGGAGTACTGATAGAGATCGCAGGTCACCCGCCCAATAATTTCGCCACTCTGGCTTCGGGCCCATATACTCCAATTCAATATATATACATTGATCAGATGACCTTACAATCTACTACCAATAATCATTGAGTCCCTTTCGATTATTTCCAGTGTACCCCACTTACCATCCACCGTTATGGGTACCTATGACCACGATGGGTCAGGGAGCTAGCTGTAAAAGGAAAGGCAGCAAAATACAAAACCTCGCTTATTATACTTTTAATTTTCATGAAATGACCACGAACAATTGGGAAGTTTTAAAACCTTTATCTAAAGTTCAAATTCAGTGAGCATACAATTTATTGCGAGCAGACAATCAATAACTAAGATGACAAAAATAACATATCCATATAGGACAAATGCTAAAATAAACATTTATGAATGCAAATATGGGAAGTGGAAAACAGGGATATACTAGGTAGATTCAGAAGTGAGATCTATTAATGGACATTCCTAAACTTATGCACGTATTAGGGTTATACTATTGGAGAAGTGTTTAAACTAAGGGAAAATTCAGAGATCCTATACATCTATGGGCAGAGCGAGCAAAGAGAAAACACTATGCATCTAGGAACTACTTTAGTCAGATTTATATGAGAAAAATTATGAACCACATCAGCGATTTGGAAATACAATGGAGAAAATGATTTCTAAAAAGGTAGGGTAACATAGGAACATGCTATGAAATGCAAAATGTAAATGACTTTAATGAGATGCAATGATTGCGGAGAAAAGCATGGAAAATTAACATATGCAAAGGGTATGTCTTTATTGAAGCAAAGACAGAAAATAGAAAGGTGCAGTTTCAGAGTTTTCAGCAAGATATTTACCTAGACTGGTGTGAAAACCAACCCTGGCCACGGGTCAGTTAAGGACAGGAAATACCCCCAGGAAGGATAGACATCAACGGGACAGCAGGTGCAGATTGGACACCCCAGGACAGGACAGGAAACCCAGATTAGGATCAGGACAGGACCACCAGGACACGACCAGCACCCGCAGTTCGGAAGCAACGCCTGCGCTCCACCCTCTCTGCAGCTATCAGTCAGGACCCCGATTGGGTCAGCGAACTCCCAGCAAAAGTGCTCCGCCAGCACTTAAGGTTTAGTAAAACCTTAGTCTATGGTCAAATTCGGACAGAGTGCTCCGCAGCGCTCTGTATCTTCAGTCACCTATTGAGTGCGTTGGGTCAGTGACAGGTCAGCTATTCAGACAAGTCGGACAAATTCCCTAGATGAACCTAGGCTAGATATACTGTTTTGGGACAGGGTACCACCCCCCAAATGTTGCAAAGTGTCAAAATCCCCAATTTCGATTGGTCCTAAGGTAGGATTTGGTTAACACACCAATCAGAACAGACTATTCTAAGGCCTATTTTGCATTCTAAGGTGCCGCCTAGCAAGATTGGGGTTCTCACGGAAGAGTGTCACAGAAAACAATGAATATATACATTTGTTTCAATAAGGGAACACACTTTCCCATTCTCCTGGGTCAGAGGTAGCTTTCTCATGAGCATCTTGACTGTGGCTGCCAGCTGGCTGAGTTCTACTGTCCAAGGTTGTTTCTTGCCTCGCATCATGAGCATGCGCGGAAGGGACCTTCAAGATAGCTCACGTCCCATTCGGACCCCCATTTCCCGCGATACATGAAAAGTAAGCGAAAACAAATTAAAACATAGAATATAAACGAAGGTATTACATGTCATGATTTCGTACTTTGGTTTTATCATTATAAAAATATACCATGCAATTAGATATTAGTGCAATACTTAACGACACGAGAGCAAAGGCACGAGCTTCACCACATGGTTATGTTTGAGCGGCCTTTCTAGGCTATTACGCATGCGCACCCTTTCCCTCTCAAACTACATCTACGTAAAGTCACGTGAGTGTGACTAACGCATGCGCAGAAGCAAACTTAAAAGCGGCGGCCACATTATGGACACGGGTTATTCGTATTAGTAAAACACATAGGCAAGCTTCGCTACTACACACGTATACCCAAAATAAAAGGGATTAGTAAAACGTACAATTGTTATAAGGTTACAATTGATTCGAGGTTCATGAATCGAGCAAGTCGCGATGCGAAATCTTGCTCTATCAATCCTCTCTTTGATGATATTTACTATCATCACAAAATAATGGAACCAGATGCCAACTTTTCCTTTCACACTTTGTACATCTCTATTTCTTCCAACAGCCTATTCAGTTTCTCTTTTTCGTTGTTGGTAGGGTGAGAATGTTTCACCCTTTTGTAAATCTGATTATTCATCTCTTCTAATTCAAGTTCATCCGCACTTCGTTTCACTCCTCTTGCATTCACTTGATACCCTTTTGTGTGTTTGCGACATTTGCAACAGACGAATATGAGAAATAGGATAAACCCTATCACTCCAATTGGCATCAGTACCTTAAACAGTAAGCTTCTACCTAAGCTAGCAAACCAATGACCTACATTGGAGAGACCATCAACTAGTCTCTTCCAGGCACTGTCAACCTCGAGTGGTTTAAGTTCCTTTTCCAAATTAGTAATATTTTTCACATATCTTTTGAGCTGTACACTTTTGTCCGGAATGTAAGTGCAACAATGTTGTGCCTTCAACATCCGGCAGACTCCGCCCTCTTTTGCTAATAAAGTGTCAAGAGCAAGTCTGTTCTGCAAAACCATTGATCTGATCTCAACCATTTCGGTATTGACCAACAGAAATCCATGAGCCGTGTCCGTAGACAACACATCCACTATTGTGGATAATTTGCAAATTCTGTGAGTGTTCAGAACCACTCCCACTCCAGGTATCAGTGCACTAAAAATACTACCCATTATTTCACCCACGCTTTCTCTTTTGCTACGCACTAAGCCATTAGTGTTTTCACTGCTTCCAGCAATTTTATTCACATGGTATATTTTTGGGAAAACAATGCCAAAGTAGCAGCTTCCATACCAGTGATCCGGCAATTTGAAATAAGCCTTGTTTCCACATATATAATAAATTCCTGGAAACACAGGTTCTGACCCATTTTTGAAACCCCAACCTCCAATTACCTTGTAATTGTGCTCACATTGACTGGAACCAATGAAAATGTTATTATAATAACTAGTCTTCTCGCGGTGAAAACAGAGTTTCCCTTTCCTCTCGAAATCCAGCAACAAAGCAGGCCCTGCTTCGCCATTTGAGGTGCTTTCCATGTTTTCAGCCCATTTAGGAGTTTTCTGTCTTTTGTCATTTGCCTTTCTTTGGAAACTCTCCCTTCTTTTCTCTGCCATGTTTAAAAATATTTTCTCTTGTTCATGTAATGAACAGGTCAAGTTGTCCCTGTGTGCGTCGTTTAGGTCTATGGTACCTATAGTCAGAAAGTATTCTCCCATATAACGTGTAACGTCACTTTTAGTATGTACAGGGTTCAGATTTCCACGTATAGGAAGTTCAGAAAAGATCACGTCAGTGTTAGAGTAATAGTACTGTAATGGTCCTCTTTTGTAAAACAAGCTTGCTAAAACACTACAGGAAATTCCATATGTCAGGGGCAAGTGATGGTAAGTCATGCCTTCAGCTACAGAAGTAGGTAGCTTCATGCAGACATAGCAATCCTCTATCTCCATAGTCTCTACATAGTGTACTAACAGGTTTGCGAAAACATTTAACTGAGTCTGATTTTTAACTCCATGGTAATGTAGTCCTTCCTCATCTGATGCTTCTAAGTCTCGTTTTGTTTGTCTGAGAGCCTTCTCACGTCTTTCTACACTTCGTGTTATCAGTTCGTCAGTGTCAGTAGTCTGTGTAGGGTCGATATTGGTATTTTTGACTAGGCCTTCCATTCATTCTTGAATCAGACATTTTGGCTGAGAAGAAGTTTTTCAACCCCTCTTTGTAACTTTACACAGGTAGCTTACTCTGTGCAATTTCAGGTGAGCTCTTCTTCTTCGGCAGACAAATCAGTAACCTGATCTTCGTCGCTCTCGTCAGTTATATCAAGTTCCTCAAAATTTTCCAAAATCAGGTACGTCCATTCAGGATCCTGATATTTTTCATTCAGTCTTTTTATTCGATCACTTCTTCTTTTGGAGCTATCCCCAGGCTGTTCTGCAATCCGTGGACTTCTCCTTTTGTCTGCAAGTTTCTCTTGTACTGTTTTTATTCTTAGTCTCAGTCTCTTAATATATCTTGGCTCAATGTGTTTCTTTTTCTTTAGTCTTTTAGCTGGCACTGTGATCTGGCTTTCTTCTAATGCTCTTTTGTTTTCACTTGTTTGTGGCACTTCGGTTTCTGCTTCTTCCCTTCCTGTCTGACTGGTCCCAGGTCTTGTATCTATTTCTTCTGCCTGGTTACTAAGCTGGCCTGGTTCAGGTGAAATTTGGTTTTTACTTTTGAATGTCTCTGCTTCTGCGTCCTGAACACGTTCTTCTAATTCTAACTGATCCTGTTCAAGCACTTCGATCCCTTGATTTTCTTCTGCTCGAACTTTTACACTAGTTCTAGTCTCTCCCTTTTCGACTTCAGGAGTTAGTGGAGGTGTGTCAATCACCTGATCTGTCCCTGTCTGACCTTCCTCTTCGTCCTCAGACTTGATGTGAATCTCGATGATCTGAGGGTCTTCGCCTGTGCCTAGCTCGACCTCTCTATTCCACTCTCTGTCTTCGCTTATTCGCTCTCTTGTTCTGATTGGGTCTTCAATGAGATCAATTAGGGGTATCCAATCATCTTGGCTGGTGCTCGGCTTCTCGTCATCAGCTACTTCCGGACCAACGTCTACAGGACCCTCAACTGGACTGGTGCTCGGCTGTTCGTCATCAGCTATTTCAGGACCAACGTCTGCAGACCCCTCAGCTGGACAACCTTCAGCTCCAGGCTCCTCGTCGGGTATCACCTTCTGGGTATGGCTGGTATGGATCCACTTGGGAACGCCTGCACACTTCACCGCTGTCATGGTTACCAGGATTACTTGGCGCTTTTTCCCCCACCTTGGTTCAAGGCAACTCGAACGAGTGTTTCTTTATTTTAACCCAGTCACCCGGAACCAATTTGTGAACTGGGGTTGTCGGGTTGGCGACGGCGTCTGCCCCAATCTGGCGAGAGATTGAACGCACTTGGTCACCCAGTTGCTTGCAGTATTCAAGTACCAAATCATCAGAAATGCTTAACAGTTTGTATCCTGGTACCCATGCTTGTCTCATCACTCTTCCCATTAATATCTCATTGGGGCTCAGGCCTGTTTTTCGATCTGGAATGCTCCTGAGTCCCATCAGAACAAGAGGTAGGGCATTTACCCAGTTTATGCCAGTAGAGTCACACATCTTTGCCAATCTATTTTTTATAGTGCCATTGATTTGCTCTACCACTCCAGAAGCCTCTGGACGATGTGCACAGTGCAGTTTTTGTGTGAACCCAAATGCTTTGCAGAGTTGAGCCAATATTTCATTCTGAAAATGTCCGCCTCTATCTGATTCAATAAAGACTGGAATCCCGAACCTAGGTATCAACTCTTTTAGTAACAGTTTGGCTACTGTTATGGCATCATTCTGTGTGGCAGGGTAAGCTTCCACCCATTGTGAAAATAGGCAGACAACTACAAGGACATATCTTTTCCCCTCACAGCGAGGCATGGTGATGAAGTCAATCTGTATTCTCACAAATGGACCCCCTGACTTCCCAATTTTCCCTAGTTCGACTACTGTCTTCTTGCCAGCGTTGAACTGCTGACATGTCAAGCACCTCTGACAAAGGGACTCTGCTACCTTCCTGAATTTCTTGTTGTACCAAGTCTGTTGAAACACCAGAACCATGGCATCCCTACCAATGTGTGACCCTTCATGTATCAATCGGGCCATAGGGGCAAGCAGGTGTCTGGGTAACACAGGCATACCATTTGAGCCCACAATGACACCATCCTCACGTCTCGGTCGACAACCTTGCTCCTTCCATTTCTCCTTCTCTTCCCATGGCGCAGCATGCTGCCACTCTCTCACTTCATCCCATGTAGGCACTTCTTCAAACATCATAAGTTGGCAGCTGTTTCCAGTCCCACCCAGTCTGATATTCATGGACATGCGATCCTTAGCACATTGTTTTGCTACCCGATCAGCAAAATCATTTCCCAATGACACAGGGTCAATGCCCTTTTTATGAGCAACACATTTGACCACTGCCAATTCCTTTGGTAATTGAATTGCCTCTAGAAGGTCTTGGATAATTTTCCCATTTCGAATGGGAGCACCTGATGAAGTCAGGAATTCCCTTTGTAGCCATAATTGGCCAAAGTCATGCACAACCCCATAACAGTACTGGCTGTCAGTATACACTGTTATTCTTTTGTCCTTTCCCAATTTACAAGCTCTTGTCAGGGCGATCAATTCGGCTACTTGTGCAGACTTTACTCCGAATAAACAGGATGCTTCTGTAATCCTGTCTAAAGCAACCACAGCGTAGGCAGCACTTAGACCCACCTGTTCGTGTCTCATGCATGAACCATCCACAAACCATTCCTCATCATGTACAGGCAATGGTGTTTCTTTAATGTCTGGACGGGGCTTGGTACTGAACTCTGTCAAGTCAATGCAGTCATGCTCGTGGTCTCCCCCATCTTCCAGAATCATTGAATCAGGGAGTAGAGTGGCTGGGTTCAAGATATTACACCGAGTAATGGCTATATTTGCAGCACCCACGAGAATCCTCTCGTATTTAGTCAGCCGACTAGGGGTGAGGTACTGAGTCTTGGTTCGCGTCAACAGGATCACAACTGCATGTGGAACATACACAGTTACAGGATGTCCCATGACAATGGATTCACTCTGCTCTAAACTTGTGCAAGTTGCAGCTACTGCTTTCAAACACCCAGGTAATCCAGCAGCCACTGGATCCAAAGTGGCAGAGAAATATGCCACAGGCCTTCTGGTCGTGCCATGTTCCTGAGTTAGGCCTGACAATGCACAATTGTCACGAGTGTCACAGAACAGGGCAAACTCTTTGGAATAGTCTGGCATCCCTAGAGCAGGGGCTGTACACAGACAGTCTCGCAATTGAGTGAAGGCTGTTAAGCTCTCATCATCCCATTCCACTGTGTCCTGTGCTCCTTTCTTTGTCATTTTTATCAATGGCTTTGCAAGGACTGCGAATCCCACAATCCATTGCCTGCAGTATCTTACAACTCCAAGGAACATTCTGATTTCTTTCTGAGTACGGGGTAATTGCATATTTTGAATTATTCTGACTCTCTCTGAGGTGACTTTTCTGACGCCTTTTGCTATCTGGTGTCCCAGATATTTCACTGATTTTGACCAGAACTGCAATTTCTCAGGGGCCACTTTATGTCCCTTTTCACTCAGGTGATTCAGTAGGGCAATGGTGTCAGTCACGCAGTCCTTATGACTTTTGGACGCCACCAATAGGTCGTCAATGTACTGCACCAAAACAGATTTTCCAGGTAAGACTAAAGATTCAAGGCATTTTTTCAAGATCTGATTAAAGATAGAGGGGCTTTCTGTGTACCCCTGGGGGACCCTATTCCAAACATACACGTGACTGTTGAAAGCAAATGAGAAAAGAAATTTGCTGTCTGGATGCAATGGAATCGAAAAGAATGCGTGACATAGGTCTATCACTGTGAACCACTCAGCATCCCATGGAATCTGATACAGAATCACTGCTGGGTTCGGAACAATAGGGCAACAAGGAACCACTATTTTGTTTACCTTTCTCAGGTCCTGCACTACTCTGTACTTGCCATTAGGCTTTTTGATGCCCATAATGGGTGAGTTACAGGGGCTGCTCATTACTTCCTGTATGATGTTTGCTTCTAGTAATTTCTGTATTTCGACTGCAACTCCTGCTCTTACTTCTGCACTCATTCTGTAGGGCTTGGTATTGGGGTACACTGCATTTTCTTTCATTGCTATTTGTATGGGGTCTACGTTTTTCATTAGTCCTACATCCTTTCCGGTAAAGTCCCATACTTCTGGTTTCACTGTCTTTTGGAGTTCTTCAGGTAAGTCCTGTATAGCCATTCGTTTGATTTCTGAGTCAGGTCTGATTAACATTAATTTGTAAATTCCATCCTCGTCGGGGGTTTGAATTTCGACGCCTTTTGGTGTGCAAAAGATGGTACAGTTTATTTTACACAGCAAATCACGTCCCAGTAAGTTCACTGGACTAGTATCACAGACGACAAATCTGTGCATTTCTTTAAAGTTCCCTATTGAAATCTCCATGGGTTCTGTAACGGGGGTACTAATCAATTGATTAGATACACCCACTACTTGGATTGCTTCTCCCGAGAGGGGTAGGTTTGGAACGTCCACTGTTCTCACAGTAGAACGGGTAGCACCAGTGTCCAATAGAAAGGTGACATCATTTCCGTCGACCTTTCCTTCAATTTATGGCCCTGACTGGTCTACCGGCAAGGAGGCGCCAAGTACACACTCCTCGTCCTCCCCTCTCAGGCCCCGTCAGTACTGGTCGTCACAAAAGAAAGTGTCATTCAGTAGATACTGCGAAGTTGCTGTATTTCTATTTTCATTGCCTCCCCAGATCTCTATGTCGTCACCCTGCGGTGATTTACCCTTAAAAGTAGGCTTTGGCGCTCGGGGTACTTGAATTGTTTTTACCTGCTGCTGGGTCTTTCTTGGCTTTTCATTCTGCGTCTGTGGATTTAAATCAGGGGTATGGGCATTATCAGACTGTAAATATGGACACTCGTCTCTCCAATGTCCAATTTCTCCGCACTGGTGGCAGGGAAATTTCTTTTTCGCTTCCTCTCTGCTCATTTTAGCTCGGGGTTTTCCTCCACCCCCACCCCCAGGGCTTTGGTTCTGAGTAGTTTTGTTTAACTTACTCAATTGCTTCTCCTGCTGTTCTGCGAGCTTTACTTGGGCCCACATCACCTTTTCCTTGAGAGCCTTTTTCTTCTCTGCCATCTCATCCTCAGAGTACTTTGCGTACCGTAAGACCTCATCCATCTTTTTGGTATGCCAACAGATTTTATTATCTTTTATCCACTGACAAATTTCGGGTCTTAAACCGTTTACAAACCTGTAAATGAAGTGGGTCATGTCCTTCATCTCGATGTTATCTATACCACCGTATGTCTTAAATACCTGCAACAGCCTTTCAAAAAAGGAGTGCACAGTCTCGTCCCTTTCCTGCGTTGTTCTATCTATCTTGGTCCAATCAGTTTCCTTTGCGGGCACTTTTAGCTTCAGATGCTGAATTACCTGTTCATATTTTCTCATCACTTCTTTAGAGGGTTCTCCTGTTTTAGAATCTCTCGGGTATTCCTCACTGGGCCAAGCTATGGCGATTTTACACTCGGTCCATAGATCTACAGGGACCACTATGTCAAAGAACCCATCCAGGTCCTTCCACAGGCATTTCTGTACTTTTACAAACCTTTCTACCTGTCGGTACCAATCCACGGGCTTCTCGCGTAATTTTGGGAAGTCATTAGTAAAGGACACAATATCCTGTCTGGACCATGGAACGTGTACATATTTTCCACCTGGCACTTCGCGCATAGGGCATAACTGTTCTGGTTTGTCAGCTTCCTTTAGAACGAATTCGGTTCGAGTTGCCTGCTTAGTCCTGGCCTCATCTTTTTTCCTAGCCCATCTGGCTTTCCATCTTTCTACATCTCCCCATTTCTGCAATACTGTCAATAGTTCTTTGACCTGTACTTTCTTTCCTGACACATTCAGGTTTTCTAAATCTTTGTCTGAAAAGTCTGCTCTGTAGGGTTTCTGTAAAGGTTTCGATTTTGAAATATCTATTCCCATGCTAGCAGCCGTGTCTGTCAATTTTTCATGGAGTACTCGGGCATTTCGGGTAAGACTTTTGCAAATGAACAGCAGCTCTTCTTCAGAGTAGGTATTTAATCTGTCTAATCCTACATTTCCTGCCATTAATTCTTCTATTTCTACTCTCAATTTGTAGAGATCTAAAGGTTTCGTCTGTGGAGTTTGTTTCTCTAATTCTTGACTCCATCTTTCGATTTCCTCAGGAGTCACCAACGTGACACTTTTAGTACCCGAAGTTGATTCCATTTGAATCTCCCTCGTGTTGAAAGGATTATGTCTTTTCTGCATCCTTCTCCCTGTATTTCTGATGGGCAGATCCAATAGTGAGACTTCTGATTCGCCCTCACTTGTCTGTTCATCTACAATTAAGGGCTCTGGTCTGGGCTGTGCTATGACGGGAGTAATGACTGGAGTTTTCGGACTCCCTTGACGGTCCCCATACAACGGAACCACCGGTCCGATAGTTACTGGGATTGTCAAGGCTTCAGGACTGGTATTTAACTGGGAGATTTTCTGAATGATCTCAGCTCTCTGTTTTGCTAGAACCTCCCGCTCCTTTTCTTCCAATATTCTCTCTAAGGTTTTGTCATGTAACACCTGAGTGGGAGCATAACTCGGGGCAGTGGGATGTGTTTCACTTGGTCCTTCGCCATAATTAGGTCTTGGGAACAAACTTCCTGTGCCTAGGGATCTTGGTTCCTCCCCATAATGAGGGTGTAGGAACGGCATCCCTGAACCTGATGGTCTTGCTTCACCTCCGTAGGGAGGTCGAGAGCAAAAGTCTTTTTCACGGGAGTATCTTGCCTCACCACTAACGGGTATCTTTGGATAAATATCCCTTTTCTCTACAGGTCCTAGACTTTCGGGGTAGGGCGGTATGAAGCAACCCCCTCCTGCACTGGCAGATCTGGCCTCCTCCGGGGGAGGAGGTCTTCGGAAAATTTCCCCTTCACTAGAAGGTCTACGTTCTTCATTATAAGGAGGTGGGCTTCTTGTAAATATGTCATCTAACAATTCATCATCCGACTCTCCAATGGGCACCCAATGTTTAAATTTTTCTGTCTTTTTCTCCCCTGTAGGAGGGCCACATGCTGGCATCATTGGAAACAGCCCTTCTACAATCATATTCTGTCTCCACTGTTTCATCTTTTTGGCTCGGGCTTCCTGCTTCAACTTTGGATAAAATTTAGTTAACCCTTTATCCATCCATGGCTTATCCCTTTCGAAAGCCTCGATTTCCCATTCCTCTAGTGCTTCGTACTGCGTTAATCTAGGTCTGGGATGTAAATCATTCATTCGGGTTCTCAAATTAAATAGAATTCTGCTGTTAAACGTTCCGTCTAACGGAAAAGCCAATACTCCATCATTTTTTGTGTATTCCGCCCAATTTTCCAACCATACACATGTGTTGTACCCTTTATCGAACATCATGAAAGATGCGGGAGTATTTGGTGGCGGAATTACAACACCTTCTCTAGTTTTAATCGGCTTGTCCTTTTTGAAAAAATTCTTTACTTTATTTACAAGGGACAATTTTCTCTTATTTCCGTACATAATGTCGTATCTATTAGTCTTCCACTGATCTTTTCCAAACCCTAGATATCTGGGATCGGGTCTAGTCTCCGGAGTATACATGTGCCACATACGATTTCTGCAAGCGGCTTTGTTTACAAGTCACTCCCAATCCAAATGCGTCTTTTATTTTTCGTGCGGCCAATAGAATGCACGAGTTCAAATATTTTCGACCAATGGGTGCGCGGCCCTTTCGCGAGACAGTTCTCACGCTTCGGCGCTTTCCCCTCCTTTACAATTCCAGCCCCGCTACCCGCCCGCTGCTTCTACCAATCCCAGCGCGGCACAGAGTGACGTCAGAGAAGCTTCGCGACTGACTCCCTCCTTTACAAGGTAACGGAAACTTTCTTACTTTCTAAAGTGCTTAGTGCTTGGTTATTTCACAACGAATACACATTCGCCACTGTGCTCAAGTGTCTAGACAGGAAAGAAATTTTCACTGCAAGTAAACTACTTCCATTTACTTTTCACACACTACGGGTAGATCTCTTCTGCCTACCCTTCACTCAAGCATTGGAGAACCTGCTACTTCCCTAGACTCATCCACTTTTCCGGGATATATCCGAGTCTATAGTTTCACCAGCGAACCCCTTTGCTTTCAGCCAAGCTCCGGTGAACCCGCTACTCTTCCGATGTGACCCTCACTAGGTTATGCCACAATAGGATTTTCACCAAGGAACCTCGTTGCTAACATTTATTCAAACATACATTCAGAAAAAACCCTAGTTAGTGCTTCCAGTTCTGCCTAACCTGCACCAACTTTCCTAAAAGCCAGTGACCTCAAACGAATGGATTCTATTCACCACTCGCTATTCAATTCCCCGGGGATTCCTAACAACATAAAAAACGTTTTACGTACGAATAGATTAATACATATAACAATATAATAACAAGAACAATGATTTTAAAACATTTCATAATTTTTCAAAGCAAACGATTTTCAAGTGAGTGATCAATTCCCTTGAAGCGCCTACTCTTATAGCAGCATCCGACTTAGCTAGACTAACTAGATCTACCTAACCTTTAACTATTCCCTAACCATCCTCGATGCTACCAGAAAATTACTGATAGAGATCGCAGGTCACCCGCCCAATAATTTCGCCACTCTGGCTTCGGGCCCATATACTCCAATTCAATATATATACATTGATCAGATGACCTTACAATCTACTACCAATAATCATTGAGTCCCTTTCGATTATTTCCAGTGTACCCCACTTACCATCCACCGTTATGGGTACCTATGACCACGATGGGTCAGGGAGCTAGCTGTAAAAGGAAAGGCAGCAAAATACAAAACCTCGCCTATTATACTTTTAATTTTCATGAAATGACCACGAACAATTGGGAAGTTTTAAAACCTTTATCTAAAGTTCAAATTCAGTGAGCATACAATTTATTGCGAGCAGACAATCAATAACTAAGATGACAAAAATAACATATCCATATAGGACAAATGCTAAAATAAACATTTATGAATGCAAATATGGGAAGTGGAAAACAGGGATATACTAGGTAGATTCAGAAGTGAGATCTATTAATGGACATTCCTAAACTTATGCACGTATTAGGGTTATACTATTGGAGAAGTGTTTAAACTAAGGGAAAATTCAGAGATCCTATACATCTATGGGCAGAGCGAGCAAAGAGAAAACACTATGCATCTAGGAACTACTTTAGTCAGATTTATATGAGAAAAATTATAAACCACATCAGCGATTTGGAAATACAATGGAGAAAATGATTTCTAAAAAGGTAGGGTAACATAGGAACATGCTATGAAATGCAAAATGTAAATGACTTTAATGAGATGCAATGATTGCGGAGAAAAGCATGGAAAATTAACATATGCAGAGGGTATGTCTTTATTGAAGCAAAGACAGAAAATAGAAAGGTGCAGTTTCAGAGTTTTCAGCAAGATATTTACCTAGACTGGTGTGAAAACCAACCCTGGCCACGGGTCAGTTAAGGACAGGAAATACCCCCAGGAAGGATAGACATCAACGGGACAGCAGGTGCAGATTGGACACCCCAGGACAGGACAGGAAACCCAGATTAGGATCAGGACAGGACCACCAGGACACGACCAGCACCCGCAGTTCGGAAGCAACGCCTGCGCTCCACCCTCTCTGCAGCTATCAGTCAGGACCCCGATTGGGTCAGCGAACTCCCGGCAAAAGTGCTCCGCCAGCACTTAAGGTTTAGTAAAACCTTAGTCTATGGTCAAATTCGGACAGAGTGCTCCGCAGCGCTCTGTATCTTCAGTCACCTATTGAGTGCGTTGGGTCACTGACAGGTCAGCTATTCAGACAAGTCGGACAAATTCCCTAGATGAACCTAGGCTAGATATACTGTTTTGGGACAGGGTACCACCCCCCAAATGTTGCAAAGTGTCAAAATCCCCAATTTCGATTGGTCCTAAGGTAGGATTTGGTTAACACACCAATCAGAACAGACTATTCTAAGGCCTATTTTGCATTCTAAGGTGCCGCCTAGCAAGATTGGGGTTCTCACGGAAGAGTGTCACAGAAAACAATGAATATATACATTTGTTTCAATAAGGGAACACACTTTCCCATTCTCCTGGGTCAGAGGTGGCTTTCTCATGAGCATCTTTACTGTGGCTGCCAGCTGGCTGAGTTCCACTGTCCAAGGTTGTTTCTTGCCTCGCATCATGAGCATGCGCGGAAGGGACCTTCAAGATAGCTCACGTCCCATTCGGACCCCCATTTCCCGCGATACATGAAAAGTAAGCGAAAACAAATTAAAACATAGAATATAAACGAAGGTATTACATGTCATGATTTCGTACTTTAGTTTTATCATTATAAAAATATACTATGTGTTAGACCTGTCTGGATTTTTTGCGTAGTCCCTCCTCATTATTCTTTATTTTGTCCCCTTTTTGCCCCTCATACCCTTAATATTTTTGTGTCTACTACTTTTTATAGGTGTTGGTCAAGGGGATAGGTGTTCTTTTTCCTCCCATAATCTTTTACCTCAGGCCCAGAGGCCTGTTCTGACAGGGAAAGTTGGAGCCACAAAATGGTGGCTACCAACTGCCCTAACTGCCAAGTCCAGAACTCACCCATAGACCAGCATAGGGCATTCCAGAACCTTCTGGTCCATTCTGGACCACTGAAGGGCAGCCTATAAAAGGCGGAATGCGGGGCAGCCATT
Source organism: Lissotriton helveticus (assembly GCF_964261635.1). Lineage (NCBI taxonomy): Eukaryota > Metazoa > Chordata > Amphibia > Caudata > Salamandridae > Lissotriton > Lissotriton helveticus. The sequence continues at coordinate 274,944,453 of NC_136062.1, forward strand.
TTGTCTACCTGTGAGAGTCAGCTGGAGGACAGGCTATCTTGAGAGGTGGGGAGAGACTAGTGAAGGGGTTGGTCTCCTGGACTGGGAAGCAGCCTATCAAATCCACTTCTCTACCCTTCCTTTGGGATCCTTGTCTTGTCCCCGCTGTGAAGGATTTAGGGAGACCCTGGGCGCCTGACCAACCCCTAGCTTAAGAAAAGTGGGGTGGCTAAGGAGAAGGAGACTGCAGTGCTGTGTACGCAGTCCTCTGCCCAGAGGAGAGGCTTCTCTTTGAACAGTATTTGATAGAGGAAGGGTTAATCCCTGTGGCCCCCTCGTGCAGTGGACATTTGCATTCTGCTTCTGTCTGCCGTGACTTTCTTTTGAGGCAGAACCTTTCCCCCCCCCCTCCCTCCGAGTTTATCACCTACTAACTGGGGCGGAAGCGGAGGAGGGCTGTGCAGTGAAGGCCCCGATTCGGCCCTGTGGGGAAGCGCTGGATGGGCGCTGTGGTCACTGATGCGGTGAGAGGGTGACAGCCCTGAAGTAATTCCCCAGTCCCAGGGAGAGAGGAGGAAGCGGGCAGGCGCTGACGCGAGTGCGCGATCTCTATTTGAGAGACGCTGCTTCTGCGCGCATGCCCAGACAGTAAGATATCCCTGGCGCAGGAGGGGCCTAAGATCGAGCAGGCCCGGGAGTGTAGTGTGCCTTCATCGAAGCGGGAGCAGCGGGAGGAATCACCGGCACGTGCGCTACTGCGCATGCCCGCCGGAGTAGCATCATTGCCGTCCAGCGCTGAGGAGAGGCGCCGGCGGCTTTTACAGGCTGTTGAGCAATCGGCTTGTCCCTCCTGCCCAAGCGCCACACTGAGGAGCTGGCCCGGGCAGGGAGGGAGAGAAACGAGGCCCGGTAAGGGTCTGGGGCTTCGTGGTGTCTGCCCTGATCAATTCCAGCGCGAGTGCAGCGCGGAGGAGTCGGCCTGAGGCGAGAGAGAGAGCCTCTTCAGCCTTGGTTCTCCGGGCCCTCGCGCATGATAATTCTTGACCTCTGGCACAAAAGCTATCCTAACAACAGTCACAAGTAAGGAGGTATCTACCAGGGGGATTGGCTTCCACAGAATTAACTGTACATAAGTTGAGACTCTGACTCTGGGAGTACAGCGTCTATGAGGAAATCCTGACAGGGATCTATATGAAACTGGCTTATGTGGTTCTTAACCCTTTTCTCTCCAGCAGGATAGGAAAGAGAAGTGTAAACGCTATTCATGTAAAGGAGAGTGTTACCTTGAGCTAGTTAAAAGGTTGACCTTGCCAAACTTTAGAGTAATACTGTAGTGAGAGATGATGCATAGTAAGCTGAGTACAGTAATTGCATAACTGAGCTGTGAAAGAGTAAGAGTTATCTGCCAATTGTCTAAGTGAATTGTCTATTCTACAAATGTTGGTTGTTCTTATGACCTAGAATTGAAAAGTATTCCTGCTATATTCCACATAATCTGAAGTGTAATTTAATTGTGAATTCTAAAAGCAAAAAGAGCAAAGATATATTATTTTTATAAAGCAGTGCTTATTTTCCTATACTTTGGTGTAGTGTTGTTTTTGTGTGCTATTGCGTGGTTTTATTCTTGGGTAGTCTGCAACCTTCACACTGTGCCTCTAGAAATTGCATGTCTTACCCCTAGGCCAGGCTACCCTAGGTGACCTGGCATCTCAGGTTCTAACATTTGGTGCCTAGCGGTGGGATACTGACTTGGTTGCAGCTACTCACTAGTAATTCAACGCAATGCACTGACCTACACCAGGAGTTTTCTCCTTGCGGCCCTCCTAATTTGAATTTTGTTTTTTCTAAATTTATTTCTGGTGGTGGGTGGAGGTTAACCTCAGGTCACTTCTTGGTTTTCTCCTGTGAGTTGATTCTATCCCATAGCGAAAGATGGAATTGAATTTTAAAGAGCTGGAAGCCAATACTGTGGCCCAACTCAGAGATTGGTGTCAGCATCAAGGGGTATTTATTAATAAAGGTGCCAAGAAAGGAGAGTTGCTGACAAGCATAAGGGCATGGGTGGAAGCTCACTTAAGGGAGGAACCAGAAACTGAAGAGGGTGACGGGGACACTGTCACTGAGGCTGCATTGTTGAACCAAGTGGGAAGTGGGAATCTGCTGACAGGTCCCAGGATACCTTCAAGGGCAAGCAGCAGCGTCTCAGACAGGGGTTTAACTGAAGCCGAGCTAGAAGATAGGAGGGAGGAGAGGAGAATGAAGTTGGAATTAGCTAGGATGGATATGGAAAGGGAGGAAAGGAGGTTAGTTCATGAGCGAACCATCAAGGAGATGGACCTACAAGCCGTACTAAGAAGGTCTCCCAATCCTGATAATGGTGGCAGCGAAAATAAAGTGAACACCAGGGAATCCAGACCCTATTTACCCAAAGATGTCATTGCTAGTTACACCCCAGGTGATGACATTGCCAAATGGTTGGCCGCCTACGAAGTTTCTTTAAGGGCTCACGGGATCTTAGAAACTCACTGGGGAGGTGGGCTGTATAAATACATGCCACCTGCTGGCAGAGACACCTTATTGGCTCTGGAGCAGGATGAGCAATCCCACTACCCTGCAATGAAGGTGGCACTGGTGAAAAAGTTTGGACTTACCCCTGAAAGGTACAGACAGAAATTCAGGGGAAGTCACAAAATGAGTACCCAGAATTGGGCAGACTTTTTAGACTACGCCAAGAAAGCTTTGGAGGGTTGGGTCAAGGGCAGCGAGGTGAAAGATTATGAGGGGCTGTACAATCTATTTTTAAAAGAACACCTCCTCGAGAAATGTTTTCCCGAGTTGCGCCAACACCTGGTGGACAGCAAGCTGGCCGATCCCCGGAAGCTTGCAGAGGAGGCGGACACTTGGGCAAGTACCCGGGTGTCCTCAAAGGGGACTGGAGGGGATTCTCAAAAAGCTGGGATGGGAGAAGTCTCCCAGAAAACCTCCCCAGGATGTGGTGAGCTACATGCTGGCCTTCAGAAGCCAGATGGCCAAGTTGTGGAAGCAGGCTGCTGACAACTTGGGGGCCAGTCAGGCAGTCATGAAGGAATGGTACGACCAAAATGCTCACCCGGTGGAGTTGGACTGGAGGGGATTCTCAAAAAGCCGGACAGGGCGCCCCCCAGAAGAAGGAGGGAGGAGATAAAAAGAAGGAGTTCTCCAAAGGTCCCCAAAATAATTTCCAAGGTAAGGGAGCAGGTTTCACCCCTAGGGCAAACCCGCCCAGAAACCCTAATCCCGGCCAAAGCCAGCAGCCAAGGGTTCCCCACTGTTTTGAATGTGGTGGTGTTGGACATTATAAGGGAGATGTCAGATGCCCAAAGAGACCACCCCCTCCCACCGGAGGAAAGTCACCGGGAGTAGCTAGTGTAGCGCTCGGGGAGGAGTTGCCCTTAGATAAGGGGGGTGAGTGGGCGGGTGTCACCTTAGTGTCCCTGGGAGAGCGGGAGATGGTACCAAAGATCCAGGTGCCCCCAAATACTACAAAGTATGGGCAATGGGTTACCATCAATGGCCAAAGAGGGGAGGCTCTGAGAGATACAGGAGCCAGTATGACTATGGTGAGAAGTCAACTGGTGTCTCCAGAGCAGGTTGTTCCTAATGTACTCCACCCCGCCGCGATGGCTGACAGCAGAATGGGCCACTATCCAGTGGCTGAGGTTCCCTTTGAGTGGGAAGGGGTTGCAGGTTCACTTCGAGTTGCCGTAAGCCCTGCCGTGCCAGTTGATTGTCTGTTGGGGAATGACATGGAGCACAACACTTGGAGAGAGGTGGAATACCGGACGCATTCTGCGATGCTGGGTACACCTGACTGGGCCTGTGTAAGCACACGGTCTGCGACTGCCCGGAGAGGGAGTTCGCCTGGGTTGGAGCCTGGAACAATGGCCCAACCCGCTGCCAAAAAGGGACAGAATTGGAGACAGGGACAGCCTGCTTCGGCTTCCACGCCCCATGTGACAGATCGGCCACCTGCGGTGGTAGGCCAGGAGTCCATGGAGGGGGGAGTAGACTCTCTGGAGGATTTACCCATCCCTGCTGAATGGCATGTGGAGGGAGGTCCTACCAGAGAGGAATTCTGTAAGGGGCAGAGGGAGTGCCCCACCCTTGAGGGACTGAGGCGTCAGGCTGAAGCCCAGGCAGCAGGTGATGCTACGGGACACCACCATATTTACTGGGAGGATGGCCTCCTCTACAGTGAACCTAAGGTACCTCTACCTGGCTCATCAAGGGCCTTGGTGGTCCCGCAGCAATACCGAGCCTTTCTGCTGGAATTGGCTCATGCGATACCACTGGCAGGACACTTAGGCCAGGACAAGACCTTTGCATGGCTTGTCCTCCACTTCTACTGGCCTCAGATGAAAGTGGCGTCCAACACATACTGTAGGACATGTGTATCCTGCCAGGCTAGTGGGAAAACAGGGGTGAAGCTAAAGGCTCCCCTGGAACCACTTCCTGTCGTTAGCACCCCCTTTGAAAGGGTGGGCATCGACATTGTAGGGCCATTGGATCCACCAACAACAGCTGGTCACAGGTTTATCCTGGTTCTGGTGGATCATGCCACACGGTACCCAGAGGCCATCCCTCTGAGGACTGTTACTGCACCTGTGGTGGCTAGGGCCCTGATGGGAATCTTTACCCGGGTAGGATTTCCCAAGGAGGTTGTGTCTGACAGGGGGACCAACTTCCTGTCAGCTTACATGCGGACAATGTGGAAGGAGTGTGGGGTGACCTACCGGTTCACCACTCCTTATCACCCCCAGTCCAATGGACTGGTTGAGAGGTTTAATAAGACCCTGAAGGGCATGATAAGAAGTCTGCCGGAGAGCTTACGGAGGAAGTGGGACGTCCTCCTACCTTGCTTGCTGTTCTCTTACAGAGAGGTGCCGCAGAAGGGAGTGGGCTTCAGCCCGTTTGAATTGTTGTATGGGCACCCTGTGCGTGGGCCTCTCAGCCTGGTGAAGGATGGATGGGAGAAGTCTCCCAGAAAACCTCCCCAGGATGTGGTGAGCTACATGCTGGCCTTCAGAAGCCAGATGGCCAAGTTGTGGAAGCAGGCTGCTGACAACTTGGGGGCCAGTCAGGCAGTCATGAAGGAATGGTACGACCAAAATGCTCACCCGGTGGAGTTGGAGCCTGGCCAGAAAGTATGGGTGATGGAACCTGGAGAGCTAAGTGCCCTTCAGGATCGTTGGACAGGCCCATTTGAGGTGTTGGAGAAGAAGGGTAAGGCCACTTACTTGGTGGATCTTAAGACCCCGCGGCAGCTCTTACGGGTGCTGCATGCCAATCGCCTCAAACCCCACCATGAGAGGCCAGAGGTCATCCTGATGTTGGTGACTGATGGTGCTGAGGAAGCAGAAAGCGAGCCTCTCCCAGATCTCTTTTCATGCCAAGAGAAGGATGGGTCGGTGGAGGGAGTGATTCTCTCCCCATCCCTAACTCCTGAGCAACGAGAGGATTGCCGCCAGGTATTGGGGCAGTACTCTTCGCTGTTCTCCCTTGTCCCGGGAAGAACCCACCTGTGTACCCATGATGTGGACACAGGAGACAGCCCCCCAGTGAAGTCCAAGACCTACAGGCTGTCGGACAAGGTGAAGGCTAGCATCCATGGCGAAGTTGCCAAGATGTTGGAGCTAGGAGTGATAGAACCTTCCAACAGCCCTTGGTCCAGTCCGGTGGTGCTAGTCCCAAAAGCCGCCCCACCGGGGACCACACCAGAACTGAGGTTCTGTGTGGATTACCGAGGACTGAACTCAGTTACAAAGACTGATGCTCATCCAATCCCTAGGGCGGATGAGTTAATTGACCGGCTAGGAGCTGCCCAATACCTAAGTACCTTTGACCTCACTTCAGGGTACTGGCAGATCTCCTTGACAGATGGAGCAAAGGAAAGGTCAGCCTTCTCCACGCCTGAGGGACACTTCCAGTTCTGTGTGATGCCCTTTGGGCTCAAGAACGCCCCTGCCACATTTCAGCGACTGGTGAACCAGGTCCTCTCTGGAATGGAGAGTTTCTCTGCTGCTTACCTGGATGACATTGCTGTCTTCAGTAGCAGTTGGGAGGACCATTTGCAACATTTGCAAGCAGTTCTCCAGGCCCTGAAACAAGCTGGATTGACCATCAAAGCCAGCAAATGCCAGATCGGGCAGGGGTCGGTTGTGTACCTTGGACACTTAGTGGGTAGGGGGTCAGTGCAGCCCCTGCAGGCGAAGATTGAGGCAATCATGGCCTGGGAACCCCCCAAGACATAGACTGAGGTCCGAGCTTTCCTGGGCCTCACAGGTTACTACCGTCGCTTTGTGAAGGGGTATGGCACTATTGTAGCGCCCCTCACAGAGCTCACCTCTAGGAAACAACCTCGACGGGTAGTTTGGACAAAGGCTTGTCAGCAAGCCTTTGAAAAGTTGAAGCAGGCCATGTGTGAAGCACCGGTCCTGAAGGCTCCCGATTTCTCCAAGGAGTTCATTGTCCAAACAGATGCATCCGAACATGGCATTGGGGCAGTCTTATCGCAACTAAATGAAGAGGGCCTGGATCAGCCTGTAGTCTTCTTATCCAGGAGACTGCTTCCCCGGGAACAGAAGTGGAGTGCAATTGAAAGGGAAGCTTTTGCGGTGGTGTGGGCTCTGAAGAAGCTGCGACCATACCTCTTTGGCTCGCACTTCATGGTTCAGACTGACCACCGCCCCCTTCGTTGGCTGATGCAAATGAAGGGGGAAAATCCCAAGCTGTTGAGGTGGTCTATCTCCCTACAGGGAATGGACTTCCGGGTGGAACATCGGCCTGGAGTGGACCACGCCAATGCAGACGGTCTCTCCAGGTATTTCCGCCTTAGTGAAGAGGACTCCCAAGGGGTTGGGTAGTTCTCCCCACTTTCAGCTGGGGGGGACGCGTGTTAGACCTGTCTGGATTTTTTGCGTAGTCCCTCCTCATTATTCTTTATTTTGTCCCCTTTTTGCCCCTCATACCCTTAATATTTTTGTGTCTACTACTTTTTATAGGTGTTGGTCAAGGGGATAGGTGTTCTTTTTCCCCCCATAATCTTTTACCTCAGGCCCAGAGGCCTGTTCTGACAGGGAAAGTTGGAGCCACAAAATGGTGGCTACCAACTGCCCTAACTGCCAAGTCCAGAACTCACCCATAGACCAGCATAGGGCATTCCAGAACCTTCTGGTCCATTCTGGACCACTGAAGGGCAGCCTATAAAAGGCGGAATGCGGGGCAGCCATTTTGTCTACCTGTGAGAGTCAGCTGGAGGACAGGCTATCTTGAGAGGTGGGGAGAGACTAGTGAAGGGGTTGGTCTCCTGGACTGGGAAGCAGCCTATCAAATCCACTTCTCTACCCTTCCTTTGGGATCCTTGTCTTGTCCCCGCTGTGAAGGATTTAGGGAGACCCTGGGCGCCTGACCAACCCCTAGCTTAAGAAAAGTGGGGTGGCTAAGGAGAAGGAGACTGCAGTGCTGTGTACGCAGTCGTCTGCCCAGAGGAGAGGCTTCTCTTTGAACAGTATTTGATAGAGGAAGGGTTAATCCTTGTGGCCCCCTCGTGCAGTGGACATTTGCATTCTGCTTCTGTCTGCCGTGACTTTCTTTTGAGGCAGAACCTTCCCCCCCCCTCCCTCCGAGTTTATCACCTACTAACTGGGGCGGAAGCGGAGGAGGGCTGTGCAGTGAAGGCCCCGATTCGGCCCTGTGGGGAAGCGCTGGATGGGCGCTGTGGTCACTGATGCGGTGAGAGGGTGACAGCCCTGAAGTAATTCCCCAGTCCCAGGGAGAGAGGAGGAAGCGGGCAGGCGCTGACGCGAGTGCGCGATCTCTATTTGAGAGACGCTGCTTCTGCGCGCATGCCCAGACAGTAAGATATCCCTGGCGCAGGAGGGGCCTAAGATCGAGCAGGCCCGGGAGTGTAGTGTGCCTTCATCGGAGCGGGAGCAGCGGGAGGAATCACCGGCACGCGCGCTACTGCGCATGCCCGCCGGAGTAGCATCATTGCCGTCCAGCGCTGAGGAGAGGCGCCGGCGGCTTTTACAGGCTGTTGAGCAATCGGCTTGTCCCTCCTGCCCAAGCGCCACACTGAGGAGCTGGCCCGGGCAGGGAGGGAGAGAAACGAGGCCCGGTAAGGGTCTGGGGCTTCGTGGTGTCTGCCCTGATCAATTCCAGCGCGAGTGCAGCGCGGAGGAGTCGGCCTGAGGCGAGAGAGAGAGCCTCTTCAGCCTTGGTTCTCCGGGCCCTCGCGCATGATAATTCTTGACCTCTGGCACAAAAGCTATCCTAACAACAGTCACAAGTAAGGAGGTATCTACCAGGGGGATTGGCTTCCACAGAATTAACTGTACATAAGTTGAGACTCTGACTCTGGGAGTACAGCGTCTATGAGGAAATCCTGACAGGGATCTATATGAAACTGGCTTATGTGGTTCTTAACCCTTTTCTCTCCAGCAGGATAAGAAAGAGAAGTGTAAACGCTATTCATGTAAAGGAGAGTGTTACCTTGAGCTAGTTAAAAGGTTGACCTTGCCAAACTTTAGAGTAATACTGTAGTGAGAGATGATGCATAGTAAGCTGAGTACAGTAATTGCATAACTGAGCTGTGAGAGAGTAAGAGTTATCTGCCAATTGTCTAAGTGAATTGTCTATTCTACAAATGTTGGTTGTTCTTATGACCTAGAATTGAAAAGTATTCCTGCTATATTCCACATAATCTGAAGTGTAATTTAATTGTGAATTCTAAAAGCAAAAAGAGCAAAGATATATTATTTTTATAAAGCAGTGCTTATTTTCCTATACTTTGGTGTAGTGTTGTTTTTGTGTGCTATTGCGTGGTTTTATTCTTGGGTAGTCTGCAACCTTCACACTGTGCCTCTAGAAATTGCATGTCTTACCCCTAAGCCAGGCTACCCTAGGTGACCTGGCATCTCAGGTTCTAACACTATGCAATTAGATATTAGTGCAATACTTAAAGACACGAGAGCAAAGGCACGAGCTTCACCACATGGTTATGTTTGAGCGGCCTTTCTAGGCTATTACGCATGCGCACCCTTTCCCTCTCAAACTACATCTACGTAAAGTCACGTGAGTGTGACTAACGCATGCGCAGAAGCAAACTTAAAAGCGGCGGCCATATTATGGACACGGGTTATTCGTATTAGTAAAACACATAGGCAAGCCTCGCTACTACACACGTATACCCAAAATAAAAGGGATTAGTAAAACGTACAATTGTTATAAGGTTACAATTGATTCGAGGTTCATGAATCGAGCAAGTCGCAATGCGAAATCTTGCTCTATCAGTACTAGTCATTAAAGATAACACTCACCAAACATAAAGATCTCGAGCCAAGGTCACTCCACAATGATTTGCACATTCTGTAGGTCCCGGATTCCATGACTGTTGGACTGATGGAACTGTTTGTAGGAAAGATGCTCCTCATTTAGGGTGCTTTAATCCCTGGGTGTTTGCCCTCTTCCAGCATCACCATCTAAACCTATCATAGCGCGTGTGCTAAATTCTAGGGTCCGGCACGGTACTTTTCAGCTGTTAATTGCTGTTCAAAATTCACAGCAGGCCTTCCTTACATCCTTATATGCCAGAGACATATTACTGTAAAAGGTGTATCCTGTGGTTAACCAAAACCCTGTTCTAAGAGAGATAATTAAATCTGGACAATTCTTTGGACTTCAAATTAACTGGGATAAGTCTATGATGGTCCACTGACGTGCACTGTATCCCAACAAATTATAAACTTCCCCATTTTTTGGTGTCATAATCCAACACTTAATCTCGGTAAACATATATACCAAGACTCTGCACTAGTTTTACATGCTAATTATGGCCGAACCCTCCACAAACTCAAGCAGCAGATACAACACTAGGCTCCTCTCATTCTTTCTCTGTCATAGCAGGCGTTTCCTCCCCAGACTGCTTTACCTACTTGTAATTGCCCCACTGCCCCTTACAAACACCTTTTTCAGCTCAATCTGCTCCATTCCTATTACTTTTGCATGGGCCAACAAACAGGCTATAATACGTTGAGCCATGCTGATACAACCTTACTCCAGGGATGGAATGGCCACACACAATTTAGGGTATTATTACTTCATCTCCCAATCTAAATATTTCTTTCACTGGATTCACCCAGCATTTTATCTTCCCTCACATACTCACTAGAAAGATATAGCAGGCGCCACTCCTTTGATCTAATGTATGAGGGCCCTACAGTACCATTACACTATTGTATAGTAGTTGGTAAGTGATTCCCATTTGGGAGGTGAGTAAGCCACCGCCTCATGATAAAATAAATACTTTTTGATTACAAATGCTAAACATCCTATATTACAGGTCTTGAAATTTGTCAATTCATTAGGTAAGCACTCTACATTTTTCAATGAAGTAGATTAATCATCTATTTGTATATAAAATCATCTTGAAGATCTGCACAGCCAACACACGTTTCGCTGCTTTCTATGCGCAGGTCTGAGGTCTGTTCGAGGCTTTCTTCTGTCATTGATTCGTGCTGTCTTCCGTAAGAAAAGGTCTCACTTCCGAAAAGCTTCTCACTGTCAACAAGGGGGTCGGAGGGGTGGAATGGGGGAATAGAGGTACACCACTCATTATCAGTCAGAACAAGTCTCCGATTGGTCTAACATTATTTATGCTCCAATTGGTTCCCAGAGACGGGCACCAGCCGCGGCCGCTGCAGTTAAAAGCTGTGAGGCGGTGGGGCCAGGTGAGGGGGGATTCCGAGAGATGACCACGAGGCAAAATTAAATAAATAAATAAATAATTTCCACTTGTGGTCATCTCTCAAAGCCACACCCCCCTCACCTAGTCCCACCTCTCCGACGTGTAGCAGCCGCGGCGGTAGACGACCCTTTGAATGCACACACAGTTGACCATTTCAGTCAAATATTTTTTTTTACTATTTACATCCTTCTATTCCTCGAAATTCTCTTTTGGCTACTTGACTCGAGACTGCACCATCAAGGGCGAGAAGGTCAAAGTCATTGGGAACCAGAAGTCACAACAGATAAAATTCAATGGATTTGAGAATACGAATTCTAAAATGAGGAACACGTGTAGTTTTACCTCCTTATAAATGTTATTGTTTTGCTTCTTCCAGAAACTGACTTTTGATGAGGCCTACCAGAAGCTGGTTCAGACAGCTAAGGAAACGTCACACGATGAGGTAAGTATATTCACTCTGTTAATATATACCCGTGACTAACAGGACTTTCTTGGATTTGCTGATGCACACTTTTCAAAGCACAAACAGGCTTATTTCTTATGTAACGATCCAGCTTCTTAGTAAAAAGTGTTCCAGGCTTTCCACTTCAGTTATCTATTCATCCTTCAAACAGTTCTGAATTTTCAGCATTTGTCATTTTGGTAAGACTCTTGCCCCTTGAGTACCATTCACCAAGTTAATGTGGAGGTATAACTGCTAGGGGTCATTTTTAATGTGTTCCAGCATATAGGATTTCAAAGTTCCACACATTTATTTTGTTGCATATATGACCTAGCAACCGTTGAACCATGATTTCTTTAAATATATTTTCTTTTCTCTGTACTCAATTTCTGGCTTATACTAATATGGAGTTGGCACCAACCGTTTGTCGGTGCTGACAGAATTAGTTTCCCTGGTTATAGTGTTGTATTAGAACTTCACAAATGCAATATATCCCTGTATGAGAAAATATTAGAAATAATCGTGAGTTGTTAGCGTCTACGACCCACACAACTGTGTCGTCTTTCTCATAAAGATAATATCCGATATATCCAAGAACAATAATGAACGAGTGTAAGGTCTTTACCACATACTTTACAGGATTTTAAGTCTCACCCATAGATATAGTTTCCTCATGTGCAATCTAAACATCTGCAACTCACCCGAATTTCTCCTCAAACTCATTTAGATAAAGTCCGATCTATCCTAGACTAGTGCTGAACTTGATGTGAGGGGATCAGTGCATATGTGCCATGTTTTTCCTCTGTAACTGATGTGGCATTTGTACAACAAAAATTTGATTCTTTCTGACTTTCTCTTTTACCATTAGAACCCCCATCCTAGTGCTGTGGAAAGCGATGACGCAATCCAGGACATCGTAAGTAGTCATGGTTTCGGATAATAAAATCCAAAAAGCTCTTCCCTTCTCAGTGTGGGCTTGGCACACTGGAGAGAATTTACCCAAAGCAGAACACAATTCTATATCTGTTCATTTTGTACCCTATCTCCATTCAAGAAACTGATCAATGTCATTTGTGCTTATTGCCTTCCACCTGCAACCTTTGAAGACTCACTCCTTGAGCTTCATGTTCTCAACTTTCCCCTTTCCATTCATTTCCACCTAAACACTTCATCCACCGTCTGTATAAACAAGTATTGTAAACTTTTCCCAGCTTTTACTGGACGTTGTGGACACTTCTAATTGCACCAAATAATTCCATAACTAGATAATTCTTTGAATGATCGTACAGCGGTCCAATTACTATCAGCTAGAGCAATTTCTTGTGGGCGGGTTAACATCACCCCATTTCTCGAAATTTTCTTGTGAATGCCACCCATGGCTCCTCTCCCAATGTCAACGTGATCAAGGACCATAGAAACGTAGGAATCACATAAATTAGAGCGTTATGGATTTGTGAAAATGAATTTTAAAATGGTATACCTGAATGGCCTACTTTAAAAAGCAAGAGAGTGTCACTGTCATCTAATCATGCAACAATTCAGGTGATTAGCTGAATGGCCTACTTGCTGCAATACCCTGCTGTCAGGACAAAAGCCCAGGACACTTAGTGGCCTTTGATGTAGAGACTGAGACATGTCGGTAGAACATGAGGGTGTGGGGAAGACAATTTACCCAGGTGCACCCCATTATTGCACATTTTTAACCATACAAAGGACATCAACAATAGAGGGGAAACTGGATGTTCCTATCGTTTATCTTCCACTCATGCTCTTTACAGTGGCGGCTCGCCATGGGAGTGCTGCGGGGTGGTGAGGCGGGTGAGGGAAGGGCTGGTTGGGGGGGTAGTGCAGTCCGACATATGACGGACAGGGGTAAGGTAAGTAATTAAATAAATAAAACAATTTACCTTGCGCGTGCTGCATCGCCAACTTAGCGATGCAGCGTGCGTAAGGTAAATTCTTTTATTTATTTAATTACTTACCTTACTACTGTCCGTCGTATGTCGGACTGCACTAACACCCACTCAGCCCCTCCCCCACCCTCCCCACTGCTGAACAGCACTGTCACGGCGAGCCGCTGCTGCTTTTGAAGTGTTTCATTCTACACTATACCTGTGTATGGTGGTTTTTAATTAGAGACTGTATCCTTTACTCCTTTTGAGAAAATGTTGTCTTTTACGTGGATCTGGCCTTATCTAAATAAAGGTGTCACTGCCGTCATGTGTTTTATGGAGACTATAATTGCACTTGTGAGAACTCTACATTCATTTTATAGTTTGTCATTCATAACAATTCTTTCTGACATTTTCTTTTGCCTTTAGAGTCTGCCTCCAAGTGCAGTGGATGGTGAAGAAGTCACAAAGGTCGCAGTAAGTAGTTTTATCCTCGACTATATACTTCTCTTATGATAACAGTATAAAACGTTTCCCAGTTCTTTGAAACTAAATTCCGTCAGCTTAGACTTCCCAAAAGTAGAATTATTTTATAGAATTGTTTATATTGTAAAGTATCTCCAGTTAAAAAGCGACTCAATGTAATTTGTGCTCATTTTCTTCCTCTTCTCATTCTATAAGACGCTGACTGCTTTAGCTATTGATCTAAATCTCTCAATCTCTGCCTCTTCACTTGTATATTTTATCACCGCACCTTTTCTAGAAATCTGTTACTTTCAGCAACGATTTATATACTGTAGTATACAAAATTATGATGGATAGAACGCTTGTATTAATTTCAGCTATTGTTAATTACTCGGGGCTGGGTATTAGCCAATCGTTATTTAGCATATCACTGGGTTTAATCTGAATTAGCATTGTGGTACAAAAGAATGATGGGTTGGAATGCTACACCAAGCGACTGCCAGTGGTTAGACTAATTGCAATAATTCCTTCCATCATCTTTTATGTTATGTATATACTGTTACAATTTTTAGACTACTCATACACCTGTCCATTTCCCATCACCCAAATATACTTCTTGTGGAGGTATTCCATAGCTCGATTTCTTAAAATTATTTTCTGACTTGCACTTATGGCTCCATCCCCAATGTAAGGAGGTATGGGGCATTAGAAACACAGTGACCACATCAGATAAACTTCAATGATTTGTGAAATCCAAATGCCAAATTACCCCACATATAATTTTATTTTGTTGTTAATGTTAGCTCTTTTTTTGTTTCTTCCTGTTACCTACAACAAATATTGCTGACCAGAAGATGGATCAGCCAATTGAGGAAAAATCATTTGAAGAGGTTAGTATAATCAGTCTGTTGATATGTGTTTGTGAAAAGCTGAAGAATATCCTGTTTGGCACTGATTTGCTCATGCTTACCATGCTAAGAGGGAACTAGAGATACCCTTTGCCCATTATCAATGAGAGACGAGGGCCTGGTTCCAAGGTTAGATTTTCCACACTCACGACAGTCATTGTTTTGTTGAGGCACACATTTCAGAGTCATTTAAGACTAAAATATTGTGCACAGACTTTGGTACTTAGTATGATCTGTTGCCGGCTATTCCCTTCACACGTCCATCCCTCTGTTCTCTGATATAGGCAGCCATTATTAATTCTTTATGACTCTTGCTCCTTTAATCAAGTCCACTCCTCAGACATGAAGTCTCTCCAAGGTCCCTTTTCATCTTTTCCATTATGCAGCCTTTTGAACACATTCCCTTCCACATATTTATATATAAATCATCCCTGCCATTGAACTTTGATTCTTGAATATGTATTTGCTGCTGCGTAAACCCAGTTTAAAATATTTTGCCATAGTATATTTACGATTGCACATTATGGGTAATGAGTTAATAGTGGTGTTCAGTTTGTTTACTGTGCCTCCTAAAATTCATTTAGGGATTCATGAAAAATGACCTCCAAAACCACACATTAGTAACAGAATGCCCACAAAAGGTATCCAAGGTATGAACATATTCATAGCTTAGAATGGGGAGTTCCATGGAGAGGTTGTGCTTTTCTGACATTTAAAAGTGTTAAATTTCGGTCTCACCCTAAAAAGCACATCCACTTAAGAGCACTCACTCTTTTTATTCCTGCGTCCAGTGTGGTACCACAGAATCCATTTTGGAGATGATACTTCCTCCTAGCAGAACCCTGTCATAGTACTGCCAAACGGCAGCCTAGTCAGGCGTGTTACACTGGGGAGGTCGTCCATTGACCTGCCTCAATCACCCACCTGACGTTAGGCGACGGGGAGTGACTACCACCCTCTGCAGGGTGCTGGAAGGTGACTTCCTGTGGGCCTCAAGCCTACTTCCTGGGACCTGAGTAGGCCTTGCAGCAGTGAGATCTTGGCGTCTGTCATGGGGGGTGGAGTGGTACAGCAAGGTGAGAGGCTGACCATCTGGGTTTGGGTGCTGCCGAGGCTACCGTAGTCTTGTGGCCGCAGCTGGGGTGCACAGGGGCTGCTGTGGCATGATGACTCGTTGCAAGGTGTGCGGAACACTGTGTGATCACCAGCCTCAACACAGGGGACTTGGATCGAATCAACTGTCCCGTGGCACTGCGGGCTGTACCTGCACTTATAGGTGAGCCATCCCAGTGCCACTACAGTAACACTAGAACTGTGGAACGTTCTGTCTCCTAGAGTTTATACCCTAATATCACTCTATAGATTGTTTGGATTATCCATCATCATGTTCAACTGTGATTTAACACAGTAGGCCACTTGAGATCTGGGTTTGCTCCCCTCATTATTCTCCAGGACTTGCTCCGGCACTCCGACTTATAGCACAGGCGCTGAATGCTCCATTTTCTTACCAGCCCGCAGCATACCAAATGGATAAAACTGATCATCAGCAGTCCATGACCAGTTTTTGAAGAGAAAATAAACCAGCAGCAAAAAGTGATGATGAGGATGGCGCCTCTCTCTCTAAGGTCGAGGGGGGCACAAAAAAAAGCTCCCCAGATATCTGTACCTTGCGCCTAACTATGCAAAGTAGTCTGCAGGAAACAAATAAAAAAATGTATACACTTATATCGTGAGCTTTCTTCTTGCAGCACCACATGGACAGAGCTGGTGAACATATAAATGGCGCAGAACTTGACATATCTGAATTGGGGGATGGCCCTGCTGTATACTTCAAAATGCATCAATACCTTGAAAATCATCTTGATGGGAGTACTAGTCATTAAAGATAACACTCACCAAACATAAAGATCTCGAGCCAAGGTCACTCCACAATGATTTGCACATTCTGTAGGTCCCGGATTCCATGACTGTTGGACTGAAGAAACTGTTTGTAGGAAAGATGCTCCTCATTTAGGGTGCTTCAATCCCTGGGTGTTTGCCCTCTTCCAGCAGCACCATCTAAACCTATCATAGCGCGTGTGCTAAATTCTAGGGTCCGGCACGCTACTTTTCAGCTGTCAATTGCTGTTCAAAATTCACAGCAGGCCTTCCTTACATCCTTATATGCCAGAGACATAATACTGTAAAAGGTGTATCCTGTGGTTAACCAAAACCCTGTTCTAAGAGAGATAATTAAATCTGGACAATTCTTTGGACTTCAAATTAACTGGGATAAGTCTATGATGGTCCACTGACGTGCACTGTATCCCAACAAATTATAAACTTCCCCATTTTTTGGTGTCATAATCCAACACTTAATCTCGGTAAATATATATACCAAGACTCTGCACTAGTTTTACATGCTAATTATGGCCGAACCCTCCACAAACTCAAGCAGCAGATACAACACTAGGCTCCTCTCATTCTTTCTCTGTCATAGCAGGCGTTTCCTCCCCAGACTGCTTTACCTACTTGTAATTGCCCCACTGCTCCTTACAAACACCTTTTTCAGCTCAATCTGCTCCATTCCTATTACTTTTGCATGGGCCAACAAACAGGCTAGAATACGTTGAGCCATGCTGATACAACCTTACTCCAGGGATGGAATGGCCACCCACAATGAGTATTATTACTTCATCTCCCAATCCAAATATTTCTTTCACTGGATTCACCCAGCATTTTATCTTCCCTCACATACTCACTAGAAAGATATAGCAGGCGCCACTCCTTTGATCTAATGTATGAGCGCCCTACAGTACCATTACACTATTGTATAGTAGTTGGTAAGTGATTCCCATTTGGGAGGTGAGTAAGCCACCGCCTCATGATAAAATAAATACTTTTTGATTACAAATGCTAAACATCCTATATTACAGGTCTTGAAATTCGTCAATTCATTAGGTAAGCACTCTACATTTTTCAATGAAGTAGATTAATCATCTATTTGTATATAAAATCATCTTGAAGATCTGCACAGCCAACACACGTTTCGCCGCTTTCTATGCGCAGGCCTGAGGTCTGTTCGAGGCTTTCTTGTGTCATTGATTCGTCCTGTCTTCCGTAAGAAAAAGTCTCACTTCCGAACAGCTTCTCACTGTCAACAAGGGGGTCGGAGGGGTGGAATGGGGGAATAGAGGTACACCACTCATTATCAGTCAGAACAAGTCTCCGATTGGTCTAACATTATTTATGCTCCAATTGGTTCCCAGAGACGGGCACCAGCCGCGGCCACTGCAGGTAAAAGCTGTGAGACGGTGGGGCCAGGTGAGGGGGGATTCCGAGAGATGACCATGAGGTCAAATTAAATAAATAAATAAATAATTTCCCCTTGTGGTCATCTCTCAAAGCCACACCCCCCTCACCTAGTCCCACCTCTCCTACGTGTAGCAGCTGCGGCTGGAGACGACCCTTTGAATGCACACACAGTTGACCATTTCAGTCAAATATTTTTTTTTTACTATTTACATCCTTCTATTCCTCGAAATTCTCTTTTGGCTTCTTGACTCGAGACTGCACCATCAAGGGCGAGAAGGTCAAAGTCATTGGGAACCAGAAGTCACAACAGATAAAATTCAATGGATTTGAGAATGTCGAATTTTAAAATAAGGAACACGTGTAGTTTTACCTCCTTATAAATGTTATTGTTTTGCTTCTTCCAGAAACTGACTTTTGATGAGGCCTACCAGAAGCTGGTTCAGACAGCTAAGGAAACGTCACACGATGAGGTAAGTATATTCACTCTGTTAATATATACCCGTGACTAACAGGACTTTCTTGGATTTGCTGATGCACACTTTTCAAAGCACAAACAGGCGTATTTCTTATGTAACGATCCAGCTTCTTAGTAAAAAGTGTTCCAGGCTTTCCACTTCAGTTATCTATTCATCCTTCAAACAGTTCTGAATTTTCAGCATTTGTCATTTTGGTAAGACTCTTGCCCCTTGAGTACCATTCACCCAGTTAATTTGGAGGTATAACTGCTAGGGGTCATTTTTAATGTTTTCCAGCATATAGGATTTCAAAGTACCACACATTTATTTTGTTGCATATATGACCTAGCAACCATTGAACCATGATTTCTTTAAATATATTTTCTTTTCTCTGAACTCAATTTCTGGCTTATACTAATATGGAGTTGGCACCAACCGTTTGTCGGTGCTGACAGAATTAGTTTCCCTGGTTATAGTGTTGTATTAGAACTTCACAAATGAAATATATCCCTGTATGAGAAAATAGTAGAAATAATCGCGAGTTGTTAGTGTCTGACCCACACAACTGTGTCGTCTTTCTTATAAAGATAATATCCGATATATCCAAGAACAATAATGAACGAGTTGTAAGGTCTTTACCACATACTTTACAGGATTTTAAGGCTCACCCACAGATATAGTTTCCTCATGTGCAATCTAAACCTCTGCGACTCGCCTGACTTTCTCCTCAAACTCATTTAGATAAAGTCCGATCTATCCTAGACTAGTGCTGAACTTGATGTGAGGGGATTAGTGCATACGTGCCATGTTTTTCCTCTGTAACTGATGTGGCATTTGTACAACAAAAATTAGATTCTTTCTGACTTTCTCTTTTTCCATTAGAACCCCCATCCTAGTGCTGTGGATAGCGATGACGCAATCCAGGACATCGTAAGTAGTCATGGTTTCGGATAATACAATCCAAAAAGCTCTTCCCTTCTCAGTGTGGGCTTGGCACACTGGAGAGAATTTACCCAAAGCAGAACACAGTTCTATATCAGTTCATTTTGTACCCTATCTCCATTCAAGAAACTGATCAATGTCATTTGTGCTTATTGCCTTCCGCCTGCAACCTTTGAAGACTCACTCCTTGAGCTTCATGTTCTCAACTTTCCCCTTTCCATGCATTTCCACTTAAACACTACATCCACCATCTGTATAAACAAGTATTGTAAACTTTTCCCAGCTTTTACTGGACTTTGTGGACACTGCTAATTGCACCAAATATTCCATAACTAGATAATTCTTTGAATGATCGTACAGCGGTCCAATTAGTATCAGCTAGAGCAATTTCTTGTGGGCGGGTTAACATCACCCCATTTCTCGAAATTTTCTTGTGTCTGCCACCTATGGCTCCTCTCCCAATGTCAACGTGATCAAGGACCATAGAAACTTAGGAATCACATAAATTAGAGCGTTATGGATTTGTGAAAATGAATTTTAAAATGGTATTCCTGAATGGCCTACTTTAAAAAACCAAGAGAGTGTCATTGTCATCTAAGCATGCAACAATTCAGGTGATTAGCTGAATGGCCTACTTGCTTCAATACCCTGCTGTCAGGACAAAAGCCCAGGACACTTAGTGGCCTTTGATGTAGAAACCGAGACATGTCGGTAGAACATGAGGGTGTGGGGAAGACAATTTACCCAGGTGCATCCCATTATTGCACATTTTTAACCATACAAAGGACATCAACAATAGAGGGGAATCTGGATGTTCCTATCGTTTATCTTCCACTCATGCTCTTTACAGTGGCAGCTCACCATGGGAGTGTTGCGGGGTGGTGAGGCGGGTGAGGGAAGGGCTGGTTAAGGGGGTAGTGCAGTCCGACATATGACGGACAGGGGTAAGGTAAGTAATTAAATAAATAAAACAATTTACCTTGCGCGTGCTGCATTGCCAACTTGGCGATGCAGCGTACGTAAGGTAAATTCTTTTATTTATTTAATTACTTACCTTACTCCTGTCCATCGTATGTCGGACTGCACTAACACCCACCCAGCCCCTTCCCCACCCTCCCCACTGCCGAACAGCACTGCCACGGCGAGCCGCTGCTGCTTTTGAAGTGTATCATTCTACACTATACCTGTGTATGTTGGTTTTTAATTAGAGACTGTATCCTTTACTCCTTTTGAGAAAATGTTGTCTTTTACGTGGATCTGGCCGTATCTAAATAAAGGTGTCACTGCCGTCATGTGTTTTATGGAGACTATAATTGCACTTGTGAGAACTCTACATTAATTTTCATAGTTTGTCATTCATAACAATTCTTTCTGACATTTTCTTTTGCCTTTAGAGTCTGCATCCAAGTGCAGTGGATGGTGAAGAATTCACAATGGTCGCAGTAAGTAATTTTATCCTCGAATATATACTTCTCTTATGATAACACTATAAAACGTTTCCCAGTTCTTTGAAACTAAATTCCGTCAGCTTATACTTCCCAAAAGTAGAATTATTGTATAGAATTGTTTATATTGTAAAGTATCTCCAGTTAAAAAGCGACTCAATGTAATTTGGCTCATTTTCTTCCTCTTCTCATCCTAAAAGACGCTGACTGCTTTAGCTCTTGATCTAAATCTCTCAATCTCTGCCTCTTCACTTGTATATTTTATCACCGCATCTTTTCTAGAAATCTGTTATTTTCAGCAACGATTTATATCCTGGAGTATATAAAATTATGATGGATAGAACGCTTGAATTAATTTCAGCTATTGTTATTTACTCGGGGCTGAGTATTAGCCAATCGTTATTTAGCATATCACTGGGTTTAATCTGAATTAGCATGGTGGTACAAAAGAATGATGGGTTGGAATGCTACACCAAGCGACTGCCAGTGGTTAGACTAATTGCAATAATTCCTTCCATCATCTTTTATGTTATGTATATACTGTTACAATTTTTAGACTACTCATACACCTGTCCATTTCCCATCACCCAAATGTACTTCTTGTGGAGGTATTCCATAGCTCGATTTCTTAAAATTATTTTCTGACTTGCACTTATGGCTCCATCCCCAATGTAAGGAGGTACGGGGCATTAGAAACACAGTGACCACATCAGATAAACTTCAATGATTTGTGAAATCCAAATGCCAAATTACCCCACATATAATTTTATTTTGTTGTAAATGTTAGTTTTTTTTTGTTTCTTCCAGTTACCTACAACAAATATTGCTGACCAGAAGATGGATCAGCCAATTGAGGAAAAATCATTTGAAGAGGTTAGTATAATCAGTCTGTTGATATGTGTTTGTGAAAAGCTGAAGAATATCCTGTTTGGCACTGTTTTGCTCATGGTTACCATGCTAAGAGGGAACTAGAGATATCCTTTGCCCATTATCAATGAGAGACGAGGGCCTGGTTCCAAGGTTAGATTTTCCACACTCACGACAGTCATTGTTTTGCTGAAGCACACATTTCAGAGTCATTTAAGACTAAAATATTGTGCACAGACTTTGGTACTTAGTATGATCTGTTCCCGGCTATTCCCTTCACATGTTCATCCATCTGTTCTCTGATATAGGCAGCCATTATTAATTCTTTATGACTCTGGCTCCTTTAGTCAAGTCCACTCCTCAGACATGAGTACCAACTCTCCCAGGTCCTTTTTCGTCTGTTCCATTATGCAGCCTTTTGAACACATTCCCTTCCACATATTTATATATAAATCATCCCTGCCATTGAACTTTTATTCTTGAATATGTATTTGCTGTTGCGTAAACCCAGTTTAAAATATTTTTCCATAGTATATTTACGATTGCACATTATGGGTAATGAGTTAATAGTGGTGTTCAGTTTGTTTACTGTGCCTCCTAAAATTCATTTAGGGATTCATGAAAAATGACCTCCAAAACCACACATTAGTAACAGAATGCCCACCCAAGGTATCCAAGGTATGAACATATTCACAGCTTAGAATGGGGAGTTCCATGGAGAGGTTGTGCTTTTCTGACATTTAAAAGTGTTTAATTTCGGGCTCACCCTGAAAAGCACATCCACTTAAGAGCACTCACTCTTTTTATTCCTGCGTCCAGTGTGGTACCACAGAATCCATTTTGGAGATGATACTTCCTCCTAGCAGAACCCTGTCATAGTACTGCCAAACTGCAGCCTAGTCAGGTGTGTTACACTGGAGAGGTCGTCCATTGACCTGCCTCAATCACCCACCTGACGCTAGGCGACGGGGAGTGACTACCACCCTCTGCAGGGTGCTGGAAGGTGACTTCCTGTGGGCCTCAAGCCTACTTCCTGGGACCTGAGTAGGCCTTGCAGCAGTGAGATCTTGGCGTCTGTCATGGGGGGTGGAGTGGTACAGCAAGGTGAGAGGCTGACCATCTGGGTTTGGGTGCTGCCGAGGCTACCGTAGTCTTGTGGCCGCAGCTGGGGTACACAGGGGCTGCTGTGGCATGATGACACGTTGCAAGGTGTGCGGAACACTGTGTGATCACCAGCCTCAACACAGGGGACTTGGATCGAGTCAACTGTCCCGTGGCACTGCGGGCTGTACCCGCGCTTATAGGTGAGTCATCCCAGTGCCACTACAGTAACACTAGAACTGTGGAACGTTCTGTCTCCTAGAGTTTATACCCTAATATCACTCTATAGATTGTTTGGATTATTCATCATCATGTTCAACTGTGATTTAACACAGTAGGCCACTTGAGATCAGGGTTTGTTCCCCTCATTATTCTCCAGGACTTGCTCCGGCACTCCGACTTCTGGCACAGGCGCTGAATGCTCCATTTTCTTACGAGCCCGCAGCATACCAAATGGATAAAACGGATCATCAGCAGTCCATGACCAGTTTTTGAAGAGAAAAAAAACCAGCAGCAAAAAGTGATGATGAGGATGGCGCCTCTCTCTCTAAGGTCGAGGAGGCACAAGAAAAAGCTCCCCAGATATCTGTACCTTGCGCCTAACTATGAAAAGTAGTCTGCAGGAAACAAATAAAAAAAATTATACACTTATATCGCGAGCTTTCTTCTTGCAGCACCACATGGACAGAGCTGGTGAACATATAAATGGCGCAGAACTTGACATATCTGAATTGGGGGACGGCCCTGCTGTATACTTCAAAATGCATCAATACCTTGAAAATCATCTTGATGGGAGTACTAGTCATTAAAGATAACACTCACCAAACATAAAGATCTCGAGCCAAGGTCACTCCACAATGATTTGCACATTCTGTAGGTCCCGGATTCCATGACTGTTGGACTGATGGAACTGTTTGTAGGAAAGATGCTCCTCATTTAGGGTGCTTCAATCCCTGGGTGTTTGCCCTCTTCCAGCAGCACCATCTAAACCTATCATAGCGTGTGTGCCAAATTCTAGGGTCCGGCAAGCTACTTTTCAGCTGTCAATTGCTGTTCAAAATTCACAGCAGGCCTTCCTTACATCCTTATATGCCAGAGACATATTACTGTAAAAGGTGTATCCTGTGGTTAACCAAAACCCTGTTCTAATAGAGATAATTAAATCTGGACAATTCTTTGGACTTCAAATTAACTGGGATAAGTCTATGATGGTCCACTGACGTGCACTGTATCCCAACAAATTATAAACTTCCCCATTTTTTGGTGTCATAATCCAACACTTAATCTCGGTAAACATATATACCAAGACTCTGCACTAGTTTTACATGCTAATTATGGCCGAACCCTCCACAAACTCAAGCAGCAGATACAACACTAGGCTCCTCTCATTCTTTCTCTGTCATAGCAGGCGTTTCCTCCCCAGACTGCTTTACCTACTTGTAATTGCCCCACTGCCCCTTACAAACACCTTTTTCAGCTCAATCTGCTCCATTCCTATTACTTTTGCATGGGCCAACAAACAGGCTATAATACGTTGAGCCATGCTGATACAACCTTACTCCAG
The DNA here is from genome assembly GCF_964261635.1 of Lissotriton helveticus. Classification (NCBI taxonomy): domain Eukaryota; kingdom Metazoa; phylum Chordata; class Amphibia; order Caudata; family Salamandridae; genus Lissotriton; species Lissotriton helveticus. Next base: position 274,968,590 of record NC_136062.1, read on the forward strand.
GGATGGAATGGCCACACACAATTTAGAGTATTATTACTTCATCTCCCAATCCAAATATTTCTTTCACTGGATTCACCCAGCATTTTATCTTCCCTCACATACTCACTAGAAAGATATAGCAGGCGCCACTCCTTTGATCTAATGTATGAGGGCCCTACAGTACCATTACACTATTGTATAGTAGTTGGTAAGTGATTCCCATTTGGGAGGTGAGTAAGCCACCGCCTCATGATAAAATAAATACTTTTTGATTACAAATGCTAAACATCCTATATTACAGGTCTTGAAATTTGTCAATTCATTAGGTAAGCACTCTACATTTTTCAATGAAGTAGATTAATCATTTATTTGTATATAAAATCATCTTGAAGATCTGCACAGCCAACACACGTTTCGCTGCTTTCTATGCACAGGTCTGAGGTCTGTTCGAGGCTTTCTTGTGTCATTGATTCGTGCTGTCTTCCGTAAGAAAAGGTCTCACTTCCGAACAGCTTCTCACTGTCAACAAGGGGGTCAGAGGGGTGGAATGGGGGATTAGAGGTACACCACTCATTATCAGTCAGAACAAGTCTCCGATTGGTCTAACATTATTTATGCTCCAATTGGTTCCCAGAGACGGGCACCAGCCGCGGCCGCTGCAGTTAAAAGCTGTGAGGCGGTGTGGCCAGGTGAGGGGGGATTCCGAGAGATGACCACGAGGCAAAATTAAATAAATAAATAAATAATTTCCACTTGTGGTCATCTCTCAAAGCCACACCCCCCTCACCTAGTCCCACCTCTCCGACGTGTAGCAGCCGCGGCGGTAGACGACCCTTTGAATGCACACACAGTTGACCATTTCAGTCAAATATTTTTTTTAATATTTACATCCTTCTATTCCTCGAAATTCTCTTTTGGCTACTTGACTCGAGACTGCACCATCAAGGGCGAGAAGGTCAAAGTCATTGGGAACCAGAAGTCACAACAGATAAAATTCAATGGATTTGAGAATACGAATTCTAAAATGAGGAACACGTGTAGTTTTACCTCCTTATAAATGTTATTGTTTTGCTTCTTCCAGAAACTGACTTTTGATGAGGCCTACCAGAAGCTGGTTCAGACAGATAAGGAAACGTCACACGATGAGGTAAGTATATTCACTCTGTTAATATATACCCGTGACTAACAGGACTTTCTTGGATTTGCTGATGCACACTTTTCAAAGCACAAACAGGCTTATTTCTTATGTAACGATCCAGCTTCTTAGTAAAAAGTGTTCCAGGCTTTCCACTTCAGTTATCTATTCATCCTTCAAACAGTTCTGAATTTTCAGCATTTGTCATTTTGGTAAGACTCTTGCCCTTTGAGTACCATTCACCAAGTTAATGTGGAGGTATAACTGCTAGGGGTCATTTTTAATGTGTTCCAGCATATAGGATTTCAAAGTTCCACACATTTATTTTGTTGCATATGTGACCTAGCAACCATTGAACCATGATTTCTTTAAATATATTTTCTTTTCTCTGTACTCAATTTCTGGCTTATACTAATATGGAGTTGGCACCAACCGTTTGTCGGTGCTGACAGAATTAGTTTCCCTGGTTATAGTGTTGTATTAGAACTTCACAAATGCAATATATCCCTGTATGAGAAAATATTAGAAATAATCGTGAGTTGTTAGCGTCTACGACCCATACAACTGTGTCGTCTTTCTCATAAAGATAATATCCGATATATCCAAGAACAATAATGAACGAGTGTAAGGTCTTTACCACATACTTTACAGGATTTTAAGTCTCACCCATAGATATAGTTTCCTCATGTGCGATCTAAACATCTGCGACTCACCCGACTTTCTCCTCAAACTCATTTAGATAAAGTCCGATCTATCCTAGACTAGTGCTGAACTTGATGTGAGGGGATTAGTGCATACGTGCCATGTTTTTCCTCTGTAACTGATGTGGCATTTGTACAACAAAAATTAGATTCTTTCTGACTTTCTCTTTTACCATTAGAACCACCATCCTAGTGCTGTGGAAAGCGATGACGCAATCCAGGACATCGTAAGTAGTCATGGTTTCGGATAATAAAATCCAAAAAGCTCTTCCCTTCTCAGTGTGGGCTTGGCACACTGGAGAGAATTTACCCAAAGCAGAACACAATTCTATATCTGTTCATTTTGTACCCTATCTCCATTCAAGAAACTGATCAATGTCATTTGTGCTTATTGCCTTCCACCTGCAACCTTTGAAGACTCACTCCTTGAGCTTCATGTTCCCAACTTTCCCCTTTCCATTCATTTCCACCTAAACACTTCATCCACCGTCTGTATAAACAAGTATTGTAAACTTTTCCCAGCTTTTACTGGACGTTGTGGACACTGCTAATTGCACCAAATAATTCCATAACTAGATAATTCTTTGAATGATCGTACAGCGGTCCAATTACTATCAGCTAGAACAATTTCTTGTGGACGGGTTAACAACACCCCATTTCTCGAAATGTTCTTGTGTCTGCCACCCATGGCTCCTCTCCCAATGTCAACGTGATCAAGGACAATAGAAACGTAGGAATCACATAAATTAGAGCGTTATGGATTTGTGAAAATGAATTTTAAAATGGTATACCTGAATGGCCTACTTTAAAAAACCAAGAGAGTGTCACTGTCATCTAAGCATGCAGCAATTCAGGTGATTAGCTGAATGGCCTACTTGCTGCAATACCCTGCTGTCAGGACAAAAGCCCAGGACACTTAGTGGCCTTTGATGTAGAGACAGAGACATGTCGGTAGAACATGAGGGTGTGGGGAAGACAATTTAGGCTTTCGGTTGAGGGATGTGCACCGCCTTTGATTTAAATAGTTTTTGCGTGCTTCAAGAGTATCACTCCCCTCCAGGAGTGTTAGTGAATACGTCCAAATGTAGCAGACCTATTACGTCATAGGTCTCTCACCCTTGGCACTGCTTCAGTGGCTGATTAATATTCAGCAAAAATAGTTTTCATAAACAAGGTTTCCTTGGTTGACTTTTCTTTTTATTTATAGTAATGATTTCATCATTTTAATCCATGTACATTTTCATTACTCTTAATGTTTAAATCATTCCATTTTAACTGATCCAATGCATTTCGGTGCATTCAGCACCTTCATCAGGGCAATATCTAAAACACACAAATACACAAACTCAGTATAAACTGAAAAACAATCGTATTCCATAACAATGTTATCGTATGACATTCATACTACATTAATGCCCATATTCTGTGCTTTCCTGACTAACTCCTTCAATTTATCATGAACCTATATTTATTAGTTCAGCCTTACGTGTTATTTTAAACTAATATTGCATTTCAACACTCAAAAGACGAAAAACAGGTTACGTGTTTAACTACTCTCCAATCGCATTTCAATGCTAAAAAACGCGGGTTCCGTGTAGGCGTCTGCGTGAACAAACATTTGTTTAAATGGCTAAACCACCTAAACGCGCTGATATCTGTGCTTGCCGGTGTACGTTATACTTGCGCTGCTTTCTATCATGACCGCTCTTACCTTGCTTTGTTGAAATTTGATAGCCATCACCCTCAATCACTCAAAACCCATTTGCCCTACTCTCAGTTTCTCAGGGTAAGGAGATTGGTCTCGGACAAACAAGAGAGTCTTAAACAATTGGAATACATGGAACGTAGATTCTTGGATAGGGGATATCCAAGTCCCACGGTCAAAACAGCGCTTCAGAGAGCATTACAGAAACCGCAAGAGGAATTACACACACCCAAACCCAAACAAACAGAAAACAGAATAACGTGTGTAAGTACATTTTCTAATGCAAGCTCTTTTTTCAAAAAGGTTATAAAAAGACATTGGCAGATGTTAAAACTTGACACAGATTTCAAAGGAATATTTGATAAGGAACCATTGTTTGCCCATACCAGAGGCCGCAACTTAGGAGAAATGCTAAAACATACGAAGAAAGCAGAAACTTTAAGTTCTTTCAAAGGAACAATCCCGTGCATGAATTGTAGCAATTGCCACAACATAATGAAGGGGAATAGTATTCCTCACCCTATGAAAGGACATAAAATTCCATTAAAAGTCAATGCCACGTGTGACACGATGAACATAATTTACATTCTGAAGTGCCCTTGCGGGTCAGTGTATGTGGGCCAAACGGAAAGGAAGCTCAAAGTTAGACTAAACGAGCACAAGAGCAACATAAGAACTGGTTCCTTGAAATCTACAGTGGCGACACACTTTTCGAAAAAACGGCATTATATCAGTCAATTACAAGCTTGCATTTTAGAAGTAGTTCCCAAAACAGAAGGTTTATCAAATCGGAAGAACTTGCTCAAACGAGAAAATTATTGGATATATCACCTTAATAGTTATAAGCCTAATGGGCTCAATGACCGTGTTGAATTTACATGTTACCTATGATGTTGAAGTGAAATGTATCGAGGTATTTACAATGTTATTGTGTAACCGCGTCATCTTCACAACTGACTTATTTCACACGGGTTCTGGCTGTAACTTAAACTTTAAGGGTTAAGATGTTTGTCATTTACATCGCAATCGAACAATAAAGTTAGACTAGAGAAAAAAGCAGCCATTACGACACCTTAGGCGCGTAACGCACGTAACGTAAAAGCCCAACTTGAACAGGCATCGGCAAATCGCAATACGGATAGAACATCTGAACCAGATCGCAATACGGATAGAACATCTGACCAGCGAAGTAAGAGCGGTCATGATAGAAAGCAGCGCGAGTATAACGTACACCGGCAAGCACAGATAGCAGCGCGTTTAGGTGGTTTAGCCATTTAAACAAATGTTTGTTCACGCAGACGCCTACACGGAACCCGCGTTTTTTAGCATTGAAATGCGATTGGAGAGTAGTTAAACACGTAACCTGTTTTTCGTCTTTTGAGTGTTGAAATGCAATATTAGTTTAAAATAACACGTAAGGCTGAACTAATAAATATAGGTTCATGATAAATCGAAGGAGTTAGTCAGGAAAGCACAGAATATGGGCATTAATGTAGTATGAATGTCATACGATAACATTGTTATGGAATACGATTGTTTTTCAGTTTATACTGAGTTTGTGTATTTGTGTGTTTTAGATATTGCCCTGATGAAGGTGCTGAATTCACCGAAATGCATTGGATCAGTTCAAATGGAATGATTTAAACATTAAGAGTAATGAAAATGTACATGGATTAAAATGATGAAATCATTACTATAAATAAAAAGAAAAGTCAACCAAGGAAACCTTGTTTATGAAAACAATTTTTGCTGAATATTAATCAGCCACTGAAGCAGTGCCAAGGGTGAGAGACCTATGACGTAATAGGGAAGACAATTTACCCAGGTGCACCCCATTATTGCACATTTTTAACCATACAAAGGACATCAACAACAGAGGGGAAACTGGATGTTCCTATCGTTTATCTTCCACTCATGCTCTTTACAGTGGCGGCTCGCCATGGGAGTGCTGCGGGGTGGTGAGGCGGGTGAGGGAAGGGCTGGTTAGTGCAGTCCGACATTTGACGGACAGGGGTAAGGTAAGTAATTAAATAAATAAAACAATTTACCTTGCGCGTGCTGCATCGCCAACTTAGCGATGCAGCGTGCGTAAGGTAAATTCTTTTATTTATTTAATTACTTACCTTACTACTGTCCGTCGTATGTCGGACTGCACTAACACCCACTCAGCCCCTCCCCCACCCTCCCCACTGCTGAACAGCACTGTCACGGCTAGCCGCTGCTGCTTTTGAAGTGTTTCATTCTACACTATACCTGTGTATGTTGGTTTTTAATTAGAGACTGTATCCTTTACTCCTTTTGAGAAAATGTTGTCTTTTACGTGGATCTGGCCTTATCTAAATAAAGGTGTCACTGCCGTCATGTGTTTTATGGAGACTATAATTGCACTTGTGAGAACTCTACATTAATTTTATAGTTTGTCATTCATAACAATTCTTTCTGACATTTTCTTTTGCCTTTAGAGTCTGCCTCCAAGTGCAGAGGATGGTGAAGAAGTCACAAAGGTCGCAGTAAGTAGTTTGATCCTCGACTATATACTTTTCTTATGATAACAGTATAAAACGTTTCCCAGTTCTTTGAAACTAAATTCCGTCAGCTTAGACTTCCCAAAAGTAGAATTATTTTATAGAATTGTTTATATTGTAAAGTATCTCCAGTTAAAAGCGACTCAATGTAATTTGTGCTCATTTTCTTCCTCTTCTCATCCTATAAGACGCTGACTGCTTTAGCTCTTGATGTAAATCTCTCAATCTCTGCCTCTTCACTTGTATATTTTATCACCGCACCTTTTCTAGAAATCTGTTATTTTCAGCAACGATTTATATACTGTAGTATACAAAATTATGATGGATAGAACGCTTGTATTAATTTCAGCTATTGTTAATTACTCGGGGCTGGGTATTAGCCAATCGTTATTTAGCATATCACTGGGTTTAATCTGAATTAGCATTGTGGTACAAAAGAGTGATGGGTTGGAATGCTACACCAAGCGACTGCCAGTGGTTAGACTAATTGCAATAATTCCTTCCATCATCTTTTATGTTATGCATATACTGTTACAATTTTTAGACTACTCATACACCTGTCCATTTCCCATCACCCAAATGTACTTCTTGTGGAGGTATTCCATAGCTCGATTTCTTAAAATTATTTTCTGACTTGCACTTATGGCTCCATCCCCAATGTAAGGAGGTACGGGGCATTAGAAACACAGTGACCACATCAGATAAACTTCAATGATTTGTGAAATCCAAATGCCAAATTACCCCACATATAATTTTATTTTGTTGTTAATGTTAGCTCTTTTTTTGTTTCTTCCAGTTACCTACAACAAATATTGCTGACCAGAAGATGGATCAGCCAATTGAGGAAAAATCATTTGAAGAGGTTAGTATAATCAGTCTGTTGATATGTGTTTGTGAAAAGCTGAAGAATATCCTGTTTGGCACTGATTAGCTCATGCTTACCATGCTAAGAGGGAACTAGAGATACCCTTTGCCCATTATCAATGAGAGACGAGGGCCTGGTTCCAAGGTTAGATTTTCCACACTCACGACAGTCATTGTTTTGTTGAGGCACACATTTCAGAGTCATTTAAGACTAAAATATTGTGCACAGACTTTGGTACTTAGTATGATCTGTTCCCGGCTATTCCCTTCAAACGTTCATCCCTCTGTTCTCTGATATAGGCAGCCATTATTAATTCTTTATGACTCTTGCTCCTTTAGTCAAGTCCACTCCTCAGACATGAAGTACCAACTCTCCAAGGTCCTTTTTCATCTTTTCCATTATGCAGCCTTTTGAACACATTCCCTTCCACATATTTATATATAAATCATCCCTGCCATTGAACTTTGATTCTTGAATATGTATTTGCTGCTGCGTAAACCCAGTTTAAAATATTTTTCCATAGTATATTTACGATTGCACATTATGGGTAATGAGTTAATAGTGGTGTTCAGTTTGTTTACTGTGCCTCCTAAAATTCATTTAGGGATTCATGAAAAATGACCTCCAAAACCACACATTAGTAACAGAATGCCCACCCAAGGTATCCAAGGTATGAACATATTCACAGCTTAGAATGGGGAGTTCCATGGAGAGGTTGTGCTTTTCTGACATTTAAAAGTGTTTAATTTCGGGCTCACCCTGAAAAGCACATCCACTTAAGAGCACTCACTCTTTTTATTCCTGCGTCCAGTGTGGTACCACAGAATCCATTTTGGAGATGATACTTCCTCCTAGCAGAACCCTGTCATAGTACTGCCAAACTGCAGCCTAGTCAGGTGTGTTACACTGGGGAGGTCGTCCATTGACCTGCCTCAATCACCCACCTGACGCTAGGCGACGGGGAGTGACTACCACCCTCTGCAGGGTGCTGGAAGGTGACTTCCTGTGGGCCTCAAGCCTACTTCCTGGGACCTGAGTAGGCCTTGCAGCAGTGAGATCTTGGCGTCTGTCATGGGGGGTGGAGTGGTACAGCAAGGTGAGAGGCTGACCATCTGGGTTTGGGTGCTGCCGAGGCTACCGTAGTCTTGTGGCCGCAGCTGGGGTGCACAGGGGCTGCTGTGGCATGATGACACGTTGCAAGGTGTGCGGAACACTGTGTGATCACCTGCCTCAACACAGGGGACTTGGATCGAGTCAACTGTCCCGTGGCACTGCGGGCTGTACCCGCGCTTATAGGTGAGCCATCCCAGTGCCACTACAGTAACACTAGCACTGTGGAACCTTCTGTCTCCTAGAGTTTATACCCTAATATCACTCTATAGATTGTTTGGATTATTCATCATCATGTTCAACTGTGATTTAACACAGTAGGCCCCTTGAGATCTGGGTTTGTTCCCCTCATTATTCTCCTGACAAATCTTGGACTGCAGGACTTGCTCGGCACTCCGACTTCTGGCACAGGCGCTGAATGCTCCATTTTCTTACCAGCCCGCAGCATACCAAATGGATAAAACTGATCATCAGCAGTCCATGACCAGTTTTTGAAGAGAAAAAAAACCAGCAGCAAAAAGTGATGATGAGGATGGCGCCTCTCTCTCTAAGGTCGAGGGGGGCACAAAAAAAAGCTCCCCAGATATCTGTACCTTGCGCCTAACTATGCAAAGTAGTCTGCAGGAGACAAATAAAAAAAAGTATACACTTATATCGTGAGCTTTCTACTTGCAGCACCACATGGACAGAGCTGGTGAACATATAAATGGCGCAGAACTTGACATATCTGAATTGGGGGATGGCCCTGCTGTATACTTCAAAATGCATCAATACCTTGAAAATCATCTTGATGGGAGTACTAGTCATTAAAGATAACACTCACCAAACATAAAGATCTCGAGCCAAGGTCACTCCACAATGATTTGCACATTCTGTAGGTCCCGGATTACATGACTGTTGGACTGAAGAAACTGTTTGTAGGAAAGATGCTCCTCATTTAGGGTGCTTCAATCCCTGGGTGTTTGCCCTCTTCCAGCAGCACCATCTAAACCTATCATAGCGCGTGTGCTAAATTCTAGGGTCCGGCACGCTACTTTTCAGCTGTCAATTGCTGTTCAAAATTCACAGCAGGCCTTCCTTACATCCTTATATGCCAGAGACATAATACTGTAAAAGGTGTATCCTGTGGTTATCCAAAACCCTGTTCTAAGAGAGATAATTAAATCTGGACAATTCTTTGGACTTCAAATTAACTGGGATAAGTCTATGATGGTCCACTGACGTGCACTGTATCCCAACAAATTATAAACTTCCCCATTTTTTGGTGTCATAATCCAACACTTAATCTCGGTAAACATATATACCAAGACTCTGCACTAGTTTTACATGCTAATTATGGCCGAACCCTCCACAAACTCAAGCAGCAGATACAACACTAGGCTCCTCTCATTCTTTCTCTGTCATAGCAGGCGTTTCCTCCCCAGACTGCTTTACCTACTTGTAATTGCCCAACTGCCCCTTACAAACACCTTTTTCAGCTCAATCTGCTCCATTCCTATTACTTTTGCATGGGCCAACAAACATGCTAGAATACGTTGAGCCATGCTGATACAACCTTACTCCAGGGATGGAATGGCCACCCACAATGAGTATTATTACTTCATCTCCCAATCCAAATATTTCTTTCACTGGATTCACCCAGCATTTTATCTTCCCTCACATACTCACTAGAAAGATATAGCAGGCGCCACTCCTTTGATCTAATGTATGAGCGCCCTACAGTACCATTACACTATTGTATAGTAGTTGGTAAGTGATTCCCATTTGGGAGGTGAGTAAGCCACCGCCTCATGATAAAATAAATACTTTTTGATTACAAATGCTAAACATCCTATATTACAGGTCTTGAAATTCGTCAATTCATTAGGTAAGCACTCTACATTTTTCAATGAAGTAGATTAATCATCTATTTGTATATAAAGTCATCTTGAAGATCTGCACAGCCAACACACGTTTCGCCGCTTTCTATGCGCAGGCCTGAGGTCTGTTCGAGGCTTTCTTGTGTCATTGATTCATGCTGTCTTCCGTAAGAAAAGGTCTCACTTCCGAACAGCTTCTCACTGTCAACAAGGGGGTCAGAGGGGTGGAATGGGGGAATAGAGGTACACCACTCATTATCAGTCAGAACAAGTCTCCGATTGGTCTAACATTATTTATGCTCCAATTGGTTCCCAGAGACGGGCACCAGCCGCGGCCACTGCAGGTAAAAGCTGTGAGACGGTGGGGCCAGGTGAGGGGGGATTTCGAGAGATGACCACGAGGTCAAATTAAATAAATAAATAAATAATTTCCCCTTGTGGTCATCTCTCAAAGCCACACCCCCCTCACCTAGTCCCACCTCTCCTACGTGTAGCAGCCGCGGCTGGAGACGACCCTTTGAATGCACACACAGTTGACCATTTCAGTCAAATTTTTTTTTTTACTATTTACATCCTTCTATTCCTCGAAATTCTCTTTTGGCTACTTGACTCGAGACTGCACCATCAAGGGAGAGAAGGTCAAAGTCATTGGGAACCAGAAGTCACAACAGATAAAATTCAATGGATTTGAGAATGTCGAATTCTAAAATAAGGAACACGTGTAGTTTTACCTCCTTATAAATGTTATTGTTTTGTTTCTTCCAGAAACTGACTTTTGATGAGGCCTACCAGAAGCTGGTTCAGACAGCTAAGGAAACGTCACACGATGAGGTAAGTATATTCACTCTGTTAATATATACCCGTGACTAACAGGACTTTCTCGGATTTGCTGATGCACACTTTTCAAAGCACAAACAGGCTTATTTCTTATGTAACGATCCAGCTTCTTAGTAAAAAGTGTTCCAGGCTTTCCACTTCAGTTATCTATTCATCCTTCAAACAGTTCTGAATTTTCAGCATTTGTCATTTTGGTAAGACTCTTGCCCCTTGAGTACCATTCACCCAGTTAATTTGGAGGTATAACTGCTAGGGGTCATTTTTAATGTTTTCCTGCATATAGGATTTCAAAGTACCACACATTTATTTTGTTGCATATATGACCAAGCAACCATTGAACCATGATTTCTTTAAATATATTTTCTTTTCTCTGAACTCAATTTCTGGCTTATACTAATATGGAGTTGGCACCAACCGTTTGTCGGTGCTGACAGAATTAGTTTCCCTGGTTATAGTGTTGTATTAGAACTTCACAAATGAAATATATCCCTGTATGAGAAAATATTAGAAATAATCGCGAGTTGTTAGCGTCTGACCCACACAACTGTGTCGTCTTTCTTATAAAGATAATATCCGATATATCCAAGAACAATAATGAACGAGTTGTAAGGTCTTTACCACATACTTTACAGGATTTTAAGGCTCACCCACAGATATAGTTTCCTCATGTGCAATCTAAACCTCTGCGACTCGCCCGACTTTCTCCTCAAACTCATTTAGATAAAGTCCGATCTATCCTAGACTAGTGCTGAACTTGATGTGAGGGGATTAGTGCATACGTGCGATGTTTTTCCTCTGTAACTGATGTGGCATTTGTACAACAAAAATTAGATTCTTTCTGACTTTCTCTTTTTCCATTAGAACCCCCATCCTAGTGCTGTGGATAGCGATGACGCAATCCAGGACATCGTAAGTAGTCATGGTTTCGGATAATACAATCCAAAAAGCTCTTCCCTTCTCAGTGTGGGCTTGGCACACTGGAGAGAATTTACCCAAAGCAGAACACAGTTCTATATCAGTTCATTTTGTACCCTATCTCCATTCAAGAAACTGATCAATGCCATTTGTGCTTATTGCCTTCCACCTGCAACCTTTGAAGACTCACTCCTTGAGCTTCATGTTCTCAACTTTCCCCTTTCCATGCATTTCCACTTAAACACTTCATCCACCATCTGTATAAACAAGTATTGTAAACTTTTCCCAGCTTTTACTGGACTTTGTGGACACTGCTAATTGCACCAAATAATTCCATAACTAGATAATTCTTTGAATGATCGTACAGCGGTCCAATTACTATCAGCTAGAGCAATTTCTTGTGGGCGGGTTAACATCACCCCATTTCTCGAAATTTTCTTGTGTCTGCCACCTATGGCTCCTCTCCCAATGTCAACGTGATCAAGGACCATAGAAACTTAGGAATCACATAAATTAGAGTGTTATGGATTTGTGAAAATGAATTTTAAAATGGTATACCTGAATGGCCTACTTTAAAAAACCAAGAGAGTGTCATTGTCATCTAAGCATGCAACAATTCAGGTGATTAGCTGAATGGCCTACTTGCTTCAATACCCTGCTGTCAGGACAAAAGCACAGGACACTTAGTGGCCTTTGATGTAGAAACCGAGACATGTCGGTAGAACATGAGGGTGTGGGGAAGACAATTTACCCAGGTGCATCCCATTATTGCACATTTTTAACCATACAAAGGACATCAACAATAGAGGGGAATCTGGATGTTCCTATCGTTTATCTTCCACTCATGCTCTTTCCAGTGGCAGCTCACCATGGGAGTGTTGCGGGGTGGTGAGGCGGGTGAGGGAAGGGCTGGTTAAGGGGGTAGTGCAGTCCGACATATGACGGACAGGGGTAAGGTAAGTAATTAAATAAATAAAACAATTTACCTTGCACGTGCTGCATTGCCAACTTGGCGATGCAGCGTACGTAAGGTAAATTCTTTTATTTATTTAATTACTTACCTTACTCCTGTCCGTCGTATGTCGGACTGCACTAACACCCACCCAGCCCCTTCCCCACCCTCCCCACTGCCGAACAGCACTGCCACGGCGAGTCACTGCTGCTTTTCAAGTGTTTCATTCTACACTATACCTGTGTATGTTGGTTTTTAATTAGAGACTGTATCCTTTACTCCTTTTGAGAAAATGTTGTCTTTTACGTGGATCTGGCCTTATCTAAATAAAGGTGTCACTGCCGTCATGTGTTTTATGGAGACTATAATTGCACTTGTGAGAACTCTACAATAATTTTCATAGTTTGTCATTCATAACAATTCTTTCTGACATTTTCTTTTGCCTTTAGAGTCTGCATCCAAGTGCAGTGGATGGTGAAGAATTCACAAAGGTCGCAGTAAGTAATTTTATCCTCGAATATATACTTCTCTTATGATAACACTATAAAACGTTTCCCAGTTCTTTGAAACTAAATTCCGTCAGCTTATACTTCCCAAAAGTAGAATTATTGTATAGAATTGTTTATATTGTAAAGTATCTCCAGTTAAAAAGCGACTCAATGTAATTTGGCTCATTTTCTTCCTCTTCTCATCCTAAAAGACGCTGACTGCTTTAGCTCTTGATCTAAATCTCTCAATCTCTGCCTCTTCACTTGTATATTTTATCACCGCATCTTTTCTAGAAATCTGTTATTTTCAGCAACGATTTATATACTGGAGTATATAAAATTATGATGGATAGAACGCTTGAATTAATTTCAGCTATTGTTATTTACTCTGGGCTGAGTATTAGCCAATCGTTATTTTGCATATACTGGGTTTAATCTGAATTAGCATGGTGGTACAAAAGAATGATGGGTTGGAATGCTACACCAAGCGACTGCCAGTGGTTAGACTAATTGCAATAATTCCTTCCATCATCTTTTATGTTATGTATATACTGTTACAATTTTTAGACTACTCATACACCTGTCCATTTCCCATCACCCAAATGTACTTCTTGTGGAGGTATTCCATAGCTCGATTTCTTAAAATTATTTTCTGACTTGCACTTATGGCTCCATCCCCAATGTAAGGAGGTACGGGGCATTAGAAACACAGTGACCACATCAGATAAACTTCAATGATTTGTGAAATCCAAATGCCAAATTACCCCACATATAATTTTATTTTGTTGTAAATGTTAGTTCTTTTTTGTTTCTTCCAGTTACCTACAACAAATATTGCTGACCAGAAGATGGATCAGCCAATTGAGGAAAAATCATTTGAAGAGGTTAGTATAATCAGTCTGTTGATATGTGTTTGTGAAAAGCTGAAGAATATCCTGTTTGGCACTGATTTGCTCATGGTTACCCTGCCATTGAACTTTTATTCTTGAATATGTATTTGCTGTTGCGTAAACCCAGTTTAAAATATTTTTCCATAGTATATTTACGATTGCACATTATGGGTAATGAGTTAATAGTGGTGTTCAGTTTGTTTACTGTGCCTCCTAAAATTCATTTAGGGATTCATGAAAAATGACCTCCAAAACCACACATTAGTAACAGAATGCCCACCCAAGGTATCCAAGGTATGAACATATTCACAGCTTAGAATGGGGAGTTCCATGGAGAGGTTGTGCTTTTCTGACATTTAAAAGTGTTTAATTTCGGGCTCACCCTGAAAAGCACATCCACTTAAGAGCACTCACTCTTTTTATTCCTGCGTCCAGTGTGGTACCACAGAATCCATTTTGGAGATGATACTTCCTCCTAGCAGAACCCTGTCATAGTACTGCCAAACTGCAGCCTAGTCAGGTGTGTTACACTGGGGAGGTCGTCCATTGACCTGCCTCAATCACCCACCTGACGCTAGGCGACGGGGAGTGACTACCACCCTCTGCAGGGTGCTGGAAGGTGACTTCCTGTGGGCCTCAAGCCTACTTCCTGGGACCTGAGTAGGCCTTGCAGCAGTGAGCTCTTGGCGTCTGTCATGGGGGGTGGAGTGGTACAGCAAGGTGAGAGGCTGACCATCTGGGTTTGGGTGCTGCCGAGGCTACCGTAGTCTTGTGGCCGCAGCTGGGGTGCACAGGGGCTGCTGTGGCATGATGACACGTTGCAAGGTGTGCGGAACACTGTGTGATCACCAGCCTCAACACAGGGGACTTGGATCGAGTCAACTGTCCCGTGGCACTGCGGGCTGTACCCGCGCTTATAGGTGAGCCATCCCAGAGCCACTACAGTAACACTAGAACTGTGGAACGTTCTGTCTCCTAGAGTTTATACCCTAATATCACTCTATAGATTGTTTGGATTATTCATCATCATGTTCAACTGTGATTTAACACAGTAGGCCACTTGAGATCTGGGTTTGTTCCCCTCATTATTCTCCAGGACTTGCTCCGGCACTCCGACTTCTGGCACAGGCGCTGAATGCTCCATTTTCTTACCAGCCCGCAGCATACCAAATGGATAAAACTGATCATCAGCAGTCCATGACCAGTTTTTGAAGAGAAAAAAAACCAGCAGCAAAAAGTGGAGGCACAAAAAAAAGCTCCCCAGATATCTGTACCTTGCGCCTAACTATGCAAAGTAGTCTGCAGGAAACAAATAAAAAAATGTATACACTTATATCGCGAGCTTTCTTCTTGCAGCACCACATGGACAGAGCTGGTGAACATATAAATGGCGCAGAACTTGACATATCTGAATTGGGGGATGACCCTGCTGTATACTTCAAAATGCATCAATACCTTGAAAATCATCTTGATGGGAGTACTAGTCATTAAAGATAACACTCACCAAACATAAAGATCTCGAGCCAAGGTCACTCCACAATGATTTGCACATTCTGTAGGTCCCGGATTCCATGACTGTTGGGCTGATGGAACTGTTTGTAGGAAAGATGCTCCTCATTTAGGGTGCTTCAATCCCTGGGTGTTTGCCCTCTTCCAGCAGCACCATCTAAACCTATCATAGCGCATGTGCTAAATTCTAGGGTCCAGCACGCTACATTTCAGCTGTCAATTGCTGTTCAAAATTCACAGCAGGCCTTCCTTACATCCTTATATGACAGAGACATAATACTGTAAAAGGTGTATCCTGTGGTTAACCAAAACCCTGTTCTAAGAGAGATAATTAAATCTGGACAATTCTTTGGACTTAAAATTAACTGGGATAAGTCTATGATGGTCCACTGACGTGCACTGTATCCCAACAAATTATAAACTTCCCCATTTTTTGGTGTCATAATCCAACACTTAATCTCGGTAAACATATATACCAAGACTCTGCACTAGTTTTACATGCTAATTATGGCCGAACCCTCCACAAACTCAAGCAGGAGATACAACACTAGGCTCCTCTCATTCTTTCTCTGTCATAGCAGGCGTTTCCTCCCCAAACTGCTTTACCTACTTGTAATTGCCCCTCTGCCCCTTACAAACACCTTTTTCAGCTCAATCTGCTCCATTACTATTACTTTTGCATGGGCCAACAAACAGGCTAGAATACGTTGAGCCATGCTGATACAACCTTACTCCAGGGATGGAATGGCCACCCACAATTTTGAGTATTATTACTTCATCTCCCAATCCAAATATTTCTTTCACTGGATTCACCCAGCATTTTATCTTCCCTCACATACTCACTAGAAAGATATAGCAGGTGCCACTCCTTTGATCTAATGTATGAGGGCCCTACAGTACCATTACACGATTGTATAGTAGTTGGTAAGTGATTCCCATTTGGGAGGTGAGTAAGCCACCGCCTCATGATAAAATAAATACTTTTTGATTACAAATGCTAAACATCCTATATTACAGGTCTTGAAATTAGTCAATTCATTAGGTAAGCATTCTACATTTTTCAATGAAGAATGGGGTAAAATGGGGGAATAGGGGTACACCACTCATTATCAGTCAGATCAAGTCTCCGATTGGTCTAACATTATTTATGCTCCAATTGGTTCCCAGAGACGGGCACCAGCCGCGGCCGCTGCAGGTAAAAGCTGTGAGGCGGTGGGGCCAGGTGAGGGGGGATTCAGAGAGATGACCACGAGGCAAAATTAATAAATAAATAATTTCCCCTTGTGGTCGTCTATCAAAGCCACACCCCCCTCACCTAGTCCCACCTCTCCTACCTGTAGCAGCCGCGGCTGGAGACGACCCTTTGAATGCACACACAGTTGACCATTTCAGTCAAATATTTTTTTTTACTATTTACATTCTTCTATTCCTCGAAATTCTCTTTTGGCTACTTGACTCGAGACTGCACCATCAAGGGCGAGAAGGTCAAAGTCATTGCGAACCACAAGTCACAACAGACAAAATTCAATGGATTTGAGAATACGAATTCTAAAATGAGGAACACGTGTAGTTTTACCTCCTTATAAATGTTATTGTTTTGCTTCTTCCAGAAACTGACTTTTGATGAGGCCTACCAGAAGCTGGTTCAGACAGCTAAGGAAACGTCACACGATGAGGTAAGTATATTCACTCTGTTAATATATACCCGTGACTAACAGGACTTTCTTGGATTTGCTGATGCACACTTTTCAAAGCACAAACAGGCTTATTTCTTATGTAACGATCCAGCTTCTTAGTAAAAAGTGTTCCGGGCTTTCCACTTCAGTTATCTATTCATCCTTCAAACAGTTCTGATTTTTCAGCATTTGTCATTTTGGTAAGACTCTTGCCCCTTGAGTACCATTCACCCAGTTAATTTGGAGGTATATCTGCTAGGGGTCATTTTTAATGTTTTCCAGCATATAGGATTTCAAAGTTCCACACATTTATTTTGTTGCATATATGACCTAGCAACCGTTGAACCATGATTTCTTTAAATATATTTTCTTTTCTCTGAACTTAATTTCTGGCTTATACTAATATGGAGTTGGGACCAACCGTTTGTCGGTGCTGACAGAATTAGTTTCCCTGGTTATAGTGTTGTATTAGAACTTCACAAATGCAATATATCCCTGTATGAGAAAATATTAGAAATAATCGTGAGTTGTTAGCGTCTACGACCCACACAACTGTGTCGTCTTTCTTATAAAGATAATATCCGATATATCCAAGAACAATAATGAACGAGTTGTAAGGTCTTTACCACATACTTTACAGGATTTTAAGTCTCACCCACCGATATAGTTTCCTCATGTGCAATCTAAACATCTGCGACTCGCCCGACTTTCTCCTCAAACTCATTTAGATAAAGTCCGATCTAACCCAGACTAGTGCTGAACTTGTTATGAGGGGATTAGTGTATACGTGCCATGTTTTTCCTGGATGTATGACGTTACAACGCATGCTTTTACAACGCATGCCTTTACAACGCAGTTTTTACAACGCATACTTTTACAACGCATAATGCTTTTAGGCGCTGGATAGTGAATAGTTTAATTTACTATTCCAACTCCAGTCCCCGTGGATAGTAGGGAAGGTTATTGGATAGTAAATTAACCTATTCCCTATCCTAGAGCGCCCCCCCAGAGCAATGCGTTGTAATAGTTTGCGTTGTAAAAGTTGCGTTGTAATGGTATGTCGTTGTAAAAGTTTCGTTGTAAAGGCTGTATACCGTTTTTCCTCTGTAACTGATGTGGCATTTGTACAACAAAAATTAGATACTTTCTGACTTTCTCTTTTACCATTAGAACCCCCATCCTAGTGCTGTGGAAAACGATGACGCAATCCAGGACATCGTAAGTAGTCATGGTTTCGGATAATAAAATCCAAAAGCTCTTCCCTTCTCAGTGTGGGCTTGGCACACTGGAGAGAATTTACCCAAAGCAGAACACAATTCTATATCTGTTCATTTTGTACCCTATCTCCATACAAGAAACTGCTTGTTGCCTTCCACCTGCAACCTTTGAAGACTTACTCCTTGAGCTTCATGTTCTCAACTTTCCCCTTTCCATGCATTTCCACTTAAACACTTCATCCACCATCTGTATAAACAAGTATTGTAAACTTTTCCCAGATTTTACTGGACTTTGTGAACGCTGCTAAGCGCACCAAATAATTCCATAACTAGATAATTCTGTGAATGATCGTACAGCGGTCCAATTACTATCAGCTAGAGCAATTTCTTGTGGGCGGATTAACATCACCCTATTTCTCGAAATTTTCTTGTGTCTGCCACCGATGGCTCCTCTCCCAATGTCAACGTGATCAAGGACCATAGAAACTTAGGAATCACATAAATTCGAGCGTTATGGATTTGTGAAAATGAATTTTAAAATAGTATACCTGAATGGCCTACTTTAAAAAACCAAGAGAGTGTCATTAACATCTAAGCATGCAAAAATTCAGGTGATTAGCTGAATGGCCTAATTGCTGCAATACCCTGCTGTCAGGACAAAAGCCCAGGACACTTAGTGGCCTTTGATGTAGAGACTGAGACATGTCGGTAGAACATGAGGGTGTGGTGAAGACAATTTACCCAGGTGCACCCCATTATTGCACATTTTTAACCATACAAAGGACATCAACAATAGAGGGGAAACTGGATGTTCCTATCGTTTATCTTCCACTCATGCTCTTTACAGTGGCGGCTCCCCATGGGAGTGCTGCGGGGTGGTGAGGCAGGTGAGGGAAGGGATGGTTGGGGGGGTAGTGCAGTCCGACATATGACGGTCAGGGGTAAGGTAAGTAATTAAATAAATAAAACAATTTACCTTGCGCCTGCTGCATCGCCAACTTGGCGATGCAGCGTGCGTAAGGTAAATTCTTTTATTTGTTTAATTACTTACCTTACTCCTGTCCGTCCTATGTCGGACTGCACTAACACACACCCAGCCCCTCCCCACCCTCCCCACTGCCAAACAGCACTGCCACGGCGAGCCGCTGCTGCTTTTGAAGTGTTTTGTTCTACACTATACCTGTGTATGTTGGTTTTTAATTAGAGACTGTATCCTTTACTCCTTTTGAGAAAATTTTGTCTTTTACGTGTGTAGGAGAGTAGGGTCTGCAATCCTATGATCACCCAGATTTTTGCTTTTTGCTGCACTGGTTTACGACTTTCCCTGGCTGTGGGCCTGCTAATCAGACCCACAGCCTAGCTGTTCTCTCTATCCAAATTGTACTCAGGTACTGAATTGGCACTGGGCCCTCTCCAAGTCCCTGTACCCAGGGCTGAGGTGCACCCAGAAGTCTCCCAGGGGCTGAAGCATGTATTGTGCCACCCCTGGATTGACTAACTAAAACTGACACAACTGGCTGCACGACAGCTGGGGCAAGGTGGTGTACTCACCCTTTGCTTTAGATATAGTATACCTATATCTAACCCTAAGATGGACACACAGATCTCCTATCAGTCACTCCTATGGCAGGCCTTAACAATCCTGAAGGCAGAGTGCTTGGAATCGTGTGAGATGGTGCTCTGGCATGAGCTGAGCCTGTCTGCGGCTTTCGGGATCCATCCCTTAGCCGTTTCCATGATATCGCATACCATATACTCTTAAGTGCATTATAATCCTCGCGGTTATGTGCCAACTCTGGTATCGCTTTATCAAAACATGTCGAGTAAGGTGTCATACGAATTGGAATACTAACCCCTCGCCAATTCTGGCGACGGGGTTAGCATTCCACCCTTCTAGAGGGACACGACATGCATGTAACCTATAACCCGGTTAAAAGTCAGACAGAGCCTTAGCATCCACAAAATGGATGCTGCCACCGAGACACAAGTCTGCCCTCCTGCTGCTGGGAGTCCTCCCAGAGCAGGAGATAAGGACAAAGGGTTTCCTGCCAGGGGCGGTGCCAGCACCGTCCCAGACAGGGTTTTGTGTATTGTAGGTAGGCAGGGCTTTAGAGGAAGGTGACTGCACGTGGCACCCCGGTGCTCACTGTGCATAGGCTGGCTGGAACCAGTTCCAGGGTCACTCCAGACCCTGTGCTGGGGAAAAGCCCGCCAAGGAAGTGGGTGTAACCACCCCCCTCCTAGTCCCACCCCTAGGGCAGGACTTAGTCGCGTGCCAGCCCCCTTTTACAGGATAAAGGTAGGAACTGGCCCCCTTCCAAATCAGATCATCTTTGAATCCTGAAACTACTTTCCACGAAAGGAACTCAAGACTTCTTCCTAAGATTTCTCCCTTGTGACTAAGGAGTAGTCACCCTGCATCCGCAGGCACCATCTACAGAACACCGCGGTCTGCTGCAAGTCCTTCCTCCGGAATCCGACTGCCCAGCTCGACGAGAACCAGCTTTCCTGGCACCTCTGACCTCTACCTACATCATCAGTCACGCTGAGATTCGTGGGTGTGACGAGACCTCGAGGGACCGGCCATCTTCAAGACTACACGACTTCTGAACAACAAGCCCGCTGAGTGAATTCCTGGTGAGTGCTTTGGGGTCCGAGAAGCCCCCACCCTGAGCAGCTCCAGCACCGAAGAGCAGCCCCCCAGCATCTCCACGATCTGCGTGGGGCCCTTCTGCCTTTTACTGCTCACCGCGTTGTTTGGCTACTAGCCCGCTGGCTTGTGGCCTTCCTGACGACGCCCGACGACATTTCTGCTGCTGGTCTGGTTGCTCCAGACTGGCCCTTGCTTCCCTCCATCGGAGAAGTACCCTGGACCCTCCTGGTCCACTCAAGACGCCATTTTAGGTCCACCGCGTGGGCCTTGCATTTGCCAAGACTTGTTGCCCAATCCTGGGTCCAGCGACGTCGACAGCAAGAACCTTCGTGGGACAGCTCGCACCTCCATCCTGGTCGCCGACAACGCCTCCTGGTCCGAGAGACTGCAGAGCCCAGCAGCGCCCACTCACCTGACTGCGGTGACTTCGCCCGGTGCCATCCTGGTGCCCACTTAATCACTGGCTAGTGATTCAAGAACTTGGTCCCCTCTGCTTTCAGGTTTTCTTCTTCCTTGATCCAGGCTTGGATCCATCGAACTTTTCTTCACTGGTCGCCTGCCAGCAACTTCTTCCTTCTAGGCTCCTGGTCCGGCAACGAGATCCCCGACGTCTTTTCAGACCTATGCAGCTGCAGCCCCTGGGCTAGGTAACTTCGGCACTTCGGTGTCCCAGCATAGCCTCACTATCCTAGGGTCAGGATCCACTGTCGTTTTCTTCCTACCAGGTCGGGTTCGCCCGTGAACACTAACTTTGCCTTTACTAGCCTCCATAGACTTTGTCCCGCATCCCGCGTGAGAGTGCACACTCTGCACCCGAGTCCCCTAGGTCTCCTAGAAGTAATCTAACGATTCCCTAGTTAAGTCCTAGCGATTCCAAAGCCTATTAGTACTGTACTTACCTGCTAGTAATTTCGCATTCCACTTTTTAAGTATATGGTTTTTCGTGCCCCTCGGGCATTTGTGTATAACGTGCTAACTTAAGTATTTTCGTAAGAGTTTTGTTGTGTGCTTAGCTCCCTGTCTCATAAAGAGCCAGGGTAGTCTTGTTATAAATAAATACACTGTTTATTTTCATAACAACTTGTGTGGTGTCCTTTCACTGGGTGTTCAAGGGGTAATGTGATGGTAAAACAGCTGGCTTAACACGCCCTCTAGAGTCTTAGCCTTAGACTGCTCGTATCCATGCTACTAGGATAGCTGGTCTATAAGGTTGACTTACAACCAATCATCAATAAGGGTTGTTTGGACTGATATATAGTGATCACTAGAATAGTGAGCACTGCACATCAGGCCAACTTCTCACAACGTGGGTCTGGCCTTATCTAAATAAAGGTGTCACTGCCGTCATGTGTTTTATGGAGACTATAATTGCACTTGTGAGAACTCTACATTAATTTTCATAGTTTGTCATTCATAACAATTCTTTCTGACATTTTCTTTTGCCTTTAGAGTCTGCCTCCAAGTGCGGTGGATGGTGAAGAAGTCACAAAGGTCGCAGTAAGTAGTTTTATCCTCGAATATATACTTCTTTTAAGATAACAGTATAAAAGTTTCCCTGGTCTTTGAAACTAAATTCCGTCAGCTTAGACTTCCCAAAAGTAGAATTATTTTATAGAATTGTTTATATTGTAAAGTATCTCCAGTTAAAAAGCGACTCAATGTAATTTGTGCTTATTTTCTTCCTCTTCTCATCCTAAAAGACGCTGACTGCTTTAGCTCTTGCTCTAAATCTCTCAATCTCTGCCTCTTCACTTGTATATTTTATCACCGCACCTTTTCTAGAAATCTTTTATTTTCAGCAACGATTTATATACTCTAGTATACAAAATTATGATGGATAGAACGCTTGAATTAATTTCAGCTATTGTTAATTACTTGGGGCTGAGTATTAGCCAATCGTTATTTAGCATATCACTGGGTTTAATCTGAATAAGCATGGTGGACAAAAGAATGATGGGATGGAATGCTACACCAAGCGACTGCCAGTGGTTAGACGAATTGCAGACTTACTTATGGCAGCAGATAAGGTAACAACTATCTACGAAGTAGCCATAAAAACTATAGGGGACCTTTTTTGGGTAAAAGGGACTATAGGGAAAACCAAATCTCCAACTAAACCCAAAGGCAGACATGACTGGTATTCTGCATCGTGCAGGAAGGCCAAGACATGTCTAATTGAGGCAGTTAAAGGGAAGTCCCCCCTATCAATCCAAATAGCTAGGAGGGAATATAAAAGGGCTTTGTGGTTAGCCAAAAGGGAGTGGGAAGATGCCTATTGGTTAACCCTTAAAGAAGCCAGCCTGAAAAAAGATTCTAAATGGTTTTGGGACACTATAAGGGCACGCAATAGACCAGACAGTGACCTGCTAACCTGCAATATCCCGAGCCAGACGTGGGAGGATCACTTTTCTAAACTCTACTCCTGCCATGACGGCTCCGACGGGAGAGGGCCTGTTACATCCCAACTAACCATAAAGTATGTATCTTGCCCCACTGATTTTGATTTTACGCTAAAGGAAGTGGAATACGCAATAAGCACTATCATTCCACACAAAGCGGCCGGACTTGATGGGATTCCCGGGGACCTGCTAAAATCCGATAGCGCCAAATGGGGCAAATTGATTCACTCCCTCCTTGTTGCCATCTGTAAGGGTGCCCCTATTCCCTCATCATGGAAAGGGGCTGAGGTGGTCCCCATCCGCAAGAAAGGTTCGAGGGATGACCCATCTAACTACAGGCCGATTAGCTTGCTAGATACCAGCCAAAAAGTTGTCGGTAAAGTCCTGTTAGTTAGAATCCTAAATTGGGTAGAAGAAAATAAAATCCTTTCTGATTTCCAGGCAGGATTTAGAGTGGGTACTGGAACGATTGAGCAAGCATTCAGGCTCATGATGGTATACTGGAAGGTTGTGGTCATAGGCAAGGGCAGTCTTTATCTCGCGTTTATCGATTTAAAGACTGCCTTTGACCTTGTACCTAGGGACCTGTTATGTTAAGTACTTGCTGACATGGGGCTGCCATATTATTTACTATCTCTATTAGCCAGATTGCACCAGGACAGCTTTGCCCAAGTCAGGTGGGGCCCTGGAGGTGAGAAAACGAGCAGTATTCCGGTAGAGAGAGGAGTCCGCCAGGGATGTGTTCTGGCTCCCACCCTTTTTTCTCTCTACATCAACGGGGTGGTCGAGCATCTCCTCAAACATCCATCTGATGAGCCATCCCTGGCTGGCGAACGCATACCGACCCTCCTCTTTGCGGATGATACGCTTTTAATCTCCAAAACCCCAATGGGACTCCAGAGACTTTTAGACAATTTCCAATCCTTTTGTACCAAACGAGGTCTGGTAATAAACACAAACAAAACAAAGTACCTTGTCCTCAATCCACCGAAACAACATGTGCGTTCCCCCACCCTTAACGATGAGCTCCTGGAAAGGGTAAAGGTCTTCGATTACCTTGGGATACGCATATCGGCCAAAATGGACTGGGCGCCACACCTAGACAAAATGCTGTTGAGCCACAAAAGGATTACACGTGCCCTTTTGAGAGAGCAACGTTCCAGCACAACAAGGCCTATAGGAACAGTCCTTGAGATTTACACAGCTAAAGGTGTTAGCTCTGCCCTCTACGGGGCGGAACTTTGGGGCTCTTCGTCCACTGATGCTCTGCAGAGATCCGAGAACAAATTCTGCAGAGAAATAATGTCCCTTCCACAAGGTACCCCGACACTTCCTTTATTTATGGACCTTGGCTGTACCCAGATTGGCGAAATTGCGAAATTTCGCCCTTTACTACTATGGGCCCGCATTTGGCGGGTAGAAGAACTAAGCGGATATGCCAGAGGCCTCAAGGAAATCATGTCATCACCAAGCTGGCAAAAAATCAAATGGCTAAAGGACATGAAAAGTTTATTAACTAACTTGGGTCAACTTGAATCATGGCTAAATAGAACTTCACCCCCAAAGCAAACACTCAAAAAGCTCTTTTGGGACTGGATTTGTTCTCAAAGAAACTCTAGCACCTCCCTGGGCAGGCTAACAGAGGACTTCCTGAGGTTCAAAGACTGTCCCAGGCGGGAACCCTACTTGGATGCAATTGGAAAACCTTTTGATAGGGCCTTGTATTTCAGATTTAGAATGGGAACTCTACCACTCAACACCTTCACTAAAAGATGGAAATCCTGTATGGAAATATCTGAGCTATGCCCATCGTGTCTTGTTAAACCGGAAACACTAGCACATTTTATGTTTGTGTGCGGCGAGTATGCTACTCCAAGGAGGGTCTGGCTCAAAAACCTATGCCGTCAGTTGGGGACTAGGAGTCATGATGTGGCAATCAGGATACTTATTTCGAACAGTAGCGTACCTTATGCGTGCGCAATAGCCAAATTTTTATCTTGGGCCTGGGCTATCCGAGCCAAAAAGCTAAAACAATCTGTTTAATTCTTTTTTTTTAGAAAAAATTTCTTAAATTGAAAATACTGCCATAATTGCTTAACCTGTTTAACCTAATCAATTAGTTGGCTAGTTTAACATTGTATAAATATCTTTTATCGAAACTATTGTCTCTTTTAAATGTTTGGTATAGAGATATAAAATCCTTTAAAATGTATTACTGTTGTTCTTAACTATAAATTTTTATACATTGAGCTGCTTTTATGATAATGACTTTTATCGAAATAAAGCTTTTTGACTTGACTTGACTTGAATTGCAATCATTCCTTCCATCATCTTTTATGTTATGTATATACTGTTACAATTTTTATACTACTCATACACCTGTCCGTTTCCCATCACCCAAATGTACTTCTTGTGGAGGTATTTCCATAGCTCGATTTCTTAAAATAATTTTTTGCACTTATGACTCCATCACCAATGTAAGGAGGTACGGGGCATTAGAAACACAGTGACCACATCAGATAAACTTCAATGATTTGTGAAATCCAAATGACAAATTACCCCACACATAATTTTATTTTGTTGTAAATGTTAGTTCTTTTTTTGTTTCTTCCAGTTACCTACAACAAATAATGCTGACCAGAAGATGGATCAGCCAATTGAGGAAAAATCATTTGAAGAGGTTAGTATAATCAGTCTGTTGATATGTGTTTGTGAAAAGCTGAAGAATATCCTGTTTGGCACTGATTTGCTCATGCTTACCATGCTAAGAAGGAACTAGAGATACCCTTTGCCCATTATCAGTGAAAGAGGAGGGCCTGGTTCCAAGGTTAGATTTTCCACACTCTTGCTCCTTTAGTCAAGTCCACTCCTCAGACATGAATTACCATCTCTCCAAGGTCCTTTTTCGTCTTTTCCATGATTTAGCCTTTTGAACACATTCCCTTCCACATATATATATAAATCATCCCTGCCATTGAACTTTGATTCTCGAATATGTATTTGCTGTTGCGTAAACCCAGTTTAAAATATTTTGCCATAGTATATTTACGATTGCACATTATGGGTAATGAGTTAATAGTGGTGTTCAGTTTGTTTACTGTGCCTCCTAAAATTCATTTAGGGATTCATGAAAAATGACCTCCAAAACCACACATTAGTAACAGAATGCCCACCCAAGGTATCCAAGGTATGAACATATTCACAGCTTAGAATGGGGAGTTCCATGGAGAGGTTGTGCTTTTCTGACATTTAAAAGTGTTTAATTTCGGGCTCACCCTTAAAAGCACATCCACTTAAGAGCACTCACTCTTTTTATTCCTGAGTCGAGTGTGGTACCACAGAATCCATTTTGGAGATGATACTTCCTCCTAGCAGAACCCTGTCATAGTACTGCCAAACTTCAGCCTAGTCAGGTGTGTTACACTGAGGAGGTCGTCCATTGACCTGCCTCAATCACCCACCTGACGCTAGGCGACGAGGAGTGACTACCACCCTCTGCAGGGTGCTGGAAGGTGACTTCCTGCGGGCCTCAAGCCTACTTCCTGGGACCTGAGTAGGCCTTACAGCAGTGAGAACTTGGCGTCTGTCATGGGGGGTGGAGTGGTACAGCAAGGTGAGAGGCTGACCATCTGGGTTTGGGTGCTGCCGAGGCTACCGTAGTCTTGTGGCCGCAGCTGGGGTGCACAGGGGCTGCTGTGGCATGATGACTCGTTGCAAGGTGTGCGGAACACTGTGTGATCGCCTACCTCAACACAGGGGACTTGGATCGAGTCAACTGTCCCTTGGCACTGTGGGCTGTACCCGCGCTTATAGGTGAGCCATTCCAGTGCCACTACAGTAAGACTAGCACTGTGGAACGTTCTGTCTCCTAGAGTTTATACCCTAATATCACTCTATAGATTGTTTGGATTATTCATCATCATGTTCAACTGTGATTTAAAACAGTAGGCCCCTTGAGATCTGGGTTTGTTCCCCTCATTATTCTCCTGACAAATCTTGGACTGCAGGACTTGCTCCGGCACTCTGACTTCTGGCACAGGCACTGAATGCTCCATTTTCTTACCAGCTCGCAGCATACCAAATGGATAAAACTGATCAACAGCAGTCCATGACCATTTTTTGAAGATAAAAAAAACCAGCAGCAAAAAGTGATGATGAGGACGGCGCCTCTCTCTCTGAGGTCGAGGGGGGCCAAATAAAAGCACCCCAGATATCTGTACCTTGCGCCTAAATATGCAAAGTAGTCTGCAGGAAAGAAATAAAAAATTGTATACACTTATATCACGAGCTTTCTTCTTGCAGCACCACATGGACAGAGCTGGTGTACATATAAATGGTGCAGAACTTGACATATCTGAATAGGGGGATGGCCCTGCTGTATACTTAAAAAACCATCAATACCTTGAAAAACGTCTTCATGGGAGTACTAGTCATTAAACATAACACTCACCAAACATAAAGATCTCGAGCCAAGGTCACTCCACAATGATTTGCACATTCTGTAGGTCCCGGATTCCATGACTGTTGGACTGATGGAACTGTTTGTAGGAAAGATGCTCCTCATTCTTGTTTGGCATAGACAACCTATCATCTATGTCCCTCGTTGAAAGGGTGCTTCAATCCCTGGGTGTTTGCCCTCTTCCAGCAGCACCATCTAAACCTATCATAGCGCGTGTGCTAAATTCTACGGCCCGGCACGCTATTTTTCAGCTGTCAATTGCTGTTCAAAATTCACAGCAGGCCTTCCTTACATCCTTATATGCTAGCGACATAATACTGTAAAAGGTGTATCCTGTGGTTAACCAAAACCCTGTTCTAAGAGAGATAATTAAATCTGGACAATTCTTTGGACTTCAAATTAACTGGGATAAGTCTATGATGGTCCACTGACGTGCACTGTATCCCAACAAATTATAAACTTCCCCATTTTTTGGTGTCATAATCCAACACTTAATCTCGGTAAACATATATACCAAGACTCTGCACTAGTTTTACATGCTAATTATGGCAGAACCCTCCACAAACTCAAGCAGCAGATACAACACTAGGCTCTTCTCATTCTTTCTCTGTCATAGCAGGCGTTTCCTCCCCAGACTGCTTTACCTACTTGTAATTGCCCCACTGCCCCTTACAAACACCATTTTCAGCTCAATCTGCTCCATTCCTATTACTTTTGCATGGGCCAACAAACAGGCTAGAATACGTTGAGTCATGCTGCTACAACCTTACTCCAGGGATGGAATGGCCACCCACAATTTTGAGTATTATTACTTCATCTCCCAATCCAAATATTTCTTTCACTGGATTCACCCAGCATTTTATCTTTCCTCACATACTCACTAGAAAGATATAGCAGGCACCACTCCTTTGATCTAATGTATGAGGGCCCTACAGTACCATTACACTATTGTATATTAGTTGGTAAGTGATTCCCATTTGGGAGGAGAGTAAGCCACCGCCTCATGATATTGGGAGGAGAGTAAGCCACCGCCTCATGATAAAATGAATACTTTTTGATTACAAATGCTAAACATCCTATATTACAGGTCTGGAAATTCGTCAATTCATTAGGTAAGCATTCTACAATTTTCAAGGAAGTAGATTAATCATCTATTTGTATATAAAATCATCTTGAAGTGCTACACAGCCAACACACGTTTCGCCGCTTTCTATGCGCAGGCCTGAGGTCTGTTCAAGGCTTTCTTGTGTCAATGATTCGTGCTGTCTTCCGTAAGAAAAGGTCTCACTTCCGAACAGCTTCTGACTGTCAACAAGGGGGTCGGAGGGGTGGAATGGGGGAATAGAGGTACACCACTCATTATCAGTCAGATCAAGTGTCCGATTGGTCTAACATTATTTATGCTCCAATTGGTTCCCAGAGACGGGCACCAGCCGCGGCCGCTGCAGGTAAAAGCTGTGAGGCGGTGGGGCCAGGTGAGGGGGGATTCTGAGAGATGACCACGAGGCAAAATTAAATAAATAAATAATTTCCCCTTGTGGTCGTCTCTCAAAGCCACACCCCCTTCACCTAGTCCCACCTCTCCTACCTGTACCAGCCGCAGCTGGAGACGACCCTTTGAATGCACACACAGTTGACCATTTCAGTCAAAAACATGTTTTTTACTATTTACATCCTTCTATTCCTCGAAATTCTCTTTTGGCTACTTGACTCGAGACTGCACCATCAAGGGCGAGAAGGTCAAAGTCATTGCGAACCAGAAGTCACAACAGATAAAATTCAATGGATTTGAGAATACGAATTCTAAAATGAGGAACACGTGTAGTTTTACCATCTTATAAATGTTATTGTTTTGCTTCTTCCAGAAACTGACTTTTCATGAGGCCTACCAGAAGCTGGTTCAGACAGCTATGGAAACATCACACGATGAGGTAAGTATATTCACTCTGTTAATATATACCCGTGACTAACAGGACTTTCTTGGATTTGCTGATGCGCACTTTTCAAAGCACAAACAGGCTTATTTCTTATGTAACGATCCAGCTTCTTAGTAAAAAGTATTCCAGGCTTTCCACTTCAGTTATCTATTCATCCTTCAAACAGTTCTGATTTTTCAGCATTTGTCATTTTGATAAGACTCTTGCCCCTTGAGTACCATTCACCCAGTTAATTTGGAGGTATATCTGCTAGGGGTAATTTTTTAATGTTTTCCAGCA
Source organism: Lissotriton helveticus (assembly GCF_964261635.1). Classification (NCBI taxonomy): domain Eukaryota; kingdom Metazoa; phylum Chordata; class Amphibia; order Caudata; family Salamandridae; genus Lissotriton; species Lissotriton helveticus. The sequence continues at coordinate 274,998,680 of NC_136062.1, forward strand.
TATAGGATTTCAAAGTTCCACACATTTATTTTGTTGCATATATGACCTAGCAACCGTTGAACCATGATTTCTTTAAATATATTTTCTTTTCTCTGAACTCAATTTCTGGCTTATACTAATATGGAGTTGGCACCAACCGTTTGTCGGTACTGACAGAATTAGTTTCCCTGGTTATAGTGTTGTATTAGTGATGGAGCGGTAATTTCTTCTGGTAGTTTCTCAATGTAAAACCTCCATGCTACCTCTAATTTACCGCTCAAAAGGTGTTGGGCCCTTCACACCATGTATTACCTTCAGGAGACTTTAAATAAAGATGGACAGTCAAAATACAATTATTATTGTAAGCCAAAAAAGAGAGTTGTTGATTATTTTAAAGGGTTTTATTTTCTAGTCAAAAAGTTAATTTTTCTCTGACCCTTGGTTCATTAGTAAAATATCAATCAGGTTACAGAATTTGGAAAACAGGAAAAATATCAATAATGCAGAACACATTACAGTCTGCATATAAGCATTACATGTGGTTATGAAAATGTGGCGCAAAATTTCAGTCACAATTCTTAAAGAGTTTCTAAGAAAAATAGTCTAGCAAAGCTAATCAATAATTAAATAGTTGGCAAAAATCTCCCATAAAGAGAAATAAATGCATAAATCAAATAAATCTTTTTAGACCTAATTAATTAGTCAAAGCATAAACTTAATGTTTAGCATCTAATTCTATCCTGATCCACTGCACTCTCTGTCTGTCTGTGTCTAAAAGAGGAAAGCAGCCCCTCCTTCACAGGCCTCAAAGGAATGTGGCCTGAAGTGCCAAGATATGACGTGGAAGCAAGAAACCTCCCCCTGACTCTCCTCGGACGCAACTCCCCTTCAGCAATCTACCGGGACGTTTCGCGTACCTAACCCATAGAAGCCAGCTGAGCTGAAAAAAAGAGCCAGTAATTAGGGTAAAAATACTGTCCTCTCTGGATGGGGATCCAGAGAGGACAGTATTTATACCCTAATTATTGGCAGATTACACAAAGATGTAGCATCTTTCAGTAAAACCTGTACGTGATTGGTCAGTCATGATGGCATGAGGTCACACTACCCTGACTCATTCTAAAAACCTGACTTCACCAGTGTTAACAAAAGGAGCATACATGAATAACTACATTTTTAAACGTTTGCAACATTTACTAGGAAAAATGTTTCATTCTAATTCTCTTCCTTCCTTCCACAGCGTAGTCAGAACGGATACTTTTAACTAACTGGTACATTGGCACAGTCACAAGAATGTACAGTTCAGGTTGTCCTTGACTTTTTGTCATGAGGAAAGCTGCCACAGTCTGCGCATGCTCCCTTCTCATTAAATTGCAAGCCATAGCCTTGATGGATTCACAGGCAGCCATGTTTTGTGTAGGCCCCAAACAAACACAAAGATAATATTAATTTAATGTAAATCAGCCCATTATGTTTCCCACGTGCATTATTAATTCACACACATTATAAAAAGAGGTGTTATTAACTGAAAATGTTTATCAAAATATGCAACAAGTCAAAGTCTATTAAGACAGAAATAGTGAATGTAGATTATATGGGATGGGCTGGGAAGAGGAAAACACATTCTATTAATCTTCAAAGCTAAAAAGGCCACTTTCTCTCTACATTGCAAAAAAAACACACATGTTAATTCAGCAAAAGCATTTTCAGGCCTCACTTTCATGTTTTTCATGTGCCATGTTTTTAACCTGCACCAAAATGTGCGTGGCAATTTAAATGCAGCCTGTCTGTAGCACAAAAATAAAACAATGCCTGATTGCAGATGAAATCTGCTCCATCATTAGAACTTCACAAATACAATATATCCGTGTATGAGAAAATATTAGAAATAATCGTGAGTTGTTAGCGTCTACTACCCACACAACTGTGTTGTCTTTCTTATAAAGATAATATCCGATATATCCAAGAACAATAATGAACGAGTTGTAAGGTCTTTACCACATACTTTACAGGATTTTAAGTCTCACCCACAGATATAGTTTCCTCATGTGCAATCTAAACATCTGCGACTCGCCCGACTTTCTCCTCAAACTCATTTAGATAAAGTCCGATCTATCCTAGACTAGTGCTGAACTTGATGTGAGGGGATTAGTGCATACGTGCCATGTTTTTCCTCTGTAACTGATGTGGCATTTGTACAACAAAAATTAGATTCTTTCTGACTTTCTCTTTTACCGTTAGAACCCCCATCCTAGTGCTGTGGAAAGCGATGACGCCATCCAGAACATCGTAAGTAGTCATGGTTTCGGATAATAAAATCCAAAAAGCTCTTCCCTTCTCAGTGTGGACATGGCACACTGGAGAGAATTTACCCAAAGCAGAACACAATTCTATATATGTTCATTTTGTACCCTATCTCCATTCAAGAAACAGATCAATGTCATTTGTGCTTATTGCCTTCCACCTACAACCTTTGAAGACTCACTCCTTGAGCTTCATGTTCTCAACTTTCCCCTTTCCATGCATTTCCACTTAAACACTTCATCCACCGTCTGTATAAACAAGTATTGTAAACTTTTCCCAGATTTTACTGGACTTTGTGGACACTGCTAATTGCACCAAATAATTCCATAACTAGATGATTCTTTGAATGATCGTACAGCGGTCCAATAACTATCAGCTAGAGCAATTTCTTGTGGGCGGGTTAACATCACCCCATTTCTCGAAATTTTCTTGTGACTGCCACCCATGGCTCCTCTTCCAATGCCAACGTGATCAAGGACCATAGAAACTTAGGAATCACATAAATTAGAGCGTTATGGATTTGTGAAAATGAATTTGGCTCACTGGTTAGAGGAGGCAGACCTGGAAGCAGAGGTCAGCACGGGACCAGGGTTCAATTCCCGGCTCGGCGGGGTCTTGAGTCCTAAAAAAAAAAAAAAAATGTCCATGGACTCGACAATTCTTGCTCCGGTGCCTACTTGATTCACGAGTTCACACTCTGCGACTCTGGGCAATAGCTTGCTTAATCTCCACAATGGCCCCTCGCGGCGGGATGCCTGGCTTTCACCTTGCGGATACCCTGCCGGGGTTATCTCACAGGGGAATACCAGGACGGGTTCCCTAAGCAAGCGCTTAGAAACCGCTCGGTGATTTGCGCTATATAAATTCCTGTACATTTACATTTACATTTAAAATGGTATACCTGAATGGCCTACTTTAAAAAACCAAGAGAGTGTCATTGTCATCTAAGCATGCAACAATTCAGGTGATTAGCTGAATGGCCTACTTGCTGCAATACCCTGCTGTCAGGACAAAAGCCCAGGACACTTAGTGGCCTTTGATGTAGAGACTGAGACATGTCGGTAGAACATGAGGGTGTGGGGAAGACAATTTACCCAGGTGCACCCCATTATTGCACATTTTTAACCATACAAAGGACATCAACAATAGCGGTCTTTACCACATACTTTTCCGGATTTTAAGTCTCACCCACAGATATAGTTTCCTCATGTGCAATCTAAACATCTGCGACTCGCCCGACTTTCTCGCCCGACTTTCTCCTCAAACTCATTTAGATAAAGTCCGATCTATCCTAGACTAGTGCTGAACTTGATGTGAGGGGATTAGTGCATACGTGCCATGTTTTTCCTCTGTAACTGATGTGGCATTTGTACAACAAAAATTAGATTCTTACTGACTTTCTCTTTTACCGTTAGAACCCCCATCCTAGTGCTGTGGAAAGCGATGACGCAATCCAGAGCATCGTAAGTAGTCATGGTTTCGGATAATAAAATCCAAAAAGCTCTTCCCTTCTCAGTGTGGACTTGGCACACTGGAGAGAATTTACCCAAAGCAGAACACAATTCTATATATGTTCATTTTGTACCCTATCTCCATTCAAGAAACAGATCAATGTCATTTGTGCTTATTGCCTTCCACCTACAACCTTTGAAGACTCACTCCTTGAGCTTCATGTTCTCAACTTTCCCCTTTCCATGCATTTCCACTTAAACACTTCATCCACCGTCTGTATAAACAAGTATTGTAAACTTTTCCCAGATTTTACTGGACTTTGTGGACACTGCTAATTGCACCAAATAATTCCATAATTAGATGATTCTTTGAATGATCGTACAGCGGTCCAATAACTATCAGCTAGAGCAATTTCTTGTGGGCGGGTTAACATCAGCCCATTTCTCGAAATTTTCTTGTGTCTGCCACCCATGGCTCCTCTCCCAATGTCAACGTGCTCACGGACCATAGAAACTTAGGAATCACATAAATTAGAGCGTTATGGATTTGTGAAAATGAATTTTAAAATGGTATACCTGAATGGCCTACTTTAAAAAACCAAGAGAGTGTCATTGTCATCTAAGCATGCAACAATTCAGGTGATTAGCTGAATGGCCTACTTGCTGCAATACCCTGCTGTCAGGACAAAAGCCCAGGACACTTAGTGGCCTTTGATGTAGAGACTGAGACATGTCGGTAGAACATGAGGGTGTGGGGAAACAATTTACCCAGGTGCACCCCATTATTACACATTTTTAACCATACAAAGGACATCAACAATAGAGGGGACACTGGATGTTCCTATCATTTATCTTCCACTCATGCTCTTTACAGTGGCGGCTCGCCATTGGAGTGCTGCGGGGTGGTGAGGCGGGTGAGGGAAGGGCTGGTTGGGGGGGTAGTGCAGTCCGACATATGACGGACTGGGGCAAGGTAAGTAATTAAATAAATAAAACTATTTACCTTGCGCGTGCCTCATCGCCAACTTAGCGATGCAGCGTGCGTAAGGTAAATTTGTTTATTTATTTAATTACTTACCTTACTCCTGTCCGTCGTATGTCGGACTGCACTAACACCCACCCAGCCCCTCCCCCACCCCACTGCCGAACAGCACTGCCACGGTGAGCCGCTGCTGCTTTTGAAGTGTTTCATTCTACACTATACCTGTCTATGTTGGTTTTTAATTAGAGACTGTATCCTTTACTCCTTTTGAGAAAATGTTGTCTTTTACGTGGATCTGGCCTTATCTAAATAAAGGTGTCACTGCCGTCATGTGTTTTATGGAGACTATAATTGCACTTGTGAGAACTCCACATTAATTTTCATAGTTTGTCATTCATAACAATTCTTTCTGACATTTTCTTTTGCCTTTAGAGTCTGCCTCCAAGTGCAGTGGATGGTGAAGAAGTCACAAAGGTCGCAGTAAGTAGTTTTATCCTCGAATATATACTTCTCTTATGATAACAGTATAAAACGTTTCCCAGTTCTTTGAAACTAAATTCCGTCAGCTTAGACTTAACAAAAGTAGAATTATTTTATAGAAGTTTTTATATTGTAAAGTATCTCCAGTTAAAAAGCGACTCAATGTAATTTGTGCTAATTTTCTTCCTCTTCTCATCCTAAAATACACTGACTGCGTTAGCTCTTGATCTAAATCTCTCAATCTCTGCCTCTTCACTTGTATATTTTATCACCGCACCTTTTCTAGAAATCTGTTATTTTCAGCAACGATTTATATACTGTAGTATACAAAATTATGATGGATAGAACGCTTGAATTAATTTCAGCTATTGTTAATTACACGGGGCTGAGTATTAGCCAATCGTTATTTAGCATATCACTGGGTTTAATCTGAATTAGCATGGTGGTACAAAAGAATGATGGGTTGGAATGCTACACCAAGCGACTGCCAGTGGTTAGACGAATTGCAATCATTCCTTTCATCATCTTTTATGTTATGTATATACTGTTACAATTTTTAGACTACTCATACACCTGTCCATTTCCCGTCACCCAAATGTACTTCTTGTGGAGGTATTTCCATAGATCGATTTCTTAAAATTATTTTCTGCACTTATGACTCCATCCCCAATGTAAGGAGGTACAGGGCATTAGAAACACAGTGATCACATCAGATAAACTTCAATGATTTGTGAAATCCAAATGCCAAATTACCCCACACATAAGTTTATTTTGTTGTAAATGTTAGTTCTTTTTTTGTTTCTTCCAGTTACCTACAACAAATATTGCTGACCAGAAGATGGATCAGCCAATTGAGGAAAAATCATTTGAAGAAGTTAGTATAATCAGTCTGTTGATATGTGTTTGTGAAAAGCTGAAGAATATCCTGTTTGGCACTGATTTGCTCATGCTTACCATGCTAAGAGGGAACTAGAGATACCCTTTGCCCATTATCAGTGAGAGATGAGGTCCTGGTTCCAAAGTTAGATTTTCCACACTCACGACCATCATTGTTTTACTGAGGCACACATTTCAGAGTCATTTAAGACTAAAATGTTGTGCACAGACTTTGGTACTTAGTATGATCTGTTCCCGGCAATTCCCTTCACACGTTCATCCCTCTGTTCTCTGATTTAGGCAGCCATTATTAATTCTTTATGACTCTTGCTCCTTTAGTCAAGTCCACTCCACAGACATGAATTACCATCTCTCCAAGGTCCTTTTTCGTCTTTTCCATGATTTAGCCTTTTGAACACATTCCCTTCCACATATATATATAAATCATCCCTGCCATTGAACTTTGATTCTTGAATATGTATTTGCTGTTGCGTAAACCCAGTTTAAAATATTTTGCCATAGTATATTTACGATTGCACATTATGGGTAATGAGTTAATAGTGGTGTTCAGTTTGTTTACTGTGTCTCCTAAAATTCATTTAGGGATTCATGAAAAATGACCTCCAAAACCACACATTAGTAACAGAATGCCCACCCAAGGCATCCAAGGTATGAACATATTCATAGCTTAGAATGGGGAGTTCCATGGAGAGGTTGTGCTTTTCTGACATTTAAAAGTGTTTAATTTCGGGCTCACCCTTAGAAGCACATCCACTTAAGAGCACTCACTCTTTTTATTCCTGAGTCGAGTGTGGTACCACAGAATCCATTTTGGAGATGATACTTCCTCCTAGCAGAACCCTGTCATAGTACTGCCAAACTTCAGCCTAGTCAGGTGTGTTACACTGAGGAGGTCGTCCATTGACCTGCCTCAATCACCCACCTGACGCTAGGCGACGGGGAGTGACTACCACCCTCTGCAGGGTGCTGGAAGGTGACTTCCTGCAGGCCTCAAGCATACTTCCTGGGACCTGAGTAGGCCTTACAGCAGTGAGAACTTGGCGTCTGTCATGGAATGTGGAGTGGTACAGCAAGGTGAGAGGCTGACCATCCGGGTTTGGGTGCTGCCGAGGCTACCGTAGTCTTGTGGCCGCAGCTGGGGTGCACAGGGGCTGCTGTGGCATGATGACTCATTGCAAGGTGTGCGGAACACTGTGTGATCAACTGCCTCAACACAGGGGACTTGGATTGAGTCAACTGTCCCTTGGCACTGCGGGCTGTACCCGCACTTATAGTTGAGCCATTCCAGGGCCACTACAGTAACACTAGCACTGTGGAACATTCTGTCTCCTAGAGTTTATACCCTAATATCACTCTATAGATTGTTTGGATTATTCATCATCATGTTCAACTGTGATTTAACACAGTAGGCCCCTTGAGATCTGGGTTTGTTCCCCTCATTATTCTCCTGACAAATCTTGGACTGCAGGACTTGCTCCGGCACTCCAACTACTGGCACAGGCGCTGAATGCTCCATTTTCTTACCAGCCCGCAGCATACCAAATGAATAAAACTGATCAACAGCAGTCCATGACCAGTTTTTGAAGAGAAAAAAAACCAGCAGCAAAAAGTGATGATGAGGATGACGCCTCTCTCTCTAAGGTCGAGGGGGGCACAAATAAAAGCTCCCCAGATATCTGTACCTTGCGCCTAAATATGCAAAGTAGTCTGCAGGAAACAAATAAAAAAATGTATACACTTCTATCGCGAGCTTTCTTCTTGCAGCCCCACATGGACAGAGCTGGTGTACATATAAATGGTGCAGAACTTGACATATCTGAATTGGGGGATGGCCCTGCTGTATACTTCAAAATGCATCAATACCTTGAAACACGTCTTGATGGGAGTACTAGTCATTAAACATAACACTCACCAAACATAAAGATCTCGAGCCAAGGTCACTCCACAATGATTTGCACATTCTGTAGGTCCCGGATTCCATGACTGTTGGACTGATGGAACTGTTTGTAGGAAAGATGCTCCTCATTCTTGTTTGCCATAGACAACCTATCATCTATGTCCCTAGTTGAAAGGGTGCTTCAATCCCTGGGTGTTTGCCCTCTTCCAGCAGCACCATCTAAACCTATCATAGCGCGTGTGCGAAATTGTAGGGTCCGGCACGCTATTTTTCAGCTGTCAATTGCTGTTCACAGCAGGCCTTCCTTACATCCTTATATGCCAGAGACATAATACTGTACAAAGGTGTATCCTGTGGTTAACCAAAACCCTGTTCTAAGAGAGATAATTAAATCTGGACAATTCTTTGGACTTCAAATTAACTGGGATAAGTCTACGATGGTCCACTGACGTGCACTGAATCCCAACAAATTATAAACTTCCCCATTTTTTGGTGTCATAATCCAACACTTAATCTCGGTAAACATATATACCAAGACTCTGCACTAGTTTTACAAGCTAATTATGGCCGAACCCTCCACAAACTCAAGCAGCAGATACAACACTAGGCTCTTCTCATTCTTTCTCTGTCATAGCAGGCGTTTCCTCCCCAAACAGCTTTACCTACTTGTAATTGCCCCACTGCCCCTTACAAACACCTTTTTCAGCTCAATCTGCTCCAATCCTATTACTTTTGCATGGGCCAACAAACAGGCTAGAATACGTTGAGCCATGCTGCTACAACCTTACTCCAGGGATGGAATGGCCACCCACAATTTTGAGTATTATTACTTCATCTCCAAATCCAAATATTTCTTTCACTGGATACACCCAGCATTTTATCTTCCCTCACATACTCACTAGAAAGATATAGCAGGCGCCACTCCTTTGATCTAATGTATGAGGGCCCTACAGTACCATTACACTATTGTATAGTAGTTGGTAAGTGATTCCCATTTGGGAGGTGAGTAAGCCACCGCCTCATGATAAAATGAATACTTTTTGATTACAAATGCTAAACATCCTATATTACAGGTCTTGAAATTCGTCAATTCATTAGTTAAGCATTCTACATTTTTCAATGAAGTAGATTAATCATCTATTTGTATATAAAATCATCTTGAAGATCTGCACAGCCAACACACGTTTCGCCTCTTTCTATGCGCAGGCCTGAGGTCTGTTCAAGGATTTCTTGTGTCAATGATTTGATAGAGATCGTAGGTCACCTGACCAAATAATTTCATCATATAATTTTCGGGCCCATAAATTTCAGTTCAACATATACATTAATCAGGTGACCTCACAATTTCTACTACCAGTAACCCTGATTCCTTCCTATTGATTTAGTGTACCCGACTTACCATCCACTGTTACGGGTACCTATGACCACAATGGAACACGCTAAGCAGAAATGGAACTTAAGGATGAACACCTATGAACGGGCAAGCTTATGCACGTACTAGATTTACACTAATGGGACGTATTTCATGAGTGGAAAATTAGGAATCCTAAATGGCTATAGGAAGGGTGAAAAGTGGAACACGCTATAACTAACGTTGCTTCAAATCGGATTTCAGGAGAAAATTTATAAACCACATTTATAGTTCATAGACAGTGTGGAAAAATGGGCTCTAAAGGTAGGGTAACATAGGAACATACTATGGAAATAAATGCAATTACTTTCATAAGGTAGTTTTGCGAAAAGCATGGAAAATTAACGTATGCAAAGGTATGTCTTTATTGAAGCAAATACAGAAGAATAGAAAGGTGCAGTTTAGAGTTGTCAGCGATATATTTACCTAGAATGGTGTGAAAACCAACCCTGGCCACGGATCAGTCAAGGACAGGAAATACCCCAAGGAAGGATAGTCATCAATGGGACAGCAGGTGCAGAATGGACACCCCAGGACAGGACAGGAAAACCAGATTAGGATCAGGACAGGACCACCAGGACACGACCAGCACCCGCAGTTCGGAAGCAACGCCTGCACTCCACCCTCTCTGCAGCTATCAGTCAGAACCCCGATTGGGTTAGCGAACTCCCCAGCAAAGTGCTCCGCCAGCACATAAGGTTTAGTAAAACCTTAACAGTCTATGGTCAAAATTCGGACAGAGTGCTCCGCAGCACCTCTGTGTTCAGTCACCTATTGAGTGCGATGGGTCAGTGACAGGTCAGCTATTCAGACAAGTCGGACAATTTCTCTAGCTGAACCTAGGCTAGTTATACTGTTTTTGGGTCAGTGTACCACCCCCCAATGTTGCAAAGTGTCAGAATCCCTAATTTCGATTGGTCCCAAAGTAGGATAGGTTAACACACCAATCAGAACAAACTTCTACAAGTCTCAATTTACATATTTTGGAACCGCCTAGCAAGTTTGGGGTTCCCATGCGATAATTTGCAGAATACAATGAAAGAATAACATTTGTATCGATTGAGGTACAGTCTAGCTCCATCCTGCTGGGTCGCAGGTCGCGTTCACAGGAGCATCTTGACTGTAGCTGCCAGCTGGCGGGGTTCCACCACCCTAGGTTATTTTCCCGCTGCGATATGGACATGCGCAGAAGGGACCTCCAAGATGGTTCACGTCTCATTCAGTCCCCCATTTACCGCGGTACATGAAAAGTAAGCGAAAACAAATCAAAACATAGAAGTAAAGGATTTCTCTACATACCATGAGTTGCTACTTTATATTTCTTACTATAAAAATATACTATGCAATTATGAATTAGTGCAACAAACAATAACACGAGAGCATCTGCGCAAGCTTCACCACGTTAAGACACCGACAGCCATTTTAGACGCAATACGCATGCGCATATTTTCCCACCACAACTGCAATTACGTCACGTCACGTGAGTGTGACTAACGCATGCGCAGTAGAGAATTCCTAAGCGGCGGTCATTTTAAGGACAATGGTTATTTCGTATTAGTAAAACACATAGGCAAGCGTCACTACTATACACGTACATTCAAAATAAAGGAAATTAGTAAGACGTACAAATTGGATTACAGGGTTGTACACGATTCGAGGTTCATGACTCAAGCAAGTCGCGTAATATGCGAAATCTTGCTCTATCAATCCCCTCTTTGATGATATTTACTATCATCACAAAATAAATGGAACCAGATGCCAACTTTTCTCACACCTTGTACATCTCAATCTCTTCCAACAGGCGATTCCTTTTCTCTTTCGCATCTTTATTGGGGTGAAAATGTTTCACCTTTTTGTAAATCTGATTATTTAAGTCTTCCATTTCAAGTTCATCCACACTCCGTTTCACACCTCTTCTATTCACAGTGTATTTCTTTGTGTGTTTGCGACATTTGCAACAGACAAATATGAGGAAAATGATAAAGCCTATCACTCCAATTGGCATCAGTATTTTAAACAATAAACTTTTACCTAAATTAGCTAACCAATGACCTACATTGGAGAGACCATCAACTAGTCTCTTCCAGGCACTGTCAACCTCCAGTGGTTTGAGTTCCTTTTCCAAATTAGTAATGTTCTTCACATACTTTTTGATCTGTACACTTTTGTCCGGTATGCAAGTGCAACAATGTTGCGCTTTCAGCATCCGGCAGACTCCGCCCTCTTTTGCTAATAAGGTATCAAGAGCAAGTCTGTTCTGCAAAACCATTGATCTGATCGCAACCATTTCGGTATTGACCAATAGAAATCCATGAGCTGTGTCAGTAGACAGCACATCCCCTATTGTGGACAATTTGCAAATTCTGTGTGTGTTCAGAACCACTCCCACTCCAGGTATCAGTGCACTAAAAATACTACCCATTATTTCACCTACGCTTTCTCTTTTACTACGCACTAAGCCATTAGTGTTTTCATTGTTTCCAGCAATTTCATTCACATGGTATATTTTCGGGAAGACAATGCCAAAGTAGCAGCTTCCATACCAGTGATCCGGCAATTTGAAATAAGCCTTGTTTCCACATATGTAATAAATTCCAGGAAACACAGGTTCTGACCCATTTTTGAAACCCCAACCTCCAATTACCTTGTAATTGTGCTCACATTGACTGGAACCAATGAAAATGTTATTATAATAACTAGTCTTCTCGCGGTGAAGACAGAGTTTCCCTTTCCTTTCGAAGTCCAGCAACAAAGCAGGACCAGCCCCACCATTTGAGGTGCTTTCCATGGTTTCAGCCCATTTAGGAGTTTTCTGTCTTTTGTCATTTGCCTTTCTTTGGAAACTCTCCCTTCTTTTCTCTGCCATGTTTAAAAACATTTTTTCTTGCTCATGTAATGAACAGGTCAAGTTGTCCCTGTGTGCTTCATTTAAGTCTATGGTACCTATAGTCAGAAAGTATTCTCCCATATAACGTGTAACGTCACTTTTGGTATGTACAGGAGTCAGATTTCCACGTATAGGAAGTTCAGAAAATATCACGTCAGAGTTAGAGTAGTAATACTGTAACGGTCCTCTTTTGTAAAATAAGCTTGCTAAAATACTACAGGAAATTCCATATGTCAAGGGTAGGTGATGATAAGTCACGCCTTCAGCTACAGAAGTAGGTAGCTTCATGCAGACATAGCAGTCTTCTATCTCCATAGTTTCTACATAGTGTACTAACAGGTTTGCGAAAACATTTAAATGAGTCTGGTTTTTAACTCCGTGGTAATGTAGTCCTTCCTCATCTGATGCTTCTAAGTCTCGTTTTGTTTGTCTGAGTGCTTTTTCACGTCTTTCTACACTTCGTGTTGTCAGTTCTTCAGTATCAGTGGTCACAGTCTGTGTAGGGTCAATATTAGTATTTTTGCTCATCGTATAAGGAATGAAAACTGTTAGTCCTATCCAAACTATTAATACTATAGCTATACTACATATACATACTTTGCAGCATGTTTTGCAACAACTGCGTCTAGGCCTTCCATTCACCCTTGAATCAGACATTTTGCTCAGAAGAAGTTTTCAACCCCTTTTTTCAACCCCTTTTTGTAACTTTACACAGGTAGCTTACACTGGGCAACTTCAGGTGAGTTCGTCCTCTTCGGCAGACAGATCAGCAATCTGTTCTTCGTCACTTTCGTCAGAGATATCAAGGTCCTCAAATTCCTCCAAAACTAAGTATGTCCATTCAGGATCTTGGTATTTTTCGTTCAGTCTTTTTATACGAGCACTCCTTCTTTTGGAGCTTTCTCCAGCTTGCTCTGCAATACGAGGACTTTTCCTTCTTTCGGCAAGTTTCTCCTCTACTGTTTTTATTCTCAGTCTCAGTCTCTTAATATATCTTGGTTCGATGTTTTTCTTTTTCTTGAGTCTTTTAGCTGGCACTGTGATTTCTTCTAATGCTCTTTTATTTTCATTTGTCTGTGGCACTTCTGTTTCTGTCTCTTCCCTTCCTGTCTGACTAGTCCCAGGTCTTGTATCTATTTCTTCTGCCTGGTTACTAAGCTGGCCTGGTTCAGGTGAATTTTGGTCTTGGCTTTCAAGTGTCTCTGTTTCTGTGTCCTGAACACGTTCCTCTAATTCTATCTGATCCTGTTCAAGCACTTCGATCCCTTGATTTTCTTCTGCTCGAACTTTTATACTAGTTCTAGTCTGACCCTTTTCAATTTCAGGAGTTAGCGGAGGTGTGTCGATCACTTGCTCTGTCCCTGTCTGACCTTCCTCTTCGTCCTCAGATTTGACGTGAATCTCAATAATCTGAGGGTCTTCGCCTGTGCCTATCTCGTCCTCTCTATTCCCCTCTCTATCTTCATAGATTTGACCTCTTGTTCTGATTGGGTCTTCAGTCAGGTCGATTATGGGTATCCAATCCTCTTGACTGGTGCTCGGCTGTTCGTCATCAGCTACTTCCGGACCAACGTCTGCAGACCCCTCAGCTGGACAACCTTCAGCGTCAGTCTTCTCGTCTGGAATCACCTTCTGTGTATGGCTGGCATGGATCCACTTTGGAACACCAGCACACTTCACCGCTGTCGTGGTCACCAGTATTATTTTCGCTTTTCTCCCCACCTCGGTGCAAGGCAACTCGAACGAGTATGTTTCTTGATTCTAACCCAGTCACCAGGAACCAATTTGTGGACTGGGGTTGTTGGATTGGCGACGGCGTCTTCCCCAATCTGGCGAGAGATAGAACGCACTTGGTCACCCAGTTGCTTGCAGTACTCAAGTACCAAATCATCAGAAATGTTTAACAATTTGTATCCTGGTACCCATGCTTGTCTCATCACTCTTCCCATCAGGATTTCATGAGGGCTCAGGCCTGTCTTTCGGTCTGGAATACTTCTGAGTCCCATCAGAACAAGTGGTAAAGCATTTATCCAGTTCATGCCTGTAGAATTACAAATTTTTCCTAATCTCAATTTTATAGTGCCATTTATTTGCTCTACTACTCCAGAAGCCTCTGGACGATATGCACAGTGCAGCTTTTGTTTGATCTGGAATGCTTTACAGAGCTGATCGATTACCTCATTCTGAAAATGTTTGCCTCTATCTAATTCAATTGTGACTGGAACCCCGAACCTAGGTATCAATTCTCGTAGTAACAATTTGGCCACTGTTATGGCGTCACTCTGTTTGGCAGGGTAGGCTTCCACCCATTTTGAAAACAGGCAGACAATGACAAGGACATATCTTTTTCCCTCACAACGAGGCATGGTGATGAAGTCAATCTTTATTCTCACAAAGGGACCCCTTGATTTTCCAATCTTTCCTAATTCAACTACTGTTCTTTTGCCAGCGTTGAACTGCTGACATGTCAAGCACCTCTGGCAGAGTGACTCTGCTACCTTCCTGAACTTCGGATTGTACCATGTTTGTTGGAAAACCAGAACCATGGCGTCCCTACCAGTGTGTGAATCTCCATGTATCAGTCTTGCCATAGAAGCAAGCAGATGTCTAGGCAACACAGGCATACCATTTGGGCCCACAATGACACCATCCTCACTTCTCGGTCGACAACCAAGTTTCCTCCACTTTTCTTTCTCTTCCGATGGCACAGCATGCTGCCAATCTCTCAACTCTTCCCAGGTAGGCACCTCTTCAAACACCATAAGTTGGCAGCTGTTTCCAAGTCCCCCCAGTTTAACATTTACAGACATGCCATTTCTGGCACAATGTTTGGCCACTTCATCAGCAAAATTATTTCCCAAAGATACAGGGTCAAGGCCCGATTTATGAGCAGCACATTTGACCACTGCCAATTCTTTTGGTAATTGGATTGCCTCCAGTAAATCTTGTACAACCCTTCCATTTCGAATGGGAGTACCTGATGAAGTCAAAAATTCTCTTTGTAGCCACAATTGGCCGAAGTCATGCACAACCCCATAACAGTACTGACTGTCAGTATATACTGTTATTCTTTTGTTTTTCCCAATTTTGCAGGCTCTTATCAATGCAATTAATTCGGCTACTTGTGCAGACTTCACCCCAAATAAACAGGATGCTTCTTTAATGCTGTCTAAAGTGACTACAGCATAAGCAGCGCTTAGGCCTACAAGTTCGTGTCTCATACATGAGCCATCCACAAAAAACTCCTCATCTTTTACAGGCAAAGGTGTTTCCTTAATGTCTGGGCGGGGTTTAGTACTGAATTCTGTCAGGTCAATGCAGTCATGCTCGTTCTCTCCCTCGGCCTCTACAATCATTGAGTCAGGGAGTAGGGTGGCTGGATTCAGGATATTACACCGAGTAATGACTACATTTGCAGCACCCATGAGAATCCTCTCGTATTTAGTCAGCCGACTAGGGGTGAGATACTGGGTCTTAGTTCGGGTCAGTAAAATTACAACTGCATGAGGAACATACACAGTGACAGGATGTCCCATTACAATGGATTCACTCTGCTCTAGACTTGTGCAAGTTGCAGCTACTGCTTTCAGACACCAAGGTAATCCAGTAGCCACTGGACCCAAAGTGGCAGAAAAATATGCCACTGGGCGTCTAGTCAACCCATGCTCCTGAGTTAGGACTGACAATGCACAATTGTCACGTGTGTCACAGAACAGGGCAAACTCCTTGGAATAGTCAGGCATCCCTAAAGCAGGGGCTGTACACAGACAATCTCGTAATTTAGTAAATGCTGTTAAGCTTTCATCATCCCATTCCACTGGGTCCTTTGCTCCTTTCTTTGTCATTTTTATCAAAGGCTTTGCCAGGACTGCCAATCCCACAATCCATTACCTGCAGTAACCTACAACTCCAAGGAACATTCTGACTTCTTTCTGAGTACGGGGTAACTGCATCTTCTGAATTATTCTGACTCTCTCTGAGGTGACTTTTCTGATGCCTTTTTCTATCTGGTGCCCCAGATATTTCACTGATTTTGAACAGAACTGCAATTTTTCAGGGGCCACCTTATGTCCCTTTTCACCTAGGTGATTCAGTAAAGCAATGGTGTCAATCACACAATCCCTATGACTTTTGGACGCCACCAAGAGGTCGTCGATATATTGCACCAAAACAGACTTTCCAGGTAAGACTAAAGACTCAAGGCACTTTTTCAGGATTTGATTAAAAATAGAGGGGCTTTCTGTGTACCCCTGGGGGACACGATTCCAAACATACACGTGACTGTCGAAAGCAAATGAGAAAAGAAGTTTGCTGTCTGGATGCAATGGGATCGAAAAGAATGCGTGACATAGGTCTATCACGGTGAACCATTCAGCATCCCAGGGAATCTGATACAGGATCACTGCTGGGTTCGGGACAATAGCACAGCAAGGAACCACAATTTTGTTTACCTTTCTCAGGTCCTGCACTACTCTGTATTTGCCACTAGGTTTCTTGATTCCAATTATAGGTGAGTTACACGGACTACTCATCACTTCTTGTATGATGTTGGCTTCTAGCAATTTTTGTATTTCAATGGCAACACCTGCTCTCACTTCTGCACTCATTTTGTATGGCTTGGTATTTGGGTAAACTGCATTTTCTTTCATGGCTATTTGTATGGGGTCTACATTTGCCATTAGTCCTACATCCTTTCCAGTAAAGTCCCATACTTCTGGTTTCACTGTCTTTTGGAGTTCTTCGGGTAAATCTTGTATAGTCATTCGTTTAATTTCTGAGTCAGGTCTGATTAACATTAATTTGTATATGCCATCCTTGTCTGGGGTTTGAATTTCGACGCCTTTTGGTGTGCAAAAGATAGTACAGTTCATTTTGCACAGCAAATCACGTCCCAGCAAGTTTACAGGACTGGTATCACAAACGACAAATCTATTCATTTCTTTAAAGTTTCCTATTGTGATCTCCATGGGCTCGGTAACGGGGGTACTAATCAATTGATTAGATACACCCACTACTTGGATTGCTTCTCCCGAGAGGGGTAGGTTTGGAACGTCCGCTGTTCTCACAGTAGAACGGGTAGCACCAGTGTCCAATAGGAAGGTGACATCATTTCCATCAACCTTTCCTTCAATGTATGGCCCTGACTGGTCTACCGGCAAGGAGGCGCCAAGTACACACTCCTCGTCCTCCCCTCTCAGGCCCCGTCAGTACTGGTCGTCACAGAGAAAAGTGTCATTCAACAGAAACTGCGAAGTTGCTGCATTTCTATTCTCATTGCCTCCCCAGATCTCTATGTCGTCACCCTGCGGTGATTTTCCCTTATAATTCGGCTTTGGCGCTCGGGGCAATTGACTTGCTTTTACCTGTTGCTGGGTCTTTCTTGGTTTTTCATTCTGCGTCTGTGGAATTAAATCAGGGGTTTGGGTATTATCATGCTGTATATATGGACACTCGTCTCTCCAATGCCCAATTTCTCCGCACTGGTGGCAGGGAAATTTCTTTTTAGCTTCCTCTCTGCTCATTTTTACTTTGGGCTTCCCTCCACCCCCAGAGCCTTGGTTTTGGGTATTCTTATTCATTTTATTCAATTGCTTTTCCTGCTGTTCTGCTAGCTTTACTTGTGCCCACATGACTTTCTCCTTCAAGGCCTTTCGCTTTTCTGCCATTTCATCCTCACAGTACTTTGCGTACCGTAGGACCTCATCCATTTTCTTAGACTGCCAACAAATTTTATTATCTTTTATCCACTGGCAAATTTCGGGTCTTAAACCGTTTACAAACCTGTAAATGAAGTGGGTCATGTCCTTCATTCCGATATTATCTATACCACTGTATGTTTTGAACACTTGTAACAGTCTTTCATAGAAGGAGTGTACAGTCTCATCCCTTTCCTGCGTGTTTCTATCTATCTTGGTCCAATCGGTTTCCTTTGCAGGCACCTTTCCCTTTAGGTGTAATATTACCTGATCATATTTTTTCATCACATCATCAGAGGGTGCCCCTGTGTTAGGGTCCCTCAGGTATTCTTCACTAGGCCAACCTATGGCGATCTTACACTCGGTCCATAAATCTACAGGGACCACAATGTCAAAGAACCCATCCAAGTCTTTCCACAGGCATTTTTGCACCTTTACAAACCTTTCCACCTGCCTGTACCAGTCCACAGGCTTCTCTCGTAATTTTGGGAAATCATTTGTAAAGGACACAATATCCTGTCTAGACCATGGAACATGTACATATTTTCCACCTGGCACTTCGCGCATAGGGTATAACTGCTCTGGCTTGTCAGCTTCTTTTAGAACAAACTCTGGGGTCGCTTGTTTGGATCTAGCCTCATCTTTCTTTTTGGCCCATCTCGCTTTCCATTTTTCTACGTCTTTTTGCAACACTGTCAATAACTCTTTGACCTGTGCCTTTTTCCCTGACACATTCAGGTTTTCCAAGTCTTTGTCTGAGAAATCTGCTCTGTATGGTTTTTGCAAAGGTTTTGACTTTGAAATATCTATTCCCATGCTAGCTGCAGTGTCGGTCAGCTTTTCATGGAGTACTCTAGCATTTCGAGTAAGGCTCTTACAGATAAACAGCAGCTCTTCCTCAGAGTAGGTATTTAGTCTGTCTAATCCTACATTTCCTGCCATCAGTTCCTCTATTTCTACTCTCAGTTTGTAGAGATCTAAAGGTTTCGACTGAGGAACTTGTTTTTCTAATTCTCGACTCCATCTCTCGATTTCTTCAGGAGTCACTAGAGTAACGCTCTTAGTACCCGAAGTTGATTCCATTTGAATTTCCCTCGTATTGAAAGGATTATGTCTTTTCTGCATCCTTTTCCCTTTGTCCCTATTGGGTAGATCCAGTAGCGAGACCTCAGACTCGCATTCACTCGTCTGGTCATCTACGATTAAGGGTTCTAGTCTTGGCTGTGCTATGACTGGGGTAATAACTGGAGTTTTTGGACTTCCTTGTCGGTCCCCATACAACGGAACCACTGGTCCAATAGTTACCGGAATTGTCAATGCTTCAGGGCTTGTATTTAACTGGGAGATTTTCTGAATTATCTCAGCTCTCTGCTTTGCTAGAGCCTCTCGCTCCTTTTCCTCCAATAACCTGTCTAAGGATTTTTCATGTAATACCTGCGGGGTTAAAGTTGGAGCATAACTCGGGGCAGTGGGATGTGTCTCACTTGGTCCTTCACCATAATTAGGTTTTGGGAATATAGTTCCTGTGCCTAGGGATCTTGGTTCTTCCTCATACAGAGGTTGTAAGAACGGCATTCCTGAACTTGATGGTCTTGCCTCACCTTCGTAGGGAGGTCTGGGGCAAAAGTCCCTTTCGCGCGGGTATCTCGACTCTCCACTAGCGGGTATTCTTGGGTAAATATCTCTCGTATCTATGGGTCCCAAACTCTCAGTATAGGGAGGTATTTGACAACCCCCTCCCACACTTGCAGACCTGGCCTCTTCCTGGGGAGGAGGTCTTCGGGAATTATCCCCTTCACTGGAAGGTCGGTGTCCTTCATTATAAGGAGGCGGACTTCTTATAAACATATCATCTAATAATTCATCATCCGACTCCCCAATGGGCACCCAATGTCTACATTTTTCGGTCCTCTTCTCCCCTGCAGGAAGACCACCCGCTGGCATCATTGGAAACAGTCCCTCTACAATCATATTCTGTCTCCACTGTTTCATTTTTTTATCTCGGGTCTCCTGTTTCAACTTCGGATAAAATTTAGTTAACCCTTTGTCCATAAGGGGCTTATCCCTTTCAAAAGCCTCGATTTCCCATTCCTCTAGTGCTTCGTACTGTGTTAGTCTAGGTCTGGGATGTAAATCATTCATTCTGGTTCTCAAATTAAATAGAATCCTGCCGTTAAATGTACCTTCTAACGGGAAAGCCAATACTCCGGCATCTTTTGTGTATTCTGCCCAATTTTCCAACCATACACACGAGTGGTACCCTTTATCAAACATCATGAAAGATGCGGGAGTATTCGGTGGCGGAATGACAACACCTTCTCTAGTTCTAATCGGTTTGTCCTTTTTGAAATAATTCTTTACCTTATTTACAAGAGATCATTTTCTCTTATTTCCGTACATAATGCTGGTGTTATGTCCTTTCCACTGATCGTTCTCAAACCCTAAGTATCGAGGATCAGGTCTAATATGCGGTCTGTACGAGTACCACATACAATTTCTACGAGTGACTTTGTTTACAAAATCACTCCCAATCCAAGTGCGTCTCTTATTTTTCGTGCAACCAATGAAATGCACGAATTCAAATAATCTCGACCAATGGGTGCGCGGCCTTTTCGCGAGACAAGTTCTCACGCTTCGGCACTCACCCCTCCTTTACAATTCCAGCTCCGCTACACACACCCGCTGCGTCTACCAATCCCAGCGCGGCACAGAGTGACGTCAGAGCAGCTCCGCAACTGACTCCCTCCTTCACAAGGTAACGGAAACTTTCTTTCTAAAGTGCTAGAGCTTGGTTATTTAACAACAAATACACATTCGCCACTGTACTCAAGTGTCTAGACAGAAAAGGCTTGTTTCACTGCAAGTAAACTTCGATTGTCTACCTTTCACACAATACGGATAGATCTCTTCCGCCTACCCTTCACTCAAGCAATAGGGAACCTGTTACTTCCTTAGACTCATCCACTTTTCTGGGATATATTCTAAGTCCAACGTTTCACCAGCGAACCCCTTTGCTATCACTCAAGCTTCGATGAACCTGCTACTCCTTCCGGTGTGACCCTTACTAGGTTATATCACGCTAGAGGTTTTGCCAGAGAACTCGTTGCTATCATTTATTCAAACATACATTTAGAAAAACCCTAGTTAGTGCTTCCAGTTCTGCCTAACCTGCACCAACTTTCCTAAAGCCAGTGACCTCAAAGCAAGTGGATTCTCTTCACCACTCGCTATTCAATTCCCCGGGGATTCCTAACAAACATTAAACAGTAACTAACGAGTGTGTTAATACATATATCAGTACAATAATAAGAAAAACAATTTAAAACATTTCATAATTTTCCAAAGCAAACATTTCACGTGAGTGATCAGGTCACATAAAATACTTACCCCCTTTTAGCGGCCTTAAAATTTTCTTAGCAGCATCCAACTTATCTAACTTAACTAGTCCTACCTAACTTTAACTAGTCCCTAACCATTACCTCTGCTACCATAAAATTACTGATAGAGATCGTAGGTCACCCGACCAAATAATTTCATCATATAATTTTCGGGCCCATAAATTTCAGTTCAACATATACATTAATCAGGTGACCTCACAATTTCTACTACTAGTAACCCTGATTCCTTCCTATTGATTTAGTGTACCCGACTTACCATCCACTGTTACGGGTACCTATGACCACAATGGATCAGGGAGCTAGCTGTGAAAGAAAGGCAGGCAACACAAATACCAACTTTTGTATTTATAAAATGACCACGGACAACTGAGAAGTTTTAAAAGTTTATCTTAGTAATCAGTTTCTGAGAGCATTAGGCTTACAGTTAAAAGGCAATCGATAATCAAGATAACGAAAAGCACATAACCATACAGGAAAAATATAAGGGTAATCATTTAAGGCTTGTAACCTGGAAAAATAGCGAACACGCTAAGCAGAAATGGAACTTAAGGATGAACACCTATGAACGGGCAAGCTTATGCATGTACTAGATTTACACTAAGGCGACGTATTTCATTAGTGGAAAATTAGGAATCCTAAATGGCTATAGGAAGGGTGAAAAGTGGAACACGCTATAACTCTAACAACGTTAACGTTACTTCAAATCAGATTTCAGGAGAAAATTTATAAACCACATTTATAGTTCATAGACAGTGTGGAAAAATGGGCTCTAAAGGTAGGGTAACATAGGAACATACTATGGAAATAAATGCAATTACTTTCATAAGGTAGTTTTTGCGAAAAGCATGGAAAATTAACGTATGCAAAGGTATGTCTTTATTGAAGCAAAGACAGAAGAATAGAAAGGTGCAGTTTAGAGTTGTCAGCGATATATTTACCTAGAATGGTGTGAAAACCAACCCTGGCCACGGATCAGTCAAGGACAGGAAATACCCCAAGGAAGGATAGTCATCAATGGGACAGCAGGTGCAGAATGGGCACCACAGGACAGGACAGGAAAACCAGATTAGGATCAGGACAGGACCACCAGGACACGACCAGCACCCGCAGTTCGGAAGCAACGCCTGCGCTCCACCATCTCTGCAGCTATCAGTCAGAACCCCGATTGGGTTAGCGAACTCCCCAGCAAAGTGCTCCGCCAGCACATAAGGTTTAGTAAAACCTTAACAGTCTATGGTCAAAATTCGGACAGAGTGCTCCGCAGCACCTCTGTATTTAGTCACCTATTGAGTGCGATGGGTCAGTGACAGGTCAGCTATTCAGACAAGTCGGACAATTTCTCTAGCTCAACCTAGGCTAGTTATACTGTTTTTGGGTCAGTGTACCACCCCCCAATGTTGCAAAGTGTCAGAATCCCTAATTTCGATTGGTCCCAAAGTAGGATAGGTTAACACACCAATCAGAACAAACTCCTACAAGTCTCAATTTACATATTTTGGAACCGCCTAGCAAGTTTGGGGTTCCCATGCGATAATTTGCAGAATACAATGAAAGAATAACATTTGTATCGATTGAGGTACAGTCTAGCTCCATCCTGCTGGGTCGCAGGTCGCATTCACAGGAGCATCTTGACTGTAGCTGCCAGCTGGCGGGGTTCCACCACCCTAGGTTATTTTCCCGCTGCGATATGGACATGCGCAGAAGGGACCTCCAAGATGGTTCACGTCTCATTCAGACCCCCATTTACCGCGGTACATGAAAAGTAAGCGAAAACAAATCAAAACATAGAAGTAAATGATTTCTCTACATACCATGAGTTGCTACTTTATATTTCTTACTATAAAAATATACTATGCAATTATGAATTAGTGCAACAAACAATAACACGAGAGCATCTGCGCAAGCTTCACCACGTTAAGACACCGACAGCCATTTTAGACGCAATACGCATGCGCATATTTTCCCACCACAACTGCAATTACGTCACGTGAGTGTGACTAACGCATGCGCAGTAGAGAATTCCCAAGCGGCGGTCATTTTAAGGACAAGGGTTATTTCGTATTAGTAAAACACATAGGCAAGCGTCACTACTATACACGTACATTCAAAATAAAGGAAATTAGTAAGACGTACAAATTGGATTACAGGGTTATACACGATTCGAGGTTCATGACTCAAGCAAGTCGCGTAATATGCAAAATCTTGCTCTATCAGATTGTTGCTGTCCTCTGTAAGAAAAGGTCTCACTTCCGAACAGCTTCTCACTGTCAACAAGGGGGTCGGAGGGGTGGAATGGGGGAATAGAGGTGCACCACTCATTATCAGTCAGATCAAGTCTCCGATTGGTGTAACATTATTTATGCTCCAATTGGTTCCCAGAGACGGGCACCAGCCGCGGCCGCTGCAGGTAAAAGCTGTGAGGCGGTGGGGCCAGGTGAGGGGGGATTCCGAGAGATGACCACGAGGCAAAATTAAATAAATAAATAATTTCCCCTTGTGGTCGTCTCTCAAAGCCACACCCCCCTGACCTAGTCCCACCTCTCCTACCTGTAGCAGCCGCGGCTGGAGACGACCCTTTGAATGCACACACAGTTGACCATTTCAGTCAAATATTTTTTTTTACTATTTACATCCTTCTATTCCTCGAAATTCTCTTTTGGCTACTTGACTCGAGACAGCACCATCAAGGGCGAGAAGGTCAAAGTCATTGCGAACCAGAAGTCACAACAGATAAAATTCAATGGATTTGAGAATACGAATTCTAAAATGAGGAATACGTGTAGTTTTACCTCCTTATAAATGTTATTGTTTTGCTTCTTCCAGAAACTGACTTTTGATGAGGCCTACCAGAAGCTGGTTCAGACAGCTAAGGAAACATCACACGATGAGGTAGGTATATTCACTCTGTTAATTTATATCCGTGACTAACAGGACTTTCTTGGATTTGCTGATGCACACTTTTCAAAGCACAAACAGGCTTATTTCTTATGTAACGATCCAGCTTCTTAGTAAAAAGTGTTCCTAGCTTCATCCTTCAAACAGTTCTGATTTTTCAGCATTTGTCATTTTGGTAAGACTCTTGCCCCTTGAGTACCATTCACCCAGTTAATTTGGAGGTATATCTGCTAGGGGTAATTTTTTAATGTTTTCCAGCATATAGAATTTCAAAGTTCCACACATTTATTTTGTTGCATATATGACCTAGCAACCGTTGAACCATGATTTCTTTAAATATATTTTCTTTTCTCTGAACTCAATTTCTGGCTTATACTAATATGGAGTTGGCACCAACCGTTTGTCGGTACTGACAGAATTAGTTTCCCTGGTTATAGTGTTGTATTAGAACTTCACAAATGCAATATATCCCTGTATGAGGAAATATTAGAAATAATCGTGAGTTGTTAGCGTCTACGACCCACACAACTGTGTCGTCTTTCTTATAAAGATAATATCCGATATATCCAAGAACAATAATGAACGAGTTGTAAGGTCTTTACCACATACTTTACAGGATTTTAAGTCTCACCCACAGATATAGTTTCCTCATGTGCAATCTAAACATCTGCGACTCGCCCGACTTTCTCCACAAACTCATTTAGATAAAGTCTGATCTATCCTAGACTAGTGATGAACTTGATGTGAGGGGATTAGTGCATACGTGCCATATTTTTCCTCTGTAGCTGATGTGGCATTTGTACAACAAAAATTTGAATCTTTCTGACTTTCTCTTTTACCATTAGAACCCCCATCCTAGTGCTGTGGAAAGCGATGACGCAATCCAGGACATCGTAAGTGGTCATGGTTTCGGATAATAAAATCCAAAAAGCACTTCCCTTCTCAGTGTGGGCTTGGCACACTGGAGAGAATTTACTCAAAGCAGAACACAATTCTATATCTGTTCATTTTGTACCCTATCTCCATTCAAGAAACTGATCAATGCCATTTGTGCTTATTGCCTTCCACCTGCAACCTTTGAAGACTCACTCCTTGAGCTTGATGTTCTCAACTTTCCCCTTTCCATGCATTTCCACTTAAACACTTCATCCACCGTCTGGATAAACAAGTATTGTAAACTTTTCCCAGCTTTTACTGGACTTTGTGGACACTGCTAATTGCACCAAATAATTCCATAACTAGATAATTCTTTGAATGATCGTACAGCGGTCCAATTACTATCAGCTAGAGCAATTACTTGTGGGCGGGTTAACATCACCCCATTTCTCGAAATGTTCTTGTGTCTGCCACCCATGGCTCCTCTCCCAATGTCAACGTGATCAAGGACCATAGAAACTTAGGAATCACATAAATTAGAGCGTTATGGATTTGTGAAAATGAATTTTAAAATGGTATAACTGAATGGCCTACTTTAAAAAACCAAGAGAGTGTCATTGTCATCTAAGCATGCAACAATTCAGTTGATTAGCTGAATGGCCTACTTGCTGCAATACCCTGCTGTCAGGACAAAAGCCCAGGACACTTAGTGGCCTTTGATGTAGAGACTGAGACATGTCGGTAGAACATGAGGGTGTGGGGAAGACAATTTACCCAGGTGCACCCCATTATTGCACATTTTTAACCATACAAAGGACATCAACAATAGAGGGGAAACTGGATGTTCCTATCATTTATCTTCCACTCATGCTCTTTACAGTGGCGGCTCGCTATGGGAGTGCTGCGGGGTGGTGAGGCGGGTGAGGGAAGGGCTGGTTGGGGGGGTAGTGCAGTCCGACATATGACGGACTGGGGTAAGGTAAGTAATTAAATAAATGAAACAATTTACCTTGCGCGTGCTGCATCGCCAACTTAGCGATGCAGCGTGCGTAAGGTAAATTCGTTTATTTATTTAATTACTTACCTTACTCCTGTCCGTCGTATGTCAGACTGCACTAACACCCACCCAGCCCCTCCCCCACCCCACTGCCGAACAGCACTGCCATGGCGAGCCGCTGCTGCTTTTGAAGTGTTTCATTCCACACTATACCTGTGTATGTTGGTTTTTAATTAGAGACTGTATCCTTTACTCCTTTTGAGAAAATGTTGTCTTTTACGTGGATCTGGCCTTATCTAAATAAAGGTGTCACTGCCGTCATGTGTTTTATGGAGACTATAATTGCACTTGTGAGAACTCTACATTAATTTTCATAGTTTGTCATTCATAACAATTCTTTCTGACATTTTCTTTTGCCTTTAGAGTCTGCCTCCAAGTGCAGTGGATGGTGAAGAAGTCACAAAGGTCGCAGTAAGTAGTTTTATCCTCGAATATATACTTCTCTTATGATAACAGTATAATACGTTTCCCAGTTCTTTGAAACTAAATTCCGTCAGCTTAGACTTAACAAAAGTAGAATTATTTTATAGAATTGTTTATATTGTAAAGTATCTCCAGTTAAAAAGTGAATCAATGTAATTTGTGTTCATTTTCTTCCTCTTCTCATCCTAAAAGACGCTGACTGCTTTAGCTCTTGATCTAAATCTCTCAATCTCTGCCTTTTCACTTGTATATTTTATCACCGCACCTTTTCTAGAAATCTGTTATTTTCAGCAACGACTTATATACTGTAGTATACCAAATTATGATGGATAGAACGCTTGAATTAATTTCAGCTATTGTTAATTACACGGGGCTGAGTATTAGCCAATCGTTATTTAGCATATCACTGGGTTTAATCTGAATTAGCATGGTGGTACAAAAGAATGATGGGTTGGAATGCCACACCAAGCGACTGCCAGTGGTTAGACTAATTGCAATAATTCCTTCCGTCATCTTTTATGTTATGTATATACTGTTACAATTTTTAGACTACTCATACACCTGTCCATTTCCCATCACCCAAATGTACTTCTTGTGGAGGTATTCCCATAGCTCGATTTCTTAAAACTATTTTCTGACTTGCTCTTATGACTCCATCCCCAATGTAAGGAGGTACGGGGCATTAGAAACACAGTGACCACATCAGATAAACTTCAATGATTTGTGAAATCCAAATGCCAAATTACCCCACATATAATTTTATTTTGTTGTAAAGTTAGTTCTTTTTTTGTTTCTTCCAGTTACCTACAACAAATATTGCTGACCAGAAGATGGATCAGCCAATTGAGGAAAAATCATTTGAAGAGGTTAGTATAATCAGTCTGTTGATATGTGTTTGTGAAAAGCTGAAGAAAATCCTGTTTGGCACTGATTTGCTCATGCTTACCATGCTAAGAGGGAACTAGAGATACCCCTTGCCCATTCTCAATGAGAGACAAGGGCCTGGTTCCAAGGTTAGATTTTCCACACTCACGACAGTCATTGTTTTGCTGAGGCACACATTTCAGAGTCATTTAAGACTAAAATATTGTGCACAGACTTTGGTACTTAGTATGATCTGTTCCCGACTATTCCCTTCACACGTTCATCCCTCTGTTCTCTGATATAGGCAGCCATTATTAATTCTTTATGACTCTTGCTCCTTTAGTCAAGTCCACTCCTCAGACATGAAGTACCAACTCTCCAAGGTCCTTTTTCGTCTTTTCCATTATGCAGCCTTTTGAACACATTCCCTTCCACATATTTATATATAAATCATCCCTGCCATTGAACTTTGATTCTTGAATATGTATTTGCTGTTGCGTAAACCCAGTTTAAAATATTTTGCCATAGTATATTTACGATTGCACATTATGGGTAATGAGTTAATAGTGGTGTTCAGTTTGTTTACTGTGCCTCCTAAAATTCATTTAGGGATTCATGAAAAATGACCTCCAAAACCACACATTAGTAACAAAATGCCCACCCAAGGTATCCAAGGTATGAACATATTCATAGCTTAGAATGGGGAGTTCCATGGAGAGGTTGTGCTTTTCTGACATTTAAAAGTGTTTAATTTCGGGCTCACCCTGAAAAGCACATCCACTTAAGAGCACTCACTCTTTTTATTCCTGCGTCCAGTGTACTACCACAGAATCCATTTTGGAGATGATACTTCCTCCCAGCAGAACCCTATCATAGTACTGCCAAACTGCAGCCTAGTCAGGTGTGTTACACTGGGGAGGTCGTCCACTGACCTGCCTAAATTACCCACCTGACGCTAGGCGACGGGGAGTGACTACCACCCTCTGCAGGGTGCTGGAAGGTGACTTCCTTCGGGCCTCAAGCCTACTTCCTGTGACCTGAGTAGGCCTTGAAGCAGTGAGATCTTGGCGTTTGTCAAGGGGGGTGGAGTGGTACAGTAAGGTGAGAGGCTAACCATCTGGGTTTGGGAGCTGCCGAGGCTACCGTAGTCTTGTGGCCGCAGCTGGGGTGCACAGGGGCTGCTGTGGCATGATGACTCGTTGCAAGGTGTGCGGAACACTGTGTGATCACCTGCCTCAACACAGGGGACTTGGATCGAGTCAACTGTCCCGTGGCACTGCGGGCTGTACCCGCGCTTATAGGTGAGCCATCCCAATGCCACTACAGTAACACTAATTAACAACAAGGGGTGGTGATGGACAGAGTCTCTGAATTAAGCAGAAAACTCACCCAGTCAAGAGATCAGGGCTAGATCCAACACCGTTTTTTAGCTTACTGCATCATCCCAGTTTCAGAACCTGGCTGTATGCAAATTAGTCTGTTCCTGTCCCAGTGCATGATGGGAACAGGGCAAACCAAACTACAAAGCCAATTCTTACACTGGAAAGGATACAAGCTACCGGGGACCGGTTTCTGGCATTTCAGCCTCTTCGGCCCGGCTTGCTTGAATCCTGATGGTGCAGTGAGCAAGGGACTCATGTCTGAGCATACCCTTCCACGCTTAGGGTGGACAAAATAATTAACAACAAGGGGTGGTGATGGACAGAGTCTCTGAATTAAGCAGAAAACTCTCACCCAGTCAAGAGATCAGGGCTAGATCCAACACCGTTTTTTAGCTCACTGCATCATCCCAGTTTCAGAACCTGGCTGTATGCAAATTAGTCTGTTCCTGTCCCAGTGCATGATGGGAACAGGGCAAACCAAACTACAAAGCCAATTCTTACACTGGAAAGGATACAAGCTACCGGGGACCGGTTTCTGGCATTTCAGCCTCTTCGGCCCGGCTTGCTTGAATCCTGATGGTGCAGTGAGCAAGGGACTCATGTCTGAGCATACCCTTCCACGCTTAGGGTGGACAAAATAATTAACAACAAGGGGTGGTGCAATGAGCTAAAAAACGGTGTTGGATCTAGCCCTGATCTCTTGACTGGGTGAGAGTACTCTGCTTAATTCAGAGACTCTGTCCATCACCACCCCTTGTTGTAAATTATTTTGTCCACCCTAAGCGTGGAAGGGTATACTCAGATGTGAGTCCCTTGCTCATTGCACCATTAGGATTCAAGCAAGCCGGGCCGAAGACGCCTGAAATGGCAGAAACCGGTCCCCGGAAGCTTGTTTCCTTCCCAGTGTAAGAATTGGCTTTTGTAGTCTGGTCTGCCCTGTTCCCATGATGCACTGGGCCAGGGACAGACTAATTTGCATACAGCCAGGTTCTGAAACTGGGATGGTGCAATGAGCTAAAAAACGGTGTTGGATCTAGCCCTGATCTCTTGACTGGGTGAGAGTACTCTGCTTAATTCAGAGACTCTGTCCATCACCACCCCTTGTTGTAAATTATTTTGTCCACCCTAAGCGTGGAAGGGTATACTCAGATGTGAGTCCCTTGCTCATTGCACCATCAGGATTCAAGCAAGCCGGGCCGAAGACGCCTGAAATGGCAGAAACCGGTCCCCGGAAGCTTGTTTCCTTCCCAGTGTAAGAATTGGCTTTTGTAGTCTGGTCTGCCCTGTTCCCATGATGCACTGGGCCAGGGACAGACTAATTTGCATACAGCCAGGTTCTGAAACTGGGATGGTGCAATGAGCTAAAAAACGGTGTTGGATCTAGCCCTGATCTCTTGACTGGGTGAGAGTACTCTGCTTAATTCAGAGACTCTGTCCATCACCACCCCTTGTTGTAAATTATTTTGTCCACCCTAAGCGTGGAAGGGTATACTCAGATGTGAGTCCCTTGCTCATTGCACCATCAGGATTCAAGCAAGCCGGGCCGAAGACGCCTGAAATGGCAGAAACCGGTCCCCGGAAGCTTGTTTCCTTCCCAGTGTAAGAATTGGCTTTTGTAGTCTGGTCTGCCCTGTTCCCATGATGCACTGGGCCAGGGACAGACTAATTTGCATACAGCCAGGTTCTGAAACTGGGATGGTGCAATGAGCTAAAAAACGGTGTTGGATCTAGCCCTGATCTCTTGACTGGGTGAGAGTACTCTGCTTAATTCAGAGACTCTGTCCATCACCACCCCTTGTTGTAAATTATTTTGTCCACCCTAAGCGTGGAAGGGTATACTCAGATGTGAGTCCCTTGCTCATTGCACCATCAGGATTCAAGCAAGCCTGGCCGAAGACGCCTGAAATGGCAGAAACCGGTCCCCGGAAGCTTGTTTCCTTCCCAGTGTAAGAATTGGCTTTTGTAGTCTGGTCTGCCCTGTTCCCATGATGCACTGGGCCAGGGACAGACTAATTTGCATACAGCCAGGTTCTGAAACTGGGATGGTGCAATGAGCTAAAAAACGGTGTTGGATCTAGCCCTGATCTCTTGACTGGGTGAGAGTACTCTGCTTAATTCAGAGACTCTGTCCATCACCACCCCTTGTTGTAAACTACAGTAACACTAGCACTGTGGAACGTGCTGTCTCCTAGAGTTTATACCCTAATATCACTCTATAGATTGTTTGGATTATTCATCATCATGTTCAACTGTGATTTAACACAGTAGACCCCTTGAGATCTGGGTTTGTCCCCCTCAATATTCTCCTGACAAATCTTGGACTGCAGGACTTGCTCCGGCACTCCGACTTCTGGCACAGGCGCTGAATGCTCCATTTTCTTACCAGCCCGCAGCATACCAAATGGATAAAACTGATCATCAGCAGTCCATGACCAGTTTTTGAAGGGAAATAAAACCAGCAGCAAAAAGTGATGATGAGGATGGCGCCTCTCTCTCTAAGGTCGAAGGGAGCACAAATAAAAGCTCCCCAGATATCTGTACCTTGCGCCTAAATATGCAAAGTAGTCTGCAGGAAACAAATAAAAAAAAGTATACACTTATATCGCAAGCTTTCTTCTTGCAGCACCACATGGACAGAGCTGGTGAACATAAATATGGCGCAGAACTTGACATATCTGAATTGGGGGACGGCCCTGCTGTATACTTCAAAATGCATCAGTACCTTGAAAAACGTCTTGATGGGAGTACTAGTCATTAAACATAACACTCACCAAACAAAAAGATCTCGATCCAAGGTCACTCCACAATGATATGCACATTCTGTAAGTCCAGGATTCCATGACTGTTGGACTGATGGAACTGTTTGTAGGAGAGATGCTCCACATTCTTGTTTGGCATAGACAACCTATCATCTGTGTCCCTAGTTGAAAGGGTGCTTCGATCCCTGGTGTTTTCCCTCTTCCACCAGCACCATCTAAACCTATCATAGCGCGTGTGCTAAATTCTAGGGTCCGGCACGCTATTTTTCAGCTGTCAATTGCTGTTCAAAATTCACAGCAGGCCTTCCTTACATCCTTATATGCCAGAGACATAATACTGTAAAAGGTGTATCTTGTGGTTAACCAAAACCCTGTTCTAAGAGAGATAATTAAATCTGGACAATTCTTTGGACTTCAAATTAACTGGGATAAGTCTATGGTGGTCCACTGACGTGCACTGTATCCCAACAAATTATAAACCTCCCCATTTTTTGGTGTCATAATCCAACACTTAATCTCGGTAAACATATATACCAAGACTCTGCACTAGTTTTACATGCTAACTATGGCCCAACACTCCACAAACTCCAGCAGCAGACACAACACTAGGCTACTCTCATTCTTTCTCTGTCATAGCAGGTGTTTCCTGCCCAGACTGCTTTACCTACTTGTAATTGCCCCACTGCCCCTTACAAACACCTTTTTCAGCTCAATCTGATTCATTCCTATTACTTTTGCATGGGCCAACAAACAGGCTAGAATACGTTGAGCCATGCTGATACAACCTTACTCCAGGGATGGAATGGCCACCCACAATTTAGAGTATTATTACTTCATCTCCCAATGCAAATATTTCTTTCACTGGATTCACCCAGCATTTTATCTTTCCTAACATACTCACTAGAAAGATATAGCAGGAGCCACTCCTTTGATCTAATGTATGAGGGCCCTACAGTACCATTACTCTATTGTATAGTAGTTGGTAAGTGATTCCCATTTGGGAGGTGAGTAAGCCACAGCCACATGATAAAATAAATACTTTTTGATTACAAATGCTAAACATCCTATATTACAGGTCTTGAAATTCGTCAATTCATTAGGTAAGCATTCTACATTTTTCAATGAAGTAGATTAATCATCTATTTGTATATAAAATCATCTTGAAGATCTGCACAGCCAACACACGTTTCGCCGCTTCCTATGCGCAGGCCTGAGGTCTGTTCAAGGCTTTCCTGTGTCAATGATTCGTGCTGTCTTCCGTAAGAAAAAGTCTCCCTTCCGAACAGCTTCTCACTGTCAACAAGGGGGTCGGAGGGGTTGAATGGGGGAATAGAGGTACACCACTCATTATCAGTCAGATCAAGTCTCCGATTGGTCTAACATTATTTATGCTCCAATTGGTTCCCAGAGACGGGCACCAGCCGCGGCCACTGCAGGTAAAAGCTGTGAGGCGTTGGGGCAAGGTGAGGGGGGATTCCGAGAGATGAACACAAGGCAAAATTAAATAAATAAATAATTTCCCCTTGTGGTCATCTCTCAAAGCCACACCCCCCTCACCTAGTCCCACCTCTCCTACCTGTAGCAGCCGCGGCTGGAGACGACCCTTTGAATGCACACACAGTTGACCATTTCAGTCAAATATTTTTTTTTACTATTTACATCCTTCTATTCCTCGAAATTCTCTTTTGGCTACTTGACTCGAGACTGCACCATCAAGGGCGAGAAGGTCAAAGTCATTGGGAACCAGAAGTCACAACAGATAGAATTCAATGGATTCTATAATGAGGAACACGTGTAGTTTTACCTCCTTATAAATGTTATTGTTTTGCTTCTTCCAGAAACTGACTTTTGATGAGGCCTACCAGAAGCTGGTTCAGACAGCTAAGGAAACGTCACACGATGAGGTAAGTATATTCACTCTGTTAATATATACCCGTGACTAACAGGACTTTCTTGGATTTGCTGATGCACACTTTTCAAAGCACAAACAGGCGTATTTCTCATGTAACGATCCAGCTTCTTAGTAAAAAGTGTTCCAGGCTTTCCACTTCAGTTATCTATTCATCCTTCAAACAGTTCTGATTTTTCAGCATTTGTCATTTTGGTAAGACTCTTGCCCCTCGAGTACCATTCACCCAGTTAATTTGGAGGTATATCTGCTAGGGGTCATTTGTAATGTTTTCCAGCATATAGGATTTCAAAGTTCCACACATTTATTTTGTTGCATATATGACCTAGCAACCGTTGAACCATGATTTCTTTAAATATATTTTCTTTTCTCTGAACTCAATTTCTGGCTCATACTAATATGGAGTCGGCACCAACCGTTTGTCGGTGCTGACAGAATTCGTTTCCCTGGTTATAGTGTTGTAGTAGAACTTCACAAATGCAATATATCCCTGTATGAGAAAATATAAGAAATAATCGTGAGTTGTTAGCGTCTACGACCCATACAACTGTGTCGTCTTTCTTATAAAGATAATATCCGATATATCCAAGAACAATAATGAACGAGTTGTAAGGTCTTTACCACATACTTTACAGGATTTTAAGTCTCACCCACAGATATAGTTTCCTCATGTGCAATCTAAACATCTGCGACTCGCCCGACTTTCTCCTCAAACTCATTTAGATAAAGTCCGATCTCTCCTAGACTAGTGCTGAACTTCATGGGAGGGGATTAGTGCATACGTGCCATGTTTTTCCTCTGTAACTGATGTGGCATTTGTACAACAAAAATTAGATTCTTTCTGACTTTCTCTTTTACCATTAGAACCCCCATCCTAGTGCTGTGGAAAGCGATGACGCAATCCAGGACATCGTAAGTAGTCATGGTTTCGGATAATAAAATCCAAAAAGCTCTTCCCTTCTCAGTGTGGGCTTGGCACACTGGAGAGAATTTACCCAAAGCAGAACGCAATTCAATATCTGTTCATTTTGTACCCTATCTCCATTCAAGAAACTGATCAATGTCATTTGTGCTTATTGCCTTCCACATGCAACCTTTGAAGACTCACTCCTTGAGCTTCATGTTCTCAACTTTCCCCCTTTCCATGCATTTCCACTTAAACACTTCATCCACCGTCTGTATAAACAAGTATTGTAAACTTTTCCCAGCTTTTACTCGTCTTTGTGGACACTGCTAATTTCACCCAAAAATTCCATAACTAGATAATTCTTTGAATGATCGTACAGCGGTCCATTTACTATCAGCTAGAGCAATTTCTTGTGGGAGGGTTAACATCAACCCATTTCTCGAAATTTACTTGTGTCTGCCACCCATGGCTCCTCTCCTAATGTCAACGTGATCAAGGACCATAGAAACTTAGGAATCACATAATTTAGAGCGTTATGGATTTGTGAAAATGAATTTTAAAATGGTATACCTCAATGGCCTACTTTAAAAAACCAAGAGAGTGTCACTGTCATCTAAGCATGCAACAATTGAGGTGATTAACTGAATGGCCTACTTGCTGCAATACCCTGCTGTCAGGACAAAATCCCAGGACACTTAGTGGCCTTTGATGTAGAGACTGAGACATGTCGGTAGAACATGAGGGTGTGGGGAAGACAATTTACCCAGGTGCACCCCATTATTGCACATTTTTAACCATACAAAGGACATCAACAATAGAGGGGAAACTGGATGTTCCTATCGTTTATCTTCCACTCATGCTCTTTACAGTGGCGGCTCGCCATGGGAGTGCTGCGGGGTGGTGAGGCGGGTGAGGGAAGGGCTGGTTGGGGGGTTAGTGCAGTCCGACATATGACGGACAGGGGTAAGGTAAGTAATTAAATAAATAAAACAATTTACCTTGCGCGTGCTGCATCGCCAACTTGGCGATGCAGCGTGCGTAAGGTAAATTCTTTTATTTATTTAATTACTTACCTTACTCCTGTCCGTCGTATGTCGGACTGCACTAACACCCACCCAGCCTCTCCCCCACCCTCCCCACTGCCGAACAGCACTGCCACAGCGAGCCGCTGCTGCTTTTGAAGTGTTTCATTCTACACTATACCTGTGTATGTTGGTTTTTAATTAGAGACTGTATCCTTTACTCCTTTTGAGAAAATGTTGTCTTTTACGTGGATCTGGCCTTATCTAAATAAAGGTGTCACTGCCGTCATGTGTTTTATGGAGACTATAATTGCACTTGTGAGAACTCTACATTAATTTTCATAGTTTGTCATTCATAACAATTCTTTCTGACATTTTCTTTTGCCTTTAGAGTCTGCCTCCAAGTGCAGTGGATGGTGAAGAAGTCACAAAGGTCGCAGTAAGTAGTTTTATCCTCGAATATATACTTCTCTTATGATAACAGTATAAAACGTTTCCCAGGTCTTTGAAACTAAATTCCGTCAGCTTAGACTTCCCAAAAGTAGAATTATTTTCTAGAATTGTTTATATTGTAAAGTATCTCCAGTTAAAAAGCGACTCAATGTAATTTGTGCTTATTTTCTTCCTTTTCTCATCCTAAAAGACGCTGACTGCTTTAGCTCTTGATCTAAATCTCTCAATCTCTGCCTCTTCACTTGTATATTTTATCACCGCACCTTTTCTAGAAATCTGTTATTTTCAGCAACGATTTATATACTGTAGTATACAAAATTATGATGGATAGAACGCTTGAATTAATTTCAGCTATTGTTAATTACTCGGGGCTGAGTATTAGCCAAACGTTATTTAGCATATCACTGGGTTTAATCTGAATAAGCATGGTGGACAAAAGAATGATGGGATGGAATGCTAAACCAAGCGACTGCCAGTGGTTAGACGAATTGCAATCATTCCTTCCATCATCTTTTATGTTATGTACATACTGTTACACTTTTTATACTACTCATACACCTGTCCATTTCCCATCACCCAAATGTACTTCTTGTGGAGGTATTTCCATAGCTCGATTTC
The DNA here is from genome assembly GCF_964261635.1 of Lissotriton helveticus. Lineage (NCBI taxonomy): Eukaryota > Metazoa > Chordata > Amphibia > Caudata > Salamandridae > Lissotriton > Lissotriton helveticus. The sequence continues at coordinate 275,035,227 of NC_136062.1, forward strand.
TTAAAATTATTTTTTGCACTTATGACTCCATCCCCAATGTAAGGAGGTACGGGGCATTAGAAACACAGTGACCACATCAGATAAACTTCAATGATTTGTGAAATCCAAATGCCAAATTACCCCACGCATAAGTTTATTTTGTTGTAAATGTTAGTTCTTTTTATGTTTCTTCCAGTTACCTACAACAAATATTGCTGACCAGAAGATGGATCAGCCAATTGAGGAAAAATCATTTGAAGAGGTTAGTATATTCAGTCTGTTGATATGTGTTTGTGAAAAGCTGAAGAATATCCTGTTTGGCACTGATTTGCTCATGCTTACCATGCTAAGAGGGAACTAGAGATACCCTTTGCCCATTATCAGTGAGAGATGAGGGCCTGGTTCCAAAGTTAGATTTTCCACACTCACGACCATCATTGTTTTGCTGAGGCACACATTTCAGAGTCATTTACGACTAAAATGTTGTGCACAGACTTTGGTACTTAGTATGATCTGTTCCCGGCAATTCCCTTCACACGTTCATCCCTCTGTTCTCTGATTTATGCAGCCATTATTAATTCTTTATGACTCTTGCTCTTTTAGTCAAGTCCACTCCACAGACATGAATTACCATCTCTCCAAGGTCCTTTTTCGTCTTTTCCATGATTTAGCCTTTTGAACACATTCCCTTCCACATATATATATATAAATCATCCCTGCCATTGAACTTTGATTCTTGAATATGTATTTGCTGTTGCGTAAACCCAGTTTAAAATATTTTGCCATAGTATATTTACGATTGCACATTATGGGTAATGAGTTAATAGTGATGTTCAGTTTGTTTACTGTGCCTCCTAAAATTCATTTAGGGATTCATGAAAAAACCTCCAAAACCACACATTAGTAACAGAATGCCCACCCAAGGTATCCAAGGTATGAACATATTCATAGCTTAGAATGGGGAGTTCCATGGAGAGGTTGTGCTTTTCTGACATTTCAAAGTGTTTAATTTCGGGCTCACCCTTAAAAGCACATCCACTTAAGAGCACTCACTCTTTTTATTCCTGAGTCCAGTGTGGTACCACAGAATCCATTTTGGAGATGATACTTCCTCCTAGCAGAACCCTGTCATAGTACTGCCAAACTTCAGCCTAGTCAGGTGTGTTACACTGGGGAGGTCGTCCATTGACCTGCCTCAATCACCCACCTGATGCTAGGCGACGGGGAGTGACTACCACCCTCTGCAGAGTGCTGGAAGATGACTTCCTGCAGGCCTCAAGCCTACTTTCTGGGACCTGAGTAGGCCTAGCAGCAGTGAGATATTGGCGTCTGTCATGGGGGGTGGAGTGGTACAGCAAGGTGAGAGGCTGACCCTCCGGGTTTGGGTGCTGCTGTAGCTACCGTAGTTTTGTGGCCGTAGCTGGGGTGCACAGAGGCTGCTGTGGCATGATGACTCGCTGCAAGGTGGGCGGACCACTGTGTGATCACCTGCCTTAACACAGGGGACTTGGATCGAGCCAACTGTCCCGTGGCACTGCAGGCTGTACCCGCGCTTATAGGTGAGCCATCCCAGCACCACTACAGTAACACTAGCACTGTGGAACATTCTTTGGCATAGAGTTTATACCCTAATATCACTCTATACATTATCTGAAAGAACCAGGTTAGTATTAGATTCCTTACCTCAGAATATCCCCAGGCATCACACTGGATCCAGAAACTTTTGCATAGCAGTACCCCTGCGCGTCGGTAGGCGTCGTCTGCGGCTCCGCGTCCGTCGTCGGCATCGGTGACGCCGGGATGACGTCGCCGGAGTACTTAGACGCCGCGCTCGCACGCTGACGTCAGTACTTCTTTTTTCCGCGCCAGCAAGCACAGATCCGGAAAAAGTGGTACCACTTAGTCTATTTTTGACTACATTTTTTCGATCATTTTTGATACTTTTCGAAGTCTAACGACTCTGACGGTGCCGGTAGGGATGCCCGGGTTTAAGCCCTGCGCCGACTGCAACCTACTGATGTCGGTTACGGACCCCCATCGCCGGTGTCTTCATTGCCTGGGCCTCGACCACGACGACAAAGCCTGCTCCGACGTCTAAAGCTAAGCGGGAGTGGTCCCGCAAGCGAATCGAGCTCCGGCAGTCGGCCCCGCGCCGCTCAAGGTCCCGGTCCGCGAGGAGGTCGAGTGACCGGTTGCGGGGTCGGAGCCACCATGTCTCCGGGAGTCGTCTTCGGGCTCGAAGTCCTCAGGTAAGCACAAGAAGTCAAAGAGATATCATCACCCTTCTGACTCCCCCGGGCGCTCGTGTGATGTGGCAGGGGGTTTGGGCGACACGGCCCACGTGGCTCTGTCGGAGCCGCGGGCGTTGCGGCCTGCATCATACCCGTCGGTCCCTGGGCAGAACGCGACACCGAAGGAGAGTGAGGCCTTCCTCACGGCCATTAGGTCGCTCACTCCTCCGTCGGGCTCCGCAGCGCCTTCGGGCCAAGCGGCCCCGACTGGGGGCCCCAGCGGGTTGAGCGCTTTGGCCCCTACGCCGCCGGTTGCTTCGGTCCCGACGCCGCTGGTGACTTCGGTCCCAGCGACGCAGGCCCCCACAGGATCGGGTCCGGATCTGGGTCGTCGCCGGTCGACCTTACGACCTTTCCGGCACCGGCCCCCAGGGTGTCGCCGCCTCCAGAGCCGTCCCCGATCCCTCCCTCAATTCGGGTCTCAACGCCGATGGGAGATTTCTACTTCTATGACCCGACCCCATCCTTTGGTCCTGAGTCTCAGGTGATGGGTGGCGAGGCGGATTGTGAGGGGTCTGAGGACCCTCTAGCACAGGAGTGTCAGTCTTATCAGGACTGGGCAGGTGAGCTAGGGGAGGCCAGTGGTCTGGACACCTCGCCGAAAACTGGCTTTATCTCCCCTCCTAGCGTGGCTACGGAGGAGGGGGCTTCTTACAGTGTGGTGCTGACGCGGGCGGCCAAGGCCCTGGGCCTGGAGCTCCCCGTCGCGGCCGTGAGGACTAACCTCTTCACTGAGGTCCTTAAACCATAGGCAAGCTCGGCCGAGCCTCTGCTGCCGTTAATGAGGCCTTGTCTGACGTTCTTTTTGGCACTTGGTCCAAGCCCAGTACAGGTCAGCCTGTAGATAGGAACGTGGCCAGACGCCACCGCCCGGCTCCGGGCGACCCTTGCTTCCTGTCCACCCACCCCAACCCCAAGAGCCTGGTCATCCAGGCCTCTAACTCCCAGACCGCATTCCCGACGGCTCCCCCCGATCGGGAATCCAAGAGGTACAAGCAATACGGGAAAAATGTATTCTCCTCCCTGAGTTTAGGGCTGCGGTCAGTCAACACCGCGTGCCTCTTGGGCCGTTACACCCACTCTCAGTGGGACACGGTCGCGGACGTGCTGCCACAAGGTCCGGTGGAAGTCCAGACTAAACTCACCCAAGACCTTGCGGAGGGTCGAGATGCAGCACGGTACTCCATCCGGTGTGGGCTGGATACCACGGACTCACTGGGCAGAGTGATGGCAACGACGGTGGTGATTCGTTGCCACGCCTGGTTGGGGCCCGCCAACTTTTCGGCTGATGTCCAAAACACCCTTATGGACATGCCGTTTGATGGCCATCGCCTCTTTGGCGAAAAAGCAGACCATGCGCTTCAGCACTTTAAGTACTCCAGGGCTACGGCCAAGTCCTTGGGCCTGTCGGCCCGTGCCAGCAAACGGCTGCTTTTCGCTCCTTTCATGGCCAAGGAAGGGGCACCCCCACACTTCCTGCCAGCCACGTACTGCAGACTACGGTCCAGCGCGGTGGTGGACGTGGAAACCGCTGTGTCGGCAGTTGGGGACAACGGGGAGGCCAGTGCACACCTGCCCCTGCAGTATACGCCTCAAAACCCTTCTAGTCCGAGTTTTCAGGCCCATGTGACACCAGTGGGGGGCAGGGTTTGCCATCACCACCTCCACTGGCGCACTGTCACATCAGACAGGTGGGTGCTGCAAATCGTCCAAAGGGGCTACTCCCCTTCGATGCGACCCCTCCAGCCATGCCACCACAGTACCACCGCGTGACGGGGGATCACTTGACACTTCTACGAGAGGAAGTTATGGCCCTCTTGGCCAAGGGGGTCATCGAGCGCGTTCCTGGGCCAGAAGTAGGGTGTGGTTGTGACTCCCATTACTCTCTGTTTCCCAAGAAGAGCAAAGCTGGCCTACGCCCTATCTTGGACCTGCGGAACGTCAACAGCTTCCTACGGCAGGAGAAGTTCAAGATGCTGACACTGGCTCAGGTCCTAGCTGCCCTGGGCCCAGGAGAGTGGATGGTAGTGTTGGACTTGTAGGATGCTTATTTTTATATCCCCGTCCTGCCGGCCCACCGGCGTTACCTGCGGTTCGCGGTAGGCCACGACCACTTTCAAATTACCGTGCTCCCCTTTGGCATTACCAGCGCCCCACGGGTGTTCCGAAAGTGATGGCGGTGGTCGCATCTCATCTGCGCAGGTTAGGGGTTTCAGTCTTTCCCTGCCTCGACGACTGGTTGTTGAAGGCGGGCTCGCCCCAGACAGTCGTCAGCCACCTCCAGACTAAGTCCGACCTCCTGCACCTGCTGGGGTTCTCCATCATTGTGCCGAAGTCGCACCTGTGTCCCTCTCAGAAGCTCCTCTTCATCGGAGCGGTTTTGGACTTGGCGCAGTTTCGAGTTTATCCTCCCGAGCAGCAGGTTCGGGATATTCAGGCTCTGATTCCGATCTTTCAGCCGTTATCCCGAGTATCGGTCAGGTTGACGCTGCACCTTCTGGGGCTGATGGCTTCCTGCATCCTTCTGGTGCATCACGCCAGGTGGTGGATGCGGGCTCTGCAGTGGGACCTGCAGTTTCAGTGGGCCCAGCATCAGGGCAACTTGTCCGACCATGTCTTGATCTCGGAGGGCACTGAAAGACAGTTGCAGTGGTGGCTCACGGACCGCGATTGGGTCAGCGGCAGATCCCTTTCCCTACCACAACCGGAGCACGTAGTTGTGATGGACATGTCCCTTCAGGGCTGGGGAGGCCACATGGGAGAGGCGGAGATCAGAGGTCTCTGGTCTCCGGCGGAGTCCAGGCTCCACATCAACCTTCTGGAGCTGCGGGCGATCCGGCTTGCACTGAAGGCATTCCTCCCCTCTGTCCGGGTGAGTGTAGTGCAGGTGTTCACGGACAGCACCACCGCCATGTGGTACTGCAACAAACAGGGCGGGGTGGGGTCGTGGACCCTGTGCCAGGATGCTCTCCGCCTCTGGCAGTGGATGGAACATCAGGGCGTGACTCTGGTGGTTCAACACCTGGCAGGTTCCCTGAACACCAGGGCGGACGAACTCAGCCGTCCGTGCATGATGGATCTCGAATGGCGTCTGAACTCGGACGTGGCGCAAGGCCTCTTTCAGCAGTGGGGAGAGACTTGGTTAGATCTATTCGCCACAGAAGAGAACGCGCAATGTCATCAGTTCTGCGCGTTATAATTTCCAAGGCGGAACTCGCTCGGAGACGCTTTTCGTCGCGAGTGGAGCTGCGGTCTGTTGTACGCTTTTCCCGCCTATACCACTTCTGCTCAGAGTGCTGAAGAAGATCAGATGCGACCGGGCCAAAGTTATCCTTGTGGCTCCGGACTGGGCACGAAGATACTGGTATCCCGAGCTACTCAGCATGTCTGTCGATCCCCCGATTCGTCTGCCTCTGCAGGAGGACCTTCTGTCGCAGCAGCAGGGGACAGTCCTCCACCCGAACCTGTCCAGTCACCACCTCTTTGCTTGGAGATTGAGCGGCCATTTGACTTGCCTCCTGAAGTTTGTGATGTGATTCAGGCAGCCAGGCATCCCTCCACAAAGTCGGTATATGCCTGCAGGTGGAACAAGTTTGTGGCATGGTGCACAGCAAAGGCTGTGGTTCCCCTATCTGCCCCTCTTTCTGAGGTTCTCCTCTTCCTTCTTTCTCTTGCCCAGCAGGCTCTGCTCTGGGCACTATCAAGGGCTACATTTCTGCCCTTTCCACCTTCTTAAGGCTACCTGATCAGCCTTCCTTGTTCAAGTCCCCGGTTGTTAATAGGTTCTTGAAGGTCATCACTCATATGTTCCCCCCTGTTCCTGTCGTGATGCCTCAGTGGGACTTGAACCTTGTACTTACTTTTCTGATGTGCGCTCCCTTCGAGCCACTTCATAACTGTCCTCTCTGTCTTCTTACCCTTAAGACTGCTTTCCTGGTTGCCATCACCTCTGCCAGGAGAGTGAGTGAGCTCCAGGCTCTTTCATCCATGCCTCCATTCCTTTCTGTCCATCCGGACAAGGTTGTGTTGCGGACAAGACCCTCTTTCTTGCCCAACGTAGTCACGGCCTTCCACATCGGGCAGTCCATCTCCCTGCCCATCTTCTTTCCACCTCCGCATCCCTCTAAAGAGGAAGAGCGGCTCCACCGTCTGGACCCAAAACGTGCGCTCTCTTTCTATTTGGATCGCACACGCCAATTCCGGGTGGATGACCAACTCTTTGTTGGTTACGTGGGTGCTAAGAAGGGACGGGCGGTGCACAAGCGGACCATCTCTTGGTGGGTCATCTTGTGTATCAAGGCATGCTACTCTTTAGCTAAGAAGGAGCCTCCTGTTGGGCTGAGGGCCTATTCCACTCGTGCCACGGCGGCTGCTACTGCCCTGGGCCGGGGAGTCCCCTTGCGGGACATCTGTCAGGCAGCTACGTGGGCCTCGCTTCACAGGTTCGCAAGACACTACTGCCTGGACAGCCAAGTCCGGAGGGATGGCTTCTTTGGCCGTTCCGTCCTCCAGGACTTTCTGGTGTGATTATGGGTTCGCAGACCCACCACCGCGGTTGGTTTTGCTGGGGTATCTATTCTAAGGTAAGGAATCTTATACTAACCTGTTTCTTTCAGATGCACAAGTTACTTACCTTCAGTAACGATATATCTGTAAGAAACAGTAGTTAGAATTAGATTCCTTACCGCCCCACCCATCCTCCCCGTTCTGCGAACCGATATCTAGGGTTAAGGTCATCCCTTTTCAGGGCCCTAGTTTCATGGCACCAGTGTTGGTTTTTATCATGGCTCTGCGTTTCTGGTGCGGAAAAGCTGTGTATAAGAACTGAAGTAAGCGCGCGAGGGCAGCGTCTAAGTACTCTGGCGACGTCATCCCATTGCCAACTACGCCGACGATAGACGCGGAGCCGCAGACGACGCCTACCGACGCGCAGGGTTACTGCTATGCAAAAGTTTCCGGATCCAGTCTGACGCCTGGGGATATTCTAATGTAAGGAATCAATTACTAACTACTGTTTCTTACAGATATATCGTTACCGAAGGTAAGTAACTTGTGCGTTTGGATTATCCACCATCATGTTCAACTGTGATTTAATGCAGTAGGCCCCTTGAGATCTGGGTTTGATCCCCTCATTATTCTCCTGACAAATCTTGGACCGCAGGACTTGCTCCGGCACTCTAACTTCTGGCTTAGGCGCTGAATGTTCCATTTTCTTACCAACCCACAGCATACCAAATGGATAAAACTGATCTTCAGCAGTACATTACCAGTTTTTGAAGAGAAAAAAAAAACAGCAGCAAAAGGTGATGATGAGGATGGCGCCCCTCTCGCTAAGGGTGAGGGGGCCACCAACATAAGCTCCCCAGATATCTGTACATTGCTCCTAAATATGCAAAGTAGTCTCCATGAAACGAATAAAAAAATGTATACACTTATATTGCGAGCTGTCTTCTTGCAGCACCACATGGACAGAGCTGGTGAACATATAAATGGCGCAGAACTTGACATATCTGAATTGGGGGATGGCCCTGCTGCATACTTCAAAATGAATCAATACCTTGAAAAACGTCTTGATGGAAGTACTAATCATTAAACGTAACACGCACCAAGCATAAAGACCTCGAGCCAAGGTCACTCCACAATGATTTGTACATTCTGGGGGTCCCGGATTCCATGACTGTTGGACTGATGGAACTGTTTGTAGAAAAGATGCTCCACATTCTTGTTTGGCATAGACAACCTATCATCTGTGTCCCTAGTTGAAAGAGTGCTTCGATCCCTGTTGTTTTCCCTCTTCCACCAGCACCATTTAGGAGTTAATACACTGCAAGAAGACTGCATTCTTGTTAATGCTCGCTCACTTATTAAGAACAACATTATGTTTAAGGAGCTTGTACTCGATAGAAAGTCTTCGTTGGTCTTTGTCACGGAGACTTGGGCAAAGGACTCCTCTGGTCCTGACCTTATTGAAGCAGTCCCGGAAGGGTATTGCCTGGCACGACACGACAGAGCGGGCCGTGTGGGTGGGGGGTTAGCTATTCTTTACAAGGAGTGCTTCCATTGCCTCATTACACCGGTTAAGGTTTCCAGGGATACCTTTGAAGCACTCTATTTCTCTCTGACAGGCCCCCATAAATTCACATTTAATGTACTTCTGGTCTATCGCCCTCCAGGCCCTAGAGCCGACTTTGGACAGCAACTGCTTCACATCCTAGAACCTTATTTTGGTTGCGAAAACTTAACGGTTCTGGGAGATTTTAATTTCCATCTCGAGCTGCTAGAGACCCATGACACTCTCTCCCTGCTGGATGTTATGTTGGCTTGTGGACTTTCCCAATTGGTGAAAGCCACCACCCATCGAGCAGGACATACGCTCGATGGAATCTTTTCCAACGATCGGAGGTTGACAGTAAAAGATCCCTTTTTTCTGTCATGGTCAGATCACCTGGCCGTACCATTCATTATGTCCTGTCCAATCTTGGATGGTTTTAGAAATATTCCGAGTAAAACGGAATTACGTAGGAACCTGAATAATATTACGGAAGGTTCCTTTATACCCTGGATATCTAGCATGTCTTCTTCCCTGGGGGACAATGTCCAGTCGGCTGTCTTACAATATGATAAGACCATTACAAAGGCTCTGGAAGTATTGGCCCCAACACAGCCATGCTATTCTGCTAGGAAAAGACCCTCAGCCCCGTGGTTTACGGAGCATTTAAGACTACTCCGACAAGAAGCTAGGAGACAGGAGCGTTTATGGCATACCAGCTGGGATCTAAGGGATAAGGAAACCCATAAGATCTTGATAAGAAAGTATAAATTGGAAGTTATCAGGGTAAAACAAGAATACTTCACTGCCCTAACGTCCTCACTTTCCTCTCCTAAAGAGCTCTTTAGGATAGCGGATTCCCTTATTACCCTTCAGACCCCCGGCCCGGTGACCCTGCCCTTTCGGAGAAACCTCAGGCATGCTGCCTGGAATCCTTCCCTTCTCTCTCCCTACAGGATGCAGAGACACTTCTTAATAAAATTAAATCTGGCTCTCCTCTAGATGTTTGCCCGCTTAAGATCTTAAAGCAGTGTAGAAACTCTCTTTTACCCCCTCTTGTAGACATCATGAACAGGGCCATGAGGGAGGGTATTTTTCCTCAGCAGTGGAAAAATGCAGTAGTAAAACCTTTACTCAAGAAACCCTCTCTCGACCCTGGGGTACTAAAGAATTTCCGTCCCATCTCACTGCTCCCAGCCCCTGCGAAGATGTTAGAAATCCATCTGAATAAACATCTTGCTGCCTTTGTGGAAAATTCTGGCTGTTTAGATCCCTCCCAGCATGGATTCAGGAGGGAACATAGCACCGAGTCTGCCCTCACCATAGTACTGGATAACATTCGCATGTGTGTGGATGGGGGGCAGACCTCCCTCCTGATCCTTTTAGATCTTACAGCCGCCTTCGATACCCTTTCTCCCTCAGTCTTAACATCTCGCCTGAGGGAGATTGGGGTTCAGGGGGAGGCACTAGCTCTTCTTACCTCTTTCCTCGATCAACGAGAGCAAAGAGTGAAGCTGGGTAAATTTCTATCTCCATCCCTGTCTGTGCAATATGGGGTCCCTCAAGGGTCGGCGTTAAGCCCGACCCTTTTTAACATCTATGTTTCCCCCCTTGCCAGACTAATTGGATCTTTTGGGATGGAGGTAGTTTCCTATGCGGATGACACCCAGATCCTCGTCTCTCTCTCCCAGCCAGTTATTCCGACAGCCTCCAATTTTAGATCTTGTATGGAGGCTGTCGGACAGTGGATGATTCACAATTCGCTGAAACTGAATGGGGGGAAGACTGAGGTGATGGTGTTCGGAGGTAAGGAGGAGGTATGGTCAGCCGATTGGTGGCCAGACTCACTGGGAGCTTGTCCTGTCCCTGCTGCATCTGCCAAAAATGTCGGGGTAGTGATCGATCCTACCCTCAGGATGTGCCAACAGGTAAACAGGACCATCTCTACCTGTTGGGGCATCCTTCGCATACTGAGGAAGATCAGGCACTATCTTTCGCAGCAAGCTAGGAAACAACTGGCAGTTGCTCTAGTGGGCTCTCGTCTGGACTACTGCAATGCGCTGTATGCGGGACTGAATAAAAGTCTGCTGCAGCGCTTGCAGGTAGTCCAGAACGCAGCGGCTAGGTTTGCTTTGGACCTACCTCGAGGCACCTCGGCCACCCTGGCCAGAAAACGGCTTCATTGGCTCCCCATGGAGGACCGTATCCTGTTTAAAACCTTGTGCCTGATCTATAAGGCTTTAGCAAAAAACAGCCTTATAGGAATTGGATCTATCTTGTCCTGTTATAGTCCTTGCAGGACCTTACGTTCCTCAAGCAAGGCTTTCCTATCAGTCCCGCGTATCCGAAAAGCTTGATGGGGTGGTAAAGCCTTTTCCGCCTTGGCACCCAAGTGGTGGAATGTTCTCCCGGTGGAATTGAGGTCTCTCTCCCCACCCCGCAGTTATTCAGAAAGGCCCTGAAGACCCGTCTCTTTGCGCACGCATACTTGTAGTTTGATTTGCCATTTTTTTGATTCATTTTGTTAGGCGCCTTGATACCTCAGGGTTTTAGTTGCGCGATATAAATTATTTTCAATCAATCAATCACCATCTAAACCTATCATAGCGCGGGTGCTAAATTCTAGGGTCCGACACGCTATTTTTCAGCTGTCAATTTCTGTTCAAAATTCACAGCAGGCCTTCCTTACATCCTTATATGCCAGTGACATAATACTGTAAAAGGTGTATCCTGTGGTTAACCAAAACCCTGTTCTGAGAGAGATAATTAAATCTGGACAATTCTTTGGACTTCAAATTAACTGAGATAAGTCCATGATGGTCCACTGACATGCACTGTATCCCAACAAACTATAAACTTCCCCATTTTTTGGTGTCATAATCCAACACTTTATCTTGGTAAACATATATACAGAGACTCTGCACTAATTGTACATGCTAACTATGGCCCAACACTCCACAAACTCAAGCAGCAGACACAACACTAGGCTCCTCTCATTCTTTCTCTGTCATAGCAGGCGTTTCCTCCCCGACTGCTTTACCTACTTGTAATTGCTCCACTGCCCCTTACAAACACCTTTTCAGCACAATCTTCTCCATTCGTATTACTTTTGCATGGGCCAACAAACAGGCTAGAATACGTTAAGCCATGCTGATACAACCTTACTCCAGGGATGGAATGGTCACCCACAATTTAGAGTAATATTACTTCATCTCCCAATCCAAATATTTCTTTCACTGGATTCACCCAACATTTCATCTTCTCTCAGATACTCACGAGAAAGATATAGCAGGCGCCACTCCTTTGATCAAATGTATGAGGGCCCTACAGTACCATTACACCATTGTTTAGTAGTTGGTAAGTGATTCCCATTTGGGAGGTGAGTAAGCCACCGCCTCATGATAAAATAAATACTTTTTGATTACAAGTGCTAAACATCCTATATTACATGTCTTGAAATTCGTCAATTCATTAGGTAAGCATTCTAAATATTTCAATGAAGTAGATTAATCATCTATTTGTATATAAAATCATCTTGAAGATCTGCACAGCCAACACGCGCTTCGCCGCTTTTGATGCGCAGGCCTGAGGTCTGTTCAAGGTTTTCTTGTTTCACTGATTCGTCCTGTCTTTCGTAAGAAAAGGTTCCACTTCCGAACAGCTTCTTACTGTCAACCAGGGTGTCGGAGAGGTGGAATTGGGGAATAGAGGCACACCACTCATTATCAGTCTGATCAAGTCTCCGATTGGTCCAACATTATTTATGCTCCAATTGGTTCCCAAAGACGGGCACCAGCCGCGGCCGCTGCAGGTAAGAGTGGTGGGGAGGTGGGGGCCAGGTCAGGGGGGATTTCGAGAGATGACCATGAGGGAAAATTAAATAAAAATATAATTTCCCCTTGTGGTCATCTCTCGAAACCCCCACCTCACCTAACCCCACCTCTCCTACCTGTAGCAGCCGTGGCTGGAGACGACCCTTTGAATGCATATACAGTTGACCATTTCAGTCAAATAACTTTTTTACTATTTACATCCTTCTATTTCTCGAAATTCTCTTTTGGCTACTTGACTCGAGACTGCACCATCAAGGGCGAGGAGGTTAAAGACATTGTGAACCAGTAATCACATCAGATAAAATTCAATGGATTTGAGAATACGAATTCTAAAATGAGGAACACGTGTAGTTTTACCTCCTTCTAAATGTTATTGTTTTGCTTCTTCCAGAAACTTACTTTTGATGAGGGATACCAGAAGTTGGTTCAGACAGCTAAGGAAACGTCACCCGATGAGGTAAATATATTCACTCTGTTAATATATACCCGTGACTAACAGGACTTTCTTGGATTTGCTGATGCACACTTTTCAAAGCATATGCAGGCTTATTTCTTATGTAACAATTCACCTTTTTAGTAAAAAGTGTTCCAGGCTTTCCACTTCAGTTATCTATTCATCCTTCAAACAGTTCTGATTTTTCAGCATTTGTCATTTTGGCAAGACTCTTGCCCCTCGAGTACCATTCACCCAGTTAATTTGGAGGTACATCTTTCAGGGGTCATTTTTTATGTTTTCCAGCATATGGGATTTCAAAGTCACACACATTTATTTTGTTGCATATATGACCTAGGAACCGTTGAACCATGATCTCTTTAAATATGTTTTCTTTTCTATGAACTCAATTTCAGGCTTATACTAATATGGAGTTGGCACCAACCGTTTGCCGGTGCTGACAGAATTAGTTTCCCTGGTTATAGTGTTGTATTAGAACTTCACAAATGCAATACATGCCTGTATGAGAAAATATTATAAATAATTGTGAGTTCTTAGCCTCCACGACCCACACAACTGTGTCGTCTTTCTTATTAAGATAATATCCGATATATCCAAGAACAATAATGAACGTGTTGTAAGGTGTTTACCACATACTTTCCAGGATTTTAAGTCTCACCCACAGATATAGTTTCCTCATGTGCAATCTAAACATCTGGGACTCGCCCGACTTTCTCCTCAACCTCATTTAGATAAGGTCCAATCTATCCTTGACTAGTGCTGAACTTGATGTGAGGTGATTAGTGCATACGTGCCATGTTTTTCCTCTGTAACTGATGTGGCATTTGTACAACAAAAATTAGATTCTTTCTGACTTTCTCTTTTACCATTAGTACCCCCATCCTAGTGCTGTGGAAAGCGATGACGCCATCCAGGACATAGTAAGTAGTTATAGTGTCAGATAATAAAATCCAAAAAGCTCTTCCCTTCTCAGTGTGGTCTTGGTACACTGGAGAGAATTTACCCAAAGCAGAACACAATTATATAAATGTTAATCTGAAAGAAACAGGTTAGTATTAGATTCCTTTACCTTAGAATATCCCCAGGCGTCAGACTGGATCCGGAAACTTTTGTGTAGCAGTACCCTTGCGCGTCGGTAGGCGTCGTCTGCAGCTCCGCGTCCGTCGTCGGCGTCGTGGGCGCCGTGATGACGTCGTCAGAATACTTAGACGCCGCCTCCGCGCGCTGACGTCAGTTCTTCTTTTTTCCGAGCCAGCATCGCAGATCCGGAAAAAGTGGTACCGTAGTCATAGGAGGGTTCATGACATCGAAGCACCAGTGGAATAAAAGCACCAGTGGAATAAAAGTATTTTCATATTCATCCTTAAATAAATGTCAATAAATAAAAAAATATTGCATTTCTAAACTTTTTTTAGATCTTTTTGATCATTCTTTTGAGTCTTCGACTCTGATCGGTGCCGGTAGGGATGCCCGGTTTTAAACCCTGTGAGGACTGCGACCGACTGATGTCGGTCACCGACCCTCACCGCCGGTGCCTCCACTGTCTCGGCGTCGATCACGACGACAAGGCCTGCTCCGACTGCCGGGCTTTAACATCGAAAGCTAGGCGGAAGTGGTCCTGCAAGCGGCTCGAGCTCCGGCAGTTGGCCCCACGCCGTTAGAGGTCCCGGTCCGGACGGAGGTCAAGGGACCGGTCGCGGGTCAGAGCCATCAAAGCTCCGGGAGTCGACATCACTCCTCAGGCTCGAAGTCGTCAGGTAAGCACAAGATGTCGAAGAGACGTCATCGTTCTTCCGACTCCCCCCGGCGCTCGCGAGACGTGGCCGGGGGTTCGGGTGACACCACCCACGCGGCTCCATCGGAGTCGCGGGCATCGCGACCTGCCCCATACCCTCCAGTCCCTGGGCAGCAAGCGACGCCGGAGGAGATCGAGTGCTTCCTCATGGCCATGAGGTTCCTCACTCCTCCGGCGGGCTCCGCTGCGCCTTCAGGCCAAGCAGACCTGTCTGGGGGCCCTAGCAGGTCCGGTGCTTTGGCCCGACACCGCCGGGTGCTTCGGCCCCGACGCCGCCGCCGCCTTCGAGCACAGCGCCGCAGGGTCCCACTGGATCCGCTTCTGGATCCGGGTCGTCGCCGGTTGACCTAAAGACCTCACCGGCGCCGGTCCCTCGGGTGTCACCTCCGGCGCCGTCTTCGGGCGGCGCCGTCCCCGATGTCTCCCTTGATCCGGTTCGACGCCGCTTGGGGAGTTTTACTTCAATGAACCGGCCCCATCATTTGACAACCCTGATTATCAGGAGATGGGTGATGAGGAGCATTGGGAGGAGTCTGAGGACCCTCCGACACGTGAGTGTCAGTCCCAGGAGGACTGGACAGGTGGACTTGGGGATGTTATGTTATGTTATGTTATGTTATATTTATTTATTTATATCGCGCATGGCTACCCCAGCAACAGGGCGTCCCAGCGCTTGCGGACATACCTAATTATAGTGCGGCCGAATGGAAGTGTAAGTGCCAGGTCACCAGGAAATCCTAAGCAGAAGAAAACAACCAGGTTTTGATGTGTTTTCGGGAGAGAAGATGGTTAGAGATAGTACGCATGCTTAAGGGAATGGAATTCCAAAGTTTTGGAGCGAGATACCTGAATGACCGGCCACCTGCTCTGCACCTCTGAATCTTGATAGTACATGCTAGAGAGAGGTCCGCAGAGCGGAGAGCCCGCGATGGAATATAGAAGGAAAAGAAGCCCTGTAAGATTTGGGGGCCAAGGCGATAAAGCATTTTATGAATTAGACAGAGGGTTTTGAATTGTATGCGTTGTTTGATGGGCAGCCAATGCAGCTTACGCAAAACCTGGGAAGTATGGCAACGTTTTGGTAGTCCGAACAGAGTGCGGGCAGCGGCATTCTGAGCCCTTTGCAGTCTGTTGGTGACTGTCAAATTAGAACCAAGCATGAGAGCATTGCAATAGTCCAAGTGGGACAAAATCATAGCTTGGACAATTGTCTGACGCATGGGAGGTTCAAAAAACCCTAGGATGGGTTTGAGAGACCGGAGGCGGCCATAGCAAGTGCCAGCCACTCTTTTGGCATGGGACTCAAGGGTAAGTGAATCCTCTACAGTGACACCTAGATTTTTAACCTCTTTCTTAGGAATGTCAAATGTCAAATGTCAAATGTCATGGTACTTATAGAGCGCACTGTCACCAGACGGTCACCTTGCGGTGTCGCCTATACGCCTTCCTGGCGCTGATACTCATACCGCTGTGGAACCCCTCCTGGCTTTCCTTGTGAAGTGTCCATTCCTGGGCCCCCCCAGGGGATAGCCAGGCATCCTTAGCGCTGTTGGGGCCGGTGTGGAGGCTAAGCAAGTTATTGCCCAGAGTTGCAGCGTGGGGCCCTTGATTAGAATAGGCACCGAGGCGAGAATGAACAGGTCTGAGGAAATTGAGCCCGAGACCCCGCCGAGGCGGGAATCGAACCCTGGTCCCTGACCAGAACTCTGCATCAGGGTCTGCCGCTCTAACCATTGAGCCACACTCCTCCACAGGAGGAGTAGGAATAGGAATAGGAGGCGGGCCAAATGTAGAGGGCCACAACTGCTCATCCCACTTCTGAGTGTCACTTCCAATAAGGAGAACCTCAGTTTTAGATGAGTTCAACTGGAGGCAATTCTCTGTGAGCCAGCTAGAGATGGCCAAGATGTCTTCCTTGAATTTGGCTCGGTCACCCACGGTGTCATTAGAAAAAGTAAAGATTAGTTGCGTATTGTCCCCATAGGAAATTAGTTTGATGTTACGTTCCGTGGCCAGTATGGCCAAGGGGCTTACGTATACGTTAAACAACGTGGGGCTGAGAGCGGAGCCCTGGGGAACACCACAGCCTAATGGGAAACTGCTGGATGAGTACGGCGGGGCATGAACCTAGAAGGAGCGGTCAGATAGAAATGACACAAACCAGTCCAAGGCTCTGTCCCCGACACCGATCTCTCACAGTCTCCTAAGAAGGACCCCATGAGAGACCGTGTCAAACGCCGCACTCAAGTCCAGCAGAACCACGGCCGCGGTGTTGCCCATGTCCTGTGTCTCCCTTAGCTGTTCCGTAACGGCCAATAAGGCCGATTCGGTGCTATGTTTAGCACGGAATCCATTCTGAGATTCCTCCAAAATCCCATTAGTCTCCAAAAAACCTAGCAAGATGGAATTCACATGTCTCTCCGCCACTTTAGCCAGGTAAGGGAGCAAGGAGATAGGTCGGAAACTTTCTGGCTTAGAAGGGTTCAGATTGGATTTTTTTAACAGGGGGACAACTTTGTCATGTTTCCAGGTTTTGGGGATCATAGCTGACTGGAGAGATCTGTTAATCAGCACCCGTCCTTCAGTCATGATGGAGTCCAGGAAGAGTTTAAATAGCTCTGGTTTAACCGGGTCTTCTGGGGATCCAGACTTGATTTTTTGAGCCAGGGTGTCCATATCTGTTTGTGAAATGGATGGGAGGGTATGGAGCGAATAGGGAAGGTCCAGAGGGTCTATGTTAGATCTAGGACTCATCAAAGTGCCACCAGAGTTGAGAGAATTATAGATTCCTTGATATTTACTTAGGGATAAAATGATCTAGAGACTCATTAATCCACTCTCTATAGGCTAGATCCGCCTCCTCCATATTACCAGACCAGTCTGGGCGGGAGTTTTTTAGCCTGGCCTCAAATAGGTCACCATCAAGTTTATGCCAGGGGCGTCTCCAGGGAGGGGGCGAAGGCTTCATCCTAGGGCTACCTGGGATCTTAATGTCAATTTGTACCAAAAAATGATCTGTCCAACTAAGGGGACAGGGGGGGAAAAACTGTAATTCCCTGGATATTCGAGAACACCGGGTCTAGCAGATGGCCTTCCAGATGTGAAGGCCCTTCAACCAGCTGACATAGCTGGCAGGCTTCCAGATCACCAAGAAACTTCAGTGTAGCCGGGGACTCACGGGACTCAAGATGTAGGTTGAGGTCTCCGAGTACAGTGAAGTTAGCTGACTGCAGAATGAGTGAAGAAGCAGTTGAAACCAGTGACTCCTGGAAAGCACTCGCAGGGCCAGGAGGGCGGTATATCAACAGCCCGGTAGGGTGTAGATGTCAGAGACCCTTAGCTTAAACAGAGTACTTTCACAGTTGGTTATATTTGAGGGGGAGAGAGTGCAGGAATAAATGGTTTTAAAAATCACCGCCAATCCCCCACCCCTCCCTTTGGGGTCTGTTTTTAGTTAGAATAGAGTAACCAGGGGGGAGAGCCAAAGCCTGAATGGCCAATGAGTCACTAGTTAACCACGTCTCTGTTATAACCAGCAAATCAGGGGAGCGGTCAGTGAGGAACTCAAAAACATCCTCATGATGACAGTGGTCTGGACACCTCGCCAGACACTGGTTTTGTCTCGCCTCATAGCGTGGCTACGGAGGAAGGGGCAACCTTCAGTGTGGTATTGACGCGGGCGGCCAAGGCCTTGGGCCTTGAGCTCCCCGTCGCGGCCGTGAGGACTAACCTCCTCACTGAGGTCCTTAAACCGCAGTCGAGCTCGGCTGAGCCTCTGCTGCCGTTTAATGAGGCCTTAACTGACGTTCTTTTGGGCACTTGGTCCAGGCCCGCTACAGGTCAGCCTGTAGATAGGAATGTGGACAGACGCCACCGCCCGGCCCCGGGCGACCCTTGTTTCCTGTCCACCCACCCCACCCCTGAGAGCCTGGTCATCCAGGCCTCAAACTCCCAGACCGCATTCCCGTCGGCTCCGTCTGATCGGGAATCCAAGAGGTATGAGAATTACAGCAAGAAGATATTCTCCTCCCTTAGCCTGGTACTGAGGTCTTCCAACACTGCATGCCTCTTGGGCCGCAACACCCACTCCCTGTGGGACACGGTCGCGGACGTGCTGCCACAATGCCCGGCGGAGGTCAAGGCTAAACTCGCCCAAGCCCTTGCGGAGGGTCGAGATGCAGTGCGTTTTTCCATCCGGTGTGGGCTGGATACCACCCACTCCCTGGGCAGAGCGATGGCTACGACGGTGGCGATTCGTCGTCACGCCTGGTTGAGGTCAGCCAACTTTTCAGTGGATGTCCAGAATACCCTCATGGACATGCCGTTTGATGGCCGTCACCTTTTTGGCGACAAAGCAGACCATGCGCTTGAGCGCTTTAAGGACTCCAGGGCTACAGCCAAGTCCTTGGGCCTCTCGGCCCCGCGCCAGCAAACGGGTGCCTTACGCTCCTTTCATGGCCAAGGAAGGGGCGCCTCCACACGTGCTGCCAGCCACGCACCGCAGACTAACATCCAACGCGGTGGCGGCCGTGGAAACTGCCGTGGAGGCGGTCGGGGACAACGGCGAGGCCAGTCCACACCTTCCCCCGCAGCATCCGCCTCAAAACCCTCCTAGTCCGTGCTTTCAGGCCCATGTGACGCCAGTGGGGGGAAGGGTTCGCCATCACCTCCTCCACTGGCGCACCGTCACTTCGGACAGGTGGGTGCTGCAAATCGTCCGAAGGGGCTACTCCCTCCCCTTCGAGGCGACACCTCCAGGAATGCCACCGCAATTCTCCGCGTAACGGGGGATCATTTGCGACTTCTGCAGGAGGAAGATACGGCCCTCATGGCCAAGGGGGACATCGAGCGCGTTCCTGGGCCAGAATTAGGGTGTGGTTGCTACTCCCACTACTTTCTGGTACCCAAGAAGGGCAAAGGGGGCCTACGCCCTATCTTGGATCTATGGCACGTCAACGGCTTCCTTCGGTAGAAGTTCAAAAGGCTGACACTGGCTCAGGTCTTAGCTGCCCTGGACGCAGGAGACTGGACGGTAGCGTTGGACTTGCAGGACGCTTATTTTCACATCCCCGTCCTGCCGGCCCACCAGCGCTACCTGCGGTTCATGGTAGGCCAAGAGCACGTTCAGTTTACCGTGCTCCCCTTCGGCCTTACCAGCGCCCCACGGGTGTTCACCAAAGTGATGGCGGTGGTCGCAGCTCATCTGCGCAGGTTAGGGGTTTCAGTCTCCCCCTACCTCGACGACTGGTTGTTGAAGGCGGGCTCGCCCCAGACAGTCGTCAGCCACCTCCAGACAACGGCAGACCTCCTGCACCGGCTGGGGTTTTCCATCAATGTGCCGAAGTCACACCTGTGGCCCTCTCCGAAGCTCCTCTTCATCGTAGCGGTTCTCAATTCGGCGCAGTTTGGGGTTTACCCTCCCGAACAGCGGGTTCGGGATATTCAGGCTCTGATTCCACTTTCAGCCTTTATCCCGGATCTCGGTCAGGTTGGCGCTGCGGCTTCTGGGGCTGATGGCCTCCTGCATCCTTCTGGTGCATCACGCCAGGTGGCGGATGCGGGCTCTGCAGTGGGACCGGAGGTTTCAGTGGGCCCAGCATCAGGGCAACCTGTCCGACCATGTCCTGATCTCGGAGGGCACTGCGAGACAGCTGCAGTGGTGGCTCACGGACCGCGATTGGGTCAGCGGCAGATCCCTCTCCCTTCCCCACCCGGAGCAAGTGGTTGTGACGGACGAGGCCCTCCAGGGCTGGGGGGGCCACATGGGAGAGGCGGAGATCAGAGGCCTCTGGTCTCCGGCGGAGTCCCGGCCCCATATCAACCTTCTGGAGCTGCGGGCGATTCATCTAGCACTGAAGGCATTCCTCCCCTCTGTTCGGGGGAGTATAGTGCAGGTGTTCACGGACATCACCACTGCCATGTGGTACTGTAACAAACAGGGTGGGTAGGGTCGTGGACCATCTGCCAAGAGGCTCTGCGCCTTTGGCAGTGGCTGGGACATCAGGGTGTGACCCTGGTGGTTCAACACCTGGCAGGTTCTCTGAACACCAGGGCGGACAAGCTCAGGCGAAGGAGGATCACGAATGGCGTCTGAACTCGGACGTGGTGCAAGGCCTCTTTCAGCAGTGGGGAGAGCCTTGTTAGATCTATTCGTCACAGAAGAGAACGCGCAATGTCATCAGTTCTGCGCGTTGGAATTTACAAGGCGGCACTTGCTCGGAGACGCTTTTCATCGCGAGTGGAGTTGCAGTCTGTTGTATGCCTTTCCGCCTATACCACTTCTGCCCAGAGTGCTGAAGAATATCAAACGCGACCGGGCCCAAGTCATCCTTGTGGCTCCGGACTGGGCACGAAGGTACTGGTATCCCGAGGTACTCAGTATGTCAGTTGATCCCCCGGTTCGTCTGCCTCCTCAGGAGGACCTTCTGTCGCAGCATCAGGGGACGGTCCTCCACCCGAACATGTCCTGTCTCCATCTCCATACTTGGAGATTGAGTGGCGACAGTTGAGGCCATTTGACTTGTCTCCTGAAGTCTGTAATGTCATTCTGGCAGCCAGGCGTCCCTCCACGAAGTCGGTATATGCCTGCAGGTGGAACAGATTTGTGGCATGGTGCACAGCAAAGGCTGTGGATCCTCTCTCTGCCCCTCTTTCTGAGGTTCTCCTCTTCCTTCTTTCTCTTGCCCAGCAGGGCTCTGCTCTGGGCACTATCAAGGGCTACCTTTCTGCCCTTTTGGCCTTTCTAAGGCTGCCTGATCAACTATCTTTGTTCAAGTCCCCTATTGTAACTCGTTTTCTGAAGGGCATCACACACATGTTCCCCCCTGTTCCGTTTGTGATGCCTCAGTGGGACTTGAACCTTGTTCCTACTTACCTGATGTACGCTCCCTTTGAGCCACTTCATAATTGTTCTCTCCGCCTTCTTACTTTGAAGACTGCTTTCCTGGTTGCCATCACCTCTGCCAGGAGAGTGAGTGAGCTCCAGGCTCTTTTCTCCCCCCCTTCCTTTCTGTCCATCCGGACAAGGTTGTGTTGCGGACTAGACCCTCTTTTCTGCCCAAGGTTGTCACGGCCTTCCACATCGGGCAGTCTATCACCTTGCCCACCTTCTTTCCGCCATCACATTCCTCAAAAGAGGAAGAGCGGCTCCACCGTCTGGACCCAAAACGTGCGATTTCGTTTTATCTGGATCGCACACGCCCGTTCCGGGTGGATGACCAACTCTTTGTTGGTTACGTGGGTGCTAAGAAGGGACGGGCGGTGCACAAGCGGACCATCTCTTGGTGGGTCGTCTTATGTGTATCAAGGCTTGTTACTCCTTGGCAAAGAAGGAGCCTCCTGTTGGGCTGAGGGCCCATTCCACTCAGGCCACGGCGGCTACCACTGCGGGAGTCCCCTTGTAGGACATCTGTCAGGCAGCTACGTGGGCATCGCTGCACACGTTTGCAAGACACTACTGCCTGGACAGCCAAGTCCAGAGGGATGGCTTCTTTGGCCGTTCCGTCCTCCAGGACTTTCTGGTGTGATCATTGGTTTGCAGACCCACCACCGGGGTTGGTATTGCTGGGGTATCTATTCTAAGGTAAGGAATCTAATACTAACCTGTTTCTTTCAGATGAACAAGTTACTTACCTTCGGTAACGATATATCTGTAAGAAACAGTAGTTAGTATTAGATTCCTTACCGCCCCACCCATCCTCCCCGTTCTGCGAACCGATATCTACGGTTAAGGTCATCCCCTTTCAGGGCCCTAGTTTCAATGGCACCAGTGTTGGTTTTTAACATGGCTCTGCGTTTCTGGCGCGGAAAAGCTGTGTCTAAGAACTGACGTCAGCACGCGGAGGCGGCGTCTAAGTACTCCGACGATGTCATCACGGCGCCCACGACGCCGACGACGGACGCGGAGCCACAGACGACGTCTACCGACGCGCAAGGGTACTGCTACGCAAAACTTTCCGGATCCAGTCTGACGCCTGGGGATATTCTAAGGTAAGGAATCTAATACTAACTACTGTTTCTTGCAGATATATCGTTACCGAAGGTAAGTAACTAGTTCGTTTTGTACCCTATCTCCATTCAAGAAACTGATCAATGCCATTTGTGCTTATTGCCTTCTACCTGCAACCCTTTAAGACTCACTCCTTGAGCTTTATGTTCTCAACTTTCCCCTTTCCATGCATTTCCACTTAAACACTGTATCCACAGTCTGTATCAACAAGTATTGTAAACTTTTCCCAGCTTTTACATGACTTTGTTGGCACTGCTAATTTCACCAAATAATTCCATAACTAGATAATTCTTTAAATGATCGTACAGCGGTCCATTTACTATCAGCTAGAGCAATTTCTTGTGGGAGGGTTAACATCACTGCATTTCTCGAAATTTTCTGGTGTTTGCCAGCCATGGCTCCTCTCCCAATGTCAACGTGATCAAGGACCATAGAAACTTAGGAATCACATCAATTAGAGCGTTATGGATTTGTGAAAATGAATTTTAAAATGGTTTAGCTGAATGGCCTACTTTAAAAAAACAAGAGAGTGTCATTGTCATTTAAGCATGCAACAATACAGGCGGTTAGCTGAACGGCCTACTTGCTGCAATACCCTGCTGTCAGGACAAAAGCCCAGGACACTTAGTGGCCTTTGATGTAGAGACTGAGACATGTCGGAAGAATATGAGGGTGTGGGGAAGACAATTTACCCAGGTGCACCCCATTATTGCACATTTTTAACCATACCAAGGACATCAACAATAGAGGGGAAACTGGATGTTCGTATAGTTTATATTCCACTCATGCTCTTTACAGTGGCGGCTCGCCATGGGAGTGCTGTGGGGTGGTGAGTCGGGTGAGGAAAGGGCTGGTTGGGGGGTAGTGTAGTCCGACATATGACGGACAGGGGTAAGGTAAGAAATTAAATAAATAAAACAATTTAGCTTGGGCGCTGCATCGCCAACTCGGCAAATCAGCGTGCGTAAGGTAAACTTTTTTATTTATTTAATAACTTACCTTACTCCTGTCCGTCGTATGTCGGACTGCACTAACCCCCACCCAGCCCCTCCCCCGCCCACCCCCCCGCCCCGCAGCACTGCCACGGCTAGCCGCCGCTGCTTTTGATGTGTTTCAGGCTACACTATACCTGTGTATGTTGGTATATACACCAGAGGTATAACGATGGACCCTTCTTGGTTCCAGCACCTGACTACCTTTCACCCCAAGTAATAAATAACCCTAAAGAAACTAAAGGGAATTGTGTGCACACTGACTGGCACCCATCGTAACTGTGCCTATTCCTGACGGAATCAAATACAAGTCAAACAAACGCAAAGGTGCACCACAGACAGCAATAAACAGATTCAAATGTTATTAATGAGCAAAAAAGGAATATTTTTCATTAGCAAGATGTTGTAATTCTTCAAGTAGTCTTTATTTTCAATTATTCGAAACAATGTACAGCCGACGCGTTTCGTCCCAAACTGGGACTTCTTCAGGGCTTTAGTAAATATGGTCTGTCCCCTTTAGAGTGGAAATATGCCGACAACAGAGAGTCTGGACACCGTCTTCCCAGATTCAATTTTCCATTGTGCACTTTGAAGTGTATAATTCTTGTTGTATATTTCTTCTTTTCCTTCAGTATGGAACAGACAGGGTTGTACCTGTAGTATTGACAGAATAACAGGGGACAAAAAGAGGTCCTATAGGTCCCCGGGAGGAGGATGTGGGCACTGTATTCCAGTAGGCCGTTTCTATTCAAAACAGCCGGCGCCCATCCACAAATCCTACGTCCCGCCGAAACACACACAGCGATCTTGCGTGTGTTTCGGCGGGACGTAGGATTTGTGGATGGGCGCCGGCTGTTTTGAATAGAAACGGCCTACTGGAATACAGTGCCCACATCCTCCTCCCGGGGACCTATAGGACCTCTTTTTGTCCCCTGTTATTCTGTCAATACTACAGGTACAACCCTGTCTGTTCCATACTGAAGGAAAAGAAGAAATATACAACAAGAGTTATACACTTCAAAGTGCACAATGGAAAATTGAATCTGGGAAGACGGTGTCCAGACTCTCTGTTGTCGGCATATTTCCACTCTAAAGGGGACAGACCATATTTACTAAAGCCCTGAAGAAGTCCCAGTTTGGGACGAAACGCGCCGGCTGTACATTGTTTCGAATAATTGAAAATAAAGACTACTTGAAGAATTACAACATCTTGCTAATGAAAAATATTCCTTTTTTGCTCATTAATAACATTTGAATCTGTTTATTGCTGTCTGTGGTGCACCTTTGCGTTTGTTTGACCTGTGTATGTTGGTGTTTAATTAGAGACTGTATCCTTTACTCCTTTTTTCAGAAAATGTTGTCTTTTACGTTGATCTGGCCAGAGGATGGTGAAGAAGGCACACAGGACACAGTAAGTAGTTTTATCCTTGAATATATACTGCTCTTATGATAACAGTACAAAACGTTTCCCAGTTCTTTGAAACTAAATTGCATTAGCTTAGACTTCCTAAAAGTGGAATTATTTTATAGAATTGTTTATATTGTAAAGTAACATCCTAAAAAACGCTGACTGCTTTAGCTCTTAATTCTAAATCTCTCAATCTCTGCCTCTTCACTTGTCTATTTTATCACTGCATCCTTTTCTAGAAATCTGTTATTTTCAACAACGATTTATATACTGTAGTATACAAAAAAGTGATGGATAGAACACTTGAACTAATTTCAGCTATTGTTAATCACTCTGGGCTGAGTATTAGCCAATCGTTATTTTGCATAGCACTGGGTTTAATCTGAATTAGCATGGTGGACAAAAGAATGATGGGTTGGAATGCTACACCAAGCAACTGCCAGTGGTTAGACTAATTGCAATCATTACATCCATCATATTTTGTGTTATGTATATACTGTTACAATTTTTAGACTACTCATACACCTGTCCATTTCCCATCACCCAAATGTATTTCTTGTGGAGGTATTCCATTAGCTCGATTTCTTAAAATTATTTTCTGACTTGCACTTATGACTCCATCCCTAATGTAAGGGGGTTCGGGGCATTAGAAACACAGTGACCACATCAGATAAACTTCAATGATTTGTGAAATCCAAATGCCAAATTACTTCACACATAATTTTATTTTGTTGTAAATGTTAGTTCTTTTTTTGTTTCTTAAAGTTACCTACAACAAATATTGATGACCTGAAGATGGATCAGACAATTGAGGAAAAATCATTTGAAGAGGTTAGTATAATCAGTCTGTTGATATATGTTTGTGAAAAGCTGAAGAATTTCCTGTTTGGCACTGATTTGCTCATGCTATCCATGCTAAGAGGGAACTAGAGATACCTTTTGCCCATTATCAATGAGAGACGAGGGCCTGGTTCCAAGGTTAGATTTTCCACACTCACGACCATCATTGTTTTGCTGAGGCACACATTTCAGAGTCGTTTAAGACTAACATATTGTGCACAGACTTTGGTACTCAGTATGATCTATTCCCGGCTATATTCTTCACACGTCCACCCCTCTGTTCTCTGATTTAGGTAGCCATTCTTAATTCTTTATGACTCTTGCTCCTTTAGTCAAGTCCACTCCTCAGACATGAAGTACCATCTCTCCACGGTCCTTTTTCGTCTTTTCCATGATGCAGCCTTTTGAACACATTACTTTCCACATATATATAAATCATCCCTGCCATTGAACTTTGATTCTTGAATATGTATTTGCTGTTGCGTAAACCCAGTTTAAAATATTTTGCCATAGTATATTTACGATTGCACATTATGGGTAATGAGTTAATAGTGGTGTTCTGTTTGTTTACTGTGCCTCCTCAAATTCATTTAGGGATTCATGAAAAATGACCTCCACAACCACAAATTAGTAACAGAATGCACACCCAAGGTATCCAAGGAATGAACATATTCATTGCTTAGAATGGGGAGTTCCATGGAGAGGTTGTGTTTTTCTGACATTTAAAAGTGTTTAATTTCGGGCTCAGCCTGAAAGGCACATCCACTAAAGAGCACTCACACTTTTTATTCCTGCGTCCAGTGTGGTACCACAGAACCAATTTTGGAGATGATACTTCCTCCTAGCAGAACTCTGTCATTGTACTGCCAAACTGCAGCCTAGTCAGGTGTGTTACACTGGGGAGGTCGTCCACTGACCTGCCTCAATCACCTACCTGACGCTAGGCGACGGAGACTGACTACCACCCTCTGTAGGGTGCTGGAAGGTGGTGTGTAGGCATGCCTGGAAAGCTGGAAACCAGAGCTGTGTGCTGTGGAGTGTGGCTGGGGGCAGGCCCGCAACAACCGCTCGGGCCAACGGTGCTGCCTCTTTGTGACTTCCTGCAGGCCTCAAGCCTACTTTCTGGGACTTGAGTAGGCCTAGCAGCAGTGAGATATTGGCGTCTGTCATGGGGGGTGGAGTGGTACAGCAAGGTGAGAGGCTGACCCTCCGGGTTTGGGTGCTGCTGTAGCTACCGTAGTCTTGTGGCCGCAGCTGGGGTGCACAGAGGCTGCTGTGGCATGATGACTCGCTGCAAGGTGGGCGGACCACTGTGTGATCACCTGCCTTAACACAGGGGACTTGGATCGAGCCAACTGTCCCGTGGCACTGCAGGCTGTACCCGCGCTTATAGGTGAGCCATCCCAGCACCACTACAGTAACACTAGCACTGTGGAACATTCTTTGGCATAGAGTTTATACCCTAATATCACTCTATAGATTATCTGAAAGAACCAGGTTAGTATTAGATTCCTTACCTCAGAATATCCCCAGGCGTCACACTGGATCCAGAAACTTTTGCATAGTAGTACCCCTGCGCGTCGGTAGGTGTCGTCTGCAGCTCCGGGTCCGTCGTCGGCATCGGTGGCGCCGGGATGACGTCGCCTGAGTACTTAGACGCCGCCCTCGCACACTGACGTCAGTACTTCTTTTTTCCGCGCCAGCAAGCACAGATCCGGAAAAAGTGGTACCCCTTAGTCAATTTTTGACTAAACTTTTTCGATCATTTTTAATCCTTTTTGAAGTCTAACGACTCCGACGGTGCCGGTAGGGATGCCCGGGTTTAAGCCGTGCGCCGACTGCAACCTACTGATGTCGGTTACGGACCCCCATCGCCGGTGTCTTCATTGCCTGGGC
This sequence comes from Lissotriton helveticus, assembly GCF_964261635.1. Taxonomy (NCBI): domain Eukaryota; kingdom Metazoa; phylum Chordata; class Amphibia; order Caudata; family Salamandridae; genus Lissotriton; species Lissotriton helveticus. Next base: position 275,062,772 of record NC_136062.1, read on the forward strand.
CTCGACCACGACGACAAAGCCTGCTCCGACGTCTAAAGCTAGGCGGGAGTAGTCCCGCAAGCGACTCGAGCTCCGGCAGTCGGCCCCGCGCCGCTCAAGGTCCCGGTCCGCGAGGAGGTCGAGTGACCGGTTGCGGGGTCGGAGCCACCATGTCTCCGGGAGTCATCCTCGGTCTTCGGGCTCGAAGTCCTCAGGTAAGCACAAGAAGTCGAAGAGATATCATCGCCCTTCCAACTCCCCTGGGTGCTCGTGTGATGTGGCAGGGGTTCGGGCGACACGGCCCACGTGGCACTGTCGGACCCGCGGGCGTTGCGGCCTGCATCATACCCGTCGGTCCCTGGGCAGAACGCGACACCGAAGGAGAGTGAGGCCTTGCTCACGGCCATGAGGTCGCTCACTCCTCCGTCGGGCTGCGCAGCTCCTTCGGGCCAAGCGGCCCCGACTGGGGGCCCCAGCGGGTTGAGCGCTTTGTCCCCGACGCCGCCGGTTGCTTCGGTCCCGACGCCGCTGGTGACTTCGGTCCCAGCGACGCAGGCCTCCACAGGATCCGGGTCCGGATCTGGGTCGTCGCCGGTCGACCTTACGACCTTTCCGGCACCGGCCCCCAGGGTGTCGCCGCCTACGGCGCCGTCCCCGATCCCTCCCTCGATTCGGGACTCAACGCCGATGGGAGATTTCTACTTCTATGACCCGACCCCATCCTTTGGTCCTGAGTCTCAGGTGATGGGTGGAAAGGCGGATTGGAAGGGGTCTGAGGACCCTCTAGCACACGAGTGTCAGTCTTATCAGGACTGGGCAGGTGAGCTAGGGGAGGCCAGTGGTCTGGACACCTCGCCGGACACTGGCTTTATCTCCCCTCCTAGTGTGGCTACGGAGGAGGGGGCTTCTTACAGTGTGGTGCTGACGCGGGCGGCCAAGGCCCTGGGCCTGGAGCTCCCCGTCGCGGCCATGAGGACTAACCTCCTCACTGAGGTCCTTAAACCGTAGGAAAGCTCGGCAGAGCCTCTGCTGCCGTTTAATGAGGCCTTGTCTGACGTTCTTTTTGGCACTTGGTCCAAGCCCAGTACAGGTCAGCCTGTAGATAGGAACGTGGCCAGACGCCACCGCCCAGCTCCGGGCGACCCTTGCTTCCTGTCCACCCATCCCAACCCCAAGAGCCTGGTCATCCAGGCCTCTAACTCCCAGACCGCATTCCCGACGGCTCCCTCCGATCGGGAATCCAAGAGGTACAAGCAATACAGGAAAAATGTATTCTCCTCCCTGAGTTTAGGGCTGCGGTCAGTCAACACCGCGTGCCTCTTGGGCAGTTACACCCACTCTCAGTGGGACACGGTCGCGGACGTGCTGCCACAAGGTCCGGTGGAAGTCCAGACTAAACTCACCCAAGACCTTGCGGAGGGTCGAGATGCAGCACGGTACTCCATCCGGTGTAGGCTGGATACCACGGACTCACTGGGCAGAGCGATGGCAACGACGGTGGTGATTCGTTGCCACGCCTGGTTGAGGCCCGCCAACTTTTCGGCAGATGTCCAAAACACCCTTATGGACATGCCGTTTGATGGCCATCGCCTCCTTGGCGAAAAAGCAGACCATGCGCTTGAGCGCTTTAAGTACTCCAGGGCTACGGCCAAGTCCTTGGGCCTCTCGGCCCATGCCAGCAAACGGGTGCTTTTCGCTCCTTTCATGGCCAAGGAAGGGGCACCCCCCACTTCCTGCCAGCCACGTACTGCAGACCAGCGCGGTGGTGGACGTGGAAACCGCTGTGGCGGCAGTTGGGGACAACGGGGAGGCCAGTCCACACCTGCCCCTGCAATATCCGCCTCAAAACCCTCCTAGTCCGAGTTTTCAGGCCCATGTGACACCAGTGGGGGGCAGAGTTTGCCATCACCACCTCCACTGGCGCACTGTCACATCAGACAGGTGGGTGCTGCAAATCGTCCAAAGGGGCTACTCCCCTTCGATGCGACCCCTCCAACCATGCCACCGCAGTACCACCGCGTGACGGGGGATCACTTGACACTTCTACGAGAGGAAGTTACGGCCCTCTTGGCCAATGGGGTCATCGAGCGCGTTCCTGGGCCAGAAGTAGGGTGTGGTTGTGACTCCCATTACTTTCTGTTTCCCAAGAAGGGCAAAGCTGGCCTACGCCCTATCTTGGACCTGCGGAACGTCAACGGCTTCCTACGGCAGGAGAAGTTCAAGATGCTGACACTGGCTCAGGTCCTAGCTGCCCTGGACCCAGGAGAGTGGATGGTAGCGTTGGATTTGTAGGATGCTTATTTTTATATCCCCGTCCTGCCGGCCCACCGGCGTTACCTGCGGTTCACGGTAGGCCACGACCACTTTCAAATTACCGTGCTCCCCTTTGGCATTACCAGCGCCCCAAGGGTGTTCCGAAAGTGATGGCGGTGGTCGCAGCTCATCTGCGCAGGTTAGGGGTTTCAGTCTTTCCCTGCCTCGACGACTGGTTGTTGAAGGTGGGCTCGCCCCAGACAGTCGTCAGCCACCTCCAGACTACATCCGACCTCCTGCACCTGCTGGGGTTCTCCATCATTGTGCCGAAGTCGCACCTGTGTCCCTCTCAGAAGCTCCTCTTCATCGGAGCGGTTTTGGACTTGGCGCAGTTTCGAGTTTATCCTCCTGAGCAGCAGGTTCGGGATATTCAGGCTCTGATTCCGATCTTTCAGCCGTTATCCCGAGTTTCGGTCAGGTTGACGCTGCACCTTCTGGGGCTGATGACTTCCTGCATCCTTCTGGTGCATCACGCCAGGTGGTGGATGCGGGCTCTGCAGTGGGACCTGAAGTTTCAGTGGGCCCAGCATCAGGGCAACTTTTCCGACCATGTCTTGATCTCGGAGGGCACTGAAAGACAGTTGCATTGGTGGCTCATGGACCGCGCTTGGGTCAGCGTCAGATCCCTTTCCCTACCACAACCGGAGCACGTAGTTGTGATGGACGTGTCCCTCCAGGGCTGGGGAGGCCACATGGAAGAGGCGGAGATCAGAGGTCTCTGGTCTCCGGCAGAGTCCAGGCTCCACATCAACCTTCTGGAGCTCCGGGCGATCCGGCTTGCACTGAAGGCATTCCTCCCCTCTGTCCTGATGAGTGTAGTGCAGGTGTTCACGGACAGCACCACCGCCATGTGGTACTGCAACAAACAGGGCGGGGTGGGGTCGTGGACCCTGTGCCAGGAGGCTCTGCGCCTCTGGCAGTGGCAGGAACATCAGGGCGTGACTCTGGTGGTTCAACACCTGGCAGGTTCCGTCCTCCAGGACTTTCTGGTGTGATTATTGGTTCGCAGACCCACCACCGCGGTTGGTTTTGCTGGGGTATCTATTCTAAGGTAAGGAATCTAATACTAACCTGTTTCTTTCAGATGCACAAGTTACTTACCTTCGGTAACGATATATCTGTAAGAAACAGTAGTTAGAATTAGATTCCTTACCGCCCCACCCATCCTCCCCGTTCTGCGAACCGATATCTAGGGTTAAGGTCATCCCTTTTCAGGGCCCTAGTTTCATGGCACCAGTGTTGGTTTTTATCATGGCTCTGCGTTTCTGGTGCAAAGCTGTGTATAAGAACTGACGTAAGCGCGCGAGGGCAGCGTCTAAGTACTCTGGCGACGTCATCCCATCGCCGACGACAGACGCGGAGCCGCAGATGACGCCTACCGCCGCGCGGTGGTACTGCTATGCAAAAGTTTCCGGATCCAGTCTGACGCCTTGGGATATTCTAATGTAAGGAATCAATTACTAACTACTGTTTCTTACAGATATATCGTTACCAAAGGTAATTAACTTGTGCGTTTGGATTATCCACCATCATGTTCAACTGTGATTTAATGCAGTAGGCCCCTTGAGATCTGGGTTTGATCCCCTCATTATTCTCCTGACAAATCTTGGACCGCAGGACTTGCTCCGGCACTCTAACTTCTGGCTTAGGCGCTGAATGTTCCATTTTCTTACCAACCCACAGCATACCAAATGGATAAAACTGATCTTCAGCAGTACATTACCAGTTTTTGAAGAGAAAAAACAAAACAGCAGCAAAAAGTGATGATTAGGATGGCGCCCCTCTCGCTAAGGGTGAGGGGGGCACCAACATAAGCTCCCCAGATATCTGTACATTGCTCCTAAATATGCAAAGTAGTCTCCATGAAACGAATAAAAAAATGTATACACTTATATCGCGAGCTGTCTTCTTGCAGCACCACATGGACAGAGCTGGTGAACATATAAATGGCGCAGAACTTGACATATCTGAATTGGGGGATGGCCCTGCTGCATACTTCAAAATGCATCAATACCTTGAAAAACGTCTTGATGGAAGTACTAATCATTAAACGTAACACGCACCAAGCATAAAGACCTCGAGCCAAGGTCACTCCACAATGATTTGCACATTCTGGGAGTCCCGGATTCCATGACTGTTGGACTGATGGAACTGTTTGTAGGAAAGATGCTCCACATTCTTGTTTGGCATAGACAACCTATCATCTGTGTCCCTAGTTGAAAGGGTGCTTCGATCCCTGGTGTTTTCCCTCTTCCACCAGCACCATCTAAACCTATCATAGCGCGGGTGCTAAATTCTAAGGTCCGACACGCTATTTTTCAGCTGTCAATTTCTGTTAAAAATTCACAGCAGGCCTTCCTTACATCCTTATATGCCAGCGACATAATACTGTAAAAGGTGTATCCTGTGGTTAACCAAAACCCTGTTCAGAGAGAGATAATTAAATCTGGACAATTCTTTGGACTTCAAATTAACTGAGATAAGTCCATGATGGTCCACTGACATGCACTGTATCCCAACAAACTATAAACTTCCCCATTTTTTGGTGTCATAATCCAACACTTTATCTTGGTAAACATATATACCGAGACTCTGCACTAGTTGTACATGCTAACTATGGCCCAACACTCCACAAACTCAAGCAGTAGACACAACACTAGGCTCCTCTCATTCTTTCTCTGTCATAGCAGGCGTTTCCTCCCCAGACTGCTTTACCTACTTGTAATTGCTCCACTGCCCCTTACAAACACCTTTTCAGCACAATCTGCTCCATTCCTATTACTTTTGCATGGGCCAACAAACAGGCTAGAATACGTTGAGCCATGCTGATACAACCTTACTTCAGGGATGGAATGGTCACCCACAATTTAGAGTAATATTACTTCATCTCCCAATCCAAATATTTCTTTCACTGGATTCACCCAACATTTCATCTTCTCTCACATACTCACGAGAAAGATATAGCAGGCATCACTCCTTTGATCAAATGTATGAGGGCCCTACAGTACCATTACACCATTGTATAGTAGTTGGTAAGTGATTCCCATTTGTGAGGTGAGTAAGCCACCGCCTCATGATAAAATAAATACTTTTTGATTACAAGTGCTAAACATCCTATATTACATGTCTTGAAATTCGTCAATTCATTAGGTAAGCATTCTAAATTTTTCAATGAAGTAGATTAATCATCTATTTGTAAATAAAATCATCTTGAAGATCTGCACAGCCAACACACGCTTCGCCACTTTTGATGCGCAGGCCTGAGGTCTGTTCAAGGTTTTCTTGTTTCACTGATTCGTCCTGTCTTTCATAAGAAAAGGTTCCACTTCCGAACAGCTTCTTACTGTCAACCAGGGGGTCAGAGAGGTGGAATTGGGGAATAGAGGTACACCACTCATTATTAGTCTGATCAAGTCTCCGATTGGTCCAACATTATTTATGCTCCAATTGGTTCCCAAAGACGGGCACCAGCCGATTCCGCTGCAGGTAAGAGTGGTAGGGTGGTGGGGCCAGGTGAGGGGGGATTTCGAGAGATGACCATGAGGGAAAATTAAATAAAAATATAATTTCCCCTTGTGGTCATTTCTCGAAACCCCCACCTCACCTAGCCCCACCTCTCCTACCTGTAGCAGCCGTGGCTGGAGACGACCCTTTGAATGCACATACAGTTGACCATTTCAGTCAAATAACTTTTTTACTATTTACATCCTTCTATTTCTCGAAATTCTCTTTTGGCTACTTGACTCGAGACTGCACCATCAAGGGCGAGGAGGTCAAAGACATTGGGAACCAGTAATCACATCAGATAAAATTCAATGGATTTGAGAATACGAATTCTAAAATGAGGAACACGTGTAGTTTTACCTCCTTCTAAATGTTATTGTTTTGCTTCTTCCAGAAACTTACTTTTGATGAGGGATACCAGAAGTTGGTTCAGACAGCTAAGGAAACGTCACCCGATGAGGTAAATATATTCACTCTGTTAATATATACCCGTGACTAACAGGACTTTCTTGGATTTGCTGATGCACACTTTTCAAAGAACATGCAGGCTTATTTCTTATGTAACAATTCACCTTCTTAGTAAAAAGTGTTCCAGGCTTTCCACTTCAGTTATCTATTCATCCTTCAAACAGTTCTGATTTTTCAGCATTTGTCATTTTGGTAAGACTCTTGCCCCTCGAGTACCATTCACCCAGTTAATTTGGAGGTACATCTGTCAGGGGTAATTTTTTATGTTTTCCAGCATATGGGATTTCAAAGTTACACACATTTATTTTGTTGCATATATGACCTAGCAACTGTTGAACCATGATTTCTTTAAATATGTTTTCTTTTCTATGAACTCAATTTCAGGCTTATACTAATATGGAGTTGGCACCAACCGTTTGCCGGTGCTGACAGAATTAGTTTCCCTGGTTATAGTGTTGTATTAGAACTTCACAAATGCAATATATGCCTCTATGAGAAAATATTATAAATAATTGTGAGTTCTTAGCCTCCACGACCCACACAACTGTGTCGTCTTTCTTATTAAGATAATATCCGATATATCCAAGAACAATAATGAACGTGTTGTAAGGTGTTTACCACATACTTTCCAGGATTTTAAGTCTCACCCACAGATATAGTTTCCTCATGTGCAATCTAAACATCTGGGACTCGCCCGACTTGCTCCTCAACCTCATTTAGATAAGGTCCGATCTATCCTTGACTAGTGCTGAACTTGATGTGAGGTGATTAGTGCACACGTGCCATGTTTTTCCTCTGTAACTGATGTGGCATTTGTACAACAAAAATTAGATTCTATCTGACTTTCTCTATTACCATTAGAACCCCCATCCTAGTGCTGTGGAAAGCGATGACGCCATCCAGGACATAGTAAGTAGTTATAGTTTCAGATAATAAAATCCAAAAAGCTCTTCCCTTCTCAGTGTGGTCTTGGTACACTGGAGAGAATTTACCCAAAGCAGAACACAATTATATAAGTGTTAATCTGAAATAAACAGGTTAGTATTAGGTTCCTTTACCTTAGAATATCCCCAGGCGTCAGACTGGATCCAGAAACTTTTGCGTAGGCTTCATCCTAGGGCTACCTGGGATCTTAATGTCAATTTGTACCAAAAAATGATCTGTCCAACTAAGGGGACAGGGGGGAAAAACCGTAATTCCCTGGATATTCGAGAACACCGGGTCTAGCAGATGGCCTGCCAGATGTGAAGGCCCTTCAACCAGCTGACATAGCTGGCAGGCTTCCAGATCACCAAGAAACTTTAGTGTAGCTGGGGACTCACGGGACTCAAGATGTAGGTTGAGGTCTCCGAGTACAGTGAAGTTAGCTGACTGCAGAATGAGTGAAGAAGCAGTTGAAACCAGTGACTCCTGGAAAGCACTCGCAGGGCCAGGAGGGCGGTATATCAACAGCCCGGTCAGGGTGTAGATGTCAGAGACCCTTAGCTTAAACAGAGTACTTTCACAGTTGGTTATATTTGAGGGGGAGAGAGTGCAGGAATAAATGGTTTTAAAAATCACCGCCAATCCCCCACCCCTCCCTTTGGGTCTGTTTTTAGTTAGAATAGAGTAACCAGGGGGGAGAGCCAAAGCCTGAATGGCCAATGAGTCACTAGTTAACCACGTCTCTGTTAGAACCAGCAAATCAGGGGAGCGGTCAGTGAGGAGCTCAAAAACATCCTCATGATGACAGTGGTCTGGACACCTCGCCAGACACTGGTTTTGTCTCGCCTCCTAGCATGGCTACGGAGGAAGGGGCAACCTTCAGTGTGGCATTGACGCGGGCGGCCAAGGCCTTGGGCCTTGAGCTCCCCGTCGCGGCCGTGAGGACTAACCTCCTCACCGAGGTCCTTAAACCGCAGTCGAGCTCGGCTGAGCCTCTGCTGCGGTTTAATGAGGCCTTAACTGACGTTCTTTTGGGCACTTGGTCCAGGCCCAATACAGGTCAGCCTGTAGATAGGAATGTGGACAGACGCCACCGCCCGGGCCCGGGCGACCCTTGTTTCCTGTCCTCCCACCCCACCCCGAGAGCCTGGTCATCCAGGCCTCAAACTCCCAGACCGCATTCCCGTCGGCTCCGCCTGATCGGGAATCCAAGAGGTATGAGAATTACAGCAAGAAGATATTCTCCTCCCTTAGCCTGGTACTGAGGTCTTCCAACACTGCATGCCTCTTGGGCCGCAACACCCACTCCCTGTGGGACACGGTCGCGGACGTGCTGCCACAATGCCTGGCGGAGGTCAAGGCTAAACTTGCCCAAGCCCTTGCGGTGGGTCGAGATGCAGTGCGTTTTTCCATCCGGTGTGGGCTGGATACCACCGACTCACTGGGCAGAGCGATGGCAACGACGGTGGCGATTCGTCGCCACGCCTGGTTGAGGTTCGCCAACTTTTCAGTGGATGTCCAGAATACCCTCATGGACATGCCGTTTGATGGCCGTCACCTTTTTGGCGACAAAGCAGACCATGCGCTTGAGCGCTTTAAGGACTCCAGGGCTACAGCCAAGTCCTTGGGCCTCTCGGCCCCGCGCCAGCAAACGGGTGCCTTACGCTCCTTTCGTGGCCAAGGAAGGGGCGCCCCCACACGTGCTGCCAGCCACGCACCGCAGACTAACATCCAACGCGGTGGCGGCCGTGGAAACTGCCGTGGAGGCGGTCGGGAACAACGGCAAGGCCAGTCCACACCTTCCCCCGCAGCATCCGCCTCAAAGCCCTCCTAGTCCGTGCTTTCAGGCTCATGTGATGCCAGTGGGGGGAAGGGTTCGCCATCACCTCCTCCACTGGCGCACCGTCACTTCGGACAGGTGGGTTCTGCAAATCGTCCGAAGGGGCTACTCCCTCCCCTTCGAGGCTACACCTCCAGGAATGCCACCGCAATTCTCCGCGTATCGGGGGATCATTTGCGACTTCTGCAGGAGGAAGATACGGCCCTCTTGCGCAAGGGGGACATCGAGCGCGTTCCTGGGCCAGAATTAGGGTGTGGTTGCTACTCCCACTACTTTCTGGTACCCAAGAAGGGCAAAGGGGGCCTACGCCCTATCTTGGATCTATGGCACGTCAACGGCTTCCTTCGGAAGGAGAAGTTCAAAAGGCTGACACTGGCTCAGGTCTTAGCTGCCCTGGACCCAGGAGACTGGACGGTAGCGTTGGACTTGCAGGACGCTTATTTTCACATCCCCGTCCTGCCGGCCCACCAGCGCTACCTGCGGTTCACGGTAGGCCAAGAGCACGTTCAGTTTACCGTGCTCCCCTTCGGCCTTACCAGCGCCCCACGGGTGTTCACCAAAGTGATGGCGGTGGTCGCAGCTCATCTGCGCAGGTTAGGGGTTTCAGTCTTCCACTACCTCGACGACTGGTTGTTGAAGGCGGGCTCGCCCCAGACAGTCGTCAGCCACCTCCAGACAACCAGCAGGCCTCCTGCACCGGCTGGGGTTTTCCATCAATGTGCCGAAGTCACACCTGTGGCCCTCTCAGAAGCTCCTCTTCATCGTAGCGGGTCTCGACTCGGCGCAGTTTTGGGTTTACCCTCCCGAACAGCAGGTTCGGGATATTCAGGCTCTGATTCCGATCTTTCAGCTGTTATCCCGGATCTCGGTCAGGTTGGCGCTGCGGCTCCTGCATCCTTCTGGTGCATCACGCCAGGTGGCGGAAGCGGGCTCTGCAGTGGGACCGGAAGTTTCAGTGGGCCCAGCATCAGGGCAACCTGTCCGACCATGTCCTGATCTCGGAGGGCACTGTGAGACAGCTGCAGTGGTGGCTCACGGGCCGCGATTGGGTCCGCGGCAGATCCCTCTCCCTTCCCCACCCGGAGCATGTGGTTGTGACGGACGAGTCCCTCCAGGGCTGGGGGGGCCACATGGGAGAGGCGGAGATCAGAGGCCTCTGGTCTCCGGCGGAGTCCCGGCCCCATATCAACCTTCTGGAGCTGTGGGCGATTCATCTAGCACTGAAGGCATTCCTCCCCTCTGTTCGGGGGAGTGTAGTGCAGGTGTTCACGGACATCACCACTGCCATGTGGTACTGCAACAAACAGGGCGGGGTAGGGTCGTGGACCATCTGCCAAGAGGCTCTGCGCCTTTGGCAGTGGCTGGGACATCAGGGTGTGACCCTGGTGGTTCAACACCTGGCAGGTTCTCTGAACGCCAGGGCGGACGAGCTCAGCCGAAGGAGGATCACGAATGGCGTCTGAACTCGGACGTGGTGCAAGGCCTCTTTCAGCAGTGGGGAGAGCCTTGGTTAGATCTATTCGTCACAGAAGAGAACGCACAATGTCATCAGTTCTGCACGTTGGAATTTCCAAGGCGGCACTTGCTCGGAGACGCTTTTCGTCGCGAGTGGAGTTGCAGTCTGTTGTATGCCTTTCCGCCTATACCACTTCTGCCCAGAGTGCTGAAGAACATCAAACGCGACCGGGCCCAAGTCATCCTTGTGGCTCCGGACTGGGCACGAAGGTACTGGTATCCCGAGGTACTCAGTATGTTAGTTGATCCCCCGGTTCGTCTGCCTCTTCAGGAGGACCTTCTGTCGCAGCATCAGGGGACTGTCCTCCACCCGAACATGTCCTGTCTCCACCTCCATACTTGGAGATTGAGCGGCGACAGTTGAGGCCATTTGACTTGTCTCCTGAAGTCTGTAATGTCATTCTGGCAGCCAGGCGTCACTCCACGAAGTCGGTATATGCCTGCAGGTGGAACAGATTTGTGGCATGGTGCACAGCAAAGGCTGTGGATCCTCTCTCTGCCCCTCTTTCTGAGGTTCTCCTCTTCCTTCTTTCTCTTGCCCAGCAGGGCTCTGCTCTGGGCACTATCAAGGGCTACCTTTCTGCCCTTTTGGCCTTTCTAAGGCTGCCTGATCAACTATCTTTGTTCAAGTCCCCTATTGTAACTCGTTTTCTGAAGGGCATCACACACATGTTCCCCCCTGTTCCGTTTGTGATGCCTCAGTGGGACTTGAACCTTGTTCTTACTTACCTGATGTACGCTCCCTTTGAGCCACTTCATAACTGTCCTCTCTGCCTTCTTACTTTGAAGACTGCATTCCTGGTTGCCATCACCTCTGCAAGGAGAGTGAGGGAGCTCCAGGCTCTTTTCTCTAAACCCCCCTTCCTTTCTGTCCATCCGGACAAGGTTGTGTTGCGGACTAGACCCTCTTTTCTGCCCAAGGTTGTCATGGCATTCCACATCGGGCAGTCTATCACCTTGCATACCTTCTTTCCGCCATCGCATCCCTCAAAAGAGGAAGAGCGGCTCCACCGTCTGGACCCAAAACGTGCGATTTCGTTTTATCTGGATCGCACACGCCCGTTCCGGGTAGATGACCAACTCTTTGTTGGTTACGTGGGTGCTAAGAAGGGACGGGCGGTGCACAAGCGGACCATCTCTTGGTGGGTCATCTTGTGTATCAAGGCTTGTTACTCCTTGGCAAAGAAGGAGCCTCCTGTTGGGCTGAGGGCCCATTCCACTCAGGCCACGGCGGCTACCACTGCCCTGGGCCGGGAGTCCCCTTCCAGGACATCTTGTCAGGCAGCTATGTGGGCATCGCTGCACACATTTGCAAGACACTACTGCCTGGACAGCCAAGTCCAGAGGGATGGCTTCTTTGGCCGTTCCGTCCTCCAGGACTTTCTGGTGTGATCATTGGTTTGCAGACCCACCACCGGGGTTGGTATTGCTGGGGTATCTATTCTAAGGTAAGGAATCTAATACTAACCTGTTTCTGTCAGATGAACAAGTTACTTACCTTCGGTAACGTTATATCTGTAAGAAACAGTAGTTAGTATTAGATTCCTTACCGCCCCACCCATCCTCCCCGTTCTGCGAACCGATATCTACGCTTAAGGTCATCCCCTTTCAGGGTCCTAGTTTCAATGGCACCAGTGTTGGTTTTTAACATGGCTCTGCGTTTCTGGCGCGGAAAAGTTGTGTCTAAGAACTGACGTCAGCGCGCGGAGGCGGCGTCTAAGTACTCCGACGATGTCATCACGGCGCCCACGACGCCGACGACGGACGCGGAGCCACAGACGACGTCTACCGACGCGCAAGGGTACTGCTACGCAAAAGTTTCCGGATCCAGTCTGACGCCTGGGGATATTCTAAGGTAAGGAATCTAGTACTAACTATTGTTTCTTGCAGATATATCGTTACCGAAGGTAAGTAACTTGTTCGTTTTGTACCCTATCTCCATTCAAGAAACTGATCAATGTCATTTGTGCTTATTGCCTTCCACCTGCAACCCTTGAAGACTCACTTCTTGAGCTTTATGTTCTCAACTTTCCCCTTTCCATGCATTTCCACTTAAACACTGTATCCACAGTCTGTATCAACAAGTATTGTAAACTTTCCCCAGCTTTTACATGACTTTGTTGGCACTGCTAATTTCACCAAATAATTCCATAACTAGATAATTCTTTAAATGATCGTACAGCGGTCCATTTACTATCAGCTAGAGCAATTTCTTGTGGGAGGGTTAACATCACTGCATTTCTCGAAATTTTCTTGTCTTTGCCACCCATGGCTCCTCTCCCAATGTCAACGTGATCAAGGACCATAGAAACTTAGGAATCACATCAATTAGAGCGTTGTGGATTTGTGAAAATTAATTTTAAAATGGTTTAGCTGAATGGCCTACTTTAAAAAAACAAGAGAGTGTCATTGTCATTTAAGCATGCAACAATACAGGCGGTTAGCTGAACGGCCTACTTGCTGCAATACCCTGCTGTCAGGACAAAAGCCCAGGACACTTAGTGGCCTTTGATGTAGAGACTGAGACATGTCGGAAGAATATGGGGGTGTGGGGAAGACAATTTACCCAGGTGCACCCCATTATTGCACATTTTTAACCATACCAAGGACATCAACAATAGAGTGGAAACTGGATGTTCGTATAGTTTATATTCCACTCATGCTCTTTACAGTGGCGGCTCGCCATGGGAGTGCTGTGGGGTGGTGAGTCGGGTGAGGAAAGGGCTGGTTGGGGGGTAGTGTAGTCCGACATATGACGGACAGGGGTAAGGTAAGAAATTAAATAAATAAAACAATTTAGCTTGGGCGCTGCATCGCCAACTCGGCAAAACAGCGTGCGTAAGGTAAACTTTTTTATTTATTTAATTACTTACCTTACTCCTGTCCGTCGTATGTCGGACTGCACTAACCCCCACCCAGCCCCTCCCCCGCCCACCCCACCGCCCCGCAGCACTGCCACGGCTAGCCGCCGCTGCTTTTGATGTGTTTCAGGCTACACTATACCTGTGTATGTTGGTGTTTAATTAGAGACTGTATCCTTTACTCCTTTTTTCAGAAAATGTTGTCTTTTACGTTGATCTGGCCAGAGGATGGTGAAGAAGGCACACAGGACACAGTAAGTAGTTTTATCCTTGAATATATACTGCTCTTATGATAACAGTACAAAACGTTTCCCAGTTCTTTGAAACTAAATTGCATTTGCTTAGACTTCCTAAAAGTGGAATTATTTTATAGAATTGTTTATATTGTAAAGTATCTCCAGTTAAAAAGCGACTCAATGTAATTCGTGCTCATTTTCTTCCTCTTCGGATCCTAAAAAACGCTGACTGCTTTAGCTCTTAATTCTTAATCTCTCAATCTCTGCCTCTTCACTTGTCTATTTTATCACTGCATCCTTTTCTAGAAATCTGTTATTTTCAACAACGATTTATATACTGTAGTATACAAAAAAGTGATGGATAGAACACTTGAACTAATTTCAGCTATTGTTAATCATTCTGGGCTGAGTATTAGCCAATCGTTATTTTGCATAGCACTGGGTTTAATCTGAATTAGCATGGTGGACAAAAGAATGATGGGTTGGAATGCTACACCAAGCGACTGCCAGTGGTTAGACTAATTGCAATCATTACATCCATCATATTTTGTGTTATGTATATACTGTTACAATTTTTAGACTACTCATACACCTGTCCATTTCCCATCACCCAAATGTATTTCTTGTGGAGGTATTCCATTAGCTCGATTTCTTAAAATTATTTTCTGACTTGCACTTATGAATCCATCCCCAATGTAAGGGGGTTCGGGGCATTAGAAACACAGTTACCACATCAGATAAACTTCAATGATTTGTGAAATCCAAATGCCAAATTACTCCACACATAATTTAATTTTGTTGTAAATGTTAGTTCTTTTTTTGTTTCTTAAAGTTACCTACAACAAATATTGACGACCTGAAGATGGATCAGACAATTGAGGAAAAATCATTTGAAGAGGTTAGTATAATCAGTCTGTTGATATATGTTTGTGAAAAGCTGAAGAATATCCTGTTTGGCACTGATTTGCTCATGCTAACCATGCTAAGAGGGAACTAGAGATACCTTTTGCCCATTATCAATGAGAGATGAGGGCCTGGTTCCAAGGTTAGATTTTCCACACTCACGACCATCATTGTTTTGCTGAGGCACACATTTCAGAGTCGTTTAAGACTAACGTATTGTGCACAGACTTTGGTACTCAGTATGATCTATTCCCGGCTATATTCTTCACACGTCCACCCCTCTGTTCTCTGATTTAGGTAGCCATTCTTAATTCTTTATGACTCTTGCTCCTTTAGTCAAGTCCACTCCTCAGACATGAAGTACCATCTCTCCACGGTCCTTTTTCGTCTTTTCCATGATACAGCCTTTTGAACACATTCCTTTCCACATATATATAAATCATCCCTGCCATTGAACTTTGATTCTTGAATATGTATTTGCTGTTGCGTAAACCCAGTTTAAAATATTTTGCCATAGTATATTTACGATTGCACATTATGGGTAATGAGTTAATAGTGGTGTTCAGTTTGTTTACTGTGCCTCCTCAAATTCATTTAGGGATTCATGAAAAATGACCTCCACAACCACAAATTAGTAACAGAATGCCCACCCAAGGTATCCAAGGAATGAACATATTCATTGCTTAGAATGGGGAGTTCCATGGAGAGGTTGTGTTTTTCTGACATTTAAAAGTGTTTAATTTCAGGCTCACCCTGAAAGGCACATCCACTAAAGAGCACTCACACTTTTTATTCCTGCGTCCAGTGTGGTACCACAGAACCAATTTTGGAGATGATACTTCCTCCTAGCAGAACTCTGTCATTGTACTGCCAAACTGCAGCCTAGTCAGGTGTGTTACACTGGGGAGGTCGTCCACTGACCTGCCTCAATCACCTACCTGACGCTAGGCGACGGAGACTGACTACCACCCTCTGTAGGGTGCTGGAAGGTGGTGTGTAGGCATGCCTGGAAAGCTGGAAACCAGAGCTGTGTGCTGTGGAGTGTGGCCTGGTGCAGGCCCGCAACAACCGCTCGGGCCAACGGTGCTGCCTCTTTGTGACTTCCTGCAGGCCTCAAGCCTACTTTCTGCGACCTGAGTAGGCCTAGCAGCAGTGAGATATTGGCGTCTGTCATGGGGGGTGGAATGGTACAGCAAGGTGAGAGGCTGACCCTCCGGGTTTGGGTGCTGCTGTAGCTTCCGTAGTCTTGTGGCCGCAGCTGGGGTGCACAGAGGCTGCTGTGGCATGATGACTCGCTGCAAGGTGGGCGGACCACTGTGTGATCACCTGCCTTAACACAGGGGACTTGGATCGAGCCAACTGTCCCGTGGCACTGCAGGCTGTACCCGCGCTTATAGGTGAGCCATCCCAGCACCACTACAGTAACACTAGCACTGTGGAACATTCTTTGGCATAGAGTTTATACCCTAATATCACTCTATAGATTATCTGAAAGAACCAGGTTAGTATTAGATTCCTTACCTCAGAATATCCCTAGGCATCACACTGGATCCAGAAACTTTTGCATAGCAGTACCCCGGCGCGTCGGTAGGCGTCGTCTGCGGCTGCGCGTCCGTCGTCGGCATCGGTGGCGCCGGGATGACGTCGCCGGAGTACTTAGACGCCGCCCTCGCACGCTGACGTCAGTACTTCTTTTTTCCGCGCCAGCAAGCACAGATCCGGAAAAAGTGGTACCACTTAGTCAATTTTTGACTACATTTTTTCGATCATTTTTGATCCTTTTTGAAGTCTAACGACTCTGACGGTGCCGGTAGGGATGCCCGGGTTTAAGCTGTGCGCCGACTGCAACCTACTGATGTCGGTTACGGACCCCCATCGCCGGTGTCTTCATTGCCTGGGCCTCGACCACGACGACAAAGCCTGCTCCGACGTCTAAAGCTAAGCGGGAGTGGTCCCGCAAGCGAATCGAGCTCCGGCAGTCGGCCCCGCGCCGCTCAAGGTCCCGGTCCGCGAGGAGGTCGAGTGACCGGTTGCGGGGTCGGAGCCACCATGTCTCCGGGAGTCGTCTTCGGGCTCGAAGTCCTCAGGTAAGCACAAGAAGTCGAAGAGATATCATCGCCCTTCCGACTCCCCCGGGCGCTCGTGTGATGTGGCAGGGGGTTCGGGCGACACGGCCCACGTGGCTCTGTCGGACCCGAGGGCGTTGCGGCCTGCATCATACCCGTCGGTCCCTGGGCAGAACGCGACACCGAAGGAGAGTGAGGCCATCCTCCCGGCCATGAGGTCGCTCACTTCTCCGTCGGGCTGCGCAGCGCCTTCGGGCCAAGCGGCCCCGACTGGGGGCCCCAGCGGGTTGAGCGCTTTGGCCCCGACGCCACCGGTTGCTTCGGTCCCGATGCCGCTGGTGACTTCGGTCCCAGCGACGCAGGCCCCCACAGGATCCGGGTTCGGATCTGGGTCATCGCTGGTTGACCTTACGACCTTTCCGGCACCGGCCCCCAGGGTGTCGCAGCCTCCGGCGCCGTCCCCGATCCCTCCCTCGATTCGGGTCTCAACGCCGATGGGAGATTTCTACTTCTATGACCCGACCCCATCCTTTGGTCCTGAGTCTCAGGTGATGGGTGGCGAGGCGGATTGGGAGGGGTCTGAGGACCCTCTAGCACACGAGTGTCAGTCTTATCAGGACTGGGCAGGTGAGATAGGGGAGGCCAGTGGTCTGGACACCTCGCCGGACACTGGCTTTATCTCCCCTCCTAGTGTGGCTACGGAGGAGGGGGCTTCTTACAGTGTGGTGCTGACGCGGGCGGCCAAGGCCCTGGGCCTGGAGCTCCCCGTCGCGGCCGTGAGGACTAACCTCCTCACTGAGGTCCTTGAACCGTAGGCAATCTCGGCCGAGCCTCTGCTGCCGTTTAATGAGGCTTTGTCTGACGTTCTTTTTGGCACTTGGTCCAAGCCCAGTACAGGTCAGCCTGTAGATAGGAACGTGGCCAGATGCCACCGCCCGGCTCCGGGCGACCCTTGCTTCCTGTCCACCCACCCCAACCCCAAGAGCCTGGTCATCCAGGCCTCTAACTCCCAGACCGCATTCCCGACGGCTCCCCCCGATCGGGAATCCAAGAGGTACAAGCAATACGGAAAAAATTTATTCTCCTCCCTGAGTTTAGGGCTGCGGTCAGTCAACACCGCGTGCCTCTTGGGCCGTTACACCCACTCTCAGTGGGACACGGTCGCGGACGTGCTGCCACAAGGTCCGGTGGAAGTCCAGACTAAACTCACCCAAGACCTTGCGGAGGGTCGAGATGCAGCACGGTACTCCATCCGGTGTAGGCTGGATACCGCGGACTCACTGGACAGAGCGATGGCAACGACGGTGGTGATTCGTTGCCACGCCTGGTTGAGGCCCGCCAACTTTTCGGCTGATGTCAAAAACACCCTTATGGACATGCCGTTTGATGGCCATCGCCTCTTTGGCAAAAAAGCAGACCATGCGCTTGAGCGCTTTAAGTACTCCAGGGCTACGGCCAAGTCCTTGGGCCTCTCGGCCCGTGCCAACAAACGGGTGCTTTCGCTCCTTTCATGGCCAAGGAAGGGGCACCCCCACACTTCCTGCCAGCCACGTACTGCAGACTACGGTCCAGCGCGTTGGTGGACGTGGAAACCGCTGTGGCGGCAGTTGGGGACAACGGTGAGGCCAGTCCACACCTGCCCCTGCAGTATCCGCCTTAAAACCCTCCTAGTCCGAGTTTTCAGGCCCATGTGACACCAGTGGGGGGCAGGGTTTGCCATCACCACCTCCACTGGCGCACTGTCACATCAGACAGGTGGGTGCTGCAAATCGTCCAAAGGGGCTACTCCCCTTCGATGCGACCCCTCCAACCATGCCACCGCAGTACCACCGCGTGACGGGGGATCACTTGACACTTCTACGAGAGGAAGTTACGGCCCTCTTGGCCAAGGGGGTCATCGAGCGCGTTCCTGGGCCAGAAGTAGGGTGTGGTTGTGACTCCCATTACTTTCTGTTTCCCAAGAAGGGCAAAGCTGGCCTACGCCCTATCTTGGACCTGCGGAACGTCAACGGCTTCCTACGGCAGGAGAAGTTCAAGATGCTGACACTGGCTCAGGTCCTAGCTGCCCTGGACCCAGGAGAGTGGATGGTAGCGTTGGACATGTAGGATGCTTATTTTTATATCCCCGTCCTGCCGGCCCACCGGCGTTACCTGCGGTTCACGATAGGCCACGACCACTTTCAAATTACCGTGCTCCCCTTTGGCATTACCAGCGCCCCACGGGTGTTCCGAAAGTGATGGCGGTGGTCGCAGCTCATCTGCGCAGGTTAGGGGTTTCAGTCTTTCCCTGCCTCGATGACTGGTTGTTGAAGGCTGGCTCGCCCCAGACAGTCGTCAGCCACCTGCAGACTACGTCCGACCTCCTGCACCTGCTGGGGTTCTCCATCATTGTGCCGAAGTTGCACCTGTGTCCCTCTCAGAAGCTTCTCTTCATCGGAGCGGTTTTGGACTTGGCGCAGTTTCGAGTTTATCCTCCCGAGCAGCAGGTTCGGGATATTCAGGCTCTGATTCCGATCTTTCAGCTGTTATCCCGAGTATCGGTCAGGTTGACGCTGCACCTTCTAGGGCTGATGACTTCCTGCATCCTTCTGGTGCATCACGCCAGGTGGTGGATGCGGGCTCTGCAGTGGGACCTGAACTTTCAGTGGGCCCAGCATCAGGGCAACTTGTCCGACCATGTCTTGATCTCGGAGGGCACTGAAAGACAGTTGCAGTGGTGGCTCACGGACCGCGATTGGGTCAGCGGCAGATCCCTTTCCCTACCACAACCGGAGCACGTAGTTGTGATGGACGTGTCCCTCCAGGGCTGGGGAGGCCACATGGAAGAGGCGGAGATCGGAGTTCTCTGGTCTCCGGCGGACTCCAGGCTCCACATCAACCTTCTGGAGCTGCGGGCAATCCGGCTTGCACTGAAGGCATTCCTCCCCTCTGTCCTGGTGAGTGTAGTGCAGGTGTTCACGGACAGCACCACCGCCATGTGGTACTGCAACAAACAGGGCGGGGTGTGGTCGTGGACCCTGTGCCAGGAGGCTCTGCGCCTCTGGCAGTGGCTGGAACATCAGGGCGTGACTCTGGTGGTTCACCACCTGGCAGGTTCCCTGAACACCAGGGCGGACGAACTCAGCCGTCCGTGCATGATGGATCTCGAATGGCGTCTGAACTCGGACGTGGCGCAAGGCCTCTTTCAGCAGTGGGGAGAGACTTTGTTAGATCTATTCGCCACAGAAGAGAACGCGCAATGTCATCAGTTCTGCGCGTTATAATTTCCAAGGCAGAACTCGGTCGGAGACGCTTTTCGTCGCGGGTGGAGCTGCGGTCTGTTGTACGCTTTTCCCGCCTATACCACTTCTGCTCAGAGTGCTGAAGAAGATCAGATGCGACCGGACGTGGTGCAAGGCCTCTTTCAGCAGTGGGGAGAGCCTTGTTAGATCTATTCGTCACAGAAGAGAACGCGCAATGTCATCAGTTCTGCGCGTTGGAATTTCCAAGGCGGCACTTGCTCTGAGACGCTTTTCGTCGCGAGTGGAGTTGCAGTCTGTTGTACGCCTTTCAGCCTATACCACTTCTGCCCAGAGTGCTGAAGAATATCAAACGCAACCGGGCCCAAGTTATCCTTGTGGCTCCGGACTGGGCACGAAGATACTGGTATCCCGAGCTACTCAGCATGTCTGTCGATCCCCCGATTCGTCTGCCTCTGCAGGAGGACCTTCTGTCGCAGCAGCAGGGGACGGTCCTCCACCCGAACCTGTCCATTCACCATCTCCATGCTTGGAGATTGAGCGGCCATTTGACTTGCCTCCTGAAGTTTGTGATGTGATTCAGGCAGCCAGGCGTCCCTCCACAAAGTCAGTATATGCATGCAGGTGGAACAAGTTTGTGGCATGGTGCACAGCAAAGGCTGTGGATCCCCTATCTGCCCCTCTTTCTGAGGTTCTCCTCTTCCTTCTTTCTCTTGCCCAGCAGGCTCTGCTCTGGGCACTATCAAGGGCTACATTCTTGCCCTTTCCACCTTCTTAAGGCTACCTGATCAGCCTTCCTTGTTCAAGTCCCCGGTTGTTAATAGGTTCTTGAAGGGCATCACTCATATGTTCCCCCCTGTTCCTGTCGTGATGCCTCAGTGGGACTTGAACCTTGTACTTGCTTTTCTGATGTGCGCTCCCTTCGAGCCACTTCATAACTGTCCTCTCCGTCTTCTTACCCTTAAGACTGCTTTCCTGGTTGCCATCACCTCTGCCAGGAGAGTGAGGGAGCTCCAGGCTCTTTCATCCATGCCTCCATTCCTTTCTGTCCATCCGGACAAGGTTGTGTTGCGGACAAGACCCTCTTTCCTGCCCAACGTAGTCACGACCTTCCACATCGGGCAGTCCATCACCCTGCCCATCTTCTTTCCGCCTCCGCATCCCTCTAAAGAGGAAGAGCGGCTCCACCGTCTGGACCCAAAACGTGCGCTCTCTTTCTCTTTGGATCGCACACGCCAATTCCGGGTGGATGACCAACTCTTTGTTGGTTACGTGGGTGCTAAGAAGGGACGGGCGGTGCACAAGCAGACCATCTCTTGGTGGGTCGTCTTGTGTATCAAGGCATGCTACTCTTTAGCTAAGAAGGAGCCTCCTGTTGGGCTGAGGGCCCATTCCACTCGTGCCACGGCGGCTACTACTGCCCTGGGCCGGGGAGTCCCCTTGCAGGACATCTGTCAGGCAGCTACGTGGGCCTCGCTTCACACGTTCGCAAGACACTACTGCCGGGACAGCCAAGTCCGGAGGGATGGCTTCTTTGGCCGTTCCGTCCTCCAGGACTTTCTGGTGTGATTATTGGTTCACAGACCCACCACCGCGGTTGGTTTTGCTGGGGTATCTATTCTAAGGTAAGGAATCTAATACTAACCTGTTTCTTTCAGATGCACAAGTTACTTACCTTCGGTAACGATATATCTGTAAGAAACAGTAGTTAGAATTAGATTCCTTATCACCCCACACATCCTCCCCGTTCTGCAAACCGATATCTAGGGTTAAGGTCATCCCTTTTCAGGGCCCTAGTTTCATGGCACCAGTGTCGGTTTTTATCATGGCTCTGCGTTTCTGGTGCGGAAAAGCTGTGTATAAGAACTGACGTAAGCGCGTGAGGGCAGCGTCTAAGTACTCTGGCGACGTCATCCCATCGCCAAACGACGCCGACGACAGACGCGGAGCCGCAGATGACGCCTACCGCCGCGCAGGGGTACTGCTATGCAAAAGTTTCCGGATCCAGTCTGACGCCTGGGGATATTCTAATGTAAGGAATCAATTACTAACTACTGTTTCTTACAGATATATCGTTACCAAAGGTAATTAACTTGTGCGTTTGGATTATCCACCATCATGTTCAACTGTGATTTAATGCAGTAGGCCCCTTGAGATCTGGGTTTGATCCCCTCATTATTCTCCTGACAAATCTTGGACCGCAGTACTTGCTCCGGCACTCTAACTTCTGGCTTAGGCGCTGAATGTTCCATTTACTTACCAACCCACAGCATACCAAATGGATAAAACTGATCTTCAGCAGTACATTACCAGTTTTTGAAGAGAAAAAAACAGCAACAAAAAGTGATGATGAGGATGGCGCTCCTCTCGCTAAGGGTGAGGGGGGCACCAACATAAGCTCCCCAGATATCTGTACATTGCTCCTAAATATGCAAAGTAGTCTCCATGAAACGAATAAAAAAATGTATACACTTATATCGCGAGCTGTCTTCTTGCAGCACCACATGGACAGAGCTGGTGAACATATAAATGGCGCAGAACTTGACATATCTGAATTGGGGGATGGCCCTGCTGCATACTTCAAAATGCATCGATACCTTGAAAAACGTCTTGATGGAAGTACTAATCATTAAACGTAACACGCACCAAGCATAAAGACCTCGAGCCAAGGTCACTCCACAATGATTTGCACATTCTGGGGGTCCCGGATTCCATGACTGTTGGACTGATGGAACTGTTTGTAGGAAATATGCTCCACATTCTTGTTTGGCATAGACAACCTATCATCTGTGTCCCTAGTTGAAAGGGTGCTTCGATCCCTGGTGTTTTCCCTCTTCCGCCAGCACCATCTAAACCTATCATAGCGCGGGTGCTAAATTCTAGGGTCCGACACGCTATTTTTCAGCTGTCAATTTCTGTTCAAAATTCACAGCAGGCCTTCCTTACATCCTTATATGCCAGCGACATAATACTGTAAAAGGTGTATCCTGTGGTTAACCAAAACCCTGTTCTGAGAGAGATAATTAAATCTGGACAATTCTTTGGACTTCAAATTAACTGAGATAAGTCCATGATGGTCCACTGACATGCACTGTATCCCAACAAACTATAAACTTCCCCATTTTTTGGTGTCATAATCCAACACTTTATCTTGGTAAACATATATACCGAGGCTCTGCACTAGTTGTACATGCTAACTATGGCCCAACACTCCACAAACTCAAGCAGCAGACACAACACTAGGCTCCTCTCATTCTTTCTCTGTCATAGCAGGCGTTTCCTCCCCAGACTGCTTTACCTACTTGTAATTGCTCCACTGCCCCTTACAAACACCTTTTCAGCACAATCTGCTCCATTCGTATTACTTTTGCATGGGCCAACAAACAGGCTAGAATACGTTGAGCCATGCTGATACAACCTTACTCCAGGGATGAAATGGTCACCCACAATTTAGAGTAATATTACTTCATCTCCCAATCCAAATATTTCTTTCACTGGATTCACCCAACATTTCATCTTCTCTCACATACTCACGAGAAAGATATAGCAGGCATCACTCCTTCGATCAAATGTATGAGGGCCCTACAGTACCATTACACCATTGTATAGTAGTTGGTAAGTGATTCCCATTTGGGAGGTGAGTAAGCCACCGCCTCATGTTAAAATAAATACTTTTTGATTACAAGTGCTAAACATCCAACATTACATGTCTTGAAATTCGTCAATTCATTAGGTAAGCATTCTAAATTTTTCAATGAAATAGATTAATCATCTATTTGTATATAAAATCATCTTGAAGATCTGCACAGCCAACACGCGGTTCGCCGCTTTTGATGCGCAGGCCTGAGGTCTGTTCAAGGTTTTCTTGTTTCACTGATTCGTCCTGTCTTTCGTAAGAAAAGGTTCCACTTCCGAACAGCTTCTTACTGTC
Source organism: Lissotriton helveticus (assembly GCF_964261635.1). Classification (NCBI taxonomy): domain Eukaryota; kingdom Metazoa; phylum Chordata; class Amphibia; order Caudata; family Salamandridae; genus Lissotriton; species Lissotriton helveticus. Next base: position 275,086,551 of record NC_136062.1, read on the forward strand.
AACCAGGGGGTCGGAGAGGTGGAATTGGGGAATAGAGGTACACCACTCATTATCAGTCTGATCAAGTCTCCGATTGGTCCAACATTATTTATGCTCCAATTGGTTCCCAAAGACGGGCACCAGCCGCGGCCGCTGCAGGTAAGAGTGGTGGGGAGGTGGGGCCAGGTGAGGGGGGATTTCGAGAGATGACCATGAGGGAAAATTAAATAAAAATATAATTTCCCCTTGTGGTCATCTCTCGAAACCCCCAGCTCACCTAGCCCCACCTCTCCTACCTGTAGCAGCCGTGGCTGGAGACGACCCTTTGAATGCACATACAGTTGACCATTTCAGTCAAATAACTTTTTTACTATTTACATCCTTCTATTTCTCGAAATTCTCTTTTGGCTACTTGACTCGAGACTGCACCATCAAGGGCGAGGAGGTCAAAGACATTGGGAACCAGTAATCACATCAGATAAAATTCAATGGATTTGAGAATACGAATTCTAAAATGAGGAACACGTGTAGTTTTACCTCCTTCTAAGTGTTATTATTTTGCTTCTTCCAGAAACTTACTTTTGATGAGGGATACCAGAAGTTGGTTCAGACAGCTAAGGAAACGTCACCCGATGAGGTAAATATATTCACTCTGTTAATATATACCCGCGACTGACAGGACTTTCTTGGATTTGCTGATGCACACTTTTCAAAGCACTTGCAGGCTTATTTCTTATGTAACAATTCACCTTCTTAGTAAAAAGTGTTCCAGGCTTTCCACTTCAGTTATCTATTCATCCTTCAAACAGTTCTGATTTTTCAGCATTTGTCATTTTGGTAAGACTCTTGCTCCTCGAGTACCATTCACCCAGTTAATTTGGAGGTACATCTGTCAGGGGTAATTTTTTATGTTTTCCAGCATATGGGATTTCAAAGTTACACACATTTATTTTGTTGCATATATGACCTAGCAACCGTTGAACCATGATTTCTTTAAATATGTTTTCTTTTCTATGAACTCAATTTCAGGCTTATACTAATATGGAGTTGGCACCAACCGTTTGCCGGTGCTGACAGAATTAGTTTCCCTGGTTATTGTGTTGTATTAGAACTTCACAAATGCAATATATGCCTCTATGAGAAAATATTATAAATAATTGTGAGTTCTTAGCCTCCACGACCCACACAACTGTGTCGTCTTTCTTATTAAGATAATATCCGATATATCCAAGAACAATAATGAACGTGTTGTAAGGTGTTTACCACATACTTTCCAGGATTTTAAGTCTAACCCACAGATATAGTTTCCTCATGTGCAATCTAAACATCTGGGACTCGCCCGACTTTCTCCTCAACCTCATTTAGATAAGGTCCGATCTATCCTTGACTAGTGCTGAACTTGATGTGAGGTGATTAGTGCATACGTGCCATGTTTTTCCTCTGTAACTGATGTGGCATTTGTACAACAAAAATTAGATTCTATCTGACTTTCTCTATTACCATTAGAACCCCCATCCTAGTGCTGTGGAAAGCGATGACGCCATCCAGGACATAGTAAGTAGTTATAGTTTCAGATAATAAAATCCAAAAAGCTCTTCCCTTCTCAGTGTGGTCTTGGTACACTGGAGAGAATTTACCAAAAGCAGAACACAATTATATAAGTGTTAATCTGAAAGAAACAGGTTAGTATTAGGTTCCTTTACCTTAGAATATCCCCAGGCGTCAGACTGGATCCGGAAACTTTTGCGTAGGCTTCATCCTAGGGCTACCTGGGATCTTAATGTCAATTTGTACCAAAAAATGATCTGTCCAACTAAGGGGACAGGGGGGAAAAACCGTAATTCCCTGGATATTCGAGAACACCGGGTCTAGCAGATGGCCTGCCAGATGTGAAGGCCCTTCAACCAGCTGACATAGCTGGCAGGCTTCCAGATCACCAAGAAACTTCAGTGTAGCCGGGGACTCACGGGACTCAATATGTAGGTTGAGGTCTCCGAGTACAGTGAAGTTAGCTGACTGCAGAATGAGTGAAGAAGCAGTTGAAACCAGTGACTCCTGGAAAGCACTCGCAGGGCCAGGAGGGCGGTATATCAACATCCCGGTCAGGGTGTAGATGTCAGAGACCCTTAGCTTAAACAGAGTACTTTCACAGTTAGTTATATTAGGCTGTGGGGTTTTAGGTTTAAACCTATAATAACTGATAAAACCCCACTGAAAGAAAAATAGCCCTCACTGGTAAAAATATATAAACACTGAAAAAACACCTGCACAACCACAAACTAAATGCCATTCAAAGAAAGGAAAAAGAAAGTGAAATAGTAATTTTGTTCTTACTGAAGAGGTCAATAAAATGTAACTTTGTTATACAAGCTAGCAGTAAGAAACTTTATCAGTCCCTGTACCCAGGGCATAGGTGTACCCAGGGCCTACCAGGGGCTGAAGCATGTATTATGCCACCCCTGGCTGGCCAACTAAACAGACACAACTGGCTGCACGACAGCTGGGGCAAGGTGGTGTAATCACCCTTTGCTTTAGATATAGTTCCCTATATCTAAACCTAAAATGGACACATATATTCCTATCAGTCACTCCTATGGCAGGCCTTGTCAATCCTGAAGGCAGAGTGCTTGGAATTATGTGAGATGGTGCTCTGGCATGAGCTGAGCCCGTTTGCAGCTTGCGGAACCAAGTCCTAATAGCTGTTCCATGATAACGCTATACCATATACTCTTAAGTGCATTATAATCCTCGCGGTTAAATGCTAACTTTGGCATAGCATTATCAAAACATGTCGAGTAAGGTGTCATACGAATTGGAATACTAACCCCTCGCCAATTCTGGTGACGGGGTTAGCATTCCACCCTTCTAGAGGGACACGACATGTATGTAACTGTGAACCCCGGTTAAAGTTAACTCAAGCCTCAGCATCACAAAATGGATGCTGCCACCGAGACACAAGTCTGCCCTCCTGCTGCTGGGAGTCCTTCCAGCAAGGGAGGCCTGGACAAAGGGTTTCCTGTCAGGGGCGGTGCTAGCACCATCCCAGACAGGATTTTGTGTATGCCAGGTAGGCAGGGCTGAGAGGAAGGTGACTGCAAGTGGCAGTGCAGTGGCTCACTGTGCATATGCCGGCTCAAACCAGTTCCAGGGGCACCCCAGCCCCGGTGCTGGGGAGAGACCGGACAAAGGAGAGGGGTGTAACCACCCCCCTCCTGGTCCCACCCATGGGCAGGACCTAGTCGCGTGCCAGCCCTTTTTCTTAGGATAAAGGTAGGAGCGGGCACCCTTCCCAAATTAGATCATCTTGAAACTTGAACTACTTTCCACGAAAGGAACTCTTGTCATTCTCTGAAGACTCTCCCGTGTGGCTAAGGAGTAACCACCCTGCACCAGCAGGCACCATCGAAGCGCTTGCGGTTTGCTGCACGTCCATCCTCCGGATCAAGACTGCCCAGCTCGACGAGACCCGGATTCGCTGCCATCTCTGACCTCTACCTGCATCATCAGTCCAGCTGAGATTCGTGGGTGTGACGAGACCCGAGGGACAGGCTATCTTCAAGACCTGCACGACGCTTAACCAGCACGGCCTCCGAGAGACCCTCGAGTGAGTGCACTGGGGTTTGAGAAGCCCCAACCCTAAGCAGCTCCAGCACCGAAGTCCAGCCCCCCAGCATCCACGAGGTCTAGTGACCCTCCTGACGACGTACCACGACGTTTTCACCACTGGTCTAGGTCCTCTAGACTGGCCCTTGCTCCTTGTCCAACAAGAAGTGCCCTGGACCCTCCTGGTCCACTCCAGACGCCATTTTGACTCCACCGCGTGGGCTTGCCTTTGCCAAGGTTTGTTGCTCCAATCTTGGATCCAGCATCGCCGACAGCAGACACCACCGTGGGACAGCTCGCACCTCCAGCCTGGACGCCGACAATGCCTCCTGGCCCGTGTGACTGCAGAGTCCAGCGTCGCCCACTCACCTGATCGCGGTGACTTCATCCGGTGCCATCCTGGTGCCCACACAATCACCGGCTAGTGATTGAGAACTGAGTCCCCTCTGCTTTCAGGTCGTCTCCTTCACTGATCCAGCCTTGGATCACACCGAGCATCTTCACTGGTTGCCTGCCAGCAACATCTTCTTTCAGGCTCCATAGACTACAACGAGGATTCCCGACGGCATTTGAACCCTATGCAGCCGCAGCCCCTGGGCTAGGTAACATGAGCATTTCGGTGCTCCAGCACAGGTTCACTATCCTAGTGTCCAGATCCTTTTTCGTTTTTAGTCACCTAGTCGGATTCGTCCGGAAACAGTAACTTTAAGAACTGCTAGCACCCATAGACTTTGTCCCGCATCCCGCATAAGAGTTCCCACTCTGCACCCGGGTTCCCTAGGCTTCCTGCTCCTAACCTGATGGTTCAGTAAGGTAGTCCTAGCGGTCCTAAAGCCTCTGGATCATGTTACTTACCTGCTAGTATTTCGCATTCCACTTTTAAAGTATATGGTTTTTCGTGCCCCTCGGGCATTTGTGTAAATTGTGCAACTTGTAGTATTTTCGTAAGTGTTTTGTATTGTGCCTAGCTCCCTGACTCATAAAGAGTTCAGGATAGACTTGTTATTAATAAATATCCTTTATTTTTTATAACAACTTGTGTGGTGTCCTTTCACTTGGTGTTCAAGGGGTATATGTGATGGTAAAACAGCTGGCTTAACACGCCCTCTAGAGTTTAGCCTAAAGACTGCTCTTGTCCACGCTACTAGGATAGCTGGTCTAATAAGGTTGACTTACAACCAATCATCAATAAGGGTTGTTTGGAATGATACAGAGTGATCACTAGAATAGTGAGCACTATATATCAGGCCAACTTCTCACATTGGTGAGCAGCGGTTGGGATTTGAGCTTGCTGTTGTTTTACCACACACGTATCCTAAGAATATCATTTGAAAGATCACATAAGTACCAAGGTACATATAACTTAACTTAGAATACTCTGAGTTCTACTGAACCAGCTGTTGTAGTGCAACAGGGCTTAGCACACCCTGACTACAACTCTTAGCAAGGGATCAGTAGGTAAACCCATAGTGTAGGTAGGTGCATCACTTACACCACACTAGAAGCATGTCTACCCATGGAGAGTCCTCAGAGACTCCCCTAGTGGTTGGTGACCCTCCACAGGTCCTTTCCAGATATGCAGCCCTCAGTTTCCAGGAGATGAGACAATTGTGTTCCTCCAGGAAATTGAAACAGGGTTCTAACCCTACCACTCCTTTTCTGTTAGGTCTCTTAGAGACTTATGATGCTAGGAAGGCTTCTCACACAGATGAGAGCATGCCCCCCTTAGAAGGTGCCCTTGGTGATCCAGATCTCGCTGAAACAGAAGATGTAGAAGAGGAGGAGGAAGAAGAGGAAGTCTCTGGGGATGAGGCAGACAAAGGTCCTGAGCTAGTCAGCAGACTTACTAGGGCCAACTTAGACCTACATAGGGAAGGATCTGGGGGACCCCCAGTGCTGACCCTAAGCAGGCCTAACTTTGGAGTTAGAAGAGATAGGTCTCCTTCTAGGGACTCCAATATATCTGTGCACTCTCATGCCTCTTCTCAGAGGAGAATGACTTCTCCCCAGAGGAGAATGACTTCTCCCCAGAGAAGAGAACATGAAGCAAGGATGAAACAAGCTAATCTGAGGATCCAGAGGGAAGAACTTGCCCTTGCCAAGGAGAAGCTTGCCTTTGCTAGAGAGCAGCAGTTGAGTGGGGCAGTCCACACTGGTGGCAGCAATATCCCTAAGGATAAAGACAGGAGTTTTGATACTAGACACCTGAGTAAAATAGTGCCCCCCTTTAAACAAGGGGATGACATCCACAAATGGATGACTGCTTTGGAGAGGGCCTGCACTGTCCAGTGCATCCCCCAGAGTCAGTTGGCAGCTATATTGTGGCTCTCCTTTGGAGGTAAAGGTAGAGATAAGCTCCTCACTACTAGAGCTGAGGATGCTAACAATTACCAAGTCCTGAAGAATACACTGATTGATGGGTTTGGCTTAACAACTGAACAGTACAGGTTGCTGTTCAGAGACACCCAGAAAATTCAGTCTCAGGATTGGGCTGACTTTGTTGATTGTGCCACTAAGGCTTTTGAAGGCTGGTTACTGGGAAGTAAAGTTACTGATTACACAGGATTGTATAATCTAATTATGAGAGAACAAATCTTAAGTAATTGTCAAAATCAGTTGTTGCATCAGCACCTTATTGACTCAGATCTGACCTCTCCCCAAGAATTGGGAAAGAAGGCAGACAGATGGGTCAGGACAAGGGTCAAGCAGAAGAACCAGAACCAGGGTGGTGGCCAGAAGAAAGCAGATCCCAAGGGTAATGAGAATAAGCAAAATGACCAGAAGTCTTCAACAGGGCCCCAACAATCTAAAGAGGGTGGGAATTCCCAAAAGAAGAAGAATAATGGTCAGAAGAAACCATGGTGCCAATACTGTAAAAGTAACACTCACTGGTTTAGTGAGTGCACCAAGAAAGGCCCAACTCCTACCACTACTGCCCCTAAGGCATCTGCACCCCCTAGTACAGTTAGTAGTGGTAGTAATCCTCCTAAGGCTATAGTGGCGTTAACCCTGGGAACTGAGGCGGGCTCTGACTTGGTCAGAACACCTACTCAGGCTGTTCTTGTTTGTACTGGGGACATGGATATGACCCCTACAATAAGTCCCAGTACTCTGGGCAAGTACAGGCAAACGCCTTTGATTAATTGAAAAATGGCTCAGGCCTACAAGGACACTTGTTCCAGTGTCACTATGGTGACACCAAACTTTGTGGACCCTGACAAGGTAATACTGGGTTCAGACTACCTGGTGACCAATGCTAGCAATGCCAGTACCTGGCACTTGTTAACTTCTCCTGGGGAGGGGTAAATGGCCTCACAAGGGTTGTTGTTAGTTCAGACCTCCCAGTGGACTGTCTTTTGGGCAATGATTTGGAATCCTCCTTATGGTCAGATGTGGAGTATAGGACTCATGTGGAAATGTTAGGTTTATCAGCACATGTCCTTGCTGTGACTAGGTCACAGGCCAAGAAATGCCCAGCTGAACTAGTGCTGGATCCTGGAAGAATGGACCAGACACTACCCAAGAGAAAGAGCAGTAGGGGTAAGGTTGACCCTTCCCCCCTGCCTCAGGTGATGGATCAGCTCTCTCAGGAGACTGACCCCAAGACCCCAGAGGGAACTGTCCTAGAAGAGCTTGAGCCTGAATGGGTTGAGTTTCTTGGGACAGGGGGACCTTCCAGGGCCTACTTGAGGCAGGCACAGTTAGACTGTCCCTCTCTTGAACCCCTCAGACAGCAGGCTGCTGCTGAGGCTGCAGGGAATGCTACAGGTGCCCATAAGGTATATTGGGACGATGGACTCCTATACTCTGAGGCAAGAGACCCCAAGCCTCCCTTTGGGTCTGTTTTTAGTTAGAATAGAGTAACCAGGGGGGAGTGCCAAAGCCTGAATGGCCAATGAGTCACTAGTTAACCACGTCTCTGTTAGAACCAGCAAATCAGGGGAGCGGTCAGTGAGGAGCTCAAAAACATCCTCATGATGACAGTGGTCTGGACACCTCGCCAAACACTGGTTTTGTCTCGCCTCCTAGCGTGGCTACGGAGGAAGGGGCAACCTTCAGTGTGGTATTGACGCGGGCGGCCACGGCCTTGGGCCTTGAGCTCCCCGTCGCGGCAGTGAGGACTAACCTCCTCACTGAGGTCCTTAAACCGCAGTCAAGCTCGGCTGAGTCTCTGCTGCCGTTTAATGAGGCCTTAACTGGCGTTCTTTTGGGCACTTGGTCCAGGCCCGATACAGGTCAGCCTGTAGATAGTAATGTGGACAGACGCCACCGCCCGGCCCCGGGCGACCATTGTTTCCTGTCCACCCACCCCACCCCGAGAGCCTGGTCATCCAGGCCTCAAACTCCCAGACCGCATTCCCGTCGGCTCCGCCTGATCGGGAATCCAAGAGGTATGAGAATTACAGCAAGATGATATTGTCCTCCCTTAGCCTGGTACTGAGGTCTTCCAACACTGCATGCCTCTTGGGCCGCAACACCCACTCCCTGTGGGACACGGTCGCGGACGTGCTGCCACAATGCCCGGCGGAGGTCAAGGCTAAACTCGCCCAAGCCCTTGCGGAGGGTCGAGATGCAGTGCGTTTTTCCATCCGGTGTGGGCTGGATACCACCGACTCACTGGGCAGAGCGATGGCAACGACGGTGGCGATTCGTCGCCACGCTTGGTTGAGGTCCGCCAACTTTTCAGTGGATGTCCAGAATACCCTCATGGACATGCCGTTTGATGGTCGTCACCTTTTTGGCGCTTTAAGGACTCCAGGGCTACAGCCAAGTCCTTAGGCCTCTCGGCCCCGCGCCAGCAAACGGGTGCCTTACGCTCCTTTCGTGGCCAAGGAAGGGGCACCCCCACACGTGCTTCCAGCCACGCACCGCAGACTAACATCCAACGCGGTGGCGGCCGTGGAAACTGCCGTGGAGGCGGTCGGGGACAACGGCGAGGACAGTCCACACCTTCCCCCGCAGCATCCGCCTCAAAACCCTCCTAGTCCGTGCTTTCAGGCCCATGTGACGCCAGTGGGGGGAAGGGTTCGCCATCACCTCCTTCACTGGCGCACCGTCACTTCAGACAGGTGGGTGCTGCAAATCGTCCGAAGGGGCTACTCCCTCCCCTTCGAGGCGACACCTCCAGGAATGCCACCGCAATTCTCCGCGTATCGGGGGATCATTTGCGACTTCTGCGGGAGGAAGATATAGCCCTCTTGGCCAAGGGGGACATCGAGCGCGTTCCTGGGCCAGAATTAGGGTGTGGTTGCTACTCCCACTACTTTCTGGTACCCAAGAAGGGCAAAGGGGGCCTACGCCCTATCTTGGATCTATGGCACGTCAACGGCTTCCTTCGGAAGGAGAAGTTCAAAAGGCTGACACTGGCTCAGGTCTTAGCTGCCCTGGACCCAGGAGACTGGACGGTAGCGTTGGACTTGCAGGACGCTTATTTTCACATCCCCGTCCTGCCGGCCCACCAGCGCTACCTGCGGTTCACGGTAGGCCAAGAGCATGTTCAGTTTACCGTGCTCCCCTTCGGCCTTACCAGCGCCCCACGGGTGTTCACCAAAGTGATGGCGGTGGTCGAAGCTCATCTGCGCAGGTTAGGGGTTTCAGTCTTTCCCTACCTCGACGACTGGTTGTTGAAGGCGGGCTCGCCCCAGACAGTCGTCAGCCACCTCCAGACAACCGGCAGACCTCCTGAACCGGCTGGGGTTTTCCATCAATGTGCCGAAGTCACACCTGTGGCCCTCTCAGAAGCTCCTCTTCATCGTAGCGGGTCTCGACTCGGCGAAGTTTTGGGTTTACCCTCCCGAACAGCGGGTTCGGGATATTCAGGCTCTGATTCCACTTTCAGCCTTTATCCCGGATCTCGGTCAGGTTGGCGCTGCGGCTTCTGGGGCTGATGGCATCCTGCATCCTTCTGGTCCATAACGCCAGGTGGCGGATGCGGGCTCTGCAGTGGGACCGGAAGTTTCAGTGGGCCCAGCATCAGGGCAACCTGTCCGACCATGTCCTGATCTCGGAGGGCACTGCGAGACAGCTGCAGTGGTGGCTCACGAGCCGCGATTGGGTCCGCGGCAGATCCCTCTCCCTTCCCCACCCGGAGCATGTGGTTGTGACGGACGAGTCCCTCCAGGGCTGGGGGGGCCACATGAGAGAGGCGGAGATCAGAGGCCTCTGGTCTCCGGCGGAGTCCCAGCCCCATATCAACCTTCTGGAGCTGCGGGCGATTCATCTAGCACTGAAGGCATTCCTCCCCTCTGTTTGGGGGAGTGTAGTGCAGGTGTTCACGGACATCACCACTGCCATGTGGAACTGCAACAAACAGGGCGGGGTAGGGTCGTGGACCATCTGCCAAGAGGCTCTGCGCCTTTGGCAGTGGCTGGGACATCAGGGTGTGACCATGGTGGTTCAACACCTGGCAGGTACTCTGAACGCCAGGGCGGACGAGCTCAGCCGAAGGAGGATCACGAATGGCGTCTGAACTCGGACGTGGTGCAAGGCCTCTTTCAGCAGTGGGGAGAGCCTTGGTTAGATCTATTCGTCACAGAAGAGAACGCGCAATGTCATCAGTTCTGCGCGTTGGAATTTACAAGGCGGCACTTGCTCGGAGACGCTTTTCATCGCGAGTGGAGTTGCAGTCTGTTGTATGCCTTTCCGCCTATACCACTTCTGCCCAGAGTGCTGAAGAATATCAAACGCGACCGGGCCCAAGTCATCCTTGTGGCTCCGGACTGGGCACGAAGGTACTGGTATCCCGAGGTACTCAGTATGTCAGTTGATCCCCCGGTTCGTCTGCCTCCTCAGGAGGACCTTCTGTCGCAGCATCAGGGGACGGTCCTCCACCCGAACATGTCCTGTCTCCATCTCCATACTTGGAGATTGAGTGGCGACAGTTGAGGCCATTTGACTTGTCTCCTGAAGTCTGTAATGTCATTCTGGCAGCCAGGCGTCCCTCCACGAAGTCGGTATATGCCTGCAGGTGGAACAGATTTGTGGCATGGTGCACAGCAAAGGCTGTGGATCCTCTCTCTGCCCCTCTTTCTGAGGTTCTCCTCTTCCTTCTTTCTCTTGCCCAGCAGGGCTCTGCTCTGGGCACTATCAAGGGCTACCTTTCTGCCCTTTTGGCCTTTCTAAGGCTGCCTGATCAACTATCTTTGTTCAAGTCCCCTATTGTAACTCGTTTTCTGAAGGGCATCACACACATGTTCCCCCCTGTTCCGTTGACTTGAACCTTGTTCTTACTTACCTGATGTACGCTCCCTTTGAGCCACTTCATAACTGTCCTCTCTGCCTTCTTACTTTGAAGACTGCTTTCCTGGTTGCCATCACCTCTGCCAGGAGAGTGAGTGAGCTCCAGGCTCTTTTCTCTAAACCCCCCTTCCTTTCTGTCCATCCGGACAAGGTTGTGTTGCGGACTAGACCCTCTTTTCTGCCCAAGGTTGTCACGGCATTCCACATCGGGCAGTCTATCACCTTGCCCACCTTCTTTCCGCCATCGCATCCCTCAAAAGAGGAAGAGCGGCTCCACCGTCTGGGCCCAAAAGGTGCGATTTCGTTTTATCTGGATCGCACACGCCCGTTCCGGGTGGATGACCAACTCTTTGTTGGTTACGTGGGTGCTAAGAAGGGACGGGCGGTGCACAAGCGGACCATCTCTTGGTGGGTCATCTTGTGTATCAAGGCTTGTTACTCCTTGGCAAAGAAGGAGCCTCCTGTTGGGCTGAGGGCCCATTCCACTCAGGCCACGGCGGCTACCACTGCCCTGGGCTGGGAGTCCCCTTGCAGGACATCTTGTCAGGCAGCTACGTGGGCATCGCTGCACACGTTTGCAAGACACCACTGCCTGGACAGCCAAGTCCAGAGGGATGGCTTCTTTGGCCGTTCCGTCCTCCAGGACTTTCTGGTGTGATCATTGGTTAGCAGACCCACCACCGGGGTTGGTATTGCTGGGGTATCTATTCTAAGGTAAGGAATCTAATACTAACCTGTTTCTTTCAGATGAACAAGTTACTTACCTTCGGTAACAATATATCTGTAAGAAACAGTAGTTAGTATTAGATTCCTTACCGCCCCACCCATCCTCCCCGTTCTGCGAACTGATATCTACGGTTAAGGTCATCCCCTTTCAGGGTCCTAGTTTCAATGGCACCAGTGTTTGTTTATAACATGGCTCTGTGTTTCTGGCGCGGAAAAGCTGTGTCTAAGAACTGACGTCAGCGCGCGGAGGCGGCGTCTAAGTACTTCGACGATGTCATCACGGCGCCAACGACGCCGACGATGGACGCGGAGCCACAGACGACGTCTACCAACGCGCAAGGGTACTGCTACGCAAAAGTTTCCGGATCCAGTCTGACGCCTGGGGATATTCTAAGGTAAGGAATCTAATACTAACTACTGTTTCTTGCAGATATATCGTTACCGAAGGTAAGTAACTTGTTTGTTTTGTACCCTATCTCCATTCAAGAAACTGATCAATGTCATTTGTGCTTATTGCCTTCCACCTGCAACCTTTGAAGACTCACTCCTTGAGCTTTATGTTCTCAACTTTCCCCTTTCCATGCATTTCCACTTAAACACTGTATCCACAGTCTGTATCAACAAGTATTGTAAACTTTTCCCAGCTTTTACATGACTTTGTTGGCACTGCTAATTTCACCAAATAATTCCATAACTAGATAATTCTTTAAATGATCGTACAGCGGTCCATTTACTATCAGCTAGAGCAATTTCTTGTGGGAGGGTTAACATCACTGCATTTCTCAAAATTTTCTTGTGTTTGCCACCCATGGCTCCTCTCCCAATGTCAACGTGATCAAGGACCATAGAAACTTAGGAATCACATCAATTAGAGCGTTATGGATTTGTGAAAATGAATTTTAAAATGGTTTAGCTGAATGGCCTACTTTAAAAAAACAAGAGAGTGTCATTGTCATTTAAGCATGCAACAATACAGGCGGTTAGCTGAACGGCCTACTTGCTGCAATACCCTGCTGTCAGGACAAAAGCCCAGGACACTTAGTGGCCTTTGATGTAGAGACTGAGACATGTCAGAAGAATATGAGGGTGTGGGGAAGACAATTTACCCAGGTGCACCCTATTATTGCACATTTTTAACCATACCAAGGACATCAACAATAGAGGGGAAACTGGATGTTCCTATAGTTTATATTCCACTCATGCTCTTTACAGTGGCGGCTCGCCATGGGAGTGCTGTGGGGTGGTGAGTCGGGTGAGGAAAGGGCTGGTTGGGGGGTAGTGTAGTCCGACATATGACGGACAGGGGTAAGGTAAGAAATTAAATAAATAAAACAATTTAGCTTGGGCGTTGCATCGCCAACTCGGCAAAACAGCGTGCGTAAGGTAATTTTTTAAATTTATTTAATTACTTACCTTACTCCTGTCCGTCGTATGTCGGACTGCACTAACCCCCACCCAGCATCTTCCCCGCCCACCCCACCGCCCGCAGCACTGCCACAGCTAGCCGCCGCTGCTTTTGATGTGTTTCAGGCTACACTATACCTGTGTATGTTGGTGTTTAATTAGAGACTGTATCCTTTACTCCTTTTTTCAGAAAATGTTGTCTTTTACGTTGATCTGGCCAGAGGATGGTGAAGAAGGCACACAGGACACAGTAAGTAGTTTTATCCTTGAATATATACTGCTCTTATGATAACAGTACAAAACGTTTACCAGTTCTTTGAAACTAAATTGCATTAGCTTAGACTTCCTAAAAGTGGAATTATGTTATAGAATTGTTTATATTGTAAAGTATCTCCAGTTAAAAAGCGCTCAATGTAATTCGTGCTCATTTTCTTCCTCTTCGCATCCTAAAACACGCTGACTGCTTTAGCTCTTCATTCTAAATCTCTCAATCTCTGCCTCTTCACTTGTCTATTTTATCACTGCATCCTTTTCTAGAAATCTGTTATTTTCAACAACGATTTATATACTGTAGTATACAAAAAAGTGATGGATAGAACACTTGAACTAATTTCAGCTATTGTTAATCACTCTGGGCTGAGTATTAGCCAATCGTTATTTTGCATAGCACTGGGTTTAATCTGAATTAGCATGGTGGACAAAAGAATGATGATTTGGAATGCTACACCAAGCGACTGCTAGTGGTTAGACTAATTGCAATCATTACATCCATCATATTTTGTGTTATGTATATACTGTTACAATTTTTAGACTACTCATACAGCTGTCCATTTCCCATCACCCAAATGTATTTCTTGTGGAGGTATTCCATTAGCTCGATTTCTTAAAATTATTTTCTGACTTGCACTTATGACTCCATCCCCAATGTAAGGGGGTTCGGGGCATTAGAAACACAGTGACCACATCAGATAAACTTCAATGATTTGTGAAATCCAAATGCCAAATTACTCCACACATAATTTTATTTTGTTGTAAATCTTAGTTCTTTTTTTGTTTCTGAAAGTTACCTACACCAAATATTGCTGACCTGAAGATGGATCAGACAATTGAGGAAAAATCATTTGAAGAGGTTAGTATAATCAGTCTGTTGATATATGTTTGTGAAAAGCTGAAGAATATCCTGTTTGGCACTGATTTGCTCATGCTAATCATGCTAAGAGGGAACTAGAGATACCTTTTGCCCATTATCAATGAGAGACGAGGGCCTGGTTCCAAGGTTAGATTTTCCACACTCACGACCATCATTGTTTTGCTGAGGCACTCATTTCAGAGTCGTTTAAGACTAACATATTGTGCACAGGCTTTGGTACTCAGTATGATCTATTCCCGGCTATATTCCTTCACACGTCCACCCCTCTGTTCTCTGATTTAGGTAGCCATACTTAATTCTTTATGACTCTTGCTCCTTTAGTCAAGTCCACTCCTCAGACATGAAGTACCATCTCTCCACGGTCCTTTTTCGTCTTTTCCATGATGCAGCCTTTTGAACACATTCCTTTCCACATATATATATAAATTATCCCTGTCATTGAACTTTGATTCTTGAATATGTATTTGCTGTTGCGTAAACCCAGTTTAAAATATTTTGCCATAGTATATTTACGATTGCACATTATGGGTAATGAGTTAATAGTGGTGTTCAGTTTGTTTACTGTGCCTCCTCAAATTCATTTAGGGATTCATGAAAAATGACCTCCACAACCACAAATTAGTAACAGATTGCCCACCCAAGGTATCCAAGGAATGAACATATTCATAGCTTAGAATGGGGAGTTCCATGGAGACGTTGTGTTTTTCTGACATTTAAAAGTGTATAATTTCGGGCACATCCACTAAAGAGCACTCACACTTTTTATTCCTGCATCCAGTGTGGTACCACAGAACCAATTTTGGAGATGATACTTCCTCCTAGCAGAACTCTGTCATTGTACTGCCAAACTGCAGCCTAGTCAGGTGTGTTACACTGGGGAGGTCGTCCACTGACCTGCCTCAATCACCTACCTGACGCTAGGTGACGGAGACTGACTACCAACCTCTGTAGGGTGCTGGAAGGTGGTGTGTAGGCATGCCTGGAAAGCTGGAAACCAGAGCTGTGTGCTGTGGAGTGTGGCTGGGGGCAGGCCCGAAACAACCGCTCGGGCCAACGGTGCTGCCTCTTTGTGACTTCCTGCAGGCCTCAAGCCTACTTTCCGGGACCTGAGTAGGCCTAGCAGCAGTGAGATATTGGCGTCTGTCAAGGGGGTGGAGTGGTACAGCAAGGTGAGAGGCTGACCCTCCGGGTTTGAGTGCTGCTGTAGCTACCGTAGTCTTGTGGCCGCAACTGGGGTGCACAGAGGCTGCTGTGGCATGATGACTCGCTGCAAGGTGGGCGGACCACTGTGTGATCACCTGCCTTAACACAGGGGACTTGGATCGAGCCAACTGTCCCGTGGCACTGCATGCTGTACACACGCTTATAGGTGAGCCATCCCAGCACCACCACAGTAACACTAGCACTGTGGAACATTCTTTGGCATGGAGTTTATACCCTAATATCACTCTATAGATTTTCTGAAAGAACCAGGTTAGTATTAGATTCCTTACCTCAGAATATCCCCAGGCGTCACACTGGATCCAGAAACTTTTGCATAGCAGTCCCCCTGCGCGTCGGTAGGCGTCGTCTGCGGCTCCGCGTCCGTCGTCGGCATCGGTGGCGCCGGGATGACATCGCCGGAGTATTTAGACGCCGCCCTCGCACGCTGACGTCAGTACTTCTTTTTTCCACGCCAGCAAGCACGGATCCGGAAAAAGTGGTACCCCTTAGTCAATTTTTGACTAAACTTTTTCGATCATTTTTGATCCTTTTCGAAGTCTAACGACTCCGACGGTGCCGGTAGGGTTGCCCGGGTTTAAGCCCTGCGCCGACTGCAACCTACTGATGTCGGTTACGGACCCCCATCGCCGGTGTCTTCATTGCCTGGGCCTCGACCACAACGACAAAGCCTGCTCCGACTGCCGGGCCCTGACGTCTAAAGCTAGGCGGGAGCGGTCCCGCTAGTGACTCGAGCTCCGGCAGTCGGCCCCGCGCCGCTCAAGGTCCCGGTCCGCGAGGAGGTCGAGTGACCGGTTGCGGGGTCGGAGCCACCATGTTTCCGGGAGTCGTCCTCGGTCTTCGGGCTCGAAGTCTTCAGGTAAGCACAAGAAGTCGAAGAGATATCATCGCCCTTCCGACTCCCCCGGGCCCTCGTGTGATGTGGCAGGGGGTTCGGGCGACACGGCCCATGTGGCTCTGTCGGAGCCGCGGGCGTCGCGGCCTACATCATACTCGTCCGTCCCTGGGCAGAACGCGACACCGAAGGAGAGTGAGGCCTTCCTCACGGCCATGAGGTCGCTCACTTCTCCGTCGGGATCCACAGCGCCTTCGGGCCAAGCGGCCCGACTGGGGGCCCCAGCGGGTTGAGCGCTATGGCCCCGATGCCGCCGGTTGCTTCGATCCCGACGCCGCTGGTGACTTCGGTCCCAGCGACGCAGGCCCCCACAGGATCCGGGTCCGGATCTGGGTCGTCGCCGGTCGACCTTACGACCTTTCCGGCACCGGCCCCCAGGGTGTCGCCGCCTCCGGCGCCGTCCCCGATCCCTCCCTCGATTCGGGTCTCGACGCCGATGAGAGATTTCTACTTCTATGACCCGACCCCATCCTTTGGTCCTGAGTCTCAGGTGATGGGTGGCGAGGCGTATTGGGAGGGGTCTGAGGACCCTCTAGCACAGGAGTGTCAGTCTTATCAGGACTGGGCAGGTGAGCTAGGGGAGGCCAGTGGTCTGGACACCTCGCCGGACACTGGCTTTATCGCCCCTCCTAGTGTGGCTACGGAGGAGGGGGCTTCTTACAGTGTGGTGCTGACGCGGGCGGCCAAGGCCCTGGGCCTGGAGCTCCCCGTCGCGGCCGTGAGGACTAAACTCCTCACTGAGGTCCTTAAACCGTAGGCAAGCTCGGCCGAGCCTCTGCTGCCGTTTAATGAGGCCTTGTCTGACGTTCTTTTTGGCACTTGGTCCAAGCCCAGTACAGGTCAGCCTGTAGATAGGAACGTGGCCAGACGCCACTGCCCGGCTCCGGGCGACCCTTGCTTCCTGTCCACCCACCCCAACCCCAAGAGCCTAGTCATCCAGGCCTCAAACTCCCAGACCGCATTCCCAACGGCTCCCCCCGATCGGGAATCCAAGAGGTACAAGCAATACGGGAAAAATGTATTCTCCTCCCTGAGTTTAGGGCTGCGGTCAGTCAACACCGCGTGCCTCTTGGGCCGTTACACCCACTCTCAGTGGGACACGGTCGCGGACGTGCTGCCACAAGGTCCGGTGGAAGTCCAGACTAAACTCACCCAAGACCTTGCGGAGGGTCTAGATGCAGCACGGTACTCCATCCGGTGTGGGCTGGATACCACGGACTCACTGGGCAGAGCGATGGCAACGATGGTGGTGATTCGTTGCCACGCCTGGTTGAGGCCCGCCAACTTTTCGGCTGATGTCCAAAACACCCTTATGGACATGCCGTTTGATGGCCATCGCCTCTTTGGCGAAAAAGCAGACCATGCGCTTGAGCGCTTTAAGTACTACAGGGCTACGGCCAAGTCCTTGGGCCTCTTGGCCCGTGCCAGCAAACAGCTGCTTTTTGCTCCTTTCATGGCCAAGGAAGGGGCACTCCCACACGTCCTGCCAGCCACGTACTGCAGACTACGGTCCAGCGCGGTGGTGGACGTGGAAACCGCTGTGGCGGCAGTTGGGGACAACGGCGAGGCCAGTCCACACCTGCCCCTGCAGTATCCGCCTCAAAACCTTCCTAGTCCGAGTTTTCAGGCCCATGTGACACCAGTGGGGGGCAGGGTTTGCCATCACCACCTCCACTGGCGCACTGTCACATAAGACAGGTGATTGCTGCAAATCGTCCAAAGGGGCTACTCCCCTTCGATGCGACCCCTCCAGCCATGCCACCGCAGTACCACCGCGTGACGGGGGATCACTTGACACTTCTACGAGAGGAAGTTACGGCCCTCTTGGCCAAGGGGGTCATCGAGCGCGTTCCTGGGCCAGAAGTACAGTGTGGTTGTGACTCCCATTACTTTCTGTATCCCAAGAAGGGCAAAGCTGGCCTACGCCCTATCTTGGACCTGCGGAACGTCAACGGCTTCCTACGGCAGGAGAAGTTCAAGATGCTGACACTGGCTCAGGTTCTAGCTGCCCTGGACCCAGGAGACTGGATGGTAGCGTTGGACTTGTAGGATGATTATTTTTATATCCCCGTCCTGCCGGCCCACCGGCGTTACCTGTGGTTCACGGTAGGCCACGACCACTTTCAAATTACCGTGCTCCCCTTTGGCATTACCAGCACCCCACGGGTGTTCCGAAAGTGATGGCGGTGGTCGCAGCTCATCTGCGCAGGTTAGGGGTTTCAGTCTTTCCCTGCCTCGACGACTAGTTGTTGAAGGCGGGCTCGCCCCAGACAGTCGTCAGCCACCTCCAGACTACGTCCGACCTCCTGCACCTGCTAGGGTTCTCCATCATTGTGCCGAAGTCGCACCTGTGTCCCTCTCAGAAGCTCCTCTTCATTGGAGCGGTTTTGGACTTGGCGCAGTTTCGAGTTTATCCTCCCGAGCAGCAGGTTCGGGATATTCAGGCTCTGATTCCGATCTTTCAGCAGTTATCCCGAGTATCGGTCAGGTTGACGCTGCGCCTTCTGGGGCTGATGGCTTCCTGCATCCTTCTGGTGCATCACGCCAGGTGGTGGATGCGGGCTCTGCAGTGGGACCTGAACTTTCAGTGGGCCCAGCATCAGGGCAACTTGTCCGACCATGTCTTGATCTCGGAGGGCACTGAAAGACAGTTGCAGTGGTGGCTCACGGACCGCGATTGGGTCAGCGGCAGATCCCTTTCCCTACCACAACCGGAGCACGTAGTTGTGATGGACGTGTCCCTCCAGGGCTGGGGAGGCCACATGGGAGAGGCGGAGATCAGAAGTCTCTGGTCTCCGGCGTAGTCCAGGCTTCACATCAACCTTCTGGAGTGCGCGCGATCCGGCTTGCACTGAAGGCATTCCTCCCCTCTGTCCGGGTGAGTGTAGTGCAGGTGTTCACGGACATCACCACCGCCATGTGGTACTGCAACAAACAGGGTGGGGTGGGGTCGTGGACCCTGTGCCAGGAGGCTCTGTGCCTCTGGCAGTGGCTGGAACATCAGGGCGTGACTCTGGTGGCTTAACACCTGGCAGGTTCCCTGAACACCAGGGCGGACGAACTCAGCCGTCCGTGCATGATGGATCTCGAATGGCGTCTAAACTCGGACGTGGCGCAAGGCCTCTTTCAGCAGTGGGGAGAGACTTGGTTAGATCTATTCGCCACAGAAGAGAACGCGCAATATCATCAGTTCTGCGCTGTTAGACCTGGCATCTTTGGCGTGGTTTCCCCCTATCTTTTTGCCTCTACCTCCTGTATTTTTGATGCTGTGCTGGATTTCGTTTTTGCTGGTTTAGATGCTTTGGACACTCTGCCACTGCTGATCAGTGCCAGAGTGTAAGTGCTCCCTGTGTAAATTGTTATTCTGATTGAATATACATGTTTGGCATATTTGTATCACCATGAAGTCCCTAGTAAAGTGCACTGGGTGTGCCAGGGCTGGTGATGACAAATGCTACTAGTGGGCCTGCAGCACTGATTGTGCCACCCACAGGAGTAGCTCTAAAATGGTGTCTCAGGCCTGCCACTGCAGTGCCTATGGGCAGTTTAGAACTGCCATGTCCTCCTGGTCAGTGTCCCCACTGACCAGGCCTAACCCTTCCCTTTTCGTGCACATCAGTCACCCCTATCGAAGGCCCAAGGTACCCCCCTGGGCAGGGTGCAGTGTATGTGAAAGGTAGAGCATGTACTGGTGCAGGTAACATGTTCTGGTAGTGAATTACAGCCATTTTCGTTTTTCACTATTGTCAAGTCAAGTCAAGTCAAAGAATTTATATAGCGCACTACATACCCGGAGGGTTTCAAGGCGCTTAGGAAGGGGGAGGAGGATTACTTGTCAAATATCCACGTTTTGAGTTGCTTTCTGAATGCTAGGTGGTTCTGGGTAAGGCGAAGGTTAGCGGGGAGTGAGTTCCATGTTTTAGCAGCCAGGTATGAAAAGGATCTGCCTCCCATGGTGGTCTTGTTGATGCGAGGTACAGTGGCGAGGGCTTGGCTGGAAGAACGTAGTTGGCGGGAGGGGGTGTAGAAGGACAGTCGTGAGTTGAGGCATTCTGGACCGATGTCGTAGAGTGATTTGTGTGCGTGGGTAAGCAGTCGGAAAGTGATCCTCTTATTGACGGGTAGCCAGTGGAGGTCTTTAAGGTGACCAGAGATGTGTTCGTTGCGTGGGATGTCTAATATGAGTCTTGCTGAGGCGTTTTGGATTCGTTGGAGTTTCTTCTGGAGTTTTGCGGTAGTACCCGCGTAGAGGGTGTTTCCGTAGTCGAGTCGGCTCGTGACCAGAGCGTGGGTGACTGTTTTCCTAGTTTCGGTGGGGATCCAGCGAAATGTTTTTCTGAGCATGCGAAGAATGTTGAAGCAGGAGGAGGATACGGCGCTGACTTGTCTGTTCATTGAGAGTGAAGAATCCAGGATGACGCCTAGGTTCCGTGCGTGGTCTGTCGGGATGGGTGCTTTTCCGAGGGCTTCCGGCCACCAGGAGTCGTCCCATGCAGAGGGGGATGTACCTAAGATGAGGACTTCTGTTTTGTCTGAGTTAAGTTTCAGACGGCTTTGTTTCATCCATTCGGCAACTTCTTTCATTCCTTCGTGTAGGTTAGTTTTGGCGGTGCTGGGGTCATTGGTGAGGGAAAGGATCAGTTGAGTGTCATCCGCGTACGAGATGATGTTGAGGTTGTGTTGGCGTGCTATGGCCGCGAGGGGGCTCATGTATACGTTGAAGAGGGTGGGACTGAGTGAGGATCCTTGTGGTACGCCGCAGATGACTTCAGAGGCCTCGGACTTGAATGGTGGAAGGCGGACTCTCTGGGTTCTTCCGGTGAGGAACGAGGTGATCCATTCAAGTGCTTTTCCTTGGATTCCGATGTTATTGAGGCGCTGTAAAAGGGTGCTGTGGCAGACTGTGTCGAATGCTGCAGAGAGGTCGAGGAGGATGAGGGCGACTGTGTCTCCGTTGTCTAGTAGAGTTCGAATGTCGTCTGTTGCTGCGATGAGGGCGGTCTCAGTGCTGTGTTTTGCTCGGAAGCCAGATTGTGAGGGGTCGAGGGATTTGTTGGCTTCGAGGAAGGTGGCGAGCTGGTTGTTGACAGCTTTCTCGATGAATTTGGCCGTGAATGGAAGAAGCGAGATGGGGCGGTAATTTTTGAGTTCGGTGGGGTCCGCTGTGGGTTTTTTCAGAAGGGCGGTGAGTTCAGCGTGTTTCCAGTCTTCCGGGAAGGTGGCGGAGTTGAAGGAGCAGTTGATGACGTCTCGGAGGTGCGGTGCTATGACGGAGTCTGCTTTGTTGAAGATGTGATGAGGACAAGGGTCTGTGGGGGATCCTGAGTGGATGGAATTCATCAAGCGGATGGTGTCCTCAGTGGAGATTGGGTTCCAGTCGTTAAGGGTGTTCACGGGGGGAAGATGATCAGTAAGTGGTTGGGTGGGTTGGTTTTCGGGTTGGTTGTCAAAGCTGTTGTGGATGTCTGCAATCTTGTTGTGGAAAAATGAGGCTAGGGAGTCGCAGAGGGTTTGAGAGGGGGTGATGTCGTTGGAGTTGGCCGAGGGATTGGAAAATTCCTTGACGATGTTGAAAAGTTCCTTGCTGTTGTGGGCGTTGTTGTCAAGTCGATCCTTGAATGCTGTTTTCTTGGCTTTTCGGATCAGTTGGTGGTGAGTGCGGGTGGCGCTTTTGAAGGCGTCCTTGGTGCTGGTGGTTGGGTCTTTTTTCCAGGCCTTTTCAAGGGAGCGGCAGAGTTTCTTGGACTTCTTGAGATCATCGTTGAACCATGAGGCCTTCTTGCTGCCAGGTTTGTTATGACGTTTTTTCAGTGGTGCCAAGGTGTCAGCGGTGTTGGATAGCCATAGGGTGAGGTTGGCGGCGGCTTCGTTAGCGTTAGAAGAGAGGGCTGGGGTGTTTAGAAGGAGCGATGCGGAGATTTGGTCCGTGGTGATTTTGTTCCAGTTCCTTTGCAGGGTGGGTTGGAGGTGGATGTTGGGTTTTGGTTTGTTGTAGGTGAAGTGAACGCAGCTGTGGTCAGTCCAGAGGAGGTCCGTGGTGTGGCTGAAGGAGACATGGTTGCTGGATGTGAAGATGGGGTCGAGTGTGTGACCTGCGATGTGGGTGGGGAAGTGACTAGTTGTTTAAGTCCGAGGTTGGCGAGGTTGTCCACGAGGGTGGCGGTGTTGCGGTCGTTGATCTTTTCAAGGTGAAAGTTGAGGTCTCCCAGAGGGATGTAGTCTTTGGAGGGGAGCGCGTGTGGGGTGATGAATTCCGTGATGTCTTCACTGAATTTGCGCGGGGTCCTGGTGGTCTGTAGAGGAGGGTGCCTCTGAGTGTGGTTTTGGGGTCGATGTGGATCTGGAAGTGAAGGTGTTCGGAGTTGGCGAGGTTGGCGTCAGAGCTGGTTGAGATGCGGATTGATTTCTTATGGACGATAGCGATTCCTCCTCCTGTGTGGCTGGTACGGTCTTTGCGAGTGATCTTATAGTCTTCCGGGATGGCAATGGTGATGTCTGGTGCGGAGGAAGCATTCATCCATGTTTCCGTAAGGAAGGCGATGTCCGGAGAAGTGGTGTCTAGTAGATTCCATAGGTCAATGGCGTGCCTGTGGACTGATCGGGTGTTGAGAAGGATGCATTGTAGGTGGTTGGGGTCGGGAGTCTGTGGTGTGGTCGTAGTGGCGATGTTGTCGGTGCCGCTGAATTTGCAGGTGTAGCAGGAGAAAGGTCCATGGGTTTGTCCAGGGGCGGCTTGGACGCAGTTGGGGGCGCGACCGGGGTTAAGGGCTAGGATGGTGGCGGCATCGTAGGTAATGCGGGAGGGCTGGGCAGCGCGAGGGGCAGGGGGTCTGGTGCTGGGCGCGGTCCAGGCGCGGACGGGCGTAGACGGGCTTACCTTTGGCGCGCCTTCGGCGTGGCCGAAGCGCGTGGACGCTGCGCGTGGAGGCATTGGCCATAAATGGAGGGTGGAGGGGGCGGAGCGTGGGAGGGTCAGCAGTGAGGCGGGGTCTAGGTGCAGGGAGGGTCTGGGACGGGCCAAGGGGTCAGAGCAAAATGGCTGCAGGGTAAACAAATGTGCGTAGGTCAATTATCTCGAGCGCTGCAAACCTCGGTGTGCACCGCAATGAAAGCGCTAGTGGTGAAAGTGAATGCCAAGTAGCGTTATCGAGCGCTGCCCCCAGAGTTACAGATTTCCAAAGTGAGTTGTTTTATTACACGAGCGCTGCACAGGCTTAACAGAACAACACAATGCTAATGATGTAACACAGGCGCGAGGATCACGAGCGCTACACAAGGCTGAGCATATACAGACAATGCTAATGATGCTTGTAAGGCTATCTTGCTCCATAGATTAACATGGGGGCTGCTGGCTACAGTGGTTAACAGCATTTCTTCCCATAGGAACAAGATAGGACATAAGTATCTAGTATCCCTGAACTCAGAATTTAATAACACATCTTTTAGGAAAGGTTGTTTTTAAATCCTGTGTTTGAGAACAGCACTTTTAGAAAGTTGCTGTTCTCTTGTCTGACCCTTCTGTGTGCCTGGGCCTGTTTGTGTATTGACTGTCTGGTTTGTGAGTGACAGGGGCTGGGGAATTCCCCAGCAGGATGGATGAGTCAGCACTAGGCTGAATGACTGCAGTTGCAACTGGAGTGGTGGGAGGAGTTAGCACCTGGGCTGAATAGGGCTGTGCCTGCCTTCCACAATGCTGGCTCCACCCCCCTGCTGGGCGGCTGAGGACCCTGCCCCTCACTCTGAAAGGAAGCCAGAAGCCAGCAAAACAAAGTACTCAGGATCCACCCAGAACTGGTTCAGACCGGGCACAGGGCCCACATGCACCAAGAGAACAAAGACTTTAGGGGTATAAGTACAGGACCCCTGACAACAGAAAATTAGATCATCCTGGAAATCAAGAAGGAACCTCTGCCAAGGAGAAAGCTGACTCTGAAGAAGGAAGATTGTCCTGCTGTTGCTCTGCTGGACTGACCTGCTGTTGCTTTGCTGCCAAGGAGAGGGGAAGGACTTTGCTGTGTGCTGTGTCCCCTGTCTTGAAGGAATCTCCAAGGGCCTGAGAAGAGCTGGCTCCCTGTTTTGAAGTCCCAGGAACAAAAGGACTTCACCCCCAGCTTCCCTGAACTCTGCTGAGAGAGTTCTGTCCCTCCCAGAGTGCTTGATCCAGTTGTGGGGCCTCTGGAGGTTGGACCTGTGCTGGGAAGCTTGAAACTAAGCTTGAGTGACTTTTGAATCTGAAAAGTGTCGCATCGCTCGCTTGCGGAGCGCATCCCCGACAGTGCGAGAAGTTTCCCGCCGCTACGGAGGTCGAGATCGTCGCAGCGCCTGACGCCGCTGCCAGAGACGTCGCATCCTTCGTTTGCGGGACGCACCTGACCGGTGCGGGAGAATCGAACATCGCTGCGTGTATCGTCGCAGAGCCTGTCGTCGCTGGGTGAGAACGTCGCTGCGAGAGTCGTCGCAGAATCATCGCATCGAGGAGCTGCGAGAGAGAGGATCACCGCTGGACCGCGCATCGTCGCCCCGGAGATCGTCGCAGCCCCTTCGAGATCGTCGCATCGTGCCTTTGCGAGAACAGACTTCCTACGGAACCTACGCACCGGAATCCATACAAGTGGCCTTCCTCCCCATACAGACCGGATTCGTCGCAACACGCCCGCTGCTGCAGCGGGGCTGTCGCAAACGCCTCCCCAGGGTCTCAGGAGCAACGCATCGCTTGTTTTCCACCGCACCAGCTTCTGCTTTTGGAACTTTGTTGCAACTAAAGGTACTGTGAGTAAACGTGACGCAACTGTGAACTTTTCGCGCAACTGTGGTTTATTTTACCGCAACTTGAAGAATTTTAACGCAACCTTAAGAACTCTTTTTGAAACCATATTCTTGAACTGTGTATGTTGGATTTTTGTCGTTTTGGTCTTGTGTAGTTTTAGATTAAATACCTTTATTTTTCTAAACTGTTGTGGAATCAGTTTGTGGTGTTTTCACTGTGTTACTGTGAGTGTTGGTACAAATACTTTACGCATTGCCTCTGATTAGCCTAGACTGCTCAGGCCAAGCTACCTAGAGGGCGAGCAGGGGTTATCTCAGAGAGTTATCTCCTTGTCCTGACTAGAAGCAAGGGTCCCTATTTGGACAGTGGTACCTACCTCTGCCAACTAGAGACCCCCAGATCTAACATGCGCGTTATAATTTCCAAGGCGGAACTCGCTCGGAGACGCTTTTCGTCGCGAGTGGAGTTGCGGTCTGTTGTGCGCTTTTCCCGCCTATACCACTTCTGCTCAGAGTGCTGAAGAAGATCAGATGCGACCGGGCAAAAGTTATCCTTGTGGCTCCGGACTGGGCACAAAGATACTGGTATCCCGAGCTACTCAGCATGTCTGTCGATCCCCCGATTCGTCTGCCTCTGCAGGAGGACCTTCTGGCGCAGCAGCAGGGGACGGTCCTCCACCCGAACCTGTCCAGTCACCACCTCCATGCTTGGAGATTGAGCGGCCATTTGACTTGCCTCCTGAAGTTTGTGATGTGATTCTGGCAGCCAGGCGTCCCTCCATAAAGTCGGTATATGCCTGCAGGTGGAACAAGTTTGTGGCATGGTGCACAGCAAAGGCTGTGGATCCCCTATCTGCCCTCTTTCTGAGGTTCTCCTCTTCCTTCTTTCTCTTGCCCAGCAGGCTCTGCTCTGGGCACTATCAAGGGCTACCTTTCTGCCCTTTCCACCTTCTTAAGGCTACCTGATCAGCCTTCCTTGTTCAAGTCCCCGGTTGTAAATAGGTTCTTGAAGGGCATCACT
Source organism: Lissotriton helveticus (assembly GCF_964261635.1). Lineage (NCBI taxonomy): Eukaryota > Metazoa > Chordata > Amphibia > Caudata > Salamandridae > Lissotriton > Lissotriton helveticus. The sequence continues at coordinate 275,112,555 of NC_136062.1, forward strand.
CATATGTTCTCCCCTGTTCCTGTCGTGATGTCTCAGTGGGACTTGAACCTTGTACTTACTTTTCTGATGTGCACTCCCTTCGAGCCACTTCATAACTGTCCTCTCCGTCTTCTTACCCTTAAGACTGCTTTCCTGGTTGCCATCACCTCTGCCAGGAGAGTGAGTGAGCTCCAGGCTCTTTCATCCATGCCTCCATTCCTTTCTGTCCATCCGGACAAGGTTGTGTTGCGGACAAGACCCTCTTTCCTGCCCAACGTAGTCACAGCCTTCCACATCGGGCAGTCCATCACCCTGCCCATCTTCTTTCCGCCTCCACATCCCTCTAAAGAGGAAGAGCGGCTCCACCGTCTGGATCCAAAACGTGCGCTCTCTTTCTATTTGGATCGCACGCGCCAATTCCGGGTGGATGACCAACTCTTTGTTGGTTACGTGGGTGCTAAGAAGGGACGGGCGGTGCACAAGCGGACCATCTCTTGGTGGGTTGTCTTGTGTATCAAGGCATGCTACTCTTTAGCTAAGAAGGAGCCTCCTGTTGGGCTGAGGGCCCATTCCACTCGTGCCACGGCGGCTACTACTGCCCTGGGCCGGGGAGTCCCCTTGCAGGACATCTGTCAGGCAGCTACGTGGGCCTCGCTTCACACGTTCGCAAGACACTACTGCCTGGACAGCCAAGTCCGGAGGGATGGCTTCTTTGGCCGTTCCGTCCTCCAGGACTTTCTGGTGTGATTATTGGTTTGCAGACCCACCACCGCGGTTGGTTTTGCTGGGGTATGTATTTTAAGGTAAGGAATCTAATACTAACCTGTTTCTTTCAGATGCACAAGTTACTTACCTTTGGTAACGATATATCTGTAAGAAACAGTAGTTAGAATTAGATTCTAACCCCACCCATCCTCCCCGTTCTGCGAACCGATATCTAGGGTTAAGGTCATCCCTTTTCAGGGCCCTAGTTTCATGGCACCAGTGTTGGTTTTTATCATGGCTCTGCGTTTCTGGTGCGGAAAAGCTGTGTATAAGAACTGACGTAAGCGCGCGAGGGCACCGTCTAAGTACTCCGGCGACGTCATCCCATCGCCAACGACGCCGACGACAGACGCGGAGCCGCAGACGACGCCTACCGACGCGCAGGGGTACTGCTATGCAAAAGTTTCCGGATCCAGTCTGACGCCTGGGGATATTCTAATGTAAGGAATCAATTACTAACTACTGTTTCTTACAGATATATCGTTACCGAAGGTAAGTAACTTGTGGGTTTGGATTATCCACCATCATGTTCAACTGTGATTTAATGCAGTGGGCCCCTTGAGATCTGGGTTTGATCCCCTCATTATTCTCCTGACAAATCTTGGACCATTTTCTTACCAACCCACAGCATACCAAATGGATAAAACTGATCTTCAGCAGTACATTACCAGTTTTTGAAGAGAAAAAAAAACAGCAGTAAAAAGTGATGATGAGGATTGCGCCCCTCTCGCTAAGGGTGAGGGGGGCACCAACATAAGCTCCCCAGATATCTGTACATTGCTCCTAAATATGCAAAGTAGTCTCCATGAAACGAATAAAAAAATGTATACACTTATATCGCGAGCTGTCTTCTTGCAGCACCACATGGACAGAGCTGGTGAACATATAAATGGCGCAGAACTTGACATATCTGAATTGGGTTCTGGCCCTGCTGCATACTTCAAAATGCATCAATACCTAGAAAAACGTCTTGATGGAAGTACTAATCATTAAACGTAACACGCACCAAGCATAAAGACCTCGAGCCAAGGTCACTCCACAATGATTTGCACATTCTGGGGGTCCCGGATTCCATGACTGTTGGGCTGATGGAACTGTTTGTAGGAGAGATGCTCCACATTCTTGTTTGGCATAGACAACCTATCATCTGTGTCCCTAGTTGAAAGGGTGCTTCGATCCCTGGTGTTTTCCCTCTTCCACCAGCACCATCTAAACCTATCATAGCGCGGGTGCTAAAGTCTAGGGTCCGACACGCTATTTTTCAGCTGTCAATTTCTGTTCAAAATTCACAGCAGGCCTTCCTTACATCCTTATATGCCAGCGACATAATACTGTAAAAGGTGTATCCTGTGGTTAACCAAAACCCTCTTCTGAGAGAGATAATTCAATCTGGACAATTCTTTGGACTTCAAATTAACTGAGATAAGTCCATGATGGTCCACTGACATGCACTGTATCCCAACAAACTATAAAATTCCCCATTTTTTGGTGTCATAATCCAACACTTTATCTTGGTAAACATATATACCGAGACTCTGCACTAGTTTTACATGCTAACTATGGCCCAACACTCCACAAACTCAAGCAGCAGACACAACACTAGGCTCCTCTTATTCTTTCTCTGTCATAGCAGGCGTTTCCTCCCCAGACTGCTTTACCCACTTGTAATTGCTCCACAGCCCCTTACAAACACCTTTTCAGCACAATCTGCTCCATTCGTATTACTTTTGCATGGGCCAACAAACAGGATAGAATACGTTGAGCCATGCTGATACAACCTTACTCCAGGGATGGAATGGTCACCCACAATTTAGAGTAATATTACTTCATCTCCCAATCCAAATATTTCTTTCACTGGATTCACCCAACATTTCATCTTCTCTCACATACTCACGAGAAAGATATAGCAGGCATCACTCCTTTGATCAAATGTATGAGGGCCCTACAGTACCATTACACTATTGTATAGTAGTTGGTAAGTGATTCCCATTTGGGAGGTGAGTAAGCCACCGCCTCATGATAAAATAAATACTTTTTGATTACAAATGCTAAACATCCTATATTACATGTCTTGAAATTCGTCAATTCATTAGGTAAGCATTCTAAATTTTTCAATGAATTAGATTAATCATCTATTTGTATATAAAATAATCTTGAAGATCTGCACAGCCAACAAGCGCTTCGCCGCTTTTGATGCGCAGGCCTGAGGTCTGTTCAAGGTTTTCTTGTTTCACTGATTCGTCCTGTCTTTCGTAAGAAAAGGTTCCACTTCCGAACAGCTTCTTACTGTCAACCAGGGGGTCGGAGAGGTGGAATTGGGGAATAGAGGTACACCACTCATTATCAGTCTGATCAAGTCTCCGATTGGTCCAACATTATTTATGCTCCAATTGGTTCCCAAAGACGGGCACCAGCCGCGGCCGCTGCAGGTAAGAGTGGTGGGGAGGTGGGGCCAGGTGAGGGGGGATTTCGAGAGATGACCATGAGGGAAAATTAAATAAAAATATAATTTCCCCTTGTGGTCATCTCTTGAAACCCCCACCTCACCTAGCCCCACCTCTCCTACCTGTAGCAGCCGTGGCTGGAGACGACCCTTTGAATGCACACACAGTTGACCATTTCAGTCAAATAACTTTTTTACTATTTACAACCTTCTATTTCTCGAAATTCTCTTTTGGCTACTTGACCCGAGACTGCACCATCAAGGGCGAGGAGGTCAAAGACATTGGGAACCAGTAATCACATCAGATAAAATTCAATGGATTTGAGAATACGAATTCTGAAATGAGGAACACGTGTAGTTTTACCTCCTTCTAAATGTTATTGTTTTGCTTCTTCTAGAAACTTACTTTTGATGAGGGATACCAGAAGTTGGTTCAGACAGCTAAGGAAACGTCACCCGATGAGGTAAATATATTCACTCTGTTAATATATACCCGTGACTAACAGGACTTTCTTGGATTTGCTGATGCACACTTTTCAAAGCACATGCAGGCTTATTTCTTATGTAACAATTCACCTTCTTAGTAAAAAGTGTTCCAGGCTTTCCACTTCAGTTATCTATTCATCCTTCAAACAGTTCTGATTTTTCAGCATTTGTCATTTTGGTAAGACTCTTGCCCCTCGAGTACCATTCACCCAGTTAATTTGGAGGTACATCTGTCAGGGGTCATTTTTTATGTTTTCCAGCATATGGGATTTCAAAGTTACACACATTTATTTTGTTGCATATATGACCTAGGAACCGTTGAACGATGATTTCTTTAAATATGTTTTCTTTTCTATGAACTCAATTTCAGGCTTATACTAATATGGAGTTGGCACCAACCGTTTGCCGGTGCTGACAGAATTAGTTTCCCTGGTTATAGTGTTGTATTAGAACTTCACAAATGCAATACATGCCTGTATGAGAAAATATTATAAATAATTGTGAGTTCTGAGCCTCCACGACCCACACAACTGTGTCGTCTTTCTTATTAAGATAATATCCGATATATCCAAGAACAATAATGAACGTGTTGTAAGGTGTTTACCACATACTTTCCAGGATTTTAAGTCTCACCCACAGATATAGTTTCCTCATGTGCAATCTAAACATCTGGGACTCGCCCGACTTTCTCCTCAACCTCATTTAGATAAGGTCCGATCTATCCTTGACTAGTGCTGAACTTGATGTGAGGTGATTAGTGCATACATGCCATGTTTTTCCTCTGTAACTGATGTGGCATTTGTACAACAAAAATTAGATTCTTTCTGACTTTCTCTTTTACCATTAGAACCCCCATCTTAGTGCTGTGGAAAGCGATGACGCCATCCAGGACATAGTAAGTAGTTATAGTTTCAGATAATAAAATCCAAAAAGCTCTTCCCTTCTCACTGTGGTCTTGGTACACTGGAGAGAATTTACCCAAAGCAGAACACAATTATATAAGTGTTAATCAGAAAGGAACAGGTTAGTATTAGATTCCTTTACCTTAGAATATCCCCAGGCGTCAGACTGGATCCGGAAACTCTTGCGTAGCAGTACCCTTGCGCGTCGGTAGGCGTCGTCTGCGGCTCCGCGTCCGTCGTCGGCGTCGTGGGCGCCGTGATGATGTCGTCGGAATACTTAGACGCCGCCTCCGCGCGCTGACGTCAGTTCTTCTTTTTTCCGCGCCAGCAGGGCAGATCCGGAAATAGTGGTACCGTAGTCATAGAAGGGTTCATGACGTCGAAGCACCAGTGGAATAAAAGCACCAGTGGAATAAAAGTATTTCCATATTCATCCTTAAATAAATGTCAATAAATAAAAAAATATTGCATTTCTAAACTTTTTTGAGATCTTTTTGATCATTCTTTCGAGTCTTCGACTCCGATCGGTGCCGGTAGGGATGCCCGGTTTTAAACCCTGTGAGGACTGCGACCGACTGATGTCGGTCACCGACCCTCACCGCCGGTGCCTCCACTGGCCTGCTCCGACTGCCGGGCTTTAACATCAAAAGCTAGGCGGAAGCGGTCCCGCAAGCGGCTCGAGCTCCGGCAGTTGGCCCCACGCCGCGAGAGGTCCCGGTCCGGTCGGAGGTCAAGGGACCGGTCGCGGGTCAGAGCCATCAAAGCTCTAGGAGTCGACATCACTCCTCAGGCTCGAAGTCGTCAGGTAAGCACAAGAAGTCGAAGAGACGTCATCGCTCTTCCGACTCCCCCCGGCGCTCGCGAGACGTGGCCGGGGGTTCGGGTGACACCACCCACGCGGCTCCGTCGGAGTCGCGGGCATCGCGACCTGCCCCATACCCTCCGGTCCCTGGGCAGCAAGCGACGCCGGAGGAGATCGAGCACTTCCTCATGGCCATGAGGTTCCTCACTCCTCCGGCGGGCTCTGCGGCGCCTTCAGGCCAATCAGACCTGTCTGGGGGCCCTAGCAGGTCGGGTGCTTCGGCCCCGACGCCGCCGACGCCTTCGAGCCCAGCGCCGCAGGGTCCCACTGGATCCGCTTCTGGATCCGGGTCGTCGCCGGTTGACCTAAAGACCTCACCGGCGCCGGTCCCTCGGGTGTCACCTCCGGCGCCGTCTTCGGGCGGCGGCGGCCCCGATGTCTCCCTTGATCCGGTTCGACTCCGCTTGGGGAGTTTTACTTCAATGAACCGGCCCCATCATTTGACAACCCTGATTATCAGGAGATGGGTGATGAGGAGTATTGGGAGGAGTCTGAGGACCCTCTGACACGTGAGTGTCAGTCCCAGGAGGACTGGACAGGTGGACTTGGGGATGTTATGTTATGTTATGTTATGTTATATTTATTTATATCGCGCATGGCTTCCCCCATTGTCCCAGCGCTTGCGGACATACCTAATTATAGTGCGGCCGAATGGAAGTGTAAGTGCCAGGTCACCAGGAAATCCTAAGCAGAAGAAAACAACCAGGTTTTGATGTGTTTTCGGGAGAGAAGATGGTTAGAGATAGTACGCATGCTTAAGGGAATGGAATTCCAAAGTTTTGGAGCGAGATACCTGAATGACCGGCCACCTGCTCTGCACCTCCGAATCTTGATAGTACATGCTAGAGAGAGGTCCACAGAGCGGAGAGCCCGCGATGAAATATAGAAGCCCTGTAAGATTTGGGGGCCAAGGCGATAAAGCATTGGGGTTTTGAATTGTATGCGTTGTTTGACGGCCAGCCAATGCAGCTTACGCAAAACCTGGGAAGTATGGCAACGTTTTGGTAGTCCGAACAGAGTGCGGGCAGCGGCATTCTGAGCCCTTTGCAGTCTGTTGGTGACTGTCAAATTAGAACCAAGCATGAGAGCATTGCAATAGTCCAAGTGGGACAAAACCATAGCTTGGACAATTGTCTGATGCATGGGAGGTTCAAAAGACCCTAGGATGGGTTTGAGAGACCGGAGGCGGCCATAGCAAGTGCCAGCCACTCTTTTGGCATGGGATTCAAGGGTAAGTGAATCATCTACAATGACACCTAGATTTTTAACCTCTTTCTTAGGAATGTCAAATGTCAAATGTCAAATGTCATGGTACTTATAGAGCGCACTGTCACCAGACGGTCACCTTGCGGTGTCGCCTATACGGCTTCCTGGCGCTGATACTCATACCGCTGTGGAACCTCTCCTGGCTTTCCTTGTGAAGTGTCCACTCCTGGGCCCCCCAGGGGATAGCCAGGCATCCTTAGCGCTGTTGGGGCCGGTGTGGAGGCTAAGCAAGTTATTGCCCAGAGTTGCAGCGTGGGGCCCTTGATTAGAATAGGCACCGAGGCAAGAATTAACAGGTCCGAGGAAATTGAGCCCGAGACCCCGCCGAGGCGGGAATCGAACCCTGGTCCCTTGCCAGAACTCTGCATCAGGGTCTGCCGCTCTAACCATTGAGCCACACTCCTCCACAGGAGGAGTAGGAATAGGAATAGGAGGCGGGCTCAGTGTAGAGGGCCACCACTGCTCATCCCACTTCTGAGTGTCACTTCCAATAAGGAAAACCTCAGTTTTAGATGAGTTCAACTGGAGACAATTCTCTGTGAGCCAGCTAGAGATGGCCAAGATGTCTTCCTGGAATTTGGCTCGGTCACCCACGGTGTCATTAGAAAAAGTAAAGATTAGTTGCGTATCGTCCGCATAGGAAATTAGTTTGATGTTACGTTCCCTGGCCAGTATGGCCAAGGGGCGGACGTATACGTTAAACAACGTGGGGCTGAGAGGGGAGCCCTGGGGGAACACCGCAGCCTAATGGGAAACTGCTGGATGAGTACGGCGGGGCATGAACCTGGAAGGAGCGGTCAGATAGAAATGACACGAACCAGTCCAAGGCTCTGTCCCCGACACCGATCTCCCACAGTCTCCTAAGAAGGACCCCATGAGAGACCGTGTCAAACGCCGCACTCAAATCCAGCAGAACCACAGCCGCGGTGTTGCCCATGTCCTGTGTCTCCCTTAGCTGTTCCGTAACGGCCAATAAGGCCGATTCGGTGCTATGTTTAGCACGGAATCCATTCTGAGATTTCTCCAAAATCCCATTAGTCTCCAAAAAACCTAGCAAGATGGAATTCACATGTCTCTCCGCCACTTTAGCCAGGTAAGGGAGCAAGGAGATAGGTCGGAAACTTTCTGGCTTAGAAGGGTTCAGATTGGATTTCTTTAACAGGGGGACAACTTTGGCATGTTTCCAGATTTTGGGGATCATAGCTGACTGGAGAGATCTGTTAATCAGCACCCGTCCTTCAGTCATGATGGAGTCCAGGAAGAGTTTAAATAGCTCTGGTTTAACCGGGTCTTCTGGGGATCCAGACTTGATTTTTCGAGCCAGGGTGTCCATATCTGTTTGTGAAATGGATGGGAGGGTATGGAGCCAATAGGGACGGTCCAGAGGGTCTATGTTAGATCTAGGACTCATCAAAGTGCCACCAGAGTTGAAAGAATTATAGATTCCTTGAACTTTATTAACAAAGAAACAGGCCAGTTCTTCGCACTGTAAATCAGACCCTATTGTAGAATTGTTCCCCTCAGGTGGATTAGTCATCTCCTTCACTAGCGCAAAGATGGTTTTCGCGCGATTAGTGCTGCAGTTGATCAGCTCAGCATAATATCCAGCTTTGGTCTTTTTTATCAATCTATGGTAGGCTTTAGTGGCAATTCTGAAATTAGTCTTAGCACAGGGGTCATAAGACCGCCTCCAAATGCGCTCAAGTACTTTACATTGTTTTTTTTTGGCTGAGAGTGCCTCACAGTACCAGGGATGGGATTGGTCACGTTTGGGCCTTGATATTTTCTTAGGGATAAAATGATCTAGAGACTCATTAATCCACCCTCTATAGGCTAGATCCGCCTCCTCCATATTACCAGACCAGTCTGGGCGGGAGTTTTTTAGCCTGGCCTCAAATAGGTCACCATCAAGTTTATGCCAGGGGCGCCTCCAGAGAGGGGATGAAGGCTTCATCCTAGGGCTACCTGGGATCTTAATGTCAATTTGCACCAAACAATGATCTGTTCAACTAAGGGGACAGGGGGGAAAAAACGTAATTCCCTGGATATTCGAGAACACCAGGTCTAGCAGATGGCCTGCCAGATGTGAAGGCCCTTCAACCAGCTGACATAGCTGGCAGGCTTCCAGATCACCAAGAAACTTCAGTGTAGCCGGGGACTCACGGGACTCAAGATGTAGGTTGAGGTCTCCGAGTACAGTGAAGTTAGCTGACTGCAGAATGAGTGAAGAAGCAGTGTAAACCAGTGACTCCTGGAAAGCACTCGCAGGGCCAGGAGGGCGGTATATCAACAGCCCGGTCAGGGTGTAGATGTCAGAGACCCTTAGCTTAAACAGAGTACTTTCACAGTTGGTTATATTTGAGGGGGAGAGAGTGCAGGAATAAATGGTTTTAAAAATCACTGCCAATCCCCCACCCCTCTCTTTGGGTCTGTTTTTAGTTAGAATAGAGTAACCAGGGGGGAGAGCCAAAGCCTGAATGGCCAATGAGTCACTAGTTAACCACGTCTCTGTTAGAACCAGCAAATCAGGGGAGCGATCAGTGAGGAGCTCAAAAACATCCTCATGATGAAAGTGGTCTGGACACCTCGCCAGACACTGGTTTTGTTTCGCCTCCTAGCGTGGCTACGGAGGAAGGGGCAACCTTCAGTGTGGTATTGACGCGAGCGGCCAAGGCCTTGGGCCTTGAGTTCCCTGTCGCGGCCGTGAGGACTTACCTCCTCACTGAGGTCCTTAAACCGCAGTCGAGCTCGGCCTCTGCTGCCGTTTAATGAGGCCTTAACTGACGTTCTTTTGGGCACTTGGTCCAGGCCCGCTACAGGTCAGCCTGTAGATAGGAATGTGGACAGACGCCACCGCCCGGCTCCGGGCGACCCTTGTTTCCTGTCCACCCACCCCACCCCCGAGAGCCTGATCATCCAGGCCTCAAACTCCCAGACCGCATTCCCGTCGGCTCCGCCTGATCGGCAATCCAAGAGGTATGAGAATTACAGGAAGAAGATATTCTCCTCCCTTAGCCTGGTACTGAGGTCTTCCAACACCGCATGCCTCTTGGGCCGCAACACCCACTCCCTGTGGGACACGGTCGCGGACGTGCTGCCACAATGCCCGGCGAAGGTCAAGGCTAAACTCGCCCAAGCCCTTGCGGAGGGTCAAGATTCAGTGCGTTTTTCCATCCGGTGTGGGCTGGATACCACCGACTCACTGGGCAGAGCGATGGCAACGACGGTGGCGATTCGTCGCCACGCCTGGTTGAGGTCCGCCAACTTTTCAGTGGATGTCCAGAATACCCTCATGGACATGCCGTTTGATGGCCGTCACCTTTTTGGTGACAAAGCAGACCATGCGCTTGAGCGCTTTAAGGACTCCAGGGCTACAGCCAAGTCCTTGGGCCTCTCGGCCCCGCGCCAGCAAACGGGTGCCTTAAGCTCCTTTCGTGGCCAAGGAAGGGGCGCCCCCACACGTGCTGCCAGCCACGCACCGCAGACTAACATCCAACGCGGTGGTGGCCGTGGAAACTGCCGTGGAGGCGGTCGGGGACATTGGCGAGGCCAGTCCACACCTTCCCCCGCAGCATCCGCCTCAAAACCCTCCTAGTCCGTGCTTTCAGGCCCATGTGACGCCAGTGGGGGGAAGGGTTCGCCATCACCTCCTCCACTGGCGCACCGTCACTTCGGACAGGTGGGTGCTGCAAATCGTCCGAAGGGGCTACTCCCTCCCCTTCAAGGCGACACCTCCAGGAATGCCACCGCAATTCTCCGCGTATCGGGGGATCATTTGCGACTTCTGCAGGAGGAAGATATGGCCCTCTTGGCCAAGGGGGACATCGAGCGCGTTCCTGGGCCAGAATTAGGATGTGGTTGCTACTCCCACTACTTTCTGGTACCCAAGAAGGGCAAAGGGGGCCTACGCCCTATCTTGGATCTATGGCACGTCAACGGCTTCCTTCGGAAGGAGAAGTTCAAAATGCTGACACTGGCTCAGGTCTTAGCTGCCCTGGACCCAGGAGACAGGACGGTAGCGTTGGACTTGCAGGATGCTTATTTTCATATCCCCGTCCTGCCGGCCCACCAGCGCTACCTGCGGTTCACGGTAGGCCAAGAGCACGTTCAGTTTACCGTGCTCCCCTTCGGCCTTACCAGCGCCCCACGGGTGTTCACCAAAGTGATGGCAGTGGTCGCAGCTCATCTGCGCAGGTTAGGGGTTTCAGTCTTCTCCTACCTCGACGACTGGTTGTTGAAGGCGGGCTCGCCCCAGACAGTCGTCAGCCACCTCCAGACAACGGCAGACCTCCTGCACAGGCTGGGATTTTCCATCAATGTGCCGAAGTCACACCTGTGGCCCTCTCAGAAGCTCCTCTTCATCGTAGCGGGTCTCGACTCGGCGCAGTTTTGGGTTTACCCTCCCGAACAGCGGGTTCGGGATATTCAGGCTCTGATTCCACTTTCAGCCTTTATCCCGGATCTCGGTCAGGTTGGCGCTGCGGCTTTTGAGGCTGATGGCCTCCTGCATCCTTCTGGTGCATCACGCCAGGTGGCGGATGCGGGGTCTGCAGTGGGACCTGAAGTTTCAGTGGGCCCAGCATCAGGGCAACCTGTCCGACCATGTCCTGATCTCGGAGGGCACTGCGAGACAGCTGCAGTGGTGGCTCACGGACCGCGATTGGGTCCGCGGCAGATCCCTCTCCCTTCCCCAGCCGGAGCATGTGGTTGTGACGGACGAGTCCCTCCAGGGCTGGGGGGGCCACATGGGAGAGATCAGAGGCCTCTGGTCTTCGGCGGAGTCCCGGCCCCATATCAACCTTCTGGAGCTGCGGGCGATTCATCTAGCACTGAAGGCATTCCTCCCCTCTGTTTGGGGGAGTGGAGTGCAGGTGTTCACGGACATCACCCCTGCCATGTGGTACTGCAACAAACAGGGCGGGGTAGGGACGTGGACCATCTGCCAAGAGGCTCTGCGCCTTTGGCAGTGGCTGGGACATCAGGGTGTGACCCTGGTGGTTCAACACCTGGCAGGTTCTCTGAACACCAGGGCGGACGAGCTCAGCCGAAGGAGGATCACGAATGGCGTCTGAACTCGGACGTGGTGCAAGGCCTCTTTCAGCAGTGGGGAGAGCCATGGTTAGATCTACTCGTCACAGAAGAGAACGCGCAATGTCATCAGTTCTGCGCGTTGGAATTTCCAAGGCGGCACTTGCTCGGAGACGCTTTTCGTCGCGAGTGGAGTTGCAGTCTGTTGTACGCCTTTCCGCCTATACCACTTCTGCCCAGAGTGCTGAAGAATATCAAACGCGACCGGGCCCAAGTCATCCTTGTGACTCCGGACTGGGCACGAAGGTACTGGTATCCCGAGGTACTCAGTCTGTCAGTCAATCTCCGGTTCGTCTGCCTCTTCAGGAGGACCTTCTGTCGCAGCATCTGGGGACGGTCCTCCACCCGAACATGTCCTGTCTCCACCTCCATACTTGGAGATTGAGCGGCGACAGTTGAGGCCATTTGACTTGTCTCCTGAAGTGTGTAATGTCATTCTGGCAGCCAGGCGTCCCTCCACGAAGTCGGTATATGCCTGCAGGTGGAACAGATTTGTGGCATGGTGCACAGCAAATGCTGTGGATCCTCTCTCTGCCCCTCTTTCTGAGGTTCTCCTCTTCCTTCTTTCTCTTGCCCAGCAGGGCTCTGCTCTGGGCACTTCAAGGGCTACCTTTCTGCCCTTTTGGCCTTTCTAAGGCTGCCTGATAACTATCTTTGTTCAAATTCCCTATTGTAACTCGTTTTCTGAAGGGCATCACACACATATTCCCTCCTGTTCCGTTTGTGATGCCTCATTGGGACTTGAACCTTGTTCTTACTTTCCTGATGTACGCTCCCTTTGAGTCACTTCATAACTGTCCTCTCCGCCTTCTTACTTTGAAGACTGCTTTCCTGGTTGCCATCACCTCTGCCAGGAGAGTGAGTGAGCTCCAGGCTCTTTTCTCTAAACCCCCCTTCCTTTCTGTCCATCCGGACAAGGTTGTGGTGCGGACTAGACCCTCTTTTCTGCCCATGTTGTCAGGGCCTTCCACATCGGGCAGCCTATCACCTTGCCCACCTTCTTTCCGCCATCGCATCCCTCAAAAGAGGAAGAGCGGCTCCACCGTCTGGACCCAAAACGTGCAATTTCGTTTTATCTGGATCGCACACGCCCGTTCCGGGTGGATGACCAACTCTTTGTTGGTTACGTGGGTGCTAAGAAGGGACTCGGTGCACAAGCGGACCATCTCTTGGTGGGTTGTCTTGTGTATCAAGGCTTGTTACTCCTTGGCAAAGAAGGAGCCTCCTGTTGGGCTGAGGGCCCATTCCACTCAGGCCACGGCGGCTACCACTGCCCTGGGCCGGGAGTCCCCTTGCAGGACATCTGTCAGGCAGCTACGTGGGCATCGATGCACATGTTTGCAAGACACTACTGCCTTGACAGCCAAGTCCAGAGGGATGGCTTCTTTGGCCGTTCCGTCCTCCAGGACTTTCTGGTGTGATCATTGGTTTGCAGACCCACCACCGGGGTTGGTATTGCTGGGGTATCTATTCTAAGGTAAGGAATCTAATGCTAACCTGTTTCTTTCAGATGAACAAGTTACTTACCTTCGGTAATGATATATCAGTAAGAAACAGTAGTTAGTATTAGATTCCTTACCGCCCCACCCATCCTCCCCGTTCTGCGAACCGATATCTAGGGTTAAGGTCATCCCCTTTCAGGGCCCTAGTTTCAATGGCACCAGTGTTGGTTTTTAACATGGCTCTGCGTTTCTGGCGCGGAAAAGCTGTGTCTAAGAACTGACGTCAGCGCGCGGAGGCGGCGTATAAGTACTCCGACGATGTCATCACGGCGCCCACGACGCCGACGACGGACGCGGAGCCACAGACGACGTCTACCGATGCGCAAGGGTACTGCTACGCAAAAGTTTCCGGATCCAGTCTGACGCCTGGGGATATTCTAAGGTAAGGAATCTAATACTAACTACTGTTTCTTGCAGATATATCGTTACCGAAGGTAAGTAACTTGTTCGTTTTGTACCCTATCTCCATTCAAGAAACTGATCAATGTCATTTGTGCTTATTGCCTTCCACCTGCAACCCTTGAAGACTCACTCCTTGAGCTTTATGTTCTCAACTTTCCCCTTTCCATGCATTTCCACTTAAACACTTCATCCACAGTCTGTATCAACAAATATTGTAATCTTTTCCCAGCTTTTACATGACTTTGATGGCACTGCTAATTTCACCAAATAATTCCATAACTAGATAATTCTTTAAATGATCGTACAGCGGTCCATTTACTATCAGCTAGAGCAATTTCTTGTGGGAGGGTTAACATCACTGCATTTCTCGAAATTTTCTTGTGTTTGCCACCCATGGCTCCTCTCCCAATGTCAACGTGATCAAGGGCCATAGAAACTTAGGAATCACATCAATTAGTGCGTTATGGATTTGTGAAAATGAATTTTAAAGTGGTTTAGCTGAATGGCCTACTTTAAAAAAACAAGAGAGTGTCATTGTCATTTAAGCATGCAACAATACAGGCGATTAGCTGAACGGCCTACTTGCTGCAATACCCTGCTGTCAGGACAAAAGCCCAGGACACTTAGTGGCCTTTGATGTAGAGACTGAGACATGTCGGAAGAATATGAGGGTGTGGGGAAGACAATTTACCCAGGTGCACCCCATTATTGCACATTTTTAACCATACCAAGGACATCAACAATAGAGGGGAAACTGGATGTTCCTATAGTTTATATTCCACTCATGCTCTTTACAGTGGCGGCTCGCCATGGGAGTGCTGTGGGGTGGTGAGGCGGGTGAGGAAAGGGCTGGTTGGGGGGTAGTGTAGTCCGACATATGACGGACAGGGGTAAGGTAAGAAATTAAATAAATAAAACAATTTAGCTTGGGCGCTGCATCGCCAACTCGGCAAAACAGCGTGCGTAAGGTAAAATGTTTTATTTATTTAATTACTTACCTTACTCCTGTCCGTCGTATGTCGGACTGCACTAACCCCCACCCAGCCCCTCCCCCGCCCACCCCACCGCCCCGCAGCACTGCCACGGCTAGCCGCCGCTGCTTTTGATGTGTTTCAGGCTACACTATACCTGTCTATGTTGGTGTTTAATTAGAGACTGTATCCTTTACTCCTTTTTTCAGAAAATTTTGTCTTTTACGTTGATCTGGCCAGAGGATGGTGAAGAAGGCACACAGGACACAGTAAGTAGTTTTATCCTAGAATATATACTGCTCTTATGATAACAGTACAAAACGTTTCCCAGTTCTTTGAAACTAAATTGCATTAGCTTAGACTTCCTAAAAGTGGAATTATTTTATAGAATTGTTTATATTGTAAAGTATCTCCCGTTAAAAAGCGACTCAATGTAATTCGTGCTCATTTTCTTCCTCTTCGCATCCTAAAAAACGCTGACTGCTTTAGCTCTTAATTCTAAGTCTCTCAATCTCTGCCTCTTCACTTGTCTATTTTATCACTGCATCCTTTTCTAGAAATCTGTTATTTTCAACAACGATTTATATACTGTAGTATACAAAAAAGTGATGGATAGAACACTTGAACTAATTTCAGCTATTGTTAATCACTCTGGGCTGAGTATTAGCCAATCGCTATTTTGCATAGCACTGGGTCTAATCTGAATTAGCATGGTGGACAAAAGAATGATGGGTTGGAATGCTACACCAAGCGACTGCCATTGGTTCGACTAATAGCAATCATTACATCCATCATATTTTGTGATATGTATATACTGTTACAATGTTTAGACTACTCATACACCTGTCCATTTCCCATCACCCAAATGTATTTCTTGTGGAGGAATTCCATTAGCTCGATTTCTTAAAATTATTTTCTGACTTGCACTTATGACTCCATCCCCAATGTAAGGGGGTTCGGGGCATTAGAAACACAGTGACCACATCAGGTAAACTTCAATGATTTGTGAAATCCAAATGCCAAATTACTCCACACATAATTATATTTTGTTGTAAATGTTAGTTCTTTTTTTGTTTCTTAAAGTTACCTACAACAAATATTGCTGACCTGAAGATGGATCAGACAATTGAGGAAAAATCATTTGAAGAGGTTAGTATACTCAGTCTGTTGATATATGTTTGTGAAAAGCTGAAGAATATCCTGTTTGGCACTGATTTGCTCATGCTAACCATGCTAAGAGGGAACTAGAGATACCTTTTGCCCATTATCAATGAGAGACAAGGGCCTGGTTCCAAGGTTAGATTTTCCACACTCACGACCATCATTGTTTTGCTGAGGCACACATTTCAGAGTCGTTTAAGACTAACATATTGTGCACAGGCTTTGGTACTCAGTATGATCTGTTCCCGGCTATATTCTTCACACGTCCACCCCTCTGTTCTCTGATTTAGGTAGCCATTCTTAATTCTTTATGACTATTGCTCCTTTAGTCAAGTCCACTCCTCAGACATGAAGTACCATCTCTCCACGGTCCTTTTTCGTCTTTTCCATAATGCAGCCTTTTGAACACATTTCTTTTCACATATATATAAATCATCCCTGCCATTGAACTTTGATTCTTGAATATGTATTTGCTGTTGCGTAAACCCAGTTGAAAATATTTTGCCATAGTATATTTACGATTGCACATTATGGGTAATGAGTTAATAGTGGTGTTCAGTTTGTTTACTGTGCCTCCTCAAATTCATTTAGGGATTCATGAAAAATGACCTCCACAACCACAAATTAGTAACAGAATGCCCACCCACGGTATCCAAGGAATGAACATATTCATAGCTTAGAATGGGGAGTTCCATGGAGAGGTTGTGTTTTTCTGACATTTAAAAGTGTTTAATTTCGGGCTCACCCTGAAAGGCACATCCACTAAAGAGCACTCACACTTTTTATTCCTGCGTCCAGTATGGGACCACAGAACCCATTTTGGAGATGATACTTCCTCCTAGCAGAACTCTGTCATTGTACTGCCAAACTGCAGCCTAGTCAGGTGAGTTACACTGGGGAGGTCGTCCACTGACCTGCCTCAATCACCTACCTGACGCTAGGCGACGGAGACTGACTACCACCCTCTGTAGGGTGCTGGAAGGTGGTGTGTAGGTATGCCTGGAAAGCTGGAAACCAGAGCTGTGTGCTGTGGAGTGTGGCTGAGGCAGGCCCGCAACAACCGCTCGGGCCAACGGTGCTGCCTCTTTGTGACTTCCTGCAGGCCTCAATCCTACTTTCTGGGACCTGAGTAGGCCTAGCAGCAGTGTCATTGGCATCTGTCATGGGGGGTGGAGTGGTACAGCAAGGTGAGAGGCTGACCCTCCGGGTTTGGGTGCTGCTGTAGCTACCGTAGTCTTGTGGCAGCAGCTGGGGTGCACAGGGGCTGCTGTGGCATGATGACTCGCTGCAAGGTGTGCGGACCACTGTGTGATCACCTGCCTTAACACAGGGTACTTGGATCGAGCAACTGTCCCGTGGCACTGCAGGCTGTACCCGCGCTTATAGGTGAGCCATCCCAGCACCACTACAGTAACACTAGCACTGTGGAACATTCTTTGGCCTAGAGTTTATACCCTAATATCACTCTAATGATTATCTGAAAGAACCAGGTTAATATTAGATTCCTTACCTCAGAATATCCCCAGGCGTCAGACTGGATCCAGAAACTTTTGCAGAGCAGTACCCCTGCGCGTCGGTGTAGGAGAGTGGGGTCTGCAATCCTATGGTCACCCCAGATTTTTGCTTTTTGCTTCACTGGTTTACGACTTTCCCTGGCTGTGGGCCTGCTAATCAGACCCACAGCCTAGCTGTTCTCTCTCTAAATTGACAACCATGTACCTTAGGTGCATTTACCAATTGGTACTGGGCCACCTTATCAGTCCCTGCACAGTATACCTTAGGTATCCAGGGCATAGGTGTACCCAGGGCCTACCAGGGGCTGAAGCATGTATTATGCCACCCCTGGCTGGCCACCTAAAACTGACACAACTGGCTGCACGACAGCTGGGGCAAGGTGGTGTAAACACCCTTTGCTGTAGATATAGTATACCTATATCTAACCCTAAAATGGACACATATATTCCTATCAGTCACTCCTATGGAAGGCCTTATCAATCCTGAAGGCAGAGTGCTTGGAATTATGTGAGATGGTGCTCTGGCATGAGCTGAGCCCGTTTGCAGCTTGCGGAAACAAGTCCTAATAGCTGTTCCATGATAACGCTATACCATATACTCTTAAGTGCATTATAATCCTCGCGGTTAAATGCCAACTCTGGTATAACATTATCAAAACATGTCGAGTAAGGTGTCATACGATTTGGAATACTACCCCCTCGCCAATTCTGGCGACGGGGGTAGCATTCCACCCTTCTAGAGGGACACGACATGTATGTAACTGAGAACCCCGGTTAAAGTTAACTCGAGCCTTGGCATCACAAAATGGATGCTGCCACCACAGACAGAAGTCTGACCTCCTGCTGCTGGGAGTCCTTCCAGCGAGGGAGGCTTGGACAAAGTGTTTCCTGCCTTGGGAGGTGCTAGCACCACCCCAGACAGGATTTTGTGTATTGGGTAGGGTAGGCTTGAAAGGAATGAGACATGCCTGGGGCACACAAGGTGCCCTGTGCATACACCGGTTCAAACCAGTTGCTGGGGCACTCCAGTCCCAGCTCTGGCGGGAAGCCGGACAAAGGATTGGGGGTGTAGCCACCCCCCTTCCTGGGCCCACCCAGGGGAGGGACCTAGTCAGTAGTGCAGCCCCCTTTAGGAGAATAAAGGTAGGAGCTGGTCCCATTCCAAATTAGATTATCCTGAACTATTCAAGAAGAAGAAACTCTGGCCTTCGACGTTCTGCTCCACAGAAGACTGAAGAATCTCCCTTGTGGACAAGGAGTGCCCACCCTGCACAAGCAGGCACCACCAAGCGTCCAGCGGCTTCCCTTTGTCGTCTTCCTTCGAGGATCCAGACTTCAGAGCCCGACGAGACCCAGATTCCCAGACCTCTCCGACCTCAACCCACATCTGCAGCAAAGCTGAGACCCGTGGGTGCGACGAGACACGTGGGACCGGCTATCTTGGAAGAAACTGCACTTCGCTTCCAGCACGACTCCCGAGGTAAACTCGACCAAGTGCTTTGGGGACTGAGAAGCCCCAACCCCGAGCAGCCCCTGCACTGAAGATCAGCCCTCCAGCATCCACGAGATCTGCGTGGGTTGCCTTCTGCTTGGTTCCTGCTCGACGCGTTGTCTGGTCACTTGCCGGCTGGCTAGTGGCCTCCTAGACGACGAACCTTTGAATTTTCACTGCTGGTCTGGTTACTCTAGACTGGCCCTTGCTCCCTTCCAAAAGAGGGGCACCCCGGACTCTCCTAGTCCACACCAGACACTTTTCCTCCTCACCGCGTGGGTTGCCTTTGCCAAGGCCTGTTGACGCCGATACCGGATCCAACACCGCCGACAGCGAGAGCCTGCGTGGGACAGCTCGTGCCTCCATCCTGGTCGTCGAAGACACCTCCTGGTCCACGTGGCTGCAGTGTCAAGCGTCCACTCTTCACCTGAACACGACGACGACATCTGGTTCCTCCTGGTTCCACTCCAGTCACTGGCTAGTGACTGTGAACATTGTCCCCTCTGCTTTCAGGTCTCCTTCTTCAACAATCCACCCTTGGATTGCACCGGACATCTTCCTCCTGGTCGCCTGCAGCATCTTTTTCTTTCAGGCTCCATTGACTTCAACGCGAGAACCCGACGCACTTTGAACCCTATGCACCCGCGGCCCGTGGGTGAGGTAACAAGAGCATTTCGGTGCTCAAGGGTAGTTTAACTGTCCTAGTGTCCAGTTCCACAGTCGTTTTAGTCCTACCTAGTCAGGATTGTCCGTACTCACCTTAAACTTGAACTGTACTGTCCATAGACGTTGTTACGCATCTCGCGTGTGAGTTCACACTCTGGACACGCGTCCCGTGGGCCTCCTATTACTTACCTGTTCAAGTTCAAGTTCAAGTTCGAGTATTTGTATAGCGCACTGCTCACCCAGAGGGTCTCAAGGCGCTTGGGTAAGGGGTTCATTATTTGTCGAATAGCCAGGTTTTAAGTTCTTTTCTGAAGGAGAAGTGGTTCTGAGTAAGGCGGAGGTGAGTGGGGAGTGAGTTCCAGGTCTTGGCAGCAAGGAAGGAGAAGGATCTGCCACCCATGGTGGATTTTCGGATGCGGGGGACAGCGGCGAGGGCTTGATTGGACGATCTTAGTTGGCGGGTGGGTTTGTAGAATGACAGTCGAGTGTTGAGGCATTCGGGTCCTAGATTGTAGAGGGCCTTGTGTGCGTGGGTGAGAAGGCGGAATGTAATTCTTTTGTTGACGGGAAGCCAGTGAAGGTCTTTTAGGTGTCCGGTGATGTGGTCTTGGCGAGGGATGTCTAATATAAGTCTCGCTGATGCGTTTTGGATGCGTTGGAGTTTTTTCTGTAATTTTGCTGTGATTCCGGCGTATAGTGTGTTACCATAATCGAGTCGACTCGTGACCAGTGCGTGGGTGACGGTCTTTCTTGTCTCGAGGGGGATCCAACGGAAGATCTTTTTGAGAATGCGAAGTATGTTGAAGCAGGAGGATGAGACCGCGTTGACTTGTCTGGACATCGAGAGAGAGGAGTCTAGGATGAAGACAAGGTTACGTGCATGGTCTGTGGGTGTGGGTGCTGTGCCCAGAGCGGAAGGCCACCAAGAGTCGTCCCAGGCAGAGGGGGAAGATCCTAGGATGAGCACCTCCGTTTTGTCTGAGTTGAGTTTTAGGCGGCTATGATTCATCCATTCGGCTACTTCTTTCATGCCTTCGTGAAGATTGGTTTTGGCGGTGTTAGGGTCTTTGCTGAGGGAAAGGATTAATTGGGTGTCGTCGGCATGAGAGATGATGTTAAGGTTGTGATGACGCGCGATGGAGGCGAGTGGACTCGTGTAGACGTTGAAGAGGGTGGGACTGAGTGAGGATCCTTGTGGTACACCACAGATGACTTCAGTGGCCTTAGAGTTGAATGGGGGAAGTCGGACTCTTTGAGTTCTCCCAGCGAGGAATGAGGTGATCCTGTCCTTGTATTCCGATGTTGCTGAGGCGATGTATAAGGGTGCTGTGGCAGACTGTGTCAAAAGCGGAAGTTAGTGTAGCGTGGTCCCACCAATCCTACAGCCTCTGGACAGCTCCATTCCTTCTTTTGACTTTCACATTCCACTTACTTAGTATATGGTTTGTCGTGCCTCTAGGGCACCATTGTGATTTCGTACAACTTAACGTATTTTTCAGAAGAGATTGTCATGTGCTTAGCCCTCTGACCTCATAAAGAGTTCAGAGTTGTTGTTATTAATAAATATACTGTTTATTTTCATAACAACCTGTGTGGTGGCCTTTCATTTGGTATTCAAGGGGTTATATTGTGGTAAAACAGCTGGCTTCACATGCCAAAAGAGTTTAGCCTAAGACTGCTTTGTCCATGCTACCATTAGGATAGCTGGTCTATAAGGTTGACTTACAACCAATCACCATAAGGGTTGTTTGGACTGATACAAGGTGATCACTAGAACTAGTGAGCATCATATATAAGGTCAACTTCTCACAGTCGGTAGGCGTCGTCTATGGCTCGGCGTCCGTCGTCGGCATCGTTGGCGCCGGGATGAGGTCGCCGGAGTACTTAGACGCCGCCCTCGCACGCTGACGTCAGTACTTCTTTTTTCCACGCCAGCAAGCACAGATCCGGAAAAAGTGGTACCCCTTAGTCAATTTTTGACTAAACTTTTTCCATCATTTTTTATCCTTTTCGAAGTCTAACGACTCCGACGGTGCCGGTAGGGATGCCCGGGTTTAAGCCCTGCGCCGACCGCGACCTACTGATGTCGGTTACGGACCCCCATCGCCGGTGTCTTCATTCCCTGGGCCTCGACCACGTTGACAAAGCCTGCTTCAACTGCCGGGTCCTGACGTCTAAAGCTAGGCGGGAGCGGTCCCGCAAGCGACTTGAGCTCCGGCAGTCGTCCCCGCGCCGCTCTAGGTCCCGGTCCGCGAGGAGGTCGGGTTGAGCACTTCGGCCCCGACGCCGCCGAGTGCTTCGTTCCCGACGCCGCTGGTGACTTCGGTCCCTGTGCCGCAGGCCCCCACAGGATCCAGGTCCGATCTGGGTCGTCGCCGGTCGACCTTACGACCTTGCCGGTGCCGGCCCCCAGGGTGTCGCCGCCTCCGGGCGGCGCCGTCCACGATCCCTCCCTCGATTCGGGTCTTGATGCCGATGGGAGATTTCTACTTCTCTGACCCGACCCCATCCTTTGGTCCTGAGTCTCAGGTGATGGGTGGCGAGGCGGATTGGGAGGGGTCTGAGGACCCTCTAGCACAGGAGTGCCAGTCTTATCAGGACTGGGCAGGTGAGCAAGGGGAGGCCAGTGGTCTGGACACCTCGCCGGACACTGGCTTTATCTCCCCTCCTAACGTGGCTACGGAGGAGGGGGCTGCTTACAGTGTGGTGCTGACGCGGGCGGCCAAGGCCCTGGGCCTGGAGCTCCCCGTCGCGGCCGTGAGGACTAACCTCCTCACTGAGGTCCTTAAACCGCAGGCAAGCTCGGCCGAGCCTCTGCTGCCGCCGTTTAATGAGGCCTTGTCTGACGTTCTTTTTGGCACTTGGTCCAAGCCCGGTACAGGTCAGCCTGTAGATAGGAACGTGGCCAGACGCCACCGCCCGGCTCCGGGCGACCCTTGCTTCCTGTCCACCGACCCCAACCCCGAGAGCCTGGTCATCCAGGCCTCTAACTCCCAGATCGCATTCCCGACGGCTCCCCCTGATCAGGAATCCAAGAGGTACAAGCAATACAGGAAAAATGTATTCTCCTCCCTGAGTTTAGGGCTGCGGTCAGTCAACTCCGCGTGCCTCTTGGGCCATTACACCCACTCTCTGTGGGACCCGGTCGCGGACGTGCTGCCACAAGGTCCGGTGGAGATCCAGACTAAACTCACCCAAGACCTTGCGGAGGGTCGAGATGCAGCACGGTACTCCATCCGGTGTGGGCTGGATACCACTGACTCACTGGGCAGAGCGATGGCAACGACGGTGGCGATTCGTTGCCACGCCTGGTTGATGCCCGCCAACTGTTCGGCTGATGTCCAAAACACCCTTATGGACATGCTGTTTGATGGCCATCGCATCTTTGGCGACAAAGCAGACCATGCGCTTGAGCGCTTTAAGTACTCCAGGGCTACGGCCAAGTCCTTGGGCCTCTCGGCCCGCGCCAGCAAATGGCTGCTTTTTGCTCCTTTCATGGCCAAGGAAAGGGCACCCCCACACGTCCTGCCAGCCACGTACTGCAGACTACGGTCCAGCGCGGTGGTGGACGTGGAAACCGCTGTGGTGGCAGTTGGGGACAACGGCGAGGCCAGTCCACACCTGCCCCTGCAGTATCCGCCTCAAAACCCTACTAGTCCAAGTTTTCAGGCCCATGTGACGCCAGTGGGGGGCAGGGTTTGCCATCACCACCTCCACTGGTGCACTGTCACATCGGGCAGGTGGGTGCTGCAAGTCGTCCAAAGGGGCTACTCCCCTTCGATGCGACCCCTCCAGCCATGCCACCGCAGTACCACCGCGTGTCGGGGGATCACTTGACACTTCTACGAGAGGAAGTTACGGCCCTCTTGGCCAAGGGGGTCATCGAGCACGTTCCTGGGCCAGAAGTAGGGTGTGGTTGTTACTCCCATTACTTTCTGTTTCCCAAGAAGGGCAAACCTGGCCTACGCCCTATCTTGGACCTGCGGAACGTCAACGGCTTGCTACGGCTGGAGAAGTTCAAGATGCTGACACTGGCTCAGGTCCTAGCTGCCCTGGACCCAGGAGACAGGATGGTAGCGTTGGACTTGCAGGACGCTTATTTTTATATCCCCGTCCTGCCACCCCACCGGCGTTTCCTGCGGTTCACGGTAGGCCCGGAGCACTTTCAAATTACTGTGCTCCCCTTTGGCCTTACCAGCGCCCCACGGGTGTTCCGAAAGTGATGGCGGTGGTCGCAGCTCATCTGCGCAGGTTAGGGGTTTCAGTCTTCCCCTGCCTCGACGGCTGGTTGTTGAAGGCGGGCTCGCCCCAGACAGTCGTCAGCCACCTCCAGACTACGTCCGACCTCCTGCACCTGCTGGGGTTCTCCATCAATGTGCCGAAGTCGCACCTGTGTCCCTCTCAGAAGCTCCTCTTCATCGGAGCGGTTTTGGACTTGGCGCAGTTTCGAGTTTATCCTCCAGAGCAGCAGGTTCGGGATATTCAGGCTCTGATTCCGATCTTTCAGCCGTTATCCCGAGTATCGGTCAAGTTGACGCTGCGCCTTCTGGGGCTGATGGCTTCCTGCATCCCTCTGGTGCATCACGCCAGGTGGTGGATGTGGGTTCTGCAGTGGGACCTGAAGTTTCAGTGGGCCCAGCATCAGGGCAGCATGTCCTGATCTCGGAGGGCACTGCAAGACAGTTGCAGTATTGGCTCACGGACCGCAATTGGGTCAGCGGCAGATCCCTTTCCCTACCCCAACCGAAGCACGTAGTTGTGATGGACGTGTCCCTCCAGGGCTGAGGAGGCCACATGGGAGAGGCGGAGATCAGAGGTCTCTGGTCTCCGGCGGAGTCCCGGCTCCACATCAACCTTCTGGAGCTGCGGGCGATCCCGCTTGCACTGAAGGCATTCCTCCCCTCTGTCCGGGGGAGTGTAGTGCAGGTGTTCACGGACAGCACCACCGCCATGTGGTACTGCAACAAACAGGGCGGGGTGGGGTCGTGGACCCTGTGCCAGGAGGCTCTGCGCCTCTGGCAGTGGCTGGAACAACAGGGCGTGACTCTGGTGGTTCAACACCTGGCAGGTTCCCTGAACACCAGGGCGGACAAACTCAGCCGTCGGTGCATGATGGATCTCGAATGGTGTCTGAACTCGGATGTGGCGCAAGGCCTCTTTCAGCAGTGGGGAGAGACTTGGTTAGATCTATTCGCCACAGAAGAGAACGCGCAATGTCATCAGTTCTGCGCGTTAGAAATTCCAAGGCGGCACTCGCTCGGAGACGCTTTTCGTCGCGAGTTGAGCTGTGGTCTGTCGTACGCTTTTCCCGCCTATACCACTTCTGCTCAGAGTGCTGAAGAAGATCAGACGCGACTGGGCCCAAGTTATCCTTATGGCTACGGACTGGGCACGAAGATACTGGTATCCCGAGCTACTCAGCATGTCTGTCGACCCCCCGATTAGTCTGCCTCTGCAGGAGGACCTTCTGTCGCAGCAGCAGGGGACGGTCCTCCACCCGAACCTGTCCAGTCACCACCTCCATGCTTGGAGATTGAGCAGCCATTTGACTTGCCTCCTGAAGTTTTTGATGTGATCCTGGCAGCCAGGCGTCCCTCCACAAAGTCGGTATACGCCTGCAGGTGGAACACGTTTGTGGCATGTTCCACAGCAAAGACTGTGGATCCCCTTTCTGCCCCTCTTTCTGAGGTTCTCCTCTTCCTTCTTTCTCTTGCCCAGCAGGCTCTGCTCTGGGCACTATCAAGGGCTACCTTTCTTCCCTTTCCACCTTCTTAAGGCTACCTGATCAGCCTTCCTTGTTCAAGTCCCCGGTTGTTAATAGGTTCTTGAAGGGCATCACTCATATGTTCCCCCCTGTTCCGGTCATGATGCCTCAGTGGGACTTGAACCTTGTACTTACTTTTCTGATGTGCGCTCCCTTCGAGCCACTTCATAACTGTCCTCTCCGTCTTCTTACCCTTAAGACTGCTTTCCTGGTTGCTATCACCTCTGCCAGGAGAGTGAGTGAGCTCCAGGCTCTTTCATCCAAGCCTCCCTTCCTTTCTGTCCATCCGAACAAGGTTGTGTTGCGGACAAGACCCTCTTTCCTGCCCAACGTAGTCACGGCCTTCCACATCGGTCAGTCCATCACCCTGCACATCTTCTTTCCGCCTCCGCATCCCTCTAAAGAGGAAGAGCGGCTCCACCGTCTGGACCCAAAACGTGCGCTCTCTTTCTATTTGGATCGCACACGCCAATTCCGGGTGGATGACCAACTCTTTGTTGGTTACGTGGGTGCTAAGAAGGGACGGGCGGTGCACAAGCGGACCATCTCTTGGTGGGTCGTCTTGTGTATCAAGGCATGCTACTCTTTAGCTAAGAAGGAGCCTCCTGTTGGGCTGAGGACTCATTCCACTCGTGCCATGGCAGCTACTTCTGCCCGGGGCGGGGGAGTCCCCTTGCAGGACATCTGTCAGGCAGCTACGTGGGCCTCGCTTCACACGTTCGCAAGACACTACTGCCTGGACAGCCAAGTCCGGAGGGATGGCTTCTTTGGCCGTTCCGTCCTCCAGGACTTTCTGGTGTGATTATTGGGTCGCAGACCCACCACCGCGGTTGGTTTTGCTGGGGTATCTATTCTAAGGTAAGGAATCTAATACTAACCTGTTTCTTTCAGATGCACAAGTTACTTACCTTCGGTAATGATATACCTGTAAGAAACAGTAGTTAGAATTAGATTCCTTACCGCCCCACCCATCCTCCCCGTTCTGCGAACCGATATCTAGGGTTAAGGTCATCCCTTTTCAGGGCCCTAGTTTCATGGCACCAGTGTTGGTTTTTATCATGGCTCTGCGTTTCTGGTGCGGAAAAGCTGTGTATAAGAACTGACGCGAGCGCGCGAGGGCGGCGTCTAAGTACTCCGGCGACGTCATCCCAGCGCCAACGACGCCGACGACAGACGCGGAGCCGCAGACGACGCCTACCGACGCGCAGGGGTACTGCTATGCAAAAGTTTCCGGATCCAGTCTGACGCCTGGGGATATTCTAATGTAAGGAATCAAATACTAACTACTGTTTCTTACAGATATATTGTTACCGAAGGTAAGTAACTTGTGCGTTTGGATTATCCACCATCATGTTCAACTGTGATTTAATGCAGTAGGCCCCTTGAGATCTGGGTTTGATCCCCTCATTATTCTCCTGACAAATCTTGGACCGCAGGACTTGCTCCGGCACTCTAACTTCTGGCTTAGGCGCTGAATGTTCCATTTTGTTACCAACCCACAGCATACCAAATGGTTAAAACTGATCTTCAGCAGTACATGACCAGTTTTTGAAGAGAAAAAAACAAACAGCAGCAAAAAGTGATAATGAGGATGGCGCCCCTCTCGCTAAGGGTGAGGGGGGCACCAACATAAGCTCCCCAGATATCTGTACATTGCTCCTAAATATGCAAAGTAGTCTCCATGAAACGAATAAAAAAATGTATACACTTATATCGCGAGCTGTCTTCTTGCAGCACCACATGGACAGAGCTGGTTAACATAAAAATGGCGCAGAACTTGACATATCTGAATTGGGGGATGGCCCTGCAGCATACTTCAAAATGCATCAATACCTTGAAAAATGTCTTGATGGAAGTACTAATCATTAAACATAACACGCACCAAACATATAGACCTCGAGCCAAGGTCACTCCACAATGATTTGCACATTCAGGGGGTCTCGGATTCCATGACTGTTGGACTGATGGAACTGTTTGTAGGAAAGATGCTCCACATTCTTGTTTGGCATAGACAACCTATCATCTGTGTCCCTAGTTGAAAGGGTGCTTCGATCCGTGGTGTTTGCCCTCTTCCACCAGCACCATCAAAACCTATCATGGCGCGGGTGCTAAATTCTAGGGTCCGGCACGCTATTTTTCAGCTGTAAATTTCTGTTCAAAATTCACAGCAGGCCTTCCTTACATCCTTATATGCCAGCAACATAATACTGTAAAAGGTGTATCCTGTGGTTAACCAAAACCCTGTTCTGAGAGAGATAATTAAATCTGGACAATTCTTTGGACTTCAAATTAACTGGGATAAGTCCATGATGGTCCACTGACGTGCACTGTATCGCAACAAATTATAAACTTCCCCATTTTTTGGTGTCATAATTGTAGGACAGTAGGGTCTGCAATCCTATGGTCACCCCAGATTTTTGCTTTTTGCTTCACTGGTTTACGACTTTCCCTGGCTGTGGGCCTGCTGATCAGACCCACACCCTAGCTGTTCTCTCTCTAAATTGACATACATGTACTCTAGGTGCATTTACCAATTGGTATAGGGTCACTATTATCAGTCCTTGTACAGTGTACCATAGGTACCCAGGGCATAGGTGAACCCAAGGCCTACCAGGGGCTGCAGCATGTATTATGCCACCCCTGGCTGGCCATCCAAATCTGACAAAACTGGCTGATCAATCAGCTGGGGCAAGGTTGTGTAATCGCCCTTTGCTTTAGATATAGTATGCCTATATCTAAACCTAAAATGGACACATATCCTCCTATCAGTCACTCCTATTGCAGGCCTTATCAATCCTGAAGGCAGAGTGTGTGGAATTATGTGAGATGGTGCTCTAGCCTGAGCTGAGCCTGTCTGCAGCTTTCGGAACCAAGTCCTTTAGCTGCTTCCATGATAACGCGATACCATAAACTCTTAAATGCATTATAATCCTCGCGGTTATTGCTAACTTTGGTATAGCATTATCAAAACATGTCGAGTAAGGTGTTATACGAATTGGAATACTACCCCCTCGCCAGTTCTGGCGATGGGGGTAGCATTCCACCCTTTTAGAGGGACACGACATGCATGTAACTGTGAACCCCGGTTAAAGTTAACCCGAGCCTCAGCATCACAAAATGGATGCTGCCACCACAGACACAAGTCTGACCTCCTGCTGCTGGGAGTCCTTCCAGCGAGGGAGGCTTGGACAAAGGGTTTCCTGCCTTGGGAAGTGCTAGCACTACCCCAGACAGGATTTTGTGTATTGGGTAGGACAGGGCTGAAAGGAATGAGACATGCCTGGGGCACACAAGGTGTCCCTGTGCATACACCGGTCCAAACCAGTTCCTGGGGCTCTCCAGCCCCAGCTCTGTTGCAAGACCGGACAAAGGATAGGGGGTGTAACCACCCCCCTTCCTGGTCCCACCCAGGGGAGGGACCTAGTCGTAGTGCAGCCCCCTTTAGCAGGATAAAGGTAGGAGCTGGTCCCATTCCAAGTTAGATTAATCATGAACTGAAACTCTACAAGAAGAAACTCTGGACTTCGACTTTCTACAACAGAAGACTGAAGAAATCTCCCTTGTGGGCAAGGAGTGTCCACCCTGCACAAGCAAGCACCATCAAGTGTCCAGCGGCTTCACTTTGTCGTCTTCCCTCGAGGATCCAGACTTCAGAGCCCAACGAGACCCGGACTTCCAGACCTCTCCGACCTCTACTCACATCTGCAGCACAGCTGAGATCCGTGGGTGCGACGAGACACGTGGGACCGGCCATCTTGAACGAAACTGCACTTCACTTCCAGCACAACTTCTGAGGTAACCTCGACGAAGTGCTTTGGGGACTGAGAAGCCCCAGCCCCGAGCAGCTCCTGCACCGAAGATCAGCCCTCCAGCCTCCACGAGATCTGCGTGGGGCCCTTCTGCTTGCCTGCTGCTCGACGCGTTGTCTGTCCACTTGCCGGCTCCTAGACGATGAACTTTGAAAACTACGCTGCTGGTCTGGTTGCTCCAGACTGGCCCTTGCTCCCTTCCAAAAGAGGAGCACCCCGGACCCTCCTGGTCCGCACCAGATACCGTTTTCACTCACCGCGTGGGTTGCCTTTGCCAAGGCTTGTTGACACCTAATCCGGGTCCGACACCGCCGACAGCGAGAGCCTGCGTGGGACAGCTCGTGCCTCCATCCTGGTCGTCGAAGGCACCTCCTGGTCCATGTGGCTGCAGAGACAAGCGTCCACTCTTCACCTGATCGCGACTACGACATCTGGTTCCTTCCTGGTTCCACTCCGGTCACTGGCTAGTGACTTTGAACATTGTCCCCTCTGCTTTCAGGTCCTCTTCTTCACCGATCCACCCTTGGATCGCACCGGATATCTTCCTCCTGGTCGCCTGCAGCATCTTTTCTTTCAGGCTCAATAGACTTCAACGCAGAAACCCAACACGGCTTCGCACCTATGCACCCGCAGCCCGTGGGTGAGGTAACAAGAGCAGTTCGGTGCTCAAGGGTAGCTTGACTCGCCTAGTGTCCAGATTCATAGTCAGGATTGTCCGTACTCACCTTTTTCTTGAACTGTACTGTCCATAGACGTTGTTATACATCTCACGTGTGCGTTTACACTCTGTACCCGCGTTCCGTGGACCTCCTATTACTTACCTAAAGTTAGGGTAGTGTAGTCCCAGCGATCCTACAGCCTCTGGACAGCTCCATTCCTTCTATCGATTTCCTTATACCACTTGTTTAGTATATGGTTTGACGTGCCCCTCAGGCACCATTGTAACTTGTGCAACTTAAACGTATTTTTCCTAAGGGATTGTCATGTGCTTAGCCCTCTGACCTCATAACGAGTTCAGAGGTGTTGTGTTATTAATAAATATACTGTTTTTTTTATAACATTCTGTGTGGTGTCCTTTCATCTGGTATTCAAGGGGTTATATGTGGTAAAACAGCTGGCTTCACATGCCAAAAGAGTTTAGCCTAAAGACTGCTTTGTCCATGCTACCATTGGGATAGCTGGTCTATAAGATTGACTTACAACCAATCACCATAAGGGTTGCTTGGACTGATACAAGGTGATCACTAGAACTAGTGAGCATCATATATCAGGCCAACTTCTCACATTGGTGGCAGCGGTGGGATTGGAGCTTGCTGTTGTTTTTCCCAAATATAATCTTGAGATATCATTTGAAAGATCACATAAGGTACCATAGGTACATATAACAAGCTTAGAAATACTCTGAGTTCTACTGAACCAGCTGTTGTAGTAGAAAGGGAGTAGCACACCCTGACTACAACTCTTAGCAAGGGATCAGTAGGAAAACCCATAGTGTAGGTAGGTGCCTCACTTACACCTCACTAGAAAGCATGTCTACCCATGGAGAGACTTCAGTGACTCCCCTAGAGGTTAGTGATCCTCCACAGGTCCTTTCCAGATATGCAGCACTCAGTTTCCAGGAGATGAGACAATTGTGTACCTCCAGGGTACTGAAACAGGGTTCTAACCCTACCACCTCCTTTCTGTTCGGTCTCTTAGAGACAGATGATGCTAGAAGGGCTTCTAACACAGGCCCCTCTAATCCAGATGGGAGCATGCCCCCCTTAGAGGGTGAGCCAGGTGATCTAGACGCTAACCTACCTGAAACAGAGGATGTAGATGGTGGGGAAGAGGATGAGTCATCTGGAGATGAGGCAGACAAAGGTCCAGTAGTAGTCAGCAGACTCACAAGGGCCAACTTAAGCCGACATGAAGGTGGTACGGGGGACCCCCAAAGCCGTCCTCAAGCAGGCCTAACCTTGGGAATAGATGAGTTAGATCTCACTCTAGAGGCTCTAACAGATCTATTCGCACCCATGTCTCTCAGGCATCTTCTCAGAGAGGGATGACATCCCCTCAGAGAAGAGAACATGAAGCAAAGATGAAGGAAGTGAATCTGAGGATCCAAAGGGAAGAACTTGCCCGTGCCAAAGAGAAACTTGCCTTAGCCTGAGAGCAGAAGTTGAGTGGGGTAGACCCCACTGGTGGCAGCATTATCCCTAGAGATAAAAACAGGAGTTTTGATAATAGACACCTGAGTAAAATAGTGCCCTCCTATAAGTCAGGAGATGATATCCACAAATGGATAACTGCTCTGGAGAGGGCCTGCAAAGTACAGCAGGTACCCCAGAGTCAGTGGGCAGCTATATTGTGGCTCTCCTTTGAAGGTAAAGGAAGAGACAAGCTCCTCATTGTTAGAGATGAGGATGCTAATGATTACCAAGTCCTGAAAACTGCACTGATTGATGGGTTTGGCTTAACAACTGAACAGTACAGGTTGATGTTCAGAGACACCCAGAAAACTCAGGCTCAGGATTGGACTGACTTTGTTGATTGTGCCACTAAGGCTTTGGAAGGCTGGTTACTGGGAAGTAAAGTTACTGATTACACATGATTGTACAATCTCATGATGAGAGAGCAAATCTTAAATAATTGTCAGAACCAGTTGTTGCATCAGCACCTGATTTACTCAGATCTGACCTCTCCCCAAGAATTGGGAAAGAAGGCAGACAGATGGGTCAGAACCAGGTCAAGCAGCAGAACCAGAACCAGGGTGGTGGCCAAAAGAAAGCAGACCAGAAGGGTAATAATGAGAATAAGCAAAATGATCAGAAGTCTTCAACAGGGCCCCAACAACCTAAGGAGGGTGGGTCCCAGAATTCCCAAAAGAAGAAGACTGATGTTCCAAGAAAACCATGCTGCCAATACTGTAAAAGTAAAACTCACTGGTTCAGTGAGTGCACCAAGAAAGGCCCAGCTCCTACCACTACTGCCCCTAAGGCACCTATGCCCCCTAGTACAGTTACTAGTGGTAGTGTACCCCCAAGACTATAGTAGGGTTAACCCTGGGAACTGAGGTGGATTCTGACTTAGTCAGGATACCTACTCAGGCTGTTCTTGTTTGTACTGGGGACATGGATATGACCCCTACTATCAGTCCCAGTACTCTGGGCAAATACAGACAAAACGCCTTTGATCAATGGAAAAATGTATCAGGCCTACAGGGACACTTGTGCCAGTGTCACTATGGTGACATCAAACTTTGTGGACCCTGATCAGGTAATCCTAGGTTCAGACTACCTGGTGACCAATGCTAGCAACGTCACTACCAACCATAGTATGGCAGTTGTTAACTTCTCCTGGGGAGGGGTAACTGGCCTCAAAAGGGTTGTAGTTAGTTCAGACCTCCCATTGGACTGTCTTTTGGGCAATGATTTGGAATCCTCCTTATGGTCAGAAGTGGAGTATAGGACTCATGTGGAAATGTTAGGTTTGTCAGCACATGTCCTTGCTGTGACCAGGTCACAGGCCAAGAAATGCCCAGCTGAACAAGTGCTGGATCCTGGAACAATGGACCAGACACTACCCAAGAGAAAGAGCAGTAGGGTTAAGGCAGTGCCTTCCCCCCCTACCTCGAGGTGAGGATCAGCTCTCTCAGGAGACTGACCCAAAGACCCCAGAAGGAACTGTCCTAGAGGAACTTGAGCCTGAACAGGTTGAGTTCCTTGGGGCAGGGGGACCTTCCAGGGCAGACTTGAGGCAGGCACAGTTAGACTGTTCCTCTCTTGAACCCCTCAGACAGCCACAAGGTGTACTGGGATGATGGACTCCTATACTCTGAGGCAAGAGACCCCAAGCCTGGTGCTACCAGGAGGCTGGTCATCCCCTTGTCTCTGAGAGGTTTCCTTCTTACCTTAGCCCATGAAATTCCCCTTGCAAGTCACTTAGGCCAGAACAAGACTTGGGAAAGACTTGTCCCACACTTTCACTGGCCTCACATGTCTGAAGACACAAAAGAGTTTTGTCGCTCATGTGTCACTTGTCAAGCCAGTGGCAAATCAGGTGGCACAACAAAGGCCCCCCTTATACCACTACCTGTGGTGGGGGTGCCCTTTGAAAGAGTGGGGATTGACATTGTTGGAGCAATGGACCCCCCACCAGCCTCTGGGCACAGATTTATACTGGTGATAGTGGATCATGCCACCAGGTATCCAGAAGCTATTCCCCTTAGGACCACTACAGCTCCTGTTGTGGCCAGGGCCCTACTTGCAGTTTTCACTAGAGTGGGGTTTCCTAAGGACGTTGTCTCTGACAGAGGTGCAAACTTCATGTCAGGATATTTGACTGCAATGTGGAAGGAGTGCGGTGTAAATTAAAATTTACCACACCCTATCATCCACAGTGCAATGGGCTTGTGGAGAGATTCAACAAGACCCTAAAAGGGATGATAAAAGGGTTACCAGAAAAGCTTAGGCGAAGATGGGACCTGCTTTTACCCTGCCTTCTGTTTTCTTACAGAGAGGTCCCACAGAAGGGGGTTGGCTACAGCCCTTTTTATTTTAATTTTATTTTTTAATAAAATTTTATTGAAAATAACAACAAACAACAAAACATCTTTCACAAGGCAGAAGTACAGTAATGGTGATCTTGAGTCCATGCGGGAGCAGCTCCGAATAGTACAGTACTTGCAGTATGGTTAAAAGCAGTAGCGAGGAGGGGGGGCAGCGAGGAAACAATGCAATATATACAGTCAATGCAAAACACTGGGAATGTCAGTTAGGGGGACAAGGGAACATCAAGGGTAAAATCATGTGGGGGAGTACATATATTTCCACGATAAGCATTCCACTGTGACCAATTCTGTTCCACTTTCTGGGTCTGCCCCGAGACAAATACACAGTCTTTTCCCTAAACATCCACCAGTCCATGTTCTCCTTTCACGCCAATACAGCGGGCGGCCCGTGGGAGCCCCATAGCTGTGCAATATCTCTCTTAGCAATCATGTTGCCGAGGGTCGCCCAACCGATCTGCGCAGCATTATAATCATTCGGTTCCCACACATTCAAGAGACAGCGCCGGGCCTCGGGTAGAAGCGGAACCCCCGTGACCCTCTCCATAATTGCATGCACTCGGGACCAAAAATCCGCCACCTCGGGACATTCCCACAAAATGTGAAGGAAGGTGCCAATCACGCCGCAGCCACGCTTACACAGCCCATCCAAAGAATAACCCATTCGAACCAGACTCTGACCAGTGACATACACACGATGAAGGATCTTAAGTTCGACGAACCGAAGGCGGGCAGGTATTGCAACCTCTTTAGGCGAGGACAATGTAGATTGCCAGTCCTCGTCATCCAATTCTAATCCGTCGGAAATCCATAAAGCCCTGAGGTGCACAAGCAGGTCAATTCTAGTATTGATCAGCTTCTTATAGATCAATGAAATTGTACTATCAGGTACATAACCGTCCAGGATACGGTCCTCGAGAGGCGAGGATTCGGGAATAGCAGTCCCCGCAGCAAAGACTGACAGCAGGGCATGACGTACCTGAGCGTATCTAAAGAATTCCCTGTCTCCAAGCTCGTATTCCATCTTGAGCACCTCAAAGGTCTTCACGTTTCCTTTAGACCAGAGGTCCTTGCTTAGACCAATCATATCCCATTTATCAAAGCCTTTCGTCCGCCACAAATTACCCAAACCTTTGGAATCATACAATGGAGTCGCGCGTGTCAACCTATCACACCATCAAAGGCCGCATTTGCATTGTGCCACACTCGTACAGCGATTTTAGTAGGCTCAGTCAATGTCCTATAGAGCCCCTTAGAATATAGCGCCCTATTGAAAGTCCCCCCTGGCAAGAGGTGTTTGTCCATTTCAAAGGCCGGGGTAGGACCGGGAGCGTAAGTTGCGTGGTTGACCGCACTTAATTGAGAAGCCCAATAATAGCGCCTGATGTCTGGGAGGGCAATGCCTCCATCATACCACGGAAGCGTAAGTTGAGACAGAGCAATACGCGCACGCCCGTCCCAAATCAGCCGCCTCTGCAGGCTCTCCACTTCACGAAAATAACCCGAAGGAATGGGGTCAAAAAATGTTTGGAGTGCGTATAAGAATCTGGGCAGCGACATCATTTTGAAAAGAGCCGCGCGACCCAGTGCTGACAGAGGCAACTGACGCCATCGTGCAACGTCAAGCTTGAGTCGGTGAAGAGGGGGTAGCAAATTGCGTTCGTAGCGAACTGTGGGATCCAAGGAAACATAAATCCCCAGGTATTTAAAGCCAGTGTCAGTAACTTGAATTGGGAATCTACGAGGCAGCGGAGGAAGATCTCCTGTCAAAACGTAGACGCATGACTTAGTCCAATTAATAATGAGACCCGAGTTTTTCCCGAAGGAGGTCAGAACATCAAAAAGCACATTAAGGGATTTCTGAGGGGATGTAAGGTATAAGAGGATATCGTCTGCGTATAGCGAGATTCGATCCTCAAAGTCGGGAGTCCACCGAATGCCTTTCATCGAAGGCTCCCAACGGAGCCACTCCGCCAATGGTTCTAAGGCAAGGGCAAAAAGCAACGGGGACAGCGGGCAACCCTGCCGAGTGCCCCGCTCGAGTGTAAAAATACTAGAGACCTTCCCGTTAACAACCACCTGGGCCAGGGGCTTCTTATAAAGAAGCTTCACCCAGGTGATGAATGTCGGACCAAACCCAAATTTGGAGAGAGCCCCCCAAAGATAAGGCCATTCTATAGTGTCAAAAGCCATAGTGGCGTCCAAGGAGGCCAAAATGGCCGGCTCAGTAAGAGTCCCAGCTCTCGCGAGAACTCCGTGAAGTCTTCGAAGATTAAGGGCGGTATTCCGGTGTGAAATGAAACCAGATTGATCCGGATGGATCAAGTCGCTAATCACCTTAATCAATCGATTAGCTAGCAATTTGGCCAGTATTTTGGGTTCGGCATTGAGTAATGAAATGGGCCTATACGAGGCACAACGATCGCGCGGCTTACCCTCCTTGTGGATTACAGCGATAGTAGCTAGCCGCTGATCAACGGGAAGGGAACCAGAATCGAAAGCCTCAAGGAACATACTCCTTAAGTAGGGTGCCATTTTGTCGGGTCGCAGCTTATACAGTTCAATGGGCAAACCATTGGGACCCATTGCCTTACCAGAATGAAGGGAACGTATGACAACAGCGACTTCATCTGTCGTAAGACGCGCATCCATTAGGTCTCTATCATCATCAGAAAGGCGAGGCAGTGCAATGTCTCGCAACAACAATTGGGAATCCTCCTCGTCCCTATCACCGATCGAGGCATACACAGTTCGGAAATGGTCAACAAAGCATTCAACAATACCAGCTGGGTCAGTGACACACTCACCATCTGGCCTTTCAATCACAGGGACGACACGATTCACTCTCTCTTTCTTGTCCAGCCACGAAATCAGTTTACCAGCCTTGTCGCCCACATCATATATCCTACCCTGTTGCTCTCTATTCATCGCTTTTGCCGCGTCGGTCACAAGGGCTCTAT
Organism: Lissotriton helveticus; assembly: GCF_964261635.1. Classification (NCBI taxonomy): domain Eukaryota; kingdom Metazoa; phylum Chordata; class Amphibia; order Caudata; family Salamandridae; genus Lissotriton; species Lissotriton helveticus. The sequence goes on from NC_136062.1 coordinate 275,149,136, forward strand.
AATCAGCTTGTTTCAGACTGAGGGAATGCAATTTAGAACGAGTAACATCACCTTCAAGATCACTCTCAAGCACAGTTATGTCGGTTTCGCGGCGTACAAGATCCTCATATTTGGCCTTCTTAGAAGCAGCAATCAACGACAAAGAATGTCCACGGATGACCGTCTTGAAGGCCTCCCACAGTGAAATAGAAGAAGAAACAGACGCTACATTTTCATCAAAGTAATGGTCAATAGATTTCAGCAGTTCAGAGCGGGTTTTAGGATTGCGGAGATAGCAGGGATTTATGGGAGCTACTCTACCCTCGCCACCCACCCCAGCCTCAACACAAAGCCACAGAGGGGAGTGATCAGAAATGCCCCTTGGAAGATGACGAATCTCTCTGATGGAGGATGATTGCGCTGCTGGCATTAAAAAATAATCTAACCTAGAGAGACTACCATGGGCACCCGAGTGAAAGGTATATTGCAGCTGCGTAGGGTGCATCAGCCCAAAGGTGTCCAGCAGGTCAGTCAGCCATAATTGAGACCTAGCTAAGTCCCTAGGAGGGTAGCGATCCAAAGTGCCAGAGACCGCGGAGTTAAAGTCTCCACCCAGGATCAGAAGACCATCAGGAAGCCCCAGTAGGAGCCGCCCAATGTCAGCAAAGGTCGACGCCTGCAGGCCCGGAGGGACATACAGTGTGAGTATAGAAACTGTCTTACCCTCCCATCTACCAGTGAGCGCTGCGTAGCGCCCCCTGTCGTCGAGTATTACCTCATCAATTTCAAAGGGGAGAGAGGACCGGATTAGAATACCCACCCCTCTGGAGCCGGAAGCGTACCCAGAGTGAGCGACTAGTCGGTATCCACGTCTATTCATAGCCTGGCATGTGTTACCAATTAAATGCGTTTCTTGCAAAAGAACAATATCGGGGGAATGACGTCTAAGGAACTGCAACACAACCCCTTGTTTTATCCTGTCTCCCAAACCATTGACATTCCAGGACAGCAGTCTCAACTCACTACCCCCCATCCCCGAGAAGGAACCAGAGCACACCCCTCACAGGACCCAATGATCTACGCAGATGAGAAAACAATACGATCCCTTGTGAAAAGGAACAAACACACGAACACCCCCCCACCACCTCCCAACTTAAGCCCGTTACAACGCCCCCCACCCTGCACCCCTGCGTACGACTAAAAAGCCACCCCAACTTGCAGTGTGCCTGTCGCCCAATCATAAAACTAATCTACACAAAGAACCCAGGAGGAGGAAGAGTCCCCTTACACCCCCGCCACCCTCGGGCCAACCTAAAATAGAACGAAAGAACAAATATCCAAACTCAGCTGACAAACAGTTGGAAAGTTCAGACGTCGGGAACCACAAGGTCACTCTTGCTCCAGCGAGCCACCGTTGGCGCCACCGGGGTGCTCAGTTCGATCATCTCTTTTTGGTAGGGAATCAAGCCAGTCACTGACATTGTCCGGACGATCAAAGAAAAACGTTTGTTCCTCATATTCGATTCGAAGTCTGGCTGGAAACAACATGGCATACTTAAGGCCCAAATCACGCAGCCGTCGCTTCACTCCCTGAAACCCCATTCTCTGCCGCTGAACCAGTGGAGTAAAGTCGGGATAGAAGTTCACAGTGGCGTTTTCAAACTTCACTGGGCCGCTCTCCCGAGAAGCTTCAGCTTCCCGCCCGGAAATCGATGGGCCCGTTCAACAGCAAAGAATTTACTGAGTCCGGTGGGGGCGAGGTAATTCAGGACCAGATTTTCCACCAGGAGGTCGGTGGCGGAGTCCTCTGGATTTTCCGGAACACCTATGATGCGTACGTTATTACGCTCGGGCCCTATTTTCAGAATCCTCAAGCCGACGAGCCATCAAGTCATGTGAAGAACGCAAGTTGCCGATCTCAGTCTGTACGTCCGTGACATCAGTAGTCAGGCTGGAGGTCTTCAAATCCAACGCCTTGACCCTCTCATTAGTCTTCGCCAGGTCCGCTCTAATCAGCGTGACATCGACAGCCACCGTATCAATCTTGGAGGCGAGGGCCTCGTACTGTTGTCCCATGGAGGCCTACATATTGGTGATGGCACTCATGACGGCCTGAAGCGATACCTCCGTAGGCGCAGCTGGATCTATCATGGGGTCTTCAGGAGTACGGCCAGAGCCACTGGGGGATCCTTTAGGATGGGTGTAGCGATCTATCACGTTGGTTTGAGTCTGTCCCCCTCGGAGAGGCGTTTTTGTCTTGCGTCTCTCGGTGTCCGGTCTGGTGGCCATATTAGAAATAGTGCCCCGGAGGGGCCCTCGAGACCTGGTGAAAATGGCCGATCGCAATGAGGCCAAAAGTATACGAAAATGGGCCAAATAAACGAAAAATGCCAATAGGGCTGGAGGCCAAACGCTCACGGAAGAAGGTACTCAGCAGTAGAGCGAAGCCAAGCCGGATCGGGGGTAGATCTGAGAGAATGCCAGTCAAGCAGAACCCGGAGTAGGAAAGTGAAACTGAAAGTTGAAATGAGGCCGCCTGGGAGAAGACCCCTCTGGCTGTTGTTGTTCAACTACTCCTCGGCCTGCAGAGCAACAGAGCCCCCGGCCTCGTCCCGGGGCAGGCCGTAAAAGTTCGAGTCGATGTAAAAGCGGCTCCCGACGTCCGATTTCAATTTTGAAAAGAATAATTAGGTCAGCCAAAGGTCGCCTTCAAAAGCCCATCTTCAGAATCAGGATATAGTCAGGATATTTGCGGCGCGGGTCTCGGGAGCTCTGTGCTCACGCGACCATATTGGATGCCCGCGAAGCTCCTCCTCCCGGCTACAGCCCTTTGAGCTTCTATTTGGGCATCCTGTTAGAGGACCCCTATGTCTTGTGAAGGAAGGATGGGAGTTACCTCTCAAAAAGCCTAAGCTTGACATAGTGGACTATGTACTTGGTCTCCGCTCCTGGATGGCAGAGTACATGGAGAAGGCATCCAAAAACCTTGAGGCCAGCCAAGAACTCCAAAAAGCTTGGCATGACCAAAAGGCTGTCCTTACTGTTTACCAGCCTGGACAGAAGGTGTGGGTGTTGGAGCCAGTGGCCCCAGCAGCTCTCCAAGACAAATGGTCTGGACCCCATACCATCATTGAACAAAAGGGAGAGGTCACCTACCTGGTGGACCTTGGAACTCCCAGGAGCCCTCACAGAGTACTTCATGTGAACAGGCTCAAAGCATTTGTTGACAGGGAGGACATGGGCTTGCTCATGGCCACAGATGAGGGACAGGAGGAAGAGAGTGACCCTCTCCCAGACCTGCTCACTCAGAACCCTGATGATGGGTCAGTAGATGGTGTGGTCTTTTCTAACCGCCTCTCTGAACATCAACAAAAGGATTGCAAACAGGTTCGTCAATCCTTTAGACAAATGTTTTCTCTGACACCCAGTCAGACAAACTTGTGCACCCATGAGGTGGACACTGGTGACAGTCTGCCTATAAAGAGTAAAATCTACAGGCAACCTGACCACGTCAGGGACTGCATAAAGCAAGAAGTACAAAAGATGTTGGAGTTGGGAGTCATTGAACCCTCAGAGAGCCCTTGGGCTAGTCCTGTAGTTCTAGTGCCAAAACCTCACACACAGGATGGTAAGAGAGAGATGAGGTTTTGTGTAGACTACAGGGGTCTCAATGCTTTCACTAAGACAGATGCCCATCCAATACCAAGAGCAGATGAACTCATAGATAAATTGGCTTCTGCCAAATTCTTGAGTACATTTGACCTGACAGCTGGTTATTGGCAAATCAGGTTAGCTGAGGATGCCAAGGCCAAAACAGCATTTTCTACCCCAGGAGGTCATTACCAGTTTGTGGTGATGCCCTTTTGTGAGAAGTTGGCCTGATATATGATGCTCACTAGTTCTAGTGATCACGTTGTATCAGTCCAAACAACCCTTATGGTGATTGGTTGTAAGTCAACCTTATAGACCAGCTATCCTAGTGGTAGCATGGACAAAGTAGTCTTAGGCTAAACTCTTTTGGCATGTGAAGACAGCTGTTTTACCACAATATAACCCCTTGAATACCAGATGAAAGGACACCACACAGGTTGTTATGAAAATAAACAATGTATTTATTAATAACAAACACCTCTGAACTCTGAGGGCTAAGCACATGACAATCTCTTAGGAAAAATACGTTTAAGTTGCACAAATTACAATGGCGCCCTATATACTAAGTAAGTGGAATGTGAAAGTCGATAGAGGAAATGGAGCTGTCCAGAGGCTGGAGGTTCGCTAGGACTACGCTATCTTCACCTTAGGTAAGTAATAGGAGGCCCAAGGGACGCGTGTGCAGAGTGTGAACTCACATACGAGATGCGTAACAACGTCTATGGACAGTACAGTTCAAGAAAAAGGTGAGTACGGACAATCCTGACTAGGTAGGACTAAAACGACTGTGGAACTGGACACTAGGACAGTTCTCCTTTCTTGGCTCCACCCTTTGGAATTCCCTTCCTGTGTTCTTTCGTCACTGCCCCACTTATGATTTGTTTCGTAAAACCCTGAAAACTCACCTTTTTAAGCTGGCCTTTGAGTAATGCTCCCTGCCTCAGTTTGTTATGTCTGTTTTGAGCGCCAAGAAACTGTCTCGGTGTACGTGCGCGGTATAAATTGTTTTACATAACACATAACAACTACCCTTGAGCTCCGAAATGCTCTCGTTACCTCACCCAGGGCTGCGGCTGCATGGGTGTCAAAGTGTGTCGGGTTCTCGCGTTGAAGTCTATGGAGCCTGGAAGAAAAGATGCTGCAGGCGACCAGGAGGAATATGTCCGGTGCGATCCAAGGGTGGATCGGTGAAGAAGAGGGCCTGAAAGCAGAGGGGATAGTGTTCAATGTCACTAGCCAGTGACCGGTGTGGAACCAGGAAGGAGGCACGAGCTGTCCCACGCAGGCTCTCGCTGTCGGCGGTGTTGGACCGGGAATCGGCGTCAACAGGCCTTGGCAAAGGCAACTCACGCGGTGTGTGGAAACGGCGTCTGGAGTGGACCAGGAGGGTCTGGGGTGCTCCTCTTTTGGAAGGGAGCAAGGGCCAGCCTGGAGCATCCAGACCAGCAGTGAAGATTGCAAAGTTCGTCGTGTAGGAGGCCACTAGCCAGCCGGCAAGAGACCAGACAACGCATCAAGCAGCAAACAAGCAGAAGGGCCCCACGCAGATCTCGTGGATGCTGGAGGGCTGGTCTTCGGTGCAGGAGCTGCTCGGGGCTGGGGCTTCTCAGTCCCCAAAGCACTTGGTCGAGTTTACCTCGGGAGTCGTGCTGAAAGCGAAGTGCAGGTTCTTTCAAGATGGCCGGTCCCACGTGTCTTGTCGCACCCACGGATCTCAGCTGTGCTGCAGATGTAGGTAGAGGTCGGAGAGGTCTGGGAATCCGGGTCTCGTCGGGCTCTGAAGTCTGGATCCTCGAGGGAAGACAACAATGTGAAGCCGCTGGACGCTTGATGGTGCCTGCTTGTGCAGGGTGGACACTCCTTGCCCACAAGGGAGATTCTTCAGTCTTCTGTGGAGCAGAACGTCGAAGTCCAGAGTTTCTTCTTGTAAAGTTGTTCAGGATAATCTAATTTGGAATGGGACCAGCTCCTACCTTTATTCTCCTAAAGGGGGCTGCACTACTGACTAGGTCCCTCCCCTGGGCGGGACCAGGAAGGGTGGTGGCTACACCCCCTCTCCTTTGTCCGGTTTTCGCACCAGAGCTGGGGCAGGGATGCCCCAGCAACTGGTTGGAGCCGGTGTATGCACAGGACACCTTGTGTGCATGTCTCATTCCTTTCAGGCCTGTCCTACCCAATACACAAAATCCTGTCTGGGGTGGTGCTGGCACCTCCCAAGGCAGGAAACCCTTTGTCCAAGCCTCCCTCACTGGAAGGACTCCCAGCAGCAGGAGGTCAGACTTGTGTCTGTGGTGGCAGCATCCATTTTGTGATGCCAAGGCTCGAGTTAACTTTAACCTGGGTTCACAGTTACATACATGTCGTGTCCCTCTAGAAGGGTGGAATGCTACCCCCGTCGCCAGAATTGGCGAGGGGGTGGTATTCCAATTCGTATGACACCTTACTCGACATGTTTTGATAATGTTATACCAGAGTTAGCATTTAACCGCGAGGATTATAATGCACTTAAGAGTATATGGTATAGCGTTATCATGGAACAGCTATTAGGACTTGGTTCCGCAAGCTGCAAACGGGCTCAGCTCATGCCAGAGCACCATCTCACATAATTCCAAGCACTCTGCCTTCAGGATTGATAAGGCCTGCCATAGGAGTGACTGATAGGAATATATGTGTCCATTTTAGGGTTAGATGTAGGTATACTATATCTACAGCAAAGGGTGATTGCACCACCTTGCCCCAGCTGTCTTGCAGCCAGTTGTTTCTATTTTAGATGGCCTGCCAGGGGTGGCATAATAAATGCTTCAGCCCCTGTATGCCCTGGGTACACCTATGCCCTGGGTACCTAAGGTATACTGTACAGGGACTGATAAGGTGGCCCAGTACCAATTGGTAAATGCACCTAAGGTACATGGTTGTCAATTTAGAGAGAGAACAGCTAGGCTGTGGGTCTGATTAGCAGGCCCACAGCCAGGGAAAGTCGTAAACCAGTGAAGCAAAAAGCAAAAATCTGGGGTGACCATAGGATTGCAGACCCCACTCTCCTACATATGAGTTCAGAGGTGTTTGTTATTAATAAATAAATACATTGATTATTTTCATAACAACCTGTGTGGTGTCCTTTCATCTGGTATTCAAGGGGTTATATTGTGGTAAAACAGCTGGCTTCACATGCCAAAAGAGTTTAGCCTAAGACTGCTTTGTCCATGCTACCATTAGGATAGCTGGTCTATAAGGTTGACTTACAACCAATCACCATAAGGGTTGCTTGGATTGATACAAGGTGATCACTAGAACTAGTGAGCATCATATATCAGGCCAACTTCTCACACCTTTGGTTTGAAAAATGCACCTGCCACTTTTCAAAGGTTGGTGAACCAAGTTCTCTCTGGGTTGAATGACTTTTGGGCAGCATATCTAGATGATATTGCTGTCTTCAGCTCCACCTGGGAGGATCACCTGATCCACCTGAGGAACGTTTTGGAGGCCCTGCAAAAGGCAGGCCTCACTATCAAGGCTACTAAGTGCCAGATCGGGCAGAGTCAAGTTGTGTACCTGGGCCACCTTGTGGATGGAGGCCAGGTACAACCCAGGGGAGGGACATAGTTTAGCCCCCTTTAGCAGGATAAAGGTAGGAGCTGGTCCCATTCCAAGTTAGATTATTCTTGAACTGAAACTCTACAAGAAGAAACTCTGGACTTCGACTTTCTACAACAGAAGACTGAAGAAATCTCCCTTGTGGGCAAGGAGTGTCCACCCTGCACAAGCAGGCACCATCAAGCGTCCTGCGGCTTCACTTTGTCGTCTTCCCTCGAGGATCCAGACTTCAGAGCCCGACGAGACCCGGACTTCCAGACCTCTCTGACCTCTACTCACATCTGCAGCACAGCTGAGATCCGTGGGTGCGATGAGACACGTGGGACCGGCCATCTTGAACGAAACTGCACTTCGCTTCCAGCACGACTTCTGAGGTAACCTTTGGCGACTGAGAAGCCCCAGCCCCGAGCAGCTCCTGCACCGAAGATCAGCCCTCCAGCCTCCACGAGATCTGCGTGGGGCCCTTCTGCTTGCCTGCTGCTCGACGCGTTGTCTGTTCACTTGCTGGCTGGCTAGTGACCTCCTAGACGACGAACTTTGAAAACTACACTGCTGGTCTGGTTTCTCCAGACTGGCCCTTGCTCCCTTCCAAAAGAGGACCCTCCTGGTCCGCACCAGACCCCTTTTCCACTCACCGCGTGGGTTGCCTTTGGCAAGGCCTGTTGACTCCTAATCCGGGTCCGACACCGCCGACAGCGAGAGCCTGCGTGGGACAGCTCGTGCCTCCATCCTGGTCGTCGAAGACACCTCCTGGTCCACGTGGCTGCAGAGACAAGCGTCCACTCTTCACCTGATCGCGACGATGACATCTGGTTCCTTCCTGGTTCCACTCCCGTCACTGGCTAGTGACTTTGAACGTTGTCCCCTCTGCTTTCAGGTCCTCTTATTCACCGATCCACCCTTGGATCGCACCGGTCATCTTCCTCCTCGTCGCCTGCAGCATCTTTTCTTCCAGGCCCAATAGACTTCAACGCAGAAACCCGACACATCTTCGCACCCATGCACCCGCAGCCCGTGGGTGAGGTAACAAGAGCATTTCGGTGCTCAAGGGTAGCTTGACTCTCCTAGTGTCCAGATTCATAGTCGTTTTAGTCCTAACTAGTCAGGATTGTCCGTACTCACCTTTTTCTTGAACTGTACTGTCCATAGACGTTGTTACGCATCTCGCGTGTGAGTTCACACTCTGCACCCGCATTCCGTGGGCCTCCTATTACTTACCTAAAGTTAGGGTAGTGTAGTCCCAGCGATCCTACAGCCTCTGGACAGCTCCATTCCTTCTATCGATTTCCTTATACCACTTGTTTGGTATATGGTTTGATGTGCCCCTCAGGCACCATTGTAACTTGTGCAAGAGTTCAGAGGTGTTGTGTTATTAATAAATATACTGTTTATTTTTATAACAACCTGTGTGGTTTTCTTTCATCTGTTATTCAAGGGGTTATATGTGGTAAAACAGCTGGCTTCACATGCCAAAAGAGTTTAGCCTAAAGACTGCTTTGTCCATGCTACCATTAGGATAGCTGGTCTATAAGGTTGACTTACAACCAATCACCATAAGGGTTGCTTGGACTGATACAAGGTGATCACTAGAACTAGTCAGCATCATATATCAAGCCAAATTCTCACAATAATCCAACACTTTATCTTGGTAAACATATATACAGAGACTCTGCACTAGTTTTACATGCTAACTATGGCCCAACACTCCACAAACTCAAGCAGCAGATACAACACTAGGCTCCTCTCATTCTTTCTCTGTCATAGCAGGCGTTTCCTCCCCAGACTGCTTTACCTACTTGTAATTGCTCCACTGCCCCTTACAAACACCTGTTTCAGCACAATCTGCTCCATTCGTATTACTTTTGAATGGGCCAACAAACAGGCTAGAATACGTTGAGCCATGCTGATACAACCTTACTCCAGGGATGGAATGGCCACCCACAATTTAGAGTATTATTACTTCATCTCCCAATCCAAATATTTCTTTCACTGGATTCACCCAACATTTCATCTTCTCTCACATACTCACAAGAAAGATATAGCAGGCACCACTCCTTTGATCGAATGTATGAGTGCCCTACAGTACCATTACACTATTGTATAGTAGTTGGTAAGTGATTCTGATAAAGGCTCTTAATGCAGATTAGTAGGATGAGCAGGTTTATTGATCCGAACCATCAACAGCAATCCTCAGCAACTGACACAGTATACAGAAAGTAAACACTCCATCAATGATGTAGAACAGATAGTGTTCTATTAAAGAGACAGTAACCATAACACATCCCCTTACCAATATAAAAGAAAAGATGAATAAGATCAAGAACAAAAAACAGCTCCAAAACCAGATTGAAGGAAACCATAACAAAAAAAAGATAACTTAATACAGAAGAATAAAACCACAAACAAAGAACTGTACCAGATAGTTAATACAGAACATGATCTTTAAATTTCCTGGGAGCTTGTCTTGTTCTAGGAACCATTCTTGAATTATCAAGAGCACTATTTTGTCTTTGGCTAGGAGAAGTGCAGGAATGACTGGAATTACCAATAGGCACAGAACCACTATTGGAATGACTATTAAACTCGGAACACTTTGTTAATCTAGACATGTTCCAAGTGCACCCATTGTCTAAAGTCACAACATTTTTTCTAATAGCAGTAATGATGAAAGGACCACTGAAATTGGAAGTACCTTTGTGCCCATATTTTGGCTTCTTCACAAGAACACAATCACCAACATTCCATTTCCTATGTTTGACAGCCATCCTTTCATCATAACGTTGTTTATACTTCCATTGATACTCAGCCAACGCATCTCTCCTTCTCAATTCACTTTCAACACTATCATCACAAACCCTCTCCGGAAGCCAAGCTGGGTTGAGTTTGGAATTAGCTAATCTCCCCCTCAATGCTTCAAAAGGAGACTTTTGCATGATAGCATTGGGAACAGTGCAATGCGCCCACCAGGTCTCCCTCAATACACTACTGAAAGAAACCTTAGATTGCAAAGCCCTCTGCGCACAACTTTTGACAACCCTATCCATTCGTTCAGTAAGTCCATTCGCCTGAGGCGAATAAAGAGCTGTCTTCTGGTGAACAATACCAAGATCTTTAAGAAATCAGTCCATTTCGTTGGAGGTAAATTGTACCCCATTTTCAGTAAGCACGTATTTAGGCACACTCTCTGAGACAGACACATCCTTAAGAAACTCAATGATGGCTCTGGAATTTACCATTCCCATACACTTTAAAATCACCCACTTTGAAGTGTAATCCACAAGCAGTACCACAAACCTCTCGTGTGAAGGCATGAGCTCAAAAGGACCCGCTATGTCCAACCCCACCTTTGTCCAAACAGTGGCAGGAACTACTACCGGAGAAAGGGGAGAATGACTAGTGCTGTGTGATTTGTCATTGGCGGCACACAAATGGCAATTTTTCACAACAGCTTCCACCATCCGATCCATACCAGGCCACCAGTATCTCTCTCTGATGCGAGCCTTGGTTAGGTTCCTTCCGAGAAGGCCCTCATGAGCCAGATTGACAACTTTCTCACGCAAATCATTTGGAGGTACAACTCTGTCACCCCTTAACAAATTACCCTGATAAAATGTCAAGTCATTTCTGACAGTCCAATAAGGCTTTAATTCACTATCCAGCTGATCATACCTAGGCCACCCTACCCTGATGATATCTCTCAAAGACTGAAAAACAACATCATTATCAATACAACTCGACCATTCATCCTTGGACAAAGAAGATTCCAGTACCCAATTTATGCACTCTTGGTTATCGGAAAAACAATCTCTTTCAATTGGCAACCTTGATAAACAGTCTGTAGGCTTGTTGTTCTGACCAGCAATATACTGTACAGTAAAATTAAATTCCTGTAATCCTTCTCTCCATCTCTTCAATCTAGGTGTCATATGATCACTTTGATGACAAGAAAATACTTGAACAAGAGGGCGATGATATGATTTCACAACAAACGGAATGCCCCATAAAAAGAACTTAAAATGGTATATTGACCAATATACAGCCAACGCCTCTCTTTCAATGCAAGAGTAATCCAATTCTGCATCCTTCAAAGCTCTTGAAGCAAAAGCTACTACAACCTCCTCTCCCTTCACAATTTGATAAAAGTACCGCGCCAAGGCCTTTAAGGCTGGCATCAGTAGTGACAATAGTTTTTAATTTAGCATCAAAATGACCTAGAGTGGGCATTTTGCCAATTTCAGTTTTTATCAATTGAAACGCATCCTCACAATCACTGGACCAAGTGAATCGTACACCCTTTTTCAAAAGAGATCTTATAGGCTCAACAATGCTGGCAAAACCTTTAACAAATTTGGAATAAAATTCCGCCATCCCCAAGAAAGACTTGGCCTGGTCTTTATCCTCTGGAGCAGGTGCTTTAACAATACTCTCAGCGGGGGGGAGGAGCCAAGATGGCGATCGGAACGGTCGCATAACCGCCTCGCTCCGTGATCTCTTCCTCCCCGCCACCTATCCTGTATTTCATCCTGTTCGGGGTGTTCCGAATTTGGTCACTGAGGAAGAGCCGTCACTTACCATCCTTCTCCGGGGCTCTGGCGTGCAGTGATTTCGGCGTTCTGCCCTGGTCACCTTGTTGGCCTTCCCGGCCCTGACGCCGGGGCCTCGAGTGCTGTGCCTGCCCGGAGATGTTCGGAGTGCCGGCGGTCCGGAACCGGTGGAGAGACCCGATGGTGGGAGCCTGAGAGCCGCGGGCCGGGACCCCCGGGGCGGACCCGCCCCCGCTGGTGGGCCACCCCGCATGTCCGTTCGCCTACCGGCCCGAAGAAGAGAAGCCGCGCTGTCCGGCACCCCTCAAGTGAGAAACCCACTCCTGTTGTTAATCCCGACCGGGATCCGGTGCTGGGCTCCCCCCGAGTGCTGTGGGGAGCACGCCCGTTCTTCTGGTGACTCTCCTTTCTCCGCCGAGCGCCTTCCGCTGCGGTTTGGCGGTGAGCCCTGGGGCCGCCGGTGCTCCTGGTGGACTTGGAAGAACCTGTGGCGATGGCGGAGGGTGCTGTACTTAAGATGGCGGATGGCCCCTCGGGGTGTCTTTCTCCTGGAGACAGGGAGGCTGCCGCATTTGCTTTCTCCAGCCCTCGCGTGGTTTGGGCGGCCCCTACTCGGAGTGCTATCTTGTTTGCCCTGTCTGCTCTGCGGATCGACCTGTCCTTGAAATGTCGAGCCATGGAATTGCGGATAGCTGCCATGGTGGCTCCGCCATTTTGTGACGACGTGTCGTCTCCCCGAATTGTACTGCCTGGAATTTCGCCGGCGGCTGTACTGGGATCTCCGGCTGGGTGCTCGATTCTATGGGATCTAGCGGACCCGGTGCCGATGCTGCAGTGCTTTCTACATCCTGTTTTCTTTGCTTCGTGCTGGACGGCTCAGATACTGTGCTTGGTCACATGGATCCTTGAGGAACTTTTGCATTCTGACTGCTGCCGAGTTCTCCTGGTTGCTTCTGGTTTGCCGGGACGGTGTTTTGCGGAGATCCCACCGGCTTTTCCTGACTGGTGTGGACCCACTGTGTTCTGCTGTTTTTTGGCTGTGGCGGGGTTGGGAAGCTCGACTCTTCATAAAAGTGGACAGGGGTGATCGTGCCCGGATGCCTGTGGGACCCTTTTTACATGGCATCTCCGGGCCTCGTTATTCTGGATGGTTCCTGTTTACATCCCGGTGTAGGCTTTTCTTGACTCTCCTTTTCGACCTCGATTAGTGCATTATTGTTGCGGGGGGGTAGTGTTTTATGTCTCGGTCACTGGCTCCTCTCCTCTCTCTTTCTTCCTTATCCTCTGTTTCCTTTTCCTATTCCCCTCTCTTTCTTCGTTATAATTCCCTTTCTCTTTTTCTATATTTCGGGTGACTCTGGGCGACAGGCACGCTGTTTAGTGGGGTAGGCCGTAGCCATTACAGTGATGTAGGGTGGGGGGGGTGTTTGTTATTTTAGTTTGTTTTATTCTATGGTCCCTTTATTGCCTTTTTCTAGGGGGTGGGCTATGTCCCTTGGTGTTTACTCCTCTGTTTCGCTAGCGTCTGCACTTTCTCCTTTTTCGGGGCGGGTGGGCTGTACGTGTGGCGTCCACTTTATTTGTTTGCTGGTATTCTTCCTCTATTCTGCACCTGGTATGGGCGTGTGAGGTCTTTGGGCTTTGCCCTACTGTGGTCGTCTGCTTGCGTGGGGGGCTATTTCCCTCCCGCCCCCCCCCTTCTTTTCTGTATATGTTGCATGACACGCTGGTAGATATGGTTGCTGCCTCCTTTATATAATGCAAAATGAAACCTCTTTTATCCTGGCGCTGGCGATGTAACGACTTTATTTGCATCCATCCTGTATTCTCCCTATCGTATACATTGCTTTGTTATTTTGATTCTCCTGACTTTGCGGCCGGCCCCTGTGGTTGTAGGCCAGCGCTTGTACTTATACGTGTCTTTCAATAAAGGTTTTTAAAAAAAAAAAAAAAAAAAAAAAAAAAAAACAATACTCTCAGCCAATTCTAGTTTAGGTTGTATCCCTTTCCCAGAGATTACATGTCCAAGGTAAGTAACTGAGTCTAAAACAATTCTGCATTTCTCTTTCTTAACAGTAAGTCCCTTGTCAGAAAGTCTATTTAACACCGATTTAAGACAGTATCATGTTCCCAGGCATCCACTCCATACATCAAAATATCATCTTGAAAGAACATTACATTATGTAGATCTCCAAGAACCATTTTCACAACCCTTTGAAAACAGGCAGCAGCCGAGGCTAAGCCAAAGGGCATTCTCAAGAATCGATAAGCACCAAGGCGTGTGACAAAGGATGTTAAATGTCTAGACTCTTTATGTAGGACAATTTGGTGGTACGCAGAAGAGAGATCAAGAACACTAAACAAGTTCGCTCCCTTCAAAATACTAATAGATTCAGAAATATTTGGTAAAGGTTGTCGATCAACCCAAATGCACTCATTTAATCCACGCAAATCCACACACATTCTTACTGCTTTTCCACCACCCTTGGTTGCCAAAACTATAGGACTTAACCATTCTGAGGACTCAATTTCTTCAATCACACCTAATTTCAAAAGTTTCTCAATCTCCAATCTCAAAGGCTCAACCATCATATTAGGGACTTTCCGAACCTTATGCACACACGGTTTAGCAGATTTCTTAAGAATAATCTTGTGTTCAAATCCCTTTAAACATCCCAGTGTGTCTGAGAAAACTTTAGGAAATTCGGAATTTTTTTTGTTAGAATCAGACACGGTGTTAATTTCTTGAGAAAGAGAAGAGGGAACTAAGTCTTCCAAAAAAATGACCTGATTATGAGGATTCTTGACACAGGGATTAAGGATAATACCAAAATCATGTTGATGTTTCCACCCAAGAAGATTATCTCCTCTCACAGCCACATAAACCTTCTCAGTGATTTCTTTGCCTCTAAAAGAAATCTTTGAAACTGTGTATCCCAAGATATCAATCTTTGAACGACCATAACTCAAAGGAGCAATATCTGGAGGTAACAGTGGAATATTTTCCAAACCAACAACTTCGTCCCAAATCTTGTTACCTATTAACGTATAAGGAGATCCTGAATCAGCCATGTGTTTGAACATATACTTGTCAATACCTATATCACAAAAAGGCATAATAATGTTTTCAGAATCAACACTCTCCTCAATTACATTCGAAACAACCACAGTGCGAACAATGTCAGATACATTTTCATTAGTTTCTTTCTTTTTGTTAGACTTGCAAACACGAGCATAGTGACCTTTACCCCCACAATTGTTACAGATACTATCCCTAGCAAAACAATTTGGATAATTAGAAGTGTGAGAAAAACTACCACATCTAAAACAACGCAATCTTTGATTAGGAAATGAGCGTTGTTGTCGAAGATCACGTTCTTTGGACGAAGAAGTATCTCTATAAGCAAGGGACGAGTCTCTTGAGAACTTTTCTGAGATAAGTTCTTTTGAGGGAATTTGTTTCTCACATTAGTTGAAATTTTAGCAATGGAATCAGGAGATTCTTCTAGAAATTAATCTTCATGTAGTCTATGTACAACATCTTGACTTTTCTTTTTAAGCTCGATAGAAGTGTGATTAGTCTCTCCTTTATTTTTTCTAATTTCTTTAACCCACGTAGAAGTATTCTCCATGCCTTCTACAATAGCCATAGCTTCTTTCAGAGTAGGGTTCTTAGATAATAGTTTTTCTTGAACTCTTGTACTATTAGTACATCTTACAAGCTGATCCCTCACGAGTGATTCAGCTAAATCCCCAAAATCACACGTGTGTGCAAGAGTTTTTAAAACAGCTACGAATGTACCCACACGCTCAACGGGACCCTGTACACGAGTGAAAAATCTGTGGCGTTCTAAGGTAACATTAATTCTAGGACCAACATAATTTTCCAGCATGGACATAGACATTTCAAAAATATCAGAAGGTTCACCATCAGCACCACCTACTGGAATAGTATCCATACTATCGTACGTGTGTCTACCTTCAACCCCTAAATTATGTAATAAAATTGCCTGTTTTCTGACAGCTGAAAACCTTTCCCCACCAATTGCTACTAGATAGGAATCAAAAAGATTTCGCCATCTCTTCCAGGGAAGAATAGGTTCTCCCTCTTCTGAAAGGAAAGGGGGAGGCTGTGACATACTGGAAGTGGTAGCCATATTATGGGTTAATATCCAACACGAGAAAATAAATAAATGAATGAATAAATGTTTAAATTAGTGGCTAATAAGTCATTACACTCTACTTTTCAGTTAAAAGTCAATGTGCTGTCGTGCACATCGACGATGTTACGGTAAAATAACCAAAAATATAACTCACTACCAAAGAATCATGAAAAGTAAATGTGCTGTCGTGCACATCGACGTTGAAGAAAGAATGACAGTCGTAATAAAACACATTTAATGTGAGGAATATGGTAAAAGAAAATTGCGTTGCTGTGCGCATCAGCGTGGTTGCCAAGGTTACTAAAATGCGTTGCCGTGCATATTGGCGTGAGAAGTTGCACGAAGAAATTCAAAATGGCCGCTGCGTGATGACGCGTGATGACGCTATACGTTTTCAGCGTCAAGCGTCAAGGTCAAAGTTCTATGGTACGTCACATCAGGTTGCCAGGGAATCTTGAAGTCGATCGTGAAGCCGAAGCTGATTCCGATGGTGTGAATGTAAAGGTGATCGCGTAGGCACACGCGATATCACCCGCTGCCAAGACACACACGCGATGTTTAAGAATAAACAAGTCCAGATCGTAACGGCTAACAGGTGAATGGGCCAAAAGAAAGTTACTCATTTACCGAAGTTTGTACTGCACAATTAGTACAGAAGATAGTACAGCAGTATTAACCATAACACTGCGTTTGATGATAATAAATCCGAATTACAATCGATGGGACAATCCAAATTTTGATGAAAAGAAGTAGAAAATCCAAAAAGGGCAGAAATAAATCCAAATTTTGAGATTTGTGCAGTACAGAGTGATATCCAGTGTCCAATGTTTAATATTAGTCCAAAAGAAGTAGAAGAGCAATGTTCAAAATATAAGTTTGTTCAAACTTAGTCCAAATCCAAATCCAAATTGAAATCCAAATGTAGGGGAGTTGATGGTTGTAGGTGCTTGTCCCCAATCAAGCCATGACCCTCGTCGCTAGTGATAAAGGCTCTTAATGCAGATTAGTAGGAAGAGCAGGTTTATTGATCCAACAATCAACAGCAATCCTCAGCAACTGACACAGTATACAGAAAATAAACACCCCAATCAAGCCTTGACCCTCGTCGCCAGTGATAAAGGCTCTTAATGCAGATTAGTAGGAAGAGCAGTTTTATTGATCCAACCATCAACAGCAATCCTCAGCAACTGACACAGTATACAGAAAGTAAACACTCCATCAATGATGTAGAACAGATAGTGTTCTATTAAAGAGACAGTAACCATAACAGATTCCCATTTGGGAGGTGAGTAAGCCACCGCCTCATGATGATAAAATAAATACTTTTTGATTACAAGTGCTAAACATCCTATATTACATGTCTTGAAATGCGTCAATACATTAGGTAAGCATTCTAAATTTATCAATGAAGTAGATTAATCATCTATTTGTATATAAAATCATCTTGAAGATCTGGACAGCCAACACGCGCTTCGCCGCTTTTGATGCGCAGGCCTGAGGTCTGTTCAAGGTTTTCTTGTTTCACTGATTCGTCCTGTCTTTCGTAAGAAAAGGTTCCACTTCCGAACAGCTTCTTACTGTCAACAAGGGGGTCGGAGAGGTGGAATTGGGGAATAGAGGTACACCACTCATTATCAGTCAGATCAAGTCTCCGATTGGTCCAACATTATTTATGCTCCAATTGGTTCCCAAAGACGGGCACCAGCCGCGGCCGCTGCAGGTAAGAGTGGTGGGGAGGTGGGGCCAGGTGAGGGGGGATTTCGAGAGATGACCATGAGGGAAAGTTAAATAAATAAATAATTTCCCCTTGTGGTCATCTCTCGAAACCCCCACCTCACCTAGCCCCACCTCTCCTACCTGTAGCAGCCGTGGCTGGAGACGACCCTTTGAATGCACACACAGTTGACCATTTCAGTCAAATAACTTTTTTACTATTTACATCCTTCTATTTCTCGAAATTCTCTTTTGGCTACTTGACTCGAGACTGCACCATCAAGGGCGAGGAGGTCAAAGACATTGGGAACCAGTAATCACATCAGATAAAATTCAATGGATTTGAGAATACGAATTCTAAAATGAGGAACACGTGTAGTTTTACCTCCTTCTAAATGTTATTGTTTTGCTTCTTCCAGAGACTTACTTTTGATGAGGGATACCAGAAGTTGGTTCAGACAGCTAAGGAAACGTCACCCGATGAGGTAAATATATTCACTCTGTTAATATATACCCGTGACTAACAGGACTTTCTTAAATTTGCTGATGCACACTTTTCAAAGCACATGCAGGCTTATTTCTTATGAAACAATTCACCTTAGTAAAAAGTGTTCCAGGCTTTCCACTTCAGTTATCTATTCATCCTTCAGAGTTAAGGAAGGTCTATAGCCAAGTGACATAATCAAAATATGTTTATATGGTGATCATAATTAGGGCTCCCAGTTTTATGGTATTTATTTTTTTGCCATTTCCGTCTGTATTTATCCATATTTATTTTTTGGGCATTTTATCTGTATTTATCCATATTTATTTTTGCCACCAGTAAAAGTCGACGCTGCATGTATGTATTTTTCCATATTTTTTTTAATTGACATTGCACACATGCACTCGGTTGTTATTAGTTAACACTGTACATTCATCTGAAAACTTTGCCATTTGCAGAATGTCGCAAATACACTTAAAAGTTATGGATCTAAACAACCCTCAAGAGGTCAGAACCACCTCTGAACCTGCGAACATGCTGCAGTGAGGGAAGATCGTTATAAGCACTTATACCTTTAATAGATGTATATTTCATTTTAAATAAATAGATTGTCTGTCTTTCTTTCTTTCGTGAAGCGCACCAATCTTTAGCCCAAAATCACAGAGGAAGAGGACATGCAGTCCTCAGTTAATGCTGCTAATTTTTACTGCTTATGCTGTACAACGATCAGTTTACAAGCAGTGGGCCCGATTCACAGAACTAACTTAAGACAAATTCCTAAACTTACTACTTTTGGTATTCACAGAAGTTAGGATTTAGTCTTAAGACAGACTTAAGACAGACTTAAGACAGAATCCTAACTTAAGTCTGTCTTAAGTCCGTCTTAAGTCTGTCTTAAGACAAAATCCTAACTTCTGTGAATACCAAAAGTAGTAAGTTTAGGATTTTGTCCTAAGTTAGTTCTGTGAATCGGGCCCTTAGAGCTTAAAGACCTATCCCAATGTGACACTAGAAACTCTTATCGTGTAGCGCTTCTGTAAAGAGTCATACTTGAACAGTATAAGAGGTCACCTAGGTGTGACCTTTTATTCCATGATCGGGCCTGGTTCTTAACCAGATCAATCACCTCTGTGGCTATTCCTCCGTCAATTCAAGCAGTGGATGCTGGCACCGTGGGCGTATGTGTAGTAAGGGACACCACATCTTACAAAGGATGCTTTAGAGGCTATAAAATGCAGTGGCGTAGCTAGCTAGGGCTTTTCACGTCGGGGCAATCCCTCAGTTTGCCGCCCAGATTTGGTAAGAGCAAGGCGGAGGGGGGATGCTGGTGAAAGAACACGACGATCGTGGTAGGTGCGGGCGACAGATGACAATGAGCAGGGGACATTTACAGACGCCGACGAGGGAGAATAAAAAAAAATAACTTAATACAGTGCAACGAATCACCCCGCAGTGGTATCTCGGCGCTAAAGTGCAGACCCAGATGAGAGAGGAAGAGAAGAAATATAGTTAAAAGACAGGCCAAAGCAGAAAAGGCGCGAATATGAAACATGAGCCTGTTCCAATGAAAGGGACACAGGTATGAGAAAGATCGACCACATGCCATTTTAATAACGTTCTAGAGTCGATTCAGAGGACTCGTTGCACACGCAAGCTAAGCTCTCTTGCCCAAAATGTTGCATGTGAGACAAGCAATGGCACACTTGATGTTTAAATATGTTACATGGCTGGATTTTCTGTAATCTTAACTGCATGGTCGAGGTTAGGAAATTAATGTTTCTGTGGGAATGTCAGATGAGTAGTCATTACACCCACAAAGTTCTAAGTCTGTATTCATAAACATTTGGAATGCCTCTCCCCATGCTCACTGCACTTTTAAACTTACACCTCTCCTTCGCACAGAAGTGCCACAACTTCATTATTTTCAATGCCTGTAGATAACATTCTTTGTAATGAGGAGAAAAGTCTTGGACCCCTAATCTGATGATCACTGACAGTCATACAAATACTAAGGGGTACTTAAGAATGCATGAAAGACAATGTCGACAAACTGTTAATATTAACAATAATGTGAAGAAAAATGTGAAGAATAAAGAACTGTTGCAATGCAAATGCTTGTTTTTGTTGTGAGCCCTGCAGGATGTTCTGCTTTTCATTCATGCAGGGGCAGGGCTCACTTCACACCTCAGGAGAGTTCAAGCATCGGCCTAATCGCTGTAATCATGCAGATGCAGCGATTAGGCTCAGAGAAAGAGGTGTCAGTAAAGGAAAGATGATACTGGCCAGAAACACTGCCCTGAGAGTCTGCCGCCTCTGAAAGTGATGAGCGTCAGCCCTGCGAGGTGAGGCAACTCTCTGCTGGAGCATGGCAGCTAGTATTTTCCCGTTTTTATATATAAATACAAACAAAGGAAAACTTGTTTTCCGTCTGTATTTATATGTAAAAATCCGTTTAAACGGAAAACCGGGAGCCCTAATCATAATTGATATAACTTACATATGAGATTGAGAATGGAAAGTCCAACTATATATAAATAATCTCAAACAATGAAATATTCTTATTTGATTTCATTGGTATATATTATATATATTTATCAATTCTTTTACAATTTACATATCTTGTTTTCTTTTTGTGTTTTTCTCTTCTGTATACTTTCCTTTTTTATAGTTGTTTTGCAATATAACAAAGGTCAATTAAAAACATACTAGAAAGAATATACATAACCAAAAGACATGAGACTGAACAAAATGTTGAAGGCAAAGCGGTAGATGTCACAACGCGCGTTTCGGCTCTTGAGCCTTCTTCAGGTTACCGTCTATTACTAAAAATTTGTGCGAACTCAAACCTTTATCTTGGTTAGGGTCTGACAGGTCAGTCGATATTTAGAGTTTCTTGATATCTTCAAACGCAGATAGATGAGAGCGAGGAACATATATGTTGTAGCTGTTGACAGATGAGGATGATATCTAGCAATCACTAGATCAGTTCCTGTCCATTATCTACAGTTTATTGGCACTGGGGGTAGTATAGGAATGAACTTGCTGGACATGAAAATAACAGATGTCTATGAAGTTTTCTTCACAATTGAGTTATGAGGCAAATGGACGACGAGGATAAACGATAATAGCATCAAAGGAATAGTTAATTATCTGGGGATAGCCAGAGAATTACTTCCCGGGAGTTCTGTGTAATGATTAACGTTCATATTGCCATATCTGCTTAGAATGGCTGAAGGTTTCTAACTCCCGGTATGTAGAAGAAACGACCGCCTGTGACTGAGAACACTGGATACAGCAGATATGGCAATATGAACGTTAATCATTACACAGATCCCAACACCCGGGAAGTAATTCTCTGGCTATCCCCAGATAATTAACAATTCCTTTGATGCTATTATCGTTTATCCTCGTCGTCCATTTGCCTCATAACTCAATTGTGAAGAAAACTTAATAGACATCTGTTATTTTCATGTCCAGCAAGTTCATTCCTATACTACCCCCAGTGCCAATAAGCGGTAGATAACGGACAGGAACTGATCTAGTGATTCCTAGATATCATCCTCATCTGTCGACAGCTACAACATATATGTTCCTCGCTCTCATTTATCTGCGTTTGAAGATATCAAGAAACTCTAAATATCGACTGACCTGTCACATCCTAACCAAGATTTAGGTTTGAGTTCGCACAAATTTGTAGTAATAGAAGGCAACCTGAAGAAGGCTCAAGAGCCGAAACGCGCGTTGTGACATCTACCGCTTTGCCTTCAACATTTTGTTCAGTCTCATGTCTATTGGTTATGTATATTCTTTCTAGTATGTTTTTAATTGACCTTTGTTATATTGCAAAACAACTATAAAAAAAGAAAAGAGTACAGAAGAGAAAAACACAAAAAGAAAACAAAATATGTAAATTTTAAAAGAATTGATAAATATATATATATATACCAATAAAATCAAATAGGAATATTTCATTGTTTGAGATTATTTATATATAGTTGGACTTTCCATTCTCAATCTCATATGTAAGTTATATCAATTATGATCTCCATATAAACATATTTTGATTATGTCACTTGGCTATAGACCTTCCTTAACTCAGTTTGTTCCCTATGTATAGCAGGTGCAACAGTAATATATAGGGGTCCCCTTTTTTCAAAATATTTATTCATCCTTCAAACAGTTCTGATTTTTCAGCATTTGTAATTTTGGTAAGACTCTTGCCCCTTGAGTACCATTCACCCAGTTAATTTGGAGGTACATCTGTCAGGGGTAATTGTTTATGTTTTCCAGCATATGGGATTTCAAAGTTACACACATTTATTTTGTTGCATATATGATCTAGCAACCGTTGAACCATGATTTCTTTAAATATGTTTTCTTTTCTATGAACTCAATTTCTGGCTTATACTAATATGGAGTTGGCACCAACCGTTTGCCGGTGCTGACAGAATTAGTTTCCCTGGTTATAGTGTTGTATTAGAACTTCACAAATGCAATATATGCCTGTATGAGAAAATATTATAAATAATCGTGAGTTCTTAGCCTCCACGACCCACACAACTGTGTCGGCTTTCTTATAAAGATAATATCCGATATAACCAAGAACAATAATGAACGTGTTGTAAGGTGTTTACCACATACTTTCCAGGATTTTAAGTCTCACCCACAGATATAGTTTCCTCATGTGCAATCTAAACATCTGGGACTCACCCGACTTTCTCCTCAACCTCATTTAGTTAAGGTCCGATCTATCCTTGACTAGTGCTGAACTTGATGTGAGGTGATTAGTGCATACGTGCCATGTTTTTCCTCTGTAACTGATGTGGCATTTGTACGACAAAAATTAGATTCTTTCTGATTTTCTCTTTTACCATTAGAAGCCCCATCCTGGTGCTGTGGAAAGCGATGACGCCATCCAGGACATAGTAAGTAGTTATAGTTTCAGATAATAAAATCCAAAAAGCTCTTCCCTTTTCAGTGTGGGCTTGGTACACTGGAGAGAATTTACCCAAAGCAGAACACAATTCTATAACTATTTATCTGAAAGAAACAGGTTAGTATTAGATTCCTTACCTTAGAATATCCCCAGGCGTCAGACTGGATTCGGAAACTTTAGCGTAGCAGTACCCTTGCGCGTCGGTAGGCATCGTCTGTGGCTCCGCGTCCATCGTCGGCGTCGTGGGCGCCATGATGACGTCGTCGGAGTACTTAGCTCCGCCTCTGCGCGCTGACGTCAGTACTTCTTTTTTCCGCGCCATCGCGCAGATCCAGAAAAAGTGGTACCGTAGTCATTTTTTGACTACACCTTTTTGAGATCTTTTTGATCATTCTTTCGAGTCTTCGACTCCGATCGGTTCCGGTAGGGTGTCCAGTTTTTAAACCCTGTGAGGACTGCGACCAACAGATGTCGGTCACCGACCCTCACCGCCGGTGCCTCCACTGTCTCGGCATCGATCACGACGACAAGGCCTGCTCCGACTGCTGGGCCTTAACATCGAAAGCTAGGCGGAAGCGGTCCCGCAAGCAGCTCGAGCTCCAGCAGTTGGCCCCGCGCCACGAGAGGTCCCGGTCCGGACAGAGGACGAGGGACCGGTCGCGGGGTCAGAGCCATCATAGCTCCGGGAGTCGATATCACTCCTCAGGCTCGAAGTTGTCAGGTAAGCACAAGAAGTCGAAGAGACGTCATCGCTCTTCCGGCTCCCCCCGGCGCTCGCGAGACGCTGCAGGGGGTTCGGGTGACACCACCCACGCGGCTCCGTCGGAGTCGCGGGCATGGGGACCTGCCCCATACCCTCGGTCCCTGGGCAGCAAGCGATGCCGGAGGAGATCGAGCGCTTCCTCATGGCCATGAGGTTCCTCACTCCTCCGGCGGGCTCCGCGGCGCCTTCGGACCAAGCGGACCCTTCTCGGGGCCCTAGCGGGTCGGGTGCTTCGGCCCGACGCCGGCGGGTGCTTTGGCCCCGGCGCCGCCGATGCCTTCGGACCCGGCGCCGCAGGGTCCCACTGGATCCGCTTCTGGATCTGGGTCGTCGCCGGTTGACCTAAGGACCTCACCGGTGCCGGACCCTCGGGTGTCACCTCCGGCGCCGTCTTCAGGCGGCGCCGTCCCCGATGTCTCCCTTGATCCTGTTCGACGCCGCTTGGGGAGTTTTACTTCAATGAACCAGCCCATCATTTGACAACCCTGATTATCAGGAGATGGGTGATGAGGACTATTGGGAGGGGTCTGAGGACCCTCTGACACGTGAGTGTCAGTCCCAGGAGGACTGGACAGGTGGACTTGGGGATGCCAGTGGTCTGGACACCTCGCCAGACACTGGTTTTGTCTCGCCTCCTAGCGTGGCTACGGAGGAAGGGGCAACCTTCAGTGTAGTATTGACACGGGCGGCCAAGGCCTTGGGTCTTGAGCTCCCCGTCGTGGCCGTGAGGACTAACCTCCTCACTGAGGTCCTTAAACCGCAGTCGAGCTCGGCTGAGCCTCTGCTGCCGTTTAATGAGGCCTTAACTGACGTTCTTTTGGGCACTTGGTCCAGGCCCGCTACAGATCAGCCTGTAGATGGGAACGTGGCCAGACGCCACCGCCCGGCCCCGGGCGACCCTTGTTTCCTGTCCACCCACCCCACCCCCGAGAGCCTGGTCATCCAGGCCTCAAACACCCAGACCCAGCCTGGGACTGCGGTCTTCCAACACCGCATGCCTCTTGGGCCCCTACACCCACTCCCTGTGGGACACAGTCACGGACGTGCTGCCAGAATGCCCGGCGGAGGTCAAGGCTGAACTCGCCCAAGCCCTTGCGGAGGGTCGAGATGCAGCTCGTTTTTCTATCCGGTGTGGGCTGGATACCACCGACTCGATGGCAACTACTGTGGCGATTCATCGCCACGCCTGGTTGAGGTCCGCCAACTTTTCAGTGGATGTCCAGAATACCCTCATAGAAAAGCCGTTTGATGGCCGTCGCCTTTTTGGCGACAAAGCAGACCATCCGCTTGAGCGCTTTAAGGACGCCAGGGCTACAGCAAGTCCTTGGGCCTCTCGGCCCCTCGCCAGCAAACGGGTGCCTTACGCTCCTTTCGTGGTCAAGGTAAGGGTACCCCCACACGAGCTGCCAGCCACTAACCGCAGACTAACATCCAACGCGGTGCCGGCCGTGGAAACCGCTGTGGAAGCGGTCAGGGACAACGGCGAGGCCAGTCCACACCTTCCCCCGCAGCATCCGCCTCAAAACCCTCCTAGTCCGTGCTTTCAGGCCCATGTGATGCCAGTGGGGGGCAGGGTTCGTCATCACCTCCTCCACTGGCGCACCGTCACTTCGAACAGGTGGGTGCTGCAAATCGTCCGAAGGGGCTACTCCCTCCCCTTCGAGGCGACACCTGCAGCCATGCCACCGCAATTCTCAGCGCATCGGGGGATCATTTGCGACTTCTGCAGGAGGAAGATACGGCCCTCTTGGCCAAGGGGGACATCGAGCGCGTTCCTGGGCCAGAATTAGGGTGTGGTTGCTACTCCCACTACTTTCTGGTACCCAAAAAGGGCAAAGAGGGCCTACGCCCTATCTTGGATCTACGGCACGTCAACGGCTTCCTTCGGAAGGAGAAGTTCAAAATGCTGACTCTGGCTCAGGTCTTAGCTGCCCTGGACCCAAGAGACTGGATGGTAGCGTTGGACTTGCAGGACGCTTATTTTCACATCCCCGTCCTGCCGGCCCACCGGCGCTACCTGTGGTTCACGGTAGGCCAAGAGCACTTTCAGTTTACCGTGCTCCCCTTCGGCCTTACCAGTGCCCCACGGGTGTTCACCAAAGTGATGGCGGTGGTCGCAGCTCATCTGCGCAGGTTAGAGGTTTCAGTCTTCCCCTACCTCGACGACTGTTTGTTGAAGGTGGGCTCGCCCCAGACAGTCGTCAGCCACCTCCAGACAACGGCAGACCTCCTGCACCAGCTGGGGTTTTCCATCAATGTGCCGAAGTCACACCTCTGCCCCTCTCAGAAGCTCCTCTTTATCGGAGCGGTTCTCGACTCGGCGCAGTTTCAGGTTTACCCTCCCAAACAGCGGGTTCGGGATATTCAGGCTCTGATTCCACTTTCAGCCTTTATCCCGGATCTCGGTCAGGTTGGCGCTGCGGCTTCTGGCCTCCTGCATCCTTCTGGTGCATCACGCCAGTTGGCGGATGTGGGCTCTGCAGTGGGACCTGAAGTTTCAGTGGGCCCAGCATCAGGGCAACCTGTCTGACCATGTCGTGATCTCGGAGGGCACTGCGAGACAGCTGCAGTGGTGGTTCACGGACCGCGATTGAGTCCGCGGCAGATCCCTCTCCCTTCCCCACCCGGAGCATGTGGTTGTGACGGACGCGTCCCTCCAGGGCTGGGGGGGCCACATGGGAGAGGCGGAGATCAGAGGCCTCTGGTCTCTGGCAGAGTCCCGGCCCCATATCAACCTTCTGGAGCTGCGGGCGATTCGTCTAGCACTGAAGGCATTCCTCCACTCTGTTTGGGGGAGTGTAGTGCAGGTGTTCACAGACAACACCACTGCTATGTGGTACTGCAACAAACAGGGCGGGGTGGGGTCGTGGACCCTCTGCCAAGAGGCTCTGCGCCTTTGGCAGTGGCTGGGATATCAGGGCGTGACCCTGGTGGTTCAACACCTGGCAGGTTCTCTGAACGCCAGGGCGGACGAGCTCAGCCGAAGGTGCATGATGGATCACGAATGGCGTCTGAACTCAGACGTGGCGCAAGGCCTCTTTCACCAGTGGGGAGAGCCTTGGTTAGATCTATTCGTCACAGAAGAGAACGCGCAATGTCATCAGTTCTGCGCGTTGGAATTTCCAAGCCGGCACTCGCTCGGAGACGCTTTTCGTCGCGAGTGGAGTTGCAGTCTGTTGTACGCCTATACCACTTCTGCCCAGAGTGCTGAAGAAGATCAAACGCGACCGGGCCCAAGTCATCCTTGTGGCTCCGGACTGGGCACGAAGGTACTGGTATCCCGAGCTACTCAGTATATTAGTCGATCCCCCGTTCGTCTGCCTCTTCAGGAGGACCTTCTGTCGCAGCATATGGGGACGGTCCTCCACCCGAACCTGTCCTGTCTCCACCTCCATACTTGGAGATTGAGCGGCGACAGTTGAGGCCATTTGACTTTCCTCCTGAAGTCTTAATGTTATTCTGGCAGCCAGGTGTCCCTCCACGAAGTCGGTATATGCCTGCAGGTGGAACAGATTTGTGGCATGGTGCACAGCAAAGGCTGTGGATCCTCTCTCTGCCCCTCTTTCTGAGGTTCTCCTCTTCCTTCTTTCTCTTGCCCAGCAGGGCTCTGCTCTGGGCACTATCATGGGCTACCTTTCTGCCCTTTCAGCCTTTCTAAGGCTGCCTGATCAACCATCTTTGTTCAAGTCCCCTATTGTAACTTGTTTTCTGAAGGGCATCACACACATGTCCCCCCCTGTTCCGTTTGTGATGCCTCAGTGGGTCTTGAACCTTGTTCTTACTTACCTGATGTACGCTCCCTTTAAGCCACTTAGTAACTGTCCTCTCCGCCTTCTTACTTTGAAGACTGCTTTCCTGGTTGCTATCACCTCTGCCAGGAGAGTGAGTGAGCTCCAGGCTCTTTTCTCTAAACCCCCCTTCCATCCGGACAAGGTTGTGTTGCGGACTAGACCCTCTTTTCTGCCCAAGGTTGTCACGGCCTTCCACTTCGGGCAGTCTATCACCTTGCCCACCTTCTTTCCGCCATCGCATCCCTCAAAAGAGGAAGAGCGGCTCCACCGTCTAGACCCAAAACGTGCGATTTCGTTTTATCTAGATCGCACACGCCAGTGGATGACCAACTCTTTGTTGGTTACGTGGGTGCTAAGAAGGGACGGGTGGTGCACAAGCGGACCATCTCTTGGTGGGTCGTCTTGTGTATCAAGGTTTGTTATTCCTTGGCAAAGAAGGAGCCTCCTGTTGGGCCACGGCGGCTACCACTGCCCTGGGCCGGGGAGTCCACTTGCAGGACATCTGCTACGTGGGCATCGCTGCACACGTTTGCAAGACACTACTGCCTGGACAGCCAAGTCCGGAGGGATGGCTTCTTTGGCCTTTCCGTCCTCCAGGACTTTCTGGTGTGATCATTGGTTTGCAGACCCACCACCGCGGTTGGTATTGCTGGGGTATCTATTCTAAGATAAGGAATCTAATACTAACCTGTTTCTTTCAGATGAACAAGTTACTTACCTTTGGTAACAATATATCTGTAAGAAACACTAGTTAGTATTAGATTCCTTACCGCCCCACCCATCCTCCCCGTTCTGCGAACCGATATCTAGGGTTAAGGTCATCCCCTTTCAGGGCCCTAGTTTCAATGGCACCAGTGTTGGTTTTTAACATGGCTCTGCGTTTCTGGCGCGGAAAAGCTGTGTTTAAGAACTGACGTCAGCGCACGGAGGCGGCGTCTAAATACTCCGACGATGTCATCACGGTGCCCAAGACGCCGACGACGGACGCGGAGCCGCAGACGACGTCTACCGACGCGCAAGGGTACTGCTACACAAAAGTTTTCGGATCCAGTCTGACGCCTGGGGATATTCTAAGGTAAGGAATCTAATACTAACTACTCTTTCTTGCAGATATATCGTTACAGACGGTAAGTAACTTGTTCGTTTTGTACCCTATCTCCATTCAAGAAACTGATCAATGTCATTTGTGCTTATTGCCTTCCATCTGCAACCCTTGAAGACTCACTCCTTGAGCTTTATGTTCTCAACTTTCCCCTTTCCATGCATTTCCACTTAAACACTTCATCCACAGTCTTTATCAACAAGTATTGTAAACTTTTCCCAGCTTTTACATGACTTTGTTGGCACTGCTAATTTCACCAAATAATTCCATAACTAGATTATTCTTTAAATGATCGTACAGCGGTCCATTTACTATCAGCTAGAGCAATTTCTTGTGGGAGGGTTAACATCTCGAGATTTTCTTGTGTTTGCCACCCATGGCTCCTTTCCCAATGTCAACGTGATCAAGGACCATAGAAACTTAGGAATCACATCAATTAGAGCGTTATGAATTTGTGAAAATGAATTTTAAAATGGTTTAGCTGAATGGCCTACTTTAAAAAAACAAGAGAGTGTCATTGTCATTTAAGCAGGCAACAATACAGGCGATTAGCTAAATGGCCTACTTGCTGCAATACCCTGTTGTCAGGACAAAAGCCCAGGACACTTAGTGGCCTTTGATGTAGAGACTGAGACATGTCGGAAGAATATGAGGGTGTGGGGAAGACAATTTACCCAGGTGCACCCCATTATTGCACATTTTTAACCATACCAAGGACATCAACAATAGAGGGGAAACTGGATGTTCCTATAGTTTATATTCCACTCATGCTCTTTACAGTGGCGGCTCGCCATGGGAGTGCTGTGGGGTGGTGAGGCGGGTGAGGAAAGGGCTGGTTGGGGGGTAGTGTAGTCCGACATATGACGGACAGGGGTAAGGTAAGTAATTAAATAAATAAAACAATTTAGCTTGGGCGCTGCATCGCCAACTCGGCAAAACAGCGTATTCAAGGTAAATTATTTTATTTATTTAATTACTTACCTTACTCCTGTCCGTCGTATGTCGGACTACACTAACCCCCACCCAGCCCCTCCCCCGCCCACCCCACCGCCCGCAGCACTGCCACGGCTATCCGCCGCTGTTTTTTATGTGCTTCAGGCTACACTATACCTGTGTATATTGGTGTTTAATTAGAGCCTGTATCCTTTATTCCTTTTGAGAAAATGTTGTCTTTTACGTGGATCTGGCCAGTGGATGGTGAAGAAGGCACACATGACACAGTAAGTAGTTTTATCCTTGAATATATACTGCTCTTATGATAACAGTACAAAACGTTTCCCAGTTCTTTGAAACTAAATTGCATCAGCTTAGACTTCCTAAAAGTGGAATTATTTTATAGAATTGTTTATATTGTAAAGTATCTCCAGTTAAAAAGCGACTCAATGTAATTCATGCTCATTTTCTTCCTCTTCGCATCCTAAAAAACGCTGACTGCTTTAGCTCTTAATTCCAAATCTCTCAATCTCTGCTTCTACACTTGTTTATTTTATCACTGCATCCTTTTCTAGAAATCTGTTATTTTCAACAACGATTTATATACTGTAGTATACAAAAAAGTGATGGATAGAACGCTTGAACTAATTTCAGCTATTGTTAATCACTCTGGGCTGAGTATTAGCCAATCGTTATTTTGCATAGCACTGGGTTTAATCTGAATTAGCATAGTGGACAAAAGAATGATGGGTTGGAATGCTACACCAAGCGACTGCCAGTGGTTAGACTAATTGCAATCATTACTTCCATCATATTTTGTGTTATGTATATACTGTTACAATTTTTAGACTACTCATACACCTGTCCATTTCCCATCACCCAAATGTATTTCTTGTGGAGGTATTCCATTGGCTCGATTTCTTAAAATTATTTTCTGACTTGCACTTATGACTCCATCCTCAATGTAAGGGGGTTCGGGGCATTAGAAACACAGTGACCACATCAGATAAACTTCAATGATTTGTGAAATCCAAATGCCAAATTACTCCACACATAATTTTATTTTGTTGTAAATGTTAGTTCTTTTTTTGTTTCTTCCAGTTACCTACAACAAATATTGCTGACCAGAAGATGGATCAGGCAATTGAGGAAAAATCATTTGAAGAGGTTAGTATAATCAGTCTGTTGATATATGTTTGTGAAAAGCTGTAGAATATCCTTTTTGGCACTGATTTGCTCATGCTTACCAGAACTAGCGATACCCTTTGCCCATTATCAATGAGAGACGAGGGCCTGGTTCCAAGGTTAGATTTTCCACACTCACGACCATCATTGTTTTGCTGAGGCACACATTTCAGAGTCGTTTAAGAATAAAATATTGTGCACAGACTTTGGTACTCAGTATGATCTGTTCTGATAGATACATCTGCCAGTAATAATAATAATACAGAGTTTTATAAAGCGCGTACAGTTACCTCAGTAGAGGTGTCCCGGCGCTAAGTGTGCAGTGCAAGCAAACGCCTGATGAGGCAGAGGGAAGGACGCTCATTACTCAAAGAGCCACGTTTTCAGTAGCTTCCTGAAAGTGGCTTCAGATGGTGCCGACTGTATAACCAGCGGTAGAGTGTTCCAGAGCTTCGTCACGCTGGCTGAGAAGGTCCTGCCCCCCATCCGGGCACGTCTAACTCGAGGGACACAGAGTTGGGGCAAGGAGTTGGAGCGGAGATGTCTCGACTTTGCATATCTGGGGAGACGAGCCTTAAGGTAGTAGGGACAGGTTCCATGTGAGGCTCTAAATGCCAGGGTTAGGGCCTTAAATTTAATTCTGCTAGCTACCGGAAGCCAGTGTAGTCTATACAAATGCGGAGAGACACGTTGCTTGAATGGAATACGCTTTACCAGTCTCACAGCCGCATTTTGAACGGTTTGTAGCCGTTGGATCAGATATTTCGGAAGGCCCAAGTATATACCGTTAGCATAATCCAGCCTTGAGGTGACCATAGCATGGATTACTGTTTTACGGCATCCCTCTGGCAAAAGCCGGAGAAATTTCCGTACGTTTCTCAATTTACTTAAACATCCTCCGACCACCTGTTGAATATGGGGCAGAAAGGATAAGCTATCATCCCACTGCACTCCCAGGTTTTTAGCCTTAGTACTGGGGATGGGCGCCGTGCCCATCTCTGTAGGCCACCAGAGTTCAGCAGAGGGGTGAGGGCCTTTCCCAAAGAAAAGCACCTCGGTTTTGGGGCGGAGCTTGCCGGCGTCGATGCCAGACGTGTAAGAGCGGAGCTCCGCGCCATTACCCGAACAATATACTTCATTATCCTTCCTAAACGGACCCCCGCAGCGAATTGAGTGAGGGGCGGTGTGCTGACCCCTGCTGACACCCCCGGTGAGCCTTCCGGAGCAAATCGGCGGTGGTACGGGGAAGATACGAGCCCCGCAGACGTTCGCGCCACTAGGCCCAAAAGCAGCGGCCTCGCCTGGAGAACTGGCCGGTGTGCATGCTCCGACGTGCGGCTGACGGCGGCGTAAGGCCCGACGGACCTGCTTTCCCCCTGACTGCTGGGAAACCACTGGAGTGCCGGCGGTCTCAGACAGCCCCGGCGGACAGAGTGCAGGTGCGGGACCACGAGGGGGACTGTTGCTGAGCCCCGGAGGTCGTTTTACTCGGGGTGCCTGTTACCAGACGATCGGTCGGCGGCTGCACACGGGCATAGCGGCCCTGGCCACTGGAGCCCGCTCTCACCCCCCCAGGACCTGAGGTATGCCGCGGGGTCCCCACCGCATGTGACACGAGCGGCCAGCGCACCAGAGCAAACAAACTTGGGGGATTGAATACTGGAAAACAATTGTATTGCGCTGAGGGAGGTAGAGAGGGGCAGCTACTGGACACTGGGAGCTGCGCGCCGCCGGAGCATTCGACCTTAGGACATCGGGGGCCTACAGACCTGTGAGCACGTGTGTCCATCCACTGGGGGAAACTTGACTGTGCCATTGCTACGCAGGCAGAGACTGGGGTGTACAGCTGAACTGAACTTGGAAGTTTGTTAACTACAGTGGCTCCCAGTTGCTCCTGCTCCCCGGATACAAAAGAACACTGCGGATATTGGGGGTGCGACTCTGCTGGTGGGGAACCCCTCTCCGGTTGGACCGAGCGATTGAAAGCAGAGCGTTGCCCACGCCCGGTGTCGCACTATGGGCAAGAACGACAGGACCCAAACGAAATTGGCGTTCGAACAGCGTAAGACCAGGACCCCTGAGGAATCGCAGCCTGACCCATCCCAGCAGGGCGCTGGCTCAGAGAACACTATGTACACTGACATTAAAGACATGCTAGTCTCCATGGAAAAGGGGTTACAGGACAGCATGGCCTCCATAGGTACGAAAATCGACGCACTCACCTACCGCATGGACCGCATGTCGGAGCGTGTAGACAAACAATCGGAGAGGCTGGACATGTCGGAGCGACGGTTGACTGAGGTAGAGGAGGCCCAGACTGAATGGGACAAGGATCGCAAGCAGTTCTCCAAGCTACTGCAGGTCATTCAAGACAAGTCCGAGGATTTGGAGGCACGCTCCAGAAGATCGAATATCCGCATCACTGGGATTTCGGAGACGACCCAGACTGGGAAGATGGAACTATTCGTGGAGAAGCTCCTGGTCACCCTGCTGGGCGATGATGTTTTCTCCCCGATGTTCATAGTGGAGAGGGCGCACCGCACGCTAGGCCCGCGCCCGCGCACGGGAGCCGCGCCGCGTCCGATAATAGCTAAACTACTGAATTACAGGGATCGAGACGCGGCGTTGAGGGTGGCCAGGGACAAGGGGAAGCTGCAATTCGAGGGCATGGACGTCTCCTTATACCCAGACTTCACGGCTAAAGTGCAGGAGGAGAGACGACACTTTGCCCCCTACAAGAAGCAATTGCGAGACCTAGGCCTGGACTACGCGATGCTGTATCCGGCGAAGCTACGGGTCAATCGGCAGGGACATTCTCATTTTTTCACGGACCCTAAGTCTCTTCAGAAGTCATTGAAGGAGTGGGCCAAGGAACAACGGAGAAGCCCGCGCGGACAAGCTGAGGACCTCACCGATGATAGCCGCCTTGACGAACAGGAATGACCACCTGCCTTATCTAAGGCTTGAACTACTGTCGGATGTATATAATTTTTTGGCATTGCGGGATTGGACACCAATCGTTTAGAGCGATCGCCGGTGGAGACCTATGGCTGGGAAGCGGAGAAGCCTGCACTCTGTGACTTGCTGCCTGGTGGCGGCTGGGTGAGATAGTTTCATTTCATTTACACCGGCATCACACCCTGTGAACTATAACGATGTTGGGAGCCACATTGGCTTGTTCTTGTGTAGTGATATGTCTAGCGCTCACTGCTACTCCCAACTGCACATGGTCCTACATAGCGGTAGGGTGTGGGACACTGATCGGAGGGATGCCTGAGGTGTGTCAAGTAGCACCCTGGATTGGGTGTCCGTTGTGGGAAACTTGTTTGGGGTAATGGCGCTGAGGGCTAGTCTGCAGCGATAGCTCACCGACACACGAGTGTGTGACTTAATTGGTGACCTCCGCCCTAGAGCCTTTGGCCCAGCATTTCCCCGAGCTACCTTCATTAGGGAGTACTCAGGGAATGGTTTCAAGTTTGCATGTGGGGAATGGGGAGGGGTTCTGTCTGGCCAGGTTGGGGGTGGCCTGCAGTGGGTGGGGGGGTGGTTGGGTGGGGGGATGTTATTGCAGCACGGTTATGGTTGTGTGTCTTGAATTCCGCATAATCTCGAATGCTTATGTTGGGCATGGAATGTTCACACAGGGTGTGTACCTGCAGAGACAATTTACCGGCCGGGTGAGGCTATTGTGCACAAACACTGTACTTTTAATCTATCATGGCTGACCTGAACGGTGTATCTGAAGATGGTGATCATACCACACTGAAAGTGTTGACCTGGAATGTCAGGGGGCTGAATGACCACCGTAAACTCAGGAAAGTGCTGCACTACCTACACAGGCACCATATTGACCTGGCCCTCATACAGGAATCCCATCTCCCCCCTCAGAGTAAGATGCACACCACTAGAGGTATGGGGGGTAATAGCCTGGCAGCGGGTTTCACTACGCACTCCAGAGGGGTGGTAACATGGGTGAATCCTCGTTCACACTTGAAGCAGACACTATTGGCGGCAGACACTGAAGGTCGCTATTTGATAACCAGGTGTGTGGGAAAAGGTCATGACTTTATAGTGATAAATGTGTATGGGCCGAACTTTGATAATCCAGAGTTCTATGCGACACTGGCCAGGCTCTGCAGATCTTACGCTTCCTCTAATATGCTTTGGGGTGGGGATTTCAATTTTGTATTTGACCCTACCAGGGATAGATCCAGGGGGCCATCCCGTCCACCTTCCGCCGCGGCACTACTGATGCAGGTAGAACTTCTCAAACTTGACATCGTGGATGTGTGGCGCTACAAACATCCCATGCAGGGGGGATTTACACACTACTCAGCCTTCCACGACATCCACACGAGAATTGATTACTTCCTGGCGTCCCAAACACTTCTCCCTTGGACCCGGGGATGCACGGTGCTCCCAAGGACCCTGTCGGACCATTCTCCGCTGCTTTTGACCCTAGAGACCCCTACAAAGCGGATTCCCCCATTCACGTGGCGATTCCCTCCCTACTTGTTGCTGGATGAGGTATTTAGAGGGGAGCTGGCGAATGACATAGACACTTTTTTTGAGACTAACCTGGGGTCAGTTGATAGTTTCCAAACGCTGTGGGACTCATTCAAGGCTTACATTCGAGGGATGGCTATGGCTAAACACTCTAGTGTGCTGAAGGCCATTCGACAGCGGTTGAAACACCTTGAATCGCTATTGCAGAATGCCGAGAATAGACAGCGCACTGACCCGGACGCTGCCGTTGCAGAACAGCTCAAAACACTACTAGCTGAATATAATGAAGAGGCAGACAGGGAGGTACACTACATGGGCAAATACGCCACGGCACGGATTTATGGGGAGGGTGACAGACCTGGCTCTGTCCTCGCCAGAATACTGAGACAGGAAAGGAAACCGTTGGTAATAGAGGAACTCCGAACTGCCACAGGAGAGGTTCTGACAGATGAGTCTGAGATTATAGGAGAATTGAAAGACTACTATGCTGACCTCTATAAGTCTAAGGCTTCCTATATGGAAGAAGAGATTGAGGACTACCTAAGCTATATAAAAATGCCTTTCCTGATGAACGCACAGAGGGAATTCTTGTCGACACCGATACAAGAGGACAAAATTAGGGACGCTTTGGGAGGGATGCGTGACGGAAGCGCTCCTGGGGTGGATGGCCTCACAGTGGGCTTTTATAAGGTATACTTAGACAAACTGATCCCACACCTGTTGGCCCTCTTTGACGACATATGCGAGGAGGGGAGTGTATCCCTAACCATGAGCGAAGCGCTTTTAGTCACAATTTTGAAACCTGGGAAACCCCCCGACTTGTGCGGTTCCTATCGTCCACTCTCCTTATTGAACGTAGACGCCAAGCTGTATGCAAAGATTCTGGCCACGCGTTTGGCCCTCCTAGTCCCAGACCTAGTGG
Organism: Lissotriton helveticus; assembly: GCF_964261635.1. Taxonomy (NCBI): domain Eukaryota; kingdom Metazoa; phylum Chordata; class Amphibia; order Caudata; family Salamandridae; genus Lissotriton; species Lissotriton helveticus. The sequence continues at coordinate 275,185,402 of NC_136062.1, forward strand.
CCCCGGAGCAGGCTGGGTTCGTCCCAGATCGTAACTTGACTTATAATATTCGTACTGTGTTGGGAACGATGCAGCATGTCCGACAGGACAAAAAAGCGATTGCAGTTTTCCTGGATATGGAAAAGGCCTTCGACTCCGTCGAGTGGCCATTCATGGTCAGAGTGCTGAGGAAATTGGGGTTGGGAGAACCCTTCCTGCAAATGTTAGGGGCTTTATATCATACACCCACTGCCAGACTGCGAGTGGGAGACTATGTCACAGACGACTTTGGAATAAGTAGAGGTACTAGGCAGGGGTGCCCCCTCTCCCCGCTCTTATACGCCTTGATTGCGGAGCCCTTGGCATGCGCTATTAGGGAATATCACGCGGCTGAAGGTATCAACTTCCCAGCGTACAAAATTGGTATCTCCACGTATGCTGACGATACCCTGCTGTATGTTCGGGATCCGGAATCCAACCTTAAATCAGTGATCAGAGAGGTTGTGCGGTTCGGGGTCCTCTCGGGCCTAAAGGTCAACTGGGCCAAGTCAGTTGTGTTCCCCCTAACACCAGTAACGGAACCATTCGAGATGGAATATCCGCTGCAGTGGTCCACGGACCCGGTACGATACCTGGGAATACGACTACACACGGACCCCGAAACGCTGCTCCGGGAGAACTATGGGACTGCGTTTTCCAGGTTAGTTGACGACGTAGACATATGGTGCAGGCTCTCCCTGTCGCTCATGGGTAGGATTGCTATCGTGAAAATGGTAGTTCTACCTAGGTTTCTGTTTCTGTTCAATAATTTACCTATTGTCCTCTCGAAGGCCTTCTTCAAACAATTGACACAAGCTCTAACGAGACTTGCCTGGAGGGGTGGCCAGCCTAGAATTCAATGGAGAGTACTGACACTGCCATATGAAATGGGGGGCCTAGGTACTCCGGATATGGAAAGATATTACAGGGTGGCACAGGCAGCTCACTTGCACTCGTGGATACACGGGCACCCTCGCACTCCGCATGTAACTCTAGAACGCTTGTTCGCGGAGCCCACGCCATTGCCGGCCACGGTCTGCCTTCCGGTGGACCGTAGGGTTGGCCAGCTTGACTCCATAAAAGCCACGAACCATGCCTGGCATGAGCTGGCGAAAGCGCAGGGATGTGATTTACTGTACTCCCCCATCATGCCAATCGAATGGGCTATATGGCTCCCTTTGCTGAGGGAGAGAGGAGTCACGAGATCGCTAGCAGGTCTTGGGATCACGAAATTGGAAGACTTGTTCTTGGACGGGACGGTGAAGGCATGGGAACAGCTGCCCCCAGTGCGGGCTGAAGCGTCGTTGTTAACACGCTTTCAATATCACAGACTCCGTAGCGCGATGCAGGGAATCTTGGGCCCGGAGCTGGCAGAGCCATCTGAATTGCCGGAACTCACTTACGTCATTAAGACAGTGTCCTCTCGCAAGTTGGTAACGAACCTAAATAAACTGGGAGTTCGTCATAAACAACTCCTACCCTCCAAAGCCAGAGCAGAGTGGCAGCACGACCTGCAGACGCAGATAGATGATGCAATGTGGACCTATTGCTGTGTCAGCACGAAAAAAATTTCATTGAACGGACGGCACAGACTGGTGCATTTTAAGTATTTGAACCGGGTTTACTACACGCCGGAGAGACTGCACAGATATGGTCTGAGACAGTCCCCGGAGTGCGAACGCTGCCATGCACAAGTAGCCGACTTCCTGCACATGGCGTGGAACTGCCCTGGGATCCAAAAATTTTGGGGAGAAGTGTTCTCGGAAGTAAGCCTGTTGCTGAATACGGAGATTGAGGTCTCCCCGGCGCTGGCCCTGCTTGGATACTCGAAGCCGCTTCCGGTGGCGTTGTGGCGTCTGGTGGATATGGCTTTCCTTATGGCCAGACGAGTTGTCGCCACCTGCTGGATGAGGGGCCCGTTACCTACTAAGGAGAAATGGAACAGAGATATGTTGTACTGCTGCACTCAATCGGAAGTATATAGTGAACTGCTCCCCCCTAAGAGTCGCCCCAAGAACTTCTGGAGTCTGTACAAGGCACATGCAGAGGTCAGCGGAGGTGGGGAGGGCAGTGAGCAGGATGTTGGTTCGTCTGAGCCAGAGGATACAGGGACTCAGGGACTGGGAACGGGCCGGAGGCGGGAAGATGATCTAGGATAGATACACGGACACGGTCTCTAGCGTGGATTGTGTGAGTGGGTTGGGACTGTTGGCGCACTTAATGTGTGTATTTGGGCCTGCTGGGGGGTCGGGTTGGGGGGTGGGAGGGGGGCTGGGCCGCTGGCCAGGGACGCTTGGCGTGTCTCCCGTTCCTTCCTCGTCCCCCCCCCCCCCGGCTGCTCCCTGGGGTGACACTCGGTTAATCCAACTAGAGAGGTGGTGCGGGCAGACACACAATTGACAATGATGGGTGGGGGGTTAGTTGGGGTAGGTAGTAGTTGTTTTCTTTTACGCTCAGGGGGTATGGGTTTGCAGCACTAGGGGTTGGGCTGAACGACGGCTAGTAACACACTGCAAAGGGCACTGAGTGGCTGCGGGTATGAAAGTGCTGAGTTGCTGGCCACATAATTATTGCATATTGTTGCACCATGCTCTTCTTGAACTCCGGGATGTCGGCAATCAGGCTGTGTTCATATCCGTGATTGTGATTGCATGTGCTGTTTCAATTCCGGCGTCCGGCCTTGCTGTGCTGCGAGAAGTGCGCCCTGTAACTTGTTTGACAACGAAATAAAGGTTTTTGAAACTTAAAAAAAAAAAAAGCGCTGAGGTGGCTAATTGATCTGGAACTGCTGCTAGCTAGGCGTAGGGTAGCGTTTTGTTGGTCCAGTGGCCTGATTCCCACTATGGCATGCTGGTCAAAAGACATGGTATACTGCTATACACAGACTGAGTGTTACAGCGATCTGCTCCCTCGTAATAGTCCCAAACATTTTTGGGAGCTATACCAAACATATTTGGCTACCAAAGAGAATGAGACCATGAACGCTGACACCCCTAATACACGAGTAAGTTGAGTACCGACATGTAAAGAAGCTGAGGATAAAGTGTACGTTTTTATGACCATCACTGGGTCCTAACCACCGACTGCAGGTATGAATTGTTGCTACTGGTTGCAATGCAATATATAAAGATGGGTTTGTCTATTCGTACAACACTGGAGAGAAGAATGCGCAAATGTGCTGATGTGCTGCTCTGTACCTTAGGATTTATTGTTGTAATGGCAACGTGACGATATTAGATGGTATTTCACGTGGGAATTTTCTAACATGACCGCTTGTGACATTGTATGCTTTGTACGCTGATGCATAAAATGTATGTCTGTCTTTTTTATATCCATAAAATTCAATAAAAAAATAGGAATGTTAAAAAAAAAATAAAAAAATAAAAATAAAAAAGCACCTCGGTTTTTTCGGCGTTCAGCTTCAACTTGTTAGTGTTCATCCAGCTAGCCACGTCACAAAGGCATCCCTTGAAGTTAGCAAATGCTGCCTCTGATGCCTCCGAGTAGGGAAAGACTAACTGGGTGTCATCGGCATACGAAATTGCCGTGACACCCCAGTTAGAAATTAAAGTAAAAAGTGGGGCTAAGTAAATGTTAAAAAGCAGCGGGCTGAGCGCAGAGCCTTGTGGTACTCCACAGTCCAGGGGCCTAGCTTTGGACACAAAGGTCCCCAATGCTACCTTCTGGGACCTATTGGACAAATAAGAATGAAGTCAGCCGAGCGCCTGGTCTTGTAGTCCTACCTCCGCCAATCGATGCAGAAGATTCCTCACCTTGTGAATATCCCCTGCGCAGCAGCCAATTGGAAACTTTTTTAGCTCTCCACGCCGGCGAGGTCATGGACGATGTCACAGAGGGTACGACTCCGCTTGTGAGAAGTTGGTCTGATATATGGTGCTCACTAGTTCTAGTGATCACCTTGTATCAGTCCAAACAACCCTTATGGTGATTGGTTGTAAGTCAACCTTATAAACCAGCTATCCTAATGGTAGCACGGACAAAGCAGTCTTAGGCTAAACTCTTTTTGCATGTGAAGCCATCTGTTTTACCACATATAACCCCTTGAATACCAGATGAAAGGACACCACACAGGTTGTTATGAAAATAAACAATATATTTATTACTAACAAACACCTCTGAACTCTTTATGAGATCAGAGGGCTAAGCACATAACAAAACTCTTAAGAAAAATACAATAAGTCGCACAAATTACAATGGTGCCCTAGGGGCACGACAAGCCATATACTAAGTAAATGGTATAAGTAAATCGATAGAAGAAATGAGGATGCCCAGAGGCTGTAGAATCGCTGGGGCTACACTACCCTTACCTTAGGTAAGGAGCAGGAGGCCCACGGGACGCGTGTGCAGTGTTAGAACACACACGCGGGTTTCAATGCAAAGTCAATGGGCATGAACAAATTACGAAAAAGGTAAGTAAGAGACAGTTCCGACTGGTTGAGACCGAAACTACAGGATACCTGGACACTAGGAGAGTCAATCTACCTATGAGCACCGAAATGCTCTCGTTACCTCACCCACGGGCTGCGGGTGCATAGGTGTGAAAGTGTGTCGGATTTCCGCGTTGAAGTCAATGGAGCCTTGGAGAGAGATGCTGCAGGCGACCAGGAGGAAGATGTCCAGAGTGATCCAAGGGTGGTTCAAGGAAGATGGAGACCTGAAAGCAGAGGGGACAATGTTCACAGTCACTAGCCAGTGACCGGAGTGGAACCAGGAAGGAACCAGATGCTGTCATCGCAATCAGGTGAAGAGTGGACGCTTGACTCTGCAGCCACACCTTACAGGACATGTTTTGATAATGCTATGCCAAAGTTAGCAATAACCGCGAGGATTATAATACACTTAAGAGTATATGGTATAGCGTTATCATGGAACAGCTATAAGGACATGGTTCCGAAAGCGGCAGACAGGCTCAGCTCATGCTAGAGCACCATCTCACATAATTCCAAGCACTCTGCCTTCAGGATTGATAAGGCCTGCCGTAGGAGTGACTTATAGGAGTATATGTGTCCATTTTGGGGTTAGATATAGAGATACTATATCTAAAGCAAAGGGTGATTACACCACCTTGCCCCAGCTGAGTGATCAGCCAGTTGTGTCAAATAGTAAGGCCAGGCCAGGGGTGGCACAATACGTGCTGCAGCCCCTGGTAGGCCTTGGATGCACCTATATTCTGGGTACCTAGGGTACACTGTACAGGGGCTCACAAGGTGATCCATGTTCCAATTGGTAAGGCACCTAAAGTGCCTGGAGTCCATTTTAACAGAGAGAGCAGATAGCCTGGGGTCCTGAGTAGCAGGAACCCAGGCCAACTAATTCGAAAACCAGCTAAACACTAGGCAAAAAGTTGGGGGGAACCATAGTCAGATATCCACCTTCCTACACCGCTCGCGACCCCGCTGACGTCACTGGGTCCATAATAGGGCCTCGTCGGCGTGATGACGTCAGTTCCCTTTTTTCCGCGCCGTCGACGCCAACGGTTTCTTGGGACTCTCCGTAGTAACATTGTTATTATAGTTGTTCTTGTCTGTTCTTCTTGTTTCCTTTCGAAGATGTCTGGAAGAAAATCTGGTTTCAAGCCCTGCAGGGAGTGCGGGAAGCAGATGTCCATCACTGACCCGCATGAGGATTGCTTATGGTGCTTGTCTTCCGATCACGACGTCGATGGATGTGCGTGTTGCAGGAACATGACCTCTAAGGCATTAAAGGAAAGGGAAGCGAAGGTATTTATCGCCAAAGTGAAGAAGAATAAGAAGGCGAGTAAAAGAAGATCGAAGTCGAGATCTCGTTCCGGATCCAGGTCGGGTTCGAAGTCGGCGTCGGGACATTCGAAGCCGAAGAGACATAAGAGAAAGAAGCACTCTTTGAGGTGTCATTCTGATAAGGAGCCGGCGCCGAACTCATCTTCTCCTCGACGTCGCAGTAGTGAGGTCGATTCTTCTCATTCAAATCTGGTCTCGCCAGAGAAGGAAGTGTCTCCTGAAGTCGAAGTCTCTCGATCCCCGCGCTGGCTCCATCGGATTCGGCCCATTCTTCGGATCCGGGTGAAGCCAAGCCAGAGCAAGAAGACCAGGAGCAGCCTGAAAAGGTTCCTTTGTCGTCGCCGACGGGCCCGACTCCAGGTACACCCGCTTCAGAGCCGGCGCCGGGAAATTCTCCCCCTTTCCCGGCTCCAGGCCAAGACCCATCACACTATCTAAACGCTATGTATGGTGTATTTGCAAGGGCTATGTACCCCTCTGGTGTGCCTGCGGGCCCCATGGGTCCTTTTGCCTTCAATTTGGGTGTCCCTCATGCATATGCCCAGGCTCCATTTATGCCCTTTCTTCCAGCGACGCCGTCCTGGAATTTTCCGGCGCCGAGGGCTCTGGCGCCGTACCGAGAACCTCCGACGCCGTATCGAGAATCTCCGGCGCCGTATCGGAAATCTCCGGCCCCGCCTGTTCATCCTCGTTCGGCGCAAGCGGGGCCGTCGGATCCGCGTTCGACGCCGGTTCCGAATCTGATGGAGTCGGTTGTGAATCCATCAACTCCAGTCCCGAGGATCCGATCCAGGAGGAAGGTCCAGAGAGTTGTGGAAGAGGCACGCTATCAGAAGGACTTGGAGGAAGGTGAACTTCCTGATTCTGAGGACTATTTTGTGGAATTAAGAGATGGAAGTGGTCTTGATGTCTCTCCTGAGTGGGGATTTTCTCCTGATTCAGATGCTCCTTCAAAGGAGGTAGTCCCATATCACACAGTTGTGAAAACAGCTGCTGAATTATTGGACATTAATCTGCCTACCACTGAATTTAAGTCCAATATATTGACTGAAGTGTTGCATTCTCCATCTTCTGTGACTGAGCCTTTGTTACCGTTTAATGAGGCAATTCTGGAACCAGTGTTGGAGGTTTGGAAGAAGCCTTTGTCTGCACCTGCAGTCTCTAGGACTGTGGCACGGAGATATAGAGTGGCACCGGAGGATCCAGAATTTTTGTCAGCTCACCCTTCACCTGAGAGCCTAGTGGTACAGGTGGCTTGCTCAAAGAAGTTTTCAGGAGGTTTCCCGCAGGTTCCAGCTGACAAGGAGTCAAAAAAGATTGACCAGTCTGCTAAGAAGGTGTTCTCTTCCGCGAGTATGGCACTGAAGTCATCAAATGCAACTTGCTTGATGGGAAGGTATATCCATGCCTTGATGGATTCCTCTAAACAGTTGCTGCCAAAACTGTCTGATGAAGACAGGAAGAACTTTCAGGTGGTTTTGGATGATACACAGGCTGCTGCGTGCCAGGTCACTCAAAGTGGCCTGGATACAGCTGACTCGGTGGCAAGAATTAGGGGCTCTGCAGTGACAACGAGAAGGGGAGCTTGGTTGAAGTCTTCAGACTTTTCTCAAGATGTGCAGGCTACTTTGTTGTGCTTACCATTTGATGGTACGGGTCTGTTTGGTAAGAAGGCTGATGCCGCACTTGAAAGATTCAAAGATAGTAAGGCCACGGCAAGATCACTTGGCTTGCAGTCTTAGTCCAGAGGATCCTTTCGTAGGTACAGAGGATTCGGAAAGTCATTCTTTCGTTCACAAGGGCAGCCTCGTCAGCAGCAACAGCAGCAGCAGCAGCAACAAAATACACTGTATAAATCTTATAGAGGAAGAAACAGAGGTCGTCCACGGGGTCGTCAACCCTCCTCCTCCTCTTCCTCTTCCTCTCCTCCTATCGCCGCAGCAAAGTAGCCCTAGATTCCCCATTCCCAGTCATGTTGGTCCTGTGGGGGGTCGGCTTACCCATTTTCTGCGGGATTTGGAATCAGTCAGTACAGACCAATGGGTTCTCAATCTTGTGGCAAATGGGTATGCTCTTCCCTTCAGGGAATTCCCTCCAACTTACCCTCCTTGTCAAGGGGCTTGCTCAGAGGAACATCTCCGTCTCCTTCAGGAGGAGGTTCTGACTTTGTTAAAGAAAGGCGCGATAGAGGTGGTTCCAGAGCAGGAAAGGGGTCAGGGATGCTACTCCCGGTATTTCCTGATTCCCAAGAAGGATGGCAGGCTTCGCCCAATCCTGGATCTCAGGATCTTGAAACTTTATCTGAAACAAGAGAAGTTCAAGATGCTTACCCTTGCGCAGGTTCTTCAGACTTTGCTGGAAGAAGACTGGATGGTGTCGCTCGACTTACAGGACGCGTATTTTGATATCCCGATCCTGGAGTCGCACAGGAAGTATCTCCGTTTCACGGTGGGGTCGCAACATTATCAGTTTGCGGTCCTTCCGTTTGGAATTACTACTGAACCTCGAGTCTTCACCAAGGTGATGGCAGTGGGGGCAGCCCATCTCAGGAGATCGGGGATTCCTGTATTCCCCTATCTAGACGACTGGCTGATCAAAGCAGAGTCTCCAGAGAAGGTGCTCCATCATTTGCAGGAGACAACTCAGTTGTTGTACAGACTTTTTTTTTTTATAAATGTACCTAAGTCTCACCTGGTGCCCTCACAGCGCAACCTGTTTATAGGGGCAGTACTGGTCACTACTGTTTGTCGAGCATTCCCTCCACCTCAATGGATTCTCGACATTCAGGAAATGTAAATGTAAATGTAAATGTATTTCGATTTATATAGCGCACGAATCACCCAGGGGTCTCAAGGCGCTTGCTTAGGGAACCCGTCCTGGTATTCCCCTGTGAGATACCCCAGCAGGGTATCCACAAGGTGAAAGCCAGGCATCCCGCCGCGAGGGGCCGTAGTGGAGATTAAGCAAGCTATTGCCCAGAGTCGCAGAGTGTGACCCCGTGAGTCGAGTAGGCACCGGAGCGAGAATTGTCGAGTCCGTGGAATTTTTAAGCCCGAGACCCGCCGAGGCAGGGAATCGAACCCTGGTCCACGGCCGATCTCAGCTTCCGGGTCTGCCGCCTCTAACCACTGAGCCACGCTTCTCCACAATGATTCCTTTGTTTTACAATAGAGCGGTCGTTCCAGTCCTGAAGGTCCTTCTCCTGCTCGGTCTATTTGCTTCCTGTATTCTGCTGGTCAACCATTTACCCTGGCACATGAGGGCGCTACAGTGGTGCCTCCGCAGGCAGTGGTATCAGCACAACGGAGATCTCAGGTAGTCTGTGAGGATCTCCAGAGAAACTGCAGCGGATCTGTCTTGGTGGAGCATGGAGGGCAATCTGTCTCAAGTAAAGCCCTTTCATCTGCCTCCATCGGTTGCCACAGTGATAACGGATGCCCCCACTCTAGGGTGGGGTGCTCATCTGGGGGATCTGGAAATCAAGGGTCTTTGGTCTCCAGAGGAAACGTTGCTTCACATCAACCGTTTGGAATTGAGGGCGATTCATTTAGCACTCATGGTCTTCCTCCCTTTCCTTCGCGGTCAGTCAGACAACACGACCGCGATGTGGTATGTCAACAGGCAGGGAGGAGTGGGCTCGCATCTTCTCTGCAGAGAAGCTCTGCGTCTCTGGTCCTGGGTTCAGGACCACCAGATTTGTCTGATGGCAAATCATCTGGCCGGAGTTCTGAACGTTCGCGCAGACAGTCTCAGTCGGCAGTTCTCAGCCGACCACGAGTGGAGGCTTCACCCAGAGGTGGTTTGTCACGTCTTCCGGACGTGGGGAACTCCTCGGGTGGACCGGTTCGCCACTCACGAGAACACTCACTGCCCCTCATTCTGCAGTCTACAGTATCCGTCGCAGGGAGCTTTGGGGGAGGCATTTCAGTTGAGTTGGGGTTCACAACTCCTTTACGCGTTTCCTCCCATACCCTTGATCCCTCGGGTTCTGAGGAAGATTCGCCAAGACCGGGCCCAAGTTATATTGGTCGCCCCGGATTGGCCAAGAAGGGTGTGGTACACTGATCTTCTCCACCTCTCCTAGTGCCCGCCGTACCGTCTCCCTCTCAGGGCAGATCTCCTCTCTCAGATGGAGGGGCAGGTTCTAAACCCACACCTTCATGCCTGGAGATTGAACGGGGCAACCTGAATTCTTTTTCTCTCCCGCCTGATGTGGTGGATGTAATTCTTTCGGCCAGGAGTCTTTCCACGAAGTCAATCTATTCCTATAGGTGGTCCAAATTTGTTTCCTGGTGTGGAGAGAAATCTATTGACCCCTTGAGAGCTCGTTTGTCAAACATACTTCAGTTTGCTCTTTCTTTGGCCCAGCAGGTTTTTGCTGTGGTGACTGTAAAAGGATATTTATCGGCTTTGTCGGCATTCCTTTGTTTGCCGTACCAGCCGTCTTTATTTAAGTCACCTATTGTTTTACGTTTTATCAAAGGTCTTACCAACAAATTCCCTCCAACTCCATTTATTGTGCCACAATGGGACTTGAATCTTGTCTTAACCTACTTGATGGGTTCACCCTTTGAACCCTTACACAAGTGTCCCATGAGACTTCTGTCTTTTAAGACTGTTTTTCTTGTAGCAATTACCTTGGCAAGGAGGGTAAGGGAGCTTCAAGCTCTAAGTTCGAAACCCCCATTCCTGACCATTCATGCTGAGAGAATGGTACTTAAGACCAGGGCTGCTTTTCTGCCTAAGGTGGTAACTCCCTTCCATCTGGGGCAGTCCATTACCCTCCCTACCTTTCTATCCTCCCCCTCACCCTTCCAAGGAGGAGGAACGGCTTCACCGTCTAGACCCTAAGAGGGAGGTGAGTTTCTACCTCTATAGGACTAAAGACTATCATGTGGACGACCAGATTTTTGTTGGATTTGCTGGTTGTAAGAAAGGAAAAGCGGTGCACAAGCACACTCTGTCAAGATGGATAATCCTGCGTATAAAGATCTACTACGCCCTTGGGGTAAGGAACCTCCAGAGGGTATAAGGGCTCATTCTACTAGAGTAAAGTCATCAACGTCTGCTTTGTCTAGGGGTGTACCTGTAGAGGATATTTGTAAAGCGGCAACTTGGGCCTCCCTCCACAATTTCGCGAAGCATTACTGCTGGGATTAAGCCCAGGTTGCGTGCATGGTCCGTTGGCTTGAGTGCGGTGCCCAGCGCAGGGGACCACCAGGAGTCCCAGGCAGAGGGGGATGGTCCCAGGATGAGGACTTCCGTCTTGTCTGAGTTCAGTTTCAGATGGCTGAGCTTCATCCATTCCGTGACGTCTTTCATTCCCTCCTGGAGGCTGGCTCTGGCGGTGGCGGGGTCATTGGTGAGGGAGAGGATCAGCTGGGTGTCGTCGGCGTAGGAGATGATGTTAAGGTTGTGTCGGCATGCGATGGCTGCGAGGGGGCTCATGTAGACGTTGAAGAGGGTGGGGCAGAGCGAGTATCCTTGCGGGACGCCACAGATGACTTCGGTGGCCGCGGATCGGAATGGTGGGAGGCAGACTCTCTGGGTTCTTCCGCCGAGGAACGAGATGATCCACTCCAAGGCCGTTCCTGGTATTCCGGTGTTGCTGAGTGTAGGAGAGTAGGGTCTGCAATCCTATGGTCACCCCAGATTTTTGCTTTTTGCTTCACTGGTTTATGACTTTCCCTGGCTGTGGGCCTGCTAATCAGACCCACAGCCTAACTGTTCTCTCTCTAAATTGACATCCATGTACTTTAGGTGCATTTACCAATTGGTACTGGGCCACCTTATCAGTCCCTGTACAGTGTACCTTAGGTACCAAGGGCATAGGTGTACCCAGGGCCTACCAGGGGCTGGCCATCTAAACAGACACAACTGGCTGGTAAGACAGCTGGGGCAAGGTGGTGTAAACACCCTTTGCTGTAGATATAGTATACCTATATCTAACCCTAAAATGGACACATATACTCCTATCAGTCACTCCTATGGCAGGCCTTATCAATCCTGAAGGCAGAGTGCTTGGAATTATGTGAGATGGTGCTCTGGCATGAGCTGAGCCAGTCTGCAGCTTGCGGAACCAAGTCCTCATAGCTGTTCCATGATAACGCTATACCATATACTCTTAAGTGCATTATAATCCTCGCGGTTGAATGCTAACTTTGGTATAGCATTATCAAAACATGTCGAGTAAGGAGTCATACGAATTGGAATACTACCCCCTCACCAGTTCTGGCGACGGGGGTAGCATTCCACCCTTCTAGAGGGACACGACATGTATGTAACTGTGAACCCCGGTTAAAGTTAACTCGAGCCTCAGCATCATAAAATGGATGCTGCCACCACAGACATAAGTCTGACCTCCTGCTGCTGGGAGTCCTTCCAGCGAGGGAGGCTTGGAAAAAGGGTTTCCTGCCTTGGGAGGTGCTAGCACCACCCCAGACAGGATTTTGTGTATTGGGTAGGACCGGCCTGAAAGGAATGAGACATGCCTGGGGCACACAAGGTGCCCTGTGCATACACCTGTTCAAACCAGTTGCTGGGGCACCCCTGCCCCAGTTCTGGCGCGAAGCAGGACAAAGGATAGGGGGTGTAACCACCCCCCTTCCTGGTCCCACCCATGGGAGGGACCTAGTCGTAGTGCAGCCCCCCTTTAGGAGGATAAAGGTAGGAGCTGGTCCCATTCCAAATTAGATTATCCTGAACAACTTTTACAAGAAGAAACTCTGGACTTCGATGTTCTGCTCCACAGAAGACTGAAGAATCTCCCTTGTGGGCAAGGAGTGTCCACCCTGAAACTGCAGGCACCATCAAGCGTCCAGCGGCTTCACTTTGTCGTCTTCCCTCGAGGATCCAGACTTCAGAGCCCGACGAGACCCGGATTCCCAGACCTCTCCGACCTCAACTCACATCTGCAGCACAGCTGAGATCCGTGGGTGCGATGAGACACGTGGGACCGGCCATCTTGAAAGAAACTACGCTTCGCTTCCAGTACGACTCCCGAGGTAAACTTAACCAAGTGCTTTGGGGATTAAGAAGCCCCAGCCCCGAGCAGCCCCTGCACTGAAGACCAGCCCTCCAGCATCCATGAGATCTACGTGGGGCACTTTTGCTTGGTTGCTGCTCGACGCTTTGTCTGGTCACTTGCCGGCTGGCTAGTGGCCTCCTAGACGACGATCCTTGAAATCTTCACTGCTGGTCTGGTTGCTCCAGACGGGCCCTTGCTCCCTTCCAAAAGAGGAGTCCCCCGGACCCTCCTGGTCCACTCCAGACGCCGTTTCCACTCACCGCGTGGGTTGCCTTTGCCAAGGCATCTTGACTCCAAATCCGGATCCGACACCGCCGACAGCGAGAGCCTGCGTGGGACAGATCGTGCCTCAATCCTGGTTGTCGAAGACACCTCCTGGTCCACGTGGCTGCAGCGTTCACTCTCACTTGATCGCGACGACAGCATCTGGTTCCCTCCTGGTTCCACTCCGGTCACTGGCTAGTGACTTTGAACACTGTCCCCTCTGCTTTCAGGTCCTCTTCTTCCCCGATCCATCCGTGGATCGCACCGGACATCTTCCACTTGGTCGCCTGCAGCATCTTTCTTCAAGGCTCCATTGACTTCGACGCGGAAACCCGACACACTTTGACACCTATGCACCCGCAGCCCGTGGGTGAGGTAACAAGAGCATTTCGGTGCTCAAGGGTAGTTTAACTCTCCTAGGGGCCAGATGTAGGTCGCCAAATACCGGTCGGTAACCGCCGTTTTCGGCCGTTACCGACCGGTATTTGGCTTTTGAGATGTAGGTGGGTCTGAATTTACAGAATCGGTATATTTACCGATTCGGTAAATTTACCACTTCGGTATTTTACCGAATCGGTAAATATACCGAATCTGTAAACCCATATGTAGGTGACACTCCTAAGAGTGCCACAGGCCCTTAAGAGTCGGTATCTTACCACCCAATCCTATTGGGTGGTAAAATACCGAATTCAGGTGTGCATGCACATCTGTGCATGCACACCTGTGCCATGTGACACACAGACATGGCCTTAGGGCATGTATGTGTGCCACATGGCACACATGTCTGTACTTGGGGTGCTAGAGGGTGTCAAAGTGACACCCCTTGCACCCTTGCAGGATTCGGTATTTACCGAATCTGTAAATACCAAATCGGTATTTCACATTGATTCCTATGGGCTTCAAGGCCCATAGGAATCAATTTGAAATACCGAATCGGTATTTACGGATTCGGTAAATACCGACTCTTACAGAATCGGTAATATTTTACCTACATCTGCCTCCTTCCTATTTACCGACTCTTAAATACCGATTCGGTATGAGTCGGTATTTAAGAGTCGGTAAATAGGAATTACCTACATCTGGCCCCTAGTGTCCAGATTTCCAGTCGTTTTAGTCCTAGATAGTAAAGACTGTCCGTACTTACCTTTTTCGTAATCTGTACTGTCCATTGACTTTGTTCCGCATCTCGTGTGTGAGTTCACACTCTGCACACGCGTCCCGTGGGCCTCCTATTACTTACCTGAGGTTAGGATAGTATAGTCCCAGCGAACCTACAGCCTCTGGACAGCTCCATTCCTTCTAACGATTTCCTTATACCATTTACTTAGTATATGGTTTGTCGTGCCCCCAGGGCACCATTGTAATTTTGTGCAACTTATCGTATTTTTTCTAAGAGATTGTCATGTGCTTAGCCCTCTGACCTCATAAAGACTTCAGAGGTGTTTTGGTATAAATAAATATACTGTTTATTTTCATAACAACCTGTGTGGTGTCCTTTCATCTGGTATTCAAAGGGTTGTATGTGGTAAAACATCTGGCTTCACATGCCAAAAGAGTTTAGCCTAAGACTGCTTTGTCCATGCTACAATTAGGATAGCTGGTCTATAAGGTTGACTTACAACCAATCACCATAAGGGTTGGGGTTTGAGCTTGCAGTTGTTTTTACCAAATATAATCTTGAAATATCATTTGAAAGATCACATAAGGTACCATAGGTAGATATAACAAGCTTAGAAATACTCTGAGTTCTACTGAACCAGCTGTTGTAGTAGAAAGGGCCTAGCACACCCTGACTACAACTCTTAGCAAGGGATCAGTAGGAAAACCCATAGTGTAGGTAAGTGCATCACGTGCACCTCACTAGAAAGCATGTCTACCCATGGAGAGACTTCAGAGACTCCCCTAGAGGTTAGTGACCCTCCACAGGTCCTTTCCAGATATGCAGCACTCATCTTCCAGGAGATGAGACAATTGTGTACCTCCAGGAAACTGAAACAGGGGTCTAACCCCACCACTCCCTTTCTGTTAGGTCTCTTAGAGACATATGATGCCAGAAGGGCTTCTAACACAGATAGGAGCATGCCCCCCTTAGAAGGTGAAGCTGGTGATCCAGACTCTAACCTCCCTGAAACAGAGAATGTAGCTGAGGAGGAAGAGGAAGAGTCATCTGGGGATGAGGCAGACAAGGGTCCAGTAGTAGTCAGCAGACTCACTAGGGCCAACTTAGACCTACATAGGGAAGGAACTGGGGGACCCCCAGTACTAACCCTAAGCAGGCCTAACTTTGGGGTTAGAAGAGATAGATCTCATTCTAGGGACTCCAATAGATCTGTGCACGCTCGTGCCTCTCATGCATCTGCTCAAAGGAGGATGACATCCCCTCAGAGGAGAGAGCCTGAGGCAAAGATGAGGGAGGTTAATCTGAGGATTCAAAGGGAAGAACTTGCCCTTGCCAAAGAGAAGCTTGCCTTTGCTAGAGATCAACAGTTGCGTGGGGTAGTCCCCACTGGTGGCAGCAATATCCCTAGGGATAGAGAAAGGGGTTTTGATAATAGAAACCTGAGTAAAATAGTGCCCTCCTATAAGACAGGAGATGATATCCACAAGTGGATAACTGCTCTGGAGAGGGCCTGCAAAGTACAGCAGGTACCCCAGGGTCAGTGGGGCACCTATATTGTGGCTCTCCTTTGAAGGCAAAGGTAGAGATAAGCTCCTCACTGTTAGAGATGAGGATGCTAATGATTACCAAGTCCTGAAAACTGCACTGATTGATGGGTTTGGCTTAACAACGGAACAGTACAGGTTAATGTTCAGAGATACCCAGAAAACTCAGGCTCAGGATTGGACTGACTTTGTTGATTGTGCCACTAAGGCTTTGGAAGGCTGGTTACTGGGAAGTAAAGTTACTGATTACACAGGATTGTATAATCTAATTATGAGAGAGCAAATCTTAAATAATTGTCAGAACCAGTTGTTGCATCAGCACCTGATTGACTCAGATCTGACCTCTCCCCAAGAATTGGGAAAGAAGGCAGACAGATGGGTCAGAACCAGGGTCAAGCAGCAGAACCAGAACCAGGGTGGTGGCCAAAAGAAAGCAGACCAGAAGGGTAATAATGAGAATAAGCAAAATGACCAGAAGTCTTCAACAGGGCCCCAACATTCTAAGGAGGGTGGGTCCCAAAATTCCCAAAAGAAGAAGAATGATGGTCCTAAGAAACCATGGTGCCAATACGGTAAAAGTAAAACTCACTGGTTTAGTGAGTGCACCAAGAAAGGCCAAGCTCCTACTACTACAGTCCCTAAGACACCTGCACCCCCATAGTACAGTTAGTAGTGGTAGTGTACCTCCCAAGGCTATAGTTGGGTTAACCATGGGAACTGAGGTGGGTTCTGACCTAGTCAGAATACCTACTCAGGTAATTCTTGTTTGTACTGGGGACATGGATATGACCCCTACTGAAAGTCCCAGTACCCTGGGCAAGTACAGGCAACGCCTTTAATTAATGGAAAGATGGCTCAGGCCTACAGGGACACATGTGCCAGTGTCATTATGGTGACACCAACATTTGTGGATCCTGAACAGATCATGCTAGGCTCAGACTACCTAGTGACCAATGCTAGCAACGTCCCTACCAATCACAGTGTGGCAGTTGTTAATTTCTCCTGGGGAGGGGTAACTGGCCTCAAAAGGGTTGTAGTTAGTTCAGACCTCCCAGTGGATTGTTTTTTGAGCAATGATTTGGAATCCTCCATGTGGTCAGATGTGGAGTACAGGACTCATGTAGAAATGTTAGGTCTCTCCTCACATGTCCTTGCTGTGACCAGGTCACAGGCCAAGAAATGCCCAGCTGAACTAGTGCTGGATCCTGGAAGAATGGACCAGCCACTACCCAAGAGAAGGAATGGTAGGGTTAAGGCAAAGCCTTCCCCCCTGCCTCAGGTTGAGGATCAGCCCTCTTAGGAGGCTGACCCACAGACCCCAGAAGGAACTGTCCTAGAAGAGCTTGAGCCTGAACAGGTTGAGTTTCTTGGGACGGGGGGCCTTCCAGGGCAGACTTGAGACAGGCCCAATTAGACTGTTCCTCTCTTGAAACCCTCAGACAGCAAGCTGCTGCTGAGGCTGCAGGGAATGCTACAGGTGCCCACAAAGTATATTGGGATGAAGGACTCCTATACTCTGAGGCAAGAGACCCCAAGCCTGGTGCTACCAGGAGGCTGGTCATCCCCTTGTCTCTCAGAGGTTTCCTTCTCACCTTAGCCCATGAGATTCCCCTTGCAGGACACTTAGGCCAGAACAAGACTTGGGACAGGCTTGCCCCACACTTTCACTGGCCTCATATGTCTGAGGACACTAAAGAGTTTTGTCGCTCATGTGTCACCTGCCAAGCCAGTGGCAAATCAGGTGGCACCATAAAGGCCCCCCTTACACCACTACCTGTGGTGGGGGTGCCCTTTGAAAGAGTGGGGATAGACATTGTTGGACCAATGGACCCCCCAACAGCATCTGGGCACAGATTTATACTGGTGGTAGTGGATCTTGCCACCAGGTATCCAGAAGCTATTCCCCTTAGGACAACTACAGCTCCTGTTGTGGCCAGGGCCCTGCCTGGAGTTTTCTCCAGAGTGGGATTTCCTTAGGAGGTTGTCTCTGACAGGGGTGCAAACTTCATGTCAGGATACTTGACTGCAATGTGGGCAGATGAACTCATAGACAAGTTGGCTTCTGCCACCTTCTTGAGTACATTTGACCTAACAGCTGGTTATTGGCAGATCAGGTTAGCTGAGGATGCCAAGGCCAAAACAGCATTTTCTACCCCAGGAGGTCATTACCAGTTTGTGGTGATGCCCTTTGGTTTGAAGAATGCACCTGCCACTTTTCAAAGGTTGGTGAACCAAGTCCTAACTGGGCTGGATGACTTCTTTGCAGCATATCTAGATGATATTGCTGTCTTTAGCTCCACCTGGGAGGATCACCTGATCCACCTGAGGAAAGTTTTGGAGGCCCTGCAGAAAGCAGGCCTCACTACCAAGGTCACCAAGTGCCAGATAGGGCAGAGTCAGGTTGTGTACCTGGGCCACCTTGTGGGTGGAGGCCAGGTTCATCCCTTGGAGAGCAAAATACAGGCCATAAAGGACTGGGCTCTTCCAACCACCCAGACACAGGTCAGAGCTTTCTTGGGCCTGTCTGGTTACTATAGGAAGTTTTTCAAAAATTATGGGTCCATTGTGACACCACTTAATGACTTGACAAGCAAGAAAATGCCAAAGAAAGTTCTGTGGACAGCTAGCTGTCAGAAGGCATTCGATGACCTAAAGCAGGCCATGTGTACTGCACCTATTCTCAAGAGTCCTGACTACTCCAAAACCTTCATTGTCCAAACAGATGCATCTGAGTTGGGTGTGGGAGCTGTTCTATCTCAACTGAATATTGATGGTCATGACCAGCCCATTGCTTTTATAAGTAGAAGGCTGACCCCTAGAGAGAAATGTTGGTCAGCTATAGAGAGGGAGGCCTTTGCTGTGGTTTGGGCCCTGAAGAAGTTGAGGCCATACTTGTTTGGAACTCACTGCAAGATTCAGACCGACCATAAGTCCCTCTTATGGCTAAATCAAATGAAGGGTGAAAACCCCAAACTTCTTAGGTGGTCCATTTCCCTACAGGGGATGGACTTTACAGTGGACCACAGACCAGGGACTGACCATGGCAATGCAGATGGTCTCTCCAGGTATTTCCACTTAGAACAGGAAGACTCACCTGGTCATGGTTATTTTAATGTCCCTAAGTTTGGGGGGGGGGTGTTATGTGGGAGAGTAGGGTCTGCAATCCTATGGTCACCCCAGATTTTTGCTTTTTGCTTCACTGGTTTACGACTTTTCCTGGCTGTGGGCCTGCTAATCAGACCCACAGCCTAGCTGTTCTCTCTCTAAATTGACATCCATGTACTTTAGGTGCATTTACCAATTGGTACTGGGCCCCCTTATCAGTCCCTGTACAGTGTAACTTAGGTACCCAGGGCATAGGTGTACCCAGGGCCTACCAGGGGCTGAAGCATGTATTATGCCACCCCTGGCTGGCCATCTAAACAGACACAACTGGCTGGCAAGACAGCTGGGGCAAGGGGGTGTAAACACCCTTTGCTGTAGATATAGTATACCTATATCTAACCCTAAAATGGACACATATACTCCTATCAGTCACTCCTATGGCAGGCCTTATCAATCCTGAAGGCAGAGTGCTTGGAATTATGTGAGATGGTGCTCTGGCATGAGCTGAGCCAGTCTGCAGCTTGCGGAACCAAGTCCTAATAGCTGTTCCATGATAACGCTATACCATATACTCTTAAGTGCATTATAATCCTCGTGGTTGAATGCTAACTTTGGTATAGCATTATCAAAACATGTCGAGTAAGGTGTCATACGAATTGGAATACCACCCCCTCGCCAATTCTGGCGACGGGGGTAGCACTCCACCCTTCTAGAGGGACACGACATGTATGTAACTGTGAACCAAGGTTAAAGTTAACTCGAGCCTTGGCATCACAAAATGGATGCTGCCACCACAGACACAAGTCTGACCTCCTGCTGCTGGGAGTCCTTCCAGCGAGGGAGGCTTGGATAAAGAGTTTCCTGCCTTGGGAGGTGCTAGCACCACCCCAGACAGGATTTTGTGTATTGGGTAGGACCGGCCTGAAAGGAATGAGGCATGCTTGGGGCACACAAGGTGCCCTGTGCATACACCGGTTCAAACCAGTTGCTGGGGCACCCCTGCCCCAGTTCTGGCGTGAAGCCGGACAAAGGATAGGCCACCCCCCTTCCTGGTCCCACCCACGGGAGGGACCTAGTCCTAGTACAGCGCCCTTTTAGGAGGATAAAGGTAGGAGCTGATCCCATTCCAAATTAGATTATCCTGAACAACCTTTACAAGAAGAAACTCTGGACTTCGACGTTCTGCTCCACAGAAGACTGAAGATTCTCCCTTGTGGGCAAGGAGTGTCCACCCTGCAACTGCAGGCACCATCAAGCGTCCAGCGGCTTCATTTTGTCGTCTTCCCTCAAGGATCCAGACTTCAGAGCCCGACGAGACCCAAATTCCCAGACCTCTCCGACCTCAACTCACATCTGCAGCACAGCTGAGATCCGTGGGTGCGAAGAGCACGTGGGACCGGCCATCTTGAAAGAAACTGCGCTTCGCTTCAAGCACGACTCCTGAGGTAAACTCGACCAAGTGCTTTGGGGATTGAATAGTCCCAGCCCCGAGCAGCCCCTGCACTGAAGACCAGCCCTCCAGCATCCACGAGATCTGTGTGGGGCCCTTTTGCTTGGTTGCTGCTCGACGCGTTGTCTGGTCACTTGCCGGCTGGCTAGTGGCCTCCTAGACGACGATCCTCGAAATCTTCACTGCTGGGCTGGTTGCTCCAGACTGGCCCTTTCTCCCTTCCAAAGGAGGAGCCCTCCGGACCCTCATGGTCCACTCCAGACGCCGTTTCCACTCACCGCGTGGGTTGCCTTTGCCAAGGCCTGTTGACTCCAAATCGGGATCAGACACCGCCGACAGCGAGAGCCTGCGTGAGACAGCTCGTGCCTCCATCCTGGTCATCGAAGACACCTCCTGGTCCACGTGGCTGCAGAGACAAGCGTCCACTCTTCACCTGATCACGAGGACAGCATCTGGTTCCCTCCTGGTTCCACTCCGGTCACTGGCTAGTGACTTTGAACACTGTCCCCTCTGCTTTCAGGTCCTCTTCTTCCCCGATCCACCCGTGGATCGCACCGTACATCTTCCACTTGGTCGCCTGCAGCATCTTTCTTCAAGGCTCCATTGACTTCGACGCGGAAACCTGACACACTTTGACACCTATGCACCCGCAGCCCGTGGGTGAGGTAACAAGAGCATTTCGGTGCTCAAGGGTAGTTTAACTCTCCTAGTGTCCAGATTTCCAGTCGTTTTAGTCCTAGATAGTACAGACTGTCCGTACTTACCTTTTTCGTAATTTGTACTGTCCATTGACTTTGTTCCGCATCTCGCATGTGAGTTCACACTCTGCACACGCGTCCCGTGGGCCTCCTATTACTTACCTGAGGTTAGGATAGTGTAGTCCCAGCGAACCTACAGCCTCTGGACAGCTCCATTCCTTCTAACGATTTCCTTATACCATTTACTTAGTATATGGTTTGTCGTGCCCCTAGGGCACCATTGTAATTTTGTGCAACTTATCGTATTTTTTCTAAGAGATTGTCATGTGCTTAGCCCTCTGACCTCATAAAGAGTTCAGAGGTGTTTTGTTATAAATAAATATACTGTTTATTTTCATAACAACCTGTGTGGTGTCCTTTCATCTGGTATTCAAAGGGTTGTATGTGGTAAAACAGCTGGCTTCACATGCCAAAAGAGTTTAGCCTAAGACTGCTTTGTCCATGCTACCATTAGGATAGCTGGTCTATAAGGTTGACTTACAACCAATCACCATAAGGGTTGTTTGGACTGATACAAGGTGATCACTAGAACTAGTGAGCATCATATATCAGGCCAACTTCTCACACTGAGGCGCTGTATCAGGGTGCGGTGGCATACAGTGTCAAAGGCTGCTGAGAGGTCCAGGAGGATGAGGGAAGCTGTTTCCCCGTTGTCGAGCAGCGACCTGATGTCGTCGATCGCAGCGATGAGGGCGGTGTCGGTGCTGTGGTTTGCTCGGAACCCGGACTGCGAGGGGTCGAGGAATCCGTTTGTCTCGAGGAAGGCGGAGAGTTGTTTGTTGACGGTGTTCTCGATGACTTTGGCAGGAAAAGGGAGGAGCGAGATGGGACGGAAGTTCTTGAGGTCCGTGGGGTCCGCGGTGGGTTTCTTCAGGAGGGCGCTGAACTTGGCATGTTTCCAGCTCTCCGGGAAGGTGGCGGATGCAAAGGAGCTGTTGATGATGTCCCGGAGTTGGGGTGCGATGATGGAGTCGGCTTTGTTAAAGATGTGGTGTGGGCATGGGTCGGTAGGGGAGCTGGAGTGGATGGTGTTCATCGTGCGGGTGGTGTCTTCGGTGCTGACCGAGGTCCAGGTGCAGAGGGTGGTGGTTGGGTGCGCTGGTTCGGGGGTTGGGTGCGTGGTCTGTGCGCCGAAGCTGTTGTGTATGTCGGCGATCTTGCGGTGAAAGAACGAGGCGAGTGAGTCGCAGAGGTCTTGCGATCGTGTGAGGTCGTTGTTGCAGGCGCTGGGGTTGGAGAGCTCTTTGACGATGCTGAAGAGTTCCTTGCTGTTGTGGGTGTTGTCGTATAGTCGTTCTTTGAATGTAGTCCTTTTGGTGGTGCGGATCAGCTGGTGGTGTTTGCGGGTGGCGTTCTTGAGGGCTGTCATATTTTCTGTTGTCTGGTAGTGGCGCCAGGCTTTCTCGAGGGTGCGGCAGGTTTTCTTGGAGTTTTTGAGGTCGTTGGTGAACCACGTGGCTTTCTTGCTGCCGGGTCTGCTGGGTGGTTTCTTCAGTGGTGCGAGGTCGTCGGCGCAGTTGGTTAGCCACTGTGTGAGGTTGCGGGCTGCTTCGTTGGGGTCCGTAGTGTTGGTGGAGGGGTTCTGGCTGAGGGAGGTGGTGAGCTGGTCGTCTGTGATCTTGCTCCAGCTTCTGCGGGGAACCTGTTGCGGTTGGTGGTGAGTCGTGGTTCTCCTGAAGTTGAAGTGGACACAGCTGTGATCTGTCCAGTGTAGTCCGGAGGAGTGGCTGAAGGAAATGTGCTTGCTGGAGGAGAAGATGGGGTCAAGCGTGTGGCCGGCATAGTGGGTGGGGGTGTTCACCAGTTGCTTGAGTCGGAGGTTGGCAAGGTTGTCCAACAGGGTGGTGGTGTTGCTGTCCTTGTTGTTCTCCAGGTGGAAGTTGAGGTCCCCTAGGAGGATGTAGTCTGGGGAGGTAAGGGCGTGCGGGCTGATGAAGTCTGCGATGGCTTCGCTGAATTGTGTGCGTGGTCCCGGGGGTCTGTAGACGAGAGTGCCTCTGAGGGTAGTCCTGGGGTCGGTGTGTATCTGGAAGTGAAGGTGGTCAGCGGCGGTGAGGGTGTCGTCGGAGTTGGTAGTGACTCGGATGATGTTTCTGTGGACGATGGCGACGCCCCCTCCGGTTTGGTTGACGCGGTCCCTCCGGGTGATCTTGTAGCCGTCCGGGATGGCTATGGCGATGTCGGGGCCTGAGGAGGCGTCCATCCAGGTTTCTGTGTGAAAGGCGACGTCTGGTGCTGTTGTGTCCAGGACGTTTCCGAGTTCGACGGCGTGCCTGTGGACGGAGCGGGTGTTGAGCAGGATGCACTTGAGGTGATTGTTGCTGGTGCTAGTCTTGGCGGGTGCCGGGCCTGGTCGGAGGCAGGTGAATTTGCAGTCTTGGCAGGTGAAGGGTCTGTGGGTGCGTTTCGGGGTGGCTCGGTAGCAGGCGGGGTTCCGGCCAGCATTGAGTGCGTGGAGGGTGGCGGCATCGTAAGTCCATCGGGTGAGCTGGCATCATCGAGGGCCATGGGTCCTGGCTCTGGGCGCGGTCCAGGCGAGGACGGGCGTAGACGGGCTTGCCTTTGGCCCACCATCGGCGCATAATCGGCACGCCCGCTGCATGTGTTTGCTGCGCATACGCGCGGTCCCCGCCATAATTGGCAAAGTTGGAGGGAGGAGCAGCTGGGAGGCAGGAGCGGGGCGGCGAATAGGAAGGGTGCTGGGTACAGAAAAGAAAAGGGGGCGGGCCGCAGGGGAGCAGCGGCAGGGGAGCGGGGGGGTACACAGAGCGGGAAGACTGTCGCGCTGGGCGGCGAGGAAAATACAAGAACACCAGGTCAAAACAGTCACAGGGCACAAAGGACAATACAATAAAAACAAATTCAAGGCACAATACTCAGCAGCAGGGCGGACTCAGGGCAGCAGCGGGAACAACTCGGGCACACTCACGGGGGGGCTGTGCGGTGCGTGGAGCGACCGGCCCTGTGAACAGGGTCAGAGGTCACACCTCACCACCGCGCGGTCCCAGCCATAAATGGCCAAGTGGGAGGGAGGAGCAGCTGGGAGGCGGGTGCGGGCGGCAAATAGGAAGGGTGCTAGGTACAGAATAGAAAAGGGTGCAGGGCCGCAGGGGAGCAGTGGCGGGGTAGCGGGGGGTGCACAGAGCGGGAAGACGGTCGCGCAGGGCGGCGAGGAAAATACAAGAACACCAGGTCAAAACAGTCACAGGGCACAAAGGACAATACAATAAAAACAAATTCAAGGCACAATACTCAGCAGCAGGGCGGACTCAGGGCAGCAGCTGGAACAACTCTGGCACACTCATGGGGGGGCCATGCGCGGTGCATGGAGCGACCGGCCCTGTGAACAGGGTCAGAGGTCAGAGCTTTCCTTAGTTTCTGGATTTCCAGTACGTTTTTCTTCAGAATTTCTTCACTTGTGTGGGGTTATTCAGTTTGCTATGGCTGATACTCCTAAAAAAGGACTCTGTCGGTCCTGTGCCTCATGTGGTAAGTAGAGACTTCATGCGGATGACCAGCACAAGGACGACAGGGAGGGACGCCTTTTGATCTGGCTACAGAGACTGAAAGATAAAGACCAGGCAGTCTCTTCTGGTGAGAGTGAATGTTCCTTCAGGAGTTCACATTCCTCTCCTAAAAGACCTAGAGTGGCATCCCCAGGTCCATCTTTGGAGCCACCTCAAAAGAAGAAGCATAAAAAGTCTTCAAAGGTTCATTCAAAGGTCTTGCCTGTGAAGGTTTCTCCTCAGGACTCTGCTTCCACCTTCAAGAAACCTTTCACAACTTTGTCAGCTTTGCCTGTGACTGCGTCGACGACTATCATCTCCACTTCTGTGGCGACGTCTACAACTTCCTCGTCGTCGACTGGTAGGTCCATTTCATCGATAATTGAAATTCAGAAATCGTAGTCGAAGTCGTCATTGACGTCTCTTAAATCGCCTTCGACAAGCACTCCCACGTCGACGAAGACTGCGTCATCGACGTTGACGAAAGCACCATCGACATCGATGAAAGCTCCATCGACGTCGAGGTCATGACCTTCAACGAAGTCGTCAACGAGGCCATTGTCGTCGACATAAACGAAGCCATCGACGACGAAGTCACCGTCGACGCGCAACCGTCGACGACGTCATCGTCTACGTCCTCGTCGACGATACCATCTGGATCAGCCGTCGATGGTGGGACGTTGATGGCTGATCCAGATGGTATCGTCGACGAGGACGTAGACGATGACGTCGTCGACGGTTGCGGCGTCGGCGGTGACTTCTTCGTCGATGGCTTCGTTTATGTCGACAACAATGGCCCCGTCGACGGGCTCATCAACGACGACGGTACCTACCTTAAAAAGTGCGTATGTTCACCTTAAAATTACCAAACGCACGCTGACACTGGCTTTCCCGCCTGCGCATCTCCTAGACGAGGATGACTCAGATGATGGCTCTATGTTCAGGATGCTATCAGCCCACCCGAACTGAACGTCAAATACCACAAGAGTTCAGATTATGAGGGACAGGAACAGGAAGAGCAGGTACATTACCATGAAGAATACCAGCCTCCTCCTCAGCCTATGGTTTGTCTGCCAGCGTCTATAGTCACTGACCTTCAGTACTTATTTCTGATTACAAACAGAGGTTCCCATCTTCGCCTACGCCTCCACCTCCACCTCCACCACCTCCAGTGGTTTCTCTGCCTCCTAGGCCCCGACCTTCGCCTCTGATACTTTAGCCTGACTCTGCCACTTCACAGCCTCTGCCATCCTCAGATGATGAAGAGGAGTGTAGGAGAGTGGGGTCTGCAATCCCATGGCCACCCAGATTTTTGCTTTTTGCTTCACTGATTTATTTATTATTTATTATTTATTTAAAACATTTATAAAGCGCGACTGTCACCTGGCAGGTATCCTGGCGCTGATAACTACTCCTGTGGTTTATTGACGGGGGGGAGCTGGAAAAGGCCAGTTAATTTTTGTTATAGGGACAGGGGAAAGAGCCAAGTTTTGATACGTTTCCTGAATGGGAGGAGATGAGGGATATGGCGAATTTCGGCGGGTAGACTGTTCCATAGCTTGGCTGCAGCTACTCTGAACGATCTTCCTCCCATCCTGGCCTTCTTACATCTGGGCACTCTCGCGAGGCAAGCAGTAGTGGACCTAAGTGTTCTGGTGGGGGTATACCAGGAAAATAGACGTTGGAGAGGTCTGGGTCCTGTTCCATGCAGTGCCTTGAAGACCAAACAAAGGGCCTTGAAGGCAATGCGTTGCCTCAAAGGCAGCCAGTGTAACTCGGCCAGTGCGGCAGTGGCCGAGGATCTCCTGGTCCATCCTAGAGCCAGTTTGGCTGCTGCTGACTGGACTCGTTGGAGTCTGTCCAGTAGTGTCGCCGGTGATTCAAGCAGCAGGGCGTTGCAGTAGTCAAGGCGACTTACGACTTTCCCTGGCTGTGGGCCTTCTAATCAGACCCACAGCCTAGCTGTTCTCTCTCTAAATTACAACCATGTACCTTAGGTGCATTTTACCAATTGGTACTGGGCCACCTTATCAGTCCCTGTACGGTATACCTTAGGTATCCTGGGCATAGGTGTACCCAGGGCCTACCAGGGGCTGAAGCATGTATTATGCCACCCCTGGCTGGCCATCCAAACAGACACAACTGGCTGCACGACAGCTGGGGCAAGGTGGTGTAAACACCCTTTGCTTTAGATATAGTATACCTATATCTAACCCTAAAATGGACACATATATTCCTATCAGTCACTCCTATGGCAGGCCTTATCAATCCTGAAGGCAGAGTGCTTGGAATTATGTGAGATGGTGCTCTGGCATGAGCTGAGCCCGTTTGCAGCTTGCGGAACCAAGTCCTCATAGCTGTTCCATGATAACGCTATACCATATACTCTTAAGTGCATTATAATCCTCGCGGTTAAATGCTAACTTTGGTATAACATTATCAAAACATGTCGAGTAAGGTGTCATACGAATTGGAATACTAACCCCTCGCCAATTCTGGCGACGGGGTTAGCATTCCACCCTTCTAGAGGGACACGACATGTATGTGACTGTGAACCCCGGATAAAGTCAGACATAGCCTCAGCTCCACAAAATGGATGCTGCCACCGAGACACAAGTCTGCCCTCCTGCTGCTGGGAGTCCTTCCAGCAAACGGAGGCCTGGACAAAGGGTTTCCTGTCAGGGGCGGTGCTAGCACCGTCCTAGACAGGATTTTGTGTATCCCAGGTAGGCAGGGCTAAAAGGAAGGTGACTGCAAGTGGCACCCCGGTGCTCACTGTGCATAGCCGGGCTCAAACCTGTTCCAGGGGCACCCCAGCCCCTGAGCTGAGGAGAGACCGGACAAAGGAGAGGGGTGTAACCACCCCCCTCCTGGTCCCACCCATAGGGCAGGACCTAGTCGTGGGCCAGCCCCTTTTCTTAGGATAAAGGTAGGAGCAGGCCCCCTTCCCAAATTAGATAATCTTGAATCTTGACTACTTTCCACGAAAGAACTCTTGACTTCTTCTGAAGGCTCTCCCTTGTGGCTAAGGAGTAGCCACCCTGCACCAGCAGGCACCACCGAAGCTCTTTGCGGTTTGCTGCAAGTCCATCCTCCGGATCTAGACTGCCCAGCTCGACGAGAACCGGTCTTCCCGCCATCTCTGACCTCTACCTACATCATCCAGCCCAGCTGACATTCGTGGGTGTGACGAGACCCGTGGGACCGGCCATCTTCAAGACCTGCACGACGCTTCACCAGCACGACTCCCGAGAGACCCTCGAGTAAGTGCACTGGGGTTTGAGAAGCCCTAACCCTGAGCAGCTCCAGCACCGAAGTCCAGCTCCCCAGCATCCACGAGATCTGCGTGGGGCCCTTCTGCTCTTTGCTGCTCACCGCGTTGTCCGGCTACTTGCCTGCTGGCTTGTGGCCCTCCTGACGACGAACTACGAGATTTCCATCGCTGGTCTGGTTGCTCCAGACTGGCCCTTGCTCCCCTCCAACAGAGGAGCACCCCGGACCCTCCTGGTCCACTCCAGACGCCATTTTGAGTCCACCGCGTGGGCTTGACTTTGCCAAGGCTTGTTGCTCCAATCCTGGTTTCAGCAGCGCCGACAGCAGACACCGTCGTGGGACAGCTCGCCCCTCCATCCTGGTCGCCGACAACGCCTCCTGGTCCGAGAGACTGCAGAGCTCAGCGTCACCCACTCACCTGGTCGAGGTGCCCTCATCCGGTGCCATCCTGGTGCCCATCTGATAACTGGCTGGTGATCAAGAACTGAGTCCCCTCTGCTTTCAGGTCATCTTGAACCCCGATCCAGGCTTGGATCCCTTCGAACTTCATCACTGGTCGCCTGCCAGCAACTTCTTCTTTCAGGCTCCATAGACTGTAACGAGGATCTCCGACGTCTTTTGAACCCTATGCAGCCGCAGCCCCTGGGCTAGGTAACTCGAGCATTTCGGTGCTCCCACGTAGGTTCACTATCTAAGTGTCCAGATCCTTTTTTGTTTTCAGTCTACCTAGTCGGATTCGTCCGATAACACTAACTTTACAAAATCTAGCATCCATAGACTTCTTCCCGCATCCCGCGTGAGAGTGCACACTCTGCACCCGATCTCCCTAGGCCTCCTGCTCCTAACCTTAGGGTTCAGTAGTGTAGTCCTAGCGATCCTGAAGCCTCTGGATCTTGTTACTTACCTGCTAGTATTTCGCATTCCACTTTTGTAGTATATGGTTTTTCGTGCCCCTCGGGCATTTGTGTATATTGTGCAACTTAAAGTATTTTCATCAGAGTTTTGTATTGTGCTTAGCTCCCTGACTCATAAAGAGATCAGGGTAGACTTGTTATTAATAAATATCCTATATTTTTATAACAACTTGTGTGGTGTCCTTTCACTTGGTGTTCAAGGGGTATATGTGATGGTAAAACAGCTGGCTTAACACGCCCTCTAGAGTTTAGCCTAAAGACTGCTCTTGTCCACGCTACTAGGATAGCTGGTCTAATAAGGTTGACTTCAACCAATCATCAATAAGGGTTGTTTGGAATGATACAAAGTGATCACTAGAATAGTGAGCACTACATATCAGGCCAACTTCTCACATTGGTGGCAGCGGTGGGATTTGAGCTTGCTGTTGTTTTACCTCGCATGTATCCTAAGAATATCGATTGAAAGATCACATAAGTACCCAGCGCCGGGACGCCCCTTAGCTGGGGCAGCTGTGCGCTTAAGAAATTTTAGTTAACATAACATAACATAACATATAACTTAACTTAGAATACTCTGAGTTCTACTGAACCAGCTGTTGTAGTGTCACAGGGCTTAGCACACCCTGACTACAACTCTTAGCAAGGGATCAGTAGGTAAACCCATAGTGTAGGTAGGTGCATCACTTACACCACACTAGAAGCATGTCTACCCATGGAGAATCTTCAGAGATTCCCCTTGTGGTTGTTGACCCTCCACAGGTCACTTCCAGATATGCAGCCCTTAGCTTCCAGGAGATGAGACAATTGTGTACCTCCAGGAAACTAAAACAGGGTTCTAACCCTACCACTCCTTTTCTGTTAGGTCTCTTAGAGACATATGATGCCAGAAGGGCTACTCAGACAGATGGGAGCATGCCAGCCTTAGAGGGTACCCTTGGTGATCCTGACCTCGCTGAAGCAGTTGATGTAGAAGAGGAGGAGGAAGCTGAGGAGGAATCTGGGGATGAGGCAGACAAAGGTCCTGAGATAGTCAGCAGACTTACTAGGGCCAACTTAGATTTGCTTAGTCAAGGATCTGGGGGACCCCCAGTACTGACCCTAAGCAGGCCTAACCTTGGAGCTAGAAGAGATAGATCTCATTCTAGGGACTCCAATAGATCTCTGCACTCTAATGCCTCTTCTCAGAGGAGAAGGATTTCTCCCCAGAGGAGATTGACTTCCCCTCAGAGAAGAGAACATGAAGCAAGGATGAAACAGGCTAATCTGAGGATTCAGAGGGAAGAACTTGCCCTTGCCAAAGAGAAGCCTGCCTTTGCTAGAGAGCAGCAGATGAGTGGGGCAGTCCCCACTGGTGGCAGCATTATCCCCAAGGATAAAGACAGGAGTTTTGATACTAGACACCTGAGTAAAATAGTGCCCCCCTTTAAACAAGGGGATGACATCCACAAGTGGATGACTGCTTTGAAGAGGGCCTGCACTGTCCAGTGCATCCCCCCAAATCAGTGGGCAGCTATTTTGTGACTCTCCTTTGAAGGCAAAGGTAGAGATAAGCTCCTCACTACTAGAGCTGAGGATGCTAACAATTACCAAGTCTTGAAGAATACACTGATTGATGGGTTTTGCTTAACCACTGAACAGTACAGGTTGCTCTTCAGAGACACCCAGAAAACTCAGTCTCAAGATTGGGCTGACTTTGTAGATTGTGCCACTAAGGCTTTTGAAGGCTGGTTACTGGGAAGTAAAGTTACTGATTTCACAGGATTGTATAACCTAATTATGGGAGAACAAATCTTAAGTAATTGTAAGAATCAGTTATTGCATCAGCACCTTATTGACTCAGATCTGACCTCTCCTCAAGAATTGGGAAAGAAGGCAGACAGATGGGTCAGGACAAGGGTCAAGCAGCAGAACCAGAACCAGGGTGGTGGCCAGAAGAAAGCAGGTCCCAAGGGTAATGAGAATAAGCAAAATGACCAGAAGTCTTCAACAGGGCCCCAACAATCCAAAGAGGGTGGGTCCCAGAATTCCCAGAAGAAGAAGAACAATGGTCAGAAGAAACTATGGTGCCAGTACTGTAAAAGTAATACTCACTGGTTTAGTGAGTGCACCAAGAAAGGCCCAACTCCTACCACTACTGCCCCTAAGGCACCTGCACCCCCTAGTACAGTTAGTAGTGGTAGTAATCCTCCTAAGGTTTTAGTGGGGTTAAACCTGGGAACTGAGGCGGGCTCTGACTTAGTCAGAACACCTACTCAGGCTGTTCTTGTTTGTACTGGGGACATGGATATGACCCCTACACTAAGTCCCAGTACTCTGGGCAAGTACAGGCAGACGCCTTTGATAAATGGAAAAATGGCTCAGGCCTACAGGGACACTTGTGCCAGTGTCACCATGGTGACACCTAACTTTGTGGACCCTGACCAGGTAATACTGGGAGCAGACTACCTGGTGACCAATGCTAGCAATGCCACTACCTCCCATAGTATGGCACTTGTTAACTTCTCCTGGGGAGGGGTAAATGGCCTCAAAAGGGTTGTTGTTAGTTCAGACCTCCCTGTGGACTGTCTTTTGGACAATGATTTGGAATCCTCCTTATGGTCAGATGTGGAGTATAGGACTCATGTGGAAATGTTAGGTTTGTCAGCACATGTCCTTGCTGTGACTAGGTCACAGGCCAAGAAATGCCCAGCTGAACTAGTGCTGGATCCTGGAACAATGGACCAGACACTAACCAAGAGAAAGAGCAGTAGGGGTAAGGTTGACTCTTCCCCCCTGCCTCAGGTGATGGATCAAAGACCCCAGAAGGAACTGTCCTAGAAGAGCTTGAGCCTGAACAGGTTGAGTTTCTTGGGACAGGGGGCCCTTCCAGGGCAGACTTGAGGCAGGCACAGTTAGACTGTTCCTCTCTTGAACCCCTCAGACAGCAGGCTGCTGCTGAGGCTGCAGGGAATGCCACAGGTGCCCATAAAGTATACTGGGACGATGGACTCCTTTACTCTGAGGCAAGAGACCCCAAGCCTGGTGCTACCAGGAGGCTGGTCATCCCCTTGACTCTGAGAGGTTTCCTTCTCACCTTGGCCCATGAAATTCCCCTTGCAGGTCACTTAGGCCAGAACAAGACTTGGGACAGGCTTGCCCCACACTTTCACTGGCCTCATATGTCTGAGGACACTAAGGACTTTTGTCGTTCACGTGTCACCTGCCAAGCCAGTGGCAAATCAGGTGGCACCACAAAGGCCCCCCTTATACCACTACCTGTGGTGGGGGTTCCCTTTGAGAGAGTGGGGATTGACATTGTTGGACCAATGGACCCCCCACCAGCATCTGGGCACAGATTTATACTGGTGGTAGTGGATCATGCCACCAGGTATCCAGAAGCTATTCCCCTTAGAACCACTACAGCTCCTGTTGCGGCAAGGGCCCTGGTTGGAGTTTTCTCCAGAGTGGGGTTCCCTAAGGAGGTGATCTCTGACAGAGGTGCAAACTTCATGTTAGGATACTTGACTGCTATGTGGAAGGAATGTGGTGTCAATTACAAATTCACCACACCCTATCACCCACAATGCAATGGGCTTGTTGAAAGATTCAACAAGACCCTCAAAGGGATGATAAAAGGGTTACCTGAAAAGCTTAGGCGAAGATGGGACATCCTTTTACCCTGCCTTCTGTTTGCTTACAGAGAGGTCCCACAGAAGGGGTTTGGCTACAGCCCTTTTGAGCTTTTGTTTGGACATCCTGTAAGAGGACCCCTATGTCTGGTGAAGGAAGGATGGGAGTTACCTCTCAAAAAGCCTAAACTGGACATAGTGGACCATGTACTTGGTCTCCGCTCCAGGATGGCAGAGTACATGGAGAAATATAGGGGGGTGGGATGCACACCATAATTCTCATACTTTCCGCCGTTTAGTCCATTGTAATCCTTAATAATCCATTTTGCGTGCAACTTGGTTTAGTGTCATGCCCAAATGACACAATTTAGACAACAACCACAATACAGGAAGACCTTTCTCCCCAAACCGATGCACAGCATAATTTTGCCGTTGTAGGCATATTCCTCTTTACTTATTCTTTGTCTTCTCAGTAGCTTTTAATTTTAATTTTCGTTTGCTTGTTATCTTTGTCTGTTTCTACAGTTTTAAGTCCACACGTGGAAGTACGCGCTTTACCAGGTTTCTAATGTCCCCAAAGTGCCCATCCAGGCCTCAAACAGGAACACGACTGAAGCGTTTGTTCATAAAAAGCAGCTTTTATTCGCATTACAACCCAATGCATTTCAGGCTTGAATAGCCCTTCGTCAGGGGTCACTAAAAAAATCACAGATAAAGCCGTAGTCAGTGCATATCAATATCAGAAGGCATTACAAATTAATATACCGAAAAAATGATATCGCCACCAAATTTCATTGAATCTCGTGCCTTTCACATGACTGGCAGTTATTGCGTTTGTCACACCATGTTAACATTCTCTGTTTTGCGTCAAACAAGTACCCACATTATGCCTCGGTAAAAGTTCCTCATGTTCTCACTTCAGTATTAACCCTCTAGTTGGCTACCCTTTAAGTTAATCTATCATCCCTATTCCCGAACCTTCCAAACTGTGCTCTTTATCCTTCATTATTTAAGCATTATTTCGTACCTGCGCTGACACGCTGCTGCTCCTCGAGCGTCCTTTGAATCTCTAAAAAAAGTGTTTGGAAATCCCTCTCCCCACCATCCATTATACCGATGTCCTCTGTTACTCCGCCCCGCTCAACCCACACCTGCCTTGAGTTGCGCTGAAGGCGTTCGAACATAAAAAATGAAACTCATATTCCCATAATGCATTGCAAAGTGTTTGGGCTCATCATTTGAAAAACTGAATATGTTAAAATCATACATTCTTGTGACTTGATGTAGTTATACTACGCTATGTTAATACAAAAAGTGTGAACCTAATTAAGCATTAAACCCCGTTTCTTTTATGAACGTTGATGTTAACACCATCCTGTGAACTTATACTGCAATGTCATTCTTTTCCGTGTTACCATTTACTCAAGCAGGTGCTATCCCCATTGGGCTCATTCAAAAGAGAAATATAGGGGGGTGGGATGCACACCATAATTCTCATACTTTCCGCCGTTTAGTCCATTGTAATCCTTAATAATCCATTTTGCGTGCAACTTGGTTTAGTGTCATGCCCAAATGACACAATTTAGACAACAACCACAATACAGGAAGACCTTTCTCCCCAAACCGATGCACAGCATAATTTTGCCGTTGTAGGCATATTCCTCTTTACTTATTCTTTGTCTTCTCAGTAGCTTTTAATTTTAATTTTCGTTTGCTTGTTATCTTTGTCTGTTTCTACAGTTTTAAGTCCACACGTGGAAGTACGCGCTTTACCAGGTTTCTAATGTCCCCAAAGTGCCCATCCAGGCCTCAAACAGGAACACGACTGAAGCGTTTGTTCATAAAAAGCAGCTTTTATTCGCATTACAACCCAATGCATCTCAGGCTTGAATAGCCCTTTGTCAGGGGTCACTAAAAAAATCACAGATAAAGCCGTAGTCAGTGCATATCAATATCAGAAGGCATTACAAATTAATATACCGAAAAAATGATATCGCCACCAAATTTCATTGAATCTCGTGCCTTTCACATGACTGGCAGTTATTGCGTTTGTCACACCATGTTAACATTCTCTGTTTTGCGTCAAACAAGTACCCACATTATGCCTCGGTAAAAGTTCCTCATGTTCTCACTTCAGTATTAACCCTCTAGTTGTCTACCCTTTAAGTTAATCTATCATCCCTATTCCCGAACCTTCCAAACTGTGCTCTTTATCCTTCATTATTTAAGCATTATTTCGTACCTGCGCTGACACGCTGCTGCTCCTCGAGCGTCCTTTGAATCTCTAAAAAAAGTGTTTGGAAATCCCTCTCCCCACCATCCATTATACCGGATGTCCTCTGTTACTCCGCCCCGCTCAACCCACACCTGCCTTGAGTTGCGCTGAAGGCGTTCGAACATAAAAAATGAAACTCATATTCCCATAATGCATTGCAAAGTGTTTGGGCTCATCATTTGAAAAACTGAATATGTTAAAATCATACATTCTTGTGACTTGATGTAGTTATACTACGCTATGTTAATACAAAAAGTGTGAACCTAATTAAGCATTAAACCCCGTTTCTTTTATGAACGTTGATGTTAACACCATCCTGTGAACTTATACTGCAATGTCATTCTTTTCCGTGTTACCATTTACTCAAGCAGGTGCTATCCCCATTGGGCTCATTCAAAAGAGAAATATAGGGGGGTGGGATGCACACCATAATTCTCATACTTTCCGCCGTTTAGTCCATTGTAATTCTTAATAATCCATTTTGCGTGCAACTTGGTTTAGTGTCATGCCCAAATGACACAATTTAGACAACAACCACAATACAGGAAGACCTTTCTCCTCAAACCGATGCACAGCATAATTTTGCCGTTGTAGGCATATTCCTCTTTACTTATTCTTTGTCTTCTCAGTAGCTTTTAATTTTAATTTTCGTTTGCTTGTTATCTTTGTCTGTTTCTACAGTTTTAAGTCCACACGTGGAAGTACGCGCTTTACCAGGTTTCTAATGTCCCCAAAGTGCCCATCCAGGCCTCAAACAGGAACACGACTGAAGCGTTTGTTCATAAAAAGCAGCTTTTATTCGCATTACAACCCAATGCATTTCAGGCTTGAATAGCCCTTCGTCAGGGGTCACTAAAAAAATCACAGATAAAGCCGTAGTCAGTGCATATCAATATCAGAAGGCATTACAAATTAATATACCGAAAAAATGATATCGCCACCAAATTTCATTGAATCTCGTGCCTTTCACATGACTGGCAGTTATTGCGTTTGTCACACCATGTTAACATTCTCTGTTTTGCGTCAAACAAGTACCCACATTATGCCTCGGTAAAAGTTCCTCATGTTCTCACTTCAGTATTAACCCTCTAGTTGGCTACCCTTTAAGTTAATCTATCATCCCTATTCCCGAACCTTCCAAACTGTGCTCTTTATCCTTCATTATTTAAGCATTATTTCGTACCTGCGCTGACACGCTGCTGCTCCTCGAGCGTCCTTTGAATCTCTAAAAAAAGTGTTTGGAAATCCCTCTCCCCACCATCCATTATACCGATGTCCTCTGTTACTCCGCCCCGCTCAACCCACACCTGCCTTGAGTTGCGCTGAAGGCGTTCGAACATAAAAAATGAAACTCATATTCCCATAATGCATTGCAAAGTGTTTGGGCTCATCATTTGAAAAACTGAATATGTTAAAATCATACATTCTTGTGACTTGATGTAGTTATACTACGCTATGTTAATACAAAAAGTGTGAACCTAATTAAGCATTAAACCCCGTTTCTTTTATGAACGTTGATGTTAACACCATCCTGTGAACTTATACTGCAATGTCATTCTTTTCCGTGTTACCATTTACTCAAGCAGGTGCTATCCCCATTGGGCTCATTCAAAAGAGAAATATAGGGGGGTGGGATGCACACCATAATTCTCATACTTTCCGCCGTTTAGTCCATTGTAATCCTTAATAATCCATTTTGCGTGCAACTTGGTTTAGTGTCATGCCCAAATGACACAATTTAGACAACAACCACAATACAGGAAGACCTTTCTCCCCAAACCGATGCACAGCATAATTTTGCCGTTGTAGGCATATTCCTCTTTACTTATTCTTTGTCTTCTCAGTAGCTTTTAATTTTAATTTTCGTTTGCTTGTTATCTTTGTCTGTTTCTACAGTTTTAAGTCCACACGTGGAAGTACGCGCTTTACCAGGTTTCTAATGTCCCCAAAGTGCCCATCCAGGCCTCAAACAGGAACACGACTGAAGCGTTTGTTCATAAAAAGCAGCTTTTATTCGCATTACAACCCAATGCATTTCAGGCTTGAATAGCCCTTTGTCAGGGGTCACTAAAAAAATCACAGATAAAGCCGTAGTCAGTGCATATCAATATCAGAAGGCATTACAAATTAATATACCGAAAAAATTATATCGCCACCAAATTTCATTGAATCTCGTGCCTTTCACATGACTGGCAGTTATTGCGTTTGTCACACCATGTTAACATTCTCTGTTTTGCGTCAAACAAGTACCCACATTATGCCTCGGTAAAAGTTCCTCATGTTCTCACTTCAGTATTAACCCTCTAGTTGTCTACCCTTTAAGTTAATCTATCATCCCTATTCCCGAACCTTCCAAACTGTGCTCTTTATCCTTCATTATTTAAGCATTATTTCGTACCTGCGCTGACACGCTGCTGCTCCTCGAGCGTCCTTTGAATCTCTAAAAAAAGTGTTTGGAAATCCCTCTCCCCACCATCCATTATACCGGATGTCCTCTGTTACTCCGCCCCGCTCAACCCACACCTGCCTTGAGTTGCGCTGAAGGCGTTCGAACATAAAAAATGAAACTCATATTCCCATAATGCATTGCAAAGTGTTTGGGCTCATCATTTGAAAAACTGAATATGTTAAAATCATACATTCTTGTGACTTGATGTAGTTATACTACGCTATGTTAATACAAAAAGTGTGAACCTAATTAAGCATTAAACCCCGTTTCTTTTATGAACGTTGATGTTAACACCATCCTGTGAACTTATACTGCAATGTCATTCTTTTCCGTGTTACCATTTACTCAAGCAGGTGCTATCCCCATTGGGCTCATTCAAAAGAGAAATATAGGGGGGTGGGATGCACACCATAATTCTCATACTTTCCGCCGTTTAGTCCATTGTAATTCTTAATAATCCATTTTGCGTGCAACTTGGTTTAGTGTCATGCCCAAATGACACAATTTAGACAACAACCACAATACAGGAAGACCTTTCTCCCCAAACCGATGCACAGCATAATTTTGCCGTTGTAGGCATATTCCTCTTTACTTATTCTTTGTCTTCTCAGTAGCTTTTAATTTTAATTTTCGTTTGCTTGTTATCTTTGTCTGTTTCTACAGTTTTAAGTCCACACGTGGAAGTACGCGCTTTACCAGGTTTCTAATGTCCCCAAAGTGCCCATCCAGGCCTCAAACAGGAACACGACTGAAGCGTTTGTTCATAAAAAGCAGCTTTTATTCGCATTACAACCCAATGCATTTCAGGCTTGAATAGCCCTTCGTCAGGGGTCACTAAAAAAATCACAGATAAAGCCGTAGTCAGTGCATATCAATATCAGAAGGCATTACAAATTAATATACCGAAAAAATGATATCGCCACCAAATTTCATTGAATCTCGTGCCTTTCACATGACTGGCAGTTATTGCGTTTGTCACACCATGTTAACATTCTCTGTTTTGCGTCAAACAAGTACCCACATTATGCCTCGGTAAAAGTTCCTCCAGGATGGCAGAGTACATGGAGAAGGCATCTAAAAACCTTGAGGCTAGCCAGGAACTTCAAAAAGCTTGGCATGACCAAAAGGCTGTCCTAACTGTATACCATGCAGGACAGAAGGTGTGGGTGTTGGAGCCAGTGGCCCCAGCAGCTCTCCAAGACAAATGGTATGGACCCCACATCATTATTGAGCAAAAGGGAGAAGTCACCTACTTGGTGGACATGGGAACTCCCAGGAGCCCTCACAGAATACTTCATGTGAATAGGCTCAAAGCATTTGTCGACAGGAAGGACATGGCCACAGATGAGGGACAGGAGGAAGAGAGTGACCCTCTCCCAGACCTGCTCACTCAGAACCCTGATGATGGGTCAGTAGATGGTGTAGT
Organism: Lissotriton helveticus; assembly: GCF_964261635.1. Taxonomy (NCBI): domain Eukaryota; kingdom Metazoa; phylum Chordata; class Amphibia; order Caudata; family Salamandridae; genus Lissotriton; species Lissotriton helveticus. The sequence goes on from NC_136062.1 coordinate 275,223,919, forward strand.
CTTTTCGGACAGCCTCTCTGAACATCAGCAAAAGGATTGTAGGCAAGTCCTTCAATCCTTCAGACAAATGTTTTCTCTGACCCCCAGTCAGACAAACTGGTGCACACATGAGGTGGACACTGGAGACAGTCTGCCTATAAAGAGTAAAATCTACAGGCAACCTGACCACGTCAGGGACTGCATAAAAACTGAAGTACAAAAGATGTTGGAATTGGGAGTCATTGAACCCTCAGAGAGCCCTTGGGCTAGTCCTGTAGTTCTAGTGCCTAAACCTCACACCCAGGATGGTAAGAGAGAGATGAGGTTTTGCGTAGACTACAGGGGTCTCAATGCTGTCACTAAGACAGATGCCCATCCAATACCCAGGGCAGATGAACTGATAGACAAGTTGGCTTCTGCAACTTTCTTAAGTACATTTGACCTGACAGCTGGTTATTGGCAAATCAGGTTAGCTGAGGATGCCAAAGCCAAGACAGCATTTTCTACCCCAGGAGGTCATTACCAATTTGTGGTGATGCCCTTTGGTTTGAAAAATGCCCCTGCCACTTTTCAAAGGTTGGTAAACCAAGTTCTCACTGGGTTGGATGACTTCTGTGCAGCATATCCTGATGATATTGCTGTCTTTAGCTCCACCTGGGAGGATCACCTGATCCACCTGAGGAAAGTTTTAGAGGCCCTGCAAAAGGCAGGCCTCACTATCAAGGCTACTAAGTGCCAGATAGGGCAGAGTCAAGTTGTATACTTGGGCCACCTTGTAGGTGGAGGCCACGTTCAACCTTTGGAGAGCAAGATACAGGCCATAAAGGACTGGGCTCCTCCAACCACCCAGACACAGGTCAGAGCTTTCTTGGGCCTGTCTGGTTATTACAGGAAATTTGTCAGAAATTATGGGTCCATTGTGACACCACTTAATGACCTGACAAGTAAGAAAATGCCAAAGAAAGTTCAGTGGACAGTTAGCTGTCAGAAGGCATTCGAGGACCTAAAGCAGGCCATGTGCACTGCACCTATTCTCAAGAGTCCAGACTACTCCAAAATCTTCATTGTCCAATCAGATGCTTCTGAGTTGGGTGTGGGAGCTGTTCTATCTCAGCTGAATATTGATGGTCATGACCAGCCCATTGCTTTTATAAGCAGAAGGTTGACCCCTAGAGAGAAACGTTGGTCAGCTATTGAGAGGGAGGCCTTTGCTGTGGTTTGGGCCCTGAAGAAGCTGAGGCCATACTTGTTTGGTACTCACTTCAAAATTCAGACCGACCATAAGCCCCTCTTATGGCTAAATCAAATGAAGGGCGAAAACCCCAAACTTCTTAGGTGGTCCATTTCCCTACAGGGGATGGACTTTACAGTGGAGCACCGCCCAGGGACTGACCATGGTAATGCAGATGGTCTCTCCAGGTACTTTCACTTAGAGCAAGAAGACTCACCTGGTCAAGGTTAGTTTAATGTACCTAAGTTTGGGGGGGGGTTGTGTAGGAGAGTGGGGTCTGCAATCCCATGGCCACCCCAGACTTTTGCTTTTTGCTTCACTGATTTACGACTTTCCCTGGCTGTGGGCCTGCTAATCAGACCCACAGCCTAGCTGTTCTCTCTCTAAATTACAACCATGTACCTTAGGTGCATTTTACTAATTGGTACTGGGCCACCTTATCAGTCCCTGTACGGTATACCTTAGGTATCCAGGGCATAGGTGTACCCAGGGCCTACCAGGGGCTGAAGCATGTATTATGCCACCCCTGGCTGGCCATCCAAACAGACACATCTGGCTGCACGACAGCTGGGGAAGGTGGTGTAAACACCCTTTGCTTTAGATATGGTATACCTATATCTAACCCTAAAATGGACACATATATTCCTATCAGTCACTCCTATGGCAGGCCTTATCAATCCTGAAGGCAGAGTGCTTGGAATTATGTGAGATGGTGCTCTGGCATGAGCTGAACCCGTTTGCAGCTTGCGGAACCAAGTCCTAATAGCTGTTCCATGATAACGCTATACCATATACTCTTAAGTGCATTATAATCCTCGCGGTTAAATGCTAACTTTGGTATGACATTATCAAAACATGTCGAGTAAGGTGTCATACGAATTGGAATACTAACCCCTCGCCAATTCTGGCGACAGGGTTAGCATTCCACCCTTCTAGAGGGACACGACATGTATGTGACTGTGAACCCCGGTTAAAGTCAGACATAGCCTCAGCTCTACAAAATGCTCCTCATGCTGCCACCGAGACACAAGTCTGCCCTCCTGCTGCTGGGAGTCCTTCCAGCAAACGGAGGCCTGGACAAAGGGTTTCCTGCCAGGGGCGGTGCTAGCACCGTCCCAGACAGGATTTTGTGTATCCCAGGTAGGCAGGGCTGAAAGGAAGGTGACTGCAAGTGGCACCCCGGTGCTCACTGTGCATAGCCCGGCTCAAACCAGTTCCAGGGGCACCCCAGCCCCTGAGCTGAGGAGAGACCGGACAAAGTAGAGGGGTGTAACCACCCCCCTCCTGGTCCCACCCATAGGGCAGGACCTAGTCGTGGGCCAGCCCCTTTTCTTAGGATAAAAGTAGGAGCAGGCCCCCTTCCCAAATTAGATAATCTTGAATCTTGACTACTTTCCACGAAAGAACTCTTGACTTCTTCTGAAGACTCTCCCTTGTGGCTAAGGAGTAGCCACCCTGCACCAGCAGGCACCACCGAAGCTCTTTGCGGTTTGCTGCAAGTCCATCCTCCGGATCAAGACTGCCCAGCTCGACGAGAACCGGTCTTCCCGCCATCTCTGACCTCTACCTACATCATCCAGCCCAGCTGACATTCGTGGGTGTGACGAGACCCGTGGGACCGGCCATCTTCAAGACCTGCACGACGCTTCACCAGCACGACTCCCGAGAGACCCTCGAGTAAGTGCACTGGGGTTTGAGAAGCCCTAACCCTGAGCAGCTCCAGCACCGAAGTCCAGCTCCCCAGCATCCACGAGATCTGCGTGGGGCCCTTCTGCTCTTTGCTGCTCACCGCGTTGTCCGGCTACTTGCCTGCTGGCTTGTGAATGTGGAAAAGTAAATTTTGCCATGTTCTGTGTCCCTACGTGTCATCCATCATATGTTATCTGTGCATGATTAATATGCATATGTTATTCCCCATGTTCGATTAAAGACGCAATTATAGTTGTGTCCACCTTTAGTATGTCAGTTTCCAGTTCTTGTGAATACTACGAATATCAGGCCTATGTAAAGCTACGTTGCCACGTTTCTCAGTGTGCACGTTATTCCATTGTAAAATCTCCGTTTCTAGGCCTCAAAAGGGCCTGGACACCAGATTCAGCTCCTGTCCCCTGAAGCCTCGCTGAGGAGCGATACAGCCCCCGCCTGTATCCTCGACCCTTCACTTACTTCCTGCCTCGCAGTGCCCGGTTCAGCCTGGCTCTGCCTCTGAGTCTGCCAAGAGTATGTTATGATTCGAGTTATCAGTACAGCCCTCCTTCTCTGCATTCCTAAAGCTACTGAATCGCATCAATAGTTTCCGTCATTGTCTAGCCTCTACGTCTCCATGTAAGAGAAATACTGCATTTAATGATCATTTAATATTCTTCATCACGCACTACATGTAGAATAATGCATGCTCCAGTCTTAGAGTCTGTTCGCCTTTACCCCGATAACATTTGGATTCTATCAACATGTTCTCTAAACATCAGATACTAGATACTGCTTAGGTACATGTCGCCCTGACTCTCCAGACTTCAGTCTCTGCTCCTAGCACAGAGTTCATAGCCCCCAGCTTCTCCTAGTAACACGTCATTGCCAGTTTGCGCGCACCATCAGGTTAGAGGTCCCGGCTCCTTAGGTAGCCCCCTCCATGGTTTCCACCCCATTCATGACATATTCTGTTACGTTTGCATCACATGTCTATGTATACGCCCTGTTACACCTCTTTTCACCCTTATCTTTCGCGACTGCTACGCGTCACGCCTATTGCTCCACCCACTGCTACGCCTATTGCGATGTAATGCTATGTGTTTGCGTTATGTATATATGCTCATGTACTGTTATTAAAAAGTTATCCTTCCGCCGATTCCGATCCTGACCCCGGCAGCGCTGCCAGGGCTTGCCATCCTATTCCTGTGCAGGTTGTCCTGTCCCTGTCTTTATGCTGTATTAAACCTGCAAAACTCCTACTACCTCGAATCTTGACTCTTATTTATTGAGCTATCTGTTATTCATTTATGCATTCAAAAAGAGAGGTATTATTTATTTATTTACCACATAATGGCGCCCGAATAGGGACTTGCCCTTTCCCCACGCGTCGGTGAAGCCACGCCGACCCCCTGACCCTCTGCAGTCGTGACGGAACTCTTCTGCGCACCGGCAGATATTTCTGCTTCAAGTATCCCTCAGGCCCACGGAGGAGACGGAGGAGGCGGTCCAGCATCCAGACGAGACGGTGGAGGAACGCGGTGAGTCCCGACCAGAGCCCAAGCCGAGAGTCCAAGGTCCGAGGTATCCGGAGGCCCACCCGTAACAGAAGTCCGAAGTTCGTCCGTCCGGCGTCCAAGCAGTCCCGTCCAGTCTGAGGCCTTCCGTTCTTACTGCCCGGTGAGTACCATTACTGGGGTAGTATCTAGACAGGGTCAATTTAATTGACTCTGGTCCGTGGGTTGGTGGTACACAAGCCCACAAACGAAGTGTCCACTCCGGTGGATACGGGTCCTGACGTGTCTCTGTATGAGACCGGTAAGTTTCGTACTGTTTCAGCAGTGCATCTAGTTTCTGTTCTAGTCAGTTCTGTTCTCGAGAAAATTCATGTATTCTGTTTTCCGTATTCCAGGTAGTATTCTGTTCGAACTGTTATTCTGAATGTTCTTCATGTATCTTGATGTCGTGGTATGAGTGTGAAGTAGTTATCGTGTTTATTGTGTATCGTATTGTGTCCAGATTATAGTTCAGTCATGCCGCTCTTTTCAAAACTGCGTCAGTTGAGAACTAGAAAAGGTCTGCTAGAAGCAGCAGTTCCTGTCCCGCCTAGGGACAGTCCAGGTCATTTTATGTATCAGAAGCATGGCATAAGCGCCATATTGTATCTAGATTTATGGGTCGAGTATACCAAACAGTTAGAGGAAAAGTATAGATGGCCTGTGTCAGGCACATGGGATGCCGAGTGCATCATGAGAGTAGAAGAAGCATTATGGAAAAAGAAAGCCAGACAGTCACAGAAAGATGCCATCGAGTTATGGCGCAAAGAATCTCATAAAAGAACCGAAAAAGAAATCAGAAAGTCAGAATTAAGTAGAGAATCCTTGGAACGAGCCCAAGAAAGGGAATTAATCGAGATTGGTGAACGAGTTAAAACCGAACAGTCAGACAGACAGAGGCATGCTCTTATTAAGGGTATGTATCCTCTTCTTGCCGAGGGCCTGCCAAAAGCGACCCCGGAGGCATCCAGTAACTTTCCGCCACCATTAGTTCCGACCAAGCTACGTCACAAACAGACCGCAGCTGATATTTTCATTTCGTCCTATTTGGACGACACAGTCCCAGAATATGCAAATCCTGTTCGCGCTCCGCCAGTCCCTGTAAATCAGGCACTCCCCGTTTCTCCAGACACCGGGGTACCCCTTGCAGTACCTGCTACGGTCCCCCAGGTCCAGCCCGCCACACAAGTTCAGTCCGCATTTCAATTTCCCGCCACTCTAGTACGAAGAGTATCAGTTGACGACTCTAGTTTAGGGGCCGCAGGAGGAGGCCCTCCTCAGACCCCGCCGCCACACAAGCGTTTAACGTTAGTCGAATTACATGCACAAGCGTCACAGCGTACGCCCAGATATCAGTCTGTAGCAGAGATAAGAAAAGCCCTTAATGAATGCGGCTATGATCCAGTCCCAGGCGAGGATAATATGGTTTTATATTCATTACGTGTAAGAAAGGTGGCCGAGTATCTAGTCACCCTACCGAATATGAAAGAAGATCTAGACAGAATATATCGTTTCATCCGTACAGGGGATGATCCAGAAAGCATTGGCGAAGTCATGTCTCAAAGGAAAGCCGAGATCCAGCTCATGATACTAAAGTTTTTGATTAATTGTTTAATAAGAGAACAAGATTACCCGTCCAAAGATCAAGCCGAAATGAGAACCCTGACAAAGTGGAGTGATAATATAGCCGAGGGTAAGCACAGGACCATCAGTGCTATGGAAAGTATGTACAAGAAAATCCGTAAAGAAATAATAAAGTTACACGAACAGCGTAAAGCAGCACAAGTAAGCGAGAAAGAAAGTAACTCTGATACTGAAGAGGTAGACGACGAGAATCCCGCCAGAATAGCGTATGTAGGAAAATCTAGATTTCCAGATCGCCATTTACGCCTAGAACACAAGTCAACTTTCCATCATCCAGCACCAGAACAAGGTTCTCTAGAACAAGTGTTTCAAGCTACCGATCACATTCTGAAATCACGAATCGGTTACAGTGAGTTAAGTACTATGCATGAACAAGAACTAGCCCGATCAGCAGTCCGATGGACTACTGATTCTACCACTTTTCCAGACGAAATAGTGGCACAAATGTTTCTGAAAATGCCCCCAGCCGAGCAACGACTGGCGGGTATGTATATGATTCAGCACCTCATTACATTGTATGAGGGTCAGCACTCTGATCCAGGCCCGTTACATGATATCCTGAACGAGTTACTCCAGTATAGATGGAAAGGTTTAGGTACCGATTTAATTAGTGTCATTCTAGAACAGCGTCACAAATATAGAACGTTTTTGAACCCGCATTTTGTTCATGTCTCACCCCCAGAAAGTAAACCATTTTACATAGAGAGACAGAATCCGTTACGAGAAGTCCACCCAGTTAGAGGAACGGGTGGCGAACTAGAACGAGTGTTTGTTTACACCCCGATCACAAAGATGGAACTCTTAGAGATGAAAAAATTAATCCCCTGTCATGATAAAGATCCAGCAGGGTTCCATCGAGAATTAAAAGACATGCTCCGTATGGGAGAATACACGTATCCAGATATAATTAAAATGTTAAAGGTTCTGCTGCCCGCAGGGGTGTATGAAAAGCTCAAGGAAAAAGAATGGGAGGTGGGAGAGAAAAAGATCGATTGGGCAGTTCTAGAAGCTGAAGATAAGGCACGAGTACCAGGTACCGGTCTTGGAGCGAAATGTAAAGAATTACCTGAATTATTGATTCAAGTTTTACCCAGATTGTTAACAACGAAAAAGGAAGACTGGGATGCAATCTCAGCCTGTAAACAGAAACAAGACGAAGACATTAGTGATTTTTATTCTAGATTTGAGAAATGTTTTAGCATCAACAGTGGCCTCAAGACAAGTAGTGAGTCATACCCTCACCTTTTTGTTACTAAATTAGTCGAGAATTCAAGTCCACAAATTAAGAATCGAGTTTTGAAAGTCGAAAGTACCTGGCAAGCTAATACCCCGTCCCAGATGTTACAGATGCTCCAATACCACCAGAATAGAATCAGAGAAGAGCAAGAACACGAGAGAAAACGTATGAAAGACACGAAAATGAAAGTACTAGTTGCACAATCTGTTCCTCAAGACAGTCAGAAGAGGGGTCCGAATCAAGCCAGTCATCCTGCAGCTCCCGTTAAAGGGAACTGCAATTATTGTAAACAGCCAGGTCATTTTATAAACGAGTGTGCAGTTCTGAAACACAACATAGCTACTGGTAAGACTAAAGAAAGACCACGTCCGCCTAGACAAGAACAAGTTTCACAGACTCCTCAGCCACAGAATGCACCACAGACAGTTACAGCACCGCAGCCCATCGCTGCAACACAGCACGTTACACAGCAGATGTACCAGTATGCACAGTCTGAGTATCCAGAGTATCAGCCATATTCATGAAACAGCCTAGAGAGGGAGGTAGGCTTGCCTCTCATCGAGATACCTGTAGATCAAGAAGGTCCCTATGTTCACAGTCAAGTATTAGGGAAAGACAGAAAGTTTTTGATTGATACAGGGGCAAGTAGGACCACAATTAGCCACGCCGAAGTTCCAGGGGCTCCGCTCTCAGGCTCAAGAAATGTTTCCCTTGGATTTTCAGGAAAACCCATTGTAAATGAAATATCAAAGCCAGTTACTCTAGAAGTAGGTCCATTGTCCCGTACTACTGATCTGTTACTTACTAAGTCATGTCCAGAGAATCTATTAGGTATTAAAACACTGAAAGAGTTAGGTGCAGTTATATGCTGTTCCCCAGAGGGAATACGATTGTTCCTGCGTGACTTTAAGGGTCACTATGTATTACGAGATTTTGATCCCAGATTGTCCAATGTTCCGCAGCATCTATGGGCGCAAGGTCCAACTGATGTTGGTTATATGCAAATCACACCCCCATCGTGTGACTCTCAAGCCAGGTGTAGTGTTACCACGAATCAGACAGTATAGATTGCCACCGGAGGCTGTAGCAGCCTTATCCAAAATTATTGACGAGCTCATCGCTCAAGGAGTGGTTGTAGAAACTGACTCCAATGTATGCAATTCTCCGATCATTCCAGTCATGAAACGTACTGATCCAAATGCACCCCCAGTATATCGATTAGTGATTGACCTACGAGAGCTTAATAAATGTATTATTCCCCAGTACCCAGTTGTCCCAGATATCTCTTCCCTATTGACAGCCATTGATTCAGAAGCCTCATTTTTTACAGTCATAGACCTCAAGAATGCATTTTTTAGTGTCCCCATTCATCCAGACAGCCAGTTCCTTTTCGGATTTTGTTTAAATGGAAGGAGCTATATGTTCACACGAGCTCCTCAAGGTTTCACAGAAAGTCCTAGTATTTACAGTCAAGCACTTAAGAGACAACTAGACAACATTCACATGCCAACTGACACTGCCCTGCTCCAGTATGTCGATGATCTACTGGTCACAGCCCGTTCTGAACGTGCTTGCGAGCGAGCATCCCTCACAGTTCTGTATTTCCTAGCCGAGATGGGGCACAAGGTGTCCCCTTCGAAGCTTCAATTCTGTGTCCAGCAAGTGGTCTACTTAGGACACTTACTGTCCAAGAGGGGTAGGCAGTTGACACCTGACCGTATCCAGTTAATAGCGAGTCTTCCTCAGCCCAAGACCCAGAAGGAGGTACGTGCTTTTATCGGCCTCACTTCTTACTGCCGACAATGGATTCCTCAGTATGAATTTCTAGCCAAGCCACTGATACAGTTAACGACACAGGAGACAGCCGTATCGACTGTCCTCCCTTGGACATCTGAACATACACTCAGTTTCAATGAGTTAAAGAAAGCCCTATGTCAAGCTCCAGTTCTAGCTACACCAAACTACAGTAAGCCTTTTACACTTTTCGTCACAGAACGCGAAGGTACAGCATTATTTTTCGAGCACATTAGATCCTGTAGCCCAGGCTCTCCCTGCGTGCCTCAAGTCAGTTGCAGCCACAGCACTAGCTATCAGACAAAGTGATTCCATAGTATTAGGACACTCCCTGACAGTACAAGTTCCACACTCCGTGGAAGTTCTTTTAAAACGAACACAAACTCAGCACTTGACAATCGCACGTTTAACAGGTTATGAATTGACACTGTTTCAGCCACACATAGAAATCAGACGCTGCAACGTTCTCAATCCTGCTACACTGTTACCATCAGCTAATCCAAATCCTGCCACACATGACTGTGTGGAAGTAGTCAACATCACGACCAAGCCAAGACAAGATCTGACAGATATTCCATTACCAGATCCCGACCTGACACTTTATGTGGATGGTTCATGTATGAGAACAAGTACAGGAGAACTAGTCGCCGCGTATGCAGTGACTACCGACACCGAAGTTATTGAAACACACCGTATTGACACCCTGTCCGCTCAAGCAGCAGAGCTAGTTGCTCTGACACAAGCCTGCATACACGCTAAGAACCGGAAAGTTAATGTTTACACAGATTCACGCTACGCATTTGGAGTCGTACACGACTTTGGAGTGCTCTGGCAGGAGAGAGGTTTCATGACTTCTCATGGAACAAAGATTCAGCATGGTCTCCTTATTCAAGCTCTGTTAGATGCAATACATTTACCGACATCCATTGCTATCATGAAATGCAAGGCACACACGAAAGTTACTGACATTATTTCCCAGGGTAACGATCTAGCAGATCGCACAGCCAAGCTTACAGCACAGACTCCAGACATTCCAGTTAACATGACACACACTCCAGATCCGACTACATGTATGACAGTTAAGGACCCTACTCAAGATGTCATAGATATCCAGTTACATGCTACTCCCGAAGAAATCAAGAAATGGTCCGAACAAGGAGGGGTCCAGACAGATCAAGGATGGTTAACGAAAGGAAAAGCCACTTGGTTTCTCCCCGACTCTATGGTTCAAGTCATTATCAATACCGCACATAGTCCAGCACATTTAGGAGAAAAAGCTATGTTAGACAGTATCCAGAACATTTGGTTCAACAAGCATTTACGAGCTGCAGCCAAGCAGAAAGTCCGTACCTGTATGATATGTTGTCAGTTTAATCCAGGTAAAAGTGTCCCGGTGGAACAAGGTGGATTCCAACCTCCTGACCACCCTTTTGAAGTCCTCCAGATGGATTATATTCAGATGGAGCGATGTCGAGGTTTCAAGTATGTCCTTGTAGTTGTATGCGCTTTGTCCAGGTGGACAGAAGCATATCCAGTCCCAGATTACACAGCCGCGACCACTGCCAAGCAGTTGGTTCGTGAGTTCTTCCCCCGTTATGGACTCCCTAGGGTCGTATATTCTGATAACGGCCAGCCATTCTCCTCAGAGTTAATGAAGCATGTTTCCCTTTTGTTAGGGTACCAGTGGAAGTTCCATTGTGTACGCCATCCTGAAGCAGCAGGTCTCGTAGAGAGACATAACCAGACCCTGAAAATTCGCATCGCCAAAGTATGTAAAGAGAAAGGTGTGGACTGGCTAGTAGCTCTGCCAGTCGCTTTGTTCTATATGCGCATGGTCGCACATTCCAGATCAGGTCTGTCCCCGTATGAGGTCGTTTTCGGCCGCCCCCCTAACATGTGGGGTACACCCAGACCCCGAAGTATTACCGATGTTTCAAGTAATATGCTGACAGATTACCTAGCTTCCTTGATGTCTGCCCTCAACTCTTGTCGTTCACAGGTTGCCGCCGCATTTCCAGACAATACCGAGGTGGCACCGCATGAAATCGTTCCAGGATCCATGGTCCTGGTGCGAAATTTTGACCGCTCAAGTCCGCTGGAGCCTCGCTGGAAGGAGCCCCGACAGGTCCTCCTCGCCACACGTACAGCCATGAAGTTGGAGGGACGCAAAGGCTGGGTGCATCTTTCACATATAAAGAAGTTTTATGGACTGAAACCGGTCTCAAAGAACATTTCCCAGGATTTGAAGGATTACCAAAGTACTATTCTTAAGGACTGTCCCGCAAAGAACAATGATACTGCACCCTCCCCGTTAGAGAAAACTCCGCAGCAGGAGTATAAGTTGAAACTCCGGTCTAGTAAAATAAGTCAGCCAGTTTGATTGTCTAAGTCCTCCCCTAGGTGAAACGGTTAGACTGTTTCTGACATGTATAAAATAGACCCCCATAGTGAGAGAGTTAGTCAAAACTCAATCCGATGTATCGTTTTTCTATGTTTCATATTATTTCTCAGCATTATGATTTCCTGCACCAGTTATGCATTTTACCTGTATTTTCCAGTTTCTCATGTAAATAAGTCTGCTAATGTTACGGTGGAGCACACGTTTAGTGATCTGCCTCCTCATGAACTCTCTTACCGCCTCGCTATGCGAAATAATTCTTTCATCCGCATGTTACATTATTCACACCAGACCAGCAATGCCACTAATTGTTGGGTGTGTGGTCGACTCCCCCCTTTTCAGACACCGAAGGGAGTTCTGCCACTCTTTCCTTATCCTTTTTCACATAATGGTTCGTGTGGAGCATGGTCCACGTTAACGTCATCCTCAACAGATATGTCTTTTCTTAACAGTACATGTTTTCCAGACAAGCAAGGTCTCCCCCACAGAACCGGGTTAGATCTAGAAAATGAAGTGTATAATTTAGGTAATTATTCTTCGAATTTCATGGTCCTGAATGTTCAGTCTGATACTACTCCAAACTTACCTGCAATTTCAGTACTACCAGTCAAAGGCGAATTATGTGTCCGAAATAATGGTTCTACACACGTAGGACATAGTGATTGTACTACTATTGTCAAGTATAGTGACAGTGGGAAATCTATTTTCAAAGCTTCACGTCATTCTTATTTTATTTGTGGTCAGACCGCATATGTTCGTCTGCCCCTCGATTGGGAGGGAACCTGTTACATTGCCTTCCTACTGCCACCGGTTTTTCTAGCCCCACCCGACTACCATAGGAATTCCCACCTAGTACATACTAGACACAAGAGAAACCTCCCGATTGTCGATTATACTGAAACTGCTCTAGAACAATATATAGATATCAATAAAGGTGTCTTCCCTTATTTAGGTACAGTTGTGAATAGTAAACTGATACGTAGGTTAACCAGAACCCTTGAAGCAGTAGTAATTGAGACTACTTCTGCTCTAAGTAATTTAACCGAAGAACAATCCTTTATGAGAATTGTCGTGCTCCAGAATCGTCTCGTCCTTGACGTCATATTGGCCGATAGGGGCGGGGCCTGTAGAGTCATCGGATCTAGTTGCTGCATTTTCATTCCAAATAACGCGCCGTCTGTTTATTCAGCTATAACCAGACTTCATAAAATCGCCCATCTGTTACACCAAAATCCAGGCACCTGGACATGGTCCGGTTGGTTCTGGAATATAATTTCCGCCTGGGGATGGAAAGTCTTGTCCTTTCTAGGTATTGCAGTAGCGATCATATTTAGCTGCTGCCTCTGTATACAATGTGGCCCTGCGATTTGCGGCATTTGTGCTACATCATGTATTCCTAGTCCCAAGCCCCGTTCTAAATCCCGTTCCAAGAAAATTCGAGACGAGCAAATGATACTGTATGAAATGATAGATGGTATCATGAATATTGATGTTTCCTGATGGAAACGTAGTGACAAGGAGGGAATGTGGAAAAGTAAATTTTGCCATGTTCTGTGTCCCTACGTGTCATCCATCATATGTTATCTGTGCATGATTAATATGCATATGTTATTCCCCATGTTCGATTAAAGACGCAATTATAGTTGTGTCCACCTTTAGTATGTCAGTTTCCAGTTCTCGTGAATACTACGAATATCAGGCCTATGTAAAGCTACGTTGCCACGTTTCTCAGTGTGCACCTTATTCCATTGTAAAATCTCCGTTTCTAGGCCTCAAAAGGGCCTGGACACCAGATTCAGCTCCTGTCCCCTGAAGCCTCGCTGAGGAGCGATACAGCCCCCGCCTGTATCCTCGACCCTTCACTTACTTCCTGCCTCGCAGTGCCCGGTTCAGCCTGGCTCTGCCTCTGAGTCTGCCAAGAGTATGTTATGATTCGAGTTATCAGTACAGCCCTCCTTCTCTGCATTCCTAAAGCTACTGAATCGCATCAATAGTTTCCGTCATTGTCTAGCCTCTACGTCTCCATGTAAGAGAAATACTGCATTTAATGATCATTTAATATTCTTCATCACGCACTACATGTAGAATAATGCATGCTCCAGTCTTAGAGTCTGTTCGCCTTTACCCCGATAACATTTGGATTCTATCAACATGTTCTCTAAACATCAGATACTAGATACTGCTTAGGTACATGTCGCCCTGACTCTCCAGACTTCAGTCTCTGCTCCTAGCACAGAGTTCATAGCCCCCAGCTTCTCCTAGTAACACGTCATTGCCAGTTTGCGCGCACCATCAGGTTAGAGGTCCCGGCTCCTTAGGTAGCCCCCTCCATGGTTTCCACCCCATTCATGACATATTCTGTTACGTTTGCATCACATGTCTATGTATACGCCCTGTTACACCTCTTTTCACCCTTATCTTTCGCGACTGCTACGCGTCACGCCTATTGCTCCACCCACTGCTACGCCTATTGCGATGTAATGCTATGTGTTTGCGTTATGTATATATGCTCATGTACTGTTATTAAAAAGTTATCCTTCCGCCGATTCCGATCCTGACCCCGGCAGCGCTGCCAGGGCTTGCCATCCTATTCCTGTGCAGGTTGTCCTGTCCCTGTCTTTATGCTGTATTAAACCTGCAAAACTCCTACTACCTCGAATCTTGACTCTTATTTATTGAGCTATCTGTTATTCATTTATGCATTCAAAAAGAGAGGTATTATTTATTTATTTACCACACTCCTGACGACGAACTACGAGATTTCCATCGCTGGTCTGGTTGCTCCAGACTGGCCCTTGCTCCCCTCCAACAGAGGAGCACCCCGGACCCTCCTGGTCCACTCCAGACGCCATTTTGAGTCCACCGCGTGGGCTTGACTTTGCCAAGGCTTGTTGCTCCAATCCTGGTTTCAGCAGCGCCGACAGCAGACACCGTCGTGGGACAGCTCGCCCCTCCATCCTGGTCGCCGACAACGCCTCCTGGTCCGAGAGACTGCAGAGCCCAGCGTCACCCACTCACCTGGTCGAGGTGCCCTCATCCGGTGCCATCCTGGTGCCCATCTGATCACTGGCTAGTGATCAAGAACTGAGTCCCCTCTGCTTTCAGGTCATCTTCAACTCCGATCCAGGCTTGGATCCCTTCGAACTTCATCACTGGTCGCCTGCCAGCAACTTCTTCTTTCAGGCTCCATAGACTGTAACGAGGATCTCCGACGTCTTTTGAACCCTATGCAGCCGCAGCCCCTGGGCTAGGTAACTCGAGCATTTTGGTGCTCCCACGTAGGTTCACTATCTAAGTGTCCAGATCCTTTTTCGTTTTCAGTCTACCTAGTCGGATTCGTCCGATAACACTAACTTTACGAAATCTAGCATCCATAGACTTCTTCCCGCATCCCGCGTGAGAGTGCACACTCTGCACCCGATCTCCCTAGGCCTCCTGCTCCTAACCTTAGGGTTCAGTAGTGTAGTCCTAGCGATCCTGAAGCCTCTGGATCTTGTTACTTACCTGCTAGTATTTCGCATTCCACTTTTGTAGTATATGGTTTTTCGTGCCCCTCGGGCATTTGTGTATATTGTGCAACTTAAAGTATTTTCATAAGAGTTTTGTATTGTGCTTAGCTCCTTGACTCATAAAGAGATCAGGGTAGACTTGTTATTAATAAATATCCTATATTTTTATAACAACTTGTGTGGTGTCCTTTCACTTGGTGTTCAAGGGGTATATGTGATGGTAAAACAGCTGGCTTAACACGCCCTCTAGAGTTTAGCCTAAAAACTGCTCTTGTCCACGCTACTAGGATAGCTGGTCTAATAAGGTTGACTTCAACCAATCATCAATAAGGGTTGTTTGGAATGATACAAAGTGATCACTAGAATAGTGAGCACTACATATCAGGCCAACTTCTCACAAGGAGGAACAACAACATGAAGAAGGGGAACTTCAAGACTCACAATCGACACTTGATGAATGGGACGATTATGTCATTCCCTGTCCGGCATCTTCTGTGCCTACGCAAGCTGATTCTCCCCCTGAGGATATCGGGGGTTTCCATAATATTCTTGAAAGGGCAGCTTTGCCTTTCAAAATTCCTTTGACCACTCATCAGCAAAACTGTTTCCTTTATGATTTTAAGGAACCGTTCAAGAAGGCTGTCAGGTCCATCCCTATCATCGATTACCTTTGGGATCAGGTGGTTAAGATCATCCAAAACCCTTCTTCCTTGCCCCCAGTGCTGCCTAGACTGGACAAGAAATATAGGGCTTCGGACACGGCTCCAGCTTGCCTTACTGGCCATCCCAAACCGGATTCGGTCATCACTCAAGCAGCGCAGCGTAAATCGAAAAATCCCTCTGCTACACTGACTGTTCCTCCAGATAAAGATGGAAGAAAACGAGATAATATTGGGAAGCGTTTTTCTTCTATGTTCGAATTAACAGTGCGCGCTTCCAACTCTTTGGCACTGTTAGGGCATTATAACCGTCAAATATGGGCTGATATTGCTCCATATTTGGGATCCTTACCAGAACAGGAAAAGGAAGAGGCTAAGAAGATTATCTTAGAGGGTGAACGCTCAGTCTCAGAAATCATCGATTGTGCGATGGATATCGCATCTACGGGTTTTCGCCAACTGGCTGGGGCTGCGGTGTTGCGACGCCAAGGTTGGATGAAAGCTACTGCCTTCCGTCCGGAGGTGCAAACCAAGGTGCTTGACATTCCTTACGACGGCCAGTTACTTTTCGGCGATCACATAGATGAGGCGCTTCAAGGAATTAAAAAAATACCGATACAGCAAGGGGGTTGGGTACCCTCCAGTTCAAGAGTCCTCCTTTTCGTGGCTCAAGAGGGAGAGGACAATCTTCTACGAGAGGAGATTTTCAAGGTTACCGTTCCTCTTACTCATCAAATCAGCAATATCGGCCAAAATATCAACAACGACAACAGTCGTCTTACACGAAGTCTTCCTTTCGTGGAAAAGGGGGAAGACAGAAAGACACAACCAGAAGGCAATGACTTCTCTCTGCCACAGGTCTCCACTTCTTCTCTACCATGCAAGATTGGAGGAAGAATCTCGTATTTTCTACACAATTGGAAAAAGATAACTACGGATCGATGGGGCCTTCAACTAGTTCAGTTCGGACACTCTCTGGAGTTCATAGAAACTCCACCTCAGACCCCTCCTCGTCCAATGCTCCACAGAAATTTACATCTTCTGCTTTTGGAACTCTCACTAATGCTCCGGAAAGGTGCTATAGACAGAGTCCCTCTTGGCAAACGGGGCAAGGGGTTCTATTCCTGATTTTTCTTGGTCCGAAAAAAGGACAAAAAATGGAGACCTGTATTGGATTTAAGAAACCTAAAGAAGTATCTCAAAAAACAGTCCTTTCGCATGGTGTCTATTCAGGAGGTGCTTCAACTCCTCAATGCATACGACTACATGGTGTCTCTAGACCTTCAAGACGCCTATTTTCACGTGCCTATCCACCGAATCACAAAAAATTCCTCAGGTTCGCTGTGGCGGGCAAACACTACCAGTTTCGGGTGTTGACCTTCGGCCTGAAGTCAGGGCCACGCTTTTTCACAAAATGCCTGTCTCCAGTGGCCGCGTACCTCCGGCAGCACCATCACCAAGTCTTCCCGTACTTGGATGACTGGCTCGCCAAGGCGCCTTCTCTTGTAGGCGTGGCCAAGTCCTCCAACGCCTGTCTTCAGCTTTTTGACAACTTGGGCCTCACTCTCAATCAAGACAAATCCGTCCTTCAACCTTCCCAACGTCTCACTTTCCTGGGCGCTCTCCTCGATACAGCCCAGAAGAAAGGATTTCCATCACAGGAGCGTCAAACGAAGCTGACGTCCTTAGCGGCCCACATACAATCCAAAAGATCCCTCACGGTGCGCCTTTACAAGTCTCTACTTGGGATGATGTCTTCTTGCATCCTGTTAGTTCCGCACTCTCGCCTTCACATGCGCCCTCTTCAGGAAGCGCTGTCAACTCAATGGATCCAGTGTACGGGATCGTTCGATGATGTCATCCGTGTGACTCCTCCCATGGTGAAAGCTCTACAGTGGTGGATTCACCCGCAGAACCTTTTGCAAGGCTTGCCTTTCTTGCTTCCAGTCTCTCCTCATATCGGAACTGTAGGAGAGTAGGGCCTGCTTTCTATGGTCACCCCCACTTTTTGCTTTTGCTTTACTGGTTTTCGACTTAGATGTGGCTGTGGGCCTGCTAATCCAACCCACAGCCCAGATGCACTCTCCCTAAATTCACACCATGTACTCTAAGTACATCCAATTGGGAATTGGTTCACCTTATCAGCCCCTGTAGAAGTGTACCCTCGGTACTCAGGGCATAGGTGTAACCAATGCCTACCAGGGGCTGTAGCATGTATTATGCCACCCCTGGCTGGCCACTCAAACAGACACAACTGGCTGATCACTCAGCTGGGGCAAGGTCGTGTAATCGCTCCTTGCTTAGGTGTAGTATTCCTATACCTACTTACATATAGACACACAGTAACCTATAAGTCACTCCTATGGCAGGCCTTAACGATCCTGAAGGCAGAGTGCTTGGTTATGTGTGAGATGGTGCTCTCGCATGAGCTGAACCTGTCTGCAGCTCTCGGAACCATGTCCTTATAGCTGTTCTATGATATCGCCATACCATATACTCTTAAGTGCGTTATAATCCTCGCGCTAACTTTGGTTTGGCTTTATCAAAACATGTCGTGTAAGGTGTCATACACTTTGGAATACTACCCCCTCGCCAATTCTAGTGACGGGGGTAGCATTCCACCCTTCTAGAGGGAGAAGACATGTTAAGTCCAACGATCCCGGTTAAAGTTAACCAGAGCCCCAGCATCACAAAATGGATGCTGCTGCCACAGACAGAAGTCTGACCTCCTGCTGCTGGGAGTCCTTCCAGTCATGGAGGTTTGGACACTAGGTTTCCTGCTTGGGGAGGTGCGAGCACCACCCCAGACAGGAGGATGTGTATTGGGACAGGGAGGGCTGAATAGATTGAGACACTGCCTGAGGCACACTAGGTGCTTCATGCATACCCCAGTTCAAACCGGTTTCTGGGGCACTCCAGCCCCAGCTCTGGCGTGAAACTGGACAAAGGAAAGGGGGTGTAACCACCCCCTTCCTGGTCCCACCCATAGGAGGGACCTAGTGAGAAAACCAGCCCCCTATAGTTGTATAAAGGTAGGAGCTGACCCAGGAGACTTTAGATTAATCCTGGAATCGAACTGAAGTCAAAACTCTGAACCCTTCGACATTCACCCAAGCTGAAGACTGAAGAAGCTCCCTTGTGTCCAAGGAGTGACCACCCTGGGCAACCAGGCACCATCCAGCACCTCGACGGCTTGCTTTGTCCCTGTTCCCGCCGGAACCCAAGCACAGAGCCTGACAAGACCTCAACTCCCGGACCTCTCTGACCCCACTGCACGACTCCAGCACAGCTGAGCCCCGTGGAAGGGGTCAGAACCCGTGGAAGCAGGCAACTTGGAAAGACTTTGACTTGCTAACAGCACAGCTCCTGAAGCCTCCTCGAAGCTGTGCACTGGGGACTGAGACGCCCCAACACCAAGCTCCACCTGCACTGAAGACCAGCCCTCCACACTCCACGAGATCTGCGAGGGGCTCTTCTGCTTGTGTCCTGCCCGACGCGTTGTCCCGGTTGCTGGCCAGTTGGCTAGTAGCCCTGTGACGATGATCCTTTGAAAATCCATCAATGGTCTGGTTGCTCCAGACTGGCCCTCGCTTCCCTGAAAAGGTGAAGTACCTCAGATCCTCCTGGTCTGCACCAGAAGCCCTTTGTGTATCCTGCGTCAGTTGCCTTTGCTTAGGCTTGTTGGCTCCGATCTTGAAGCCGACCCCTCCATCTGTGAGAGCCTTCGTGGGACAGCTCCTCTCCAGCACCTGGTCATCCTTGACGCCTCCTGGTCCGCGTGGCTTCAACAACAAGCTTCACGACAGCACCTGATTGCTCCTCGACGACGTCTGGTTCCTTCCTGGTTCCACCCGGTCACTAGCTAGTGACCTAGACTCTGTCCCCTCTGCTTTCAGGTGTTCTTCATCTTCGATCCACCCTTGGATCCACCCGGACATCTTCCTCCTGGTCGCCTGCAGCATCTTTCTTCACAAGCTCCATAGACTTCAACGGCGAAACCCGACACATCTTCACACCTATGCACCCGCTTCATGTGGGTGAGGTAACGCGAGTACTTCGGTGCTCTCAAGGGTATTGACTATCCAAGTGTCTAGGGGGCATATTACCAACAACTAGCGATAATTTTTGTCTCTAACTTGTTTAGAGACACAAATTATCGCCGCACATCGGCGATTTTTATCGCAGATAAACCTTGCTATCAGCAAGGTTTATCGCAAATGCGATAAAAAACGTCCGCAATGCATGAATATCGCTGAAAAGTCAGCGATATTCATGCATTATCGAGCAAATGCTCTTAGCCATGTTATCCACCTCCCATTGGATAACATGGTGAAGAACTGCTCAGGGCAGGTGTTAGCTTTTGGAGATATTCGCGCTTAGCTCGAATATCTCCAAAAGTTGGTAATAGGAGATAGCGATGTTAGCGACTGTTTCCAGTCGCTAACATCTTGGCACGCCCACTTTGCATGTCATTAGTGATAAATATCACTGACATGCAAAGCGGGGCCCAAGATGGTCGCTATCTCCTATTAGCTGTCACTAACTGGTGTTAGCGACAGCTTGGTAATAGGGAGATAATTTTATCTCCGCTTTCTTGGCTTTTAAAGCCAAAAAAGCGGAGATAAACCCCCTTGATAATATGCCCCTAGGTTTTTAGTTGTTTCCTTCTAGCTAGACCGGAAGTGTTCTAAATCTCCATTTACTTACCTTTTACGTTCCTATTGACTTTTTCTTGACTCTCGTGTGAGAGTACTGACTCTGCACGCGCCGCCTGTGGGCCTCATACTCCTAACCTAAGGGTCAGATAGTGTAGCCCCAGCGATTCCCTAGGCCCTAGGCCTTCTCCTTTCCCAAGTCGTGGTTCCTATACCACTTACTTAGTATATGGTTTTACGCGCCACTAGGACCTAACTGTAAATTGTGCTATTTAAAGTATTTCTGAGTATAACCTGTTATGTGCTTTGGCCTCTGATCTCATAAAGAGTTCAGAGGAGTGTGTTAGTAAATAAATACATATATATTTTATATATATCCTGTGTGGTGTCCTTTCATTTGATATTCAAGGGGTTACATATGGTAAAACAGCTGGCTTTACAAGCCCTCAAGAGTCTTTTAGCCTAAGACTGTTCTGTCCACGCTACCTCTAGGATAGCTGGTCTATAAGGTTGACTTTACAACCATCACCATAAGGGTTATTTGGACTGGTGCAAGGTGCTCACTAGAATAGTGAACATCATATACTATGCCAACTTCTCACAGTAACAACAGATACTTCCCTGGAAGGTTGGGGAGCGTTCCTCCAAGAACTCAGGATTAGCGGACGGTGGTCCCCCTCCGAGCGCCAACTGCACATCAACCTCCTCGAGTTACGAGCAGTTTACCTGGCTCTTCGAGCATTTCTTCCTCGGATCAAAAGTTCCCTGGTGATTGTACGAACGGACAATACTACGACAATGCACTATATAAACAAACAAGGGGGGACCCGTTCTCTGACGTTGTCTCACGAATCTCAGAGAATCTGGAACTGCTTGCTTCTTCACAACATTTCTCTTTGTGCAGAATACGTCCCAGGAATGGACAATGTCCTCGCAGACTCACTGAGCAGACAGCGCTCCGTGTGCCACAAATGGGAATTGGATCAGCAACTTCTCAGTCACATCTTCTCCCAATGAGGCACGCCTCACCTGACCCTTTTCGCAACCAGACGGAATGCCAAATGCCAACATTACGCAAGCTGGTGTCCCCAAAAGGGGTCTCTAGGGAATGCATTTTCAATAGCATTGTTCAACGTCTTTGCGTACGCATTTCCTCCATTTCCCCTAATACCCAGGGTCCTCCAGAAGCTGAAGGCGGAACATTGTACCCTTATCTTAATAGCTCCAGCTTGGCCGTGCCAGCACTGGTTCACGGAGCTTCATCTCCTATCGCTGGAACCACCGATCCCATTGAAGCCGTTCCCCTCTCTCCTCACAATGAACCAACGGCAAGTCCAGCATCCGGATCCAGCATCTCTCAAATTATCGGCTTGGCTCCTGAGTTCAGAGAATTACATAACTTAGACATCCCACCAGATTGCAGAGCTGTTTTGGCCCGAGCTCGAGCTGACAGTACCAACAAAACATATTCCCTGAAATGGAAGATATTTTGCATCTGGTGCAAATCAAAAAAGGTGCACCCTCTTTCTTCGTCTCCTGCACAGATTTTGCCTTACCTTCTATATCTGGCAAACTCGGGTCTTGCTCATGCTTCGATTAAGGTTCACCTGGCCCCAATATCTCGCTTCAGACGTTCCTCTGCAGGTCCTTCCCTCTGATCCAGTAGACTCATAAAACAGTTTCTTAAAGGCTTGTTCAGAACGTTCCCTCCAGTAAAGACTTTACCACCTACCTGGCAGCTTACCATTGTGCTTGCTCAACTAATGAAACATCCCTTTGAGCCGATACACAAAGCTGATATTAAATATCTTTCCTGGGAAACGGCACTTCTACTGGCTCTTACCTCGACGAGACGAGTGAGTGAGCTCCAAGCATTTTCAATTCAAGACCCTTTCCTCCAATTCAAAAAAGACAGAGTGATTCTAAGGACTAATCCTACATGTATTCCAAAGGTTCCATCTGCCTTTCATCTTAATGAGCCTATAGTCCTTTGCTCTTTCTTTCCGAATCCACAATCGGCAGCAGAGAGTTCTCTCCACTCTCTTGATCTCAAACGCTGTCTTAAATTCTACATTCACAGAACATGGACATTTCGAAAATCTAACCAACTATTTGCTGCTTTTAGTAGACCTAGGAAATGTCTTCCCTTGACTAAGCAGAGTATTTCACGCTGGATCTCTGCGGCTATACCTTCTGTCATCAGCAGGCAGGACATCCTCTGCATTCCAAGGTTCGTGCTCATTCCACTAGAGCAGTCTCAACCTCCATGGCGCTCTTTGCTGGATTGCCCATTACTGACATCTGCAGAGCGGTGACATGGAAGACGCCGCATATGTTCACCAAAGAACAAAACAGGATGCCAGTGCTGATATGCATAAATTAAACAAACAATGTACCAACCAGAACCTGAACAGACAATTCAAGGACGGGAATTGCTATTTAATAGCTTTTTATTTCAATTTTTTAAAAGAAAAATAGATTTCTGTTTTTTAAATGATCAAAAACAACGTATTCAAAAAGGAAGGACACATACAAGTAGGGAAACTTAATATTTGTCTTCACACATTCGCTATTACACCCATATCACAGGCATTCAACAAACTTTCACACCATTCAGGGAAAGGACTGTAGAAACATACATTATAATCTTAAAAAACACCACCATGTAGCCTTCCACGAGTTTCTTTGAATATCCCTGTATCCCGTTGCAGGAATTTAAAGGACGCCGCAATCCGGTTGTCCAATCCACCGATACAGAAGAAAAAAGTGCTTGCAGGCGTGTTCCTGCCAGACTGCCAGCAGTGGCCTGAATTTTTTCTTCAGGTAAGGAAAAGTCTTGCCGGCCGATTAGGACACGATGGCAAGTAGTGCTTTTTGTATGCTAAACAGCTCCGCCGAACTTCGCTCTTGTGACATCATCAAGCCGTTTTTATTAATTGCAAACTCCCGTGTGCAGCGAATGCATTCCTAGTTGTCGCAAAGGCATACCAAAATAAGAATCAAACCCTCATATATTCTTATTTTTATTTCAAAATGCATAGACAGTTGCATCCTGACCGCATCCGTGCGCCGCCCTGGTCATGAACTTGAACACCGTAAACAGCATAAACACCCAATAAAGGCAAGTATAACCGACTTGTTGTGGGCTTCTAGTTTACATTCAATTTTTTTGAATGAACTGAATTGAGACATGTTCCTTCACCCCGTAGATACGGTTCCGTGCTCCTAACTAACGACCCTCCTTCACCATCTGGACGTTCGTTCTTTCATTGATTGGTAAGCCACAGAATGTGTGGGTTGGGTAGCCTGAGTGGGTTTCTTGAGAGTTGGTCTAGATCCAAAACTTGTTTAAAAGGTGAACCCTGATCTGCTTATCTTTTGTTCTGGTTGTCACTTAGTATTTATGATTTATTAATTTACTGTTTGTGTTTCATTTTTGGTTGTGCCCTGTTTAGATTTTATTCGAGGCCCTGAAGAGAATCCTAAGAGAACAATTGGGATTCGAAACGCGTAGGCTCTGTGCCACAATATACCTGCGAAAACGGCTTGGTCATCTAATTAATTTTTCCATTCCGTCTGTACATTACGAAGAATCGTTGAAAGTTAAAAATTATTTGAAACGAATGTACACTTGAAAAAAGTCGTTCAGTTGATTATTATAATACTGTGTTCGCAGTGTGTGGCTTTATGTTCTTTTTTGTGAAGTAGAAATTATAAATGTATGGTTTTTAAGATTATAATGTATGTTTCTACAGTCCTTTCCCTGAATGGTGTGAAAGTTTGTTGAATGCCTGTGATATGGGTGTAATAGCGAATGTGTGAAGACAAATATTAAGTTTCCCTACTTATATGTGTCCTTCCTTTTTGAATACGTTGTTTTTGATCATTTAAAAAACAGAAATCTATTTTTCTTTTAAAAAATTGAAATAAAAAGCTATTAAATAGCAATTCCCGTCCTTGAATTGTCTGTTCAGGTTCTGGTTGGTACATTGTTTGTTTAATTTATGCATATCAGCACTGGCATCCTGTTTTGTTCTTTGTTAATTTGGCTCAGCCTTGCTGATTAGAGCCCACCCGTAGTTGCTTTCCAGTTATTATAGCGGGCGCAGGCCCGCGAGGTATTGTGTGAACTTCATTCATTTTGAAGTGTAGGTTGAAGATTTTCCTCCTCACATTAAGTATCCACTTGTCTCATTTCTTGTACACGTGTGATTATTATTATTATCATTATTATTTTTCTTTATTGTTATTTGCACTTTTGTGTTCAGTGTCTTAAATTGGGTTCCCTTTTTTTCTTGTATTATAAATAAATGGCAGAGAAGGACACCTTTGCATATTCAGAAGACCACATCAGGAACCTCCTCAGTGACCCTCCCATATTCGCGTCGGTTACCTTAAGTGAGACTGCGACATCATCCAACGAGGCCGATAAGTTGCTTCGCTTAAAAAAGAAACAGATCAGGACAGACCTCCACGGACACTTCCTGTTACAACATCTTAAGGAAGGTACGATCCCAGGTGGGTTACAAATTAAAAATATACCAGTTATCTTCACAGAGGACCCTATTTTCAAAAAAGGTTTTTCATTCATAGAAACTAAATGCAGCAGAGACCTTATGGTCTTAACGGTAGAGACTGCTGTAAGAATTTCAAAGGAAGAACTTGCAGAAATTGCCAAATTAGAGGCTGAGATCAGTATTAACCCTACCATAGCGGATGCAAAAACATTGCTAGAGAAGGTAGCAAAAGAGATACAAGAGTTTAAAGATTACACTATAACACAGAAAAGTAATCAATTCGAGAAAGATAAAAAAAACTTTTCACTGGAGAATATATATCCGTATCTCCAAGGGGATTTTTATTCGAAAGCAGAATCACGACGCTTTCTTTCTGACAACCAAGGGAGGTCTAGGAAACAGTTTATCTCTTTCTCAGATACATCGTCGTCAGGGACAGATAGTGACACTAGTGGCAATTACAACCGCCCTAACCGAAATAAAAATTGGAACGCTAATCAACAACAACAGGGGCAATCCTCTAACCCTCATTTTTTAGGGAGAGGCCAGACGCGCCCGAGAGGCAGGGCGAGATTTACAATCCCATGGGAAATGAAGACACGACGCCAGCACTACAAAAATTAAAAGCGTCGCCCATTTTCAACCTGTCAAAGAAGGTTCTTACACGAGAAGAGGAAGACATTTTGGCAAAAGGTTTATCTTTCGTACCTTCAAAAAGAACCGACTTCGTGAAAATGAAGTCTGAGTTCATTGAATTTTGTAGAAAACTACGGCTCACCCTATTTTTTAGTGATAGTTCCATACAAAGACCGGTGGAAGTGACTGGTTTGAGAAATAGATCTACCTTCTGCCCCCCTGCGAATAAAATTCGAAAGAACTTGTGACTTTCGAAAGAAGTGTCCTCTCTGCTATTTCAGCCATGGAAAAACAAAGGAAGTTTGTGAAATTCAACATCACCAAACAGCAGATGACTGCATTAAACAACTTAAAGAATGACACCTCAGTAATAGTTAAACAGGCCGACAAAGGCGGTGCCATAGTTATATGGGACACCGACAATTATACCATCGAAGTAATGCGGCAGCTAGACGATGTTAACTGCTACCGCAAGATAGGTAAAGACCCCACTACAGATCTTCAAAACGAACTGTTCAGTATAATACAGGAAGGATTTGATCAAGGATTTGTTGGTCCCAAAGAGCTGGAATATCTAAAAATCAAGTACCCCAAAATCCCGATGTTCTACGTATTGCCCAAAATCCATAAAGATCCGAACAACCCGCCAGGCAGGCCCATCGTGGCAGGATGTGGCTCTCTGCTTGAGCCGATTGCCAAATACGTGGACTGTTTCTTAAAGGAATTTATGGGTCAGGTGAAATCCTACCTACAAGACACCACGGACTTCATAAACAAATTGGCCAACATCGACTACCGTGAACACAGTGATATTTAAGTCACCTTAGACGTGACATCGCTGTATACACAGATCCCGCAGGACGAAGCAGTAGCGGTCCTGTCACACTTTCTAGACCAAAGATCACGTCCAGTGCAAGTACCGACTGAATTCTTGGTACAACTTGCATCATTTGCCCTCAAGAGAAACTACTTTTGTTTCAATGGTGACTTTTACTACCAAACCAAAGGGGTGGCGATGGGCTGCCCCTTTGCGCCGGAGCTGGCGGTGCTCTTCATGTCTATGTACGAAGATGCCTACATACACTCTAACAATCCTTTCCATCAATATATCGGAGCTTGGCTCCGATTTATTGATGATGTGTTCATGATATGGACAGGAGATGATGACACTTTAACAGATTTCCATCAATGGCTAAATTCCAGGACTGCAGATATAAAGTTCAGCCTAACTCAGTCTACCAGTAGAATCTCATTTCTTGATGTTGAGGTTTTCCCAAAAGAAGGCAAGTTGGCCACCACACTATTTGTAAAATCCACTGATCGCAACAAATCTCTAATGTTCAATAGTAATCACCCCAGAAGCCTAAAAGAAAATCTTCCTTACGGGCAGTTCCTGCGGGTCCGCCGGAACTGCACGTTTAAGGAAGACTTCAACCATCACGCTAATAATCTGATATCAAAGTTATGCGATAGGGGTTACCCCAAAAAGCTAGTTAAAAACTGCATGAAGAGAGCTCGGTGGACACCACGGGAAGCATTACTAGAACGTAAAGAAAAAACCAATGTGAAGCGACAAGTATGTGTCACCACCTTTTGCCCCAATGCAAACCAGCTAAAACGGATCATCGGACAAAATTGGCATCTAGTTGAGAACTTAGATGAGAGCCTTAAAGATCCACCTTTGTTTGCCTTTAAAAAGGAAAACAACATTGCCAACCATATTGTCCGTGCAGCTATGCCTGCTCCTAGACCACCCACATTGCGTCATATGATGCGACTGCCGCCCATAATTGGACACCACAAATGTGGAACTTGCCTTTGTTGCGAATCTACGATTGAAGGTTCCCTATTCCAGCACAACAGGATCTACTGCAAACATAACACCTTCAGCAATTGTAAGTCTAAGTGTGTGGTCTATGGCATTATATGCCCCTGCCAGCAATTATACATAGGAAAAACCAGTCAAGAAGTGCGTCAACGCATTTCCCAGCACAAATCAAGACTCAAGAATAAAGTAGAAAACGCCCCATTGGTCCAACATTGGACAAAAATGCAACATGCGATTAGTGATCTTAAATGGACTGTAATATCAAGAATTGAGAAGGACCCTCGTGGAGGCGACTTCAACGCACAACTTTCCAAACGGGAAGCCTTTTTAATTGTGAAATTCGATACGGCAATCTCTGGTCTTAATGAATTCAGTGAAATTTTCAAATTGTAAAATACAGTACGTGCATTACCCCTAAAGCTGCCACCCGACTTTAAAGTGGCCTTTTGGTCGTGCGGGCATTGTGGTTAATGGAGTTTTGGAACCGGGTGGTTTCGCTTATGAAGGTGGCCCCTCGGGTGAGTGAGAGAAGGATTGCAGCCCCTGTGGGTGCTGAATTTTATCAAAACGCGGCACTACCATCCTATGCACGGTATTCCTTTAAAGAGCGGGCGGTGCTTCCCGTCATGCCCCTTTAAAAACTTGACAGTGTCTCGCCTTGGTATGCTATGCGCATGGGCGAAGAAGCAGTGCTACCAGAAACGCGAGCTGATTCACGTCGTTCTGCCTGAGATTCAAGTAAGTACTGCCAGTTAGCTGGATACCACTCACGCCGATATATTTATTAGAGTGCACACACTAAAATGTGTCTGTTTGTAATTATATTTAGTGAACGGCATGGCGCCGGCTACAGCCTAAATTTGAGCCAGCAAGCCGGGAGTCTCTATATATATCACGGTGAGCCCCCGAATTAAAACGCTTAAAATGGCCACTAACACCACCATGTAGCCTTCCACGAGTTTCTTTGAATATCCCTGTATCCCGTTGCAGGAATTTAAAGGACGCCGCAATCCGGTTGTCCAATCCACCGATACAGAAGAAAAAAGTGCTTGCAGGCGTGTTCCTGCCAGACATAAATTAAACAAACAATGTACCAACCAGAACCTGAACAGACAATTCAAGGACGGGAATTGCTATTTAATAGCTTTTTATTTCAATTTTTTAAAAGAAAAATAGATTTCTGTTTTTTAAATGATCAAAAACAACGTATTCAAAAAGGAAGGACACATACAAGTAGGGAAACTTAATATTTGTCTTCACACATTCGCTATTACACCCATATCACAGGCATTCAACAAACTTTCACACCATTCAGGGAAAGGACTGTAGAAACATACATTATAATCTTAAAAAACACCACCATGTAGCCTTCCACGAGTTTCTTTGAATATCCCTGTATCCCGTTGCAGGAATTTAAAGGACGCCGCAATCCGGTTGTCCAATCCACCGATACAGAAGAAAAAAGTGCTTGCAGGCGTGTTCCTGCCAGACTGCCAGCAGTGGCCTGAATTTTTTCTTCAGGTAAGGAAAAGTCTTGCCGGCCGATTAGGACACGATGGCAAGTAGTGCTTTTTGTATGCTAAACAGCTCCGCCGAACTTCGCTCTTGTGACATCATCAAGCCGTTTTTATTAATTGCAAACTCCCGTGTGCAGCGAATGCATTCCTAGTTGTCGCAAAGGCATACCAAAATAAGAATCAAACCCTCATATATTCTTATTTTTATTTCAAAATGCATAGACAGTTGCATCCTGACCGCATCCGTGCGCCGCCCTGGTCATGAACTTGAACACCGTAAACAGCATAAACACCCAATAAAGGCAAGTATAACCGACTTGTTGTGGGCTTCTAGTTTACATTCAATTTTTTTGAATGAACTGAATTGAGACATGTTCCTTCACCCCGTAGATACGGTTCCGTGCTCCTAACTAACGACCCTCCTTCACCATCTGGACGTTCGTTCTTTCATTGATTGGTAAGCCACAGAATGTGTGGGTTGGGTAGCCTGAGTGGGTTTCTTGAGAGTTGGTCTAAATCCAAAACTTGTTTAAAAGGTGAACCCTGATCTGCTTATCTTTTGTTCTGGTTGTCACTTAGTATTTATGATTTATTAATTTACTGTTTGTGTTTCATTTTTGGTTGTGCCCTGTTTAGATATTATTCGAGGCCCTGAAGAGAATCCTAAGAGAACAATTGGGATTCGAAACGCGTAGGCTCTGTGCCACAATATACCTGCTAAAACGGCTTGGTCATCTAATTAATTTTTCCATTCCGTCTGTACATTACGAAGAATCGTTGAAAGTTAAAAATTATTTGAAACGAATGTACACTTGAAAAAAGTCGTTCTGTTGATTATTATAATACTGTGTTCGCAGTGTGTGGCTTTATGTTCTTTTTTGTGAAGTAGAAATTATAAATGTATGGTTTTTAAGATTATAATGTATGTTTCTACAGTCCTTTCCCTGAATGGTGTGAAAGTTTGTTGAATGCCTGTGATATGGGTGTAATAGCGAATGTGTGAAGACAAATATTAAGTTTCCCTACTTGTATGTGTCCTTCCTTTTTGAATACGTTGTTTTTGATCATTTAAAAAACAGAAATCTATTTTTCTTTTAAAAAATTGAAATAAAAAGCTATTAAATAGCAATTCCCGTCCTTGAATTGTCTGTTCAGGTTCTGGTTGGTACATTGTTTGTTTAATTTATGCATATCAGCACTGGCATCCTGTTTTGTTCTTTGTTAATTTGGCTCAGCCTTGCTGATTAGAGCCCACCCGTAGTTGCTTTCCAGCATATGTTCACCAGGCACTACTGCCTGGATACTGAATTTGCAGATGCAGCAGTGGGACAAGCTGTGCTCCGTCATCAATTTCACTAGAGGTGAGCCTTCTCTTTCATACCACCTTCCTACTGTATGCGCGCACATTTCTCTCTGATATTGCATTTTGGTACCTTTTGCATTTCACATTTGATATGTTATTATCTAGTGAGATTTTATGTTGTACCATTCGAAATGTGCTTGTCATTGCTTGCTACTCTGATTCAGGCATGTGAATCTATGAAAGATACCCTAATACTGGATAAGGAATGTGTTACTTACCTGTAACTGTAGTTATCCAGTATTTGTATCTTTCATAGATTCACATGCAACCCACCCGCCTCCCCTGGAAGGGCTCACTTTAGTTCTCTCAGTTATATGCCTTGTTAGCACTGCGCTTACGAAAATCTAAGGGCTAGAGCTCCTTCCAGGAAGGTTCCAGAGGGTGGTGATAGCTGATTGGCTCTTTGCCAAACTTTGGTCCTTTTCACAAAAGGACATGGATAGGTTACTAATGAGAGGCCTCTGGCCCATTACTATGTATATATGTCTATGCGACATTACTTTATTTATGTACCGGGGTCTCCCATCCCGACGACGAGGAATGATTCAGGCATGTGAATCTATGAAAGATACCAATACTGGATACCTGCAGTTACAGGTAAGTAATGCATTCCTTCTTTATGACTCTTGCTCCTTTAGTCAAGTCCACTCCTCAGACATGAAGTACCATCTCTCCAAAGTCCTTTTTCGTCTTTTCCATGATGCAGCCTTTTGAGCACATTCCTTTCCACACATATAAAAATCATCAATGCCAATGAACTTTGATTCTTGAATATGTATTTGCTGTTGCGTAAACCCAGTTTAAAATATTTTGCCATAGTATATTTACGATTGCACATTATGGGTAATGAGTTAATAGCGGTGTTAAGTTTGTTTACTGTGCCTCCTCAAATTCATTTAGGGATTCATGAAAAATGACCTCCACAACCACAAATTAGTAACAGAATGCCCACCCAAGGTATCCAAGGTATGAACATATTCATAGCTTAGAATGGGGAGTTCCATGGAGAGATTATGTTTTTCTGACATTTAAAAGTGTTTAATTTCGGGCTCACCCTGAAAGGCACATCCACTAAAGAGCACTCACTCTTTTTATTCCTGCGTCCAGTGTGGTACCACAGAACCCATTTTGGAGATGATACTTCCTCCTAGCAGAACTCTGTCATTGTACTGCCAAACTGCAGCCTAGTCAAGTGTGTTACACTGGGGAGGTCGTCCATTGACCTGCCTCAATCACCTACCTGACGCTAGGCGACGGGGACTGACTACCACGCTCTGTAGGGTGCTGAAAGGTGGTGTGTAGGCATGCCTGGAAAGCTGTAAACCAGAGCTGTGTGCTGTGGAGTGTGGCTGGGGCAGGCCCGCAACAACCGCTCGGCCCACCGGTGCTGCCTCTTTGTGACTTCCTGCGGGCCTCAATCCTACTTCCTGGGACCTGAGTAGGCCTTGCAGCAGTGAGATCTAGGCGTCTGTCATGGGGGATAGAGTGGTAAAGCAAGGTGAGAGGCTGACCCTCCGGGTTTGGGTGCTGCTGTGGCTACCTTAGTCTTGTGGCCGCAGCTGGGGTGCACAGGGGCTGCTGTGGCATGATGACTCGCTGCAAGGTGTGCGGACCACTGTGTGAGCACCTGCCTCAACACAGGGGACTTGGATCGAGTTAACTGTC
The DNA here is from genome assembly GCF_964261635.1 of Lissotriton helveticus. NCBI lineage: Eukaryota > Metazoa > Chordata > Amphibia > Caudata > Salamandridae > Lissotriton > Lissotriton helveticus. Next base: position 275,255,793 of record NC_136062.1, read on the forward strand.
CCGTGGCACTGTAGGCTGTACCCGTGCTTATAGGTGAGCCATCCCAGCACCACTACAGTAACACTAGCACTGTGGAACATTCTGTGGCCTAGAGTTTATACCCTAATATCACTCTATTGATTGTTTGGATTATCCACCATCATGTTCAACTGTGATTTAATGCAGTAGGCCTCTTGAGATCCGGGTTTGTTCCCCTCATTATTCTCCTGACACATCTTGGACCGAAGGACTTGCTCTGGCACTCTAACTTCTGGCACAGGCGCTGAATGTTCCATTCTGATAGATACATCTGCCAGTGGATTCCTCACCTTGTGAAAATCCCCTTGCGTCAGCAACATTCGGAAATTCTTTTTGTAGCTTCGCGCCGACGTGGACGACGTCATAGAGGCACAGCATCGCGCGCGACTCCGCTGACGTCACCGACACCATAATAGGCCCACACCGGCGTGATGACATCAGTTCCCTTTTTTCCTCGTCGTCGGCGCTAACGGTTGTAGGAGAGTGGGGTCTGCAATCCTATGGTCACCCCAGATTTTTGCTTTTTGCTTCACTGGTTTACTACTTTCCCTGGCTGTGGGCCTGCTAATCAGACCCACAGCCTAGCTGTTCTCTCTCTAAATTAACAACCATGTACTTTAGGTGCATTTACCAATTGGTACTGGGCTACCTTATCAGTCCCTGTACCCAGGGCATAGGTGTACCCAGGGCCTACCAGGGGCTGAAGCATGTATTATGCCACCCCTGGCTGGCCATCTAAACAGACACAACTGGCTGCACAACAGCTGGGGCAAGGTGGTGTAATCACCCTTTGCTGTAGATATAGTATACCTATATCTAACCCTAAAATGGACACATATATTCCTATGAGTCACTCCTATGGCAGGCCTTATCGATCCTGAAGGCAGAGTGCTTGGAATTATGTGAGATGGTGCTCTGGCATGAGCTGAGCCCGTTTGCAGCTTGCGGAACCAAGTCCTAATAGCTGTTCCATGATAACGCTATACCATATTCTCTTAAGTGCATTATAATCCTCGCGGTTAAATGCTAACTTAGGTATAACATTATCAAACATGTCGAGTAAGGTGTCATATGAATTGGAATACTACCCCCTCGTGAATTCTAGCGACGGGGGTTGCATTCCACCCTTCTAGACGGACACGACATGTATGTAACTGTGAACCCCGGTTAAAGTTAACTCGAGCCTTGGCATCACAAAATGGATGCCACCACCACAGACACAAGTCTGACCTCCTGCTGCTGGGAGTCCTTCCAGCGAGGGAGGCTTGGACAAAGGGTTTCCTGCCTTTGGAGGTGCTAGCACCACCCCAGACAGGATTTTGTGTATTGGGTAGGACAGGCCTGAAAGGAATGAGACATGCCCGGGGCACACAAGGTGTACTGTGCATACACCGGTTCAAACCAGTTGCTGGGGCATCCCTGCCCCAGCTCTGGCGCGAAACCGGACAAAGGATAGGGGGTGTAGCCACCCCCCTTCCTGGTCCCACCCAGGGGAGAGACCTAGTCAGTAGTGCAGCCCCCTTTAGGAGAATAAAGGTAGGAGCTGGTCCCATTCCAAATTAGATTATCCTGAACAACTTTACAAGAAGAAACTCTGGACTTTGACGTTCTGCTCCACAGAAGACTAAAGAATCTCCCTTGTGGGCAAGGAGTGTCCACCCTGCACAAGCAGGCACCATCAAGCGTCCAGCGGCTTCACTTTGTCATCTTCCCTTGAGGATCCAGACTTCAGAGCCCGACGAGACCCGGATTCCCAGACCTCTCCGACATCAACCTACATCTGCAGCACAGCTGAGATCCGTGGGTGCGACGAGACACGTGGGACCGGCCATCTTGAACGAATCTGCACTTCGCTTTCAGCACGACTCCCGAGGTAAACTCGACCAAGTGCTTTGGGGACTGAGAAGCCCCAGCCCCGAGCAGCTCCTGCACCGAAGACCAGCCCTCCAGCATCCACGAGATCTGCGTGGAGCCCTTCTGCTTGTTTGCTGCTTGACGCGTTGTCTGGCCACTTGCCGGCTGGCTAGTGGCCTCCTAGACGACGAACTTTGAAACTTCCACTGCTGGTCTGGTTGCTCCAGAAGGCCCCTTGCTCCCTTCCAAAAGAGGAGCACCCCGGACCCTCCTGGTCCACTCCAGACGCCGTTTTCACTCACCGCATGGGTTGCCTTTGCCAAGGCCTGTTGATGCCGATTCCGGATCCAACACAGCCGACAGCGAGAGCCTGCGTGGGACAGCTCGTGCCTCCATCCTGGTCGTCGAAGACACCTCCTGGTCCACGTGGCTGCAGAGACAAGCGTCCACTCTTCACCTGATCGCGACGACGACATCTGGTTCCTTCGTGGTTCCACTCCAGTCACTGGCTAGTGACTTTGAACATTGTCCCCTCTGCTTTCAGGTCCTCTTCTTCACCGATCCACCCTTGGATCGCACCGGACATCTTCCTCCTGGTCGCCTGCAGCATCTTTTCCTCCAGGCTCCATAGACTTCAACGCGAGAACCCGACACACTTTGACATCTATGCACCCGCATCTTGTGGGTGAGGTAACGAGAGCATTTCGGTGCTCAAGGTTAGTTTAACTGTCCTAGTGTCGAGTTCCACAGTCGTTTTTGTCCTAACTAGTCAGGATTGTCCGTACTCCCCTTTTCTTGAACTGTACTGTCCATAGACGTTGTTACTCATCTCGCGTGTGAGTTCACACTCTGCACACGTGTGCCATGGGCCTCCTATTACTTACCTAAGGTGAAGATAGCGTAGTCCTAGCGAACCTCCAGCCTCTGGACATCTCCATTCTTTTTATCGACTTTCACATTCCACTTACTTAGTATATGGTTTGTCGTGCCCCTAGGGCACCATTGTAATTTTGTTCAACTTATCGTATTTTCCTTAAGAGATTGTCATGCGCTTAGCTCTTTGACCTCATAAAGAGTTCAGAGGGGTTTGTTATTAATAAATATACTGTTTATTTTCATACCAACCTGTGTGGTGTCCTTTCATCTGGTATTCAAGGGGTTATATTGTGGTAAAACAGCTGGCTTCACATGCCAAGAGAGTTTAGCCTAAGACTGCTTTGTCCATGCTACCATTAGCATAGCTGGTCTATAAGGTTGACTTACAACCAATCACCATAAGGGTTGTTTGGACTGATACAAGGTGATCACTAGAACTAGTGAGCATCATATATCAGGCCAACTTCTCACATTGGTGAGCAGCGGTTGGGATCTGAGCTTGCTGTTGTTTTTACCAAATATAATCTTGAACTATCAGTTGAAAGATCACATAAGGTACTATAGGTACATATAACAAGCTTAGAAAAACTCTTGAGTTCTACTGAACCAGCTGTTGTAGTAGAAAGGGCCTAGCACACCCTGACTACAACTCTTAGCAAGGGATCAGTAGGAAAACCCATAGTGTAGGTAGGTGTATCACTTACACCTCACTAGAAGCATGTCTACCCATGGAGAGTCTTCAGAGACTCCCCTAGTGGTTAGTGACCCTCCACAGGTCCTTTCTAGATATGCAGCTCTCAGTTTCCAGGAGATGAGACAATTGTGTACCTCCAGGAAATTGAAACAGGGTTCTAATCCTACCACTCCGTTTCTGTTAGGTCTTTTAGAGACATATGATGCCAGAAGGGCTGCTGACACAGACCCCTCTAATCCAGATAGGAGCATGCCCCCTTAGAAGGTACTCGTGGTGATCCAGACCTCCCTGAGACAGAGAATGTAGCTGAGGAGGGGGAGGAGGAGGAGGAATCATCTGGGGATGAGGCAGACAAAGGTCCTGTAGTAGTCAGCAGACTCATCAGGACCAACTTAGACTTACTTATGGATAGTACTAGGGGACCCCCAGTGCTGTCCATGAGCAGGCCTAACCTTGGGGTCAGAAGAGATAGATCTCATTCTAGAGGCTCCAATAGATCTGTGCACTCTCATGCCTCTGATCAGAGAATGACTTCCCCCCAGAGGAGAATGACTTCCCCTCAGAGGAGAGAGCATGAAGCCAAGATGAGGGAAGCTAATCTGAGGATCCAGAGGGAAGAACTTGCCCTTGCCAAAGAAAAGCTTGCCTTTGCTAGAGAGCAACAGTTGAGTGGGGTACTCCCCACTGGTGGCAGCAATATCCCTAGGGATAGAGAAAGGGGTTTTGATACTAGAAACCTGAGCAAGATAGTGCCCTCCTATAAGACAGGAGATGATATCCACAAGTGGATAACTGCTCTGGAGAGGGCCTGCAAAGTACAGCAGGTACCCCAGAGTAAGTGGGCAGCTATATTGTGGCTCTCCTTTGAAGGTAAAGGAAGAGACAAGCTCCTCACTGTTAGAGATGAGGATGCTAATGATTACCAAGTCTTGAAAAATGCACTGATTGATGGGTTTGGCTTAACCACTGAACAGTACAGGTTAATGTTCAGAGAGTGCGGGGAAGCACGGAGAGGCGAGTAGGTACCAGGCTCTCTAATCACGCAGCAACTAATACGTTATGCTCTGAGGCTTTATCCTTCCCTCTACCCCGTGAAGCTCTAAAGACCCACAACAGGAGTCTTTTGCTTTTTTCTCACCACCATTGATTGTGAGATTGCGACTGTGACTGGATTTTCTGTCTACAGTCTTTAGGAATTTAGGGCTGGCAGGTAGTTAGTGTGTCCTGACCACCCATCTTCCTCTTTTTGGTCCTGATGAAAACCCGGAATTTTCCCTTTATGGGTTGAAACATGTAGACCTGAACTACACATAGTGATACACTTGGTCATAACTAACCTCACTGTATCCACACACTTTATTTTAATATTGTCCAGTAACTTGCCAATAAAAGTTTTTTCACACAAGGATACCAGGACAATTTTTAACATATTTTTGTTCACTTCACACACAAAATACCCGCTCCACTGTAATTCAGGTGTCGCAGCACACCCTGATGGCATTCGGCCATTAGGGTGGACCCCGATGATGAAGCATGTCACCAACCAGGTTGGTGAGTGAGGGGTTTTTAAACAAAAGAAGGACTCTCTTCATTTGATAGTCATCTCACTCAGTCCGCAATTTTTTTGCTTTCTGATGGTACTCCTCTTTATGTTTATGTAAAACTTTGGACCTAGGGGACCAGGAGTACACTCCGTTCGCTTGTTGCGAATTAATCCCTTACTCTCTCTTTGTTTAACTATATAATGTTCAGAGACATCCAGAAAACTCAGGCTCAAGATTGGAATGACTTTGTTGATTGTGCCACTAAGGCTTTGGAAGGCTGGTTACTGGGAAGTAAAGTTACTGATTACACAGGATTGTATAATCTAATTATGAGAGAGCAAATCTTAAATAATTGTCAGAACCAGTTGTTGCATCAGCACTTGATTGACTCAGATATGACCTCTCCCCAAGAATTGGGAAAGAAGGCAGACAGATGGGTCAGGACAAGGGTCAAGCAGCAGAACCAGAACCAGGGTGGTGGCCAGAAGAAAGCAGACCAGAAGGGTAATGAGAATAAGCAAAATGACCAGAAGTCTTCAACAGGGCCCCAACAACCTAAGAAGGGTGGGTCCCAAACTTCCCAAAAGAAAAAGAATGATGGTCCTAAGAAACCATGGTGCCAATACTGTAAAAGTAAGACTCACTGATTTAGTGAGTGCACCAAGAAAGGCCAAACTCCTACCACTACTGTCCCTAAGACACCTGCACCCCCTAGTACAGTTAGTAGTGGTAGTGTACCTCCCAAGGCTATAGTTGGGTTAACCCTGGGAACTGAGGTGGGTTCTGACTTAGTTAGAATACCTACTCAGGCAGTTCTTGTTTGTACTGGGGACATGGATATGACCCCTACTGTAAGTCCTAGTACTCTGGGCAAATACAGACAAACGCCTTTGATAAATGGAAAGATGGCTCAGGCCTACAGGGACAGGGACACTGCGCTGCGGCCACGCGCAGCGGGCGCGCCGTCTGCGCGCCGAAGGAGCGCCAAAGGAGGGCCCGTCTGTGCCCGTCCGTGCCTCGGACGGGCCCAGGGCCAACACCTCTACTAACGCCCCCAGGCGCCCCTCTAACAATTCCATGCGGTACTCACGCGGGTACCTCATGATGTTGAAACGTAGCCCCTGCCCATGTAACACCCCTTGGGAAGTGGGAAACAGTGCATCTCGAGTCTGCCAGGTCTGTAACTTTTGCTTTCAGCCTATGCTCAAATATGTACACCTCCGACCCTCTGATTCTTCATTGGTTCAAGCGGGATTGATCAATGCCAGGTCATTGGTTAAACATGCCGCAGATATCTATGAGCTGCTGAGTGAAAGTCAACTAGATCTACTCTTTATAACGGAAACCTGGCTTAATGAAACCTGTGCCCCCTCTGTTGAATTGGCCATTCCACGCGGTTTCAAGATTTCTAGATCAGACCGACCCCTAGGTAGAGGTGGTGGGATTGCGGTTGTCTTTAGGGAACAGTGGACTTTCTCTTATGACTCCCAACAACATCTGCCTGAAGCCGAGATGCTCCACTTCTCCCTAAAATTCAATGCTCATTCCTCCATCGGCGGTACGTTGGTCTATCGCCCTCCTGGCCACGTGGGTAATTTTGTACAAGCCCTAGAAGAGTTAATAGTCCCTCGGATCTTACGCCATTCCCGGTATCTCCTCCTGGGGGACTTTAATATCCATGTTGACTGTCCGGACCTGCCAGAGGCAGTTCGCCTTACAGAAGCTCTCTCTATGGCCCAGTTAAGACAATGGGTGGATGCTCCAACCCATTTAGGAGGACATATCTTGGATCTGGTATGCTCAAATTTCGACATTACCATGGCTCAACCTGAGCCAGTAATCTGGTCTGACCATAAGCTTGTCAGATTTTCCTGGCCTCTTTAGACTTCTGTTGCGGCTCAACCCCAAACTGCCCACACACAGAAGATCAACTTGAATACCCTCTCTGAGGGACTTGATGCGTCTCGTCCTCTGCTCCCCCCTGATATTGAGGCTGCTGCCAGCGCATTTAATTCATGGATGGAATGCGCGACTGCTACATCAACTAATAGCAGCCGGGTTTGCAGGCTCCGCTCTACCCCCTCCAAACCTTGGTTTTCCCATGCCCTCCGCGACCTCAAATCAGGCTGCAAAAAACTTGAGAGGGCGTGGAGACAAGCTTATCTCCCCGAGGCGAAAAAAGACCTGCGGGCTGCACAAAAAAAGTATTATGCAGCCATTAGATCTGCCAAGCGTAGCTATTTTACAGGACGTATTAATAAAGCGAACAACAACAGTAAGGAAATCTTCACTATTGTAAAAAGCTTTACATCTCCCTGTGCTTCTCAACCTATGTTACCTGCATCAAAGGAATGGTGTGAAGAACTATCTGAGTTCTTCATTGAAAAAATTGTTAAAATCCAGGAGGACCTGCAAAAGGTTTGTAATGGCTCCACATTACCTTTAACTACTCTGCTTCCCTCAATGCCCCCACGCACTGAGCAGTTGGCTGAATTCACCCTCCAATTAAATTCTGATATCAGCTCCACTATTGCTGCCTTAAAATCAGGATCTCCTTCTGACCCTTGCCCGGCTAGAGTATTTGCGGGCTTAGCAGAAACAGTGGGAAATGAGGTTACCCAGCTTATTAACCTCTCACTCCTTACGGCTACTGTCCCCGCTTGTTGGAAGCAAGCAAAATTGCTCCCATTGCTTAAAAAAAATGGTCTAGACCCGACCACGCCGTCCAATTTTCGGCCTATATCTTTGCTCCCAGCTCTTGCAAAAATCTGTGAAAAGACCGTCTTCAAGCAGCTGGACAAATTTGTCGAATCAACAAAGGCTCTACATCCAACTCAGTCTGGCTTTAGGGCTACTTATAGTACCGAGACGGCCTTAGTTGAAATCTCGGAGGCCATTCGGGAGTGTCTTGACGAGGGTGGCAGAGCGGCTCTGATTTTATTGGACCTCTCTGCTGCCTTCGATACGGTGCCTCACTCCCTCCTACTCGCCAGACTAGCTGATATAGGTGTTACCGGCCCTGCACTTGATTGGCTAACTTCATTCTTAGATAACCGCACAAAACAAATTTGGCTGCCTCCTTTTGCTTCCACCCCTAAATTACTTTCTACTGGTGTTCCCCAGGGGTCCATCCTAAGCCCTCTACTTTTTAATGTTTATCTTACCCCTTTGATTTACCTTGCTGAACAGTTGGGTGCAAAAATTATGGCATACGCCGACGACACGCAGCTTTTGTTTACCTGGCCCAGAGGTAATTTAGATACGTCGGTGGCCCAACATTGTTTGTCCTCGGTCTTCCAATGGTTAGCACGTGCCCAGCTGAAATGCAACGAAAGTAAATCAGAGATCTTGTTGTATGGCTCTTTTCCTGAGGACTTTAATGAGCGTCTCTGGCCTGCTGACCTACCCCCTCCAAAAGCCACATCTGGCCCAGTAAAAAACCTAGGAGTCTGGTTCAGTAAGAACCTTAAGTTTGAGGATCACATTAAGAAACTCACGGGGGTCTGTTTTGCTACCCTAAAAACTCTACGTAGGTTCTTCCCTCTCCTGCCGAAAGAAGCTAAAGAGACCGTTATTCGCGCCTTGATACTCTCTAGGTTGGATTACGCGAATGGTCTGTTTGGCGGACTACCAGCATACCTGATTCACCGCCTCCAGGTCATTCAGAACGCCGCTGCCAGGCTCCTATTCAATGTTCCTAGGCGTTCTAGTGCACACCCTTTGCTGTGTGCTCTCCATTGGCTTCCTGTTGCCCTCAGGATTCAGTTCAAAATTTTAGTGATGGCCTACCGAGCTATTCATCAAATTGGCCCTATCTACTTGTGGAAAAGGTTCCGCTTGTATGTCCCTAATCGCCTCCTGCGATCGGCCAACCTGTGCCAAATGTCCGTTCCCAAATTCAAATACTGCAAACTTGGCGGCCAATCTATTTCGGTAAGAGCAGCAAAATCCTGGAACACCCTTCCCCTTCACCTAAAAACTGCTTCGACTCTCAATGTTTTTAAGAAAGGACTAAAAACTCACCTTTTTAATACAATAGCTTAAACTGTTTTTTCTTATGTTCAGTTATTAGTTATTAGTCCTCTCCCAACTGTTCTGCCTTCAACGCGCCAGGATACTATTTTTTTAGTAATAGAGCGCGATATAAAAGCCTTTAATAATAATAATAATAATAATGTGCCAGTGTCACCATGGTGACACCAACATTTGTGGACCCTGACCAGATCATGCTAGGTTCAGACTACCTAGTGATCAATGCTAGCAATGTCACTACCAATCACAGTATGGCAGTTGTTAATTTCTCCTGGGGAGGGGTAAATGGCCTCAAAAGGGTTGTAGTTAGTTCAGACCTCCCAGTAGATTGTCTTTTGGGCAATGATTTGGAATCCTCACTGTGGTCAGATGTGGAGTACAGGACTCATGTAGAAATGCTCGGTCTCTCCTCACATGTCCTTGCTGTGACCAGGTCACAGGCCAAGAAATGCCCAGCTGAACAAGTGCTGGATCCTGGAAGAATGGACCAGACACTACCCAAGAGGAAGAGCAGTAGGGGTAAGGCTGAGCCTTCCCCCCTGCGTCAGGTTAAGGATCAGTCCTCTCAGGAGGCTGACCCCAAGACCCCAGAAGGAACTGTCCTAGAGGAGCTTGAGCCTGAACAGGTTGAGTTTCTTGGGACAGGGGGACCTTCCAGGGCAGACTTGAGGCAGGCACAGTTAGACTGTTCCTCCCTTGAACCCCTCAGACAGCAGGCTGCTGCTGAGGCTGCAGGGAATGCTACAGGCGCCCATAAGGTATATTGGGATGAAGGACTCCTATACTCTAAGGCAAGAGACCCCAACCCTGGTGCTACCAGGAGGCTGGTCATCCCCTTGTCTCTTAGAGGTTTCCTTCTCACCTTAGCCCATGAAATTCCCCTTGCAGGTCACTTAGGCCAGAACAATACTTGGGACAGGCTTGCCCCACACTTTCACTGGCCTCATATGTCTGAGGACACTAAAGAGTTTTGTCGCTCATGTGTCACCTGTCAAGCCAGTGGCAAATCAGGTGGCACCACAAAGGCCCCTCTTATACCACTACCTGTGGTGGGGGTGCCCTTTGAGAGAGTGGGGATAGACATTGTTGGACCAATGGACCCCCCAACAGCATCTGGGCACAGATTTATACTGGTGGCAGTGGATCATGCCACCAGGTATCCAGAAGCTATTCCCCTTAGGACCACTACAGCTCCTGTTGTGGCCAGGGCCCTGCTTGGAGTTTTCTCCAGAGTGGGGTTTCCTATTCCTAAGGAGGTGGTCTCTGACACAGGTGCAAACTTCATGTCAGGATACTTGACTGCAATGTGGAAGGAGTGTGATGTAAATTACAAATTTACCACACCCTATCACCCACAGTGCAATGGGCTTGTGGAGAGATTCAACAAGACCCTCAAAGGGATGATAAAAGAGTTACCTGAAAAGCTTAGGCGAAGATGGGACATCCTTTTACCCTGCCTTCTGTTTGCTTACAGAGAGGTCCCACAGAAGGGGGTTGGTTACAGCCCCTTTGAGCTTCTGTTTGGGCATCCTGTAAGAGGACCCCTATGTCTTGTGAAGGAAGGATGGGAGTTACCTCTCAAAAAGCCTAAACTTGACATAGTGGACTATGTACTTGGTCTCCGCTCCAGGATGGCAGAGTACATGGAGAAGGCATCCAAAAACCTTGAGGCCAGCCAAGAACTTCAAAAAGCTTGGCATGACCAAAAGGCTGTCCTAACTGTTTATCATGCAGGACAGAAGGTGTGGGTGTTGGAGCCAGTGGCCCCAGCAGCTCTCCAAGACAAATGGTCTGGACCCCATACCATCATTGAACAAAAGGGAGAGGTCACCTATCCGGTGGACCTTGGAACTCCCAGGAGCCCTCACAGAGTACTTCATGTGAATAGGCTCAAAGCATTTGTTGACAGGGAGGACATGGGCTTGCTCATGGCCACAGATGAGGGGCAGGAGGAAGAGAGTGACCCTCTCCCAGACCTGCTCACTCAGAACCCTGATGGTGTAGTCTTTTCTGACAGCCTCTCTGAACATCAACAAGAGGATTGTAAGCAGGTCCTTCAATCCTTTAGACAAATGTTTTCTCTGACCCCCAGTCAGACAAACTGGTGCACCCATGAGGTGGACACAGGTGGCAGTCTGCCTATAAAGAGTAAAATCTTCAGGCAACCTGACCACGTCAGGGACTTCATAAAGAAAGAAGTACAAAAGATGTTGGAGTTGGGAGTCATTGAACCCTCAGAGAGCCCTTGGGCTAGTCCTGTAGTTCTAGTGCCAAGGACTCACACCCAGGATGGTAAGAGAGAGATGAGGTTTTGTGTAGACTACAGGGGTCTCAATGCTGTCACTAAGACAGATGCCCATCCAATACCTAGGGCAGATGAACTGATAGACAAGTTGGCTTCTGCAACTTTCTCAAGTACATTTTGTGAGCAGTTGGCCTGATATATAGTGCTCACTATTCTAGTGATCACTCTGTATCATTCCAAGCAACCCTTATTGATGATTGGTTGTAAGTCAACCTTATTAGACCAGCTATCCTAGTAGCGTGGACAAGAGCAGTCTCTAGGCTAAACTCTAGAGGGCGTGTTAAGCCAGCTGTTTTACCATCACATATACCCCTTGAACACCAAGTGAAAGGACACCACACAAGTTGTTACAAAAAATAAAGGATATTTATTAATAACAAGTCTACCCTGAACTCTTTATGAGTCAGGGAGCTAAGCACAGTACAAAACTCTTACGAAAATACTACAAGTTGCACAATTTACACAAATGCCCGAGGGGCACGAAAAACCATATACTTTAAAAGTGGAATGCGAAATACTAGCAGGTAAGTAACACAATCCAGAGGCTTTAGGACCGCTAGGACTACCTTACTGAACCCTCAGGTTAGGAGCAGGAGGCCTAGGGAACCCGGGTGCAGAGTGGGAACTCATACGCGGGATGCGGAACAAAGTCTATGGGTGCTAGCAGTTCTTAAAGTTACTGTTTCCGGACGAATCCGACTAGGTAGACTAAAAACGAAAAAGGATCTGGACACTAGGATAGTAAACCTGTGCTGGAGCACCGAAATGCTCGTGTTACCTAGCCCAGGGGCTGCGGCTGCATAGGGTTCAAATGTCGTCGGGAATCCTCGTTGTAGTCTATGGAGCCTGAAAGAAGATGTTGCTGGCAGGCGACCAGTGAAGATGTTCGGTGTGATCCAAGGCTGGATCAGTGAAGGAGATGACCTGAAAGCAGAGGGGACTCAGTTCTCAATCACTAGCCAGTGATTGTGTGGGCACCAGGATGGCACCGGATGAAGTCACCGCGATCAAGTGAGTGGGCGACGCTGGACTCTGCAGTCACACGGGCCAGGAGGCGTTGTCGGCGTCCAGGCTGGAGGTGCGAGCTGTCCCACGGTGGTGTCTGCTGTCGGCGATGCTGGATCCAAGATTGGAGCAACAAACCTTGGCAAAGGCAAGCCCATGCGGTGGAGTCAAAATGGCGTCTGGAGTGGACCAGGAGGGTCCAGGGCACTTCTTGTTGGACAAGGAGCAAGGGGCAGTCTAGAGGACCTAGACCAGCGGTGAAAACGTCGTGGTACGTCGTCAGGAGGGTCACTAGCCTACGGGCAAGTAACCGGACAACGTGGCAAGCAGCCAAGAAGCAGAAGGGCCCCACGCAAACCTCGTGGATGCTGGGGGGCTGGACTTCGGTGCTGGAGCTGCTTAGGGTTGGGGCTTCTCAAACCCCAGTGCACTCACTCGAGGGTCCCTCGGAGGTCGTGCTGGTTAAGCGTCGTGCCGGTCTTGAAGATAGCCGGTCGCTCGGGTCTCGTCACACCCACGAATCTCAGCTGGGCTGATGATGCAGGTAGAGGTCAGAGATGGCAGGGAATCCGGGTCTCGTCGAGCTGGGCAGTCTTGATCCGGAGGATGGACGTGTAGCAAACCGCAAGCGCTTCGATGGTGCCTGCTGGTGCAGGGTGGCTACTCCTTAGCCACAAGGGAGAGTCTTCAGAGAATGACAAGAGTTCCTTTCGTGGAAAGTAGTTCAAGTTTCAAGATGATCTAATTTGGGAAGGGTGCCCGCTCCTACCTTTATCCTAAGAAAAGGGTCTGGCACGCGACTAGGTCCTGCCCATGGGTGGGACCAGGAGGGGGGTGGTTACACCCCTCTCCTTTGTCCGGTCTCTCCCCAGCTCAGGGGCTGGGGTGCCCCTGGAACTGGTTTGAGCCGGCATATGCACAGTGAGCACCGGGGTGCCACTTGCAGTCACCTTCCTCTCAGCCCTGCCTACCTCGGATACACAAAATCCTGTCTGGGATGGTGCTAGCACCGCCCCTGACAGGAAACCCTTTGTCCAGGCCTCCCTTGCTGGAAGGACTCCCAGCAGCAGGAGGGCAGACTTGTGTCTCGGTGGCAGCATCCATTTTGTGATGCTGAGGCTTGAGTTAACTTTAACCGGGGTTCACAGTTACATACATGTTGTGTCCCTCTAGAAGGGTGGAATGCTAACCCCGTCGCCAGAATTGGCGAGGGGTTAGTATTCCAATTCGTATGACACCTTACTCGACATGTTTTGATAATGCTATGCCAAAGTTAGCATTTAACCGCGAGGATTATAATGCACTTAAGAGTATATGGTATAGCGTTATCATGGAACAGCTATTAGGACTTGGTTCCGCAAGCTGCAAACGGGCTCAGCTCATGCCAGAGCACCATCTCACATAATTCCAAGCACTCTGCCTTCAGGATTGATAAGGCCTGCCATAGGAGTGACTGATAGGAATATATGTGTCCATGTTAGGTTTAGATATAGGGAACTATATCTAAAGCAAAGGGTGATTACACCACCTTGCCCCAGCTGTCGTGCAGCCAGTTGTGTCTGTTTAGTTGGCCAGCCAGGGGTGGCATAATACATGCTTCAGCCCCTGGTAGGCCCTGGGTACAACTATGCCCTGGATACCTAAGGTATACTGTACAGGGACTGATAAGGTGGCCCAGTACCAATTGGTAAATGCACCTAGGGTACATAGTTGTAATTTAGAGAGAGAACAGCTAGGCTGTGGGTCTGATTAGCAGGCCCACAGCCAGGGAAAGTCGTAAATCAGTGAAGCAAAAAGCAAAAATCTGGGGTGGCCATGGGATTGCAGACCCCACTCCCCTACATAAACCCCCCCCCCAAACTTAGGGACAATAAACTAACCTTGACCAGGTGAGTCTTCTTGTTCTAAGTGGAAGTACCTGGAGAGACCATCTGCATTACCATGGTCAGTCCCTGGGCGGTGCTCCACTGTAAAGTCCATCCCCTGTAGGGAAATGGACCACCTAAGAAGTTTGGGGTTTTCACCCTTCATTTGATTTAGCCATAAGAGGGGCTCATGGTCGGTCTGAATCTTGAAGTGAGTACCAAACAAGTATGGCCTCAACTTCTTCAGGGCCCAAACTACAGCAAAGGCCTCCCTCTCAATAGCTGACCAACGTTTTTCTCTAGGGGTCAGCCTTCTACTTATAAAAGCAATGGGCTGGTCATGACCATCAATATTCAGCTGAGATAGAACAGCTCCCACACCCAACTCAGAAGCATCTGTTTGGACAATGAAAAGTTTAGAGTAGTCTGGACTCTTGAGAATAGGTGCAGTGCACATGGCCTGCTTTAGGTCATCGAATGCCTTCTGACAGCTAACTGTCCACTGAACTTTCTTTGGCATTTTCTTACTTGTCAGGTCATTAAGTGGAGTCACAATGGACCCATAATTTCTGACAAATTTTCTGTAGTAACCAGACAGGCCTAAGAAAGCTCTGACCTGTGTCTGGGTGGTTGGAGGAGCCCAGTCCTTTATGGCCTGTATCTTGCTCTCCAGAGGTTGAACTTGGCCTCCACCCACAAGGTGGCCCAAGTATACAACTTGACTCTGCCCTATCTGGCACTTACTAGCCTTGATAGTGAGGCCTGCCTTTTGCAGGGCCTCTAAAACTTTCCTTAGGTGGATCAGGTGATCCTCCCAGGTGGAGCTAAAGACAGCAATATCATCAAGATATGCTGCACAAAAGTCATCCAACCCAGTGAGAACTTGGTTCACCAACCTTTGAAAAGTGGCAGGTGCATTTTTCAAACCAAAGGGCATCACCACAAATTGGTAATGACCTCCTGGGGTAGAAAATGCTGTCTTGGCCTTGGCATCCTCAGCTAACCTGATCTGCCAATAACCAGCTGTCAGGTCAAATGTACTTAAGAAAGTTGCAGAAGCCAACTTGTCTATCAGTTCATCTGCCCTAGGTATTGGATGGGCATCTGTCTTAGTGACAGCATTGAGACCCCTGTAGTCTACGCAAAACCTCATCTCTCGCTTACCATCCTGGGTGTGAGGTTTAGGCACTAGAACTACAGGACTATCCCAAGGGCTCTCTGAGGGTTCAATGACTCCCAATTCCAACATCTTTTGTACTTCAGTTTTTATGCAGTCCCTGACGTGGTCAGGTTGCCTGTAGATTTTACTCTTTATAGGCAGACTGTCTCCAGTGTCCACCTCATGTGTGCACCAGTTTGTCTGACTGGGGGTCAGAGAAAACATTTGTCTGAAGGATTGAAGGACTTGCTTACAATCCTTTTGTTGATGCTCAGAGAGGCTGTCAGAAAAGACTACACCATCTACTGACCCATCATCAGGGTTCTGAGTGAGCAGGTCTGGGAGAGGGTCACTCTCTTCCTCCTGTCCCTCATCTGTGGCCATGAGCAAGCCCATGTCCTCCCTATCAACAAATGCTTTGAGCCTATTCACATGAAGTACTCTGTGAGGGCTCCTGGGAGTTCCCATGTCCACCAAGTAGGTGACTTCTCCCTTTTTCTCAATGATGATGTGGGGTCCAGACCATTTGTCTTGGAGAGCTGCTGGGGCCACTGGCTCCAACACCCACACCTTCTGTCCTGCATGGTAAACAGTTAGGACAGCCTTTTGGTCATGCCAAGCTTTTTGAAGTTCTTGGCTGGCCTCCAGGTTTTTAGATGCCTTCTACATGTACTCTGCCATCCTGGAGCGGAGACCAAGTACATAGTCCACTATGTCAAGTTTAGGCTTTTTGAGAGGTAACTCCCATCCTTCCTTCACAAGACATAGGGGTCTTCTTACAGGATGTCCAAACAAAAGCTCAAAAGGGCTGTAACCAACCCCCTTCTGTGGGACCTCTCTGTAAGCAAACAGAAGGCAGGGTAAAAGGATGTCCCATCTTCGCCTAAGCTTTTCAGGTAACCCTTTTATCATCCCTTTGAGGGTCTTGTTGAATCTTTCAACAAGCCCATTGCATTGTGGGTGATAGGGTGTGGTGAATTTGTAATTGACACCACACTCCTTCCACATAGCAGTCAAGTATCCTGACATGAAGTTTGCACCTCTGTCAGAGATCACCTCCTTAGGGAACCCCACTCTGGAGAAAACTCCAACCAGGGCCCTAGCCACAACAGGAGCTGTAGTGGTTCTAAGAGGAATAGCTTCTGGATACCTGGTGGCATGATCCACTACCACCAGTATAAATCTGTGCCCAGATGCTGTTGGGGGGTCCATTGGTCCAACAATGTCAATCCCCACTCTTTCAAAGGGAACCCCCAACACAGGTAGTGGTATAAGGGGGGCCTTTGTTGTGCCACCTGATTTGCCACTGGCTTGGCAGGTGATACATGAACGACAAAAGTCCTTAGTGTCCTCAGACATATGAGGCCAGTGAAAGTGTGGGCCAAGCCTGTCCCAAGTCTTGTTCTGGCCTAAGTGACCTGCAAGGGGAATTTCATGAGCTAAGGTGAGAAGGAAACCTCTAAGAGACAAGGGGATGACCAGCCTCCTGGTAGCACCAGGCTTGGGGTCTCTTGCCTCAGAGTATAGGAGTCCATCGTCCCAATATACCTTATGGGCACCTGTAGCATTCCCTGCAGCCTCAGCAGCAGCCTGCTGTCTGAGGGGTTCAAGAGAGGGACAGTCTAACTGTGCCTGCCTCAAGTAGGCCCTGGAAGGTCCCCCTGTCCCAAGAAACTCAACCCGTTCAGGCTCAAGCTCTTCTAGGACAGTTCCCTCTGGGGTCTTGGGGTCAGTCTCCTGAGAGAGCTGATCCATCACCTGAGGCAGGGGGGAAGGGTCAACCTTACCCCTACTGCTCTTTCTCTTGGGTAGTGTCTGGTCCATTCTTCCAGGATCCAGCACTAGTTCAGCTGGGCATTTCTTGGCCTGTGACCTAGTCACAGCAAGGACATGTGCTGATAAACCTAACATTTCCACATGAGTCCTATACTCCACATCTGACCATAAGGAGGATTCCAAATCATTGCCCAAAAGACAGTCCACTGGGAGGTCTGAACTAACAACAACCCTTGTGAGGCCATTTACCCCTCCCCAGGAGAAGTTAACAAGTGCCATACTATGGGAGGTAGTGGCATTGCTAGCATTGGTCACCAGGTAGTCTGAACCCAGTATTACCTGGTCAGGGTCCACAAAGTTTGGTGTCACCATAGTGACACTGGAACAAGTGTCCTTGTAGGCCTGAGCCATTTTTCCATTAATCAAAGGCGTTTGCCTGTACTTGCCCAGAGTACTGGGACTTATTGTAGGGGTCATATCCATGTCCCCAGTACAAACAAGAACAGCCTGAGTAGGTGTTCTGACTAAGTCAGAGCCCGCCTCAGTTCCCAGGGTTAACGCCACTATAGCCTTAGGAGGATTACTACCACTACTAACTGTACTAGGGGGTGCAGATGCCTTAGGGGCAGTAGTGGTAGGAGTTGGGCCTTTCTTGGTGCACTCACTAAACCAGTGAGTGTTACTTTTACAGTATTGGCACCATGGTTTCTTCTGACCATTATTCTTCTTCTTTTGGGAATTCTGGGACCCACCCTCTTTAGATTGTTGGGGCCCTGTTGAAGACTTCTGGTCATTTTGCTTATTCTCATTACCCTTGGGATCTGCTTTCTTCTGGCCACCACCCTGGTTCTGGTTCTTCTGCTTGACCCTTGTCCTGACCCATCTGTCTGCCTTCTTTCCCAATTCTTGGGGAGAGGTCAGATCTGAGTCAATAAGGTGCTGATGCAACAACTGATTTTGACAATTACTTAAGATTTGTTCTCTCATAATTAGATTATACAATCCTGTGTAATCAGTAACTTTACTTCCCAGTAACCAGCCTTCAAAAGCCTTAGTGGCACAATCAACAAAGTCAGCCCAATCCTGAGACTGAATTTTCTGGGTGTCTCTGAACAGCAACCTGTACTGTTCAGTTGTTAAGCCAAACCCATCAATCAGTGTATTCTTCAGGACTTGGTAATTGTTAGCATCCTCAGCTGTAGTAGTGAGGAGCTTATCTCTACCTTTACCTTCAAAGGAGAGCCACAATATAGCTGCCAACTGACTCTGGGGGATGCACTGGACAGTGCAGGCCCTCTCCAAAGCAGTCATCCATTTGTGGATGTCATCCCCTTGTTTAAAGGGGGGCACTATTTTACTCAGGTGTCTAGTATCAAAACTCCTGTCTTTATCCTTAGGGATATTGCTGCCACCAGTGTGGACTGCCCCACTCAACTGCTGCTCTCTAGCAAAGGCAAGCTTCTCCTTGGCAAGGGCAAGTTCTTCCCTCTGGATCCTCAGATTAGCTTGTTTCATCCTTGCTTCATGTTCTCTTCTCTGGGGAGAAGTCATTCTCCTCTGGGGAGAAGTCATTCTCCTCTGAGAAGAGGCATGAGAGTGCACAGATCTATTGGAGTCCCTAGAAGGAGACCTATCTCTTCTAACTCCAAAGTTAGACCTGCTTAGGGTCAGCACTGGGGGTCCCCCAGATCCTTCCCTATGTAGGTCTAAGTTGGCCCTAGTAAGTCTGCTGACTAGCTCAGGACCTTTGTCTGCCTCATCCCCAGAGACTTCCTCTTCTTCCTCCTCCTCTTCTACATCTTCTGTTTCAGCGAGATCTGGATCACCAAGGGCACCTTCTAAGGGGGGCATGCTCTCATCTGTGTGAGAAGCCTTCCTAGCATCATAAGTCTCTAAGAGACCTAACAGAAAAGGAGTGGTAGGGTTAGAACCCTGTTTCAATTTCCTGGAGGAACACAATTGTCTCATCTCCTGGAAACTGAGGGCTGCATATCTGGAAAGGACCTGTGGAGGGTCACCAACCACTAGGGGAGTCTCTGAGGACTCTCCATGGGTAGACATGCTTCTAGTGTGGTGTAAGTGATGCACCTTCCTACACTATGGGTTTACCTACTGATCCCTTGCTAAGAGTTGTAGTCAGGGTGTGCTAAGCCCTGTTGCACTACAACAGCTGGCTCAGTAGAACTCAGAGTATTCTAAGTTAAGTTATATGTACCTTGGTACTTATGTGATCTTTCAAATGATATTCTTAGGATACGTGTGTGGTAAAACAACAGCAAGCTCAAATCCCAACCGCTGCTCACCAATGTGAGAAGTTGGCCTGATATATAGTGCTCACTATTCTAGTGATCACTCTGTATCATTCCAAACAACCCTTATTGATGATTGGTTGTAAGTCAACCTTATTAGACCAGCTATCCTAGTAGCGTGGACAAGAGCAGTCTTTAGGCTAAACTCTAGAGGGCGTGTTAAGCCAGCTGTTTTACCATCACATATACCCCTTGAACACCAAGTGAAAGGACACCACACAAGTTGTTATAAAAAATAAAGGATATTTATTAATAACAAGTCTATCCTGAACTCTTTATGAGTCAGGGAGCTAAGCACAATACAAAACACTTACGAAAATACTACAAGTTGCACAATTTACACAAATGCCCGAGGGGCACGAAAAACCATATACTTTAAAAGTGGAATGCGAAATACTAGCAGGTAAGTAACATGATCCAGAGGCTTTAGGACCGCTAGGACTACCTTACTGAACCCTCAGGTTAGGAGCAGGAAGCCTAGGGAACCCGGGTGCAGAGTGGGAACTCTTATGCGGGATGCGGGACAAAGTCTATGGGTGCTAGCAGTTCTTAAAGTTACTGTTTCCGGACGAATCCGACTAGGTGACTAAAAACGAAAAAGGATCTGGACACTAGGATAGTGAACCTGTGCTGGAGCACCGAAATGCTCATGTTACCTAGCCCAGGGGCTGCGGCTGCATAGGGTTCAAATGCCGTCGGGAATCCTCGTTGTAGTCTATGGAGCCTGAAAGAAGATGTTGCTGGCAGGCAACCAGTGAAGATGCTCGGTGTGATCCAAGGCTGGATCAGTGAAGGAGACGACCTGAAAGCAGAGGGGACTCAGTTCTCAATCACTAGCCGGTGATTGTGTGGGCACCAGGATGGCACCGGATGAAGTCACCGCGATCAGGTGAGTGGGCGACGCTGGACTCTGCAGTCACACGGGCCAGGAGGCGTTGTCGGCGTCCAGGCTGGAGGTGCGAGCTGTCCCACGGTGGTGTCTGCTGTCGGCGATGCTGGATCCAAGATTGGAGCAACAAACCTTGGCAAAGGCAAGCCCACGCGGTGGAGTCAAAATGGCGTCTGGAGTGGACCAGGAGGGTCCAGGGCACTTCTTGTTGGACAAGGAGCAAGGGCCAGTCTAGAGGACCTAGACCAGTGGTGAAAACGTCGTGGTACTTCGTCAGGAGGGTCACTAGACCTCGTGGATGCTGGGGGGCTGGACTTCGGTGCTGGAGCTGCTTAGGGTTGGGGCTTCTCAAACCCCAGTGCACTCACTCGAGGGTCTCTCGGAGGCCGCGCTGGTTAAGCGTCGTGCAGGTCTTGAAGATAGCCTGTCCCTCGGGTCTCGTCACACCCACGAATTTCTGCTGGACTGATGATGCAGGTAGAGGTCAGAGATGGCAGGGAATCCGGGTCTCGTCGAGCTGGGCAGTCTTGATCGGGAGGATGGACGTGCAGCAAACCGCAAGCGCTTCGATGGTGCCTGCTGGTGCAGGGTGGTTACTCCTTAGCCACACGGGAGAGTCTTCAGAGAATGACAAGAGTTCCTTTCGTGGAAAGTAGTTCAAGTTTCAAGATGATCTAATTTGGGAAGGGTGCCCGCTCCTACCTTTATCCTAAGAAAAAGGGCTGGCACGCGACTAGGTCCTGCCCATGGGTGGGACCAGGAGGGGGGTGGTTACACCCCTCTCCTTTGTCCGGTCTCTCCCCAGCTCCGGGGCTGGGGTGCCCCTGGAACTGGTTTGAGCCGGCATATGCACAGTGAGCCACTGCACTGCCACTTGCAGTCACCTTCCTCTCAGCCCTGCCTACCTGGGATACACAAAATCCTGTCTGGGATGGTGCTAGCACCGCCCCTGACAGGAAACCCTTTGTCCAGGCCTCCCTTGCTGGAAGGACTCCCAGCAGCAGGAGGGCAGACTTGTGTCTCGGTGGCAGCATCCATTTTGTGATGCTGAGGCTTGAGTTAACTTTAACCGGGGTTCACAGTTACATACATGTCGTGTCCCTCTAGAAGGGTGGAATGCTAACCCCGTCACCAGAATTGGCGAGGGGTTAGTATTCCAATTCGTATGACACCTTACTCGACATGTTTTGATAATGCTATGCCAAAGTTAGCATTTAACCGCGAGGATTATAATGCACTTAAGAGTATATGGTATAGCGTTATCATGGAACAGCTATTAGGACTTGGTTCCGCAAGCTACAAACGGGCTCAGCTCATGCCAGAGCACCATCTCACATAATTCCAAGCACTCTGCCTTCAGGATTGATAAGGCCTGCCATAGGAGTGACTGATAGGAATATATGTGTCCATTTTAGGTTTAGATATAGGGAACTATATCTAAAGCAAAGGGTGATTACACCACCTTGCCCCAGCTGTCGTGCAGCCAGTTGTGTCTGTTTAGTTGGCCAGCCAGGGGTGGCATAATACATGCTTCAGCCCCTGGTAGGCCCTGGGTACACCTATGCCCTGGATACCTAAGGTATACTGTACAGGGACTGATAAGGTGGCCCAGTACCAATTGGTAAATGCACCTAGGGTACATAGTTGTAATTTAGAGAGAGAACAGCTAGGCTGTGGGTCTGATTAGCAGGCCCACAGCCAGGGAAAGTCGTAAATCAGTGAAGCAAAAAGCAAACATCTGGGGTGGCCATGGGATTGCAGACCCCACTCTCCTACACATTTGACCTAACAGCTGGTTATTGGCAGATCAGGTTAGCTGAGGATGCCAAGGCCAAGACAGCATTTTCTACCCTAGGAGGTCATTACCAGTTTGTGGTGATGCCCTTTGGTTTGAAAAATGCACCTGCCACTTTTCAAAGGTTGGTGAACCAAGTTCTCACTGGGTTGGATGACTTCTGTGCAGCATATCTAGATGATATTGCTGTCTTTAGCTCCACCTGGGAGGATCACCTGATCCACCTGAGGAAAGTTTTGCAGGCCCTGAAAAAGGCAGGCCTCACTATCAAGGCTACTAAGTGCCAGATAGGGCAGAGTCAGGTTGTGTACCTGGGCCACCTTGTGGGTGGAGGCCAGGTTCAACCATTGGAGAGTAAGATACAGGCCATAAAGGACTGGGCTCCTCCAACCACCCAGACACAGGTCAGAGCTTTTTTGGGCCTGTCTGGTTACTATAGAAAGTTTGTCAAGAATTATGGGTCCATTGTGACACCACTTAATGACCTGACAAGCAAGAAAAAGCCAAAGAAAGTTCAGTGGACAGTTAGCTGTCAAAAGGCATTTGATGACCTAAAGCAGGCCATGTGTACTGCACCTATTCTCAAGGGTCCTGACTACTCCAAAACCTTCATTGTCCAAACAGATGCATCTGAGTTGGGTGTGGGAGCTGTTCTATCTCAACTGAATATTAATGGTCATGACCAGCCCATTGCTTTTATAAGCAGAAGGCTGACCCCTAGAGAGAAACGTTGGTCAGCTATAGAGAGGGTGGCCTTTGCTGTGGTTTGGGCCCTGAAGAAGTTGAGGCCCTACTTGTTTGGAACTCACTTCAAGATTCAGACCGACCATAAGTCCCTCTTATGGCTAAATCAGATGAAGGGTGAAAAGCCCAAACTTCTTAGGTGGTCCATTTCCCTACAGGGGATGGACTTTACAGTGGAGCACAGACCAGGGACTGACCATGGCAATGCAGATGGTCTCTCCAGGTATTTCCACTTAGAACAGGAAGACTCACCTGGTCAAGGTTAGTTTAATGTCCCTAAGTTTGGGGGGGGGGTTATGTAGGAGAGTGGGGTCTGCAATCCTATGGTCACCCCAGATTTTTGCCTTTTGCCTCACTGGTTTACCACTTTCCCTGGCTGTGGGCCTGCTAATCAGACCCACAGCCTAGCTGTTCTCTCTCTAAATTAACAACCATGTACTTTAGGTGCATTTACCAACTGGTACTGAGCCACTTTATCAGTCCCTGTACCCAGGGCATAGGTGTACCCAGGGACTACCAGGGGCTGAAGCATGTATTATGCCACCCCTGGCTGGCCATCTAAACAGACACAACTGGCTGCACGACTGCTGGGGCAAGGTGGTGTAATCACCCTTTGCTGTAGATATAGTATACCTATATCTAACCCTAAAATGGACACATATATTCCTATCAGTCACTCCTATGGCAGGCCTTATCGATCCTGAAGGCAGAGTGCTTGGAATTATGTGAGATGGTGCTCTGGCATAAGCTGAGCCCGTTTGCTGCTTGCGGAACCAAGTCCTAATAGCTGTTCCATGATAACGCTATACCATATACTTAGGCTGTCCTGTTTTCAGTTTCTATTTTTGGTCAATTCTGGTGGGGTTTATTCAGTGTTTTCAATATCTTAAAAAATAGTTGTTTTCAGTGGTTACACATTTTCACGCCACTAAAAACAACAGAAAAAGCGTTTTTCCGGTGTTTATGGAACGTTTTGTTTTTATCATTGCTTGCTTTCTGCACTGAAAGAACATGGTACATAGACAGTGTACGTAGAGTTTATATGAGGTCCAAAGAGATTTTTGCAAATTAATCTTATTGTAGTACAACATACAATACTTCTTCAGTGAGTCTTTGGTCATGTGCGCTCACGATTTCCTTCCCATGTAAACTTCTATGAAAAGGCCCTCTCAGCATTCATAGCCCCTTGGGCTGAGAACCGTCAGCTAAGGGACACAGTTGGGATGACTCTTTCTTTGATGCCACATAAAGCACAAAATGATAAATATTTGCGTTTTAGTTCCTGGGCATAAGAAAACAGTGCACCAGAATGGACTAAAAGGTCAATAGAATCCCTCATTAGCTCTGAAGATTGTAAAGATGCTTTCAGCATACCATCTAACAAGTGGCAAGGAGCTCCTACAGGGAATTACTTCAGCTCGGGTATCAATTTTGACAGGTCATCACACAAATTTTTTATATACATAGCTGAATCACTGCAAATACAAACAATACCACTCCAATCTTTGTTGAACTTGGAAAGAACCTTTTTTGCAGAGCATAACAAGTGACACTGCGTTCCATGTTTTCCGAAAGTCTGGTGTCACTTTTTCACCACTATCCCAGATGCTTGGTGATATACCTTGCATTTAATGTTTAAAGCCTGAGGTGTTGGCAATTCATCTACTATCAATACTGACCCATTAGAAATGAGGGTCTGATGTATTAAGGGTTTTTACCCATTCTCTGTGGGTAAATGTGATGACACATATTAGGAATTTTTTTTATGAAACTAGCCATTTTACCTATCAGTGAAAGAATCAAATGCAGCCAAAATATCAAATATGAGTTTGATATGTCCTGATTCTCTACAGTTTATAAAATAATTAAACTAGACCTAAAACATGAAACTAAACCCTGCATCTTTAGACCAAAGGCCATAAAACTGAAAAAAGTAAAAGGAAGAAGAAACAATATTTTAGTGGCATCCTTAAAGAACAAAACTCAAGCAGAATAGTGTTAGCCAGTCTTTCTTACTGCTAGCTTGTATAACAAAGTTACATTTTATTGACCTCTTCAGTAAGAACAAAATTACTATTTCACTTTCTTTTTCCTTTCTTTGAATGGCATTTAGTTTGTGGTTGTGCAGGTGTTTTTTCAGTGTTTATATATTTTTACCAGTGAGGGCTATTTTTCTTTCAGTGGGGTTTTATCAGTTATTATAGGTTTAAACCTAAAACCCCACAGCCTACATATACTCTTAAGTGCATTATAATCCTAGCGGTTAAATGCTAACTTTGGCATAGCATTATCAAAACATGTTGAGTAAGGTGTCATACGAATTGGAATACTAACCCCTCGCCAATTCTGGTGACGGGGTTAGCATTCCACCCTTCTAGAGGGACACGACATGTATGTAACTGTGAACCCCGGTTAAAGTTAACTCGAGCCTTGGCATCACAAAATGGATGCCACCACCACAGACACAAGTCTGACCTCCTGCTGCTGGGAGTCCTTCCAGCGAGGGAGGCTTGGACAAAGGGTTTCCTGCCTTGGGAGGTGCTAGCACCACCTCAGACAGGATTTTGTGTATTGGGTAGGACAGGCCTGAAAGGAATGAGACATGCCCGGGGCACACAAGGTGTCCTGTGCATACACCGGTTCAAACCAGTTGCTGGAGCATCCCTGCCCCAGCTCTGGCGCGAAACCGGACAAAGGATAGGGGGTGTAGCCACCCCCCTTCCTGGTCCCACCCAGGGGAGGGACCTAGTCAGTAGTGCAGCCCCCTTTAGGAGAATAAAGGTAGGAGCTGGTCCCATTCCATATTAGATTATCCTGTACAACTTTACAAGAAGCAACTCTGGACTTCGACGTTCTGCTCCACAGAAGACTGAAGAATCTCCCTTGTGGGCAAGGAGTGTCCACCCTGCACAAGCAGGCACCATCAAGCGTCCAGCGGCTTCACTTTGTCATCTTCCCTCGAGGATCCAGACTTCAGAGCCCGACGAGACCCGGATTCCCAGACCTCTCCGACCTCAACCTACATCTGCAGCACAGCTGAGATCCGTGGGTGCGACGAGACTTGTGGGACCGGCCATCTTGAACGAATCTGCACTTTGCTTTCAGCACGACTCCCGAGGTAAACTCGACCAAGTGCTTTGGGGACTGAGAAGCCCCAGCCCCGAGCAGCTCCTGCACCTTCTGCTTGTTTGCTGCTTGACGCGTTGTCTGGCCACTTTCCGGCTGGCTAGTGGCCCCCTAGACGACGAACTTTGAAACTTCCACTGCTGGTCTGGTTGATCCAGACTGGCCCTTGCTCCCTTCCAAAAGAGGAGCACCCCGGACCCTCCTGGTCTACTCCAGACACCGTTTCCACTCACCGCGTGGGTTGCCTTTGCCAAGGCCTGTTGACGCCGATTCCGGATCCAACACTGCCGACAGCGAGAGCCTGTGTGGGACAGCTCGTGACTCCATCCTGGTTGTCGAAGACACCTCCTGGTCCACATGGCTGCAGAGACAAGCGTCCACTCTTCACCTGATCGCGACGACGACATCTCGTTCCTTCCTGGTTCCACTCCAGTCACTGGCTAGTGACTTTGAACATTGTCCCCACTGCTTTTAAGTCCTCTTCTTCACCGATCCACCCTTGGATCGCACTGGACATCTTCCTCCTGGTCGCCTGCAGCATCTTTTCCTCCAGGCTCCATAGACTTCAACGCGAGAACCCGACACACTTTGACACCTATGCACCCGCTGCCCGTGGGTGAGGTAACGAGAGCATTTCGGTGCTCAAGGGTAGTTTAACTGTCCTAGTGTCCAGTTCCACAGTCGTTTTTGTCCTAACTAGTCAGGATTGTCCGTACTCAGCTTTTACTTGAACTGTACTGTCCATAGACGTTGTTACGCATCTCGCGTGTGAGTTCACACTCTGCACACGTGTCCCGTGGGCCTCCTATTACTTACCTAAGGTGAAGATAGCGTAGTCCTAGCGAACCTCCAGCCTCTGGACAGCTCCATTCTTTCTATCGACTTTCACATTCCACTTACTTAGTATATGGGTTGTCGTGCCCCTACGGCACCATTGTAATTTTGTTCAACTTATCGTATTTTCCCTAAGAGATTGTCATGTGCTTAGCCCTTTGACCTCATAAAGAGTTCAGAGGTGTTTGTTATTAATAAATATACTATTTATTTTCATAACAACCTGTGTGGTGTCCTTTCATCTGGTATTCAAGGGGTTATATTGTGGTAAAACAGCTGGCTTCACATGCCAAGAGAGTTGAGCTTGGTCCATGCTACCATTAGGATAGCTGGTCTATAAGGTTGACTTACAACCAATAACCATAAGGGTTGTTTGGATTGATACAAGGTGATCACTAGAACTAGTGAGCATGATATATCAGGCCAACTTCTCACAACGTTTTTCAAGGGATCGTCTGTAGCTGTACAGTAACTTTGTTACTTTGTGGTTTTCTCTGTGTTTCATTGTCTTCTGTCGAGATGTCGTCGAAGAAGACAGGATTTAAAGCTAGCGGGGAATGTGGCAAGACAATGTCAATCACTGACCCGCATGAGTCCTGCGTCTGGTGTCTGAGCTCCCACCATGACGTCGAGGATTGCCTGTCATGCAAGAAGATGACTCGGAAGGCCCTTCGTGAGAGGGAGACGAAGCTCCTCGATGCTAAATTGAAAAGTAAGAAAGAAAAGAAGACTGCGAAGTCACGAACTCGGCGGTCGAGGTCACGCTCAGAGTCGTCTTCTGCTCATGCTTCGAGGTCTTCGAAGAAGAAGCACAAGAAGAGGAGCCATGAGTCCAGACATCATTCAGAGAAGGACTCGAGTTCGAGACCGAAGTCGCAGGTTAAGCTGCTTCGGAAGGAGACTTCGGCTTCGGAAGCACAGGACTCCGAGGGTGAGGCTTCGCGTGCGGATTCGCCTGGGTCACCGAAGCAGATAGTGAATCCATCTCCGGTTCTGTCCAATCCTTCTGATAGATACATCTGCCGTGTGGATTCCTCACCTTGTGAATATCCCCTTGCGGATGAAGGAAGTTGGTGAAGGCGAAGCTCCGTTGCCTGCGGGTCCGTTGGCCCTGGGGCACCAGCCTGAAGAGGAGGTCAATGTCGTGTTGACTCCGCTCCCTCGAGAGCAACCCGGGGGCTCGTATCCAGCCTTTCAGGATCCAACGCAGTTCCTGAATGCCATGTTTGGAGTTTACTCCAGGGCAATGTACCCCTCTGGTGCACCGGTTGGTCCCATGGGTCCTTTGGCATTTAATCTGGGTGTCCCTAAGGCTTATGCTCCGGCGCCCTTTATGCCATTCATGCCGGCTCCAGCACCGCATTGCCATTTTCCGGCACCAATGAAGCCTTCGACGCCGAAGCCATCGACGCCGAATCCATCGACTCTGATTCCATTGACGCCAATACCCTCGACTCCGATGCCGAATCCGGTTCGACCTCGAGTTAAGCTGCCTCGTCCGACGTCGGCTTCGACGCCGGCACCGACTCCGGTGGAGTCGGTTATGGATCCGTCGGCTTCATTTATGAGGGAGAGGTCGAGGCGTGAGGCCCAGAGGCTTATGGAGGAGGAGAGGTATCGGGATGAAGGCATGGAGGAAGGTGAGCTACAGGATTCAGAGGATCCTTTTGAGGACCTGAGGGAGGCTAGTGGCCTGGAACTGTCTCCTGAGTGGGATTTGGCCTCGGTATCTGATGTACCCTCTAGGGATGTGACGCCTTACCACGTCGTTATAAAAAAGGCGGCAGACTTGCTAAATATTAATTTGCCTACCGCTGAATATAAATCAAATCTTCTTACTGAGGTCCTTCATTCACCTTCCTCTGTGATTGAACCAATGCTTCCATTCAATGATGCTTTGGCAGAACCCATTATGAGGTGTGGAAGAAACCTCTGACAGCCCCTGCCGTGTCAAGGGCGGTTGCGAGGAGGTATAGGGTGGCGCCTAATGACCCGGACTTTTTGTCTACACACCCCCTGCCTGAGAGTTTGGTTGTGCAGGCTGCCTGCTCAAAGAAGTCTACGGGTGCTTTTCCGCAGGTTCCTGGGGAAAAGAGTCGAGGAAACAAGATCAGGCGGCAAAGAAGGTCTTCTCCTTAGCCAGCCTGGCGTTGAAATCTACTAATGCAACTTGCCTGATGGGACGATACATCCATGCCTTGATGGATTCCGTGAAACAGTTGGTGCCTAAAATTCCTGAAGGGGATAGAAAGGACTTTCAGGAAGTAATTTCGGACACTCAGGCTGCTGCAAGGCAAGTAATCCAGAGTGGGCTGGACACGGCTGATTCGGTGGCGAGAGTCATGGGCTCTTCGGTGGCCACTAGGAGAGCTGCATGGTTAAAGTCATCAGAATTCTCTGCAGATGTTCAGTCTGCCTTGATGGATTTGCCCTTTGATGGGTCAGGATTGTTTGGCAAGAAGGCTGACGCTGCTTTAGAACGATTTAAAGACAGCAGGGCGACAGCAAAGTCTTTGGGCCTTCAGACCAGAGGTACTCCTGGGAGGCGTTTCAGAGGATTTGGCAGGTCTTCCTTTCGGTCCTACAAACCATCTCAGCAGCAGCCACAGCAGCAGCAAAATAGGCTGTACAAGTCGTACAGAGGCAGACAGGGAGCTCGCCCTAGAGGTCATCAAGCCTCCTCCTCCTCCTCTTCCCCTTCCCAGCCCCCTGCCAACGCAGCAAAGCAGCCCTAGATCCGCCATTCCGGATCATGTGGGTCCAGTGGGGGGCCGGCTTACCCATTTCCTGTGAGATTAGGAATTGATTACATCAGATCTTTGGGTTCTCAATCTCGTGGAGAATGGGTATGCTCTTCCCTTTCAGGAATTTCCCCCAAATTACCCTCCTTGCCAGGGTTATTGTTTGGAGGACCACTTGCTTCTCCTGCAAGAAGAAGTCCTGGCTCTGTTCAGAAAGGGTGCGATAGAGGTTGTTCAAGAGCAGGAAAGGGGTCAGGGGTGCTACTCCCGGTATTTTCTGATCCCCAGAAGGATGGCAGACTTCGCCCAATCTTGGATCTCAGGATCTTGAATCTTTACCTGAAGCAGGAGAAGTTCAAGATGCTCACCCTTGCACAGGTTCTTCAAGTGCTGCTGGAAGAAGACTGGATGGTGTCGATCAATTTACAGGATGCGTATTTTCATATTCCCATCCTGAAGTCGCACAGAAAGTATCTCCGTTTCACGGTTGGGTCGCAACACTACCAGTTTGCAGTCCTTCCGTTTGGTCTTACTACTGCGCCTCGAGTCGTCACCAAGGTGATGGCTGTGGTGGCTGCGCATCTCAGAAGATCGGGGATACCGGTATTCCGGTATCTGGATGATTGGCTGATCAAAGCAGAATCTCCAGAGATAGTGCTACATCATCTGCAAGTGACAACTCAGTTGTTGCACAAGTTGGGTTTTTCGATAAATGTACCGAAATCTCACCTGGTGCCCTCCCAGCGCAACCTGTTCATAGGTGCGGTACTGGACACTACTGTGTGTCGTGCATTCCCTCCTCCTCAAAATATTCACAACATTCAGGAAATGATTCCTTTATTTTACAATGGAGCGGTCGTTCCAGTCTTGAAGGTTCTACGTCTGCTCGGTCTGATGGCTTCTTGCATTCTGTTGGTCAACCATGCACGCTGGCACATGAGGGCACTCCAGTGGTGCCTCCGCAGGCTGTGGTATCAGCAAAGCGGAGATCTCAGGGAGTTGGTCAGGATCTCCAGAGAAACTGCGGCAGATCTGTCTTGGTGGAGCATGGAAGGCAATCTGTCACAAGGAAAGCCTTTTCAGCTACCTCCATCGGTGGCCACAGTGATAACGGATTCATCTACTCTAAGGTGGGGTGCTCATCTGGGGGATCTGGAGGTCAAGGGTCTTTGGTCGCCAGAGGAAAGATTGCTTCACATCAACCTTCTAGAGTTGCGGGCCGTGCGTTTAGCGCTCAAGGCCTTCCTCCCTTCCCTTCGTGGTCAGTCGGTTCAAGTCCTAACGGACAACACGACCGCGATGTGGTATATCAACAAGCAGGGAGGAGTGGGGTCGCAGTGTCTCAGCAGGGAGGCTCTGCGTCTCTGGTCCTGGGTTCAGGACCATCAGATTTGTCTGATGGCAAATCATCTGGCCGGGGTTTTGAACGTACGTGCGGACTGTCTCAGTCGGCCGTTCTCTGCCGATCACGAGTGGAGGTTCCATCCGGAGGTAGTTCATTATGTCTTTCAGACGTGGGGAACTCCTCAGGTGGACCTGTTTGCCACTCTCGAGAATGCTCACTGCCCGTTATTCTGCAGTCTCCAGTATCCAATGCAAGGAGCACTGGGGGACGTGTTTCAGTTGAGTTGGGACTCACAACTCCTATACGCGTTTCCTCCCATACCTTTGATTCCTCGGGTTCTGAAGAAGATTCGCAAAGACCGGGCCCAAGTTATATTGATCGCCCCGGATTGGCCAAGAAGGGTGTGGTACACGGATCTTCTCCACCTCTCCTCGTGTCCTCCGCTCCGTCTCCCTCACAGGGCAGATCTCCTCTCCCAGATGGAGGGGCAGGTTTTACACCCCCACCTCCAGACCTTACACCTTCATGCCTGGAGATAGAGCGGGGCAACCTGAATTCCTTTTCTCTCTCACACGATGTGGTGGATGTCATCTTATCGGCCAGGTGTGACTCCACTAAGTCCATTTATTCTTATAGATGGTCTAAATGTGTTGCTTGGTGTGGGGAGAAGTCTGTAGACCCTTTAAGGGCTTGTTTGTCCAATATACTTCAAGAACATGAGTGGAGGAGCCAGCAAAGAGCAGCACTGAGCACTGAGTAGCGCCGAGCAGCCGCCATAGGCCACAGCCGCTGACCGCTAGCCACGAGAGGAGCCGCGAGAGGAGGGGATTTCCCGGTGATTTTCCCGGCGGTCAGCTCAAGAGTTCCTGGAATCCCCCGGGATCCGACCCGTTGACCGGTTGCAGGTCTGTGGGTCTGTCTGTCCCGGAGTCAAGGAGCTGCAGGAGTGAGGCGCCCGGCTTCGGCTCAGTGTATCACGAAGCCGCGATATTTGCAGCAGCCCCAGCGGCCCTAGAGGCCCCAGTGACCCGGGCAATTTAGGCTGCGGGAGACAACTGCCAAGCCGTGCCGAGCCGTGCTGCCTGTGTTCCCTTCAATTTACAACAAGGGGTGGTGATGGACAGAGTATCTGAATTAAGCAGAATACTCTCACCCAGTCAAGAGATCAGGGCTAGATCCAACACCGTTTTTTAGCTCATTGCACCATCCCAGTTTCAGAACCTGGCTGTATGCAAATTAGTCTGTCCCTGGCCCAGTGCATCATGGGAACAGGGCAGACCAGACTACAAAAGCCAATTCTTACACTGGGAAGGAAACAAGCTTCCGGGGACCGGTTTCTGGCATTTCAGCCGTCTTCGGCCCGGCTTGCTTGAATCCTGATGGTGCAATGAGCAAGGGACTCACATCTGAGTATACCCTTCCACGCTTAGGGTGGACAAAATAATTTACAACAAGGGGTGGTGATGGACAGAGTCTCTGAATTAAGCAGAATACTCTCACCCAGTCAAGAGATCAGGGCTGGATCCAACACCGTTTTTTAGCTCATTGCACCATCCCAGTTTCAGAACCTGGCTGTATGCAAATTAGTCTGTCCCTGGCCCAGTGCATCATGGGAACAGGGCAGACCAGACTATCACCACCCCCTTTTCTGAATCGTTTTTGGCCACTATAGGTGTGGCAGGGTATACTCAGACATGAGTCCCTTTCTCACTGCTCCATCAGGATTCAAGCAAGCCGGGCCGAAGAGGCTGAAATGCCAGAAACCGGTCCCCGGTAGCTTGTCTCCTTTCTGGTGAAGAATTGGCTTGGTAGTTTGGTCTGCCCTGTTCCCATGATGCACTGGGCCAGGGACAGACTAATTTGCATATAGCCAGGTTCTGAGCTGGGATGGGGCAGTGAGATAAATAACGGTGATGGATCAAGCCCTGATCTTTGGACTGGGTAAGAGTGGTCTGCTTAATTCAGACACTCTGTTCATCACCACCCCCTTTTCTGAATCGTTTTTGGCCACTATAGGTGTGGCAGGGTATACTCAGACATGAGTCCCTTTCTCACTGCTCCATCAGGATTCAAGCAAGCCGAGCCGAAGAGGCTGAAATGCCAGAAACCGGTCCCCGGTAGCTTGTCTCCTTTCTGGTGAAGAATTGGCTTGGTAGTTTGGTCTGCCCTGTTCCCATGATGCACTGGGCCAGGGACAGACTAATTTGCATATAGCCAGGTTCTGAGCTGGGATGGGGCAGTGAGATAAATAACGGTGATGGATCAAGCCCTGATCTTTGGACTGGGTAAGAGTGGTCTGCTTAATTCAGACACTCTGTTCATCACCACCCCCTTTTCTGAATCGCCTGTGTTCCCTTCAGCGGCGGCGGCCCAGCAGGAGCCCTACCAGGTGACCCGGGTGTGAGAAGTTGGCCTGATATGTAGTGCTCACTATTCTAGTGATCACTTTGTATCATTCCAAACAACCCTTATTGATGATTGGTTGTAAGTCAACCTTATTAGACCAGCTATCCTAGTAGCGTGGACAAGAGCAGTCTTTAGGCTAAACTCTAGAGGGCGTGTTAAGCCAGCTGTTTTACCATCACATATACCCCTTGAACACCAAGTGAAAGGACACCACACAAGTTGTTATAAAAATATAGGATATTTATTAATAACAAGTCTACCCTGATCTCTTTATGAGTCAGGGAGCTAAGCACAATACAAAACTCTTACGAAAATACTTTAAGTTACACAATATACACAAATGCCCGAGGGGCACGAAAAACCATATACTACAAAAGTGGAATGCGAAATACTAGCAGGTAAGTAACAAGATCCAGAGGCTTCAGGATCGCTAGGACTACACTACTGAACCCTAAGGTTAGGAGCAGGAGGCCTAGGGGGATCAGGTGCAGAGTGTGCACTCTCACGCGGGATGCGGGAAGAAGTCTATGGATGCTAGATTTCGTAAAGTTAATGTTATCGGACGAATCCGACTAGTTAGACTGAAAACAAAAAAGGATCTGGACACTTAGATAGTGAACCTACGTGGGAGCACCGAAATGCTCGAGTTACCTAGCCCAGGGGCTGCGGCTGCATAGGGTTCAAAAGACGTCGGAGATCCTCGTTACAGTCTATGGAGCCTGAAAGAAGAAGTTGCTGGCAGGCGACCAGTGGTGAAGTTCGAAGAGATCCAAGCCTGGATCGGAGTTGAAGATGACCTGAAAGCAGAGGGGACTCAGTTCTTGATCACTAGCCAGTGATCAGATGGGCACCAGGATGGCACCGGATGAGGGCACCTCGACCAGGTGAGTGGGTGACGCTGGGCTCTGCAGTCTCTCGGACCAGGAGGCGTTGTCGGCGACCAGGATGGAGGGGCGAGCTGTCCCACGACGGTGTCTGCTGTCGGCGCTGCTGAAACCAGGATTGGCGCAACAAGCCTTGGCAAAGTCAAGCCCACACGGTGGACTCAAAATGGCGTCTGGAGTGGACCAGGAGGGTCCGGGGTGCTCCTCTGTTGGAGGGGAGCAAGGGCCAGTCTGGAGCACCAGACCAGCGATGGAAGTGTCGTCGTTCGTCGTCAGGAGGGCCACAAGCCAGCAGGCAAGTAGCCGGACAACGCGGTGAGCAGCAAAGAGCAGAAGGGCCCCACGCAGATCTCGTGGATGCTGGGGA
This sequence comes from Lissotriton helveticus, assembly GCF_964261635.1. Classification (NCBI taxonomy): domain Eukaryota; kingdom Metazoa; phylum Chordata; class Amphibia; order Caudata; family Salamandridae; genus Lissotriton; species Lissotriton helveticus. The sequence goes on from NC_136062.1 coordinate 275,290,361, forward strand.
GCTGGACTTCGGTGCTGGAGCTGCTCAGGGTTAGGGCTTCTCAAACCCCAGTGCACTTACTCGAGGGTCTCTCGGGAGTCGTGCTGGTGAAGCGTCATGCAGGTCTTGAAGATGGCCGGTCCCACGGGTCTCGTCACACCCACAAATCTCAGCTGGGCAGGATGATGTAGGTAGAGGTCAGAGATGGCGGGAAGACCGGTTCTCGTCGAGCTGGGCAGTCTTGTTCCGGAGGATGGACTTACAGCAAACCGCAGAAGAGCTTTGGTGGTGCCTGCTTGTGCAGGGTGGCTACTCCTTAGCCACAAGGGAGAGTCTTCAGAAGAAGTCAAGAGTTCTTTCGTGGAAAGTAATCAAGATTCAAGATTATCTAATTTGGGAAGGGGGCCTGCTCCTACCTTTATCCTAAGAAAAGGGGCTGGCACACGACTAGGTCCTGCCCTATGGGTGGGACCAGGAGGGGGGTGGTTACACGCCTCTCCTTTGTCCGGTCTCCCCCCAGCTCAGGGGCTGGGGTGCCCCTGGAACTGGTTTGAGCCGGGCTATGCACAGTGAGCACCGGGGTGCCACTTGCAGTCACCTTCCTTTCAGCCCTGCCTACCTGGGATACACAAAATCCTGTCTGGGATGGTGCTAGCACCGCCCCTGACAGGAAACCCTTTGTCCAGGCCTCCGTTGCTGGAAGGACTCCCAGCAGCAGGAGGGCAGACTTGTGTCTCGGTGGCAGCATCCATTTTGTGGAGCTAAGGCTGTGTCTGACTTTCACCGGGGTTCACAGTTACATACATGTCGTGCCCCTCTAGAAGGGTGGAATGCTAACCCCGTCACCAGAATTGGCGAGGGGTTAGTATTCCAATTCGTATGACACCTTACTCGACATGTTTTGATAATGCTATACCAAAGTTAGCATTTAACCGCGAGGATTATAATGCACATAAGAGTATATGGTATAGCGTTATCATGGAACAGCTATTAGGACTTGGTTCCGCAAGCTGCAAACGGGCTCAGCTCATGCCAGAGCACCATCTCACATAATTCCAAGCACTCTGCCTTCAGGATTGATAAGGCCTGCCAAAGGAGTGACTGATAGGAATATATGTGTCCATTTTAGGGTTAGATATAGGTATACTATATCTAAAGCAAAGGGTGATTACACCACCTTGCCCCAGCTGTCGTGCAGCCAGTTGTGTCAGTTTTGGATGGCCAGCCAGGGGTGGCATAATACATGCTTCAGCCCCTGGTAGGCCCTGGGTACACCTATGCCCGGGGTACCTAAGGTACACTGTACAGGGACTGATAAGGTGGCCCAGTACCAATTGGATATGTACCTAAGGTACATGGAGTCCATTTTAACAGAGAGAGCAGGAAGCCTGGGGTCCTGAATAGCAGGATCCCAGGCCAACTAAGTCAGAAACGAGCAAAACACTAGGCAAAAAGTTGGGGGCAACCATAGTCAGGTATCCACCTTCCTACATAACCCCCCCCCCAAACGAAAGGAGATAAGGCTATCCTTGACCAGGTAAGCCTATATTGCCTGAGTGGCCATATGAGGAGGTGCATGCACTGGCATGGTTACCCCCTATCTCATGGTCCACTAATCAATCCCTCACCCTAAGGGTATTTGAGGGTCTCCACCATAGGGAATCTCTACCTGTGGTGTGTTTTGGCAAAGAAAAAGGCTAGTGATGATATGGAGTACTGAAGTGAGGCTCCACTAATTTTGGGCTCAGCTTCCTCCAATCACTATCCACCATACATGCCTTTCTTTCCAGGACTGAGTTGCTGTATGCTCTCAGGGTCAACCTCTGGCTACCTAAAGCTGGAGGCTGGGTCCCTCTGTTTGGCTTACTGGAGGGACAGGTCAGGTTTGGGGCCCTAAGGTCCCAGGTTTGGCTGTGCCCAACAGTGTCCATCTGTGGGAGGTCCCTAACTATTTTTAAGGGGGATCCCTCAGGAGTTTGTTTCATTTTCACTGGGCTAGGACTACTAGCTTCAGTGCCCTTAATCTGCTGATTGGGAAGTTCTTTTGGACAGGGGGCCCCTTGGGGTCCACCACTGGCCTCCCTGACCTCTTCAGCCCTGGGCTGACTGAGGCAGGGTAGAGAGGGGCAGGTTACCTGCTCCAGACTGGGTCCCACCTTGGAAGGGTCCACTGACATCAGGGGTTCTGCCAGGCTAGGCCTGACTACCTCTGGGGCAGTTTCTTCACAAGGGGTAAGATCAGTTCCCTGAGGAGGCTGATCCTTCCCTAATGTGTGGTGGGACGGAGATTTATCTTCCTCCTCAATGCTCTCTGTTTGAGTGGAGTGATCCATAGTTTCAGGCTTCACAACACTATTATCAGTCTGAGTTTGGGCTGTGGCCATCACAACCCCACCAACCTTTTCAGGAAGGGACTCAGTTTGGGTATGGGCTGTTACCATCACAGCCCTGCCAACTTTTTCAGGGAAGGAATCTATTTGAGATTGGGCTGAGACTGGCACAGCCCTCCTAACCTGTTCAGGAAGATTTACCATTTTAGAATGGGTTTCTTGCTCTACCTCAGCCCAGGCTGAGATCTCTAAATCATTCCCCAGTAGGCAATCTACAGGCAAGTTTGATGACACTGCCACTCTCTTGGGGCCAGTGACACCTCCCCAGCTGAGATTTACCACTGCTATGGGATGACTCTTCTGCACTCCATCAATGTTTGTCACCTGGTATGTGGCACCAGGTATAAGTTGCCTTGAGGGGACTAGGCTCTCAGTCACCATAGTGATGCTAGCCCCTGTGTCTCTATAGGCCTCAACTTTTAAACCATTGATGAGGGGCTCCTGTCTGTATTTGCCCAAAGTGTTGGGACAATCAGTGAAGTTGGCAAACCCCTTGCCATCCTCACAGACAAGAGTATCTGAGTTAGGGGACCTGGTTAGGCCAGAGTCCCCAGGAACTCCCAAAGTAAAGCCACCCAAATTCTTGGGGGCACTCCCACCACCTGGGGGATTACTACTAGTAGTAACAGGGGGCTTGGGAATGTTACTTGGGGGTATGTTCTCCTTATTGGGGTTCTTTGGGCAACTGCTGTCAGTTTTCCAATGACCCACCTGCTTGCAGGTTTGGCAATAAGGTTTCTTTTGGGTATTGGAAGGATTCTGGGACCCACCCCCCTCAGAGGATTTTTGGGGCCCTGATGTGGTTTGATCTGTAGATTTATTCCCACCCTTCTCTTGAGGCTTGGTTGATTCCTTCTTCTGGTCACCACCTTTGTTCTTAGGCCTAATCCTGGTTCTGACCAATTTGTCTGCCCTCTTACCCAATTCTTGTGGAGAGGTCAGATCAGAGTCTACCAGGTGCTGGTGTAATAACTGGTTCTGACAATTATTTAAGACTTGCTCTCTCATAATAAGATTATACAATCCTGTGAAGTCAGTAACTTTACTACCCAGTAGCCAGCCTTCCAAAGCCTTAGTGGCACAATCAACAAAGTCAGCCGAATCCTGAGACTGAGTTTTCTGGGTGTCTCTGAACAGCAACCTGTACTGCTCAGTTGTTAGGCCAAACCCATCAATCAGTGTATTCTTCATGACTTGGTAATTGTTAGCATCCTCAGCTCTAGTAGTGAGGAGCTTATCTCTACCTTTGCCTTCAAAGGAGAGCCACAATATAGCTGTCCACTGGTTTGGGGGGATGCACTGGACAGTGCAGGCCCTCTCCAAAGCAGTCATCCACTTGTGGATGTCATCCCCTTGTTTAAAGGGGGGCACTATTTTACTCAGGTGTCTAGTATCAAAACTCCTGTCTTTATCCTTGGGGATAATGCTGCCACCAGTGGGGACTGCCCCACTCATCTGCTGCTCTCTAGCAAAGGCAAGCTTCTCTTTGACAAGGGCAAGTTCTTCCCTCTCAATCCTCAGATTAGCCTGTTTCATCCTTGCTTCATGTTCTCTTCTCTGAGGGGAAGTCAATCTCCTCTGGGGAGAAATCCTTCTCCTCTGAGAAGAGGCATTAGAGTGCAGAGACCTATTGGAGTCCCTAGAATGAGATCTATCTCTTCTAACTCCAAGGTTAGGCCTGCTTAGGGTCAGTACTGGGGGTCCCCCAGATCCTTGCCTAAGCAAATCTAAGTTGGCCCTAGTAAGTCTGCTGACTAGCTCAGGACCTTTATCTGCCTCATCCCCAGATTCCTCTTCTTCCTCCTCCTCCTCTACATCAACTGCTTCAGTGAGGTCAGGATCACCAAGGGGACCTTCTAAGGCTGGCATGCTCCCATCTGTCTGAGTAGCCCTTCTGGCATCATATGTCTCTAAGAGACCTAACAGAAAAGGAGTGGTAGGGTTAGAACCCTGTTTTAGTTTCCTGGAGGTACACAATTGTCTCATCTCCTGGAAGCTAAGGGCTGCATATCTGGAAGTGACCTGTGGAAGGTCCACAACCACAAGGGGAATCTCTGAAGATTCTCCATGGGTAGACATGCTTCTAGTGTGGTGTAAGTGATGCACCTACCTACACTATGGGTTTGCCTACTGATCCCTTGCTAAGAGTTGTAGTCAGGGTGTGCTAAGCCCTGTTACACTACAACAGCTGGTTCAGTAGAACTCAGAGTATTCTAAGTTAAGTTATATGTACCTGGGTACTTATGTGATCTTTCAATCGATATTCTTAGGATACGTGCGAGGTAAAACAACAGCAAGCTCAAATCCCAACCGCTGCACACCAATGTGAGAAGTTGGCCTGATATGTAGTGCTCACTATTCTAGTGATCACTTTGTATCATTCCAAACAACCCTTATTGATGATTGGTTGTAAGTCAACCTTATTAGACCAGCTATCCTAGTAGCGTGGACAAGAGCAGTCTTTAGGCTAAACTCTAGAGGGCGTGTTAAGCCAGCTGTTTTACCATCACATATACCCCTTGAACACCAAGTGAAAGGACACCACACAAGTTGTTATAAAAATATAGGATATTTATTAATAACAAGTCTACCCTGATCTCTTTATGAGTCAGGGAGCTAAGCACAATACAAAACTCTTACGAAAATACTTTAAGTTGCACAATATACACAAATGCCCGAGGGGCACGAAAAACCATATACTACAAAAGTGGAATGCGAAATACCAGCAGGTAAGTAACAAGATCCAGAGGCTTCAGGATCGCTAGGACTACACCACTGAACCCTAAGGTTAGGAGCAGGAGGCCTAGGGGGATCGGGTGCAGAGTGTGCACTCTCACGCGGGATGCGGGAAGAAGTCTATGGATGCTAGATTTCGTAAAGTTAGTGTTATCGGACGAATCCGACTAGTTAGGCTGAAAACGAAAAAGGATCTGGACACTTAGATAGTGAACCTACGTGGGAGCACCGAAATGCTCGAGTTACCTAGCCCAGGGGCTGCGGCTGCATAGGGTTCAAAAGACGTCGGAGATCCTCGTTACAGTCTATGGAGCCTGAAAGAAGAAGTTGCTGGCAGGCGACCAGTGATGAAGTTCGAAAAGATCCAAGCCTGGATCGGAGTTGAAGATGACCTGAAAGCAGAGGGGACTCAGTTCTTGATCACTAGCCAGTGATCAGATGGGCACCAGGATGGCACCGGATGAGGGCACCTCGACCAGGTGAGTGGGTGACGCTGGGCTCTGCAGTCTCTCGGACCAGGAGGCGTTGTCGGCGACCAGGATGGAGGGGCGAGCTGTCCCACGACGGTGTCTGCTGTCGGCGCTGCTGAAACCAGGATTGGAGCAACAAGCCTTGGCAAAGTCAAGCCCACGCGGTGGACTCAAAATGGCATCTGGAGTGGACCAGGAGGGTCCGGGGTGCTCCTCTGTTGGAGGGGAGCAAGGGCCAGTCTGGAGCAACCAGACCAGCGATGGAAGTGTCGTCGTTCGTCGTCAGGAGGGCCACAAGTCAGCAGGCAAGTAGCCGGACAACGCGGTGAGCAGCAAAGAGCAGAAGGGCCCCACGCAGATCTTGTGGATGCTGGGGAGCTGGACTTCGGTGCTGGAGCTGCTCAGGGTTAGGGCTTCTCAAACCCCAGTGCACTTACTCGAGGGTCTCTCGGGAGTCGTGCTGGTGAAGCGTCGTGCAGGTCTTGAAGATGGCCGGTCCCACGGGTCTCGTCACACCCACGAATCTCAGCTGGGCTGGATGATGTAGGTAGAGGTCAGAGATGGCGGGAAGACCGGTTCTCGTCGAGCTGGGCAGTCTTGATCCGGAGGATGGACTTACAGCAAACCGCAGAAGAGCTTCGGTGGTGCCTGCTTGTGCAGGGTGGCTACTCCTTAGCCACATGGGAGAGTCTTCAGAAGAAGTCAAGAGTTCTTTCATGGAAAGTAATCAAGATTCAAGATTATCTAATTTGGGAAGGGGGCCTGCTCCTACCTTTATCCTAAGAAAAGGGGCTGGCACACGACTAGGTCCTGCCCTATGGGTGGGACCAGGAGGGGGGTGGTTACACCCCTCTCCTTTGTCCGGTCTCCCCCCAGCTCAGCCCCTGGAACTGGTTTGAGCCGGGCTATGCACAGTGAGCACCGGGGTGCCACTTGCAGTCACCTTCCTTTCAGCCCTGCCTACCTGGGATACACAAAATCCTGTCTGGGATGGTGCTAGCACCGCCCCTGACAGGAAACCCTTTGTCCAGGCCTCCCTTGCTGGAAGGACTCCCAGCAGCAGGAGGGCAGACTTGTGTCTCGGTGGCAGCATCCATTTTGTGGAGCTGAGGCTGTGTCTGACTTTAACCGGGGTTCACAGTTACATACATGTCGTGTCCCTCTAGAAGGGTGGAATGCTAACCCCGTCGCCAGAATTGGCGAGGGGTTAGTATTCCAATTTGTATGACACCTTACTCGACATGTTTTGATAATGCTATACCAAAGTTAGCATTTAACCGCGAGGATTATAATGCACTTAAGAGTATATGGTATAGCGTTATCATGGAACAGATATTAGGACTTGGTTCCGCAAGCTGCAAACGGGCTCAGCTCATGCCAGAGCACCATCTCAGATAATTCCAAGCACTCTGCCTTCAGGATTGATAAGGCCTGCCATAGGAGTGACTGATAGGAATATATGTGTCCATTTTAGGGTTAGATATAGGTATACTATATCTAAAGCAAAGGGTGATTACACCACCTTGCCCCAGCTGTCGTGCAGCCAGTTGTGTCAGTTTTGGATGGCCAGCCAGGGGTGGCATAATACATGCTTCAGCCCCTGGTAGGCCCTGGGTACACCTATGCCCGGGGTACCTAAGGTACACTGTACAGGGACTGATAAGGTGGCCAAGTACCAATTGGATATGTACCTAAGGTACATGGAGTCCATTTTAACAGAGAGAGCAGGAAGCCTGGGGTCCTGAATAGCAGGATCCCAGGCCAACTAAGTCAGAAACCAGCAAAACACTAGGCAAAAAGTTGGGGGCAACCATAGTCAGGTATCCACCTTCCTACACCGGGGTCGGAGGAGCTGCCGTGAGAGCCCGTGGGAGCCCGGACGTAGTAGTGGCGGCTTTGGCAGCTTTTGCTAGGCTCGACGCGGCAAGTAAAGTGAGACGCGGTGACCTCTGCCGTGATCCCTGACTCGAGGCAGCAGAGGCAGCAGAGGCAGCAGAGTCAGCAGCACGCTCTCCATTGGCAGCCGTAGCTGCAGCAGAGCCCCCAGACCCACAGGACACACCTGAGTGGCACCAGTGGAGCGGAGGTAGAGGTGGTCGAGGAGAGCCAGCGGAGGTTTGGTGACGCGAGGGACGGGAAGGGAAGGTGAGCCGCCCGTGTCCTGACCGTGTCCCGCCCCTGTCCCCCCCTCGGGATCGCCCGCTTGAGACTCGTGACCAGAGGGCAACCTGAGTGATGTGTGACGAGTGTGACGTGAGTGTCTTGAGCTACATTTGCCACCAAAAAGCTTGGGTCCACGCACCTCACCGCATCTCCGCACCATTGGCGTCTCACTGGCGCATTACTGCTCTTTTGCTCTTTTTGCCCCTTCAAAAGTCAATGACCAAGAGCCACAAGAGCCAGAAGTACCACAGCAGCATCAGCTTCAGCAGCTAATAAACAGTCAGTCAGCCAGCCAGCATGCCGTACTGTCTGTGGTACTAGCCAGCAAGCTGCAGACGCAGCAGTCGAAGCTTATTCAGCTGTTTGAAGCCACGTGGTGAGCCGAGAGTAGTGTGTTTGGGGCAGGGGCAGGGTCCGGCAGTGCCACAAGAGTGGGAAGAGGAGAAGAGGAGAAGGAAAGTGGGGAAACGGCAAAACGACCGGTAGGAAAGGAGGGACCCTTAGACCGGGTCCCCTATGACCCCTGCATTCTCGCTGGGAACGGCGCTCGAGTATCCAGAACAACTCCGGCAAATCCATTGAAATCCATCAAAACTTCTTGCGGCTGCTGTTCAAACTGCCCTAGGGCCTGAGGCTTTTGAGGTGTGAGGCACGAGGACAGTGGGGAGAGGAGACATCCAGAGGAGGAGGTATTCAGTGACTGCGCCCCTACCCCTGCACCTAGCCCACCCCACCCCAGCGATATCAGCCACTGAACAAGCTTTCTGTAGCGAAACCTCCACATCCAAGCGGATTCCCGAATTTACTGGCTCATCCTTGGCCCAAATTCAACATGAGGTCAGGCAAGAAAAGGGTTCACCCCGAGAACAAGCCTAAAGCAAAGGCAAAGGCAAAGCAGAATGCTGCCGCAGCAATCACTAACAAAAATGACAGCGCAAATGAAGCAAGCGAGAGTTGGGGTACATCTTCAGGTGAAATAAGAGTGGCCAACGACCAAGTACCACCGGTTGGGAACTCTCGCCCCAACCTTCGACAACCAAAAATTACATCGTTTAACTTTTTGAAGGATCCACTCTCAACTATCTTTTCGTCCAGTGGAAAAATCCTGGGCCTTCAGGACTCTCTTCTTCCACTATCCCCTTGTGAGTTGGGAAAAGATCAATCCCTGGGTCAAGTAAGCGGCAGTGAGAAATGTTCTTCCACACCAGACGGTCTACCTGCATCATGTCAACTTGCAGAGAGGACAACAGGGCCCGGGGGCGAGGACAAGCTCACAAATACGGCCACCCGTAGCCCACCACCCCTGCGGACAGACGACAGGGGGGTTACGTCCGACCCACACTTATCCTCCTCTTCTACGTACATCGACTCCTTACCGACATCGACTACTTCACCCTTACTTGTAATCAATCAAATTCCAAAGCTTTCTTTGCGCAACTCCATGACCTGTATCGGCAAGGATTTCTCTCAAAGGCAAGAAGCCCTAAGCAGCGACAACTTGGACAACCCAAACAAATCGCAAATCACTGATAAAAGCCTTCTGGACCAACAGGACTGCTTACTTTCCCATCTACAGTCAATCGAAGATGCATCAATAGTCCAGAGGTCCGACGACCATCGGAAGGAGGAAGTGGTAATTATCCCAAATTCTGGGTGAGACGGCCCAGCCAACCTAACTTACTTGGGCTCACAGGAGTGGGCTGAACTAGTTGCCCAATACATTCTGACAACGCTGGTTAGACCAACCCCGTCTATGGAGGAACCAACCAACAAAATCCTGCCAACCAAAAAAGGCCCTGACCGGGAGGGCACCTTCTTAAATTCAAACACTTTACCAAATTCTTCTCTGACGTCAACACCTAACAAAGTGAAAACCCAAAAAAGGTTTGTACCCAGGACTCAAGCGTCAAATACGTGGGATATTCTGTTAAACACCATGCAACGAACTGTAGATACTCTTCACTTTCAATCTGACAAAATGGACCTTCAGCTGACCCTACTTGACACCCTGGCTGTCTTTGTTGGGTGAATAGACGAGCAACTTGGCCAATTAAACTCATTAATTGGCAGGGCTCAGCAAGAGGCAAAGCTTGTATGTAGCTGTGGTCCCATCATCGACAAACTGTCAGCTCTTCCAGACATAGTATCCTCTCTGTATCCTCTCAGTTAGAAGGTTTACCAAAAGGGCTCAACGGAAGGCACCATTATACCAACCCCGGCGAAACAGCCTTCCTCGCACCACCAACGGGAGGGTCCACTACAGCCAGCAGGGCAGTCCAGGCTGCAGGGTTGCCGCCACTGGAAACCAAAACATGACGGAAACTCGTGGCACTGACAACAAGAACTGTGCGAGCCCCGTCAAACTACTCGCAACATTCGATCAAAAAGGGGTACAGTCAAAGCACAATACGGTCCTGGCACATGAAGCTTCTATCTCCACCCCACTGCGATAAATCCCGAGTTCAAGAACAGAGTGAAACAGGGCGCCCATGCATCCAAACTCAGCTATATTCCACCTTAGCGAGTGTCTCTGAAGTTCCACCTGTACCAGTTTCCAATAATATCTCTTCCGGAGTCACTCTCACAGGAAACGTATTTCAGTCCGATAACGGCATCTTCAGGCCCCAAGTCCTCACCCGAGTTCAAGAACAGAGAGAAATAGGGCGCCCATGCATTCAAACTCAGCTATATTCCACCGTAGCAAGTGTTTCTGAAGTTCCTTCTGTACCAGTTTCCAATAATCTCTCTTCCGGAGTCACTCTCACAGGAAACATATTTCAGTCTGATAATAGCAACTTCAGGCCCAAAGTCCATACCCGAGTGTCAAAAGCTCAGCCGAATGACCCAAATAGGATTCCTACCATCATTCTTTTTACTCCAGAGTACGAATCAAAGGGCCCGTTCGATATACTGAATAGAGGCAACTTACTACGGCTGCTTACCACCATACCAGCGCTAAACGACATATCCTCAGCCGATCTGCTTTCAATAGAATTTATTAAATCTGATGGGACTAATGGCAACGAAGCGACAAAAGCAACATGGATATTGCCCGGTATTGCAAATAAAATCTTAGAGCAAAATCTCCTGAAAACTTGGGGGATTAAATCTGCCTTATTCCACAACATAGGTTACCCGCTGCCCCTGCTCGAGAGACCTAAGCAGCAACTACTTACAACAACTCTGAAGACAAGGTCGGTGCTGAGAGGCGCACTGGGTCGATCTCCGACAACCGTTTAAACGACAGGGCCTAAAAATATCTCAATGTCTGCCGACCCGTATAGTACGGTCGAACACCGGCTTTTTAGAATATGCAATACACCAAGCCACCCTCATTGACAAGGAAATCCAACGGAGTCAGGCACTCGCCCTGTCGCACCACACCTGGAACTCTGCTGGTGGAATCTAAATGGCCTTAACGATAAAGTAGCTGACACTGACTTCCTGCACTATGTGAAATCATTTGACATCCTTCTCCTCCAGGAAACATGGCTGGAGGAGCCGGTTCACATTGAGGGATTCATCTGCTACCATTCTCCAGCTACAAGAAAAAGCAAGTTCGGTCGGCCGGCAGGTGGCTTAGCAACTTATATCAAAATTTCAACAGTTGGTAATGTTCAGGCACCCACCACCACCTATTCTCCAGCCATAATCACAGTTGGGATCACATTAAACCTTGGGGGTGTTGTATAGCTCCTATATATCCTTATATCGTGTTAAGTTAGCATAGGTACATTTAAGATTTAAACGCCATTTTTCCTTTCTTGCAACTTCTGCACACGACCCTTAATTGTTGACTTAGCTTTCAACCTAGTGGTTTGCCGTGGTGTGTGTGAGAATAATATGTTATTGCTCTGATATCAGTTTTGTTTAATAAACCATGTCTGCACGGAGAGTGCTGAAGTTTCAGGAGCAACACGATAAGTAATTGTTATGAGGTCTGATCTCCACGCCTTCATAGTCATAACACAAGTGCAGCCTTTGCCAACTTGGGCTTGAGGCGGGATTGATATTGCTGTGCACGAGAATTTGTTAACACACTTGATGCGGTGCACATGCAGAGAGAGCTGGTGTATGCTGATGTGATTCCTTCATGCTAGGACACTAAGGTATGGGCCCGCCCTAAAACAACCCAAAGAGACCTTCTTAGCTAATAATATAATATATGTGTTAGGGAGGGTGAGATATAAGTGTTGTTAACTCTTATTCATTACAGCATGTTAACATGCTGTCACCATTCGCTTTTTATGTCTTAGTAACTATGCTGATAATTTTGCTACTGATAATAAGTATACTTGTATTATCTAAGATACTGCGCCTGAGAAGACGGCATTAGTAAATAAACATTTCAAATGCACATGTGTCTTCTTTACTCCATGTTCTGGTTTGTAATGATACTATAACGAAAGAGTGTTCATGAGTCCCACGTACCCTGAGGTACTGTAAGTTCATGTTCTGGTTTGTCTAAACATTGGAAGTTTGATATGTCCAATGAGACACTGTAGCTAGCTCGGTAAGGGGTGAGTTGGTTGCTGAGGTAAGTTTTGGGACACCCTAATTTGCCGAGGTTCCACTCCTCTGTGCACAGTTCTGTGTGAGTACAGAAACCCTGCGACATGGCGCCCAACGGTTTCGGTGGTCTTATATCATGACACTCGAGTAGTTTATCGTTCATGCCTTAACCCCTTCACATCCGTTTCCGGAAAACGGGGTGTCGGTGAAACCTACCTATTTTTTGAAATAGGTCTTTATTCAAGCTTGATTCTTTCTTAAACGGTTTCTTTGAATTACTACCCAGTTGTGCTACAAAGTATTCTTTGTGTTTTCTTGTTTCCAGTGTTGTCATGGCGGCGGTGGCTATTGCGCAGCATAGTCGCGTAGCGGTTCGCAACCATCTTCAGACGTACCAGGTCCCAGTAGATGGGATGGCTGTGATTTTCGTGGTATGTGCAGATCCGGCGTTTCCTTACGAGTTGTTTTACTCTTGGGTTACGTTTCCGGCTGTGGACGCTAATTCTGGTTTGTTCCACTCCTACACCGCCTCGGATGTCCCGGCTGAGTATACGCCGTACCGGGCATTGGAAATACCTATTGATCATTGGCAGCATCGAGTTTGGTTTGATGGCGCCCTCCCCCACTCTTTGTCCGCAGCGAGGTTAGGTCCGCTCTCAATTCCAGGTACGAATTGGCCTGCGTTGGGTGGCTTTACCCCGCACCCGAATCACGGGGCTTGTACCCTAGCAGAAATTCGCAGGCTACATGTTGTTTCCATTTCCGTGATTCGTGCTTTAGTGCAATACATCGGTCGACATCTTCCTGGTGGTCCCCAGGGGGGTGCGGCCGCTCCCGTGGATCGAGGCGGAATGCGTCTCTATCCAGTGATGGTTAATTCGGTTTTTGGTGCGCGTCCAGTTGACAACGATGACTTCCCATTCTGGCTAGCGGAGAAGTTTGATCAACTTGAGGCGGTTTTTCCGAATTCTACTCCTGCTGATAAACATAGAATGTTAACGATTACTCTACTGAAGGATATAACTCCTGAACTTGTTGACTGTGAAAGCTGGGGAAAAACATTTGCGGCAGTTTATACAAGGTGCTTCGGCACCCCGTCTATGACTGCCCTGCCTGAAATCATTAGACGTGTTCAGAATGATCACGGTCCAGAGGCAGCGGTTGAATTGGGTATGCGCCTGTGTGGTTCTTTTGAGATTGTAAGTGATCTCATTCTCTCCAATGTTAAAGGAGATGCAGTTAACTTTCAGGTGTCGAATGCTTTGGCTGCTCTGCCCGATGCCGACAAACCCCGCCAGTTAGCAAAGATTGTGGTGGCCGCTTATAAGACAATTGGCCGCACAAGTAGAGGTCTGAAATATTTTCCAGTAAAGGAGAATAAACAACCTCAGGGACAATCTGCAGTGACAGATGTCCAGCCCAAGTCCAAAAAACAAAATTGGCCTAAGAAACAGACACAGGGGAAGAAGAATACACAGACTCAGGATTCTTTCCCTGCAGTACAAGCACCTGCGCCGACAGAAAAAGTTTATGATTTGCGCGATCGCGCGATGATTAAATCACCTGATCGATTTCAGGGTTCTGATCAACGCTCTCCTCGTTCCTTTCAGGAAACATCGGCCCCGAAGACCGGTGGAGGAGGAGGGGGTGGACGTGGACGTGGTGGCCAACAAGGACGTGGTCAGTCCCGCCAGACGGACGGCGCAGTGAAGCAGGAGGATTCTACGCCTAAGCGTCCGCAGTTTGCGAAAAAGAAAGTCGCAGCCTTAACAGCGCATAGATATGCCACAGATAGTGAGAACGCGGCTTCGGAATCTGACGTGGGCTCTGACCTTGCTGGACAGCGCGGCGGAGATTACCATAGTCAGAGAGGCGCTCCGTCCACTACTGAGGGTGACAGCGACTGAAGTGTTTGTTGTAATAGAAACAGCCGATGCGAGATTAGCTCCCCCTGAAAGACTTTTTGAAATTGTCCTGTTAATTGAAGGTGACATACAGCGTACTGTCAGAGGGGTGTTTTGGGAGAACCTTTCGTCTACGTACGACATTTTGCTTTCCGAGGCTGACTGGCCCCCACCTTTTGTGCTCGCAGCGCTGCGAGGGGAGGAGGTAATCCTTCCCAGTTTCGCGCACACTGTCTCGACTGAGCATGCGCAGCATTTTGCAGAAGAGTGGGCTCGGGCTCTTGCACCGGCTCTCTACCGCAACCAATGTGGTTGGGACAAATTGTCCCCTTGCCACGAAATCCCTTTGCGGTCTGAGCCGCAGCCTCAGCCTCAATATCCCATATGGCGTGAAGCTAAAGCAGCCGTCGCAGAAATCCTTGAACAATTGGAATATCAGGGAGTTATTGAAACGTGTGTGTCACCAATGAATAATCCCCTTTTTACTGTGACCAAACCTGACGGATCATATCGTTTGGTATTGGATTACCGGCATTTGAACTCGCATTGCCGTAACTGTGCAGTACAGAATACTCACGGCTCTGCCCTAGTGGATAGTCTAGTGCGTAGGCGCTTCAAGACAACGCTTGACATTTCCAATGGTTTTTATGCCCACAGACTGGATGACTTTAGCTCCCAGTGGACAAGTTTTACGTCCGCTGGGGTGCAAAAACGCTTCCGGCGACTCCCAATGGGCTACAAAAATAGTCCTGGAGTCTTCACCTCCAGAATAGTCACTCTGTTGGAGGGAATCGATCCAGATGCATGTTCTTATGTAGATGATATTTATCTCACAGACGACGAGATTTGGATGCATCTGTGTCGAGTGAATTCCATAATTTGTACCTTTGCTGATATGGGTTACAAATTTAATTTTGCAAAATCGCACATTGCAGAACACACGGTGTTGTTCCTCGGCTATGAGCTGAACAATGAAGGTAGAGGTTTGGCTCCTCACTTCTTGGAGAAATGCGCACAATTGCGCGCTCCTACAACACTGAAAAAATTACAGTCTTTGCTGGGTTTTTTGAATTTCGGCAGAACTTACATTCCGGAATATGCCCAGCGTATCAAGCCGTTGTATGCTTTGATACAACCAACTTTCTCAAAATCATGCTGGCTGCCTGAGCATTCAGCCATTTTGCAATCCTTGCAGGCTGATCTGCTCGCTTCTAAATATTTACTGACTCGTGATAACCACACCAACCTAGTAATAAGAATAATTCCTGGGACGGTGGGTTTCACATACCTCACTTTTAATGAAGGTGACACAGTACCTATTGCTTACAAGTCGCACTTGTACACTTCGGCTGAGTTGCGGTTTCCCACAGTGGAAAAGGTTTTAACTGCTGTACAGATGGCAATTCTTAAGGAACGAGCACTGTCTCAGGGGAAACGCATGCTAGTGGTAACACCCTGTCCTCATTTGGAGGCAGTCACGAAAGCCAGTGTACCAAATTCAAAAGCTTTGCACCCTCGGTGGATTCAGTGGGCTGCGTCATTGTCATCCACGGATGTCATGTTTATTTTTGACGCCTCCTTACGGTCGCAAGAGTACTTGCAGTATGAATTCGTTCATCCTGCTCCTCTGGCTATGCGACCTTTGGAGGACTTCCATTGCATCATTTACACTGATGGGTCGGCGCAGGTTGCGCATGGCTCTAAACATGCCTACGTTTCCGCATGCGCCATTGTGGTCGGTGCTATGTTGAATGATGAGTTCATTTCCAGGGAGGTGCACACGATGCCCCTGGGCAATTGCACCGCACAATTGGCAGAGCTTCGTGCTCTATTACTAGCGTTAGAGTACGCGGATCCAAGTGTTACAACTCTGATTGTAAGTGATTCTTACTACTGTGTTCAGTCTTACAATGAAAACTTGTTCTTTTGGATTCAAAATGATTTTCATGATTCCAAGGGTAGCACAATAAAACATAAAATGATCTGGGTTCGAGTGGCAGAGGTTAAGGCTAAGTTGCCACTCGTTTTTGTTATTCATACTCTCGGTCATCAGCGCGTAGGAGTTCACGCTGTTGGCAACTCGCTTGCTGATGAAGCAGCGAAATCAGCAGTATCTACATACTTAGTTGCAGCAGTTACTAGGTCTAAAACCAAGATTGATAGCGACATCTTGGCAGCGATTGCTGCCTCTGAGAAGGGAAGTAAACATCCTGCGGGATTCCCTTCGAAGTATAAATACCACTTAAGTCCCGAAAAGGTTCCTTTTGTGACAATTCCTGATGTTGGGGAACGGCTGATTCCCAACTCGGATCGCAGAGCAGACTTGATTACAGCGGCTCATGAAGGTGTGGCGTCTGCGCATGCGGGCGTCTCGGCCACTGTAAATCAATTACAACTACGTTTCTGGTGGCGGGGACTGTACAAACAGACGCGTGATTGTGTCCTTCTGTGTGACATATGCCAGCAGATTAAACCTTCCACTGCTACGCGTCCGCCACAGACTCAGTTGTACATTTCTAATAAACCGCTAGGCTGTGTTTATTTAGATCACTGCGGTCCTTTTTCATCTGATACTGCATATAAGTACATCTTAGTAGCAGTTGACTCATGCACACGCTTTGTGTGGGTATGGCCACATCGCAGCGCTGATTCACGGACTGTCATTAGAGATTTGCGTATCTTTATAGGGATTTTTGCCTGTGGTACCTTCCATTCGGATCAGGGTCCAGCTTTCGCCTCTAAGGCGTATAAGGATGCCATGACTTCGATGGGGGTCCAAGTCAAGTTTTCGTCACCCTACAGACCTGAGGGTAATAGTGTAGTTGAACGAATGAACCGTGATTTAAAGCAATCTTTGACAGCCCGAGTTATAGGCACTGGCAGAAACTGGCTGGCTCACCACTATGGCGTGCAGCGTGCTCTTAATAATCTCCCTAGAAGGTCTCTGGGTGGGCGGACCCCATACGAGATGCTCTTTGGCATCAAGATGTACGTCCCTGACCTTGACGGTCTAGACTTGCTGGTTCGCGCCACTTGCTTTGACGCAGATGAACATTGCAATGTTTTACAGAATCTACAAAAGACCAGAGACAGTCTTGCAAAGGAACATTTGCCCTCCACGTCGGATGATGCGTTGCAGATCCCGGTAGCTGGCTGGTTACCTCAAGTTGGCGAACTGGTTCGAGAGAAGATCGATAACAAGAAAGAATTTGGTCCTTTCTATCGAGCTCCGGTTCCCGTCCTTGGAGTGAAGGGCACAAGAACAGTCATTTTACCACCACTTCCTGGTCGTAAGGAAAACAGGTTTATTTCAATTGACAATGTCAAGATACACAGAGTGGCCGATTCTTCTTAGCATGACACCGGCTGTTTCCTGTCCTTCCATTGTGAGAAATTCAGTTATGCCCACTGCTTCTAATATTGTACCTGAAGTGGCCATCGAATTACCTGCTGTTTCCAGTCCATTATTAAATAATTTACCCGGAACTAACGTTGATGGGTTGGACTATACATACCCCACTGATTTGTCCATGCCTGACCTGCAAGCTCGTTTAGCCACGGAATCCAGATTTTCATTTGACTCTGCTTCCCTTGCCTCGAATAAAACCCTCTCAAATTGCAGTATATGCTAGCCTGTTTAAAAAACATTTTTTGATACCTCCTTGGACATACATTTGGCTGGTCCTTTTTTCGGTTTACCTTTTTATGTCAATTGGTTTTGTGTTTTATTTTTTTCGAATTATGAATGGACACTATGTCGAGGAGAGAACTTGCATTACTCATTTAAATGGAACTTTGGCCCCACTTTCCTCTTCACATTCTACACACAGATTAAAAAGAGACTTGACTTTGGTTAACATCACAGCATGGCCTGTTCTGGATGGAATCGCGTGGGATGCAGTTCGTTTTCAGATTCATGGCCCAACGGAAGTCGTTAATGTTCCTAATGTACTAAGAGTGATTATGGGGGATGTGGTGAAACAAAACATTCGGTCTGATGATTGGGATGTTAATGCTGTGGAAAGTTTGTTTTCTGATTTGAACATACACATACAGATG
This sequence comes from Lissotriton helveticus, assembly GCF_964261635.1. Classification (NCBI taxonomy): domain Eukaryota; kingdom Metazoa; phylum Chordata; class Amphibia; order Caudata; family Salamandridae; genus Lissotriton; species Lissotriton helveticus. The sequence continues at coordinate 275,308,574 of NC_136062.1, forward strand.
TTTCAAGGATGAACAGGAAGTTTATCTAACAGGGGATGAGTGTACTGAGACGCCAGATCATTCTTTAATGTGCAGACACATACAGTTACACGGTTCATGTAACAAGGACCGACCGAATATGGTGCAGAAATGTTCTTTATCCTCCCACACGTGAACATAGGGAGTCTTCCATTTGGCCACGGATACCGACCTTGGGAGCAGATTTCAGCGGCATGGCTAGAATAAGAGCTCTATTGTCCCAGAAAGAGGTGGCCTTGAGCTCGGCCCGTGAAACTTTCGTGCTTCACATTGCTAACACCCGTACGGAGGTTCAGGCTCTTTTAAATACTGATTTGCCTTTGCATTTCGGAGCCATGGTTCGTTCTATCTTTAACGCATCCTCCACAACGGGCCTAGCACATTTTTTTAAAGTTGTTAGCAGTGGTCTCGTGACTTCCTTTGAGAAGATTTTTGGAGTCATCCCTGCCTTCTTCCATTCTATTTTTTCATCCTTGTTTGGAGGATTCCCGTTTTTCCTTGCATTAGCGGCTGGCGCTTTGGTGGTTTTCTGCCTTTTTAAATATGGATGCCCTTCCTGTGCAAGACCACGCGCAAGTGCTACTGACGCGGTTTCGCAACCGCATGCTTGATTATTATGGCACACTGCCGTTGGCGACTCTAAGCACGGCGTTTGGATTATCTTTTCGGTTCTCCTATTTTACCTGTGTCCAGCCTGTATTTCGCTGCCTGACCTGTGATTTCCTTTGGGCCATTGATTTGTGTCTCTGCGGACCGCTTTCTTCTGACGTCGATTTTGATCAACTGATGAGTCCTATCATTGCTCACGAGTTGGTTTGTTCTGACGAAAGGATTATGGCCTTGGCGGTGGCACATGGACTAATGGGTCCCTGGGATGTGTTGTCGGCAGCGCAAAATTTATTGGAACGAAGTTTTCTTGAAAACCCACCGAGCTGTCCTCTGATGGTTATAGAGGATCCGGTGCTGGGAGATCACGTATGTTCCTTTCATCTTTTAAATTGGATGGCTGAACTGTTTTCGGATGAGGACAGTGACTTCCTCCTGGAGGCTGTTGCAGCTTACTTTTCATATACAGTCTTATCATAAACACTGCCTCGAATTGACATGCTGATTGATAGCATTTCCTTGATTTTATTGACTTTTGGTCAAGACATTTTATTTTTGCTTGCCTATTGGCTTGAGCCACATTATACTTGTGGGCTATTTTTTAGCATTAGTTTTTATAATTGAATTTTTATTCATGCTCGTTTATTGTTGGATTCTGCTCTCATGTGATGGCACTTCTGTTATCTTATTTAGTCCGTTCTCGGATCATGGGGGGGTGTTGTATAGCTCCTATATATCCTTATATCGTGTTAAGTTAGCATAGGTACATTTAAGATTTAAACGCCATTTTTCCTTTCTTGCAACTTCTGCACACGACCCTTAATTGTTGACTTAGCTTTCAACCTAGTGGTTTGCCGTGGTGTATGTGAGAATAATATGTTATTGCTCTGATATCAGTTTTGTTTAATAAACCATGTCTGCACGGAGAGTGCTGAAGTTTCAGGAGCAACACGATAAGTAATTGTTATGAGGTCTGATCTCCACGCCTTCATAGTCATAACACAAGTGCAGCCTTTGCCAACTTGGGCTTGAGGCGGGATTGATATTGCTTTGCACGAGAATTTGTTAACACACTTGATGCGGTGCACATGCAGAGAGAGCTGGTGTATGCTGATGTGATTCCTTCATGCTAGGACACTAAGGTATGGGCCCGCCCTAAAACAACCCAAAGAGACCTTCTTAGCTAATAATATAATATATGTGTTAGGGAGGGTGAGATATAAGTGTTGTTAACTCTTATTCATTACAGCATGTTAACATGCTGTCACCATTCGCTTTTTATGTCTTAGTAACTATGCTGATAATTTTGCTACTGATAATAAGTATACTTGTATTATCTAAGATACTGCGCCTGAGAAGACGGCATTAGTAAATAAACATTTCAAATGCACATGTGTCTTCTTTACTCCATGTTCTGGTTTGTAATGATACTATAACGAAAGAGTGTTCATGAGTCCCACGTACCCTGAGGTACTGTAAGTTCATGTTCTGGTTTGTCTAAACATTGGAAGTTTGATATGTCCAATGAGACACTGTAGCTAGCTCGGTAAGGGGTGAGTTGGTTGCTGAGGTAAGTTTTGGGACACCCTAATTTGCCGAGGTTCCACTCCTCTGTGCACAGTTCTGTGTGAGTACAGAAACCCTGCGACATGCCTATAACTCGGGCTGTCAAAGATTGCTTTAAATCACGGTTCATTCGTTCAACTACACTATTACCCTCAGGTCTGTAGGGTGACGAAAACTTGACTTGGACCCCCATCGAAGTCATGGCATCCTTATACGCCTTAGAGGCGAAAGCTGGACCCTGATCTGAATGGAAGGTACCACAGGCAAAAATCCCTATAAAGATACGCAAATCTCTAATGACAGTCCGTGAATCAGCGCTGCGATGTGGCCATACCCACACAAAGCGTGTGCATGAGTCAACTGCTACTAAGATGTACTTATATGCAGTATCAGATGAAAAAGGACCGCAGTGATCTAAATAAACACAGCCTAGCGGTTTATTAGAAATGTACAACTGAGTCTGTGGCGGACGCGTAGCAGTGGAAGGTTTAATCTGCTGGCATATGTCACACAGAAGGACATAATCACGCGTCTGTTTGTACAGTCCCCGCCACCAGAAACGTAGTTGTAATTGATTTACAGTGGCCGAGACGCCCGCATGCGCAGACGCCACACCTTCATGAGCCGCTGTAATCAAGTCTGCTCTGCGATCCGAGTTGGGAATCAGCCGTTCCCCAACATCAGGAATTGTCACAAAAGGAACCTTTTCGGGACTTAAGTGGTATTTATACTTCGAAGGGAATCCCGCAGGATGTTTACTTCCCTTCTCAGAGGCAGCAATCGCTGCCAAGATGTCGCTATCAATCTTGGTTTTAGACCTAGTAACTGCTGCAACTAAGTATGTAGATACTGCTGATTTCGCTGCTTCATCAGCAAGCGAGTTGCCAACAGCGTGAACTCCTACGCGCTGATGACCGAGAGTATGAATAACACGCCTTAGGGCTATTGATCAGGCGAATCTTGAGAAAGTGCTTGCAGTTGTTGACAATAGCATTAACGTGCTTTCCTCTAGAATTTACACATTAGATAATATTGTGTCGTCTGTTGTTGATATTGTGCATGATGAAGTGTCAGTATTATACCATGGTCAAAATCAATTACGGTCAATCATGCAGTTTGCATGGACACTTCAGACTCTGAAAATGGGTAAAGTTCCCTGGGGATACATGAACGTTTCCTCTTTATTTGCACCGTTTAATTTGACAGACAAACAACGCTTGCTTTCAATGCGTGATGCTTCCTTTTCTATGCTACATATTGAAAGGTTGGAATCTTTACCTTTTTCTGTGGCAGAAGCCACTGCTGCTACGTGGCTTATCCACGGTTTAATAACACTGCCTTTTGCTTTATATAAGTTTTCAAATTGTATGAAATATGTGCCAATAGGTCGTTTTGAACCCTTAGGTAGCGGTTTTCTTCATGAGGTCTGGTCACTCCCATACACATACAGATGTTTCAAGGATGAACAGGAAGTTTATCTAACAGGGGATGAGTGTACTGAGACGCCAGATCATTCTTTAATGTGCAGACACATACAGTTACACGGTTCATGTAACAAGGACCGACCGAATATGGCTTGCGTTTTACGGGGCACGCCAGTTCCTGCTATCATCCCCACGTTTAAATTGTTAGAGAATGGTAGTTATTTAATGCTCAATAATGAAAACTGTTGTGGGTTAATTAAAGGTATAGCTTTCATAGTAACAGTAAGTGAGCGAGTTATTTGCTGCAGAAATGTTCTTTATCCTCCCACACGTGAACATAGGGAGTCTTCCATTTGGCCACAGATACCGACCTTGGGAGCAGAATTCAGCGGCATGGCTAGAATAAGAGCTCTATTGTCCCAGAAAGAGGTGGCCTTGAGCTCGGCCCGTGAAACTTTCGTGCTTCACATTGCTAACACCCGTACGGAGGTTCAGGCTCTTTTAAATACTGATTTGCCTTTGCATTTCGGAGCCATGGTTCGTTCTATCTTTAACGCATCCTCCACAACGGGCCTAGCACATTTTTTTAAAGTTGTTAGCAGTGGTCTCGTGACTTCCTTTGAGAAGATTTTTGGAGTCATCCCTGCCTTCTTCCATTCTATTTTTTCATCCTTGTTTGGAGGATTCCCGTTTTTCCTTGCATTAGCGGCTGGCGCTTTGGTGGTTTTCTGCCTTTTTAAATATGGATGCCCTTCCTGTGCAAGACCACGCGCAAGTGCTACTGACGCGGTTTCGCAACCGCATGCTTGATTATTATGGCACACTGCCGTTGGCGACTCTAAGCACGGCGTTTGGATTATCTTTTCGGTTCTCCTATTTTACCTGTGTCCAGCCTGTATTTCGCTGCCTGACCTGTGATTTCCTTTGGGCCATTGATTTGTGTCTCTGCGGACCGCTTTCTTCTGACGTCGATTTTGATCAACTGATGAGTCCTATCATTGCTCACGAGTTGGTTTGTTCTGACGAAAGGATTATGGCCTTGGCGGTGGCACATGGACTAATGGGTCCCTGGGATGTGTTGTCGGCAGCGCAAAATTTATTGGAACGAAGTTTTCTTGAAAACCCACCGAGCTGTCCTCTGATGGTTATAGAGGATCCGGTGCTGGGAGATCACGTATGTTCCTTTCATCTTTTAAATTGGATGGCTGAACTGTTTTCGGATGAGGACAGTGACTTCCTCCTGGAGGCTGTTGCAGCTTACTTTTCATATACAGTCTTATCATAAACACTGCCTCGAATTGACATGCTGATTGATAGCATTTCCTTGATTTTATTGACTTTTGGTCAAGACATTTTATTTTTGCTTGCCTATTGGCTTGAGCCACATTATACTTGTGGGCTATTTTTTAGCATTAGTTTTTATAATTGAATTTTTATTCATGCTCGTTTATTGTTGGATTCTGCTCTCATGTGATGGCACTTCTGTTATCTTATTTAGTCCGTTCTCGGATCATGGGGGGGTGTTGTATAGCTCCTATATATCCTTATATCGTGTTAAGTTAGCATAGGTACATTTAAGATTTAAACGCCATTTTTCCTTTCTTGCAACTTCTGCACACGACCCTTAATTGTTGACTTAGCTTTCAACCTAGTGGTTTGCCGTGGTGTATGTGAGAATAATATGTTATTGCTCTGATATCAGTTTTGTTTAATAAACCATGTCTGCACGGAGAGTGCTGAAGTTTCAGGAGCAACACGATAAGTAATTGTTATGAGGTCTGATCTCCACGCCTTCATAGTCATAACACAAGTGCAGCCTTTGCCAACTTGGGCTTGAGGCGGGATTGATATTGCTTTGCACGAGAATTTGTTAACACACTTGATGCGGTGCACATGCAGAGAGAGCTGGTGTATGCTGATGTGATTCCTTCATGCTAGGACACTAAGGTATGGGCCCGCCCTAAAACAACCCAAAGAGACCTTCTTAGCTAATAATATAATATATGTGTTAGGGAGGGTGAGATATAAGTGTTGTTAACTCTTATTCATTACAGCATGTTAACATGCTGTCACCATTCGCTTTTTATGTCTTAGTAACTATGCTGATAATTTTGCTACTGATAATAAGTATACTTGTATTATCTAAGATACTGCGCCTGAGAAGACGGCATTAGTAAATAAACATTTCAAATGCACATGTGTCTTCTTTACTCCATGTTCTGGTTTGTAATGATACTATAACGAAAGAGTGTTCATGAGTCCCACGTACCCTGAGGTACTGTAAGTTCATGTTCTGGTTTGTCTAAACATTGGAAGTTTGATATGTCCAATGAGACACTGTAGCTAGCTCGGTAAGGGGTGAGTTGGTTGCTGAGGTAAGTTTTGGGACACCCTAATTTGCCGAGGTTCCACTCCTCTGTGCACAGTTCTGTGTGAGTACAGAAACCCTGCGACAGGGGAAAGAAGATGGATGTTCAGTTGATCAACACCTATGTCAACCCCAAAAAGAAGAAACAAGAGACAAAACGCCTAACGGACCACCTACACCTTGTTATGAGCACGCAAACCTCACCCAATTTAATCCTTTACGGAGACTTTAACCAATGTATCCTAGGGTCATCCTTGAATAGTGACACTCAAGCCCAGTCTTACCACTGGAACATCCCAAACCAATCATTTATCAGTCAGGGCAAGATCCCCAAGACTGCAAAGGAGCTGCTGGAAGACCTGGAACACATGGGCCTAAGGGCTCTAAATGGAAGATTCCCTGAAGATTCTCCCTCCGTGGCCTCGTTCAACTCAGGCAATGCAACCTCTACAATCGACTATACATTGGACTCTCTTCCACTTTTTCACCACGTGACGGGCTTCAAACTCGGGGACATGGGAGACAGCGACCACCGCCCTCAAGAAGTCTCCTTTTGTGCCCTTCCGGACTTAATTCTTCCCAACCCAATAGGACCACATGGCAGTTACACCATAAACCTCAAACGAATTAAAACCTCGGTCGCAAACACGGCGGAGGTACTTCAAGCAGCAAAACTTCAATTAAGCAACCTAAACTATCCTTTAGGCAACCCTGTGCCAGGCTGGGAAAAATTCACGGCTGATTTTGTAAACAAATATTCGACAACTGTACGGCATTTTCCATCTTCTGGCTCCGGCGTTCTAATGAAGACCTCAAGCGCCCAGAAACTAGCCTTAAAACCCCACAAAAAGGCGATCAACAAATCCCTAAGACTGCTGAGGAAAAGCCCGGGGGAGGGGTCTCTTCTTGCTCAGCTTCATAAGCACCGGGCGGACCTAAAAAAATTGAAATGGGCAGTCAAGAGATCAAATGAAGACGACCTCTGGGCCAAACTTCACCATGATTCTAAGGGAAACAACAGTGCCCAGTTCTGGTCCACAATAAACAGATTGCTAAACCCGATGAACAGTGGAATATCATCCCACATAACTAAATCTTCGTGGGAATCCTTCTTAGGAATACATTTTAACCAACAGGTCGCCATAACAAGCAAATTCCAGGTTGCTCGAGAGAGCCAACCCCCACGGATAATAACATCTCAGGAAGAAACATCCTTTGGAACCACTGCGGTTCTACTCAGGAAAATAATCTTGAAAGGAAGAAAAGACGGCGCAGCAGGGCCAAACGGAATTCCCCCGGCCCTGTTCAAATTTGAGCCAGAATACTGGGCAGAAACGCTGACTCCCCTCTATATATCTGTCAGCCGATCTGGGCGTCTTCCTGCCTCATGGAGGGGCTCGACTATATCACCAATATATAAGGCGGGGGACAGATCTTTGCCAAAAAACTACCGCCTGATAGCACTTCTGGATATTGAGGCTAAATACTTCGCGGCGCTCCTACTGATCCAGCTCCGCGAATGGGCAACAAACCGCAACTTAATCCCATCGAGCCAAACGGGATTCTGCAGAGATACGGGGACAACAACAAATCTGCTGGCAATTTCGTTACTTATCGACAAGGCAAGGATGACTAAACAGGCTCTCCACCTTTGCTTTGTGGACTTTAAGGCGGCTTTTGACAATGTCAACCGGGGTTACCTCTGGAGAAAACTGGCCTCTTGGGGCATCCCAGCGCCTCTACTAAGCCTTTTAATTGAACTGCATACTGACACGTGGGTCCAGATATAGCTCGGGAATGGCACACACCTCTCTAGGCGCATCGCGACTACAAAAGGCTTAAAGCAAGGGTGCGTTTTAGCGCCCACCCTTTTCAACCTATTCACAGCTGACCTGCCACCCGCACTAGAAGCCTGCAACGCTCACGCACCACGTCTGGGGGGCAAAGCGCTGCCCAGCATATCCTATGCAGACGACGTGGTTCTGGTCAGCCACACGAAAGTAGGTCTCCAAAATCTTATCAACACGCTGTACAGATACGCTGAAGCAAACCTACTAGAAGTGAATATCGACAAGACCAAAGTCCTGTCTATAACGGGGAAAAAAAAGCAGCACACTTGGTTCCTCGGAACAAAGGTTGTCGCAAACTGCTCAGAATACAAATATCTTGGAATCTTGGTCGACAAAGGAGGCCGCTTCTCAAACCAACTGGAGGCCGTCAAGAGGAGAGGTATGCTTATAGCTACGACACTTAAACAGCTAAAGTCAAACCTGAATGGTCCCACCCTTCTTCCACTGCTTCGTGTGGCGCAAGTCAAAATAGAGTCATCTATTACGTATGGCAGTGAGGCTTTAAGAGGTATTGACGCAAAACTACTGGATACAACCATTGCAAAGGCCTACAGACTTCTGTTTAACCTTCCTACCTACACCTCACAAGCCCAGATCCGGTTAGAACTTGGGCTGACCTGCCAAACGCTTGCAAGAAGGGGGTCATATATAAAGTGCTGGCACAAAATAAAGAACTCACCAGAAAACACTCTGAACCACCAGCTCTGGGAAGACTTAAGTAGCTCCTCCAAATCGCCGGCCAAATCATACTTAGAGGAGTCCCTGTCTGTTACAAGCCTGAAAGAACTATGGGAAATTGCAATATCGCATGCGCAATTCAAGCATGTAGTAAACAAGTGCATAAAAACACTCTCGCATGTGGAAGACAAAGCAACCTTTTCCCATAGGCGCCATGCCTGGATGACTTTGTCTACATACAAATCATCCGGCCGTCAAGCATACTTCGGTTTTGGGTATGGCAGGAAAACTAAAGAAGCCTTTTTAAAACTTAAACTAGGTATTTTACCATCTATACCACATCTCAAACCTTGGCTGAGAAGGAACTGTGGGTCAAAATGCAGGCTGTGCGGCGCAGAGAACGAGGACCTTGAACACCTACTATGCACCTGCCCGAGGCTGAAAGAAGAAAGAGTTGCCCTGCTAAAAATCGCCTTTAATGAACAAAGAATCCGCACACGCAGGCAAGCAGTTCTTGCTTGTTTCGATCCAGGTCTTCCGCCATTAAATGGGAAGTTGGTGAAATTCCTGAAACTAGCTGAGCAGAAATTAACAAGCCATGAACTTGGCCCAGACCCGACTATAGGAACCATGGCCAAGACTTGACGCATGAACAACGCTTCCCCCTATATAACACTGTTTTAGCACAACAATTTTTATTACTATATATTCTGGTTTTTAAAACTTCCTCTTAAAACTTTTATCTGTGGACATGTGTTTCTTGACCCTTGTACTTACATTCTTGATGGGTTCGCCTTTCGAGCCTTTACACAAGTATCCCTTGAGACTTTTGTCTTTTAAGACTATTTTTCTGGTAGCAATTACCTCGGCAAGGAGGGTAAGTGAGCTTCAAGTTCTTAATTTGAAGGCCCCATTTTTGTCCATTCATGCTGAACGAATAGTTCTTAGGACCAGGGCTGCTTTTCTGCCGAAGGTGGTAACTCCTTTCCATCTTGGGCAGTCCATTACCCTCCCTGCCTTCTATCCTCCCCCTCACCCTTCCAAGGAGGAGGAGAGACTTCACCGCTTGGACCCTAAGAGGGCGGTGAGCTTTTACCTGGACAGGACAAGAGAGTTCAGGTTGGATGACCAGCTGTTTGTTGGATTTGCTGGCTGCATGAAGGGGAAAGCGGTGCACAAGCGCACGCTCTCGAGGTGGATCATACTATGCATCAAGATCTGCTACTCCCTGGCGGGTAAGGAACCTCCAGAGGGTATAAGGGCTCATTCTACTAGAGGAAAGTCTTCAACATCTGCTGTGTCTTGAGGTGTACCTGTTGAGGATATTTGCAGAGCGGCAACTTGGGCCACCCTCCACACTTTCGCAAAGCATTACTGCTTAGATACCGAGGAGAGGAGGGACCGCCACTTTGCGCGTTCTGTCCTCCGGGACTTTCTGGTATAGGAGAGTGGACACCCTCCTCCGGGAGTGGGGACTGCTGTGGGACTCTATTCACAAGGTGGGAATCCACTGGCAGATGTATCTATCAGAAGAACAAGTTACTTACCTTCGGTAACGCTTTTTCTGGTAGATACAATATCTGCCTGTGGATTCCTCACTGACCCAACCGCCTCCCCGTTGTCCACTCTTCTATACCTGAGTTTATTGTAATGTAAATATATTTTATTGTCAAGGAAATGTTTTATTTCTATTGCATTCCTGCATTTGCTTCACACTGTGTGTGTTATCTTGACATTTGTGTACTTTGTATACTGTGTTTATATCTACTGTCATCGGTCCGTCCGTGTGCCTCGAAGGCACGGAAAAAAGGGCAGAACTGATGTCATCACGCCGACGTGGGCCTATTATGGTGTCGGTGACATCAGTGGAGTCGCGCGTGATGCCGTGCCTCTATGACGTCGTCCACGTCGGCGCAAAGCTACAAAAAGAATTTCCGAATGTTGCTGACGCAAGGGGATATTCACAAGGTGAGGAATCCACAGGCAGATATTGTATCTACCAGAAAAAGCGTTACCGAAGGTAAGTAACTTGTTCTTTTCTTACCAGCCAGCAGCATACCAAATGGATAAAACTGATCTTCAGCAGTCCATGACCAGTTTTTGAAGAGAAAAAAAACAGCAGCAAAAAGTGATGATGAGGATGGCGCCCCTCTCCCTAAGGGTGAGGGGGGCACCAACATAAGCTCCCCAGATATCTGTACATTGCTCCTAAATATGCAAAGTAGTCTGCAGGAAACAAATAAATAAATGTATACACTTATATCGCAAGCTGTCTTCTTGCAGCACCACATGGACAGAGCGGGTGAACATATAAATGGCGCAGAACTTGACATATCTGAATTGGGGGATGGCCCTGCTGCATACTTCAAAATGCATCAATAACTTGAAAAACGTCTTGATGGAAGTACTAATCATTAAACATAACACTCACCAAACATAAAGATCTCGAGTCAAGGCCACTCCACAATGATTTGCACATTCTGGGGGTCCCGGATTCCATGACTGTTGGACTGATGGAACTGTTTGTAGGAAAGATGCTCCTCATTCTTGTTTGGCATAGACAACCTATCATCTATGTCCCTAGTTGAAAGGGTCCTCCGGTCCCTGGGTGTTTGCCCTCTTCCAGCAGCACCATCTAAACCTATCATAGCGCGGTGCTAAATTCTAGGGTTTCGGCACGCTATTTTCCAGCTGTCAATTGTTGTTCAAAATTCACAGCAGGCCTTCCTTACATCCTTATATGCCAGCGACATAATACTGTAAAAGGTGTATCCTGTGGTTAACCAAAACCCTGTTCTAAGAGAGATAATTAAATCTGGACAATTCTTTGGACTTCAAATTAACTGGGAAAAGTCCATGATGGTCCACTAACGTGCACTGTATCCCAACAAATTATAAACTCCCCCATTTTTTGGTGTCATAATCCAACACTTTATCTTGGTATACATATATACCGAGACTCTGCACTAGTTTTACATGCTAACTATGGCACAAGACTCCACAAACTCAAGCAGCAGATACAACACTAGACTCCTCTCATTTTTTCTCTGTCATTGCAGGCGTTTCCTCCCCTGACTGCTTTACCTACTTGTAATCGCTCCACTGCCCCTTACAAACACCTTTTTCTGCACAATCTGCTCCATTCGTATTACTTTTGCATGGGCCAACAAACAGGCTAGAATACGTTGAGCCATGCTGATACAACCTTACTCCAGGGATTGAATGGCCACCCACAATTTAGAGTATTATTACTTCATCTCCCAATCCAAACATTTTTTTCACTGGATTCACCGAGTATTTCATCTTCTGATAGATACATCTGCCAGTGGATTCCTCACCTTGTGATTCCTCACCTTGTGAATATCCCCCTTGCGTCAGCAACGTTCGGAAAATTATTTGTAGCACGCCGGCGTGGATGACGTCATAGGAGCACAGCATCGCGCGCGACTCCGTCTGACGTCACCGACTCCATATTAGGCCTACGTCGGCGTGATGACATCAGTTCTCTTTTTTCCGCGTCGTCGACGCTAACGGTTTCTGGGATCTTCTGTGATTCAGATAGTGACTTTGTTACTATTTGTGTGTTACTGTGTTTCTGTTCTTCATCGAAGATGTCATCGAAGAAGATGGCAGTGCGGCTCGTGTGCCCGGATGATGTCTATGACAGATCCCCACGACGATTGTTTGTGGTGTGTGTGTTCAGACCATGATGTCAAAGGCTGTCGATCCTGCTTTAAGATGGACCCTAAAGCTCTGCGAGAACGGGAGGCAAAACTTCTGCTGGCAAAGGTGAAAGGTAAAGAAGCCAAGAGATCTTGTAGGTCAAGGTCTAGACGCTCGAGATCGAAGCCGAAGTCAAATCGAAGTCGAGATCGAGGTCGAGATCGAGGTCGAGGGCCAGGTCGGAGTCGGCGTCGAGGTCGGCTTCGGGACATGATTCGGGTTCCTCGAAGAAAAAACACAAGAGGAAGAAGCATAGTTCAAGGCATCATTCTGGGTCATCGGACTCGAAGAGGAAGTCTTCTTCTCGAAGACATAAAAAGGATTTTGTGTCTCCTTCTCCTGTTTGTGAGCCTGAAGGTGGTGCCTTGCCTGTACGATCACGAGAGAATTCTCCGGATCCGGAGCTGGAACCGAATCCGGATTCGTGTCAGTCTTCGGAGCATGAAGAAGACGTGGAGATTCCTCAGGCACTGACTCCGGTGGACAACCCAGAGGGTCAAGAGGAGCCGAATCTGGAGCAGCCTCCTTCGGAGCAGCTATTGGGTTCGAACGCTCCCTTTCCTGGTCCTGGTCAGGACCCTTCGCATTTCCTTAATGCCATGTTTGGCGTCTATGCTAGGGCAATGTACCCCTCTGGAGCACCTGCGGGTTCCATGGGTCCATTGTCGTTTAACTTGGGTGTCCCTCAAGCTTATGCTCAGGCGCCTTTTCTGCTGTTTATGCGGACGCCATATCCACCTTGGCTCGGTACGGCGCTGCCGAGGTCATCGACTCCGCACATTGCTACGCCGGCTCCGGAGCGACCTCGGGATTTGGATCGGGGCTCGACGCCGGTTCCGGCTGTAGGAGAGTAGGGTCTGCTATCCTATGGTCACCCCAAATTTTTGTTTTTTGCATCACTGGTTTTTGACTTAATGTGGCTGTGGGCCTGCCAATCAGACCCACAGCCTGCTGCTCTCTCTCTAAATTTATGCCAAGGCACTTTAGGTGCATTAACAATTGGAACATGGATCACCTTGTGAGCCCCTGTACAGTGTACCCTAGGTACCCAGGGCATAGGTGCATCCAAGATCTACCAGGGGCTGCAACACGTATTGTGCCACCCCTGGCCTGGCCTTACTATTTGACACAACTGGCTGATCACTCAGCTGGAGCAAGGTGGTGTAATCACCCTTTGCTTTAGGTATAGTATCACATACAAGGACACACAGTAACCTATAAGTCACTCCTATGGCAGGCCTTATCGATCCTGGAGGCAGAGTGCTTGGTTATGTGTAAGATGGTGCTCTAGCATGAGCTGAGCCTGTCTGCAGCTTTCGAAACCATGTCCTTTAGCTGTTTCCTGATAGCGTCATACCATATACTCCTAAGTGCATTATGAACCTCGCGGTTAAATGCTAACTCTGGTTTGACATTATCAAAACATGTCGAGTAAGGTGTCATACGAATTGGAATACTACCCCCTCGCCAATTCTGGCAACGGGGGTAGCATTCCACCCTTCTAGAGGGACACGACATGTACAGAACCTGACCCCCGGTTAAAGTTAAACAGAGCCTCAGCATCACAAAATGGATGCTGCCACCACAGACACAAGTCTGACCTCCTGCTGCTGGGAGTCCTTCCAGCGAGGGAGGGTTGGACAAAGGGTTTCCTGCCTTGGGAGGTGCTAGCACCACCCCAGACAGGATTTTGTGTATCTGGTTAGGTAGGGCTGAATAGAATCAGACATGCCCGGGGCACACAAGGTGTCCCCATGCATAGGCCAGTTCAAACCGGTGGTGTGGCACTCCAGCCCCAGCCCTGGCGTGAAACTGGACAAAGGAAAGGGGGTGTAACCACCCCCCTTCCTGGTCCCACCCACAGGAGGGACCTAGTAGGTAGTCCAGCCCCTAGAATTGGTTTAAAAGTAGGAGCTGAGTCCCAAGACTGCAGATTACCCTGAAATTCGACTAAAGAAGAAGAAACTCTGGACCTTCGACGTTCTGCTGCTCAGAAGACTGAAGAATCTCCAAGGAGTGGCCACCCTGTGAATACAGGCACCATCCAGCGATCAACGTCTGCTTTGCTGCCGCCTCCTGCCGGAGCCCGAGCCCAGAGCCTGACAAGAATCAGACTCCCAGAAATCTAACAGCCTGATCCATAGTCCCTGCAAAGCTGAGACCAGTGGAGGCGACCTGAGACGTGGGACCGGACCTCTTGAAACATCCACGAGAAGCTGACTGTGCAGCACCTGAGGCACCCTCACCGCTGTGCTTGGGGTCTTGAGAAGCCCCACCACCGAGCCACATTTGCACCAAGGACCAGCCCCGCTGGCTAGTGGCCCTTTTGGCGACCAAGCAACAACTTTCCACTGCTGGTCTGGTTGCTCCAGACTGGCCCTTGCTGCTCCTAAAAGCAGCAACCCCTCTGCCCTTGCTGGTTAGAGTGAGAAGCCTTCTTTGTTTCCTACTTGGCTTGCCTTAGCCAAGGTCTGTTTGCTCCGATCACGAAGCCGACACCGCCATCAACTAGAGCCTACGTGGGACAGCTTGTGAGTGATTCCTGGTCATCGTCATTGTCGCCTGGTCCACGTGGCTGAAGAGACAAGCTTCACGACATCGCCTGTTTGCACCCGTCAACGCCTGGTTCCTTACTGGTTCCACGCCGGTCACTGGCTAGTGACTATGAACATTGTCCCCTCTGCTTTCAGGTCTTCATCACTTCAGATCAACCCTTGGATCCACCGGAATTCTCCTCGTCTGGTCGCCTGCAGCGTCTTCATCTCCAGGCTCCATTGAACAGCACGACGAAACCCGACACACTTTGGCACCACTGCACCCGCTTCCTGTGGGTGAGGTAACGCTGGCAATCCGGTGCTCCCATATAGGTTTACACTCCTAGGGTCCTAGTCTAAAGTGCCTAAGTTCTAGACCATCCGGAAGACTTCCTTTTCCTTAACTTTGTGACTTTTACGCACCCATTGTTTCCAATGAGTGCATGCGTGTATCTTTAAACACTGCAACCAGATCCCGTGGGCCTCCTAGTTCCTAACTACTGTTATCACAGTGTAGCCACAGCGATTCCCAAGGCCCTAGGCCTTACCACTGTTCGATTTGTGGTTCTTATACCACTTATTTAGTATATGGTTTTAGGGGCCACCAGGGCCTATCCATATTTTGTGCAACTTTGTATACTTATCAACTGAATTGTTTTAACATGTTTGCTCCTGTGCTCATAAAGAGTTCAGGGGACTATTGTAGTAATAAATACATATCTATTTTGAATATATATCCTGTGTGGTGTCCTTTCACTTGGTGTTCAAGGGGTTACATATGGTAATACAGCCGGCTTCACATGCCAAAAGAGTTTAGCCTAAGACTGATTTGTCCACGCTACCATTAGGATAGCTGGTCTATAAGGTTGACTTACAATCAATCACCATAAGGGTTGTTTGGACTGATACAAGGTGGTCACTAGAACTAGTGAACATCATATATCAGGCCAACTTCTCACACTGGCTTCCCATCCTTCCAGCTGTTCCGGTTCCTCGTTTGACGCCGGCTCCGACTCCGTCGGAGTCATTACCGGATCCGACGACTTCAATTTGTCTGGAGTGGTCGAGGCGTAGAGCCCAGCGTCTCCTGGAGGAGAAGGAATATGAGGACCCTGAAGTGGAGGAAGGAGAACTTCAGGAGCAGGAGGATTTTTTTGTGGATCCCCATAGCCTAGAACTTTCTCCAGAATGGGGGTTGCCTGCAGTTTCTAATGCACCCTCTAAGGATGTGGAGCCATACCATGTGGTTATTAAAAAGGCTGCTGAGATGCTAAATTTGACTTTGCCTACAGTGGAGTTCAAATCTAATATCCTCACGGAGGTTTTACATTCGCCTTCTTCAGTTGTTGAGCCGACTCTGCCATTCACTGAGGCTCTAACTGAACCAATTTTGAAAGTCCGGGAAAAGCCTTTGTCTGCTCCTGCGGTGTCCAGATCAGTGGCGAGATGATATAGGGTGGCATCTGGTGACCCTGAGTTCTTGACTTCCCATCCTTCGCCGAAGAGTCTGGTGGTGCAAGCTGCTTGTTCGAAAAGGTCAGCAGGCTCTTTTCCCCAGGTACCTGGAGATAAAGACTCAAAGAAAACTGCTAAAAAGGTTTTCTCCTCAGGTAGCATGGCTCTGAAGTCTACGAATGCTACTTGCCTGCTGGGCAGATATGTGCATGCCTTAATGGATTCGGTTAAGCAATTGTCATCTAAGCTTCCGGAGGAAGATAGAAAGAACTTCAATGAGGTTGTCTCTGACACTCAGGCGTCAGCCCGCCAGGTTATTCAGAGGGGCATTGACACGGCGGACTCTGTGGCTAGGATAATGGGTTCTCCAATGGCCACCAGAAGAGCCGCTTGGCTAAAATCTTCTGAGTTTTCAGCAGATGTTCAGGCTGCTCTCATGGATTTGCCTTTTGATGGCACTGGCCTCTTTGGAAAGAAAGCAGATGCGACATTGGAGAGGTTCAAAGATAGCCGGGCGACGGCTAGGTCTTTGGGCCTGCATACTAGAGGCTCTTCCACCAGGAAGTACAGGGGCTTTGGGAGGTCCACTTTTCGTCCCTTTAAACAAAGCCAACAACAGCAGCAACAACAGAACCCTTTGTATAAGTCATACAGAGGTAGACAAAGGGGTCGTGCCCGTGGACGTCAAGCCTCCTCCTCTTCTACTTCCTCCTCTAATACCCACCCCCCACCTACAAAAGCAAAGCAGCCCTAGATCCACCATTCCGGATCATGCGGGTCCGGTAGGGGGTCGGCTAACTCATTTTCTACGGGATTGGGAATCGGTTACATCAGATCTTTGGGTTCTCAATCTCATAGAAAATGGGTATGCTCTTCCTTTTCAGGAGTTCCCTCCCAATTACCCTCCTTGCCAAGGTTATTGTTTGGAGGACCACCTGTTTCTCCTGCAGGAATAAGTCCTGGCACTGTTCAGAAAGGGTGCGATAGAAGTGGTCCGGAGTAGGAGAGGGGTCAGGGGTGCTACTCCTGGTATTTCCTGATCCCCAAAAAGGATGGCAGACTTCGACCAATCCTGGATCTCAGGATCTTGAACTTGTATCTGAAACAGGAAAAGTTCAAGATGCTCAGTCTTGCGCAGGTTCTTCAAGCGCTGTTGGAAGAAGACTGGATGGTGTCGATCGACTTGCAGGATGCTTATTTCCACATCCCCATCCTGAAGTCGCACAGGAAGTATCTCCGTTTTACGGTGGGGTCGCAACACTACCACTTTGCGGTCCTTCCGTTTGGATTTACTACTGTGCCTCGCGTTTTCACCAAGGTGATGGCAATGGTGGCAGCACATCTCAGGAGGTCGGGGATACCTGTATTCCCGTATCTGGACGACTGGTTGATCAAAGCGGAGTCGCCAGAAAAGGTGCTCCGTCATCTGCAAGAGACAACTCAGTTGTTGCACAGGTTGGGTTTTTCGATAAATGTACCCAAGTCTAACCTGGTGCCCTCCCAGCGCAACCTGTTCATAGGTGCGGTACTGGACACTACTGTATGCCGTGCATTCCCTCCTCCTCAAAGGATTCGCGACATACAGGAAATGATTCCTTTATTCTACAATGGAGCGGTTGTTCCAGTCCTGAAGGTCCTTCGTCTGCTCGGTCTGATGGCTTCCTGCATTCTGTTGGTCAATCAATCAATCAATCAATCAGGTCATTTGTAGAGCGCACTACTCACCCGTAGGGTCTCAAGGCGCTGGGAGGGGGGGGGTGCCGCTACTGCTCGAACAGCCAGGTCTTGAGCTTCTTCCTGAAGGAGAGGTGGTCTTGGGTCAGGCGCAGATTGGTCGGAAGTGAGTTCCAGGTCTTGGCGGCCAGGTAGGAGAAGGATCTTCCTCCTGTTGTCGCTCTTCGGATTCGGGGGACGGCGGCGAGGGCGTGGTTGGTTGATCTGAGGAGGCGCTTGGGAGTGTAGAAGTTGATCCGGTTGTTGAGGTAGCTCGGGCCTTGGTCGTGTAGGGCTTTGTGCGCGTGGGTGAGGAGCCGGAAGGTGATTCTCTTGTTGACCGGGAGCCAGTGCAGATCTCTCAGGTGTCCGGAGATGTGGCTGCGTCGGGGGACGTCGAGGATGAGTCTCGCCGAGGCGTTCTGGATCCGCTGGAGTCTCTTCTGGAGTTTGGCAGTGGTTCCGGCGTAGAGGGCGTTGCCGTAGTCCAGTCGGCTGGTGACGAGGGCTTGGGTGACCGTCTTCCTCGTCTCGGTGGGGATCCACCGGAAGATCTTACGTAGCATGCGCAGGATGTTGAAGCATGACGAGGAGACGGCGTTGACTTGTCTGGTCATGGAGAGGGAGGAGTCCAGGATGAAGCCCAGGTTGCGTGCGTGGTCCGTCGGTTTGGGTGCGGTGCCCAGGGCGGGGGGCCACCAGGAGTCGTCCCAGGCGGAGGGCGTGGAGCCCAGGATGAGGACCTCCGTCTTGTCTGAGTTCAGTTTCAGGCGGCTGGTCGTCATCCATTCGGCTACGTCTCTCATCCCTTCGTGCAGGTTGGCTCTGGCGGTGGCGGGGTCGTTGGTCAGGGAGAGGATCAGCTGGGTGTCGTCGGCGTAGGAGATGATGTTCAGGTTGTGTTGGCGTGCGATGGCCGCGAGGGGGCTCATGTAGACGTTGAAGAGGGTTGGGCTCAGCGAGGATCCTTGGGGTACGCCGCAGATGACTTTGGTGGCCTCTGACTTGTACGGTGGTAGGCGGACTCTTTGTGTTCTTCCGTCGAGGAAGGAGGTGATCCATTCCAGTGCCTTCTCCTGGATTCCGATGTTGCTGAGGCGCTGTACTAGGGTGCGGTGGCAGACAGTGTCGAAAGCCGCGGAGAGGTCCAGGAGGATGAGGGCCGCTGTTTCTCCGTTGTCCATCAGAGTTCGAAGGTCGTCGGTGGCGGCGATGAGGGCGGTCTCGGTGCTGTGGTTCGCTCGGAAGCCGGACTGTGAGGGGTCGAGGGATCCATTCGTCTCGAGGAAGGCGGCCAGCTGTTTGTTGACGGTCTTCTCGATGACTTTGGCCGGGAACGGGAGGAGCGAGATGGGACGGTAGTTCTTGAGGTCGGTGGGGTCTGCTGTGGGCTTCTTGAGGAGAGCGCTGAGTTCGGCGTGCTTCCAGCTCTCAGGGAAGGTGGCGGAGTCGAAGGAGGTGTTGATGATGTCCCGCAGGTGGGGTGCGAGGACAGCGTCGGCCTTGTTGAAGACGTGGTGAGGGCAGGGGTCAGTCGGAGATCCGGAGTGGATGGAGTTCATGGTGCGGATGGTGTCTTCGGTGCTGATCGGGGTCCAGGTGCGGAGGGTGGTGGGTGGTGGCGTCGTTGCGGTTGTGGCTTGCGTTGGTTGGTTGTTGAAGCTGTTGTGTATGTCCGTGATCTTGTTGTGGAAGTAGGACGCGAGGGAGTTGCAGAGGTCTTGCGACGGTGTGATGTCGTTGTTTCCGGCGTTGGGGTTGGAGAGCTCTTTCACGATGTTGAAGAGTTCCTTGCAGTTGTGTGCGTTGTTGTCCAGCCGGTCCTTGTATGCATTTTTCTTGGTGGCGCGGATCAGTTGGTGGTGTTTCCGGGTGGCGAGCTTGAGGGTGGTCATGTTGTCCGTCGTTGGTTCCCTTCTCCAGGCTTTCTCGAGGGCTCGACAGTTCTTCTTGGAGCACTTGAGTTCGTCGGTGAACCATGGTGTTTTTCTGCTGCAGGATCTGCTGGGCGGGGTCCTTAGGGGGGCGAGTTCGTCCGCGCAGTTGCTGATCCACTTCGTGAGGTTGTCGGCGGCCTGGCTGGGGTTCGCTGAGTTGGCGGGAGGGTGCTGGCTCAGGGAGGCGGTGAGCTGGTCGGCTGTGATCTTGTTCCAGCTTCTTCGAGCAACCTGTTGCTGGAGGTGGTGGATCGTCGTTCTTCTGAAGGTGAAGTGGACGCAGCTGTGGTCCGTCCAGTGGAGTCCTGTTGCGTGGCTGAAGGTGACGTCTTTGCTGGATGAGAAGACGGCGTCGAGTGTGTGTCCGGCGAGGTGGGTGGGGGTGGTCACCAGTTGCTTGAGTCCGAGGTTGTCGAGGTTGTCGAGCAGGGTGGTGGTGTTGCGGTCGTTGTTGTTCTCCAGGTGGAAGTTGAGGTCCCCCAGGAGGATGTAGTCGGCGGAGGGGAGAGCGTGCGGGCTGACGAAGTCGGCGATGTCCTCGCTGAATCGTGTGCGCGGTCCCGGGGGTCGGTAGATCAGGGTGCCTCTGAGGGTGGTCTTCGGGTTGGTGTGGATCTGGAAGTGCAGGTGTTCAGCGGTGGTGAGGGTGTCGTCGGTGTTGGTCGTGATGCGGATGGTGTCTCTGTGGATGATGGCGATGCCTCCTCCGGTCTGGTTGTCGCGGTCCCTCCGGGTGATCTTGTAGCCCTCTGGGATGGCGATGGCGATGTCTGGGGCTGAGGAGGCGTTCATCCAGGTCTCGGTGATGAAGGCAACGTCGGGGGCGGTGGTGTCGAGCAGGTTCCAGAGTTCTACGGCGTGTCTGTGGACGGAGCGGGTGTTGAGCAGGATACACTTGAGGTGGGTGCTGCTGGAGTTCGGCTTGTCGGGTGCAGGGAAGGTCCGGATGCAGGTGAACTTGCAGGCGAGGCAGCTGAAGGGTCCGTGGGTGTGCTTCGGGGCGGCTCGGTGACATCCTGGGATGTGGCCGGTGTTGAGTGCGGAGAGGTCGGCGGCGCTGTAGGTTCGTCGGGTCGGCTTCCGTCGGTGGGGGCCAGGGGTCCTGGCACTGGGCGCGGTCCAGGCGCGGACGGGCGCAGACGGGCTTACCTTTGGCGCGCCTTCGGCGCACAATCGGCGCGCCCGCTGCGCGTGACCGCTGCGCGTTCGCACGGTCGCCATTTAAGGCGAAGTGCGCGGGTGGGCGGAGCAGCTGGGAGGCGGGAGCGGGGAGGGTTACAGAAGGCAAAAAGGGGCGTGGCTAAGCGGCGGTGGCGGGAAGGGAGGGCGGGGGGCGTTGAGGAAGGCGGTAGGCGGACAACAAGGAAGGAGGGCAACACGGAGGAGAAAACAATGTAGAAAACAGGCACAAATGCACGAAAAAGCGGGGAAAAACAAGGAAAAACAAGTTACAAAATACAAGCACAAATCACTGTCAAAATAGCACAAAAAAACCACTCGCAGCGGCGGGAGCCGGCAACGAGGCGGCGCTGAGGCAGAGGCGGCTGGGGGCACACGCAGCAGCTGGTGGCCGTGCGGCGCGGGGGTGTCCCACAAGTGGGTCACACTCACCTGCGTCGCACGGTCGCCATTTAAGGCCAAGTGCGCGGGTGGGCGGAGCAGCTGGGAGGCGGGAGCGGGGAGGGTTACAGAAGGCAAAAAGGGGCGTGGCTAAGCGGCGGTGGCGGGAAGGGAGGGCGGGGGGCGTTGAGGAAGGCGGTAGGCGGACAACAAGGAAGGAGGGCAACACGGAGGAGAAAACAATGTAGAAAACAGGCACAAATGCACGAAAAAGCGGGGAAAAACAAGGAAAAACAAGTTACAAAATACAAGCACAAATCACTGTCAAAATAGCACAAAAAACCACTCGCAGCGGCGGGAGCCGGCAACGAGGCGGCGCTGAGGCAGAGGCGGCTGGGGGCACACGCAGCAGCTGGTGGCCGTGCGGCGCGGGGGTGTCCCACAAGTGGGTCACACTCACCTGCGTCGCACGGTCGCCATTTAAGGCCAAGTGCGCGGGTGGGCGGAGCAGCTGGGAGGCGGGAGCGGGGAGGGTTACAGAAGGCAAAAAGGGGCGTGGCTAAGCGGCGGTGGCGGGAAGGGAGGGCGGGGGGCGTTGAGGAAGGCGGTAGGCGGACAACAAGGAAGGAGGGCAACACGGAGGAGAAAACAATGTAGAAAACAGGCACAAATGCACGAAAAAGCGGGGAAAAACAAGGAAAAACAAGTTACAAAATACAAGCACAAATCACTGTCAAAATAGCACAAAAAACCACTCGCAGCGGCGGGAGCCGGCAACGAGGCGGCGCTGAGGCAGAGGCGGCTGGGGGCACACGCAGCAGCTGGTGGCCGTGCGGCGCGGGGGTGTCCCACAAGTGGGTCACACTCACCTGCGTCGCACGGTCGCCATTTAAGGCCAAGTGCGCGGGTGGGCGGAGCAGCTGGGAGGCGGGAGCGGGGAGGGTTACAGAAGGCAAAAAGGGGCGTGGCTAAGCGGCGGTGGCGGGAAGGGAGGGCGGGGGGCGTTGAGGAAGGCGGTAGGCGGACAACAAGGAAGGAGGGCAACACGGAGGAGAAAACAATGTAGAAAACAGGCACAAATGCACGAAAAAGCGGGGAAAAACAAGGAAAAACAAGTTACAAAATACAAGCACAAATCACTGTCAAAATACTGTCAACCATGCACGCTGGCACATGAGGGCACTCCAGTGGTGCCTCCGCAGGCAGTGGTCTCAGCACAACAGAGATCTCACGGAGTCAGTGAGGATCTCCAGAGAAACTGCAGCGGATTTGTTTTGGTGGAGCGTGGAGGGCAATCAGTTTCAAGGAAAGCCTTTTCAACTACCTCCATCTGTGGCCACAGTGATAACGGATGCATCCACTCTAGGATGGGGTGCTCATCTGGGGGATCTGGAGGTTAAAGGTCTTTGGTCTCCAGAGGAAAGGTTGCTTCACATCAACCTTCTAGAGTTGCGGGTGATACGTCTGGCGCTCAAGGCCTTCCTCCCTTCCCTTCGCGGTCAGTCGGTTCAAGTCCTGACGGACAACACGACTGCGATGTGGTATGTCAACAAGCAGGGAGGAGTAGGGTCGCAGTGTCTCTGCAGAGAGGCTCTGCGTCTCTGGTCCTGGGTTCAGGACCACCAGATTTGTCTGATGGCAAATCATCTGGCCGGAGTTCTGAACGTACGTGCAGACATTCTCAGTCGGCAGTTCTCAGCCGACCACGAGTGGAGGCTCCATTCAGAGGTTGTTCACGACATCTTTCAGATGTGGGGGACTCCTCGGGTGGACCTGTTCGCTACAAAAAAAATTCCGAACGTTGCTCACGCAAGGGGGATATTCACAAGGTGAGGAATCACAAGGTGAGGAATCCACAGGCAGATACTGTATCTACCAGAAAAAGCGTTACCGAAGGTAAGTACCTTGTTCTTCTCAAACATACTCACAAGAAAGATATAGCAGGCACCACTCCTTTGATCGAATGTATGAGGGCCGTACAGTACCATTACACTAATGTATAGTAGTTGGTAAGTGATTCCCATTTGGGAGGCGAGTAAGCCACCACCTCATGATAAAATAAATACTTTTTGATTACAAGTGCTAAACATCCTATATTACATGTCTTGAAATTTGTCAATTCATTAGGTAAGCATTCTAAATTTTTCAATGAAATAGATTAATCATCTATTTGTATATAAAATCATCTTGAAGATCTGCACAGCCAACACACATTTCGCCGCTTTTGATGCGCAGGCCTGAGGTCTGTTCAAGGCTTTCTTGTTTCACTGATTTGCGCTGTCTTCCATAAGAAAAGGTTGCACTTTCGAACAGCTTCTCACTGTCAACAAGGGGGTCGGAGGGGTGGGGAGGGGTGGAATGGGGGAATAGAGGTACACCACTCATTATCAGTCAGATCAAGTCTCCGATTGGTCCAATATTATTTATGCTCCAATTGGTTACCAAAGACGGGCACCAGCCGCGACCGCTGCAGGTAAGAACAGTGTGGCGGTGGGGCCAGGTGAGGGGGGATATCTGAAAGAAACAGGGTTTTTTTTGTTTATTTGTAAGACCTTTATTATAACAGAAGATGGTTACACAGCCAGGAGCCTACAACCCGGGGGCCGGCAGCGTTGACTTAAATAACACAGTGCAAGAGTGACTTTACACAGCCTTGTAGCCGGCAACACAAGGTCCGGCGGCGTAATGCATATAAATTAGGTCTTGTTTTTTAGTTTATGTTGGAGTACAATAATAAACATAAATTAACAACTCATAAACCAGGGAATGAGACCATCACAGACTAGTAGTCAATTCCGTAAATCATGAATGTATCACAATATGTCCGCGCGAATGGCGTCACCCGTCACCCAGCCGTATTGATATATACCTTTACATTTTGAAGCAAGATCTTAAATCATTCATTCTCAGCAGCCTCCAACTTGCGCATATATTCAGTAAGGTATCCCCAGAAATCTTTTGGCCTAGATCGCATTGGTAGCTCTTCCTCATATGTCAGGAGTGTATCCCTGCAGCTGGACATGTCCAGTAGCCACCTGGATGTGGTTGGCACCTTGGTACTGTGCCAGCATTGTGAAATTTGTCTCTTGGCAAGTAATAATGCAACCGCACAGAGCTTACGTTTGGTAGATTTAAGTTGTGGTACAATGCCCAACAAGCAGGTACGGATCGTGCAATCTATCTCAACCCCTATCATGGCAGACAGTTTTGCAGTGACATTGCCCCAGTAATCACGGACTCTTGAGCAGAACCAAGCTAAATGTGCAAAGTCTGCGCCTTCCGTACCACATCGCTTACACCTGTCTTCATCCTGCAGACCGTATTTACACATACGTGCTGGTGTGTAGTATGCCTGGTGAAGGAATTTGTAATGTATGATTCTGAGATTGCCATTAGGAGTAAGAATTTGTATTAAAGCACATGTCTGTTGCCATTCCTGTTCTGTTAGTGGATCTTCCAGCACCGAGTCCCACCTGGATTTAGCCCTCTCAGTGGTGTGTGGTATTTCTGCCTGCGCTGTGGTGTACAGCTTTGACACTAGGTGCGATAGATCTTGAGTAGTAATAATCAACTGTAGTGTGTCAAGACTTTCTGGCTCGTTAGGGAAGGTGGGATACAGCTCCATCAAGGCCCGTTTCAGCCTGTAATGTGTGAAACAGAACATCTGTGATTTGTTTTGAATGTATGTCAAGTCCGCATTATCTATAAATTTGCCATCCCTGAACAGATCTCCCATCCGCTCCATGCCCACCTACTGCAGTAATGACATACCCACTTTTTCGCCCGTGACTGACAGAGCATGGTGATTATGTAAAGGCATGTCCGGTGCGTAGAGGGGGTCTTATGTGCCAGTTGACCAAGTGCCCGCCATGCCCTTACTGTGGTGTCTATCATATTAATGTCCTGAGCATGCAGGGGCTGCCTTTTGTGTGATAAAATAGCTGACAGTGGGATAGGTTTCGCGTCCCCTTCTTCAATCGCCGTATGAGTGAGGTATGGTACCACGTGATACCCGTAGGCAGCGTACTGGGCCTGTGCGCATAAATAGTATAATTTAAAACCCGGCACCCCGAGTCCTCCCCTGGCATATGGGAGTGTCAATGTTTGGAGGTCTATGCGAGCTTGTTTGCCCGCTGTAGAACGAGTGACTTTATGCGACGGAATACTTCCCCGAGAGGGGTGATTGGGATATTATTAAAAAGGTATAGGAGTTTAGGCAGCATACTCATTTTCACGATCGTGATACGATCCGCTAAGGACAACGGTAGCTGTATCCAGCGTCTCACTTTGTCTTCCAATTTGGAGATCGTTAACCCATAATTCGAGCGGATCACAACCTCGGGGTCTCTATGATACAGCACCCCTAAATACCGTACCGGATCGGTTTGCCATTCTAATGGATACTCGGTGTCCAGGGGGAGTCGTCGTGTCAGTCAGAGGGATGATGTAGGATTTTGACCAGTTTATGGCCAAACCTGATTAGCCACCGAATTTGATATATTCTCTCAGAAGCTGATTCAGATGTTCAGCGGGGTCACGAATGTAGAGCAACATATCATCTGCGTACAGAGATATATGCAGTGGTCTGGAAGGGAATTGCATCGCAGACGACTTGTAATTCTGGCGGATCAAGCAGGCCAAAGGTTCAAGGGCTAGGGCGAATAGGAGGGGAGATAGTGGGCATCCTTGCCGAGTGCCGCGTTCTATAGCAAAGCTATCGGATACGTACCCGTTCACCCGGACCCTGGCGCACAGATTGGTGTAAATTAAGGATACCCTTTGAACAAACCTTGTGGGGAATCCCATGCGGTGTAAAATAGCAATCAGGTAGCTCCACTCGATAGAATCAAACGCCTTGGCGGCATCAAGCATCACCGCCACTGCCTTTGTAGTGGGCTGAAGATAGTGGGACAAGGCAAATATCGTCCTGGTGTTATGGGACGTGGACCTTGTCGGAACAAACCCCGCCTGGTCAGGTAGTACCAGATTTGTCATTAGTGGTGTGAGCCGCACCGCCAGAATTTTCGCAAGTATTTTGGAATCGACATTGATCAGCGATAGCGGCCTGTAGGAGTTGCATAGGTCGGGGTCTTTAGAGGGTTTCAAAAGGTCAATTATTACTGCTTCCCTGAGTGTTAAGGGTAGCTCCTCTTGATCGAATGCAGCTCTGTACATTCCCACCAGGTGAGGGCCTAGTATATCCGTGTATTGTTTATAACATTTGTTTGTGTACCCATCCGGGCCCGGTGCCTTCCCATTCGGCAGTGATTTAATCACATCTGTGACTTCTTCTACCGTGATGGGTGCCGCTAAATACTCCCTCTGACCATCCGATAGCCACGCTATTGCCACATCCCTTAAATAGCAGCCAATTTCTTCTTCCGACGCAATCAGTTGTGATCTGTATACTGCCCCGTAAGTGTCAACAAAGCAGGTCAGGATGTCAGTGGCTTGTGTCTGGAGTGCACCATCCTCCGATTTAATACGTAGAATGGCTGCATGACCTCTACCTTCGCATATTTTGGCCGCCGGCACTTTGCCCGGCCTGCCACCCCCACCATAAGACCTAGCTGAGTGTTTCTTGTCTAAATATTTTATCTCATCATCGACCAATGTTTGATGCTCCGTGTGTATCTGTCGTAGCTCCCCCAGAAGAGCGATATCATGTGTGACCTCATAAGCCCTCTCTAAATCCCTCATGCGTGTTTCGCAGTGTTGTATTTGTTGCCGTATAGCACGAGGTATGCCTACTGTAGTGCTCATACACACGCCACGGATCGTAGCCTTGAAGGCTTCCCACAGGAGACATGGATCTTCCACCAATGGCTCGTTTATCTGAAAGTATTCTTTGATCGCAGTGTTGATGGTGTCAGCATAAACTATATCTGTTAGGGCATGTGAATTGAATCTCCATTGAAAAGGGGGTGGTATGTAAGTTGGTATAGTGAGTTTGAACAATATGGGGTTATGGTCTGAGAGTGTTCTAGGGAGGACACGTAAGTCCTGCGCCTTCAGAGGCCTCTGGTCTCCGGGGGAGTCCCGGCTCCATATCAACCTTTTGGAGCTGCGAGGCTTACCTCCCCTCTGCTCGGGGGAGTGTAGTGCAGATGTTCACGGACAACACCACCGCCATGTGGTACTGCAACAAACAGGGCGGGGTGGGGTCGTGGACCCTCTGCCATGAGGCTCTGCACCTTTGGCAGTGGCTGGGACATCAGGGCGTGACCCTGGTGGTTCAACACCTGGCAGGTTCTCTGATCGCCAGGGCGGACAAGCTCCGCCGAAGGTGCATGATGGATCATGAATGGCGTCTGAACTCGGATGTGGCGCAAGGCCTCTTTCAGCAGTGGGGAGAGCCTTGGTTAGATCTATTCGCCACAGAAGAGAACGTGCAATGTCATCAGTTCTGCGCGTTGGAATTTCCAAGGCGGCACTCGCTCAGAGACGCTTTTCGGCGCGAGTGGAGTTGCGGTCTGTTGTATGCCTTTCCGCCTATACCACTTCTGCCCAGAGTGCTGAAGAAGATCAAACGCGACCGGGCGCAAGTCATCCTTGTGGATACGGACTGGGCACAAAGGTACTGGTATCCCAAGCTACTCAGTATGTCAGTCGATCCCCCGGTTCGTCTGCCTCTTCAGGAGGACCTTCTGTCGCAGCAGCAGGGGACGGTCCTCCACCCGAACCTGTCCAGTCCCCACCTCCATGCTTGGAGATTGAGCGGCGACAGTTGAGGCCATTTGACTTGCCTCCTGAAGTCTGTAATGTCATTCTGGCAGTCAGGCGTCCCTCCACGAAGTCGGTATACGCCTGCAGGTGAACCAGATTTGTGGCATGGTGCACAGCAAAGACTGTGGATCCTCTCTCTGCCCCTCTTTCTGAGGTTCTCCTCTTCCTTCTTTCTCTTGCCCAGCAGGGCTCTGCTCTGGGCAGTATCAAGGGCTACCTTTCTGCCCTTTCGGCCTTCCTAAGGCTGCCTGATCAACCATCTTTGTTCAAGTCCCCTATTGTAACTCGTTTTCTGAAGGGCATCACACCCATGTTCCCCCCTGTTCCGTTTGTGATGCCTCAGTGGGACTTGAACCTTGTTCTTACTTACCTGATGTGTGCTCCCTTTGAGCCACTTCATAACTGTCCTCTCCGCCTTCTAACTCTGAAGACTGCTTTCCTGGTTGCCATCACCTCTGCCAGGAGAGTGAGTGAGCTCCAGGCTCTTTCCTCTAAACCTCCCTTCCTTTCTGTCCAACCGGACAAGGTTGTGTTGCGGACTAGACCCTCTTTTCTGACCAAGGTTGTCACGGCCTTCCACATCGGGCAGTCTACCACCTTGCCCACCTTCTTTCTGCCACCGCATCCCTCAAAAGAGGAAGAGCGGCTCCACCGTCTGGACCCAAACCGTGCGATTTCGTTTTATCTGGATCGCACATGCCAGTTCCAGGTGGATGACCAACTCTTTGTTGGTTACGTGGGCGCTAAGAAGGGACGGGCGGTGCACAAGCGGACCATCTCTCGGTGGGTCGTCTTGTGTATCAAGGCTTGTTACTCCTTGGCAAAGAAGGAGCCTCCTGTTGGGCTGAGGGCCCATTCTACTCGGGCCACGGCGGCTACCACTCCCCTGGGCCGGGGAGTCCCCTTGCAGGACATCTGTCAGGCAGCTACGTGGGCATCGCTGCACACGTTTGCAAGACACTACTGCCTGGACAGCCAATTCCGGAGGGATGGCTTCTTTGGCCGTTCCGTCCTCCAGGACTTTCTGGTGTGATTATTGGTTCGCAGACCCACCAACGGGGTTGGTATTGCTGGGGTTTCTATTCTAAGGTAAGGAATCTAATACTAACCTGTTTCTTTCAGATGAACAAGTTACTTACCTTCGGTAACGATGTATCTGTAAGAAACAATAGTTAGTATTAGATTCCTTACCGCCCCACCCATCCTCCCCGTTCTGCGAACCGATATCTAGGGTTAAGGTCATCCCATTTCAGGGCCCTAGTTTCAATGGCACCAGTGTTGGTTTTTAACATGGCTCTGCGTTTCTGGCGCGGAAAAGCTGTGTCTAAGAACTGACGTCAGCGCGCGGAGGCAGCGTCTAAGTACTCCGACGACATCATCACGGCGCCCACGACGCCCACGACGGATGCGGAGCCGCAGACGACGCCTACCGACGCGCAAGGGTACTGCTACGCAAAAGTTTCCGGATCCAGTCTGATGCCTGGGGATATTCTAAGGTAAGGAATCTAATACTAACTACTGTTTCCTACAGATATTTCGTTACTGAAGGTAAGTAACTTGTTCTTTAGGTAGCCAATATTAATTCTTTATGACTCTTGCTCCTTTAGTCAAGTCCACTCCTCAGACATGAAGTACCAGCTCTCCAATGTCCTTTTTCGTCTTTTCCATGATGCAGCCTTTTGAACACATTCCTTTCCACATATATGTAAATCATCCCTACTATTGAACTTTGATTCTTGAATATGTATTTGCTGTTGCGTAAAACCAGTTTAAAATATTTTGCCATAGTATATTTACGATTGCACATTATGGGTAATGAGTTAATAGTGGTGTTCAGTTTGTTTACTGTGCCTCCTCAAATTCATTTAGGGATTCATGAAAAATGACCTCCACAACCACAAATTAGTAACAGAATGCCCACCCATGGTATCCAAGGTATGAACATATTCATAGCTTAGAATGGGGAGTTCCATGGAGAGGTTGTGTTTTTCTGAAAAGGCACATCCGCAAAAGAGCACTCACTCTTTTTATTCCTGCGTCCAGTGTGGTACCACAGAACCCATTTTGGAGATGATACTTCCTCCTAGCAGAACTCTGTCATTGTACTGCCAAACTCCAGCCTAGTCAGGTGTGTGACACTGGGGAGGTCGTCCATTGACCTGCCTCAATCACCTACCTGACGCTAGGCGACGGGGACTAACTACCACCCTCTGTAGGGTGCTGGAAGGTGGTGTGTAGGCATACCTGTAAAGCTGGAAACGAGAGCTGTGTGCTGTGGAGTGTTGCTGGGGCAGGCCCGCAACAACCGCTCGGGCCACCGGTGCTGCCTCTTTGTTACTTCCTGCGGGCCTCAAGCCTACTTCCTGGGACCTGAGTAGGCCTAGCAGCAGTGAGATATTGGCGTCTGTCATTGGGGGGTGGAGTGGTACAGCAAGGTGAGAGGGTGACCCTCTGGGTTTGGGTGCTGCTGTGGCTACCGTAGTCTTGTGGCCGCAGCTGGGGTGCACAGGGGCTGCTGTGGCATGGCGACTCGCTGCAAAGTGTGTGGACCACTGTGTGATCACCTGCCTCAATACAGGGGACTTGGATCGAGGCAACTGTCCCGTGGCACTGCAAGCTGTACCTGAACTTATAGGCGAGCCATCCCAGCACCACTACAGTAACACTAGCACTGTGGAACATTCTGTGGCCTAGACTGTATACCCTAATATCACTCTATAGATTGTTTGGATTATCCACCATCATGTTCAACTGTGATTTAATGTAGTAGGCCCCTTGAGATCTGGGTTTGATCCCCTCATTAT
Source organism: Lissotriton helveticus (assembly GCF_964261635.1). Classification (NCBI taxonomy): domain Eukaryota; kingdom Metazoa; phylum Chordata; class Amphibia; order Caudata; family Salamandridae; genus Lissotriton; species Lissotriton helveticus. The sequence continues at coordinate 275,339,536 of NC_136062.1, forward strand.
TCTCCTGACAAATCTTGGACCGCAGGACTTGCTCTGGCACTCTGACTTCTGGCACAGGCGCGGAATGTTCCATTTTCTACCAGCCCGCAGCATACCAAATGGATAAATCTGGTCATCAGCAGTCCATGACCAGTTTTTGAAGAGAAAAAAAAAACAGCAGCAAAAAGTGATGATGAGGATGGCGCCTCTCTCTCTAAGGTCGAGGGGGGCACCAACATAAGCTCCCCATATATCTGTAAATTGCTCCTATATATGCAAAGCAGTCTCCAGGAAACAAATAAAAAACATTATACACTTATATCTCGAGCTGTCTTCTAGCAGCATCACATGGACAGAGCTGGTGAACATATAAATGGCAGAACTTGACATATCTGAATTGGGGGATGGCCCTGCTGCATACTTCAAAATGCATCAATACCTTGAAAAACGTCTTGATGGAAGTACTAATCATTAAAAATAACACGCACCAAACACAAAGATCTCCAGCCAATGTCATTCCACAATCATTTGCACATTCTGGGGGTCCCGGATTCCATGACTGTTGGACTGATGGAACTGTTTGTAGGAAAGATGCTCCTCATTCTTGTTTGGCATAGACAACCTATCATCTATGTCCCTAGTTGAAAGGGTCCTCCGGTCCCTGGGTGTTTGCCCTCTTCCAGCAGCACCATCTAAACCTATCATAGCGCGGTGCTAAATTCTAGGGTTTCGGCACGCTATTTTCCAGCTGTCAATTGTTGTTCAAAATTCACAGCAGGCCTTCCTTACATCCTTATATGCCAGCGACATAATACTGTAAAAGGTGTATCCTGTGGTTAACCAAAACCCTGTTCTAAGAGAGATAATTAAATCTGGACAATTCTTTGGACTTCAAATTAACTGGGAAAAGTCCATGATGGTCCACTAACGTGCACTGTATCCCAACAAATTATAAACTCCCCCATTTTTTGGTGTCATAATCCAACACTTTATCTTGGTATACATATATACCGAGACTCTGCACTAGTTTTACATGCTAACTATGGCACAAGACTCCACAAACTCAAGCAGCAGATACAACACTAGACTCCTCTCATTTTTTCTCTGTCATTGCAGGCGTTTCCTCCCCTGACTGCTTTACCTACTTGTAATCGCTCCACTGCCCCTTACAAACACCTTTTTCAGCACAATCTGCTCCATTCGTATTACTTCTGCATGGGCCAACAACAGGCTAGAATACGTTGAGCCATGCTGATATAACCTTACTCCAGAGATGGAATGGCCACCCACAATTTAGATTATTGATACTTCATCTTCCAATCCAAATATTTCTTTCACTGGATTCACCCAACATTTCATCTTCTCTCACATACTCACGAGAAAGATATAGCAGGCACCACTCCTTTGAGAGAATGTTTGAGGGCCCTACAGTACCATTACTTTATTGTATAGTAGTTGGTAAGTGATTCCCATTTGGGAGGTGAGTAAGCCACCGCCTCACGATAAAATAAATACTTTTTGATTACAAGTGCTAAATGTGAGAAGTTGGCCTGATATATGATGATCACTAGTTCTAGTGATCACCTTGTATCAGTCCAAACAACCCTTATGGTGATTGGTTGTAAGTCAACCTTATAGACAAGCTATCCTAATGGTAGCATGGACAAAGCAGTCTTAGGCTAAACTCTTTTGGCATGTGAAGCCAGCTGTTTTACCACAATATAACCCCTTGAATACCAAATGAAAGGACACCACACAGGTTGTTATGAAAATAAACAGTATATTTATTAATAACAATACCTCTGAACTCTTTATGAGGTCAGAGGGCTAAGCACATGACAATCTCTTCTGAAAAATACGTTAAGTTGCACGAAATCACAATGGTGCCCTAGGGGCACGACAAACCATATACTAAGTAAGTGGAATGTGAAAGTCAATAGAAGGAATGGAGCTGTCCAGAGGCTGTAGGATCGGTGGGACCACGCTACACTAACTTCAGGTAAGTAATAGGAGGCCCACGGGACGCGTGTGCAGAGTGTGAACTCACACGCGAGATGCGTAACAACGTCTATGGACAGTACAGTTCAATTTAAAGGTGAGTACGGACAATCCTGACTAGGTAGGACTAAAACGACTGTGGAACTGGACACTAGGACAGTTAAACTACCCTTGAGCACCAAAATGCTCTTGTTACCTCACCCACGGGCCACGGGTGCATAGGGTTCAAAGTGCGTCGGGTTCTCGCGTTGAAGTCAATGGAGCCTGAAAGAAAAGATGCTGCAGGCGACCAGGAGGAAGATGTCCGGTGCAATCCAAGGGTGGATTGTTGAAGAAGGAGACCTGAAAGCAGAGGGGACAATGTTCACAATCACTAGCCAGTGACTGGAGTGGAACCAGGAAGGAACCAGATGTCGTTGTCGTGTTCAGGTGAAGAGTGGACGCTTGACTCTGCAGCCACGTGGACCAGGAGGTGTCTTCGATGACCAGGATGGAGGCACGAGCTGTCCCACGCAGGCTTTCGCTGTCGGTGGTGTTGGATCTGGAATCGGCGTCAACAGGCCTTGGCAAAGGCAACCCACGCGGTGAGGAGGAAAAGTGTCTGGTGCGGACTAGGAGAGTCCGGGGTGCCCCTCTTTTGGAAGGGAGCAAGGGCCAGTCTGGAGCAACCAGACCAGCAGTGGAAATTCAAAGGTTCGTCGTCTAGGAGGCCACTAGCCAGCCGGCAAGTGACCAGACAACGCATCGAGCAGGAACCAAGCAGAAGGGCCCCACGCAGATCTCGTGGATGCTGGAGGGCTGATCTTCGGTGCAGGGGCTGCTCGGGGATGGGGCTTCTCAGTCCCCAAAGCACTTGGTCGAGTTTACCTCGGGAGTTGTGCTGGAAGCGAAGTGCAGTTTCTTCCAAGATGGCCGGTCCCACATGTCTCGTCGCACCCACGGGTCTCAGCTTTGCTGCAGATGTGGGTTGAGGTCGGAGAGTTTTGGGAATCCGGGTCTCGTCGGGCTATGAAGTCTGGATCCTCGAAGGAAGACGACAAAGGGAAGCCGCTGGACGCTTGGTGGCGCCTGCTTGTGCAGGGTGGACAATCCTTGTCCACAAGGGAGATTCTTCAGTCTTCTGTGGAGCAGAACATCGAAGGCCAGAGTTTCTTTTTCTTGAATAGTTCCGGATAATCTAATTTGGAATGGGACCAGCTCCTACCTTCATTCTCCTAAAGGGGGCTGCACTACTGACTAGGTCCCTCCCCTGGGTGGGACCAGGAAGGGGGGTGGCTACACCCCCAATCCTTTTTCCAGCTTCCCGCCAGAGCTGGGGCTGGAGTGCCCCAGCAACTGGTTTGAACCGGTGTATGCACAGGGCACCTTGTGTGCCCCAGGCATGTCTCATTCCTTTCAAGCCTACCCTACCCAATACACAAACTCCTGTCTGGGGTGGTGCTAGCACCTCCCAAGGCAGGAAACCCTTTGTCCAAGCCGCCCTCGCTGGAAGGACTCCCAGCAGCAGGAGGTCAGACTTGTGTCTGTGGTGGCAGCATCCATTTTGTGATGCCAAGGCTCGAGTTACCTTTAACCGGGGTTCTCAGTTACATACATGTCGTGTCCCTCTAGAAGGGTGGAATGCTACCCCCGTCGCCAGAATTGGCGAGGGGGTAGTATTCCAAATCGTATGACACCTTACTCGACATGTTTTGATAATGTTATACCAGAGTTGGCATTTAACCGCGAGGATTATAATGCACTTAAGAGTATATGGTATAGCGTTATCATGGAACAACTATTAGGACTTGTTTCCGCAAGCTGCAAACGGGCTCAGCTCATGCCAGAGCACCATCTCACATAATTCCAAGCACTCTGCCTTCAGGATTGATAAGGCCTTCCATAGGAGTGACTGATAGGAATATATGTGTCCATTTTAGGGTTAGATATAGGTATACTATATCTACAGCAAAGGGTGTTTACACCACCTTGCCCCAGCTTTCGTGCAGCCAGTTGTGTCAGTTTTAGGTGGCCAGCCAGGGGAGGCATAATACATGCTTCAGCCCCTGGTAGGCCCTGGGTACACCTATGCCCTGGATACCTAAGGTATACTGTACAGGGACTGATAAGGTGGCCCAGTACCAATTGGTAAATGCACCTAAGGTACATGGTTGTCAATTTAGAGAGAGAACAGCTAGGCTGTGGGTCTGATTAGCAGGCCCACAGCCAGGGAAAGTCGTAAACCAGTGAAGCAAAAAGCAAAAATCTGGGGTGACCATAGGATTGCAGACCCCACTCTCCTACATAACCCCCCCCCCCAAACTTAGGGACATTAAACTAACTTTGACCAGGTGAGTCTTCCTGTTCTAAGTGGAAATACCTGGAGAGACCATCTGCATTGCCATGGTCAGTCCCTGGTCTGTGCTCCACTGTAAAGTCCATCCCCTGTAGGGAAATGGACCACCTAAGAAGTTTGGGGTTTTCACCCTTCATCTGATTTAGCCATAAGAGGGGCTTATGGTCCGTCTGAATCTTGAAGTGAGTTCCAAACAGGGCCTCAACTTCTTCAGGGCCCAAACCACAGCAAAGGCCTCCCTCTCTATAGCTGACCAACATTTCTCTCTAGGGGTCAGCCTTCTGCTTATAAAAGCAATGGGCTGGTCATGACCATCAATATTCAGTTGAGAAAGAACAGCTCCCACACCCAACTCAGATGCATCTGTTTGGACAATGAAGGTTTTGGAGTAGTCAGGACTCTTGAGAATAGGTGCAGTACACATGGCCTGCTTTAGGTCATCAAATGCCTTTTGACAGCTAACTGTCCACTGAACTTTCTTTGGCATTTTCTTGCTTGTCAGGTCATTATGTGGTGTAACAATGGACCCATAATTCTTGACAAACTTCCTATAGTAACTAGACAGGCCCAAGAAAGCTCTGACCTGTGTCTGGGTGGTTGGAGGAGCCCAGTCCTCTATGGCCTGTATCTTGCTCTCCAATGGTTGAACCTGGCCTCCACCCACAAGGTGGCCCAGGTACACAACCTGACTCTGCCCTATCTGGCACTTAGTAGCCTTGATAGTGAGGTCTGCCTTCTGCAGGGCCTCCAAAACTTTCCTCAGGTGGATCAGGTGATCCTCCCAGGTGGAGCTAAAGACAGCAATATCATCTAGATATGCTGCACAAAAGTCATCCAACCCAGTGAGAATTTGGTTCACCAACCTTTTAAAAGTGGCAGGTGCATTTTTCAAACCAAAGGGCATCACCACAAATTGGTAATGACCTCCAGGGGTAGAAAATGCTGTCTTGGCCTTGGCATCCTCAGCTAACCTGATTTGCCAATAACCAGCTGTTAGGTCAAATGTACTTAAGAAAGTTGCAGAAGCCAACTTATCTATCAGTTCATCTGCCCTTGGTATTGGATGGGCATCTGTCTTAGTGACAGCATTGAGACCCCTGTAGTCTACACAAAACCTCATCTCTCTCTTACCATCTTGGGTGTGAGGTTTTGGCACTAGAACTACAGGACTAGCCCAAGGGCTCTCTGAGGGTTCAATGACTCCCAATTCCAACATCTTTTGTACTTCTTGTTTTATGCAGTCCCTGACGTGGTCAGGTTGCCTGTAGATTTTACTCTTTATAGGCAGACTGTCTCCAGTGTCCACCTCATGTGTGCACCAGTTTGTCTGACTGGGGGTCAGAGAAAACATTTGTCTGAAGGATTGAAGGACCTGCTTACAATCCTTTTGTTGATGCTCAGAGAGGCTGTCAGAAAAGACTACACCATCTACTGACCCATCATCAGGGTTCTGAGTGAGCAGGTCTGGGAGAGGGTCACTCTCTTCCTCCTGCCCCTCATCTGTGGCCATGAGCAAGCCCATGTCCTCCCTGTCAACAAATGCTTTGAGCCTATTCACATGAAGTACTCTGTGAGGGCTCCTGGGAGTTCCCATGTCCACCAAGTAGGTGACTTCTCCCTTTTGCTCAATGATGATGTGGGGTCCAGACCATTTGTCTTGGAGAGCTGTTGGGGCCACTGGCTCCAACACCCACACCTTCTGTCCTGCATGGTAAACAGTTAGGACATCCTTTTGGTCATGCCAAGCTTTTTGAAGTTCTTGGCTGGCCTCCAGGATTTTAGATGCCTTCTCCATGTACTCTGCCATCCGGGAGCGGAGACCAAGTACATAGTCCACTATGTCAAGTTTAGGCTTTTTGAGAGGTAACTCCCATCCTTCCTTTACAAGACATAGGGGTCCTCTTACAGGATGTCCAAACAAAAGCTCAAAAGGGCTGTAACCAACCCCCTTCTGTGGGACCTCTCTGTAAGCAAACAGAAGGCAGGGTAAAAGGATGTCCCATCTTCGCCTAAGCTTTTCAGGTAACCCTTTTATCATCCCTTTGAGGGTCTTGTTGAATCTTTCAACAAGCCCATTTCACTGTGGGTGATAGGGGGTGGTAAATTTGTAATTTACACCACACTCATTCCACATAGCAGTCAAGTATCCTGACATGAAGTTTGCACCTCTGTCAGACACAACCTCCTTAGGAAACCCCACTCTGGAGAAAACTCCAACCAGGGCTCTAGCCACAACAGGAGCTGTAGTGGTCCTAAGGGGAATAGCTTCTGGATACCTGGTGGCATGATCCACTACCACCAGTATAAATCTGTGCCCAGATGCTGTTGGGGGGTCCATTGGTCCAACAATGTCAATCCCCACTCTTTCAAAGGGAACCCCCACCACAGGTAGTGGTATAAGGGGGGCCTTTGTTGTGCCACCTGATTTGCCACTGGCTTGGCAGGTGACACATGAGTGACAAAACTCTTTTGTGTCCTCAGACATATGAGGCCAGTGAAAGTGTGGGGCAAGCCTGTCCCAAGTCTTGTTCTGGCCTAAGTGACCTGCAAGGGGAATTTCATGGGCTAAGGTGAGAAGGAAACCTCTAAGAGACAAGGGGATGACCAGCCTCCTGGTAGCACCAGGCTTGGGGTCTCTTGCCTCAGAGTATAGGAGTCCATCGTCCCAATATACCTTATGGGCACCTGTAGCATTCCCTGCAGCCTCAGCAGCAGCCTGCTGTCTGAGGGGTTCAAGAGAGGAACAGTCTAACTGTGCCTGTCTCAAGTCTGCCCTGGAAGGTCCCCCTGTCCCAAGAAACTCAACCTGTTCAGGCTCAAGCTCTTCTAGGACAGTTCCTTCTGGGGTCTTGGGGTCAGTCTCCTGAGAGAGCTGATCCTCAACCTGAGGCAGGGGGGAAGGGTCAACCTTACCCCTACTGCTCTTTCTCTTGGGTAGTGTCTGGTCCATTCTTCCAGGATCCAGCACTAGTTCAGCTGGGCATTTCTTGGCCCGTGACCTAGTCACAGCAAGCACATGTGAGGAGAGACCTAGCATTTCTACATGAGTCCTGTACTCCACATCTGACCACAGTGAGGATTCCAAATCATTGCCCAAAAGACAATCTACTGGGAGGTCTGAACTAACTACAACCCTTTTGAGGCCAGTTATCCCTCCCCAGGAGAAATTAACAACTGCCATATTGTGATTGGTAGTGACATTGCTAGCATTGGTCACTAGGTAGTCTGAACCTAGCATGATCTGGTCAGGGTCCACAAATGTTGGTGTCACCATAGTAACACTGGCACATGTGTCCCTGTAGGCCTGAGCCATCTTTCCATTGATTAAAGGCGTTTGTCTGTATTTGCCCAGAGTACTTGGACTTATAGTAGCGGTCATATCCATGTCCCCAGTACAAACAAGAACTGCCTGAGTTGGTATTCTAACTAAGTCAGAACCCACCTCAGTTCCCAGGGTTAACCCAACTATAGCCTTGGGAGGTACACTACCACTACTAACTGTACTAGGGGGTGCAGGTGGCTTAGGGACAGTAGTGGTAGGAGTTTGGCCTTTCTTGGTGCAATCACTAAACCAGTGAGTCTTACTTTTACAGTATTGGCACCATGGTTTCTTAGGACCATCATTCTTCTTCTTTTGGGAATTCTGGGACCCACCCTCCTTAGGTTGTTGGGGCCCTGTTGAAGACTTCTGGTCATTTTGCTTATTCTCATTACCCTTCTGGTCTGCTTTCTTCTGGCCACCACCCTGGTCCTGGTTCTGCTGCTGACCCTTGTCCTGACCCATCTGTCTGCCTTCTTTCCCAATTCTTGGGGAGAGGTCAGATCTGAGTCAATCAAGTGCTGATGCAACAAGTGGTTCTGACAATTATTTAAGATTTGCTCTCTCATAATTAGATTATACAATCCTGTGTAATCAGTAACTTTACTTCCCAGTAACCAGCCCTCCAGAGCCTTAGTGGCACAATCCACAAAGTCAGTCCAATCTTGAGCCTGAGTTTTCTGGGTATCCCTGAACATTAACCTGTATTGTTCAGTGGTTAAGCCATACCCATCAATCAGTGCAAGTTTCAAGACTTGGTAATCATTAGCATCCTCATCTCTAACCTTTACCTTCAAAGGAGAGCCACAATATAGCTGCCCACTGACTCTGGGGTACCTGCTGTACTTTGCAGGCCCTCTCCAAAGCAGTCATCCACTTGTGGATGTCATCCCCTGTCTTATAGGGGGGCACTATTTTACTCAGGTGTCTATTATCAAAACTCCTGTCTTTATCCTTAGGGATATTGCTGCCACCAGTGGGGAATACCCCACTCAACTGTTGCTCTCTAGCAAAGGCAAGCTTTTCCTTGGCAAGGGCAAGTTCTTCCCTCTGGATCCTCAGATTAGCTTGTTTCATCCTTGCTTCATATTCTCTCCTCTGAGGGGAAGTCATTCTCCTCTGGGGAGAAGTCATTCTCCTCTGAGAAGAGGCATGAGAGTGCACAGATCTATTGGAGTCCCTAGAATGAGACCTGTCTCTTCTAACTCCAAAGTTAGGCCTGCTGAGGGTCAGTACTGGGGGTCCCCCAGATCCTTCCCTATGTAGGTCTAAGTTGGCCCTAGTAAGTCTGCTGACTAGCTCAGGACCTTTGTCTGCCTCATCCCCAGAAGGATCCTCTTCTTCCTCCTCCTCTTCTACATCTACTGTTTCAGGGAGGTCTGGATCACCAAGGGTACCCTCTAAGGCTGGCATGCTCCCATCTGTATGAGAAGCCTTTCTAGCATCATAAGTCTCTAAGAGACCTAACAGAAAAGGAGTAGTAGGGTTAGAAGCCTGTTTCAATTTCCTGGAGGTACACAATTGTCTCATCTCCTGGAAACTGAGAGCTGCATATCTGGAAAGGACCTGTGGAGGGTCACTAACCACTAGGGGAGTCTCTGAAGACTCTCCATGTGTAGACATGCTTCTAGTGTGATGCAAGTGATGCACTTACCTACACTATGGGTTTTCCTACTGATCCCTTGCTAAGAGTTGTAGTCAGGGTGTGCTAGGCCCTTTCTACTACAACAGCTGGTTCAGTAGAACTCAGAGTATTTCTAAGCTTGTTATATGTACCTATAGTACCTTATGTGATCTTTCAAATGATATTTCAAGATTATACGTGGTAAAAACAACAGCAAGCTCAAATCCCAACCGCTGCACACCAATGTGAGAAGTTGGCCTGATATATGATGCTCACTAGTTCTAGTGATCACCTTGTATCAGTCCAAACAACCCTTATAGTGATTGGTTGTAAGTCAACCTTATAGACCAGCTATCCTAATGGTAGCATGGACAAAGCAGTCTTAGGCTAAACTCTTTTGGCATGTGAAGCCAGCTGTTTTACCACAATATAACCCTTTGAATACCAAATGAAAGGACACCACACAGGTTGTTATGAAAATAAACAGTATATTTATTAATAACAACACCTCTGAACTCTTTATGAGGTCAGAGGGCTAAGCACATGACAATCTCTTCTGAAAAATACGTTAAGTTGCACGAAATCACAATGGTGCCCTAGGGGCACGACAAACCATATACTAAGTAAGTGGAATGTGAAAGTCAATAGAAGGAATGGAGCTGTCCAGAGGCTGTAGGATCGGTGGGACCACGCTACACTAACTTCAGGTAAGTAATAGGAGGCCCACGGGACGCGTGTGCAGAGTGTGAACTCACACGCGAGATGCGTAACAACGTCTATAGACAGTACAGTTCAATTTAAAGGTGAGTACGGACAATCCTGACTAGGTAGGACTAAAACGACTGTGGAACTGGACACTAGGACAGTTAAACTACCCTTGAGCACCGAAATTCTCTTGTTACCTCACCCACGGGCCGCGGGTGCATAAGGTTCAAAGTGCGCCGGGTTCTCGCGTTGAAGTCAATGGAGCCTGAAAGAAAAGATGCTGCAGGCGACCAGGAGGAAGATGTCCGGTGCAATCCAAGGGTGGATTGTTGAAGAAGGAGACCTGAAAGCAGAGGGGACAATGTTCACAGTCACTAGCCAGTGACTGGAGTGGAACCAGGAAGGAACCAGATGTCGTTGTCGTGTTCAGGTGAAGAGTGGACGCTTGACTCTGCAGCCACGTGGACCAGGAGGTGTCTTCAATGACCAGGATGGAGGCACGAGCTGTCCCACGCAGACTTTCGCTGTCGGCGGTGTTGGATCCGGAATCGGCGTCAACAGACCTTGGCAAAGGCAACCCACGCGGTGAGGAGGAAAAGCATCTGGTGCGGACTAGGAGAGTCCGGGGTGTCCCTCTTTTGGAAGGGAGCAAGGGCCAGCCTGGAGCAACCAGACCAGCAGTGGAAATTCAAAGGTTCGTCGTCTAGGAGGCCACTAGCCAGCCGGCAAGTGTCCAGACAACGTGTCGAGCAGGAACCAAGCAGAAGGGCCCCACGCAGATCTCGTGGATGCTGGAGGGCTGATCTTCGGGGCAGGGACTGATCAGGGCTGGGGCTTCTCAGTCCCCAAAGCACTTGGTCGAGTTTACCTCGGGAGTCGTGCTGGAATCGAAGTGCAGTTTCTTCCAAGATGGCCGGTCCCACGTGTCTCGTCGCACCCACGGGTCTCAGCTTTGCTGCAGATGTGGGTTGAGGTCGGAGAGGTCTGGGAATCCGGGTCTCGTCGGGCTCTGAAGTCTGGATCCTCGAAGGCAGACGACAAAGGGAAGCCGCTGGACGCTTGGTGGTGCCTGCTTGTGCAGGGTGGACACTCCTTGTCCACAAGGGAGATTCTTCAGTCTTCTGTGGAGCAGAACGTCGAAGGCTAGAGTTTCTTCTTCTTGAATAGTTCAGGATAATCTAATTTGGAATGGGACGAGCTCCTACCTTTATTCTCCTAAAGGGGGCTGCACTACTGACTAGGTCCCTCCCCTGGGTGGGACCAGGAAGGGGGGTGGCTACACCCCCAATCCTTTGTCCGGCTTCCCGCCAGAGCTGGGGCTGGAGTGCCCCAGCAACTGGTTTGAACCGGTGTATGCACAGGGCACCTTGTGTGCCCCAGGCATGTCTCATTTCTTTCAAGCCTACCCTACCCAATACACAAACTCCTGTCTGGGGTGGTGCTAGCACCTCCCAAGGCAGGAAACCCTTTGTCCAAGCCGCCCTCGCTGGAAGGACTCCCAGCAGCAGGAGGTCAGACTTGTGTCTGTGGTGGCAGCATCCATTTTGTGATGCCAAGGCTCGAGTTAACTTTAACCGGGGTTCTCAGTTACATACATGTCGTGTCCCTCTAGAAGGGTGGAATGCTACCCCCGTCGCCAGAATTGGCGAGGGGGTAGTATTCCAAATCGTATGACACCTTACTCGACATGTTTTGATAATGTTATACCAGAGTTGGCATTTAACCGCAAGGATTATAATGCACTTAAGAGTATATGGTATAGCGTTATCATGGAACAGCTATTAGGACTTGTTTCCGCAAGCTGCAAATGGGCTCAGCTCATGCCAGAGCACCATCTCACATAATTCCAAGCACTCTGCCTTCAGGATTGATAAGGCCTTCCATAGGAGTGACTGATAGGAATATATGTGTCCATTTTAGGGTTAGATATAGGTATACTATATCTACAGCAAAGGGTGTTTACACCACCTTGCCCCAGCTGTCGTGCAGCCAGTTGTGTCAGTTTTAGGTGGCCAGCCAGGGGTGGCATAATACATGCTTCAGCCCCTGGTAGGCCCTGGGTACACTTATGCCCTGGATACCTAAGGTATACTGTACAGGGACTGATAAGGTGGCCCAGTACCAATTGGTAAATGCACCTAAGGTACATGGTTGTCAATTTAGAGAGAGAACAGCTAGGCTGTGGGTCTGATTAGCAGGCCCACAGCCAGGGAAAGTCGTAAACCAGTGAAGCAAAAAGCAAAAATCTGGGGTGACCATAGGATTGCAGACCCCACTCTCCTACACTAAACATCCTATATTAAATGTCTTGAAATTCGGCAATTCATTAGGTAAGCATAACAATTTTTTCAATGAAGTAGATTAATCATCTATTTGTATATAAAAACATCTTGAAGATCTGCACAGCCAACACACATTTCGCCGCTTTTGATGCGCAGGCCTGGGGTCTGTTCAAGGCTTTCTTGTTTCACTGATTCGTGCTGTCTTCCATAAGTAAAGGTTCCACTTCCGAACAGCTTCTCACTGTCAACAAGGGGGTCGGAGGGGTGGAATGGGGGAATAGAGGTACACCACTTATTATCAGTCAGATCAAGTCTCCGATTGGTCCAACGTTATTTATGCTCCAATTGGTTCCCAGAGACGGGCACCAGCAGCGGCCGCTGCAGGTAAGATCGGTGGGGCGGTGGGGCCAGGTGAGGGGAGATTTCGAGAGATGACCATGAGGGAAAATTAAATAAATAAATAACTTCCCATTGTGGTCGTCTCTCGAACCACCCCCTCCCTCACCTAGTTCCACCTCTCCTACCTGTAGCAGCCGCCTCTGGAGACGACTCTTTGAATGCACACAGAGTTGACCATTCCAGTCAAATAATTTTTTTACTATTTACATCCTTCTATTTCTCGAAATTCTCTTTTACCTACTTGACTCGAAACTGCACCATCAAGGGCGTGGAGGTCAAAGTCATTGGGAACCAGTAATCACATCAGATAAAATTAAATGGAATTGAGAATACAAATTCTAAAATGAGGAACATGTGTAGTTTTACCTCCTTCTAAATGTTATTGTTTTGCTTCTTCCAGAAACCTACTTTTAATGAGGCCTACCAGAAGCTGGTTCAGACAGCTAAGGAAACGTCAACCGATGAGGTAAGTATATTCACCCTGTTAATATATACCCGTGACTAACAGGACTTTCTTGGATTTCATGATGCACACTTTTCAAAGCACATTCAGGCTTATTTCTTATGTAACGATTCACCTTCTTAGTAAAAATTGTTCCAGGCTTTCCACTTCAGTTATCTAGTCATCCTTCAAACAGTTCTGATTTTTCAGCATTTGTCATTTTGGTAAGACGCTTGGCCCTCGAGTACCATTCACCCAGTTAATTTGGAGGTACATCTGCCAGGGGTAATTTTTAATGTTTTCCAGCATATGGGATTTCAAAGTTACACACATTTATTTTGTTGCATATATGACCTAGCAACCGTTGAACCATGATTTCTTTAAATATATTTTCTTTTCTATGAACTCAATTTCTGGCTTATACTAATATGGAGTTGGCACCAACCGTTTGCCGGTGCTAAGAGAATTAGTTTCCCTGGTTATAGTGTTGTATTAGAACTTCACAAATGCAATATATCTCTGTATGAGAAAATATTATAAATAATTGTGAGTTCTAAGCCTCCATGACCCACACAACTGTGTCGTCTTTCTTATAAAGATAATATTAAATATATTCAAGAACAATAATGAACGTGTTGTAAGGTCTTTACCACATACTTTCCAGGATTTTAAGTCTCACCCACAGATATAGTTTCCTCATGTGCAATCTAAACATCTGCAACTCGCCCGACTTTCTCCTCAACCTCATTTAGATAAGGTCCAATCTATCCTTGACTAGTGCTGAACTTGATGTGAGGGGATTAGTGCATACGTGCCATGTTTTTCCTCTCTAACTGATGTGGCATTTGTACAACAAAAATTTGATTCTTTCTGACTTTCTCTTTTACCATTAGAACCCCCATCCTAGTGCTGTGGAAAGCGATGACGCCATCCAGGACATAGTAACTAGTTATGGTTTCGGATAATAAAATCCAAAAAGCTCTTCCCTTCTCAGTGTGGGCTTGGCACACTGGAGAGAAGTTACCCAAAGCAGAACACAATTCTATAACTGTTCGTTTTGTACCCTATCTCCATTCAAGAAACTGATCAATGTCATTTGTGCTTATTGCCTTCCACCTGCAACCCTTGAAGACTCACTCCTTGAGCTTTATGTTCTCAACTTTCACCTTTCCATGCATTTCTACTGAAACACTTCATCCACAGTCTGTATAAACAAGTATTGTAAAATTTTCCCAGCTTTTACTGGACTTTGTGGACACTGCTAATTTCACCAAATAATTCCATAACTAGATAATTCTTTGAATGATCGTACAGCGGTCCATTTACTATCAGCTAGAGCAATTTCTTGTGGGAGGGTTAACATCACTCCATTTCTCAAAATGTTCTTGTGTTTGCCACCCATGGCTCCTCTCCCAATGTCAACGTGATCAATGACCATAGAAACTTAGGAATCATGATGGAGCGGTAATTTCTTCTGGTAGTTTCTCAATGCAAAACCCTCATGCTACCTCTAATTTACTGCTCAAAAGGTGTTGGGCCCTTCACATCATGTATTACCTTCAGGAGATTTTAAATAATCATGAACAGTAAAAACTGCAATTATTATTCAAGCCAATTAAGAGAGTTGTTGAGTGATTTAAAGGGTTTTATTTTCTAGTCAAAAGTTAAGTTTTTCTCTGACCCTTTATTCATTAGTAAAATATCAATTAAGTTACAGAATTTGGAGAACAGGAAAAATAGTATTAATAAAGAACACATTACAGTCTGCATATAAGCATAACATGTAGGGAAGAAAATGTGACGCAAAATTTCAGTCACAATTCTTAAAGAGTTTCTAAGAAAAATAGTCTTGCAAAGCTAATCAATAATTAAATAGTTGGCAGAAATCTCCCATTAAGAGAAATAAATGCATAAAACAAATAAATCTTTTTAGACCTAATTAATTAGTCAAAACATAAACTTAAAGTTTAGCATCTAAATCTAAAGAGCCTTTCTATCTGTTGCTGCTCTGTGCATCTCTGTGTCTAAAGAGCAAAAAGGAGGGAGACAGCCCGCCCTTCACCAGACCTCAAAGGAATGTGGCCTGCAGTGCCAAGATATGACGTAGAAGCAAGAAACCTCCCCCTGACTCTCCTCGGACGCACCTCCCCTTAAGCAATCTCCCGGAACGTTTCGCGTACCTAACCCATAGAAGCCAGCTGAGCTGAGAAAGCCAGCCCCCATCCAGAGAGGACATTATTTTATACTCTAATTATTGGCAGACTACACAAAGATGTAGCATCTTTCAGGAAAACCTGTACGTGATTGGTCAGTCATGATGGCATGAATTCTCACTACCCTGACTCATTCTAAAATCCTGACTTTACCAGTTTAAACAAAAGAAGCATACATGAATAACTACATTTATAAACATTTGCAACATTTACTAGGAAAAATGTTTCATTCTAATTCTCTTCCTTCCCTTCTCAGCGTAGTCAGATGGACACTTTTAACTAACACTGGTACATTGGCAGAATCACAAGAATGTACAGTTCAAGATGTCCTTGACTTCTTTAGGAAAGCTGGTGTCTGCGCATGCTCTCTTCTCTTTAATGCAAGCCATAGCCTTGCTGGATTCACAGGCAGCCATTTAGTTGTAGGCCCCAAAAATAAAACAAACACAAAGATAATATTAATTTCATGTAAATCAGCCCATTATATTTCCCAACTCCATACTAATACCCCTTATAAATGTTTACCTAGCCAAGCTATTAGTTTCAAGCAGCTTTTCTATTATTTATTACAAGATGCAAAATAAATGTGCAACATAGCATTTTCATGCATTTAGTGTAAAATTTAAAAGCACACACAGTTACTACAGCGCACACAACAACATGCTTTAATGTTTTAGATAGCTTTTAATGCAAAAAAGCATTTAGTCCCCTGTGTAGTGTTTGGTGCATTTGTTAATTCACACACATTATAAAAAGAGGTGTTATTCAACTGAAAATATTTATCAAAATATGCAACAAGTCAAAGTCCTTTAAGACAGAAATAGTGAATTTAGATTACATGGGATGAGCTGGGAAGAGAGAAACACATTCTATTAATCTTCAAAGCTAATAAGGCCACCTTTTTCTAGACTGTAAAAAACACACAAGTTAATTCAGCAAAAGCATTTTCAGACTGAATAGGCCTCACTTTCATGTTTTTCATGTGCCATGTTTTTAACCTGCATGTGCGTGGCAATTTAAATGCAGCCTGTCTGAAGCACAAAAAATAAAACAATGCCTGACTGCAGATGAAATCTGCTCCATCAATCCACCCTTCTGATGATTCAAATCATAATAAAATGATTTATAATTCATCACATATATTTCATTTCACAAGTGACAATATCTTATTTATTTTTACTTCTATTTCTAAGGCAAACACAAGTTTGGTCTGTAAATAGATCATATATAGCCAAGCTCAAATGTTTTAGTGCAGAGTTCTGTAAGCAGCTTCTTGGAGCTGTTAGTCTTCTTTAAAACAAGTAACTAAAATAAAAATAAAAAGGAATTCAACAGGACAGTTTCAGCATTTCTTTGCTCATTGTCATCAGCTTGCCATCAGAATGGCTCATACAGTGTGGCATTCTGTACCTTTTTCCATGCAAATTAGACTACTTAGGTGCTGAGAAACTCTGACAGAGCACCATCAATCCTTTGCACTTTTTCAACCAAGGCCTTTCACTCTTATTTTCACTTTGATCAGATTTAGATGTTTCACAACAGCATCTCTCAGACCAAAGCCGTTGCACCATCCATTATGCAGATCTTGTGTAGCAGCTGCAATCTGGTGAGAAACTGCACACTGTACATCAACCAGACCTACACAGCAATGGCTAGTGTTCTCCTCAGTGTTTTCCACAAGTGCATTTGCATATGCATTTTCAAGCCACTTTAGTGTTGCTGAAACACAGTCTTTTGCAAAAGGTAACTCAGTGCTGCCATTGTATTGCTTTATTATGCTTGACACTTCAGGCAGATAGCTACAATCCATTCCTTGTCCAATCTGTTGTTCTTCACTCCTTATCTTTGAGACCACATTATGATCTGATTTCAGAGAAACTGGCAATCCATACCTGGGCATCAGTCTTTGCAACAACACTTTTGCCACTTTGCAGTTGTCATTTCTCTCAAAAACAGTTCTGATACAACCCTGTTGTGCTGCTTCAAAAACATGTTCTTGAGCCTCTTTTAATTCAACTGTGAAGATTCCATTGAATGTATATGCTAACAGAACAAAACTTTGTGCAACTGAATTAGCATTTCTCTCTCCCATGACAACAGTGACTCTCATTTGAGCAGATTTACTGCATGTTATGGTAAGGGCAATCAATTTCGAATTATGGGCTGAGGTGACTACTAAAAGCCATAAAGCTTTGACAACATCATGTATAAGGAGCACAGCATGTACTGCTTTTAATGTGTCACCTTTCAAACATGGGCCATCTACAAAATGGACATTGTTGGGCTGACTCAGACGTTCATCCTTAAAGTCTGAATTTGGCTTTATGCATATTTTCATGATATTTAGACACTCATATTCAGTTTCATCACAATCCAATTCATTTGCTGACATTTCTGTGAAGTTTGGGTCAAAGGTCATTGGGCAATACATCACAGACCTTTGAACACAGTCATCTTTTTCAATAGGCAATGAGAGAGCGCAGCCCTCCCTCTCACTGCAAATTAGTGTATTTTCTTTCAAATAAACTTTTATTCCTAGTGCTGGGGTGCGACATTTTTTCTCTTTCAACTCTAGGAATGCTTTTGTGCAGTTGTTGTCCAATGGAAGCGGATCAGACACACCTGAGTGTGTCAGCCTCAGTAAAGGCTTAGCCACTAGGGAAAGGTTTAGTAACCACTCTCTACAGCAGCTAACTATTCCCAAAAAATTCCTGACTTCTTTCTGAATTTGAGGTGGATTCATCTTGGAAATCATTTCCACCTTCTCTGGTTCCAATTTTGTGTCCCAGGTATTCATATTCTTTTTGACAGTACTCCTGACTATTCTCATCCAATGGCACTGTGACATGAACTTGGCAAAAATCAATAAAAATAAGCCATTCTTCAGCACATGGAATGTGAAACAATATATTGGCTGGATTCGGTACCACAGGACAACCTGGAAAAAATATGCTTTTAATCTCCTGCACTATTCTGTTCTTTTTATTTATTTTCTGTGAACCTATGATCAGAAAGTTACACAAACTTCTAATCAATTCCATCAAAAATCCTTTTATTGGTAAAATTCCTGCAACTGAAGGTATTCCTGAATACATGTCATCTGGTTCTAATTTTAATAAGACATGTTCTGTACATTTTATTAATCTGGCATCCTTCTCTGTGAACTCTCTTATTTCTGTGTTTATTATTTTTTCCAAAGCAGAAGGTAATTTTTCAACTGTCTTTTCTGAAAACAATGCTACAACTGTCTCTTGCTGGGCCATTTTAAAATGTACATCCTCATCAGGAATCTGAAATTTAACATTATCTGCTGTACAGTAATCTGTGCTGCTTAATTTGCAAAATAATTGTTTTCCTGCTAGGCCTGAGTCGCAGACAACAGTTTTGCAATTTTCCTCAAATGGGCCGAATTTTTGGGCAAATTCTTCTAAAACTTGGTTTGTAATTTCTTTGTTTAAAACTCCTGCAACTAAATCTGGACTTTCCACTGCCTTCACAATGGACTTGGTAAATTCAGAATTGTGAGTGTTAAAACTCTCATTTGCAAACACAGCAACCTGTTGGACTGGATTCTGATTTTATCCCTGGAAATAATTCCCATTTGCTCTGGACAACTTATTTAAATTTATTTTAGCATTTTCCATATTTTGTGGGACCATATGTGCTTGAAAAATTCCTACCAATGGTACCTGTTTCTGAACTGACATTTGCATTTGCTTAGCTGGCATAATTTGCACCTGCATTTCTCCATGTTTTTGTGCATCATGTTTAAATTTAGTTGTCTTCTTCCAATGCTCAAATCTGTTATAAAGATGGCAAAAGGACACATTTTCCAGCAGTACAACATCCATACCTGAATTTGCACAAACCAAAAACACCTTTACTTCCATCCTGTGTTCTTTTAATCTGTACCCAATCAACATCCTCTGCTGGCACTCTGCCCTCCAGGAAAGTAATCACTGCTAAGCTTTTCTCCATAACAACAGAAAATGATGGTGCATTCATGCAACCCCTTTTCAGTGTCTCCTCACCTGGCCCTTGAACAACAACTTTAGATTCAAACCACAATTCTGTTTTCATGGCAATGTAAAAGAACATTTCCAAATTAATGCACAACTCTTTCAATATTTCATCAAATCCATAAACTTGTGGGTACCACAGCACAATCTTGTCTCTCAATTGTGGGATTGTTTCCAGAAATGCTGCAAGTTCACTTTTATTCTGTGGCATAGGAACATGCACTTCTCCCACCATTTCTCTCAATGAGTAAGCAAAAGCTTCTCCCTCATTCTGCTTAATATTTTTCTCAATTATATCTGGTGGCTTCTTTTCCTTATCCATTTTCCTTGCTAGGTCTGGTGGTTTCTTTTTCTTCTCATGTTTTCTTGCCCACCTGTCTCCTAATTGCTCAAACCCATTGCATTAAAAAATATATGTTATTTCTGCAATGTGCAATTGCATTCCTGAAGAACACATTTTCTCATTTGCTTCCTCATCCATGTGTACCCTTAAACTTTTCTGAAATGGAAAACTTCCTGAACCATCAGTTTCATATTTTTGAGCCAAATCTGTCAGTCCATTATGTAGTTAATGCACATGCAGCTGTTACCTTACTCAGGGAAATTAATTCTTTTTCCTGACACTGGTTCACATTTTCATTATTTAAACAGCAAGGACTGTTATTTTTCTCATGTTCAAATGCTAAATGTAAAACATTAGGCTGTTTCTCTTTTTCATGGCCTGTGTTAATATGTTCTCCCATGTTTTCTATCGTTTTAATCACTGCTACTTCCCCAAAGCAGGTTTCAAAAATCCCATTTTCAATTACATGTATTTTATTCTGGGCTGCAGATGTTGTAAATACCATTTCTCTCTCACCTTTTAGTGCTTGGGGTACTTTCTGTTCAATAATCTGTGTATTCTGAGTTTCTGAAATAAACCCTTCCATAATCACTTTTTCTGCAGCTCTTTCGACCTTTTCAGTAGGGACCATATTAATTGGGACAGTCATAATTTTTCTAGGCATTATCTGTGCATCTGCAGTTTGTAATTCTTTGACTGAATCAGGCATATTTGAAGCAGTAACACCTGGAGGTATCACTGTCAGTTCTGAATGGTTCAATCTGAAATGTCTGCACAGTTCTCTCAGTCTGTATTTCTCTCTGTTCAACAGAAGCAGTAGCCCCTGTAGTATTTACTGGTGCACTATTTTCAGTCTTTTTCATGGGAACCACATAAAGTGGTGGACACTCAGTTAACAATTCATCCATTATTTCATCCCCTGAATTATTATTTATGTGAAGCTCTTTATCAGCATTAATTCCCTTCTCCTGTATCTGGTGCTTTACCTTTTTATCCTCACTTGCTTTCTCTCTTGCTGTCTTCTCCCACAGGCTTAAGGCCTCAAATTGTACAGCTTTAGATGGTGTCTTTATTTCACATTACACTTCCCTTAATTTGTCAATAATTTGCAATTCAAAAGTACCATCTTTTGGAAACCTCAAAGCACCCTCTTTTTCAGTAATCTTGCACCATTGGTGAACCCACATACATGTATTTTGTCCCAAACTGGTAGACATAAAATGCACAGGTGTTCCTTCCGGAGCATCACCAATAAAAAACGAATTTTTCACTTTACCTCCTAACAGCTTCTTTAAACCTTCAAACATTTTCATTTTTGCAATAGTTCAATGCAATGTATTTTTTCCAAAGCTGTCAGTCTCAATTTTAGTCAGTTTTACTCCTACCACTGACCCTCCACAAAATCTTACTGCAATATTTCTCTTAATCAATAACTCTGTTAGTAACAACATAAATACATTCGCTACTCTGTCTGTTGTGCTAAATAAAGGATAGATTTATATTTACTGCGAGTAACACATTCCGCTTACCCTTCACCAAGTAAGACTTTCCGTTTACTCTTCAAACACTACAGGTAAATCCCTTCCGCTTACCTTTCACTCAGAAGAACCTGCTACTCCTTTGGACGTATCCTTCAGGATATATCTTAGTCCACATTTTCACCAGCGAACCCTTTTGCTGTCAATCAAGCTCAGAAGAACCTGCTACTCCTTTGGACTTATCCTTCAGGATATATCTTAGGCCAAAGTTTCACCAGCGAACCCTTTTGCTATCAATCAAGCACAGAAGAACCTGCTACTCCTTTAGTGTGATCCTTTCTAGGTGATATCAGACCAAACTTTCACCAGAGAACTCTTTGCTATCAATCATTCACACAGAAAATAGTCCCTAATTTAACACTGCCAGCCCTACCTAGCTTCTCAGTGTTATTCCAACAGACGAGTAACCTCAGTGCAGTGTGGCTTCCATTTACCACCCGCTATTCCTTCCCGGGATTCCACAGGTGTGCATACCTGCGTGTTCCAGACAACATAGAACAAGACACTAACTTAACATAAAGAGTTAAAACATGTAATCAATAAGCAAAAAATTATGTCCTATGAAATTACCAATATAATCAATAACACTATCAATTCAAAATGAGCAAAATTTCACCGACATTAAAAAAAACGTAATATTTTGAACACTTCAAAAAATACATGCTAGCATATTAACAACATTTCACAACCCTATTGATACTCACACCACTTCTTGCATCACCTTCCAGTACTGCTTTGCCAGTGTTCAGTTTCTGAGCATTGGAGTCAGGAATCAGGACTTGGACATTTATCTAACTTGGGCAATTATTTTACTTCCCTCTTAAGGTCAATGATCCATTAGTTGAATAGTTGATGGTGAAATCAATAATCACTAATCACCAAACTAATCAATAATGACCATCCTCTGCTTACCAAAAACTGATGGAGCGATAATTTCTTCTGGTAGTTTCTCAATGTAAAACCCTCATGCTACCTCTAATTTACCGCTCAAAAGGTATTGGGCCCTTCACACCATGTATCACTTCAGGAGATTTTAAATAATCATGAACAGTAAAAACTGCAATTATTATTCAAGCCAATAAAGAGAGTTGTTGAGTGTTTTAAAGGGTTTTATTTTCTAGTCAAAAGTTAAGTTTTTCTCTGACCCTTTATTCATTAGTAAAATATCAATTAGGTTACAGAATTTGGAGAACAGGAAAAATAGCATTAATAAAGAACACATTACAGTCTGCATATAAGCATAACATGTAGGGAAGAAAATGTGGCGCAAAATTTCAGTCACAATTCTTAAAGACTTTCTAAGAAAAATAGTCTTGCAAAGCTAATCAATAATTAAATAGTTGGCAAAAATCTCCCATTAAGAGAAATAAATGCATAAAACAAATAAATCTTTTTAGACCTAATTAATTAGTCAAACATAAACTTAAAGTTTAGCATCTAAATCTAAAGAGCCTTTCTATCTGTTGCTGCTCTGTGCATTTCTGTGTCTAAAGAGCAAAAAGGAGGGAGACAGCCCGCCCTTCATCAGACCTCAAAGGAATGTGGCCTGCAGTGCCAAGATATGACGTGGAAGCAAGAAACCTCCCCCTGACTCTCCTCGGACGCACCTCCCCTTCAGCAATCTCCCGGGACGTTTCGCGTACCTAACCCATAGAAGCCAGCTGAGCTGAGAAAGCCAGCCCCCATCCAGAGAGGACATTATTTTATACTCTAATTATTGGCAGACTACACAAAGATGTAGCATCTTTCAGGAAAACCTGTACGTGATTGGTCAGTCATGATGGCCCGAGTTCTCACTACCCTGACTCATTCTAAAATCCTGACTTTACCAGTTTTAACAAAAGAAGCATACATGAATAACTACATTTATAAACATTTGCAACATTTACTAGGAAAAATGTTTCATTCTAATTCTCTTCCTTCCCTTCTCAGCGCAGTCAGATGGACACTTTTAACTAACACTGGTACATTGGCAGAATCACAAGAATGTACAGTTCAAGATGTCCTTGACTTCTTTACGAAAGCTGGTGTCTGCGCATGCTCTCTTCTCTTTAATGCAAGCCATAGCCTTGCTGGATTCACAGGCAGCCATTTAATTGTAGGCCCCAAAAATAAAACAAACACAAAGATAATATTAATTTCATGTAAATCAGCCCATTATGTTTCCCAACTCCATACTAATAACCCTTATAAATGTTTACCTAGCCAAGCTATTAGTTTCAAGAAGCTTTTCTATTATTTATGACAAGATGCAAAATAAATGTGCAACATAGCATTTTCATGCATTTAGTGTAAAATTTAAAAGCACACACAGTTACTACAGCGCACACAACAAGATGCTGTAATGTTTTAGATAGCTTTTCATGCAAAAAAGCATTTAGTCCCATGTGTAGTGTTTGGTGCATTTGTTAATTCACACACATTATAAAAAGAGGTGTTATTTAACTGAAAATATTTATCAAAATATGCAACAAGTCAAAGTCCTTTAAGACAGAAATAGTGAATTTAGATTACATGGGATGAGCTGGGAAGAGAGAAACACATTCTATAAATCTTCAAAGCTAAAAAGGCCACCTTTTTCTAGACTGTAAAAAAAACACAAGTTAATTCAGCAAAAGCATTTTCAGACTGAATAGGCCTCACTTTCATGTTTTTCATGTGCCATGTTTTTAACCTGAACCAAAATGTGCGTGGCAATTTAAATGCAGCCTGTCTGAAGCACAAAAAATAAAAGAATGCCTGACTGCAGATGAAATCTGCTCCATCAATCACATCAATTAGAGCGTTATGGATTTGTGAAAATGAATTTTAAAATGGTATAGCTGAATGGCCTACTTAAAAAAAACAAGAGAGTGTTATTGTCATTTAAGTATGCAGCAATACAGGCGATTAACTGAATGGCCTACTTGCTGCAATAACCTGCTGTCAGGACAAAACCCCAGGACACTTAGTGGCCTTTGATGTAGAGACTGAGACATGTCGGAATAATATGAGGGTGTGTGGAAGACAATTTACCCAGGTGCACCCCATTATTGCACATTTTTAACCATACCAAGGACATCAACAATAAAGGGGAAACTAAATGTTCCTTTCGTTTATATTCCACTCATGCTCTTTACAGTAGCGGCTCGCCATGGGATTGCTGCGGGGTGGTGAGGCGGGTGAGGGAAGGGCTGGTTGGGGGGGTAGTGTAGTCCGAGATATGACGGACAGGGGTAAGGTAATGCAGCGTGTGTAAGGTAAATAATTTTATTTATTCAATCACTTACCTTACCCCTGTCCGTCGTATGTCGTACTGCACTTACCCCCTCCCAGCCCCTCTCCCGAATGCCCCACTGCCCCGCAGCCGTGCCACGGCGAGCCGCCGCCGCTTCTTTTGATGTATTTCAGGCTACACTCTACCTGTGTATGTTGGTGTTTAATTAGAGACTGTATCTTTTACTCCTTTTGAGAAAATGTAGTCTTTTACGTGGATATGGCATTATCTAAATAAAGGTGTTACTGAAGTCATGTGTTTTATAGAGACTATAATTGCACTTGTGAAAACTCTACATTAACTTTCATAGTTTGTCATTCATAACAATTATTTCTGACATTTTCTTTTGCCTTTAGAGTCTGCCTCCTAGAGCAGTGCGTTGTGAAGAAGGCACAAAGGACACAGTAAGTAGTTTTATCCTCGAATATATACTGCTCTTATGATAACAGTATAAAATATTTCCCAGTTCTTTGAAACTAAATTGCATCAGCTTAGACTTCCTAAAAGTAGAATTATTTTATAGAATTGTTTATATTGTAAAGTATCTCCAGTTAAAAAGCGACTCAATATAATTCGTGCTGATTTTCTTCCTCTTCGCATCCTACATGACGCTGACTGCTTTAACTCTTAATTCCAAATCTCTCAATCTCTGCCTCTTCACTTGTCTATTTTATCAATGCATTCTTTTCTAGAAATCTGTTATTTTCAACAACGATTTATATACTGTAGTATACAAAAAAGTGATGGATAGAACGCTTGAACTAATTTCAGCTATTGTTAATTACTCGGGCTGAGTATTAGCCAATCATTATTTTGCATATCACTGGGTTTAATCTGAATTAGCTTGGTGGACAAAAGAATGATGGGTTGGAATGCTACACCAAGCGACTGCCAGTGGTTAGACTAATTGCAATCATTCCTTCCATCATATTTTGTGTTATGTATATACTGTTACAATTTTACTCATATAGCTGTCCATTTCCCATCACCCAAATGTATTTCTTGTGGAGGTATTCCCATGGCTCGATTTCTTAAAATTATTTTCTCACTTGCACTTATGACTCCATCCCCAATGTAAGCGGGTACGGGGCATTAGAAACACAGTGACCACATCAGATAAACTTCAACGATTTGTGAAATCCAAATGCCAAATTACTCCACACATAATTTTATTTTGTTGTAAATGTTAGTTCTTTTTTTTTGTTTCTTCCAGTTACCTACAACAATTATTGCTGACCAGAAGATGGATCAGACAATTGAGGAAAAATCATTTGAAGAGGTTAGGATAATCAGTCTGTTGATGTATGTTTGTGAAAAGCTGAAGAATATCCTGTTTGGCACTGATTTGCTCATGCTTACCATGCTAAGAGGGAACTAGAGATACCCTTTGCCCATTATCAATGAGAGACGAGGGGCTGGTTCCAAGGTTAGATTTTCCACACTCACGACCATCATTGTTTTGCTGAGGCACACATTTCAGAGTCGTTTAAGACTAAAATATTGTGCACAGACTTTGGTACTTTGTATGATCTGTTCCCGAATATTTCCTTCACACATTCACCCCTCTGTTCTCTGATTTAGGTAGCCATTATTAATTCTTGACGATGCTTGCTCCTTTAGTCAAGTCCACTCCTCAGACATGAAGTACCTTCTCTCCAAGGTCCTTTTTCGTCTTTTCCATGATGCAGCCTTTTGAACACATTCCTTTTTACATATATATAAATCATCCCTGCCATCGAACTTTTATTCTTGAATATGTATTTGCTATTGCGTAAACCTAGTTTAAAATATTTTGCCATAGTATATTTAGGATTGCACATTATGGGTAATGAGTTAATAGTGGTGTTCAATTTGTTTACTGTGCCTCCTCAAATTAATTTAGGGATTCATGAAAAATGACCTCCACAACCAGAAATTAGTAACAGAATGCCCACCCAAGGTATCCAAGGTATGAACATATTCATAGCTTAGAATGGGGAGTTCCATGGAGAGGTTGTGTTTTTCTGACATTTAAAAGTGTTTAATTTCCGGCTCACCCTGAAAGGCACATCCACTAAAGAACACTCACTCTTTTTATTCCTGCGTCCAGTGTGGTACCACAGAACCCATTTTGGAGATGATACTTCCTCCTAGCAGAACTCTGTCATTGTACTGCCAAACTGCAGCCTAGTCAGGTGTGTTACACTGGGGAGGTCGTCCATTGACCTGCCTCTATCACTTACCTGACGCTAGGCGACGGGGACTAACTACCACCCTCTGTAGGGTGCTGGAAGGTAATGTTTAGGCATGCCTGGAAAGCTGGAAACAAGAGCTTTGTGCTGTGGAGTGTGGCTGGGGCAGGCCTGCAACAACCGCTCGGGCCACCGGTGCTGCCTCTTTGTGACTGTGTCGCTGCAAGGTGTGCGGACCACTGTGTGATCACCTGCCTCAACACAGGGGACTTGGATCGAGTCAACTGTCCCGTGGCACTGTAGGCTGTACCTGTGCTTATAGGTGAGCCATCCCAGCACCCCTACAGTAACACTAGCACTGTGGAACATTCTGTGGCCTAGAGTTTATATCATAATATCACTCTATAGATTGTTTGGATTATCCACCATCATGGTCAACTGTGATTTAATGCAGTAGGCCCCTTGAGATCTGGGTTTGTTTCCCTCATTATTCTCCTGACAAATCTTGGATCTCAGGACTTGCTCCGGCACTCTGACTTCTGGCACAGACGCTGAATGCTCCATTTTCTTACCAGCCAGCAGCATACCAAATGGATAAAACTTATCATCACCAGTCCATGACCAGTTTTTGAAGAGAAAAAAAAACAGCAGCAAAAAGTGATGATGAGGATGGCGCCCCTCTCCCTAACGTTGAGGGGGGGACCAACATAAGCTCCCCAGATATCTGTACATTGCTCCTAAACATGCAAAGTAGTCTGTAGGAAACAAAAAAAAATGTATACACATATATCGCGAGCTGTCTTCTTGCAGCACCACATGGACAGAGCTGGTGAACATATAAATGGTGCAGAACTTGACATATCTGAATTGGGGGATGACCCTGCTGCATACTTCAAAATGCATAAATAGCTTGAAAAACGTCTTGATGGAAGTACCAATCATTAAACATAACACTCACCAAACATAAAGATCTCGAGCCAAGGCCACTCCACAATGATTTGCACCTTCTGGGGGTCCCGGATTCCATGACTGTTGGACTGATGGAACTGTTGTAGGAAAGATGCTCCTCATTCTTGTTTGGCATAGACAGCCTATCATTTATGTCCCTAGTTGAAAGGGTGCTTCGATCCCTGGGTGTTTGCCTTCTTCCACCAGCACCATCTAAACCTATCATAGCGCTTGTGCTAAATTCTAGGGTCCAGCACGCTATTTTTCAGCTGTCAATTTCTGTTCAAAATTCACTACAGGCCTTCCTTACATCCTTATATGCCAGTGACATAATACAGAAAAGGTGTATCCTGTGGTTAACCAAAACCCTGTTCTAAGAGAGATAATTAAATCTGGACAATTCTTTGGACTTCAAATTAACTGGGATAAGTCCATGATGGTCCACTGACGTGCACTGTATCCCAACAAATTATAAACTTCCCCATTTTTTGGTGTCATAATCCAACACTTTATCTTGGTAAACATATATACCGAGACTCTGCACTAGTTTTTCATGCTAACTATGGCCCAATACTCCACAAACTCAAGCAGCAGATACAACACTAGGCTCCTCTCATTCTTTCTCTGTCATAGCAGGCGTTTCCTCCCCAGGCTGCTTTACCTACTTGTAATTGCTCCACTGCCCCTTACAAACACCTTTTTCAGCACAATCTGCTCCATTCGTATTACTTTTGCATGGGCCAACAAACAGGCTAGAATACGTTGAGCCATGCAGATACAATCTTACTCCAGGGATGGAATGGCCACCCACAATTTAGAGTATTGATACTTCATCTTCCAATCCAAATACTTCTTTCACTGGATTCACCCAACATTTCATTTTCTCTCACATACTCACGAGAAAGATATATCAGGCACCACTCCTTTGAGCGAATGTTTGAGGGCCCTACAGTACCATTACACTATTGTATAGTAGTTGGTAAGTGATTCCCATTTGGGAGGTGAGTAAGCCACCGCCTCATGATAAAGTAAATACTTTTTGATTACAAGTGCTAAACATCCTATATTACATGTCTTGAAATTCGTCAATTCATTAGGTAAGCATTCTAAATTTTTCAATGAAGTAGATTAATCATCTATTTGTATATAAAATCACCTTGAAGATCTGCACAGCCAACACACGCTTCGCCGATTTTGATGCGCAGTGTGAGAAGTTGGCCTGATATATGATGCTTACTAGTTCTAGTGATCACCTTGTATCAGTCCAAACAACCCTTATGGTGAATGGTTGTAAGTCAACCTTATAGACCAGCTATCCTAATGGAAGCATGGACAGAGCAGTCTTAGGCTAAACTCTTTTTGCATATGAAGCCAGCTGTTTTACCACATATAACCCCTTGAATACCAGATGAAAGGACACCACACAGGTTGTTATGAAAATAAACAAGATATTTATTACTAACAAACACCTCTGAACTCTTTATGAGATCAGAAGGCTAAGATCAATCACAGAGTAGGGGAGAGGGTCTAGAGATAAGTTCCACCACCCCACGAACCCCCAAAAATATATAGTATACACACCAAAGGGGGGTGGGGAACAACAGGCAAAGTGACACCAAGACAAAAGTCAAAAGTCAAAATTAATTGGAAAAACTGCCCTCACTCACACACAATGTGCGTGACATGCTTCATCATCGGGTCTGCTTACAATACGCCCCGTGTAGCCACTCAGGGGGCGGAGCATAGGGGGGGGAAAGAACAGAAAAATAGACACTACTCAAAATTAACACATACAAACCACATATAAGTGACATATAGTGATCACATAGATTGGTGTTGTCGGTCCGGACTGGGTAAGTGATAGACTTAATGTGCAGAATGAAAGGTGCTCGTTAAAACTGGCTCATGGGTACCCACCAGTACATTATTCCAGGGTCCCAAGATCAGGATTAAAATTCAAAGTGAAGGATGTGTATGTGTTCAGGCTGGAAATCAAGATCGATAAATACTACTCCTTATAGGGGAACATCCTTTACAACGCAACTTTTACAACGCACTACCGTTACGACGCAACTTTTACAACGCATTGCGCTGGGGGCGCTCTAGGATAGGGAATAGATTTAATTTACTATCCAACACCTTCCCTACTATCCACGGGGACTGGAGTTGGAATAGTAAATTAAACTATTCACTATCCAGCACCCCTCAACAGTATGCGTTGTAACAGCATGCGTTGTAAAACCTGCGATGTAAAGGTAGGCGTTGTAAAAGTATGCGTTGTAACGTCATACATCCCTCCTTATACTGTGGTGGTCAACATGTTTCGACCGTAAATCCGTGCCCTCGATTAAGTGGGTCACACCGGTCTTCGTCAGGTCAGTCTAACTGTCCCAGTCCTTGTGTGCCTCTTACCTCAATGTAGTGATGGGTAGAGGGTGTTGAGTTCCTCTGCCAAAGCCCAGACACTGCAGGAACGAAGAATGGCCCGATCCACTACCTTTGCCCATAAGCTGCTCATTAGATAACATACAATGAAGCAGCAGAGGGACAATAGACAGGGGGTGGGAAAGCGGAACAGACAGATAAGGGACACCGGGACCGCTTCCTTCCAGACTTGAAAGAACAGGGGATTTCTGCCTCCACGTTTCTGTACCTACAAAATAGGTCATACATTACACATGATTATACATCCTGCTACAACCCCCCCATTCATGACCATGCCCAGTAATACACAAAAGAAACTTCCTTACCCGTAGATGGTACAGCAGGAATCTTGTGGAGGAACACGGCGCTGTCTATCTGCAAAGGGCAATCCAAGGGGGGGAATTGACAGGGACAGGGTTTTATAGGCTCTTCCAATTATATTTAGAGCCCTTAGCAAAGGGGGAAAAAATCGTTTTCAGCGACAGAAAAAAACCCCTTTAGTTCCTCTAACCTCTAAGTCAATGTTTAGGGAAGTATCCGACAAGGACCTCCAACGAAGACGACTTCCGCTGATGAATCGGCTCGCTCCGAGAGTGTCTGAATTGTGCTCCGCCCAGCACAACGAAGCGGACAGTGGCACAGAACGCGGAAATGCGTCTCCCGAAATTGACGTGGATCGTCAGACTACAGTCACTACGAACAGGAATCCAGCCGGAACACTACAGTTCATCAGTAATGAGGGCGCTGTAGCCCCAGCCACCCGATAACCCGTCCGGGCTAAACTCCACAGGAGTACAAAAAAGGGGGAAACCCAAGGAAAAAAACAAGGAAAGGAAAAACGGCTTCAGGAAAAATAACAAGGGCCACGGGAACAAGAATGGGAAGGGTAAAAAGTTACAAAGCCTGTGCCTACGAGCCCGTAAGCACAGCAACAGCTCAAGGAATACGTAGATAACCAAAGACCAGGACCAGGAACCAAACAAATAGATACCAAGCAACGTGGAAAGGGAGAATCCAGCTTTTAACTCCCACAGGTAGGTCACGTGATCACACAGACATGGTCATGAAAAGAGGACTAGGCTCGATCCCTAACAGTACCCTCCCCCAACCAGCCTCCCCACCGGGCGGGGCTTAGAGGGATGTTGGCGATGGAAAAGCCGAACCAACCGGGGAGGATGAACCCCCCCAGCAGGCTCCCAGGTCCGGTCCTACGGGGTATAGCCCTTCCAGTCAACCAGATAAAACAGGCGACCTCTCCTACGTCTAGAGTCCAGTATAGCCTGAACCTCAAATTCCTCCTGACCATCCACTAACAAAGGGGGTGGGGGAGGCAATACCTGGGCAGAGGGCACATAGGGCTTTAGCAAAGATGTGTGAAACACAGGGTGAACCCGATATTCACTGGGCAGGCCAAGTTTCATAGCCACAGGATTGATGACTTGCACAATCGGGAAGGGACCCACATATCTAGGCTGTAACTTACGGGATCCCCCCAGTCTAAGGTTCCTAGTGGCCAACCATACCCGCTCACCCACTTGATAGGAAGGAGCGGGTGCCCTGTGCTTATCAGCCTGCTCTTTCATAATAGCCTTAGCCGCTAGCAACTGCACCCGGGCAACACCCCAAATATCACTCAACCGCTTACACACATCGTCTATGGCTGGTACTCGCCCCGTAGGTTGGATAGCCAATGCCCTAGGATGATAGCCCAGTGAACAAAAGAAAGGAGTCATACCCAAAGCGGAATGCAAGCTATTGTTATACGCAAACTCCGCTATGGGCAGAGCTGTCACCCAATCGCACGCCAGAGAGGACACTAGACACCTAAGATACTGCTCCATAGTTTGATTGGTGCGCTCTGTCTGCCCGTCTGATTGCGGATGATAAGCAGATGACAACTTGAGCTCCACCTTAAGCACTGAGCACAACTCAGTCCAAATATGGGATACGAACTGTGCCCCCGGTCTGTCACTACTGCAGAAGGCAACCCATGAATCCGCACAATAGAGGACATAAAGACCAAGGCCATTTCTCTGGCAGTAGGGATCTTGGATAGCGGAATGAAACGCGCCATTTTTGTAAACAAATCAACTACCACAAGAATGGCAGTGAAACCGGAAACAGATGGAAGCTCTGTCACAAAATCCATACTGAGGGTATGCCAGGGAGCAGGAGGAACCTCCAGGGGCTGCAACAGACCAGACGCTTTACAGTGAGTAGGTTTACTGGTGGCGCAAACCGGGCAAACAGCCACATAACTCTGAATGTCCCGAGCCAATGTTTCCCACCAAAACCACCGCAAACACATCTCCTTGGTTTTCTGCATCCCAGGATGCGCCGCCAAAGCCGAAGAATGACACCATTCCAGAACCTTTTCTCTCAATGTAGAGGGAACAAACAACCAACCCTCATGGTACAGTAACCCATCCTGGACCAAAACCTGGGGCAATGACAACCATGGGGCCAAATCCAACCGACGCAACTGATCTTTAACCAAGGATGGAAAATCCTCCATAGCTGCCACCCCAATGATCCTTTCTGATAGATACATCTGCCGTGTGGATTCCTCACCTTGTGAATATCCCCCTTGCGTCAGCAACATTCGGAAATTCTTTTCGTAGCCTCGCGCCGACGTGGACTTGGACGTCATAGAGACACGGCATCGCACGCGACTCCACTGACGTCACCGACGCCTATAATAGGCCCACGCCGGCGTGATGACATCAGTTCCCTTTTTTCCGCGTCGTCGACGCTAACGGTTATCAGGAATCTCAGTAGCCAACTGATACTTTGTTGCCTTTTTGTTTCATTTGTCTGCTTCTCTGTTTCCATTTTCTTCGACGATGTCTTCGAAGAAGACCGGCTTCAAGCCCTGCAGGGAGTGCAGTAAAATGATGTCTATTACCGACCCGCACGATGACTGCATCTGGTGTTTAAGTTCTGACCATGATGTTGATGATTGCTCTTCATGTCTGAAGATGAATCCAAAGGCTCTGAGAGAAAGAGAAGCAAAACTCCTGATGGCAAGACTGAAGGCTGGTAAGGAGAAATCGTCGAGATCTCGTTCTCGAAGGGCGAGGTCGAGGTCGAGGTCGAGGACGAAGTCGAGGTCTAGATCTTGTGAAGATTCATCCTCGAAGTCGAATTCGGATCATGCTTCGAGATCGAAGAAGAAGCATAAGAAGAGGAGACATGAGTCCCGACATCGTTCCGGTAAGGAGTCGGGATTGAGGTCGAAGTCACAGAAGAAGGTACGTTCGAAGGTGGTTACTCTTGATGTCTCTGAACCTGAGCCTGAAGGTGAGGCCTCGCCTTCGGAGTCGCGAGTGCGGTCTCCGACTCCGGCTCCGAATCCATCTCCGAATCCGTCTCCGGCGCCGTCCCCGGCCCGAGAAGAGGAAGAGATTCAGGACAATGTGGATTCCGCGCCTGTTGATGAGCCGAATCCGGACACTCCCCGAGGTCAACCTGAAGGATTTCAGCCGCCCTTTCCTACACCAGGCCAGGACCCATCAGCGTTTCTTAACGCTATGTATGGCGTCTTTTCAAGGGCGTGGTACCCCTCTGGTGCACCTTCGGGTCCCATGGGTCCTCTGGCTTTCAATTTAGGAGTTCCTCACTCCTATCCTCTGGCTCCGTTTATGCCTTATATGCCGGCTCCGACGCCGCCTTGGCAGTTTTCGGCTCCACCGAAGTCATCGACGCCGATTCCGACGGCGCCTGCTCCAAGTCGTCCTCGAGAGCATCCCTCTGAGCCATCGAGTTCGATGCCGACGTCGATCCCGAATCCACCGGAGCCGTTGTTTGATCCGGTTGCAAAACGTGTGAAGGAGAGATCCAGAAGGGAGGCTCAACGCCTTTTGGAAGAACGGAGATTCTTGGATTCACATTCTGATGTCGAAGAAGGTGAATTGGATGAGGATTGTTTTGAGGAGTTGGCTGACACAGGAAGCCTTGATTTCTCTCCAGAGTTGGAGTTACCCTCAGGCTCTAGTACGCCTTCTAAGGATGTTCAACCTTATCATTTAGTTATGAGGAAGGCTGCTGATCTCCTTAAATTGACTTTGCCAACTGCGGAATTTAAGTCCAATATTTTAACTGAGGTTTTACATTCTCCAAATTCAGTAGTGGAACCTCTACTTCCATTTAATGATGCCTTGACAGAACCCATTTTAGAGGTTTGGAAGAAACCTTTGTCGGCACCTGCTGTTTCTAAGAGTGTAGCCAGGAGGTACAGGGTTGCTCCTGAGGATCCTGCCTTTTTGACCTCTCACCCTTCACCGGAGAGCTTAGTCATTCAGGCTGCATGTTCTAAGAAGAATGTTAGTGCTTTTCCCCAGGTTCCATGTGAAAAGGAGGCAAAGAAACAAGATCAGGTTTCAAAAAAGACCTTCTCTTCTGCTAGTATGGCATTAAAGTCAACAAATGCTACTTGTCTGATGGGGAGGTATATGCATGCCCTTATGGATTCTTTGCGTGTTCTTACTCCTAAGGTTCCTGATGCCAACAGGAAGGACTTTGAGGAGGTGATTTCAGACGCGCAGGCAGCAGCTCGCCAAGTTTATTCAAAGTGGTCTGGACACTGCGGACTCTGTGGCGCGCATCATGGGCACTGCTGTTGCTACTAGAAGGTCTGCCTGGTTAAAATCCTCTGACTTTTCGGCGGATGTTCAGGCAACTTTATTGGATCTTCCTTTTGATGGGTCTGGCCTCTTTGGGAAGAAGGCTGATGCGGCCCTTGAGAGATTTAAGGACAGTAGGGCTACTGCTAAGTCTTTAGGTCTTCAAATGAGAGGCTCTTCGACCAGCAGAAGATTCAGGGGTTTTGGTCGCTCTTCCTTTCGGAATTACCGACAAGGTCAGCAGCAGCAGCAACAACAGCAGCAGCAGCAAAATTCCTTATACAGATCGTACAGAGGAAAGCAGAGAGCACGTCCTCGTGGGCGTCAAGCCTCTTCCTCCTCCACTTCCTCCAACCCTCCTGCCCCAGAAAAGCAGTCCTAGATCCGCCATTCAAGATCATGTGGGTCCGGTGGTGGGTCGGCTTACCCACTTTCTACAGGATTGGGAATCGATTACATCAGATCTTTGGGTTCTCAATCTTGTAGAAAATGGGTATGCCCTTCCCTTTCGGGAATTCCCTCCCAATTACCCGCCTTGTCAAGGTTTTTGCACCGAGGAACACCTGTTGCTTCTACAGGAGGAAGTGCAAACTCTGTTAAAAAAGGGTGCGATAGAGGTGGTCCCAGAGCAGGAAAGGGGTCAGGGATGCTACTCCCGGTATTTCCTGAATCCCAAGAAGGATGGCAGACTTCGTCCGATCCTGGATCTCAGGATCTTGAATCTCTTTCTGAAGCAGGAGAAATTCAAGATGCTCACCCTTGCTCAGGTTCTTCAGTCGCTGCTAGAAGAAGACTGGATGGTGTCACTCGACTTACAGGATGCGTACTTTCACATCCCAATCCTGAAGTCGCACAGGAGGTATCTCTGTTTTACGGTGGGATCGCAGCACTATCAGTTTGCGGTCCTTCCGTTTGGACTTACTACTGCGCCTCGAGTCTTCACCAAGGTGATGGCGGTGGGGGCAGCACATCTCAGAAGGTCGGGGATCCCGGTATTTCCATATTTGGACGACTGGCTGATCAAAGCAGAGTCGTCAGAGAAAGTGCTCCAACATCTGCAAGAGACAACCCAGTTGTTGTACAGGTTGGTTTTTTCACCTGGTGCCCTCCCAGCGCAACCTGTTCATTGGTGCTGTACTGGACACAACTGTATGTTGCGCATTCCCTCCTCCTCAAAGGATTCGCGACATACAGGAAATGATTCCTTTATTTTACAGTGGAGCGGCCGTTCCAGTCCTGAAGGTCCTTCGCCTGCTCGGTCTGATGGCTTCATGCATTCTGTTGTTCAACCATGCACGCTGGCACATGCCAGTGGTGCCTCCGCAAGCAGTGGTATCAACACAACGGAGATCTCGGGGAGTCTGTGAGGATCTACAGAGATGCTGCGGCGGATCTATCTTGGTGGAGCGTGGAAGGCAATCTGTCTCAAGGGAAGCCTTTCCAACTGCCTCCATCGGTGGCCACAGTGATAACGGATCCGTCCACTCTAGGGTGGGGTGCTCATCTGGAGGATCTGGAGGTCAAGGGTCTTTGGTCTCCAGACGAAAGGTTGTTTCACATCAACCTTCTGGAATTGCGGGCGATTCGTTTGGCGCTCAAGGCCTTCCTCCCTTCCCTTCGTGGTCGTTCGGTCCAGGTCCTGACGGACAACACGACCGTGATGTGGTACATCAACAAACAGGGAGGAGTGGGGTCGCAGTGTCTCTGCAGGGAGGCTCTGCGCCTCTGGTCCTGGGTTCAGGACCATCAGATTTGTCTGATGGCAAATCATCTGGCCGGGGTTCTGAACGTTCGTGCAGACAGTCTCAGTCGGCAGTTCTCTGCCAACCACGAGTGGAGGCTTCACCCGGAGGTGGTTCACGACATCTTTCAGTTGTGGGGGACTCCTCTGGTGGATCTGTTCGCCACTCGCGAGAATGCTCACTGTCCGTCATTTTGCAGTCTCCAGTATCCGTTGCAAGGAGCCTTGGGGGACGCGTTTCAGTTGAGTTGGGGAAGTCGACTCCTTTACGTGTTTCCTCCCATACCTTTGATTCCTCGGGTTCTGAGGAAGATTCGCCAGGACCGGGCCCAAGTCATATTGATCGCCCCAGACTGGCCAAGAAGGGTGTGGTATACAGATCTTCTCCACCTCTCCTCTCACCCGCCGCTCCGTCTCCCTCTCAGGGCAGACCTCCTCTCTCAGATGGAGGGGCAGGTTCTACACCCCCACCTCCAGACATTACACCTTCATGCCTGGAGATTGAACGGGGCAACCTGAATTCCTTTTCCCTCCCACCTGACGTTGTGGATGTCATCATGTCTGCCAGGCGTGACTCCACTAAGTCTATCTATTCTTATAGATGGTCGAAATTTGTCACGTGGTGTGGGGAAAAGTCTATAGACCCCTTGAGAGCCCATTTGTCTGATGTTCTCCAGTTTTCCCTTTCTCTGGCTCAGCAAGGGCTTGCTGTTGCTACGGTTAAGGGCTATCTTTCTGCGTTGTCGGCATTTCTCTGTTTGCCTGACCAACCTTCTCTTTTCAAGTCTCCTGTGGTTTTAAGGTTTTTGAAGGGCCTCACAAATAAGTTCCCTCCTACTCCTTTTATTGTGCCTCAGTGGGACTTAAATCTTGTCTTGACCTTTCTGATGGGTGCTCCCTTTGAGCCTCTTCATAAATGTCCTTTGAGGCTTTTGACTCTTAAGACTGTCTTCCTCGTTGCAATAACCTCGGCAAGGAGGGTAAGTGAGCTTCAGGCTCTTAGTTCCAAGCCCCCTTTCTTGACCATTCATGCTGATCGAATGGTTCTTAGGACCAGGGCTGCTTTTCTTCTTAAGGTGGTTACTCCGTTCCACCTTATCAAACCATTACCCTCCCTACCTTTTATCCTCCCCCACATCCTTCCAAGAAGGAGGAGAGGTTACACCGTCTGGACCCTAAGAGGGCGGTGTCTTTTTACTTGGACAGGACTAAAGACTGTCGTTTGGAGGATCAGCTCTTCGTTGGTTTTGCTGGCTGCAAGAGAGGAAGAGCTGTCCACAAGAGAACCTTGTCAAGATGGATCGTATTGTGTATTAAGATCTGCTACTCTTTGGCCGGTAAGGAACCACCAGAGGGTATAAGGGCTCATTCTACAAGAGCTAAGTTGTCAACCTCTGCTTTGGCTAGGGGTGTTCCTGTAGAGGATATTTGCAGGGCCGCGACTTGGTCTTCCCTCCACACTTTCGCGAAGCATTACTGCTTGGATTCCGAGGTGAGGAGGGACGGCCACTTTGCGCGTTCTGTCCTCCAGGATTTTCTGGTTTAGAAGAGTGGACACCCTCCTCCGGGAGTGGGGACTGCTGTGGGACTCTATTCACAAGGTGAGGAATCCACACGGCAGATGTATCTATCAGAAGAACAAGTTACTTACCTTCGGTAACGCTTTTTCTGGTAGATACAATATCTGCCTGTGGATTCCTCACGGACCCACCCGCCTCCCCGTTGTCCACTCTTCTATATCAGAGTTACTGTAATGTAATGTTTATTTCTTTTGTTGTCAAGGAAATGTTTCAATTGCTTTCCTGCATTTGCCTTACACTGTGTGTATTTGCCTTGACTATTAAGTGCTGTGTGTACTTTGTATATATCTACTGTTTTTGGTCCGTCCGTGTGCCTCGATGGCATAGAAAAAAGGGCGGAGCTGATGTCATCACGCCGGCGTGGGCCTATTATAGGCGTCGGTGACGTCAGCGGAGTCGCGTGCGATGCCGTGTCTCTATGACGTCCAAGTCCACTTCGGCGCGAGGCTACGAAAAGAATTTCCGAATGTTGCTGACGCAAGGGGGATATTCACAAGGTGAGGAATCCACAGGCAGATATTGTATCTACCAGAAAAAGCATTACCGAAGGTAAGTAACTTGTTCGTTACCCTCAATCATGGGTCTGTCTTCCTTCACTTGTCCCAATTCCCTGGGATCTACATGAATCCGGGAGAGTGCGTCTGACTTAATCTGCTGTGCTGCAGGTCTGTAAGTGATAACAAAATCAAATTCGTTAAAGAAAAGAACCCAACGCATCTGGCGTGGTGTCAAAGCACGGGCTGAACGAAAAAACTCCAGGTTTTTATGGTCGGTGTACATTGTGATGGTATGCTGAGCTCCCCACAAATAATGCCGCCATTCCTCAAAAGACAATTTAACTGCCAATAAATCTCTCTCGGCCACAGTATAGTTATGCTCTGCTGGCAGCAAGGTCTTAGAGAAAAAGGCTATATGGTGCATACAACCGGTCTCTACGTCCCTTTGGGACAACACCCCACCCACAGCACACAAGGAGGCATCAGTCTCTACATAAAAAGGCAGAGCAGGGTCAGGATGTACCAATACAGGCGCAGAAGTAAACTTCCCCAATAACCACTGAAAAGCATCCTGAGTCTCAGTGGACCACACAAAGGGAACCCCTTTTCTCAGTAACCGGGTCATAGGTGCCACAATATCAGAAAAGTGGGAAATAAACCGCCGATAAA
The DNA here is from genome assembly GCF_964261635.1 of Lissotriton helveticus. Lineage (NCBI taxonomy): Eukaryota > Metazoa > Chordata > Amphibia > Caudata > Salamandridae > Lissotriton > Lissotriton helveticus. Next base: position 275,378,640 of record NC_136062.1, read on the forward strand.
AATTGGCGAACCCCAGAAGGACCTGTATGTGTTTCACCGACGTTGGTATAGGCCAGGTGACAATAGCCGCGATCTTCCTAGGATCCATCTAAACACCTCCAGCTGAAATGATAAACCCCAAGAACTCCACTGTAGGAGTACTGAACTGACACTTTTCCAACTTAGCATACAGATGATGATCTTGTAATTTCTGCAGCACTTGTGTCACATGCTCTTGGTGTTCAGCACCGGTCTCCGAGAAGATTAAAATATCATCTAGATAGACGATGACACTTCCATCTAGATGCTCCCTGAGAACCACATTAATGAAGAACTGAAAGCCGCCGGCGCATTGCAGAGCCCAAACGGCATCACACAATACTCGAATAGGCCATATTTGGTCTTAAACGCCGTCTTCCACTCATCTCCGGGGCGAACACGTACAAGATGGTAAGCACCCCGCAAGTCCAACTTGGTGAACACTGTTGCCTTGCGAAGTTGGTCCAACAACACGGGGCTAAGTGGAAGCGGGTATTTGTTCTTCACCGTTGCCTTATTCAATGTTCTATAGTCTACACACGCTCTTAGGGTACCTTCCTTTTTTGGAATGAAAAAAATCGCTGATGAAACTGGCGAGCAGGAGGGACGAATGAACCCTAATCTCAACATCTCATCAAGGTATTCCTTGAGATGCAATTCCTCAGGTTCCGAAAGGGCATACACACGACTGCACGGCAACGGTGCACCAGGTACCAAATTAATCTTACAGTCGAAAGGTCTATGGGGGGGAAGAACGTGTGCTCGGCCCTCATCAAACACCTCCTTAAAGGCGATGTACTGTAAAGGAACGGAACCCACCTCAGTCACCGCACATGACAACGGGGACACCCACTTGCTCGCCTCCTTATAACAATGCTTCAAACAATGGGGAGAGTCACGAATCGCTGAACCCAATCAATCTTAGGATTGTGCTCCTGAAGCCACGGTACCCCCAACACTAAACCAAAGGACGGGGCGTCAATTAAATCAAAACACACCATCTCAGAGTGTCCATTCTCACACACAAGGCATAAAGGTACAGTCCGCTGAGTGATGGAACCCGATGTTAATTCTGTACCGTCAATCGCCCTTACAGGCTCTGGCTGTTCTTTCACACGGCAGGGTATCATCAATTTTTCTGCTAACGTGATGTCAAGGAAATTCCCAGTGGCACCAGAATCCAGTAACACTGACACCGGTACTCTGTTATTACCGGAAAGCAATAGATGGGCTGTGATGATAAAATGCCTAGGCACCCTGTCTACAACTCCTAGTACATCATATGTCCTCTGTATTTCTTCTCTACGTTCAGGATCTCCGTCATGGTAAATACAAGCTACCTTCTTACTATAGGAGGCACCAGAAGGCTTCACTGGACATTCCCTAGCAAAATGACCACCCTGACCACAATATAGACACAAATTCTGTTCCCTACGTCGTTTTTTTTCCTCAAAGGACAACGGGCCTCTGACCCCACCAATTTCCATCGGTTCAGACACATTCTTGGCTTCCACAGCGGTCTTTACCTCAGGTTTAACGAAACCCCCGCGGGACACCTGGAAACGATTCTTCTCCCCACGTCTCTCAGACAGTCTCTGATTCAATTTGACCACAAGATCTATAAATGCCGCACAATCATTCGGGGGATCCACCACCTGCGACACAACATCCTTAAGATCTTCAGAGAGACCTTGATAGAACAGTGAAGTTCTTTTGTCCATAGGCCAATGGGTTTCGGACACTAGTCGATTGAATGTAGAAATGTACGTAAGCAAATCCTGTCTGCCCTGCCGCAATTTTAACAATTCCGCGTCGCTGGCCTGCATAAAAGCATGTTTTGCAAATAACCCACGCATCAATTCCTTAAATGCGGGATAATTATCCAAAACCCGATCGTCACTGTCTATCAGGGGAATAGACCACTGGGCAGCAGTACCAGCCAAATACGAAATCGTGAAAGCTACCTTGGCCGAGTCATCAGGGAAAGCATTAGGCCTACACATAAAATGTAGTTGGCACTGATTCATGAAAGTGCCAAACTTTTCACTATCCCCTGTGAATCTCTCGGGAGGAGCCAAGGGCACAGGAACAGGCGAATTAACAGTAACGGCTAATGGAACCCCGCTACCTGAACTCTGACCCGTCCCTCCAGCATAGTGAAAGGTTGCAGGCTGCAAAACAGGACCCTGAACCCTATACTGACCCTGACCCTGTTCTCTACTCTTCATGGCCCCAAGTTCCTGCTTTAACCCTGCGTTTTCTTGTCTTAAGTCCTGTACTTGGCTCTGTAAGGCAGCTATAGCACCTATGACATCCTGCATAGACGGAGCGTTTATATCCCCTCCTACAGCTCCCGTTTGATCGTCCATTCCCGTTCAGGCAGTGGTTTTATATACGTGGGCTTGGTATTCTGTTGAGTTCCTCCGCCAAAGCCCAGACACTGCAGGAACGAAGAATGGCCCGATCCACTACCTTTGCCCATAAGCTGCTCATTAGATAACAAACAATGAAGCAGCAGAGGGACATTAGACAGGGGGCGGGAAAGAGGAACAGACAGATAAGGGACACCGGGACCGCTTCCTTCCAGACTTGAAAGAACAGGGGATTTCTGCCTCCACGTTTCTGTACCTACAAAATAGGTCATACATTACACATGATTATACATCCTGCTACAACCCCCCCATTCATGACCATGCCCAGTAATACACAAAAGAAACCTCCTTACCCGTAGATGGTACAGCAGGGATCTTGTGGAGGAACACGGCGCTGTCTATCTGCAAAACGCAATCCAAGGGGGGAATTGACAGGGACAGGGTTTTATAGGCTCTTCCAATTATATTTAGAGCCCTTAGCAAAGGGGGAAAAAGTTGTTCTCAGCGACAGAAAAAAAAACCTTTAGTTCCTCTAACCTCTAAGTCAATGTTTAGGGAAGTATCAGACAAGGACCTCCAACGAAGACGACTTCCGCTGATGAATCGGCTCGCTCCGTGAGTGTCTGAATTGTGCTCCGCCCAGCACAACGAAGCGGACAGTGGCACAGAACGCGGAAATGCGTCTCCCGAAATTGACGTGGATCGTCAGACTACAGTCACTACGAACAGGAATCCAGCCGGAACACTACAGTTCGTCAGTAATGAGGGCGCTGGAGCCCCAGCCACCCGATAACCCGTCCAGGCTAAACTCCACAGGAGTACAAAAAAGGGGGAAACCCAAGGAAAAAAACAAGGAAAGGAAAAACGGCTTCAGGAAAAATAACAGGGGCCACGGGAACAAGAATGGGAAGGGTCAAAAGTTACAAAGCCTGTGCCTACGAGCCCGTAAGCACAGCAACAGCTCAAGGAATACGTGGATAACCAAAGCCCAGGACCAGGAACCAAACGAATAGATACCAAGCAACGTGGAAAGGGAGAATCCAGCTTTTAACTCCCACAGGTAGGTCACGTGATCACACAGACATGGTCATGAAAAGATGACTAGGCTCGATCCCTAACAGAGGGAACCACGTGGAGGGTACTTCCACAACCGTGGATCGTTATTACAAGTCTACTGATTCTTAAGGCTCAAAATGGCGTCAGCGGGTGAAGCTCCAAAGAACGCAACTGTTCTGTAGGATAGCTCCAGCACCATTTGTGCCCGCCACACATAGACGCCGCGACTTTTGAGTTTTGTCTTGGTGTCACTTTGCCTGTTGTTTCCTTTGGTGTGTATAGTATATCAGAGGGCTAAGCACATAACAATACTCTTCAGAAAAATACAGTAAGTCGCACAAATTAAAATGGTGCCCTAGGGGCACGGCAAACCATATACTAAGTAAATGGTATAAGTAGAACGATTGAAGAAATTAGTATGCCCAGAGGCTGTATAATCGCTGGGGCTACACTACCCTAACCTTAGGTAAGGAGCAGGAGGCCCACGGGACGCGTGTGCAGTGCTAGAACACACACGCGGGTTTCAATGCAAAGTCAATGGGCACGAACAATTTACGAAATAGGTAAGTAAAGACAGTTCCGACTGGTTGAGACTGAAACTACAGGATTCCTGGACACTAGGAGAGTCAATCTACCTATGAGCATCGAAATGCACTCGTTACCTCACCCACGGGCTGCGGGTGCATGGGTGTGAAAGTGTGTCGGGTTTCCGCGTTGAAGTCAATGGAGCCTTGGAAAAGATGCTGCAGGCGACCAGGAGGAAGATGTCCGGAGTGATCCAAGGGCGGATCGAGGAAGATGGAGACCTGAAAGCAGAGGGGACAGTGTTCAAAGTCACTAGCCAGTGACCGGAGTGGAACCAGGAAGGAACCAGATGATTTCGTCACGATCAGGTGAAGAGGTGACGCTTGACTCTACAGCCACGTGAACCAGGAGGTGTCTTCGACAACCAGGATGGAGGCACGATCTGTCCCACACAGGCTCTCGCTGTCGACGGTGTCTGTTCCAGGATCGGAGTCAACAGGCCTTGGCAAATGCAAGCCACGCAGCAAGTGAAGATGGTCCGGACCAGGAGGGTCCGGGGTACTTCTCCTTTGCAGGGAAGCAAGGGCCAGTCTGGAGCAACCAGACCAGTGGTGTTGTTTCAAGGTTTCGTCGTCTTGGAGGCCACTAGCCAACCGGCAAGTGACCAGACAATGCATCGAGTAGCAATCAAGCAGAAGGGCCCCACGCAGATCTCTTGGATGCTGGAGGGCTGGTCTTTGGTGCAGGAGCTGCTCGGGGCTAGGGCTTCTTAATCCCCAAAGCACTTTCTCGAGGGTGCCTCAGAGGTCGTGCTGGAAGCGAAGAGCAGTTCTTCAAAGATGGCCGGTCCCACGTGGCTCGTCGCACCCACGGGTCTCAGCTGTGCTGCCGATGTGGGTAGAGGTCGGAGAGGTCTGGGAGTCCGGGTCTCGTCGAGCTCTGAGGTCTGGTTCTGGCAGGAAGGATGACAAAGTTAACCGCTAGGACGCTTGATGGTGCCTGCAGATGCAGGGTGGTCACTCCTTGGCCACAAGGGAGATTTTTTCAGTCTTCTGTGGAGCAGAACGTCGAAGTCCAGAGTTTCTTCTTGTAAAGTTGTTCAGGATAATCTGATCTGGAATGGAACCAGCTCCTACCTTTATTCTGCTAAAGGGGGCTGTACTAGTGACTAGGTCCCTCCCATGGGTAGGACCAGGAAGGGGCGTGGTTACATCCCCTATCCTTTGTCCGGTTTCGCGCCAGAGCTGGGGCTGGAGTGCCCCAGCAACTGGTTTGAACCGGGGTATGCACAGGGACACCTTGTGTGCCCCAGGCATGTCTCATTCCTCTCAGCCCTTCCTACCTCAATACACAAAATCCTGTCTGGGGTGGTGCTAGCACCTCCCAAGGCAGGAAACCCTTTGTCCAGGTCTCCCTTGCTGGAAGGACTCCCAGCAGCAGGAGGTCAGACTCGTGTCTGTGGTGGCAGCATCCATTTTGTGATGCTGAGGCTCTGTTTAACTTTAACCGGGGTTTACAGTTATGGACATGTCGTAACCCTCTAGAAGGGTGGAATGCTACCCCCGTCGCCAGAACTGGCGAGGGGGTAGTTTTCCAAATCGTATGACACCTTACTCAACATGGTTTGATAATGCTATGCCAAAGTTAGCAATAACCGCGAGGATTATAATGTACTTAAGAGTATATGGTATAGCGTTATCATGGAACAGCTATAAGGACTTGGTTCCGAAAGCTGCAGACAGGCTCAGCTCATGCTAGAGCACCATCTCACACATAACCAAGCACTCTGCCTCCAGGATTTATAAGGCCTGCCATAGGAGTGACTTATAGGTTACTGTGTCCTTGTATGTGTTAGATATAGAGATACTATACCTAAAGCAAAGGGTGATTACACCACCTTGCCCCAGCTGAGTGATCAGCCAGTTGTGTCAAATAGTAAGGCCAGGCCAGGGGTGGCACAATACGTGCTGCAGCCCCTGGTAGGCCTTGGATGCACCTATGCCCTGGGTACCTAGGGTACACTGTACAGGGGCTCACAAGGTGATCCATGTTCCAATTGGTAATGCACCTACAATGCATGGAGTCCATTTTACAGAGAGAGAAGATAGCCTGGGGTCCTGAATAGCAGGATCCCAGGCCAACTAAGTCGAAAACCAGCAAAACACTAGGCAAAAAGTTGGGGGTAACCATAGTCAGATATCCACCTTCCTACATGCAGGCCTGAGGTCTGTTCAAGGCTTTCTTGTTTCACTGATTCGTGCTGTCCTGCGTAAGAAAAGGTTCCACTTCCGAACAGCTTCTCACTGTCAACAAGGTGGTCGGAGGGGTGGAATGGGGGAATAGAGGTACACCACTCAATCTGAAAGAAACAGGTTAGTATTAGATTCCTTACCTTAGAATATCCCCAGGCGTCAGACTGATCTGGAAACTTTTGCGTAACAGTACCCTTTCGCATCGGTAGGTGTCGTCTGCGGCTCCGCGTCCGTCGTCGGCGTCGTTGGCGCCGGGATGACGTCGCCGGAGTCCTTAGACGCCGCCCTCGCGTGCTGACGTCAGTTTTTCGTTTTTCCGCGCCAGCAAGCGCTGATCTGGAAAAAGTGGTACCCTTAGTCAATTTTTGACTGAACTTTTTCGATCATTTTTGGTCATTTTTCGAAGTCTATCGACTCCGACAGTGCCGGTACGTATGCCTGGGTTCAAACCCTGCGTCGACTGCAGCCGACTGATGTCGGTTACAGACCTCCTTCGCCGGTGCCTTCACTGTCTGGGCCCCGACCACGATGACAAGTCCTGCTCCGACTGCCGGGCCCTGACGTCCAAAGCTAGACGGGAGCGGTCCCGCAAGCGACTCGAGCTTCGGCAGTCGGCCCGCGCCGCTGAGGTCCTGGTCCGAAAGGAGGTCGAGGGACCGGTCGAGGGGTCGGAGTCATCATCGCTCCAGGAGTCGTCACCAGTCTTCGGGCTCGAAGTGCTCAGGTAAGAGGCACAAGAAGCCGAAGAGGCGTCATCGCTCTTCCGACCCCCCCGACGCTCGGGCGACGCGGCCGAGCCGCAGGCGTCGCAGCCTGCTTCATACCCTTCGGTCCCTGGGCAGAATGCGACGCCGGAGGAGATCGAGGCCTTCCTCATGGCCATGAGGTCGCTCCCTCCTCTGTCGGGTTCAGCGGCGCCTTCGGGCCCAGCGGCCCCGACTGGGGGCCCCAGCGGGTCGGGTGCTTCGGCCCGATGCCGTCGGGTGTTTCGGTCCCGAGCCGCAGGTCCCCGTTGGATCCGGTTCCGGATCCGGGTCGTCGCCGGTCAACCTTACGACCTAGCCGACGCCGATCCCCAGGGTGTCGCCTCCGGCACCGCCTCCGGGCGACGCCATCCCCGATCCTAACCTCAATTCGGGTCCGGCGTCAGACCGGCGCCGCTCGGCACCACACTTGACGCCTCTAGGAGATTTCTACTTCTATGACCCGGCCCCATCCTTTGGCCCTGAGTTTCAGGAAATGGGTGGCGAGGGGGATTGGGAGGGGTCTGAGGACCCTCTGGCACAGGAGTGCCAGTCTTATCAGGACTGGACAGGTGAGCTAGGGGGAGCCAGCGGTCTGGTCACCTCGCAAGACACTGGTTTTATCTCCCCTCCTACCGTGGCTACGGAGGAGGTTGGCTGCCTATAGTGTGGTGCTGACACGGGTGGCAAAGGCCTTGGGCCTGGTGCTCCCCGTCGCGGCCGTGAGGACTAACCTCCTCACTGAGGTCCTTGAACCGCAGGCAAGCTCGGCTGAGCCTCTGCTGCCGTTTTATGAGGCCTTGTCTGACGTTCTTCTCGGCACTTGGTCCAAGCCCGCTACAGGTCAGCCTGTAGATAGGAACGTGGCCAGACGCCACCGCCCGGCTCCAGGCGACCATTGCTTCCTGTCCACCCACCCCACCCCCGAGAGCCAGGTCATTCAGGCCTCTAACTCCCAGACCGCATTCCCGACGGCTCCCCCCCGATCGGGAATCCAAGAGGTATGAGCAATACGGGAAAAAGGTATTCTCCTCCCTGAGTTTGGGGTTGCGGTCAGTCAACACCGCGTGCCTCATGGGCCGTTACACCCACTCTTTGTGGGACATGGTCACGGACGTGCTGCCACAATGTCCGGAGGAGGCCCGGACTAAACTCGCCCAAGCCCTTGCTGAGGGTCGAGATGCGGCACTGTATTCTATCCGGTGTGGGCAGGATACCACGGACTCACTGGGCAGAGCGATGGCAACGACGGTGGCGATCCGTCGCCACGCCTGGTTGAGGTCGGCCAACTTTTCAGCTGATGTCCAAAACACCCTTATGGACATGCCGTTTGATGGCCGTCGCCTCTGGCGACAAGGCAGACCATGCGCTTGAGCACTTTAAGGACTCCAGGGCTACGGCCAAGTCCTTGGGCCTCTCGGCTCCGCACCAGCAAACGGCTGCCTTTCGCTCCTTTCATGGCCAAGGAAGGGGCGCCCCCACACGTCCTGCCAGCCACGGGCCACAGACTACAATCCAGAGCGGTGGCCGATGTGGAAACCGCCGTGGCGGCGGTCGGGGACAACGGCGAGGCCAGTCCACACCTACCCCTGAAGCATCCGCCTCAAAGCCCTCCTAGTCCGAGCTTTTAGGCCCATGTGACGCCAGTGGGGGACAGAGTTCACCATCACCACCTCCCCTGGCGCACTGTCCGAAGGGGCTACTTCCTCCCCTTCGAGGCGTCCCCTCCAGCCATGCCACCACAGTACCACCGCACGTCGGGGGATCACTTGAAACTTCTACAAGAGGAAGTTACGGCCCTCTTGGCCAAGGGGACCATCGAGCGCGTTCCTGGGCCAGAAGTAGGGCGTGGTTGTTACTCCCACTACTTTCTCGTACCCAAGAAGGGCAGAGGGGGCCTACGCCCTATCTTGGACCTGTGGAACGTCAATGGCTTCCTCGGAAGAAGAAGTTCAAGATGTTGACACTGGCTCAGGTCTTAGCTGCCCTGGACCCGGGAGACTGGATGGTAGCGTTGGACTTGCAGTACGCTTATTTCCACATCCCCGTCCTGCCGGCCCACCGGCGCTACCTGCGGTTCACGGTAGGCCACGAGCACTTTTAGTTTACCGTGCTCCCCTTTGGCCTTACCAGCGCCCCACGGGTGTTCACGAAGGTGATGGCGGTGGTCGCAGCTCATCTGTGCAGGTTAGGGGTCTCATCCTTCCCCTACCTCGACGACTGGTTGTTGAAGGCTGGCACGCCCCAGACAGTCGTCAGCCACCTCCAGACTACGGCTGACCTCCTGCACCAGCTGGGGTTTTCCATCAATGTGCCGAAGTCATACCTGTGTCCCTCTCAGTAGCTCCTCTTCATCGGAGGGGTTCTCTACTCGGCGTAGTTTCGGGTTTATCCTCCCGAACAGCGGGTTCGGGATAATCAGGCTCTGATTTCGATCTTTCAGCCTTTATCCTGGGTCTCGGTCAGATTGATGCTGCGGCTTCTGGGGCTGATTGCCTCCTGCATCCTTCTGGTGCATCACGCCCGGTGCCGGATGCGGGCTCTGCAGTGGGACCTGAAGTTTCAGTGGGCCCAGCATCAGGGCGACCTGTCCGACCATGTCCTCATCTCGGAGGGTACTGCGAAACAGGTGCAGTGGTGGCTCATGGACCGCGATTGCGTCAGCTGCAGATCCCTCTCCCTAGGTTCGGGGGGCCACATGGGAGAGGCGGAGATCAGAGGCCTCTGGTCTCTGGCGGAGTCCCGGCTCCACATCAACCTTCTGGAGCTGCAGGCGATTCGTCTTGCACTGAAGGCATTCCTCCCTTCTGTCTGGGGGAGTGTAGTGCAGGTGTTCACGGACAACACCACCGCCATGTGGTACTCCAACAAACAGGGCGGGGTGGGGTCGTGGACCCTCTGCCAGGAGGCTCTGCACCTCTGGCAGTGGCTGGAACATCAGGGCGTGACCCTGGTGGTTCAACATCTGACAGGTTCTCTGAACGCCAGGGCGGACGAACTCAGCCGACGGTGCATGATGGATCACGAATGGCGTCTGAACTCGGACGTGGCGCAAGGCCTCTTTCTGCAGTGGGGAGAGCCTTGGTTAGATCTATTCGCCACCGAAGAGAACGTGCAATGTCATCAGTTCTGTGTGTTGGAATTTCCAAGGCGGCACTCGCTCGGAGACACTTTTCGTCGCGAGTGGAGTTGTAGTCTATTGTACGCTTTTCCGCCTACACCCCCTCTGCCCAGAGTGCTGAAGAAGATCAAGCGCGACCAGGCCCAAGTCATCCTTGTGGCACCGGACTGGGCACGAAGGTACTGGCATCCCGAGCTACTCAGCATGTCAGTCGATCCCCCGGTTCGTCTGCCTCTTCAGGAGGACCTTCTGTCGCAGCCAGCAGCAGGGGACGGTCCCCCACCCGAACCTGTCCAGTCTCCACCTCCATGCTTGGAGATTGAGCGGCGACAGTTGAGGCCATTTGACTTGCCTCCTGAAGTTTGTAATGTGATTCTGGCAGCCAAGCGTCCCTCCACAAAGTCGGTAAACGCCCGCAGGTGGAACATATTTGTGGCATGGTGCACAGCAAAGGCTGTGGATCCACTCTCTGCCCACCTTTCTGAGGTTGTCCTCTTCCTTCTTTCTCTTGCCCAGCAGGGCTCTGCTTTGGGCAATATCAAGGGCTACCTTTCTGCCCTTTCTGCCTTCTTAAGGCTACCTGGCCAGCCTTCTTTGTTCAAGTCCCTGATTGTAAATAGGTTCTTGAAGGGCATTACTCATATGTTCCCCCCTGTTGCTTTCGTGATGCCCCAGTGGGACTTGAACCTGGTTCTGACTTACCTGATGTGCGCTCCTTTTGAACCGCTTCATAACTGTCCTCTCTGTCTTCTTACCCTTAAGACTGCTTTCCTGGTTGCCATCACTTCTGCCAGGAGAGTGAGTGAGCTCCAGGCTCTTTCCTCCAAGCCTCCTTTCCTTTCTGTCCATCCGGACAAGGTTGTGTTGCGGACAAGACCCTCTTTCCAGTCCAAGGTAGTCACAGCCTTCCACATCGGGCAATCCATCACCTTGCCCACCTTCTTTCCGCCTCCACATCCCTCTAAAGAGAAAGAGCGGCTTCACCGTCTGGACCCAAAATGTGCGCTCTCATACTATCTGGATCGCACACGCCAGTTCCGGGTGGATGACCAAGTCTTTGTTGGTTACGTGGGCGATAAGAAGGGACGGGCGGTGCACAAATGGACCATCTCTCGGTGGGTCGTGTTGTGCATCAAGGCATGCTACTCTTTGGGTAAAAAGGAGCCTCCTGTTGGGCTGAGGGCCCATTCCACTCGGGCCACGGCGGCTACTACTGCCCTGGACCGGGGAGTCCCCTTGCAGGACATCTGTCAGGCAGCTACATGGGCCTCGCTGCACACGTTCGCAAGACACTACTGCCTGGACAGCCAAGTCCGGAGGGATGGCTTCTTTGGCCGTTCCGTCCTCCAGAACTTTCTGGTGTGATTATTGGTTCGCAGACCCACCACCGGGGTTGGTATTGCTGGGGTATCTATAATAAGGTAAATAATCTAATACTAACCTGTTTCTTTCAGATGCACAAGTTACTTACCTTTGGTAACAATATATCTGTAAGAAACAGTAGTTAGTATTAGATTCCTTACCGCCCCACCCATCCTCCCCGTTCTGCGAACCGATATCTAGGGTTAAGGTCATCCCCTTTCAGGGCCCTGGTTTCATGGCACCAGTGTTGGTTTTTATCATAGCACTGCGTTTCTGGTGCGGAAAAGCTGTGTATAAGAACTGACGTCAGAGTGCGAGGGCGCGTCTAAGTACTCCGGCGACATCATCCCGGCGCCAACTACGCCGGCGATGGACGTGGAGCTGCATGCGACACCTACTGACGCGCAAGGGTACTGCTACGCAAAAGATTCCAGATGCAATCTGACGCCTGGGGATATGCTAAGGTAAGGAATCTAATACTAACTACTGTTTCTTACAGATATATCGTTACCGAAGGTAAGTAACTTGCGCTTATCAGTCAGATCAAGTCTCCGATTGGTCCAACATTATTTATGCTCCAATTGGTTCCCAGAGACGGGCACCAGCCGCGGCAGGTAAGATTGGTGGGCGGTGGGGCCAGGTGAGGGGGGATTTCTTGAGATGACCATGAGGAAAAATTAAATAAATACATAATTTCCCCTTGTGGTCGTCTCTCGAACCCCCCTCACCTAGTCCCACCTCTCCTACCTATAGCAGCCGCGGCTTGAGACGACCCTTTGAATGCACACACAGTTGACCATTTCAGTCAAATAATTTTTTTACTATTTACTTCCTTCTATTTCTCGAAATTCTCTTTTGGCTACTTGACTCGAGACTGCACCATAAAGGGCGAGGAGGTCAAAGACATTGGGAACCAGTAATCACATCAGAAAAAATTCAATGGATTTGAGAATACGAATTCTAAAATGAGGAACACCTGTAGTTTTACCTCCTTCTAAATGTTATTGTTTTGCTTCTTCCAGAAACTTACTTTTGATGAGACCTACCAGAAGCTGGTTCAGACAGCTAAGGAAATGTCACCCGATGAGGTAAGTATATTCACTCTGTTAATATATACCCGTGACTAACAGGGCTTTCTTGCATTTGCTGATGCACACTTTTCAAAGCACATACAGGCTTATTTCTTATGTTACGATTCACCTTCTTAGTAAAAAGTGTTCCAGGCTTTCCACTTCAGTTATCTATTCATCCTTGAAACAGTTCTGATTTTTCAGCATTTGTCATTTTGGTAAGATTCTTGCCCCTCGAGTACCATTCACCCAGTTAATTTGGAGGCACATCTGCCAGGGGTCATTTTTAATGTTTTCCAGCATATGGGATTTCAAAGTTACTCTTGAAATGTTCTTGTGTTTGCCACCCATGGCTCCTCTCCCAATGTCAACGTGATCAAGGACCATAGAAACTTAGGAATCACATCAATTAGAGCGTCATGGATTTGTGAAATTGAATTTTTAAATGGTATAGCTGAATGGCCTACTTTAAAAAAAAAGAGAGTGTCATTGTCATTTAAGCATGCAACAATACAGGCGATTAGCTGAATGGCCTACTTGCTGCACTACCCTGCTGTCAGGAAAATATCCCAGGACACTTAGTGGCCTTTGATGTAGAGACTGAGACATGTCGGAAGAATATGAGGGAGTGGGAAAACAATTTACCCAGGTGCACCCCATTATTGCACATTTTTAACCATACCGAGGACATCAACAATAGAGGGGAAACTGGATGCTCCTATCGTTTATATTCCACTCATGCTCTTTACAGTGGCGGCTCGCCATGGGAGTGCTGCGCGGTGGTGAGGCGGGTGAGCGAAGGGCTGGTTGGGGGGGGGGGGTAGTGTAGTCCGACATATGACGGACAGGGGTAAGGTAAATAATTAAATAAATAAAACAATTTACCTTGTGCGCGCTGCATCGCCAACTCGGCGATGCAGCGTGTGTAAGGTAAATTAATGTATTTATTTAATTACTTACCTTGCCCCAGTATTGGAACTTTCATAGATTCCCCTGCTTTTGTATCATTCCCCGTCGTCGGAATGGGAGTCTCTGTAACACAAATAGCATAGCAGTAGGTACAAAAGAGAAAGAAAAAGTCCTAGACCTCATTCCCTTTTGTAGCATATCCAACTCTTTTGGTAAAAGAGACCAAACTAAGCATCAGCCAATCAGAAGAGCCTCTCCCCATAGAACCCTCCTAAAGGAACCTCAGAGTCTCAGATTTTCTACTGCACTTTCATGCTTATGGAGTCTCCTTTGAGCTCTTCCCAATCTCTACTCTTTTCAAGTTTTTCTTCAGGTTTTCTCGTCTTAAGTGCATTATAATCCTCGCGGTTATTGCTAACTTTGATATAGCATTATCAAAACATGTCGAGTAAGGTGTCATACGAATTGGGATACTACCCCTTCGCCAGTTCTAGCGACAGGGGTAGCATTCCACCCTTTTAGAGGGACACGACATGCATGTAACTGTGAACCCCGGTTAAAGTTAACCCGAGCCACAGCATCACAAAATGGATGCTGCCACCACAGACACAAGTCTGACCTCCTGCTGCTGGGAGTCCTTCCAGCGAGGGAGGCCTGGACAAAGGGTTTCCTGCCTTGGGAGGTGCTAGCACCACCCCAGACAGGATTTTGTGTATTGGGTAGGACAGGGCTGAAAGGAATGAGACATGCATGGGGCACACAAGGTGTCCCTGTGCATACACCGGTCCAAACCAGTTCCTGGGGCTCTCCAGCCCCAGCTCTGGCACAAGACCGGACAAAGGATAGGGGGTGTAACCACCCCCCTTCCTGGTCTGACCCAGGGGAGGGACCTAGTCGCAGTACAGCCCCCTTTAGCAGGATAAAGGTAGGAGCTGGTCCAATTCCAAGTTAGATTAATCCTGAACTGAAACTCTACAAGAAGAAACTCTGGACTTCGACTTTCTACAACAGAAGACTGAAGAAATCTCCGTTGTGGGCAAGGAGTGTCTTCGCTTCCAGCACGAATTCTGAGGTAACCTCGACAAAGTGCTTTGGGGACTGAGAAGCCCCAGCCCCGAGCAGCTCCTGCACCGAAGATCAGCCCTCCAGCCTCCACGAGATCTGCGTGGGGCCCTTCTGCTTCCTTGCTGCTCGACGCGTTGTCTGTTTACTTGCCGGCTGGCTAGTGACCTCCTAGGCGACAAACTTTGAAAACTACACTGCTGGTCTGGTTGCTCCAGACTGGCCCTTGCTCCCTTCCAAAAGAGGACCCTCCTGGTCCGCACCAGATCCCTTTTCCACTCACCGCGTGGGTTGCCTTTGCCAAGGCCTGTTGACTCCAAATCCGGGTCCGACACCACCGACAGCGAGAGCCTGCGTGGGACAGCTCGTGCTTCCATCCTGGTCGTCGAAGACACCTCCTGGTCCACGTGGCTGCAGAGACAAGCGTCCATTCTTCACCTGATCGCGACGACGACATCTGGTTCCCTCCTGGTTCCACTCCGGTCACTGGCTAGTGACTTTGAACATTGTCCCCTCTGCTTTCAGGTCCTCTTCTTCACCGATCCACCCTTGGATCGCACCGGACATCTTCCTCCTGGTCGCCTGCAGCATCTTTTCTTCCAGGCTCCATAGACTTCAACGCAGAAACCCGACACGACTTCGCACCTATGCACCCGCAGCCCGTGGGTGAGGTAACAAGAGCATTTCGGTGCTCAAGGGTAGTTTGACTCTCCTAGTGTCCAGATTCACAGTTGTTTTAGTCCTAACTAGTCAGGATTGTCCGTACTCACCTCTTTCTTGAACTGTACTGTCCATAGACGTTGTTACGCATCTTGCGTTTGAGTTCACACTCTGCACACGTGTTCCGTGGGCCTCCTATTACTTACCTAAAGTTAGGGTAGTGTAGTCCCAGCGATCCTACAGCCTCTGGACAGCTCCATTCCTTCTATCGATTTCCTATACCACTTGTTTAGTATAAGGTTTGACGTGCCCCTCAGGCACCATTGTAATTCGTGCAACTTAAACGTATTTGTCCTAAGAGATTGTCATGTGCTTAGCCCTCTGACCTCATAAAGAGTTCAGAGGCCTTGTGTTATTAATAAATATACTGTTGATTTTTATAACAACCTGTGTGGTGTCCTTTCATCTGGTATTCAAGGGGTTATATGTGGTAAAACAGCTGGCTTCACATGCCAAAAGAGTTTAGCCTAAAGACTGCTTTGTCCATGCTACCATTAGGATAGCTGGTCTATAAGGCTGACTTACAACCAATCATCATAAGGGTTGTTTGGACGGATACAAGGTGATCACTAGAACTAGTGAGCATCATATATCAGGCCAACTTCTCACATTGGTGTGCAGCGGTTGGGATTTGAGCTTGCTGTTGTTTTTACCAAATATAATCTTGAGATATCATTTGAAAGATCACATAAGGTACCATAGGTACATATAACAAGCTTAGAAATACTCTGAGTTCTACTGAACCAGCTGTTGTAGTAGAAGGGGAGTAGCACACCCTGACTACAACTCTTAGCAAGGGATCAGTAGGAAAACCCATAGTGTAGGTAGGTGCATCACTTACACCTCACTAGAAAGCATGTCTACCCATGGAGAGACTCCAGTGACTCCCCTAGAGGTTAGTGACCCTCCGCAGGTCCTTTCCAGATATGCAGCACTCAGTTTCCAGGAGATGAGACAATTGTGTACCTCCAGGGGACTGAAATAGGGTTCTAACCCTACCACCTCCTTTCTGTTAGGTCTCTTAGAGACATATGATGCTAGAAGGGCTTCTTACACAGGCCCCTCTAATCCAGATGGGAGCATGCCCCCCTTAGAGGGTGAGCCAGGTGATCCAGACTCTAACCTGCCTGAAACAGATAATGTAGATGGCAGGGAAGATGATGATTCATCTGGGGATGAGGCAGACAAAGGTCCAGTAGTAGTCATCAGACTCACCAGGGCCAACTTAAACCTACATGAAGGTGGTACTGGGGGAGCCCCAAAACCATCCTCAAGCAGGCCTAACCTTGGGAATAGACGAGTTAGATCTCACTCCAGAGGCTCTAACAGATCTATTCACACCCATGTCTCTCAGGCATCTTCTCAGAGAGGGATGACATCCCCTCAGAGAAGAGAACATGAAGCAAAGATGAAGGAGGTGAATCTGAGGATCCAAAGGGAAGAACTTGCCCTTGCAAAAGAGAAACTTGCCTTTGCCAGAGAGCAGAAATTGAGTGGGGTAGAACCCACTGGTGGCAGCATTATCCCTAGAGATAAAGACAGGAGTTTTGATAATAGACACCTGAGTAAAATAGTGCCCTCCTATAAGTCAGGAGATGATATCCACAAATGGATAACTGCTCTGGAGAGGGCCTGCAAAGTACAGCACGTACCCCAGAGTCAGTGGGCAGTTATATTGTGGCTCTCCTTTGAAGGTAAAGGAAGAGGCAAGCTCCTCACTGTTAGAGATGAGGATGCTAATGATTACCAAGTCCTGAAAACTGCACTGATTGATGGGTTTGGCTTAACAACTGAACAGTACAGGTTGATGTTCAGAGACACCCAGAAAACTCAGGCTCAGGATTGGACTGACTTTGTTGATTGTGCCACTAAGGCTTTGGAAGGCTGGTAACTGGGAAGTAAAGTTACTGATTACACAGGGTTGTACAATCTCATGATGAGAGAGCAAATCTTAAATAATTGTCAGAACCAGTTGTTGCATCGCACCTGATTGACTCAGATCTGACCTCTCCCCAAGAATTGGGAAAGAAGGCATAGAGATGGGTCAGAACCAGGGTCAAGCAGCAGAACCAGAACCAGGGTGGTGGCCAGAAGAAAGCAGACCAGAAGGGTAGTAATGAGAATAAGCAAAATGACCAGAAGTCTTCAACAGGGACCTAACAATCTAAGGAGGGTGGGTCTCAGAATTCCCAAAAGAAGAAGACTGATGTTCCAAGAAGACCATGGTGCCAATACTGTAAAAGTAAAACTCACTGGTTTAGTGAGTGCACCATGAAAGGCCCAGCTCCTACCACTACTGCCCCTAAGGCACCTGCACCCCCTAGTACAGTTAGTAGTGGTAGTGTACCCCCCCAAGGCTATAGTAGGGTTAATCCAGGGAACTGAGGTGGATTCTGACTTAGTCAGGATACCTACTCAGGCTGTTCTTGTTTGTACTGGGGACATGGATATGACCCCTACTAACAGTCCCAGTACTCTGGGCAAATACAGACAAACGCCTCTGATCAATGGAAAAATGGCTCAGGCCTACAGGGACACTTGTGCCAGTGTCACTATGGTGACACCAAACTTTGTGGACCCTGACCAGGTAATCCTAGGTTCAGACTACCTGGTGACCAATGCTAGCAACGTCACTACCAACCATAGTATGGCAGTTGTTAACTTCTCCTGGGGAGGGGTAACTGGCCTCAAAAGGGTTGTAGTTAGTTCAGACCTCCCAGTGGACTGTCTTTTGGGCAATGATTTGGAATCCTCCTTATGGTCAGAAGTGGAGTATAGGACTCATGTGGAAATGTTAGGTTTGTCAGCACATGTCCTTGCTGTGACCAGGTCACAGGCCAAGAAATGCCCAGCTGAACAAGTGCTGGATCCTGGAACAATGGACCAGACACTACCCAAGAGAAAGAGCAGTAGGGTTAAGGCAGTGCCTTACCCCCTACCTCAAGGTGAGGATCATCTCTCTCAGGAGACTGACCCAAAGACCCCAGAAGGAACTGTCCTAGAGGAGCTTGAACCTGAACAGGTTGAGTTCCTTGGGGCAGGGGGACCTTCCAGGGCAGACTTGAGGCAGGCACAGTTAGACTGTTCCTCTCTTGAACCCCTCAGACAGCAGGCTGCTGCTGAGGCTGCAGGGAATGCTACAAGTACCCACAAGGTGTACTGGGATGATGGACTCCTATACTCTGAGGCAAGAGACCCCAAGCCTGGTGCTACCAGGAGGCTGGTCATCCTCTTGTCTCTGAGAGGTGTCCTTCTTACCTTAGCCCATGAAATTCCCCTTGCAGGTCACTTAGCCAGAACAAGACTTGGGAAAGACTTGTCTCACACTTTCACTGGCCTCATATGTCTGAAGACACAAAAGAGTTTTGTCGCTCATGTGTCACTTGTCAAGCCAGTGGCAAATCAGGTGGCACAACAAAGGCCCCCCTTATACCACTACCTGTGGTGGGAGTGCCCTTTGAAAGAGTGGGGATTGACATTGTTGGACCAATGGACCCCCCAACAGCCTCTGGGCACAGATTTATACTGGTGATAGTGGATCATGCCACCAGGTATCCAGAAGCTATTCCCCTTAGTGGCTCCTGTTGTGGCCAGGGCCCTACTTGCAGTTTTCACTAGAGTGGGGTTTCCTAAGGAGGTTGTCTCTGACAGAGGTGCAAACTTCATGTCAGGATATTTGACTGCAATGTGGAAGGAGTGTGGTGTAAATTACAAATTTACCACACCCTATCACCCTTAGTGTAATGGGCTTGTGGAGAGATTCAACAAGACCCTAAAAGGGATGATAAAAGGGTTACCAGAAAAGCTTAGGTGAAGATGGGACATCCTTTTACCCTGCCTTCTGTTTGCTTACAGAGAGGTCCCACAGAAGGGGGTTGGCTACAGCCCTTTTGAGCTTCTATTTGGGCATCCTGTAAGAGGACCCCTATGTCTTGTGAAGGAAGGATGGGCGTTACCTCTCAAAAAGCCTAAGCTTGACATAGTGGACTATGTACTTGGTCTCCGCTCCAGGATGGCAGAGTACATGGAGAAGGCATCCAAAAACCTTGAGGCCAGCCAGGAACTCCAAAAAGCGTGGCATGACCAAAAGGCTGTCCTTACTGTTTACCAGCCTGGACAGAAGGTGTGGGTGTTGGAGCCAGTGGCCCCAGCAGCTCTCCAAGACAAATGGTCTGGACCCCATACCATCATTGAACAGAAGGGAGATGTCACCTACCTGGTGGACCTTGGAATGAGCCCTCACAGAGTACTTCATGTGAACAGGCTCAAAGCATTTGTTGACAGGGAGGACATGGGCTTGCTCATGGCCACAGATGAGGGACAGGAGGAAGAGAGTGACCCTCTCCCAGACCTGCTCACTCAGAACCCTGATGATGGGTCAGTAGATGGTGTGGTCTTTCCTGACAGCCTCTCTGAGCATCATCAAAAGGATTGCAAACAGGTTCTTCAATCCTTTAGACAAATGTTTTCTCTGACACCCAGTCAGACAAACTGGTGCACCCATGAGGTGGACACTGGTGACAGTCTGCCTATAAAGAGTAAAATCTACAGGCAACCTGACCACGTCAGGGACTGCATAAAGCAAGAAGTACAAAAGATGTTGGAGTTGGGAGTCATTGAACCCTCAGAGAGCCCTTGGGCTAGTCCTGTAGTTCTAGTGCCAAAACCTCACACCCAGGATGGTAAGAGAGAGATGAGGTTTTGTGTAGACTACAGGGGTCTCAATGCTGTCACTAAGACAGATGCCCACCCATTACCAAGAGCAGATGAACTCATAGATAGATTGGCTTCTGCCAAATTCTTGAGTACATTTGACCTGACAGCTGGTTATTGGAAAATCAGGTTAGCTGAGGATGCCAAGGCCAAAACAGAATTTTCTACCCCAGGAGGTCATTACCAGTTTGTGGTGATGCCCTTTGGTTTGAAAAATGCACCTGCCACTTTTCAAAGGTTGGTGAACCAAGTTCTCTCTGGGTTGGATGACTTTTGTGCAGCATATCTAGATGATTTTGCTGTCTTCAGCTCCACCTGGGAGGATCACCTGATCCACCTGAGGAAGGTTTTGGAGGTCCTGCAAAAGGCAGGCCTCACTATCAAGGCTACTAAGTGCCAGATAGGGCAGAGTCAAGTTGTGTACCTGGGCCACCTTGTAGGTGGAGGCCAGGTTCAATCATTGGAGAGCAAGATACAGGCCTTAAAGGACTGGGCTCCTCCAACCACCCAGACACAGGTCAGAGCTTTCTTGGGCCTGTCTGGTTACTACAGGAAATTTGTCAGAAATTATGGGACAATTGTGACCCCTCTTAATGACCTGACAAGTAAGAAAATGCCAAAGAAAGTTCAGTGGACAGTTAGCTGTCAAAATGCATTTGATGACCTAAAGCAGGCCATGTGCACTGCACCTATTCCCAAGAGTCCTGACTACTCCAAAACCTTCATTGTCCAAACAGATGCTTCTGAGTTGGGTGTGGGAGCTGTTCTATCTCAACTGATTATTGATGGTCATGACCAGCCCATTGCTTTTATAAGTAGAAGGCTGACCCCTAGAGAGAAACGTTGGTCAGCTATTGAGAGGGAGGCCTTTGCTGTGGTTTGGGCCCTGAAGAAGTTGAGGCCATACTTATGTGGAACTCACTTCAAGATTCAGACCGACCATAAGCCCCTCTTGTGGCTAAATCAAATGAAGGGTGAAAACCCCAAACTTCTTAGGTGGTCCATTTCCCTACAGTGGATGGACTTTACAGTGGAGCACAGAGCAATGCAGATGATCTCTCCAGGTATTTCCACTTAGAACAGGAAGACTCACCTGGTCAAGGTTAGTTTAATGTCCCTAAGTTTGGGGGGGGGGTTATGTAGGAGAGTAGGGTCTGCAATCCTATGGTCACCCCAGATTTTTGCTTTTTGCTTCACTGGTTTACGACTTTCCCTGGCTGTGGGCCTGCTAATCAGACCCACAGCCTAGCTGTTCTCTCTCTAAATTGACATACATGTACTCTAGGTGCATTTACCAATTGGTATTGGGTCACTCTTATCAGTCCTTGTACAGTGTACCATAGGTACCCAGGGCATAGGTGAACCCAAGGCCTACCAGGGGATGCAGCATGTATTAAGCCACCCCTGGCTGGCCATCCAAATCTGACACAACTGGCTGATCAATCAGCTGGGGCAAGGTGGTGTAATCACCCTTTGCTTTAGATATAGTATACCTATATCTAAACCTAAAATGGACACATATCCTCCTATCAGTCACTCCTACGGCAGGCCTTATCAATCCTGAAGGCAGAGTGCATAGAATTATGTGAGATGGTGCACTAGCAGGAGCTGAGCCTGTCTGCAGCTTTCGGAACCAAGTCCTTTAGCTGCTTCCATGATAACGCGATACCATATACTCTTAAGTGCATTATAATCCTCGCGGTTATTGCTAACTTTGGTATAGCAAGGTATCATACGAATTGGGATACTACCCCCTCGCCAGTTCTGGTGACGGGGGTAGCATTCCACCCTTTTAGAGGGACACGACATGCATGTAACTGTGAACCCCGGTTAAAGTTAACCCGAGCCTCAGCATCACAAAATGGGTGCTGCCACCACAGACACAAGTCTGACCTCCTGCTGCTGGGAGTCCTTCCAGCGAGGGAGGCCTGGACGAAGGGTTTCCTGCCTTGGGAGGTGCTAGCACCACCCCAGACAGGATTTTGTGTATTGGAATACACATGCCTGTGGCACACAAGGTGCCCTGTGCATACACCGGTCCAAACCAGTTCCTGGGGCTCTCCAGCCCCAGCTCTGGCGCAAGACCGGACAAAGGATAGGGGGTGTAACCACCCCCCTTCCTGGTCCCACCCAGGGGAGGGACCTAGTCGCAGTACAGCCCCCTTTAGCAGGAAAAAGGTAGGGGCTGGTCCCATTCCAAGTTAGATTAATCCTGAACTGAAACGCTACAAGAAGAAACTCTGGACTTTGACGTTCTACAACAGAAGACTGAAGAAATCTCCCTTGTGGGCAAGGAGTGTCCACCCTGTACAAGCAGGCACCATCAAGCGTCCAGCGGCCTCACTTTGTCGTCTTCCCTCGAGGATCCAGACTTTAGAGCCCGACGAGACCCGGACTTCCAGACCTCTCCGACCTCTACTCACACCTGCAGCACAGCTGAGATCCGTGGGTGCGACGAGACACGTGGGACTGGCCATCTTGAACGAAACTGCACTTCGCTTCCAGCACGACTTCTGAGGTAACCTCAACAAAGTGCTTTGGGGACTGAGGAGCCCCAGCCCCGAGCAGCTCCTGCACCGAAGATCAGCCCTCCAGCCTCCACGAAATCTGCGTGGGGCCCTTCTGCTTGCCTGCTGCTCGACGCGTTGTCGGTTCACTTGCCGGCTGGCTAGTGACCTCCTAGACGACAAACTTTGAAAACTACACTGATGGTCTGGTTGCTCCAGACTGGCCCTTGCTCCCTTCCAAAAGAGGAGCACCCCGGATCCTCCGGGTCCATACCAGACGCCTTTTACACTCACCCCGTGGGTTGCCTTTGCCAAGGCCTGTTGACTCCAAATCCGGGTCCGACACAGCCGACAGCGAGAGCCTGCGTGGGACAGCTTGTGCCTTAATCCTGGTCGTCAAAGACACCTCCTGGTCCACTCTTCACCTGATCGCGACAACGACATCTGGTTCCTTCCTGGTTCCACTCCAGTCACTGGCTAGTGACTTTGAACATTGTCCCCTCTGCTTTCAGGTCCTCTTTGTAGGAAGGTAGATCCCTGACTATGGTTGCCCCCAACTTTTTGCCTGGTGTTTTGCTGGTTTTCTGACTTAGTTGACCTGGGGCCCTGCTATTCAGGGCCCCAGGCCTACTGCTCTCTCTGTAAAATGGATTCCATGTACCTTAGGTACATATCTAATTGGATACTGAGTCACCTTATCAGTCCCTGTACAGTGTACCTTAGGTACCCAGGGCATAGGTGTACCCAGGGCCTACCAGGGGCTGCAGCATGTATTATGCCACCCCTGGCTGGCCATCCAAATCTGACACAACTGGCTGCACGACAGCTGGGGCAAGGTGGTGTAATCACCCTTTGCTTTAGATATAGTATACCTATATCTAACCCTAAAATGGGCACACAGATCTCCTATCAGTCACTCCTATGGCAGGCCTTGACAATCCTGAAGGCAGAGTGCTTGGAATCGTGTGAGATGGTGCTCTGGCATGAGCTGAGCCTGTCTGCGGCTTTCGGGATCTATCCCTTAGCCGTTTCCATGATAACGCATACCATATACTCTTAAGTGCATTATAATCCTCGCGGTTATATGCCAACTCTGGTATCGCTTTATCAAAACATGTCGAGTAAGGTGTCATACGAATTGGAATACTAACCCCTCGCCAATTCTGGCGACGGGGTTAGCATTCCACCCTTCTAGAGGGACACGACATGTATGTAACCTATAACCCCGGTTAAAGTCAGACAGAGCCTTAGCTCCACAAAATGGATGCTGCCACCGAGACACAAGTCTGCCCTCCTGCTGCTGGGAGTCCTCCCAGAGCAGGAGGCAAGGACAAAGGGTTTCCTGCCAGGGGCGGTGCCAGCACCGTCCCAGACAGGGTTTTGTGTATTCTAGGTAGGCAGGGCTTTAGAGGAAGGTGACTGCAAGTGGCACCCCGGTGCTCACTGTGCATAGGCCCGCTTGAACCAGTGCCAGGGGCACACCAGACCCTGAGCTGGGGAAAGCCCGCCAAAGGAAAGGGGTGTAACCACCCCCCTCCTAGTCCCACCCATAGGGCAGGACTTAGTCGCGTGCCAGCCCCTTTTTGCAGGATAAAGGTAGGAACTGGCCCCCTTCCAAATCAGATCATCTTTGAATCCTGAAACTACTTTCCACGAAAGGAACTCAAGACTTCTTCCCAAGATTCTCCCTTGTGACTAAGGAGTAGTTACCCTGCAGCAACAGGCACCAACCAAGCATCGCGGTTTGTTGCCAGTCTCTCCTTCGGATCAAGACTGCTCCAGCACGACGAGAAACGGCTTCCCTGGCACCTCTGACCTCTACCTACATCATCAGTTACGCTGAGATTCGTGGGTGTGACGAGACCTCGAGGGACCGGCCATCTTCAGAACTGCACGACGCTTGTCCAGCACGACCACCGAGTGACCCTCGACTGAGTGCTTTGGGGTAAGAGAAGCCCCGACCCTGAGCAGCTCCAGCACCGAAGTTCAGCCCCCCTGCATCCACGAGATCTGCGTGGGGCCTTTCTGCTTTTTGCTGCTCACCGCGTTGTCCCGGTCACTTGCCCGTTGGCTAGTGGCCCTTTTACGACGCTCCACGACGACAACCACTGCTGGTCTGGTTGCTCCAGACTGGCCCTTGCTTCCCTTCTTCAGAGAAGCACCCTGGACCCTCCTGGTCCACTCAAGACGCCATTTTAGGTCCACCGCGTGGGCCATGCATTTACCATGACTTGTTGCCCCAATCCTGGGTCCAGCAACGTCAACAGCAAGTACCTTCGTGGGACAGCTCGCACCTCCATCCTGGTCGCCGACAACGCCTCCTGGTCCGAGAGACTGCAGAGCCCAGCAGCGCCCACTCACCTGGCTGAGGTGACTTCATCCGGTGCCATCCTGGTGCCCACCTAAATCACTGGCTAGTGATTCAGAACTTGGTCCCCTCTGCTTACAGGTTTCTTCTTCCCTGATCCAGGCTTGGATCTCCACGAACTTTCTTCACTGGCCGCCTGCCAGCAACTTCTTTCTTCAGGCTCCTGGTTCTTCAACGAGGGTTTCCGACGCAACTTCAACCCTATGCAGCCGCAGCCCCTGGGCTAGGTAAACCGAGTACTCCGGTGCTCCAGCATAGTACCAACACCCTAAGTGTTCGGATCCACTCCCGTTTTCGACCCACCTAGTCGGGTACGCCCGAGAACAGTAACTTTGCAATTGCTAGCATCCATAGACTTTTTCCCGCCTTACGCGTGAGAGTTCCCACTCTGCACACGACGTCCACAGGCCTCCTGCTCCTAACCTAAGTGTTTAGTATTGTAGGCCTAGCGATTCTAAAGTCTAGAAAAGTATTACTTACCTGCTAGTAATTTTGCATTCCATTTTCATAGTATATGGTTTTTCGTGCCCCTCGGGCATCTGTGTAAATTGTGCGATTTTCAGTGTTTCTTTAAGAGTTTTGTTGTGTGCTTAGCTCCCTGTCTCATAAAGAGCCAGGGTAGTCCTGTTATAAATAAATATACTTTATTTTTTGATAACAACTTGTGTGGTGTCCTTTCACTTGGTGTTCAAGGGGTAATGTGATGGTAAAACAGCTGGCTTAACACGCCCTCTAGAGTCTTAGCCTTAGACTGCTCGTATCCATGCTACTAGGATAGCTGGTCTATAAGGTTGACTTACAACCAATCATCAATAAGGGTTGTTTGGACTGATACATAGTGATCACTAGAATAGTGAGCACTGCATATCAGGCCAACTTCCCACATTGGTGAGCAGCGGTTGGGATTTGAGCTTGCTGTTGTTTTACCACACATATCCTAAGAATATCATTTGAAAGATCACATAAGTACTGAGGTACATATAACTTAGCTTAGAATACTCTGAGTTCTACTGAACCAGCTCTTGTAGCTCCTAGGGCCTAGCACACCCTAAACTACAACTCTAGCAAGGGATCAGTAGGTAAACATATAGTGTAGGTAAGTGCACCACTTACACCTCACTAGAAAAGCATGTCTACCCAGGGAGAGTCTACTGAGACCCCCCTTGTGGTTATTGACACTCCACAGGTCAAATCAAGATATGCAGCTCTCAGTTTCCAGGAGATGAGACAAGTGTGTACCTCCAGGAAACTGAAACAGGGGTCTAACCCCACCATTCCCTTTCTGATAGGTCTCTTAGAGACTTATGATGCTAGGAAAGCATCTCAGCTAGATGGGAATATGCCAGCCTTAGAGGGTACCTCTGGGGATCCAGACCTCCACAACACTGAAAATGTAGTTAGGGAGGAGGATCAAGAGGAACTCTCTGGGGATGAGGCAGACAGGCCTGAACTAGTCAGCAGACTCACTAGGGCCAACTTAGACCTACTTGGGCAAGGATCTGGGGGACCCCCAGTACTGACCCTAATGAGGCCTAACCTTGGAGTTAGGAGAAATAGATCTCCTTCTAGGGACTCCATTAGATCTCTGCACTCTAATGCCTCTTCTCAGGGGAGAAGGAACTCTCCCCAGAGGAGATTGACTTCCCCTCAGAGAAGAGAGCATGAAGCAAGGATGAGACAAGCTAAACTGAGGATTGAAAGGGAAGAACTTGCCCTGGCCAAAGAGAAGCTTGCCTTTGCTAGAGAGCAGCAGAAGAGTGGGATAGTTCCCACTGGTGGCAGCAATCTCCCAAGAGATAAAGAGAAGGGTTTAGATACTAAACACATGACAAAAATAGTGCCCCCCTTTAAACAAGGGGATGACATGCAGAAATGGATGGCTGCTTTGGAGAGGGCCTGCACTGTCCAGTGCATCCCCCAGGGTCAGTGGGCAGCTATACTGTGGCTCTCCTTTGATGGCAAAGGTAGTGATAAGCTCCTCACTACTAGAGTTGAGGATGCTAACAATTACCAGGTCCTGAAAAATGCACTGGTTGATGGGTTTGGCTTAACCACTGAGCAGTACAGGTTGCTGTTCAGAGACACCCAGAAAACTCAGTCTCAGGACTGGTCTGACTTTGTTGATTGTGCCACTAAGGCTTTGGAAGGCTGGCTACTGGGTAGTAAGGTTACTGATTTCAAGGGATTGTATAATCTAATTATGAGAGAGCAAGTCTTAAATAATTGTCAGAACCAGTTATTACACCAGCACCTGGTAGACTCTGATCTGACCTCTCCACAAGAATTGGGTAAGAGGGCAGACAAATGGGTCAGAACCAGGATTAGGCCCAAGAACCAAGGTGGTGACCAGACAAAGGAATCAACCAAGCCTCAAGAGAAGGGTGGGAATAAATCTCCAGATCAAACCACATCAGGGCCCCAAAAATCCTCTGAGGGGGGTGGGTCCCAGAATCCTTCCAATAACCATAAGAAACCTTATTGTTATCCCTGTAAACAGGTGGGTCATTTGAAAACTGACAGCAGTTGCCCAAAGAACAACAATAAGGAGAACATACCCCCAAGTAACATTCCCAAACCTCCTGTTACTACTAGTAGTAATCCCCCAGGTGGTGGGAGTGCCCCCAAGAATCTGGGTGCATTTACTTTGGGAGTTCCTGGGGACTCTGGCCTAACCAGGTCCCCAAACTTAGATACTCTTGTCTGTGAGACTGGCATGGGGTTTGCCAACTTCACAACTTGTCCCAACACTTTGGGCAAGTACAGACAGGGACCCCTCATCAATGGTATAAAAGTTGAGGCCTATAGAGATACAGGGGCTAGCATCACCATGGTGACTGAGAGTCTAGTCCCCTCAAGGCAACTTTTACCTGGTGCCACATACCAGGTGACAAACATTGATGGAGTGAAGAAAACTCATCCCATGGCAGTGGTAAATCTCAGCTGGGGAAGTGTCACTGGCCCCAAGAGAGTGGCAGTGTCACACAACTTGCCTGTAGATTGCCTACTGGGGAATGATTTAGAGACCTCAGCCTGGGCTGAGGTAGAGCAAGAAACCCATTCTAGAATGGTAAACCCCCATGGTAAGGTTAGTAGGGCAGTGATAGCCACAGCCCCAGTCCAAGATGTCCTCCCTGAACAGGTCAGGAGGGCTGTGCCAGTCACAGCCCAATCTCCGACAGCTTCCTTCCCAGAAAAGGTTAGCAGGGCTGGGATGGTCACAGCCCATACCCAAACTGAGTCCCCTCCTGAAAAGGTTGGTGGAGTTGTGATGGCCACAGCTCAAACTCAGACAGATAATAGTGTTGTGAAGCCTGAAACTATGGATCACTCCACTCAGACAGAGAGCATTGAGGAGGAAGAGAAATCTCCCTCCCACCAGACTTTAGGAAAGGATCAGCCTCCTCAGGGAACTGATCTGACCCCTTGTGAAGAAACTGCCACAGAGGTAGTCAGGCCTAGCATGGCAGAACCCCTGATGTCAGTGGACCCTTCCAAGGTGGGACCCAGTCTGGAGCAGGTAACCTGCCCCTCTCTACCCTGCCTCAGTCAGCCCAGGGCTGTAGAGGTCAGGGAGGCCAGTGTTGGACCCCAAAGGGCCCCCTGTCCAAAAGAATTCCCCAATCAGCAGATTAAGGGCACTGAAGCTAGTAGTCCTAGCCAAGTGAAAATAAAACAAACTCCTGAGGGATCCCCCTTAAAATTAGTTAGGGACCTCCCACAGATGGACACTGTTGGGCACAGCCAAACTTGGGACCTGAGGGCCCCAGACCTGACCTGTCCCTCCAGTAAGCCAAACAGAGGGACCCAGCCTCCAGCTTTAGGTAGCCAGAGGTTGACCCTGAGAGCTCATAGCAACTCAGTCCTGGAAAGAAAGGCACACATGGTAGATGGTGATTGGGGAAGTTCAGCCCAACATTAGTGGAGCCTCACTTCAGTACTCCATTTCAGCACCAGCCTTTTACTTTGCCAAAACACACCACAGGTAGAGATTCCCTATGGTGGAGACCCTCAGACACCCTTAGGGTGAGGGATTGCTTAGTGGACCATGAGATAGGGGGTAACCATGCCAGTGCTGGTACTTCCTTATATGGCCACTTAGGCAATATAGGCTTACCTGGTCAAGGATAGCCTTATCTCCTTTCGTTTGGGTATGTAGGAAGGTAGATCCCTGACTATGGTTGCCCCCAACTTTTTGCCTGGTGTTTTGCTGGTTTTCTGACTTAGTTGACCTGGGGCCCTGCTATTCAGGACCCCAGGCCTACTGCTCTCTCTGTAAAATGGATTCCATGTACCTTAGGTACATATCTAATTGGAAACTGAGTCACCTTATCAGTCCCTGTACAGTGTACCTTAGGTACCCAGGGCACAGGTGTACCCAGGGCCTACCAAGGGCTGCAGCATGTATTATGCCACCCCTGGCTGGCCATCCAAATCTGACACAACTGGCTGCACGACAGCTGGGGCAAGGTGGTGTAATCACCCTTTGCTTTAGATATAGTATACCTATATCTAACCCTAAAATGGGCACACAGATCTCCTATCAGTCACTCCTATGGCAGGCCTTGACAATCCTGAAGGCAGAGTGCTTGGAATCGTGTGAGATGGTGCTCTGGCATGAGCTGAGCCTGTCTGAGGCTTTCGGGATCTATCCCTTAGCCGTTTCCATGATAACGCATACCATATACTCTTAAGTGCATTATAATCCTTGCGGAAATATGCCAACTCTGGTATCCCTTTATCAAAACATGTCGAGTAAGGTGTCATACGAATTGGAATACTAACCCCTCGCCAATTCTGGCGACGGGGTTAGCATTCCACCCTTCTAGAGGGACACGACATGTATGTAACCTATAACCCCGGTTAAAGTCAGACAGAGCCTTAGCTCCACAAAATGGATGCTGCCACCGAGACACAAGTCTGCCCTCCTGCTGCTGGGAGTCCTCCCAGAGCAGGAGGCAAGGACAAAGGGTTTCCTGCCAGGGGTGGTGCCAGCACCGTCCTAGATAGGGTTTTGTGTATTCTAGGTAGGCAGGGCTTTAGAGGAAGGTGACTGCAAGTGGCACCCCGGTGCTCACTGTGCATAGGCCGGCTTGAACCAGTTCCAGGGGCACACCAGACCCTGAGCTGGGGAAAGCCCGCCAAAGGAAAGGGGTGTAACCACCTCCCTCCTAGTCCCACCCATAGGGCAGGACTTAGTCGCGTGCCAGCCCCTTTTTGCAGGATAAAGGTAGGAACTGGCCCCCTTCCAAATCAGATCATCTTTGAATCCTGAAACTACTTTCCACGAAAGGAACTCAAGACTTCTTCCCAAGATTCTCCCTTGTGACTAAGGAGTAGTCACCCTGCAGCAGCAGGCACCAACCAAGCATCGCGGTTTGTTGCCAGTCTCTCCTTCGGATCAAGACTGCTCCAGCATGACGAGAACCGGCTTCCCTGGCACCTCTGACCTCTACCTACATCATCAGTTACGCTGAGATTCGTGGGTGTGACGAGACCTCGAGGGACCGGCCATCTTTAGAACTGCACGACGCTTGTCCAGCACGACCACCGAGTGACCCTCGACTGAGTGCTTTGGGGTAAGAGAAGCCCCGACCCTGAGCAGCTCCAGCACCGAAGTTCAGCCCCCCTGCATCCACGAGATCTGCGTGGGGCCCTTCTGCTTTTTGCTGCTCACCGCGTTGTCCCGGTCACTTGCCCGTTGGCTAGTGGCCCTTTTACGACGCTCCACGACGACAACCACTGCTGGTCTGGTTGCTCCAGACTGGCCCTTGCTTCCCTTCTTCAGAGAAGCACCCTGGACCCTCCTAGTCCACTCAAGACGCCATTTTAGGTCCACCGCGTGGGCCTTGCATTTACCAAGACTTGTTGCCCCAATCCTGGGTCCAGCGAGGTCGACAGCAAGTACCTTCGTGGGACAGCTCGCACCTCCATCCTGGTCGCTGACAACGCCTCCTGGTCCGAGAGACTGCAGAGCCCAGCAGCGCCCACTCACCTGGCTGAGGTGACTTCATCCGGTGCCATCCTGGTGCCCACCTAAATCACTGGCTAGTGATTCAGAACTTGGTCCCCTCTGCTTACAGGTTTCTTCTTCCCTGATCCAGGCTTGGATCTCCACGAACTTTCTTCACTGGCCGCCTGCCAGCAACTTCTTTCTTCAGGCTCCTGGTTCTTCAACGAGGGTTTCCGACGCAACTTCAACCCTATGCAGCCGCAGCCCCTGGGCTAGGTAAACCGAGTACTCCGGTGCTCCAGCATAGTCCAACACCCTAAGTGTTCGGATCCACTCCCGTTTTCGACCCACCTAGTCGGGTTCGCCCGAGAACAGTAACTTTGCAATTGCTAGCATCCATAGACTTTTTCCCGCCTTACGCGTGAGAGTTCCCACTCTGCACACGACGTCCACAGGCCTCCTGCTCCTAACCTAAGTGTTTAGTATTGTAGGCCTAGCGATTCTAAAGTCTAGAAAAGTATTACTTACCTGCTAGTAATTTCGCATTCCATTTTCATAGTATATGGTTTTTCGTGCCCCTCGGGCATCTGTGTAAATTGTGCGACTTTCAGTGTTTCTTTAAGAGTTTTGTTGTGTGCTTAGCTCCCTGTCTCATAAAGAGCCAAGGTAGTCCTGTTATAAATAAATATACTTTATTTTTTGATAACAACTTGTGTGGTGTCCTTTCACTTGGTGTTCAAGGGGTAAAACAGCTGGCTTAACACGCTCTCTAGAGTCTTAGCCTTAGACTGCTCGTATCCATGCTACTAGGATAGCTGGTCTATAAGGTTGACTTACAACCAATCATCAATAAGGGTTGTTTGGACTGATACATAGTGATCACTAGAATAGTGAGCACTGCATATCAGGCCAACTTCCCACACTCTTCTTCACCGATCCACCCTTGGATTGCACCGGACATGTTCCTCCTGGTCGCCTGCAGCATCTTTTCTTTCAGGCTCCATAGACTTCAACGCGAGAACCCAACACACTTTGGCACCTATGCACCCGCGGCCCGTGGGTGAGGTAACGAGAGCATTTTGGTGCTCAAGGGTAGTTTAACTGTCCTAGTGTCCAGTTCCACTGTCGTTTTAGTCCTACCTAGTCAGGATTGTCCGTACTCACCTTTAACTTGAACAGTACTGTCCATAGACGTTGTTACGCATCTCGTGTGTGAGTTCACACTCTGCACAAGCGTTCCGTGGGCCTCCTATTACTTACCTAGTGTTAGAGTAGCGTGGTCCCATCGATCCTACAGCCTCTGGACAGCTCCATTCTTTCTATTGACTTTCACATTCCACTTACTTAGTATATGGTTTGTCGTGCCCCTAGGGCACCATTGTAATTTCGTGCAACTTATCGTATTTTTCCTAAGAGATTGTCATGTGCTTAGCCCTCTGACCTCATAAAGAGTTCAGAGGTGTTTGTTATTAATAAATATATTGTTTATTTTCATAACAACCTGTGTGGTTTCCTTTCATCTGGTATTCAAGGGGTTATATTGTGGTAAAACAGCTGGCTTCACATGCCAAAAGAGTTTAGTCTAAGACTGCTTTGTCCATGCTACCATTAGGATAGCAGGTCTATAAGGTTGACTTACAACCAATCACCATAAGGGTTGTTTGGACTGATACAAGGTGATCACTAGAACTAGTTAGCATCATATATCAGGCCAACTTCTCACAGGAGCCATCTTGGACTTAAATCTCAACAAAGCTTTCCCAGCTTTAGAAAGACAGGAAAAGGTACAAACCATGGCACTGTCCTTATGAAAAAGAAGGTTTCTTTCAGTACGCCGTTACAAATCCCTTCTGGGAGTGACCTCCTCATGCATCTCACTGCAGACTGAGGGTGCAACCTCTTCAAGAGCAGCTAGACAAACAGTGGAAGCAGATGCACGGCTCATTCGAGGACTAGGTGACGGTCACCTCTGCAATGAAAAAAGCTGCCTTGTGGTGGACAAAACAGGAAAACCTTTCCGAAGGTCTATCCTTCCGAAGCACTCCGTCTCCTCAGGTGATAACAACGGATGCGTCATTGGACGGCTGGGGTGCAGTTCTGCAGGATCTGCATGTCAGAGGACATTGGTCACCTCAGCACCGTCTCCTTCACATCAACCTCCTAGAACTCAGGGCTATCAGGCTGGCTCTTCAAGCTTTTCTCCCTCGACTGCGAGGTTCGAAGGTTCTCATCCGAACGGACAACACCACAGCCATGCATTACATAAACAAAGAAGAAACCAGATCTCTTCCGTTATCTCAGGAAGCTCAGGAAATCTGGGAATGGGATATTATTCACGGAATTTTGCTGCAAGCGGAACATCTGCCAGGGGTCCTAAACTCGAATGCAGACAGAGTAAGCAGGCTTTCCTCAGTCAGTCACGAATGGGAACGGAACCAAATAGTTCTGGACAAGATTTTCCAACTGTGGGGCAAACCTTTGATAGATCTATTTGCCACCCCGACCAACAAGAAATGCGATCTTATGCAAGCAGGCTTCTCCACCGAGGGTCATTGGGGAATGGCTATCGATAGCTTTGTCAGGAACATTTGTATATGCCTTTCCCCCATTCCAATTATCCCGAGGCTGCTCAGCAAGATAAAGGTAGAACCATGCAAGATGATCTTGATAGCTCCTGCTTGGCCAAGACAGTTCTGGTTCACGGAGCTCCATCTTCTGTTGCTCGTCCCTCTTCTTCCCTTGCGGACGATTCCGGACCTTCTAGCGATGTCCCACGGGCAGATTTGGCATTCGGATCCAGCTTCACTGCACCTGACAGCATGGCTCCTGAGCAGCGAGAATTCATGAATCTTCCCCTCTCCAATGAAATAAAAGAGATTCTCTCCCAGGCCAGGGCTCCTTCCACGAATAGGACTTACCGTTTCAAATGGAGAAGATTTTGTGTTTGGTGCAGGAAGCAAGGTGTTGACCCTTTCTCTTCTCAGCCTCATCAGCTGCTGCCTTATCTTTTGTCTTTAGCCAAGACCGGACTGACTCATTCATCCATAAAAGTTCACTTGGCAGCTATTTCTAGGTACAGACGTTCTGCGTCTGGACCTTCTCTCTGGTCTTCAAGAATAATTAAACAGTTTCTCAAAGGATTGTTCCGAGTCTATCCCCCAGTGAGGCCTCCGCCTCCTACAGCTGAATTTGGCTCTCACACAGCTCATGAAAGACCCATTTGAACCTATACATCGAACGGACATGAAATTCCTTTCCTGGAAATTGGCTCTCCTTCTTGCCCTCACATTGGCGAGACGCATTGGGGAGTTACAGGCTCTCACGATTCAGGAACCGTTTCTCCAGTTCAAGAGTAATACAGTAATCGTAAGGACTAATCTGCGGTTCATACCTAAAGTGCCTACGGATTTTCACCTGAATGAACCAGTTATTCTTAAATCTTTCTTTCCTCATCCTTCGGCACCAGTGGAGAGGTCACTGCATTCTCTAGATGTAAAACGGTGCTTAAAATTTTATTTCGATCGCACCAAGGGATTTCGTAAATCTTCGCAACTTTTCATTGCCTTCGGTGGTCCTCGCAAGGGCCTCCCTCTTTCAAAACAGAGTATTGCAAGATGTATTTCCAGTGCCATCCTCCATTGCCATTCGACAGCGGGTAAGCCGCTGACCAGCAGGATTAGAGCACATTCCACCAGATCCGTGGCTTCGTCAACTGCTCTCTTCACAGGAGTGCACATCAGAGACATTTGTAGGGCTGCGACTTGGAGCAGCGTGCACACCTTTATGAAGCATTACTGCTTGGAATCCTTGACGAAGGAGGACACGGCTGTGGGCCAGGCAGTCCTGAGGAACCTCTTCGACTGATTGGTGAGCTTTCCTTACTATCCCTCCTTCCTTTTCTGCACATTTTGTATCTAATTTGAGTAATGATGGCTATTGCAATGTGGAATGAAATTGGATTTGTAGAGCGCATGGCTACCCGGCGGCGTCCCAGTGCTGAGTTGTGGACTTGTTAAGGAGCAGGGGCGACCTAGGGGAAAAGGCAAGTTTTCAGGAGTTTACGGAATTTCAGTAGGTTGGCTTATTTGCGGATGTTGAGGGAAGAGAGTTCCTGAGCTTTGTGGCATTGTAGGAGAATAAATGTCCTCCTGTTCGCGCCTTCCTAATTCTGGCACTGTTAGCGAGGAAGAGGTGGTTTTACTTATTTACTTATTCTCTTATGAGAGTATGCATACTGAGATATTTATATATATTTATGCCACAAAATGTGCTTTATTGCTTACTGCTAGCTACTCTGATACAAAAGCATGGGAATCTATGAAAGTTCCAATACTGGGGCAAGAACACAAGTTACTTACCTGTAACTTTGGTTCCCCAGTATTGGTAACTTTCATAGATTCCCATGCACCCACCCTCCTCCCCGAGGAAAGCTCAGCCTTCAGCAGATGTGGTTACTGTTACACAACGGCTATGAAAATCTGAGGCTCTGAGGTTCCTTCAGGAGGGTTTTATGGGGAGAGGCTCTTCTGATTGGCTGATGCTTAGTTTGGTCTCTTTTACAAAAAGAGGCAGATATGCTACAAAAGGGAATGAGGCCTAGGCCTTTTTCTTACTCATTTGCACCTAATGCTATGTTATTTTTGTTACTGAGACTCCCATTCCGACGACAGGGAATGATACAAAAGCATGGGAATCTATGAATGTTACCAATACTGGGGAACCAAAGTATCTGAAAGAAACCGGTTAGTATTAGATTCCTTACCTTAGAATATCCCCAGGCGTCAGACTGGATCCGGAATTTTTTGCGTAGTAGTACCCTTGCGCGTCGGTAGGCGTTGTCCGCGGCTCCGCGTCCGTCGTCGGCGTCGTGGGCGCCATGATGACATTGTCGGAGTACTTAGACGCCGCCTCCGCGCGCTGACGTCAGTTCTTTTTTATGCGCCAGCAGCGCAGATCTGGAAAAAGTGGTACCTTAGTTGATTTTTGACAATTTTTTATTACGGTCCCTTTTGATCATTTTCGAAGTCTTTGACTCCGAACGGTTCTGGTAGGGATGGCAGGATTTAAACCCTGTGAGAACTACGACCGACTGATGTCGGTAACCGACCCTCACCGCCGGTGCCTTCACTGTCTCGGCATCGACCACGACGACAAGGCCTGCCCTGACTGCCGAGCCCTGACATCGAAAGCTAGACAGGAGCGGTCCCGCAAGTGGCTCGAGCTCCGGCAGTCGCACCGGGCCGTGAGTGGTCCCGGTGCGGACGGAGGTCGAGGGACCGGTCACGGGGTCGGAGCCATCATAGCTAAGGGAGTCACCATCACTCTTCAGGCTCGAAGTCGTCAGGTAAGCACAAGAAGTCAAAGAGACGTCATCGCTCTTCCGACTCCCCCCGGCCCCGACACTCGCGCGACACGGCCGGGGGTTCGGGTGACACCGCCCACGCGGCTCCGTGGGAGTCGTGGGCATCGCGGCCTGCTCCATACCCTCCGTTCCCTGGGCAGCAAGCGACACCGGAGGAGATCGAGCGCTTCCTCGTGGCCATGCGGTCTCTCTCTCCTCCGACGGGCTCCGCGGCGCCTTCGGGCCCAGCGGACCCATCTGGGTGCCCTAGCGGGTCGGGTGCTTCGGCCCCGACACCGGCGGGTGCTTCAGCCCCGACGCCTTCGGGCCCAGCGCCGCAGGGCCCCGCTGGAGCCGCTTCCGGATCCGGGTCGTCGCCAGTTGACCTGACGACCTCACTGGCGCCGGTTCCTAGGATGTCACCTCCGGCGATGCCTTCGGGCGACGCCGTCCCCGTTGCCTCCCTCGATCCGGTTCCGGCATAGGAACGGTGCCGCTGGGCGCCGCTCTCGACGCCGCTTGGAGAGTTCTACTTCAACGAACCGGCCCTATCCTTTGACAACCCTGATTATCAGAAAATGAGTGATGAGGAGTATTGGGAGAGGTCTGAGGACCCTCTGACACGTGAGTGTCAGTCCCAGCAGGACTGGACAGGTGAACTTGGGGATGCCAGTGGTCAGGACACTTCGCCAGACACTGGTTTTGTCTCACCCCCTACCATGGCTACGGAGGAGGGGGCAACCTACAGTGTGGTGTTGACGCGGGTGGCCAGGGCCTTGGGCCTTGAGCTCCCCGTCGCGGCCGTGAGGACTAACCTCCTCACTGAGGTCCTTAAATCGCAGTCAAGCTTGGCTGAGACTCTGCTGCCGTTTATTGAGGCCTTGCTTGACGTTCTTTTGGGCACTTGGTCCAGGCCCGCTAAAGGTCAGCCTGTAGATGGGAACGTGGCCAGATGCTACCGCCCGGCCCCGGGCGACCCTTGTTTCCTGTCCACCCATTCCACCCCCGAGAGCCTGGTCATCCAGGCCTCCAACTCCCAGACCGCATTCCCGTTGGCTCCGCCCGATCGGAAATCCAAGAGGTACGAGCAATACGGCAAAAAGGTATTCTCCTCCCTGAGTTTGGGACTGCGGTCTTCCGACACCGTGTGCCTCTTGGGCCACTACACCCACTCTCTGTGGGACGCGGTCGCGAACGTGCTGCCAGAATGCCCGGCGGAGGTCAAGGCTAAACTCACCCAAACTCTTGCGGAGGGTCGAGATGTTATTCCATCCGGTGTGGGCTGGATACCACAGACTCACTGGGCAGGGCGATGGCAACGAGAGTGACCATCCTGGTTGAGGTCCGCCAACTTTTCGGCCAATGTCCAGAATACACTCATGGACATGCCGTTCGATGGCCGTCGCCTTTTTGGCGACAAGGCAGACCATGCGCTTGAGCGCTTTAAGGACTCCAGGGTTACGGCCAAGTCCTTGGGCCTCTCGGCCCGCACCAGCAAACGGGTGCCTTTCGCTCCTTTCGTGGCCAAGGATGGGGCGCCCCCACACGTGCTGCCAGCCACGCACCACAGACTAATTTCCAACGCGGTGGCGGCTGTGGAAACCGCTGTGGAGGCGGTCGGGCCAACGGCAAGGCCAGTCCACACCTACCCTGCAGCATCCGCCTCAAAACCCTCATAGTCCGTGCTTTCAGGCCCATGTGACGCCAGTGGGGGGCAGGGTTTGCCATCACCTCCTCCACTGGCGAACTGTCTCATCGGACAGGTGGGTGCTGCAAATCGTCCAAAGGGGCTACTCCCTCCCCTTCGAGGCGACCCCTCCAGCCATGCCACCGCAATACCACAGCGTGTCGGGGGATCACTTGCGACTTCTGCAGGAGGAAGTTACGGCCCTTCTGGCCAAGGGGGCCATCGAGCGCGTTCCTGGGCCAGAGTAGGGTGTGGTTGCTACTCCCACTACTTTCTGGTACCCAAGAAGGGAAAAGGGGGCCTACGCCCTATCTTGGATCTACGGAACATCAACGGCTTCCTCCGGAAGGAGAAGTTCAAAATGCTGACACTGGCTCAGGTCTTAGCTGCCCTGGACCCAAGAGACTGGATGGTAGCGTTGGACGCTTATTTGCACATCCCCGTCCTGCCGGCCACCGGCGCTACCTGCGGTTGACGGTAGGCCACGAGCACTTTCAGTTAACCGTGCTCCCCTTCGGCCTTACCAGCGCCCCACGGGTGTTCACGAAGGTGATGGCGATGGTCGCAGCTCATCCGCGCAGGTTAGGGGTTTCAGTCTTCCCCTACCTCGATGACTGGTTGTTGAAGGCGGGCTCGCCCCGGACAGTCATCAGCCACCTCCAGACAACGGCAGACCTCCTGCACCAGCTGGGGTTTTCCATCAATGTGCCAAAGTCACACCTGTGCCCCTCTCAGAAGCTCCTCTTCATCGGAGCGGTTCTCGACTCGGCGCAGTTTCAGGTTTATCCTCCCGAACAGCGGGTTCGGGATATTCAGGCTCTGATTCCGATCTTTCAGCCTTTATCCCGAGTCTCGGTCAGGTTGACGCTGCGGCTTCTGGGGCTGATGGCCTCCTGCATCCTTCTGGTGCATCACGCCCGATGGCGGATGCGGGCTCTGTAGTGGGACCTGAAGTTTCAGTGGGCCCAGCATCAGGGCAACCTGTCCGACCATGTCCTGATCTCGGAGGGTACTGCGAGACAGCTGCAGTGGTGGCTCACGGACCGCGATAGGGTCAGCAGCAGATCCCTCTCCCTCCCCCAACCGGAGCACGTAGTTGTGACGGACGCTTCCCTCCAGGGCTGGGGAGGCCACATGGGAGAGGTGAAGATCAGAGGCCTCTGGTCTCCGGTGGAGTCCCGGCTCCATATCAACCTTTTGGAGCTGCGGCGATTCGTCTAGCACTGAAGGCATTCCTCCCCTCTGTCCGGGGGAGTGTAGTGCAGGTGTTCACGGACAACACCACCGCCATGTGGTACTGCAACAAACAGGGCGCAGTGGGGTCGTGGACCCTCTGCCAGGAGGCTCTGGGTCTCTGGCAGTGGCTGGAACATCAGGGCGTGACCCTGGTGGTTCAACACCTGGCAGGTTCTCTGAACGCCAGGGCGGACGAACTCAGCCGCCGGTGCATTATGGATCACGAATGGCGTCTGAACTCGGACGTGCCGCAAAGTCTCTTTCTGCAGTTGGGAGAGCCTTGGTTAGATCTATTCGCCACCGAAGAGAACGCGCAATGTCATCAGTTCTGCGCGTTGGAATTTCCAAGGCGGCAAGGCGGCACTCGCTCGGAGACGCTTTTCGTCGCGAGTGGAGTTGCGGTCTGTTGTACGCCTTTCCGCCTATACCACTTCTGCCCAGAGTGCTGAAGAAGATCAAACGTGACCGGGCCCAAGTCATCCTTGTGGCTCCGGACTGGGCACGAAGGTACTGGTATCCTGAACTACTCAGTATGTCAGTCGATCCCCCGGTTCGTCTGCCTCTTCAGGAGGACCTTCTGTCGCAGCAGCAGGGGACGGTCCTCCAACCGAACCTGTCCAGTCTCCACCTCCATGCTTGGAGATTGAGCGGCGACAGTTTAGGCCATTTGACTTGCCTCCTGAAGTCTGTAATGTCATTCTGGCAGCCAGGCGTCCCTCCACAAAGTCGGTATACGCCTGCAGGTGAAACAAATTTGTGGCATGGTGCACAGCAAAGGCTGTGGATCCTCTCTCTGCCCCTCTTTCTGAGGTTCTTCTCTTCCTTCTTTCTCTTGCCCAGCAGGGCTCTGCTCTGGGCACTATCAAGGGTTACCTTTGTGCCCTTTCAGCCTTTCTAAGGCTGCCTGATCAACCATCTTTGTTCAATTCCCCTGTTGTAACTCGTTTTCTGAAAGGCATCACACACATGTTTCCCCCTGTTCCGTTTGTGATGCCTCAGTGGGACTTGAAACTTGTTTTCTTACTCCTGTCCGTCGAATGTTGGACTGCACTAACCCCTACCTAGCCCCTCCCCCGCCCACCCTACCGCCCCGCAGCACTGCCACGGCAAGCCGCTGCTGCTTTTGAAGTGTTTCAGGCTAAACTATACCTGTGTATGTTGGTGTTTAATTAGAGAAGGTATCCTTTACTCCTTTTGAGAAAATGTTGTATTTTACGTGGATATGGCCTTATCTAAATAAAGGTGTCATTGCAGTCATGTGTTTTATAGAGACTATAATTGCACTTGTGAAAACTCCACATTAATTTTCATAGTTTGTCATTCATAACAATTCTTTCTGACATTGTCTTTTGCCTTTAGAGTCAGCCTCCTAGTGCAGTGGATGGTGAAGAAGGCACAAAGGACGCAGTAAGTAGTTTTATCCTCGAATATATACTGCGCTTATGATAACAGTATAAAACGTTTCCCAGTTCTTTGAAACTAAATTGCATCAGCTTAGACTTCCTAAAAGTAGAATTATTTTATAGAATTGTTTATATTGTAAAGTATCTCCAGTTAAAAAGCGACTCAATGCAATTTGTGCTCATTTTCTTCCTCTTCGCATCCTAAAAGACGTTGACAGCTTTAGCTCTTGATCCAAATCTCTCAATCTCTGCCTCTTCACTTGTCTATTTTATCACCGCATCCTTTTCTAGAAATCTGTTATTTTCAACAACGATTTATATACTGTAGTATACAAAAAAGTGATGGATAGAACACTTGAACTAATTTCAGTTATTGTTAATTACTCGGGGCTGAGTATTAGCCAATCGTTATTTTGCATATCACTCAGTTTAATCTGAATTAGCCTGGTGGACAAAAGAATGATAGGTAGTGTGAGAAGTTGGCCTGATGTGCAGTGCTCACTATTCTAGTGATCACTATATATCAGTCCAAACAACCCTTATTGATGATTGGTTGTAAGTCAACCTTATAGACCAGCTATCCTAGTAGCATGGATACGAGCAGTCTAAGGCTAAGACTCTAGAGGGCGTGTTAAGCCAGCTGTTTTACCATCACATTACCCCTTGAACACCCAGTGAAAGGACACCACACAAGTGTTATGAAAATAAACAGTGTATTTATTAGAATCACAACAGCCCTGTACTCTTTATGAGGACAGGGTGCTTGGCACACAACAAAACTCTTACGAAAATACTTAAGTTAGCACAGTATATACAAATGCCCGAGGGGCACGAAAAACCATATACTCTAAAAGTGGAATGCGAATTTACTAGCAGGTAAGTACAGTACTAATAGGCTTTGGAATCGCTAGGACTTGACTATAGAATCGTTAGATTACTTCTAGGAGACCCAGGGGACTCGGGTGCAGAGTGTGCACTCTCACGCGGGATGCGGGACAAAGTCTATGATAGCTAGTAAAGTTAAAGTTAGTTTTCACGGGCGAACCCGACCTGGTAGGGAGAAAACGACAGTGGATCCTGACCCTTGGATAGTGAGGCTATTCTGGGGCACCGAAATGCCGAAGTTACCTAGCCCAGGGGCTGCAGCTGCATAGGTCTCAAAAGACGTCGGGAATCCTCGTAGACCAACCAGGAGCCTGGAAGAAAGATGCTGGCAGGCGACCAGTGAAGAGAGTTCGAGTTGATCCAAGCCTGGATCTTGAAGATGGATGACACCTGAAAGCAGAGGGGACCAAGTTCGTGACTACTAGCCAGTAGTCAGTGGGCACCAGGAGGGCACCGGATGGTAGTCACCTCGACTAGGTGAGTGGGCGACGCTGTACTCTGCAGATCTCACGGACCAGGAGGCGTTGTCGGCGACCAGGATGGAGAGGCGAGCTGTCCCACGATGGATGAAGCTGTCGGCGTCGAAGAACCCAGGATTGGGCCACAAAGCTTTGGCTAATTCAAGCCCACGCGGTGGACTCAAAATGGCGTCTTGAGTGGACCAGGAGGGTCCGGGGTGCTCCTCTTCTGGAAGGGAGCAAGGGCCAGTCTGGAGCAACCAGACTAGCAGCAGTGATGTCGTCGGGCGTCGTTCAGAAGGCCACAAGCCAGCGGGCTAGTAGCCAAACAACGCGGTGAGCAGCAAAAAGCAGAAGGGCCCCACGCCGATCGTGGAGATGCTGGGGGGCTGCTCTTTGGTGCTGGAGCTGCTCAGGGTTGGGGCTTCTCGGACCCCAAAGCACTCGCCAGGAGATTACTCGGCGGGCTTGCTGTGAAGAAGTCGTGCAGTCTTGGCAATAGTCGGTCCCTTGAGGTCTCGTCGCACTCACGGTTCTCAGCTTGGTTGTAGAGGTGAGTAGAGGTCGGAGGGGCCAGGGAAGCCGGGTCTTGTCGAGCTGGGCAGTCGGATTCCGGAGGAAGGATTTACAGCAGACCGCAGTGTTCTTAGGATGGTGCCTGCGGATGCAGGGTGACTACTCCTTAGTCACAAGGGAGAATCTTGAAGAAGAAATCTTGATGTCCTTTCGTAGAAAGTCGTGTCTTGATTCCAAAGATGATCTAATTTGGAAGGGGGCCTGCTCCTACCTTTATCTGGGAAAAGGGGGCTGGCACGCGACTAAGTCCTGCCCTATGGGTGGGACCAGGAGGGGGGTGGTTACACCCCTCTCCTTTGGCGGGCTTTCCCCAGGCCAGGGGCTGGAGTGCCCCTGGAACTGGTTTCAGCCGGCCTATGCACAGTGAGCACCGGGGTGCCACTTGCAGTCACCTTCCTCTGAAGCCCTGCCTACCTAGGATACACAAAATCCTGTCTGGGACGGTGCTGGCACCGCCCTTGGCAGGAAACCCTTTGTCCTTATCTCCTGCTCTGGGAGGACTCCCAGCAGCAGGAGGGCAGACTTGTGTCTCGGTGGCAGCATCCATTTTGTGGAGCTGAGGCTCTGTTTGACTTTAACCGGGGTTAGAGGTTACATACATGTCGTGTCCCTCTAGAAGGGTGGAATGCTAACCCCGTCGCCAGAATTGGCGAGGGGTTAGTATTCCAATTCGTATGACACCTTACTCGACATGTTTTGATAAAGCGATACCAGAGTTGGCATATAACCGCGAGGATTATAATGCACTTAATAGTATATGGTATGCGATATCATGGAAACGGCTATGGGATAGATCCCGAAAGCCGCAGACAGGCTCAGCTCATGCCAGAGCACCATCTCACACGATTCCAAGCACTCTGCCTTCAGGATTGTTAAGGCCTGCCATAGGAGTGACTGATAGGAGATCTGTGTGTCCATTTTAGGGTTAGATATAGGTATACTATATCTAAAGCAAAGGGTGAGTACACCACCTTGCCCAAGCTGTCGTGCAGCCAGTTGTGTCAGTTTAGTTAGTCAGTCCAGGGGTGGCACAATACATGCTTCAGCCCCTGGGAGACTTCTGGGTGCACCTCAGCCCTGGGTACAGGGACTTGGAGAGGGCCCAGTGCCAATTCAGTACCTGAGTACAATTTGGATAGAGAGAACAGCTAGGCTGTGGGTCTGATTAGCAAGCCCACAGCCAGGGAAAGTCGTAAACCAGTGCAGCAAAAAGCAAAAATCTGGGTGATCATAGGATTGCAGACCCTACTCTCCTACATGACCCCCCCCCCCAAACTTTGGGACAATAAACTAACCTTGACCAGGTGAGTCTTCTTGCTCTAAGTGGAAATACCTGGAGAGCCCATCAGCATTGCTGTGATCAGTACCAGGTCTATGCTCCACTGTAAAATCCATCCCCTGTAGGGAAATGGACCACCTAAGCAGTTTGGGGTTTTCACCCTTCATCTGATTTAGCCACAAGAGGGGCTTATGGTCGGTCTGAATGGTGAAGTGAGTGCCAAACAAGTAGGCCCTCAGCTTCTTCAGGGCCCAAACCACAGCAAAGGCCTCCCTCTCAATAGCTGACCAATTTTTCTCTCTGGGGGTCAGCCTCCTACTAATGAAAGCAATAGGCTGATCATTACCATCAAAATTCAGTTGAGACAGAACAGCTCCCACACCCAACTCAGAAGCATCTGTTTGGACAATGAATGGCTTGGAGTAATCTGGACTCTTAAGGATAGGTGCTGTGCACATGGCCTGCTTGAGGTCATTGAATGCTTTCTGACAGCTTGCTGTCCACTGAACTTTCTTTGGCATCTTTTTGCTTGTCAGGTCATTAAGAGGGGTCACTATGGACCCATAATTTCTGACAAACTTCCTATAGTAACCAGTCAGGCCCAAGAAAGCTCGAACCTGAGTCTGGGTGATTGGAGGAGCCCAGTCCTGGATGGCCTGTATTTTACTCTCCAATGGCTGAACCTGGCCTCCACCTACAAGGTGGCCCAGGTATACAACCTGTGTCTGCCCTATCTGGCACTTAGTGGCCTTGATAGTGAGGCCTGCCTTTTGCAG
Source organism: Lissotriton helveticus (assembly GCF_964261635.1). NCBI lineage: Eukaryota > Metazoa > Chordata > Amphibia > Caudata > Salamandridae > Lissotriton > Lissotriton helveticus. Next base: position 275,423,029 of record NC_136062.1, read on the forward strand.
AGCCTCTAACACTTTCCTCAGGTGGACCAGGTGATCCTCCCAGGTGGAGCTAAAGACAGCAATATCGTCCAGATATGCTGCACAGAAGTCATCCAGCCCAGTGAGGACTTGATTCACCAACCTTTGGAAGGTGGCAGGTGCATTTTTCAAACCAAAGGGCATTACCACAAACTGATAATGCCCACCAGGGGTAGAAAAGGCTGTCTTGGGTTTGGCCTCCTCAGCTAACCTGATTTGCCAATACCCAGCTGTCAAATCAAATGTACTTAAGAATTTGGCAGAAGCCAATTTATCTATAAGTTCATCTGCCCTTGGTATTGGGTGGGTATCAGTCTTAGTGACTGCATTGAGGCCTCTGTAGTCTACGCAAAACCTCATCTCTTTCTTACCACCCTGGGTGTGAGGCTTTGGCACTAGAACTACTGGGCTAGCCCAAGGGCTATCTGAGGGCTCAATGACTCCCAGCTCCAACATTTTCTGCACTTCTGTTTTGATGCAGTCTCTAACATGATCAGGCTGTCTGTAGATTTTACTCTTGACAGGCAGACTGTCTCCAGTGTCAACATCATGGGTACACCAATCAGTTTGGCTGGGTGTCAGAGAGAACATATGTCTGAAGGATTGCAGAACTTGCCTGCAATCCTGTTGCTGATGTTCAGTGAGGCTGCCACAAAAGACAACACCATCTACTGATCCATCATCAGGATTCTGAGTGAGCAGGTCTGGGAGAGGGTCACTCTCTTCCTCCTGTCCCTCATCTGTGGCCATGAGCAAGCTCATGTCCTTCCTGTCAACATATGCCTTGAGCCTGTTTACATGGAGCACTCTGAGAGGGCTCCTGGGAGTTCCAAGGTCCACCAAGTAGGTAACCTCTCCCTTTTGCTCAATGATGGTGTGGGGCCCAGACCATTTGTCTTTCAGAGCTGCTGGGGCCACTGGCTCCAGCACCCACACCTTCTGTCCTGGCTGGTACACAATCAGAACAGCCTTTTGGTCATGCCAAGTTTTTTGGATTTCTTGGCTGGCCTCCAGGTTTTTAGATGCCTTTTCCATATACTCAGCCATCCTGGAGCGGAGACCAAGTACATAGTCCACTATGTTGGTTGCAGGCTTTTTGAGAGGTCTCTCCCATCCTTCCTTCACCAAACACAGGGGTCCTCTTACAGCATGCCCATACAGAAGCTCAAAAGGGCTGTAGCCAACCCCCTTCTGTGGGACCTCTCTGTAAGCAAACAAGAGGCAGGGGATCAGGACATCCCATCTTCTCCTAAGAGTTTCAGGTAGCCCATGAATCATCCCTTTGAGGGTCCTGTTGAATCTCTCAACAAGCCCATTGCATTGTGGGTGGTAGGGTGTGGTGAACTTGTAGTTCACACCACACTCCTTCCACATTGCAGTCAGATATCCTGACATGAAGTTTGTACCTCTGTCAGAAACAACCTCCTTAGGGAAGCCCACTCTGGAGAACACTCCAACTAGGGCCCTTGCCACTACAGGTGCTGTAGTGGTCCTAAGTGGAATAGCTTCAGGATACCTGGTGGCATGATCCACTACCACCAGTATAAACTTCTGCCCTGATGCTGTCTGGGGTTCCATGGGACCAACAATGTCAATCCCCACTCTTTCAAAGGGAACCCCCACCACAGGTAGTGGTATGAGGGGGGCCTTTGTTGTGCCACCTGACTTACCACTGGCTTGGCAAGTGACACAGGAGCGACAAAACTCCTTGGTATTCTCATTCATGTGGGGCCAGTGAAAGTGTGAGACAAGCCTGTACCACGTCTTTGTCTGACCTAAATGACCTGCAAGGGGAATCTCATGGGCCAAGATGAGAAGGAAACCTCTCAGAGACAAGGGGATGACCAGCCTCCTGGTTGCACCAGGCTTGGGGTCTCTTGACTCAGAGTACAGGAGTCCATCTTCCCAGTATACCCTGTGGGCACCTGTGGCATTCCCTGCAGCCTCAGCAGCAGCCTGCTGTCTGAGGGGTTCAAGGGAAGGGCAGTCTAACTGTGCCTTCCCCAGGTCTGCTCTGGAGGGTCCCCCTGAGCCCAGAAACTCAACTTGATCAAGTTCAAGCTCTTTAGGCTCAGTTTCCCTCAGTTCTCTCAGATCAGCCTCCTCAGAGACCTGATCCTCAACCTGGGGCAAGGGGGAAGGCAAAGCCTTAACCCTACTGCTCTTCTTCTTGGAAGGTGTCTGGTCCATAATTTCAGGATCCAGCACCTGTTCAGTGGGGCATCTTCTGGCCTGTGACCTAGTCACAGCAAGCACATGTGCTGGCAAGCCTAACATTTCCATGTGAGTCCTCTGCTCCACTTCTGACCATAGTGATGACTCCAAATCATTGCCCAACAAACAATCAACTGGGAGGTCTGAACTGACTACAACTTTCTTTTGACCCTTCACTCCACCCCAGGAGAAAGCCACAATCGCCATACTATGACTGGTAGTGACGTTGCTGGCATTGGTCACCAGGAAATCTGTACCTGGCATGATCTGTCCAGGGTCCACAAAGTTAGGTGTCACCATGGTGACACTGGCACAAGTGTCCCTATAGGCCTGAGCCATCTTGCCATTAATCAAAGGTGTCTGCCTGTATTTGCCCAAAGTATTGGGACTTATATCAGGGGACATATCCATATCCCCTGTACAGACAAGGACAGCCTGAGTGAGTGTGCCAACTAAGTTGTCAGACCCCTCAGTTCCCAAGGTTAACCCAACTAATGCCTTGGGAGGTACACTACCACTACTGACTGTACTAGGGGGTGCAGTTGCCTTAGGGGCTGTAGTGGCAGGAGTTTGTCCTCCTCTTTTGGTGCACTCACTAAACCAGTGAGACTTACTTTTACAGTACTGGCACCACCTCTTTGACTGGCCTTCTTGAGTCTTCTTCTTCTGGGAAGCCTGACCCCCACCCTCTTTGGTTTGTTGGGGACCTGGTGAAGACTTCTGGTCATTTTGTTCACTCTTAACATTACCCTTCTGGTCTGCTTTCTTCTGACCACCCTGGTTCTGGTTCTGGTTCTGCTTGATCCTTGTCCTGACCCATTTGTCTGCCTTCTTTCCCAATTCTTGGGGAGAGGTCAGATCCGAATCAACAAGGTGCTGGTGCAACAACTGGTTCTGACAATTGTTTAAAATTTGTTCTCTCATCATAAGATTATACAATTCTGTGTAATCTGTAACCTTGCTACCCAGCAACCAGCCCTCCAAAGCCTTAGTGGCACAATCCACAAAGTCAGACCAGTCCTGAGACTGAGTTTTCTGGGTGTCTCTGAACAGCAACCTGTACTGCTCAGTGGTTAAACCAAACCCATCAATCAGTGCATTTTTCAGGACCTGGTAATCATTAGCATCCTCCACTCTTGTAGTGAGGAGCTTATCTCTACCTTTACCATCAAAGGAGAGCCACAGTATAGCTGCCCACTGACTCCGGGGAATGCACTGCACAGTGCAGGCCCTCTCCAGAGCAGCCATCCATTTCTGGATGTCATCCCCTTGCTTAAAGGGGGGCACTATTTTAGTCAGGTGTTTAGTATCTAAACCCTTCTCTCTATCTCTTGGGAGATTGCTGCCACCAGTGGGAGCTAACCCACTCATCTGCTGCTCTCTAGCCAAGGCAAGCTTCTCTTTGGCCAGGGCAATTTCTTCCCTTTCAATCCTCAGAGTAGCCTGTCTCATCCTAGCTTCATGCTCCATTCTCTGAGGGGAAGTCAATCTCCTCTGGGGAGAGTTCCTTCTCCTCTGAGAAGAGGCATTAGACTGCAGAGATCTATTGGAGTCCCTAGAAAGAGATCTATCTCTCCTAACTCCAATGTTAGGCCTACTTAGGGTCAGTACTGGGGGTCCCCCAGATCCTAGCCCAAGCAAGTCTAAGTTGGCCCTAGTTAGCCTTCTGACTACCTCAAGACCTTTGTCTACCTCGTCCCCAGAGAGTTCCTCTTGATCCTCCTCCTCAACTGCATTGGCAATGTTGGGGAGGTCTGGATCCCCAGAGGTACCCTCTAAGGCTGGCATATTCCCATCTAGCTGAGAAAGCTTTCTCGCATCATAAGTCTCTAAGAGACCTATTAAAAAGGGAATGGTGGGGTTAGACCCCTGTTTCAGTTTCCTGGAGGTACACACTTGTCTCATCTCCTGAAAACTGAGAGCTGCATATCTTGATTTGACCTGTGGAGGGTCAACATCCACAAGGGGAGTCTCAGTAGATTCTCCTTGGGTAGACATGCTTTTTTCTAGTGAGGTGTAAGTGGTGCACTTACCTACACTATATGTTTGCCTACTGATCCCTTGCTAGAGTTGTAGTTTAGGGTGTGCTAGGCCCTAGGAGCTACAACAGCTGGTTCAGTAGAACTCAGAGTATTCTAAGCTAAGTTATATGTACCTTTAGTACTTATGTGATCTTTCACAAGATATTCTTAGGATATGTGTGGTAAAACAACAGCAAGCTCAAATCCCAACCGCTGCTCACCAATGTGAGAAGTTGGCCTAATGTGCAGTGCTCACTATTCTAGTGATCACTATATATCAGTCCAAACAACCCTTATTGATGATTGGTTGTAAGTCAACCTTATAGACCAGCTATCCTAGTAGCATGGATACGAGCAGTCTAAGGCTAAGACTCTAGAGGGCGTGTTAAGCCAGCTGTTTTACCATCACATTTCCCCTTGAACACCCAGTGAAAGGACACCACACAAGTGTTATGAAAATAAACAGTGTATTTATTAGAATCACAACAGCCCTGTACTCTTTATGAGGACAGGGTGCTTGGCACACAACAAAACTCTTACGAAAATACTTAAGTTAGCACAGTATATACAAATGCCCGAGGGGCACGAAAAACCATATGCTCTAAAAGTGGAATGCGAAATTACTAGCAGGTAAGTACAGTACTAATAGGCTTTGGAATCGCTAGGACTTGACTATAGAATCGTTAGATTACTTCTAGGAGACCCAGGGGACTCGGGTGCAGAGTGTGCACTCTCACGCGGGATGCGGGACAAAGTCTATGATAGCTAGTAAAGTTAAAGTTAGTGTTCACGGGCGAACCCGACCTGGTAGGGAGAAAACGACAGTGGATCCTGACCCTTGGATAGTGAGGCTATGCTGGGGCACCGAAATGCCGAAGTTACCTAGCCCAGGGGCTGCAGCTGCATAGGTCTCAAAAGACGTCGGGAATCCTCGTAGACGAACCAGGAGCCTGGAAGAAAGATGCTGGCAGGCGACCAGTGAAGAGAGTTCGAGTTGATCCAAGCCTGGATCTTGAAGATGGATGACACCTGAAAGCAGAGGGGACCAAGTTCGTGACTACTAGCCAGTAGTCAGTGGGCACCAGGAGGGCACCGGATGGTAGTCACCTCGACTAGGTGAGTGGGCGACGCTGTACTCTGCAGATCTCACGGACCAGGAGGCGTTGTCGGCGACCAGGATGGAGAGGTGAGCTGTCCCACGATGGATGAAGCTGTCGGCGTCGAAGAACCCAGGATTGGGCCACAAAGCCTTGGCTAATTCAAGCCCACGCGGTGGACTCAAAATGGCGTCTTGAGTGGACCAGGAGGGTCCGGGGTGCTCCTCTTCTGGAAGGGAGCAAGGGCCAGTCTGGAGCAACCAGACTAGCAGCAGTGATGTCGTCGGGCGTCGTTCAGAAGGCCACAAGCCAGCAGGCTAGTAGCCAAACAACGCGGTGAGCAGCAAAAAGCAGAAGGGCCCCACGCCGATCGTGGAGATGCTGGGGGGCTGCTCTTCGGTGCTGGAGCTGCTCAGGGTCGGGGCTTCTCGGACCCCAAAGCACTCGCCAGGAGATTACTCGGCGGGCTTGCTGTGAAGAAGTCGTGCAGTCTTGGCAATAGTCGGTCCCTTGAGGTCTCGTCGCACTCACGGTTCTCAGCTTGGCTGTAGAGGTGAGTAGAGGTCGGAGGGGCCAGGGAAGCCGGGTCTTGTCGAGCTGGGCAGTCGGATTCCGGAGGAAGGACTTACAGCAGACCGCAGTGTTCTTAGGATGGTGCCTGCGGATGCAGGGTGACTACTCCTTAGTCACAAGGGAGAATCTTGAAGAAGAAATCTTGATGTCCTTTCGTAGAAAGTCGTGTCTTGATTCCAAAGATGATCTAATTTGGAAGGGGGCCTGCTCCTACCTTTATCTGGGAAAAGGGGGCTGGCACGCGACTAAATCCTGCCCTATGGGTGGGACCAGGAGGGGGGTGGTTACACCCCTCTCCTTTGGCGGGCTTTCCCCAGGCCAGGGGCTGGAGTGCCCCTGGAACTGGTTTCAGCCGGCCTATGCACAGTGAGCACCGGGGTGCCACTTGCAGTCACCTTCCTCTGAAGCCCTGCCTACCTAGGATACACAAAATCCTGTCTGGGATGGTGCTGGCACCGCCCTTGGTAGGAAACCCTTTGTCCTTATCTCCTGTTCTGGGAGGACTCCCAGCAGCAGGAGGGCAGACTTGTGTCTCAGTGGCAGCATCCATTTTGTGGAGCTGAGGCTCTGTTTGACTTTAACCGGGGTTAGAGGTTACATACATGTCGTGTCCCTCTAGAAGGGTGGAATGCTAACCCCGTCGCCAGAATTGGCGAGGGGTTAGTATTCCAATTCGTATGACACCTTACTCGACATGTTTTGATAAAGCGATACCAGAGTTGGCATTTAACCACGAGGATTATAATGCACTTAATAGTATATGGTATGCGATATCATGGAAACGGCTAAGGGATAGATCCCGAAAGCCGCAGACAGGCTCAGCTCATGCCAGAGCACCATCTCACACGATTCCAAGCACTCTGCCTTCAGGATTGTTAAGGCCTGCCATAGGAGTGACTGATAGGAGATCTGTGTGTCCATTTTAGGGTTAGATATAGGTATACTATATCTAAAGCAAAGGGTGAGTACACCACCTTGCCCCAGCTGTCGTGCAGCCAGTTGTGTCAGTTTAGTTAGTCAGTCCAGGGGTGGCACAATACATGCTTCAGCCCCTGGGAGACTTCTGGGTGCACCTCAGCCCTGGGTACAGGGACTTGGAGAGGGCCCAGTGCCAATTCAGTACCTGAGTACAATTTGGATAGAGAGAACAGCTAGGCTGTGGGTCTGATTAGCAGGCCCACAGCCAGGGAAAGTCGTAAACCAGTGCAGCAAAAAGCAAAAATCTGGGTGATCATAGGATTGCAGACCCTACTCTCCTACAGGTAGGAATGCTACACCAAGTGACTGCCAGTGGATAGACTAATTGCATGTATTCCTTCCATCATATTTTATGTTATGTATATATTGTTACAATTTTTAGACTACTCATACACCTGTCTATTTCCCATCACCTAAATGTATTTCTTGTGGAGGTATTCCCATAGCTCGATTTCTTAAAATTATTTTCTGACTTGCACTTATGACTCCATCCTCAACGTAAGGAGGTACGGGGCATTAGAAACACAGTGACCACATCAGATAAACTTCAGTGATTTGTGAAATCCAAATGCCAAATTACCCCACACATAATTTTATTTTGTTGTAAATGTTAGTTCTTTTTTTGTTTCTTCTTGTCACCTACAACAAATATTGCTGACCAGAAGATGGATCAGACAATTGAGGAAAAATCATTTGAAGAGGTTAGTATAATCAGTCTGTTGATATATGTTTGTGAAAAGCTGACAAATATCCTGTTTGGCACTGATTTGCTCATGCTTACCATGCTAAGAGGGAACTAGAGATACCCTTTGCCCATTACCAATGAGAGACGAGGGCCTGGTTCCAAGGTTAGATTTTCCACACTCACGACCATCATTGTTTTGCTGAGGCACACATTTCAGAGTCTCTCACTCACTGTAGCTTTATTCGATTTGTAAAAACAGAATCATAAAAGCAAACATTTAAAAATAACATATATAAAAAACTTTCCAGCATATCAGATACAGTCATGAAAAAGATAAGGGGTCATCCTGACATACTCCAAAATTAGAGAGTCTCCCAGGGACCAGAAAGGACTGGGTAACAAGAACTATGTCAAAAAAGATTCCTTTCTGTGTATTAATCTTTCAGTTGGTGACCATGAGGCCTACACACTTAAATCAATTATTATCACTTTTTGATTATAATTTTGGTTACCAATAGTACGCCACACATGAATGTCATTCTTTATAACTCTCAAAGTTTTATTTTTTATAAAAAAATTTTTTTTTAAAAAGAAAGAGAAACATATTACATCGGTAAACCTTGTGGATACACTTACAATTATAAAAAGTGTGTTCTGTTACACTCTTAACCACTTTCTAACAAATCCAAATTACGGTATCTAATGCAGAGTCACACGACAGTTAAAATCTTTATGTAATCAAATTAAATACATGATACAAACAATTTATACATAATAAAAAGTCCCATTGTCGACGCGTTTCGGTGCGTAGAAGTACATTTGTGGCACCTTCCTCAGGACAGACGAAATATTAAAACCAATGATTTAAACTTCTTTCTAAAAAAGAAAAAATGAATATAATCAGTACTTTATTCCTATAGAGAGTTTTTTTAGACTAACTGTGGGCTAATCTAGTAGTGTTCACTATTGGTATATTAAATGCCCTTACTTGAAGTATAGGGTTTACGGTCCTTGTATTAACTTTCAGGACTTCTTCGCTTTTCGTTTGGCGTTCGCATAAACTCGCTCACACCGTGATATTTTTCTTTCAATGGCTTTCTATGGAGGGAAAGCATGGAATTATACACCATACTGGAACAAGGTATTGGCTAGTTTATCCCTATCTCGTATATTACTTACTCATAGGGTTTTAGATGACCCCTTAGAAAAGATGTCTATCAAAGCAGAAGCCTTTTTCCCAAATATGGTCCGTATGTATTCTGTAATTTTACTGCGCCTATAAAGAGTGTACAGTTACTCGAGGGGTTTTTTATCATCATTTACAGTTGCTTATTATGCATGGGATCAATCACACCTATACATACCGATAGCTTTTGTAACTATTGCCGGCATCCAGGCTGTTCTTGCTCGCACCCACTCACATAGTGTCTTTATACCTGTGCTCAAGTGACATAGACTTATATTTTAGTGAGTTCAATGTCTTGTTTCTTCCGTTTATACCCTAACACAGGATGTGGTGTACATACCTAGTTGGGGTGAAGATTTCTTTAATCGCCCGAGATGCAGCTGTTAGTTTTCTTTTGCCGCTGCTGGTTTAACCGTTTGGTGGAGATTTGTTTTCAATTCAATCTTTTCCAACCTAAACAGTGAATACAGCATATTTTAGTAGGGTACTCAATAAGTCGAATTATGTTGCTTTATCTCACTCGCATAATTGCACTATATCGCAGCAACCAATACAGGTCGCTACTACTAGGGCTTTGACCAAGTCTAGGGCTCCTTTACATGGCACTCGTTTTGCTCAAAGTTAAACGCTATATTAGCACTATCTGCCCCAAAACGCTTACTATTGTAATGGTCATACATTAGTCTGGGGTCAGCGATCTACGTCCCAGGGGCAGAGGTTCACACTCCTTATTCAAACCCCACCGCTGCCTGGCTCCCAGGGACAGAATGGTCACCTTCTAATTACGGGCGCTCGGCGGACCTTCTTCCGACGGCTTCCTGCTTACGGCTGCTTCTGATGACATCGGTCAGAAGCGCCGGCCTTATATACCTATTCCTCTGTTTAATTGGTACCAATTATTCAATTATGGAGCATATCCGGCGCCATAGTTGTAGTTTTCGCGCTGTGGACATGATTGAAAACTACCGAACTCTCGGTTATTTATTCATCCGCATTTTATGGTTCGTTAACGGGCCCTAAAATAAGGCATTCATTTTCCTTAATTTATATAAATCACAGAGTTAATAATACTCTCAAAGTGTGGCTCGCACTTACTACTTGTTATGTTTTAACATTGCGGCACCCGTGTGTCAGCGCCATTTTGGTAGTTTTTAGTAATTGTTCTTTATGAACTACGGGGCTGCGTGTTCGAGCCCCCTATTCTCCTGAAGTTTATTGCTATTTTTCATTTCTTTACTTTAGCGTGCTAACTGAGCGCTCGATGTTTATATTTATTTTCGGAGTTTAGCACGGGCCCTTGCCCTTGTCTCGAGGCTGTTTTCCAAAGTAAGCATCGTCCTCTAGGGACTCCATGGTTACCGGTTCGAGTCGTGAGCTCGCTATGTTTCCCCAATAACCCTTTAGTTAATCATCCATATTTCAACATAATTACACATTGTATGTGGGAAAAGTTGTAATCAACCTTCGTATGTACATTTAAACATTCCCTTTTCATTAAAATTTCCCAGATATCGATATTTTTAGAAACAAAAAATGTTTTTCTTTACAAAGCCAGGTTTAATTACAGTATTTCTAGCAACAATGTCTCATTTTACTTGTAGTCCCTGATATGCATACACCCCACTACTGTCTTTCCAGGTCGAGATGATGGTAACTTATATCTCATAGTCAGTTTTTAATGTTTAACACAGACTTAATCATAACCATGTGGTTTCAAGAGACAGATCTACTTCAATTCCCCAGTTCATTAAAACAAATCCAGTGATCAATCCTGTTCAGACAAATGGTCAATACATAGAATATTACAGCATGTTTATCACATTCTACAGGTATTGCACAAATTCCATAGGGAAAGGATATGTCAACATATATCATATTATCTAATCATTCTATCCCACTCCTCCCGGCAGTTTAGTCCGTGATAGTATGACTTGAATTTAGACATGAATTTAGACTAAACATTTGTCTGAACAGGATTGATCACTGGATTTGTTGACATATCCTTTCCCTATGGAATTTGTGCAATACCTGTAGAATGTGATAAACATGCTGTAATATTCTATGTATTGACCATTTGTCTGAACAGGATTGATCACTGGATTTGTTTTAATGAACTGGGGAATTAAAGTAGATCTGTCTCTTGAAACCATATGGTTATGATTAAGTCTGTGTTAAACATTAAAAACTGACTATGAGATATAAGTTACCATCATCTCGACCTGGAAAGACAGTAGTGGGGTGTATGCATATCAGGGACTACAAGTAAAATGAGACATTGTTGCTAGAAATACTGTAATTAAACCTGGCTTTGTAAAGAAAAACATTTTTTGTTTCTAAAAATATCGATATCTGGGAAATTTTAATGAAAAGGGAATGTTTAAATGTACATACGAAGGTTGATTACAACTTTTCCCACATACAATGTGTAATTATGTTGAAATATGGATGATTAACTAAAGGGTTATTGGGGAAACATAGCGAGCTCACGACTCGAACCGGTAACCATGGAGTCCCTAGAGGACGATGCTTACTTTAGAAAACAGCCTCGAGACAAGGGCAAGGGCCCGTGCTAAACTCCGAAAATAAATATAAACATCGAGCGCTCAGTTAACACGCTAAAGTAAAGAAATGAAAAATAGCAATAAACTTCAGGAGAATAGGGGGCTCGAACACGCAGCCCCGTAGTTCATAAAGAACAATTACTAAAAACTACCAAAATGGCGCTGACACACGGGTGCCGCAATGTTAAAACATAACAAGTAGTAAGTGCGAGCCACACTTTGAGAGTATTATTAACTCTGTGATTTATATAAATTAAGGAAAACGAATGCCTTATTTTAGGGCCCGTTAACGAACCATAAAATGCGGATGAATAAATAACCGAGAGTTCGGTAGTTTTCAATCATGTCCACAGCGCGAAAACTACAACTATGGCGCCGGATATGCTCCATAATTGAATAATTGGTACCAATTAAACAGAGGAATAGGTATATAAGGCCGGCGCTTCTGACCGATGTCATCAGAAGCAGCCGTAAGCAGGAAGCCGTCGGAAGAAGGTCCGCCGAGCGCCCGTAATTAGAAGGTGAGCATTCTGTCCCTGGGAGCCAGGCAGCGGTGGGGTTTGAATAAGGAGTGTGAACCTCTGCCCCTGGGACGTAGATCGCTGACCCCAGACTAATGTATGACCATTACAATAGTAAGCGTTTTGGGGAAGATAGTGCTAATATAGCGTTTAACTTTAAGCAAAACGAGTACCATGTAAAGGAGCCCTAGACTTGGTCAAAGCCCTAGTAGTAGCGACCTGTATTGGTTGCTGCGATATAGTGCAATTATGCGAGTGAGATAAAGCAACATAATTCGACTTATTGAGTACCCTACTAAAATATGCTGTATTCACTGTTTAGGTTGGAAAAGATTGAATTGAAAACAAATCTCCACCAAACGGTTAAACCAGCAGCGGCAAAAGAAAACTAACAGCTGCATCTCGGGCGATTAAAGAAATCTTCACCCCAACTAGGTATGTACACCACATCCTGTGTTAGGGTATAAACGGAAGAAACAAGACATTGAACTCACTAAAATATAAGTCTATGTCACTTGAGCACAGGTATAAAGACACTATGTGAGTGGGTGCGAGCAAGAACAGCCTGGGTGCCGGCAATAGTTACAAAAGCTATCGGTATGTATAGGTGTGATTGATCCCATGCATAATAAGCAACTGTAAATGATGATAAAAAACCCCTCGAGTAACTGTACACTCTTTATAGGCGCAGTAAAATTACAGAATACATACGGACCATATTTGGGAAAAAGGCTTCTGCTTTGATAGACATCCTTTCTAAGGGGTCATCTAAAACCCTATGAGTAAGTAATATACGAGATAGGGATAAACTAGCCAATACCTTGTTCCAGTATGGTGTATAATTCCATGCTTTCCCTCCATAGAAAGCCATTGAAAGAAAAATATCACGGTGTGAGCGAGTTTATGCGAACGCCAAACGAAAAACGAAGAAGTCCTGAAAGTTAATACAAGGACCGTAAACCCTATACTTCAAGTAAGGGCATTTAATATACCAATAGTGAACACTACTAGATTAGCCCACAGTTAGTCTAAAAAAACTCTCTATAGGAATAAAGTACTGATTATATTCATTTTTTCTTTTTTAGAAAGAAGTTTAAATCATTGGTTTTAATATTTCGTCTGTCCTGAGGAAGGTGCCACAAATGTACTTCTACGCACCGAAACGCGTCGACAATGGGACTTTTTATTATGTATAAATTGTTTGTATCATGTATTTAATTTGATTACATAAAGATTTTAACTGTCGTGTGACTCTGCATTAGATACCGTAATTTGGATTTGTTAGAAAGTGGTTAAGAGTGTAACAGAGCACACTTTTTATAATTGTAAGTGTATCCACAAGGTTTACCGATGTAATATGTTTCTCTTTCTTTTTAAAAAAAAATTTTTTATAAAAAATAAAACTTTGAGAGTTATAAAGAATGACATTCATGTGTGGCGTACTATTGGTAACCAAAATTATAATCAAAAAGTGATAATAATTGATTTAAGTGTGTAGGCCTCATGGTCACCAACTGAAAGATTAATACACAGAAAGGAATCTTTTTTGACATAGTCATCCTGACATACTACAGCTGATCAATTTAAAACATTAATTAGAAAAATGCCCGTTATAATATCTATGCCCGTTCAATTATGTCAAGTTTACATCGAATTCCTAAATCTGACAATCGCCTTTAAAAAGGTGGATACAACTACAATGGTATATACATTATTCAAGGTTTTTATTTTATGGTAGGCTCCTCAACAGGTTCGCAGACCTCATGATTTAAGTAGAGGTTTTAGCAGTCTTTCCCTCGGGTAGCTGTAAAAACTACAAAAAAAGATGCAATGGATGTTAGTCTGGTACGATATTATCACGTGGAAATATTCTTTTATCCCTTGACCAGTCGTTGCAGTGTGGAAAAGTAATTATTCTGTAAAAGGTGTCTGTACGAAAACGGGTCAGAAGCATGCGATTGAAGGGGGATGGTGCGATCAGGAGATACTGTTGTACCCCCTCGGCCACAGTGATCAAATGATGTCCAATAACCGTACTTTTGGCTTTTTCTGCCCGCCATCTTTTGCTCTCTAGGTGTTGAAAGAGGACTTTTTTCAAACTTGTTCTGGAAGCCTTCTCCATGCTAGCCGGATTGGAAAAATATTCTAAGTGCCCAATGTCTTCCAGCAACTCCTTAACATATCTAAGCCATTTAATGTTATCCGCTCCATCTAGGGCCAAACAATCCTTTAATACATCTCTGTTCAGGGTAGTCTCTTGGTGTACCCAAACATTGTGCCACAGCAGAACAGGGGCAGATTTTATAGTATCTGATACATATGGGAGAGCAAGTTCGTTATGAACCACATATGTTGCGGTGCTCTTGGGGGTTGCCAGTAAATAGCGAAGAAACCGATTTTCGACCCGTAGGATGGAGTCCACCTGCTCAATCCCCCAAAATCCAGCCCCGTATGTGACAGTCGAGATACATTTAGCCTTGTAAATCTGAAGGCGTTCTCTAACTGGTCTACCACCCAACCTTTTTGCAAAATTAATTAGGGCGCCCGTAGCTTTTGAGAACGCAAGGCCCCTAGTGGTTACAGCCTCCCGCCATGTGCCCCTCCTCTCGAAGTTTATACCGAGATAGGAGAATCTGTCGGTAGGCTCAACCTTACTGCCATCCAAGAAGATTGGGCAAGGTGTCCTTCTGTTCCCAGTTCCACAGGACATAGTGTATGTTTTTGAGATATTCACGTGGAGGACTCTGACTTTCATAAATTCTGAGAATTTTTCCGCTGCCCTTTGCAAGCCAACCCTTGTCTGCGACATAATAGCCGCATCATCCGCGTAAAGGAGAATAGGTATAGCTGTCCCATTAACTGTAGGGTAATCGTGATAATCTTTAGTGAGGTGTTGTCCGACCTTATTAATATATAGGGTAAAGAGCAGGGGTGCCAAGATGCACCCTTGCCTTACTCCTCTATGGATCTGGAACAGATCTGAACACTCACCCCTCCTGCCATGTCTAACACGAGCACCAGCCCCGTTATAAAATTCTTTGACAAATGTAAGAATATGTTTGTCCAAACCAATCTCAGAGAGTGTTAACCAGAGCATCTCGTGGTCCACGCAGTCAAATGCGGAGCTTAGATCCACATAGGTTACAAAAAGATTTCTTTTTTTGACCTGGGTATACTTTGCAGTTATTAATGCCAAGTTTAGTTCCTGCTCTATGGTGCCCTTACCAGCTCTAAAACCATATTGAAGGTTCGAAATGGCGTCGTGCTCCTTCAACCAATCCTGGATTTTGTTTAGGATGATCCTCCCCGCCACCTTCATTAGGCCATCGAGAAGCGAGATTGGTCGATAGCAGGTGGGATCATTCCTGTACCCCTTTTTGAATATCGGTACTACGATGGCCTCCGAGCAGGTTGGGATGAATCCAATATTGTTTGAAGAGTTGAGCACATTTGTGAGCAAGGGTGCCCATAGATCGATCTCAGACTTGAATATGTCTATAGGGACGCAATCCGGCCCCGGTGCCTTCCCAGAAGGGCTTTCCTTCATTGCCCTGAAGACTTCCTCATGGCAGAATTGAATACCCAGTGGAAAAGAGCTCATTGATTTATAATCCACCGGTACGCCAAGATCTTTAGGTGCTATTCCTGGAAGGTCTATCTTATTGTAAAGGCCCTCAAAATGTGAGACCCAGGATTCTGCCTGGATGGCTAAGTCTATTTTGGGTCCCTGATTATTTTGCAGGAAAGGGGCGTTTACTGCCTTCCAAAAGGCTATGTTGTCCTTCCTTTCTGACGCTTCATGGAGAGCCGACCACGCCTTCATTTTTAACTCTTTTTTTGCTGCTTGTTACAGCGGCCCCATAAAGACGCCTGGCTGTTTGGATATTTTCCTGGGACCTTGGGGAGGAGTGTAGTGCTTTCTTTGAAGCGGCAAGCGCCCTGGTACAACTCCCATTAAACTAGCCCTGTCTCTCATTTGGGGGGTGGCAAGGTACTCTTGTTAATAGATTTTTTATCCCAGAGCATATTTTTAAGAAGGAATCGATAACAATTTGGGGATCTCCTTCATCCGAGAGGCATATCAAGAATTCCTCGCGGGTATTCTCCACTAACATTTGGATGAAATTCATAGGCACCAACTTATCCCATTTAAAACAGTAACCATTACTGCATTGGATTCGCAGCAGGCTCATTGGGCTTCAGTGTTACAGAGATAGGATAATGATCACTAAGGGGGGTGTCTAAGGTGTCCCAATTGTGAACAGCCCCTGCATATCTAGATGAGAGGAGCTTAAAATCAATAATTGAGTTACATCCTCTTCCGTTAAAAGTGGGTCTGGAGGGGTTACATAACTCATTAACAAATGACATAATAAAGTGGGAGGTCATAGAATTCAAGAGAACCCCTATTTTTGAGTGGTTGAAATGGGTCGGGGCTTCCTCGTTACCATCCCCCATCCCACAAACACCTGCCGCTCCTCGGGGACAGAGAGGGCAGTTAAAGTCCCCTACCCATAACAAAGCCATATCTCCCACCATCTGCTCCTCGACTTTTTGGAGGTCTGACAAAAGGTTGTTGATAACAACCCCAATTTGAGCAGCAGGGATATTATTATAAAAATTCAACAGTGTCATATTTTTTAGGGTACCCCAAGAGAAGACTATGATTTGATAAAATTCTGTGGTGAAAAATTGTACCTTTGTTAATCCCACAGTGGATGAGATTTAAATACATAGTCCCCCCACTTTGGGTGGGCGTAGCTGGGGTATGAAATGTTTTATATCCCAGAATGTGTAACTCCTTACTAACCCAAGTTTCTTGTACGCATACGATACTATGCTTTAGGACCACTTCCAGCCATAATGGGTTAGTGATTTTGTCGGACAGGCCAGCAACATTCCAACATAGGATACTGTTCGGAGATGGGAACTCTGTGGTAGAGACACTATTTACAGCCCTTGTTAGTGTTCTGTCGATTGTTCCCTGGTTTGGCGTTGGGCTAATATGCATTTGGTGCTCCTTAGGATAGTCTGAGTTGTCGTTTGTGGATGATTTAGCTACATGGGGCATGGTCACTTCGGTGAGGTTAGGCATTTCAACCGTAATATCAGAGACCATAGGAATTTCCAACGAATTTGTGGTTCCATTGTCCCTGGTTTTGTAGTTTTTCTTTGGAGGACAACTAGACCGTTTACAATGGTATTCTTTTGTTCCAACCTCCCCTATTATGAGCTTTGAGGTGTCATTATCAGGACCTCTTTCAATAAGAGGCACCACAATAGTGCCCAAGGTGGTGTTGGCTACGTGATTTACCTTTACCTTCCTCCCCTCGCACCCACTCCATGAAGTTTCCTGTAAAATGGGTTTTATAGTGGCCACGCATCTGTCCCTGAAGTGGAGACAATAGGAAGAACTCCCCTAATAACAGTTGGTGAGTCGGTATAATAAAACTTACACAAGGTTATGGGCGTTTCATTACTGAGTCAATCCACCCCTTCCAGACCCGCAAGTGCCACAAAGTGGTTAGAGGTGTGAATATTGAAGCTTGGGCCCCCCACCGTCTTCTCAAATGAGTTCATTTTTCTTGATGGCTTGGGTAGTAGAGACCTGGGATGGAAATAGCTCAAATCATGTGTGTGTATACCTTCCCCACCGCTCTCCGGATACCAATCATTAAGGTAGGGGATTACTCTACGGTCCCTAAAGTTAATAATTATAGTGTTCCCCAGAATTTCTTTGGGCCTCTGTCCCACCCAGCTCAGTCTTCTTACGTGCAGGATTTCACTGTTAATATTGGGGGTAAAGGCCTGTTGGATCTTAGCCAATAAATTACTTTATTTTTAAGTTCGGAGTACCCTTCAACCTTTCCAGTTACCCACTCAGGGACCCCCGTTAGCACAGCTTCTTGCGGCAGGTCTATTTGTTGCTTAGTGCCTTTAAAGTTCTTTGTGGTTGGATGTTCCCTGGCGATGTTTCCCTGTCTAGCCTCCAAGTTGTTGGTGCGTCCTACAGGACCTTCTACCCTGAGTGTTGCTGTCGAATGACTAATTGTATTCAGTAAAACCGAGGTATTGACCTGCGATGTTTGTAAAGAGTCTGGTTTTTTTGTCATATTGTTAAAATTATGCACCATGCTTTGCCCAGATGTAATTTTATTCTGTTTAGCTTCCCCCAGGTCCTTTATTAAGGTAGTATTTGAGGCTATTGCGTTCTGTATTGACCCCAATTGGTCACCTATCCTCTTCACTCTTTCCACCAGTGGCAATAAGAGTGATTTCACTAGAACTTCAATATTTTCCATCAACTCTTTAGTGGGTGGAAGAGGCTTGGGTATCAGTTCAGACACTATGGCCCTGGTGCCTACAATTTGTCCTGTTGTTAAGTGTGGAAGAGTCTTTGGTAGTTTTGCTTGCCAGCCCTGTTGTCTATCCCCCCCAATGTTTTCTCTTTAAGGTGGGTCCTTTTATTTGTGGAGTGAATTGAGTTTTGTTCTTGCTATTGGACTTTGGGGAGTTGGATGTCAAGGATTCCTCCGAAATTATTTCTAGTACAGGGTCTATACTAGAATCCTTGTTACTATGAGCACTGCTTAGCTCAGATGACGCTGTTACGTCTAATAACTGGGAAGGGGTGGTAATGACGCGATGTGAGGATTTTTCCTGCCCTGGAGTCGGAGTGGTCGCCAGTTGGAGGGGTCCTAGTGATGAACGTTTGTTCTGAGGAAGTTCTGTAGACAGGCGGCGCTCGGTGATGGCAATCTCATGTTACAGCATTGAGGCTGCCTGAGTGATAAACTGATCCAGAGTCCCTCTGACTGATCCACCCACTAAGGATTTTCTACCCTTACTGCGCCTCGAAGACATCTTCCACTAGTGTGTGTACTTCTGCGCCTGGTAAGCAGAAAATAACAAAGCGCAATAAAAAGATATACAAGCAATATAATAACAGCGCAAGTAGGTAGAGAGCACTACTGAGGGAAATGTGCGCCCTGTGGTTCAAAGTCACAGGTTACCTGCTGGAAAAAGAAAGGGGGGGTTAGGCCCTGCCCAGCCTCTTCTGGCCTCTGAGGGCCACAGAGGGCCCGCCCTTGGACCGGGCTTCGACTGGCGCGCATCCGCGTGCGTCCGCTCTGCGGAGTAAGCTGCTGACTATTATACTTTTGGTACAGGGAGGAGGGGCAGAGTGGTCTCGTGACAGCCCCGCAGCTCCCTGGGTGATGCAGTCCCGGTTAACAGCTCTCTCAATCAGGCAATGTCCAGGGTCAAAAACGCAGCCTATCCCACAAAGCGGGAGGTGCAAGAGGTTGATAAAGGTCCCGGTGCAGGGAGGAGGGGAAGAGTGGTCTTGTGACAGCCACGCAGCTCCCTGGGTGATGCAGTCCCCGTTAACAACTCTCTCAATCAGGCAGTGTCCAGGGTCAAAAACTTAGCGTCTCCCGCAAAGCGGGTGGCGCAAGAGATTGATAAAGGTCCCGGTGCAGGGAGGAGGGGCAGAGTGGTCTCGTGACAGCTCTGCAGCTCCCTGGGTGATGCAGTCCCGGTTAACAGCTCTCTCAATCAGGCAGTGTCCGGGGTCAAAAACGCAGCGTCTCCTGCGAAGCGGGAGGCGCAAGAGGTTGATAAAGGTCCCGGTGCAGGGAGGAGGGGCAGAGTGGTCTCGTAACAGCCACTCTGCTCCCTGGGTGATGCAGTCCCGGTTAACAGCTCTCTCAATCAGGCAGTGTCCAGGGTAAAAAACGCAGCATCTCCTGCGAAGCGGGAGGCGCAAGAGGTTGATAAAGGTCCTGGTGCAGGGAGGAGGGGCAGAGTGGTCTCGTGACAGCCCCGCAGCTCCCTGCGTGATGCAGTCCCTGTTAACAGCTCTCTCAATCAGGCAGTGTCCAGGGTCAAAAGCGCAGCATTTCAGAGTCATTTAAGACATTGTGCACAGACTTTGGTACTTAGTATGATCTGTTCCCGGCTATTCCCTTCTTACGTTCACCCCTCTGTTCTCTGATTCTGATAGATACAGCTGCCTTGTGGATTCCTCACCTTGTGAATATCCCCTTGCGTCAGCAACATTCGGAAATTCTTTTTGCAGCTTCGCGCCGACGTGGACTTGAACATCATAGAGACACGGCATCTCACGCGACTCCGCTGACGTCACCGACGCCTACAATAGGCCCACGCCGGCGTGATGACATCAGTTCCCTTTTTTCCGCGTCGTTGACGCTAACGGTTTCGGGATACTCAGTAGCTTTTGGTAGCTCTGTTACAATTTTTCCTTGTTTTCCTTGTTCTCTTACCTCTTTGTCTCCCTAAAATGTCGACAAAGAAGACCGGATTTAAGCCCTGCACGGAGTGCGGGAAGATGATGTCCATTACGGATCCACACCAAGACTGTATTTGGTGTTTAACCTCCGACCACGACGTGGATGGATGTTCGTCGTGCCGAAAAATGAACCCAAAGGCCCTGCGAGAGAGGGAGACCAAACTTCTTGTAGCAAAGCTAAAAGCCGACAAAGGTAGGAAGACTTCAAGATCCCGCTCGAGGAAGAAGTCGAGGTCAAGGTCGAAGTCAAGATCAAGATCTCGAGAGGCATCGGCTTCGAAGTCCTCGTCGGACCATGCTTCGAGGTCGCATAAGAAGCACAAGAAAAGGAGGCATGAGTCTCGACATCATTCAGGTGAGAAGTCGGGCTCGAAGTCGTGGTCGCCCAAGAAGGTTCGATCGAAGGTGATCCCGCCACAAGAGGCTTCGGATCGGGAAGGTGAGGCCTCGCCTTCGGAGTCACAAGTTCATTCTCCGGCTTCTAATCCAACTCCGACGCCGTCTCCAGCTCAAGAGGAGGTGGAGGGAGTCCCTGTGGAGGAAGAAGAATCGGCGCCTGTAGAAGAGCCGGATTCGAATCTACCTCGAGATCAGCCTGCGGGTGTACATCCAACTTTTCCTGCACCAGGCCGGACCCATCAGCGTTCCTGAATGCTATGTATGGCGTATTCTCGAGGTTATGGTACCCCTCTGGTGCACCTTCGGGACCCATGGGTCCAATGGCATTTAATTTGGTTGTTCCACACTCTTATGCCCCGGCACCTTTCATGCCGTATATGCCAGCCCCGACGCCGCTGTGGCAGTACCCAGCTCTGCCGAGGTCGACACCGGCTCGGCCGAAGTCGACCACTCCGATACCGGCGTCGCCCGCTCCAAGCAGGCCTTTGGAGCATCCATCTAGGCCTTCGGATTCTGTACTGATGTCGGCTCCGGCTCCGTCGGAGTCGATGGTGGATCCGGCTGTGATTCGTGTAAAGGAGAGGTCCAGGAGGGAAGCACAACGCCTCTTGGAGGAACGGAGGTATTTCGAGTCTCATCCAGACTTGGAGGAAGGTGAGCTGGATGAGGATTGCTTCGAAGAGCTGGCTGATGCTAGTGGCCTTGAATTTTCCCCAGAGTGGGAATTACCATCAGGTCCGGATACGCCTTCAAAGGATGTCCAGCCATATCATGTTTTTATGAGGAAGGCAGCAGGACTTTTAGCTTTGACATTACCAACTGTTGAGTTTAAGTCAAACCTGCTTACGGAAGTACTCCATTCACCAAGCTCAGCAGTGGAGCCGTTACTCCCATTTAATGAGGCATTAACTGAACCCATTATGGAGGTGTGGAAAAAGCTTCTTTCAGCTCCTGCTGTCTCAAAAAGTGTGGCGAGGAGATATAGGGTGGCACCAGAATACCCTGCCTTTTTATCATCTCACCATTCCCCTGAAAGCCTGGTGATTCAGGCTGCGTGCTCTAAAAAGTCAGTTGGTGCTTTTCCCCAGGTGCCTGGTGACAAGGAGGCCAAGAAGCAAGATCAAGTGGCCAAGAAGACATGCTCCTCTGCAAGTATAGCGTTAAAGTCAACAAATGCCACTTGTCTCATGGGGAGGAATGTGCACGCACTTATGGACTCAATGCGTTCGTTGATTCCAAAGGTTCCGGAAGACTGCAGGGGTGACTTTGAGGAGGTGTTGTCTGATACTCAAGCGGCAGCACGTCAAGTTATCCAAAGCGGTCTAGATACTGCTGATTCTGTGGCACGGATCATTGGGCACTGCGGTTGCCACAAGAAGATCAGCTTGGCTAAAATCCTCGAATTTTTCTGCAGATGTGCAGTCTGCACTGTTGGATCTGCCATTTGATGGAGTTGGACTCTTTGGCAAGAAGGCAGATACAGCCTTAGAGAGGTTAAAAGACAGCAGATCTACTCCTAAACCTCTTGGGGGCAGATTTACAAGCCCCTTGCGCCACTTCTGCGTCACTTTTAACATGGGGAAAGTGACGCAAAAGTGGCGCAAGGGTCTTGTAAATCTGCTCCTTGGTCTTCAAGTAAGAGGTTCAACGACCAGGAAGTTCAGAGGTTTTGGACGCTCTTCATTTCGTACCTATAGACAAGGTCAGCAGCAGCAACAGCAGCAGCAGCAGCAAAATACCTTGTATAGGTCATACAGGGGAAAGTAAAGGGCACGTCCTCGAGGATGTCAAGCCTCTTCCTCCTCCCTTTCCTCCAACCCCCCAGCCACAGAAAAGCAGCCCTAGATCTGTCATTCAGGATCATGCGGGTCCCGTGGGGGTCGGCTTACCCACTTTCTACGGGATTGGGAATCGGTTACATCAGATCTTTGGGTTCTCAATCTCGTAGAAAATGGGTATGCCCTTCCCTTTCGGGAATTCCCTCCCAATTACCCTCCTTGCCAGGGTTATTGCACAGAGGAACATCTGTTACTTCTACAGGAGGAAGTACGGACTCTGTTAAGAAAGGGTGCGATAGAGGTGGTCCCAGAGCAGGAAAGGGGTCAGGGATGCTACTCCCGGTATTTCCTGATTCCCAAGAAGGATGGCAGACTTCGTCCAATCCTGGATCTCAGGATCTTGAATCTCTATCTAAAACAAGAGAAATTCAAGATGCTCACCCTTGCACAGGTTCTTCAGGCACTGCTGGAAGAAGACTGGATGGTGTCGCTCGACTTGCAGGATGCGTATTTTCACATCCCAATCCTGAAGTCGCACAGGAAGTATCTCCGTTTTACGGTGGGATCGCAACACTATCAGTTTGCGGTCCTTCCTTTTGGAATTACTACTGCGCCTCGAGTCTTTACCAAGGTGATGGCGGTGGTGGCAGCACATCTCAGAAGGTCGGGGATTCCAGTATTCCCCTATTTGGACGACTGGCTGATCAAAGCAGAGTCGTCAGAGGGAGTGCTCCAACATCTGCAAGAGACAACCCAGTTGTTGTACAGGTTGGGTTTTTCGATAATTGTACCCAAGTCTCACCTGGTGCCCTCCCATCGCATCCTGTTCATAGGTGCTGTACTGGACACAACTGTATGTCGTGCATTCCCTCCTCCCCAAAGGATTCACGACATTCAGGAAATGATTCCTTTATTTCACAATGGAGCGGTCGTTCCAGTCCTGAAGGTCCTTCGCCTGCTCGGTCTGATGGCTTCTTGCATTCTGTTGGTCAACCATGCACGCTGGCACATGAGGGCACTCCAGTGGTGTCTCCGCAGGCAGTGGTATCAACACAACGGAGATCTCAGGGAGTCAGTGAGGATCTCCAGAGAAGCTGCAGCGGATCTGTCTTGGTGGGGCGTGGAAGGCAACCTGTCTCAGGGGAAGCCTTTTCATCTGCCTCCTCTGGTGGCCACAGTGATAACGGATGCATCCACTCTAGGGTGGGGTGCTCATCTGGGGGACCTGGAGGTCAAAGGTCAAAGGTCTCCAGAGGAAAGGTTGCTTCATATCAACCTTCTGGAATTGCGGGCGATACGTTTGGCGCTCAAGGCCTTCCTCCCTTCCCTTCGCGGTCAGTCAGTCCAAGTCCTGACGGACAACACAACCGCGATGTGGTATATCAACAAGCAGGGAGGAGTGGGGTCGCAGTGTCTCAGCAGAGAGGCTCTGCGACTCTGGTCCTGGGTTCAGGACCATCAGATTTGTCTGATGGCAAATCATCTGGCCGGAGTTCTGAACGTTCGTGCGGACACTCTCAGTCGGCAGTTCTCGGCCGACCACGAGTGGAGGCTCCATCCAGAGGTAGTTCACGACATCTTTCGGATGTGGGGAACTCCTCGGGTGGATCTGTTCGCCAGTCTCGAGAATGCTTACTGCCCGTCATTCTGCAGTCTCCAGTATCCGTTGCAAGGAGCCTTGGGGGACGCGTTTCAGTTGAGTTGGGGTTCACAACTCCTTTACGCGTTTCCTCCCATACCCTTGATTCCTCGGGTTCTGAGGAAGATTCCCCAAGACCGGGCCCAAGTTATATTGATCGCCCCGGATTGGCCAAGGAGGGTGTGGTTCACGGATCTTCTCCACCTTTCCTCTCACCCGCCGCTCCGTCTCCCTCTCAGGGCAGATCTCCTCTCTCAGATGGAGGGGCAGGTTCTACACCCTCACCTCCAGACATTACACCTTCATGCCTGGAGATTGAACGGGGCAACCTGAATTCCTTTTCTCTCCCGCCTGATGTGGTGGATGTCATCTTATCAGCCAGGCGTGACTCCACTAAGTCCATATATTCTTACAGATGGTCAAGATTTGTCGCATGGTGTGGAGAGAATACAATTGACCCTTTGAAAGCCCATTTATCTGATGTTCTCCAGTTTGCACTCTCTCTGGCGCGGCAAGGGCTTGCTGTTGCCACAGTTAAGGGCTATCTTTCAGCGCTGTCAGCATTTCTCTGCTTGCCAGACCAGCCTTCTCTTTTTAAGTCTCCTGTAGTTTTAAGGTTTTTGAAGGGCCTCACAAATAAGTTCCCTCCGAATCCTTTTATTGTGCCTCAGTGAGACTTAAATCTTGTCTTGACCTTTTTGATGGGTGCTCCCTTTGAGCCCCTTCACAAATGACCAGTTAGGCTATTGACTCTTAAGACAGTCTTCCTTGTTGCAATAACCTCGGCAAGAAGGGTAAGTGAGCTTCAAGCTCTTAGTTCTAAGCCCCCATTCTTGACCATTCATGCTGATCGAATGGTTCTTAGGACCAGGGCTGCTTTTCTCCCTAAGGTGGTGACTCCTTTCCACCTTGGTCAATCCATTACCCTTCCTACCTTTTATCCTCCCCCTCACCCTTCCAAGGAGGAGGAGAGACTGCAACGTCTGGACCCTAAGAGGGCTGTAAGCTTCTACATGGACAGAACGAAGGACTGTCGTTTGGATGACCAGCTCTTTATTGGTTTTGCTGGTTGTAAAAAAGGATGAGCGGTCCATAAAAGAACAATATCAAGATGGATCGTCCTCTGCATTAAGATCTGCTACTCTTTGGCCGGTAAGGAACCACCAGAGGGTATACGGGCTCATTCTACAAGGGCTAAGTCGTCAACCTCAGCATTGGCTAGAGGTGTGCTTGTAGAGGATATTTGCAGAGCCGCGACTTGGGCCTCCCTCCACACTTTCTCGAAGCATTACTGCTTGGATTCCGAAGTGAGGAGGGACGGCCACTTTGCGCGCTCTGTCCTCCAGGATTTCCTGGTTTAGAAGAGTAGACTCCCTCCTCCGGGAGTGGGGACTGCTGTGGGACTCTATTCACAAGGTGAGGAATCCACAAGGCAGATGTATCTATCAGAAGAACAAGTTACTTACCTTCGGTAACGCTTTTTCTGGTAGATACAGTATCTGCCTCTGGATTCCTCACTGACCCACCCGCCTCCCCATTGTCCACTCTTCTATACCAGAATTTCTGTAATGTTTTTACTTCATGGTCATGAAAATGTGTTATTTCAAATGTTTTCTGCATTTGCTTCATATTGTGTGTGTTACCTTGACTTTTGTGTACTGTGTATACTGTGTATATATCTGCTGTCATTGGTCCGTCCGTGTGCCTCGAAGGCACGGAAAAAAGGGCGGAACTGATGTCATCACGCCGGCGTGGGCCTATTGTAGGCGTCGGTGACGTCAGCGGAGTCACGTGTGATGCCGTGTCTCTATGACGTCCAAGTCCACGTCGGCGCGAAGCTACAAAAAGAATTTCCGAATGTTGCTGACGCAAGGGGATATTCACAAGGTGAGGAACCCACAGGCAGATACTGTATCTACCAGAAAAAGCGTTACCGAAGGTAAGTAACTTGTTCTTTAGACAGCCATTATTAAGTCTGTAGGACTCTTGCTCCTTTAATCAAGTCCACTCCTCAGACATGAAGCACCATCTCTCCAAGGTCCTTTTTCGTCTTTTCCATGATGCAGCCTTTGAACACATTCCCTTCCACATATATATAAATCATCCCTGCCATTGAACTTTGATTCTTGAATATGTATTTGCTGCTGAGTAAACCCAGTTTAAAATATTTTGCCATAGTATATTTACGATTGCACATTATGGGTAATGAGTTAATAGTGGTGTTCAGTTTGTTTACTGTGCCTCCTCAAATTCATTTAGGGATTCGTGAAAAATGACCTCCACAACCACAAATTAGTAACAGAATGTCCACCCAAGGTATCCAAGTTATGAACATATTCATAGCTTAGAATGGGTAGTTCCATGGAGAGGTTGTGTTTTTCTGACATTTAAAAGTGGCCCACCCTGAAAGGCACATCCACTAAAGAGCACTCACTCTTTTTATTCCTGCGTCCAGTGTGGTACCACAGAACCCATTTTGGAGATGATACTTCCTCCTAGCAGAAATCTGTCATTGTACTGCCAAACTCCAGCCTAGTCAGGTGTGTTACACTGGGTAGGTCGTCCATTGACCTGCTTCAATCACCTACCTGACGCTAGGCGACTTTGAATGACTACCACCCTCTGCAGGGTGCTGGAAGGTGGTGTGTAGGCATGCCTGGAAAGCTGGAAACCAAAGCTCTGTGCTGTAAAGTGTGGCTGGGGCAGGCACGCAACAACCGCTCGGGCCACCGGTGCTGCCTCTTTGTGACTTCCTGCGGGCCTCAAGCCAACTTCCTGGGACCTGAGTAGGCCTAGCAGCAGTGAGATCTTGGCGTCTGTCATGAGAGGTGGAGTGGTACAGCAAGGTGAGAGGCTGACCCTCTGGGTTTGGGTTTGGGTGCTGCTGTGGCTACCGTAGCCTTGTTGCCGCAGCCGGGGTGCACAGGGGCTGCTGTGGCATGATGACTCGCTGCAAGGTGTGCGGACCACTGTGTGATCACTTGCCTTAACACAGGGGACTTGGATCGAGTCAACTGTCCTGTGGCACTGCGGCTGTACCCACACTTATAGGTGAGCCATCCCAGCGCCACTACAGTGACACTAGCACTGTGGAACGTTCTGTGGCCTAGAGTTTATACCCTAATATCACTCTATAGATTGTTTGGATTAACCACCATCATGTTCAACTGTGATTTAATGCAGTAGGCCCCTTTGAGATCTGGGTTTGATTCCCTCATTATTCTCCTGACAAATCTTGGACCGCAGGACTTTCTCCGGCACTCTGACTTCTGGCACAGGCGCTGAATTATCCCTTTTCCTACCAGCCTGCAGCATACCAAATGGATAAAACTGATCATCAGCAGTCCATGACCAGTTTTTGAAGAGAGAAAAATAAGCAGCAATAAGTGATAATGAGGATGGCGCCTCTCCCTCAAGGGTAAGGGGGCACCAACATAAGCTCCCCAGATATCTGTACATTGCCCCTAAATATGCAAAGTAGTCTGCAGGAAACAAATGAAAAAATGTATACACTTAAATCGCAAATTGTCTACTTGCAGCACCACATGGACAGAGCGGTGAACATATAAATGGCGCAGAACTTGACATATCTGAATTGGGAAATGGCCCTGCTGCATACTTCAAAATGCATCAATACCTTGAAAAACGTCTTGATGGAAGTACTAATCATTAAACATAACACACACCAAACATAAAGATCTCGAGCCAAGGTCACTCCACAATGATTTGCACATTCTGGGGTCCGGGATTCCATGACTGTTGGACTGATGGAACAGTTTGTAGGAAAGATGCTCCTCATTCTTGTTTGGCATAGACAACCTATCATCTATGTCCCTAGTTGAAAGGGTGCTTCGATCCCTGGGTGTTTGCCCTCTTCCAGCAGCACCATCTAAACCTATCATAGTGTGTGTGCTAAATTCTAGGGTCCGGCACGCTATTTTTCAGCTGTCAATTGCTGTTCTAAATTCACAGCAGGCCTTCCCTACATCCTTATATGCCAGCGACATAATACTGTAAAAGGTGTATCCTGTGGTTAACCAAAACCCTGTTCTGAGAGAGATAATTAAATCTGGACAATTCTTTGGACTTCAAATTAACTGGGATAAGTCCATGATGATCCACTGACGTGCACTGTATCCCAAAAAAATGATAAACTTCCCCATTTTTTGGTGTCATAATCCAACACTTTATCTCGGTATACATATATACCGAGACTCTGCACTAGTTTTACATGCTAATTATGGCCCAACACTCCACAAACTCAAGCAGCAGAAACAACACTAGGCTCCTCTCATTCTCTCTCTGTCATAGCAGATGTTTCCTCCCCAGACTGCTTTACCTACTTGTAATTGCTCGAAGTCGACGACAGTACCGTAGACGACAATTCTGTTGACGTCGAGCCCATCGACGTCGAGCCCGTCAACGAAGATTCCGTCGACGGCCCAGTCCTCTATAACGCCATTGGTCAAGGCGCCCCCGTTGACGACAAAGAGACCCATAATGACGAAAACTCCATCGACGAGAGGTTCAACGATTCCTCAAGTATCTCAGACCACGCCTGTTACATTCACTCACTTCCAGTTGAAACATACCATAGGCAAGACTACAGCAATATATCTCCATTGTTGCCATCACATATTTTGGAGACATATGTGGAAGATGACGAATCTGATGATGATGACAAGGAGGAGGAGGGCCCTTTTGGTACGCAATCCCTCAGAATTACAAATAAAATGCCAAGAGGATGATGAAGAAGAAGACTTATCAAGAGCATTTTTATCAGGAGGACTTGTCTACACCCTATCATAGACAGTCCCATAGAGCTCCACGTCCTGGAGAGACAAGTCATCTCCCCCCTTCTTTGATCCAAGATCTACAGGCCATGTTGGCTGATTATCGGCATAGGTTTCCTCCTGAACCGACTACTTCAATCTTACCTCCCATACCGGCAGCCGCACCAGCACCACAACCACAGGTGGAAGATCCTCCTTCACCAAGACAGCCTTCTGGAACAACACCACAGGGGTATCAGGATACTTTGTCCTCTGACGATGATGGAAGAGAGGAAGGCGAATTACCCAATGACAATGTGACTGGGGATTCTTGGTATGAATACATCATTCCTATGCCCTCATCTCCTATGCCTCAGCCCTCGATTCTCCCCCTGAGGATATTGGTGGCTTTCACAACATTATGCAGCGGGCTGCAACACGATTCGAATTGCCAGTCACTATCGAACAATCTGATTGTTTTTTACATGACTTCAAGGAAGGTTACAGAAAAGATCACCAGAGCAATCCCAATCATAGACTTCATTTGGACCACCTGCCTCTATACCCGCGGTGCTTCCACGGATTGAGAAAAATACCGAGCACCGCCAGACACTCCATCTTGCCTTATAGGACATCCGCGCCCGGACTCAGTATTATCACAGGCTGCACAGCAGAGATCAAAGAACCTGGCCACCCCAATCTCAACTCCGCCTGATAAGGAGAGTAGATGATTGGATCTTATGGGCCAGAAATGTTCTACCAATGCTGCATCTTCCATTAAAGCAGCAAATTCTCTGGCGATTTTGCACGTTACGACCCTCAGATGTGGTCAAATTTGTCGGAGATTTTTTATACCTCATACCTGAAGATCGCCAACAAGAGGCACGGAAAATAGTACTTTTTAGGTGAACGAGCGGCGTCTGAGATTATTGACTGAGATCTAGACATTGCAAATACCAATTTTCGACAGCTCGCTGGGGCTGCGGTTCTCAGATGCCAGGGATGGCTCAAGCAACATCTTTTAGACCAGAGGTACAGACTAAAATACTGGATATGGCTTATGACGGCGACTCATTATTTGGGAAACATATAGATGACGCCTTGCTGGCTACCAAGACTGACACAGACACTGCTAAATCACTGGGTACTCTGCAGTACAAAAGAGGATCTTTCCGGGGATCACGAGGTCGTGGTTTTTCCTCAAGAGGAAGTTATCACAATCAACAGAACAGGCAATATCAATCTCAATATAAACAGCCTTATTACCAATCATCTTACAGGCAATCTTATTCAGGCAATTTCTCTCGTCAGGGCGTACGACGACGGTCAAACAATCAGGGACGTTACTCAAATAGGAAACAATGAGCTCAGCAGGACGCTAGTCAAATCTTCCCCCCCATCCCTGTGGGCGCAATGATCTCAGCTTTCTTCCAGCAATGGCAGCAGATCAGATCAGTGGGTCCTCGACCTAATACAAAAGGGTCACACTCTGGAATTCTTAAAGAAACCACCTACGACCCCGCCCAAGGGTCCCCCTCCCCCTCGTCTTCACTTACTGTTCAGAGAAGCTTTAAACATGTTCCGCAAGAATGCGATAGAAAAAGTTCCAGTCTCGCAAAAAGGGAAAGGATTCTACTCTCGCTTCTTCCTCATAAGGAAAAAATCTGGGGAGTGGTGCCCAATTCTCGACTTGCGCAAACTCAACAAGTTTCTGAAAAAGCAAAGTTTTCGAATGGTGACGCTTGCCGATGTGTTAAGCTGTCTCAACGAAGGGGACTTTATGGCTTCTCTGGACTTGGAGGATGCTTACTTCCATATTCCTATACATCCCAAACATCGCAAATACCTAAGATTCACAGTGGCTGGCGTCCACTTCCAGTTCAAGGTGCTTCCGTTTGGACTGAAATCGGCACCAAGAATCTTCACAAAATACCTAGCTTCAGTCTCTGCAACCCTGAGGTCTCAGGGAATACAAGTCTTCCAATACCTCGACGACTGGTTGCTCAAGGGTTCCTCGAAACAGGTTACAAAGAAGGCTATCAGGAGTTGCCTTCATCTTTTCTCAAATTTGGGACTCACGCTCAATGCAGGCAAATCGCAAATGCAACCCCTCCAAGTGCTAACATTTCTGGGAGCGATATTAGACACCAAACAGTGCAAGGCATTCTTGTCAGAAGATCGCCAAAGAAGACTACAAAACCTGGCCATGTCAATTTCAAAAAGACGGTCAGTTTCTGTTCGAACATGCGCTTCTCTTCTGGGGATGTGCTCTTCGGCAATAAACCTGGTTCCATTAGCAAGGCTCAGAATGAGACCTCTGCAAGAAGAACTGCACCAGCAATGGCAACAGGCCATGGGATCATTCGACGATTGCATCAAGGTGACATAACACATGATTCATGCTCTTCACTGGTGGTCACTAAAAGCCAACTTGTCTCCGGGTCTCACGTTCTTGACTACTCCCCCAGAGTTTGTTCTAACCACGGATGCATCCATGCAAGGATGGGGAGGCCATCTCCAAGACCTTCCAATTCAAGGGCGATGGCCCAAAAGTACCAGCAGAAGCACATCAACAGCCTAGAACTGCAAGCCATCTTTCTCTCTCTGCAAGCATTCCTTCCGAGGATTGCAAACTCCTCAGTGCTGGTCCGTACCAACAATACCACCAGCATGTATTACATCAACAAGCAGAGGGGAACTAGGTCTCTCTCCCTATCGCAAGAAGTTCAGGAGCTGTGGGAGTGGGTTACAGAACACGGCATTACCCTCAGAGCAGAGCATGTCAAGGGGCTTCACAACACTTTGTCCGACAAACACAGCAGATCCCTCTCAGGATGCCACGAGTGGGAATTGGTTTCAAAAGGGGGTGGTGATGGACAGAGTATCTGAGTTAATCAGAACACTCCTACCCAGTCAACAGATCAGGGCTTGATCCATCACCGTTTTTTAGCTCACTGCACCATCCCAGTTCAGAACTTGGCTATATGCAAATTAGTCTGTCCCTGGCCCAGTGCATCATGGGAACAGGGCAGACCAAACTACCAAGCCAATTCTTCACTGGAAAGGAAACAAGCGTCCGGGGACCGGTTTCTGGCATTACAGCCGTCATCGGCCCGGCTTGCTTGAATCCTGATGGTGCAGTGAGCAAGGGACTCATGTCTGAGCATACCCTTCCACACTTGTGGTGGCCAAAATATTTCAAAAGGGGGTGGTGATGGACAGAGTATCTGAGTTAATCAGAACACTCCTACCCAGTCAACAGATCAGGGCTTGATCCATCACCGTTTTTTAGCTCACTGCACCATCCCAGTTCAGAACCTGGCTATATGCAAATTAGTCTGTCCCTGGCCCAGTGCATCATGGGAACAGGGCAGACCAAACTACCAAGCCAATTCTTCACTGGAACGGAAACAAGCTTCCGGGGACCGGTTTCTGGCATTACAGCCGTCTTCGGCCCGGCTTGCTTGAATCCTGATGGTGCAGTGAGCAAGGGACTCATGTCTGAGCATACCCTTCCACACTTGTGGTGGCCAAAATATTTCAAAAGGGGGTGGTGATGGACAGAGTATCTGAGTTAATCAGAACACTCCTACCCAGTCAACAGATCAGGGCTTGATCCATCACCGTTTTGTAGCTCACTGCACCATCCCAGTTCAGAACCTGGCTATATGCAAATTAGTCTGTCCCTGGCCCAGTGCATCATGGGAACAGGGCAGACCAAACTACCAAGCCAATTCTTCACTGGAAAGGAAACAAGCTTCCGGGGACCGGTTTCTGGCATTACAGCCGTCTTCGGCCCAGCTTGCTTGAATCCTGATGGTGCAGTGAGCAAGGGACTCATGTCTGAGCATACCCTTCCACACTTGTGGTGGCCAAAATATTTCAAAAGGGGGTGGTGATGGACAGAGTATCTGAGTTAATCAGAACACTCCTACCCAGTCAACAGATCAGGGCTTGATCCATCACCGTTTTTTAGCTCACTGCACCATCCCAGTTCAGAACCTGGCTATATGCAAATTAGTCTGTCCCTGGCCCAGTGCATCATGGGAACAGGGCAGACCAAACTACCAAGCCAATTCTTCACTGGAAAGGAAACACGCTTCCGGGGACCGGTTTCTGGCATTACAGCCGTCTTCGGCCCGGCTTGCTTGAATCCTGATGGTGCAGTGAGCAAGGGACTCATGTCTGAGCATACCCTTCCACACTTGTGGTGGCCAAAATATTTCAAAAGGGGGTAGTGATGGACAGAGTATCTGAGTTAATCAGAACACTCCTACCCAGTCAACAGATCAGGGCTTGATCCATCACCGTTTTTTAGCTCACTGCACCATCCCAGTTCAGAACCTGGCTATATGCAAATTAGTCTGTCCCTGGCCCAGTGCATCATGGGAACAGGGCAGACCAAACTACCAAGCCAATTCTTCACTGGAAAGGAAACAAGCTTCCGGGGACCGGTTTCTGGCATTACAGCCGTCTTCGGCCCGGCTTGCTTGAATCCTGATGGTGCAGTGAGCAAGGGACTCATGTCTGAGCATACCCTTCCACACTTGTGGTGGCCAAAATATTTCAAAAGGGGGTGGTGATGGACAGAGTATCTGAGTTAATCAGAACACTCCTACCCAGTCAACAGATCAGGGCTTGATCCATCACCGTTTTTTAGCTCACTGCACCATCCCAGTTCAGAACCTGGCTATATGCAAATTAGTCTGTCCCTGGCCCAGTGCATCATGGGAACAGGGCAGACCAAACTACCAAGCTAATTCTTCACTGGAAAGGAAACAAGCTTCCGGGGACCGGTTTCTGGCATTACAGCCGTCTTCGGCCTGGCTTGCTTGAATCCTGATGGTGCAGTGACCAAGGGACTCATGTCTGAGCATACCCTTCCACACTTGTGGTGGCCAAAATATTTCAAAAGGGGGTGGTGATGGACAGAGTATCTGAGTTAATCAGAACACTCCTACCCAGTCAACAGATCAGGGCTTGATCCATCACCGTTTTTTAGCTCACTGCACCATCCCAGTTCAGAACCTGGCTATATGCAAATTAGTCTGTCCCTGGCCCAGTGCATCATGGGAACAGGGCAGACCAAACTACCAAGCCAATTCTTCACTGGAAAGGAAACAAGCTTCCGGGGACCGGTTTCTGGCATTACAGCCGTCTTCGGCCCGGCTTGCTTGAATCCTGATAGTGCAGTGAGCAAGGGACTCATGTCTGAGCATACTCTTCCACACTTGTGGTGGCCAAAATATTTCAAAAGGGGGTGGTGATGGACAGAGTATCTGAGTTAATCAGAACACTCCTACCCAGTCAACAGATCAGGGCTTGATCCATCACCGTTGTGGGAATTGGAGCAGGAGCAGGTGGACAAGGTCTTTCGGGTGTCGGGCACACCAACTCTAGATCTGTTTGCAACAAGAGAGAACAGCAAATGCATTTACTACGCCAGCAGATTCTCTCAACGGGGATCAAGAGAGAATGCCCTGTCCATGCGATGGTCAGGGATTTATGCGTATGCTTTTCCCCCGATACCATTGATACCGAGGGTGCTGCAAAAGATGAAGAGAGAACACTCCTACCCAGTCAACAGATCAGGGCTTGATCCATCACCGTTTTTTAGCTCACTGCACCATCTCAGTTCAGAACCTGTCTATATGCAAATTAGTCTGTCCCAGACCCAGTGCATCATGGGAACAGGGCAGACCAAACTACCAAGCCAATTCTTCACTGGAAAGGAAACAAGCTTCCGGGGACCGGTTTCTGGCATTACAGCCGTCTTCGGCCCGGCTTGCTTGAATCCTGATGGTGCAGTGAGCAAGGGACTCATGTCTGAGCATACCCTTCCACACTTGTGGTGGCCAAAATATTTCAAAAGGGGGTGGTGATGGACAGAGTATCTGAGTTAATCAGAACATTCCTACCCAGTCAACAGATCAGGGCTTGATCCATCACCGTTTTTTAGCTCACTGCACCATCCCAGTTCAGAACCTGGATATATGCAAATTAGTCTGTCCCTGGCCCAGTGCATCATGGAAACAGGGCAGACCAAACTACCAAGCCAATTCTTCACTGGAAAGGAAACAAGCTTCCGGGGACCGGTTTCTCGCATTTCAGCCGTCTTCGGCCCGGCTTGCTTGAATCCTGATGGTGCAGTGAGCAAGGGACTCATGTCTGAGCATATCCTTCCACACTTGTGGTGGCCAAAATATTTCAAAAGGGGGTGGTGATGGACAGAGTATCTGAGTTAATCAGAACACTCCTACCCAGTCAACAGATCAGGGCTTGATCCATCACCGTTTTTTAGCTCACTGCACCATCCCAGTTCAGAACCTGGCTATATGCAAATTAGTCTGTCCCTGGCCCAGTGCATCATGGGAACAGGGCAGACCAAACTACCAAGCCAATTCTTCACTGGAAAGGAAACAAGCTTTCGGGGACCGGTTTCTGGCATTACAGCCGTCTTCGGCCCGGCTTGCTTGAATCCAGATGGTGCAGTGAGCAAGGGACTCATGTCTGAGCATACCCTTCCACACTTGTGGTGGCCAAAATATTTCAAAAGGGGGTGGTGAGGGACAGAGTATCTGAGTTAATCAGAACACTCCTACCCAGTCAACAGATCAGGGCTTGATCCATCACTGTTTTTTAGCTCACTGCACCATCCCAGTTCAGAACCTGGCTATATGCAAATTAGTCTGTCCCTGGCCCAGTGCATCATGGGAACAGGGCAGACCAAACTACCAAGCCAATTCTTCACTGGAAAGGAAACAAGCTTCCGGGGACCGGTTTCTGGCATTACAGCCGTCTTCGGCCCGGCTTGCTTGAATCCAGATGGTGCAGTGAGCAAGGGACTCATGTCTGAGCATACCCTTCCACACTTGTGGTGGCCAAAATATTTCAAAAGGGGGTGGTGATGGACAGAGTATCTGAGTTAATCAGAACACTCCTACCCAGTCAACAGATCAGGGCTTGATCCATCACCGTTTTTTAGCTCACTGCACCATCCCAGTTCAGAACCTGGCTATATGCAAATTAGTCTGTCCCTGGCCCAGTGCATCATGGGAACAGGGCAGACCAAACTACCAAGCCAATTCTTCACTGGAAAGGAAACAAGCTTCCGGGGACCGGTTTCTGGCATTACAGCCGTCATCGGCCCGGCTTGCTTGAATCCTGATGGTGCAGTGAGCAAGGGACTCATGTCTGAGCATACCCTTCCACACTTGTGGTGGCCAAAATATTTCAAAAGGGGGTGGTGATGGACAGAGTATCTGAGTTAATCAGAACACTCCTACCCAGTCAACAGATCAGGGCTTGATCCATCACCGTTTTTTAGCTCACTGCACCATCCCAGTTCAGAACCTGGCTATATGCAAATTAGTCTGTCCCTGGCCCAGTGCATCATGGGAACAGGGCAGACCAAACTACCAAGCCAATTCTTCACTGGAACGGAAACAAGCTTCCGGGGACCGGTTTCTGGCATTACAGCCGTCTTCGGCCCGGCTTGCTTGAATCCTGATGGTGCAGTGAGCAAGGGACTCACGTCTGAGCATACCCTTCCACACTTGTGGTGGCCAAAATATTTCAAAAGGGGGTGGTGATGGACAGAGTATCTGAGTTAATCAGAACACTCCTACCCAGTCAACAGATCAGGGCTTGATCCATCACCGTTTTTTAGCTCACTGCACCATCCCAGTTCAGAACCTGGCTATATTCAAATTAGTCTGTCCCTGGCCCAGTGCATCATGGGAACAGGGCAGACCAAACTACCAAGCCAATTCTTCACTGGAAAGGAAACAAGCTTCCGGGGACCGGTTTCTGGCATTACAGCCGTCTTCGGCCCGGCTTGCTTGAATCCTGATGGTGCAGTGAGCAAGGGACTCATGTCTGAGCATACCCTTCCACACTTGTGGTGGCCAAAATATTTCAAAAGGGGGTGGTGATGGACAGAGTATCTGAGTTAATCAGAACACTCCTACCCAGTCAACAGATCAGGGCTTGATCCATCACCGTTTTTTAGCTCACTGCACCATCCCAGTTCAGAACCTGGCTATATGCAAATTAGTCTGTCCCTGGCCCAGTGCATCATGGGAACAGGGCAGACCAAACTACCAAGCCAATTCTTCACTGGAAAGGAAACACGCTTCCGGGGACCAGTTTCTGGCATTACAGCCGTCTTCGGCCCGGCTTGCTTGAATCCTGATGGTGCAGTGAGCAAGGGACTCATGTCTGAGCATACCCTTCCACACTTGTGGTGGCCAAAATATTTCAAAAGGGGGTGGTGATGGACAGAGTATCTGAGTTAATCAGAACACTCCTACCCAGTCAACAGATCAGGGCTTGATCCATCACCGTTTTTTAGCTCACTGCACCATCCCAGTTCAGAACCTGGCTATATGCAAATTAGTCTGTCCCTGGCCCAGTGCATCATGGGAACAGGGCAGACCAAACTACCAAGCTAATTCTTCACTGGAAAGGAAACAAGCTTCCGGGGACCGGTTTCTGGCATTACAGCCGTCTTCGGCCTGGCTTGCTTGAATCCTGATGGTGCAGTGACCAAGGGACTCATGTCTGAGCATACCCTTCCACACTTGTGGTGGCCAAAATATTTCAAAAGGGGGTGGTGATGGACAGAGTATCTGAGTTAATCAGAACACTCCTACCCAGTCAACAGATCAGGGCTTGATCCATCACCGTTTTTTAGCTCACTGCACCATCCCAGTTCAGAACCTGGCTATATGCAAATTAGTCTGTCCCTGGCCCAGTGCATCATGGGAACAGGGCAGACCAAACTACCAAGCCAATTCTTCACTGGAAAGGAAACAAGCTTCCGGGGACCGGTTTCTGGCATTACAGCCATCTTCGGCCCGGCTTGCTTGAATCCTGATGGTGCAGTGAGCAAGGGACTCATGTCTGAGCATACCCTTCCACACTTGTGGTGGCCAAAATATTTCAAAAGGGGGTGGTGATGGACAGAGTATCTGAGTTAATCAGAACACTCCTACCCAGTCAACAGATCAGGGCTTGATCCATCACCGTTTTTTAGCTCACTGCACCATCCCAGTTCAGAACCTGGCTATATGCAAATTAGTCTGTCCCTGGCCCAGTGCATCATGGGAACAGGGCAGACCAAACTACCAAGCCAATTCTTCACTGGAAAGGAAACAAGCTTCCGGGGACCGGTTTCTGGCATTACAGCCGTCATCGGCCCGGCTTGCTTGAATCCTGATGGTGCAGTGAGCAAGGGACTCATGTCTGAGCATACCCTTCCACACTTGTGGTGGCCAAAATATTTCAAAAGGGGGTGGTGATGGACAGAGTATCTGAGTTAATCAGAACACTCCTACCCAGTCAACAGATCAGGGCTTGATCCATCACCGTTTTTTAGCTCACTGCACCATCCCAGTTCAGAACCTGGCTATATGCAAATTAGTCTGTCCCTGGCCCAGTGCATCATGGGAACAGGGCAGACCAAACTACCAAGCCAATTCTTCACTGGAACGGAAACAAGCTTCCGGGGACCGGTTTCTGGCATTACAGCCGTCTTCGGCCCGGCTTGCTTGAATCCTGATGGTGCAGTGAGCAAGGGACTCATGTCTGAGCATACCCTTCCACACTTGTGGTGGCCAAAATATTTCAAAAGGGGGTGGTGATGGACAGAGTATCTGAGTTAATCAGAACACTCCTACCCAGTCAACAGATCAGGGCTTGATCCATCACCGTTTTTTAGCTCACTGCACCATCCCAGTTCAGAACCTGGCTATATGCAAATTAGTCTGTCCCTGGCCCAGTGCATCATGGGAACAGGGCAGACCAAACTACCAAGCCAATTCTTCACTGGAAAGGAAACAAGCTTCCGGGGACCGGTTTCTGGCATTACAGCCGTCTTCGGCCCAGCTTGCTTGAATCCTGATGGTGCAGTGAGCAAGGGACTCATGTCTGAGCATACCCTTCCACACTTGTGGTGGCCAAAATATTTCAAAAGGGGGTGGTGATGGACAGAGTATCTGAGTTAATCAGAACACTCCTACCCAGTCAACAGATCAGGGCTTGATCCATCACCGTTTTTTAGCTCACTGCACCATCCCAGTTCAGAACCTGGCTATATGCAAATTAGTCTGTCCCTGGCCCAGTGCATCATGGGAACAGGGCAGACCAAACTACCAAGCCAATTCTTCACTGGAAAGGAAACACGCTTCCGGGGACCGGTTTCTGGCATTACAGCCGTCTTCGGCCCGGCTTGCTTGAATCCTGATGGTGCAGTGAGCAAGGGACTCATGTCTGAGCATACCCTTCCACACTTGTGGTGGCCAAAATATTTCAAAAGGGGGTGGTGATGGACAGAGTATCTGAGTTAATCAGAACACTCCTACCCAGTCAACAGATCAGGGCTTGATCCATCACCGTTTTTTAGCTCACTGCACCATCCCAGTTCAGAACCTGGCTATATGCAAATTAGTCTGTCCCTGGCCCAGTGCATCATGGGAACAGGGCAGACCAAACTACCAAGCCAATTCTTCACTGGAAAGGAAACAAGCTTCCGGGGACCGGTTTCTGGCATTACAGCCGTCTTCGGCCCGGCTTGCTTGAATCCTGATGGTGCAGTGAGCAAGGGACTCAAGTCTGAGCATACCCTTCCACACTTGTGGTGGCCAAAATATTTCAAAAGGGGGTGGTGATGGACAGAGTATCTGAGTTAATCAGAACACTCCTACCCAGTCAACAGATCAGGGCTTGATCCATCACCGTTTTTTAGCTCACTGCACCATCCCAGTTCAGAACCTGGCTATATGCAAATTAGTCTGTACCTGGCCCAGTGCATCATGGGAACAGGGCAGACCAAACTACCAAGCTAATTCTTCACTGGAAAGGAAACAAGCTTCCGGGGACCGGTTTCTGGCATTACAGCCGTCTTCGGCCTGGCTTGCTTGAATCCTGATGGTGCAGTGACCAAGGGACTCATGTCTGAGCATACCCTTCCACACTTGTGGTGGCCAAAATATTTCAAAAGGGGGTGGTGATGGACAGAGTATCTGAGTTAATCAGAACACTCCTACCCAGTCAACAGATCAGGGCTTGATCCATCACCGTTTTTTAGCTCACTGCACCATCCCAGTTCAGAACCTGGCTATATGCAAATTAGTCTGTCCCTGGCCCAGTGCATCATGGGAACAGGGCAGACCAAACTACCAAGCCACTTCTTCACTGGAAAGGAAACAAGCTTCCGGGGACCGGTTTCTGGCATTACAGCCGTCTTCGGCCCGGCTTGCTTGAATCCTGATAGTGCAGTGAGCAAGGGACTCATGTCTGAGCATACTCTTCCACACTTGTGGTGGCCAAAATATTTCAAAAGGGGGTGGTGATGGACAGAGTATCTGAGTTAATCAGAACACTCCTACCCAGTCAACAGATCAGGGCTTGATCCATCACCGTTGTGGGAATTGGAGCAGGAGCAGGTGGACAAGGTCTTTCGGGTGTCGGGCACACCAACTCTAGATCTGTTTGCAACAAGAGAGAACAGCAAATGCATTTACTACGCCAGCAGATTCTCTCAACGGGGATCAAGAGAGAATGCCCTGTCCATGCGATGGTCAGGGATTTATGCGTATGCTTTTCCCCCGATACCATTGATACCGAGGGTGCTGCAAAAGATGAAGAGAGAACACTCCTACCCAGTCAACAGATCAGGGCTTGATCCATCACCGTTTTTTAGCTCACTGCACCATCCCAGTTCAGAACCTGTCTATATGCAAATTAGTCTGTCCCAGACCCAGTGCATCATGGGAACAGGGCAGACCAAACTACCAAGCCAATTCTTCACTGGAAAGGAAACAAGCTTCCGGGGACCGGTTTCTGGCATTACAGCCGTCTTCGGCCCGGCTTGCTTGAATCCTGATGGTGCAGTGAGCAAGGGACTCATGTCTGAGCATACCCTTCCACACTTGTGGTGGCCAAAATATTTCAAAAGGGGGTGGTGATGGACAGAGTATCTGAGTTAATCAGAACATTCCTACCCAGTCAACAGATCAGGGCTTGATCCATCACCGTTTTTTAGCTCACTGCACCATCCCAGTTCAGAACCTGGATATATGCAAATTAGTCTGTCCCTGGCCCAGTGCATCATGGAAACAGGGCAGACCAAACTACCAAGCCAATTCTTCACTGGAAAGGAAACAAGCTTCCGGGGACCGGTTTCTCGCATTTCAGCCGTCTTCGGCCCGGCTTGCTTGAATCCTGATGGTGCAGTGAGCAAGGGACTCATGTCTGAGCATACCCTTCCACACTTGTGGTGGCCAAAATATTTCAAAAGGGGGTGGTGATGGACAGAGTATCTGAGTTAATCAGAACACTCCTACCCAGTCAACAGATCAGGGCTTGATCCATCACCGTTTTTTAGCTCACTGCACCATCCCAGTTCAGAACCTGGCTATATGCAAATTAGTCTGTCCCTGGCCCAGTGCATCATGGGAACAGGGCAGACCAAACTACCAAGCCAATTCTTCACTGGAAAGGAAACAAGCTTTCGGGGACCGGTTTCTGGCATTACAGCCGTCTTCGGCCCGGCTTGCTTGAATCCAGATGGTGCAGTGAGCAAGGGACTCATGTCTGAGCATACCCTTCCACACTTGTGGTGGCCAAAATATTTCAAAAGGGGGTGGTGATGGACAGAGTATCTGAGTTAATCAGAACACTCCTACCCAGTCAACAGATCAGGGCTTGATCCATCACTGTTTTTTAGCTCACTGCACCATCCCAGTTCAGAACCTGGCTATATGCAAATTAGTCTGTCCCTGGCCCAGTGCATCATGGGAACAGGGCAGACCAAACTACCAAGCCAATTCTTCACTGGAAAGGAAACAAGCTTCCGGGGACCGGTTTCTGGCATTACAGCCGTCTTCGGCCCGGCTTGCTTGAATCCAGATGGTGCAGTGAGCAAGGGACTCATGTCTGAGCATACCCTTCCACACTTGTGGTGGCCAAAATATTTCAAAAGGGGGTGGTGATGGACAGAGTATCTGAGTTAATCAGAACACTCCTACCCAGTCAACAGATCAGGGCTTGATCCATCACCGTTTTTTAGCTCACTGCACCATCCCAGTTCAGAACCTGGCTATATGCAAATTAGTCTGTCCCTGGCCCAGTGCATCATGGGAACAGGGCAGACCAAACTACCAAGCCAATTCTTCACTGGAAAGGAAACAAGCTTCCGGGGACCGGTTTCTGGCATTACAGCCGTCATCGGCCCGGCTTGCTTGAATCCTGATGGTGCAGTGAGCAAGGGACTCATGTCTGAGCATACCCTTCCACACTTGTGGTGGCCAAAATATTTCAAAAGGGGGTGGTGATGGACAGAGTATCTGAGTTAATCAGAACACTCCTACCCAGTCAACAGATCAGGGCTTGATCCATCACCGTTTTTTAGCTCACTGCACCATCCCAGTTCAGAACCTGGCTATA
This sequence comes from Lissotriton helveticus, assembly GCF_964261635.1. NCBI lineage: Eukaryota > Metazoa > Chordata > Amphibia > Caudata > Salamandridae > Lissotriton > Lissotriton helveticus. Next base: position 275,465,231 of record NC_136062.1, read on the forward strand.
TGCAAATTAGTCTGTCCCTGGCCCAGTGCATCATGGGAACAGGGCAGACCAAACTACCAAGCCAATTCTTCACTGGAACGGAAACAAGCTTCCGGGGACCGGTTTCTGGCATTACAGCCGTCTTCGGCCCGGCTTGCTTGAATCCTGATGGTGCAGTGAGCAAGGGACTCACGTCTGAGCATACCCTTCCACACTTGTGGTGGCCAAAATATTTCAAAAGGGGGTGGTGATGGACAGAGTATCTGAGTTAATCAGAACACTCCTACCCAGTCAACAGATCAGGGCTTGATCCATCACCGTTTTTTAGCTCACTGCACCATCCCAGTTCAGAACCTGGCTATATTCAAATTAGTCTGTCCCTGGCCCAGTGCATCATGGGAACAGGGCAGACCAAACTACCAAGCCAATTCTTCACTGGAAAGGAAACAAGCTTCCGGGGACCGGTTTCTGGCATTACAGCCGTCTTCGGCCCGGCTTGCTTGAATCCTGATGGTGCAGTGAGCAAGGGACTCATGTCTGAGCATACCCTTCCACACTTGTGGTGGCCAAAATATTTCAAAAGGGGGTGGTGATGGACAGAGTATCTGAGTTAATCAGAACACTCCTACCCAGTCAACAGATCAGGGCTTGATCCATCACCGTTTTTTAGCTCACTGCACCATCCCAGTTCAGAACCTGGCTATATGCAAATTAGTCTGTCCCTGGCCCAGTGCATCATGGGAACAGGGCAGACCAAACTACCAAGCTAATTCTTCACTGGAAAGGAAACAAGCTTCCGGGGACCGGTTTCTGGCATTACAGCCGTCTTCGGCCTGGCTTGCTTGAATCCTGATGGTGCAGTGACCAAGGGACTCATGTCTGAGCATACCCTTCCACACTTGTGGTGGCCAAAATATTTCAAAAGGGGGTGGTGATGGACAGAGTATCTGAGTTAATCAGAACACTCCTACCCAGTCAACAGATCAGGGCTTGATCCATCACCGTTTTTTAGCTCACTGCACCATCCCAGTTCAGAACCTGGCTATATGCAAATTAGTCTGTCCCTGGCCCAGTGCATCATGGGAACAGGGCAGACCAAACTACCAAGCCAATTCTTCACTGGAAAGGAAACAAGCTTCCGGGGACCGGTTTCTGGCATTACAGCCGTCTTCGGCCCGGCTTGCTTGAATCCTGATGGTGCAGTGAGCAAGGGACTCATGTCTGAGCATACCCTTCCACACTTGTGGTGGCCAAAATATTTCAAAAGGGGGTGGTGATGGACAGAGTATCTGAGTTAATCAGAACACTCCTACCCAGTCAACAGATCAGGGCTTGATCCATCACCGTTTTTTAGCTCACTGCACCATCCCAGTTCAGAACCTGGCTATATGCAAATTAGTCTGTCCCTGGCCCAGTGCATCATGGGAACAGGGCAGACCAAACTACCAAGCCAATTCTTCACTGGAAAGGAAACAAGCTTCCGGGGACCGGTTTCTGGCATTACAGCCGTCTTCGGCCCGGCTTGCTTGAATCCTGATAGTGCAGTGAGCAAGGGACTCATGTCTGAGCATACTCTTCCACACTTGTGGTGGCCAAAATATTTCAAAAGGGGGTGGTGATGGACAGAGTATCTGAGTTAATCAGAACACTCCTACCCAGTCAACAGATCAGGGCTTGATCCATCACCGTTGTGGGAATTGGAGCAGGAGCAGGTGGACAAGGTCTTTCGGGTGTCGGGCACACCAACTCTAGATCTGTTTGCAACAAGAGAGAACAGCAAATGCATTTACTACGCCAGCAGATTCTCTCAACGGGGATCAAGAGAGAATGCCCTGTCCATGCGATGGTCAGGGATTTATGCGTATGCTTTTCCCCCGATACCATTGATACCGAGGGTGCTGCAAAAGATGAAGAGAGAACACTCCTACCCAGTCAACAGATCAGGGCTTGACCCATCACCGTTTTTTAGCTCACTGCACCATCCCAGTTCAGAACCTGTCTATATGCAAATTAGTCTGTCCCAGACCCAGTGCATCATGGGAACAGGGCAGACCAAACTACCAAGCCAATTCTTCACTGGAAAGGAAACAAGCTTCCGGGGACCGGTTTCTGGCATTACAGCCGTCTTCGGCCCGGCTTGCTTGAATCCTGATGGTGCAGTGAGCAAGGGACTCATGTCTGAGCATACCCTTCCACACTTGTGGTGGCCAAAATATTTCAAAAGGGGGTGGTGATGGACAGAGTATCTGAGTTAATCAGAACATTCCTACCCAGTCAACAGATCAGGGCTTGATCCATCACCGTTTTTTAGCTCACTGCTCCATCCCAGTTCAGAACCTGGATATATGCAAATTAGTCTGTCCCTGGCCCAGTGCATCATGGGAACAGGGCAGACCAAACTACCAAGCCAATTCTTCACTGGAAAGGAAACAAGCTTCCGGGGACCGGTTTCTGGCATTTCAGGCGTCTTCGGCCCGGCTTGCTTGAATCCTGATGGTGCAGTGAGCAAGGGACTCATGTCTGAGCATACCCTTCCACACTTGTGGTGGCCAAAATATTTCAAAAGGGGGTGGTAATGGACAGAGTATCTGAGTTAATCAGAACACTCCTACCCAGTCAACAGATCAGGGCTTGATCCATCACCGTTTTTTAGCTCACTGCACCATCCCAGTTCAGAACCTGGCTATATGCAAATTAGTCTGTCCCTGGCCCAGTGCATCATGGGAACAGGGCAGACCAAACTACCAAGCCAATTCTTCACTGGAACGGAAACAAGCTTCCGGGGACCGGTTTCTGGCATTACAGCCGTCTTCGGCCCGGCTTGCTTGAATCCTGATGGTGCAGTGAGCAAGGGACTCATGTCTGAGCATACCCTTCCACACTTGTGGTGGCCAAAATATTTCAAAAGGGGGTGGTGATGGACAGAGTATCTGAGTTAATCAGAACACTCCTACCCAGTCAACAGATCAGGGCTTGATCCATCACCGTTTTTTAGCTCACTGCACCATCCCAGTTCAGAACCTGGCTATATGCAAATTAGTCTGTCCCTGGCCCAGTGCATCATGGGAACAGGGCAGACCAAACTACCAAGCCAATTCTTCACTGGAAAGGAAACAAGCTTCCGGGGACCGGTTTCTGGCATTACAGCCGTCTTCGGCCCGGCTTGCTTGAATCCTGATGGTGCAGTGAGCAAGGGACTCATGTCTGAGCATACCCTTCCACACTTGTGGTGGCCAAAATATTTCAAAAGGGGGTGGTGATGGACAGAGTATCTGAGTTAATCAGAACACTCCTACCCAGTCAACAGATCAGGGCTTGATCCATCACCGTTTTTTAGCTCACTGCACCATCCCAGTTCAGAACCTGGCTATATGCAAATTAGTCTGTCCCTGGCCCAGTGCATCATGGGAACAGGGCAGACCAAACTACCAAGCCAATTCTTCACTGGAAAGGAAACACGCTTCCGGGGACCGGTTTCTGGCATTACAGCCGTCTTCGGCCCGGCTTGCTTGAATCCTGATGGTGCAGTGAGCAAGGGACTCATGTCTGAGCATACCCTTCCACACTTGTGGTGGCCAAAATATTTCAAAAGGGGGTGGTGATGGACAGAGTATCTGAGTTAATCAGAACACTCCTACCCAGTCAACAGATCAGGGCTTGATCCATCACCGTTTTTTAGCTCACTGCACCATCCCAGTTCAGAACCTGGCTATATGCAAATGAGTCTGTTCCTGGCCCAGTGCATCATGGGAACAGGGCAGACCAAACTACCAAGCCAATTCTTCACTGGAAAGGAAACAAGCTTCCGGGGACCGGTTTCTGGCATTACAGCCGTCTTCGGCCCGGCTTGCTTGAATCCTGATGGTGCAGTGAGCAAGGGACTCATGTCTGAGCATACCCTTCCACACTTGTGGTGGCCAAAATATTTCAAAAGGGGGTGGTGATGGACAGAGTATCTGAGTTAATCAGAACACTCCTACCCACTCAACAGATCAGGGCTTGATCCATCACCGTTTTGTAGCTCACTGCACCATCCCAGTTCAGAACCTGGCTATATGCAAATTAGTCTGTCCCTGGCCCAGTGCATCATGGGAACAGGGCAGACCAAACTACCAAGCTAATTCTTCACTGGAAAGGAAACAAGCTTCCGGGGACCGGTTTCTGGCATTACAGCCGTCTTCGGCCTGGCTTGCTTGAATCCTGATGCTGCAGTGACCAAGGGACTCATGTCTGAGCATACCCTTCCACACTTGTGGTGGCCAAAATATTTCAAAAGGGGGTGGTGATGGACAGAGTATCTGAGTTAATCAGAACACTCCTACCCAGTCAACAGATCAGGGCTTGATCCATCACCGTTTTTTAGCTCACTGCACCATCCCAGTTCAGAACCTGGCTATATGCAAATTAGTCTGTCCCTGGCCCAGTGCATCATGGGAACAGGGCAGACCAAACTACCAAGCCAATTCTTCACTGGAAAGGAAACAAGCTTCCGGGGACCGGTTTCTGGCATTACAGCCGTCTTCGGCCCGGCTTGCTTGAATCCTGATGGTGCAGTGAGCAAGGGACTCATGTCTGAGCATACCCTTCCACACTTGTGGTGGCCAAAATATTTCAAAAGGGGGTGGTGATGGACAGAGTATCTGAGTTAATCAGAACACTCCTACCCAGTCAACAGATCAGGGCTTGATCCATCACCGTTTTTTAGCTCACTGCACCATCCCAGTTCAGAACCTGGCTATATGCAAATTAGTCTGTCCCTGGCCCAGTGCATCATGGGAACAGGGCAGACCAAACTACCAAGCCAATTCTTCACTGGAAAGGAAACAAGCTTCCGGGGACCGGTTTCTGGCATTACAGCCCTCTTCGGCCCGGCTTGCTTGAATCCTGATAGTGCAGTGAGCAAGGGACTCATGTCTGAGCATACTCTTCCACACTTGTGGTGGCCAAAATATTTCAAAAGGGGGTGGTGATGGACAGAGTATCTGAGTTAATCAGAACACTCCTACCCAGTCAACAGATCAGGGCTTGATCCATCACCGTTGTGGGAATTGGAGCAGGAGCAGGTGGACAAGGTCTTTCGGGTGTCGGGCACACCAACTCTAGATCTGTTTGCAACAAGAGAGAACAGCAAATGCATTTACTACGCCAGCAGATTCTCTCAACGGGGATCAAGAGAGAATGCCCTGTCCATGCGATGGTCAGGGATTTATGCGTATGCTTTTCCCCCGATACCATTGATACCGAGGGTGCTGCAAAAGATGAAGAGAGAACACTCCTACCCAGTCAACAGATCAGGGCTTTGATCCATCACCGTTTTTTAGCTCACTGCACCATCCCAGTTCAGAACCTGGATATATGCAAATTAGTCTGTCCCTGGCCCAGTGCATCATGGGAACAGGGCAGACCAAACTACCAAGCCTATTCTTCACTGGAAAGGAAACAAGCTTCCGGGGACCGGTTTCTGGCATTTCAGCCGTCTTCGGCCCGGCTTGCTTGAATCCTGATGGTGCAGTGAGCAAGGGACTCATGTCTGAGCATACCCTTCCACACTTGTGGTGGCCAAAATATTTCAAAAGGGGGTGGTGATGGACAGAGTATCTGAGTTAATCAGAACACTCCTACCCAGTCAACAGATCAGGGCTTGATCCATCACCGTTTTTTAGCTCACTGCACCATCCCAGTTCAGAACCTGGCTATATGCAAATTAGTCTGTCCCTGGCCCAGTGCATCATGGGAACAGGGCAGACCAAACTACCAAGCCAATTCTTCACTGGAAAGGAAACAAGCTTCCGTGGACCGGTTTCTGGCATTACAGCCGTCTTCGGCCAGGCTTGCTTGAATCCTGATGGTGCAGTGAGCAAGGGACTCATGTCTGAGCATACCCTTCCACACTTGTGGTGGCCAAAATATTTCAAAAGGGGGTGGTGATGGACAGAGTATCTGAGTTAATCAGAACACTCCTACCCAGTCAACAGATCAGGGCTTGATCCATCACCGTTTTTTAGCTCATTGCACCATCCCAGTTCAGAACCTGGCTATATGCAAATTAGTCTGTCCCTGGCCCAGTGCATCATGGGAACAGGGCAGACCAAACTACCAAGCCAATTCTTCACTGGAAAGGAAACAAGCTTCCGGGGACCGGTTTCTGGCATTACAGCCGTCTTCGGCCCGGCTTGCTTGAATCCTGATGGTGCAGTGAGCAAGGGACTCATGTCTGAGCATACCCTTCCACACTTGTGGTGGCCAAAATATTTCAAAAGGGGGTGGTGATGGACAGAGTATCTGAGTTAATCAGAACACTCCTACCCAGTCAACAGATCAGGGCTTGATCCATCACCGTTTTTTAGCTCACTGCACCATCCCAGTTCAGAACCTGGCTATATGCAAATTAGTCTGTCCCTGGCCCAGTGCATCATGGGAACAGGGCAGACCAAACTACCAAGCCAATTCTTCACTGGAAAGGAAACAAGCTTCCGGGGACCGGTTTCTGGCATTACAGCCGTCTTCGGCCCGGCTTGCTTGAATCCTGATAGTGCAGTGAGCAAGGGACTCATGTCTGAGCATACTCTTCCACACTTGTGGTGGCCAAAATATTTCAAAAGGGGGTGGTGATGGACAGAGTATCTGAGTTAATCAGAACACTCCTACCCAGTCAACAGATCAGGGCTTGATCCATCACCGTTGTGGGAATTGGAGCAGGAGCAGGTGGACAAGGTCTTTCGGGTGTCGGGCACACCAACTCTAGATCTGTTTGCAACAAGAGAGAACAGCAAATGCATTTACTACGCCAGCAGATTCTCTCAACGGGGATCAAGAGAGAATGCCCTGTCCATGCGATGGTCAGGGATTTATGCGTATGCTTTTCCCCCGATACCATTGATACCGAGGGTGCTGCAAAAGATGAAGAGAGAACACTCCTACCCAGTCAACAGATCAGGGCTTGACCCATCACCGTTTTTTAGCTCACTGCACCATCCCAGTTCAGAACCTGTCTATATGCAAATTAGTCTGTCCCAGACCCAGTGCATCATGGGAACAGGGCAGACCAAACTACCAAGCCAATTCTTCACTGGAAAGGAAACAAGCTTCCGGGGACCGGTTTCTGGCATTACAGCCGTCTTCGGCCCGGCTTGCTTGAATCCTGATGGTGCAGTGAGCAAGGGACTCATGTCTGAGCATACCCTTCCACACTTGTGGTGGCCAAAATATTTCAAAAGGGGGTGGTGATGGACAGAGTATCTGAGTTAATCAGAACATTCCTACCCAGTCAACAGATCAGGGCTTGATCCATCACCGTTTTTTAGCTCACTGCTCCATCCCAGTTCAGAACCTGGATATATGCAAATTAGTCTGTCCCTGGCCCAGTGCATCATGGGAACAGGGCAGACCAAACTACCAAGCCAATTCTTCACTGGAAAGGAAACAAGCTTCCGGGGACCGGTTTCTGGCATTTCAGCCGTCTTCGGCCCGGCTTGCTTGAATCCTGATGGTGCAGTGAGCAAGGGACTCATGTCTGAGCATACCCTTCCACACTTGTGGTGGCCAAAATATTTCAAAAGGGGGTGGTAATGGACAGAGTATCTGAGTTAATCAGAACACTCCTACCCAGTCAACAGATCAGGGCTTGATCCATCACCGTTTTTTAGCTCACTGCACCATCCCAGTTCAGAACCTGGCTATATGCAAATTAGTCTGTCCCTGGCCCAGTGCATCATGGGAACAGGGCAGACCAAACTACCAAGCCAATTCTTCACTGGAACGGAAACAAGCTTCCGGGGACCGGTTTCTGGCATTACAGCCGTCTTCGGCCCGGCTTGCTTGAATCCTGATGGTGCAGTGAGCAAGGGACTCATGTCTGAGCATACCCTTCCACACTTGTGGTGGCCAAAATATTTCAAAAGGGGGTGGTGATGGACAGAGTATCTGAGTTAATCAGAACACTCCTACCCAGTCAACAGATCAGGGCTTGATCCATCACCGTTTTTTAGCTCACTGCACCATCCCAGTTCAGAACCTGGCTATATGCAAATTAGTCTGTCCCTGGCCCAGTGCATCATGGGAACAGGGCAGACCAAACTACCAAGCCAATTCTTCACTGGAAAGGAAACAAGCTTCCGGGGACCGGTTTCTGGCATTACAGCCGTCTTCGGCCCGGCTTGCTTGAATCCTGATGGTGCAGTGAGCAAGGGACTCATGTCTGAGCATACCCTTCCACACTTGTGGTGGCCAAAATATTTCAAAAGGGGGTGGTGATGGACAGAGTATCTGAGTTAATCAGAACACTCCTACCCAGTCAACAGATCAGGGCTTGATCCATCACCGTTTTTTAGCTCACTGCACCATCCCAGTTCAGAACCTGGCTATATGCAAATTAGTCTGTCCCTGGCCCAGTGCATCATGGGAACAGGGCAGACCAAACTACCAAGCCAATTCTTCACTGGAAAGGAAACACGCTTCCGGGGACCGGTTTCTGGCATTACAGCCGTCTTCGGCCCGGCTTGCTCGAATCCTGATGGTGCAGTGAGCAAGGGACTCATGTCTGAGCATACCCTTCCACACTTGTGGTGGCCAAAATATTTCAAAAGGGGGTGGTGATGGACAGAGTATCTGAGTTAATCAGAACACTCCTACCCAGTCAACAGATCAGGGCTTGATCCATCACCGTTTTTTAGCTCACTGCACCATCCCAGTTCAGAACCTGGCTATATGCAAATTAGTCTGTTCCTGGCCCAGTGCATCATGGGAACAGGGCAGACCAAACTACCAAGCCAATTCTTCACTGGAAAGGAAACAAGCTTCCGGGGACCGGTTTCTGGCATTACAGCCGTCTTCGGCCCGGCTTGCTTGAATCCTGATGGTGCAGTGAGCAAGGGACTCATGTCTGAGCATACCCTTCCACACTTGTGGTGGCCAAAATATTTCAAAAGGGGGTGGTGATGGACAGAGTATCTGAGTTAATCAGAACACTCCTACCCAGTCAACAGATCAGGGCTTGATCCATCACCGTTTTGTAGCTCACTGCACCATCCCAGTTCAGAACCTGGCTATATGCAAATTAGTCTGTCCCTGGCCCAGTGCATCATGGGAACAGGGCAGACCAAACTACCAAGCTAATTCTTCACTGGAAAGGAAACAAGCTTCCGGGGACCGGTTTCTGGCATTACAGCCGTCTTCGGCCTGGCTTGCTTGAATCCTGATGCTGCAGTGACCAAGGGACTCATGTCTGAGCATACCCTTCCACACTTGTGGTGGCCAAAATATTTCAAAAGTGGGTGGTGATGGACAGAGTATCTGAGTTAATCAGAACACTCCTACCCAGTCAACAGATCAGGGCTTGATCCATCACCGTTTTTTAGCTCACTGCACCATCCCAGTTCAGAACCTGGCTATATGCAAATTAGTCTGTCCCTGGCCCAGTGCATCATGGGAACAGGGCAGACCAAACTACCAAGCCAATTCTTCACTGGAAAGGAAACAAGCTTCCGGGGACCGGTTTCTGGCATTACAGCCGTCTTCGGCCCGGCTTGCTTGAATCCTGATGGTGCAGTGAGCAAGGGACTCATGTCTGAGCATACCCTTCCACACTTGTGGTGGCCAAAATATTTCAAAAGGGGGTGGTGATGGACAGAGTATCTGAGTTAATCAGAACACTCCTACCCAGTCAACAGATCAGGGCTTGATCCATCACCGTTTTTTAGCTCACTGCACCATCCCAGTTCAGAACCTGGCTATATGCAAATTAGTCTGTCCCTGGCCCAGTGCATCATGGGAACAGGGCAGACCAAACTACCAAGCCAATTCTTCACTGGAAAGGAAACAAGCTTCCGGGGACCGGTTTCTGGCATTACAGCCCTCTTCGGCCCGGCTTGCTTGAATCCTGATAGTGCAGTGAGCAAGGGACTCATGTCTGAGCATACTCTTCCACACTTGTGGTGGCCAAAATATTTCAAAAGGGGGTGGTGATGGACAGAGTATCTGAGTTAATCAGAACACTCCTACCCAGTCAACAGATCAGGGCTTGATCCATCACCGTTGTGGGAATTGGAGCAGGAGCAGGTGGACAAGGTCTTTCGGGTGTCGGGCACACCAACTCTAGATCTGTTTGCAACAAGAGAGAACAGCAAATGCATTTACTACGCCAGCAGATTCTCTCAACGGGGATCAAGAGAGAATGCCCTGTCCATGCGATGGTCAGGGATTTATGCGTATGCTTTTCCCCCGATACCATTGATACCGAGGGTGCTGCAAAAGATGAAGAGAGAACACTCCTACCCAGTCAACAGATCAGGGCTTGATCCATCACCGTTTTTTAGCTCACTGCACCATCCCAGTTCAGAACCTGGCTATATGCAAATTAGTCTGTCCCTGGCCCAGTGCATCATGGGAACAGGGCAGACCAAACTACCAAGCCAATTCTTCACTGGAAAGGAAACAAGCTTCCGTGGACCGGTTTCTGGCATTACAGCCGTCTTCGGCCAGGCTTGCTTGAATCCTGATGGTGCAGTGAGCAAGGGACTCATGTCTGAGCATACCCTTCCACACTTGTGGTGGCCAAAATATTTCAAAAGGGGGTGGTGATGGACAGAGTATCTGAGTTAATCAGAACACTCCTACCCAGTCAACAGATCAGGGCTTGATCCATCACCGTTTTTTAGCTCACTGCACCATCCCAGTTCAGAACCTGGCTATATGCAAATTAGTCTGTCCCTGGCCCAGTGCATCATGGGAACAGGGCAGACCAAACTACCAAGCTAATTCTTCACTGGAAAGGAAACAAGCTTCCGGGGACCGGTTTCTGGCATTACAGCCGTCTTCGGCCTGGCTTGCTTGAATCCTGATGGTGCAGTGACCAAGGGACTCATGTCTGAGCATACCCTTCCACACTTGTGGTGGCCAAAATATTTCAAAAGGGGGTGGTGATGGACAGAGTATCTGAGTTAATCAGAACACTCCTACCCAGTCAACAGATCAGGGCTTGATCCATCACCGTTTTTTAGCTCACTGCACCATCCCAGTTCAGAACCTGGCTATATGCAAATTAGTCTGTCCCTGGCCCAGTGCATCATGGGAACAGGGCAGACCAAACTACCAAGCCAATTCTTCACTGGAAAGGAAACAAGCTTCCGGGGACCGGTTTCTGGCATTACAGCCGTCTTCGGCCCGGCTTGCTTGAATCCTGATGGTGCAGTGAGCAAGGGACTCATGTCTGAGCATACCCTTCCACACTTGTGGTGGCCAAAATATTTCAAAAGGGGGTGGTGATGGACAGAGTATCTGAGTTAATCAGAACACTCCTACCCAGTCAACAGATCAGGGCTTGATCCATCACCGTTTTTTAGCTCACTGCACCATCCCAGTTCAGAACCTGGCTATATGCAAATTAGTCTGTCCCTGGCCCAGTGCATCATGGGAACAGGGCAGACCAAACTACCAAGCCAATTCTTCACTGGAAAGGAAACAAGCTTCCGGGGACCGGTTTCTGGCATTACAGCCGTCTTCGGCCCGGCTTGCTTGAATCCTGATAGTGCAGTGAGCAAGGGACTCATGTCTGAGCATACTCTTCCACACTTGTGGTGGCCAAAATATTTCAAAAGGGGGTGGTGATGGACAGAGTATCTGAGTTAATCAGAACACTCCTACCCAGTCAACAGATCAGGGCTTGATCCATCACCGTTGTGGGAATTGGAGCAGGAGCAGGTGGACAAGGTCTTTCGGGTGTCGGGCACACCAACTCTAGATCTGTTTGCAACAAGAGAGAACAGCAAATGCATTTACTACGCCAGCAGATTCTCTCAACGGGGATCAAGAGAGAATGCCCTGTCCATGCGATGGTCAGGGATTTATGCGTATGCTTTTCCCCCGATACCATTGATACCGAGGGTGCTGCAAAAGATGAAGAGAGAACACTCCTACCCAGTCAACAGATCAGGGCTTGACCCATCACCGTTTTTTAGCTCACTGCACCATCCCAGTTCAGAACCTGTCTATATGCAAATTAGTCTGTCCCAGACCCAGTGCATCATGGGAACAGGGCAGACCAAACTACCAAGCCAATTCTTCACTGGAAAGGAAACAAGCTTCCGGGGACCGGTTTCTGGCATTACAGCCGTCTTCGGCCCGGCTTGCTTGAATCCTGATGGTGCAGTGAGCAAGGGACTCATGTCTGAGCATACCCTTCCACACTTGTGGTGGCCAAAATATTTCAAAAGGGGGTGGTGATGGACAGAGTATCTGAGTTAATCAGAACATTCCTACCCAGTCAACAGATCAGGGCTTGATCCATCACCGTTTTTTAGCTCACTGCTCCATCCCAGTTCAGAACCTGGATATATGCAAATTAGTCTGTCCCTGGCCCAGTGCATCATGGGAACAGGGCAGACCAAACTACCAAGCCAATTCTTCACTGGAAAGGAAACAAGCTTCCGGGGACCGGTTTCTGGCATTTCAGGCGTCTTCGGCCCGGCTTGCTTGAATCCTGATGGTGCAGTGAGCAAGGGACTCATGTCTGAGCATACCCTTCCACACTTGTGGTGGCCAAAATATTTCAAAAGGGGGTGGTAATGGACAGAGTATCTGAGTTAATCAGAACACTCCTACCCAGTCAACAGATCAGGGCTTGATCCATCACCGTTTTTTAGCTCACTGCACCATCCCAGTTCAGAACCTGGCTATATGCAAATTAGTCTGTCCCTGGCCCAGTGCATCATGGGAACAGGGCAGACCAAACTACCAAGCCAATTCTTCACTGGAACGGAAACAAGCTTCCGGGGACCGGTTTCTGGCATTACAGCCGTCTTCGGCCCGGCTTGCTTGAATCCTGATGGTGCAGTGAGCAAGGGACTCATGTCTGAGCATACCCTTCCACACTTGTGGTGGCCAAAATATTTCAAAAGGGGGTGGTGATGGACAGAGTATCTGAGTTAATCAGAACACTCCTACCCAGTCAACAGATCAGGGCTTGATCCATCACCGTTTTTTAGCTCACTGCACCATCCCAGTTCAGAACCTGGCTATATGCAAATTAGTCTGTCCCTGGCCCAGTGCATCATGGGAACAGGGCAGACCAAACTACCAAGCCAATTCTTCACTGGAAAGGAAACAAGCTTCCGGGGACCGGTTTCTGGCATTACAGCCGTCTTCGGCCCGGCTTGCTTGAATCCTGATGGTGCAGTGAGCAAGGGACTCATGTCTGAGCATACCCTTCCACACTTGTGGTGGCCAAAATATTTCAAAAGGGGGTGGTGATGGACAGAGTATCTGAGTTAATCAGAACACTCCTACCCAGTCAACAGATCAGGGCTTGATCCATCACCGTTTTTTAGCTCACTGCACCATCCCAGTTCAGAACCTGGCTATATGCAAATTAGTCTGTCCCTGGCCCAGTGCATCATGGGAACAGGGCAGACCAAACTACCAAGCCAATTCTTCACTGGAAAGGAAACACGCTTCCGGGGACCGGTTTCTGGCATTACAGCCGTCTTCGGCCCGGCTTGCTTGAATCCTGATGGTGCAGTGAGCAAGGGACTCATGTCTGAGCATACCCTTCCACACTTGTGGTGGCCAAAATATTTCAAAAGGGGGTGGTGATGGACAGAGTATCTGAGTTAATCAGAACACTCCTACCCAGTCAACAGATCAGGGCTTGATCCATCACCGTTTTTTAGCTCACTGCACCATCCCAGTTCAGAACCTGGCTATATGCAAATTAGTCTGTTCCTGGCCCAGTGCATCATGGGAACAGGGCAGACCAAACTACCAAGCCAATTCTTCACTGGAAAGGAAACAAGCTTCCGGGGACCGGTTTCTGGCATTACAGCCGTCTTCGGCCCGGCTTGCTTGAATCCTGATGGTGCAGTGAGCAAGGGACTCATGTCTGAGCATACCCTTCCACACTTGTGGTGGCCAAAATATTTCAAAAGGGGGTGGTGATGGACAGAGTATCTGAGTTAATCAGAACACTCCTACCCACTCAACAGATCAGGGCTTGATCCATCACCGTTTTGTAGCTCACTGCACCATCCCAGTTCAGAACCTGGCTATATGCAAATTAGTCTGTCCCTGGCCCAGTGCATCATGGGAACAGGGCAGACCAAACTACCAAGCTAATTCTTCACTGGAAAGGAAACAAGCTTCCGGGGACCGGTTTCTGGCATTACAGCCGTCTTCGGCCTGGCTTGCTTGAATCCTGATGCTGCAGTGACCAAGGGACTCATGTCTGAGCATACCCTTCCACACTTGTGGTGGCCAAAATATTTCAAAAGGGGGTGGTGATGGACAGAGTATCTGAGTTAATCAGAACACTCCTACCCAGTCAACAGATCAGGGCTTGATCCATCACCGTTTTTTAGCTCACTGCACCATCCCAGTTCAGAACCTGGCTATATGCAAATTAGTCTGTCCCTGGCCCAGTGCATCATGGGAACAGGGCAGACCAAACTACCAAGCCAATTCTTCACTGGAAAGGAAACAAGCTTCCGGGGACCGGTTTCTGGCATTACAGCCGTCTTCGGCCCGGCTTGCTTGAATCCTGATGGTGCAGTGAGCAAGGGACTCATGTCTGAGCATACCCTTCCACACTTGTGGTGGCCAAAATATTTCTAAAGGGGGTGGTGATGGACAGAGTATCTGAGTTAATCAGAACACTCCTACCCAGTCAACAGATCAGGGCTTGATCCATCACCGTTTTTTAGCTCACTGCACCATCCCAGTTCAGAACCTGGCTATATGCAAATTAGTCTGTCCCTGGCCCAGTGCATCATGGGAACAGGGCAGACCAAACTACCAAGCCAATTCTTCACTGGAAAGGAAACAAGCTTCCGGGGACCGGTTTCTGGCATTACAGCCCTCTTCGGCCCGGCTTGCTTGAATCCTGATAGTGCAGTGAGCAAGGGACTCATGTCTGAGCATACTCTTCCACACTTGTGGTGGCCAAAATATTTCAAAAGGGGGTGGTGATGGACAGAGTATCTGAGTTAATCAGAACACTCCTACCCAGTCAACAGATCAGGGCTTGATCCATCACCGTTGTGGGAATTGGAGCAGGAGCAGGTGGACAAGGTCTTTCGGGTGTCGGGCACACCAACTCTAGATCTGTTTGCAACAAGAGAGAACAGCAAATGCATTTACTACGCCAGCAGATTCTCTCAACGGGGATCAAGAGAGAATGCCCTGTCCATGCGATGGTCAGGGATTTATGCGTATGCTTTTCCCCCGATACCATTGATACCGAGGGTGCTGCAAAAGATGAAGAGAGAACACTCCTACCCAGTCAACAGATCAGGGCTTTGATCCATCACCGTTTTTTAGCTCACTGCACCATCCCAGTTCAGAACCTGGATATATGCAAATTAGTCTGTCCCTGGCCCAGTGCATCATGGGAACAGGGCAGACCAAACTACCAAGCCTATTCTTCACTGGAAAGGAAACAAGCTTCCGGGGACCGGTTTCTGGCATTTCAGCCGTCTTCGGCCCGGCTTGCTTGAATCCTGATGGTGCAGTGAGCAAGGGACTCATGTCTGAGCATACCCTTCCACACTTGTGGTGGCCAAAATATTTCAAAAGGGGGTGGTGATGGACAGAGTATCTGAGTTAATCAGAACACTCCTACCCAGTCAACAGATCAGGGCTTGATCCATCACCGTTTTTTAGCTCACTGCACCATCCCAGTTCAGAACCTGGCTATATGCAAATTAGTCTGTCCCTGGCCCAGTGCATCATGGGAACAGGGCAGACCAAACTACCAAGCCAATTCTTCACTGGAAAGGAAACAAGCTTCCGTGGACCGGTTTCTGGCATTACAGCCGTCTTCGGCCAGGCTTGCTTGAATCCTGATGGTGCAGTGAGCAAGGGACTCATGTCTGAGCATACCCTTCCACACTTGTGGTGGCCAAAATATTTCAAAAGGGGGTGGTGATGGACAGAGTATCTGAGTTAATCAGAACACTCCTACCCAGTCAACAGATCAGGGCTTGATCCATCACCGTTTTTTAGCTCATTGCACCATCCCAGTTCAGAACCTGGCTATATGCAAATTAGTCTGTCCCTGGCCCAGTGCATCATGGGAACAGGGCAGACCAAACTACCAAGCCAATTCTTCACTGGAAAGGAAACAAGCTTCCGGGGACCGGTTTCTGGCATTACAGCCGTCTTCGGCCCGGCTTGCTTGAATCCTGATGGTGCAGTGAGCAAGGGACTCATGTCTGAGCATACCCTTCCACACTTGTGGTGGCCAAAATATTTCAAAAGGGGGTGGTGATGGACAGAGTATCTGAGTTAATCAGAACACTCCTACCCAGTCAACAGATCAGGGCTTGATCCATCACCGTTTTTTAGCTCACTGCACCATCCCAGTTCAGAACCTGGCTATATGCAAATTAGTCTGTCCCTGGCCCAGTGCATCATGGGAACAGGGCAGACCAAACTACCAAGCCAATTCTTCACTGGAAAGGAAACAAGCTTCCGGGGACCGGTTTCTGGCATTACAGCCGTCTTCGGCCCGGCTTGCTTGAATCCTGATAGTGCAGTGAGCAAGGGACTCATGTCTGAGCATACTCTTCCACACTTGTGGTGGCCAAAATATTTCAAAAGGGGGTGGTGATGGACAGAGTATCTGAGTTAATCAGAACACTCCTACCCAGTCAACAGATCAGGGCTTGATCCATCACCGTTGTGGGAATTGGAGCAGGAGCAGGTGGACAAGGTCTTTCGGGTGTCGGGCACACCAACTCTAGATCTGTTTGCAACAAGAGAGAACAGCAAATGCATTCACTACGCCAGCAGATTCTCTCAACGGGGATCAAGAGAGAATGCCCTGTCCATGCGATGGTCAGGGATTTATGCGTATGCTTTTCCCCCGATACCATTGATACCGAGGGTGCTGCAAAAGATGAAGAGAGAACACTCCTACCCAGTCAACAGATCAGGGCTTGACCCATCACCGTTTTTTAGCTCACTGCACCATCCCAGTTCAGAACCTGTCTATATGCAAATTAGTCTGTCCCAGACCCAGTGCATCATGGGAACAGGGCAGACCAAACTACCAAGCCAATTCTTCACTGGAAAGGAAACAAGCTTCCGGGGACCGGTTTCTGGCATTACAGCCGTCTTCGGCCCGGCTTGCTTGAATCCTGATGGTGCAGTGAGCAAGGGACTCATGTCTGAGCATACCCTTCCACACTTGTGGTGGCCAAAATATTTCAAAAGGGGGTGGTGATGGACAGAGTATCTGAGTTAATCAGAACATTCCTACCCAGTCAACAGATCAGGGCTTGATCCATCACCGTTTTTTAGCTCACTGCTCCATCCCAGTTCAGAACCTGGATATATGCAAATTAGTCTGTCCCTGGCCCAGTGCATCATGGGAACAGGGCAGACCAAACTACCAAGCCAATTCTTCACTGGAAAGGAAACAAGCTTCCGGGGACCGGTTTCTGGCATTTCAGCCGTCTTCGGCCCGGCTTGCTTGAATCCTGATGGTGCAGTGAGCAAGGGACTCATGTCTGAGCATACCCTTCCACACTTGTGGTGGCCAAAATATTTCAAAAGGGGGTGGTAATGGACAGAGTATCTGAGTTAATCAGAACACTCCTACCCAGTCAACAGATCAGGGCTTGATCCATCACCGTTTTTTAGCTCACTGCACCATCCCAGTTCAGAACCTGGCTATATGCAAATTAGTCTGTCCCTGGCCCAGTGCATCATGGGAACAGGGCAGACCAAACTACCAAGCCAATTCTTCACTGGAACGGAAACAAGCTTCCGGGGACCGGTTTCTGGCATTACAGCCGTCTTCGGCCCGGCTTGCTTGAATCCTGATGGTGCAGTGAGCAAGGGACTCATGTCTGAGCATACCCTTCCACACTTGTGGTGGCCAAAATATTTCAAAAGGGGGTGGTGATGGACAGAGTATCTGAGTTAATCAGAACACTCCTACCCAGTCAACAGATCAGGGCTTGATCCATCACCGTTTTTTAGCTCACTGCACCATCCCAGTTCAGAACCTGGCTATATGCAAATTAGTCTGTCCCTGGCCCAGTGCATCATGGGAACAGGGCAGACCAAACTACCAAGCCAATTCTTCACTGGAAAGGAAACAAGCTTCCGGGGACCGGTTTCTGGCATTACAGCCGTCTTCGGCCCGGCTTGCTTGAATCCTGATGGTGCAGTGAGCAAGGGACTCATGTCTGAGCATACCCTTCCACACTTGTGGTGGCCAAAATATTTCAAAAGGGGGTGGTGATGGACAGAGTATCTGAGTTAATCAGAACACTCCTACCCAGTCAACAGATCAGGGCTTGATCCATCACCGTTTTTTAGCTCACTGCACCATCCCAGTTCAGAACCTGGCTATATGCAAATTAGTCTGTCCCTGGCCCAGTGCATCATGGGAACAGGGCAGACCAAACTACCAAGCCAATTCTTCACTGGAAAGGAAACACGCTTCCGGGGACCGGTTTCTGGCATTACAGCCGTCTTCGGCCCGGCTTGCTCGAATCCTGATGGTGCAGTGAGCAAGGGACTCATGTCTGAGCATACCCTTCCACACTTGTGGTGGCCAAAATATTTCAAAAGGGGGTGGTGATGGACAGAGTATCTGAGTTAATCAGAACACTCCTACCCAGTCAACAGATCAGGGCTTGATCCATCACCGTTTTTTAGCTCACTGCACCATCCCAGTTCAGAACCTGGCTATATGCAAATTAGTCTGTTCCTGGCCCAGTGCATCATGGGAACAGGGCAGACCAAACTACCAAGCCAATTCTTCACTGGAAAGGAAACAAGCTTCCGGGGACCGGTTTCTGGCATTACAGCCGTCTTCGGCCCGGCTTGCTTGAATCCTGATGGTGCAGTGAGCAAGGGACTCATGTCTGAGCATACCCTTCCACACTTGTGGTGGCCAAAATATTTCAAAAGGGGGTGGTGATGGACAGAGTATCTGAGTTAATCAGAACACTCCTACCCAGTCAACAGATCAGGGCTTGATCCATCACCGTTTTGTAGCTCACTGCACCATCCCAGTTCAGAACCTGGCTATATGCAAATTAGTCTGTCCCTGGCCCAGTGCATCATGGGAACAGGGCAGACCAAACTACCAAGCTAATTCTTCACTGGAAAGGAAACAAGCTTCCGGGGACCGGTTTCTGGCATTACAGCCGTCTTCGGCCTGGCTTGCTTGAATCCTGATGCTGCAGTGACCAAGGGACTCATGTCTGAGCATACCCTTCCACACTTGTGGTGGCCAAAATATTTCAAAAGTGGGTGGTGATGGACAGAGTATCTGAGTTAATCAGAACACTCCTACCCAGTCAACAGATCAGGGCTTGATCCATCACCGTTTTTTAGCTCACTGCACCATCCCAGTTCAGAACCTGGCTATATGCAAATTAGTCTGTCCCTGGCCCAGTGCATCATGGGAACAGGGCAGACCAAACTACCAAGCCAATTCTTCACTGGAAAGGAAACAAGCTTCCGGGGACCGGTTTCTGGCATTACAGCCGTCTTCGGCCCGGCTTGCTTGAATCCTGATGGTGCAGTGAGCAAGGGACACATGTCTGAGCATACCCTTCCACACTTGTGGTGGCCAAAATATTTCAAAAGGGGGTGGTGATGGACAGAGTATCTGAGTTAATCAGAACACTCCTACCCAGTCAACAGATCAGGGCTTGATCCATCACCGTTTTTTAGCTCACTGCACCATCCCAGTTCAGAACCTGGCTATATGCAAATTAGTCTGTCCCTGGCCCAGTGCATCATGGGAACAGGGCAGACCAAACTACCAAGCCAATTCTTCACTGGAAAGGAAACAAGCTTCCGGGGACCGGTTTCTGGCATTACAGCCCTCTTCGGCCCGGCTTGCTTGAATCCTGATAGTGCAGTGAGCAAGGGACTCATGTCTGAGCATACTCTTCCACACTTGTGGTGGCCAAAATATTTCAAAAGGGGGTGGTGATGGACAGAGTATCTGAGTTAATCAGAACACTCCTACCCAGTCAACAGATCAGGGCTTGATCCATCACCGTTGTGGGAATTGGAGCAGGAGCAGGTGGACAAGGTCTTTCGGGTGTCGGGCACACCAACTCTAGATCTGTTTGCAACAAGAGAGAACAGCAAATGCATTTACTACGCCAGCAGATTCTCTCAACGGGGATCAAGAGAGAATGCCCTGTCCATGCGATGGTCAGGGATTTATGCGTATGCTTTTCCCCCGATACCATTGATACCGAGGGTGCTGCAAAAGATGAAGAGAGAACACTCCTACCCAGTCAACAGATCAGGGCTTGATCCATCACCGTTTTTTAGCTCACTGCACCATCCCAGTTCAGAACCTGGCTATATGCAAATTAGTCTGTCCCTGGCCCAGTGCATCATGGGAACAGGGCAGACCAAACTACCAAGCCAATTCTTCACTGGAAAGGAAACAAGCTTCCGTGGACCGGTTTCTGGCATTACAGCCGTCTTCGGCCAGGCTTGCTTGAATCCTGATGGTGCAGTGAGCAAGGGACTCATGTCTGAGCATACCCTTCCACACTTGTGGTGGCCAAAATATTTCAAAAGGGGGTGGTGATGGACAGAGTATCTGAGTTAATCAGAACACTCCTACCCAGTCAACAGATCAGGGCTTGATCCATCACCGTTTTTTAGCTCATTGCACCATCCCAGTTCAGAACCTGGCTATATGCAAATTAGTCTGTCCCTGGCCCAGTGCATCATGGGAACAGGGCAGACCAAACTACCAAGCCAATTCTTCACTGGAAAGGAAACAAGCTTCCGGGGACAGGTTTCTGGCATTACAGCCGTCTTCGGCCCGGCTTGCTTGAATCCTGATAGTGCAGTGAGCAAGGGACTCATGTCTGAGCATACTCTTCCACACTTGTGGTGGCCAAAATATTTCAAAAGGGGGTGGTGATGGACAGAGTATCTGAGTTAATCAGAACACTCCTACCCAGTCAACAGATCAGGGCTTGATCCATCACCGTTGTGGGAATTGGAGCAGGAGCAGGTGGACAAGGTCTGTCGGGTGTCGGGCACACCAACTCTAGATCTGTTTGCAACAAGAGAGAACAGCAAATGCATTTACTACGCCAGCAGATTCTCTCAACGGGGATCAAGAGAGAATGCCCTGTCCATGCGATGGTCAGGGATTTATGCGTATGCTTTTCCCCCGATACCATTGATACCGAGGGTGCTGCAAAAGATGAAGAGAGAACACTCCTACCCAGTCAACAGATCAGGGCTTGATCCATCACCGTTTTTTAGCTCACTGCACCATCCCAGTTCAGAACCTGTCTATATGCAAATTAGTCTGTCCCAGGCCCAGTGCATCATGGGAACAGGGCAGACCAAACTACCAAGCCAATTCTTCACTGGAAAGGAAACAAGCTTCCGGGGACCGGTTTCTGGCATTACAGCCGTCTTCGGCCCGGCTTGCTTGAATCCTGATGGTGCAGTGAGCAAGGGACTCATGTCTGAGCATACCCTTCCACACTTGTGGTGGCCAAAATATTTCAAAAGGGGGTGGTGATGGACAGAGTATCTGAGTTAATCAGAACATTCCTACCCAGTCAACAGATCAGGGCTTGATCCATCACCGTTTTTTAGCTCACTGCACCATCCCAGTTCAGAACCTGGATATATGCAAATTAGTCTGTCCCTGGCCCAGTGCATCAGGGGAACAGGGCAGACCAAACTACCAAGCCAATTCTTCACTGGAAAGGAAACAAGCTTCCGGGGACCGGTTTCTGGCATTTCAGCCGTCTTCGGCCCGGCTTGCTTGAATCCTGATGGTGCTGTGAGCAAGGGACTCATGTCTGAGCATACCCTTCCACACTTGTGGTGGCCAAAATATTTCAAAAGGGGGTGGTGATGGACAGAGTATCTGAGTTAATCAGAACACTCCTACCCAGTCAACAGATCAGGGCTTGCTCCATCACCGTTTTTTAGCTCACTGCACCATCCCAGTTCAGAACCTGGCTATATGCAAATTAGTCTGTCCCTGGCCCAGTGCATCATGGGAACAGGGCAGACCAAACTACCAAGCCAATTCTTCACTGGAAAGGAAACAAGCTTCCGGGGACCGGTTTCTGGCATTACAGCCGTCTTCGGCCCGGCTTGCTTGAATCCTGATGGTGCAGTGAGCAAGGGACTCATGTCTGAGCATACCCTTCCACACTTGTGGTGGCCGAAATATTTCAAAAGGGGGTGGTGATGGACAGAGTATCTGAGTTAATCAGAACACTCCTACCCAGTCAACAGATCAGGGCTTGATCCATCACCGTTTTGTAGCTCACTGCACCATCCCAGTTCAGAACCTGGCTATATGCAAATTAGTCTGTCCCTGGCCCAGTGCATCATGGGAACAGGGCAGACCAAACTACCAAGCTAATTCTTCACTGGAAAGGAAACAAGCTTCCGGGGACCGGTTTCTGGCATTACAGCCGCCTTCGGCCTGGCTTGCTTGAATCCTGATGCTGCAGTGACCAAGGGACTCATGTCTGAGCATACCCTTCCACACTTGTGGTGGCCAAAATATTTCAAAAGGGGGTGGTGATGGACAGAGTATCTGAGTTAATCAGAACACTCCTACCCAGTCAACAGATCAGGGCTTGATCCATCACCGTTTTTTAGCTCACTGCACCATCCCAGTTCAGAACCTGGCTATATGCAAATTAGTCTGTCCCTGGCCCAGTGCATCATGGGAACAGGGCAGACCAAACTACCAAGCCAATTCTTCACTGGAAAGGAAACAAGCTTCCGGGGACCGGTTTCTGGCATTACAGCCGTCTTCGGCCCGGCTTGCTTGAATCCTGATGGTGCAGTGAGCAAGGGACTCATGTCTGAGCATACCCTTCCACACTTGTGGTGGCCAAAATATTTCAAAAGGGGGTGGTGATGGACAGAGTATCTGAGTTAATCAGAACACTCCTACCCAGTCAACAGATCAGGGCTTGATCCATCACCGTTTTTTAGCTCACTGCACCATCCCATTTCAGAACCTGGCTATATGCAAATTAGTCTGTCCCTGGCCCAGTGCATCATGGGAACAGGGCAGACCAAACTACCAAGCCAATTCTTCACTGGAAAGGAAACAAGCTTCCGGGGACCGGTTTCTGGCATTACAGCCCTCTTCGGCCCGGCTTGCTTGAATCCTGATAGTGCAGTGAGCAAGGGACTCATGTCTGAGCATACTCTTCCACACTTGTGGTGGCCAAAATATTTCAAAAGGGGGTGGTGATGGACAGAGTATCTGAGTTAATCAGAACACTCCTACCCAGTCAACAGATCAGGGCTTGATCCATCACCGTTGTGGGAATTGGAGCAGGAGCAGGTGGACAAGGTCTGTCGGGTGTCGGGCACACCAACTCTAGATCTGTTTGCAACAAGAGAGAACAGCAAATGCATTTACTACGCCAGCAGATTCTCTCAACGGGGATCAAGAGAGAATGCCCTGTCCATGCGATGGTCAGGGATTTATGCGTATGCTTTTCCCCCGATACCATTGATACCGAGGGTGCTGCAAAAGATGAAGAGAGAACACTCCTACCCAGTCAACAGATCAGGGCTTGATCCATCACCGTTTTTTAGCTCACTGCACCATCCCAGTTCAGAACCTGTCTATATGCAAATTAGTCTGTCCCAGGCCCAGTGCATCATGGGAACAGGGCAGACCAAACTACCAAGCCAATTCTTCACTGGAAAGGAAACAAGCTTCCGGGGACCGGTTTCTGGCATTACAGCCGTCTTCGGCCCGGCTTGCTTGAATCCTGATGGTGCAGTGAGCAAGGGACTCATGTCTGAGCATACCCTTCCACACTTGTGGTGGCCAAAATATTTCAAAAGGGGGTGGTGATGGACAGAGTATCTGAGTTAATCAGAACATTCCTACCCAGTCAACAGATCAGGGCTTTATCCATCACCGTTTTTTAGCTCACTGCACCATCCCAGTTCAGAACCTGGATATATGCAAATTAGTCTGTCCCTGGCCCAGTGCATCAGGGGAACAGGGCAGACCAAACTACCAAGCCAATTCTTCACTGGAAAGGAAACAAGCTTCCGGGGACCGGTTTCTGGCATTTCAGCCGTCTTCGGCCCGGCTTGCTTGAATCCTGATGGTGCTGTGAGCAAGGGACTCATGTCTGAGCATACCCTTCCACACTTGTGGTGGCCAAAATATTTCAAAAGGGGGTGGTGATGGACAGAGTATCTGAGTTAATCAGAACACTCCTACCCAGTCAACAGATCAGGGCTTGATCCATCACCGTTTTTTAGCTCACTGCACCATCCCAGTTCAGAACCTGGCTATATGCAAATTAGTCTGTCCCTGGCCCAGTGCATCATGGGAACAGGGCAGACCAAACTACCAAGCCAATTCTTCACTGGAAAGGAAACAAGCTTCCGGGGACCGGTTTCTGGCATTACAGCCGTCTTCGGCCCGGCTTGCTTGAATCCTGATGGTGCAGTGAGCAAGGGACTCATGTCTGAGCATACCCTTCCACACTTGTGGTGGCCGAAATATTTCAAAAGGGGGTGGTGATGGAGAGAGTATCTGAGTTAATCAGAACACTCCTACCCAGTCAACAGATCAGGGCTTGATCCATCACCGTTTTGTAGCTCACTGCACCATCCCAGTTCAGAACCTGGCTATATGCAAATTAGTCTGTCCCTGGCCCAGTGCATCATGGGAACAGGGCAGACCAAACTACCAAGCTAATTCTTCACTGGAAAGGAAACAAGCTTCCGGGGACCGGTTTCTGGCATTACAGCCGCCTTCGGCCTGGCTTGCTTGAATCCTGATGCTGCAGTGACCAAGGGACTCATGTCTGAGCATACCCTTCCACACTTGTGGTGGCCAAAATATTTCAAAAGGGGGTGGTGATGGACAGAGTATCTGAGTTAATCAGAACACTCCTACCCAGTCAACAGATCAGGGCTTGATCCATCACCGTTTTTTAGCTCACTGCACCATCCCAGTTCAGAACCTGGCTATATGCAAATTAGTCTGTCCCTGGCCCAGTGCATCATGGGAACAGGGCAGACCAAACTACCAAGCCAATTCTTCACTGGAAAGGAAACAAGCTTCCGGGGACCGGTTTCTGGCATTACAGCCGTCTTCGGCCCGGCTTGCTTGAATCCTGATGGTGCAGTGAGCAAGGGACTCATGTCTGAGCATACCCTTCCACACTTGTGGTGGCCAAAATATTTCAAAAGGGGGTGGTGATGGACAGAGTATCTGAGTTAATCAGAACACTCCTACCCAGTCAACAGATCAGGGCTTGATCCATCACCGTTTTTTAGCTCACTGCACCATCCCATTTCAGAACCTGGCTATATGCAAATTAGTCTGTCCCTGGCCCAGTGCATCATGGGAACAGGGCAGACCAAACTACCAAGCCAATTCTTCACTGGAAAGGAAACAAGCTTCCGGGGACCGGTTTCTGGCATTACAGCCCTCTTCGGCCCGGCTTGCTTGAATCCTGATAGTGCAGTGAGCAAGGGACTCATGTCTGAGCATACTCTTCCACACTTGTGGTGGCCAAAATATTTCAAAAGGGGGTGGTGATGGACAGAGTATCTGAGTTAATCAGAACACTCCTACCCAGTCAACAGATCAGGGCTTGATCCATCACCGTTGTGGGAATTGGAGCAGGAGCAGGTGGACAAGGTCTTTCGGGTGTCGGGCACACCAACTCTAGATCTGTTTGCAACAAGAGAGAACAGCAAATGCATTTACTACGCCAGCAGATTCTCTCAACGGGGATCAAGAGAGAATGCCCTGTCCATGCGATGGTCAGGGATTTATGCGTATGCTTTTCCCCCGATACCATTGATACCGAGGGTGCTGCAAAAGATGAAGAGAGAACACTCCTACCCAGTCAACAGATCAGGGCTTGATCCAGCACCGTTTTTTAGCTCACTGCACCATCCCAGTTCAGAACCTGGATATATGCAAATTAGTCTGTCCCTGGCCCAGTGCATCATGGGAACAGGGCAGACCAAACTACCAAGCCAATTCTTCACTGGAAAGGAAACAAGCTTCCGGGGACCGGTTTCTGGCATTTCAGCCGTCTTCGGCCCGGCTTGCTTGAATCCTGATGGTGCAGTGAGCAAGGGACTCATGTCTGAGCATACCCTTCCACACTTGTGGTGGCCAAAATATTTCAAAAGGGGGTGGTGATGGACAGAGTATCTGAGTTAATCAGAACACTCCTACCCAGTCAACAGATCAGGGCTTGATCCATCACCGTTTTGTAGCTCACTGCACCATCCCAGTTCAGAACCTGGCTATATGCAAATTAGTCTGTCCCTGGCCCAGTGCATCATGGGAACAGGGCAGACCAAACTACCAAGCTAATTCTTCACTGGAAAGGAAACAAGCTTCCGGGGACCGGTTTCTGGCATTACAGCCGCCTTCGGCCTGGCTTGCTTGAATCCTGATGCTGCAGTGACCAAGGGACTCATGTCTGAGCATACCCTTCCACACTTGTGGTGGCCAAAATATTTCAAAAGGGGGTGGTGATGGACAGAGTATCTGAGTTAATCAGAACACTCCTACCCAGTCAACAGATCAGGGCTTGATCCATCACCGTTTTTTAGCTCACTGCACCATCCCAGTTCAGAACCTGGCTATATGCAAATTAGTCTGTCCCTGGCCCAGTGCATCATGGGAACAGGGCAGACCAAACTACCAAGCCAATTCTTCACTGGAAAGGAAACAAGCTTCCGGGGACCGGTTTCTGGCATTACAGCCGTCTTCGGCCCGGCTTGCTTGAATCCTGATGGTGCAGTGAGCAAGGGACTCATGTCTGAGCATACCCTTCCACACTTGTGGTGGCCAAAATATTTCAAAAGGGGGTGGTGATGGACAGAGTATCTGAGTTAATCAGAACACTCCTACCCAGTCAACAGATCAGGGCTTGATCCATCACCGTTTTTTAGCTCACTGCACCATCCCATTTCAGAACCTGGCTATATGCAAATTAGTCTGTCCCTGGCC
The DNA here is from genome assembly GCF_964261635.1 of Lissotriton helveticus. Classification (NCBI taxonomy): domain Eukaryota; kingdom Metazoa; phylum Chordata; class Amphibia; order Caudata; family Salamandridae; genus Lissotriton; species Lissotriton helveticus. The sequence goes on from NC_136062.1 coordinate 275,492,199, forward strand.
CAGTGCATCATGGGAACAGGGCAGACCAAACTACCAAGCCAATTCTTCACTGGAAAGGAAACAAGCTTCCGGGGACCGGTTTCTGGCATTACAGCCCTCTTCGGCCCGGCTTGCTTGAATCCTGATAGTGCAGTGAGCAAGGGACTCATGTCTGAGCATACTCTTCCACACTTGTGGTGGCCAAAATATTTCAAAAGGGGGTGGTGATGGACAGAGTATCTGAGTTAATCAGAACACTCCTACCCAGTCAACAGATCAGGGCTTGATCCATCACCGTTGTGGGAATTGGAGCAGGAGCAGGTGGACAAGGTCTTTCGGGTGTCGGGCACACCAACTCTAGATCTGTTTGCAACAAGAGAGAACAGCAAATGCATTTACTACGCCAGCAGATTCTCTCAACGGGGATCAAGAGAGAATGCCCTGTCCATGCGATGGTCAGGGATTTATGCGTATGCTTTTCCCCCGATACCATTGATACCGAGGGTGCTGCAAAAGATGAAGAGAGAACACTCCTACCCAGTCAACAGATCAGGGCTTGATCCAGCACCGTTTTTTAGCTCACTGCACCATCCCAGTTCAGAACCTGGATATATGCAAATTAGTCTGTCCCTGGCCCAGTGCATCATGGGAACAGGGCAGACCAAACTACCAAGCCAATTCTTCACTGGAAAGGAAACAAGCTTCCGGGGACCGGTTTCTGGCATTTCAGCCGTCTTCGGCCCGGCTTGCTTGAATCCTGATGGTGCAGTGAGCAAGGGACTCATGTCTGAGCATACCCTTCCACACTTGTGGTGGCCAAAATATTTCAAAAGGGGGTGGTGATGGACAGAGTATCTGAGTTAATCAGAACACTCCTACCCAGTCAACAGATCAGGGCTTGATCCATCACCGTTTTTTAGCTCACTGCACCATACCAGTTCAGAACCTGGCTATATGCAAATTAGTCTGTCCCTGGCCCAGTGCATCATGGGAACAGGGCAGACCAAACTACCAAGCCAATTCTTCACTGGAAAGGAAACAAGCTTCCGTGGACCGGTTTCTGGCATTACAGCCGTCTTCGGCCCGGCTTGCTTGAATCCTGATGGTGCAGTGAGCAAGGGACTCATGTCTGAGCATACCCTTCCACACTTGTGGTGGCCAAAATATTTCAAAAGGGGGTGGTGATGGACAGAGTATCTGAGTTAATCAGAACACTCCTACCCAGTCAACAGATCAGGGCTTGATCCATCACCGTTTTTTAGCTCATTGCACCATCCCAGTTCAGAACCTGGCTATATGCAAATTAGTCTGTCCCTGGCCCAGTGCATCATGGGAACAGGGCAGACCAAACTACCAAGCCAATTCTTCACTGGAAAGGAAACAAGCTTCCGGGGACAGGTTTCTGGCATTACAGCCGTCTTCGGCCCGGCTTGCTTGAATCCTGATAGTGCAGTGAGCAAGGGACTCATGTCTGAGCATACTCTTCCACACTTGTGGTGGCCAAAATATTTCAAAAGGGGGTGGTGATGGACAGAGTATCTGAGTTAATCAGAACACTCCTACCCAGTCAACAGATCAGGGCTTGATCCATCACCGTTGTGGGAATTGGAGCAGGAGCAGGTGGACAAGGTCTTTCGGGTGTCGGGCACACCAACTCTAGATCTGTTTGCAACAAGAGAGAACAGCAAATGCATTTACTACGCCAGCAGATTCTCTCAACGGGGATCAAGAGAGAATGCCCTGTCCATGCGATGGTCAGGGATTTATGCGTATGCTTTTCCCCCGATACCATTGATACCGAGGGTGCTGCAAAAGATGAAGAGAGAACACTCCTACCCAGTCAACAGATCAGGGCTTGATCCATCACCGTTTTTTAGCTCACTGCACCATCCCAGTTCAGAACCTGTCTATATGCAAATTAGTCTGTCCCAGGCCCAGTGCATCATGGGAACAGGGCAGACCAAACTACCAAGCCAATTCTTCACTGGAAAGGAAACAAGCTTCCGGGGACCGGTTTCTGGCATTACAGCCGTCTTCGGCCCGGCTTGCTTGAATCCTGATGGTGCAGTGAGCAAGGGACTCATGTCTGAGCATACCCTTCCACACTTGTGGTGGCCAAAATATTTCAAAAGGGGGTGGTGATGGACAGAGTATCTGAGTTAATCAGAACATTCCTACCCAGTCAACAGATCAGGGCTTGATCCATCACCGTTTTTTAGCTCACTGCACCATCCCAGTTCAGAACCTGGATATATGCAAATTAGTCTGTCCCTGGCCCAGTGCATCAGGGGAACAGGGCAGACCAAACTACCAAGCCAATTCTTCACTGGAAAGGAAACAAGCTTGCGGGGACCGGTTTCTGGCATTTCAGCCGTCTTCGGCCCGGCTTGCTTGAATCCTGATGGTGCTGTGAGCAAGGGACTCATGTCTGAGCATACCCTTCCACACTTGTGGTGGCCAAAATATTTCAAAAGGGGGTGGTGATGGACAGAGTATCTGAGTTAACCAGAACACTCCTACCCAGTCAACAGATCAGGGCTTGATCCATCACCGTTTTTTAGCTCACTGCACCATCCCAGTTCAGAACCTGGCTATATGCAAATTAGTCTGTCCCTGGCCCAGTGCATCATGGGAACAGGGCAGACCAAACTACCAAGCCAATTCTTCACTGGAAAGGAAACAAGCTTCCGGGGACCGGTTTCTGGCATTACAGCCGTCTTCGGCCCGGCTTGCTTGAATCCTGATGGTGCAGTGAGCAAGGGACTCATGTCTGAGCATACCCTTCCACACTTGTGGTGGCCAAAACGATTCAAAAGGGGGTGGTGATGGACAGAGTATCTGAATTAATCAGAACACTCCTACCCAGTCAACAGATCAGGGCTTGATCCATCACCGTTTTTTAGCTCATTGCACCATCCCAGTTCAGAACCTGGCTATATGCAAATTAGTCTGTCCCTGGCCCAGTGCATCATGGGAACAGGGCAGACCAAACTACCAAGCCAATTCTTCACTGGAAAGGAAACAAGCTTCCGGGGACCGGTTTCTGGCATTACAGCCGTCTTCGGCCAGGCTTGCTTGAATCCTGATGGTGCAGTGAGCAAGGGACTCATGTCGGAGCATACCCTTCCACACTTGTGGTGGCCAAAATATTTCAAAAGGGGGTGGTGATGGACAGAGTATCTGAGTTAATCAGAACACTCCTACCCAGTCAACAGATCAGGGCTTGATCCATCACCGTTTTTTAGCTCATTGCACCATCCCAGTTCAGAACCTGGCTATATGCAAATTAGTCTGTCCCTGGCCCAGTGCATCATGGGAACAGGGCAGACCAAACTACCAAGCCAATTCTTCACTGGAAAGGAAACAAGCTTCCGGGGACAGGTTTCTGGCATTACAGCCGTCTTCGGCCCGGCTTGCTTGAATCCTGATAGTGCAGTGAGCAAGGGACTCATGTCTGAGCATACTCTTCCACACTTGTGGTGGCCAAAATATTTCAAAAGGGGGTGGTGATGGACAGAGTATCTGAGTTAATCAGAACACTCCTACCCAGTCAACAGATCAGGGCTTGATCCATCACCGTTGTGGGAATTGGAGCAGGAGCAGGTGGACAAGGTCTTTCGGGTGTCGGGCACACCAACTCTAGATCTGTTTGCAACAAGAGAGAACAGCAAATGCATTTACTACGCCAGCAGATTCTCTCAACGGGGATCAAGAGAGAATGCCCTGTCCATGCGATGGTCAGGGATTTATGCGTATGCTTTTCCCCCGATACCATTGATACCGAGGGTGCTGCAAAAGATGAAGAGAGAACACTCCTACCCAGTCAACAGATCAGGGCTTGATCCATCACCGTTTTTTAGCTCACTGCACCATCCCAGTTCAGAACCTGTCTATATGCAAATTAGTCTGTCCCAGGCCCAGTGCATCATGGGAACAGGGCAGACCAAACTACCAAGCCAATTCTTCACTGGAAAGGAAACAAGCTTCCGGGGACCGGTTTCTGGCATTACAGCCGTCTTCGGCCCGGCTTGCTTGAATCCTGATGGTGCAGTGAGCAAGGGACTCATGTCTGAGCATACCCTTCCACACTTGTGGTGGCCAAAATATTTCAAAAGGGGGTGGTGATGGACAGAGTATCTGAGTTAATCAGAACATTCCTACCCAGTCAACAGATCAGGGCTTGATCCATCACCGTTTTTTAGCTCACTGCACCATCCCAGTTCAGAACCTGGATATATGCAAATTAGTCTGTCCCTGGCCCAGTGCATCAGGGGAACAGGGCAGACCAAACTACCAAGCCAATTCTTCACTGGAAAGGAAACAAGCTTCCGGGGATCGGTTTCTGGCATTTCAGCCGTCTTCGGCCCGGCTTGCTTGAATCCTGATGGTGCTGTGAGCAAGGGACTCATGTCTGAGCATACCCTTCCACACTTGTGGTGGCCAAAATATTTCAAAAGGGGGTGGTGATGGACAGAGTATCTGAGTTAATCAGAACACTCCTACCCAGTCAACAGATCAGGGCTTGATCCATCACCGTTTTTTAGCTCACTGCACCATCCCAGTTCAGAACCTGGCTATATGCAAATTAGTCTGTCCCTGGCCCAGTGCATCATGGGAACAGGGCAGACCAAACTACCAAGCCAATTCTTCACTGGAAAGGAAACAAGCTTCCGGGGACCGGTTTCTGGCATTACAGCCGTCTTCGGCCCGGCTTGCTTGAATCCTGATGGTGCAGTGAGCAAGGGACTCATGTCTGAGCATACCCTTCCACACTTGTGGTGGCCGAAATATTTCAAAAGGGGGTGGTGATGGACAGAGTATCTGAGTTAATCAGAACACTCCTACCCAGTCAACAGATCAGGGCTTGATCCATCACCGTTTTGTAGCTCACTGCACCATCCCAGTTCAGAACCTGGCTATATGCAAATTAGTCTGTCCCTGGCCCAGTGCATCATGGGAACAGGGCAGACCAAACTACCAAGCTAATTCTTCACTGGAAAGGAAACAAGCTTCCGGGGACCGGTTTCTGGCATTACAGCCGCCTTCGGCCTGGCTTGCTTGAATCCTGATGCTGCAGTGACCAAGGGACTCATGTCTGAGCATACCCTTCCACACTTGTGGTGGCCAAAATATTTCAAAAGGGGGTGGTGATGGACAGAGTATCTGAGTTAATCAGAACACTCCTACCCAGTCAACAGATCAGGGCTTGATCCATCACCATTTTTTAGCTCACTGCACCATCCCAGTTCAGAACCTGGCTATATGCAAATTAGTCTGTCCCTGGCCCAGTGCATCATGGGAACAGGGCAGACCAAACTACCAAGCCAATTCTTCACTGGAAAGGAAACAAGCTTCCGGGGACCGGTTTCTGGCATTACAGCCGTCTTCGGCCCGGCTTGCTTGAATCCTGATGGTGCAGTGAGCAAGGGACTCATGTCTGAGCATACCCTTCCACACTTGTGGTGGCCAAAATATTTCAAAAGGGGGTGGTGATGGACAGAGTATCTGAGTTAATCAGAACACTCCTACCCAGTCAACAGATCAGGGCTTGATCCATCACCGTTTTTTAGCTCACTGCACCATCCCATTTCAGAACCTGGCTATATGCAAATTAGTCTGTCCCTGGCCCAGTGCATCATGGGAACAGGGCAGACCAAACTACCAAGCCAATTCTTCACTGGAAAGGAAACAAGCTTCCGGGGACCGGTTTCTGGCATTACAGCCCTCTTCGGCCCGGCTTGCTTGAATCCTGATAGTGCAGTGAGCAAGGGACTCATGTCTGAGCATACTCTTCCACACTTGTGGTGGCCAAAATATTTCAAAAGGGGGTGGTGATGGACAGAGTATCTGAGTTAATCAGAACACTCCTACCCAGTCAACAGATCAGGGCTTGATCCATCACCGTTGTGGGAATTGGAGCAGGAGCAGGTGGACAAGGTCTTTCGGGTGTCGGGCACACCAACTCTAGATCTGTTTGCAACAAGAGAGAACAGCAAATGCATTTACTACGCCAGCAGATTCTCTCAACGGGGATCAAGAGAGAATGCCCTGTCCATGCGATGGTCAGGGATTTATGCGTATGCTTTTCCCCCGATACCATTGATACCGAGGGTGCTGCAAAAGATGAAGAGAGAACACTCCTACCCAGTCAACAGATCAGGGCTTGATCCAGCACCGTTTTTTAGCTCACTGCACCATCCCAGTTCAGAACCTGGATATATGCAAATTAGTCTGTCCCTGGCCCAGTGCATCATGGGAACAGGGCAGACCAAACTACCAAGCCAATTCTTCACTGGAAAGGAAACAAGCTTCCGGGGACCGGTTTCTGGCATTTCAGCCGTCTTCGGCCCGGCTTGCTTGAATCCTGATGGTGCAGTGAGCAAGGGACTCATGTCTGAGCATACCCTTCCACACTTGTGGTGGCCAAAATATTTCAAAAGGGGGTGGTGATGGACAGAGTATCTGAGTTAATCAGAACACTCCTACCCAGTCAACAGATCAGGGCTTGATCCATCACCGTTTTTTAGCTCACTGCACCATCCCAGTTCAGAACCTGGCTATATGCAAATTAGTCTGTCCCTGGCCCAGTGCATCATGGGAACAGGGCAGACCAAACTACCAAGCCAATTCTTCACTGGAAAGGAAACAAGCTTCCGTGGACCGGTTTCTGGCATTACAGCCGTCTTCGGCCCGGCTTGCTTGAATCCTGATGGTGCAGTGAGCAAGGGACTCATGTCTGAGCATACCCTTCCACACTTGTGGTGGCCAAAATATTTCAAAAGGGGGTGGTGATGGACAGAGTATCTGAGTTAATCAGAACACTCCTACCCAGTCAACAGATCAGGGCTTGATCCATCACCGTTTTTTAGCTCATTGCACCATCCCAGTTCAGAACCTGGCTATATGCAAATTAGTCTGTCCCTGGCCCAGTGCATCATGGGAACAGGGCAGACCAAACTACCAAGCCAATTCTTCACTGGAAAGGAAACAAGCTTCCGGGGACAGGTTTCTGGCATTACAGCCGTCTTCGGCCCGGCTTGCTTGAATCCTGATAGTGCAGTGAGCAAGGGACTCATGTCTGAGCATACTCTTCCACACTTGTGGTGGCCAAAATATTTCAAAAGGGGGTGGTGATGGACAGAGTATCTGAGTTAATCAGAACACTCCTACCCAGTCAACAGATCAGGGCTTGATCCATCACCGTTGTGGGAATTGGAGCAGGAGCAGGTGGACAAGGTCTTTCGGGTGTCGGGCACACCAACTCTAGATCTGTTTGCAACAAGAGAGAACAGCAAATGCATTTACTACGCCAGCAGATTCTCTCAACGGGGATCAAGAGAGAATGCCCTGTCCATGCGATGGTCAGGGATTTATGCGTATGCTTTTCCCCCGATACCATTGATACCGAGGGTGCTGCAAAAGATGAAGAGAGAACACTCCTACCCAGTCAACAGATCAGGGCTTGATCCATCACCGTTTTTTAGCTCACTGCACCATCCCAGTTCAGAACCTGTCTATATGCAAATTAGTCTGTCCCAGGCCCAGTGCATCATGGGAACAGGGCAGACCAAACTACCAAGCCAATTCTTCACTGGAAAGGAAACAAGCTTCCGGGGACCGGTTTCTGGCATTACAGCCGTCTTCGGCCCGGCTTGCTTGAATCCTGATGGTGCAGTGAGCAAGGGACTCATGTCTGAGCATACCCTTCCACACTTGTGGTGGCCAAAATATTTCAAAAGGGGGTGGTGATGGACAGAGTATCTGAGTTAATCAGAACATTCCTACCCAGTCAACAGATCAGGGCTTGATCCATCACCGTTTTTTAGCTCACTGCACCATCCCAGTTCAGAACCTGGATATATGCAAATTAGTCTGTCCCTGGCCCAGTGCATCAGGGGAACAGGGCAGACCAAACTACCAAGCCAATTCTTCACTGGAAAGGAAACAAGCTTGCGGGGACCGGTTTCTGGCATTTCAGCCGTCTTCGGCCCGGCTTGCTTGAATCCTGATGGTGCTGTGAGCAAGGGACTCATGTCTGAGCATACCCTTCCACACTTGTGGTGGCCAAAATATTTCAAAAGGGGGTGGTGATGGACAGAGTATCTGAGTTAATCAGAACACTCCTACCCAGTCAACAGATCAGGGCTTGATCCATCACCGTTTTTTAGCTCACTGCACCATCCCAGTTCAGAACCTGGCTATATGCAAATTAGTCTGTCCCTGGCCCAGTGCATCATGGGAACAGGGCAGACCAAACTACCAAGCCAATTCTTCACTGGAAAGGAAACAAGCTTCCGGGGACCGGTTTCTGGCATTACAGCCGTCTTCGGCCCGGCTTGCTTGAATCCTGATGGTGCAGTGAGCAAGGGACTCATGTCTGAGCATACCCTTCCACACTTGTGGTGGCCAAAATATTTCAAAAGGGGGTGGTGATGGACAGAGTATCTGAGTTAATCAGAACACTCCTACCCAGTCAACAGATCAGGGCTTGATCCATCACCGTTTTTTAGCTCACTGCACCATCCCAGTTCAGAACCTGGCTATATGCAAATTAGTCTGTCCCTGGCCCAGTGCATCATGGGAACAGGGCAGACCAAACTACCAAGCCAATTCTTCACTGGAAAGGAAACAAGCTTCCGGGGACCGGTTTCTGGCATTACAGCCGTCTTCGGCCCGGCTTGCTTGAATCCAGATGGTGCAGTGAGCAAGGGACTCATGTCTGAGCATACCCTTCCACACTTGTGGTGGCCAAAATATTTCAAAAGGGGGTGGTGATGGACAGAGTATCTGAGTTAATCAGAACACTCCTACCCAGTCAACAGATCAGGGCTTGATCCATCACCGTTTTTTAGCTCACTGCACCATCCCAGTTCAGAACCTGGCTATATGCAAATTAGTCTGTCCCTGGCCCAGTGCATCATGGGAACAGGGCAGACTAAACTACCAAGCCAATTCTTCACTGGAAAGGAAACAAGCTTCCGGGGACCGGTTTCTGGCATTACAGCCGTCATCGGCCCGGCTTGCTTGAATCCTGATGGTGCAGTGAGCAAGGGACTCATGTCTGAGCATACCCTTCCACACTTGTGGTGGCCAAAATATTTCAAAAGGGGGTGGTGATGGACAGAGTATCTGAGTTAATCAGAACACTCCTACCCAGTCAACAGATCAGGGCTTGATCCATCACCGTTTTTTAGCTCACTGCACCATCCCAGTTCAGAACCTGGCTATATGCAAATTAGTCTGTCCCTGGCCCAGTGCATCATGGGAACAGGGCAGACCAAACTACCAAGCCAATTCTTCACTGGAACGGAAACAAGCTTCCGGGGACCGGTTTCTGGCATTACAGCCGTCTTCGGCCCGGCTTGCTTGAATCCTGATGGTGCAGTGAGCAAGGGACTCATGTCTGAGCATACCCTTCCACACTTGTGGTGGCCAAAATATTTCAAAAGGGGGTGGTGATGGACAGAGTATCTGAGTTAATCAGAACACTCCTACCCAGTCAACAGATCAGGGCTTGATCCATCACCGTTTTTTAGCTCACTGCACCATCCCAGTTCAGAACCTGGCTATATGCAAATTAGTCTGTCCCTGGCCCAGTGCATCATGGGAACAGGGCAGACCAAACTACCAAGCCAATTCTTCACTGGAAAGGAAACAAGCTTCCGGGGACCGGTTTCTGGCATCACAGCCGTCTTCGGCCCGGCTTGCTTGAATCCTGATGGTGCAGTGAGCAAGGGACTCATGTCTGAGCATACCCTTCCACACTTGTGGTGGCCAAAATATTTCAAAAGGGGGTGGTGATGGACAGAGTATCTGAGTTAATCAGAACACTCCTACCCAGTCAACAGATCAGGGCTTGATCCATCACCGTTTTTTAGCTCACTGCACCATCCCAGTTCAGAACCTGGCTATATGCAAATTAGTCTGTCCCTGGCCCAGTGCATCATGGGAACAGGGCAGACCAAACTACCAAGCCAATTCTTCACTGGAAAGGAAACACGCTTCCGGGGACCGGTTTCTGGCATTACAGCCGTCTTCGGCCCGGCTTGCTTGAATCCTGATGGTGCAGTGAGCAAGGGACTCATGTCTGAGCATACCCTTCCACACTTGTGGTGGCCAAAATATTTCAAAAGGGGGTGGTGATGGACAGAGTATCTGAGTTAATCAGAACACTCCTACCCAGTCAACAGATCAGGGCTTGATCCATCACCGTTTTTTAGCTCACTGCACCATCCCAGTTCAGAACCTGGCTATATGCAAATTAGTCTGTCCCTGGCCCAGTGCATCATGGGAACAGGGCAGACCAAACTACCAAGCCAATTCTTCACTGGAAAGGAAACAAGCTTCCGGGGACCGGTTTCTGGCATTACAGCCGTCTTCGGCCCGGCTTGCTTGAATCCTGATGGTGCAGTGAGCAAGGGACTCATGTCTGAGCATACCCTTCCACACTTGTGGTGGCCAAAATATTTCAAAAGGGGGTGGTGATGGACAGAGTATCTGAGTTAATCAGAACACTCCTACCCAGTCAACAGATCAGGGCTTGATCCATCACCGTTTTTTAGCTCACTGCACCATCCCAGTTCAGAACCTGGCTATATGCAAATTAGTCTGTCCCTGGCCCAGTGCATCATGGGAACAGGGCAGACCAAACTACCAAGCTAATTCTTCACTGGAAAGGAAACAAGCTTCCGGGGACCGGTTTCTGGCATTACAGCCGTCTTCGGCCTGGCTTGCTTGAATCCTGATGGTGCAGTGACCAAGGGACTCATGTCTGAGCATACCCTTCCACACTTGTGGTGGCCAAAATATTTCAAAAGGGGGTGGTGATGGACAGAGTATCTGAGTTAATCAGAACACTCCTACCCAGTCAACAGATCAGGGCTTGATCCATCACCGTTTTTTAGCTCACTGCACCATCCCAGTTCAGAACCTGGCTATATGCAAATTAGTCTGTCCCTGGCCCAGTGCATCATGGGAACAGGGCAGACCAAACTACCAAGCCAATTCTTCACTGGAAAGGAAACAAGCTTCCGGGGACCGGTTTCTGGCATTACAGCCGTCTTCGGCCCGGCTTGCTTGAATCCTGATGGTGCAGTGAGCAAGGGACTCATGTCTGAGCATACCCTTCCACACTTGTGGTGGCCAAAATATTTCAAAAGGGGGTGGTGATGGACAGAGTATCTGAGTTAATCAGAACACTCCTACCCAATCAACAGATCAGGGCTTGATCCATCACCGTTTTTTAGCTCACTGCACCATCCCAGTTCAGAACCTGGCTATATGCAAATTAGTCTGTCCCTGGCCCAGTGCATCATGGGAACAGGGCAGACCAAACTACCAAGCCAATTCTTCACTGGAAAGGAAACAAGCTTCCGGGGACCGGTTTCTGGCATTACAGCCGTCTTCGGCCCGGCTTGCTTGAATCCTGATAGTGCAGTGAGCAAGGGACTCATGTCTGAGCATACTCTTCCACACTTGTGGTGTCCAAAATATTTCAAAAGGGGGTGGTGATGGACAGAGTATCTGAGTTAATCAGAACACTCCTACCCAGTCAACAGATCAGGGCTTGATCCATCACCGTTGTGGGAATTGGAGCAGGAGCAGGTGGACAAGGTCTTTCGGGTGTCGGACACACCAACTCTAGATCTGTTTGCAACAAGAGAGAACAGCAAATGCATTTACTACGCCAGCAGATTCTCTCAACGGGGATCAAGAGAGAATGCCCTGTCCATGCGATGGTCAGGGATTTATGCGTATGCTTTTCCCCCGATACCATTGATACCGAGGGTGCTGCAAAAGATGAAGAGAGAACACTCCTACCCAGTCAACAGATCAGGGCTTGATCCATCACCGTTTTTTAGCTCACTGCACCATCCCAGTTCAGAACCTGTCTATATGCAAATTAGTCTGTCCCAGGCCCAGTGCATCATGGGAACAGGGCAGACCAAACTACCAAGCCAATTCTTCACTGGAAAGGAAACAAGCTTCCGGGGACCGGTTTCTGGCATTACAGCCGTCTTCGGCCCGGCTTGCTTGAATCCTGATGGTGCAGTGAGCAAGGGACTCATGTCTGAGCATACCCTTCCACACTTGTGGTGGCCAAAATATTTCAAAAGGGGGTGGTGATGGACAGAGTATCTGAGTTAATCAGAACATTCCTACCCAGTCAACAGATCAGGGCTTGATCCATCACCGTTTTTTAGCTCACTGCACCATCCCAGTTCAGAACCTGGATATATGCAAATTAGTCTGTCCCTGGCCCAGTGCATCAGGGGAACAGGGCAGACCAAACTACCAAGCCAATTCTTCACTGGAAAGGAAACAAGCTTCCGGGGACCGGTTTCTGGCATTTCAGCCGTCTTCGGCCCGGCTTGCTTGAATCCTGATGGTGCTGTGAGCAAGGGACTCATGTCTGAGCATACCCTTCCACACTTGTGGTGGCCAAAATATTTCAAAAGGGGGTGGTGATGGACAGAGTATCTGAGTTAATCAGAACACTCCTACCCAGTCAACAGATCAGGGCTTGATCCATCACCGTTTTTTAGCTCACTGCACCATCCCAGTTCAGAACCTGGCTATATGCAAATTAGTCTGTCCCTGGCCCAGTGCATCATGGGAACAGGGCAGACCAAACTACCAAGCCAATTCTTCACTGGAAAGGAAACAAGCTTCCGGGGACCGGTTTCTGGCATTACAGCCGTCTTCGGCCCGGCTTGCTTGAATCCTGATGGTGCAGTGAGCAAGGGACTCATGTCTGAGTATACCCTTCAACACTTGTGGTGGCCAAAATATTTCAAAAGGGGGTGGTGATGGACAGAGTATCTGAGTTAATCAGAACACTCCTACCCAGTCAACAGATCAGGGCTTGATCCATCACCGTTTTTTAGCTCACTGCACCATCCCAGTTCAGAACCTGGCTATATGCAAATTAGTCTGTCCCTGGCCCAGTGCATCATGGGAACAGGGCAGACCAAACTACCAAGCCAATTCTTCACTGGAAAGGAAACAAGCTTCCGGGGACCGGTTTCTGGCATTACAGCCGTCTTCGGCCCGGCTTGCTTGAATCCAGATGGTGCAGTGAGCAAGGGACTCATGTCTGAGCATACCCTTCCACACTTGTGGTGGCCAAAATATTTCAAAAGGGGGTGGTGATGGACAGAGTATCTGAGTTAATCAGAACACTCCTACCCAGTCAACAGATCAGGGCTTGATCCATCACCGTTTTTTAGCTCACTGCACCATCCCAGTTCAGAACCTGGCTATATGCAAATTAGTCTGTCCCTGGCCCAGTGCATCATGGGAACAGGGCAGACTAAACTACCAAGCCAATTCTTCACTGGAAAGGAAACAAGCTTCCGGGGACCGGTTTCTGGCATTACAGCCGTCATCGGCCCGGCTTGCTTGAATCCTGATGGTGCAGTGAGCAAGGGACTCATGTCTGAGCATACCCTTCCACACTTGTGGTGGCCAAAATATTTCAAAAGGGGGTGGTGATGGACAGAGTATATGAGTTAATCAGAACACTCCTACCCAGTCAACAGATCAGGGCTTGATCCATCACCGTTTTTTAGCTCACTGCACCATCCCAGTTCAGAACCTGGCTATATGCAAATTAGTCTGTCCCTGGCCCAGTGCATCATGGGAACAGGGCAGACCAAACTACCAAGCCAATTCTTCACTGGAACGGAAACAAGCTTCCGGGGACCGGTTTCTGGCATTACAGCCGTCTTCGGCCTGGCTTGCTTGAATCCTGATGGTGCAGTGAGCAAGGGACTCATGTCTGAGCATACCCTTCCACACTTGTGGTGGCCAAAATATTTCAAAAGGGGGTGGTGATGGACAGAGTATCTGAGTTAATCAGAACACTCCTACCCAGTCAACAGATCAGGGCTTGATCCATCACCGTTTTTTAGCTCACTGCACCATCCCAGTTCAGAACGGGGCTATATGCAAATTAGTCTGTCCCTGGCCCAGTGCATCATGGGAACAGGGCAGACCAAACTACCAAGCCAATTCTTCACTGGAAAGGAAACAAGCTTCCGGGGACCGGTTTCTGGCATTACAGCCGTCTTCGGCCCGGCTTGCTTGAATCCTGATGGTGCAGTGAGCAAGGGACTCATGTCTGAGCATACCCTTCCACACTTGTGGTGGCCAAAATATTTCAAAAGGGGGTGGTGATGGACAGAGTATCTGAGTTAATCAGAACACTCCTACCCAGTCAACAGATCAGGGCTTGATCCATCACCGTTTTTTAGCTCACTGCACCATCCCAGTTCAGAACCTGGCTATATGCAAATTAGTCTGTCCCTGGCCCAGTGCATCATGGGAACAGGGCAGACCAAACTACCAAGCCAATTCTTCACTGGAAAGGAAACACGCTTCCGGGGACCGGTTTCTGGCATTACAGCCGTCTTCGGCCCGGCTTGCTTGAATCCTGATGGTGCAGTGAGCAAGGGACTCATGTCTGAGCATACCCTTCCACACTTGTGGTGGCCAAAATATTTCAAAAGGGGGTGGTGATGGACAGAGTATCTGAGTTAATCAGAACACTCCTACCCAGTCAACAGATCAGGGCTTGATCCATCACCGTTTTTTAGCTCACTGCACCATCCCAGTTCAGAACCTGGCTATATGCAAATTAGTCTGTCCCTGGCCCAGTGCATCATGGGAACAGGGCAGACCAAACTACCAAGCCAATTCTTCACTGGAAAGGAAACAAGCTTCCGGGGACCGGTTTCTGGCATTACAGCCGTCTTCGGCCCGGCTTGCTTGAATCCTGATGGTGCAGTGAGCAAGGGACTCATGTCTGAGCATACCCTTCCACACTTGTGGTGGCCAAAATATTTCAAAAGGGGGTGGTGATGGACAGAGTATCTGAGTTAATCAGAACACTCCTACCCAGTCAACAGATCAGGGCTTGATCCATCACCGTTTTTTAGCTCACTGCACCATCCCAGTTCAGAACCTGGCTATATGCAAATTAGTCTGTCCCTGGCCCAGTGCATCATGGGAACAGGGCAGACCAAACTACCAAGCTAATTCTTCACTGGAAAGGAAACAAGCTTCCGGGGACCGGTTTCTGGCATTACAGCCGTCTTCGGCCTGGCTTGCTTCAATCCTGATGGTGCAGTGACCAAGGGACTCATGTCTGAGCATACCCTTCCACACTTGTGGTGGCCAAAATATTTCAAAAGGGGGTGGTGATGGACAGAGTATCTGAGTTAATCAGAACACTCCTACCCAGTCAACAGATCAGGGCTTGATCCATCACCGTTTTTTAGCTCACTGCACCATCCCAGTTCAGAACCTGGCTATATGCAAATTAGTCTGTCCCTGGCCCAGTGCATCATGGGAACAGGGCAGACCAAACTACCAAGCCAATTCTTCACTGGAAAGGAAACAAGC
Organism: Lissotriton helveticus; assembly: GCF_964261635.1. Taxonomy (NCBI): domain Eukaryota; kingdom Metazoa; phylum Chordata; class Amphibia; order Caudata; family Salamandridae; genus Lissotriton; species Lissotriton helveticus. The sequence continues at coordinate 275,507,583 of NC_136062.1, forward strand.
TTCCGGGGACCGGTTTCTGGCATTACAGCCGTCTTCGGCCCGGCTTGCTTGAATCCTGATGGTGCAGTGAGCAAGGGACTCATGTCTGAGCATACCCTTCCACACTTGTGGTGGCCAAAATATTTCAAAAGGGGGTGGTGATGGACAGAGTATCTGAGTTAATCAGAACACTCCTACCCAATCAACAGATCAGGGCTTGATCCATCACCGTTTTTTAGCTCACTGCACCATCCCAGTTCAGAACCTGGCTATATGCAAATTAGTCTGTCCCTGGCCCAGTGCATCATGGGAACAGGGCAGACCAAACTACCAAGCCAATTCTTCACTGGAAAGGAAACAAGCTTCCGGGGACCGGTTTCTGGCATTACAGCCGTCTTCGGCCCGGCTTGCTTGAATCCTGATAGTGCAGTGAGCAAGGGACTCATGTCTGAGCATACTCTTCCACACTTGTGGTGTCCAAAATATTTCAAAAGGGGGTGGTGATGGACAGAGTATCTGAGTTAATCAGAACACTCCTACCCAGTCAACAGATCAGGGCTTGATCCATCACCGTTGTGGGAATTGGAGCAGGAGCAGGTGGACAAGGTCTTTCGGGTGTCGGGCACACCAACTCTAGATCTGTTTGCAACAAGAGAGAACAGCAAATGCATTTACTACGCCAGCAGATTCTCTCAACGGGGATCAAGAGAGAATGCCCTGTCCATGCGATGGTCAGGGATTTATGCATATGCTTTTCCCCCGATACCATTGATACCGAGGGTGCTGCAAAAGATGAAGAGAGAACACTCCTACCCAGTCAACAGATCAGGGCTTGATCCATCACCGTTTTTTAGCTCACTGCACCATCCCAGTTCAGAACCTGTCTATATGCAAATTAGTCTGTCCCAGGCCCAGTGCATCATGGGAACAGGGCAGACCAAACTACCAAGCCAATTCTTCACTGGAAAGGAAACAAGCTTCCGGGGACCGGTTTCTGGCATTACAGCCGTCTTCGGCCCGGCTTGCTTGAATCCTGATGGTGCAGTGAGCAAGGGACTCATGTCTGAGCATACCCTTCCACACTTGTGGTGGCCAAAATATTTCAAAAGGGGGTGGTGATGGACAGAGTATCTGAGTTATTCAGAACATTCCTACCCAGTCAACAGATCAGGGCTTGATCCATCACCGTTTTTTAGCTCACTGCACCATCCCAGTTCAGAACCTGGATATATGCAAATTAGTCTGTCCCTGGCCCAGTGCATCATGGGAACAGGGCAGACCAAACTACCAAGCCAATTCTTCACTGGAAAGGAAACAAGCTTCCGGGGACCGGTTTCTGGCATTTCAGCCGTCTTCGGCCCGGCTTGCTTGAATCCTGATGGTGCAGTGAGCAAGGGACTCATGTCTGAGCATACCCTTCCACACTTGTGGTGGCCAAAATATTTCAAAAGGGGGTGGTGATGGACAGAGTATCTGAGTTAATCAGAACACTCCTACCCAGTCAACAGATCAGGGCTTGATCCATCACCGTTTTTTAGCTCACTGCACCATCCAGTTCAGAACCTGGCTATATGCAAATTAGTCTGTCCCTGGCCCAGTGCATCATGGGAACAGGGCAGACCAAACTTCCAAGCCAATTCTTCACTGGAAAGGAAACAAGCTTCCGGGGACCGGTTTCTGGCATTACAGCCGTCTTCGGCCCGGCTTGCTTGAATCCAGATGGTGCAGTGAGCAAGGGACTCATGTCTGAGCATACCCTTCCACACTTGTGGTGGCCAAAATATTTCAAAAGGGGGTGGTGATGGACAGAGTATCTGAGTTAATCAGAACACTCCTACCCAGTCAACAGATCAGGGCTTGATCCATCACCGTTTTTTAGCTCACTGCACCATCCCAGTTCAAAACCTGGCTATATGCAAATTAGTCTGTCCCTGGCCCAGTGCATCATGGGAACAGGGCAGACCAAACTACCAAGCCAATTCTTCACTGGAAAGGAAACAAGCTTCCGGGGACCGGTTTCTGGCATTACAGCCGTCTTCGGCCCGGCTTGCTTGAATCCTGATGGTGCAGTGAGCAAGGGACTCATGTCTGAGCATACCCTTCCACACTTGTGGTGGCCAAAATATTTCAAAAGGGGGTGGTGATGGACAGAGTATCTGAGTTAATCAGAACACTCCTACCCAGTCAACAGATCAGGGCTTGATCCATCACCGTTTTTTAGCTCACTGCACCATCCCAGTTCAGAACCTGGCTATATGCAAATTAGTCTGTCCCTGGCCCAGTGCATCATGGGAACAGGGCAGACCAAACTACCAAGCTAATTCTTCACTGGAAAGGAAACAAGCTTCCGGGGACCGGTTTCTGGCATTACAGCCGTCTTCGGCCTGGCTTGCTTCAATCCTGATGGTGCAGTGACCAAGGGACTCATGTCTGAGCATACCCTTCCACACTTGTGGTGGCCAAAATATTTCAAAAGGGGGTGGTGATGGACAGAGTATCTGAGTTAATCAGAACACTCCTACCCAGTCAACAGATCAGGGCTTGATCCATCACCGTTTTTTAGCTCACTGCACCATCCCAGTTCAGAACCTGGCTATATGCAAATTAGTCTGTCCCTGGCCCAGTGCATCATGGGAACAGGGCAGACCAAACTACCAAGCCAATTCTTCACTGGAAAGGAAACAAGCTTCCGGGGACCGGTTTCTGGCATTACAGCCGTCTTCGGCCCGGCTTGCTTGAATCCTGATGGTGCAGTGAGCAAGGGACTCATGTCTGAGCATACCCTTCCACACTTGTGGTGGCCAAAATATTTCAAAAGGGGGTGGTGATGGACAGAGTATCTGAGTTAATCAGAACACTCCTACCCAATCAACAGATCAGGGCTTGATCCATCACCGTTTTTTAGCTCACTGCACCATCCCAGTTCAGAACCTGGCTATATGCAAATTAGTCTGTCCCTGGCCCAGTGCATCATGGGAACAGGGCAGACCAAACTACCAAGCCAATTCTTCACTGGAAAGGAAACAAGCTTCCGGGGACCGGTTTCTGGCATTACAGCCGTCTTCGGCCCGGCTTGCTTGAATCCTGATAGTGCAGTGAGCAAGGGACTCATGTCTGAGCATACTCTTCCACACTTGTGGTGTCCAAAATATTTCAAAAGGGGGTGGTGATGGACAGAGTATCTGAGTTAATCAGAACACTCCTACCCAGTCAACAGATCAGGGCTTGATCCATCACCGTTGTGGGAATTGGAGCAGGAGCAGGTGGACAAGGTCTTTCGGGTGTCGGGCACACCAACTCTAGATCTGTTTGCAACAAGAGAGAACAGCAAATGCATTTACTACGCCAGCAGATTCTCTCAACGGGGATCAAGAGAGAATGCCCTGTCCATGCGATGGTCAGGGATTTATGCATATGCTTTTCCCCCGATACCATTGATACCGAGGGTGCTGCAAAAGATGAAGAGAGAACACTCCTACCCAGTCAACAGATCAGGGCTTGATCCATCACCGTTTTTTAGCTCACTGCACCATCCCAGTTCAGAACCTGTCTATATGCAAATTAGTCTGTCCCAGGCCCAGTGCATCATGGGAACAGGGCAGACCAAACTACCAAGCCAATTCTTCACTGGAAAGGAAACAAGCTTCCGGGGACCGGTTTCTGGCATTACAGCCGTCTTCGGCCCGGCTTGCTTGAATCCTGATGGTGCAGTGAGCAAGGGACTCATGTCTGAGCATACCCTTCCACACTTGTGGTGGCCAAAATATTTCAAAAGGGGGTGGTGATGGACAGAGTATCTGAGTTATTCAGAACATTCCTACCCAGTCAACAGATCAGGGCTTGATCCATCACCGTTTTTTAGCTCACTGCACCATCCCAGTTCAGAACCTGGATATATGCAAATTAGTCTGTCCCTGGCCCAGTGCATCATGGGAACAGGGCAGACCAAACTACCAAGCCAATTCTTCACTGGAAAGGAAACAAGCTTCCGGGGACCGGTTTCTGGCATTTCAGCCGTCTTCGGCCCGGCTTGCTTGAATCCTGATGGTGCAGTGAGCAAGGGACTCATGTCTGAGCATACCCTTCCACACTTGTGGTGGCCAAAATATTTCAAAAGGGGGTGGTGATGGACAGAGTATCTGAGTTAATCAGAACACTCCTACCCAGTCAACAGATCAGGGCTTGATCCATCACCGTTTTTTAGCTCACTGCACCATCCAGTTCAGAACCTGGCTATATGCAAATTAGTCTGTCCCTGGCCCAGTGCATCATGGGAACAGGGCAGACCAAACTTCCAAGCCAATTCTTCACTGGAAAGGAAACAAGCTTCCGGGGACCGGTTTCTGGCATTACAGCCGTCTTCGGCCCGGCTTGCTTGAATCCAGATGGTGCAGTGAGCAAGGGACTCATGTCTGAGCATACCCTTCCACACTTGTGGTGGCCAAAATATTTCAAAAGGGGGTGGTGATGGACAGAGTATCTGAGTTAATCAGAACACTCCTACCCAGTCAACAGATCAGGGCTTGATCCATCACCGTTTTTTAGCTCACTGCACCATCCCAGTTCAAAACCTGGCTATATGCAAATTAGTCTGTCCCTGGCCCAGTGCATCATGGGAACAGGGCAGACCAAACTACCAAGCCAATTCTTCACTGGAAAGGAAACAAGCTTCCGGGGACCGGTTTCTGGCATTACAGCCGTCTTCGGCCCGGCTTGCTTGAATCCTGATGGTGCAGTGAGCAAGGGACTCATGTCTGAGCATACCCTTCCACACTTGTGGTGGCCAAAATATTTCAAAAGGGGGTGGTGATGGACAGAGTATCTGAGTTAATCAGAACACTCCTACCCAGTCAACAGATCAGGGCTTGATCCATCACCGTTTTTTAGCTCACTGCACCATCCCAGTTCAGAACCTGGCTATATGCAAATTAGTCTGACCCTGGCCCAGTGCATCATGGGAACAGGGCAGACCAAACTACCAAGCCAATTCTTCACTGGAAAGGAAACAAGCTTCCGGGGACCGGTTTCTGGCATTACAGCCGTCTTCGGCCCGGCTTGCTTGAATCCTGATGGTGCAGTGAGCAAGGGACTCATGTCTGAGCATACCCTTCCACACTTGTGGTGGCCAAAATATTTCAAAAGGGGGTGGTGATGGACAGAGTATCTGAGTTAATCAGAACACTCCTACCCAGTCAACAGATCAGGGCTTGATCCATCACCGTTTTTTAGCTCACTGCACCATCCCAGTTCAGAACCTGGCTATATGCAAATTAGTCTGTCCCTGGCCCAGTGCATCATGGGAACAGGGCAGACCAAACTACCAAGCCAATTCTTCACTGGAAAGGAAACAAGCTTCCGGGGGCGGTTTCTGGCATTACAGCCGTCTTCGGCCCGGCTTGCTTGAATCCTGATGGTGCAGTGAGCAAGGGACTCATGTCTGAGCATACCCTTCCACACTTGTGGTGGCCAAAATATTTCAAAAGGGGGTGGTGATGGACAGAGTATCTGAGTTAATCAGAACACTCCTACCCAGTCAACAGATCAGGGCTTGATCCATCACCGTTTTTTAGCTCACTGCACCATCCCAGTTCAGAACCTGGCTATATGCAAATGAGTCTGTCCCTGGCCCAGTGCATCATGGGAACAGGGCAGACCAAACTACCAAGCCAATTCTTCACTGGAAAGGAAACAAGCTTCCGGGGACCGGTTTCTGGCATTACAGCCGTCTTCGGCCCGGCTTGCTTGAATCCTGATGGTGCAGTGAGCAAGGGACTCATGTCTGAGCATACCCTTCCACACTTGTGGTGGCCAAAATATTTCAAAAGGGGGTGGTGATGGACAGAGTATCTGAGTTAATCAGAACACTCCTACCCAGTCAACAGATCAGGGCTTGATCCATCACCGTTTTTTAGCTCACTGCACCATCCCAGTTCAGAACCTGGCTATATGCAAATTAGTCTGTCCCTGGCCCAGTGCATCATGGGAACAGGGCAGACCAAACTACCAAGCCAATTCTTCACTGGAAAGGAAACCAGCTTCCGGGGACCGGTTTCTGGCATTACAGCCGTCTTCGGCCCGGCTTGCTTGAATCCTGATGGTGCAGTGAGCAAGGGACTCATGTCTGAGCATACCCTTCCACACTTGTGGTGGCCAAAATATTTCAAAAGGGGGTGGTGATGGACAGAGTATCTGAGTTAATCAGAACACTCCTACCCAGTCAACAGATCAGGGCTTGATCCATCACCGTTGTGGGAATTGGAGCAGGAGCAGGTGGACAAGGTCTTTCGGGTGTCGGGCACACCAACTCTAGATCTGTTTGCAACAAGAGAGAACAGCAAATGCATTTACTACGCCAGCAGATTCTCTCAACGGGGATCAAGAGAGAATGCCCTGTCCATGCGATGGTCAGAGATTTATGCGTATGCTTTTCCCCCGATAGCATTGATACCGAGGGTGCTGCAAAAGATGAAGAGAGAACACTCCTACCCAGGCAACAGATCAGGGCTTGATCCATCACCGTTTTTTAGCTCACTGCACCATCCCAGTTCAGAACCTGGCTATATGCAAATTAGTCTGTCCCTGGCCCAGTGCATCATGGGAACAGGGCAGACCAAACTACCAAGCCAATTCTTCACTGGAAAGGAAACAAGCTTCCGGGGACCGGTTTCTGGCATTACAGCCGTCTTCGGCCCTGCTTGCTTGAATCCTGATGGTGCAGTGAGCAAGGGACTCATGTCTGAGCATACCCTGTAGTGTAGTTCCTATTATCCCAATAGGCTCTGCGCATTGGAATAATACCTTCAATAGTATAGACCTAGGACGGAGGTTAACTAGGTCTTCTACTGACGATATTAGACTTAAAGTTTTGGGTTTGCCAGCTAGCTCAGAGTTCACTAGAAACTTTCTCGAATAGGCAAGGAGGAGTTGAACCTCCCTGGATAGACAAGAAGGGATTTGCCGCTATATGTATCAAGCTATTTAGCATTCGCAAAGGCCGAAATTCTGCGAATTTCGGCCTTTGCGAATGCTAAATAGACAAATGGTATGTATCATACAAGTTTGATGCAAAATAAGGAATAGCAAAATTTTGCGATTGCACTTAAGGAATTGCAAATTTTGCGATTCCTTAAATGCAATGTATCAAACAAATAATATGCAAAAAATGCCATTAAGGATTAGCAAATTACCACCAACTTCTAGTTGGTGGTAATTTGCGAATTCTTATCAAAAAGCTTTTTTGAAAAAAACCAAAGGTGCCATATGACGCCCATACATGCCCTTAGGGCATGTATGTGCGCCATATGCCCCCAAATGTCTTTTTCAGGGGTGCAGCAGGGTGTTCTTGAGACACCCCTGCACCCTTAGAAAAATCCCTAATTTGCGATCAGCAAATTGCTAATTGCAAATTGCACTTTCATTCCTATGGGCCTCCTGGCCCATGGAAATGAAGGGGTAATTTGCGATTAACAATTTGCTAATCTCAAATTAGGAATGCTAAGGAATCGCTATTGGAAAGCGATTTTGTACATACATACCGTTTTGCATTTCCTAAATAGCGATTCCTTAAAATTCGCTATTTAGGAAATGCAAAATGGTTTGTTGATACATATAGCGGTTAGTTTCTGACAACCATAGAACATGACAACTTTGCTCTCCCCTAATCAAGAGTGTATCTCTAGAGTCGTGTGAAAACAAAAGACAACTTATTTTACTCAGTCAGTTCAGTGCATTCTTAGTTTCACCAGAGTGTAGAGAAAAGGAAGAGACGGGTGTGTTCAATAAAAGATGTTATTTATTGATCAGTCTCTTTTCTCGTACAAGAGAAATGAATCGATATTATTGCAATACTTATGGTTAAGTAAAGTGCATACAATAAAAGCAGAATTATAAAATAATACTGTAAAAGCATTGATATGGTTTCTAAGCCATAAGATATTTAAAATGGATAAAATAGATACATACATATATACATTTGACTAATCGTACTCAACTGGTGCTTCTAACTATGCCTACCCCGGTGTACCTGACCCAAGCCTAATACGTGGGCGGGAGTATATAAGTAGCAGTTTAAGTTAAGTTTGTTTTGCCAAGTGACTGACTCAAGAATTCTCTGCAAGGGGTTATTCAGTTCTGTACCTTAGATCTAGAATGGTTGAGGGCTGGTATCTCTCTTCTTTGGTCTTGATATTCCAGGCTGCCTGCAAGGGCTGCTTGGAAGCGCCGGAGCTGGATTTCTCGGCAGGAGAAAGCAGCGTCTCGTTCTCAGAGCGTCAGGAAGGCGGGGCAGCGCCAGCGGGGTCCGCTCTGTGCTGGCCTCTTCGGCAAGTCTCGCTGCTCCGATCTCGTCACCACAGCGTGTCTTTGCTTAAGGCAATGTCGGTAATATTTATACCTGTAAGGTGCCGAGATTGACGTAAGGATGGACATAGATACGTCAATAAGGATGTCATACGAACTGGTCGTTAGCACATTCTTTACTGAAGTTCTCGGTGAAATCAAAACAATGGCTGTAGGGATTTTCCCAGGTGGTCATAGGTTTGATTTGTTTTGAGAACTCCGTATGCCTTATCAGGGGCTGGAGGAATAGTGCTTGCCTAATTAGAAGGCAAGCGTTATGACCTAATCAGATAACGCGTTCCTGTGCCGTGGTGTGGCTTAATCAGATAACGGTTTTTGCATCGTGGGATGGCTGCTAGTTAATTGTTAACCAGAACAGGGTCAGGAATAGGGGGATCGATACAGAACCTATAGGAATACATCACACCCACTCCACGCAGACTATGTCCATGTTTACAAATCTAGGCATAGTAAATATACAGTGACGTATGTGTATACCGTACCACCCCAAAATACATCCATATGCATTTCGAAATTATGTAATACACGAGAAAAATATAATCATATGCACTATATGCACATAAGCAGTAGAGGAATGCTAAATTAATCACGCATATTTATACATCATTATTAATAAGATATGAAAATAACACATGAAATGGCTCTTAATACAGAAGAAAAAATGTGAGACCATTTCATCACAAATAAAATATCCATGAACATACCAGAAGACAGCAAATGTCTCTAAAGTTCCTAAAATAGAAATTTAGTTCTCTAAGAATAGTTTCTACTTTAAGCAGAAGATAAGTGTCCCGAAAAACCATAAAAATATTTTGGGAGTTGTGAAAAAATCTGCTGTTCGTAGACTGGAGAAAAATTGTTCACGTTACTTTATCATTAAAGTTGAAGGCCAAATTCATGGTGTTTGGAACGCCGCGTGCTAGCTTGCTCAAAAGTCATTATTTCTGCTCTGGTGAGAACATCATATCATTTAGACTGTCGAAAAAGCTGTCAACAGCTTCCTGTGAAAGTTCCACTAACTCGGAAAAAGTGGTCACCATGCATTCATGAGCATGATTGCCTCCATTGATGTTTTGATCAGCATAGCTGACAGAAGGTCGTACCTGATCGATGCTGCTTTCATCTTGAACCTCACTACCCCTCAATCGTAGTGGTGAAGTTTCCACGAATGCCGTCATCAGGATTGGTAGCCGCTGGGGACAGCACAATGCATGAGCCGTGACCGGACCCAACAAAGTTTCTGCATCCATTGGCGCATCCGATTGTAGCGTCAGACAGGTGTCCAACACGCATTCTTCTCCGCATAGCAAGCACCTTAATACAGGTAAAACACATATTTGCCACATTGGTCTAAATGAAAGAAACCAAGTCATGTTCAGGTCTCTAAGCCGGGATAGTCCAAGGATCTTAGATATCCGGTCCCGGTATCCAATGGCTAGGATTGTTTCTTCCCTTGTCGCAGGTGTTTTGTCTGTGACACGGTCTGCCATAGCGAAATAACAGGATCAAAAATAGGATTCCTGCCACTAGTCCCAAAAGGAGAGGAAGTCCACCAAAGATGGAATGGACGAAGTCCGGAAAAATACCCAGAATGGCTTTAAATGGTGTTAAAGCCCCCGAAAACACTGTCTTAAATACATTTGAGACTCCACTGGTATCAGAAATATTTAAGATTTCGTTCAGGATTTCTGCGAAATGTATGGGGGAATTAGTTGATAACAATGAATGAATCTCTGCCGTTGTCCTTGCAACTTGGAGATCATACGTTTCTTTTGATGACGTGAGCCTGGTCGGCGTCTGAAGGAGCACTGTTTTCATTCTGCTTAAAGTATCAATTCGAATAGAAGCAATTTTCAAATTCGGCCATAACCTTGCCTCCCTGTCTGGCATTGCGCTGGGGAACAATACTCGTTCACAGCACATGACCTTCGCAGTCGTAGTTATGAGATAAGGTATTCCGGGCACCAAACTACAACATCTGCGGTCTACAATTACAATGTAACTCCCGTTCGATAGTCTCCTAAAGAATGGTTCTATTTGTGTTGCAGGTGTGCCTAGCTGGTGGCATGAAAGGTTATTTGAGGACCCTTCACAGGCTCCGTGTAAACTAATACCATTACACAGAAGTGTACTGCCTAGTGACATTGCACAATTATTGCCACTAAGAAACACTTTCCGGCCTTTATTACTGACACATGCATGTGAATAGGGCAAGTTCCATGTTGACTTAATGTACCCTTTACCCAATTTTTCGTACATGCCAGCCTGTATATATTTTTGGCAATATTGAAACCTGAAAGTAGATATTGGAATATTAATTATCCCATGTATTATCCATTCACTGACAGGTCGTTCTGACATTGTCAATGGTAATCTCTCGAGTTTCTCAATGCTCAGGATTGTATAATCGGTAACTGCAAACACAACAATGATGGACAGAATGTGGATCAATGTCACACATTCACCCCAGTCCAAAGATCTGGGCCCAAATCCATCGTTTTTCCACTCCACACCACCCTGGGTTAGACAATGGCGATATGCAAATCAGCGCTGACCCTGTGCCCCATGGGAACAGTCCAGTCCGAACTACAAAAGCCATGTCCTTCCCAGAACGGAAACAAGCATCCGAGGACCGGCCCGGTTTCGAGGTAACACCTCTCTTCAGCCCGGCTAGCTTGATTCCAGTGGTGTGGAGTGCCTGGGGCTCACGTCTGAGCATCCCCAGTACACTTAGAGCGGTAACTGCAAACACAACAATGATGGACAGAATGTGGATCAATGTCACACATTCACCCCAGTCCAAAGATCTGGGCCCAAATCCATCGTTTTTCCACTCCAGGATTGTATAATCAGCACCCTTCTGTGCCATACTGATTTGTTTATCAGTAAGGTTAAAGAAATCGAATAGTGACGTTGTGTTGATTAAACGCCAAGGCACATAGCCTGAACGCAGATTTTGTAACGTCCAGCCAAGCTGTACAATAGAACGCAATTGGGACTGACCGTGTTGTAACAACAGTAAGTCTTGCGATATTATGTCGATTGCTGAAGACACAATGCTGTCCAAAGAGTATATTCTGGAGGACAGAGTCATTAACCCATTGTCCACTACAGAAAGTGATTTTTCCAAATTAATACGGTCAATTTCCCGTATTCTCTCTGATGTTTCAATTTGAGTTATTTTCCAGGCTTCGTTATAAGCTGCATATACAGAGGCTGCTATGAAGCGTTTCTGACGCTGTTTGCGCGGTCCCATAATGAAATCACGCAAGTCAGCACCATCAGTAAGTAAAGTTAGGTGTTGCTTAGTTTCTGCCAGTGTGGATGTTTGTAGCCATTGAAGACAGAGCTTGCCCACACTGTACGTGGTAATTATCCCTGGGTGTTGTCTTTGGGAATATCTAGGGTCTGGCCTGGTCAATGTGAACCCCTGTAATTTGTTCAGGAATCTGTCTTGACAGTTATTAGTATCTGTGGGCCAGATCAACCACTGTTTCCAATCAGGATGTGTTCTGTTTTGGCTTAATATATGGTTTGCGTCTATCTCCTCATCTATAGAGCTATTACTGTTCATTGTTGGCTTTGGAATAGACGGTTTGTTTAAGTCTTTGATTTTGGCTAGGCCAAGACAGGTAGTTTGTTGAATAGTGTCATTCAAGAATATAATTTGTTCTGGGATCATGCAGGCTCTAAACAATGATTCTATACCTTGTACTTGCCATTCTTTTGTACCCCAAACACTTTTTATTTCAACATTTTTGTCCCAATAATCAAAACCAAATGTACTCATTTGCTCAAAAAATGAGTCTGAATATATCAATTTAGTGTTTGTAAGCATGGTCTTTGTACCTGTCTTATTTGACAATTTGAAATAAAATGTTTCTGCATTACTTGTGTTGAACCCTGAAAAATATGAATATTTGTCATAAAAAGTTCTTGAGCTACCTTTTGGAGGGGTTGCACAGTGTTCCCATTGATTATAATTTAAAACATTTATAGGTTGTGCAGATTTATGCAGATAATGGTTACTAAAGTGATTATAGCAGAACATCTTATCATAATTAGATGAACCCTGCAAATAATCATGTTTTGTAAATTTAGCAGACATCACTAGGTCAGACATCATATCATTTATACTTTCAAAGTCCCAATCATCAGCAACTGAGCTTGGTTTTACAAAGTCACTCAATGAGATCTTGATTTGATGTGGATACTTCAGGATTTCAACCGGACCATAGATTTCATAATCAGTATTGTCCCATGCTACCCCACCGGGTATAGGATTGGCTGTAAAGTTGACTGAAGAAAGTTCTCTTTTCTCGACGTGTGAAGACGTGTGTGGTTTGAGGACCAAGTTGATTTTCTGGCTTGCTGTGTCCATTTTAGCATATTTTCCCTCAATGAAATGTCCCAAACATAGTACCATGATGAGCCAAAGTATGAGGATAAGTGCACCTAAGGCCACCCAGAATTCAATCCATGGAGAATTCAGATAGGTTTCTTTCAGTTCTTTAAAAAGTTCCTTAGCTTTATCTTTAAAGGTTTTTGTTGATGTCTGTTCCTTTGATTCACTCAGATCTTCAGATGAATCATTGAAGTTGATGAAGTAGCCGGATGCCGTTCTGTCTATTGTTCCAATTGCTTCAGGATTACTGTTTGCTTTATTAGTGTGTTTTGTTGCAGCAGCATAGTCATTTGTTACTTCATTATAGATTGGTGTGTCTCTGCTAAATGTTTTTATTTGGGTTTTTAGAGGTTTAAGTTCCATAGCATTGTTGCATAGTCCTTGTCGTTGTTCTGTAGGCATTTCAAATGTGAGTAGCCTCTTAGGTTGAACCTCTGTGTTTGTAGCAAACCTTGGTGTTCTACTACTTATCGGGAGTCCACTTGGCCTACTGTTTGTTATCGGCCACATGCTTGTGGTTTTACCAGGTGAATTGATACAACTCTGTTCTCCTTTTTACCAGCAAGGGGCGGTAGTACTACTGATCTTGTCCCGTTGATAGACAAGACAGGAACTGCTTTTCTGTAAGAAGGCCCAAATTCCTTCTTTACCGCGATCTTTTCTCTGACTAGATCCCCGACTTTTGGAATCCAGACAGGTCTTGCTGGGACAGGTGGTTTTTCTTCAGTGGTTGTTGGCTGTTGTTTCAACTTTATGTTGCTCAGCTCTTTCCTTGTTTCGTTTAAGTCCTGTAAAATAGCCAAACGATCTTTGATATCAAAGCTTTTTTCTTTAACCACTGAAGTCTGACTGTCAAGATCTAAGACCATCATTCTAGTCCAAACAATAATGCGTACGGACTGAATCCCCTCAGAGAATTTCTTGGCAGGTTGTTTAGACTACGTTGGACACTTATTAGATGTTTGACCCACCCAGCCCCGAACCTAATACCTTCGCTGTTATAGATTGCTCTACGCCTTTGGTTTTTTCTTTACACCATCCCGTTCCCTCAGGTAGGAAGTGAGAAGAGTCCCGCTATGCCATGCTCATTTGGCCATGTTTTTCCACACGCTTTAGGGCAAGAGGAAAAAACATTTGTCAAACGTAGCATGGTTCTAGCGTATATGCCATTATAGACTCGCAAATCTTTTTATAACAGTCCAGACGTCAGCCGAGTGCTGGGGTCTACATTACAAGTGGAAAATAGTCTTTATTGTATTGTATTGTATTGTAATTGCATTTATATAGCGCTTACTACCCCTGACGAGGCGTCAAAGCGCTTTTTCGGCGGGTAGCACGCTACTCCGGGACCCACAGAGGATTAGTGTTGAATTAGTATAGTGAAACATGCAAGTACATTTTAAGTGGTGGATAAGTTAATCAGTTATTTGGATTTGGAATGATAGCAGAAGGATAGAGTAGGACAAAGGTTCGTATTTATCTATCGCTCGCTTGTTGACGCATGCTATTCAGGGAGCCTATAGAGGATTAGTGGTGAATTAATATGGTGAAATATGAGGTAATTTCAGTGGTGGATATTAGTCTGTTACTTGGAGTGAGAAGGATAGCGGATGGATAAAAGGGGAAGAAAGATTTGCATTCATATAGCACTTGTTACCCCTGATGGGCGTTGAAGCGCTTTTCTGGCGAGTAGCACGCCACTCCGGAACCCATAAAGGATTAGTGTTGAAAATTAGTATAGTATAAATATGAAGTAATTTGAGTAGTAGATATGTTATTCAGTTATTTGGGCAGTATATTAGTATAGTTGAATATGGAATTTGAGAAGTGAAACATGTTAGTCTGTTAATTTTTATTGAAAAAAGGATAGTGGAGGGATAAAAGAGTAAAAGATTTTTTTTTATATATATATTAGTAGTAGGAAGAGGCTTTTGGATGAGTAAAAAGGAGTTTTGGAGGGAAGGATTCAGAGGGGAGAGTTTAGAAATGTTTGTTTTAGGGGATCGGTGTAGTAAAAAGGTGTCAGATGATGCAAGGAGGGGTAGAGCAGGAGAGAGTCTAGAAAAGGTTATTTTGGCGATCATAGTAGTGGTATGGGGTTTGGGATAAATGAGAGAGTGGATGTAGAGGATATATTGATAGATCTATAGGATGCGAGATAGGGTAGTGCATTAGAAGGAGTAGTAGAAAGAAGTTTGAGAGGAGTCTGAAGGTTGGGCTAGAAGATATATTGAGTGAAGTATAGGCTGAGAAATAGGCTAGTGCTTTGGAAATGCTAAATTAGAAGAAAGAGATAAGTATATAGATCCATAAGTACATTAAAAATATATAGATACATAAAAAAGTAAGTATATTTAGATTAAATATATTGATAGAGGCACAGGATGAGAGATAGGGTAGTGCATTGGATATGCTTTTTTTCAGGAGAAAAGTAACAGACACACAGATCCAAGTACATGGATGGTACATAGATGTACAATGGAAGTATGTACATGTAGACCAAAAATGATTTTTATTTATTGATGATTATTATTATTATTTTTTTTCTTCTCTTAACAACATAATTGTTTTACATGTTTTATAAAGTAATACACAAAGATAGATACATATCTATAGTGAAAACAAATGCTTATATACAGAGGGATATGCTGTAAATTTCTATTTCCGTATGGTACCTATGTGGGGAAGAGCCAGATCTTGAGTAGTTTTCTGAAGATAAGGTGGTTGTCGGTGGATCTTATGTTGGGGGGTAAAGAGTTCCATAGTTTGGCTGCTTGAACAGAGAAGGATGTGCCACCCATTGTTTTTTTCTTGTATGGTGGGATTTTGAGGCGAGATGCTCCTTTAGAGCGTAGGTTCCTTTGTTGAATGTGTTTGGTGATTTTATTCCTGATGAAGAGTGGTCCTACTCCATGTATTGCTTTGTGGGTAATACAAAGCAGCTTGAACGTGGATCTTCTGGCAACCGGTAACCAATGCAGGGCTTTCAAGGCAGGGGAGATGTGGTCTCGTGGTTTGATATGCAGGAGTAGTATGGCAGCCGAGTTCTGAATCCGTTGTAGTCTTTTCATGGTCGTTAAAGGTGATCCGTGGTAGAGGCTATTGGCGTAATCGAGTTTGGATAGAACAAGGGAGATGGTAGCTTGGACCTTGTGTGGAAATCCCAAATGAGGGAAAATTCGTCGCAGCGTTTTTATAGTAGCAAAGCTTGATCTTGCTAGTTTATTTACTTGGACATTCATCGACAGCTTGGAGTCCATGGTCATTCCGAGGTTTCTTACTTCCTTCGATACTTTAGGCAGTGATCCCAGTTCATCAGGCCATGCGGCAAGCGGGTTGTAATTTTTCCAATCGCCACACGTGAGTATTTCAGTTTTTGAAGCATTCAATTTGAGATGGCTCCAAGTCATCCACTGATCCACGGCTCTGAGACAGCTGAAAATTGGTGATTTTCCAATGTCTTTGGGGCATTCCAGTTCCAGATGGCAAGGAGGGAAGATTCAGTGCCTCTTCCCGGACGGAATCCTGTTTGGAAATCTGAAAGTATGTCATTCTCTTCAATGAATTGGGACATCTGGGCGAACGCTGCTCTTTCTATCAGTTTGCCCAGGAAAGGTCCATTTGTAATGGGTCTGTAGTTTTCGGGGTTCAGCGGGTCCAAGTTTGTTTTCTTCAGTAAAGGGCGTATGTATGACTTTTTGAGTTCTTCTGGAAATATTCCAGTAGTTAAGGAATCGTTGATGATTCTTCTTACTGGAATGGCAGCAGACGTTGATAAAAGAATTGTCTTGAAAGTTTGTGGCGGACAGGGGTCAGAAGGGCTGCCGGCAGGCCTGCTTGCTTTGACCAGGTCCATAAATTCATCGTGTGAGATGTGTTGGAAGGAACGGAGAGGCTTGATTAGAGCATTCTTGGATAGTTGTTTTGAACAAGGGTTAGTGCTGGTGCTTTGTTTCTGTTGTAAGTACGAGTCCAACGTGTCTGCTTTGTCCTTGTAATGATTTGCCAGTTTGTCTGTGAAATCTTGAGTAACAGGATGAGTTCCTTCTAGGCAATTTGGTTTTCGAAATTCATTGAGTATTTTATAGAATTCTTTATTTGCACATTTAGCGTTTTGAATTCTGTCTGAATAGTACCTTTTTTTAGCTTTTTTGATAGCAGACTTATATAATCTGTTAATTTTTTGTAGGTGAAGTTTGTCTTGTTTGGCGTTTGTTTTGAGCCAGGTACGTTGCAGCTTTCTAATTTGTTGTTTTATGTTTTTTATTTCTATGTTTCTCCAAGGCGCTTTTTTCCTTTTGTTCTGTTGTGTGGTTTTGAGTGGTATCAGGATGTCAAAAGCTTCCTGTAGCCACTCGTATAGATTCTGAACAGAATTTATGGTTTCCAGATTTATACTGGATGTTAGTTGTGTTTCCAAGTGTTCCAAATTGAGTTTGTTCCACGGCCGATAGGTGGATGGATGTAAGGTAGTTTTAGGTGAGTTGCTTAGTGTTGTTTTATGTTGGAAAGCAAGCAAGTGGTGGTCTGACCATGTGACTGGAGTTATAGTTTGAAAGGTAACTAGTTCAGTATTAGCAAAAATGACATCTAGGATATGTCCAGCGATGTGTGTCGGATTGGGGACAATCTGATGCAGGTTCAATGCGTCTAGGCCAGTGATTATTGTTTTCGGATGGGTCATATTGGTTTTATCAAACCAAATGTTAAGGTCACCCAGAATGCACAGGTTGGAGTGTATTGTTATCAGATTTGAAACTGTGTCTAGAAGTGCGTCTGGGAATGTTGCCTTGCTAGGTGGAGGTCTGTAAAGGAGCAGGAAGTTACAGGTGGAAGACGGTGTAGGATTGCATCTTGTTAGAAGAGCCTCACAATTCTTTATGGAGATGTTGTCAATTTTAGTGATATTTATTGTTTGCCTGAATACAACAGCTAGACCACCTCCTTTTTTGGCTATACGATTTTGGGTGATTATTTGATAGCCTAGAGGAATGGCTTCATGCAGGACTGGAGCCATATCCTCTCCCAACCATGATTCGGTTATGAATAGTATGTCTGGTTTTGCATCGGTGAGAAGGTCGTAGATGTGATGCTTGTTTTTAGAGAGGGATCGAGCATTTATTAGTAGACAGTGTAGATAGTGGCCTTTTGTGATAGTGGGACTTTGTTTTGTAGGAGAGTGATCAGTATTGTGTGGGTGTGTAGCAGGTGTGTTTTTAGTGCTGGTATTAGCTGTAATAGGATAGCAATCGTGTAGCTGTTCTGTATCGTGTTCCTCATCCAGAATGCTAAGAAGGCATTTTGATGGGTCTGCATGTGTATGTGTTGGAGATGGTGTTTGAGAATGAGTTGGAGTGCTCTGTTGCTTTTGTGGTGTAACATTGTTGTGCGGTAGACTTGGGGAAGCAAAGTTGTGAGGTGTGGCATGTTGCTTATATTTTTTGCGTATGTTGAAGGTGGAAGGTGTATGAGTCAGGGGAGGTGGTGCAGCATGTGGGTCATGTCGTAATGTTTTAAATTGTCCAATGGATGAGAGGCGGTTAGAAGAGAGGTGCTGTATTGCTGTATCTGTGTTAGGTGTGGTGGAAGAGTGAAAGCTTGACATTGGAGTTTGTTCCTTTGTGTGGTTTGAAAGGTGGGTATATGTATGTATTTTGTGATGGTAAGTATTATGAGGTGTTGCGCTCTGAAGATCTTGTTGTGCTGGTGTGTGTGATATGTTTCGCTTTTGAGGTGTGGTGAAAAGGGGTGCTGATGTATATGTTTCATGCACCTGATTTGGTTGTGTAGTATTGTTTGTGAGAGGAGGGTGTGACGTAGAGGGGGTGGTGATGTGTTTATGTGTAAAGTGTATGTTGTGTGTAGGAGTGAATGAAGTAGAGGCGAGAGTGTTTATCTTAGCCTGGTTTGTTTCAAGAGTTACAAAGTGTGGTGGTGTGCAGTGTGTGTGTTGTGTGTTAGTGTTATTATGGTAGAAGGGAGAGGAGGGTGTTTGTTGGACAACTGATGGAAGAATCATTATATATTTGTTAGTGATAAAAGGTGGACTGTTAGGTGTAATTACAGCAGGGAGAGTGTGTTTGAGTGGGATGTAGTTATTTATGGTGTTGATTGGCGTTGTGTTAGTGATGAGTGTATTGGTTAGTGGTATCGGATAGAGTTGTGTACTGTTTGTGGGTGATGGTGGATATGTGTGGTAGTTGGGATAGTAGGGTGTGTAGATTGGTTTGGTTGGGTTTGTAGTGCATGCTGGTACATTAATCTGTGCATTGCGTTGTGCGTGGTGTACATTTGGTGTGAGTGTATTGCTCTATTTGTCGTTGTGGATGGTATGGGCTGGGTATTGTTAAATGAGAATAAGGGCAGCATTTCTGGCCCTAGTCCCGACCAGGCTCGAACAGGCCCAAACAGGCAACTACCCTTGTCCTCTACACCCTTAGCCTCGACGCCCGGGCTGAGACGCCCTAAGCCTGGCTTTTTTTGTAGCCCTAGTAATCAGGTGACCCCTTCAGCCAATGGGAACCCTAGCCCTAACACTATCCAATCACAACACTAGCCCTAGCATCTAGAACCAATAGGAGACCAGGACCTTGCAGCCAATCTTAACCCTAGTCCAAGTATCCATTCATTTCAAAAACCCTGATCTCTACGTCCAATAAAGGCCCTAGCCCCATCAGTAGTCCCAACCCAAGTCAAAGCAGCCACTGGTACAGGTAGCCCTAGTCCCTACTTCCAATAGAAAGCCTAACCCTACTCTTAGTCCCACAACTGGTCCAACAACCAATCACACCAGAAACCCTAATCACTACTTCCAATTAAAGCTCTAACCCTAGCCCTAGTCCCAACCCTGCAATGATTGATTCACAGACCGAGAAACCAATCAGAACCCTCAAATACCCAACCAATGAGGACATTAACCCTAACCCAATAGAAATACCTGGTACAACCACCAATCAGTGTACACATGTGCCAACCACTAGCACACCATATAAGGTCCCAGCAACCTCAGACAAGGTTTGCTGGCCAGGGAGTTGGAAGCTGTTTGCTCCTGTTCAGAATCTCCTAGGAGACAGACAGGCTCAATCCACAACTTTGGACTTCAGCAGGTAAAGGCTTCACTAACTCGAAATCTAACAATACTGATTGAATAAAGCTTTACTCCCCCTGCTGGCCAAAAAACGAAGTGCACAGGCCCCAGTAAATACAGTTTCAACAGCTCACAGAAGCACCCTCTGATGTAGAAAATCCCTGTTTATATGTTAATTGGACGCATTAATTTTTATTGTTGACCCATTCTGGAGTGAAACGCCATGGTAATATACCGTTTCTCTCGCCACTGCGTTCTCTGTTGCAGTCAGGGCATTTCTTTACAAAAATGTGATGCTGCAGGCTCATGCCTGGCCACCAGTACTTTGACTGTAATTCTTCCAGAGAATCTTTTAGTTTGAGGTGTCTGAGACCTTCACCCATATGTGCGTCTGCTATTAACAAGCCTCTACTGTCCGTGTTTGGAATTACTCTATCCCCCACTCCAGGGATTCGAGCAAAAGGAACAGAGTTTGCATCGATTATGTATGTATAATTGAGTGGATAGTTGATCGGTAGCGCTGAGCAGTCGCCTTTTGATGACGTTTTCACCGCCAGCACTGTTTCACCGTCAATGTATTTTACTGCACGCTTTTTTCTAACTACGGAAGCCGATTCAGTTGCTACCGTTGTGGCTTTCTCAGCCAATGAATTCCCTGCAACGTGAACGCCATCACGCTGATGACTCAGTGAGTGTATCACGTGAGTCTTTGGTAGTTCTTTCTGTAAAAGAACTATTTGTTTCCAAAGCACTTTTTGCTTTATTGTTGCACCTGTGTCATCTTTGTAACCGTTTTGAATCCATTTCTGCAAATCGTTGTTATATGATTTGACGCAGTAATATGAATCGGACACTATAAGTGTCGGGAATTCGCGATCTGCATTATCTAGCGCCATTTTCAATGCTATTATTTCAGTTTGTTCTTCTGAATTAGTTTCTACTGAGTGTGTTTTTATTAGCAGAGGTCTCAGTTTCCCTCCGTGCCACACTTCTTTTGTGATTTCACATGTGGGGTTATATGCTTGTTCTCCCCACCCTGGTGGTTGAGCATGGCCGTCTGTATAGATTACACAGGCGTACTGTCGTAAGGGCCGAATGTCGATTGGCAGAGGGTATGTCATTTCATATTCTAGATATTTTAATTCTTTTAATTCTGGATTAAAGTAGTATTTTACTCTGTCCGTTGTAATTGAATTCACCCATTGTATCCATTCTGGATTCAACGCTGTTGTTGGTAAATTACATGGGGTTGTTAATGCCTCAAAGGCTGATTCTGCTGTTCTGACTGTGATACGTCTACCGTCAGCTTTGTCTTTTTCTCTTGCTATAGCCGTTTGAACTGCATGAACAATGTTTTCTTTAATACTGAACTTCTTTTCAGCTTCTGTGTACAAGTGTGATTTGTATGCAATTGGTACCTTTTCTCCCTCATTAGAGGTCAGGTATGTAAATCCGCATCTTCCTGGGATGACTCGAATCACAAGATTGCGTGTTTTGTCACGTGTTTCTAATTTTGTTTTAATTAACATGTCTGTTTGTAAAGATCTCAAAATTTCTGTGTGTTTTTGAGTCCAATTGATTCTTTTAAAATCTGGTTTTATTAGATCATAAAGGGGTTTTACCCTTTCTGCGTAATTTGCAATGTATGTTCTTCCGAAATTTAGGAAGCCTAGAATTGATTGTAGGTTTTTTAGTGTTCTAGGTGCTTGGAGTACAGCACATTTCTCTAGGAAATTGTCAGCCAGGCTTTTGCCTTCACTTGATAATTCATATCCTAAAAACAGGACTGTCAGATGGGCAATTCTTGACTTTTTAAAGTTGAATTTGTAACCCTCTGATGCGAACCCAAGTATTATGGTGTTCACTCTCTTCAAGTGAGTATCCAAGTCATCATCTGTTAGGTAAATGTCGTCGACATAGGATAATGCCTCGTCATCATATGTTTGTAGTATTTCTGTTACTCTCGCTGAGAATAATCCTGGGCTGTTCTTGTGCCCCTGGGGTAAACGGCAGAAACTTTTTTGCGAGCCATTTACCGAGAACGCAGTCAAATATCTGCTCTCTGGTGCTATATTTTGACAAAAGAATCCATTAGAGATGTCTAATGTTGTTTTGCATTTTTTGCGCACTATGTTATTCATTAGTGCAGCACTATGCGAATTTTGTACTGCAAAAGTTTTGCAACATGAGTTAAGGTGTCTGTAATCCAAAACTAGACAATATGAGTCGTCTGGTTTGGAGACAGGAAACAAAGGGTTGTTCATTTGTGAGGTGCAAGTTTCAATCACCCCCTGGTATTCAAGTTGATCTAGGATCTCTTTTACCTGTTTTTTAGCTTCTTGCTTAATTGGGTACTGCCTTTGTGCAGTAGGTTGTGATTTTAACTGGATTTTATGAGGAGGAGAGTCCTTATCCCATCCTACATGATTTTTATATAAAGCAGGAGCTTGAGCTACTGCCCACTTTCTTGCAAGTGTATATTTTTTATGAATAGGAATATGATTTGAGAAGGCAGGCATAATTATTTCTTCGCCATGGGGGCACTCCCTGACAAACTCGGGTGGCCAGTCTCGTTCAGCTAGAAGGATGTCATAGCCCTGGGAGAGATTATCCCAAAATAGACCCCTTATTTTTCTAGTCTTATCCCCCTCTATACGTAATGTTATTTCATATATTTTGTGAGGTTTGCTAACTCTGGTGTCTGCAGTTTCCACTTGAATGTATTCATTTGTGTCCACTGTCTCCAGATGATTCATAAGGACTTTGCGAGCTATGCTCACTTCTGCTGCGCTGTCTAGCATTGTCTGAGCCCATTCTCCGTTTTTCAGTTGTGTCCTCAGTATTCTCGGCATTGTTGATTACTTTAATGCTGGCTACCTTTTTTTTTGTTGGAAATTGTAATTTTTTATTTGGATGAGCAGGTTCCTTGTCTTTGGACTTGACGTGCTCTTCCCTGTATTCTGATCGTCCTCTTCTTTCCGATTTCTGCGAGGAAGTCTGAAAAGATTGAGAGGGACGTGTATCATTATCTTGATATCTATCAGGTTTCTTTATATTATCCCTATTTCTAAGGTTGTATTTTTTTCACAGAGGGCTCCCTTTGGGGAGACTTGCGTCCTTGGTCAGGAGATCTTTCTCTCCGCCGAGGAGACCTTCCTCTGGTCTGGAATCTTTTTTCTTTAGGATAGGATTGTTTATTTCCTTCCCAGCTCTTTTTTTGTGTTGTTAAATTATTTTTAATAAATATTTTTTCTGGACTTTCAGTTAGTTGGGGTTTCACCGGTATTCCACCCAGACTATCTCTTCCTAGTTCTTCATAGGATTTTTCTATGATTCTGGCAATTTCAGTTGGTTGGTCTGCTATATCTGTTTCTTTTAACCTTTGGCGTATCGCCACGTTTGCTGCTTCTCCCTTTATGTTGGCTAATAATATAGCCGAGACCTGCTTGAAGTCTTTCAGTAATTTCATACCAAGAGTTAAAGCGGGTTCTGGACCATATTCATCTTGAATTTGTTTTAGCACATCTGGTATTACTGACATGGATGGTACACCATGTGTTTTTGTAGAGATGGAAGCAAAGACTGTACCCCAAGTGTCACAGTCCTCCACGTGTGGTGCGATTCCCATTGGAAGACAGATAGTCAGAATCCTGTGTTTCTCAAGAGGAGTGGTGTCTGGAAACACCGCCTCTATTTGAGTGATTTTTTGTGCTAGCCAGAAAGGTATTTGTTCCCGTTTTGCGGGTACTTTACCTAGACAGGACTGTATGTTCTGTGGTGTAATTTTATTTGTGTTCCCCTGATGAGGGGTCAGCTGTGGAATTTTGATTGCCGGTTGGATTGTTGAAGTCCGCATTACATATTGGACTAATTGTCTATGTACTTTTATTAATTGTTTTAGTTGTATTAAAAGAGCTGCTGCAGACATCCCTTCGATGTCTGGATGTGGTGTGTATCCGGCTAGGACCGGCCACGTTGCTCCTGGTCTACCTAGTGGACCGAGCCTGGTGATGTGATTATTATGTTTTAGGGCGCCATTAAACAAGAGCAGGTGCTCTTGGAATTTGAGTGGTACTTCCACCTCCTCGAAAGGAATGTACTCTTCAGGAGGTTCTTCTGTTTTGTAATAGTGGAAGACCTTTGTTACAGCGTTTGCTGCTGGAAAGTGTATCCATGAATAGAATACCTCTGTCTGCCGATATTCGAGTGCCTCAATTACGAATATGACTGTGCCACCTCTAGGTGTCAGTCCATTTTCTATAAGTTTTAAAGTTACAGATTTCCTTTTGTTGACCGGGATGAGTATTATATCCGGGTCTGCTTCTTGCATAGTATTATCAGCTGCTTCTAGTTCAGCTGCTATTCTAGCTGTCTCTCTTTCTTCTTCACTGTCTACCATTTTACCGACAGGAAGGTTATTCCGTTTGTTTGCAGATCAGGTTTCTTATGGAAACAAAGATTAGATGCACAATATTTTGCACAATATTTTGGAACAGTGTATCCTTCAACGTTGACTAAACCAAGAACCATACATAGGAGTCTCCTCCTGCGAGGTTTGGCGGATATGACCTTTCACCCACTCCAGACGTCTTTGGAGTATTATGGGAAAAAAGGGGTTCTGTGTGAAAAAGCACGACTGAGTTACTCTAATGTCTTGCGTTAGTTTTATCGCCTTTCCAAACGTTGGGCGCCATGTAGTGTAGTTCCTATTATCCCAATAGGCTCTGCGCATTGGAATAATACCTTCAATAGTATAGACCTAGGACGGAGGTTAACTAGGTCTTCTACTGATGATATTAGACTTAAAGTTTTGGGTTTGCCAGCTAGCTCAGAGTTCACTAGAAACTTTCTCGAATAGGCAAGGAGGAGTTGAACCTCCCTGGATAGACAAGAAGGGATTTAGTTTCTGACAACCATAGAACATGACAACTTTGCTCTCCCCTAATCAAGAGTGTATCTCTAGAGTCGTGTGAAAACAAAAGACAACTTATTTTACTCAGTCAGTTCAGTGCATTCTTAGTTTCACCAGAGTGTAGAGAAAAGGAAGAGACGGGCGTGTTCAATAAAAGATGTTATTTATTGATCAGTCTCTTTTCTCGTACAAGAGAAATGAATCAATATTATTGCAATACTTATGGTTAAGTAAAGTGCATACAATAAAAGCAGAATTATAAAATAATACTGTAAAAGCATTGATATGGTTTCTAAGCCATAAGATATTTAAAATGGATAAAATAGATACATACATATATACATTTGACTAATCGTACTCAACTGGTGCTTCTAACTACGCCTACCCCGGTGTACCTGACCTAAGCCTAATACGTGGGCGGGAGTATATAAGTAGCAGTTTAAGTTAAGTTTGTTTTGCCAAGTGACTGACTCAAGAATTCTCTGCAAGGGGTTATTCAGTTCTGTCAACCTGTAAAGGTGAAAACCTTCTTCCCGGATCCAGTTACATCGGCGGAAAAGGCTTTACATTCTCTTGACATAAAACGTTGCCTGAAGTTCTACCTTCAGAAGACTAAGGATATTAGACTATCCAATCAATTATTGGTTGCCTATGGCCAAGCCACATTAGGACAAGCTGTGACGAAAGCAACTGTAGCCAGATGGATAGCGTCTGTCATTCAATTTTGCCATGATAAAGCCAACAAACCTCTGCAATGAAAGGTCAAGGCGCATTCCACCAGAACTATGTCGGCTTCTACAGCCTTATTTGCTGGGGTCACATTGGAGAACATCTGTTGTGCTGCGACATGGAAGAATGTCCACACGTTCACAAAGCACTACTGCCTACAGTCTGCGTCGCAGGATGATGCAGCGGTGGGACAAGCTGTTCTTCAGCATCTTCTTCATTAAGGTTAGAATTTTTTTTTTTGTTGTAACTTTTTATTACATAAAACAGAAAAAACACATTAGCAAACAGTCAAGGCAATGTTGCAGTGGTACATCCATTAGGCCTGTGCTTGAGGAGGACGGGAGATACATATCAACAGGAGAAGAAAGTTTTGGAATACAGATAAGGGGGGGGGCAAAGGCAGAATTGCATATAAACAGCTCCATGTAACACAGCTAGAAGGAATACAGGTCAGGGCGATTGAGAAGGACTAGGAATTTCTGCTAGTGGGGGCGTACAGATATCTCCCCGATAGGAGTTCCACTGGTTCCAAATCTTTCCCCATTTTCTGGGTCTGCCTCTTGCTATATACACTGTCTTCTCTCTGAACATGCACCAGTCCACACTCTCTTTCCAAGCAGTCACTGTAGGGGGCCTTAGGGATCCCCACAACTGTGCAATATCTCGTTTGGCTACCATATTAGCAAGAGTCACCCATCGAAGCTGCGACACATCATAATCCTTCGGACCCCATACATTCAACAAACAATGCTGGGCTTCTGGCATCATCTCAACACCCGTCACTTCACTCATCGCATCATGGATACGATTCCAAAAACGCACCACCTCAGGGCATTCCCATAATATATGGAAATAGGTGCCGAGGAGACCACAGCCACACCTACACAAGCCATCCGTGGAATAGCCCATATGGATCAGACGGGGGCCAGTGACATAGATTCTGTGAAGGATCTTGAGTTGGACGAGACGGAGGCGGGCCGGATTCGCAACCTCCCTGGGAGAGGAGATCGCGGATTGCCAGTCCTCATCATCCAATTCAATACCATCAGCAATCCAGGCTTCACGAAGGCGATCAAGCAAACTCGACCGGTCATTGATCATCTTTTTGTAAAACAATGAGATAGTACTATCCGGCACATGACCATCCAATATACGATCTTCGAGGGGGGAGGATTCCGGAATATCACTACTTACAGGGAACACAGAATACAAAGCATGACGAACTTGAACATAACGAAAAATTTCCCTGTCACTCAGCTTATATTCCGCTTGTAAATCCGAAAAAGTCTTCACCCCTCCTTTAACCCAGAGATCACGCACTTTACTGATACCGATCGTGTCCCATTTGTCAAAGCCCTTCGTCTTCCATAGATAACCCAATTTCGCGGAAGCATAAAGCGGAGTTGCACCGGTTAGTCTATTGCTCCAGCCCATAGCCGCTGTCGCGCTATGCCATACCCGCACGGCTATAGCAGTAGGTCCCGAAAGTTGTGAACAGGAGGATCCCGAGTAAAGCGCCCTGTAATAGTCACCACACAGGAGCAGCAACCTATCCATCTCAAAAGCCGGATTCAGTGCCGGACCATACATCCCATGGTTGATGGCAGCAAGTTGGGAAGCCCAATAATACCTACGAATATCCGGGAGTGCTATGCCGCCATCATACCAGGGAAGTGTAAACTTTGGAAGAGCGATGCGCGAACGTCCATCCCATATCAATTGCCTCTGCAACGATTCTACCTCCTGAAAATATTTCGACGGGATCACATCAAAACTTTTCTGGAGTGCATATAGAAATCGCGGTAAGGACATCATTTTAAAAAGGGCCGCACGCCCTAGGGGAGACAACGGTAATTTACGCCAGCGCACCACATCCGAGCGCAACCTCTGGAGTGGGGGGAGTAAATTACGTTCGTAACGAACCGCAGGATCCAACGAAATAAACACGCCCAAGTATTTAAAACCAGACTGCGACAACTGGATGGGACAGCCCCGCGGTAAACGAGGGACATCACCTGCGAGCACGTAGATATAGGATTTTGACCAGTTGATAACAAGGCCCGAGTTCTTCCTGAAGGAGTTAAGCACGTCGAACAACACGTTAAGTGATTTTTGGGGAGATGTGAGGTATAACAAAATATCATCCGCATACAAGGAGATGCGATCTTCGAATTCCGTATTCCAACGTATGCCCCTCATTGAAGGCTCCCACCGCAGCCAAGCAGCCAGAGGCTCCAACGCAAGAGCAAATAGAAGTGGAGATAACGGACAGCCCTGCCGCGTGCCCCTCCCGAGAGCAAAAGGCATGGAGACACGACCATTAACCACCACCTGCGCCAGTGGCGTTTCATACAGGAGTTTGACCCAACCAATAAAGCCAGCGCCAAATCCGAACTTGGCGAGCGCGGCCCAGAGATACGACCATTCAATTGTATCAACGGCCATCGTGGTGTCTAAGGACGCCAAGATGGCCGATTCACGCAACGTCGGGGCCCTCGCGAGAACACCATGCAAACGTCGCAAATTTAATGCCATGTTACGATGAGGGATAAAACCCGACTGATCCGGGTGGATCAGATCGCTGATCACCGTAATCAGACGATTAGCGAGTAGCTTGGCGAGAATCTTAGGCTCCGCATTTAAAAGCGAAATGGGCCTCTAAGACGAGCAGCGATCCCGTGGCTTGCCCTCCTTGTGGATCACCACAATGGTCGCCAAACGCTGATCCCTAGGGAGGGAGTCATTTTCTCGCGCAGCCAAAAACATATCTCGGAGATAGGGAGCCAGGGTATCAGGGCGTAATTTATATAATTCTATAGGAAGGCCATTGGGACCCAGAGCCTTTCCGGAACGAACGGTGCGCAGTGCGAGAGCCACCTCATCCACCGAGGGCGCGGCATCCAAACAATCCCGATCTGATTCTGACAAACTTGGCAGTGCTATATCTTTAAGTAACATCTGAGAATTCTCCTCGGGCCTGTCGGACACCGAGGTATACACCTCTCGGAAATAATCAGCAAAGCATTCAACAATCTCAACAGGGTCTGTTACACGTACACCATCCAATTTCTCAATCACAGGGACCACACGACTCGCTCTCTCCTTTCTATCCAGCCAGGCAATCAATTTTCCTGCTTTATCGCCTACATCATATAACAGTCCCTGCTGTTCCCTACTCATCATCTTGGCCGCATCAGTAACCAAATTTTTATATTCTAATTGCTTAAGGTGGAGAACATGCAATGCTTCCCGGGTCACATCTCGCTCCAATGCATTCTCTAAGTCTGTAATTTCCGTCTCGAGATGAACAATTGCCTCATTCTTACATTTCTTGGCGCACCCAATCAAGGACAGTGCCTGGCCCCTGATAACAGTCTTGAAGGCTTCCCACAGCGAAACAGGTGAAGACACAGAACCCACGTTTTCAGAAAAATACAGATCAAATGATTTAATCAATTCAGTGCGAGTTTTGGGGTTAAGAAGATACCAGGGGTTAATAGGGGCCACCCTCCCTGCAACGCCTGTGTTAAGATGAAAATGGAACCAGATAGGGGAATGGTCTGATATACCCCGAGCGAGGTGTCTAATCTCTTCACTCGAAGGGGACAGGGCAGCCGGTATCAGGACATAATCCAGTCTAGAAAGACTACCATGTGCTACTGAGTGGAAGGTAAACTGAGTCTTCTCCGGATGCATTAGCCTCCAACAATCTACCAGCCCCAATGTCTCCAGAAAATCACCCAACCAGGATTGCGCAGCAGGAAGGTCTCTGGGCGGATAGCGATCCGCTCTGCCAGAAACAACGGAGTTAAAATCACCACCCAATATCAAAATACCCTCCGGGAGACCCAAAACCATCCGCCCCAAGTCAGCAAATGTCGTGGATTGCAGGCCAGGGGGAACATACATCGATACCAACGAAACTGTTTTCCCCTCCCACCGCCCGACAAGTGCAACATATCGACCCCTAGGACCACATCATCAACCTCGAAAGGGAGGGAAGTCATAAGCAATATACCCACCCCTCTAGAACTAGATGTAAATCCAGAATGGGCCACAAGACGATAACCCCGTCTATTAAGAGCGTAGCATGTATTCCCACTCAAGTGCGTCTCTTGTAGCAAAACAACATCTTCGAGAGGCGCCGCAAAAGCTGCATAACCACCCCTCTCTTTATCCGATCACCCAACCCATTCACATTCCAGCACAGTACCCTCAACCCCCGAACCCCTATCCAGATCCACAATGAACTCCCATCTCAAAACGAGCACCACACCAATGTCAGAAGTCGTGAAAGTTCTTTGCCTTGAAAAAGAAAAAACAAACAACCCCAACACATTTCCCTCCCCCCTCAACGTTCCCAACACAACTCCCCCCCACCCTGCACTCCTGCACAGACTCAGAAGCCACCGCAATTTGCAGTGTGCCTGTCGCCCTAACAATTACAAACAAACAACTAATCTACACAAAGAAACCCCTGAAGAGGAAAGGGTCCCGCTATCCCAGCTACCCCCCAGGATACGAAGGGGATGATCAAAGAAGTCAGTGAGCCTCAGCCGTTCACTAAGATTAGTATTTCCGGACACGGATGTCATAGTCATTCTTGGTCAATTAGGCCCCCCTCAGCGCCACCAGTATGGTCCTGGCGAGCACGGCGCGCCGGTAAAGTGTCCAACCAATCACTTGCGTCCTCAGGCCGGACAAAAAAGAATGTTCGATTGTCGTACTCAACACGCAGTCGGGCCGGGAACAACATCGCGTATTTTAACTTCATGTCTCAAAGCCGCCGTTTCACCCCTTGAAATCCCATTCGTTGTTTCTGGACCGATTGAGAAAAGTCTGGATAAAAGTTCACAGCGGCGTTCTCGAACTGCGTAGGACCACCTGTCCGTGGCGCCTGCAAAATGGCGTCGCGATCTCTGAAATTGAAGATACGTGCAATAATCGGACGGGGGGGAAAACCGGGCTTCGCCTGTCCCCCCGGCACCCTGTGCGCACGTTCAATGGCGAAGAATTTGCTCAGGCGCTTGGGAGCAAGATGGTTGAGGATAAGGTCCTCCACTCGAAGATCAGTGGAGAGTGAACTAGAGTCTTCCCG
The DNA here is from genome assembly GCF_964261635.1 of Lissotriton helveticus. Classification (NCBI taxonomy): domain Eukaryota; kingdom Metazoa; phylum Chordata; class Amphibia; order Caudata; family Salamandridae; genus Lissotriton; species Lissotriton helveticus. The sequence goes on from NC_136062.1 coordinate 275,538,151, forward strand.
GACCCCAATAATACGCACGTTGTTGCGCCGTGCGCGGCCCTCAAAATCCTCCAGGCGACGAGCAAAGAAATCATTAGCAGTTCTGAGGTTCCGCACTTCTGTTTGCAAGTCGGACACATCCGTTGTGAGGCTGGACATCTTTAGGTCGAGTGACTTCACCCTCTCGTTCGTCTTGGCCAAATCAGTTCGAATGAGGTTGACATCAATGGCCACCGTGTCCAGCTTCAGAGCCAGGGCTTCATATTGTTGGCCGATAGAGGACTTGATACCAGCAATGGCGCTCATCACGTCCTGTAGCGTTAAGTCCGCCGATATAGCAGGATCGTCGACAGCCTCCTCCCGGGTCTTAGGTGTGCCACCGGGGGATCCTTTGGAAAGTGTGTAGCGGTCCATGACGTTCGTCTGGGTTGAGCCTCCTCGGAAGGTGGTCTTGACTTTCCGTTTTTCACCCTCGGGCTTGCCCGCCATGGCGAGCCGGGTGCACCCAAGGGGGGGCTTGGGATCTGGTCCAAATGGCTCCTTAGAATTCACCCACAAGAATACCAGAGGCAAAGTTGAGTCAATTTGAGTCCACAGCCAAATTATCGCTAGCTCCAAGCCCAATGAACTGGCATAGGGGCCAGCCCGATCTGTCGTCACCCCGCAGAGGGAGACTGTGCGCAAGAGAAACTAAACCGAAAGTGAAGTGAGGCTGTGAACTGATCCCCGCCAGCCGTTGTTGTTGAATTACGACCCGGGTAGAGCCACAACTCAAGGCCCGGGCGGTTCCGTGGAGAAGGCCACAAACTTCAGGATGGCGTAACTCGGGGACCCTGTGTCCGATTCCGACCCAGAAACTTGCTAGTACATCAGCCGGGCTGTGTCTTCAATGGCCTTCCGTCAAATCAGGATATTATCCAGGATAAATGAGGGAGGCAGCAAGGGTCCTCGGGAGCTCTGTGCTCACGCGGCCATCATGGATGCGCGCGAAGCTCCTCCTCAAGGTTAGAATTTTTGAATGTTTCTGATATTGCATTTAATTTGTACAGACATGATCATATCCTCTATTATGTTTCCTGTTCTCAATTGATGGATATTATTGTACAGTATGTTAAATGACTATAACTATTTAATTTCAGAAGGTTTCTAGATATATATTTACATATTCTGGTATTTCCTAACCTTCCTGGATGTGTGGAAGATATATATATATATATATATTACCTACTGGCGGTCGCCAGTAGGTATATATAGTTAGGATTTTTTCTCTATGGGATTTTTGAAAATTCTATGTCTAATAACTTTGGCGTTTGTGGACGGAATCGGCTGAAATTTTCAGGAAAATGGCACATTTTGTTTCTGAGCAGCCCTTGAAAATTTGGGGGGGGTTCGTCAAGATGATACACAGCTCTTAGTCCGGCTAGACAACACCATTGAGGCCCAGGAATCAGTGAGGAACTTGCTCTCATTCACATTCAACTGGATGACTAACAATCTGCTGAAAGTGAATGCTGACAAAACTGAGGTGCTGGTGGTCAGCAACAAAGAGGATCCCTGGAGTGACCTGTATTGGCCCCCTGAGCTGGGAACCACCCCATCTCCTGGCACCTTAGTAAAAAGCTTGGGGCTAAGGATTGATGCAGACCTCTCAATGGCCCCCCAAGTCTCTGCTGTCGTCGGTTCTTGCATTGGTGTGTTGAGGCAATTGCGCAAGCTAGTTCCCATCTTATCTGCCTCCACCCTGCAATCGATCGTATCCGCCACAGTCATCTCGAGACTCGACTAGGGCAACGCCTTATACCTGGGCTTACCACACAAGCTGTTGAGGAAGCTGCAGGTAATACAGAACGACGCAGCTAGGCTTATCCATTCTGTGCCTAGAAACTCGCACGCATCCCCCCTTCTTCAGAAGCTGCACTGGCTTCCAGTGAAATTCCGAGTCCAGTTTAAATGTCTCTGTGTGGCCCATAAGGCACTTTTTGGGAAAGCCCCAGAGTACATTAAACAACGTCTGAAGAGATACATTCCTGGGAGATCTTTGCGCTCAGGAACAACCTCCAACCTGACTCGACCTAGGTTCAAATTAAAGACCAAAGGGGGCAGGGCCTTGACTGTGCTTCTCCCACAGTTGTGGAATGAGCTCCCGCCCACCTTGAAAGAGGAATCGCAGCTTCTACCCTTCAGAAAGAAATTAAAAACTTATCTTTTCAGAAGGGCTTTCATGGCATTATAGGAGGTGGAACAACTGAGGTTCTAGGAGCATTAGTGTGTTATGTTTCTGTTCTGGTAAGCGCTTAGAGACCGGCGGTGATAGGCGCTATATAAATACTCCCTAACATAACATAACATAACAAGGGGGGGCCGAGAAAAAAGGGGGGTCCCAAAACGTGTTTTTAACATTGAGTTTTCCATAGGGCGGTTGGCCTCACTTTTAGCCCGAACGGCTGAATGGATTTGCACGAAACTTGGCAAAATTGTAGGGACTGGTAGCCCGATGTGCCTTTGGTAGGTCTCAATATATGTGCTTCAGTGGATTTTGAGAAATTAACGTTCAAAAAAAGATATATATCTGTAACAGCGGACCGGGCAGCGCTCCGGTTCGCGGACTTTTCGCGGTACGGAGCTTTGTGAAGCGAAGCTGATTGGTTCTCCGGCGTCTGTGAACATTCCAAACAGTCCGTAGCGGCCGCCATCTTGTCTCTCGGTAGGATCGAGAGACAAGAGGAGGCCAAAGCGAAGGGGCAAATGACCATAAGGGGGCATAGTAGATCCTCGCTGACCCCCTAGGTTTGATGTGGAGGTTTTAAAAGGGCCCCGCGGGGCAAAAAAAAAAAATAATAATAATAATCGAACGGCTGAATGGATTTGCACGAAACTTGGCAAAATATTAGGGACTGGTAGCCCGATGTGCCTTTGCTAGGTCTCAATATATGTGCTCCAGTGGATTTTGAGAAATTAACGTTCAAAAAAAGATATATATCTGTAACAGCGCTCCGCTTCGCGTACTTTTCGCGTTACCGAGCTTTGCGAAGCTGATTGGTTCTCCGGCGTCTGTAAACATTCCAAACAGTCCGTAGCGGCCGCCATCTTGTCTCTCGGTAGGATCGAGAGACAAGAGGAGGCCAAAGCGAAGGGGCAAATGACCATAAGGGGGCATAGTAGATCCTCCCTGACCTCTTAGGTTTGATGTACCATTTTGCCAAGTTTGGTGTAATTCCGTTCAGCCATTCAGGCTGTAGACGTATGTAAATGTCCTATGGAAAATTGCATGGGGAAAACACATTTGAAAGTGTTGAAATTTAGAACCAATTAAAATGTTACTTTGGTTTTGTATTTGTGTGTGATGAAAGTTAATTGGTTATGTATATATCTCAAATGAGAGGAAACCACAGCCATTTTGTGATACTACTGTCTGAGGTACATTTGTGAGGAATTTTTGGTGGTGAATTTCTGGTGTTTGATTTACACAGTACTAACACTTCTCCTACTTTTAAAAAGGTGAGTTGTTAATTTGTAGGGGGAAATATGTTGTACACTTGAAGATAATTTGAAAAATGTTTTCTGTTATTTATTTGCAGTCCTTCTGTTATACTAAATACTTGATAAAGTTAGTTTTATATTATGTATTACTAAAAACGATAAATGAAAGTGATTATTTTTTTCTGCAATTTACAGCAAGCAATTTCAAAATAAAATGGCTCACAATGAAGAGACCGTGGCAATTTCTTTTGAATTGTCCACTACATTGATTGAAATTGACAGCACCAATAATGAAATATTGTCACAAGGAGGAGATGACTTGAATGATTTTTTTGATCAATCTGTTGATGGCGAATTTATCGAATGTTTGGAGACCATAGAGTTACAAGAATCATCATTGCAGACTTTTAATGAGGAGATTCCAGATGAGATGATTGAAGAGGAAATTCCTGATGAGGACATGTTACTAGTTCTTTCAAATTTAGAAAATTCAGAAGAATAAATTTATATTTAGAAATCAAAAATTGTTTGAGATATTATTCATTTTTATTTTTAATTTATGAGGTTGTAGCGAAGTGATTGTAGTATAAAATGAGACTTATAGTATAGAGTGCAACATTTTTATGTTACATGGTAAGTTTACTCATATTTACTTCCCTTCTCCCACTATATTATCTCCAATGTGTATTTGACATCTCTTCTTCATCTCCGGCCTCCTTTCTCTCACTGTGTGTCTCTGATGCATCTTATCGCTGCTATTTTGTGTAATTACAGAAGAGAGTAAAATAAAATAGTTCGGAACGTGAAAAGGGGGCAAAGTAGAGTACCCCTCACCCCCTAGGCCTTCTCAGGCGGTCCCAAAAGGATCAGTTTCTGCTTTCCTGAGAGATTATGGTATGAGTTCCATATACCACAATAACTTGCATTACAACATGCAAGATATATATCTCCTATTACCAACTTTTGGAGATATTCGCGCTAAACGCGAATATCTCCAAAAACTAACACCTGCCCTGAGCATGTTATCCAATGGGAGGTGGATAACATGGCTAAGAGCATTAGCTCGGTAATGCATGAATATCGCTGACTTTTTAGCGATATTCATGCATTGCGGCCGTTTTTTATCGCATTTGCGATAAACCTTGATAATAGCAAGGTTTATCTTCGATAATTTCTGACGATGCTTAGCGGTAAAAAATTCGTTGGTAAGCATTGTTAGCGATAAATATCGCTTAACTTTGGTAATATGCACCAACGTCTGTTAACGTTCGATTCGAAGGAATTGAGGAAGTGTTGAAAAACATTGTTTGCGCCATCTTGCCTTTTTTGAAATGCCACACTTTTGTCGTGCACGGCAGCCATTTTAGATGGCTTGACCAGACCCACTCTCTGCACGCTGTCGATTCGTAGCATGGCTCCCCACCCTCGCAAGCATCTTCCCCAGGCACTGGTCACCCCCGCTCTCTGTGTTATGCATGGGCAATAAACCTCCCCCCATCTGCGCTGCTCTTCCCTGAGAATCACACTCTGTGCCCGCCCGACACCTCCCTTTCGCCCTATTCACTACCGCACCCTCTGACACTCCTCTTCCTCTGTGTCCGATTGTCCAGGCTATCAGCTAGCCCTGCAGATGTAGTTTATGGCCCCAGCTGTAAAGAATCACCCCTCTTCAAAGGAGTTATAGTAGATCAAGGCCCACACCCGATGAGATCCGTCACACCACACGTGTTCCTACTATCTGAAAACCATCCTGTATTGTGATTGGGGAGGGGACCGAGCCTGAAGTGGAAGATTCCAGGGATGACTCTTTGTACATCAAAGTTTTTACATTTATGTGTCACATTAAAAATATATAGCACTCCAACAAAGTAGTAGGATTATAAAACTTTAATAACTTATAAATATATACAACAAAACAAAAACAGTAAAAACATTTAAACAACGAAGAGACCGTGGCAATTTCTTTTGAATTATCCAATACATTTATTGAAATTGACAGCACCAATAATGAAATATTCTCACAAGGAGGAGATGACTTGAATGATTTTTTTGATCAATCTCTTGATGGCGAATTTATCGAATGTTTGGAGATCATAGAGTTACAAGAATCATCATTGCAGACTTTTCATGAGGAAATTCCTGATGAGGACATGTTACTAGTTCTTTCAAATTATGAAAATTCAGAAGATGTTGCCTGGGTGCCGCACTGATTTGGGTATCCGGCGTGGGGAGTCCCGGGGGGTGGATTGTCAGTAGCGGTCTGTTGTGCGAATAGTTCCAAGGCAGCAGAAAGCGCTGAAATCTGGATGTCACGAAGGTGATGTCTAGTAAGTTGCCGCCCAGCAAATAACGGCATGGGGCGCCGCGGGGGTGAGTGAGTCCAGTAGGCACCACAGCTATTCTTACCGGCATTGCAGAATTACTGCTGGGGACAATGCCTGTGCTGTAGCAGGGTCACAGCAGAAACAAAAAGGATTCTGTTGAAGATGTTGTTGGTTTTCAATTTGAAAACAGTTCTGGTGTCAACTGCTATGCTAATGTAGTGGTTAATGTTTTGTTTTCTCTAGAAAATGTAAAAGAGGGGGAGGCAGTCCAAAGTTCTGGTAAAAGGGCAAAGGAAAGGATCGGTGGTTTGAACTATCAGTCAAAAAGGGGAGGGGGTGCAACAATTTTTCCTACCGGGTCACAGTGTGCTTTCACCGGAACTGAGGTTTGCAGGATTCTAGTAATTCAAAGTGAGTCTGGCGCCAGCATGGGAGCGCCGACGTCCCGCGGATACAGTTTCGTCACTCCACGGGCAGTCATTCCCCATCGGGGGTGTCTGCGGGGGTCGGAGACTCCCGCGGCTCCTCTAGAATCTTTCAGGTCGTGGAGGACTACGGTGGTGGAGTCAACCAGTGACCGGGCCATTTCTTTATGCTGGGCCCGCTCTTGCCAGGTCGACCGCCATTTTGAGAGTTCGGTAGCTACTGGCGATCGCGGGGTCAAATGAGCGGACGGGCTCCACCCTGCCGGGCGAGACGTTGCAGCATCGCCACAGTGGAATAACCCTTTTCCGGGCGCCTGGAGCGCTGAGGGTGCAGGTGGGAAGCCTCCACTGGGGAGGCGGGAGAGGCCTGTTCGCACCGTCTCTCCCTCCCAGTGCACCCCACGGCGTCTCGCTTGAGATTTGTTATGGCCGGACCAGGCGATGAGGACGAGGGGGGGGGGTCGGAGGCATGTGCAAGACATCCCCCCCAGTGTTGTCAAAGCCATTATTGAAGAAAGAAGAAATGTCCCGTCCGTCTTCGGGCCGGGCTTCCGGTGGATGTCGGCCGGACGCCCCTTGCTCTGGCCCCATGAACGGGTTCCTTGGTTTATCGGCTGCAGCCGGATTCCATCGGCCCCGGCCGTTGGTGGCCGGACCGGTAGAGAATGTGGCGGGACTACCTGCAACTGTCAAGGGCCACCGCGGCCGGACTGGGAGAGAGAGGGGAGGGTCGAGGACACGGACATTCCCCCCCCTGCAACTCTCCAGCGTTGTCAATCCCCCTGGCCGGGTCCCGCTGGCCTCGGCCTCTCGTCCGGCTACACCCTACGTGATGATCTCCTGGCCGAGGCGTGGCAGCAGGACCCGCCTTATATGTGTTGCTTCCGGCTGGGCGTAGCCGAAAACCTGTTGCCCTTTGGAAGTTTCTAGAATGGGGCGGATGTCTGCTGACTTCTATCTTTCCCAGTTTGCCGTTATTTGGCCGTGGCAGGCGGTGGGACAGACACGTTTTGGGGCAGTGAGGGGCGATGTTTTCAGGTTTCGTATTACGGGCTTACTTCTAACGTTTCTTGTTTCTAGGACAATAATAGGTTTTATCATTACATATTGTTATCGTTTCTTTGTTTGTTATTTAATAAAAAGTTCATCAGTGGCCTACTGATTTTCGTTTTCCTATTCTTTTCTTTCCAGATTGTTTCATGCTAAAGTTTCTGTTAACAGGATACAGTGATCACTTTGTTATTATTGCATATGTCCTTTTCACTAGGGGTGCTCTCTTGTTGGGCCAGATGACCTATCTCTAGTAAATGGTCCGGGTGAAACAGGTGCATCAATCAGTGGGGAGTAGATAGGCATGACAGATTACAACGGGGGAGAAAGGTCCGCATTACGTACCCTTTCACTACTTGCAAAGATTTTCCTACGTTTATTTGCAAACAGGGAATACCTCCAAAAAGAACTAATTCCCAAACAGTCAATGTTCGGACAATCAATCAATCAATGAGGAATGAAATAGGTACGACGTGTTAAAGGCTTGCGTTATCTACCCTTCACTATCTGCAAAGGGAGAGAGAATATTCCTATTCTTCCTCGTTTGCAGGCAGAGAAGATCCTTAAGAGAACCAACTTCGAACAATTCAATGCTCGATTCAAACAATCAACAAGGGGTACTGTGAACACAAATGAACGCCGCTTATGTACATACACATTGCTATTTTCAACAGGTTGTTCCTAATGTTTCTATTTTAGCGAGGTCAAAAAGAGATCCCATTAGTGGCCTACTGATTTTGCTCGATTCCTTTTGTTTTTTACACGATTTTTCGCTATCTGCAAAGACTAAACAGAGTATTGCAACTCTGTGCTTGTTTGTAAATAGAGAATGAACCAAAGAGAACAATCAATCAAATGGAGAGAGAAGCAGGCACGACGGATTACAACGGGGGCAAAGGCCTGCGTTAACTACCCTTCACTATCTGCAAAGAGAGAGTACTCCTAATAGAAATGAGGGGGGGGGGCAGCATTCAAAGCAGATCAGTGTGCATAAACACGAAAATGTTTTTACTTACCACGTACTTGACATTCGACAGCTTATGATATTTGCTATTAAAAAACCATTGAAATTCACTGAAAAAACCATAGGTTATAGACCATATATAGTTAGGAATTAGCATTTACAAAACCTTGAAAATTCACTGAAAAAACCATAGGTTATAGACCATATATCGTTAGGAATTAGCATTTAAAAAACCTTATTTTACTCACACAAAACCATTGAAATTCCATATATAGTTAGTTGCACTAACTATATATCGCGCACCCGCAATCCACTGCTGATGATGTCACATATTACATCATTCATGACATGGTCAGTGACATCACTGATGACATCACTGATGACATCTCAAATGACATCACTGATGACATCACTGATGACATCTCATTTGACATCAATGACCACATCACTGATGATATCATTCATGTGACAATACAATGCATCTCCTCACATTTTAATATAACCTCTGTTTCACCCAGTGTTAAATACAGAGTATAATTTTTGAAACCATTGACACACCAATACTAGTTACTACATACGCACTCACTGATTCCTACGTCTACACACACATTCACTCATTCACCCATACAATCATTCATACATACAATCACTCATCTTTACAACACTATCATATGCACTCATACACCTATACAGACACTCACACTCTGCCACTCATCCATGGAGTTACTCACACACCTAGTCAGTCCTGTAAAGAATCAATGACACTTCCATTTTCTTGTCTATACAGTTAAACATAGAGCACCTTACATTTTCAAACATATACTAACACATACTTACCTTCTTATACAATCATTGATACAAGTACACATTGATCTGCACAGAGTCACACACCTCCCAGCCAGCCACACACACACTCAGTCTCCCATACAAATACTTGGACAATCAATCAGTAACCCATATAGTTAATCATATAGCTACTGATCAACACATGCAGCAGTTTACAGAACAACAGACATAATGATGCACAAATTAAGACAGTTTAGTCACTAACCCATGCACTCAGTGAGACACATTTAATCACTCACTCATACAGTCAGTCACGCACCTACTAAATCCTTCATCCAGACACTTATACATCCACTCATTCTTCAATATATCTAACATATTTAAACTTTACAGAAACACACAGTCACTGGATGATGTCATCAGTGATGTCATCAGTGATGTCATTTGAGATGTCATCAGTGATGTCATCAGTGATGTCACTGACCATGTCATGAATGATGTAATATGTGACATCATCAGCAGTGGATTGCGGGTGCGCGATATATAGTTAGTGCAACTAACTATATATGGAATTTCAATGGTTTTGTGTGAGTAAAATAAGGTTTTTTAAATGCTAATTCCTAACGATATATGGTCTATAACCTATGGTTTTTTCAGTGAATTTTCAAGGTTTTGTAAATGCTAATTCCTAACTATATATGGTCTATAACCTATGGTTTTTTCAGTGAATATATATATATATATATATACTAGCAGCCCGTCCCGACGTTGTCCGGGTATGAATTGCTGCCGGCCAGTAGTATATTGTTTTGTAGGATTTGGTTTTGATAGCATTTCTTATCTGTGACAGGCCTGTGAAACGCTCTGATATCCAGTGCACTGCTGATGCACTTAAGAGTGCGCGTTCAGTAGTGTGTAAACTCGAGTTTCCCTATTTCCCTACTTTATTTTTCCTTGCAATATTATATAGCGCGAACTCGACAACATGGCATGAGCACAATTTACATTACAGAAGAACACATTCATTTGTGGTAGGCACGGGGAGACAACGCGATTTGCCTGGAATCACAGGATGTTGAGCTGATACCGAGATTTGAACGTAGCTCCCCAGCTCTAAAGTTCGCAATTCTAGAACTTGTGGCGGGAGGGTGTCTAAAAGTGTATGTCGGTGCTGTTCATCAATGGGAGAGACCTGTGCATTTTTTAAATTGGTGGTGAAAAGTATGTTGCTGGAGATGCTGGCCGCCGTTCCACCAATGTACTTACCGGGGGAGGGTAAACACCCATTATTCCGCAACTTTCTTTCCGCATACCATCACTCCGCATACTTTCATTACAAAAGTACCATGACTCCGCAATACCATTATAACGCAAGGCATTACATTTTATATGCTTTTACCACGCATACATTTACAACGAAATTCGTTGTAAATGCATGAATGGTAAAAGCATGTTTTTTTATGTTTGGATAAGGTAAGTATGGGTATAGGGGTATATGTTTTGGGCTACTGAAGTATATGTTTTGGGGTGTTTGGGTATTTTAAGGGTTCAGATATAGTTTTGGGTTATGGGGTACAGGGGTAGTTTTAGGGTTTAGGGATAGGTATGGGTTTTGGGGTACAGGGGTATTTTTAGGGTTCAGGGCTAGGTTTGGGGTACAGGGGTATTTTAGGGTTCAGGGGTAGATTTGGGTTTTGGGGAATAGGGTTATTTTTAGGGTTCAGGGCTAGGTTCGGGTTTTGGGGTACAGGGGTATTTTTAGGGTTCAGGGGTAGGTTTGGGTTTTTGGGGTGCAGGGGTATTTTAAGGGTTCAGGGCTAGGTTTGGGTTTTGGGGTACAGGGGTATTTTAGGGTTCAGGGGTAGGTTTGGGTTTTGGGGTACAGTGGTATTTTTAGGCTTCAGGGCTAGGTTTGGGTTTTGGGGTACAGGGGTATTTTTAGGGTTCAGGGGTAGGTTTGAGTTTTGAGGTACAGGGGTATTTATAGGGTTCAGGGATAAGTTTGGGTTTTGGGGTACAGGGGTATTTTTAGGGTTTAAGGATAGGTTTGGGTTTTGGGGTACAGGGTATATTTATAGGGTTAAGATGAGTTAGTGTTTTTGAGTGTTTTGTTGTTTTTTAAGGAGTAAGGGTGGGTTATGATTATGGGGTGCAGGGGTATTTAAAGGAAGCAGGGTGGGATTAGCACACAATATGAGACATGGCATGAAGGGAAGAACGTACCACACGACCCCAGCTTTTGTCACGCCCCAAGCACACGCCCACAGCACAATGCAGACACGCCCACAAGGGAATACTTTGCTGGCACGGTTCTTTTACCTTTTAAATGTATATGGTGGGCGTCTGCATAGCCTATGTCCTTCTGCTGCAACTGCCCTTTCCAACGCTGTATTGGGTGTTGTGATTGGTGCTGTGGTTCCTGAGATTACCTGCCTCAAAGGTTTGGGCTCTCTCTTTATTATATTAGTATGGATATATATATATATATATATATCAACATCAAAGTTGCCTGATGTAGAAAAGGCCCAACACTCGGTCAATATCTGCCACAAATCTTTAATGCAGGAAGTGATGCGATAGAACAGCAAAGTCCAACACAATTAATCTGCCCTCTGCCCATATATATATATATATATATGGTCAGAATCCTTTTCAGCGAAAAAGAACAGAGGCCGCAAGGGGAAACAGGTTGGACACACCTTTATTTCTTTAACATCCCAGCTCTGGCGGATGCATTTCGGCGGTTGTGCCTTCTTCAGCGCCGTCAGCTGTTAAGATCATATACCTTATGCTCTCATCCTGTTTTAAATAAATGCCGGCACTAATGTCCCTCCTCCTTACGCGGTCTGCGCACCAATTGGAGTCTGTGTACATGTCGGCGAACTCCAATTCCCAGCATGCCCCATCATGGTATCCCGAGCTGGTGGTGTGGAGGAGTGAACGTCCAATGTTTGCAGTGCAGGCTATGTATATATTACCTACTGGCGATAGCCAGTAGGTATATATAGTTAGGACCTAGTTACCATAGGAAATCCCCAACATTCTATTGGGAATAACTTTGGCGCCGATTGAGGAATCTGTGTGTAATTTTCCTTAAAATTGCCTCGCTCCGCTCCGCTCCTTCCTTGAAAGTTTTGGGGGGATTTGTCAAGCGGGGGCCGAGAAAAAAGGGGGGTCCCAAAACGTGTTTTTCCCATGTTAATTTCCATAGGAAACTTCAGACACGGCTACAGCCCGAACGGCTGAATGGAATAACCCCAAACTTGGCAAAATGGTAGGGACTGGTATGGAGATGTGCCTTTAATATGTTTGGTGAAAATCCCTCCAGTAGTTTTTGCAAAAATTTTATGTGAAATGTAGCCCAATGCAGTTTTCCATAGGACCTTTAGACACGGCTACAGCCCGAACGGCTGAATGGAATTACACCAAACTTGGCAAAATGGTAGGGACTGGTATGCAGTAGTGCCTTTTTTATATTTGGTGAAAATCGCTCCAGGAGTTGTTGAGAAAAATGAATTTTCCCAAATGATATATCTATGGGCGGGACACCGTGAGTGCACTGTAAGCTTACTGTACTCTGTACCTTCCCGAGTATGAGCTGCATGCTGATTGGCTGCCACTGTCTGTCAACACTCCAAAACAGAAATTGTTGGCAGCCATCTTTTGCCTCGGTAGACTGAGGCACAGGAAAGCAGGAAAATAAACGTGTAGAACTCAAAAAGGGGGCAGGGTAGAAACACCCTGACCCCCTAGGCCTGCTCAGGGGGTCCCACAAGGCCCCCCCAAAAATGTTTGGGGGGGGAAATCGCGGTTTACGCGCACCGTACGCATACCGTACAGAGTACAGTATGCTTACAGTAAGCTTACCCCATGATTTAAATTAAAAAAAAATTGGGGGACCTGGGCAGGCCTAGGGGGTCAGGGTCCTTCTACCCTGCCCCCTTTGCGTGTTGTGCACCTTTGTTTCACTGCTTTCTTGTGCCTTGGTTCTACCGAGGCACAAGATGGCTGCCAACACTTCCTGGTTTGGAGTGTTGACAGACAGTGGCAGCCAATCAGCATGCCTTTCACAGGAAAGCAGCATGCTCATTGGCTGTCAACACTTCTAACCAGGAAGTGTTGGCATTCATCTTGTGCTAGGTAGACCGAGGCACAAAAGAAGCAGAAAAACAAACGTGTAGAATGCAAAAAGGGGGCAGGGTAGAAACACCCTGACCCCCTAGGGCTGCTCAGGTGGTCCCACAAGGATATTAACATATTTAAACGTTATCCGCTAATAGAATTAGCATTTAAAAAACCTTGCAAATTCACTGAAAAAAGCCATAGGTTTGAGGCCTTATATAGTTAGGAATTAGCATTTAAAAAACCTTGCAAATTCACTGAAAAAAACCATAGGTTTCAGGCCTTATATAGTTCGGAATTAGCATTTAAAAAACTATTGAAATTGCTCCTATATAGTTAGTTGTACTAACTATATTTCGCGCACCCGCAATCCACTGCTGATGATGTCACATATTACATCATCCATGACATGGTCAGTGACATCACTGATGACATCACTGATGACATAATTCATGTGATAATATGATGCACCTCCTTACACTCTAATATAACCTTTGATACACCCAGTTTTAAATCCAGACTACCATTCTTGAAACCATTGACACACCAATACCAGTTACTACATACGCACTCACTGATTGCTACGTTTACACACACATCCACTTATTCACCAATAGAATCACTCATACATACAGTCACTCATCAATGCAACACTAACATATGCACTCATACCCTTATACAGACACTCACACACTGCCACTCATCCATGGAGTTACTCATACACCTAGTCAGTCATTGTGAGAAGTTGGCCTGATATATGATGCTCACTAGTTCTAGTGATCACCTTGTATCAGTCCAAACAACCCTTATGGTGATTGGTTGTAAGTCAACCTTATAGACCAGCTATCCTAATGGTAGCATGGACAAAGCAGTCTTAGGCTAAACTCTCTTTTGGCATGTGAAGCCAGCTGTTTTACCACATATAACCCCTAGAATACCAGATGAAAGGACACCACACAGGTTGTTATGAAAATAAACAGTATATTTATTTATAACACAACACCTCTGAACTCTTTATGAGGTCAGAGGGCTAAGCACGTGACAATCTCTTAGAAAAAATACGATAAGTTGCACAAAATTACAATGGTGCCCTAGGGGCACGACAAACCATATACTAAGTAAATGGTATAAGGAAATCGATAGAAGGAATGGAGCTGTCCAGAGGCTGGAGGTTCGCTGGGACTACACTATCCTAACCTCAGGTAAGTAATAGGAGGCCCACGGGATGCGTGTGCAGAGTGTGAACTCACATACGAGATGCGGAACAAAGTCAATGGACAGTACAGATTACGAAAAAGGTAAGTATGGACAGTCTTTACTGTCTAGGACTAAAACGACTGGAAATCTGGACACTAGGAGAGTTAAACTATCCTTGAGCACCGAAATGCTCTCGTTACCTCACCCACGGGCTGCGGGTGCATAGGTGTCAAAGTGTGTCGGGTTTCCGCGTCGAAGTCAATGGAGCCTTGAAGAAAGATGCTGCAGGCGACCAAGTGGAAGATGTCCGGTGCGATCCACAGGTGGATCGAGGAAGAAGAGGACCTGAAAGCAGAGGGGACAGTGTTCAAAGTCACTAGCCAGTGACCGGAGTGGAACCAGGAGGGAACCAGATGCTGTCGTCGCGACTTCAGAGCCCGACAAGACCCGGACTTCCAGACCTCTCCGACCTCTACCTACATCTGCAGCACAGCCGAGATCCGTGGGTACGACGAGACACATGGGACCGGTCATCTTGGAGAAACTGCACTTCGCTTCCAGCACGACTTCAGAGGCATCCTCGAGTAAGTGCTTTGGGGATTGAGAAGCCCCAGCCCCGAGCAGCTCCTGCACAGAAGACTAGCCCTCCAGCATCCACGAGATCTGCGTGGGGCCCTTTTGCTTGATTGCTGCTCAACGCGTTGTCTGGTCACTTGCCGGCTGGCTCGTGGCCTCCTAGACGATGATTCTTGAAATCCACACCACTGGGCTGGTTGCTCCAGACTGGCCCTTGCTTTCCTGCAAAGGAGAAGCACCCCGGACCCTCCTGGTCCGCACCAGACGCCATCTTCACTCACCACGTGGGTTCCCTTTGCCAAGGCCTGTTGACTCCAAATCCGGATCAGACACCGCCGACAGTGAAAGCTGTTTCACCCAGTTAATTTGGAGGTACATCTCCCAGGGGTAATTTTTAATCTTTTCCAGCATGTGGGATTTCAAAGTTACACACGTTTATTTTGTTGCATATATGATGACCTAGCAACCGTCGAACCATGATTTCTTTAAATATATTTTCTTTTCTATGAAGTCAATTTCTGGCTTATACTAATATGGAGTTGGCACTAACTGTTTGCCAGAGCTGACAGAATTAGTTTCCCTGGTCATAGTGTTGTATTAGAACTTCACAAATGCAATATATTCCTGTATGAGAAATATAAATAATCGTGAGTTCTGAGCCTCCACGAACCACACAACTGTGTCGTCTTTCTTATAAAGATAATATCCGATATATCCAAGAACAATAATGAACATGTTGTAAGGTCTTTACCACAAACTTTCCAGGTTTTTAAGTCTCACCCACAGATATAGTTTCCTCATGTGCATTCTAAACATCTGCGACTCGCCCGACTTTCTCCTCAACTTCATTTAGATAAGGTCCGATCTATCCTAGACTAGTGCTGAACTTGCTGTGAGGGGATTAGTGCATACTTGCCATGTTTTTCCTCTGTATATGATGTGGCATTTGTACAACAAAAATTAGATTCTTTATGACTTTCTCTTTTACCATTAGAGCCCACATCCTAGTGCTGTGGAAAGCGATGATGCCATCCAGGACATAGTAAGTAGTTATGGTTTCGGATAATAAAATCCAAAAAGCTCTTCCCTTCTCAGTGTAGGCTTGGCACACTGAAGAGAATTTACCCAAAGCAGAACACAATTCTATAACTGTCCATTTTGTACCCTATCTCCATTCAAGAAACTGATCAATGTCATTTGTGCTTATTGTCTTCCACCTGCAACCCTTGAAGACTCACTCCTTGAGCTTTATGTTCAATTGTGTAATTGGGTATTTATAGAAAGCTCTGCTACTCCATAGAGTGTCCCGGCTCTAATACCCACTGAACTAATACCACCACTGGGTTGGGTTTCTCAGCAGTAAGGCCAAGCCTCTTTAAACAACACAACTAAACAACTGCCAGTACTGCTAATTGAGTGATGACTGTATGAAAAGAGAGTGTAAGGAAAGTATGAGAAAAGAGAATGTGAAAGGTGATAATATTTTGTAAAATATGAGTTTGCTATGAGGTGTTCTGTAAAATATGTGTTGAAATTGTAAAAAAATTCTTAATTTTGATACATAAAAAAAAGGAATAAAGAAAAAAGATTTATTCCAGACAGAAAAAGTAGTCTAAGGATACATGTTGTTGCATTCTCAATGTGTGTTCCCTGAATTGCAGGCAGGAATAAATTAGTAGTACTGGCAGTTGTTTAGTTGTGTTAATACCCACTGAAAGCATGCAGAAAAAAGGGCACACAACTCCAGGATTAATGCTGCTTATTAAAATAGACAGGTCTTTAACTTCCTCCTGAACTCGTCTAGGTCAGTTGTCTGTCTAAGGGCAGTGGGAAGACCATTCCATAAGCGGGGCGCTAACACTTGGAAAGAGCGGCCACCCCTGCGAGAATGGGAAAACCTAGGAATGGTCATCAAATACTGCATCGAGGACCTCAATGTCCGTTTCGGGGCACAATGCTGTATCCATTTCCTAATGTAAAGGGCCCCAGAATTGTGAAAGGCCTTGAAGGCCAAAATGAGGGCCTTAAACAGGACCCTCTTACGCACTGGAAGCCAATCGAGCGATTTTAAGTGGGGAGTTATGCGATCCCTGGGTGCGGTCATAAGAATAGCTCTGGCCGCCGAATCCTTCAGCAGCTCAGAAGGTATTCTGGTAGGCCTTAACAAAGGACATTGGCATAGTCCAGCCTAGATACAATAAGGGCCTGCACTACCGTCTTTCTAAGGGAGATCGGCAGCAAGGGCAGGAAATTTCTCTGCATTTTTAAGAGCTCAAAGCAGGTGCCAGCCACATTTTGAATTTGGGTCATGGACATGTCTGAATCCATCTTTGCTCCAAGATTTTTTACTGAAGTGACTGAACACTTGGGGGGAGACATATCCTGTGGCCACCAGAGGTGCCACTCTATGCTCTGGTCTGGTCTGAAAAAAATAATCTCTGCCTTTTCGGGATTACACTTTAGTTAGCTCTCCCATAGCCAGGAGAAGACCTCATATAAACAGATGTTTATCTCACTACCTCGAAACACGCTGCGTGTAATCGGCGTAAGACACAATTTTAGTTCCATATTGCTCCGCTAAAAGTGCAAGTGGGGTCATATATATATTAAACAAGGCTGGGCTAAGCACCGGGCCTTGGGGAACACCCACTTCCATGGGGGTGATATGGGCTGAGAACGTAGGGGACGTACAGTTTTCTGGCGGCCACTTAAGAAGGAAGTATACCATTTGAAAACCGTGCCTCAAATCTCGCAATCCTGGAGTCTTTCCAGGAGTTGGTCATGGGGCACGGTATCAAAGGTCGCCGACAGATCGGTTAAAATGCCTGCTGCAAAGAACAGATCTGTATTTTATGTGGATTGCTGACTGGATTAGAAAGGCCAGCTTTTACCAGCGCTTATAACAAATCAAAAGTTTGTGAATCTTGAGGAGGAGGTCATTGGTAGGAGGGGCACCAAAAATGATTGTCGCACCAGACACCACTGGCGCTAAACACAGCCCTTGTTCCGCTGTGTGCATAGTCCTTAACACTACTTTTCACCCGTTCATTCAGTCCATTCATTAGCTTTATGTTGACATTTCTCCAGCTTCATCCTATCCCATGCTCAATGCATCCTTGTTTCATTTCTTACCACTGTGCCTCTGTATTCCTGTATCTTTGCCTTGAGTTCAAGGTTTTTCCATGGTTATGTGCAGGTCTAGTACATCCATGATGTAGACATGAGTAATTTTTGATGCTCTGTGGTCATGCTGGACATCTTGGGACTGATTCACAACACCATTTTCGTTCATAAAAGCACTTTCGCAATCGAAATTGGCTGGATTAGTGCTTACAATAGACTCACAAAAGGTGACCATACAGACTCAGATCCATTTACTCTTACATAATATCACCCTACTTTCTCATAACATTCACAAACTCTTCTCTGACCCTACCACCATCTGAATAGAGGCGGAGAATTACACCCGACAAAGGCTGGACTCAATCCCTTTCCATTATGTGAAGAGGAAGAGACCTCACCCAAACCTCTAGGGCTACAGGGATAGTTGATTCTCCAAATAGAAAAATGTTTTCTGTGTATAAAAAACAAGAAGAAATAAACATGCAATTGCACAGCGGTGCTGCACAGTGTGTACAATTCCAATCTGTGGGGAGTACCTAACCACAAAAAGTTTCAATTTTTCTCAAGGGCCCATCTGGAAAACTGTGAATGGCTCAGGTTTCCAAACATACCATTGGTAAGGATTCAGAAGACTACTACACAACGAGACCTAGACTATGAAAGCACCTGTAGAAATTCACCCTTATTTAGGATATTTCGTTTGTTGCTCTTCATTAGCAAACAATACTCCCCTTCTTAAATATTAAATGGGGTAGCCGAAATACCTGAGGGTAGTGCTAAATTCAAACAATTGCCTGATTCTCATTCACCAGTAAAATACAGTTGAGAGACCAATCATACCACACTTAATCTCGTGTCCAACATATATAGTGCTAAACCGAAAAAAAGTGTGCAGGAGCGAGATGGCGCCTCACGGGCGCACCACCAAACGGGGACCTGACTGGTACTCGCCAGGACAGCCCTGTTGTCATCATCGGTACCATCAAGCTCAGAACAGAAAATAGTGTCCAAATACACAAAAGATTTGTGAAAAAAAGGTGCAGTGAGCATAAAGCAGAAAAGTAACCACTACAGTGTCAAAAACGTTAAAACACTCATAACACAACACAAACAATACAATTTTATTCACTTTCTTGTGTTGTGTATGGAAGAATAAAAGGAAAAAGTAGATGTGGTTATCACCAATTTAACCACTCATACTTTTACTTGCCTAAAGGATTCAGAAGAGCCAAAAATTCTTAAATCTGTGCATATCCTTAGGAGTAAATACACAGGAGTTGCTTTGTGAATCTGGCCTCCTGTGTATTTTTGGGGATTTATAAATCTAAGAGTGTACATGTATAGGTTGTACAGTAACATATTTTCACTGCTTAAAGGCTTCTTTTCTGTTTTACTTTTAGACTCCTTCCACCTGTACTAAGAAAAGTGAAGATGTTAGACCGAAAATAGTAAGTCTGAGGCGCAAAACAGATTTTTGAAAGCTGGTAGAATGCTTTTCTGCCCTTCGAGGCCATGTACACTTTTCACAAAAACAAATTTACTGCTTAAAAAAGATTGCATGTTTAATCAAATGAATGCCTCCAGAAATGCACCGGTAACGTAAGGGCAACATTTAGAAACACAAGAGGGACACATAGAAAAATAAAAATCTGGATAATGTATTTTCCCCACTGACTTGCATTGAATTGGAGGCAATTTTAGGGGGAGACCGCTAAAATAAAGCTGGGATAAATAAAGTTGTGAGTCTCCTGGCTGAATCCCGTGTGTTGGCATGCATGCACCAACCACTTCAGGATTCTCAAGTAACTCATGAGCTACTCCTCTCTGTAGCTCAGCTTACTAAATTAGAGGCTTTTGTTTGGTTTAATTAATGTATGTATACCAAAATTAAAAAGCATAAATTCAAGATGAAAATGCGTGCGCTCTGAGAACGTTTAAGGTGATGTTTGGTGAAAAATGCTAGTGTGTGTGTAGTTATGTTAGAGGGAGGCATGCCCAACGTTTGGTATTGAATGAACAAAGAGATTGCCAGTACTGTGCAATTATTTGTATTTGTTTAAACCGGTGTTGAGCAGAAAAATGTACTCAACCCAAAGACCACCAATTCAGATTATGTCTGTCGGTCCTGAAGAGAATCTCTCAACCTAAGTAGAGATTCGAAACGCGTCGACCCCCTTCCTTCATTAACTGACCCTCTCTCTTCATTGATTTTGATACATTCTGTTTTTGCGACCAACCTTTATTTCAAAATATTGTAAATATACACACAGTGTGTGGTCGTATACACAAAAAGATATGTCAAATTTGGCACGTTTTCATTTAGATGTATAGGCCTTGTCTGAAAATTTGAGCAGAAATTCTGCAATAGGCCTTACCTTGCATAGTTAGCATCTAAAGAGTGGCTTTATTTAGCCGTATTACCTTTATATGTTGTCGATTGTCTATTGTCTAATTGTTGTCTAAATGTGCCATTGATGTTGCACTGGCAAACTGTGTTGTGGGTTTGTACCCTGTTGTCTTTGGCCTTTGTTACCATTTAAAAAGCCCCCAAAAATTTGGTGTTTACTTGTTTACTCTTTGTTGCTTTAATTTTTTGGTCAATTTGTTTGGTTATATACATCTTTCGTGTAAGAGGAAAAAGAAAAAAGAAACAAGTCAAAATAAATATAATAAATAAAAAAATAAATTTATTTTCATAAAGACTCAAGACTGAATTGGTGGTCTTTGGGTTGAGTAAATTTTTCTGCTCAACACCGGTTTAAACAAATACAAATAATTGCACAGTACTGGCAATCTCTTTGTTCATTTAGTATCTGGCACAGCCTTACTGTGCTTTTGCCAAAACCCTCCTTGATACATACAACGTTTGGTATTGAGCAGGAACAATTTCTGATAGCACTGCATGTCCATTATAATACATGTCCTCCTTACAGCATATTCAACTTTTTTAAAGCTATTATTTGACTGCTAAATCATGCGGTGTTGGGGAGATTTAATATTAATATTATGCCATTGGTGCCAAGAGCATTGCTACTAAGGCTGTTATGTGTTACCCATATACAGATATTTCATTTTAGCAAAGCCTTTTTTATGTTTCGCCTGCACAGTACTTGCATTTTCTTGCAAAATCTCTTGTAACGAAAAAAAAACTTAAAAGAGGCTTAGAGCCCGTCCTTTAATTACCTTTATTTACTATTGGCTGGCTTCTACATCTCTTACGGTTCCTGTCTTCTTATTGGTCAGCCGATCCTCCTGCCATCCAACTTCCTCCAAGGCATCAGAGTTCTAGTCCAAGTTGTGGAGCTTGTACCAAGTACTGCTTCCTGTGTCCTTTCACTGGTCGCAGGTACTCTTTTTGAAATTTACCACATGCACTCTTACAGAGTGTCCGCAGTCACTTGACAGTTTAGCCCCCGATTCCATACCTAGCAGCACCCCTCCTTGTCCCCTCCTCTCTGACCTCTAATACAGCAGCAGCTGCTTAAACTTCAGCTCTGCCTTCTCTCCGTCATCTTGCAGATTCTCAACCTCTTGGACAGCTCAGCTGCAGCTTTATTCTTACCACTCACCGTGCAGCCCATCATGCGCCTCGGTCCCCAGAGCTTTCCGCCGGACAGAGACCCAACTCTAAGACCGCAGCAAAGAAGCACGCTGACTCCCTCACAGGAAAATTCTGCTGAGCTGAGAGCTACTGTGCCCAGAGCAGCCATGAGAACAGTCAGAGCCTCGAACGCTCTCAGCGCCGCCAACTGACACCCCTGCCTGCACACACCGAGCTCGAGACTTGGCTCTACCCACTATCACCTCGCTCCCCAGCGACTATCTGCCATCCTAGTGCTCCACTCAGAACCCAAATCTGCCCACCAGCTCTCCACTCCCCAGTGGCCAGCTACCGTCTCAGTGCTCTGCCCAGGACTTGGCTCTACCAGCTGTCACTCACGTTGACATCTTATTCCTCCTCACAAACATTTCTTTGTCCTCCCTTACAAATTTCTTCGTTTCACTACTTTCACTCACTAGTCTCGCTATTTCCTCTCTCCTTGAAGACTTCCTATTCCAGGATCACAGGATGTTAAGCCTACGCCGAGACTCTAACCTGGTTCCCTAAGTCTGCAACTCTTTCAGTTATGCTACATCTATATAGTCACATGCAGGGAGATTAAATGATTTTCCCATAATTACAGGATGTTGAGTTGACACTAAGGATCACACCTGGATCCCAGCTCCAAAGTAGGGAGCTCTTGCTGTTACGCCACATCCTCTCCCTACATTGACAAATCCAATAGCTTACACAGGCAAAAAAAATCTATTTGCTTAGCCAGTGCTTGCTACGTTACTGTTGACAACTATGCCTGATGAACTGAAGTGATCACTGCTCGTATATTGCGTATGGTGGCCACTAATGTGCCTGATGTGGTCCTTATTACAACTCTAATAATATTAGTAGTTCGGGATGATTCTCATCCAACATAAGTAGCTCTAATCACAGAAAAAGTTGGAGACCCCTGAACCAGTTGTTTCTGTTACATAAGACACATTTTTCTCATACTTACATAGTGTCAACCCCTGCCCTGGCTCCATGAAACCTACATTCAAACTGACTCTATTAGCAAAACAACAAAAACACAACACCTAAAAACATTTTATGCTTGGAATCTATATTGTTCACATATATGTGGGGGATCCTGCCGTAGGTCCCACCTAAGAAACCAAATCTTGTATATGTTCTGACTCCCTTTTATAAAGTTGCATACAAATTGTGTTGTATTGTATTACAACATTTACATAGCACATACTAACCCTATGTGCAGCACTGAGGGTTTTGACGAATTAGCTTTATGTAGAGATTTATAAAGAGAGATGAAAAATTTCCTAGCTAGCGTAACAGAAAGTTTCAATTCTATTCAGGGCTCGAAAATTCCACTCGACGCTCGCATAGTCGAGCTAAATTTAACAAGGTTGCGCTGTTTTAAGGTCCTATTCGCCCTTTCTAGCGAGTAGGAAAACAAACCAACTTTTGTCCTCTGTCTGTGAAAACGGAGCAAATGCGACAAGATAAGATTTAAAGGCATTTTTATTGCTCACAAAGTTAATGAGCAATAAAGATGCCTTTAAATCTTGTTATCTTGTCACATTTGCTCCGCTTTCAGAGACGGAGGTCAAGTAGGTTGCAGTTAGGTCAAGGACATTTTTTAAGGTACTAGTCCTGCAGGACTAGTACCTTTTTGGGGATTTTTTCGAGCCCTGCTATTAAGGACTCGGGAGGCGAGGATTATGCTATTCTTTCTCCACTTTATTGAATAGCAGCCATTCAAAGTGATGATTAAAAAAACTACCATTTGCATGAAACATAGGGAATGCCACAAAGTTTTAACAATAGAGTGTCCATGCACAGAGTGTCCCAACACTTCATAGTCCTCTGTTAGGCTCCACTCCCCCTCTTTCGTCACTCAAGGTCAGTCAGCTTGGACGCTTCACGACTCCTGTTTGTTGGAATCTCCTGCGAGAAGCAAACAACACAATTAGGCAACAGCCATGGCTAAGGATTAGCCCTGTCGGGGGAAAGTCACAGAAAACTACAAATGAGAGCATGAACGGTCAAGGTAAGCCTGAGTAAACTAAATAATTTAGGTTACAAGAAGTTGTACCCTGGGTGGAATAATCCTTGGCTCCGAGTCCTTAATAGAATTGAAACTTTCCGTTACGCTAGCTAGGAAATGTTTCAATCTATGTCAGGACTGTAGGCGAGAATTATGCTCTTTTAAAGCTTGCTCACCACCAAGTGAACCATGTCAATCACCGATTTGAAGTCAAACCGCTTGAAGGAAGAGTCTGAAGAACAATCTGCTGCGTTCAGAATGTCTTCTAGACGAGCTCCGAGGGTAAATGCTTTAGAGACCATCACCCCTCTGGTGGAACGGGCACTGAAGGCCCCCCGGAGATCAATGTCAGCTTCTGCATCACCCAACACCCCCAACAGGCTACAGAGGGGGAGGAGAAAGCTTTATACAACTTTTTAATGACGATGGGCAGTTGACTCTCACGGGGGGGACGAAAGTCCTCCAACATCTCTTCATATAGTCTGAGACAGGACACAGCACACAGCTTTGGGGAGTCCAGGAAGGCAGGATAGGAAATGGACTTAGTAACCATCTTTGTCCGCCTATGGATTGTAAACATAAACCTTGAAAGGGGAGAAAATTCTACCTGACACGTCCAGAGCCTGAACATCTGAAACCCGTCCACGCGAGACTAGGCAAAGGAGCATGGCTAGTTTTGCCGTAAGATCCTTCCGCGAAAGGAATCTATCTGAAAGAAACAGGTTAGTATTAGATTCCTTACCCCAAGGCGTCAGACTGGATCCGGAAACTTTTGCGTAGCAGTACCCTTGCACGTCGTTAGGCATCGTCAGCGGCTCCGTGTCTGTTGTCGGCGTCGTGGGCGCCGGGATGACGTCGCCGGAGTACTTAGACGCCGCCCTCGCGCGCCGAAGTCAGTTCCTATTTTTTCAGAGCCAGCAAGCGCCAATCCGGGAACAGTGGTACCTTAGTCACTTTTTGACTAAACCTTTTGGATCATTTTTGATCATTTTTCGAAGTCGAACGACTCCGACGGTGCCGGTAGGGATGCCGGGGTTTAAACCCTGCGTCGACTGCAATCGACTGATGTTGGTTACCGACCCCTATCTCCAGTGTCTTCATTGCCTGGGGCCCGACCATGATGACAAGTCGTGCCCTGACTGCTGGGCCTTGATCCCGCAAGCGCCTCGATCTCCGGCAGTCGGGCCGCGCCGTTCGAGGTCCCGGTCTGGGAGGCGGTCGAGGGACCGGTCCCGTGGCCGGAGTCATCACGGCTGGAGGATCGACACCACTTCTCGAGCTCCAAGTCCTCTGGTAAGAGGCACAAGAAGTCGAAGAGGCAACATCGCTCTTCCGACTCCCCCCGACTCTCGCGCAACGCGTCCGGGGGTTCGGGCAACACCACCAACGCAGCTCCGCCGGAGCTGCAGGCGTCGCGGCCTGCTCCATACCCGCCGGTCCCTGGGCAGCACGCGACGCCGGAGGAGATCGAGGCGTTCCTCGCGGCCATGAGGCTGCTCACTCCTCCGTCGGGTTCTGCGGCCCGACTGGGAGCCCAAGCCCAAGCGGGCCGGGTGCTTCGGCCCCGGCGCCATTGGCGACTTCGGTCCTGACGCCGCAGGGCCCAGCCAGATCCGATTTTGGGTCGTTGCCGGTCGACCTTACGACCCCGCCGCCCCGGCCCCCAGGGTGTCGCCCTCGGTGCCGTCCCAGGACGACGTGGTCCCCGGTCCTCCCCTCGATCTGGGTCCGGCGCCGGTGCGGCGCCGCTCGACACCGTTCTCGACGCCGATGGGGGATTTCTACTTCTATGACCCGGCCCCATCATTTGACCCTGAGTGCCAGGAGATGGGTGGCGAGGCGGATTGGGAGGGGATCTGAGGACACTCTGGCACGTCAGTGCCAGCCTTATCAGGACTGGGCAGGTGAGCTAGGGGACGCAAGTGGTCTGGACACTTTGCCAGACACTGGTTTTGTCTCCCCTCCTACCGTGACTTCGGAGGAGGGGCAGCCTATAGTGTGGTGTTGACGCGGGCAGCCAAGGCCTTATCCCTTGAACTCCCCGTTGCGGCTGTGAGGACTAACCTCCTCACTGAGGTCCTTAAACCACAACCAAGCTCTTCGGAGCCTCCGTTGCCGTTTAATGAGGCCTTATCTGATGTTCTTTTGGGCACCTGGTCCAGGCCCGCTACAGGTCCCCCTGTAGATAGGTATGTGGCCAGACGCCACCGCCCGGCTCCGGGCGACCCTTGCTTCCTGTCCACCCACCCCACCCCGAGAGCCTGATCATACAGGCCTCCAACTCCCAGACCGCATTCCGGACGGCTCCCCCGATCAGGAATCCAAGAGGTACAAACAGTATGGCAAAAAGATGTTCTCACTGGGGTTGCGGTCCGTTAACACCGCGTGCCTCTTGGGCCGTTATACCCACTCTGTGGGACATGGTCGCAGACGTGCTGCCACAATGTCAGGAGGAGGCCCGGACTAAACTCGCCCAAGCCCTTGCGGAGGGTCGAGATGCGGCAGGGTACTCTATCCGATGTGGGCTGGATACAACGGACTTGCTAGGTAGAGCGATGGCAACGACGGTGGTGATTCGTCGCCACGCCTGGCTGAGGTCCGCCAACTTTACGGCTGATGTCCAAAACACCATTATGGAAATGCAGTTTGATGGCCGTCGCCTTTTTGGCGACAAGGCAGACAGTGCGCTTGAGCGCTTTAAGGACTCCAGGGCTACGGCCAAGTCCTTGGGCCTGTCAGCCCCGCGCCAGCAGCCTGCTGCCTTTCGCTCCTTTCGTGGCCAAGGAAGGGATGCCCCCACACGTCCTGCCAGCAACGGGCCTAAGACTAACATCCAGCGCGGTGGCGGACGTGGTAACCGCCGTGGCGGTGCCCGGGGACAGCGGCGAGGCCAGTCCACATCCACCTCCGCAGCATCCGCCCAAAGCCCTCCTAGTCCGAGCTTTCAGGCCCATGTGACGCCAGTGGGGGGCAGGGTTCGCCATCACCTCCTCCACTGGCGCAACATCACATCGGACAGGTGGGTGCTGCAAATCTTCCGAAGGGGCTATTCCCTCCCCTTCGAGGCGACCCCTCCAGCCATGCCACCGCAGTACCACCGGGTGTCGGGGGATTACTTGAATCTTCTGCGAGAGGAAGTTACGGTCCTCTTGGACAAGGGAGCCATCGAGCGCGTTCCTGGGCCAGAAGTAGGGTGTGGTTGTTACTCCCACTACTTTCTGGTTCCCAAGAAGGGTAAACGGGGCCTACGCCCTATCTTGGACCTGCGGAACGTCAACGGCTTCCTCCGGAAGGAGAGGTTCAAAATGCTGACACTGGCTCAGGTCTTAGCTGTCCTGGACCCGGGAGACTGGATGGTAGCGTTGGACTTACAGGGCGCTTATTTCCACATCCCAGTCCTGTCGGCCCACCGGCGCTACCTGCAGTTCACGGTAGGCCACAAGCACTTTCAGTTTACTCTGCTCCCCTTCGGCCTTACCAACGCCCTACGGGTGTTCACAAAAGTGATAGCGGTGGTCGCAGCTCATCTGCGCAGGTTAGGGGTTTGAGTCTTCCCCTACCTCGACGACTGGTTGTTGAAGGCGGGTTCGCCCCAGACAGTCGTCAGCCACCTCCAGACTATGGCCGACCTCTGGCACCTGCTGGGGTTCTCCATCAATGTGCCAAAGTCACACCTGTGTCCCTCTCAGAAGCTCCTCTTCATTGGGGCAGTTCTAGACTCGGCGCAGTTTCGGGTTTATCCTCCCGAACAGCGGGTTCGGGATATTCAGGCTCTGATTCCGGTCTTTCAGCCGTTATCCCGAGTCTCGGTCAGGTTGGCGCTTCGGCTCCTGGGGCTGATGGCCTCCTGCATCCTTCTGGTGCATCACGCCAGGTGGCGAATGCGGGCTCTGCAGTGGGACCTGAAGTTTCAGTGGGTCCAGGATCAGGGCAACTTGTCCGACCATGTCTTGATCTCGGAGGGCACTGCAAGACAGTTGCAGGGGTTACTCATGGACCGCGATTGGGTCAGCGGCAGATCCCTCTCCCTACCCCAACCGGAGCACGTAGTTGTGACGGCAGGGATGGGTAGGCCACATGGGAGAGGCGGAGATCAGAGGCTTCTGTTCTCCGGCGGAGTCCCGGCTACATATCAACCTTCTGGAGCTGCGGGCGATCCGGCTTGCACTGAAGGCATTCCTCCCCTCTGTCCGGGGGAGTGTAGTGCAGGAGTTCACGGACAACACCACCGCCATGTGGTACTGCAACAAACAGGGCGGGGTGGGGTCGTGGACCCTATGTCAGGAGGCTCTGCACCCCTGGCAGTGGCTGGAACACCAGGGCATGTCCCTGGTGGTTCATCACCTGGCAGGTTCCCTGAACCCCAGGGCGGACGAACTCAGCTGTCGGTGCATGATGGATCACGAATGGCGTCTGAACTCGGACGTGGCGCAAGGCCTCTTTCAGCAGTGGGGAGAGCCTTGGTTAGATCTATTCACCACAGAAGAGAACGCGCAATGTCAACAGTTCTGCACGTTGAAATTTCCAAGGCGGCACTCGCTCGGAGACGCTTTTCGTCGCGAGTGGAGTTACGGTCTGTTGTACGCCTTTCCGCCTATACCACTTCTGCCCAGAGTGCTGAAGAAGATCAGGCACGACCGGGCCCTAGTCTTCCTTGTGGCTCCGGACTGGGCACGGAGGTTCTGGTATCCTGAGCTACTCAGCATATCTGTCGATCCCCTGATTCGTCTGCCCCTTCAGGAGGACCTTCTGTCACAGCAGCAGGGGACAGTCTCCACTTACATGCGTGGAGACTGAGTGGTGGCAGTTGAGGCCATTTGACTTGCCTCCTGAAGTCTGTAATGTCATTCTGGCAGCCAGTTGTCCCTCCACAAAATAGGTATACGCCTGCAGGTGGAACAAATTTGTGGCATGGTGCACAGCAAAGGCTGTGGATCCCCTTTCTACCCCTCTTTCGGAGGTTCTCCTCTTTCTTCTTTCTCTTGCCCAGCAGGGCTCTGCTCTGGGCACTCTTAAGGGCTATCTCTCTGCCATTTCCGCCTTCTTAAGGCTACCTGATCAGCCCTCCTTGTTCAAGTCCCCAGTTGTAAATAGGTTTTTGAAGGGCATCACTCATATGTTTCCTCCAGTTCCTTTCGTGATGCCTCAGTGGAACTTGAACCTTGTTCTAACTTTTCTGATGTGCGCTCCCTTTGAGCCACTTCATAACTGTTCTCTTCGCCTCCTTACTCTGAAGACCGCTTTCCTGGTTGCCATCGCCTCTGCCAGGACAGTGAGTGAGCTCCAGGCCCTTTCTTCTAAGCCTCCTTTCCTTTCAGTCCATCCGGACAAAGTTGTGTTGCGGACGCGACATTCTTTCCTGCCCAAGGTAACCACAGCCTTCCACATCGGGCAGTCCATCACTTTGCCCACCTTCTTTCCGCCTCCGCATCCCTCGAAAGAGGAAGAGAGGCTCCACCGTCTGGACCCAAAACGTGCGCTCTCCTTCTATCTGGATCGCACACGCCAGTTCCGGGTGGATGACCAACTCTTTGTTGGTTACGTGGGCGCTAAGAAGGGATGGGCGGTGCACAAACGAACCATTTCTCGATGGGTCGTCTTGTGCATTAAGGCTTGTTACTCTTTGGCTCGAAAGGAGTCTACTGTGGGGCTTTGTGCTCATTCCACACGGGACACGGCGGCTACTACTGCCCTGGGCCGGGGAGTCCCCTTGCAGGACATATGTCAGGCAGCTACGTGGGCCTCGCTGCACACGTTCGCAAGTGCCTGGACGGCCAAGTCCGGAGAGATGGCTTTTTCGGCCGTTCCGTTCTCCAGGACTTTCTGGTGTGATCATTGGTTCGCAGACCCACTATCGGGGTTGGTATTGCTGGGGTATCTATTCTAAGGTAAGGAATCTAATACTAACCTGTTTCTTTCAGATGCACAAGTTACTTACCTTCGGTAACGATGTATCTGTATGAAACAGTAGTTAGTATTAGATTCCTTACCGCCCCACCCATCCTCCCCGTTCTGCGAACCGATATCTAGGGTTAAGGGCATCCCCTTTCAGGGCCCTAGTTTCATGGCACCAGTGTCGGTTTTCATCATGGCTCTGCGTTTCTGGCATGGAAAAAGCTGTGTATAAGAACTGACGTCTGCGTGCGAGGGCGGCGTCTAAGTACTCCGGCCAAGTCATCCCAGCGCCCACGACGCCGACGACGGACACAGAGCCCCAGACGAATCCTACCGACGCGCAAGGGTACTGCTACGCAAAAGTTTCTGGATCCAGTCTGATGCCTGGGGTTATTCTAAGGTAAGGAATCTAATACTAACTACTGTTTCTTACAGATATATTGTTACCGAAGGTAAGTAACTTGTGCATTTGGTTGCCAGGAGAGGAACAGGTTCAGGACCTAATTGACGTCCCAAAGGATGGAATATCTGGGCTCCGGAGGTAAGGATAAGCGGATACCTCGGAGTAAGTGACAGACCAAAGGATGTTCCCCCACCGGGGAGCCATCCACCAAGATGTGACTTGCTGAAATAGCAGAACGGAAGGTATTAATCGTTCTGTAAGCCAGGTCTTCCTCCTCCAGGCTAGTCAAAAAATTCAGAACAGAGGTATCATCTGCTGACACGGGATTGATACCCCATCGCACACACCAACTGCACCACCTTCTCCAGGTAGAGCGGTAACGTTTAACGGTACTGTCAGCCCAGGCCTTAGAAATGAACTTCTCAGCTGCTCCCGAAAGGCCTGGACCGCCCATCTTTCCCGTTAATCCGCCACGCCATCAGGGCCTGGTAGCCTTGCATGATGAGCAGATGGGGATCCTTGTCTGGGTTGAGAAGAAGTGCTCGAAAGCGGGGGAGAGGGATCGGAGAATCCCAAGAAAGTTCCAGTAGAACCGGAAACCAAACTTGCAAACTCCAAATTGGGATTTTATCACCACAATCGCCCCAGCGAAGAGGTTCACTGGAAAGGGACCCCATACTCACTGGAGATCCGCGAACACTTACAGGTGTAGCTTCCGTAGACTCGCGTTGTGGAAATGGCGTGAGTGGAAATCCACCACCTGATTGTCCTGTCCGGGAAGCTATTCCGGTGTGACAGAGATCTGGTGGATTAGGCAATACTGCCAAACATTTGCTGCCAGATCAGAGACGGCCTGCGACCTTGTGCTGCCGAGGTGATTGATGTAGCGGACCGCTGAAATATTATCCATTTTGAGGAGGACGCTTTGGCATTGGTATTGGTTAGGGTTCAAATGACTAGAACGAAAGAATGGCTTACGGCCTTTGATTTGGGCCCAGCTGGAAGTGAAAATAAGAAAGCCTCCTCCCCTCCCAGCGAATGTTACTCCAAGTGGAAAGCAGACAACATGCAGGCACTTCTGAATGGGTTTGGGTGTCAGCAAGTTGCACCAGGAAGAAGTCGGCATATTTCACTGGGCCCAGCCCGGAATACTGATCTGCATCAATAATAGCTGCCAGATCAGGGGTTGGGCTGGATATTCCCCTTATTTCCTGCACTGCTTTAACGTGGCCTACTAATTCTTTCTTTAATCTTCTGTTCCTCCCACGCAGTTCAACGCATTTTCTACTCCGTCACACTCCCTCTTTTTTACCTCAACCTACTACCTCTCACACACACCTTTCTTATGCTACTAAACCTTGATTACTAGTAGCCCAGAATAAGGTGAGATATTTACCGCACCCAGAAAATATCCGTCCTCTCGTGTGCTGTATGTAATTGATGCAGTACATACATATTCACAGATTTCCTCTGGAAAATGTGGAAATACATTTGGAATTGGTGCTTTCTACTTCAAATTTCATACATCTCTGGGTTTACAGTTTTTACTGTTACCAAGGTGAATTTTGAAGAGATTTGGTGACTTTATACAGTGATGGGAATTCAATGGCCCACTTTTTTCAGAGCCTGGCCCAGTAATTTTGCATTCAAGCTTAGATCTGGCCAGACACTTCTTCTTTACACAGCCTACCCCTCCGAAGGTAGGCACTTCCAGGGAAGGGATAGCGTCTTTGAAATACTTTAGTTGGTGTGGGTCTGAAAATGTTTACCTGGGGGCATTCTGAAAAATTTAGACAGTGCAAAGCAAATGACTTTTGAAATGTGGTACTTTCCAAAATTGTAGAAATAGAACTGTACGATTACAATTGTGGGGTCGACTAACTAATGTTGTTTACAACTAGAGAGATTTCTGAATTGAATTAACTAAATATTCTTTTTAAACAAGTTAAGTTGACTTTGGTATATAAATACACTGAAGAAATGTACACAAAGCTGCAATGAAGTGGAAAAAATTCAGCCACTAACTGATTTTGAATTGTTCTGAAGAAGGCTGCAAAGATTTGTGGGATAGCTGATACATCACATAAACTTAAAAACAACAATATGATCTTGTTTTTAAGTATTAGGACTCCCTTTATGTTTGTATTCAAATTAAGTTATGGCAAGGTACATGCATTATATGTGTGTAGGCAGATGTACATGCAAAATATTTTTTAAAGGATTATGTTGTTGTGGAGTGGCTAAGGAACACAACACAATTTTCTTTCTAATTTTTAATGCATTTATCATTTTAGTTAATGTCCTTAGACAATAACTGTTTAGTATTTCTGCTTTTTTTGATAATGTAGTAAGACAATAGTTGCTATTTTTCAATATGTTACTACACAGCTTCCACAACACGGTGGAAGACTCTCCGGTGCACAGCGTTCAAATGACTAAAAAGTCTAAATGTTTAAGCACAGTTCATAATAAGGTGATCTTCACAATGTTCGCAATTTTCTTTTGCTTTTAATCCGAAGACTCATTCAGTTCATGAGTGCTTGATGTATGATATAGACATATTCCAACAATAAGTCATCCAACATTAGCAGTCCCAATGCATTTCGGGCTGAAGATTAGCCCTTCCTCAGGGGAATGCTGGAGACGAAATCATCCAAATTACACTCAGGTTACAAGAACAGATTAGATGCTGTGAATGTTTCCCGGTAAGAAAACACGTTTGGACGGGGAGCTACTCCCAATGCATTTCGGGCTAATCTTCAGCCCGAAATGCATTGGGACTGCTAATGTTGGATGACTTATTGTTGGAATATGTCTATATCATACATCAAGCACTCATGAACTGAATGAGTTTTCGGATTAAAAGCAAAAGAAAATTGCGAACATTGTGAAGATCACCTTATTATGAACTGTGCTTAAACATTTAGACTTTTTACTCATTTGAACGCTGTGCACCGGAGAGTCTTCCACCGTGTTGTGGAAGCTGTGTAGTAGTCTTTTGGAATTATTCGCTGATTGGTTCAGACAGCGTTATCTCTGGGAGCACGCAACAGATCGTCAGAATTGGTTACCCTCGGGATTTACCCAGCTGTGCAACTCCTCCTTCTCGTTTTTTATTTTTCAATATGTGTCAATTTATCAAATATTTACATTTGAATAAATTATTAAGAAGAACATATTTGTGTGCATATAAATAAATGAAATATATAGATTTAATTACATTTTCAAGCAGTCCCATTTGGGATATTTTGGAAATAAGGAATTGTTATTATCTTTATCTTATGGGTGGGCTAAGTACCTGTGTTCCACCAAGCTTACATTTTTCAAAGTGAGGGTTCATAAACAAAACAAGAGGGTTCACTGTGGTTTCTAGAATTTGTTGAAACAAGTTCCCTTAACATAGGCTCTTCGGGTAGCTGTGCCCCAGTCACGCCAAGCCAGGCTAAAACATTTGGATGCCAGCTGCAGTAACCAACCCAGTTTCAGGTTGGCCTAAGCTTCAGTAACCAAGACAGTTTTAGATTGGCCTAATGTTCCTTAATTAACAAATGCTACGATTAGAAAGGGAAGTGTGAAAAAAGAACATAGATTGGTAGGCATTTTCTAGGCTTTAGTGTGCACTTTGATCAAGCAGCATCGCCATGGGAAACCTTTAGAAGCTCTAGCATGATTGAAATATTATTACAACAAACAACAGTTATATATTTGTTTGTATTCTGTAGCCGTTACAAGTCGTAAGAAACCGGATCCGAAAATTGAAGTCGACTGAGACTAGAGAAAGGCCACAGGCCAGACACACCTCTAGTGAAGTACAAACACCACAACATCTTGGTGGCATCCCCATTATCAAAATTATGGTACAGTTCTTTCATATTTATTAAGAGATTTGGCCTTG
Source organism: Lissotriton helveticus (assembly GCF_964261635.1). NCBI lineage: Eukaryota > Metazoa > Chordata > Amphibia > Caudata > Salamandridae > Lissotriton > Lissotriton helveticus. The sequence continues at coordinate 275,571,970 of NC_136062.1, forward strand.
AATAAGCATTGCAAGAAATGTAAAATTATATCAATGATTTATTGCACCAACATTTTATTACAGAATTATTGTTTAAAAAGAAATCTGGAAAAGAAGTATTTGTTCCATCATACAATTAAAAAAGTGATCCAAATGATAGGATATTAAATAGTTGTATCTATGTGTTATCTGACGATGTAAGCCTCATCCTAAATCCGTTGGTAGCCCTGCATTCAGACAGCACTGCACTAGTGCCTAGAATGTGAGAGGTATAAATGGGACAAGAGATTTTGGAGGGAAGAATCTCAGGCAATAGTACAGGGAGAGGCAAATGAGCACGAAGTCAAGGAACAAGAAATTAAACAGAGAGAGAAAGACAGAATTCAATGAAAACAAATGAAAACAAACTTCCAAGAGCCAGGAAGCTGAAGGTTCTTGGACTAACAATTTGTGCTAAAATGATGCGTACATCCGTAAGGAGCACAGCAGAATAGCACTCCTTAAGCCATCACACCCCAAAGGATTACGTTCCCAACTATGCTGTAGCGACTAGTGTGATTGCAGGATATGACTAGAGGATGAGGAAGTGACTACTTTACTGTGTGGTTATGTAACTGATGATAGTGACAAAAAGGAAGTGTGAATGTATGAAGGATCCCATCAATGGAAGATCTAGGGCATACCGCAGCTCCAGACACCAAAAACAAGTACAGAGAAGATGCTGAGTGAGAAGTGGGAGACCTTTATGCATGACATTCATTAATGTTTCAGTGAGCAAGTGAAATAGATAAAGAGGACAGTCTTTGAGGGGCAGTTTAATCTGCTACTATGAGTACCTTTGGATCTTTTCCCAGTAGAGCTGTGTCAGCGTTGAGCATTCTTGTAGTTCCTTTAATGGTTCTCTTAGCCACAAACTGCCTGGCCTTATTAGGGAGTCTGCTGGCCTCTCATGGGGCCCTAGTAATGGAAGTTGAATAGCTTAAGAATAGTTGCAGGGTACACTTAGATCTCAATCTGCACTTATTCAACTAAATCTCACCCCCAGTCGATGCCTCACTCTGTATGGGCAACAAGTCAGCAGCATATTCTGAAAGTCCAAAAGGAAATTATGCTGCACTAAATCTGCTTCCTTGATTTGTGTTATGTCACACCACCAGTCCAAAGGAACCTCTATTTCCGAACCTGACCTTGGGCCTTGAGTACAAAGTTGGGGTTAAAGTGCCCACCTCTCTAGCCAGGTTTTAGCATTTCATTCTTAATCTTGGCCATAGTACTTCCAGTTCGTGCCTCTGTTCTTTATTACAAATGTGTGACTCAGGTCCCAAATCCCTGTTTTGGCCTTAGGGTCCCAAATAAAAGCCCGATCTAATGTATTTTTTCCCAATGATGGCTTCAACATCTCCCTCCTAACCTCTGCACTAGTGTCCCTTTTCCAACACTAATCACCACAGTATACCTTCAATTCCAACCTTTACATTTCTACTCTAATTGTTTCATTTATGTGAAGGCGATCTGCTTGTCCAATATTGCCTGATTTAAGGGAGTATCTTCAGCTGGCCTCAAACTGGAAAAATTGTATCCAAAGCCTTTAGCACCCCTAAACCCATGCATTATGAGGTCCATAGGAAGTCAATGAAGTCCATACAGTAAGGGGCTCATTACGATGGCGGGCAGACCTGAGTCAGCCCGCCATCGTTGCGGTGTTTGGGACCAACCGCCAGACATGCAGCAGTCTCACCACTGCAATTAGGATGCACCCGCCACATTGGCGGGCGCATTCAGGGCCTTTAACATTGCAGACAGTGCTGCTGGCTGCAGCACCGTGCGCAATGTTCAAATGGCATGCACTGCATTTCGCTGCACTATGTGGCAGGCACCATGGGTACCCCCCAGTGCAGCAACACCGCCTCCCACAACAAGGGGGGCCCTCTACGGGCCCCCGAATCCCTTTCCACCTGTCATTTCGCTTTGCGAAGTCTACCGCAAAAAGACTGGCGGAAAGGGATATTGTAATCTCTACTGCGGTGCCTGCAAGGCACCGCTGCAATGCTGCCCTATCTTTTGGTTCTGCAAGGCGGGCGGAAATGGACCGCCTTGCAGAACCCCACACTACCCTGAGGTTTCCCCATGGCATCATAATATGGCGGGGGAAAACTGCTGTCAGATGGCACGAGGACTACCACCGCCGGCCCTGCAGTGGTGGTCATTCCGCCATCCTAATCGGCCCCTTAGTCTCAGTGTCCCACAGAAGTCAAACAGTACTTTCTTTATTATATTCTCATCCCTGAGAGTTTCAGAGCTTATCTGTTATGAGGCCATTTACTGAATGTGAAGAGGCCACAATGTTAATTCATCATGATGTTTGTTTGCAAACATATAATGCAATTTTAACATTTTCCACAACTATATGTTCTGCTTGTCCAGGGAAGAAAAAACAATGGCCAAAAGTGTTGTAATAAAGTTGTCTACAACAAAGATGCACTTTGTAATGATTGCTTCCCACCAAAATGTTCGGCACAACTTTGAACTGCCATTGTTTCTGGATATAAGATGGTCCAGCGTTCCCCTTTTCACCTGAAGCTCTGTACAACTTTGTAGTGTGTTTCCGCCTCCAGCGAGGAACATACTTCAGGTTGAGGCAACCACTTACTACTGCTGCGTCCAAGAGCAGAAATGGCATTGGCTGCCTTGCTTGTAGATAACCTGACTTGATTCAGCTCAGAGTCCTTGTTTCAGTTGTTCCATGTGCTGCCTTGTGGGGAACATCCTTTACAACACGGATGTTACCCCGCAGTGCAGTTACGACGCGTCTTTTACAACGCAAGTCGTTACTACGACTTGCGCTGGATGGCGCTGTGGGATAAGGAATCTTGTAATTTTATATTCCAACACCTTCCTTACTGTTACGGGGACTGGTGTTGGAATATAAAATTATAAGATTCCGAAATCCGCACCCTCCAACGCAAGTCGTTGTAACGACTTGCGTTTTAAAAGACGCGTTATAAAGTACTGCGATGTAATACATCGCGTGGTAACAACGTACATCCCTGCCTTGTAGATGTTTTCTTTGACAAAGGGCTGCCAAGACTGTTACCTAGCCCAAACACTGCAGCGAGACAGAGAGAGAGTCAAGAAGTCGCTGGTACAGATTGTTATGTGATGTGTATACAGCCTGCGGTCTATTGCCCCTCCCTGTGTTGCCAAAGCCTTATGGCATCCATTTAATATATGTTGCTGAGGACTGCTGAAATGACTGCTTGGGGCAGTAAGCTCTATGTTGGGTCCATGAGCCCTATACCCAACACCTGATGCCCTCTATTATGCCTTGTTTCTTCTGAACTGTTAATGGCCTAGAACCACCTTTATGAACGTAGCTGTCATCACTAACGCCATGATGTGAGAAGAAGAAGATTGTTAGTCACGGGGAGATTAAGTGATTTGCCCAGAATCACAGGTAGTTGATTGTCCCTACCGAAACTCGAACCCGGTTCCCCAGCTTCGAGTTCGACCCATCTAGCCGTTAGGCCACATCCTCTCACTTGCACTGCATGTAGACTGGTTCCAGAGAATGCACCTAGTCAATTGTAGAACAAACAGTGATACACAGTATCACAGTTCTGTTGAGTTCATTTAAGTCTTAAAACCTGAATACCGCTCATCAAAGTTTCTACATTTGTATCAGAATCTCAAGAAAGGTGTAAAGTAGGCCCCACCATGCACAGTCTTGTAATCAATTATGTCATTTCTGATGTAGCAGTATTGTCATCAAGATGTCATAGATCACGTCATGATCCTTAAACTTTGGATATCTTGCCTGTTCTGGTAGACTATACGGCAATTACTCCTTTGCACCCGAATGACGTAATCAATTGGAACACATCCAGAATCTTGTGAACTTCTCTCGCACATGGATTCTGAAAATCCAAACATTGACTTGAGTACCAGCCTCTCAGCTTCAGTGACCTCATACTACACCCAAACCCTACTAGATAAAAGAACACACAGAGCAGAATAGACATGCATTATAACATTGAACAACTTTAGCGGTGTGTTAGCATGCTTGCTTAAGGCACTCAAAACACACAAGCACTAATGTTAAATTCATGCATAAAACCAAACATTAAATTAGACATTAAAGCTATGATAGCTTTACTATAGTAATTAAAATAATTAAGTGACCGATTTCGCTTTGCTACTCTGTTAATCCTGTGCTGTAATGTAGATGTTTCCAACCGGTAATTTAGCGACACGAAAGATATTTATATGCTTAGCAGTTTATTGCCAAATTGAGGCCATTAAGCATGTCTATTAAAAAAGTACAGTCTTGCAAATAAGTGTTTTTTACTTGCTTTTATTCTGCAGTCACTGAATAAGGAAGAAGACAGTGCATGTGCTTCAGGTGCAACGAGCAGCCGGCATGAATCCATATGGAAGCAATTCCGATCTGGCCTTACCAATAAACGCTCTAAAAAGGACACCTGGAAGGAAGCAGATCCCACCATCCTGACCCACGTGAAGGTAGAGTTCATCATAAATACAGACAGTCCCATCAGCATTTAACTACTGCATTTCGAAGGCAAAGCTATTCAGGGTATATTCGAAATTTAGAAGGAGAGTTCCAAAAGGTCTTGGTACCTCCAGAAAAGATTGGGATTGGGTCCTATATTTTGAAAAGCACAGGATATGAACTGGAGAACTGAGAGGGATGTATGTCAGTACAACGCGATCTTTTAGATCGCGGTACTTGACAATGCGCACATTACAACGCAAGTCGTTACAACGACTTGCGTTGGAGGGCGCGGATTTTGGAATATTATAATTTTATATTCCAACACCAGTCCACGTAACAGTAGAGAAGGTGTTGGAATATAAAATTACAACATTCCTTGCCCAACAGCGCCATCCAGCGCAAGTCGTAGTAATGACTTGCGTTGTAATGGCATCGTTGTAAAGGCACTGCGGTGTAAACACCGCGTTGTAAACGATTTTTACCACTGAGAGTCATAGAACTTCTTTACCTTCTAGAGATATACTCCTCTAATAGATAGGAGGTTGTTGCATAGCAATGGCCTTACAAACTGTCATATTTTTGAGTGGTGGGTTGAGCTTTTGGGCCCTTTCACAAAGATGGATTCTCCATCCCCCTGGTGCAAGTGAATGCGGCCTCTGCCTACCGGTGCACTCTCAACACCTTCTCTACTGACTTAAAGGCCAGTGCCTAGGCACATCAGTGGGGAATGGAGAGACAGGTGGAGTCACCTGGGCCTGGTCAATTTCAGCACGACCCTTGTGCAGGTGCACAGCAGCAAGGACCAGTCAGCATCAACCTCTTGCTGCCCGAACTGAACCCACGATTAACTTCCTAAAGGTAAAGTGTGACACTGAATCCAGTACTGTAGCCAGAACCAGATACAGAGGCATCTTTGTTACAATCCAGAAGAGTGCATACATTGTACATCCATTAAAGACAATTTATTGTGCAGTGCACAACACTGATTGCCTGATCATGATGTTCTACCCACACCACCTCCCTGAGTAAGCTTTGGACTGCTCTGCCTTGCTATCCTGAGGGCTAAATACAAACCCACCTCCCAGGGCACTTTTAATGAGGGCCAAAGAGGGGGTGCATTTCAAGTACCTACATTTAAAATATTCATAATGAGTTCAGAGTCTCTACATGCACATTTTGTGGTGGTTTCTCTCTGAGTCTGCTATGGTTCACACAAGAGGCACTCAAGAAAGAGACAGTGAATCTACCACCGTTAACTGGGTGGCAGTCTACCATTATGTTCAGTGGTTTGGAGTTACTACATTGCTGTTCTCACTGGTAAGGCCGGTGGCAGTTCATCATAGGGAGCGCTGCCTTCAGCCCCTACCTAAGCAGAGCAGCAGAATGATGAGGGAAGCAGACAGACATCCACTATCCTCTAAATCAGAACCTTTGGGAGATGTTTGTTGGCTCAATGACACATTTAAATATTTGATAAACCACATGTTGACACCATAACCTGCAAAGGTTGAATACTTTTAATATGAGGCACCATAGTCCGATGAAAGCAGTGCCAACTATCCAGCACTTATGTTATATGTTATGTTATAAAGGGATTTGTATCGCACACTGCTACTCAAGAGTGTCCTGGCGCCGAAGGGGACAGTTACGTAGGAGGCAGCAAGAGCTAGATCGACTGTTTAAACAAATGGGTTTTTAAATGATACCAACCCAAACATCACTGTCTCACTTCTATCCAATCTGTAGCCACTCAAACAGCCACTTAAACAACAAGAGAACCAGAATGACACCTTGAAGGAAATGAGCAGTAACAGAGATTCCTCTAAAGACAAGAAACAATCGGGCGATGTGGATACACGATCTTCCTCTCCCAGCGGCCTGTTTTCTAAACACATCAAGGTAAGGGTGGAGCAAATGTACAAAATAATTTTTTTTTTCAAAGCTTTATTTATTCAGCATGACTTGAAAGCAACAAATTACATTGTGATGAGAGCATGAAACAAATAGAGGACATCGTTCATTCAAATACATCTAACCAGTGTCATGTTCTCTCTATGTGATGCCCTTACATCTCCCTCTCTGTCTTCGAATCATGACCCTTTTACCAAAGCAACCCTAAACAAAAAGAAAGAAAAACAGCCCAACGTTGTTTTAAACAAGACCCCTCCCACTACCCCCACCCCTCCTTCCCTGGTGGCGGTGAATAATCTTTCTGAGTGGCAATGAGTAGTCGGTCTTGCATCAGAACCGAGGTTCATGCCCTAAGTTAGCCTTGCAGGGCCAAGAGGGATGAGACGTATATCTGAAAGTGTTCGGGCAAGGGTGAGAAACCATTCTAAAGATGGAAAAGGTGAAGTGCTCTTATCGAAGGTGGGCATACCGCTGATGGGAGGCCACTCGAGAGAAAGGAAACCAGCGGGCCCCACCGATACTCAAAACTTTTTTAATCATCTATGAAGATATCTTCTAATCTTTTCACTTGTAGGTTGGCTCCAGTAGGGTTTTCAAGATAAATGCAAGCTCAAGAAGAGCAAGTTACTTACATTCAGTAATGCTGATCCCAGAGGTCCCTTTGCGTATTCTTTTTCCAAATTCATCCCCAGTATCATAGCCACCACTGAAGGAATCAATCTGTGCCAAATAATTAATTGATTACATGAAGCCTTCTGAAGGGCAGAGGCACAGTGTCAGAGTCAAGAGGCTGGCTGAATGGCTCTGACTCAGTTAAAGCAGCGGGCTGCTTTAGTCAAGGTCAGCTTGGCACTGGCTCAGCATCAGACAGTCCTATAGGTTGGCTGTCATCTATGGAGCCAGAACGCAACCAGAGGGTCCAGCTGGTGCCCATGCAAACCCACCAGCAGAAGTCTATTTGGGAGGTCTCTCAGCTCCTTGGTGCCAGAAAGATGCATCAATCAATCAATCAGTTTATTTGTAGAGCGCACTGCTTACCCGTGAGGAGGGTGGGGTGCTACTACTGCTCGAACAGCAAGGTCTTGAGGAGTCTCCTGAAGGCCAGCAGGTCCTGGGTCTGTCGTAGGTGGATAGGAAGGGTGTTCCAGGTTTTTGTAGCGAGGTGGGAGAACGATCTGCCGCCGGCAGTCGCTCGACGGATGTGGGGGGCGGTGGCGAGGGTGACGGTGAGATCAGAGGAACAAAGCTGGCGGTTCAGGGTGTAGAAGGTAAGTCGTTCGTTGAGGTACGATGGTTCGGTGTTGTGGAGTGCTGTAATTGCGTGGGTGAGGAGCTTGAAGGTGATCCTCTTGTTGACAGGAAGCCAGTGCAGGTCATTCAGGTGGGCTGTGATGTGGTGGGGATGTCGAGGATGAGGCGTGTAGAGGCATTCTGTATGCATTGTAGTAGTTTCTGGAGTTTGGCTACGGTTCCTGCGTAGAGAGCGTTGCCGTAGTCCAGTCTGCTGCTGACGAGAGCCTGGGTGACTGTCCTTCTGGTTCCGGTGGGGATCCATCCGTAGATCTTGCGAAGTATTCAGAGGGTGTTGAACCAGGAGGAGGAGATGGCGTTTACTTGCTAGGTCATTGACAATGCGGAGTCCAGAATGACTCCCAGGTTGCATGCATGGTCAGTGGGCGTCGGTGCAGCTCCCAGTGCGGCCGGCCACCACGAGTTGTCGGGATCGCTGAGCCTTCTGTCATGATTTTCTGAGGCACTGCCTCGTAATACCCGGGATACTATGGCCCCTTTCAATGCACGGTTTATGGCTGGAATAAGTGCGAGAACTGCAAAAATGCACCCATCACTAACTAGGAATCAGCCAGGGTTTTATGCTGAAGGCTGGTCATTTGTCTGCCCTAAATCTGTGAACTACATCCTTAGCTAATAAGGCCAACTTATGCTTTGCAACACTCCAAGTATCAGCACATTGCTTTGGCTAAACCCTCTAGAGTCCAGCAGACGAGTCATTGGCCACTACAATATTATAGTGGCACATTAAAAGGTAAGGACATACGGGATCCAAGTATGCCACCAGAAAAGGGTGTGAAACCTTAGAGAAGCATTGATGCAAATTTAGTGACTGTAGGCAGCAATTACAATTTTAAAATAAGTTGCAGAATTCTTTTTTGAATCGCAAAAGGTGTTAAGTACACTAAAAAATAAACACACTCTGGAGGATATAAACTATGTGATTTTGCGAATTGTGTTATGTGTGCCTACAAAAGTGTTTCATACTTAAGGCCCTGTGCCACCCAGTCCAACATTTCTCCAGCATCTCACCCATTGATGAGAAGCACACAAATCCTCCATCAAATGGTAGATCTGTACATTTCGGTAGGAAGAAGATATATAAACCCAAGCATGGCCATTTATACAAACAAGGGCTGTCTGTTTGTCTTCTGCAACTAAAAAAGGAACTACTCAATTGCATCTTGATCCTGTTTGTCTAAAGGGGACTCAAATGATGAGCCTCGACCCATTCCCTTCTGAAGAGCAGCAGTGACAGTTGCAGATTAAGAAGGAAGACTCGTGTAACCACAAATAGTTCTTTTTTTACTTTTGAAGATGAGGTGTCAGAATTTGACCTGGACAACCCAGATGTCTCCATGCTCTGCAGAGGCTGGTTGTAGGCATGAGATGTCAATGTCGAAACTAGTATTTATGCATGCAATAGGTTTCGCCTTCTACAACTCTCTCCTCAAAACCCTGGCAAAGCCAATTGTCTTGGAGTTTGGAGATGTTAGTTAAGTATGTAAACTAATATACTTCTTAACTTATGATCCCTTGTACTCGTTCTTCTCTTCTCTAAGCCTGCCTGATGCTAATGTATTCTAAATAATCTATTTCTGCCTTCGCTGCCCATAAAATGGCATTGATTACCAGTATGATGGCCCAGCATTATGCCATGTGTAACCACCATTGTGTCAGGGCATGCATTTTACCAGGCATCACCACCACTGTTCCATTGCCTGCATGTTGCCAGGGAATACCTCAGTGTGCCAGAGCCTGCAGATTGCCAGGAATTAGCACTATTGTGTCAAGTCCAGCATCTAACGAGTGGAAGCAAACACTTGCTCCTCACACACACGCAAGATGCCCTCACAAACATGCACTAATGCACATACACAGTTACAAACACAGGCATGTACACATGCACCTTCACACCGATAGACAAGACATACCTGTGCACACAGACAATCTCAGACACACAGACATATGGCCACACACACTCAACTTACAAACATAGTGCAAAACCATTTTTGACTTACCTGCTCCTACTGCCTGTCTTTTTTCCTCCTCTTGCTCACTTGCGCTTCCCGGGTTAGAGGGAGAAGGCGAAGTTACTTGGACAGCTTGGGAGAGTGAGGAAATTAGGGCGAAGTGGGTATAAATGCCTAAAAGGGCCAGAGGCCGGTAGCACTGCAGACCAACAACAAATGAAGCATGGGGAACAGCCGAGAGGATAGAAAGCAGCTGAGTGCTCAGCGGAAGTGCCAAGGAGAGTTGTGCAATCAGGTGAAAAAGGGGAGTGACCAACATGAGTGACTGGGGTGGGGGGCTTGTGGGGACATAAACTAAACAAGGAGGTTGGTAAGGGGTATCAGCAGCCATCAGATGTTTTGGGGGTGGTAGGGAGCAGTGAATGCACTGGCAGAGGGATTTGTTCACTCCACCCATGCATCTCCTTGGGCAGGGAAAGACCATGCAGGCCTCCTTGCTATGTGAGTGGAAGGATACACTCTTCAGCTCACATAGCAACAGATTCAATACAGCTGTGTTTTAAGGCATGAGCAAAGTGGGCAATTACCCATGGTCCCACCTTCCAAGAGCCCCCCTGGGAAAGTAAATGTTCATGTTCGTTCTCTCTCTCTCCCTCCACCCCCTCTCTCTCCCCCCCTCTCTCTCCCCCCCCCTCTACCTCTTTCTATTTCTGTATCTAAATCTTTCTCATTCTTTCTGCCTACTTCTACCCCTGACCCTGCACAGTGTCAACTTAAGATTTTTTGGAGCCCCTGTTTTTGAGCGAATACTATTCCTGAAAGCTTGTTTGGAATCATGAAGGCTTCAATAACCACAATTTAGGCAATAACATTAGAAGTTGTCACAAATAGGGGATACCAAAATGTGCCTTGCCAGGGCCTCAAAATCATTATGGCAGCACTACTTGAACTGCTCATAGCAAAGAGAGAGAAAAACCCAATTTTACTTTTATCAACAATAGTTTTCAGTTCAATTTGCTCGGTGCAGCGCCATTACGGCAAAACCCTAAAAGACCTGCAGATATCATTTAGAAAAGAAATAAACAATCTGAAGATATAAATAGATGAACATATTTTGTTGATTGTAATGGCTTCTGCTCTGTATCAGCATTTGTAGTTTTAGATTCAGTATCATGTTTTTATCTTGGAGAAGAGTGCGGGTATGGTTCATTATCATTAAGCAAAATGTTTGGGTCTAGAAAATGCTAGTATACCTGCATCCGTAAAGTATTTGGCTAATTTAGACAATTTGGCAGCTCCGTAAAATATCTCAGACATTTGCAACGGGGAAGCTACAAACTCCCTTGCAGTAGAAGCAGTGGCAACCAAGAGGAAAGAAAAAGGGGGTATCAATAGTGTTTTGATGTGCAGTATCATCTACACATCTACGCTACTCTATGTTGGTTAAAAACCTTCAGATGGATCCTGATGTTAATTTTGCAAAAGTGGAAGACAGGATTTGCTTGGGAAAAGTGAGATATAAATGAAGGGAGCCCCTGTCATTAGGAGAGAGCAACAGTAGAGGTGATCTGACAGTGAGAAATCCGAGCTCCCCATACTGCTCATCGAAGGAGATATTTGTTGCCTCACCACTTTTTGGCACTGAAGTCTTTTAAAAATATTACCTACATTGAGTTTTCAGATGTCCACACTGCTTCATTTGCAATTGGCCTCAATTACTGAATGTTTTCTCACTTTCACTATACTCTTTCCTCTCCTTCTACTTTGCATACTTCTTTAAATGTACAAAATCAGAAGAACTCCCAAGCAGGCTCTAGAACATGGGTACTCACAAACTTTCTCTCTGGGGCCAAATTTACAGTGTGGTTTGTGGCTGAGGGCTGCACCGGTGGGGGCGGGGTCAGTGGGGGAGGAGGGAGGGGCTAGAGCAAAAAAAAACTGTGACCATGAGGTTGACAATGGCCCCTGCAATGGAAGCCTTCGTCCACTGAGCCACCAGACCCGGCATACACACATCTTTCTCTCTCTCTCTGTCTCTCTCCCTCTCTCTATCTCTCCCCCTCTCTCTTTGTCTCCCCCCTCTCTCTCCTTCTGTGTCACTCTCTCTCTCTCTCTCTCTCTCTCCCTCTCTCTCCCTTCCTCTCCCCCTCTCTCTCTCTGTCTCCCTCTGTTTCACTCACTCACTCTGTCTGTCTCTCTCTCTGTCTTCCTCCCTCTCCCTCTATCTCCCTCAGTCTCCCTCTGTATGTCTCCGCTGCCTCCCTCTGTCTGTCTACCTCCCTCTGTCTCCCTCCATCTGTCTTGCTCCCTCTGTCTCCCTCCCTCTGTAGCCCTCCTCCCTCTGTCTCCCTCCCTCTGTAGCCCTCCTCCCTCTGTCTCCCTCCCTCTGTAGCCCTCCTCCCTCTGTCTCCCTCCCTCTGTCTCCCACCCTCTGTCTCCTCCCTCTGTTTCCCTCTCTCTGTCTCCCTCCCTTTCCCCCCCTCTGTCTGTCTCTGTCTGTCTCCCTCCCTCTGTCTCCGTCCCTCTGTCTCCCTCCCTCTCTCTCTCCCTCTGTCTCCCTCCCTCTGTCTCCCTCCCTCTGACTCCCTCCCTCTGTCTCCCTCTGTCTCCCTCCCTGTGTCTCCCTCCCTCTGTCTCCCTACCTCTGTCGGTCTCCCTCTGTCTGTCTCCCTCTGTCTGTCTCCCCCTGACTTCCTCCCTCTATCTCCCTTTGCCTCCCTCCCTCTGTCTCCCTCTGTCTCCCTCTCTCTCTGTCTCCCTCTCTCTGTCTCCCTCCCTCTCCCTCCTTCTGTCACCCTCTGTCTCTCTCCCTCTCCTTCCCCACTCCCTCTCTCTCTGTCTCCCTCAAGCTCCCTCTCTGTCTCTCTGTCTGTCTTAGTCTCTGCCTATATATGTCTGTCCCTGCCTCTATCTATCTGTCTGTCCCTGTCTCTATCTGTCCCTGTCTCCCTCTCTCTGTCTCCCTCTCTGTCTCTGTCTGTCTCTGCCTCTGTCCACCCCTGTCCCTGTCTCTGCCTCTATATGTCTCTGACTGTCTCTGTCTCTATCTCTGTCTGTCTCTGTCTCCCTCCCTCTCTCTCTCTCTGTCTCCCTCCCTCTCTCTATCTCTCCCTCTCTCCCCCTCTCTCTCTGTCTCACTCTGTCTCATTCACACTGTCTGTCTCCCTCTCTCTCTCTCTCTCTCTCTATCTCCCTCTCTCTCTGTCTCCTCCCTCTATCTCCCTTTGCCTGCCTCCCTCTGTCTCCCTCTGTCTCCCTCTCTCTCTGTCTCCCTCTCTCTGTCTCCCTCCCTCTCCCTCCTTCTGTCACCCTCTGTCTCTCTCCCTCTCCTTCCCCACTCCCTCTCTCTCTGTCTCCCTCAAGCTCCCTCTCTGTCTCTCTGTCTGTCTTAGTCTCTGCCTATATATGTCTGTCCCTGCCTCTATCTATCTGTCTGTCCCTGTCTCTATCTGTCCCGGTCTCCCTCTCTCTGTCTCCCTCTCTGTCTCTGTCTGTCTCTGCCTCTGTCCACCCCTGTCCCTGTCTCTGCCTCTATATGTCTCTGACTGTCTCTGTCTCTATCTCTGTCTGTCTCTGTCTCCCTCCCTCTCCCTCTCTCTCTCTGTCTTCCTCCCTCTCTCTATCTCTCCCTCTCTCCCCCTCTCTCTCTGTCTCACTCTGTCTCATTCACACTGTCTGTCTCCCTCTCTCTCTCTCTATCTCCCTCTCTCTCTGTCTCCTCCCTCTCTCTCCCTCTGTCTCCCTCCCTCTGTCTCCCCTATCTGTCTCCCTCCCTCTGTCACCCTCCTCCCTTTGTCTCCCTCCCTCTGTCACCCTCCTCCCTCTGTCTGCCTCCCTCTGTCTCCCTCCCTCTGTCTGTCGCCCTCTGTCTCCCTCTATCTATCTCCCTCCGTCTCTCTGTCTCTCTCTCTCTATGTCTCCTCCCTCTCTCTGTCTCCTCCCTCTCCCTCCCTCTGTCACCCCCTGCCTCCTTATGTCTCCCTCCCTCCCTCTCTGTCTCCCTCTCTCTGTTTTACTCTCTCTGTCTCCCTCGCTCTGTTTCCCTCTCTCTGTCTCCCTCCCTTTCCCTCCCTCTGTCTGCCTCCCTCCCTCTGTCTCCCTCCCCCTGTCTCCCTCTATCTGTCTCCCTCCCTCTGTCTGTCTCCCTCTGTTGCCCTCTTCCTCTGTCTGTCTCCCTCTGTGTGTCACCCTCTGTCTCCCTCTGTCTCCATCCCTTTGGCTCCGTCCCTCTGTCTCCCTCCCTCTCTCTCTCTCTCCCTGTCTCCCTCTGTCTGTTTCTGTCTCCCTCCCTCTGTCTGTCTCTGTCTCCCTCCCTGCCTCCCTCCCTCTGTTTCGCTCCCTCTGTCTCCCTCCCTCTGTCTCCCTCCCTCTATCTCCCTCTCTCTGTCTCCCTCTCCCTTTCTCCCTCCCTCTCCCTCCTTCTGTCACCCTCTGTCTCTCTTCCTTTCCTTCCCCCCTCTCTCTCTGTCTCCCTCAAGCTCCCTCTCTGTCTCCCTCTATGTCTCTCTGTCTGTCTTTGTCTTAGTCTTATTCTCTGCCCCTTTTCGGTTTCCACTAACACTTGGTGTCCCCTTTTCGTGCACAGCACCCTTACTGTGCGCAGGTAATTGTGTACAGTTTATCATATTATTCATTTTCATTCCAGCCCTGATGAGTCACGGATAATTATCCGCTGACGAAACACGTGTTGGTTGGCTATTTTCCCTGGTTGATCTCCTTCTGAGAGGAGCACCAGCGGTGAAAAAGAAAAAAAATCTTTAAGAAAATACTCACTGGCGACGATCTCATCTGTGGTTGCTCTAACATGTGATGCACTTCACAACATTTAATCCCCATTTGTATGCTCTGGACTTGGCTTGATTAACTCGGAAGAGGGGGTCTCTGCCCACCCTTTTCTTTTTCAGAGGTTGTGGTTCTCCTTTGACCAAGATGCACCAAAACTGAAACATTTTCAAATAATACACTTTTGTCCGTGACAATATCGTAAATTGTTGAGCGCCATCAATTTCGGAAAACTTCAAAAACCTCTCGCTGAAACCTCAAGTCTCTGCCTCTATCTGTCTGTCCCTGCCTCTATCTGCCTGTCTGTCCCTGTCTCTGTCTGTCCCTGTCTCCCTCCCTCTGTCTCCCTCTCTATCTCTGTCTATCTCTGTCTCCCTACCTCCCTCTCTCTCTCTCTCTCTGTCTCCCTCCCTCTCTCTATCTCTCCCTCTCTCCCCCTCTCTCTCTCTGTTTCCCTCTGTCTCACTCACACTGTCTGCTCCCTCTCTCTCCCTATCTCCCTCTCTCTGTCTCCTCCCTCTCTCTCCCTCTGTCGCACTTCCTCTGTCTGTCTCCCCCTATCTGTCTCCCTCCCTCTGTCGCCCTCCTCCCTCTCTCTGCCTCCCTCTGTCTGTCTCCCTCTGTCTGTCGCCCTCTGTCTCCCTCTCTCTGTCTCCCTCCGTCCCCCTGTCTCCCTCCCTCTCTGTCTCTCTCTCTCTCTGTCTCCTTCCTCTCCCTCCCTCTGTCTTCCCCTGCCTCCCTATGTCTCCCTCCCTCTCTGTCTCCCTCTCTCTGTTTCCCTCTCTCTTTCTCTGTCTCCCTCTCTCTGTTCCCCTCTCTCTGTCTCCCTCCCTTTCCCTCCCTCTGTCTGTCTCTGTCTGTCTCCCTCCCTCTATCTCCCTGCCCCTGTCTCCCTCTATCTGTCTCCCTCCCTCTATCTGTCGCCCTCTGTCTCCCTCTGTCTCCATCCCTCTGGCTCCGTCCCGCTGTCTCTCTCCCTCTTTCTCACCCTCTGTCACCCTCTCTCTCTCTGTCTGTTTCTGTCTCCCTCCCTCTGTCTGTCTCTGTCTCCCTCCCTGCCTCCCTCCCTATGTTTCCCTCCCTCTGTCTCCCTCCCTCTATCTTCCTCCCTCTATCTCCCTCTGTCTGTCACCCTTTGTCACCTCACCGCAGCTTCCCGGGCACACACACAGCCGCACTGAGTACTTAGCAGGTCTTTAAAATACCATTTGCTTGTTAATGAGGCTTTGTTGTGAATCGCCCGGCCCCCATAAAGCAGAGTGTCTCAGAGTCCACGCTGCTGAGGCGGTGTTTGCTGGCACTCTTCAAAAAATAATCTTTGAAAACACAGGTACAATGTCTGTAAGGTCCACAGGCTGCCAAGGAAGGCTTCTTGGGCCGCTGGCGGCCTGCGGACCGTACTATGAGTACCCCTGCTCTAGAAACAAAGGATGTGTAAATTATGTTATGTTATGTTATGTTAAAACCACACTTTTTGAGCGCACGGCTACCCAAAGAGGGTGTCCCGGCGCTTTAGCAAAGAGGCCTGCACATAACCAAGAAAACCTAGAAGCGGAGCACTATAGACGCACCGATTGTGCAGAGAAAAGGACGGTCTTCAGTTCCTTCCTAAAGGCCAGAAGGTTGTTGGCCTTGCGAAGTGAAAGAGGGAGCTCATTCCAAAAACGAGCTGCCATGAACTGAAAAGATCGCCCACCCATCCGCACTCGTTTGATCGCTGGCACCTCCACCTTAGCCAAATCCGCAGATCTCAGCTTCCTCCGAGGAACATAGAAAGCAATGCGCTTCCTGAGGTAGGCTGGGCCCGTAAGATGGAGGGCTTTAAACGCCAACGTAAGGATTTTAAACCTAATTCTGCACAGCAGTGGTAGCCAGTGCAACCTGCCACGCAACATAGAGGCGCTGACTCTCCGCGGAAGGCCAAAGATTGCCCTGGCCGCTGAATTTTGGACCATCTGCAATCTGGACACGAGGTATTTAGGCAGTCCAGCAAAAAGTGCGTTAGCATAGTCTAAGCGCGATCCCACAAGTGCTTGAACAATGTTCTTGCGGTACTGTAGGGAGAGCAATGGGAGAAATTTCCTCACCATCCTGAGGATGCCGAAGCATTTCCCTGCTAAACTCGTGATATGTGGGCGAAAAGAAAGATCGTCGTCTAACACGACTCCCAGATTTTTTGCTTGGGAGGAAGGTTTCTCAGGGGGGAACATGTCCGGGGGCCACCACGACTTCCAACCAGGGTCCGGGGCACAGCCAAAAAAGAGCAGCTCGGACTTGTCCGAGTTGCATTTCAAGCTCTGATGCTGAAACCATGCAAAGACTGCACTAAGACAGTCTTTGATTCTGCCGCCGTCAAAATCCTCTCCCTTACTGCAGGTAAACAGGAGCTGGGTGTCGTCAGCGTATGAGATAACCCGGGCTCCGAAAGCCTCCGCGACCTTCGCCAGAGGGGCCATGTAAATGTTGAAGATGGTGGGGCTCAAGATCGATCCTTGAGGCACCCCCACCTCTAGCGAAGGCATTTCGGCGGAAAACGGAGGAGCCCAGATCACCTATCGACGGTCGGTTAAGAAGGATTGAAACCAATCCAACACCGTCCCCCGCAGTCCTATCTCCCTGATCTCAAGACCTTCCCTTCTACCCATTTATGGAGTGTGTTTTAACAGCTGAAGGGTAGGATGGGGAGGGGGGGGCTTTCAGGATCTTTGGTACCAGGCCCTGGGTCCAGGTACCCTAGTACTGATGAACTGGGACCTGGGAAAGGGAGACAGGCTCAGCCGCCAAAGAGAGGAACTTAACTAAAGCCCTTTTTTTATCTCCTTGGGGATTTTCCTCTTGTAGTCTATTCAGCAGGCACATGCTCCTTGGGGTTCCACAGCAGGAGCATCCTTATGTGATAGAGTACAAATCTATTCAGGAATGAACAGGTCATTCATTGCCTCAAGTACCAATATTTTGCAGCTTGGTTCCGACCTATACTGAGGAATGAGGGTACCAGGAGCTTTCCCCTGTTGAGTGGGTGGCAGAAGCATCTGGAACAGAGGTAGTTACCCTATTACTGGTAACGATAAGTGCTGCTAATTCTGATACAATCCCTAGGCCCAAATACCCTTTAATTAAATAAGTGTGACATTTTCCATCCACCTTAAGAGCCCATGATCACCTTTGATACTCAGCTCTTCAGTGTCATCAAGAATAAATGCTTTCACATGGATCTATTTAATTCAGAAAAAAGACAGCTCACAAGATTTAGGTTTGCCCGTCACAAGACTTTGGTCTTGTAAAGGTCCGCTGCTGAGAACTGTTTGTTGCATGCCATGCAACCGCCTGAAGCATGCTGTAAACAGAGAGAGTGGCATTGGGAATCAATTTCTTCCATATCCAAATAAGCCCCCAAAAAAGTCGTGTAATGCGCCCCTTCTAGTAAGGGGATGCAGCGGGGGGAGAAGACCAGCCATTTCCAGAATAGGGAAGCAAGGGAGTAGCCAATCCCTCAATCCCGCCTATTTGGCATAAATAAAAGGAATTAGTTAAAGCAGTGGATGATGCATTTATGGAGCTTATGCATGTGGAAGGAGGCTTGAGGAAAGGTGTCCCAAAGTTCTTAAAGCGGCAGTACTCTTTTTGAGACACTTAAGGAAGACCGAATAATATTTTCCTTTAAAACCTCATATTTCTGCAGAGATATGATCATATGATGGAGGTTAGATCTCTCAGATCAGGCCCAAAGCAAAAACGTAATTGTGCAAGGGTTCAACAATGGCCTTTCAACACAACTTACAGAACAATTTTATAACACCTCAGGTTGTGCTAGATTAGACATTGACATTTCAGTTTTTAAACAGAATTTCTGTGGATTCAGTGACCAAATGCATGATAGAGTTAGAAGAGGATTGCATAGTCCTTTAAAAAATGTGGTCTAACAAAGAAACTGGTGAGTTACATTCAGAAGGAATATTGTATCAAGTTGCTTAAATATTGTTCACGTTAGTCTTTATTTAATGTTATTGGTCAAGAGAACATGTGTGTCTTTACGGAGGAGGAGTGGGCTATAGGTCAATTTAAGTTAGTACTATTTGATGTAAATAACAGTATTCTTTTTATTTCTTGTTTTGGCTTGTAATTTAGGACACTACGGCCCAAGACATGGCAAAAGAAACAGTAGAAGAAGAGAAGGAAACTGGATCTTGCCTCAGCATCCCTGCCTTTTTCTGTAGATTTGGAAGAAGAAGAAGAAGGAACAGCAATGTAGAACATCTCTTAGAGGGACAAGAACTGGGCTGGAAGCATGTCAGGGAAAGGGAACCAAGTCCATAGTGCTTTCAATGAAAAAAAAAGATCACCTCCAACTTTTATATCTAATTTTTAATTGTCAACAAACGCAATGTAAAATGGATACAATTCCTTCAGCATATTCGGGGATTTATACTACAAAAACCCTCTGTTTCATAAAGGAAGTCAATGAACATAGAGGAAGAATTTTTTAATGCAGACTTGGATGAGCCAATGGGTTTCTTGTGTAAGCAACTCCAAAAACACAAAATGTGAACCTTTCCTGTCTGTAATCATGCCCTGCTCAGCAGTGGCTGTATTTAAAAAAAAATAAGAATATATTCCACTTCGGAAACTGAAATTCCCTCAACTGAGTAAGCATATTTGTGTCTCAGAAGGTTTTCTGCAAGGTATCTGAGTGAAAATCTCCAACTCTTCTATTGTGTCTGTGAGGAGATTTCTTCCAAAGTGGAGGCGTTCTCCATACTCCTACAGAAATGTTTTTGTAGAACATGTAAACGGGACCATGGAGAGTAGCTATAAAATGGGGAATATTTACACATCAACAGGCAGAGTTTAAGACAATTTAAGTGGGGTTAAGGGAGGGGCAGGAAGGATGTTAGGGAGCGGCATGCTAATGTACCACTCATAAAAGAGTGAGACCATTGTTATTCACAAACTGAATCTAAAGTTACTTCAACCCTAAAGGTCTCAAAGCAGTATTAAATGTACTCCAGCCCACCTTTGAGGTGAGTATAGCACTAAACATGGTTACTCTCAGGTACTGCATCATACTCCCTTAGAAAATTCAGGAGGCAGTGACTTAATCTAACCTAACGCAGCTCTAATTTAGGAAAGCGTTGAAGACACACTTTTTTAAAGAACACTACATTACAATGCAGTAAGAGTCCAATGAGCAAATTCTTCTCCTATCATGTGTTGATTTTATGCTTATCTTTGAACCTGTACAGTACTTTGTTGTCGTTTTGACTAGATTCATGCTATACAAGTATCATATATATATATATATATATATATATATATATATATATATATATATATATATATATATATATATATATATATATATATGTATATATATATATATAGAGAGAGAGAGAGAGAGAGAGATAGATAGATATATATAGATATTTGTATATATATAGATATACACACATATATATATATATATATATACATATGTACATACATTAAACACTCCAAATTGCACAATAAATTAAAAATGTATATTTAGTTATATTCAATGAGAAAACAACAAAGGTTAAAGTAATGTTATAGTTAGGTGAATATGTCAGTGACAATATTAACATTTTGGACAAAAAAACACAGATACACCAGTTATAGTTAACACAGCTAACTATAAATTGCGCCCCTGCCATGCTCTGCTTCGGACATCACATATTACATCACTCAAGACATGTTCCATAACATTATTTATAACATCACTGATGACATCTCAAATCACATCATTGATGGCATTACTGGTAACTTCATCCAAACTTCTCTTGTACGTATTACGCTATAAATTAATGTGGCTTTAGAGGCCTGAAAGTAAGTACAAAATAGCTCAGAATAATATAAAGCATCGTTAATGCCATCACTGATACACCTTCCTTAGATCCAGCAAGTCTGTGTTATGTGCAACATTGATTCTATACCATACACTTAACGGGTAGCCTAAGTTCAGATTAACGATCAACCAGGTACATCTGGGAAACTCTCATTGAACAAGGTGTTCAGTATGTATACAACTGTTCAGAGAAAGTCCTGTTCCTGAAGATACTCAACATCTGTTCCAAAATGATTGCCCTACTACTGACAGCTTTGATCTGTATCAAACCCCTCACAGTCACTGAATCTACATTGAGAAACGAAATTGATATGAGCAGAAAAGTGGGTACTGTAACCAGTATTTACTCTATGGAGAGAGTTTACTCTGTGCCACACTATTTGCAGACAGTGAAACTCTCATGAGAAATACACTACACAGTATTAGAAAGAATCTATTATGAACAGTGTTCATTCTATGCAATGCTTGTCGAAAAAACCACCATTCGCTTAATGCAAGCAAGGTCTGAAGATGCTAAAGATCGTACTACCTGCAGCCTTCATACATTGGTAAAAAAATTACAGATAGCCCATCTTTGAAAGCAAAAGAAGCCCATGTACATAGTGTGCACAGTCGTCTTTGTTATGTAGAAATTGTCATGCTGAGAGGATTCAGTCTAATACCTAAGTCTGCTTACAAGTCTTAGTATTTACTACGTAGAATCTTTGCCCTGCTGGAGCTGCACACAAGGTTACTCTTCAATACAAAGATATATAACATGTTCGATACCTCTACACACCTGTGATGCATTAGAAGCACATGCATTTTGTAAACACACCCATGACACAAGCTAAACAAAAATAGATAGAAAAGTATTATGGTAGTTACCCGCTACTGTATAAACTATGCAACAAATTAATTGGATGATGTCATCTGTGATGTCATTAATCAAGTCATAGAACATGTTACAAGTGATATAATATGTGTTGATCATAAGCAGTGAATGGCAGGGGCACAAGTTATATTTAGCTCTGCTAACTATAACCAGTGACTTTCTGTGGATCTTTGAGTTCAAAACATTAATGTTTTCACTCACATATTCACCTAATTATAACTTCTGATAGATACATCTGCCGTGTGGATTCCTCACCTTGTGAATACCCCTTGCGTCAGCAACATTCGGAAATTCTTTTTTCGTAGCCTCGCGCCGACGTGGACTCCTGATGTCATAGAGACACGACCTCGCTCGCGACTCCGCTGACGTCACCGACGCCTATAATAGGCCCACGCCGGCGTGATGACATCAGATCCCTTTTTTCCGCGTCGTCGACGCTAACGGTTTCGGGATACTCTGTAGCCTTAGTACATTGTTACTTCGTTTCTTCGATTCTCCATTCTCAGATATTTCTATTCTAACTGTCATGTCGACAAAGAAGACCGGTTTTAAGCCTTGCAGAGAATGCGGGAAGATGATGTCCGTTACGGACCCTCACCAAGACTGTATCTGGTGTTTAAGCTCGGATCATGACGTCGATGGTTGTTCATCATGTCAAAAGATGAATCCGAAGGCTCTTCGTGAGAGGGAATCTAAACTTCTTGTTGCCAAACTTAAAGCAAGTAAGGTTAAAAGATCCTCGAAGCATCCGAAGAAGTCGAGGTCGAGATCCAGGTCAAGGTCTCGAGAGGCGTCGGCCTCGAAGTCATCATCCGGTCATGCTTCCAGTTCCCACAAGAAGCATAAGAAGAGGAGACACGGATCCCGTCATCATTCCAGATCGAAGTCTCCCAAAAGGATGAAGTCGAAAGTGATTCCTCCTCATGAGTCGGAAGGTGAGGCTTCGCCTTCGGAGTCGATGGTCCATTCTCCGACTCCAGTTCCGGATCCGACTCCGACTCCGTCTCCGGCTCCGTCTCCGGCTCCATCTCCGGCTCCGGAAGACACCGATGGAGTTCCTGTTGAGGAAGGGGCTTCGAATCCTGTTGAGGAAACAGATTCTAATTTGCCTCGAGGTCAGCCTGAGCATCCACCATTCCCGACTCCAGGTCAGGACCCTTCTGCTTTTTTAAACGCGATGTATGGTGTTTTCTCGAGGTCGTGGTACCCCTCTGGAGCGCCTTCGGGTCCCATGGGTCCTATGGCTTTCAATTTGGGTGTTCCTCACTCTTATGCTCCAGCACCCTTCATGCCATATATGCCGGCTCCGACTCCGCTGTGGCAATATCAGGTTCCATCAAGGTCGACGCCGATATCGACGCCGGCTCGGCCGAAGTCGACGACCCCGGTTCCGGCGTCACCGACTCCCTTGGATTCTATGGGGCAGCTTTCCAAGCCCTCGGATTCGATTCCGAAGTCGGCTCCGACGCCGTCGAATTCGGCGTTGGATTCGACTGCACTTCGAGTCAAAATGAGATCTCGTAGAGAGGCTCAACGACTTCTGGAGGAGCAGAGAGTTAATGATTCATCTTCTGAGGTGGAGGAAGGTGAGCTGGAAGGGGATTGTTTCGAAGACCTGGCGGATGCTAGTGGTCTTGAGTTTTCTCCGGAGTGGTCTTTGCCTTCTGGACCTGATGCCCCCTCCAGGGATGTTCAACCTTATCATGTTGTCATGAAGAAGGCAGCAGGACTTTTAGGTCTGACTTTACCCTCTGTCGAGTTTAAATCGAATTTGTTGACAGAGGTCCTCCATTCTCCTAGTTCGTCAGTAGAACCTTTGCTCCCATTTAACGATGCCTTAAAGGATCCTATAATGGAAGTTTGGAAAAAGCCTTTTTCTGCTCCTGCAGTTGCAAAAAGTGTGGCTAGGAGGTATAGAGTGGCTCCTGAGGATCCTGCTTTCTTATCTTCGCATCCTTCCCCTGAAAGTTTGGTAATTCAGGCCGCTTGCTCTAAGAAGTCTGTTGGAGCTTTTCCGCAGGTACCTGGCGACAAAGAGGCCAAGAAACAAGATCAGGTCGCGAAGAAGATTTTTTCTTCGTCTAGCATGGCTTTGAAGTCTTCCAACGCCACTTGCCTCATGGGAAGATACATCCATGCTCTTATGGACTCTATAAGTTCTTTGGTCCCTAAGGTTCCTGAGGCTAGTAGAAAGGACTTTGAAGAGGCTTTATCTGACACTCAGGCAGCGGCTCGTCAGGTCATCCAAAGTGGACTTGATACAACAGATTCTGTGGCAAGGATCATGGGCACGGCGGTTGCCACGAGGCATTCAGCCTGGTTGAAGTCATCTGACTTTTCAGCGGATGTGCAGTCTGCATTATTGGATTTGCCTTTCGATGGCGAGGGGCTTTTTGGGAAGAAGGGAGACGCGGCCTTGGAGAGATTCAAGGACAGCAGGGCAACTGCTAGATCTCTTGGCCTTCAGGTCAGAGGTTCTACGACCAGAAAGTTTAGAGGGTTTGGTCGCTCTTCCTTTCGGTCGTATAGACCTGCTCAGCAGCAGCAGCAACAACAGCAGCAGAATACCTTGTATAGGTGTTACAGAGGGAAGCAGAGAACACGTCCTCGAGGTCGCCAGGTCTCTTCCTCCTCCACCTCTTCCAACCCCCCAGCCACAGAAAAGCAGCCCTAGATCCGCCATTCAGGATCATGTGGGTCCAGTGGGGGGTCGGCTTACCTACTTTCTACGAGATTGGGAATCGGTTACATCAGATCTTTGGGTTCTCAATCTCGTAGAAAATGGGTATGCCCTTCCCTTTCGGGAATTCCCTCCCAATTACCCTCCTTGCCAGGGATATTGCTCAGAGGAGCATCTGTTACTCCTACAGGAGGAACTCCAAACACTTTTGAGAAAAGGTGCGATAGAGGTGGTTCCAGAGCAGGAAAGGGGTCAGGGATGCTACTCCCGGTATTTCCTGATTCCCAAGAAGGATGGCAGGCTTCGTCCGATCCTGGATCTCAGGATCTTGAATTTTTATCTGAAGCAGGAGAAATTCAAGATGCTCACCCTTGCTCAGGTTCTTCAGGCTCTGCTGGAAGAAGACTGGATGGTGTCACTCGACTTGCAGGATGCGTACTTTCACATCCCAATCCTGAAGTCGCACAGGAGGTATCTCCGTTTTACGGTTGGGTCACAACACTACCAGTTTGCGGTCCTTCCGTTTGGACTTATTACTGCACCTCGGGTCTTCACCAAGGTGATGGCGGCGCATCTCAGAAGATCGGGGATTCCGGTATTCCCGTATCTAGACGATTGGCTGATCAAAGCGGAGTCGTCAGAGATTGTGCTTCATCATCTGCAGGAGACAACCCAGTTGTTGTACAGGTTGGGTTTTTCAATAAATGTACCCAAGTCTCACCTGGTGCCCTCCCAGCGCAACCTGTTCATAGGTGCAGTACTGGACACAACCGTATGTCGTGCATTCCCTCCCCCTCAAAGGATTCGCGACATACGGGAGATGATTCCTTTATTTTACAATGGAGCGGTCGTTCCAGTCCTGAAGGTCCTTCGCCTGCTCGGTCTGATGGCTTCATGCATTCTGTTGGTCAACCATGCACGCTGGCGCATGAGGGCGCTCCAGTGGTGCCTCCGCAAGCAGTGGTATCAGCACAACGGAGATCTCAGGGAGTCAGTGTGGATCTCCAGAGAAGCTGCAGCGGATCTGTCTTGGTGGGGCGTGGAAGGCAATCTGTCCCAAGGAAAGCCTTTTCAACTTCCCCCATCGGTGGCCACGGTGATAACGGATGCATCCACTCTCGGGTGGGGTGCTCTTCTGGGGGATCTGGAGGTCAAGGGCCTTTGGTCTCCAGAGGAAAGGTTGCTTCACATCAACCTTCTAGAATTGCGGGCGATACGTTTGGCGCTCAAGGCCTTCCTCCCTTCCCTTCGCGGTCAGTCTGTTCAGGTCCTAACGGCCAACACGACCGCGATGTGGTACATCAACAAACAGGGAGGAGTGGGGTCGCAGTGTCTCTGCAGAGAGGCTCTGCGTCTCTGGTCCTGGGCTCAGGACCATCAGATTTGTCTGATGGCAAATCATCTGGCCGGGGTTCTGAACGTTCGTGCAGACAGTCTCAGTCGGCAGTTCTCTGCCGACCACGAGTGGAGGCTTCACCCGGAGGTGGTTCACGACATCTTTCGGATGTGGGGGACTCCTCGGGTGGACCTGTTCGCCACTCACGAGAATGCGCACTGCCTGTCTTTCTGCAGTCTCCAGTATCCGATGCAAGGAGCCTTGGGGGACGCGTTTCAGTTGAGTTGGAGAGGTCAACTCCTTTACGCGTTTCCCCCCATACCCTTGATTCCTCGGGTTCTGAGGAAGATTCGCCTAGACCGGGCCCAAGTCATATTGGTCGCCCCGGATTGGCCAAGAAGGGTGTGGTATACAGATCTTCTCCACCTCTCACCTGCCTCTCCGTCTCCCTCACAGGGCAGACCTCCTCTCTCAGATGGAGGGGCAGGTTCTACACCCCCACCTCCAGACATTGCACCTTCATGCCTGGAGATTGAGCGGGGCAACCTGATTTTCTTTTCCCTCCCGCCTGACGTTGTGGATGTCATCTTGTCAGCCAGGCGTGACTCCACTAAGTCCATCTATTCTTATAGATGGGCGAAATTTGTCTCGTGGTGTGGGGAAAGGTCTATTGATCCTTTGAAGGCCCATTTGTCTCACGTTCTCCAGTTTGCCCTTTCTCTGGCTCAGCAGGGTCTTGCTGTTGCCACGGTGAAAGGTTATCTTTCTGCGCTTTCAGCTTTTCTCTGTTTGCCTGACCAGCCTTCTCTTTTTAAGTCACCTGTGGTTTTAAGGTTTTTAAAGGGCCTTATTAATAAGTTCCCTCCTACTCCTTTTATTGTACCTCAGTGGGACTTGAATCTGGTCTTGACCTTTTTGATGGGTGCTCCTTTTGAGCCTCTCCACAAATGTCCCTTGAGGCTTCTTACCCTTAAAACAGTCTTCCTCGTTGCAATAACCTCGGCAAGGAGGGTAAGTGAGCTTCAAGCTCTTTGTCACAAGCCCCCTTTCTTGTCCATACATGCTGATCGAATGGTTCTCAGGACCAGGGCTGCTTTTCTGCCTAAGGTGGTAACTCCCTTCCACCTAGGGCAGTCCATTACTTTACCTTCCTTCTATCCTCCCCCTCACCCTTCTAAGGAGGAAGAGAGACTGCACCGTCTGGACCCTAAGAGGGCGGTGTCCTTTTACTTGGACAGATCCAAGGACTTTTGTTTGGAAGACCAGCTCTTCGTTGGATTTGCTGGCTGCAAGAAAGGAAGAGCGGTCCATAAAAGAACTTTATCGAGATGGATCGTCCTCTGCATAAAGTTGGCCGGTAAGGAACCACCAGAGGGTATAAGGGCTCATTCAACTAGAGCTAAATCTTCGACCTCAGCATTGGCTAGAGGTGTGCCTGTTGAGGATATTTGTAGAGCGGCAACTTGGTCTTCCCTCCACACTTTCGCGAAGCATTACTGCTTGGATTCCGAGGTGAGGAGGGACGGTCACTTTGCACGCTCTGTCCTTCAGGATTTCCTGGTCTAGAAGAGTGGACACCCTCCTCCGGGAGTGGGGACTGCTGTGGGACTCTATTCACAAGGTGAGGAATCCACACGGCAGATGTATCTATCAGAAGAACAAGTTACTTACCTTCGGTAACGCTTTTTCTGGTAGATACTATATCTGCCTGTGGATTCCTCACTGACCCACCCGCCTCCCTGTTGTCCACTCTTCTTTGCCAGAGTTACTGTAATGTAATGTATATATATTTTGTTGTCAAGGAAATGTTCCAATGTCTTTCCTGCTTTTGCTTAACACTGTGTGTTTTGCCTTGATTATTGTGTACTATGTATACTTGTATATTTCTACTGTCATTGGTCCGTCCCTGTGCCTCGATGGCACGGAAAAAAGGGCGGAACTGATGTCATCACGCCGGCGTGGGCCTATTATAGGTGTCGGTGACGTCAGCGGAGTCGCGAGCGAGGTCGTGTCTCTATGACGTCAGGAGTCCACGTCGGCGCGAGGCTACGAAAAAAGAATTTCCGAATGTTGCTGACGCAAGGGGTATTCACAAGGTGAGGAATCCACAGGCAGATATAGTATCTACCAGAAAAAGCGTTACCGAAGGTAAGTAACTTGTTCTTTACTTTAACCTTTGTTTTTTTCCAGTGAATTTCTAAGTTGTTTTTAAAGCAAAAACAGATTTTTTTATCACACCTAACTATAACGTTACTTTAACCCTTGTATTTTTCAGTTAAATTTCAAGTTTTTTAAAACTTGTAGTAATATTTTATTGCCGTATGTAACGCCAACCCCATGCACCCACGGGCTTTGGTAGCCAACCCCACCCTGTGCATGGGCTTTCATTGCGTGGGGTTGGCCGCAGGGCCTGTCTTGTAGCCGGGCCCTGCTTTCAACTCCCTGAAGGCATCCAATCCCATACTGTGCATAGCCTTTATATGTGCGCAGAAGGGGTTTGCCCATAGGGCTTGGCCTGAGTTAGGCTGTCAACCCCACACTGCGCACAGACTTTGGAGAATGCAGCCTAAGGTTGACTTTCAGGCCCATGGAGCACCTTTCCTGGGGCCAAAACATAAATATTAAGGGGAGGCGGTGTGCACTGGCAGCGCCCTCCCACACCATTAATTGGCCCCAGAGACCTTATCTCCTGGGGCCAGTTCCAATCAAAATTGGAGGGGGTGGCCATGTGAACCCACTTCTCACACCTTAAAAGGCCATGGGGACCCTATCATCTGAGTCCAAATACAATTAAACAGGGAAGAAGGGCATGCAGCCTCTCCCAAAGCTTTAATTGTGAACAGGGACCACATCCCCCGGGATCAAATGCAATAAAAAAGGGGGAGAGGGGGGGCAAGCAGCTTATCCCCAAGCCTTTTGAATCCCGGAGACCTTCTCCCCAGGGCCACCATCTAAGGGGAGGGAGGACCTGCAGTCCCCATCCATGAGCCTTATTAGGCCCCGGGGGCCCATACTGATGCCTTTTGTTTTTCTAAAGGGGACGGGGGCTGCATGGCCTCCCTCCCAGAGCCTTATCAGGACCCCTGCCCCAACCCCGGGGCCAATCCAATTAAAAAGGAGATGGGGCATACAGCCCCCCTCCCTGCGCCTTAATAAGCCCCGGGGAACACATCTACCGGGACGAAATACAATAAAAACAAGCATTGGCATAGCCAATAGGTCTCGCTTATAAGTATTTAGCCATGCTAAATCCAGGATATTTTGCTGTATAACTAAACACTTATAATGTCCTAAAGGCAAGACCTATCAGCTATACATTTGCGGGCTTTATAAGTGTTTAGGTAGAGCTATTGACTTTGCCAAGTTTTCTAAGCTGTGCAGTAGAGAAGTGTGGCTGGAGTGCAGCATGCTGAGAAGTTGTAATTAAAAAGTAAGAAGCACTGAGCGATGCTGTGGTGTCGTTGAGTGCCGCTGTGCTGGCCCTGAGTTCTGCTGTGGTGGCGTTGAGTGATGCTGCGCTGGCCCTGAGTGATGCTCTGGTGGTCCTGAGTGATGCTGTGGTGGTGCTTCCTGATGCTGTGGTGATGCTGATTTGTACTGTTGTGCTGAAGAGTGATGCTGTGGTAGCATTTAGTGAAGGAGTGGTGGTACTGAGTGATGCTGTGGTGTTCTTAAGTGATGCTATAGTGGTGCTGAGTGATGCTGTGGTGAAGGTGAGTGGTGCTGTTGTGGCCCTGAGTGATGCTGTGGTGGTGCTGAGTGATGATGTGGTGGTGCTGACTGATTCTGTGGTGGTGCTGACTGATGCTGTGGTGGCCCTGATTGATGCTGTGGTAGTGCTGAGTGAAGCTTTGGTGGTGCTGACTGATGCTGTGGTGGCGTTGAGTGATCCAGTGCTGGCCCTGAGTGATGGTTTGGTGGCCCTGAGTGATGCTGTGGTGGTGCTGAGTAAAGCTTTGGTGGTGCTGACTGATGCTGTGGTGGCGTTGAGTGAACCTGTGCTGGTCCTGAGTGATACTTTGGTGGCCCTGAGTGATGCTGTGGTGGTGCTGAGTGAAGCTTTGGTGCTGCTGACTGATACTGTGGTGGCGTTGAGTGATCCTGTGCTGGCCCAGAGTGATGCTTTGGTGGCCCTGAGTGAGGCTGTGGTGGTGTTGAGTGATGTTGTGGTGAAGGCGAGTGATGCTGTGGTGTCCCTGAGTGATGCTGTGGTGTTGCAAAGTAATGATGTGGTGGTGCTGACTGATGTTGTGGTGGTGCTGAACAATGCTGTGCTAGCCCTGAGTGATGCTGTGGTGGTGCTGAGTGACACTTTGGTGGTGCTGACTGATGCTGTGGTGGCGCTGAGTGATATGACTGGGTCCCTGAGTGATGTTGTGGTGGTGCTGAGTGATGCTGTGGTGGTGCTGAGTGATGCAGGGTTGGCTCTGAGTGAAAATGTGGTGTTGCTGAGTGATGCTGTGGTGATGCTGTGTGTTGCTGTGGTGATGCTGAGTGTTGCTGTGGTGGTGCTGAGTGATGCTGTGGTGGACCTGCGTGATGCTGTGGTAGTGCTGAGTGACGCTGTGTTGGGACTGATTGATGCTGTGGTGGTGCTGAGTAATATTGGCGTGTCCCTGAGTGATACTGTGGTAGTGCTGAGTGATGCTGTGGTGGTGCTGACTGATGCTGTGGTAATGCTGTTGCTCTACAGAGTTTTTAATTTTATTTATTTATAGAGTTTTATATAGCGCCGACTTGACCCTTGGGTATCAGAGGGCTTAACAGTTACATTTGGAACATATGTGATAAAATGTGAATAGCTATATATAGTTCCTGTACATGATTTTCTTATCAGATTCAATAATAGTAGTAGCATTACCGTATATACAATTCCTGTACATGGCATGATTCACTTCTCAATTTCAACAATGCAGCATTACTATATATAATATTCCTGTAAATGTCATTCCTATCCGTTTTAGCACAAGTAACATGGATCTGATATGCTTTCAGTGGGATCCACAACAGGACAAGTTTGTGATCTACGTTTGGTATTAGTCTTAATGCTAAAACACCGTCTAGCCTTATGGAAGGAACTTGCTCATTAGGAAGTGTAGGAGATTAGGGTCTGCAATCCTATGGTCACCCCAGATTTTTGCTTTTTGCTTCACTGGTTTATGACTTTCCCTGTCTGTGGGCCTGCTAATCAGAACCACAGCCTCGTTGTTCTCTCTCTAAATTGACACACATGTACTTTAGGTGCATTTACCAATTGGTACTGGGTCACTCTTATAAGTCCTTGTACAGTGTAATATAGGTACCCAGGGCATAAGTGCACCCAAGGCCTACCAGGGGCTGCAGCATGTATTATGCCACCCCTGGCTGGCCATCTAAACAGACACAACTGGCTGGTAACACAGCTGGGGCAAGGTGGTGTAATCACCCTTTGCTGTAGATATAGTATACCTATATCGAACCCCAAAATGGACACATATACTCCTATAAGTCACTCCTATTGCAGGCCTTATCAATCCTGGAGGCAGAGTGCTTGGAATTATGTGAGATGGTGCTCTAGCATGAGCTGAGCCTGTCTGCAGCTTTCGGAACCACGTCATTATAGCTGTTCCATGATAACGGTATACCATATACTCCTAAGTGCATTATAATCCTCGCGGTTATTGCTAACTTTGGCATAGCATTATCAAAACATGTCGAGTAAGGTGTCATACAATTGGGAATACTACCCCCTCGCCAGTTCTGGCGACGGGGGTAGCATTCCACCCTTCTAGAGGGATACGACATGTCCGTAACTGTAACCCCGGTTAAAGTTAAACAGAGCCTCAGCATCACAAAATGGATGCTGCCACCACAGACATAAGTAAGACCTCCTGCTGCTGGGAGTCCTTCCAGCGAGTGAGGCCCGGACAAAGGGTTTCCTGCCTTGGGAGGTGCTAGCACCACCCCAGACAGGATTTTGTGTATTGAGGTAGGGAGGGCTGAAAGAAATGAGACATGCCTGGGGCACACAAGGTGTCCCTGTGCATATCCCGGTTCAAACCAGTTTCTTGGGCACTCCAGCCCCATCTCTGGCATGAAACCGGACAAAGGATAGGGGGTGTAACCACCCCCCTTCCTGGTCCCACCCATGGGAGGGACCTAGTCACTAGTACAGCCCCCTTTAGCAGAATAAAGATAGTAGCTGGTCCCATTCCAAATTAGATTATCCTGAACAACTTTACAAGAAGAAACTCTGGACTTCGACGTTCTGCTCCACAGAAGACTGAAGAAATCTCCCTTGTGACCAAGGAGTGACCCCCCTGCAACTGCAGGCACCATCAAGCGTCCTAGCGGTTCACTTTGTCGTCCTTCCTGCCGGAACCAGACCTCAGAGCTCAACAAGACCCGGACTCCCAGACCTCTCCGACCTCTACCCACATCTGCAGCACAGCTGAGACCTGTGGGTGCGACGAGACACGTGGGACCGGCCATCTTGAAGAAACTGCACTTCGCTTCCAGCACGACCTCTGAGGTACACTCGAGTGAGTGCTTTGGGGATTGAGAAGCCCCAGCCCCGAGCAGCTCCTGCACTGAAGACCAGCCCTCCAGCCTCCACGAGATCTGCGTGGGGCCCGTCTGCCTGGTTGCTGCTCGACGCATTGTCTGGTCACTTGCCGGCTGGCTTGTGGCCTCCTAGACGACGAACCTTGAAATCTACACTGCTGGTCCGGTTGCTCCAGACTGGCCCTTGCTTCCTTCTAAAAGAGAAGTACCCCGGACCCTCCTGGTCCGCACTAGACGCCATCTTCACTCACCGCTTGGGTTGCCTTTGCCAAGGCCTGTTGACTCCGATCCCGGAACAGACACCGCCGACAGCGAGAGCCTGCGTGGGACAGCTCGTGCCTCCATCCTGGTTATCGAAGACACCTCCTGGTCCACGTGGCTGCAGAAACAAGCATCACCTCTTCCCCTGATCGCGACGACAGCATCTGGTTCCTTCCTGGTTCCACACCGGTCACTGGCTAGTGACTTTGAACATCGTACCCTCTGCTTTCAGGTCTCCATCATCTTCGATCCGCCCGTGGATCACTCCGGACATCTTCCTCCTGGTCACCTGCAGCATCTTTCTCCAAGGCTCCATTGACTTCAACGCGGAAACCCGACACACTTTCACACCTATGCACCCGCAGCCCGTGGGTGAGGTAACAAGAGCATTTTGGTGCTCATAGGTAGATGGACTCTCCTAGTGTCCAGGTATCCTGTAGTTTCGGTCTCAACCAGTCGGAACTGTCCTTACTTACCTATTTCGTAATTTGTTCATGCCCATTGACTTTGTATTGAAACCCGCGTGTGTGTTCTAACACTGCACACGTGTCCCGTGGGCCTCCTGCTCCTTGCCTAAGGTTAGGGTAGTGTAGCCCCAGTGATTCTACAGCCTCTGGGCATCCTAATTTCTCCTATCGTTCTACTTAACCCATTTACTTAGTATATGGTTTGTCGTGCCCCTAGGGCACCATTGTAATTTGTGCGACTTACTGTATTTTTCTGAAGAGTATTGTTATGTGCTTAGCCCTCTGATCCCATAAAGAGTTCAGAGGTGTTTGTTAGTAATAAATATATTGTTTATTTTCATAACAACATGTGTGGTGTCCTTTCATCTGATATTCAAGGGGTTATATGTGGTAAAACAGCTGGCTTCACATGCCAAAAGAGTTTAGCCTAAGACTGCTCTGTCCATGCTACCATTAGGATAGCTGGTCTATAAGGTTGACTTACAACCAATCACCATAAGGGTTTTTAAAAAAAAAAATGTATTCTGTTTTATTGATTTTCAAAACAAGAAAATACAACCATCAGAAATGGCAATACAACAACTACCAGTACATTCCCGCATCCATCATCCCAACATGCATGTTTATAATTAGACATCACTATTAACTGTGTAGTATACCTGGCCATAACGTAGTAGTGCACAATTGTCATATCCTAAACCTGAAATAGCTTGTGCAAATGACAGTAATGTTCACGGAGAGTCTGAGTTTTCCGCATTTTGCAAATAGTCCGTAAGGTAAACCCAATAGTCCTTTGGTCTAGACCTTGCCGGTAGCTCTTCTTCATAAGTCTGCAATTGGGTCTTACAGTGTGCTATGTCCTTCAGCCACTGTTTCGTGGTCGGTACTCTTGTTCCGCCCCAACATTGCGATATTTGTCGTTTGGCTAACAACAGGAAAATTGCACAGTATTTACGTTTCCCCGCTTTTACCCCTTGTAGCAAGCCCAGGAGACATAACTTTATGGAGCAGTCAATGTCTATTCCCACCATCTTCCGAAGAATTGTGATCACTTGCCCCCAGTAGTCTCGGATCTTCGGGCAGGACCAGTCCAGGTGAATAAAGTCTGCGTCCTGCGGCCCACATCTTTTACATTTGGCATCTTCCCGCAACCCAAATCTGTGTAGCCGTGATGGTGTGTGATATGATTGATGGAGGTATTTTAGGTGCAGAATGCGTAAATTTCCATTAGAAGTGAGTAGTTTGATCAGTGCGCATGCTGTGTACCATTCTTTTTCAGTCAATGGGTCATTTAGTGACTCATTCCAACGCGTCCATGCTTTAGTGGATGTGAATGGGATTTCGCTTTGGGACTGTTTGTATAGTCGGGAAACCAGGTGTGTTGAATTGGGAGAGGTGATGACGCATTGCAGTGCATCCAAACAGGGGGGTTCAGTCGGGTAGTTCGGGTATAGAACGCGAATTGCCCTTTGCAGCCTATAATACGTGAAGCGGAACATGACTGTTTGATTGCTGATATAAGACAATTCATCTATATTCCTGAATGTGCCATCGAGATAGAGATCTCCAAACTTGTCAATACCCGCCTGTGTCAGTAGACCCATACCTACTTGTTCATTAGTGACAGAAATCTGGGGGTGATAGTGCAACTGCATCGCCGGAGCGTAGAGTGGTGTTTTATGCATTAGTTGGCCAATGGAGTTCCAAGCCGCCACTGTCGTGTCCACTGTGTTAATATCCGCCGCGTGTAGCGGTGGGCGTTTATGCGTGATCACTGCAGTGAGGGGTGTCGGAAAGGCGTCCCCTTCCTCCACCGCTGTGTGAGTTAGATAAGGAACTGTGTGATACCAATATGTGATATATTGCGCCTGGGCACAGAGGTAGTACAAATAAAAGTCCGGGACACAGAAGCCACCTCTTTCGTAGGGCAAAGTTAATGTGCGCAGGTCTACGCGTGCTTGTTTGCCCGCCCAGATGAGTCTTAGGACCATCGTGGTTATATTTTTGAACACCGCCTTCGGGGGCGTGATTGGGATGTTGTTAAATAGGTATAGAAGTTTGGGGAGGACATTCATTTTGACTATGGCAATTCGGTCGGCTAGTGACAGCGGTAGCTGTATCCATCGGTCAACCTGTCCTTTCAGCTTGTCCAGTACTCTGCCATAGTTTGTGCGTATAACTTCTTCAGGGTTTCTGCTGTACCAAATCCCTAAGTATCGGATCGGGTCCGTTTGCCAATCTAGTGGGAAATCTATGGTGTGTCGTGTAGTGGAGTTCGTTAGGGGTATTATCACTGACTTGTCCCAATTAATCTGCAAACCGGAGTGTCTGCCAAATTTGATATATTCGCGTAGAATCGGGTTCAAATTGTGTTCTGGGTCTCTAATGTATAATAGCATGTCATCTGCATACATGGAAATATGCAGTGGCCGACTTGGGAAATGTAGGGCCGAGTGATTATATGATTGTCTTATAATGCATATCAAAAACATAGGGGGGAGGTAGAGCCGATCGCTGGATTCGTGCTCCAATGGTACATGAATAAACAAAAGAAATCCAACTAGTGCTGGGGAGGTTGAGTGATCAAATGGATAATGAAGCACTCATTGTTTGTAAAAATACCCCTCACACACCAACAGGCCCCTTGGTGTCATGCTTCATCATCGGGGTCTTCGCACCTCTCTATCGGGATGCGGCGTGCTGCGACCTACGGCTACGCGGGAGCACTACAGGTGTTGGCTATGTGTGGTGTCCAGTGTGTGGGTAATGTTTATAAGTGAGTAGGGTGTGCGGTGAAAGTTAAAAAGTACCTGGCACTAGAGTGAAAAAGAAATTTTTATTCTGTGCTCTGGCTGGTACTGTTAAAAGAAAGTGCAGGGTGAGGTCTGACCTGTTATGTTGATGAACAGGACCTCTGGTGTGCTTTTTGTGTCGACATGTTTCGGAGACAAGCTCCTTCTTCAGGACAGGGGCACAAACTCCCTTCCCTACTCACGTCTTTTTTACATAAAAAGTGTATTTACATAAAAAGTGAAAAATTTAAATTGGCTAAGTGTGCCTACAGCGGTCTGCTAGAGGCACAATGACCTGTAGAAAGACAAAAGACAAAAAATATGTCACCTAATGGTTACCCATGTAGCGGGTAGTTCAAGCAGGTGCAGTCACCTGGAACCTGACCATTTTGCTTATATTAAGCTTTGAAAAATAAAATAAACGACTCACAACACAAACAACATAAAACACATAGGATACTAGTTTTTTTTACTGTAAGTTCTTTCATACTTCTGAAGCTTAATTTGCTGGCTTCATGAGCAAGTGGGACGTCGGGGTGTTGCATCAATGGCTATCTGTAGTGAAGAATGAGGCATTTAACAATTCATTCTATTACACTTACTTATTCAGATGGTTATAGGTTCTCATGGTCTAGCGCTGTTTTTCGCCATTGATACTCACAGACTCTGGAAGCTCTGGTCACCGTCTTACCCCGCACGCTGCTCCGCTGATGTGGAGACAGGTAGCGGTGATCGTATATTTATAGCCCATTTCGTTAATTAGGCGGAAGCAAAGATCATCCCATGTATGGGTATTCCGTCCTGTGGCCATACAGGGCGTCTGTATGTTGCAAGCGAGGTAGCATGCGATCAGTGTCTGCGAGTGCCGCTAGTCGGTAGTGAGCATGCGCAGCCTCTACACACTGATCTAAACAACATGCTTGCTCTGGAACTGTCTATGCTTCGCGCATGCGCAGTTCATGTGCGCACGTCAGGTTAGGTGGCCACAGTGCGCGTGTGAGGTCTGTAGAGTCCCGATCTTATCTCGGTCTAGACGGAAAGACTAATGTGACTAACTATTGGCATCATACTGCTTGATAGAATCCAGGTTGCATAACGGCAATGTCCTAATCGGCAGGCTACCCTTGATCATCCCAGTGTGCGTGATATGATTGGGATTATGGTGGCATGGTTGTATTCCAAGGGCTGGGCGGTCGTCCAGTTTAGTGTGTATCTATGCAACGGACCATATGCATGTTTTCGGAGTCTCAGATACTTGGAAAAAGTGGACCTATTAAGTTTAATCCACCAAACCAATTTGTTAATGGTGCACAATCATTATTCAGTGGTCTCATTATACAGACAATTGGCTCCATGGGACGTCATCGTTAAGCCCATGTAGATGGGTGCCCAGACGGAACACCCAACGTTGTTCCTTTTGAAAGAGGCCCACATCAGATGGTAGCTGTTCAATGATGGTCCATTTTAGATCGTTTACGCAATGCTGGGAGGTCAGGAAATGTGCAGCCATTTTAGTAGTACTTTTTTTACAACGTACATTGCTCTTATGTTCATTTATTCGCGTTTTTATGGCTCGTGTGGTCATGCCCACATACTCCAGATTGCATGGGCATTTTATGAGATAGATTACATTCCTTGAATTACAATTAGTGAACCTCCTTTGTTCCCATGTTGAGCCATTGCTGAAGTTGAGTCTGGTACTTTTCGTGGTGAGATGACAGCTGCTGCAATTCCCGCATGGGTAATGTCCTTGGATACTCATTGTTGGTTGTGTTGGTATCATCGTCGTTTTTGGTCGTGTATTAACCAAAATGTCTTTGAGATTACGTCCCCTGCGGTGTGCAAACATCGGTTTTTCTAGGTTTAGTTCGCCGCATGTAAGTATTTTCCAATGCCTGTTAACTAATTTGGACACCTCATTTGACACCGTGTTGTACGTTGTGATGCAGATGGGTCGGTTGTTCTCAGTAGGATCCTTGATTCGGTCCTCCAATAACGCCTCTCTGTTATTGTTTTTCGCCCTCTTGAACGCTTTATTAATAATCCTGTTCGGATATTCACGTGATTTCAGTTTCTCTTTCAAATCTTCCGCCTGTTTTTTAAATTGGCACAAATCTGTACAATTACGCCTTAGGCGTAAAAACTGCCCATATGGCAAGTTTTCACGCAGGTGTCGGGGGTGAAAACTGTCGTACCTCAATAAACAGTTTCTAGAAGTTGGCTTGAAATGAGTCGTGGTTTTCAACCTCCCTGCCTCCGCATAAATGTTGAGGTCCAGAAACACCAGGGACTGGTTTGAAATAGTGATTGTGAATTTCAAAAAAGCGTTCTGGTTATTAAGCCATTCCAAAAAAGTCATTGCGGACAGATGATCACCTTCCCAAACCACCAGAATGTCGTCAATGTACCTCTTCCAGCATTTTATTTTGGACCTGTATGGATTCTGTTCATGCAGGATTTTGCTCGTCTCCAGGTGATGCACATAGAGACCAGCCAGGCTAGGAGCAAATGTGCTTCCCATGCTGGTCCCATGGCATTGTTGGTATATGGTGGTCTTATACTGAAAAAAGTTTTTTTGCAGTGCCAAGGAGATGCATTCCAAAACCAATCCTCGAGGAGTTTGATACTTCCATGGTGTGGAGAAGAGCACCTCCTTGATTATTAGTAGTGTTTCGTCATGGGGGAGGCTGGTGTAAAGGCTCTCCACATCGAGTGAAAGTAGTAGCTGTGTATTTGGATCAAAAGTTGTATTTTGTAGGAGTTGTAAAACAACCTGGCCACCTAACCTGACGTGCGCACATGAACTGCGCATGCGCGAAGCATAGACAGTTCCAGAGCAAGCATGTTGTTTAGATCAGTGTGTAGAGGCTGCGCATGCTCACTACCGACTAGCGGCACTCGCAGACACTGATCGCATGCTACCTCGCTTGCAACATACAGACGCCCTGTATGGCCACAGGACGGAATACCCATACATGGGATGATCTTTGCTTCCGCCTAATTAACGAAATGGGCTATAAATATACGATCACCGCTACCTGTCTCCACATCAGCGGAGCAGCGTGCGGGGTAAGACGGTGACCAGAGCGTCCAGAGTCTGTGAGTATCAATGGCGAAAAACAGCGCTAGACCATGAGAACCTATAACCATCTGAATAAGTAAGTGTAATAGAATGAATTGTTAAATGCCTCATTATTCACTACAGATAGCCATTGATGCAACACCCCGACGTCCCACTTGCTCATGAAGCCAGCAAATTAAGCTTCAGAAGTATGAAAGAACTTACAGTAAAAAAACCTAGTATCCTATGTGTTTTATGTTGTTTGTGTTGTGAGTCGTTTATTTTATTTTTCAAAGCTTAATATAAGCAAAATGGTCAGGTTCCAGGTGACTGCACCTGCTTGAACTACCCGCTACATGGGTAACCATTAGGTGACATATTTTTTGTCTTTTGTCTTTCTACAGGTCATTGTGCCTCTAGCAGACCGCTGTAGGCACACTTAGCCAATTTAAATTTTTCACTTTTTATGTAAATACACTTTTTATGTAAAAAAGACGTGAGTAGGGAAGGGAGTTTGTGCCCCTGTCCTGAAGAAGGAGCTTGTCTCCGAAACATGTCGACACAAAAAGCACACCAGAGGTCCTGTTCATCAACATAACAGGTCAGACCTCACCCTGCACTTTCTTTTAACAGTACCAGCCAGAGCACAGAATAAAAATTTCTTTTTCACTCTAGTGCCAGGTACTTTTTAACTTTCACCGCACACCCTACTCACTTATAAACATTACCCACACACTGGACACCACACATAGCCAACACCTGTAGTGCTCCCGCGTAGCCGTAGGTCGCAGCACGCCGCATCCCGATAGAGAGGTGCGAAGACCCCGATGATGAAGCATGACACCAAGGGGCCTGTTGGTGTGTGAGGGGTATTTTTACAAACAATGAGTGCTTCATTATCCATTTGATCACTCAACCTCCCCAGCACTAGTTGGATTTCTTTTGTTTATTCATGTCTTATAATGCATGCTAGTGGCTCCAGCGCGAGCGCGAACAATAGTGGGGACAGGGGGCAACCCTGCCTTGTGCCTCGGCCAATGTGAAAGGGGTCCGAAATATGACCGTTCACCCGGACTCTGGCTACAGGTTCGGTATATAGGAGCTGTACCCACGTTAGGAACCTTGATGGAAAGCCCATGCGCTGGAGTAGTGTGAGTAAGTACGGCCATTCAATAGAATCGAACGCCTTAGCCGCACAAGCATGACCGCAACTGCTTTAGTGTCAGGGGTTAAGTAGTGGGACAGTGCGAACAACGTCCTCGTGTTGTGGGAGGTTGCTCTGGTGGGTATGAACCCAGCTTGGTCCGGCAATATTAAATTAGTCATCAGGGGCTGTAGTCTGACTGCTAGTAATTTTGCCAGTATCTTCGAGTCTACATTTAGTAGCGACAGGGGACGATAGGAGTCACAGCAGTCAGTGCTTTTGTTAGGCTTTAGTAGTGTTATTAGTACCGCTTCCCGTAGTGATGGCGGGAGTGTGGCCTGATCAAATGCATTTCCGTACATTGCAACTAGGTGTGGCGCTAAGGCGTCAGCGTAGGTTTTATAAAATTCGCAAGTGAATCCGTCAGGGCCGGGAGCTTTGCCATTTGGTAAGGAACGAATCACGTCCTTCACCTCGTCTATTGTGATGGGCATTGCTAGGGATTCACGCTGCCTGTCCGATAACCAGGCAATGGCAATATCATTTAGATAGTCCAACGTTTCCACCTGTGGCGGTGTTGATTTGGATTCGTACAGTTCTCTGTAATTATCTACAAAGCAGTGTAGTATATCGTCGGGTCGTGTCAGAGGGATGCCAGTGGTATCTCTAATTTGTGTTATGTATTGTGGAGATTTCCCTTCACATATTGTTGACGCCAGTATTCTGCCAGGTCTCCCACCCTCGCCATACCTTTTAGCCAGTGGTTGTTTAGTAATATATTTTAGTTCATCAGTGGCATATGTTTGGTGTTCAGTAAATGCCTTCCTCAATTCCCCAAGCACAGTAACATCTTGCGTCTTATCATATTCCATTTCCAACGTTCTTATCGTTGCTTCACATTTCTTTATTTGGTCTCTGATGTCTCGCAGTATCCCCACTCTGGTGCTAATACAAACCCCTCTCAGAGTCACTTTAAAAGCCTCCCAAAGAATACCTGGGTCTTCGACTGATGCTACATTGAACTGGAAGAATTCTGTGACCGCCGTCGCTATTTTGTCCGCATAGAGGGGGTCCAGGAGCGCTTTGGCGTTAAAGCGCCAGCTGAATGGTGGGGGCGTGTAGTATGGAACCCTAACTTGTAACCTGATCGGATTGTGATCCGATACAGTCCTGGGGAGTATAGAAATGTTGTCTGTCCATAACAGTGCTCTATCAGATCCCAACCAGTAGTCTATTCTGGACCAGCTACTGTACATCGCATTAATGTGTGTGGCAGCAGTTATATCAGGATTCCTGGCTCTCCCCGTAGTGATGGCGGGAGTGTGGCCTGATCAAATGCATTTCCGTACATTGCAACTAGGTGTGGCGCTAAGGCGTCAGCGTAGGTTTTATAAAATTCGCAAGTGAATCCGTCAGGGCCGGGAGCTTTGCCATTTGGTAAGGAACGAATCACGTCCTTCACCTCGTCTATTGTGATGGGCATTGCTAGGGATTCACGTTGCCTGTCCGATAACCAGGCAATGGCAATATCATTTAGATAGTCCAACGTTTCCACCTGTGGCGGTGTTGATTTGGATTCGTACAGTTCTCTGTAATTATCTACAAAGCAGTGTAGTATATCGTCGGGTAGTGTCAGAGGGATGCCAGTGGTATCTCTAATTTGTGTTATGTATTGTGGAGATTTCCCTTCACATATTGTTGACGCCAGTATTCTGCCAGGTCTCCCACCCTCGCCATACCTTTTAGCCAGTGGTTGTTTAGTAATATATTTTAGTTCATCAGTGGCATATGTTTGGTGTTCAGTAAATGCCTTCCTCAATTCCCCAAGCACAGTAACATCTTGCGTCTTATCATATTCCATTTCCAACGTTCTTATCGTTGCTTCACATTTCTTTATTTGGTCTCTGATGTCTCGCAGTATCCCCACTCTGGTGCTAATACAAACCCCTCTCAGAGTCACTTTAAAAGCCTCCCAAAGAATACCTGGGTCTTCGACTGATGCTACATTGAACTGGAAGAATTCTGTGACCGCCGTCGCTATTTTGTCCGCATAGAGGGGGTCCAGGAGCGCTTTGGCGTTAAAGCGCCAGCTGAATGGTGGGGGCGTGTAGTATGGAACCCTAACTTGTAACCTGATCGGATTGTGATCCG
Organism: Lissotriton helveticus; assembly: GCF_964261635.1. NCBI lineage: Eukaryota > Metazoa > Chordata > Amphibia > Caudata > Salamandridae > Lissotriton > Lissotriton helveticus. Next base: position 275,613,587 of record NC_136062.1, read on the forward strand.
ATACAGTCCTGGGGAGTATAGAAATGTTGTCTGTCCATAACAGTGCTCTATCAGATCCCAACCAGTAGTCTATTCTGGACCAGCTACTGTACATCGCATTAATGTGTGTGGCAGCAGTTATATCAGGATTCCTAGCTCTCCAGATATCATGCAATGGGAAAGTGTGCATCATGTCGTGTATCTTGCCTCTGGCTTGCTTGTGTGTTTCTGTAGTGGCTCCTGAACGGTCTAGTGTGTCATTCAATGCGACATTTAGATCCCCGCCCCAGAATATGGTCGTGTTAGCAAATTCTATCATCCTATTCCATAGTTCCTGAAAAAATTCGGGGGAGTCCACATTGGGTCCATAAACATTCACTAGCGTAATGAGTTGACCACGTAAAAGTCCTGACACTATTACATATCTACCATTGGGGTCTGAAATAGATTTGTCTATTCTATAGTTAACACCCTTTCTGACCAGCGTCATCACTCCCCTTGAGTAGGATGAGTATGAGGACGAGTGGCATGACTCAGCCCATCTGGATCCAATCTTTCTGCACATGGTTGGAGCTATATGCGTTTCTTGTAACAATACAATGTCTATGTGATGTCTATCCAGACTCGCAAATATTTGTCTAGTCTTTTTCGGGTTGACAATTCCCCGCACGTTCCATGTTAACAGGTTCAAGTCATTATTCCTAGCCATTATTCAGCAGTGAAATGATACATAACCATATACAGTTCAAATGTAAAACAGAAGGTGCACAGGTCGTTACCAGATATTTTTGGGTAGTGATGCTCCCCGGTTTAAATGTGTTCTGGGAGTCAGCAATGCGTCTTAGATACACTGGCAGTGTCAGTTCAACTAAACCCCAACTTGTCCCACACCCACCCACATCAGCAACCCAATTTTGCCGAAGCCATATCCCCTGAGTAACTTCATAGGTAACCATAACTTTTTGGGGATCTCCCATTAGGAGGTCCGCCGGGGGTACACTTACACCATCCTATCAAAAGGATGGGGTCAGGTCATATTCTAGAAACGTAAAGTTCAGGTTGTAAAGGTAGCAAAACCCCTACCAACATATGGATAGGGCGTTGTCTGTAGTATGTTGAGTACGCGGTACACAACAGTAAGCACATGAAGAGTGTCTCGGCTCATGTTTCCTGTGTCACTTTATACATGTTGCGTTTAGGCACCTTGGTCGTAGCTCTCGTGTCGGATCAAATGTGAGTTTTGTGACACGAACCAAACATCAGGTGCAGTGCAGTATAATGATGTGTCCCCCAGGTGCAGCCCGCACATCACTGCCCACACTGTCTCAGTACCTGAATGTGCAAGGGTTTGTATGTCGGGTGAATCTGATCCGAAGGATTACGTTGTAAGGTACCTGGTGACAGGCATAGCGTAGTTCACATCATTCAATGTTACAGTTCGATACCTTACCTTACTCTGATTCTGGCACGGTGTCTTTGTGGTTCGCCTTTTTATTCTTAGACGTCACCTTTTTAATGAAGTCCAGGGCTGCCCTGGGGGTAGTTAGGAAAAGTGGCTTCTCCTCCCATGTTACTTTAAGGCGTGCTGGATATAGCATGGCATACGGTATCTGCAATTCCCGTAGCTTGGCCTTGGCAGTGTTGAACTCCTTTCTTGCCTGTTGAACCGCGTAGGTGTGATCCGGGTAGAAGTCTAATTTATTACCTTGATGGGTGATGGAGCCCTTCTCCCTTGCTAGCCGTAGAATGGTATCTCTATCTCTGTAGTTTAGTACCCGGGCGATTATGGGCCTAGGAGTGGCGCCAGTTGGTGGCTTCGGCGCTAGCGATCTGTGCGCCCTCTCTACAATGAATACAGAGGATAATGAACTCTCACCAAAGATGTCTTTGCATAACTGTTCGATGTAGGTCTCCATGGGTCCCGTGTTGGTCGTTTCGGGAAGGCCTGCGATGCGTATGTTGTTTCGACGCGAACGCGCTTCCAATTCCTCCGCCTTTGCTTTAATCACTTCCAGGACTTTCTCCATGCCCGTGCATTTAGTGTTGGCAGTGTGTGTATCATCTTCCACCGTGGATATGCGTTTTTCCGCGTCGTCCAGCCTCTCCCCATGTTTCTCCATTGTGGCATTCATTTTGTCCATGCGACCAGTTAGATTGTCGAGTTTGCCGTTTATATCTTGGAGGTTGGTTTGAATTGCCTTTAGAATGTCCACCATGTTTCTTTCTTCCGAGGTACCACTTGCCGCGTCGTCCTCCGCTGTCTCCGCTTGACCCTTCGGGGCCTTGCGTGCCTCAAAGGTGATTTTTGATTGCTGTCTGTCGGGTTTGCCCATGATCGGTGTTGTCGGAGGCGCCACACACGTGGGTAGCTGTGATGGTGGTACAAGGGTCGCTTATGGTAGTGCTTGGGGTAAGTAGGCTCAGTCAGCGCAGGTATAGTTGAAAGTCCCCCACTTTGGTTTACCTGTTGTCGGTGCGACAGATCGACCCACTCAATGGTGTACTGGTGTTTAGTGGAGGCTCAGGTCGGATAGTCTGGTCTATCACTCTCCGCCATTACGAGGATGCAGGGTTTATCGCGCGTGCGACGGTGTTACATGCACACCGGCGTGGTTAGGGTCACCCGGTTTCTCTCACGGGCGGTTGGTCAGCATTTATTGTCCTGCACCCGCTCACGTCGTGCTGGCAGGTGTGAGCAGCCACAGAGTAGGTTTGGGCTTATCGGGATCCCGGAGGGCTCATAGGATCAATAGTGCGATAGCCAGGTGCGCAGGCAGTTAAGGTGTCTGTGTAGACTATTGAGGTCACAGGCCAGCGATGGCAACGTCGCTATTCACCCAGTGTAGCTTGCAGTGTCCAAATCTCAGAGGTGTCACGAGGGGACGTTATAATGTGGGATACCAGCAGGTCGAGCAGTTTCCATCGGTGAGTGGCCTAAGCCCATGCGTGTGATTGCGGCAACTGTACAGTGCCCATGGATGTAGCAAGAGGGGTATTGCGCGTAAAATCATCACCGGCCGCCCGTTTGTTTTTGTGCAGCGGGCGCCGCCATTTTGAAAGCCCACAATGTCATTCTGCCAGTATTCGGCGTTATGTTTCGGTTATGGTGTATTTGTAGGGTTAGGACGTGCCCACCCGCGCTGTTAACTTTTGGTAAATTGAGAGTCTGTACCTGCACCCGTGATGTTCCGGGTCTCTGGTGGTATCCTCCTGCAATCACCGCTGCGAGTCCTCTGGTGCCGCCATTTTGCGTGCCAGAGCCGTGATGGAGGTGTCCTCTGACAGTTATGAGGTGTCCTCGTCTTTGCCGATGGGCAGCCCCGGTCGGGTTTCCCGCAGTTCCCACCTCGCGTTTTCCCGGTGTTGAGCATGGTCTGAAACGCTGGGTGCGGGGAGAGTTCCGCGACCGACGCCGGCTCCGACGTCAGTTCTTGCATAGACAGGCTGGCTCCATGTCGACGCTGGTCACCTTCCTCCTACCGGAGTAGTTTTTGTCCAGATAGGGGGCTCGCCACTTCTCCAGGTGTCGCGTCGAGTGTTCACTCGATGTTCCTACACCCTGCTATAAGTTGCACAGATGTGTACCTGCCGCGAAAACAACCTTATATCGCGGTTACATGACCTTCCCGGCAGAGCCGCTCGCTCAAGCAGCCATTCCGCTGTGCGCCCCCTAGCGCCTCCCCAGCCAATCACCATAAGGGTTGTTTGGACTGATACAAGGTGATCACTAGAACTAGTGAGCATCATATATCAGGCCAACTTCTCACATTGGTGTGCAGCGGTTGGGATTTTAACTTGCTGTTGTTTTTACCAAATATATTCTTGAGATATCATTTGAAAGATCATATAAGGTACCATAGGTACATATAACAAGCTTAGAAATACTCTGAGTTCTACTGAACCAGCTGTTGTAGTAGAAAGGGCCTAGCACAACCTGACTACAACTCTTAGCAAGGGATCAGTAGGAAAACCCATAGTGTAGGTAAGTGCACCACTTACACCTCACTAGAAGGCATGTCTATCACAGGAGAGACCTCAGTGACTCCCCTTGTGGTTAGTGACCCTCCACAGGTCCTTTCCAGATATGCAGCACTCAGTTTCCAGGAAATGAGACAATTGTGTACCTCCAGGAAACTGAAACAGGGTTCTAACCATAACCTTCCTTTTCTGTTAGGACTCTTAGAGACCTATGATGCCAGAAGGGCATCTAACCCAGGCCCCTCGGACCCAGCAGATGGAAGCATGCCCACTTAGAAGGTGACCCTGACTCTAACCTCCCTGAAACAGAAAATGTAGATGGTAGGGAAGATGAAGACTCATGTGATGGAGAGGTAGACAATGGCCAAGCTTTAGTCAGCAGACTTACAAGGGCCAACTTAGGCCTACATGGGGATGGGTTTGGGGGAGCCCCAGACCTAGCCACAGGCAGACCTAACCTTGGGAATAGAAGAGATAGGTCTCAATCCAGAGACTCCAACAGATCTGTTCACTCCCATGTCTCTCATACATCTGCTCAGAGGAGGATGACTTCCCTTCAGAGGAGAGAACACGAGGCAAAGATGAAGGATGTTAATCTGAGGATCCAAAGGGAAGAACTTGCCCTTGCCAAGGAGAAACTTGCTTTTGCCAGAGAGCAGAAATTGAGTGGGGTAGAACCCACTGGTGGCAGCAATATCCCTAGGGATAAAGACAGGAGTTTTGATAATAGACACCTGAGTAAAATAGTGCCCTCCTATAAGACAGGAGATGATATCCACAAATGGATAACTGCTCTGGAGAGGGCCTGCAAAGTACAGCAGGTACCCCAGAGTCAGTGGGCAGCTATATTGTGGCTCTCCTTTGAAGGTAAAGGCAGAGATAAGCTCCTCACTGTTAGAGATGAGGATGCTAATGACTACCAAGTCTGAACAGTACAGGATGATGTTCAGAGACACCCAGAAAACTCAGGCTCAGGATTGGACTGACTTTGTTGATTGTGTCACTAAGGCTTTGGAAGGCTGGTTACTGGGAAGTAAAGTTACTGATTACACAGGATTGTACAATCTTATAATGAGAGAGCAAATCTTAAATAATTGTCAGAACCAGTTGTTGCAGCAGCACCTGATTTACTCAGATCTGACCTATCCCCAAGAATTGGGAAAGAAGGCAGACAGATGGGTCAGGACAAGGGTCAAGCAGCAGAACCAGAACCAGGGTGGTGGCCAGAAGAAAGCAGACCAGAAGGGTAATGAGAATAAGCAAAATGACCAGAAGTCTTCAACAGGGCCCCAACAACCTAAGGAGGGTGGGTCCCATAATTCCCAAAAGAAGAAGACTGATATTCAGAAGAAACCATGGTGCCAGTACTGTAAAAGTAAGACTCACTGGTTTAGTGAGTGCACCAAGAAAGGCTCAGCTCCTACCACTACTGCCCCTAAGGCAACTGCACCCCCTAGTACAGTTAGTAGTGGCAGTGGAGAAGCGTGGCTCAGTGGTTAGAGGCGGCAGACCCGGAAGCTGAGATCGGCCGTGGACCAGGGTTCGATTCCCCGCCTCGGCGGGTCTCGGGCTCAAAAATTCCACGGACTCGACAATTCTCGCTCTGGTGCCTACTCGACTCACGGGGTCACACTCTGCGACTCTGGGCAATAGCTTGCTTAATCTCCACTACGGCCCCTCGCGGCGGGATGCCTGGCTTTCACCTTGTGGATACCCTGCCGGGGTATCTCACAGGGGACTACCAGGACGGGTTCCCTAAGCAAGCGCCTTGATGCCTTCGGGTGATACGTGCGCTATATAAGTCGCAATACATTTACATACATTTACATTTAGTGTACCCCCCAAGGCTATAGTTGGGTTAACCCTGGGAACTGAGGTGGGTTCTGACTTAGTCAGAATACCTACTCAGGCTGTTCTTGTTTGTAGTGGGGACATGGATATGACCCCTACTGGAGGTCCCAGTACTCTGGGCAAGTACAGGCAAACGTCTTTGATCAATGGAAAAATGGCTCAGGCCTACAGGGACACATGTGCCAGTGTCACTATGGTGACACCAGCCTTTGTGGACCCTGATCAGATCATAGGTTCAGACTACCTAGTGACCAATGCTAGCAACGTCACTACCAATCACAGTATGGCAGTTGTTAACTTCTCCTGTGGAGGGGTAACTGGCCTCAAAAGGGTTGTAGTTAGTTCAGACCTCCAATTGGAATGTCTTTTGGGCAATGATTTGGAATCCTCCTTATGGTCAGAAGTGGAGTATAGGACTCATGTGGAAATGTTAGGTTTGTCAGCACATGTCCTTGCTGTGACCAGGTCACAGGCCAGAAAATGCCCAGCTGAACAAATGCTGGATCCTGGAACAATGGACCAGACACTACCCAAGAGGAAGAGCAGTAGGGTTAGGGCAGTGCCTTCCCCCCTGCCTCAGGTTGAGGATCAGCCCTCTCAGGAGGCTGACCCAAAGACCCCAGAAGGAACTGTCCTAGAAGAACTTGAACCTGAACAGGTTGAGTTTCTGGGGACAGGGGGACCTTCCAGGGCAGACTTGAGGCAGGCACAGTTAGACTGTTCCTCCCTTGAACCCCTCAGACAGCAAGCTGCTGCTGAGGCTGCAGGGAATGCTACAGGTGCCTATAAGGTGTACTGGGATGAAGGACTTCTATACTCTGAGGCAAGAGACCCCAAGCCTGGTGCTACCAGGAGGCTGGTCATCCCCTTGTCTTTTAGAGGTTTCCTTCTTACCTTAGCCCACGAGATTCCCCTTGCAGGACACTTAGGCCAGAACAAGACTTGGGACAGGTTTGTCCCTCACTTTCACTGGCCACACATGTCTGAGGACACAAAATAGTTTTGTCGCTCATGTGTCACCTGTCAAGCCAGTGGCAAATCAGGTGGCACAACAAAGGCCCCCCTTATACCACTACCCTTTGAAAGAGTGGGATAGACATTGTTGGACCAATGGACCCCCCCAACAGCATCTGGGCACAGATTTATACTGGTGGTAGTGGATCATGCCACCAGGTATCCAGAAGCTATTCACCTTAGGACCACTACAGCTCCTGTTGTGGCCAGGGCCCTACTTGGAGTTTTCTCCAGAGTGGGGTTTCCTGCGTGAAAATTGTATATTATTTTTGTAATGTATTTTAAGTAATGAATTTTATGTTATTTAATTTTTGCGTAATTTAATTCTGTAGTGGGTTGTGAGTTTATAGGGGAATAGGGTGGGAAGTAATTTAATTATATTAAATCAAATATACATTTTTAGCAATTATTAATTATTTTTAATTTAATTTAGATTTTTAGTTCTGTAGCGGGTTGTGGGTTTATAGGGGAATAGGATGGGAAGTAATTTCATTTTAATTAATTAAATATTTTTATTTATTTATTGGTAAGCATTTTGAATTTATTGTTAATTAATTTTTAATTAGTAATTCATTTTTATTAATTGGTAATTCATTTTTTTTCATTGATGAATTGATAATTATGTTAATTTTATTCATTTATTTTCGGTAGCGGTTTGTGGGTTTATAGGGGAATAGGGTGGGAAGTAATTTAATTAAATACTTTTTTTATTTATTCATATTGATTTTTAATTTATTGTTAATTAATTTTTAATTGGTTATTCATTTTTATTAATTGGTAATTAATTTGTATTAATTATTATTTGATAATGATGATAATTGTATTCATTTATTTTCTGTAGCGGGTTGTGAGTTTATAGGGGAATAGGGTGGGAAGTAATGTAATTGTAGTTAATTACATATTAAAATGTGTATTGATAATTAATTTACTGGTAATTACTATTCGGTATTAATTTTTATTATTCATTAGTTTTTGTTATTGAAAATTAATTAGTTGTTAATTAATTATGAATATGTAATTAATTTTTAATAACTAATATTTATTTGTATTTCTAATTAATTAATTATTACATAATATTAGATTTTAGTTAATGTTTTATTGGTATTGATATTTAATTAATTTTTATTAATATATTAAATCATTACTTTCCCTAATGTTAAACTCACTGGAGTGGGAATAGTAATTTGTACCCCTACGCTATACAACGCTTTCCCTTCTGTTGCATTCTCTGGAGTGGGAATAGTAAATTTTACCCTCCCGCTATCCAAAGCTTTCCCTTCTGTTGCACTCTCTGGAGTGGGAATAGTAATTAGTACCCTCACCCTATCCAACACTTTCCCTACTGTTGCACTCTCTGGAGTGGGAATAGTAATTTTTACCCTCCCGCTATCCAATGCTTTCCCTCCTGTTGCCCTCTCTAGAGTGGGCATAGTAAATTTTACCCTTCCTCTATCCAATGCTTTCCCTACTGTTGCACTCTCTGGAGTAGGAATAGTATTTTTTACCCTCCCGCTATCCAACGCTTTCCCTACTGTTACACTCTCTGGAGTGGGAATAGTCATTTTTCCTCCCTCTATCCAATGCTTTCCCTACTGTTGCACTCTCTGGAGAGAGAATAGTATTTTTTACCCCTACGCTATCCAACGCTTTCCCTACTGTTGCACTCTCTGGAGTGGGAATAATAATTTTTACCCCAACGCTATCCAACGCTTTCCTTACTGTTGCACTCTCTGGAGTGGGAAAAGTAATTTTTACCCCTACGCTATCTAACGCTGTCCCTACTCTTGCACTCTCTGGAGTCGGAATAGTAATTTTTACCGTCCTGCTATCCAACGCTTTCCCTACTGTTGCACTCACTGGAGTGGGAATAGTAATTTTTACCCCTAGGCTATCCAACGCTTTCCCTACTGTTGCACTCACTGGAATGGTAATAGTAAATTTTACCCTCAAGCTATCCTACAGTAAAAATATTGTATATTTTTTATTAATATTACGTTAATATATATATATTAAAAAATAAAATGGTATGTTTATTTTTTTTCACTTAAATTAATTATTTATTAATTGTAAGGTTATTTTTAGGTATGTTTTAGTTAATTATATTTATTATTTCATTAATTTTAAATTACTTTTAAGACATTTTAAAAAAATGATATTTTGACTAACTATATTTTTTACAACGATATTTTTGATTCAATATTTTTGTACTTACCTGTCTGTAGATAGGAATTCGATATTTTTGCATTCTATATTTTGTCAACGATATTTTGGTAAGTCTATATTTTGGTATTCTATATTATGTCAGTGATCCGTGTGTCTCTATGCGGTGTCTGTGTATGCAGTGTGTGTATGCAGTGCCTGTCTGTGTTGTGTGTCTGTGTGCAGAGGCTGTCTGCAGTGTGTTTGTGTGCACACGTGGCGTGTCTTCTGTGTGTGTGTATGTGCACATGCTCAACTTTTCACTGCATTTTGGGGAGATTCATGTTTGGAAATGCAGATAAGTGTGGCAAAACGTATTGTAAATATTTGGGAAGGCCCACAAAATAGTGGGAGTGTTGCTGTTTACCTTATTTGCATTGCATTACTCCGTGCTTCTAAAATTGTCTTGGGAGTGTCCATAGGTGCTGCTCTTCTAGATACATCTTGTGAATTAGTAAAGTCCAGCCTTGGAACAGTTTCTGGAGGTGTAGGTGGCATTATAGCATGTAAAACCGGCTTTGTGAGTCACTAATCAGATTTGCTGGAGGAGTTTCAGATTTATGCCCTGCATAATCTTGGTGCATAATTGACAATATGGGTTGCCCAAGTTCAAGAAGATTGCATTGAATTTCGGTGTCATGCTTGAGCAGACATTAGTCTTTCTTCAAAAGAGACACCTGCCCAAATTAATGCAATAGAGTCTAAAACCCAACATTTTCCCACATAAGTGTTCATATTTAAGTGTCAAATGAATTCCCGCAACTGTGTGACCTTGCTTGAGAGATTGCTCTTTAAGGTATATTTGAGCTTGTGATAGAAGAAATATTGTTAATGAACACCATATATTTAACTGTTTTGTATGGTAACTTGGCGCTGCACAATCCAACCATAAAATAGGACATGTCAAACTAAAGCAAATACAAAAAAACGGAAAGTGAAAAGTGTGAGGTATAACAAAAATGTAAACACTAATAACATTAATCTAAAATATACAAATGTAAAAACAGACTATTCAAAATCATTAACGGCCACTGCAAATTAATTGTCCATGTAATTTGCAATTACTTTATGAACCTACGTATTTTTCTTTTTTTAAAGAGAGAAAAGTTAAACGTGCGCAACATTCTGATCTGCAAAATGAAGTCAATCAATCAATCAATCAGGTCATTTATAGAGCGCACTACTCACCCGTAGGGTCTCAAGGCGCTGAAGTCTTGATCTTAGCAGGGCAACCTTACCGTCATTGGCATGAATTAAACAAGTATTGGCATAGCCAATAGGTCTTGCCTTTGGGACCTTATAAGTGTTTAGCCATGCAACAGTTGATGTTGTTGCACCTGGGATATTGTGCTGGATAACTAAATACTTATAAGATCCCCAAGGCGAGACCTATTGGCTATGCCAATGCTCGTTTCAGCTTTTTACAGGCATCAGTACATGGAGCTCCCTATGTTTCATTTAAAATGTTCTCAACATGTATCCATATGGTATTTCATAACGGTGTTTGCATTTAATATGAGGTGTCTCCTTTAAGATTTCAAGCTTTGAACCCCTATTCAGATGTTCGACCCCGTTCCTCTTCCATGTGATGCTTAGGGGATCAATGTAACAATGCCTCTTGCAATAAGTGTTCACACATGAATTCTAAAGCTATGTCATACCAGAAGCAGAGGTCGAAATCTTGATCTTCATTCCTCATCCATAGGAGAGTGAGCATCTTCTTAACAAAAAAGAAAACCCCTTCCTGGGATATATATACTTCCTTCTGTCATAAAAAAAATAGAAGCATAGAAAGCATAAGTTTGAGAGATTGTCCTTTTTTCACTAGGCTGGGAATAGTGACTGAGTCGTCTGAGCACAGAAGCCAGAAACACTGAAGGCTGTATCCAGGATATCTGAAGTATTCCTCTGGGCCAATTTATATTTCAGTGAAATTCATGCCTAAAAACACCCTTTCCGTTTTCTTCCTTTCCTTTTGTCTTTTTACTTGAAGCCTTTTGAAAGGTTTTGCTGAATATTTTTAGTGTGGCACCCCAGCTGTTTAGTATTCGTTTGCGAGTTGCCATGGTGTAAACGGCTACTCCGGTCATAACTATGTCAGTGTCTGTTGCCTGATAACCTGACCAACTGCAGTTAGGGATTCAGGCTGCATTGAATAAGGTGCCGCAAGAGCTTAATGTGATGAACCATGCCAAGGAGCTGTCCGAAGAGCCGGCAGAGGCACTAGCACCATCAGTGCAGACTAGAACTGTCCCTAAACAGAAGAAGTTAACTTCTTTGTAGAGTTATAAAATAAGAAGTGGGCAACCTCAAATTAAAATTGCAGGATACTCTGGCAAAATCAAACCTCCTGACAAATATATTGCAACCATCTGTGCCAACAACCTAAACCTTACTGCCATTAATCAATGCTTTAGATCCTAAAGCAATATCCCCACCCATATAGTAAATCCAGAGGTTATTCCGGGAGCTAGCTTTTAGACACCACCAGCCCACATAGCCTGTACCGCAGCAACCTACCCAGTTCTTTCGAAGCCGTGGCGATGGCACCATCACAAACAATTCAATCCAGCAGTAACAGAAATCCTCCGATACTTTCTTCCCTGCTGAAGCAGTTTCCAAGCTGCTTTTGTCAGCTCAGGCTCATGCCTGGCTGCTTGGAGGCAGAATTCATCATTTCCTCTGTGGCTGGAGATCCATCATATCAGACAGATGGGTCTGAGAGAGCACAAATCTGAAAAATGTATGGGTGCACCATATTTACAAGCACGTAGTTAGTTTAAATATACTATGCACAAGAGTGTCTTATACTCAGTAGTGAAAAATATAGAGTGTTCAAGTAGAATAACAATAATCATAGCAATGTGAAGACTAATATAGAAATGTTAGAATGAATATGGAAACCTCACGTTCTCATGTTAAAGTGATCATGTAAGAGAAAAATAGAGTCTTGCAAACCAGTTGAAATGTGTAGGCCTCATGGCAATTCACAGTAAATCTAAACGTGCTGCTAAAATAATGTGAGGTGGGGTTGACATTGTTCATCAAAAGGTATTATTGAATTTAGTACTGAAATATATGTTTTATAGATGTGAGGCATTATAGAAACGTGTGTTAGTTAAGAATACTGTTTAAATCAAGTTAAATGTTTTCAGAGTGCAGGGACCCGCTTCATGTAAATCAAGTAGGCCTGAACAGATAATGTCGTTTCTTTGATCTGCAATGTGCTCGTTAGAGAAGAAGTCGAGAGGCGCCAAGTACTGTGCTTTACATATGTTTTATGACCTATAGATATGGTGGAGCCTGGAATTGGAGGCCCACTGTAGGACGGCCTGTATGCAGGTGCGAGGGGTCTTAATCAGTTGAAATGAATGGGGCTTTGTTCAGTGGCGCTTGGCGCAGGCCTGTAGGAGTCTTCAGGAATTTCAGGGGGTACCGGCGCGCTGGAGAAGAAGCCTGGGAACCAAGGTCAACTTTAACGAGGGTCCCGAAGAGTACCATCATGGAGTCTACCGCCAAATTTGATACCACGTGAGGGGCGTCCCGAGGGGCGTTCCTATTGGAATTGTGATTTTGTATTAGGGAAAGCGACCCGGGAGGAGAGTAGAGCAGATGATTTTGGAAGCCTAAGAGAGCGGTGGGGTAGGCAGATAGGCTGATTACAAGAGACCTATTTACAGAAGAGAGAAAGAGAAGTGCGTGATCTTCTTAGGAAGACACCACGGCTGACACCTTTTGGGGTAAAGATCTTGTTAAGTAGGGATGTCATTTAGTCTAGTGTAGGGACAGACTAACCTGAATTTTCTTTTCTGTAATGACTCTTAAGTTGCAACTTGTATCCATTCTTGCAACTCTGATGATTTTCGAACTTGTACTTATTATTCTGTTTTGTAGACTCAGATTATTCAAAGAATTTATGTTTATAGTGATACCAGTATACCTTTTAAATCTCATCTTGAGAAGTTTGTATCTTCAGTTATCTTTGACTTTATATTAAATCTTTAAACTTTATCACTGGTCAGTGGTTATTTAGAGTGGTGTAAGTTCTTAATTGACTAACCTAGTAGTAGATTATCTTTTACTCAATGACAGGTACCAACGATCCAGTCGACTTGATTTGGGATCTGGTAAGGTAACTAGAAACCAGAAATCCCGCGTTAACAGTTGGTAGCAGTTTAGGATGGTTATCTTCTTGAGAAAGGTAATCTAGAGAGGTTAGTTTACCCCAAGGCCCCTAGACATCGAGAGACGAGCAGCGGAAGAATCGTGCGCCGAAGGTGCAGACGGGGCGAGAAAAGCAGCAGTATCGGAGGAGAGTGAGTATAACAAGGGTCATGCGTGAACAGATTGCGGTGTTTTGTGTTGTATTTGTAGTGTAATGTCTTGCGGAGTTGAATGCCTGTAGCGTGATTGTGAGAAGGTTGTGAGCGCGCGCAACCTGGTGAACTGGTCACCTGGTAAACGGGTGAACCGGTGAAATCTTAAGTTCAGGCCAGAGCTTAAGTGGTTTTGGGTGTATCGAACATCCAGAGTAGTTGTCGACCATATTACGGAAGTCATGAGGTACCATTGACCGACGTGGGACCGAGATAGGGGGAGTGTAAGAGTGAGCGTATGAGTAACGGACGCTGGTCGGAAGTTACTCTGTGTGAGTAACCTATCAGAGAAGGCGATTGTCTGGAAGTAAACGGAAAGACATTTCGTCAAGTTAAGGGGACAACTACAGAAAGACTGTGGGCGTACAGTCAAGAAAGGTGATCGCTTGGACAGAAGTAATCATTTTTCAGAGTATGAATGGGATGCACGCATGACCGAGGAGACGAGCTGAAAAAGGAGGGGAACTGCTGCGAAGGGGGACGAGTGACGTCAGAAAGAGCCGCGCTGAGATAGGGTGGCGAGTGAAGAGCTGCGACGCGATAGGACGGTTGGTGTGACGTCGGCAAGAGCCGCGACGTGATTGGGCGGCTGGTGCGACGTCAGTGAAAAGTCGCGATCGGATAGGCCAGTTAGCGAGAACAGCGCGGCGATTGGTAGATTGTCATTAGGAAGTAAACAAACGCGGAGAAAAGAGAAATCATGAAGTGCTTTAAGTGTTTGAAAGGGATTTTTAAAAGAAAAAGAAGTGAACATTATTACGGGGAAGAGGCACCGCCGGAGGGTACACCAGCTCATTATATGGCAGCGAATGTGGGGTTGCATACGATATTATGGATTGGGGCTTGGAATAAGCTTACGGAAGGAAATGAGGAAATGCAGTTCCCGAAGTACGGGACGTTTAAGTTAGAGGTGTTACACCGGCTAAAAGCAACCATGTCCTCATTGAAACCCTCACCTAGACCAACCCAGTTTGAGGCCCTTAATGCATGGATTAGGGCGGCACACGATAGAAATTTGAACAGGCATCAACAAAGATTGACTCGATCGGTAAGAGCAGTGCGAGATTCTAAATGGGATGAGGAAGCAAAGAGATGGAGGGTACAGGCTATTGAGGTGGATAAGTTGTACACAGTGAGAGAGGTGGCAGGTGAAAAGACACTCATGGAAGAAGATGAAGAGAGCGAATCGGAGGACAACGTAATAAATAGATTATTGATAGATAGACCGCCTCCGAGAGTTGGGGAGATAGAAAGTAGAGGACTCGCAAGGGAAGATGGGGCTGCCATAGAGGGGTATGTACCACTTCCTGCATCGGAATGGACACCTATCAAAGGTGGGGAGACACCTCAACCTAGTACAGCACAGAGCGTAGTGGGAAGGTTTGTGGTACAAAAGACGCCAAACACCGAACAGGTTGAGTCTTTTGGATTACCGGATGCTCTTCAAGTACCTGTTACCATAGGACCTATAGTGTCGATTTACAATCCAGATCATGGGAGAGGAGAAGAGCAGGCACGGTTAGATAGAGAAAGGATTGAGATGGAAAGGAGGAATAACACGACAAATGCATGGAAGCAATTGCCAGGATCGGTAACGTGGAACACCCCATTCGATACGACTGTGGGTCCCAACACAGGACAGGGAGGTCAGAGAGGACCGATGGACCTGAGGGGACCACGGCCGAAACCCTATACGGAATTAAGAGCTGACTTGAGAGAATGGGATGGGTCCGCAGTAACCCTGAGTAAGAGGTTAAGAACAGAACCCGAGTGGGAAAGCCGAGGTAACGGGACTGTATTTCATTGCGGGGCTAGCGAAAGCAGTCAGGACCGAGAAGGGCAAAGTCAGGAGAACAGAGGAGTTACATGTCCTATGAATGGGAGGGAACAGCAGGAGCAGAATGGTAGGAGTATGGAGTGTGAGGAGATGTCTCGCCTCATGCAAACCGAGGGAGACCAAAGAACACAAGAGTACAGGGATAGGTTTAGGTGCACTCATCACGCACCTGGGGAAAGTGTACAGCACTGGCAAAGAGGGAACAGTGAAAGGTCCCGTCATGCATCGAGTGATCGGAGGTCACAGATGCATGAGGAAGAAAGAGGGAGTAACGGAATATCTTACCATGTATCCCGTGAAACTAGACAGGATGGGGAACGCGGGGCTATGAGGCGCGAAGGAGTGTTTCACCATACACCCCGAGAAGATGGAAAGGCATGGGACCTAGAGAGATGGGAGCATGGGAGGACTCCCCATAACTCACCAGTGCTTAGGCGCAGGACTAGGAGCTGGGATGGGAGAGATGCGGAAGGAGCACCTGGAGCCGAAGTACTAAAAGCTGCGATAAAGGTTAAAAGGCTTGATGTCTCCAGCCTAAAATCCGATCTAGACGAGATTATAGAAGGGACGGTGCCTTTAGAAAGGATTGATTTGTACGAACAAGATGAGCTGCTGTTCATAGCGAAGTATACTACTAGGAAGGCTAGAGCGATTCATGAGAAACTGACTAATTTGGCAGACAGGTATGCCTTAGATTTATCTAGGACAAGGGCATTGCAGAGTAACCACAGATTGCAGTGCTCAGACCAAGACCTAGATGAGAAGAGAACTACTGGATTAAAAACACACATAAGAGAGTTGGTATCAGGAATAAGAGTGTGGAGAGAACTGGACAAATGGGAAGAAAGGTGGTCGAAAAAGGGCACAGTTAGACGAAGTACAAATGTGATGACCCCCGAGGGAAGGGTAATGCAGATGAAGGCATTCCCTTTGCGAGAAATATCAAATGGGAACTATGTACATGTACCATGGAGTAGGGGAGATTTGGCTGCATTTACCAACTCGTTTCCGAAACTGAGGGAAAACCCAGTCGAGTGGTATAAGCAGGTAGAAAGGTTTGTAAAGATCTCCAAAGTATTGTGGATTGATTTGAACACCTTGTTCGACATTGTGGTTTCAGGGGATTTGTGGGTAACGTGCAAGATTAGTGTCCAGTGGCCAAATGCAGAGCCTGAGAGGAATGCTAGAACTAATGGACCATCGGACAGTGTCATGGAGAAGTACGAAAGAGTAATAGCCTGGTTAAAGGATAAAGTGCCTCCACAAGATATAGATTGGGTAAAAATAGACCGAACAAGGCAGGAACCCAAAGAGACAGTTCACGAGTTTTATGAGAGATTACTGAAAATATTCAAACAATATAGTGGACTCGATGTAATGGATCCCAAAGACATAGGGCAGTTTGTGTCAAAGTTCGTTTTGGGGCTGAGACCAGATATTTGTTTGATGATTCAACAACATTTAATTTGTTGGCAAAACAAACCACTAGATGAGATCCTGCGATATGCGAGATACTGCAGTGACGAAATAGATTCTAAAGCAAAGAATCTAAAGGAGAAGTTGATGGTAGTGCAGATGCAGTCAGCAGGGAAGGGTGGACAACAGAAGCAGGGGATGGGACGAAAGCCAAATGGTCAGAACAAGGATAATGAAGAAGGCCAGAGACCTAGAGTAGACTTTGCCACTTTAAAGAAAATGACAAAGTGCCATCTGTGTCACCAGGTGGGACATTGGCGACGCGAGTGTCCCTTTAACCCTGAAAATGGAGAGCTGGAATTAGAGGAGCAAGTTCAAGAGGTTCCAGCTCAAAAGGCAACAGTCCCAGGAAGCAAGGTGGTCAAAGGGGGGACTTCGGCTCCACGAGCTCAGTTCCCACGGCCACCGAAATTAGCGACAGGGGGAAAGGTCTTTAAACAAATGCCTCTCTTTATCGAGGAAGAAAAATGTTATTATATTGATCCATTGACAGGACAGCGTGTGAGTAGAGAAGAGGACTGTACCCTCGGGGCAGTCCTAGAGGTGGATCAAAGGGGGCCATTTGTAGAGGCTGAAGTGGCGGGATGTCCTACAACGTTCTTGGTGGATACTGGAGCTACTCGATCAACGTTGAGATCAGTGGTGGTTCCAGATTTACCGATGTCGGGGGAAACAATTCAAGTGGTAGGAGTTGCAAACAAAAGGATGACTAGTCCTCTGACTGAACCAGTGTCTGTGAAAATAGGAAACCATATGAATGAACATCAGTTTGTGGTATGTGATTCGAGTCCGGTATGTCTGTTAGGGAGGGATTTGTTGTGCAAATTGAACTGCACAATATACTGCACCCCGCAAGGGGTGGAGGTACAGACTACAGATGATGACGCTACCTTTAAGGTAGCCAATTCAAAATCTTGCATAGAACTATATCCTACTCTGACTGTAGAAGATCTTCCCCAGGACCTACGAGCTGCAGTGGCGTCAGAGGTATGGGATTTCACGGGTGAGGAAATAGGATTGATTAAAGGGGTAGAACCAGTAAAAATAATGGTAAAGCCAAATGCCGAGTTTCCCAGAACACCGCAATACAAATTGTCCCAGGAAACGATTGCAGGAATAAAGCCTGTGATCGAGTCAATGATTCAGCAGGGAATACTAAAAGAAATCGTGGGAAGTCCTTGTAACTCCCCGATTATGGGTTTGCAGAAACCTAGTGGGAAATTTAGAATAGTTCAGGACCTTCGGAAAATTAACAATATAGTTGTTTCATGTTGTCCAGTGGTACCCAATCCATCAGTGATACTGTTTCAGATACCATGCCAAGCAGAATGGTTCACAGTGATAGATCTTTGCCAGGCCTTCTTTTCAATCCCATTGGATGAAGAGAGCAGGTACCTTTTCGCTTTTAAAATGGAAGATCGCGTTTTAACATGGTGTCGAATCCCACAAGGATTCACAGACAGTCCATCAATCTTCAACCAGTTGTTGAAGAAGAATCTCGAAAATCTAGTACTGCCGCAGAATTCGGTTCTGGTTCAGTACATAGATGACCTACTTGTTGCGTCAGAAACTGAGGAAGCTTGTAAAACAGATTCCATTGCCTAATTGAACCATTTAGCTGAAAATGGACATAAGGTATCTCCGAGCAAGTTACAGTACTGTTTGACAGAAGTGCAGTATTTGGGACACCGGTTAGAAAAGGGAAAACGTAAGGTGTCTCCAGATAGGATTGAGGCGATAATGAAAATGAATGCGCCTACGACTCAGAGAGAAGTTAGGATGTTTCTAGGAATGGTTGGTTATTGTCGACAGTGGATAGTTAACTTTTCACTGAAAGCAAAACCTTTACAGAAACTGACGCACAAGGAGGTGAGTGATCCGGTACCATGGGACGATGAATGCCTAGTGGCGTTCCTGCAGCTGAGAGACGATTTGTGTCGTGCTCCGGCTCTGGGGATGCCCGATTACGAGAAGACTTTTTCACTTTATTGCTGTGAGAGAGAGGGATGTGCTTTGTCAGTCTTGGCACAGACCCATGGAAATGCCCGTAGACCAGTTGCATACTTTTCGGCTACATTAGATCCAGTAGCCGCAGCGTTGCCCGGATGTCTCAAATCCGTTGCTGCAACGGGTGTCGGTATTGAGAGGTGTGAGAGCATTGTGATGGGACACCAGTTAGTGGTGTATGTACCACATTCTGTAGAATTGTTAATGACCAGGACCAAGACGCAGCATCTGACCAATAGCAGGCTCACGCGCTACGAGCAAGTTATCCTTGCTGCGGAGAACGTGACCCTTAAGAGATGCTCTGTTTTGAATCCTGCTACATTGATGCCACTACCTACTGTAATAGAAGGCGAAGAATGTGAAGACCACGATTGCCTTGATGTGACTGAACTATGCACGAAGCCCAGACCAGATATAGTAGATGAGCCGTTGACTGACCCTGATGAAATTTACTTTGTCGATGGCTCATGTTTAAGAGACGATACTGGTCGATTGAGAGCAGCTTATGCTGTTTGTACCATTACTGGAGTTGTGGAAGCCGCTTGCCTGGAAGGAGTACATTCCGCACAGGTAGCAGAAATCATTGCCCTAACTCGTGCCTGCATAGCAGGAAACGGAAAGAGAGTCACCATATACACTGACAGCCAATATGGTTTCGGTGTGGTTCACGATTTCAGGCAATTGTGGTCTCAGAGAGGTTACATGACCTCTTCTGGTTCGCCCATTCGAAATGGAGAATTTGTGCGGCTGTTGTTGGAAGCATTGCAAGGTCCAGCCGCCATTGCGATTGTAAAGTGTGTAGCTCATACTAAGAATACAGATTTCGTGTCACAAGGTAACCGATATGCTGATGAAGTCGCCCGCTATTGTGCGGAGCAGGACTATTCCTTCACAAAGGTAGAAATAGATGGGGCGGAAGAGAAGACAGAATTGAGTATGATGTTGGAAACTGTAGACACTTGGGAGGATTTAAGAGTGATGCAAGAGAACGCACCTTGCATGAGAAGCGAGATGGATTTTTGGATTTCAGCAGATGGGAGGGCTGTGTTACCTGAGGAACTAGCGAATCCCATGGCAAGGCAAATACATGGTCCAGTACACCTAGGAAGAGACGCTATGCTGAGAGTGTTTAGGCAGACTTGGTATTGCCCTAAATTTAGGATAGCAGCAGAATCAGTGTGTAAGCGATGTGTTACCTGCCAACAATTAAACATAGGGAAAAGAACACCAGTTACACTGAGTCACATTGGGAGGTCTGGGGGGCCTTTCAATAGAATGCAATTGGACTTTATTGAAATGCCAAAAATCAACCGCCTTCGGTATGTTTTGGTGGTTGTATGCATATTTTCCAGGTGGGTTGAAGCATACCCTACCCGCAGGTGCGATACACTCACAGTAGCCAAACTGTTGCTCAGGGAGTTGATACCTCGCTTCGGGGTGCCTGCCTCTCTGGAATCGGACAGAGGAAAACATTTTAACAGCGAAATTGTGAAGATGTTGTGTTCTGCATTAAAGATCGATCAAAAACTGCATTGTAGTTATCGACCAGAAGCCTCAGGGATTGTGGAACAAGTAAATGGCACCCTGAAGAGTCGACTAGCTAAAGTCTGTTCATCCACATCTTTGAGTTGGCCAGATGCTCTTCCTTTAGTGCTCATGAGTATGCGCAGCACACCTGACAGGAGGACAGGTCTCTCTCCACATGAGATTCTGATGGGGAGGGCCATGAGACTTCCTACAGTTCCAACTGCTGCCCTATTGAATATCACAGATGATCTGATCTTGGATTATTGTAAGGGACTGTCTGACGCCATCCATTCTGTGTCCCTTCAGGTGCAGGCGGCTGAAGTTCCATCATCAAGGAATCTGTGTCATGATCTGAGCCCAGGGGACTGGGTGCTGATCAAGAAGCACGTCCGGAAGAACTGCCTAGATGTACGTTGGCGTGGGCCCTTTCAGGTAATCCTGATCACGAATACCGAGGTGAAGTGCGGAGGGCTGCCCAATTGGATCCATGCATCCCATATTCGAAGAGTTCCAGCACCTCTAGAAGAAACAGCTCCTCTCCCAGATGAAAGTCCAGTAGTGGAAGAAGAATCCCAAGGGGGGACCAGTCAAGCTGTGGGGGTGTCGGAAGAAGTTGGGAACGCATCTGATCCAGAAGAGGAAGGAAGGCAGGACGGCAGTGAGACCGAAGACGCAACTGAAGGGGAGAGCTGCAGTGAATACGACTCAGACACAGATCAGTACCAGAGCGAACAGGAATCGAGTGTGAGGACGAGAAATAGGAGAACAAGGTGTGGAGCAGCCACCTGGCCAGAAAGAAAGAGGAGGTTGAGCTTGAGGTCTGCTCAAGAAGAAACGCTTGCTCCTATATCCGAAGACTCAGATCCGGAAGAAGATACGCAGGATCAAGCCCAGGAGGGTCCCAGAAGATCAAGGAGGGTGCGAGTGCCTAGCAAAAGGTACTCTACTCCTGATTGGACCTACCTCGTTGCAGATGTCCGTGGGACACAAAACCGGGAGGGTCAGGGAAGTGAACCTGATCAGAACTGATCCGATCATCACAGTGCAAATAAGGTTCCTGCTACCAGGAGTGGAGGCCGAAAGGTTGCTGACACTCAACATCGTCTATCCTCCTCTCCTGAGCGGAATAAGAAAATTGATTTTAGAGACAGTTGACTTTCCGGTTTGCTGTTCACGATATCCAATATTGGAGGGAACTCTTCTTCGACTGGAAATGATTGAGCGAGTAGTGGAACTTCTTGGAACACTCATAGTTTTAGATTGATAAAAGACTTTTGAAAAGAACTTTGTAAATATTGCTGCAAGATAACCTAGCGCCGAGTGGAAGAAGAAAAAATGGTAGGGACTTCCTTTTAGAGGATGGAGAAGGGCTAGGGTTGTCTATTTCTACAGGACTCTAGAACTGTTTTGCGGAGTAAATTGTCAACTTCCAGGTGTTCAAAAGAGAGACATTGTTCGGAGAGAAGGAGACGTTGGAGATAAAAGAACACCAAAACTACACTGTTTGAGATCATGGAGGCTGGCAACCCGAACCGCAGGGCAAAATGCATAGTTGGCACACTTTTAGGAGTGGTGATTTCACTTATAGTTTTGGTGGTTACTGTCTCATACATAGTGGGACATGAGAGTGATGCAACTGCAGTCAAGGAAGTCAAGGGAGTGTCAACACAGAGAACAATCACTGTTAATCATAAGGGAAACATCAATGATAAAGACAAAGCTTTGTTAGATGCGGAAATTAAAAGGTTACATACAGATGAATCACAGGGGAACTTCAGGTCAAATGCTTATGCCAAATTGCTTTACGAATACATTGATGTCATGGAGGAGAAGAATTGCTACGTTTGTATGCAATTACCAGCTTCGGTGGAGGAGGGTATCAGATACCATCATCTTCTATGGACGAGATGGGTTCGAGTATTATTTCTCGAATTTTGACTCGATATTGCCAGAGGTCCCAA
Organism: Lissotriton helveticus; assembly: GCF_964261635.1. Taxonomy (NCBI): domain Eukaryota; kingdom Metazoa; phylum Chordata; class Amphibia; order Caudata; family Salamandridae; genus Lissotriton; species Lissotriton helveticus. The sequence continues at coordinate 275,635,792 of NC_136062.1, forward strand.
ATTACAAGCATCTGAACAGGTGGGACTATTACAAGAGCGAAGACAGATTACAGAAATCGTTCATTCCATGGAAGACGTTAGATACTTCACATGCCCGAAGAAATAATCTGACTTGTCAAGTGTCAGAAATTGAGAAAAAGTTTATAGGGCAGGTGGATACTAGATACAGGAGGCAGAAGATTCTAAAGGCTTCAGGACAATGGGAAACAGATTGGACCAAGGAAGAAAGGATACAGCAAAGAAAGGGTAGCTTTGGTCCAATTGCTTTAGACAAAGAGAAATGGGTGAAACTGTGCATTCACAGGAGTTACTCTTATTATGAGAATCTGTATGTAGGTCAAGTCAGTTGTGAACATGCTTTCCAATTGGAGTACTACTCCAAAGATTTTTTGAAAGAGATGCAAGCAATTCCAAATGTATATTTTGTATGTGGAAGAAATGCATATGTGAAGCTACCAGATAATTGGTACGGATCATGCTATCTAGCAATTGTCTTCCCCAAAATATATCATGTTGAGAATTTAGAAACGACAAAGAGAGGAATACCAACAAGAGGGAAGAGAGGGTTAGGTGCTGAAGAGGTAATTGGGGATGTATTTGGTGCTGCATTCCCTATCTTGGGATTGATACTGAATGACATCAAAATTAGAAGATTGGCTACAGTCGTAGATAGGTTATCTGCCAGTACTGCTAGATCATTAATGCTGGTGGAGGGTGAGATGCAATCGATAAGGGCAATGGTTCTTCAGAACCGACTTGCTCTAGACGTTCTGTTAGCCAAAGAGGGAGGAGTTTGCAAGGCTTTGAAGGTCCAGGAATGCTGCACTTACATTCCAGACAATTCAAAACCTTTAGAAAAGTATATACGAAACATCACTGCAATTCACCACAAAATTGAGGATCTGACAAAAGTGAACGTGTGGGAAAAAGTAGGTCATGGAATGGGTAAAGTTGGAGGTTGGTTTGCCAACCTAGGAAAGGGTATCGTTTGGTACATACTGAAACCCATCATCATAATTGTGATTTGTGTAATCACTTTGTGGGGATTGGTGCGTTTGTATCAATGGTATAAAGCAAACAGGTTGCAGAGATCTATGAGAGAACAGGAGAGAAGGTTGACAGCGATGCAAGATACACAATATAAGAGTCTGAAGGCATTGGAGACAATGAAAAGAAGTGGTACTGCCATGACTTCACTTTGAAGAGTTCTACATTTAGAGATGGTGTTTTGATGGTGATGACTCCTGAAAGTCATCAAAGGGGGGACTGAGAGAGCACAAATCTGAAAAATGTATGGGTGCACCATATTTACAAGCACGTAGTTAGTTTAAATATACTATGCACAAGAGTGTCTTATACTCAGTAGTGAAAAATATAGAGTGTTCAAGTAGAATAACAATAATCATAGCAATGTGAAGACTAATATAGAAATGTTAGAATGAATATGGAAACCTCACGTTCTCATGTTAAAGTGATCATGTAAGAGAAAAATAGAGTCTTGCAAACCAGTTGAAATGTGTAGGCCTCATGGCAATTCACAGTAAATCTAAACGTGCTGCTAAAATAATGTGAGGTGGGGTTGACATTGTTCATCAAAAGGTATTATTGAATTTAGTACTGAAATATATGTTTTATAGATGTGAGGCATTATAGAAACGTGTGTTAGTTAAGAATACTGTTTAAATCAAGTTAAATGTTTTCAGAGTGCAGGGACCCGCTTCATGTAAATCAAGTAGGCCTGAACAGATAATGTCGTTTCTTTGATCTGCAATGTGCTCGTTAGAGAAGAAGTCGAGAGGCGCCAAGTACTGTGCTTTACATATGTTTTATGACCTATAGATATGGTGGAGCCTGGAATTTGAGGCCCACTGTAGGACGGCCTGTATGCAGGTGCGAGGGGTCTTAATCAGTTGAAATGAATGGGGCTTTGTTCAGTGGCGCTTGGCGCAGGCCTGTAGGAGTCTTCAGGAATTTCAGGGGGTACCGGCGCGCTGGAGAAGAAGCCTGGGAACCAAGGTCAACTTTAACGAGGGTCCCGAAGAGTACCATCATGGAGTCTACCGCCAAATTTGATACCACGTGAGGGGCGTCCCGAGGGGCGTTCCTATTGGAATTGTGATTTTGTATTAGGGAAAGCGACCCGGGAGGAGAGTAGAGCAGATGATTTTGGAAGCCTAAGAGAGCGGTGGGGTAGGCAGATAGGCTGATTACAAGAGACCTATTTACAGAAGAGAGAAAGAGAAGTGCGTGATCTTCTTAGGAAGACACCACGGCTGACACCTTTTGGGGTAAAGATCTTGTTAAGTAGGGATGTCATTTAGTCTAGTGTAGGGACAGACTAACCTGAATTTTCTTTTCTGTAATGACTCTTAAGTTGCAACTTGTATCCATTCTTGCAACTCTGATGATTTTCGAACTTGTACTTATTATTCTGTTTTGTAGACTCAGATTATTCAAAGAATTTATGTTTATAGTGATACCAGTATACCTTTTAAATCTCATCTTGAGAAGTTTGTATCTTCAGTTATCTTTGACTTTATATTAAATCTTTAAACTTTATCACTGGTCAGTGGTTATTTAGAGTGGTGTAAGTTCTTAATTGACTAACCTAGTAGTAGATTATCTTTTACTCAATGACAGGTACCAACGATCCAGTCGACTTGATTTGGGATCTGGTAAGGTAACTAGAAACCAGAAATCCCGCGTTAACAGGTCTTGAAACTTGTTCGAAGAGACCAGGCCTGGCATTCATTTCCTCTCCGCCCTGTGTTTTCCTCACCCCAGAGCATATTTCGCAGGAATATTCTACCATTATGATGCAAGAAGTCAGTCTTCTGCTGTCAAAGGTTGCCAATGAGCAGGTCCTGGACTTGAAGAAGTGAGAGAGATGCTACTATTGGTCCTACTTTGTTGGGAAAAAAGATGGAGAGCGCTGGCCTTTTCTGGACCTCCATCTTCTGAATGCCTTTCTTTGGAAGGACAAGTTCAGGGGGCCTCATTTATGAGAAATGACGCATCGCTGCGTGAAAGCCGCGATGCGTCACTTCTCAGTGCGTACTCCTTGTGACATACCTGATGCATCATATTTAATGTATGACGCATCATGTCGCAAGGAGTTACAGATACGTCCGTATTTCTGACATATCTGTAAGCGCAAAAGTGATGCATTGCTGGATTGTGTCACAAAAGTGACGCAACTCCAGCAATGCGTCCTTTCACATGGGGCATGCCCCATGTGAAATGGCCTGCGTCAGTCTTACGCGCAAGATTTTGACGCAACGGCGTCCTAGAAGTGACGCAGTGAAATCTCATAGATTTCAGTGCGCCACTTCTATGAGGCTTTTTGCGGGGAAAAGCCCCCTCCCTGCATACATTATACCTGACGCAGGTATAATGTAGCGCAGGGGTTCACAAAGTGACGCATCTGCTTAGATGCGTCACTTTGTAAATAGTGCGCAACAGGAGGCATGTTTTACGCCGCCGATGCGTCACAAAAAGTGACGCATCGGAAGCGCAAAACTGACGCCAGGCTTCATAAATGAGGCCCATGGTGTTTAGCTCTGGATAAAATCATGTCCGCTTTGGGGCCAGGAGACTGGGTGTTCTCCTTGGACTTGCCTGATGTGTATTTCCATATATCCATCTCGAAGCCCCATGGTGTTCTCTACGGTTTAAGGTTGACCAGGAACACTTACAATTTGCCATGCTTCCCTTTAGGTTTGCCTTGGCACCTCTGTTGTTCACAAAGGTGATGTCAAGGGTCCCCGCCTCTCTTTAGAGGTCAGGGGTACACATATTCCCATACCTCAACAACTGGCTGCAGAAGACAAGTTCAGTGTGGTCAGCCACTGACCACTCCTGGACTACAGCTAGGCTGGTGTGATTTCAGGGATTGTACGTTACACTTCTTATGCAAATGTCCCAAAATTACACCATTATGGCACTTCACATAATTATGCACCATTTTAAAGTGCAATGCGCAGTTATCTGTAAAAAAATAATTACCACAAAGTAACACTAACAACAGAACACGAGCAACTGATGTTCACCATGTTTTGTTAAAATGCATCTGCATGTTAACAATTAATGTAAGATAGCATTTTGCGCTAACATATATTGCAACATGATGGGTATGCATTTCGCATAATTATGCATAATAAAGTGTAACTTTGCAGACATGACATATTGCACAAATCTCACCCCCCCCCTAAAGACAGCCAAACTCCTTACATTGTTTGGTTTCCCCATCAATTAGAGGAAGTTACGCTGGACCCCCAGGAAGAGAATTCAATTCATTGGCACAGTTCTGGAGATAGTAGCATTCAAGTCTTTCCTCCACCGCAGAAAGTCAAGGACAGTCAAGATATCATCCCAATGTCTCCGGATCATTCATGGGTCTTATTGAAGATGGCTCTGGGGGTTCTTGGCCTCATGTATTCTCCTTGACCCAAATGTCAGGTGGCATATAAGGACTGTTAGACCTGGCCCCATTGGCGTGGGTCTCCCTTCCATTTTTGCTGTTGCCTCATGTGTTTTTGCTGGTATTAGATGCTTTGGGCACTGTGCCACTGCTATCCAGTGCCACAGTGCAAGTGCTCCCTATTGTAAATTGCTCTATTAATCAGTGGTTCCATGTTTGGCTATTTAGTTTACTTGTCAGACCCTAGTACAGTGCACTGAGTGTGCCCAGGGCGTGCAAATCCAAGTGCTGCTGGTGGGCTTGCAGCACTGGTTGTGCCACCCACAGAAGCACCCTTGTAAAATGTGTTAGAGGTCTGCCATTGCAGAGCCTGCGTGCAGTCTGGTACTGTTTGCTAACTGGGCAAGTGCACCCACTTGCCAGTCCCTAAACCTTCCCTTGTCTTCATATCAGTCATCCCTATGGTAGGCCCAATGGCAGGGTGCATTGTAAATATAAGGTAGGACAAGCCCTGATGTGGGTGGCATGTCCTAATAGTGAATTACAGCCATTTTTGTTTTTCACTATTGCAAGGCTACCTGTTCTCCATAGGCCAGAATGGGCTGTTAGATTATTACATGCTTAAAATCCTAACTGTCTCAGAGAACATGGTAGAAATTCAAGTTTAGTATGCCTGAACTCAGAATGATAAAATACATCTTTTAGTGAAGTTGGTATTTGCTTGTCTAACTATCCAAAGCCTGCCTCTGCTAGGTTGTGTATTCCTTTGTCTGATTTTGTGAATGACAGGGGTAACGGATTCCAAGAGACAGGATGAGTCAGCCCAGTGGTGAATAGAGAGATCTGCATCTAGATGGGAGGGAGGAGCTGCACCTGAACCTTGAATAGGGCTGTGCCTGCCTTCTACAATGCTGGCTCCACCTCCTGGGGAGCGGCTGATGTCTCTGCCCTGCACACTGAAAGAAGAGAAGGAGTCCTGTAAACAAAGTGCTCCAGAACTGTACTTGCCTTCCACAATGCTGGCACCACCTCCTGCGGGGCTTCTGATGTGCCTGTCCTGCACTGTGAAAGGAAAGGAGAAGTCTGATAAACAGAGTGCTTCAGAACTGGTTTGGACTGGGCAAAGGCCCCTCTCCTCTCAGAGAACAAAGGTCTTTGGGGTATAAATATTGGGACCCTGATCCCATGAAATTAGATCACTATTGGACTACAAGAAGAAACCTTTACTGAGGAGAGGAACCTGAAGAAACTGAGGAAAGACTATTTCCAAGCTGAAGTGCTGCTTGGGGGATTGGCCTGCAGTGGTTGCCTTACTGCCAAAGGAAGGAGAAAGGAACTGTGTGTACTTTGCTTTCAACTTGTGAAGGATCTCCAAAGGCTTGGAAAAGAGCTTGGCTCCTGCTGAAGTCTCAGGAACAGCAGACTTCAACCCCCAGTTCCCCAGAGTTCTTTGGAAGGGCCTGCTGCTGTTTTGGGCCTTCTGAGGGACTGTGTCGCAAGGAGCTGGGAACGCGACTCATCGAAGAAGAAGCGCATCACCGTCGCTGCTGCTGCCGTCGCAACTCCGAAGGAGGGTGTCGCCGCTGTAGCTGTCGCATTGCACCGCATCGAGAGAAGATTCTCACAACGAGGTCGGAGCGTGTCGCCGTCACAGTGCCTGCCGTCGCAACTCCTAAGGAGGGTGTCGCGGCTGGAACTGTTGCACAGCGTTGCATCAAAGAAAAGCACCTCGCATCCCCGAGAAGCGCGCCGCCGTCAGAGCTGCTGCCGTCGCATCGTGGTTGTCTGTATGCAGTGTGTGTATGCAGTGCCTGTCTGTGTTGTGTGTCTGTGTGCAGAGGCTGTCTGCAGTGTGTTTGTGTGCACACGTGGCGTGTCTTCTGTGTGTGTGTATGTGCACATGCTCAACTTTGCACTGCATTTTGGGGAGATTCATGTTTGGAAATGCAGATAAGTGTGGCAAAACGTATTGTAAATATTTGGGAAGGCCCACAAAATAGTGGGAGTGTTGCTGTTTACCTTATTTGCATTGCATTACTCCGTGCTTCTAAAATTGTCTTGGGAGTGTCCATAGGTGCTGCTCTTCTAGATACATCTTGTGATTTAGTAAAGTCCAGCCTTGGAACAGTTTCTGGAGGTGTAGGTGGCATTATAGCATGTAAAACCGGCTTTGTGAGTCACTAATCAGATTTGCTGGAGGAGTTTCAGATTTATGCCCTGCATAATCTTGGTGCATAATTGACAATATGGGTTGCCCAAGTTCAAGAAGATTGCATTGAATTTCGGTGTCATGCTTGAGCAGACATTAGTCTTTCTTCAAAAGAGACACCTGCCCAAATTAATGCAATAGAGTCTAAAACCCAACATTTTCCCACATAAGTGTTCATATTTAAGTGTCAAATGAATTCCCGCAACTGTGTGACCTTGCTTGAGAGATTGCTCTTTAAGGTATATTTGAGCTTGTGATAGAAGAAATATTGTTAATGAACACCATATATTTAACTGTTTTGTATGGTAACTTGGCGCTGCACAATCCAACCATAAAATAGGACATGTCAAACTAAAGCAAATACAAAAAAACGGAAAGTGAAAAGTGTGAGGTATAACAAAAATGTAAACACTAATAACATTAATCTAAAATATACAAATGTAAAAACAGACTATTCAAAATCATTAACGGCCACTGCAAATTAATTGTCCATGTAATTTGCGATTACTTTATGAACCTACGTATTTTTCTTTTTTTAAAGAGAGAAAAGTTAAACGTGCGCAACATTCTGATCTGCAAAATGAAGTCTTGATCTTAGCAGGGCAACCTTACCGTCATTGGCATGAATTAAACAAGCATTGGCATAGCCAATAGGTCTTGCCTTTGGGACCTTATAAGTGTTTAGCCATGCAACAGTTGATGTTGTTGCACCTGGGATATTGTGTTGGATAACTAAATACTTATAAGATCCCCAAGGCGAGACCTATTGGCTATGCCAATGCTTGTTTCAGCTTTTTACAGGCATCAGTACATGGAGCTCCCTATGTTTCATTTAAAATGTTCTCAACATGTATCCATATGGTATTTCATAACGGTGTTTGCATTTAATATGAGGTGTCTCCTTTAAGATTTCAAGCTTTGAACCCCTATTCAGATGTTCGACCCCGTTCCTCTTCCATGTGATGCTTAGGGGATCAATGTAACAATGCCTCTTGCAATAAGTGTTCACACATGAATTCTAAAGCTATGTCATACCAGAAGCAGAGGTCGAAATCTTGATCTTCTATCCTCATCCATAGGAGAGTGAGCATCTTCTTAACAAAAAAGAAAACCCCTTCCTGGGATATATATACTTCCTTCTGTCATAAAAAAATAGAAGCATCGAAAGCATAAGTTTGAGAGATTGTCCTTTTTTCACTAGGCTGGGAATAGTGACTGAGTCGTCTGAGCACAGAAGCCAGAAACACTAAAGGCTGTATCCAGGATATCTGAAGTATTCCTCTGGGCCAATTTATATTTCAGTGAAATTCATGCCTAAAAACACCCTTTCCGTTTTCTTCCTTTCCTTTTGTCTTTTTACTTGAAGCCTTTTGAAAGGTTTTGCTGAATATTTTTAGTGTGGCACCCCAGCTGTTTAGTATTCGTTTGCGAGTTGCCATGGTGTAAACGGCTACTCCGGTCATAACTATGTCAGTGTCTGTTGCCTGATAACCTGACCAACTGCAGTTAGGGATTCAGGCTGCATTGAATAAGGTGCCGCAAGAGCTTAATGTGATGAACCATGCCAAGGAGCTGTCCGAAGAGCCGGCAGAGGGACTAGCACCATCAGCGCAGACTAGAACTGTCCCTAAACAGAAGAAGTTAACTTCTTTGTAGAGTTATAAAATAAGAAGAGGGCAACCTCAAATTAAAATTGCAGGATACTCTGGCAAAATCAAACCTCCTGACAAATATATTGCAACCATCTGTGCCAACAACCTAAACCTTAATGCCATTAATCAATGCTTTAGATCCTAAAGCAATATCCCCACCCATATAGTAAATCCAGAGGTTATTCCGGGAGCTAGCTTTTAGACACCACCAGCCCACATAGCCTGTACCGCAGCAACCTACCCAGTTCTTTCGAAGCCGTGGCGATGGCACCATCACAAACAATTCAATCCAGCAGTAACAGAAATCCTCCGATACTTTCTTCCCTGCTGAAGCAGTTTCCAAGCTGCTTTTGTCAGCTCAGGCTCATGCCTGGCTGCTTGGAGGCAGAATTCATCATTTCCTCTGTGGCTGGAGATCCATCATATCAGACAGATGGGTCTTGAAACTTGTTCGAAGAGACCAGGCCTGGCATTCATTTCCTCTCCGCCCTGTGTTTTCCTCACCCCAGAGCATATTTCGCAGGATTATTCTACCATTATGATGCAAGAAGTCAGTCTTCTGCTGTCAAAGGTTGCCAATGAGCAGGTCCTGGACTTGAAGAAGTGAGAGAGATGCTACTATTGGTCCTACTTTGTTGGGAAAAAAGATGGAGAGCTCTGGCCTTTTCTGGACCTCCATCTTCTGAATGCCTTTCTTTGGAAAGACAAGTTCAGGGGGCCTCATTTATGAGAAATGACGCATCGCTGCGTGAAAGCCGCGATGCGTCACTTCTCAGTGCGTACTCCTTGTGACATACCTGATGCATCATATTTAATGTATGATGCATCATGTCGCAAGGAGTTACAGATACGTCAGTATTTCTGACCTATCTGTAAGCGCAAAAGTGATGCATTGCTGGAGTGTGTCACAAAAGTGACGCAACTCCAGCAATGCGTCCTTTCACATGGGGCATGCCCCATGTGAAATGGCCTGCGTCAGTCTTACGCGCAAGATTTTGACGCAACGGCGTCCTAGAAGTGACGCAGTGAAATCTCATAGATTTCAGTGCGCCACTTCTATGAGGCTTTTTGCGGGGAAAAGCCCCCTCCCTGCATACATTATACCTGACGCAGGTATAATGTAGCGCAGGGGTTCACAAAGTGACGCATCTGCTTAGATGCGTCACTTTGTAAATAGTGCGCAACAGGAGGCATGTTTTACGCCGCCGATGCGTCACAAAAAGTGACGCATCGGAAGCGCAAAACTGACGCAAGGCCTCATAAATGAGGCCCATGGTGTTTAGCTCTGGATAAAATCATGTCCGCTTTGGGGCCAGGAGACTGGGTGTTATCCTTGGACTTGCCTGATGTGTATTTCCATATATCCATCTCGAAGCCCCATGGTGTTCTCTACGGTTTAAGGTTGACCAGGAACACTTACAATTTGCCATGCTTCCCTTTAGGTTTGCCTTGGCACCTCTGTTGTTCACAAAGGTGATGTCAAGGGTCCCCGCCTCTCTTTAGAGGTCAGGGGTACACATATTCCCATACCTCAACAACTGGCTGCAGAAGACAAGTTCAGTGTGGTCAGCCACTGACCACTCCTGGACTACAGCTAGGCTGGTGTGATTTCAGGGATTGTACGTTACACTTCTTATGCAAATGTCCCAAAATTACACCATTATGGCACTTCACATAATTATGCACCATTTTAAAGTGCAATGCGCTGTTATCTGTAAAAAAATAATTACCACAAAGTAACACTAACAACAGAACACGAGCAACTGATGTTCACCATGTTTTGTTAAAATGCATCTGCATGTTAACAATTAATGTAAGAACGCATTTTGCGCTAACATATATTGCAACATGATGGGTATGCATTTCGCATAATTATGCATAATAAAGTGTAACTTTGCAGACATGACATATTGCACAAATCTCACCCCCCCCCCCTAAAGACAGCCAAACTCCTTACATTGTTTGGTTTCCCCATCAATTAGAGGAAGTTACGCTGGACCCCCAGGAAGAGAATTCAATTCATTGGCACAGTTCTGGAGATAGTAGCATTCAAGTCTTTCCTCCACCGCAGAAAGTCAAGGACAGTCAAGATATCATCCCAATGTCTCCGGATCATTCATGGGTCTTATTGAAGATGGCTCTGGGGGTTCTTGGCCTCATGTATTCTCCTTGACCCAAATGTCAGGTGGCATATAAGGACTGTTAGACCTGGCCCCATTGGCGTGGGTCTCCCTTCCATTTTTGCTGTTGCCTCATGTGTTTTTGCTGGTATTAGATGCTTTGGGCACTGTGCCACTGCTATCCAGTGCCACAGTGCAAGTGCTCCCTATTGTAAATTGCTCTATTATTCAGTGGTTCCATTTTTGGCTATTTAGTTTACTTGTCAGACCCTAGTACAGTGCACTGAGTGTGCCCAGGGCGTGCAAATCCAAGTGCTGCTGGTGGGCTTGCAGCACTGGTTGTGCCACCCACAGAAGCACCCTTGTAAAATGTGTTAGAGGTCTGCCATTGCAGAGCCTGCGTGCAGTCTGGTACGGTTTGCTAACTGGGCAAGTGCACCCACTTGCCAGTCCCTAAACCTTCCCTTGTCTTCATATCATTCATCCCTATGGTAGGCCCAATGGCAGGGTGCATTGTAAATATAAGGTAGGACAAGCCCTGATGTGGGTGGCATGTCCTAATAGTGAATTACAGCCATTTTTGTTTTTCACTATTGCAAGGCTACCTGTTCTCCATAGGCCAGAATGGGCTGTTAGATTATTACATGCTTAAAATCCTAACTGTCTCAGAGAACATGGTAGAAATTCAAGTTTAGTATGCCTGAACTCAGAATGATAAAATACATCTTTTAGTTAAGTTGGTATTTGCTTGTCTAACTATCCAAAGCCTGCCTCTGCTAGGTTGTGTATTCCTTTGTCTGATTTTGTGAATGACAGGGGTAACGGATTCCAAGAGACAGGATGAGTCAGCCCAGTGGTGAATAGAGAGATCTGCATCTAGATGGGAGGGAGGAGCTGCACCTGAACCTTGAATAGGGCTGTGCCTGCCTTCTACAATGCTGGCTCCACCTCCTGGGGAGCGGCTGATGTCTCTGCCCTGCACACTGAAAGAAGAGAAGGAGTCCTGTAAACAAAGTGCTCCAGAACTGTACTTGCCTTCCACAATGCTGGCACCACCTCCTGCGGGGCTTCTGATGTGCCTGTCCTGCACTGGGAAAGGAAAGGAGAAGTCTGATAAACAGAGTGCTTCAGAACTGGTTTGGACTGGGCAAAGGCCCCTCTTCTCTCAGAGAACAAAGGTCTTTGGGGTATAAATATTGGGACCCTGATCCCATGAAATTAGATCACTATTGGACTACAAGAAGAAACCTTTACTGAGGAGAGGAACCTGAAGAAACTGAGGAAAGACTATTTCCAAGCTGAAGTGCTGCTTGGGGGATTGGCCTGCAGTGGTTGCCTTACTGCCAAAGGAAGGAGAAAGGAACTGTGTGTACTTTGCTTTCAACTTGTGAAGGATCTCCAAAGGCTTGGAAAAGAGCTTGGCTCCTGCTGAAGTCTCAGGAACAACAGACTTCAACCCCCAGTTCCCCAGAGTTCTTTGGAAGGGCCTGCTGCTGTTTTGGGCCTTCTGAGGGACTGTGTCGCAAGGAGGTGGGAACGCGACTCATCGAAGAAGAAGCACATCACCGTCGCTGCTGCTGCCGTCGCAACTCCGAAGGAGGGTGTCGCCGCTGTAGCTGTCGCATTGCACCGCATCGAGAGAAGATTCTCACAACGAGGTCGGAGCGTGTCGCCGTCACAGTGCCTGCCGTCGCAACTCCTAAGGAGGGTGTCGCGGCTGGAACTGTTGCACAGCGTTGCATCAAAGAAAAGCACCTCGCATCCCCGAGAAGCGCGCCGCCGTCAGAGCTGCTGCCGTCGCATCGTGGTTGTCGCCGCTATAGTTGTCGCATTGCGCAGAAGCTTCACGCATCGTGGGAAATAGTGTCGCAGTTGGAGCTGTTGCCGTCGCATAGGGGTGTCGCCGCTGCAGTCCACGCATTGATCCTAGAACTTCTCGCATCCCCGGAGAAGCGTGCCGCATCTGGAAGATCTTTATGTCTTTATTTCTTTGCACCTGAACTTTGCCGCATTTCACTCACTGCGACATTGCTTGTCGTGGAAGTTCAACGCAACCTAAGGTACATTGACGAAAAGTGTTGCATCTTAAGAACTGAACTGAACTAAGCTAAATCTACCATCTTAAAGTAACAGCATTGTGCATTTTTGTCGTTTATGGTCTTGTGGTAAATCTATATAAAGTGTACTTATTTTTTATATAAAACCTTGTGGGGTTTCCATCTGTAGTGTTGGCACTGGGTTACTGAATGTGGTCACAAATGCTGAACACACTGCCTCTGAGATAAGCCTGTCTGCTCGTGCCAAGCTACCAAGGGGGTGAGCAGGGGTTATTTTAGGAGTGTACTCCCCTTATCCTGACTAGAGGCAAGGGTCCCTATTTGTCACAAGTACCTACCTGTGCCAACTAGAAACCCCCAAATCTAACAAGGACCGTGAAGAGGACCCACAGGTCTTAGTAGGCCCAGCATCAGGGCCTACTCTCCATCTCCATTCAAATTTCAAAGAAGATGGCACAGGGGCTGCAGTCATGGCTGTCAGACCCCCAAATGTCCTGCAGCAGGCCACTATTCCTTTCCCACCCAGAGTTCACTGTAGTGACAGTCACATCGCTACTGGACTGGGGGAGCCATCTGAGCAAGAAATAGATCAGTGGCCTCTTGTCTCCATCATAGACAAGCTCAATATTAATCTTCTGGAGTTTCGAGCACTCCATCTGGTCCTGAAAGCCTTACTGACATTCATCAAAGTGAGGCTCGTTTAGGTCCTCATGGACAAGTCGACTACCATGTGATACTGCAAAAAGCAGGCCAGAGTGGGTCCTTCCTGTGCCAGGTGGCCTGGGCATCAGAACATCTGCCTGATCACCAATTGCGAAGTGGGGGTCCCTGAATGCCAGAGCAGATGAGATGAGCAAATGGTGCCCACAAACTGATTTTCCATCCCGTGTTGGCGCGGTCATCTTCAGTCAGAGGATATGTTAGATCTGTTCACCGCCATAAAGAACAAGTGGGTGCTAACACTTCTGCATGCTTGAGTTTCCTGGAATGCACCTGTTATGGGTGGCATTTTATCCAGAATGGAAAGACTGACTCCTGTATGTAGGAGAGTGGGGTCTGCAATCCTATGGTCACCCCAGATTTTTGCTTTTTGCTTCACTGGTTTACGACTTTCCCTGGCTGTGGGCCTGCTAATCAGACCCACAGCCTAGCTGTTCTCTCTCTAAATTGACAACCATGTACTTTAGGTGCATTTACCAATTGGTACTGGGCCACCTTATCAGTCACTGTACCCAGGGCATAGGTGTACCCAGGGCCTACCAGGGGCTGAAGCATGTATTATGCCACCCCTGGCTGGCCATCTAAATCTGACACAACTGTCTGCATGACAGCTGGGGCAAGGTGGTGTAAACACCCTTTGCTGTAGATATAGTATACCTATATCTAACCCTAAAATGGACACATATATTCCTATCAGTCACTCCTATGGAAGGCCTTATCAATCCTGAAGGCAGAGTGCTTGGAATTATGTGAGATGGTGCTCTGGCATGAGCTGAGCCCGTTTGCATCTTGCGGAACCAAGTCCTAATAGCTGTTCCATGATAACGCTATACCATATACTCTTAAGTGCATTATCGACCTCGCGGTTAAATGCTAACTCTGGTATAACATTATCAAAACATGTCGAGTAAGGTGTCATACGATTTGGAATACTACCCCCTCGCCAATTCTGGCGACGGGGGTAGCATTCCACCCTTCTAGAGGGACACGACATGTATGTAACTGTGAACCCCGGTTAAAGTTAACTCGAGCCTCAGCATCACAAAATGGATGCTGCCACCACAGACACAAGTCTGACCTCCTGCTGCTGGGAGTCCTTCCAGCGAGGATGGCTTGGACAAAGGGTTTCCTGCCTTGGGAGGTGCTAGCACCACCCCAGACAGGATTTTGTGTATTGAGGTAGGGAGGCCTGAAAGGAATGAGACATGCCTGGGGCACACAAGGTGATCGCGACAACGACATCTGGTTCCTTCCTGGTTCCACTCCAGTCACTGGCTAGTGACTGTGAACATTGTCCCCTCTGCTTTCAGGTCTTCTTCTTCAACAATCCACCCTTGGATTGCACCGGACATCTTCCTCCTAGTCGCCTGCAGCATCTTTTCTTTCGGGCTCCATTGACTTCAACGCGAGAACCCGACGCACTTTGACACCTATGCACCCGCGGCCCGTGGGTGAGGTAACACGAGCATTTCGGTGCTCCAGGGTAGTTTAACTGTCCTAGTGTCCAGTTCCACAGTCGTTTTAGTCCTACCTAGTCAGGATTGTCCGTACTCACCTTTTTCTTGAACTGTACTGTCCATAGACGTTGTTACGCATCTCGCGTGTGAGTTCACCCTCTGCACACGCGTTCCGTGGGCATCCTATTACTTACCTGAAGTTAGTGTAGCGTGGTCCCATCGATCCTACAGCCTCTGGACAGCTCCATTCCTTTTATCGACTCTCACATTCCACTTACTTAGTATATGGTTTATCGTGCCCCTAGGGCACCATTGTAATTTTGTGCAACTTGTAGTGTTTTTCGTAAGAAATTGTCATGTGCTTAGCCCTCTGACCTCATAAAGAGTTCAGAGGTGTTGTTATTAATAAATATACTGTTTATTTTCATAACAACCTGTGTGGTGTCCTTTAATCTGGTATTCAAGGGGTTATATTGTGGTAAAACAGCTGGCTTCACATGCCAAAAGAGTTTAGCCTAAGACTGCTTTGTCCATGCTACCATTAGGATAGCTGGTCTATAAGGTTGACTTACAACCAATCACCATAAGGGTTGTTTGGACTGATACAAGGTGATCACTAGAACTAGTGAGCATCATATATCAGGCCAACTTCTCACATTGGTGTGCAGCGGTTGGGATTTGAGCTTGCTGTTGTTTTTACCACATATTATCTTGAAATATCATTTGAAAGATCACATAAGGTACCTAGGTACATATAACAAGCTTAGAAATATTCTGAGTTCTACTGAACCAGCTGTTGTAGTAGAAAGGGCCTAGCACACCCTGACTACAACTCTTAGCAAGGGATCAGTAGGAAAACCCATAGTGTAGGTAAGTGCATCACTTACACCTCACTAGAAAGCATGTCTATCACAGGAGAGACCTCAGTGACTCCCCTTGTGGTTAGTGACCCAGGACCATGTCCTTTCCAGATATGCAGCCCTCAGTTTCCAGGAGATGAGACAGTTGTGTACCTCCAGGAAATTGAAACAGGGTTCTAACCCTACCACTCCCTTTCTGTTAGGTCTCTTAGAGACATATGATGCTAGAAAGGCTTCTAACACAGATGGGAGCATGCCTGCCTTAGAAGGTACCCTTGGTGATCCAGATCTCCCTGAAACAGAGAATGTAGAGGAGGAGGAGGAGGAAGAAGGGGACACCTCTGGGGATGAGGCAGGCAAGGGTCCTGAGGTAGTCAGCAGACTAACCAGGGCCAACTTAGACCTACATAGGGAAGGATCTGGGGGACCCCAGTACTGACCCTGAGCAGGCCTAACTATGGAGTTAGAAGAGATTGGTCTCATTCTAGGGACTCCATTAGATCTGTGTACTCTCGTGCCTCTCATGCATCTGCTCAGAGGAGGATGACTTCCCCTCAGAGAAGAGAGCATGAGGCCAAGATGAAGGAGGCTAATCTGAGGACCCAAAGGGAAGAATTTGCCCTTGCCAAAGAGAAGCTTGCCTTTGCTAGAGAGCAACAGTTGAGTGGGGTTGTCCACACTGGTGGCAGCACTATCCCTAGGGATAGAGACAGGAGTTTTGATAATAGACACCTGAGTAAAATAGTGCCCTCCTATAAGACAGGAGATGATATCCACAAGTGGATAACTGCTTTGGAGAGAGCCTGCAAAGTACAGCAGGTACCCCAGAGTCAGTGGGCAACTATATTGTGGCTCTCCTTTGAAGGTAAAGGTAGAGACAAGCTCCTCACTGTTAGAGATGAGGATGCAAATGATTACCAAGTCTTGAAAACTGCTCTGATTGATGGGTTTGGCTTAACCAGTGAACAGTACAGGTTGATGTTCAGGGATACCCAGAAAACTCAGGCTCAAGATTGGACTGACTTTGTTGATTGTGCCACTAAGGCTCTGGAGGGCTGGTTACTGGGAAGTAAAGTTACTGATTACACAGGATTGTATAATCTAATTATGAGAGAGCAAATCTTAAATAATTGTCAGAACCAGTTGTTGCATCAGCACTTGATTGACTCAGATCTGACGGCTCCGCAAGAATTGGGAAAGAAGGCAGACAGATGGGTCAGGACAAGGGTCAAGCAGCAGAACCAGAACCAGGGTGGTGGCCAGAAGAAAGCAGACCAGAAGGGTAATGAGAATAAGCAAAATGACCAGAAGTCTTCAACAGGGCCCCAACAACCTAAGGAGGGTGGGTCCCAAACTTCCCAAAAGAAGAAGAATGATGGTCATAAGAAACCATGGTGCCAATACTGTAAAAGTAAAACTCACTGGTTTAGTGAGTGCACCAAGAAAGGCCAAACTCCTACCACTACTGTCCCTAAGACACCTGCACCCCCTAGTACAGTTAGTAGTGGTAGTGTACCTCCCAAGGCTATAGTTGGGTTAACCCTGGGAACTGAGGTGGGTTCTGACTTAGTTAGAATTCCTACTCAGGCAGTTCTTGTTTGTACTGGGGACATGGATATGACCCCTACTGTAAGTCCTAGTACTCTGGGCAAAAACAGGGAAACGCCTTTAATCAATGGAAAAATGGCTCCGGCCTACAGGGACACATGTGCCAGTGTCACCATGGTGACACCAACATTTGTGGACCCTGACCAGATCATGCTAGGTTCAGATTACCTAGTGACCAATGCTAGCAATGTCACTACCAATCACAGTATGGCAGTTGTTAATTTCTCCTGGGGAGGGGTAACTGGCCTCAAAAGGGTTGTAGTTAGTTCAGACCTCCTAGTAGATTGTATTTTGGGCAATGATTTGGAATCCTCACTGTGGTCAGATGTGGGGTACAGGACTCATGTAGAAATGCTAGGTCTCTCCTCACATGTCCTTTCTGTGACTAGGTCACAGGCCAAGAAATGCCCAGCTGAACAAGTGCTGGATCCTGGAAGAATGGACCAGACACTACCCAAGAGAAGGAATGGTAGGGTTAAGGCAGAGCCTTCCCCCCTGCCTCAGGTTGAGGATCAGCCCTCTCAGGAGGCTGACCCAGAGACCCCAGAAGGAACTGTCCTAGAAGAGCTTGAACCTGATCAGGTTGAGTTTCTTGGGACAGGGGGACCTTCCAGGGCAGACTTGAGGCAGGCCCAATTAGACTGTTCCTCTCTTGAACCCCTCAGACAGCAGGCTGCTGCTGAGGCTGCAGGGAATGCTACAGGTGCCCATAAGGTATATTGGGAAGATGGACTCCTATACTCTGAGGCAAGAGACCCCAAGCCTGGTGCTACCAGGAGGCTGGTCATCCCCTTGTCTCTTAGAGGTTTCCTTCCCACCTTAGCCCATGAGATTCCCCTTGCAGGTCACTTAGGCCAGAACAAGACTTGGGACAGGCTTGCCCCACACTTTCACTGGCCTCATATGTCTGAAGATACTAAAGAGTTTTGTCGCTCATGTGTCACCTGCCAAGCCAGTGGCAAATCAGGTGGCACAACAAAGGCCCCCCTTATACCACTACCTGTGGTGGGGGTTCCCTTTGAAAGAGTGGGGATTGACATTGTTGGACCAATGGACCCCCCAACGGCATCTGGGCACAGATTTATACTGGTGGTAGTGGATCATGCCACCAGGTATCCAGACACTATTCCCCTTAGGACCACTACAGCTCCTGTTGTGGCCAGGGCCCTACTAGGAGTTTTCTCCAGAGTGCGGTTTCCTAAGGAGGTTGTCTCTGACAGAGGTGCAAACTTCATGTCAGGATACTTGACTGCAATGTGGAAGGAGTGTGGTGTCAATTATAAATTCACCACACCCTATCACCCACAATGCAATGGGCTTGTTGAGAGATTCAACAAGACCCTCAAAGGGATAATAAAAGGGTTACCTGAAAAGCTCAGGTGAAGATGGGACATCCTTCTACCCTGCCTCCTGTTTGCTTACAGAGAGGTCCCTCAGAAGGGGGTTGGTTACAGCCCTTTTGAGCTTCTGTTTGGGCATCCTGTAAGAAGACCCCTATGTCTTGTGAAGGAAGGATGGGAGTTACCTCTCAAAAAGCCTAAGCTTGACATAGTGGACTATGTACTTGGTCTCCGCTCCAGGATGGCAGAGTACATGGAGAAGGCATCCAAAAACCTTAAGGCCAGCCAAGAACTCCAAAAAGCTTGGCATGACCAAAAGGCTGTCCTAACTGTGTACCATCCAGGACAGAAGGTGTGGGTGTTGGAGCCAGTGGCCCCAGTAGCTCTCCAAGACAAATGGTATGGACCCCATACCATCATTGAGCAAAAGGGAGAAGTCACCTACTTGGTGGACATGGGAACTCCCAGGAGCCCCCACATGTAAACAGGCTCAAAGCATTTGTCAACAGGGAGGACATGGGCTTGCTCATGGCCACAGATGAGGGGCAGGAGGAAGAGAGTGACCCTCTCCCAGACCTGCTCACTCAGAACCCTGATGATGGGTCAGTAGATGGTGTAGTCTTTTCTGACAGCCTCTCTGCCCATCAACAAGAGGATTGTAAACAGGTTCTTCAATCCTTCAGGCAAATGTTTTCACTGACCCCCAGTCAGACAAACTGGTGCACCCATGAGGTGGACACTGGTGACAGTCTGCCTGTCAAGAGTAAAATCTACAGGCAACCTGACCACGTCAGGGACTGCATTAAGAAAGAAGTCCAAAAGATGTTGGAATTGGGAGTCATTGAACCCTCAGAGAGCCCTTGGGCTAGTCCTGTAGTTCTAGTGCCTAAACCTCACACCCAGGATGGTAAGAGAGCGATGAGGTTTTGTGTAGACTACAGGGGTCTCAATGCTGTCACTAAGACAGATGCCCATCCAATACCTAGGGCAGATGAACTGATAGACAAGTTGGCTTCTGGCAACTTTCTTAAGTACATTTGACCTAACAACTGGTTATTGGCAGATCAGGTTAGCTGAGGATGCCAAGGCCAAAACAGCATTTTCTACCCCAGGAGGTCATTACCAGTTTGTGGTGATGCCCTTTGGTTTGAAAAATGCACCTGCCACTTTTCAAAGGTTGGTGAACCAAGTTCTCACTGGGTTGGATGACTTCTGTGCAGCATATCTAGATGATATTGCTGTCTTTAGCTCCACCTGGGAGGATCACCTGATCCACCTGAGGAAAGTTTTGGAGGCCCTGCAAAAGGCAGGCCTTACTATCAAGGCTACTAAGTGCCAGATAGGGCAGAGTCAGGTTGTGTACCTGGGCCACCTTGTGGGTGGAGGCCAGGTTCAACCATTGGAGAGCAAGATACAGGCCATAAAGGACTGGGCTCCTCCAACCACCCAGACACAGGTCAGAGCTTTCTTGGGCCTGTCTGGTTACTATAGGAAGTTTGTCAAAAAATATGGGTCCATTGTGACACCACTTAATGACTTGACAAGCAAGAAAATGCCAAAGACAGTTCAGTGGACAGTTAGCTGTCAGAAGGCATTTGAAGACCTAAAGCAGGCCATGTGTACTGCACCTATTCTCAAGAGTCCTGACTACTCCAAAACCTTCATTGTCCAAACAGATGCATCTGAGTTGGGTGTGGGAGCTGTTCTTTCTCAACTGAATATTGATGGTCATGACCAGCCCATTGCTTTTATAAGCAGAAGGCTGACCCCTAGAGAGAAACGTTGGTCAGCTATTGAGAGGGAGGCCTTTGCTGTGGTTTGGGCCCTGAAGAAGTTGAGGCCATACTTGTTTGGAACTCACTTCAAGATTCAGACCGACCATAAGCCCCTCTTATGGCTAAATCAGATGAAGGGTGAAAACCCCAAACTTCTTAGGTGGTCCATTTCCCTACAGGGGATGGACTTTACAGTGGAGCACAGACCAGGGACTGACCATGGCAATGCAGATGGTCTCTCCAGGTATTTCCACTTAGAAAAGGAAGACTCACCTGGTCAAGGTTAGTTTAATGTACCTAAGTTTGGGGGGGGGGTTATGTAGGAGAGTGGGGTCTGCAATCCTGTGGTCACCCCAGATTTCTGCTTTTTGCTTCACTGGTTTACGACTTTCCCTGGCTGTGGGCCTGCTAATCAGACCCACAGCCTAGCTGTTCTCTCTCTAAATTGACAACCATGTACTTTAGGTGCATTTACCAATTGGTACTGGGCCACCTTATCAGTCCCTGTACCCAGGGCATAGGTGTACCCAGGGCCTACCAGGGGCTGAAGCATGTATTATGCCACCCCTGGCTGGCTATCTAAATCTGACACAACTGGCTGCATGACAGCTGGGGCAAGGTGGTGTAAACACCCTTTGCTGTAGATATAGTATACCTATATCTAACCCTAAAATGGACACATATATTCCTATCAGTCACTCCTATGGAAGGCCTTATCAATCCTGAAGGCAGAGTGCTTGGAATTATGTGAGATGGTGCTCTGGCATGAGCTGAGCCCGTTTGCAGCTTGCGGAACCAAGTCCTAATAGCTGTTCCATGATAACGCTATACCATATACTCTTAAGTGCATTATCAACCTCGCGGTTAAATGCTAACTCTGGTATAACATTATCAAAACATGTCGAGTAAGGTGTCATACGATTTGGAATACTACCCCCTCGCCAATTCTGGCGACGGGGGTAGCATTCCACCCTTCCAGAGGGACACGACATGTATGTAACTGTGAACCCCGGTTAAAGTTAACTCGAGCCTCAGCATCACAAAATGGATGCTGCCACCACAGACACAAGTCTGACCTCCTGCTGCTGGGAGTCCTTCCAGCGAGGATGGCTTGGACAAAGGGTTTCCTGCCTTGGGAGGTGTTAGCACCACCCCAGACAGGATTTTGTGTATTGAGGTAGGGAGGCCTGAAAGGAATGAGACATGCCTGGGGCACACAAGGTGCCCTGTGCATACACCGGTTCAAACCAGTCGCTGGGGCATCCCTGCCCCAGCTCTGGCGGTAAACCGGACAAAGGATAGGGGGTGTAGCCACCCCCCTTCCTGGTCCCACCCAGGGGAGGGACCTAGTCAGTAGTGCAGCCCCCTTTAGGAGAATAAAGGTAGGAGCTGGTCCCATTCCAAATTAGATTATCCTGAACTATTCAACAAGAAGAAACTCTGGCCTTCGACGTTCTGCTCCACAGAAGACTGAAGAATCTCCCTTGTGGGCAAGGAGTGTCCACCCTGCAACTGCAGGCACCATCAAGCGTCCAGCGGCTTCACTTTGTCGTCTTCCCTCGAGGATCCAGACTTCAGAGCCCGACGAGACCCGGATTCCCAGACCTCTGCGCCCTCAACCTACATTTACAGAAAAGCTGAGACCCGTGGGTGCGACGAGACACGTGGGACCGGCCATCTTGAACGAACCTGCACTTCGCTTCCATCACGACTCCCGAGGTAAACTCGACAAAGTGCTTTGGGGACTGAGAAGCCCCAGCCCCGAGCATGCCCCTGCACCGAAGATCAGCCCTCCAGCATCTACGAGATCTGCGTGGGGCCCTTCTGCTTGTTTGCTGCTTGATGCGTTGTCTGGTCACTTGCCGGCTGGCTAGTGGCCTCCTAGACGACGAACTTTGAAATCTTTGCTGCTGGTCTGGTTGCTCCAGACTGGCCCTTGCTCCCTTCCAAAAGAGGGGCACCCCGGACTCTCCTAGTCCGCACCAGATGCTTTCTTCACTCACTGCGTGTGTTGCCTTTGCCAAGGCCTGTTGAGTCCAATCCCGGATCCGACACCGCCGACAGCGAGAGCCTGCGTGGGACAGCTCGTGCCTCCATCTTGGTCATCGAAGACACCTCCTGGTCCACGTGGCTGCAGAGTCAAGCGTCCACTCTTCACCTGATCGCGACAACGACATCTGGTTCCTTCCTGGTTCCACTCCAGTGACTGGCTAGTGACTGTGAACATTGTCCCCTCTGCTTTCAGGTCTTCTTCTTCAACAATCCACCCTTGGATTGCACCGGACATCTTCCTCCTGGTCGCCTGCAGCATCTTTTCTTTCAGGCTCCATTGACTTCAACGCGAGAACCCGACGCACTTTGACACCTATGCACCCGCGGACCGTGGGTGAGATAACACGAGCATTTCGGTGCTCCAGGGTAGTTTAACTGTCCTAGTGTCCAGTTCCACAGTCGTTTTAGTCTTACCTAGTCAGGATTGTCCGTACTCACCTTTTTCTTGAAATGTACTGTCCATAGACGTTGTTACGCATCTCGCGTGTGAGTTCACACTCTGCACACGCGTTCCGTGGGCCTCCTATTACTTACCTGAAGTTAGTGTAGCGTGGTCCCATCAATCCTACAGCCTCTGGACAGCTCCATTCCTTTTATCGACTCTCACATTCCACTTACTTAGTATATGGTTTGTCGTGCCCCTAGGGCACCATTATAATTTCGTGCAACTCGTAGTGTTTTTCGTAAGAGATTGTCATGTGCTTAGGCTTCTGACCTCATAAAGAGTTCAGAGGTGTTGTTATTAATAAATATACTGTTTATTTTCATAACAACCTGTGTGGTGTCCTTTCATCTGGTATTCAAGGGGTTATATTGTGGTACAACAGCTGGCTTCACATGCCAAAAGAGTTTAGCCTAAGACTGCTTTGTCCATGCTACCATTAGGATAGCTGGTCTATAAGGTTGACTTAGAACCAATCACCATAAAGGTTGTTTGGGCTGAGACAAGGTGATCACTAGAACTAGTGAGCATCATATATCAGGCCAACTTCTCACACTGTACACCTTTCATTTGCTACCTCTCCTGCCTTGGGATCTGAGGGAGGTTAAGACACACCACATCCACGTCATTTTTTTCACTCAGACCTGTCAGGAAAGTGTGGTTCCTGATGATCCTTAGCCTGAATTTATGTCCTCTGATCAGGTTTCCAATTCAGCAGAACCTCCTGTCTCGGGTACAAGGCAGGGTACTAAATCTGAGCCTCCACAACTTACAAGTCCATATGAGCAGTTTGAGCTGCTTCAGCTAAGTGCTTTTCACATGCTGACTGAGGTGGTTATTGTCATCCTTGCTGGCAGAACACCATTCCACAAAGTCTTATCTATGCTGGGTATTGGGACAAGTTTGTCACATTGTATGGTGATCAAAATAATATGTTCTGTTGATATCACTGCCCTTCACTACCTTTTCAGACAAATTGGTACTGAGGACTTGGGTGGCTTTGCTACCTAAGGCCATCACATCCTTCCACATTGGCCATTCAATCACTTTGCCAGTTATTTATGCCCTGCCTAACAGATCAAAAGAGGAAGAGTGGCTGCATTACCCTAGACCATAATAGGGCACTGAGTTTTTGCTTCAAACTCATAAAGGACCATTTTGTGGCTGATCAACTGTTTGTGGGGTTTTCTGGTGCAAAGAAGGACTGGGTGGTGGAAAAGAGCACCCTGTCAAGGTAAATAGTCCTGCACATCAAAAACTGTTATGTGCGCGCCAAGAAGCAGCCACCTAAGGGCCTACGGGCTCATTCAACCAAGGCAAAGGCCACCACAACGTCTTTCGCCCAAGAGGTGTCTGTTCTAGACGACTGCCAGTCTGTGACGTTTGTATTGGTGCATACGATCACGAAGTACTACTCTTTTGACAGTCAGGTCCTAACATGAAATTTACTTCATCTGCTCGCTTCTGCAGGACGTTTTGATCTAAGTCCACTCCCCAAACCCCCCCCTTTTGGAGTGGTACTGCTTTAGTAGCTGTTTTAATGATGATGAAGCTGCAATTAGAAGTATGCATCAGAAGAACAAGTTACTGATTTCAATAACACTTTCTCTTGTGTATACTTTTGTCTATCTGCAAATTCACAAAAACACGTCTCAATCAGTTTGTTCTGTACTCTGTGTCTGAGGATGTGGATAAAGGGAGATATAAGAAACTGACATCAGTGTGTAAGGGTGGCACTTATATGTGGCTCTGCTTTGTCACTTCTGTCGCCATCAGGAGCCACTAGCACCACTTACCGGCACACAGGAGCAATACTGGCCTCTGGAGATAATCTAAAGGTGACGAATATGAAATTAGAATATCCACCGGAAAGAGCATTATTGAAGATAAGTAGCTTGTTTATCTTTCGCCTCATAAATTAATTACACACCCTTGCTTCTGAAGTGCATTAGGTGGGTTGTTCGTTTGGTCAATTCAGTGAACCGGACCCCTGGGTAGTTATAGTTTGCAGCTGTGGTTATTTGTTAATCCCCAAGCAGCCATTGTGCTAGTTTCCTGTGAGGGTATTTACCACAGATTACAATGTTGTTCTTTCCCTGGTTCACCTGAAGTTTATTCGCCTGATTGAACCTGTGGAGTGCATCAAGGGCTCACTGTAGACCTGTTTTTGTTTGGTTCATGATCACAATATCGTCAGCGTACTTTAGAATTGGGAGGCGCACCTTTCCCAGCCTTGGTGTAACTAGGCAGGCGCCTTCAATTGCTTTGCCCAGGTCAGCCTGGGTAGAGATTGAAAAGAAGGGCCAACATACTGCACTGAGCCTGTTGTTAGGAGGGATCTTTGAAGTTGTTGTGGATAGGCCAGTTTTAATTTGTAACCAGGTCCCCTGGTATATGAATATTCTGGCCTTGAGGAGCAGGGTTTGGATCCCCTAGGCTGTTCATTTTTCCCACAGCTTACCCAGTTCACCCTGTTGAAAGCTGAGCTGAAATCAGGGAAGCACCAAAACAAGAGTGTTTGTTTGCTCCATGTGGCACGGTGTGACAACTATGCTAGTGCAATTACGTTGTCCATCATGAAGCTTTCTGGGCTGAAACTGGATTGAAAATGTGGAAGATTGCTTTTTTCTGTTAACTAGGTTTCCGACTTTTCCAGTAGAAAGAAATTGTAGGCTTTAGCTTCTAAATCTAGAAGGGCGATGATCTGTCGCAGGGTTTCTGTTCTCACACAGAACTGTGCACAGAGGAGTGGAACCTCGGCGAATTAGGGTGACCCAAAACACACCTTAGTACCCAACTCACCCCTTACCGAGCTAGCTACAGTGTCTCATTGGACATATCAAACTCCCAATGTTTAGACAAACCAGAACATGAACTTACTGTACCTCAGGGTACGTGGAACTCATGAACACTCTTTCGTTATATTATCATTACAAACCAGAACATGGAGTAAAGAAGACACATGTGCATTTGAAATGTTTATTTACTAATGCCGTCTTCTCAGGCGCAGTATCTTAGATAATACAAGTATACTTATTATCAGTAGCAAAATTACCAGCATAGTTACTAAGACATAAAAAGCGAATGGTGACAGCATGTCAACATACTGTAATGAATAAGAGTTAACAACACTTATATCTCACCCTCCCTAACACATATATTATATTATTAGCTAAGAACGTCTCTTTGGGTTGTTTTAGGGCGGGCCCATACCTTAGTGTCCTAGCATGAAGGAATCACATCAGCATACACCAGCTCTCTCTGCATGTGCACCGCATCAAGTGTGTTCTATGTGCCTCGTGCAAAGCAATATCAATCCCGCCTGAAGCCAGAGTTGGCAAAGGCTGCACTTGTGTTATGACTATGAAGGCGTGGAGATCAGACCTCATAACAATTCCATATCGTGTTGTTCCTGAAACTTCAGCACTCTTCGTGCAGACATAGTTTATTAAGCAAAGCTGATATCAGAGCAATAACATATTATTCTCACATACACCACGGCAAACTACTAGGTTGAAAGCTAAGTCAACAATTAAGTGTCGTGTGCAGAAGTTGCAAGACAGAAAAATGGCGTTTAAACCTCAAATGTACCTATGCTAACTTAACACGATATAAGGATATACAGGAGCTACATGACACCCCCCCATGATCCGAGAACGGACTAAATATGATAACAGAAGTGCCATCACATGAGAGCAGAACTCAACAGTAAACGAGCATGAATCGAAACCAAACATTAAAAACTAATGCTAAAAAACAGCCCAAAAATATAACGTGGCTCAAGCCAATAGGCACGGAAATAATAAAAAAAAATTGACAAATAAGTCAATAAAAACAATGAAATGCTATCAATCAGCACGTCAATCCGAGGCAGTGTCTATGACAAAACTGTATATGAAAAGTAAGCAGCAACAGCCTCCAATAGGAAATCACTGTCCTCATCCGAAAACAGTTCAGCCATCCAATTTAAAAGATGAAAAGAACATACGTGTTCTCCCAGCACCGGATCCTCTATAACCATCAGAGGACAGCTCGGTGGGTTTTCAAGAACACTTAAGTCCAAGAAATTCTGTGCTGCCGACAATATATCCCAGGGACCCATTAGTCCATGCGCCACTGCTAAGGCCATAATCCTCTCGTCAGAACAAACCAACTCGTGAGCAATGATAGGACTCATCAGCTGATTAAAATCGACGTCAGGAGAAACCGGTCCGCAGAGACACAAATCAATGGCCCAATGGAAATCACAGGTCAGGCAGTGAAATACAGGCTGGACACAGGTGAAGTAGGAGAATCGAAAAGATAATCCATATGTCGTGCTCAATGTCGCCAACGGCAGTGTGCCATAATATTCAAGCATGCGGTTGCGAAACCGCGTCAGTAGCTGTTGCGCGGGGTCTTGCACAGGAAGGAGATCCATATTTAAAGAGACAAAAAACCACTAGTGCGCCAGCTGCTAATGCAAGTAAAAACGGGAACCCTCCAAACAAGGATGAAAAAATAGAATGGAAGAAAGCAGGGATGACTCCAAAAATCTTTTCAAAGGAAGTGACGAGACCACTGCTAACAGCTTTAAAAAAATGTGCAAGGCCTTTTGTGTAGGATGCGTTAAAGATAGTTCGAACCATCGCTCCGAAATGCAAAGGCAAATCAGTATTCAAAAGAGCCTGAACCTCTGTACGGGTGTTTGCAATGTGAAGCACGAAAGTTTCACGGGCCGAGCTCAAGGCCACCTCTTTCTGGGACAAAAGAGCCCTTATTCTTGCCATGCCGCTGAATTCTGCTCCCAAGGTTGGTATCTGTGGCCAGATGGAAGACTCCCTATGTTCACGTGTGGGAGGATAAAGCACATTTCTGCAGCAAATAACCTGCTCACTTACTGTTACTATGAAAGCTATCCACCTTTAATTAACCCACAACAGTTTTCATTATTGAGCATTAAATAACTACCATTCTCTAATAATTTAAACGTGGGGATGATAGCAGGAACTGGCGTGCCATGTAAAACGCAAGCCATATTCGGTCGGTCCTTGTTGCATGAACCGTGTAACTGTATGTGTCTACACATTAAAGAATGATCTGGCGTCTCAGTGCACTCCTCCCCTGTCAGATAAACTTCCTGGTCATCCTTAAAACATCTGTATGTGTATGGGAGTGACCAGGCATCATGAAGGAAACCGCTACCTAAAGGTTCATAACGACCTATGGGCACATATTTCATACAATTTGAAAACTTATATAAAGCAAAAGGCAGCGTTATTAAACCGTGGATAAGCCACGTTGCAGCAGTGGCTTCAGCCACGGAAAAAGGTAAAGATTCTAACCTTTCAATATGTAACATAGAAAAGGAAGCATCACGCATTGAAAGTAAGCGTTGTTTGTCAGTCAAATTAAACGGTGCAAATAAAGAAGAAACGTTCATGTACCCCCAGGGAACTTTACCCATTTTTAGAGTTTGAAGGGTCCATGCAAACTGCATGATTGATCGTAATTGATTTTGACCATGGTATAATACTGACACTTCATCATGTACAATATCGACGACTGACGACACAATATTATCCAATGTGTAAATTCTAGAGGAAAGCACATTAATGCTATTGTCGACAACTGCAAGCACTTTCTCAAGATTTGCTTGATCAATAGCCCTAAGGCGTGTAGCAGCCTCAATCTGTGATAGCTTCCAAATTTCATTGTAAACCCCATATAACCACCTTTTCGACCTGCCACTAGCCGGGCCTTTAATAAAATCATTCAAGTCCACGTCTGCATTTAGTTTAGAAAGGTGATCCTTAACCGCAGGTAAAGTTGAATGTTTCAGCCAATTTTGACACAATTTGCCTACAGAATACGAGGTGACAGTATGACCTAAGTCAAATCGGGGATCAGATCTAACAGTTTTAAAACCGTCAGTTAAATTCAAAAATCTATGTTAGCAAGAATCAGCACTACGGTGCCAAAGCAGCCAACCCTTAGGATTCCTACTGGAAATGTTAAAGGAGGAATTAAGAAGTAGAGTCTGTAATTCTCTAATGGACAACTGAGTAAAATTACTCCAACCATCATATTCCTCCAACTCCGGGAAAGAAGGAGCGTTTAACTTTTTAGAAGTAGCCAATCCAAAGCATGTGGTCTGGGAAATCGTTTCATTCAGAAACAACATATGATTCGGGATGAGACATGCACGGTGCAAAGCCTCAGTGCCTTGTACCTGCCAGGCCCTTGAACCCCAAACTGATTTAAGGTCTATTGTATCCTTCCATAACTCATAGCCTCCAGTAACTAATTGATCAAGGAAGGCCTTCGAATACAACAATTTAGTATCGGTAAGTCTAACCTTGGACATTGGCATTTTTCGAAACTTAAAATAAAAGGACTCGGGATTGGACTGATTAAAGTCAGTGAAGTAAGTATACTTTTTCAGAAATGTTTCAGAACTCCCCTGATGAGGCGCTGGGCAATGTTCCCACTGAGTAAAGTTAACAGTATCCCTTCTGGATGATGTTTTGTGTAAGAAGTGATTGCCATAATGTTGGTAACAGAATAATTCACCATAATTAGCAGATTCTAAATATAAATCCTCAGCATCAAATGCAGCATAGTACTGCAAATCAGAAAATAAACTTTCTACAGCATTGACATCCCAGTCATCAGAACGAATGTTTTGTTTCACCACATCCCCCATATTCACTCTAAGTACATTAGGGACATTAACGACTTCCGTTGGGCCATGAATCTGAAACCGAACTGCATCCCACACGATTCCATCAAGGACAGGCCATGCTGTGATGTTAACCAAAGTCAAGTCTCTTTTAAATCTGTGTGTAGAATGGGACGAGGAAAGCGGGGCCAAAGTTCCATTCAGATGAGTAATGCAAGTTCTCTCCTCGACATAGTGTCCATTCATGATTCGAAAAAAATAAAACACAAAACCAATTGACATAAAAAGGTAAACTGAAAAAAGGACCAGCCAAATGTATGTCCAAGGGGGTGTCAAAAAATGTTTTTTAAACAGGCTAGCATAAACTGCATTTCGAGAGGGTTTCTTCGAGGCAAGGGAAGCAGAGTCAAATGAAAATCTGGATTCCGTGGCTAAACGTGCTTGCAGGTCAGGCATGGACAAATCAGTGGGGTAGGTATAGTCTATCTCATCAATGTTAGTTCCGGGTAAATTATTTAATAACGGACTGGAAACAGCAGGTAATTCGATGGCCACTTCAGGTTCAATATTAGAAGCAGTGGGCATAACTGAATTTCTCACAATGGAAGGACAGGAAACAGCCGGTGTCATGCTAAGAAGAATCGGCCACTCTGTGTATCTTGACATTGTCAATTGAAATAAACCTGTTTTCCTTACGACCAGGAAGTGGTGGTAAAATGACTGTTCTTGTGCCCTTCACTCCAAGGACTGGAACCGGAGCTCGATAGGAAGGACCAAATTCTTTCTTGTTATCGATCTTCTCGCGAACCAGTTCGCCAACTCGGGGTAGCCAGCCAACTACCGGGATCTGCAACGCATCATCCGACGTGGAGGGCAAATGTTCCTTTGCAAGACTGTCTCTGGTCTTTTGTAGATTCTGTAAAACATTGCAATGTTCATCTGCGTCAAAGCAAGTGGCGCGAACCACACAGTCTAGACCGTCACGGTCAGGGACGTACATCTTGATGCCAAAGAGCATTTCGTATGGGGTCCGCCCACCCAGAGACCTTCTAGGGAGATTATTAAGAGCACGCTGCACGCCATAGAGGTGAGCCAGCCAGTTTCTGCCAGTGCCTATAACTCGGGCTGTCAAAGATTGCTTTAAATCACGGTTCATTCGCTCAACTACACTGTTACCCTCAGGTCTGTAGGGAGACGAAAACTTGACTTGGACCCCCAACGAAGTCATGGCATCCTTATACGCCTTAGAGGCGAAAGCCGGACCCCGATCCGAATGGAAGGTACCACAGGCAAAAATCCCTATAAAGACACGCAAATCTCTAATGACAGTCCGTGAATCAGCACTGCGATGTGGCCATACCCACACAAAGCGTGTGCATGAGTCAACTACTACTAAGATGTACTTATACGCAGTATCAGATGAAAAAGGACCGCAGTGATCTAAATAAACACAACCTAGCGGTTTATTAGAAATGTACAACTGAGTCTGTGGCGGACGCGTAGCAGTTGAAGGTTTAATCTGCTGGCATATGTCACAAAGAAGGACATAATCACGCGTCTGTTTGTACAGTCCCCGCCACCAGAAACGTTGTTGTAATTGAGTTACAGTGGCCGAGACGCCCGCATGCGCAGATGCCACACCTTCATGTGCCGCTGTAATCAAGTCTGCTCGGCGATCCGAGTTGGGAATCAGCCGTTCCCCAACGTCAGGAATTGTCACAAAAGGAACCTTTTCGGGACTTAAGTGGTATTT
Organism: Lissotriton helveticus; assembly: GCF_964261635.1. Lineage (NCBI taxonomy): Eukaryota > Metazoa > Chordata > Amphibia > Caudata > Salamandridae > Lissotriton > Lissotriton helveticus. The sequence goes on from NC_136062.1 coordinate 275,666,918, forward strand.
GTACTTCGAAGGGAATCCCGCAGGATGTTTACTTCCCTTCTCAGAGGCAGCAACTGCCGCCAAGATGTCGCTATCAATCTTGGTTTTCGATCTAGTAACCGCTGCAACTAAGTATGTAGATACTGCTGATTTCGCCGCTTCATCAGCAAGCGAATTGCCAACAGCGTGTACTCCCACGCGCTGATGACCGAGAGTATGAATCACATAAACGAGTGGCAACATAGCCTTAAGCTCTGCCACTCGAACCCAGATCATTTTATGTTTTATTGTGCTAACCTTGGAATCATGAAAATCATTTTGAATCCAAAAGAACAAGTTCTCATTGTAAGACTGGACACAGTAGTAAGAATCACTTACAATCAGAGTAGTAACACTTGGATCTGCGTACTCCAACGCTAGTATAAGAGCACGAAGCTCAGCCAATTGTGCAGTGCAATCGCCCAGGGGCAACGTGTGTACCTCCCTGGAAATGAATTTATCGTTCAACATAGCACCAACCACAATAGCACATGCGGAAACGTAGGCATGTTTAGAGCCATGCGCAACCTGCGCCGACCCATCAGTGTAAATGATGCAATGGAAGTCCTCCAAAGGTCGCATAGCCAGAGGAGCAGGATGAACGAACTCATACTGCAAGTACTCTTGCGACCGTAAAGAGGCGTCAAACATAAACGTGACATCCGTGGACGTCAATGACGCTGCCCATTGAATCCACCGTGGGTGCAAAGCTTTAGAATTTGGTACACTGGCTTTCGTGACTGCCTCCAAATGAGGACAGGGTGTTACCACTAACATGCGCTTCCCCTGTGACAGAGCGCGTTCTTTAAGAATCGCCATCTGTACAGCAGTTAAAACTTTCTCCACAGTGGGAAACCGCAATTCAGCCGAAGTGTACAAGTGTGACTTGTAAGCAATAGGCACTGTGTCTCCTTCATTAAAAGTCAGGTACGTGAAACCCACCGCCCCTGGAATTATTCTTATCACCAGGTTGGTGTGGTTATCACGAGTCAGTAAGTATTCAGAAGCGAGCAGATCAGCCTGCAATGATTGCAGAATGGCCGAATGCTCAGGCAGCCAGCTTGATTTTGAGAAAGTAGGTTGTATCAAAGCATACAAAGGCTTGATACGCTGGGCATATTCCGGAACATAAGTTCTGCCGAAATTCAAGAAGCCCAGCAAAGACTGTAATTTTTTCAGTGTTGTAGGTGCGCGCAACTGTGCGCACTTCTCTAAGAAGTGAGGAGCCAAACCTCTACCTTCATTGTTGAGCTCATAGCCCAAAAACAACACTGTGTGTTCAGCAATGTGCGATTTTGCAAAGTTAAATTTGTAACCCATGTCAGCGAAGTTACAAATAACAGAATTTACACGACACAGATGCTCCCTAATATCGTCGTCTGTGAGATATATGTCATCCACATACGAACAAGCATCCGGGTCGAGTGCCTCCAGAATAGAGACAATGCGAGCGGTAAATATACCAGGACTATTCTTATAGCCCATTGGAAGACGCCGGAATTGTTTTTGGACTCCAGCGCTCGTAAAACTGGTCCATTGGGAGCTAAAGCTGTCCAATCTGTGGGCATAAAAACCGTTGGATATGTCAAGCGTTGTCTTGAAACGCTTACGTACGAGACTATCTGTAGTGTAGCTCCTATTTTCCCAATAGGCTCTGCGCATTGGAATAGTACCCACAGCAGTAAAGGCCTAGGCCAGACGTTAACTAGGTCTACTACTGTCGATACTAGACTTAATTTTTGGGTTTGCCAGCTAAGCTCAGAGTTCGCTAGAAACTTTCTCGAATGTTCAAGGAAGGATTAACTCCCCTGATTAGACAAGAAGGGATTTAGTTTCTGACAACCATAGAACATGACAACTTTGCTCTCCCCTAATCAAGAGTCAATCTCGAGAGTCGTGTGAGCACAAGGCAATTATTTTACTCAGTCAGTACGTGCATTCTTAGTCTCATCAGAATGTAGAGAAAAGGAAGAGACGGGCGTGTTCAATAAAAGATGTTATTTATTGATCAGTCTCTTTTCTCGTACAAGAGAAATGGATCGATATTATTGCAATACTTATAGTTAAGTAAAGTGCATACATTAGAAGCAATAGTATAAAATAATACTGTAAAAACATTGATATGGTTTCTGAGCCATATGATGTTTAAAATGATTAAAATATATTTACATACACATATACATTTTGACTAAACGTACTCAACTGGTGTTTCTAAATACGCCTACCCCGTGTACCTGACCTAAGTCTAATGCGTGGGCGGGAATAGAAAGTTACAGTTTAAGTTAAGTTTGTTTTTGCCAAGTGAATAACTAAAGAATTCTCTAGGAGGGGTTATTCAGTTCTGTACCTGGAATTTAGGATGAATGAGGAATGGTATCTCTTTCTCTGCTCTCGATATTCCAGGCTGCCTGCGAGGGCTGCCCAGAAGCGCCGGTGCTGGGTCTCTCGGCTTGAGATAGCAGCGCGTCTCTCAGCGCGTCAGGAAGGCGGGGCTGCTGCCTGCGGGGTCTGCTTCTGCTCTCGGCTTCGGCAAGTATGGCTGCTCCGTCTTGTCACCACGCGTGTGTTTGCATAGGGCAAGGTCGGCAATATTTATACCTTAAAGGTGCCGAGATTGACGTAAGGATGGACATAGGTACGTCAATAAAGATGTCATACGACTTGCTCGTTAGCACATTCTTTACTAAAGTTCTCTGTGAAATCAAAACAATGGCCGCACGGATTATCCAGGTTGTCATAGGTTTGATTTGTTATGAGAACGTCGTATGCCTTATCAGGGGCTGGAGGAATGTCGCTTGTCTAATTAGATCTCAAGCGTTATGACCTAATCAGATAACACGTTCCTGTGCCGTAGTGTGACTGCGTCAGATAACGGTATCTGCATCATGGGGGTTTTCTTGCCTCATGGGCTGACTGTTAGTTAACTAGCTAGTAAGTTTAACCAGAATAGGGTCAGGAATAGGGGGATCGAATCAGAACCTATAGAAATACACGACACCCACTCCACGCTAACTATGGTCATATCTACTAATCTATGCATAGTATAACATAGTACAACATACTATAGAGTATAGTGTATACCTTACCACCCCAAAATACATAAATGCATTTCGAAATTTTCAAATATACTGAAAAATTGCAGTCATATATATTGTATGCACTTAAGCTATGAATTAAATGCAAAAGTAAACACGCATTGTTATGTATTATTGCTTGTTGGTATATGAGAAATACACATGAAATGGCTCTTAATATGGCTATACAGAAAAAAAGTCGAAACCATTTCATCACATAAAATCTATTGCGAACATACCAGCGGGCAGCTAAAGTCTATAAAGTCTATAAAAGTATCTAAAATAGAAATCTTAGTTCTCTAGGAATAGTCTCTTATATATATATAGAAAAATATTTTAGGGGCTTGCTGAAAAAAGTTGCTGTCCGTGAACTGGATTGTAATTGTTCATGTGACTTTATTTTTAAAGTTGAAGGCCGAATTCAGGGAACGCCGTGTGCGAGTTTACTCAAAAGTCTCTATTTCTGTTCCGGAGAGAACATCATATCATTCAGGCTTTCGAAAAAACTGTCAACAGCTTCATGGGAAAGTTCCTCTAAGTCGGAAATAGGGGTAACCATGCATTCATGCGCATGATTGTCTCCATTGACATTCTGATTTGCATTGCTGACAGAAGGTCGTACCTGTTCGATGCTGCTTTCATCTTGAACTTCACTACTCTTCAATCGCAGTGGTGAAGATTCCAGGAATGCCGTCATCAGAATTGGCAGCCTTTGAGGGCAGCACAGTGCGTGAACCTTGGTAGGAACCAACAGTGTATCTGCATCCACCGGCGCATCCGATTGTAGCGTCAGACAGGTGTCTAACACGCATTCTTCTCCGCATAGCAGACACCTTAGTACAGGTAAAACACACCTTTGCCACATTGGTCGAAATGATAGAAACCAAGTCATGTTTAGGTCTCTAAACCGGGATAGTCCCAGGATTTTTGATATCCGGTCCCGGTATCCAATGGCTAGGATCGTATCTTCCATTGTCGCGAGAGTTTGATCTGTGACATGGGTTGCCATAACGAAAAATAAGGACTAGGAATAGGATTCCTGCAATTAGTCCTAGGATCAGGGGAAGTCCGCCAAAAATCGAATGGACGAAGTCTGGAAAAATACCCAGTATGGCTTTGAATGGTGTTAATGCCATCGAAAATACTGTCTTAAATACCTTTGAGACCCCAGTGGTATCAGAAATATTTAAGATTTCGCTCAGGATTTCCGCGAAATGTACGGGGGAATTAGTTGATAATAATGTATGTATCTCTGCAGTCGTCCTTGCGACTTGTAGATCATACGTTTCTTTAGATGACGTGAGCCTTGTAGGCGTCTGAAGAAGCACTGTTTTCATTCTGCTTAAAGTGTCTATTCGAATAGAAGTAATTTTCAGACCGGGCCATGCCCTTGCCTCCCTGTCTGGAAAGGAGCTGGGAAACAAAGAACGTCCACAGCACTTGACCTTCGCCGTCGTAGTGACGAGATAAGGAGTCCCGGGCATAAGACTACAGCATCTGCGGTCTACAATAAGAATGTAACTCCCATTATAGAGTCTTTGAAAGAATGGTTCTATTTCAGTTGCAGGTGCGCCTTGCTGGTGACATGAAAGGTTGTATGAATTCCCTTCACAGGCTCCGTGCAAACTAATACCGTTACACAGAAGCGTGCCGCTTAGTGACATAGCACAATTGTTGCCACTAAGAAACACTTTCTGTCCTTTGTTACTGACACATGCATGTGAATAGGGCAGGTTCCATGTTGTTTTAAGGTACCCCTTTCCCAATTTCTCGTACATGCCAGCCTGTATATATTTTTGGCAGTATTGAAACCTGAAGGTTGAGATTGGAATATTTATGATTCCGTGGATTATCCATTCACTGACAGGTCGTTCTGACATTGTCAACGGTAATCTTTCTAGTTTTTCAATGCGCAAGATTGTATAATCAGCACCCTTCTGGGCCATACCGATTTGTCTATCAGTAAGGTTAAAGATTTGGAATAGTGACGTTGTGTTGATTAAACGCCAAGGCACATAGCCTGAACGCAGATTTTGTAACGTCCAGCCAAGCTGTACAATAGAACGCAATTGTGACTGACCATGTTGTAATAACAGTAAGTCTTGCGATAATATATCGATTGCTGAAGACACAATGCTGTCCAATGAAAAAATTCTGGAGGACAGAGTCATTAACCCATTGTCCACTACAGAAAGTGATTTTTCCAAATTAATACGGTCAATTTCCCGTATTCTTTCTGCTGTTTCAATTTGAGTAACCTTCCAGGCCTCATTGTATGCTGCATATACAGAGGCTGCTATGAAACGCTTTTGACGCTGTTTGCGTGGTCCCATTATGAAATCACGCAAGTCAGCACCATCAGTAAGTAAAGTTAGGTGTTGCTTAATTTCAGGCAGTGTGGAAGTTTGTAGCCATTGAAGGCATAATTTGCCCACACTGTAGGTTGTTATTATCCCTGGGTGATGTCTTTGAGGATATCTAGGGTCTGGCCTGGTCATTTTGAAACCCTGTGTTTTATTCAGGAATCTATCTTGACAGTTATTTGTATCTGTGGGCCAGATCAACCATTGTTTCCAATCAGGATGTGTTCTGTTTTGGTTAAGTATATGGTTTATGTCTATTTCTTCATCTGTTTCAGAGTTATTGCTAAACATTGTTGGCTTTGGAATAGACAGGTTATTTAAATCTTTGATTTTGGCTAAGCCAAGACAGGTGGTTTGTTGAACGGTGTCATTTAAAAATATCATTTGTTCTGGGATCATGCAGGCTCTAAACAAAGCTTCTATACCCTGTACTTGCCATTCTTTTGTACCCCAAACACTTTTCAAATCAACATGTTTGTCCCAATAATCAAATCCAAAAGTATTCATTTTTTCAAAGAAAGAATCTGAATATATCAATTTTGTGTTGGTTATCATGGTTTTCATCCCTGTCTTGTTTGACAATTTGTAATAAAATGTTTCAGCATTAGTTATGTTAAAACCTGAAAAATATGAATATTTGCCATACACGGTTCTAGAGCTCCCTTTTGGAGGTGTAGCACAATGTTCCCATTGATTAAAATTTAAAACATTTCTAGGTTGTGCAGATTTATGCAAGAAATGGTTATCATAATGGTTATAGCAGTACATGCTGTCATAATTTGTAGAACCCTGCAAATAATCATGTTTTGTACATTTAGCAGACATTACTAAGTCAGACATCATATTGTTTATACTTTCAAAGTCCCAATCATCAGCAAATGAGTTTGGTTTTGCAAAGTCACTCAAGGAGATCTTGATTTGGTGTGGATATTTCAGGATCTCGACCGGACCATAAATTTCATAGTCAGTGTTGTCCCAGGCTACCCCACCAGATATTGGAATTGCTGTGAAGTTGGCTGAAGAAAGTTCTGAAGAAAGTTCTCTTTTCTCGACGTGTGAAGATGTGTGTGGTTTGAGGACCAAGTTGATGTTCTGACTTGCTGTGTCCATTTTAGCATATTTTCCCTCAATGAAGCGTCCCAAGGTAAATACCATGATGAGCCAAAGTATGAGGATAAATGCACCAAAACCCACCCAAAATTCAATCCATGGAGAAACTAGATATGTTTCTTTCAGTTGTTTCAAAAGTTCCTTAGCTTTGTCTTTAAAGGATTTTGATGATGGCTGTGTCTTTTGTTCGCTGAAGCCGTCAGAGGAATCATCGAAGTTGATGAAGTAACCGGATGCAGTTCTGTCAATTGTTCCAATTGGTTCAGGATTTTTGTTTCTCGCATTTTCACTTGGTACTTCTGTATAGATTGGTGTGTCTCTGCTAAATGTCTTTATTTGGGTTTTCAGAGGTCTAAGTTCTATTGCATTGTTGCATAGTCCTTGTTGTTCTTCTGTAGGCGTTTCGAATGTGATGAGCCTCTTTGATAGGACCTCTGTACTGGTAGCAAACCTTGGTGTTCTGCTACTTATTGGGAGTCCACTTGGCCTACTGTTGGTTATCGGCCACATGTTGTGGTTTTACCAGGTCGATGGATACAACTCGGTTCTCCTTTTTTCCAGCAAGTGGCGGTAGTACAATTGATCTTGTCCCGTTGACAGACAATACAGGAACTGCTCTTCTGTAAGAAGGCCCAAATTCCTTCTTTACCGCGATCTTCTCCCTGACTAGATCCCCGACTTTTGGAATCCAGACAGGTCTTGCTGGGACAGGTGGTGATTCTTCAGTGGTCGTTGGCTGTTCTTTCAACTGTATGTTGCTCAGGTCTTTTCTTGTTTTGTTTAAGTCCTGCAAAATAGCCAAACGGTCTTTGACATCAAAGCTTTTTTCTGTTACCACTGAAGTCTGACTATCAAGGTCAGAGATCAACATCCTAGTTCCGAATAATAATTCGTACGGACTGAATCCCTTCAGAGAATTTCTTGGCAAGTTATTAAGACTACGTTGGACACTTATTAGATGTTTGACCCACCCAGCTCCCGAACCTAATATCCTTTCTATTATAGATTGCTTTCTGTCTTGGTTTTTTCTTTACACCATCCCATACCCTCAGGAAGGAAGTGAGAAGATTCCCGCTGGGCTGTGCTCATTTGGCCATTCTTTCCCCCCCCAGGCTGGATTGCCTGAGAAAAGGAAAAAAAAAAATGGTCGAACGTAGCATGCTCTTAGCGTATATGCCAATTAGACTCGCAAATCTTGTATAACAGTCCGGACGTCAGCCGAGTGCTGTGGATCTACATTATAAGTGGGAACTAGCCTGTATATGTTAATCGCAACCCATTCTTTTTAGTGGTGATGTTATCTGCCTTGATACGACGAGGTATTAAACTGCTTCTCTCCCCACTGCGATCTCTGTTGCAGTTTGGGCTGTTTTTTACAAACATGGTGTAGTGCAGGCTCATGCCTGGCCACCAGTACCGTGATTGTAATTCTTCCAGAGAATCTTTTAATTTAAGGTGTCTGAGACCCTCGCCCATGTGTGCGTCTGCGATTAACAAGTTTCTCCTGTCCATGTTTGGAATCACTCTATCCCCCACTCCAGGGATTCGAGCAAAAGGAATGGAGTTTGCATCTATGATGTATGTGTAATTGAGTGGATAGTTGATCGGTAACGCCGAGCAGTCGCCTTTTGATGACGTTTTTACTGCCAGCAATGTTTCGCCGTCAATGTATTTTAATGTACGCTTTTTTCGATCTACGGGAGCCGGTTTACTGGCTGCCGCTGCGGCTGTTTCAGCCAATGAATTCCCTACAACGTGAACGCCATCACGCTGATGACTCAGTGAGTGTGTCACGTGAGTCTTTGGTAGTTCTTTTTTCAAAAGAGCTACCTGTTCCCAGAGCAATCTCTGCTTTATTGGTGCATCTGTGCCATCTTTGTAACCGTTCTGAATCCATGTCTGCAAATCCTTGTTATATGCTTTGACGCAGAAATATGAATCTGACACTATAAGTGTCGGGAATTCGCGATCCGCATTATCTAGCGCCATTTTCAAAGCTATTATTTCAGTTTGTAGTTCTGAATTAGTTTCTACTGAGTGTGATTTTGTTAATAGAGGTCTTAGTTTACCTCCGTGCCACACTTCTTTTGTAATCTCACATGTGGGATTGTATGCATGTTCTCCCCAAACGGAGGGTTGAGCATGTCCGTCTGTATAGATTACACAGGCGTAATGTCGTAGAGGCAGAATGTCGATTGGCAGAGGATACGTTTTTTCATATTTTAGATTTTTTAATTCTTCTAGTTCTGGATCAAAGAAGTAATGTACTTTGTCCGTTGTGATTGAATTTACCCATTGTAACCATTCTGGATCCAATGTTGTTGTTGGTAAATTACACGGTGTTGTTAATGCCTCAAAGGCTGATTCTGCTGTTCTGACTGTGATATGTCTACCGTCAGCTATGTCTTTTTCTCTAGCTATTGCGGTTTGAACTGCTTGAACAATTTTTCCTTTGTTGTTGAATCTCTGTTCAGCTTTTGTGTACAAATGTGATTTGAATGCAATTGGTACCTTATCTCCCTCATTAGAGGTTAGGTATGTGAATCCGTATCTCCCTGGGATGACTCGGATCACAAGGTTGCGTGTATTATCACGGGTTTCTAATTTTGTTTTAATTAGCATGTCTGTTTGTAAGGATCTCAAAATTTCTGTGTGTGCTTGAGTCCAACTGGATCTTTTAAAGTCTGGTTTAATTAGATCGTAAAGGGGTTTGACCCTTTCTGCATAATTTGCAATATATGTTCTTCCGAAATTTAGGAAGCCTAGAATTGACTGTAGGTTTTTTAGTGTTTTAGGAGCTTGGATTACGGCACATTTCTCTAGGAAATTGTCTGCCAGGCTTTTGCCTTCACTTGATAACTCATATCCTAAGAATAGGACCGTCAGATGGGCAATTCTGGACTTTTTGAAGTTGAATTTGTAACCCTCTGCAGCGAAACCAAGTATTATGGTGTTCACTCTTTTCAAGTGAGTCTCCAAGTCATCATCTGTTAAGTAAATGTCATCGACATAAGATAATGCTTCATCATCATATAGTTGTAGTAATTCTGTTACTCTCGCTGAGAATACCCCCGGGCTATTCTTGTACCCCTGGGCTAACCGACAGAATTGTTTTTGAGTGCCATTTACTGAAAATGCAGTTAAATATCTGCTCTCTGGTGCTATGTTTTGACAAAAGAATCCATTGGAGATGTCCAAGGTTGTTTTGTATTTTTTGCGCACTATGTTATTCATTAGTGCAGCACTGTGTGAGTTTTGCACTGCAAAAGTTTTGCAACATGTGTTAAGGTGTCGGTAATCCAAAACTAGACGGTACGAATTGTCTGGTTTGGAGACCGGAAATAAAGGATTGTTCATTTGTGAGGTGCAAGTTTCAATCACCCCCTGGTATTCTAGCTGATCTAGTATTTCATTTACTTGTTTTTTAGCTTCTTGCTTAATTGGGTACTGCCTTTGTGCAGTAGGTTGTGATTTTAACTGGACTTTGTGAGGAGGAGAATCCTCATCCCATCCTACATGATTTTTATATAAAGCAGGTGCTAAGGCCACTGCCCACTTTCTAGCAAGTGTATATTTTTTATGAATCGGTATTTGATTCGAGAAGGCAGGCATAATTACTTCTTCGCCATGAGGGCACTCCCTGACAAACTCTGGTGGCCAGTCTTTTTCAGCTAGAAGGATGTCATAGCCCTTGGATAGGTTATCCCAAAATAGTCCCCTTATTTTCCTAGTCTTATCTCCCTCTATACGTAATGTTATCTCGTATATTTTGTGGGGCTTGCTAACTCTGGTGTCTGCAGTTTCCACTTGAAGGTATTCATTCGTGTCCACTGTCTCCAGATGATTCATAAGGACTTTGCGAGCTATGCTCACCTCTGCTGCGCTGTCTAGCATTGTCTGAGCCCATTCTCCGTTTTTCAGTTGTGTCCTCAGTATTCTCGGCATTGTTAACTACCTTGATACTGGCTACCTTCTTTTTTGGAAATTGTGATTTCTTTTTTAGTTGAGCAGGTTCCTTGTCTTTGGACTTGGCGTGCTCTTCTGATCGTCCTCTTCTTTCCGATTTCTGCGAGGAATTCTGAAAAGATTGAGAGGGACGTGTATCAATGTCTTGATATCTATCAGGTTTTTTAATATTATCCTTATTTCTAAGGTTATATCTATTCCCAGAGGGTTCACTCTGAGGTGACCTTTGTCTCGGGTTCGGAGATTTCTCTCTTCGCCTAGGAGACCTTCCTCTGGACTGGAATTTCTTTTCTTTAGGATTGGATTGTTTATTTCCATCCCAGTTCTTTTTTAGTGAATTATTATTAAAAAATATTTTTTCTGGACTTGTAGTCAGTTGCGGTTTTACTGGTATTCCACCTAGACTATCTCTGCCTAGTTCTTCATAGGATTTTTCTATGATTCTGGCAATTTCAGCTGGTTGGTCTGCTATATCTGTCTCTTTTAACCTCTGGCGGATCGCCACGTTTGCTGCTTCACCTTTTATGTTGGCTAGTAATATAGCCGAGACTTGCTTGAAGTCTTTCAGTAATTTCATACCAAGAGTTAAAGCAGGTTCTGGACCGTATTCATCTTGAATTTGTTTTAGCACATCTGGTATTACCGAAATGGATGGAACACCGTGCGTTTTTGTATAGATGGAAGCAAAGACTGTACCCCAAGTGTCACAGTCCTCAATGTGTGGTGCGATTCCCATTGGGAGACATATAGTCAGAATCCTGTGTTTTTCCAGCGGGGTGGTGTCAGGAAACACCGCCTCTATTTGGGTAATTTTCTGTGCCAACCAGAATGGTATTTGTTCCCGTTTAGCTGGAACTTTACCTAGGCAGGATTGGATGTTCTGTGGTGTAATTTTATTTGTGTTCCCCTGGTGAGGGGTCAGCTGTGGAAGTTTAATCGCTGGCTGAATTGTTGAAGTCCGCATTACATACTGAACTAATTGTCTGTGAATTTTTAGTAGTTGTTTTAGCTGTATTAACAGCTCTGCTGCAGGCATTCTTTCGATGTCTGGATGTGGTGTGTATCCGGCTAGGACCGGCCACGTTGCTCCTGGTCTTCCTAAAGGACCGAGCCTTGTAATGTGATTGTTATGTATTAGGGCGCCATCAAATAAGAGCAAATGCTCTTGGAATTTGAGTGGTACTTCCACCTCCTCGAAAGGAGTGTACTCATTAGGAGGTTCCTCTACTTTGTAATAGTGGAAGTACTTTGTTACAGCATTTGCTGCTGGAAAATGTATCCATGTATAGTATACCTCTGTCTGCCGATATTCGTGTGCCTCGATTACGAATATGACTGTACCACCTCTAGGTGTCAGTCCATTTTCTATAAGTTTTAGAGTTATAGCTCTCCTTTTGGCGACCTGGATGAGTATTATATCCGGGTCTGCATCGAGTGCTGTAGTATCAGCTGCTGCTATTTCAGTAGCTAATCTAATTGCCTCTCTTTCTCCATCACTGTCTCCCATTTTACAGACAGGATGGTATTATGTCTATTTGCAGATCAGGTTTCTTTATGGAAACAGAGATTAGATGCACAATATTCTGGAACTGTTTTATCCTTCAACGTTGACTAGACCAAGAACCATACATAGGAGTTCCCTCCTGCGAGGTTTTGGAGGATATAATAACCTTTCACCCACTCCAGACGTCTTTGGAGTATTTGGGAAAAGGGGTCTGAGTGAGAAAGCACGACTGAGTTACTCTAAATGTCTTACGTTAGTTTTATCGCCCTTTCCAAACGCGTTGGGCGCCATGTAGTGTAGCTCCTATTTTCCCAATAGGCTCTGCGCATTGGAATAGGACCTACAGCAGTAAAGGCCTAGGCCAGACGTTAACTAGGTCTACTACTGTCGATACTAGACTTAATTTTTGGGTTTGCCAGCTAAGCTCAGAGTTCGCTAGAAACTTTCTCGAATGTTCAAGGAAGGATTAACTCCCCTGATTAGACAAGAAGGGATTTAGTTTCTGACAACCATAGAACATGACAACTTTGCTCTCCCCTAATCAAGAGTCAATCTCGAGAGTCGTGTGAGCACAAGGCAATTATTTTACTCAGTCAGTACGTGCATTCTTAGTCTCATCAGAATGTAGAGAAAAGGAAGAGACGGGCGTGTTCAATAAAAGATGTTATTTATTGATCAGTCTCTTTTCTCGTACAAGAGAAATGGATCGATATTATTGCAATACTTATAGTTAAGTAAAGTGCATACATTAGAAGCAATAGTATAAAATAATACTGTAAAAACATTGATATGGTTTCTGAGCCATATGATGTTTAAAATGATTAAAATATATTTACATACACATATACATTTTGACTAAACGTACTCAACTGGTGTTTCTAAATACGCCTACCCCGTGTACCTGACCTAAGTCTAATGCGTGGGCGGGAATAGAAAGTTACAGTTTAAGTTAAGTTTGTTTTTGCCAAGTGAATAACTAAAGAATTCTCTAGGAGGGGTTATTCAGTTCTGTACCTGGAATTTAGGATGAATGAGGAATGGTATCTCTTTCTCTGCTCTCGATATTCCAGGCTGCCTGCGAGGGCTGCCCAGAAGCGCCGGTGCTGGGTCTCTCGGCTTGAGATAGCAGCGCGTCTCTCAGCGCGTCAGGAAGGCGGGGCTGCTGCCTGCGGGGTCTGCTTCTGCTCTCGGCTTCGGCAAGTATGGCTGCTCCGTCTTGTCACCACGCGTGTGTTTGCATAGGGCAAGGTCGGCAATATTTATACCTTAAAGGTGCCGAGATTGACGTAAGGATGGACATAGGTACGTCAATAAAGATGTCATACGACTTGCTCGTTAGCACATTCTTTACTAAAGTTCTCTGTGAAATCAAAACAATGGCCGCACGGATTATCCAGGTTGTCATAGGTTTGATTTGTTATGAGAACGTCGTATGCCTTATCAGGGGCTGGAGGAATGTCGCTTGTCTAATTAGATCTCAAGCGTTATGACCTAATCAGATAACACGTTCCTGTGCCGTAGTGTGACTGCGTCAGATAACGGTATCTGCATCATGGGGGTTTTCTTGCCTCATGGGCTGACTGTTAGTTAACTAGCTAGTAAGTTTAACCAGAATAGGGTCAGGAATAGGGGGATCGAATCAGAACCTATAGAAATACACGAGTATTCTGTACTGCACAGTTACGGCAATGCGAGTTTAAATGCCGGTAATCCAAAACCAAACGATATGATCCGTCAGGTTTGTTCACAGTAAAAAGGGGATTATTCATCGGTGACACACACGTTTCAATAACTCCCTGATATTCCAATTGTTCAAGGATTTCCGCGACGGAAGATTTTGCTTCACGCCTAATGGGATATTGAGGTTGAGGCTGCGGCTGAAACCGCAACGGAATTTCGTGGCAAGGCGACAATTTATCCCAACCACATTGGTTACGGTACAGAGCCGGCGCGAGAGCTCGAGCCCACTCTTCTGCAAAATGCTGCGCATGCTCTTTCGAGACAGTGTTCGCTAAACTGGGGAGGATCAACTCCTCCCCTCGCGGCGCCGCGAGCACAAAAGGTGGGGGCCAGTCAGCCTCCGAAAGTAAAATATCATATGTAGAAGACAGATTTTCCCAAAATACACCTTTAACGGTACGCTGTATGTCACCTTCAATTAACAGGACAATTTCATAAAGTCTTTCAGGGGGAGCAAGTCTCGTATCCGCTGTTTCTATCACAACGTAGACATCAGTCGCTGTCACCCTCAGTAGTGGACGCAGCGCCTCTCTGACTATGGTTATCTCCGCCGCGCTGTCCAGCAAGGTCAGAGCCCACGTCAGATTCCGAAGCCGCGTTCTCACTATCTGTGGCATATCGATGCGCTGTTAAGGCTGCGACTTTCTTTTTCGCAAACTGCGGTCTCTTTGGCGTAGAATCCTCCTGCTTCCATGCGCCTTCTGTCTGGCGGGGCTGGCCACGTCCCTGTTGGCCACCACGTCCCCGTCCGCCTCCTCCTCCACCGGTCTTCGGGGCCGATGAGTCCTGAAAGGAACGAGGAGAGCGTTGATCAGAAACCTGAAATCGATCAGGTGATTTAATCATCGCGCGATCGTGCAAATCATAAACTTTCTCAGCTGGCGCAGGGACTTGTGTTGCAGGATATGATTCCTGAGTTTGCTGCTGTTGCTTCCCCTGTTTCTGTTTCTGAGGCCAATTTTGTTTTTTGGACTTTGGGTGTACATCTGCCGCAGCAGATTGCACTTGTGGTTGTTTCTTCTCCTTAACCGTGAAGTACTTTAAACCCTTACTTGTGCGACCGATAGTTTTATAAGCGGCCACCACAATCTTCGCCAACTGGCGGGGCTTTTCGGCATCGGGTAACGCTGCCAGTGCATTAAAAACCTGGAAGTTCACAGCATCTCCCTTGACGTTGGAGAGTATGAGATCACTAACAATCTCAAAAGAACCACACAGGCGCATACCCAATTCAACCGCTGCCTCAGGACCGTGATCATCCTGAACACGTTTTATGATCGTAGGCAGTACAGCCATAGATGGGGTGCCGAAACACCTCGCATAAACAGCCGCAAAAGTCTTACCCCAACTTTCACAGTCAACGAGCTCGGGAGTGATATCCTTAGGTAAAGTAATCGTCAACATTCTATGTTTGTCAGCAGGAGTAGAATTGGGAAACACGGCTTCCAGTTGGTCAAATTTCTCGGCCAGCCAAAAAGGAAAATCATCTTTATTATCAGGGCGTTGACCAAAAACCGAATTTACCATAACTGGATTGAGCCGTAAACCACCACGTTCCGTTTGAACGGCCGGACCCCCCGGGGGACCACCCGGGAGATGACGACCTATGTATTGAACCAATGCACGAATCACAGAAATTGAGACTACATGTAGCCTGCGAATTTCTGCAAGGGTACAAGCCCCGTGATTCGGGTGCGGGGTAAAACCACCCAACGCAGGCCAGTTAGTACCTGGAATTGAGAGCGGACCTAACCTCGCAGCGGACAAAGAGTGGGGGAGGGCGCCATCAAACCAAACTCGATGCTGCCAATGATCAATAGGTATTTCCAGTGCCCTGTACGGTGTATATTCAGCCGGGACAGCTGAGGCGGTGTAGGAGTGGAACAAACCAGAAGTCGCGTCTACAGCCGGAAACGTAACCCAAGAGTAAAACAACTCGAAAGGGAACGCCGGATCTGCACCCACCACTAAAATCACAGCCATCCCATCCACCGGGACTTGGTACGTCTGAAGATGTGTGCGCACCGCCACGCGACTATGCTGCGCAATGGCCACCGCCGCCATGACAACACTGGAAACTAGAAAATACAAAGAATACTTTGTAGCACAACTGGGTAGTAATTCAAAGAAACCGTTTAAGAAAGAATCAAGCTTGAATAAGACCTATTTCAAAAAATAGGTAGGTTTCACCGACACCCCGTTTACCGGAAACGGAGGTGAAGGGGTTAAGATTTGAACGATATACTACTCGAGTGTCATGATATAAGACCACCGAAACCGTTGGGCGCCATGTCGCAGGGTTTCTGTTCTCACACAGAACTGTGCACAGAGGAGTGGAACCTCGGCGAATTAGGGTGACCCAAAACACACCTTAGTACCCAACTCACCCCTTACCGAGCTAGCTACAGTGTCTCATTGGACATATCAAACTCCCAATGTTTAGACAAACCAGAACATGAACTTACTGTACCTCAGGGTACGTGGAACTCATGAACACTCTTTCGTTATATTATCATTACAAACCAGAACATGGAGTAAAGAAGACACATGTGCATTTGAAATGTTTATTTACTAATGCCGTCTTCTCAGGCGCAGTATCTTAGATAATACAAGTATACTTATTATCAGTAGCAAAATTACCAGCATAGTTACTAAGACATAAAAAGCGAATGGTGACAGCATGTCAACATACTGTAATGAATAAGAGTTAACAACACTTATATCTCACCCTCCCTAACACATATATTATATTATTAGCTAAGAACGTCTCTTTGGGTTGTTTTAGGGCGGGCCCATACCTTAGTGTCCTAGCATGAAGGAATCACATCAGCATACACCAGCTCTCTCTGCATGTGCACCGCATCAAGTGTGTTCTATGTGCCTCGTGCAAAGCAATATCAATCCCGCCTGAAGCCAGAGTTGGCAAAGGCTGCACTTGTGTTATGACTATGAAGGCGTGGAGATCAGACCTCATAACAATTCCATATCGTGTTGTTCCTGAAACTTCGAGCGGTTACTGCAAAAACAACAATGATGGACAGAATGTGGATCAATGTCACACATTCACCCCAGTCAAAAGATCTGGGCCCAAATCCATCGTTTTTCCACTCCATACCACCCTGGGTTAGACAATGGCGATATGCAAATCAGCGCTGACCCTGTGCCCCATGGGAACAGTCCAGTCCAAACTACAAAAGCCATGTCCTTCCCAGAACGGAAACAAGCATCCGAGGACCGGCCCGGTTTCGAGGTAACACCTCTCATCAGCCCGGCTAGCTTGCTTCCAGTGGTGTGGAGTGCCTGGGACTCACGTCTGAGCATCCCCAGTACACTTAGAGCGGTTACTGCAAAAACAACAATGATGGACAGAATGTGGATCAATGTCACACATTCACCCCAGTCAAAAGATCTGGGCCCAAATCCATCGTTTTTCCACTCCACACCACCCTGGGTTAGACAATGGCGATATGCAAATCAGCGCTGACCCTGTGCCCCATGGGAACAGTCCAGTCCGAACTACAAAAGCCATGTCCTTCCCAGAACGGAAACAAGCATCCGAGGACCGGCCCGGTTTCGAGGTAACACCTCTCATCAGCCCGGCTAGCTTGCTTCCAGTGGTGTGGAGTGCCTGGGACTCACGTCTGAGCATCCCCAGTACACTTAGAGCGGTTACTGCAAAAACAACAATGATGGACAGAATGTGGATCAATGTCACACATTCACCCCAGTCAAAAGATCTGGGCCCAAATCCATCGTTTTTCCACTCCACACCACCCTGGGTTAGACAATGGCGATATGCAAATCAGCGCTGACCCTGTGCCCCATGGGAACAGTCCAGTCCGAACTACAAAAGCCATGTCCTTCCCAGAACGGAAACAAGCATCCGAGGACCGGCCCGGTTTCGAGGTAACACCTCTCATCAGCCCGGCTAGCTTGCTTCCAGTGGTGTGGAGTGCCTGGGACTCACGTCTGAGCATCCCCAGTACACTTAGAGCGGTTACTGCAAAAACAACAATGATGGACAGAATGTGGATCAATGTCACACATTCACCCCAGTCAAAAGATCTGGGCCCAAATCCATCGTTTTTCCACTCCACACCACCCTGGGTTAGACAATGGCGATATGCAAATCAGCGCTGACCCTGTGCCCCATGGGAACAGTCCAGTCCGAACTACAAAAGCCATGTCCTTCCCAGAACGGAAACAAGCATCCGAGGACCGGCCCGGTTTCGAGGTAACACCTCTCATCAGCCCGGCTAGCTTGCTTCCAGTGGTGTGGAGTGCCTGGGACTCACGTCTGAGCATCCCCAGTACACTTAGAGCGGTTACTGCAAAAACAACAATGATGGACAGAATGTGGATCAATGTCACACATTCACCCCAGTCAAAAGATCTGGGCCCAAATCCATCGTTTTTCCACTCCACACCACCCTGGGTTAGACAATGGCGATATGCAAATCAGCGCTGACCCTGTGCCCCATGGGAACAGTCCAGTCCGAACTACAAAAGCCATGTCCTTCCCAGAACGGAAACAAGCATCCGAGGACCGGCCCGGTTTCGAGGTAACACCTCTCATCAGCCCGGCTAGCTTGCTTCCAGTGGTGTGGAGTGCCTGGGACTCACGTCTGAGCATCCCCAGTACACTTAGAGCGGTTACTGCAAAAACAACAATGATGGACAGAATGTGGATCAATGTCACACATTCACCCCAGTCAAAAGATCTGGGCCCAAATCCATCGTTTTTCCACTCCACACCACCCTGGGTTAGACAATGGCGATATGCAAATCAGCGCTGACCCTGTGCCCCATGGGAACAGTCCAGTCCGAACTACAAAAGCCATGTCCTTCCCAGAACGGAAACAAGCATCCGAGGACCGGCCCGGTTTCGAGGTAACACCTCTCATCAGCCCGGCTAGCTTGCTTCCAGTGGTGTGGAGTGCCTGGGACTCACGTCTGAGCATCCCCAGTACACTTAGAGCGGTTACTGCAAAAACAACAATGATGGACAGAATGTGGATCAATGTCACACATTCACCCCAGTCAAAAGATCTGGGCCCAAATCCATCGTTTTTCCACTCCACACCACCCTGGGTTAGACAATGGCGATATGCAAATCAGCGCTGACCCTGTGCCCCATGGGAACAGTCCAGTCCGAACTACAAAAGCCATGTCCTTCCCAGAACGGAAACAAGCATCCGAGGACCGGCCCGGTTTCGAGGTAACACCTCTCATCAGCCCGGCTAGCTTGCTTCCAGTGGTGTGGAGTGCCTGGGACTCACGTCTGAGCATCCCCAGTACACTTAGAGCGGTTACTGCAAAAACAACAATGATGGACAGAATGTGGATCAATGTCACACATTCACCCCAGTCAAAAGATCTGGGCCCAAATCCATCGTTTTTCCACTCCACACCACCCTGGGTTAGACAATGGCGATATGCAAATCAGCGCTGACCCTGTGCCCCATGGGAACAGTCCAGTCCGAACTACAAAAGCCATGTCCTTCCCAGAACGGAAACAAGCATCCGAGGACCGGCCCGGTTTCGAGGTACCACCTCTCATCAGCCCGGCTAGCTTGCTTCCAGTGGTGTGGAGTGCCTGGGACTCACGTCTGAGCATCCCCAGTACACTTAGAGCGGTTACTGCAAAAACAACAATGATGGACAGAATGTGGATCAATGTCACACATTCACCCCAGTCAAAAGATCTGGGCCCAAATCCATCGTTTTTCCACTCCACACCACCCTGGGTTAGACAATGGCGATATGCAAATCAGCGCTGACCCTGTGCCCCATGGGAACAGTCCAGTCCGAACTACAAAAGCCATGTCCTTCCCAGAACGGAAACAAGCATCCGAGGACCGGCCCGGTTTCGAGGTAACACCTCTCATCAGCCCGGCTAGCTTGCTTCCAGTGGTGTGGAGTGCCTGGGACTCACGTCTGAGCATCCCCAGTACACTTAGAGCGGTTACTGCAAAAACAACAATGATGGACAGAATGTGGATCAATGTCACACATTCACCCCAGTCAAAAGATCTGGGCCCAAATCCATCGTTTTTCCACTCCACACCACCCTGGGTTAGACAATGGCGATATGCAAATCAGCGCTGACCCTGTGCCCCATGGGAACAGTCCAGTCCGAACTACAAAAGCCATGTCCTTCCCAGAACGGAAACAAGCATCCGAGGACCGGCCCGGTTTCGAGGTAACACCTCTCATCAGCCCGGCTAGCTTGCTTCCAGTGGTGTGGAGTGCCTGGGACTCACGTCTGAGCATCCCCAGTACACTTAGAGCGGTTACTGCAAAAACAACAATGATGGACAGAATGTGGATCAATGTCACACATTCACCCCAGTCAAAAGATCTGGGCCCAAATCCATCGTTTTTCCACTCCACACCACCCTGGGTTAGACAATGGCGATATGCAAATCAGCGCTGACCCTGTGCCCCATGGGAACAGTCCAGTCCGAACTACAAAAGCCATGTCCTTCCCAGAACGGAAACAAGCATCCGTTTTTTGCAATTGCCGCCCTAAGTGCGCTGGGGATGCCCAGACGTGGGTCCCAGGCACTCCACACCACTTGGAGTCAAGCTAGCCGGGCTGAAGAGAGGTGTTACCTCGAAACCGGTCCGGTCCTCGGATGCTTGATTCCGGTCTGGGAAAGATATGGCTGTTGTAGTTCGGACTGGACTGTTCCCATGGGGCAACAGGGTCAGAGCTGATTTGCATAAAGCCATTATCTGACCCAGGGTGGTGTGGAGTGCAAAAAAACGATGGATTTGGGCCCAGATCTTTTGACTGGGGGAGTGTGTGACATTGATCCACATTCAGTCCATCACTTGTTGTTTTTTGCAATTGCCGCCCTAAGTGCGCTGGGGATGCCCAGACGTGGGTCCCAGGCACTCCACACCACTTGGAGTCAAGCTAGCCGGGCTGAAGAGAGGTGTTACCTCGAAACCGGTCCGGTCCTCGGATGCTTGATTCCGGTCTGGGAAAGATATGGCTGTTGTAGTTCGGACTGGACTGTTCCCATGGAGCAACAGGGTCAGAGCTGATTTGCATAAAGCCATTATCTGACCCAGGGTGGTGTGGAGTGCAAAAAAACGATGGATTTGGGCCCAGATCTTTTGACTGGGGGAGTGTGTGACATTGATCCACATTCAGTCCATCACTTGTTGTTTTTTGCAATTGCCGCCCTAAGTGCGCTGGGGATGCCCAGACGTGGGTCCCAGGCACTCCACACCACTTGGAGTCAAGCTAGCCGGGCTGAAGAGAGGTGTTACCTCGAAACCGGTCCGGTCCTCGGATGCTTGATTCCGGTCTGGGAAAGATATGGCTGTTGTAGTTCGGACTGGACTGTTCCCATGGGGCAACAGGGTCAGAGCTGATTTGCATAAAGCCATTATCTGACCCAGGGTGGTGTGGAGTGCAAAAAAACGATGGATTTGGGCCCAGATCTTTTGACTGGGGGAGTGTGTGACATTGATCCACATTCAGTCCATCATTTGTTGTTTTTTGCAATTGCCGCCCTAAGTGCGCTGGGGATGCCCAGACGTGGGTCCCAGGCACTCCACACCACTTGGAGTCAAGCTAGCCGGGCTGAAGAGAGGTGTTACCTCGAAACCGGTCTGGTCCTCGGATGCTTGATTCCGGTCTGGGAAAGATATGGCTGTTGTAGTTCGGACTGGACTGTTCCCATGGGGCAACAGGGTCAGAGCTGATTTGCATAAAGCCATTATCTGACCCAGGGTGGTGTGGAGTGCAAAAAAACGATGGATTTGGGCCCAGATCTTTTGACTGGGGGAGTGTGTGACATTGATCCACATTCAGTCCATCACTTGTTGTTTTTTGCAGTTCCTGAAACTTCAGCACTCTTCGTGCAGACATAGTTTATTAAGCAAAGCTGATATCAGAGCAATAACATATTATTCTCACATACACCACGGCAAACTACTAGGTTGAAAGCTAAGTCAACAATTAAGTGTCGTGTGCAGAAGTTGCAAGACAGAAAAATGGCGTTTAAACCTCAAATGTACCTATGCTAACTTAACACGATATAAGGATATACAGGAGCTACATGACAGATCCAGTAGTTTGCCAGGTTTGAGCAATCTACTTTTTTGTGAATCGGGAAGAGGACTGACCCTTTCCATGACATCGGGACAGTTGCAGAGGCCAGGGTATAGTTGAAGAGTGTCCCAGCCCAAAGGTTTGGTGCATTTATGAAGACTGAATCAGAGAGACCAGTTCGGATTGTGGGCACCATCTCTCCTCATTTAACGTTATGGTGGTAATAACTTAGGCATCTTTAATGAACGGGGTAGACTGAGTGTGGCAACCTTGGACGGTAGATGGCTGGTTGGTTGCTATTTCTATTACCGGATCGTCTGTGTATAAAAGTTTGACCCAAGTGATCCACTCCCTTTCTGCCACTCCATTCTCCTTGGTCTGAGTGAAGTTCCTGATGCTGGTTAAATGGTTCCAAAATTGGGCATGATTTATCTCTTGTAGGATGGTAATGATCTTTAGCCATTCCTCCTCTTTCTTTTTTTTTGCGATATATTCGGCTTGTGAGCTGCTCTGTATGCAGAAATCATTTGCCTAAATTGTTCTTTATCGCCTCGCCCATTGGGCGCTAAAGCCTTTGAAGGTTGCGCTTGCTTATGACCAGTTCCTTAGTTTTGAGTGCTGGCAATGGATAGAATGGGGGGGGGGCATATTTCTCAGGTTAGGCCTCAGTTCCCTCCCCAGAGCTATATGAAGTTCCTCCCAGTGCACCAGGAGTGTATGTGTGCTGAATGGTTTGGCAACAGTATCTTTGTTCACAATCCAGTTGTCACATATTCCGCCAGGATTGTCTAGTCTGTCCATTTTGATTCTCGGGAGGATCTTGTGGTATTCTTCCCCATTTGGTTCCCCAGTAGCGATATTTATGGCAAAGCCTTGATGTCTAATTGCAGGATTGCGTGTAGGAGTCTAGGAACATTCTCTCCTGTCATTCTATTAAAGGCGCAGAGCTTAGGTTTCAGCTATTCCCTGTTGAAAATGTAGTTGATGGTGGATATGTTCCTAAAGATGGAGAGATTTTGGCATTGCAGATAATTAACTTCTTTTAGAGATTGCACGGAGGCTAGCCTATAGTTGTTGAGGAAGCTCTGAAGGGGTGCAACATCCTTTGACTGTCTGATTGATTTATTGTAGCTATCCAAAGTCTCGATGTTCAATTCTCTGACAAATATTGGCCTGTGCCAGTTGTATGAATTTAGTAGCTATTCAAGTGTAATTAATTACTAGAGAGTTTAAGGCATGTTTTTTCCAGTGCTTTGCATAGTAAACATAACATTTAATTAGCAACATTCGAAGGGGTTGAAGATCAAACTTAAGTCCTTTAATAAGCAGAGCTTGGCGTGCACGTGAGTTGATAGATATTGCAGTGGCCTCTAATTTCCGGGCGTGCTTGACAAAAATAGAGCCCGCTAGATGGCCGGCTGAATATGTTGCACTTGGTTGCTGGAATGTGAAATTCGTAATAGCCAGGGAGCGTTGTTGTTCTGGTAGCCCACGTTTCCTGAAAACATAGGATGTCACCTTTATGAAGATACTCCTGAGCAGAGTGGTCCCCAGCGGTTTTCGCGAGGTGAATTTTGAAAGTGGTGCAGCGAACAATGTTGTTCCCTAATTGAATAAGCGAGCGAGCCACTACTGCAAAAGGAGGGTGTGTGGGGGTTCTTCCCCTGCAAGAACATTTTTAAAAAATGGATTCAAATGGTGGGTTTTACAACACATATTTACTGCCAAGTGTTGAAAAAGGGGTATTTAAATATAGCTTTTTGAAGCACAAGTATGAAGAAAACATTAGAATCAAATCAAAAATGTGCCCAATCCTCAAACTGGTCAGCATGCAAAATGAGCCCCAAGCCAAGCATATATAACTAACGTAAACAGGCCCTCTAAATGTTTCCCTCCTGTAACTCATCTCTGAACCACCTATGTTTTCATTGTCTATAATAATGAAAATGCTGCAGTTTGTTCTTATTTATCTTTTGCAACTTACAACCATTGACAAAGCCTATAGCCCTGGCTACTTGGAGGTTTAATGTCACTCATATTATATATCTGGAGGCAATGACAGAAGAAGCACAATACCAGTGGGGTAGCACACTATGCTAAGTACAGATTTTTAGCTGGACAGTTTTAAGCCCTGCTCATAATTACATCGGCTTCCCCTACGAGAGACCCCCCCCCCCAGTTTTTTCATCCCATTCAAAGCCCCGCACACACAGAAGTGTGTGTGTGTTTCTTTTGTATATGGAGGTAGGTATGGTAGAAACTAAATGAAAGGCTGCGCATGGTTTGAGGTGGGCAGGGTTTGATAGTCTTTTGGACATTACACTGCTTTGTTTGGCAAACATAGCAAACTGTTATTGGGAGACAACATTGTGCATGACAACACACAAACAGCACTCCACACAACAAACCAATGAGCATCGCACCAGTGAAAATACAATGTGTGGCACACAGCACAGGTCGCCTTCAAGCCTTTCATATTGCCTGCATCCTGAGGTCTCAGCCTCGAGCCTCAGGTAATGCTTCCCACTGTCAGACCTTAGGCATCTTACTAACAGAACATCTGACTGTAGCCAGAATACATTAAAAACCTTAAACACAAACAATAACACAAACCCTCCTAAAACTGCTTCGACAGATATCATCTGTACCTGACAATATGCGCACATATAATGCTGCAGGGAAAAGCAGCCCTTCTTAATTTTGCATGATTTACATGGTGTGATAAATTTGATCAAAACTCTGCCAATGAGGCTCAGAGATGTTCAATGGCCTGTTAAGGGAAGATCCACGTCACTTGTGACCGCTCATTACATAAAACAAAACTCAGACATGGCTTGCATGGCTTACGTCTCCTCTGGTTAACACTGCCATTTACCATAACATGAAAGAGAGAGGACAAGATCCATTGTCCAATTTGTTAGAACTTTGACTAAAGACCTGTAGCTCAGACAGGTTAGTAGTGGCTCTCTGTGCAAGACTTCAATAAGCTATTTGAATGCACTACATATCAAGGACAATGCACAGTGCCAAACTCTTAGAGCTGGTACTATTCATTATGCAGAGAAAAAATACAGCACACAGCAGAAGTCTGCTAATTTATGTACAAAGGACATAACCCTTCAGCATTGTATATAGATGGGTAAACCTGATTGGATTTAAAGCAACCAAAAAGTGCCTTATTACTACTCCAAGAAGCTATGTTTAATTTCTGAAAGGTTACAGTGAGACTGAGATGGGCTTATTTTTTTAAGCGAAGTGACTGCACTAAGAAACAAGGCGAAAGCAGAACTTTGCATTATCTTAGGACAAGGGGACAGCAACCATCCCTTACACATGAGCACTGGCATGTACTAAGTGTCTGCTTACATTATTTCACATATTCACCATTTTCAATCTCATCTTTAATTGAGTCAAGATGCAGCTTTCATGCAATATGCATAAAATACAATAAATCAGAATAATGTAAGGGGCTGCCTATTACCTCTGTCTGAACTACCTCAACCCAACTGTGTGCATGCAGTTTCTGATATATGCATGTAAAACACAAATCCTTTTTTCATAGTCACGGGCAGCTTGAAAAGTGCAACCCTTGAAATTGGTGTGGCTCTAACATACCGAGATCTGCACATGTTGCTTGCAGTCCGAACACACCACCACTTCACCTTTTCACATCGCACCTGCGGCTCCACTTACCATTTCAACGACAGATTGGAAATTTACCTCTGAGGATAGTAACAGTATTTCTCAACAGGACTGTGTGCTTTGAGTGGGACCCCCATCCATACAGACCGGGCACGCAAGCATCTAATAAGTAATAAAGGCCCTTACAAATGCGGTTCGTTCTTGGGCATCTAGCAGACAGGGGTAATCATGCCGCAATGTAGCGGGTGTTGGGATGACGCAGGCATCCCCTCTCCCCCATAACTCGGAAACACAAATACAGGCAAATGAGCCAAAAAAAAGCAAGCACTGCCAAGATGAACAAGACGTGTACAGCAAAGCACAACAGAGCATTCATCTAGCTCAAAGCCATGAATCCTGGTAATTAACCAGAGTGGTATAAAGCAATCAAAATCATAGCTAGAAAGCAAAGCATAGCGGAGCGGAGCAAAGAAATGCCACCTTTGCATACAGGGAAAACTGCCACCAAGGCTCACCTTAACATAAGCTAGAAATGTTGCCAGAAGTGGTAAACTGAAAATAAAAATCAGACATAGTAAAAACATTTCTAAACACAGAAATACAATACAATGATGGGACCTTTGCATGAGTCGCACTTCGCAGATGACTTTGGGCACTATAAAGCACCCTAAGTGTAGTAAATCATGAGACAAAGTAATAATGCGGATTCAAATATATTAGTTTGTAGTGAGCCGATCTGGCAACAATATTTTGTGACAACCAGGAGATCAAAATCACATGTGGTTGCGAGAGCACATAGGTTCATTTCAGGTTTGCTTGTGTTTCACCCTGATGAGAATTTTTATTACTGCTTGAGTGGAGTTTCACCCCCCTAAACCAGTTACCTAAATTCTTACATGGATAACATAACAAACAAAGAAGAAGTCTTATTAACAATCTAGTAATCTAGTCACCATATGCACAGAAGATAGTCAGCATGAGGTCAGTAACTAATTAGGGCAATGCCACAGATTGTAGCAACAGATGTACCTCTTAAGCACACGTCACACTTGGTCTTAAGTCACAACAAGTTGACACATTAGTCATAAAACACGAGCCTCTCCTCTCTATGCAATGTTCCCTGACATACACTACTGTTTTGCAACCTCAAAAACTGCTCTGATAAGAAGCTCATGCCGTGGCAAAATCTAGCAACAGTGATCCTAGTTTCTTTAAGTTTCAGTGCTGCTTTCCTTTTGAAGAGGCATTAGTCAACAAAAAGTACTTTGGTGAGAATTAAAATAGGAATTCAAAACCAGGAGCTGTGGGAGAGAAAAGGAATGAGACCTGCCTTGAACCCTTCTGATAATACTAGTGGGAAATGTATTATTTATAGCTCTGGGGACAAATACAAACGCCTGAGTACACAACGGTACAACTGGGTGGAAATAAGTACTGATTATCAGGGGAAGAGGCAACCTCCAAAACGTTGATTTAAAATTGTTGTGGAATAATTGGTCGATAAACTGAGTTGCGTGTTCGCAAGTGTCACAATCTTGCAGCTTCTGACTACACACAATGTTGCGCAATCTCTGTAGCATGGCTATTTGAGCGACGCTTCAACTTATTTGTAGAGTACCATGCCAAATCTGCTTGGGACATTGGCCAGATTCTGTGATTATACCTGATGTCGATAGCATCCATATTAAATGCTCAAGTGATTTCCTTCTGAATCAGTGCATGTGTGACTTCCACAATGGTTCTCACAATGGAATGGGAACCGGTGTGTTCCTAACAGTGGTCCAAAGAGAAGACATTGAACTAAGTTTATTTAATTCATGAACATCTTTCATTCAGGTGACGTGTAAAGAGAGGGGGTAGCCCGAGACAGCACAGGAAGAAGCACACAATTTCACAGATCCATAATGACCTGCTTAGTCAGTTCAAGAAAAATTATCACTCCCAAAAGCTGGAGTGACTGGTTATTATTTCAATCAATCAAAATAACGTGTTAATATATTTTCTTTCATACACCAAAGGGTAAGGATTTTTTTTTTGTCTCCAGAGCCAGAGATTTGGTACCCCATGAAGAAGTAACAAAGCAAAAAGCCACATAGTTCAGACAGATATAGGATTAGGGAGCATATGATTTCCTCATTTGCTCTCTCTACATTACTCAGAACTTGAAAGAGTATGCCCCCAGTACAAATAAAATGCTAGACTCCTCACAGCATATACTTCCCTTACAATCCTTTGACAGATCTGTGCACACTGACCTCAGTGAGGCAGTACATCACACAAGGCTGACTTTTATAGATCCTGCACAGGGAAGACAGCAGTAGCATGCCAATCTTAGTTGATGTGGCTCTGACTTGTGTTTTCCCCATGGCGCTGCGCACCACACTGCGGCGGCTCGCAATACTCGCGGGTGGGGGGCGGGGAGGTGCGGTGGTGGGGGCCGGGGGAATTTAAAATAAAAAAAGAAAACTTACCTGACCAGTGCGGGGTCCCCGCGGCTTCTCAGCTGGGTCCGCTTTGGCACCTCTTCAAACAGGAACAGCACTGGAGGGGCACTGGCAACCCCTCAGCCAATACTGTTGCTGCTCCAGCAACGCCAGGATTGGCTTAGGGCACGGTTACTCTTCGCCCACCTGCCCATTAGGTGACTGTAATAGATTGTTATGTAATAAATTGCTTGTGTTTATTATTCTATGTGCCCCTTTAAGACATGTGTTCCTTTGAATGTCTGTGAGTGTTGATGACTCGTGGTTCGCTCAGTGACTTCAGTTACTGAGTGAACTCCGGCCTGAGAGGATACGTTATTCGTGGATGAACTTCTTTGGAAATAAACTCCTTCTTTCAATCAAGAAGACTGTGGACAATATTACTTACTACAGATTGGCGACGATTGGGATAATTGTTCACCCACCAACCCACGCTGGATTTTTTTTTTTTATTCTGACGAGTAGAAATTGGTTACTAAATCAAGCTGGCATAAATCACCTTTTTCTACGGCAGTATCGGCCAATTCTGGGAAACGTCTGTTGAATTCTGGGAAGCGTGTGACGCAGGACGCTAAGACAAGACGCTCACAGCTTTTTAGTGGATTTTTGTGCCGCGAGTCTTCCGCCTCATCGTTTCAGGAGATCAGCATCTGAGTGTGTTATAAACTACACGGAACGACACACGGAAGTCGTTCTTTTTCAAAAGAAATTTTTGGGCAGTTTTAATTTTATTTTTATTTTTGGGGATTTTGGTTTTCAACCACTCAAGGTAACTTTGGTTCTTTACTTACTTTCAAGACAATTTTTATTTGACTCTATCGAAGCTTGGATCAACTGTCATTTCAAGTATTCTTTGTTTTGTTTGATTCAGCTGGAACTTTCTGTTAGTAAAAAGTGGACTGTACAAGACTGTCATGTCTTCTATTAAAGAGATTACGCAGCCTCCACCATTTCTAGATAAACCTGGTAAACCAAACCTTTTATGGTCAGAATAGTTAGGTTTATTTCAGAATCATTTAGTAGCCATTAATGCCATTGATTATACTCCACCTCGCAAATTTGCATTATTATTTGACAGTTTAGGACTGGCAGCACAACATATTTTTAATAGTCTTACTCCTATTCCTCCTCCTGTAGGTCAATCTGGGGACAGACAGTGGAATGTGTATCTTGAAGCCTTAGCTAGATTAAAAAAACAATTTGATGAGTCTCCGAATATTATGCTTGAAAGACATCATTTTTACAAAAGAAAGCAAAAGGAGGTTGAGAAAATAGAGGAGTATGTGGCTGCTTTAAGAGTTTTGGCTATTTCTTGCAACTTTGGCCCTCTCTTAGATAATTATATTAGGGATCAATTGGTGTTTAACTGTGCTTCTATTAAAAATAAGGAAAGAATCCTTAGCTGTAAAAATCCCTCTTTATAAGAGGTAATTGACCTTGCGTTAAGCATTGAAAGGTCAGTGTTATCCACTAAAGCAATGGCCTCTGATGTTAATCCCAAGGTTAATCTAGTGTCGGATGGGGGTGAGGAAGAAGGTTTGTAAACTGGGGGTAACAAAGACAAAACAAAAAGCTATCAGAGTAAAGGCCAACATTTTTGTTTCAGATGCGGTTTAAAATTCCATATTGGTAACTTTAAAGGCTATCCTGCTTTGGGTAAACATTGTTCGTTAGTAAAAGAGTGGAACATTTTCAAAAAGTGTGTAGGTTTCAAAAGAAGAGTATTAAAATTAACAATGTGGATTGGGATGATTGTGCTGAGCACATGGACAATCTACTTTTATCTTTGGACATGGGAGAAGAAATTAAAGGTCCTTTGTGTTCTGCAATTATCGATGGAGTTCAGCTACATGTGATGGCAGATTCTGGAACGCCCATCACGATCCTTCGGGATTCTACATTCTTTGAGAAGTGGGGCAAAGAAATGGTGCTTTCAGAAACTGATGTGAACCCTAAAGCTTTCGGGAAAAAAGATATTGATATGCTGGGATTCTTTATGGGTTCTGTGGAGGTTTTAGAAAGGTCCATATGTACGAAAATATACGTGACAATAAAAGGTAAAAATATTGTGGGGTGGAAGGACCTTGCCAGAATGGGGTTGTATTTGGTTCCAGGTGATAAAAATCCTATTAGGGTAAGAGATTTACCTATTTGTAACATTGAGGAGATGAGGATTGATCGCGATGATTTAATAAAAGAATTTAAAGGGGTTTTTAGCAACAAAGTGGGCCTAGTAAAGGGGGTGGAGCATAAAAGCAGACTTCTTCCGACCGAGGTTTGAGCCTTTGCTCAACCCTCGCTTTCCTAATGGGCATGCGCAAGGCAGTGCAAACACAAGTGTGCAAGACTGGGCACGGTGGTAAAATTCGCCGACCTTCGCCACTTATGAACACTTGTACTGCTGCCTGTCCCTGGCTGGTCTTACAATGCATGTCAGTCAACATGATGCTGGACCGCCCATCCCCTTTGGACTCTGAAGGGGGTGGGCGGTCCGAAGTCATGCTGACTGACATGATTGTAAGTTCTCCCTCAGCGTCTCTGAACTTAAGTAAACGGAGTCAGTTTACTTAAGTTCAGAGACGTAGAGGGAGCTGCGGGCGCGGGCTGGTAGGCAACCCCCAACGCCTCAATGGACGCAACCCCCCTGTGACTAAGACTGTACTGCCAGACCATCTAGAGATTCCAAAGCTCCGCCGTAAAAGCATAACCTTTGGTGCTCATTACACGGGGCCAATCTTTGAGTAATCCTAACTGACACACAAAATGTTACCAATCTTTACTAATAGAGGAGACAGCTTTTGTAATATTCATTTAATCCCCAGGTTCATACAGGTGTTCACTCTCTGCTGTGGGATTGTCAGGTGTTTAAGGATTCCCCATTTCAATTTCAGTTTTTATTCTCATTGTGTATAATGGCACAACCTATTCCGATAGGAGTAAACTTTAGGGCATCAGTAACACAACACCTCATGGCTTAGTGTTTCCCCTAACACAGGTATGAGGTAACTTTCATTGCAATGCAGATGCTGCATACCTCTTTGAAATATTTTACTCATGGGTGGAGTCTGATCCTGTAGATCCAAACACTGCCCACTTTCACACCTAGCGAGCTGCTGCAATACCTGCTTGTTATGAACCCTACTGAGGCTTAAAAACCCCGATAGAAAATCAGGAACACCAAGCATGGTATGGTGGCAATTACTCCAAGTAGTTCAATATCAAAATGCCTCCCTTAAGTAAGGAAGGTGTGTAGGAATGGGCCCCTTTCTGCATGGTTACCCCCCACGTTTTGCCTGACATATGATGCAACCTGACTTGATGTGCCCTGAGTCCCTGCCAATCAGGTTCCCAGGGCCTGTGTTCATTCCCAAACCTGGATCTTTCTACCCACAATTGATACATCTCTGGCCATAGAGGTACCATGGGTATCAAGGGCACTGTGACCAGGGAAGCCTCCAAGCGCTACAGCACATATTGTGCCACACATAGGGACCCTGTACCTTAACACCCACACCCTGCCACTGCAGGCTGCGTGTTTTGGTGAAGAGAAAAGTGAAGAGTCGACATGGCACACATCCCTGTGTGCCATGCCTTCAAACCACTGTCTAAGGCCTAGATAAGTTACCCCTCTAGCAGGGTACACTAGCTGTCAGGTGACGGAATAGTGGCATGAGCCCTGTACCCCTGGTGTCTAAATCCATTATTAGACATTGTAAGTGTAGTAAAGCCATAAAGAGTATATGGTCTGGGAGTTATTCAGCATGAACTCCACAGCTCCATAATGGCTTTACTAAAACCTGGGAAGTTTGGAAGCAAACATCTCAGCCCATTAAACCCAAACTGATGTCAGTGTTGGATTTAATGTACAAGGCACTCTCATCTCAGAGATGCCCCCTAAATAACCGACCAGCCCTGGTGTGGTTCCTGAATGGCTGCCCGCCATTTGCCCGCCATTTGCCACCACCATTTGCCACCACCAGACAGGTTTCTGGACCCCTGGGTAGAAAGCCACCACTCTGTGCTATCAGAAACAGACCCCCATCCTGGGCAATGGTGTCATGCCTCCTCCCCCAGGATAGGCTGGGTCTACGAAGGGGAAGCTTTAGAGGCCTCACGCCTTTGTAAGATGTCCCTGCCTTTTGCTTCCTCCAGCAACTTGCTCCCACTGGTTCTGCCCCCCCCTCCACTTTAGGCGTTAGAATCCGCCAGAATACCACGCTAGGAGGAGAGGTGTGCCTACCTTTGCCAACCCCACTCCTCAGGTGCAGGAGGCTAAGTGCAGCACACATCTTGGTCCCCTTCATCTTGAAGATGAGGGGACTCAACCAATTAGGAAGAGGCTCATGCCCCGCTTCCACTAGATGGTGGCATAATAGGGGGTGTACCCACCCCAAAGGAGGGACACATTGGTCCAATCTGCACACCCCTTTTAATGCCCATAAATGTAGTATTTAGGGGCAACCCTGAAACTTACCACCTCAGATTCGAGGAAAAAAGAAGAAGGACCGAAGAGCCATGCTGACCCAGGAAGAAGAGCGCACCTATTGTACCGCCTTCAACCTGCCTACAGCGAGAACGCTGGCGAGTCCAGCAGCCAGTGACTCCCAGAGCCTGGAGGTCCTGCACTGCACTCATCTAACAGACTCTGTCTCCCGTGAGCACCGGATTTGCTCAAGCCAAGACTCACCGACAGAATTCTGATCCAGGCGGCACCGCGGTTCTGCATCACTCTGCACTCGACGCCCGTGGCAGGAGTTTGAGTGGCCCAACACCACGAGGAGGTGTCCTTAGTGATCCTGACTTGGTAGCTGGTGATCCCTGGCCTCCCTCAAGCCGACGCCTGCGGCCTCAACATGAAGGTTCCCCCCGACCGTGACCGGAGCTGGTAAAGGAATCCCGAAGCCAAAGACACCCCAGCACCAGATGCCCCACGGCCTTGGGTGTCCCAACTGACGGTGTTCAGGTAGCCCCCATGAACCCAACTTACCTCTCCAGCCAGTGGTCGCCTTCAGGAAGTCTCCCTGCCCAAGCCTGCAGCAACTTTGCGGAACCGAAGGTCTCCTTTGGAAACCACAGGGTCCCCGATATCTTCTTGGCACCTTGAACCCAGTCACCCCTGTGCAACTGGTGGTGCAGCTCCTATGCTAATCGTAGTCCCCTGCAGTGCTGACCTTAACACCAGATGCTTTGCTCCCACAGCCAAGTGGCCTGCTCAGAAGCAGTCCTTAACCAAAGGCTCCCTTAGCTCCATTGGCTAGCACTGGGGCCCTGCACTCTGAACCTGGCCGCACCAGTGCTGCTGGTGGTGCAGTTGGAGTGCCTACCTAGACATTGGAGAACCTTGGTCATAATCCCAAAAACTCCCACTTGTAAGTCCAGTACTTACCTGTAAACCCGATAACCATTTTTATCCCATAAGAACCAATGTTATGAGTTTTTGTCCCAAAAGTGTTCCAAGTGTTGAACTACTATTTTGTATGGAAGAAAAGTAACATACCTTAAACCCTGAGAAGTCTTACTTACCTTGTATTGTGAGATCTCCCGGTGTGGTATCTAGGCATATCAGCCCAAGTAGTCAATGTAAACTGAAAGTAATCAAAAAGTATTCCAAAAGTAATTACTATATAATTTAAACTGCTTTTGGAACTAATACCAACCTGTAACAATTGCAAATCCATTCCCAATTGCATTTCTGTGTAAAGTTTTACAATTGAAAGTACATTTTACCTACCTGTACCAATTCTTGCTTGGTTCTAGAAATAAAACGGATCACTGACATAATATCGACGACACAAATATCGAGATACACAAATATCGAGTCAAAAATATCGATTGACAAAATATCGACTCCCTATCTTCAAACAGGTAAGTACCAAAATATCGACTCCAAAATATCGACTTACAAAAATATAGACTGTCAAAATATCGATTTTTTAAAATGTCTTAAAATTAAGTTAAAACTAATATAGTAATACATATATTTAATATAAACTTAGAAATAATTATTAAAAAAATATAATTTTAATAAATAATTTATATAATTAAAAAAATGATATCACCAAAAATTACACACACACATATATATATATATATATATATATATATATATATATAGATAGATATTTAAACATATTATTAAATAAACATATATAACATTTTAGAAAATGTTTAAAATTTATTGTTACAACTATAGTGAGTTCAACATTAGCAAAAGTGTTGGATAGCGTAGAGGTAAAATTTACTACTCCCACTCCAGTGGGTGCAACAGTAGGGAAAGCGCTGGATAGCGTAGAGGTTAAAATTACTATTCCCACTCCAGGGATGTATGACGTTACAACGCATACTTTTACAACGCCTACCATTACAACAAAACTTTTACAACGCAAAAACTTTTACAACGCATACATTTACAACGCAAGATTTTACAACGCATATACCTTTACAACGCATACCATTACAACATAAGTATTGGTAAGTATATAATAATTTTTTGAATATAAATTAATAAAAAATATTATAATATAATTTAATTTTATTAAATAAATGTAATTTAAATGTAATTTTACTTTATTTTTACAAAGTACCCCTGTACCCCAAAAACCCAAAACTGACCCTGAACCCTAAAAATACCCCTTTACCCCAAAAACTGAAAACTGACCCTGAACCCTAAAAATACCCCTTTACCCAAAAACTGAAAACTGACCCTGAACCCTAAAAATACCCCTTTACCCAAAAACTGAAAACTGACCCTGAACCCTAAAAATACCCCTTTACCCAAAAACTGAAAACTGACCCTGAACCCTAAAAATACCCCTTTACCTACAAACTGAAAACTGACCCTGAACCCTAAAAATACCCCTTTACCCCAAAAACTGAAAACTGACCCTGAACCCTAAAAATACCCCTTTACCCAAAAACTGAAAACTGACCCTGAACCCTAAAAATACCCCTTTACCCAAAAACTGAAAACTGACCCTGAACCCTAAAATTAAAATATTTATCAATTAATCAATTATAATTAATTACCAATTATATTTTAATTAATTACCAATTAATAATTAATTAACAATTAATTTTTAAAAAATATCAATAAATAAATTAACATATTTAATTAATTATAATTAAATTACTTCCCACCCTATTCCCCTATAAACCCACAACCCGCTACAGAAAATAAATTACTAAAATTAAAATATTTATCAATTAATCAATTATAATTAATTACCAATTATATTTTAATTAATTACCAATTAATAATTAATTAACAATTAATTCTAAAATATTATCAATAAATAAATTAACATATTTAATTAATTATAATTAAATTACTTCCCACCCTATTCCCCTATAAACCCACAACCCGCTACAGAAAATAAATTACTAAAATTAAAATATTTATCAATTAATCAATTATAATTAATTACCAATTATATTTTAATTAATTACCAATTAATAATTAATTAACAATTAATTCTAAATATATATCAATAAATAAATTAACATATTTAATTAATTAGAATTAAATTACTTCCCACCCTATTCCCCTATAAACCCACAACCCGCTACAGACTTATATTACACATATTAACTTACCTTAAATTCGATATTTTTGTTGTCTATATTATGTCTAGTCGATATTATGTCCATTCTATATTTTTGATTCGATATTATGTCCATTCTATTCGATATTAATTTTCTCTAGTCGATATTTTTGTTGTCTATATTATGTCTAGTCGATATTATGTCCATTCTATATTTTTTACTCGATATTCTGTCCAGTCGAAATAATTGACTCGATATTATGACTGTACACCAAATAAAACATAAGTATTCATTTTGTATACGTACCCAATTGGTCTGGATTCTGTCTCTGAGTGTGTGTAATCAGTCCTTTATTGAGTGAATACAATAAATGCTTAACACACCCTCTGGATAAGCCTAACTGCTTGCCCACAATACCACAAAGAGAGTTGTTAGTACTTACCTAATTAAGCCTCTACCATACCTCTGGGGACTCCCTGGACTCTGTGCACACTATACCTTACTTTGGGATAGTATATACAGAGCCAGCATCCTACAAGGTGCTGCTTGGCCTCTATTGGCTGGGTATTCATTGTATCCAGAGGCAGAAAATCTGCCAGCACCAGATTTAAGACTCTTACTAAACCACTTATTGGCATTTTATAGGCAAAAGCAACAGAATGTTTTACAGTCAACTTCGCCTGAAGCAATAGTTCCTGGCCCCGCATAAAAAGTGCATCCTGCTGTGTAAGCAATTAGTCTACAGATTATTTATGCTATTATGGGCAAAGTACCCACCAAGAGAGATGAGATTCCGTTGAGGATTGCTTGCAACATTAATACATTAGAAGCGGCCTATCCTCACACAACATCCCAAGGAAAACAAATAATGCTAACTATGTGGTTCCATTTAGTATTGTACCGCCTGTAGTAGAATGTAATATGTGGGGAACAATCTTTGCGAGCATTTATACTACTATGCATGGCACATGCTTCGTATCAGTGTTACCGGACATCTTAAAACAAATACAGACTGAGAACAAAAGTGACACAACACAGCACATTCTACTGCAATCATTCCTTGGGTGGTGTATGGACATTCCTGTGCATCTACCCATGAGTTTTGATGAAAATCCATATTTGCAAACTGTTGTAGACATGGGTGTATGCCAAAATTGTGTTCTCCACTGAGGCAGGCATATTGAGGAGAAATCTTTCTTTCTCCTTGTTATTTCCACTTTGCATGTGTGCTGCATTCTGCATCCTGACCGTGACAGCGGTACTCTTGCACTATGGTGCAAACGTGCCTGCGTTTGCGCTAGGCAGTCCAAAGTGCGCCAGTAAAATGAGAGAAAAGAACTGCACCATTTTTAAAAAAAATATGATGCAGGTCTGCTTTCTTCCTTCATGCAACACAGCACAGTAACTTCACTTGATGAGCTGAGTTGTGTGAAATATTTGTAAATCCGGACCTAAATATTTACAGACAAGGGACAGCAAGACAAATCTAACAATCAGCCTTCTTCCACGCATTTCAGCTACAATCACCTAGATTACAGTGAAGGACAAATGACCCCCCATAAATAAATCACATTTATAATCAATTTCAGAGGAACAATTTACTCTATTGTGAAAATCCTCTATACAGTTCAGACAGTCATATTGAAGGAGTGTCCCCTTGCACAGGCAAAATCATAGTTTCCCCTCTACCTATACTAGAAGCAGCTACTAAAGTTAGTAACCCCCATGCCTGTGCTCTTTATCTTTGTTGAGTGCAGTGTGGCATGTCTTTAATGCTATTGATGTAAAGTTTAAATAGGATCTGATACTTCAAACTCAATAATTTCTACAGTACACAAAGAAGATTCCACAAACCCCAAACATGTAACTCATTCATGAGCATAAGAGTGCATTCTACACGAACAGCTCTGCACATGCCCAGACTGCATTTGACACTAAAAAAACTTTCATTGATTGCACTGCAATGAATGACATTTTTGAAAATGGTGACTTCAAGGCGCTACACTCAGATACTAGATTTTTAGGTAATTCCACTTCACACCGTATTTTGTATCACACTCCCTTCAAGGTACGGAGAAGCGAAAAGAGAAAATAACGTTAGAAACTGTGAAAACTTTGTACATGCTATTCTCTTCTCACTTTCAAATATGTAATAATATTTTAAAAGAACAACCCTCACTGGAATTTTAAATGAGGCATTTTACTATTGATCTTCAAGTGTTATGGGATGAAAACATATTCAGAAATATTGTAACAAAACAAAATACATAGGCGTACTTTGTGGGATGCACTCAGGTTAAAACCACTCAACATTTTGGTAGAAACTTTCTAACACTCTGTGCTGGGTTTGTGACACAAAAATGACACAAACACAGTGCAAAGTATTATGTTGGGATTGACTTTCTAACACAAATAATGACAAGTTGAAAGGTTACCTGAAGTATATACTTTTGGCAACTTTGGGTTAAAGGTTTGTTCCATGTGTGCAGAATGGCTATTAGTATGCAACCACTCATGTATTTTGATGCAAAACGTTATCCACTAAAAAAGCTAGACAGAACTTTGCGCCAAAAATATATGCCGAGTTGAGACAGAAATAAAGTTTGAGAATGATTATTTTCTCAAAACTTTCCAAGTTGTACTGCACACATACCACTGGGGGGATTTGTGAAACTATGACATAACATAGGTTGTGTATTGGATGGTAAAACCTATGATTGACATCATGCAATACCCTTGCACTATGGTGCCATGCTGTGATTTTAGTGCAAGGCAGCCATCCGTGTGCCAGAGCAGGGGGACAGAAACAGTGAAATATCTTAGTAGCAATGGCACTGTTCAGCTCTCTCCCTTTCAAGCAAGCAGCACAGAAACTGCGTAAAACAAGAACAATGGCTCATTGGGTCTACTTTCCAGAACAATGAAGGTGTAATTCAATCATTGAACACCCATAAATAATAATGTACCTATTCAGAACAGAAAACAAGCACAATATTTCAAAATACAAATATTGTATTCTTTTAAATCCCTTTGGTTCGTATTAGTAATGAAATTTACAATAGTCTGGTTGGTTAGTATTAATAATGTAATTTACAATAGAGCAGACAACACAGTGCTCATTAATGAAATTGTGTGAACAATAAAATATAATACACACAAATACAATCAGGAGGGATGTCCCTTATTTATTCAATATCTATCCACAGTTTAAATTTGTTCCTCGTGTCTAGATTGATGAATTATGGATTGACACAAACTCTAATTTTAATGGGTCTCCTCAAGCAAAAGTGCCTAAACAATAAGAAAAGGAGAAAGGCTATTCAATTGCTTGTGAAACCAGTTATGTTAAGTAACATACCTTCCTGGTTCTTTGACAAAACTCACTGCTGTGGGAATCCTTCTGTATGTCGAAGTAATCAGGACACACAGCCACACCAACGGCACACCTCATAATTGTACTGAAACCAACGGACTCATATCAGTATCAAGCCAAATCCAAGTACATCATTGAAACCAATGATAAGCTCCTAAACGAGGATTCTGTGTGTAAGTAT
The DNA here is from genome assembly GCF_964261635.1 of Lissotriton helveticus. NCBI lineage: Eukaryota > Metazoa > Chordata > Amphibia > Caudata > Salamandridae > Lissotriton > Lissotriton helveticus. The sequence goes on from NC_136062.1 coordinate 275,705,982, forward strand.
AACAATCTTTCTTGTATTTTAACAGCTTGGATAATGAAGAGTAAAACTTGGAAAAAGTATCCAGCAGCACTGTGTTCATCCTGAACCCTGAAGTTAATATTACCAGCGGTTTGTAACATCACCTTCAAGTCACTCTGTTCCCATAGTCATTTGAAAAAAAGACAGCCTAGTGCCATTGTAGCCATGGTTGTTACTCACTGTATCTCCGTCAGTCTTGTTTTTCAAACCTGTGCACACCAGTAACGCTATTTACTGTGTCACTGTTAAATTCAGACATTCTAATACTCATGTTACACAATATACCAGTCCCGTGCTCAAACAGTTTTAAGCATTGTGGTCTTCAGTTATAGACATTTAAACCCGCTGCGATGGTAACCATGTACCTACATATAACTAACTGTATGTCTATGTTAACCCAACCTTGGTTATTTACCGATGTATCATTCATCAACCCTTCCAAGAGGTAAGTTCTCGTTTCTTTTTCTGCATCAGTGTAGTCTCTAGGTCTGAAAGGACTGTCAATTGGTGGAAATAAAGATAGCAGTCTCTTTTGTTCTCTTGGCACCAAGGTTGGCCAAAGAGACTTTATCTTATACCATAGAGTGCATTGCTAAAGTACTTTGAGGGTCATCATTATTAGCGCCTATAAGGATGTCTGTTCAAAATAACTCCAAAATAGAATTAGACACTCTTGAGAAGTCGAAGAAGAAGACTGTACGTAATAAATTGAATGGTACACTTCTGACAGAGTATTTAAAAGCAGATGTTATCCCGCTAGGACTAAAGGTTCAGATAGTACCTCTAGCTTTTGTAGACAATGAAGAATTTGAAAAGCATTTCAATTATACCTCCAACAATTAGTCTAGGTATTGAATATTACTACGGATTGATACTACTTTAGAAAAATTAACAGAGATTAAAAAGATTGATGGATTGGAAGAGAAAATTTGGAATGGCAACATACTAGAGACTGGAAAGGGCGCTGTAGACAGCTTAAAAAATATACTGTTGAGTTACATGCTTTTAATCTGTGGAAAAAAATTTATACAAATCAGAAAGACCCATCGAAATTGAACTAAGAAATAGTATATACATATCTGGATTGACTTGTTAAGTCCACAAAGCAATCAGGACTATAGACCAGGCATAAACAAGACACATGCAGAACAGTCACATTTTCCAACACCTTAGCTAGCTCAGATGAACAGGAAGAATCAGATAACAGTACCTCAGCACCATCACACACACAACATCAACTGCTCACAAACATTTTTTATATGACATCCTAAAGGGAGGCAGGTGCAAGCTGAGAGGGAGAGGCAAGGGGAGGGGGTGGTTTAAGGGTCAATACCAACCAGAGGAGAGGCAGACGAGGAACCAGATATACAGATGGTAAACATGTGTACACAAAGTATATCAGTCACGCCCATTTTCAACATGTCCTCCCATTTGCTGGACCACAATGAGAGCAAACGAAAGTGTGGCTTTGTGTTGACTGAACAACCTTCAAAATTAAAGCTGAAATGTATGAATTTGTCAGAAAGATCAGGCTCAGATATTATTTTAAGGGTACATTTTTCACCGGAACTTTGGAAGGGACATGTCTACAGGTTCCGTCCACCTTCTATTTCCCTTTGCATTTCATGCCTGGCGAGATTCTCACTTTTGACAACTCGTTATAAATACAGGCACGTGAACTTGAAAAATTATTACATACATTAAAACAGCACTAAAGATAAGAAAAATCCCTACTGAGTTTAAGCCAGGATAGACAGAATAGTATCAAGCCTGCCGACAAAGGTAGTGCCATAGTTGCACAGAAAACTGAGGCGTGTGAAAGGGCGAACCAGAGACAACTCGAAGATTACAGTAAATTGCAGACTAATTGTCTTCAAGACACTCAGACTGAGATAAGATTAATCATGGATATTGTACTTAACCTGGGTATCATCAGAGAGAAAGTATATTAGTTCCTTAATAAACCAAATCCTAGGACTCCTGTGATATAGTCTTTATCCAAATAAATAAGAACTGTGAGAGGTGGCTCGAGACGATTATGTTTTTTGTGGGGTAATGTTGTAGGAGACATAACCTGATCAGCGCACTTGATGGATTCTTATTGTCATTTTTTAAATTCTAGTTTGCACTGAAATTATTGTTCTTGAATGTATTATATGCATGTTTTCATTTATGTACCTTTTATGGACATTTTTATGTTCCTAATAAAGTGTAATGAACTAAACTGAACTGAATTAGAACAATCAAGACCCTCCAGGAAGAACCCCTATTTGAATATGTGGATATCGATATAATAACTTATGTCCCTAAAATAATTTCAAATGTGAGGGATAGTATGGATTTCAGTTATTGCATTGACATTAACAGATGCATTTTTGTAACACTTTACATAAAGTCATTATATACCAATGTCCCTCAGCAAATGACCCTTAAGCCAGTGACGAATCAAATCCAGAGAACAGCTCTGTCATTGACTTCCTCTTACAAATATGCAAAATAGCCCTAAAAAAAGCTATTTCCTGTTAAAAAGAATTACTATCTGCAACGGAAGAGTGTAGCTATGGCAGAGTGTTTAATTCCTGACATAGATAATTTGGTGGTGGTGGAATTTGAATATACTAAAGTCCTGGCACCCTCCAACCCCTGGAGATCTAACATAATAACTTAGAAAAGATACATAGACTACATCTTTATGTTATGGGAAGGGAAGACACAAAACCTCATTGATTTTCTAGTTTGACTTAAAACACAAAGTTTGGACTTGAAAGTCACATGCAATCACCGTAAGGAGGAAATATGACACCTGGACCTGATAGTGAAACATAGCAATGCGTCAGTATATATGACGCGATATTGGAAACTCACTGGTAAAAAAGCCTACAACAGATACCTCCGTAGATCATTGCGGGACAGTTTACCCATGGCCAATTTCCAATTTCTACCAGATCCATAGGTGTTGTAACCAGAAAAATGATTACTCTAAGGTTGCAGAAATTCTCTCTTTTTTTTCTTTTCTTCTCATTTGCTTCCAATTTGCGGATCAGCGGATCGATATATATACCGCGAATAACAGGGGCGAACATGGGCACCCTTGGCGAGTGCACCTCTGAGCTATACCCTCCATTAATTCTGAGTCGGAGTTTGATAGAGTGCCTGGATTGCCTTAATAAACCCCTCCCCAATACCGCAACGAGTCCGGGCCACCATCCTAAGAAAGTCCCAGGAGACCCGATCGAATGCTTTTTCTGCATCCAGAAACATAGCCACGATGGGATCTCCTGAGACTTCCGTGGCATCAAAGAGAGTGATAACCTTACGGACGTGCTGTGCAGTACCCCTTCCCTGGGATGAAGCCATGGTGGGAAGAATTGACCAACTGTCCTATAATCTTGCATAGCCTGAGAGCCATTGCCTTAGAGTAAATCTTGGCGTCCGAATTCATAAGGGTTATAGGTCTATAAGACCCTGGTTCCAAAGGTGATTTACCTTTTTTTGGTATCACCACGTTATCAGTGCCTGCCCACGACTTTGGGACAGACTTTCCTAGTTGAGCCTGCAGGATTGTATCAACCAGATCGAAGCGAATTGCCACTTTGAATGTTTTATAAAATTCGATGGGGATCTGGTCCGGCCCTGCAGCTTTACCCCAAGGAAGACTATTAAGTGCCGCAAAAATTTCCTCAGGAGTCAAGGGGATATCTAGTGCCTCCCTGTCTTCTTCAGAAAGAAAAGGGCCACAGACATCCATGAGATACTGTTCGATATCCGAGAGATCCCCTGGGAGCTCTTCACTATATAGTCTGGAATAGAACTGGCTAAACACCTCCCTTACCCCCTCGGAGTCCACAGCTGTTCCTCCCTTAACATCCAATATTTCTTTGATTTCTCCAGAAGCAGATCTCTGTCTTGTACGAACCGGAAGTATATGTCCCACGCTTTCGCTTAATTTGTGACATTGTTCTCTTTTTGTTAAATAAGTTGCACCTGCCTTGATAGTGATACTTTCATTCACCTCTGCTTTGGCACATACAATTTGTAGGAGTATGTGATCCAGAAAGGCCCCGGAGAGGATTGCCAAATTTAATTCTTCCTCTGCATCCGAGGCTGCTTTAACTAGGTTCTTAACTCTAGTCCCTTCTTGTTTCTGTTTATGAAGACTGTAGCTTAATGTCTCCCCACGAATGCCAGCCTTCAAAGCGTCCCAGCTTACTCCTGAAGAAGTGCTACCTCGATTAATCTCCCCGAAAGCTACTATCCAGTCATTCATAAGCTTAAAATAGCCCTCATCCCTAATTAATCCTCTTTCAAAAGTTCATGCCCGCTCCCGCTTATTACCACCGGTCATTTTTAATGTTAAATGAATCCAGGGGATTGTGGTCAGAGACAATCCTAGGGAATTTCTCAATCTGACTTCTTGCCATTAGGGAATTTGATATAAAAAAATAATCGAGCCTGACACAGACCTTGTGCGGAGCGGAATAGTAAGTGGTGCCATTATCTAGTAGGTTCAAACGTGCCCACACATCTACTAAAGAATTATTATGTTCCAGACTAACTATCGCCCGACATGGTTTTTTTCCCGTCCTTGATAACATTACTCATGCTCTGTACCTAGGCCCCCAACCCCATTTATATTAAAATCGCCACACAGGATAACTGGCTCGGGCCAAGAAGCCAACTCTAAATCTAAAAAATTAAAGATATCCGGGTCATCCTCTGTTGATCCATATACTGAACCTATGGTAACTATTTCATCATTAATTATACATTCCAAAACGACCCATCTACCCCATTGATCTTCCTATTTCTTTTAACTATGACATCCTTTCTTTTGGACAATATGGCCACCCCCCTGTTCTTAGTCCTCTGTTTTGAATTAGCAAGCAAAACAAATCCCGGCTGTTCCATTAAATAACCCCTTGTCCCTTCTACATGCATCTCTTGAGACAAACAAGATCAAGCCGCATTGATCTCAGGGTAGCCTCGGCACAAAAGGGGGTGGTGGTGATGGACGGAGCATCTGAACCAATCAAACACTCACACCCAGTCAAAAGATCTGGGTTTGGTCCATCACCGTTCTTTAGCCCACTCTGCCACCCCAGTTCAGACATGGCTATATGCAAATCAGTCTGACCCTGTGCCTCATGGGACCAGTCCAGCCCGAACTGCCAAGCCATGCCTTTCCTGGACCGGAAACAAGCTTCCGAGGACCAGTTTCTGGCATTACAGCCGTCTTCAGCCCGGCTTGCTTGAATCCAGTGCAAAGTGAGCAAGGGACTCACGTCTGAGCATGCCCTGCCACACTTATGGCGGTCAAAGCGGTACAAAAGGGGGTGGTGATGGACGGAGCATCTGAACCAATCAAACACTCACACCCAGTCAAAAGATCTGGGTTTGATCCATCACCGTTCTTTAGCCCACTCTGCCACCCCAGTTCAGACATGACTATATGCAAATCAGTCTGACCCTGTGCCTCATGGGAACAGTCCAACCCGAACTGCCAAGGCATGCCTTCCCAGGACCGGAAACAAGCTTCCGAGGACCGGTTTCTGGCATTACAGCCGTCTTCAGCCCGGCTTGCTAGAAATCCAGTGGCAAAGTGAGCAAGGGACTCACGTCTGAGCATACCCTGCCACACTTATGGTGGCCAAAGCGGTACAAAAGGGGGTGGTGATGGACGGAGCATCTGAACCAATCAAACACTCACACCCAGTCAAAAGATCTGGGTTTGATCCATCACCGTTCTTTAGCCCACTCTGCCACCCCAGTTCAGACATGGCTATATGCAAATCAGTCTGACCCTGTGCCTCATGGGAACAGTCCAGCCCGAACTGCCAAGCCATGCCTTCCCTGGACCGGAAACAAGCTTCCGAGGACCGGTTTCTGGCATAACAGCCGTCTTCAGCCCGGCTTGCTTGAATCCAGTGGCAAAGTGAGCAAGGGACTCACGTCTGAGCATACCCTGCCACACTTATGGCGGCCAAAGCGGTACAAAAGGGGGTGGTGATGGACGGAGCATCTGAACCAATCAAACACTCACACCCAGTCAAAAGATCTGGGTTTGATCCATCACCGTTCTTTAGCCCACTCTGCCACCCCAGTTCAGACATGGCTATATGCAAATCAGTCTGACCCTGTGCCTCATGGGAACAGTCCAGCCCGAACTGCCAAGCCATGCCTTCCCTGGACTGGAAACAAGCTTCCGAGGACCGGTTTCTGGCATTACAGCCGTCTTCAGCCCGGCTTGCTTGAATCCAGTGTCCTCGACACACTGCCTTTTCAGATGGTCATTCAGACCGCATACATTACTAGATGCACCCCTTACATTCATTAAAATACATCAAATACCTGCCCCATCCAATTAACCAAGCCATCACTGCATGATTTCCTTGTCCCTTCAAAAATTGTTTTCATTCTTTTACTAACACACCTTCTGTGACTGCCCACCCATCTCAGACATTGTGCTGTGCTGTACCATGTGAACCACCACCCTGCCCCCTGCCCCTCCGCCACCCCCCAGTTAAAACCACCCCCAAACCCCCCCCCTTACAGGCAAATAGGTCACTCATGACCTATATGTGACAGCTTGAACTGCAACAGTCACACCACCCCTCCTCGTGCTCCCAGCCTCTATGTCCTTAGTGCCAAATAATCCTAGGGGAGATCCCCTCTACGTGCTGTGTATCTACAGAGAAGACAAAAAAGAAATACCCCCCTTTCCTCCCTTCTGCTCCTTTAATTCAGCCAAATACTGTTGAGCCTTAATCTCAGAATAAAACATTCTAACGTGCCCTTGAACAATAATCTTAAGTCGTACTGGGTACAATAACTAAGCCTCATGCCCGAGGCTCTGAACAGGAGCAATTAGCTGTCTCAACCTTGTTAGAAATGGGATTTCCGGTTGGCTAAGGCTTGCGCCAAAGCCAGGCAGAAACCACCACTCTAGTGAGGGCAAGGGAGTTACACGACAAAGATAACCCCTGCTCACCCTCTAGGTAACGAGACGCGAGCAGTAAGTCTTATCCCGGAGGCAATGTAAGTTGAGTATTTGCGCACGCACCCCCAGCAACAACATCCCAGGCCAGTACTTCCGGGTCGTCGCAGGCAGCGCGGCGGCCCGGAGGGGGGAGAATAAGCGGCTAACAGCACAATCCGGGGTAGGCTCCCGATAAGTAAATAGATAAAACAGAGTGGGCACCTGCTCTTGGGGCACGACCAAAGTCGGCAAATAAGCGGGGTGGGGACCCGCGCCGTAACTCGGCTAACTGGCTCGGCGGAATGCAGGGTGGGCACCTGCCTTGAAGACCAGCAAAAAGGGGGATCCCCACATCGGGGAATCCCTCTAGGGAGGAATCACCTGCACCAGTGGCGCAACGCGCTATTTGGAGGGGGAGGCCAGCACTCCCCAGGCACTGGCAGACCACCCAAGTCCCTTCAGGTCCAGCAAAAGTCTTTTAGCAAGGCTGGGCCCAGGGGCCAGCTCACAGGGCCCTCCAGGCAGGGAGGCAGTCCCCAGTGGCGGTCCTCCTGGCAGCCAGCAGCAGCAGCCCCCCTCAAGAAAGGATCCAAGAAGGGAACATCTTACAAGAGGTCACTGCCTCTTTTTATACACTAAATCCCTTTGTCTACATAGGTGCAGGCAAGGGGCGAACCAGATACAACTGGTTCCTGAGCACTTTGTTTTGCTCAGCCCCTCTGCCTCTTCACAGGATGGGTAGGGTCATCAGTCGCACCACAGGGGGCGGAGCCAGCATTGTGTGGGGGAAGCTCAGCCTTATTCAGGTCCCAGGTGCACTCCTCCCCGGCCATCAACATGCAGATCTCCCATTCACCCCTGGGGCAGACCCATCCTGACTCCTGGAGCCTGGCACACCAGCCAGCTCCAGCCAATCATAAGCCAGACAGCCAATTCACATGATTCACACAAGCAGGCCAACTTCTAGGAAGTAGCACTTCCACACTAGACACAATCACGCCGCACACATCATCGCGCAGCATTCAATCACACGAGTCCGCACATACCAAACTCGAGCCTGCACTCCCCACACATCAGGAACTAACATGGACACATACATTCCCCATGCATTCCTATGGGAGGGCAGGCCAATCTCACCACACGCACGCACTTTACCCTGGGACACAGTAGTAAAGTGCGCAGAAACAAAAAATCACTATCACCAGGTCACCATTAAAAAGCAAAGCGTTTAGGGGTGAATCTGCCAGACGGGTCAAGTCCAACAAACCTCTACCGTCTTTTCACAGTAAAGTGGCAGAAATTGGGGCGGGCAAAGAATGTAACCCCATCAAACGTGCATCTAGCCTCTGGTTTTGCCTTATCCATAATCTCTTGCCTGAGAAGGAATTTTCCGACATAGACAAGAATTGCCCGGGGTTTTACAACCTGAGATGACCCGTAGGATTTTTTTAGGTCAATGGAAAGCCGTGGGCTCTTTGTACCTCATTCTCTCATCTCGGGAAAGGCCCCCTTCATTAAATTAATAACAAACGACTTAACATCTTGCCCTTCAACCCCTTCCGCAACCCCGATAAGTCTAATGTTATTCTGCCTCTAGTGAATCTCAAAGTCCTCCAGCTTCCATTGGATATCCTCTGCCACCTTCTCCTGTGCCTCCTTAAACGAGTTCCACCTACTGACATCATCTTCCAATCTCCCTGTTCTTTCCTCAATGTGGGCGACCCTATCAGCCATATCTTCGTACAACTTATTCATTTTCCTCATAGAGCTCTGAATTTCCTTTACTGCTTGTTTAGCTCTCCGGCTCTCTATCCTGGATTCACCCTGCATTTGCTTCAGGGTAGTATAAAGGAGGTCTAGTGAGGGTGCCTGGGGTGGGCCACTTGCATTGTTCTGTCCCGGCTGGATATCAGCTCCCCCACCCTCGTGGTAAAGTTGCGATGTGGCAGAATAGTCCCAAAAGAGTTTCTTATTAGCCCCGGCATTTAATGGTCTCAGAGGAGGTCTAGATTTTGATTTTGTCCTTCTCTTCTGTTTGAAACCCCTATGAGTCGCAGGCGCCTCCTGGACTGAAGAAAATGAAGTTATCGATCTTTTTCTGTAAGTACTCGTCTGGCAGAGTTAATGTCCTGGGGGTAGACTTAGGGGTCTCCCAGGGCCAGGTAAGTACAGTTGTTACACCCTCAGTGGCACAGGGGCAGCCGGGTGCAGAGTGAGTAGGCCCAATTTTATCCTATGGAGGATAGGGGACCTTTGGTTGGTGGCTGCTAGCAGGCAGACCACGTGGCTGTGGGAGCTGAGCTCCTGGTCACTTACACAGGGCAAGTGGGGAAGTAGAGTAGAGAAGTTGCTGCACTTCCAGCAGCACTTGGGCGGCTGGCTGCAGGGTGCTTTTGGGCCTTCGGCGCCCAATGTTATTCAATGGGAGACTTGGAAGTTGAACAAAGGCTGCAGGCTCGGGGACGGAGATTCTTCAGGTGCGACCACCACTTCGAGAGGTAAGTTGGGATCTTGAGGGATAGGTAGACACCCAGGAGTTGGGCACAGGGGACCGTGGGGTGCCGGGTTCAGGGGTGTCTTTGGACATCGAGAAATCTTACCCTCAGCTGGTCGCGGTTGGAGGGGTCCCCTGTTGTGAGGCTGCAAGCTTCATCAGGATCGTCAAGGAGGGTCCTTGGGCGCTGGTTTCCGGGTCACAGTCGCTGGGGAGATGCCCTTGTGGTCTTTGTTCACTCAGGCACGGGCCGGGATCGGCGGGTGCAGAGTGTGCTGGATTCGCGGTTCCTGGCTGGCACCAGGGGTTGTTGCTGTTTGAGCAGAACCACTGCTCATGGGAGTCCCAGTCTTTAGATGAGCAAGGCAGGCAGGTCCTCCAGGGTTTTCGAGGTTGCTGTCTGCAGGAAACACCAAGGGGCAGATTTATGAAGGCCTTGCGCCGCCGGTGCGTCACTTTTTCCCATGTTAAAAATGACGCACCGGCGGCGCAAGGCCTTCATAAATCTGCCCCCAGGGTTTAGCAGGAGCAGGTTCAAGGATCAACAGGCCGGTAGGGCTGGGGCCAAGTCAGTTGGTGTCATCCTCTTGTAAGCAGCTGCACGGCAGGTCTTCTTGTTTCTTGTTCTTCTTTCTTGTTTGAAATCGGGATCTGAGGAAGGAAGGAAGGTTCAGGGTGCCCCTAAATACTAAATTTAGGGGTGTTACAGGTAGGGCAAGGGCAGGGATCAATGGGTCCCTGTCCTGGGGTGAGTACACCCTCTAGCCTGCCACTCTCCAGTGGGAGGGGGGCAGGAGATTAGCTCGAATTGGGTAGGGCTCCCCATTCTCAAAATGGCGAGAGCCCGGGTTGTGTTTTACCTCGCCTCCCCAACATGAGGGGTTGGGTTGGCAGAGGCTGGCACACCCCCCTTCCTTCCTTTAGTTTCCCCGCCTGTCTACTCACCAGAGTGGGGATCAGAACCTGTGGGGTACAGCTGCTGAGTATAGCAATTGGCCTGGGAAGTTCTCAAAGACAGCATGCCTTTGTAGCTCCCCCTGCCCATCCGGTGGGAGGAGACCTTGCACCTCCTCCCAGGATGTGCATTGTTGCAGACCCAAAAGAGCGGAGTGCTCTCTACCCAGGGGTCCAGCAACATGCCTGCTGGGTGGCTGCCTAGGCAGCCTCTCAGTCAGGACACGGTTGTAGGTTAGTTTCAGGGCGCAACTCTAAGTTGCCCTCTGGCATGCATTTTACATTAAATCCCACACTGGCATCAGTGTGGGTCTAATGTGCTGAGAAGTTTGATACCAAACTTCTCAGTCTTCAGTGTAGCCATTATGGTGCTGTGGAGTTCATGTTGACGACCTCCCAGCATCATATACTCTTAATGGCATCACTGCACTTACAGTGCACAGGAATGGCGCTGGTTCCTGTAGGGGCACAGGGGTCATGCACCTGTGCCCACACCACTGGCATAGTGCACCCAGCTAGAGGGGTGACTGAGGTATGCCAGGGCAGTGGGTTTGTGGGCATGGCACACAGGAATGTGTGTCATGTTGACTCTCTGTTTTGTTCTGCACCAATACACTAAGCCTGCAAAGGCAGTGTGTGTGTGTCGAATCACTGACAGAATATCGACTGTAAGAATATCGACCTACAGAAACATCGATGCTGGAATATCGAAGGTAAGTATATCGACATCCTATCTACAACAAGGTAAGTACAAAAATATCGAAAATAAAATATCGATGTTAAAAATATCGTAGTTAAAAATATCATTTTTTTCAGTTAAAAATAAATGTATAAAATAAAGTAAATAATACTAATAAATAAAATAAACATAGTTAAAAATATTTAATAATGTTTAACATTAATAAATTCATCACTAGAGAAACGGACACTAGTTACACCTTATGACCATTGGTACAAGGAATAAAGATCAGAGTAGCCTCAAAAAACTCTATGTTCTGGTTGGAAAGAGGTGCGGTATATCTGGTTCATCCGCCCCACATTAGAGTTGTGGCAGTTATCATTGGTTACTCCGAAGTGGTAAATTTGCCAGCCTCAACCCGAGGCGCCTCTGGTCTAGGGTGCAGCGTCCAGAGAGATTGAGTGAAAAAAGTGTAAAAGTAAATTGTGCAAAAAAAAGGAAAAAATAGTTAAAAAATGGTAAACAACCCGGAGGTTTTTTAATGTAGGTTGTTTTAACTACAGACTATAAAAATGAGTAGTACTCCTTCTAGACCAAGTTACTGGATCTAGCAGTATCATTAGAAGAATACGTCGACATGTTTCAGCTCCTTGGGCCTGGATGGGTCTGTGGAGCTTTCGTCAGGACTAACAAACATGAAAATTCGTACTCACACAATTTGTGTAGTATTTTTTCGGATATGGACACACTTATTTTGGTTATGTAGTTGAGAATTTCTCCTTCACAATCTGTAATGAGATGGAATAATATACACAACAATTGTACACACATTTTTTCTTAATGCATTGCAGTTATGATCACGATTGGTTAAGTGACATTTTCCTACTACCAATACAACATGACCAAGGGAGGCAGGAACAATGGAGAGTTAACTAATGCTGATAATGAGTCTTGCTGAGGGGTAGCCATCGAAGAGCCCCTGTTTAGAAATACTTGTGGTGGGCGCTTGTATGTTTTCTACCGACTGTGTATTCACATGACTCTAGTTGTAGAGGCTCGCTGGTATTAGCCTCATGGTGGTTGCTTAAACGCTAAGGGAAAAAGCGCGAGTGTGTGCAGCAAAGAGTACGCTATAGTGTCGCTTTACCATGGGCGTTATTACGAGGTCATAAGGGTTGCCACTTTACCACGCTGTTAATTTCTGAGACGCTAGGCAGTTTAAATTATGTAAACAGGGAATACGCTATACAACCAATTTAGCATGAGCGTTATTGCGGGGGCTTTTTAGGGGAGGCGGTGTGGTCGGACGCTGCGATATTAGCAATATACTAACGTGCTGTTGGTTAAAATTTACTTGTACTTCCAGTAACAAAAGTTTGGATTTTTTGGACCTCACAATTTATGTGGAGGACAATATCCTACAGACCAAAACCTACACAAAACCTACTGCCAGAAACAGCTTGCTATCATATCAAAGCTACCACCCCAAGCCACTCAGAGACAATCTTCCCTTCAGCCAGTTTCTGAGGCTGAAACGCAACTGTAGTAAGAATGAAGGTTACCTGATTCAGGCGCAAGATCTAAGTCAGAAGTTGTTAAAAAGGAATTATAATGTGAAAACAATAAAGTATTGTAAAAAAAGAGCGAGCAACCAACCCAGGGAGTGCCTTTTGCAAAGTTTTCCAAAGGCACCAACACAAGATCTGACAACCTGTGTGACGACCTTCTGCCCGTCAACATATGAGGTCAACAAAATGATAAATAAAAACTGGCATATCCTAAACACTGGAGTCTTCAATTGGCCAAAGCCAAGATTTGCAAATCGCAGAACGAAGAACATCAAGGACGTCTTAGTCCATACCCGTCCAATGAAGATACAGCAACAATCAACCACAAGGGATGTGACGATGACACCTGTAACTGGACACTACCCCTGTGGCTCTTGTGTAGCCTGCAAGACAACCACAGTATCGAAAACACTACAACTAACGGAGACACTGATATGGACACAACAACAGCATACGAATTGCAACTCTTCACATGTCATCTACATGGTTAGCTGCCCATGTAATAAAAAATACATCGGGATGACTTGTCGAAAAATCAAATTAAGAATTGGTGAGCACAAAAGTAACATCAAGCTAAAAAAGAACACCACTAAACTATGTGCACACTTCGTAGAGACAGGCCATTCTTGAGAAGAACTTCATTGGACTGTAATCGAAATGCTCACTGATAAAAGCAATAACTGTGAACGCCTACTGTTCGAAAAAGAACAAAGGTGGGTGGACCGCCTCAAAACATGTGATCAGGGATTGAACGATGCCATCCCTTGGGATCGATTTGCCAATTAATTACAGGGTCTGAACTGATTATAACTTTTTAGTTTTCCCTTGTCTCTTATTTATTTCCCATAAACATTAATCGTTCCCAATATTGGCATGAAGAAACTTTCCCCAGCTTAAATGCCACAGACTGATTAATAAAGTTTACAAACGAGACGCCTTTGAAAAAAACGAGACGCCTTTGCCGCTTGCCAGGGCCCTTTAAAAATCCTGGTTTCCAGTCTAAGCCACACCCCGGGGCAGAGTCAGCACAAGGCAGGAATCCTACCTACACGCGGGTAATGGCGCCGGCCCCCTCGGAATCCTGAAACACCGGTAAGATGCACAAGTAGTTATAGACTAATGGAGTCCTTTCTATAACAGCTCTGGGCTTCGAAATCCTAAAAGCGATACCCCGATGAAGCAGAGCACTTTTGGACATAAGGTAGGCCAAACGACCTTTTTCTAAAACAGCACGTTAGTATACTGCTAATATCGCAGCGTCCGACCACACCGCCTCCCCTAAAAAGCCCCCGCAATAACGCTCATGCTAAATTGGTTGTATAGCGTATTCCCTGTTTACATAATTTAAACTGCCTAGCGTCTCAGAAATTAACAGCGTGGTAAAGTGGCAACCCTTATGACCTCGTAATAACGCACATGGTAAAGCGACACTATAGCGTACTCTTTGCTGCACACACTCGCGCTTTTTCCCTTAGCGTTTAAGCAACCAACATGAGGCTAATACCAGCGAGCCTCTACAACTAGAGTCATGTGAATACACAGTCGGTAGAAAACATACAAGCGCCCACCACAAGTATTTCTAAACAGGGGCTCTTCGATGGCTACCCCTCAGCAAGACTCATTATCAGCATTAGTTAACTCTCCATTGTTCCTGCCTCCCTTGGTCATGTTGTATTGGTAGTAGGAAAATGTCACTTAACCAATCGTGATCATAACTGCAATGCATTAAGAAAAAATGTGTGTACAATTGTTGTGTATATTATTCCATCTCATTACAGATTGTGAAGGAGAAATTCTCAACTACATAACCAAAATAAGTGTGTCCATATCCGAAAAAATACTACACAAATTGTGTGAGTACGAATTTTTATGTTTGTTAGTCCTGACGAAAGCTCCACAGACCCTTCCAGGCCCAAGGAGCTGAAACATGTCGACGTATTCTTCTAATGATACTGCTAGATCCAGTAACTTGGTCTAAAAGGAGTACTACTCATTTTTATTTATTTATTTATTTATGTGACTTTTAAAGCGCTACAATTACCCGTGGGTGTCTCGGCGCTAAGAGTTATGTATAATACCAGTATCTTAAGGACAAGTAGGTTCTGAGTCTAAAAGACTGAGGGCTCATTGAGAAAACAACCATGTCTTAAGTTGCTTTCTGAAAGTGAGCAATGTGGGGCTAGATTTTATGATGAGAGGAAGGGAGTTCCATAATCTTGCTGCTGCAACACTGAAGCGTCTGTCTCCCCAGTTTACTTTCCTTGTTCTGGGGGTTTGAAGCATGTGGGTCGTGTTGGAACGAAGCGTTCTACGAGTTGGGAGGGGATTTAAGGAGTTTCTAAGAAATTTGGGTCCCATATTGTGTGTTGCCTTGTACACAATACACAAGGACTTAAACTTAGTACGGCTTCTGACCGGGAGCCAGTGTAGTTGGGCCAAATGTTTTGTAACAGAGGCAAATTTTGGAATGCCAAGTAGAACTCTGGCAGAAGCGTTCTGGATCATTTGTAATTTGGAAATGGCTTTTTCCTGCGCGTTAAGGAAAAGGGCGTTACAGTAATCGGTGCGAGAAAACACCAAAGTTGAAATAAGAGTTTTGCCTGTTGTGGTGGGGAGGTATGGCAAAAGCTTCTTAATTTTTCGCAGGATGTTAAATGACGATGAAACAACAGAATTCACATGGTGATGAAAAAGGAGTTTATCATCGAATGTAACTCCCAGGTTCCTCACTTTGCCAACCGGTTCAGGTGGAGTGCCCATCTCTTCCGGCCACCACAGTGGGGACCAGGCAGGCTGGACCTTGCCGAACAGCATTACCTCGGTCTTAGCAGAGTTCAGTTTTAAGCAGTTGGAGGCCATCCAACTGCTAATGGCTCGCATACCGTCCTTAAAGTTGGCCGCTATCGTCGATCCGTTTTTGTGAATAGATAATACCAGCTGGGTATCGTCGGCGTATGTAGTCAGGTTGATGTTATGCGCTTTTATTACCCTCGCCAAGTCCGACACATAAATGTTAAAAAGGGTCGGACTTAGCGAGGAGCCCTGAGGGACACCGCAAGGGAGTTTGAATGTTGGTGAGGTGAATGGACCCATCTTCACTGCCTGTTTGCGGTCGGCCAGGAAGGAAGCTATGAGGTCCTTGGCCTTGTGTTTGATACCGATGGCCTCGACACGGCCGATCAGAGTAGAGTGGTCGACCGTGTCGAAAGCCGCTGATAGATCTAACAGTATCAAAATAGCCTGACCATCATTGTCCATTGTAGTTCTAATTTCATCAGCGGCCTTGATCAGAGCCGTTTCTGTCCCGTGACCTTGGCGGAAACCGAACTGGGTGTCATCTAGTAGGTCATTGGCTTGAATATAGTCAGATAGTTGTTCATTCATGACAGATTCAAGGATCTTAGCTGGAAAAGGCAATGAAGCAATGGGACGGTAACTTGAGGACTCAAGTGGATCGAGTGATGGCTTTTTGAGTAACGGTTTTATTATAGTATTTTTCCAGATATTAGGATATGTGCCAGACGAGAACATGGTGTTACAGATGTGAGTCAATGGTGAAACAATAGTGTCTGGAATGGAATGAAGTACAGAGGGATGACAAGGATCCAGAGGGGAGCCTGATTTGGTAGACAAGATAAGTTTGTGAATACGGTATGAATGTACCTGGGTAAATTCCATGAAAGTAGCTGAATTCAGCTCTGGTTGAGTGTTCGTAGGCACCATAATATTAGGATTGGGAGTGAAGTCCTTAAATATAGAGGTGACCTTATCTGAGAAATAGTCAGCTAATTTATTACATAAGCTTTGTGATGTTTCAGTAGGAGGGTGAGCTGGTTCTGCAAGGTGGTTCACTACATCAAAAAGCTTTTTCATGCTGCATTTCGCCTGGTCTATTTGGGTGGTGTAGTAGATGTTTTTTTCCCTGGCTATTTTCTGCTTATAATCAAGGAGTGCAGCTTTGTAGGTTGTTTTATCTGGTGTGTTATAATGTTTGCGCCAGTTACGCTCTAGGTTACGGCAATATTGACGTTGTAACCTAAGTTGTTCTGTGAACCATGGAGCCGAAGGAATTTTTCTGTTACGTTTGGAGGTTCTGGGCGGAGCTAGAGTTTGAAACGTCCTTTCCAGAATGGAGGTGTAAGTGGCGGCCGCAATATTTGGGTCCGTTTCCCCCTCTGTGTGTACAAACGCATCGGTGAGAATCAGATCAAGATGGTTGTAATCTAAGTTTCGCCAATCTCTGGTGGTTAAAAGAGAATCATGTAAAGCATTTTTACCTGACTTTGATTTGATTTTGATATCGAAAAATATAACGGAATGGTCAGACCAAGTAAGAGGTAGTACTTTGTTCACGGTAATGAAAGGGTTGTTGGAGAAAATACCGTCTAGCGTGTGTCCTGCCTCATGTGTGGGAGTCATTATCAGTTGTTCTAGTTCCACAGCAGATAGGTCCACAATGAGCTGGGCCGTGTCTTTGTCCGTCAGAGATTCTAAATGAAAGTTAAAATCACCCAATATAGTGAAATATTTGTGTTCGGCAGCTAATTCACTTATTTGATGAAGTTGAGACAAAAATGCGTTACGAGAACCTGGGGGACGGTAGAGTAGTGTGCCCGTGAATGATTGATTGGTATTGAGCAAAACGGTAAATACCAGGGCCTCGCATGTCGCATGTTTAAGATCAATAGCTTTAACTCGTAGAGAGTTGTGATAAATTATGGCGATGCCACCGCCTTTTTTTGGTGCCTTGCGGTCTTGTCTGTAGACACAGTAGTCCTCTGGCATGGCGGCTTTAAAATCTGGACCTGAGGCTTCATCTCCCCAAGTTTCGGTCAGAAACAAGAGGTCGATAGCATGACTAACAAGCAGTTCCAGTATATCAATCTTGTGGCAAGGTAGTGAGCGCGCGTTCACTAGTGCTGCCTGTATTGGTTTGGAAAGTATCTGTGTGTCTTGTATGGTGTTTTTACACAAGGTGCACATAAAAGGACCTCCAATAGGATCTGCGTAGATACACACCAGTGGGTCATGTGTGTTGTAGAAGGTGTTGTTCAGTGCATGTAAGTCGTGTGAGGAATAAACCAACCTTGGTACTCCTGGTGAGGCAGGGGGGGTGGCCCTGGGCTCGGTCCAGGCGCGGACGGGCGCAGACGGGCTTGGCTTTGGCGCGGCTTCGGCACGCGCCCGGCGCGCCCGCTGCGCCAGCCCGCTGCGCCGTCTGGTTATGACACACATTTTATATTATGAGGAGGGTGGGAGTCCTGCGCGACTAGAGCGCTGACCCCGCTACTCCTAAGATGCCGCCCACCGCCGGCCGACGCCTGAAATCGTCTGCGTCGGTGGTGGCTAGAAGAGGGAACGTGATAAGAGTGTCAGTGTACCTCAAGTAATTTTCCCACTTATATAGTCTGTGGTTAATACAACCTACATTAAAAAACCTCCGGGTTGTTTACTATTTTTTAACTATTTTTCCTTTTTTTTGCACAATTTACTTTTACACTTTTTTCACTCAATCTCTCTGGACGCTGCACCCTAGACCAGAGGCGCCTCGGGTTGAGGCTGGCAAATTTACCACTTCGGAGTAACCAATGATAACTGCCACAACTCTAATGTGGGGCGGATGAACCAGATATACCGCACCTCTTTCCAACCAGAACATAGAGTTTTTTGAGGCTACTCTGATCTTTATTCCTTGTACCAATGGTCATAAGGTGTAACTAGTGTCCGTTTCTCTAGTGATGAATCTATAATTTACTACGGGGAATGAAACGGAGATTCGGATCCCTTATCCCTCCTTTTGATTAACCAGTAACATTAATAAATGACACATATATAATAATAAAACATTAATTAAACATATACATAAAATATATAATATATACTTACTTAATAATAACTTGTAATAATTATTTTAATAACTTATAAATTATTTTAATTACTTATAAATTATTTATAAATACTATAAATTACAAATACATCTACACACATAAAATAATAAAATTAATAAAAAGTAGATAATTATTTAATAAATTAAACAAATTAAATATACCTACAAAATATTCGAAATTAATTAAATACTACATTATCTAAAATAATACAAAAAATATTAAATAAAAAATAAATAAAACTACTATTTAAAGTCCCAAAAAAACGACAGTAATTAAAATATTGGATAGCCTAGAAAGTAAAATTACTATATCCACTCCAAAAAATGCAACAGTAGGGAAAGCGTTGGATAGCGGGTGGGTAAAAATTACTATACCAACTCCAGAGTGTGAAACAGTAGGGAAAGCGTTGGATAGCGTAGGGGTAAAAATTACTATTCTCACTCCAAAGAGTGCAACAGTAGGGAGAGCGTTGGATAGCGGGAAGGTAAAAATTACTATTCCCACTCCAGAGAGTGCAACATTAGGGAAAGCGTTGGATAGCGTAGGGGTAAAAATTACTATTCCCACTCCAGTGAGTGCAACAGTAGGGAAAGCGTTGGATAGCGGGTGGGTAAAAATTACTATTCCAACTCCAGAGTGTGAAACAGAAGGGAATGCGTTGGATAGCGTAGCAGTAAAAATTACTATTCCCACTCCAGAGAGTGCAACAGTAGGGAAAACGTTGGATAGCGTAGGGGTAAAAATTACTATTCCCATTCCAAAGAGTGCAACAGTAGGGAAAGCGTTGGATAGCGGGAAGGTAAAAATTACTATTCCCACTCCAGAGAGTGCAACAGTAGGGAAAGCGTTGGATAGCGCAAGGGTAAAAATTACTATTACAACTCCAGAGTGTGAAACAGTAGGGAAAGTGTTGGATAGCGTAGGGGTAAAAATGACTATTCCTACTCCAAGAGTGCAACAGTAGGGAAAGCGTTTAATAGCGGGTGGGTAAAAATTACTATTCCCACTCCAGTGAGTGCAACAGTAGAGAAAGCATTGGATAGCGTAGGGGTAAAAATTACTATTCCCACTCCAGTGAGTGCAACAGTAGGGAAAGCGTTGGATAGCGTAGGGGTAAAAATTACTATTCCCACTCCAGTGAGTGTAACAGTAGGGAAAGCGTTGGATAGCGGGTGGGTAAAAATTACTATTCCAACTACAGAGAGTAAAACAGTAGGGAAAACGTTGAATAGCGTAGGGGTAAAAATTACTATTCCCACTCCAGAGAGTGCAACAGTAGGGAAAGTGTTGGATAGCATAGAAATTAAATATAACATACTTATAAATAATGTTTGTATTTAAAATAATTAATAATTTAAATTTGAAACCAACATCATTTACAAATACCCATTAATAATTATTAAAAACATAATTACAATTGAATAATTTATTAACAATAAATTAACAATAAATACCAATACAAATTAATTAATCAATATTAGTTACCAAATAATAAATATTGAACAATGAAATATTTTTCAAAACAAAATACATATTTATTATTAAAATTTGATTAGCAATTAAAAAACTTTAAACAATAAAATTATTTTTATACAAAAAAATACTTTTTATAAATCATGAATTACCAATTATTAAAAAATAGTTTCCAATTAAAATAAATTACTTACCAATTAAAAAAATTAATTACCAATTACAAACATTAATTACCAATTACAATCATTAATTACCAATTAAAAAATGATTTACCAATTACATACATTAATCACCAATTGAAAAATTAATTACCAATTACAAATATTATTTACCAATTAAAAAACTAAATTATCGGGGAGGAGCTTCGTGGGCATCCAAGATGGTCGCGTGAGCACAGAGCTCCCCGGACCCGCGGTGCCCTTTACGGATATCCTGCATACATCCTGATTTCGACGACGGGCCTTTGATCGTACAGCCTTGCTGATCTAAATACTCTTTGAAAATTCGAGTTTGGACGCTGGGGTCCACTTTTGCATCGTCTTTGCTTTTTGGGGCCCACCCCGAAGCGAACCGGGGGCTCGGTTGCTTGGCAGGCCGCAGAGTAGTTGATCAACAGCGGCAGTAGGGGTCCCCCCTGGTCGGCCCCTCCTGACTTTTGGTTTCGTTTTCTGCTCCCTGCTCTTGTTGGCGGAGGCTCAGCTTTGATCCATCTTTGGCTGGCAGTCTCTCTTCTGTTTGGAACTAGCCTGACGGATCACCTGAGGCCTGGGCTTTTTTGTGCCTATAATCGGCTGCTTTGCTCCTGTTGTCTTCTGGCCATTTCACGACCGGCCATTTTCACCAGGTCGAGGGGACCCCTTTGGGGTCCCTTTTCCAATATGGCCACCGGACCGCCGCTTGAGAAGCGTAAGACCAAGACACCTCTCCGTGGCGGCCAGACCCAGACTAACATTATGGATCACTATTCGCAGGCCAAGGGGTCGCCTGGCGCTGCTGGCCGCGCCGCGGATCCTCCTAAGACTGTCTCCTCTGCGTCTACGGAACCATCTTTGCAAGACGTTATGATTGCCATTGCCAACATGCAGGCCTCAATGGGACAGCAGTACGATGCCCTGGTCTCTAAGATCGACACGGTGGCCGTTAACATCACGCTGATTAGAGCGGACCTAGCGAAGACCAATGAGAGAGTCGAGTCCTTGGGCTTGAAGACTTCTAGTCTCACCGCAGATGTTGCAGAGGCCCAGACTGAAATCGGCAACCTGCGTTCTTCCCGTGACCTGATGGCTCGTCGTCTAGAGGACTACGAAAACAGGGCCCGCCGCAACAACGTACGCCTTATTGGTGTCCTGGAGAATCCCGAGATCCTGGGGGTCGACCTCTTGGTGGAGGACTTGATTACCAACTACCTTTCTCCCACTGGACTCAGCAAGTTCTTTGTTGTTGAGCACGCCCATCGTGTCCCTGGTGGCAAGGCTAAGCCGGGTGCCCCTCCACGGCCCATCATTGCCAGGTTGTTCCATTTCCAAGACCGGGATGCGGTTCTTCAGGCCTCAAGGGATAAGGGCCCAGTGAACTTTGAGAATGCTTCCATTTCTTTCTACCCTGACTTTTCACCGCTTGTCCAAAAACAAAGACTTGGATTTCAGGGAGTGAAGAAGCGTCTACGGGACCTGGGTCTCAAGTACGCCTTGTTATTCCCTACTAGGCTCCGGATTGAGTATCGTGACCGTGCTTTCTTTTTCGATCGACCAGAAAGTGTCAGTGACTGGCTTGATTCCCTGCCTCGGAGAGATGAGCATGCTGAGCACTCCGGGGGTGCCGACGGAGGCCTGGCGGACTGAGGACTGTACCTGTGGGCCCTGGCGTCTGAACTTTTTTGTTTCCTGTTTCAGCTGAGTCTGGACTTGGGTCTTTGTTAGGCCTATATTAGCCTGGGGGTGGCGGGGGGTGAATGGGGACTCTTCCTCCTCCTGGGTTCTTTTCGTAGCTTAGTTTAGAAATGGGGCGACAGGCACACTGCAAGTTGGGGTGGCTTATTAGTCGTACGCAGGGGTGCAGGGTGGGGGGTGCAACATGTTCGATTTGGGGGGTGGTGGGGGTGTGTGTGTGTTTCTCTGTTTACTCGCGAGGCACCGTATTGTTTGCTCTGTTTGCACTGGTCGTGGGGGTCTGTGTGGGTCCTGCTCCGTCTGCTTTTCGGGGATGGGGGGTGGTGAGTTGAGACTGTTATCCTGGAATGTCAATGGGTTAGGGGACGGAATTAAGCAAAGTATTGTTTTGCGATTCCTTAGGCGTCACTTTCCCGATATTGTGCTTCTGCAGGAGACGCATTTAATAGGCAATGCATGTCAGGCTATGAACAGGCGTGGTTATCGACTGGTGGCACACGCTGGGTTTACTTCTGGGTCCAGGGGGGCTGGTATTCTCATTCGGTCCTCTCTCCCTTTTGCAATTGACGAGGTGAAACTTGATGACAGGGGGCGCTATGCGGTGCTCACCGGTAGGTGGGAGGGTAGGACACTATCTGTACTATCTGTTTATGTCCCCCCGGGTTTGCAAGCTTTAACCTTCACAGACCTCGGTAGTGTCCTGTTGGACCTTCCCGAAGGCCTCCTGATTTTGGGTGGGGATCTGAATTCAGTTGTCTCTGGCGCATCTCATCGTCATCCTCCTAGAGAGCTACCCAGGGCACAAATGTGGTTGAGTGACTTGCTGGAGACCTTTGGACTAGTGGATGCCTGGAGACTGCTGCACCCCACTCAGTTGCAGTATGCCTTCCATTCTGGGGCACATGGCAGTCTTTCTAGGTTGGACTATTTTTTAATGCCAGCGGTTCAATCCTCTTCTATTAGAGAAATCCGTCATCTCCCTAGGGGTATTTCTGATCACTCCCCACTGTGGCTCCGGTATGAGGTCCGGGAGGGCGATGAGGGAAGAGTTGCTCCTATCAATCCATGGCACTTTCGCAACTCCAAGACCCGCTCGGAACTTGTGAAAGCTATTGAGAATTATTTTGATGAAAATGTGGGGTCTGTTTCTTCTGCTGTTTCGCTATGGGAAGCATTTAAAACTTTCATTCGTGGTCAGTCCCTATCCTTGATCACTGCTGCTAAGAAGGCTGCACATGTGGAGGTTGTTCGCTTGGAATCTGAGATAGCTGCTCTGGAGGGTGATCTCCAGTTGGGCGTTTCTGGTGAGAAGTTGCACTCCCTTGCTCTGAAACAAGCTGACTACAAGGCTCTGGTGACTGACGCTGCGAAAGTGATGTATAGGGAGCAGCAGGGACGACTGTATGATGTGGGTGATAAAGCTGGTAAATTGCTTGCGTGGTTAGACAAGAAAGAGAGAGTCAATCGTGTGGTCCCTGTGATCGAACGGCCTGGGGGTGAGGGCATCTCGGATCCAGCCGGGTTCGTTCATTGCTTTGCGGACCACTTCGAGATGGTGTACACCTCTGTTTGTGACAGGGATGAGGAGGACTCTCGACTGTTGTTGCGCGATATTGCTTTGCCCCGTCTTCCTGACGCGGACAGAGATCTCATGGATGCTCCGCTCACGGTGGACGAAGTTGCGGTGGCTATTCGTTCCCTACGTTCAGGTAAGGCGAAGGGCCCTAATGGTTTGCCCATTGAACTGTACAAGCTGCGACCTGACAAAATGGCGCCCTATCTCAGGGACATGTTTCTTGAGGCTTAGGAGTCTGGCTCCCTCCCTTTGGACCAACGACTCGCTACTATTGTCGTCATTCCCAAAGAGGGCAAGCCACGGGATCGTTGTACTTCTTACAGACCGATTTCTCTACTTAACGCCGAACCCAAAATTTTGGCCAAGTTATTGGCTAACCGCTTGGTGACTGTGATCGGGGACTTGATCCATCCGGATCAATCTGGTTTTATCCCGCACCGCAACACTGCTTTGAATCTGCGTAGACTCCACGGAGTTCTCGCGAGAGCTGAGACACTTACTGAACCCGCCATTTTGGCCTCTCTTGACGCTACCATGGCCTTCGACACTATCGAATGGCCCTACCTCTGTGCGGCCCTCCGGAAGTTCGGGTTTGGGCCGGGCTTCATAGCCTGGGTGAAACTCCTTTATGAGACTCCCCTGGGTACAAAAGGGGGTGGTGATGGACGGAGCATCTGAATCAATCAAACACTCACACCCAGTCAAAAGATCTGGGTTTAATCCATCACCGTTCTTTAGCCCACTCTGCCACCCCAGTTCAGACATGGCTATATGCAAATCAGTCTGACCCTGTGCCTCATGGGAACAGTCCAGCCCGAACTGCCAAGCCATGTCTTCCCTGGACCGGAAACAAGCTTCCGAGGACCGGTTTCTGGCATTCCAGCCGTCTTCAGCCCGGCTTGCTTGAATCCAGTGGCAAAGTGAGCAAGGGACTCACGTCTGAGCATACCCTGCCACACTTAGGGCGGCCAAAAGTGGTACAAAAGGGGGTGGTGATGGACGGAGCATCTGAATCAATCAAACACACACCCAGTCAAAAGATCTGGGTTTAATCCATCACCGTTCTTTAGCCCACTCTGCCACCCCAGTTCAGACATGGCTAAATGCAAATCAGTCTGACACTGTGCCTCATGGGAACAGTCCAGCCGAACTGCCAAGCCATGTCTTCCCTGGACCGGAAACAAGCTTCCGAGGACCGGTTTCTGGCATTCCAGCCGTCTTCAGCCCGGCTTGCTTGAATCCAGTGGCAAAGTGAGCAAGGGACTCACGTCTGAGCATACCCTGCCACACTTAGGGCGGTCAAAAGCGGTACAAAAGGGGGTGGTGATGGACGGAGCATCTGAATCAATCAAACACTCACACCCAGTCAAAAGATCTGGGTTTAATCCATCACCGTTCTTTAGCCCACTCTGCCACCCCAGTTCAGACATGGCTATATGCAAATCAGTCTGACCCTATGCCTCATGGGAACAGTCCAGCCCGAACTGCCAAGCCATGTCTTCCCTGGACCGGAAACAAGCTTCCGAGGACCGGTTTCTGGCATTCCAGCCGTCTTCAGCCCGGCTTGCTTGAATCCAGTGGCAAAGTGAGCAAGGGACTCACGTCTGAGCATACCCTGCCACACTTAGGGCGGTCAAAAGCGGTACAAAAGGGGGTGGTGATGGACGGAGCATCTGAATCAATCAAACACTCACACCCAGTCAAAAGATCTGGGTTTAATCCATCACCGTTCTTTAGCCCACTCTGCCACCCCAGTTCAGACATGGCTATATGCAAATCAGTCTGACCCTGTGCCTCATGGGAACAGTCCAGCCCGAACTGCCAAGCCATGTCTTCCCTGGACCGGAAACAAGCTTCCGAGGACAGGTTTCTGGCATTCCAGCCGTCTTCAGCCCGGCTTGCTTGAATCCAGTGGCAAAGTGAGCAAGGGACTCACGTCTGAGCATACCCTGCCACACTTAGGGCGGCCAAAAGCGGTACAAAAGGGGGTGGTGATGGACGGAGCATCTGAATCAATCAAACACTCACACCCAGTTGAAAGATCTGGGTTTAATCCATCACCGTTCTTTAGCCCACTCTGCCACCCCAGTTCAGACATGGCTATATGCAAATCAGTGTGACCCTTCTGCCTCATGGGAACAGTCCAGCCCGAACTGCCAAGCCATGTCTTCCCTGGACCGGAAACAAGCTTCCGAGGACCAGTTTCTGGCATTCCAGCCGTCTTCAGGCCGGCTTGCTTGAATCCAGTGGCAAAGTGAGCAAGGGACTCACGTCTGAGCATACCCTGCCACACTTAGGGCGGCCAAAAGCGGTACAAAGACTTCCCTGCCCCAGGTAGTCGTTAATCGCAGAGTGTCTTGCATTTTTACGCTCGGACGTGGTACCCGGCAGGGCTGTCCGCTGTCTCCTTTGCTGTTTGCTCTCGCTCTGGAGCCCTTGGCGGAGTGGCTCAGTTGGGAGCCCTTGGCGGAGTGGCTCAGTTGGGAGCCTTCTATGCGGGGCATCCGGTGGTCTCCTGGTTTCGAGGATCGTCTTTCGCTAAACACGGACGATATCCTCCTCTATCTAACTTCCCCTTAAAGTCCCTTAACGTACTTTTTGATGTTCTGACCTCCTTCGGGAAGAATTCCGGTCTTGTCATTAATTGGGCTAAATCCTGCGTCTACGTTTTGGTTGGAGAGCTCCCTCCATTGCCGCGTAGATTTCCGATTCAGGTGGCTGAGACCGGTTTCAAGTACTTGGGGATCTATGTTTCCCTTGACCCCTCTAGGCGCTACGAGCTTAACTTATTACCCCCCCCTTCAGCGGCTTACGCTCGATGTAGCTCGCTGGCGTAGGTTACCTCTGTCGCCCCTCGGTAGAGCGGCGCTTTTCAAAATGATGTCTTTACCCCGTTTCTTGTACGCTCTTCAGAACTCCTTTGACCCGATCGCCTCGGGCTACTTTCGTGCAGTTGAGAGCCTACAGAGACAACTGGTCTGGGATAGGCGTGCCCGTATTGCTCTTTCTAAACTTACGCTTCCGTGGTATGATGGCGGTATTGCCCTCCCGGACATCAGGCGTTACTACTGGGCATCCCAGTTGAGTGCTATTAATCATGCGACCCACGCACCAGGCCCTGCCCCGGCGTTCTCTATGGATACATTTATTCTGCCAGGAGGGACCTTCAACAGGGCGTTGTACTCTGGGAGACGCCCTGAAGCACTGACCGGTCCCACTAAGATCGCAGTGAAAATGTGGTGTGATGCGAATGCGGCACTGGGTTGGTGTGGAAGGTTCACTCGAGCCACCCCCCTGTATGATTCGGAATGTTTGGGCTGCCTGTGGAGGTCGAAAGGATTTGACAAATGGGATATGATTGGTATCAGCAGAGTGGACGATCTTTGGTCGAAGGGTAATGTCAAGCCCTTTGCCGCGTTGAGAGTGGAGTATGAGCTTGGTGACAGTGAATTCTTCCGGTATGCCCAGGTCCGTCATGCTCTGCTGTCTGTATTTACTGCGGGTGATGATATTCCTGAGTCTTCCCCTCTGGAGGACCGTATTTTAGATGGCCACGTGCCCGACAGTACTATTTCATTGATCTACAAAAAACTCATCAACAACAGAGCTGACTTGTTGGTTCGCCTCAGGGCCTTGTGGTGTGCTGACGGCCTGGAATTGGATGACGAGGACTGGCAGGCTGCTCTGTCCTCGCCTAAGGAAGTCGCTATTCCTGCTCGTTTGCGGTTCGTTTAGCTTAAAATACTCCACCGAGTGTATGTCACCGGGCTCCGTCTGGTTCGAAACGGGTTTTCATTGGATGGGCTGTGCAAGCGTGGCTGTGGTATGTCTGGTACCTTTCTCCACATTCTGTGGGAATGCCCGGAGGTGGTTGCGTTCTGGTCCAGAGTGCATGCTGTTATGGAAGGTGTCACGGGTGTGTCCCTGCTGCCCGAAGCCAGGCGCTGTCTGTTGAATGTGTGGGAGCCGAATGACTACAGCTCAGCACAGATTGTATGGGCGACCCTTGGAAATATGGTCGCGAAACGAGACATTGCCCAGCTCTGGGGTTCACATAGGTCGCCCACCTTATCCAAGTGGAATGAAAACATGGACTGGTGCATGTTCCGGGAGAAGACTGTCTACCTTTCCCGGGGACGGCCCAAGAAGTGGGGCAGAATCTGGTCCCAATGGAATGCCTATCGTTGCAATATATGCACCCTCCACATGATGTCACCATTGATACGTCTTCGTCCCCCTAATTGACATTCACTTTTCACCTATTGCTGTTGATTCTGTTGGTTTCCTTGTCCGCCCCTCTCCCCGCCTTCATTGATAACCATGTATTTCTGTACTTTTGGAGCTATGCTCGCACGACCTCATGGTAATGTTCCGCTGTGCCTTTGCCTCGTGAAGTTTTGTTTGGGTTTTTTGTATGTCTGTTTAATTTCAATAAAATAAAAAAAAAAAAAAAAAAATTATCAATTACAAAAATTATTTACCAATTACAAACATGAATTACCAATTTAAAAATAAATTAACAATTAAAATAATTAATTGCCAATTAATAATTAATTCAAAATGAATTTATTATCAATACAATTAAATTATAATAAATAATTATTTAATTACAATTAAAATACTTCCCACCCAATTCCCCTATAAACCCACTACCCGCTACAAAACCTAAATGCAAAAATTAATTAAAATCAATTTGTAATTCCTAAAAAATAATAATTAATTTAATATATTTAAATTAATTCCCACCCTATTCCCCTATAAACCCACAACCCGCTCCAGTACTAAAACAATAAATTAACTTTAAAATATCATTATTAATATATAAAAATAGTACACATGTAATTTAAAACAAGTAAAATACTTAACAAAAAACATATAACACATACATATTAAATACATAATAAAATACATAATAGTAATACAAATATCGATATTAGTAACATCGAAATTAGTAACATCGATATATTTGATATCGAAATTACTGACTTCGATATTACTTACATCGATATAAATAAATTCGATATTACTTACCTTAGGGTCGATATTCTGTCCAACTATATTCTTGACCTCGATATTCTTTACCTTCGATATTTCAGACTCGATATTTCGGTAGGTCGATATTACAAACTCGATATTTAGACTGTGTACCGTGTGTGTCAGGGCACAGGGCCTCTAATTGTGGCACAATAAGTGCTGCAGCCCTTAGGGGCCTTCCCTGGTCACAGTGCCCTGGGAGAATCTATGACATAATATCGGAAGACACAATATCGTAATACAAAATTATCGACACAAATATATCGACATCAAAAATATCGTCATCCTATACTTAATTAAAAACATACACAATATCAGAAAATAAATATCGCACTACATAAACATCGATATCAATAATATGGACAACATATATATCGCAATATTTATTTATCGATTATTTCAAATATATAAACACTACGTTAAAAATATCAAGAGTAAAAATATCGACAACATTAATATCGTATTTTGAGAAATATCGAACATATTTATTAATATTCTATAACACTTTTTAACATTAAAAAAATACTATAAACACTAAAATAAACATTTCACAACAAACTATAAATATAATTATTTTCACAATTAAAATAAAATGATTTAGAAATTTATAAAATAATTATTAAACATATTATATAAAATTATGTCTGCTAAACATTAATTAGTGTTAACCTTACATGGTAAATAATTACACAAACTGTTTTTCAAAAATACAAACGAACCAATAAAAACACTACTAACATAAATTAACCAATAGCTAACTAATTACTAACTCCAAAACACTATATAAACAATTAAATCCGACAAACAAACTACCTGAGAAAAATAGAAGACAGGAGAGAATACTGTGGATACATTCGACAACACCTACAAGAAAATCAAAATTCAACCTACAAATCAAGGATTAAAAGTAAGTAACTAAAATTAACTTAAGTAAAGTAACTGCTAAAATAAAAAAATAACTAAAAAGGACAAATAACTCATACCTATGTATTGTATATTATCTCCTACCACTACAGAAAACTTCACTACTAAAGAACAGAAAAAACAACGAAGAAAACTAAGAAAAAACTAACAAAGTAAGCATGTTCATATATTTCTCCAACTACATTAAATAAGTTAAGCATAAAACCTAAAGCATCAAACAGAACTGCAACGTAAAATATTTTTCTAAACATTGAACATAAATATTTTAATTTTTTTTACAGAGAAAGAAACCAAAGAAAATACAGGCCACAACTGAAAATTGGACAGATTGGACGACAACTACAAGAACATTAAGGGGTCCATTACGATATCGGGCGGATCCCCACCGCCATGGTGGCGGTGGCGATCCGCCCGACATAAATGCCCGACCGCCACCCTTTTCCCCCCCGCCACATTACAATGGCAGGGGGGGACCGCAACGGAGGGAAACACCGCCCGCCACTTTTCCACCCCGGTCGCCTTGCGGCCGGGGCGGAAAAGGAATAATATGGTGGTGGTGTCTAATAGACACCGCCAGACATATTATGATGTGTGGTGTTAAGTGACTTTCCGCGGCGGCGCTGCCGCCATGGAAAGGCATGCGGTCTTCACTCTGGGGGCCCCTTGTGGCACCCAGAGTGAAGTACAGGTGGGGGGTGCACATGGGGGGTACCTGTGGTACCCCCCTTCATTGTCATTTGCAAAGCGGCAGGCACCGCGCGGTGCCTGCCGCTTTGCAAATGACAATGTGAAAGTGCATTTTCAGCATTGTGGCGGGCGGTGCAGAGAGCACCGCCCGCCACAATGCTGAAAATACAGGATGTGCCCGCCACTGTGGCGGGCACATCCTAATGGCACCCCCGGGACCCCCGCCCTTATGGCGGGCGGTCCCGATTTACGATGGGATGACGGGCGGGCAAAGTCCGCCCGTCATCCTAATGGACCTCTAGAACTCAACATAAAAAGCAACTAATAAAAAGTAAGTCAATAAAATGATGTGACTAAAACTAACTGCTACAAACATAAAAATTACAAACATAATTTAATAATTAATGCATATGTCCTTTTTTATTTTGTAGCACCACTACAACATACTCTACCAACAAATATCAAAGAACAGAATTAAACAAACGAAGATACAACTAACAAAGTAAGTATATCCAACGACTTTTCAAAATGCTAAAATAAGTAAAAGCTAAAACCTATAGCAAAACCTGTAAAAGCAACCCAAAAAATATAACTAAACAATTAACACAAATAAATGTTTTTTTCCAGATAAAGAAAAAACAGAAAATACAGACCACAACTAAAAGAGTAAAGAACATCAAAATCACAGACTAAACTTCAACCAAAGGTAAGCATGCACAATATAAATGTTTATAATTACAACTTAAAATACATATAACTATAATTAAAATAACTATAACATAAATTTCTTATAGATTAAAAAAGAACAAAATGACAGAAGGAGCAGAATTTGTTACCAGCCAAAAAGGGAAACTATTACTCTGCTACATGGGTTACACTTATACCCAAGAAAAACAATTTGGGATGAAAGTAAATTGGAAATGTTGCAAATATTACTCCAACAAATGTTATGGAAGAGCAACAACTTGAGAAGCAACTGTCCTTTACACGAGGGAACACAACCACCCACCAAATGTAACAGAAATAGAAGTCAGAACAGCATTAGAAAACATTAAAGAAGCAAGTACAGGTTCCCAAAAACCAACAAACCTAATCTTAAAAGAACAAATTCCACAAATCCCTAAAACAGCCACTACCCAAATGCCTAATATAATTTCTCTCAAAAGAACAATATCACGTACCAAAAAAACAACTACTACTACCACTCCACCTCCTAAAACATATAGCGATATAAATTTAACTCCTGACCAAACTATAACTTTAAACAAAATACCTTTTATAATTTACGACAATGAAAACAACGAGAAAAGACTAATAATCTTTGGTACTGCCATAAACCTAATAAAACTCCAACAATGCCAATATTGGATGATGGACGGTACTTTTAACATCTGTCCCAGACCTTTCTACCAACTTTACACAAAACATGGCTTATATCAAAACTGTAATGTACCTCTACTTTATGCACTGCTTCCGAATAAAGCTAATTCAACATATATGGAATTATTAAACATTATCAAACAAAAAACAAATGACTATTCCCTGAAAAAATAATACTCGATTTTGAACAAGCAATGCTCTCAGCTATTTTAAAAATACACCCCCATACCTGTATCCAAGGCTGCTATTATCATTTTAATCAGTGTCTTTGGAGGCATTTACAAAAAACAACCCTAAGCATAGAATATGCAACAAGCTCATCTTTTGCGTATCAAATAAAAAAACTGATAGCACTAGCTTACGTTCCTGAAACAGATGTGGCCGAACACTACAACCTTTTAATAGACAGCCCATTTTACAAACAAAATGAAGCAAAATTAAGTCCTCTCCTAGACTACTTTGAGGACACTTGGATAGGTAGACTCCATAGATCTGGCCACAGGAGAAATCCTAAAATCTTAATACCCTGGTGGAATGTTTACAGAAGCACCTTAAATGGAGAATCTAAAACCAACAACGCGGTTGAAGGTTGGCACAATGCCTTCCTCCAATCAACAGGCAGTACTAAACCAACATTAGAAAAATTTATAAAATGCCTCCAGAAAGAGCAAAGTTATCAGGAATTCAGAATGGAGCAATGCATTACTGAACTTACTCCAAAAACATCCAAACAAACAAAGCAAATGCACAAATACCTAGAGCAATAAGTAAAGCTGTACCCTAGCACAACAGGCATAGAATACCTCAATATAATAGCCAAAACACTACTCTAAACTACTCTAAGCCACAAACAATTACTTTAGAACACATGTAAAAATACAATATAATGACAATCATACATTTTATCTCGAAAATAATTAATGTATGCAATATATATTATATTATAAAATATATATACACATTAATAATCTTTGAAATAAATAAAACAAAACAATATTCATTAAAACATTACCCACCCACAATTTGTAACATTTAAAACACTTACCAAAGATATTCCAGATGCTGTAGAATCCATTTCCACCAAAACAATCCAGTTTAAAAAAAAAAAGAAAAAATACGACTGTCCCAAAACAGATAAATCCATTCCACGAAGGTCGTTCGAAATACCATACAAAACCCGAAAAATGTAAAAATATAAAAAAACGCTCCAGGAAAGCCGAAAAATTTGAGGAAGTGTCTATAAACCATTAACTAATAAAACTAACAAACGCTTCTCAAAAAAAATAAAACGCTTCCTTCCAACATCACGAACTCCTGCAACAGAAATACATGAAACAAATATTCCCACCCACATAAAATAACACATAAAGTCCTACTAAAAGTAATACTAACATAATATTTCTATTATTAAACTTTAAACATTGAAACACTAACTCTACACACAAGCCAATACAACACTAAAAAGTACGTAAAATCAACATCCGCAAATACAACATATCATATTGGCTAATACAACAAAGTTACTTCTAACAACACTAAATACTACCAAACTACTCTCAAAATTAATTTAAAACACACTTAAAACATATAAAATAAACCTTCCCTTCAGAGACGTGAAGTGTTTCCCAACCGCGAGCTGCACTTCTTCCAGATGACACAAAACGACCTAAAGCAGTTACAAAATAAACCACCCAAAACTAAATAAAAACATAGAAATGACAAACTTATTATTTGATGTAAATAAATTATTAGTTAAGTAAATAAACCAAGGAATACTATTAAAAAATATTTGTTTTTTTATTTGTATTAAATGACTTACCAAAATGTACACATTTTGTAAAATTATAAAAATAAATATTATAAAATACATGATATTTATTATTATAATTGTAAAAATCTTGAAATGGTGTTTAAAAATGTTTAAAAAATGTTTTTGAAAATGTATATAAATAAAGCTGTAATACAATATTTTCTTCATTTAAAATTTTTGTTTAAAAGATTAATATTAATATTTTTATATTAATATTAATAGAAAACTATTGTGTACAAACAACATGTATTTCAATATATACATTGTATATTTATTTTTCAAACAGTATATTTTATTTACTTATAACAATACTTATGTCTATTAAATATGTTTTCTTTGAAAAAAGCAATATTTCAAAAATAATTTGAAATGTAAAATGAAAAATAACATAATTATACAAATATATAAATTAATATATTTGTAAAAAATAAAAATGTCATACTAATGTTTAATGTTATTATTTGTGATGTTAATAAAAAAATAAAAATGTTCAACCACACACAAACTGTATGGAATGTTTTAATTGACATAAATAATTTTATAATGACATTTCAATCTACATTAATTTACTATTCCCACTCAAATCTACATTAATTTGTGGTAGGTGCTGTACACTAATTAAATATATTTTACTATTCCCACTCCAGTCTACATTAATTTGGGGTAGGTGCTGGACACTAATTAAATATAATTTACTATTCCCACTCCAGTCTACATTAATTTGTGGTAGATGCTGGACACTAATTAAATATAATTTACTATTCCCACTCCAATCTACATTAATTATGGGTAGGTGCTGGACACTAATTACATATAATTTACTATTCTCACTCCAGTCTACATGAATTTGGGGTAGGTGCTGGACACTAATTAAATATAATTTACTATTCCCACTCCAATCTACATTAATTTGGGGTAGGTGCTGGACACTAGTTACATATAATTTAATATTCCCACTCCAGTCTACATCATTTTGGGGTAGGTGCTGGACACTAATTACATATAATTTACTATTTCCACTCCCGTCTACATTAATTTGGGGTAGGTGCTGGACAGTAATTACATTTAATTTAATATTCCCACTCCAGTCTACATCATTTTGGAGTAGGTGCTGGACACTAATTACATATAAATTACTATTCCCACTCCAGTCTACATTATTTTGGGATAGTTGTTGGGCACTAATTACATATAATTTAATATTCCCACTCCAATCTACATTAATTATGGGTAGGTGCTGGACACTAATTACATATAATTTACTATTCCCACTCCAGTCTACATGAATTTGGGGTAGGTGCTGGACACTAATTACATATCAATTACTATTCCCACTCCAGTCTACATTAATTGTGGGTAGGTACTGAACACTAATCACATATAATTTAATATTCCCACTCCAGTCTACATTAAATATGGCTAGGTGCTGGACACTAATTACATATAATTTACTATTCCCACTCCAGTCTACATCAATTTGGGGTAGGTGCTGGACACTAATTACATATAAATTACTATTCCCACTCCAATCTATATTAATTTGGAGTAGGTGCTGAACACTAATTACATATAATTTACTATTCCCACTCCAGTCTACATTAATTTGGGATAGGTGCTGGACACTAATTAAATCTAATTTAATATTCCCACTTCAATCTACATTAATTAGAGGTAGGTGCTGGACACTAATTATATATAATTTACGATTCCCACTCTAGTCTACATTAATTATGAGTAGGTGCTGGACACTAATTAAATATAATTTACTATTCCCACTCCAGTCTACATTAATTATGGGTAGGTACTGGACACTAATTACATATAATTTACTATTCCCACTCCAATCTACATTAATTTTGGGTAGATACAGAACACTAATCACATATAATTTAATATTCCCACTCCAGTCTACATTAATTATGGGTAGGTGCTGGACACTAATTACATATAATTTACTATTCCCACTCCAGTCTACATCAATTTTGGTTAGGTTCTGAACACTAATTACATATAAATTACTATTCCCACTGCAATCTACATTAATTTGGAGTAGGTGCTGGACACTAATTACATATAATTTACTATTCCCACTCAAGTCTACATTAATTTGAGATAGGTGCAGGACACTAATTAAATCTAATTTAATATTCCCACTTCAATCTACATTAATTAGAGGTAGGTGCTGGACACTAATTACATATAATTTACTATTCCCACTTCAGTCTACATTAATTATAAGTAGGTGCTGGACACTAATTAAATATAATTTACAATTCCCACTCGAATCTACATTAATTTGGGGTATGTGCTGGACACTAATTACATATAATTTAACATTCCCACTCAAGTCTACATCATTTTGGAGTAGGTGCTGGACACTAATTACATCTAAATTACTATTCCCACTACAGTCTACATTAATTTGGGGTAGGTGCTGGACACTAATTAAATATAATTTACTATGTTGTTGTATAAGCTTTATTCGAGAGAATTCTCATAAAAGCACATAAAATCAGAACAATTACACAGAAATACATAGTCAAGGTAAAAAGTCATTAAACACAGTGCGGCTCATACAACGTTATGCATAAAACAGTTTATACCATTTACATAAAAATCTGTTAAAAAGGGAATCCCTGGTTACCAGCTGCCCCCCAAAGACCGTCGTCTTATCGCCCAAGCCCAACCCATATATTTAGCTACCCCCATAACTATCGAATCCTGGTTTGTTGTGCACAGGATTCTTAGGGCCACTGCACTATCTCGTGTCCCCAGGTTTCTGCATACCGGCGAGAGCCATTTTCTCCTCGGATTTACATAAGCTTGACATGCGAAGAGAAAATGGCCTATGCTCTCCTCGGCGTTCTCACAAACGGGACATAGGTTATTAGTAGGACTGTGCCAGCCAGATGTCAATTTCTTTAGGGGGATAGATGCTGCCCTTAGCTGAAAGACAAGTTTCCTGTCCATAGGTACAGTAATGTTGACCCAGTATTTTTCTAGGACAGGTAAAATTTTAGTCTCCAGGAAGCGACCAGACATAGAATCTGCCCTGGTGTCATTCAGCATCTTACCTCCCACCCAATCCCAATATTGCTCCTTGATGGCTTCTTTACTTGGGAAGGTTTCTCCCTCGGGGTTATTCCAAAGATTCGAAAACCCTAGATTTACCAACATGGTCTTCAGGTGTTTTAACCATTTTATCTTGTGGAAGATATCTTCCTTGATTATCCACAGAAAGCCCTCCGTGTACTGTCTTATTTCTGGAGTCGTCCAGAGGCGTCTCCAGTAAAGAACTGGTCGCAATCGGGCTCTGTCGACAATCGTACGTCTGCCTAACTCCAAGAACAATGGGATTAGGGGGGTACTCTGTGGAAGTCCAGTAATCCCGCGCATGAACTTGTTCTCGGAAGTCTGGAGAGCCACCAGACTATTCCAAGCCCACAGTTCCGCGCCATATAAAGTGGCACCCAGAACCTTCGCATCGTAGACTGTCATTGCAGGTTTTATAGGTTTTGTTTTTGATTTACGATGTTCCCCCCTTAGGGCACCTGAAAGCTGCTGGTGCTTTAGGACTACTTTGTTCACATGGTGCGTCCAGCCGTTCCCCCCCGCGATCTGCACTCCCAGATACGTAAATTCCTTAACTATATCAAGCCTGCAATTATTTAGGGTTATCTTTGGATTACTTCTACGTCCTGCAGAAAAGACCATTAGTTTGGTTTTTCCTACATTTACCTCCAGTCCGTGCTCCAAGCAGAAAGCATCGAAAATGCTTAATGCACGTTGCAATCCCATGGGGGTCTTAGACAAAATAAGAGTGTCGTCAGCGAACATCAGGATTGGAACCCTGGTGTCCGCTAACGATGGGGCATCTACACTAGCCTTCAACATTCTCTCTACTATCCCATTAATAAATAACGAGAAAAGTAGAGGGGCCATGGAACAGCCTTGCCTTACACCCCTTTCCACAGGGAAGTCCAATGTTGTTTCACTACTTCCACCCCATTGGACTCTAGCAGAGTTTGATTCATGTAATCGCATGATTAATGTTAACAGTTCAGCAGGGATACCTAACTTTTGGAGGACCGACCATAGCTTATACCGGGGGACTAAATCAAACGCCGCCCGTAGGTCGACAAACGCGACGTACAGGCTACCCCTTCCCAACTCGACGGTCTTCCACCGCAATATGGTGAAGCGGAAGACCTGGTCAATGGTACTAGTTGCTTGCCTTAATCCCGCTTGGTATGGGGAGAGGGCGCTATTATCTTCTACCCAGTCCATTAGCTGGTTTGTTACCATTCTCCCAACAATTTTCTGCATGGTGGCTATTAAACTTATGGGCCTGTAATTAGCAGGCAATGAGCGATCGCCTTTCTTGTGAATGGGGATGATGGTTGCACCCTTCCAAATGTCTGGGACCACTGCCCCCTTTGCTAGGGCATTTACTACAAGATGGATGTATCTAGCCCATCTAGTCACATCATGTTTGAAAATATCGGGTGGGATACCATCTGGACCTGGCGCCCTCCCACACTTCGCCGAACAGATGGCAATTTCTGCTTCACTAAGGGAAAATAGATCATTAGTTGCATAAACCGGTATTATATTGTCAGCTACCACGGATTTGTTACTTTCCGCGTACTGTGGCCCGAAATAATCGACCCAGGCTTCCACTGGTATATTACTGTCAGGTTTTACTGGGCCCGCACCACTGCCCCACTTAATGATTTTCCAAAATAACATTGAGTCTTTATTATCAGAGGCTTCTTGTAATTGGGCCCAATGGTCTTCGTCCCATTTCTTTTTGGCACGATAAATGGCCAATTTGTACAGTTTCCTATTCTTTGCCACTGCGGCACGGTCCCTGTTCCTTATTGCATGCCCCAGGTCTAAACGTGCTTTTCTGCAGTGGTTATCAAACCACCTGCCCACTTCCTTAGTTTTCTTCCCTTTTCTTTTCGTAATGAAAAAGCATGGTCTTAGAAGGGAGAATAACTTATTATGAATTTCAGTGATACCGTTATCCCCTGGAACGACTGGGACAGCTGCTTCAATCGCAGAAATTGCACAATCAACCTTATTGGTGATATATATCATAGTGGCCTCGTTTGCTAGTACCCTGGGCCATTTTAACCTGCGCTCATCGTTACTTAAAAAAGGGGTTTCATCGTGTGTCTCAAATGAGTTTCCTGGGCTGGAATTCCACCACCTGTGGGACACACATAGGGGGTTGTGGTCACTTTCCACCCGAGGCCTAACAGCCATGTCAACAACCCCACTCCACAACTGGAGGCTACACAATATATAGTCAATTCGACTCCTATTAATACCATTATCAAAAGTGTAGCTGCCCTCCATGTCACCAGGTGTCCTGCCGTTAAGAGCTCTGAGTCCATGTTCCAAACAAATTCCATTTAGCAATAAAATCTCTTTGGTCCATCGCTTCACAGGTTTTAAGTTAAGAGATGGTACTCCCCAGAGATTATCCACTTCACTCTCCATAGGGTCATTTGTACAGTTCAAGGGTTCAAAAGTCCTATTTAAATCCTCAACAACTATCTTTACATTTTCCAGAGAATTAGCCTCTATTGCATCAGACAACAACTCAATAGTGGATAGATTTGTTACTTTGTCTCCTCTCACATAAACATTATATAAATCAATTGATTGGCCCTTAGCAACAGGGATTCTTAATGCTTGTAGATCAATATTTCCTACGTCTAGGATTTTTATGTTTATGTGCAAATCCTGCCTAACCCAAACAGTTAGGCCACCCTTGGGCCGCCCTCTTCCTCCTTTTGAAGCTGGTATACAATAGTTCAAGTAACCTAGGCAAAAGAGTGGATCACAAGCCCAGGTTTCTTGAAAACAACAAATGTCAAAACCACTTATGAAATCCACCCAAAGTTGGGAATCCAACTTACTAGCCAACCCGGCAACATTCCAAGATAAAAGGGTACCAATATCTGTATTTGTCCCATCCTGATCTTTAACAAGTGAAAATACATGGGCTGACATTGGACTTTCCATTAGGCTAGCCTGGCTTTCTAAATCGACTATTGGATTCACAATTAAATCGTCTATTACAGGGTATAAGACATTTGTGTTTGAAGTTCCCAGTCTTAAGTCACCTTCTTCAGCCACACACCCAACCCCACTGTTACTCACCAATAGATTTATAGCAATGGTATTACTACTAACTTCACGTAGCCCTCCTGCCTCTTTTATAATTCCACCCATACTATCAATACCAGTATGTCAGTACCCCCAGCTCGGATCCTGCCATCCTACATAAGGATTATAATGTATATGTGAGGTATGAATATGACCAGCAGGGGGAGGTGGTAAAGGAATAACTGGCCATGGGACAGTAGGGGGAATTAAGGGCTCATTGAGTAAGCTTGTTGTAACACTTGAGGGTCGGGGGTAGAAAAAGGTAAGGTCCACAATACCGATACCACCCTTGTTTGTTCCCCATCCCTGCCTTGTTATCCATCCCGCTACCCTAGGATCTTGGAAATTAACCACTATACAGTCCCCCCCCAGGGTTTTTGATGTATAACCCATCCAGTCAATTCTCCTTGCCCCTATTATTAGCCCATCAATATCACCCGGCAGAGGACGATTTTCCTTTAACCAGTGCATGGTCTTGTTTTTAAGCATCTGGAAATTTTCTCTCTGACCTGGGGGTAAAGGTGGTACATTGATAAGAACTGCCACATAGGGGAAGGAGTCTGGAGTAAGATTAATTGGGGGTTTTCTATAGGGTGGCTTTTGCAAGGGCGGTGGAATAGATTTGGGAATTTGGGGGACAAGTTGAAGGGCAGGTTTCTGCACCTGTTGTTTATTATTTACTAGGGACGTTGCTAAAGATTTACCAGTCAGCTGGCATACATTAGCCCCGTTTCCTCCCCCCGAGATGTTTGGAGGTATACGTATGCTATTGGTTACGTTTGCAGAGGCTAACACTTTACCCACTTGGCACAGAGTAACCTCAACGTTTGCAACAGCCGGTGGATTTTGTATCTGGGCTAATGTAGGCTGTGTAGGCTGTATTGAAGTCGACTGCGATGGTTCAAAACCGGCAGCCTCTCTCTCAGCCCTATCTAAAGTTTTTGTAGCGCCTTTAGCTGGAGGTTTATTTTGTTTAGGAGGTAAAGGGGAGGCATTCTGGGGAATTCTACCCTTGTCCTGTACATGGTGGTTGTTTGCTACCTGGGAGTTTGTGTTTACTTCCACCCTATTTGCTTTAATTAGGGATTTTGTAGAATAGAAATTGTCTAAAGTTGTCTGTTCGAAGTGGTTTAACCTATCTACGAGCTTAGCAATTCTATCCTCGATAGGGGTAAGTAATTGTCTAAACATTTTTTCAAGTTCAGGGAGCACGTTTGCAAATAATACAGTGTTTTCTTTACTTGATACATTGGAAACAGTGCAAGAATTGTCCACTATGTCTTGATTATCCTGGGATACAGAGATAGTTGGTATTACACTTCCAGAACTTTGGACTTGTTCATTACCTGCCTTTCCAATGTTCACAAGTTTATGTAACTTCCTGAATTTTTGTGGAGGTCTAGCCGCCTTTGTAGATTTATTTACGGAAGCTGGTTGTTTCCTTTTGGACCCAATTTTCGAATTGGCCGATGTAACCCGAGATCCTAGATCAGGCTGCGGTGATAAATTGGAGTTACCACCACAAGGATTATTTGGATCTGCCACGACACTCTTGTTTGCTTTATCACCCTGAACCTCAGGGTGTTCGTGTGTGGCTGGTAGGTTCACTGATGATAGGGGGGTTACCAAAGTGGGGTAGGCTACAATTGAAGACTTGTCCGTGGAATTCTTAAGAATTTCAATGGATAGCCTACGCTCTGCACGCTTCTCAGCCAAAGTTAATTCCTTATCTATAGTCAATGATCGATTAAAAAAGAATTTGTCTAAGGGACCAATGGCCAAAGGACCAGGCTCCGTTGGTAGAATCGTCAAATGGCCAATTACAGGGCTTGTGTTTTCAGACATCGCCATATCGGTTACAAATAGTGCAAGTTTGTGCAAATTAGTCTATATCACTTACTGAGGTAGGTGGTATATGGCACTGCCAAGAGGGGAGGCCCAGCCCGGCCTCCTTCGGCCCCGGACGGCCACAGACGGTCCCGCCCTTGTCCCGGGCTTCTCCCGCGCGCTCTCCCGCGCTGCGGGAGTACTAATGATTGTTATAGGACCTGCAAAAAAGAGGTGGAATGGTGGGAGGGGTCGGGGAGAGCGGCCCAGGTGTTGCTCCTTCGTGCTGGCGGGCGCTCCTGGGATATGGAGTCCCTCCGTGAGCGCACGCACTCGCTCGCAGCCCCGGTCAAGAGTTCCCTTCACTGACCCTCCAAACCTCTGAAGCAGCAGCAGATAGCACCAACGCGATGCGGGACCCGCGGAGCGGGTTCCGCGAGCTGTAGAAATGCAGGCAGGTCAGTCCCAGCAAAAAATGCTTTTAAATCACCAGAGCGTCCCGCTTTCAACACTGGAAAGTGCCTTTTTAAAATAATCAGTGGAAGGGTGGGAGGGGTCGGGGAGAGCGGCCCAGGTGTTGCTCCTTCGTGCTGGCGGGCGCTCCTGGGATATGGAGCCCCTCCGTGAGCGCACGCACTCGCTCGCAGCCCCGGTCAAGAGTTCCCTTCACTGACCCTCCAAACCTCTGAAGCAGCAGCAGATAGCACCAACGCGATGCGGGACCCGCGGAGCGGGTTCCGCGAGCTGTAGAAATGCAGGCAGGTCAGTCCCAGCAAAAAATGCTTTTAAATCACCAGAGCGAATTTACTATTCCCACTCCAGTCTACATTAATTTTGGGTAGGTGCTGGACACTAATTACATATACTTTAATATTCCCTCTCCAGTCTACATCATTTTGGGGTTGGTGCTGGACACTAATTACATATAATTTGCTATTCCCACTCCAGTCTACATTAATTTGGGGTAGGTGCTGGACACTAATTACATTTAATTTAATATTCCCACTCCAGTCTACATCATTTTGGGGTAGGTGCTGGACACTAATTACATATAATTTACTATTCCCACTCCAGTGTACATTAATTTTGGGTAGATGCTGGACACTAATTACATATAATTTACTATTCTTACTCCTGTCTACATCAACTTGGGGTAGGTGCTGGACACTAATTACATATACATTACTATTCCCACTCCAATCTACATTAATTTGGAGTAGGTGCTGGACACTAATTACATATAATTTACTACTCCCACTCCAGTCTACATTATTTTGGGATAGGTGCTGGACACTAATTAATTCTAATTTAATATTCCCACTCCAATCTACATTAATTAGAGTTAGGTGCTGGACACTAATTACATCAAATTTACTATTGCCACTCCAGTCTACATTAATTATGGGTAGGTGCTGGACACTAATTACATATAATTTACTATTCCCACTCCAATCTACATTAATTAGACTTAAGTGGCTGACCTGTAGCCGGAGATGCCAATTTTGGTTTTGGTTTTGGGGTAAGAACACAGGCCCTGGGAGCCTGATGGGCAAGGACCCAGGGCACATCAAGTCAACGTGTAACAGAAATCTAGCAAAAAGGGGGGGTGTATTGCAACAGAAACCCACTTCCTCACACGCAGCTCATCTCCTCTATAGCTATCAGGTAGCTCCACCGGACATCGGCCAACTAGCTAGGTCTCAAGGCAAAAATATTTAAAACATAGAAGACGAGAAGAAAGGAGCATGGGGGGAAGGGGTAGGGTAAAGGGGAGGGAGGGAGCGAGATACGACAGAAAGACGAAGGAAAGTCTGTCCATAGTCCAGCTGGGTAGGTGTCGGCCGAGGGGGAAGCCCACAACCCATCTTCTCTTTAGCTATCCGGTAGCTCCACCGGGCATCGACCAAACAGCTAGGTCTCCACGGTCGAAGGTAAGTTCAGCAGGTTCTATGTCCTGAAGGGGTAGGGTAATGGGGAGGGAGGGAGATACGACAGAGAGAGGAAGGAAAGTCTGCCCAAAGTCCAGCTGGGTAGGTGTCGGCCGAGGGGGAAGTCCACAACCCATCTCCTCTTTAGCCATCAGGTAGCTCCACCGGGCATCGGCCAAATAGCTAGGTCTCCGCAGTCGAAGGTACGTTCAGCAGGTTCTAGGTCCCGATGGGTAAGCAGCAGGGGGATTAGTTTACGGTCTGGTCGATGTTCAGACCTTAAACTTTTAGTAGCATAACGTGGTAGGGACCCCTGTGGCAGCCATCTAGGGGTCAGGCAAGGGAATTCTGACCTTGGTTTTATATTCCGCCGGTCCCCATTTTTCACAGGGGGCCATTCTAGGCACAATCAAGTTCTCCAAACTCCCATTAGGATCACTGGAGGCCATCCTCTGCTCCCCCACTCACCGCCTCCGAAGCGCGTCCG
Organism: Lissotriton helveticus; assembly: GCF_964261635.1. NCBI lineage: Eukaryota > Metazoa > Chordata > Amphibia > Caudata > Salamandridae > Lissotriton > Lissotriton helveticus. The sequence continues at coordinate 275,749,754 of NC_136062.1, forward strand.
CTGTGGATCTGTGGATTAATGTGCTTGGGCGTTTGATTGGCTGTGGGTCAGCAGGACATTAATAGGCAGGCATGGGAAAAGCTCCCTTGCAGGACGGAGTACACGGTGAGCTGGGCACTGTTATGTCCCCCTTTGGTGTCCCTGCTGACATCATCCGCCCCGCCGCTACCTGCTCTCAAGTGAATCGTTCGTGCTTTGGATGGCCGCCATGTTGGAATCAGGCATCGCATCTCTATGCGTTTCACTGTATTTGCACACATCTACTGTTGAGTCGCACTAGTGGGAATGGAGTCACTAGGAAAGCGCAGGGTTCCACATGCCTCCCTGCCCTGTGATTGCTGTGGGGTATAAGCTGTTCGGGGGGGGGGGGGGGGAAGCATTGTGAGAGAATGGCCTTCAGTTACTTTCCGGTGGGATAACAGCCAGCATCTTAAGGTCAGGAATAGTCAGGCACGGGGCCGATGAGCAGTGAACTCCCGCTTGAGAGCTTGCAGGGCAATGCACCCCGGTGTCCCGCTGCTCCCCGCTGTGGCCTCCTCCTTACTGGTCATGTGGGAGTCTTCAAACGCATGCCACCGATGGCTTTCGCGCTCTCTGCCTCGCTCCTCTGACATCCCACACCTCTCAGAGTAGCATGCATACACATCGCGGGCACCGGTGTCTGATGGTTCGTCTCAGCTTCAGGCTCCTATCTGCTGCGCAGCGCTGGGCACAAGGTATTCAGCCACAAGTTCGCTTGCGGTAGGCGCCATCTTGTTCACCGGTGTTCGGAACTGAGAACTCTCGATTCTGGGCTAATTATTCAGGCTAGGGTGACGATATTATGCCCAAACGCCTCCAGCAGTGTTCCGACGCCAGATCCTGCTTTTTGTGCCAGGGTGGAGTAATGAAAAGCATATTTCTGCAGCGTGGCTTGCGGGGTGTCCTCAAATGGCAAAGGGAACAGATTGACAATACAGATAGTCTGTATACCTGAAAGTCAGAATACTATGTTACAAACCGATGATAATATTAACTTTAGGATTCAAGTGTTGATGGCTACATTTTCCACTTTGTACTCTTGCTTAGTGTCACCCAGCAGTTAAGTGGTGAGATTGCTCAACTTAGATTTGAGAGTCAGGCTTGTGTCGGGCCATATAATTGGTTCCAGTGTTGTACTTGGTTTTGGATTGATAACAACATTATCCTATTATGCAATTTTTTTCAGTCCAGATGAGCCATTATTGTGGCAGTGTATCCTGATTACTTAAACATACAGAAGAATTACCACAACATTGTGGTATGTCACAAAACCATGAATGCATGTTACTTAGCATATCTGTTGGTTTCATTTCAATAGCCTTTCTCCTTGTCTTACCCTTTAGGTGATCTTGCCAGTCAGTACAAGCTGTCCTGAGAAGACCAATTCAAATTTGAGTATGATTCGAAATGTTGACATTTTCTTAGGTATTGTCCATGATCAATTAAATCTAAACATAAGGAACAAATATCAGATTAATCTGTAGATTTTGGATAAATAAGGGACAGTCCTCCTGTTTGTATATATATGCTTTACATTTTAATGTTCATACAAATGCAGCCTGCGCTGTTGTAAATTACATTACTAAAACTAACCAAAGGGATTTAAAAGAATAAAGGCTGTGCTTGTTTTCTGTACTGAAAAAGTGTATTAATCACAGGTGTTCATTGATTGCATTACACCTATATTGTTCTGGAAATAAGACCCACGGAACCATTGTTCATATTTTATATTGTACCCTGGTTCCAGTTTCAGGCATAAAGGGGTTCGTCCTGTGTCTGCATTGCGTGACATCTTTGTAGATCTGCACCTTGTTAGCACACATTAAAAGGCACTTCCTTTACAGTGTAAATTGGCACCAGTACAGATTCAGAAATCATTGTATTTTGTGGCAATATATTTTGCGCAATCCTAGCAGGTTCATTGTATTACTGGTATAAAGTATGGTCCTCTTTTACAGTTACTTGGAAACATTGAAAGCTAAGATCACCTCGATTAAAAGCATTACCACATCTTGTGGTTTTTCCCAGAGGCACATTTCCTCCCTCATTCTGCGTTTAAACAGAATTGTACATTTCCATGTACTGAACTGAAGAACTGGAAATTGGATCTATGCTCTCTGTGTAAACTTTGATAGGTATTAACTTACAAAATATGCATTGCAAAAATGTGTATTTGTAATTACTCGTGGCAAGTGATGTTAAAGTGATAGCACATAACCATTTGCACCTAATTTTAAATTTTCATCAGGACTTTTAATGAGGCCTTAGATGTTATTCTTATGTTTTATATTTGGCAGGTATAATTTCACAAAATTGCTTGGTATATGCAAAGCCAGCGCAGATGACTTTGTGAATGAAAAGCACTGGTATTCTGGTTCCATCAAGCCCTTGCAGGTCATTCTTCCCAGCAACTCACATGGTAATGCTTAAGTACTTTGCAACCTCCCCTGCTGTCACAAAGCATGGAATCGTTACACACTGTTGCTAGCAAGTAGTAACCATGTGACGAAAGTAAGTGGTCATCAGTGGCTGGCGGTGATTTTCAAAAGTGATGGGGCATCGAGCCAAAAGCCAAACCCAGTGGCAGGCACTGTAAGAAATCACAATGCCTTTATGCTCAAATGCCAAAGCTCTCAATTATGGCTCGTTAACAGAGTTTATAATGGGCCGTGACTGAGAGCTCTGCAATTTAGCCTCTCTCACAATGCCTGTCAGTGGGTCAAAAAGATTTTTAAAAAATGTACACGCTTTCTTGTCTTGATTGCAGCCTGTGCGAAATCTCTTGGAGCCTCAGCCAAATCTCCTCTACGAATTTGGACGCTGCTCCCATGCTGCTGATAATGTTCAGCAGCATGAGAGCAGCATCACAATTGACTGCTTTGGCTGCCTTGATGCTCCAGCAGACACTGGGGGTCTGTGCCTGCTCTCCACCCAACTGTCTAAGACAGCTGGGTGAAGAAGTTTAAAGTGCGCAAGACAGCCAGCCAAAGTGACATGCACACTTTAAATTGGAGTTGGCACCACGCCTACCTTGCTGCCAGTCAGCAGTAATGGCCTTGCCCTAAAATACTGCTCGGGCTGGGAGAAGTGAAAAATAAAATGGTTATTCATTTATCACCATTTTATTTTTCACTTTTGCTGCACTGGCAGCAGGGGGACAATGCTCCTGTGCTCTAATTGGGGGGATGTAAATGGGAGGGGGTGGAGACCCTACAGGTCATTTCAGATCATTTGCACGTTACATCTCTAGACGATTTGTATCACTAGGATCAGGTAACATGTTCATGAATACTTCCTCCTCCGCTCCCAATGTTTTTGCAGTGCATTGAAGTATCAAATCATCAAAAACATGTAATCAATACCAAGAGATTAATACAAGGGACAGAGGAGGGCAGAAATGTATGAGATGTCCCAAAAAACAAGCTGACTCCAGAAATAAGCTGCTCAAAACCTGCTTGTCATCTGCCTAGAAAGATATAAAATATTTGATAGATGATCCTATCACAGTCATTATGAAGCATGCAGCCGGTAATCAGCATAAGTTAACACCCCATAAGGTCTCAAGACTAATTTTTTCAAGTAACTATTTGGGTCTTCAAATCTGTCCTCCCTATCACAACCAGTCATTTTCAGCTCTCTCTGCTTATTCCCTCACCCAAGACGGACCAGACACATACCAGCTCTGTCATTGACTGACACTTTTCAAGGTCCACTGGAAGTATTTACCCAAGGAAGTATCTGATGTTGTTGCTATTGACACACAGAACATAACAAAAATTCAAAATAATAAATATAAGCAACAGGATAGGGAATTATTTGTCACATTAACCAAACAGATCCCACAATGACGTAAGCTATGGACTAAAAGAGCCCCATAAAAAGAAAACTAGGAACTAGTTTAGAAATTTTCCAAACAGAATTGCAGTACAAGTCATTACCACAAGACGATAACTGGGCACGTCTCAACATTATCAAAAGTCAACCTCCTATTACTTGGGTTACAGTACTTAAAATTCTGGACACGTGTTTTAAACATCAGCGTAGCATGACGATTTTGATATCAGAAGACCGAGAATGGTTAGTACACTATGCACAAGCATTTTCGTCATATTCGAATGACGATTTAACCTCGAAATCGTAGTTTTCGTCCTGAACCCTCGGGTTCCATTTTGTGTACGGCAGCCATTTTGTGAGTTGCCCTCACATAGGCTAATGATTAAAGCTAAATACGATTCTGAAGGACACCTACACCTTTCCTGACTTCTCTGCGACCTGGGCAAGCTGACTCCACTGCCCAAGGCCAAACCTGTTCGGTCAGTTCCTCTCCCAGTGGCCGATTTTCTGTTTAATTTATTTAAAACAGATGTTAAAGCTCTGGATGTGTCTTCTTTTCAATATTCTCCCCTTGGTGTTTCCTTTCAGGTTCATGAGTGTACCGAAACCAATTTAATGATAATTTACTATCATTTTTTCCCTACTCAACCTAAGTTATGTGTGGAAGATTGTTTTAAAACATACATTTCATGAACTGTAGCTTTGAGATCTTCCTCTTCTCAATTACTTATTTCTTTTTCAGAAACCCCATAAACCTGTCTCTTTTCCCACTCTAGCCCGCTGTGTAAATGGGTCATGTCCTTGGCTGGTATTAATACTGATTCCTTTGGTGCCCACGCAGGCAGAGGGGCTATGGCGTCCATGTCTTTTTGGGAAAATCCTAGTTTGCACGGCATTCTCAAATCTGCAGATTGGCCGAACGTTAATACTTTTAGAACTTTTTATTGGAAACCAATTGCCCTTTTATCTGAATCTGTTATTGCAATACTTTGAACAAGCATAATGTGAGCCTCCGGTCTTGTAATAAAATTAAGATTTTCCTCGCATTGGTGTCAGAAAGGCTAGATTTTATTAAAGATACAGAGGCGAGTATTATCCCAATATTGTTTTATTAACTCTCCATGGTGTATTTTTTCTGCAGTTCCAGTACCATCCTCCGGTGCTACCTCCTCTTCCTAATCCTGTTGGATTCTCTTCTGCAGTAGAAACCACTGCACTACTTCATGGATCTTCGTTTTACGTCCATAAAATGATTCCTCACCTACTGTTGGACTGCCTTACGGATTTATTGACTTTTCTGTTTTCACTTGGTTTTGTGTTGTTGTTTCTTTCCATGCCTAATATTGATTAATATCGTACAAGGTTGGGGATCAAAGCATAGATACTCGCACCAGTCTTGACATCCCTACGGTTTAACCAGAAAAAAAGGTGCTAATCCTAGAGAAGTGATTATGCAAGAAAAATTAAATATAATGATAAAAATAAGACCTCATTCTTACAGAGGGTTGCTCCACCATCTTTTTATTAATGAAACAGGGTACTTGGACTGCATATATTCCTTGTACGCCCTTTATGTGGAAAATGTTTTCCCAGTATAAATAGTGAACAAATTATGTTGATGTCTGCTCCAGAAATTGATCTGGTTTCTTATATTTTAAACGTTTGTATTCAATGTTGTAAATAGTGTTTTTTATGTACTATTGTAGCCCTGAAGAATTCCGATTGTGGATGAAACGCGTTGGCGGTTGCAAACAAATTTCCTAAAGAAAAATGAATAAGGGATGAATTTGAATATCGCAAGATCACATCGACTCTTTTTTGGGAATATAATTCTGTTGTAAATCTACCTTATTGTGTACTTTTCATATTTGATATCTGTAAGTGTGCTGGGCTGTTTTTGTTGTATAGTATTGATTGACTCGGTACAAGAAAAGAGGAATTTTTGCACTCAGTCAAGATAAATATTCGGTTACTTGACACGCCTTTGGTGGCTCCATTATCACAGTTTGTAGGTCCTTTTCCAGGTTGTCTTGCTTGGCTGTTGTTAATAAATAGCAAGAAAAGACAGCAGAATATGGGCCTTTGGTCTTGTATTACATTTCAGATCTGACTAACTCAGTAAGATCTGAATTTACAGTTGTTGATTCTGCTAATTTCACAGCATCAAGAGGCCATCAGATCGAGAATGCACCTTCTAAAAAAAAGTGTAGCAAACCAAGTTTTTCCAGTACTTTGAGGAAAATATGCTTTTAAATGCACGTTGTGCTCCTTTTCAGAAATGTCAAAGGGAGGAAACAAGATCATGACCACTCTCTTGCAGAAAGAATGGGGCTATTTTTACACTTGCTTTTTGCTAACATCACATCACTTTGACTTATACCGATTGTGACTTTCTTTAGTGAGGTTGTGCCACTGGACAACACCCACACTCTGAAAACTGTTCCAGAACCAATGCATGCAGTATCTAACGTCCCCCCGCCCTCCAAGAAAACTACACTTCTCTGCTGTAGCCCCATACACAGTGAATCCACTGTGATGTGAGATCTGCATCATGGAGCAACAAGTTATATCTTTTGTGCACTTACCTGGCAGTGTTTGGGCTCCAGCCTCCGCACCACCACTGATGCTCAAAGAGTAGGTGTGTCATCCCCCCTCAGGAATTCCTTTGTAAGGTGCCCCATCTTAGTTTCAGCAAACTTGACTTTGCTCTTCCATGGTAACATGGTAACAGAGAATGGTGGAGGTTTGTCCCTGTTCATCAGTATGCAGTTGTCTGAATTCAAAATAGTCTCCCACTTGAGCATGGTCACTTGTGATCTCAGAAATAAGCTGTAGCTTAACCTTTTGGTGTCCACCTTCCTGGTCCTTGCTGGCCAGGGGTAAACTTTCCAATGCTCTGTGTTGACCAATATGTGTTTTCCATTTTTTGGCCTATTTCTGTGCATGCATTTACCTCGTGCACTTTATTTGGGCGAACCTATAGCATCAGCACGCATGCGCTGCCCGCTTTGCGAGGCATGCAGTATTCAGTATGGAGTTGTAGCTCTGTGGAAGCTCCTCCCACTCTCCGCTCATCTTTTTCATTGGCTTAGTATTTAAATGCGGCCCTCCGATTGTTTTTAGGCTTGTTATGATCGGCATGTTGTCATGTGTATCCTTCCATGGCTACTGGCCCGTTTTCTTCTTATATTGTGAGCACTATTTTCTTCCCGTGCCTCCCCCTCCCGCAGCCCGTGTCTTCTCCCCCGCACACCAGTTGTTTGTGCCTTCTCGCCCGCACTCGCGTTTGCAATGCAATAGGTCTCGCGTAAATACGAGTCCTATTGCATTGCAATTTTTATTATCAGCGGTGGCCCAGCATAACGCTTACAAAATATGTGGCTCGTCCAACTAACTGCTTCCAGTACTCAGCGGGGGATCACTTAACAGCTTGATGCTTTTCCAACCGCTGTTTGCTCTCCAGGGGACTCGAGCATTTCTGATCTCTCTTAACATGTGTGGCCAAAAGAAAGTGACGGGGGTTGCCAGGAGTTTCTCAAGGCTGCTTTGCACCAACCATTCGCAGGTCGACGAAGAGAGCGTGAGCGCTGTGAAATCGGACACTGTCAGCCTGCAAATCACTGACAAATAAGGCTGCTCTTTATTAGTTGGCCACTAGGGGTGCCTCTCTTTGCTTAAGCTTAACAAAAGAGGGAGAAAACACCTAGTCACATTTTTCTCAAAGCAGTACACGCAATTGTACCAAACTAGCTTCATTTATTGGGGGAGGCTGCTGTACTGGTTTTGCGTTGTTTACACTGACCTATTCCCATTTATACTAACACAACAGATAGCAATAATTTGCAAATAAAAAGACCAGGAATGGAAACATGGAGGCAGGGCGGGCACTTCAGAAAGCTAGGTACGGCAGCATCCTTTGAACACTAGTGACTACCTGTGCGTTACAATAAAAACAATAATCGCTTCTAGGTGCTGCTTGAGTCTGGCAGATAATGGAACTGGGACCCAGGGTGGTGAGATGACATGGGCGTCAACTAGGGGTCGTGCTCCAGGTACACCACCTGTGCTGATGCAGGCTTAGGTCATCGGTGCCAAGACGTCTGTTCCCTTAAGGTTGTAGACATCCATCCTCTCTAACTGTAGCAGCTGATCTTATGTTTAATGCTGTAGTACTTAAAATTCTGGACCCGTATTATAAACATCGTCGTATCATGACGATTTTGATATCAGAAGACCGAGAATGGCTAGTACACTATGCACAAGCATTCTCGTCATATTCGAGCGACGATTTCACCCTGTTACCTACTTTATGACCTGCTTTACGAGGAGGAGGTGCCCGTTTTTATTGGGGGTCCGTCGGTATCTGATGAAAATACTGGGCCTTGCTGGATAATTGATTGTGGGCTGGACAAACTGAAATATGGGCTAGTCATCATGACTCTGCTTTATCTTTGTAGTGAAAATATGTGAATGATCAACTGTAAAACAAAGAATGTTTGCCTAAAGCGTAATATTTTGTATAAAAAGAGAAGGCTGGCTTTGTAAGATTGAGCAGTCTCCTGAGAATATACACTGTGTTGTACTTCTAGGATACCTGTCACTTGGTTGCAGCCAATAAATTCGATCTTTGACTTCACCTGGAAGACTCTGAGTTTCTGTAGTCTGAAACAGGAAGTACCCGAAGTCTTAGGGTGTACCCCTGGCACCGCTGCGTTCCGAAAAACCCAGTACTTCATCGCTCCACTGGTTTTAATTGATTGCTGTTGATGTAGGATGAAGTAGAGTGCGAGTATTCTGATGGATTACTGTGGCTATAAATGTGTTTAATCACATTGTGAAACAATTGATTTATTTTTTTAATGTATTGTGAGGAGTCAATAAACAATTTTGCATTTTTATCAGGCTCTTTATAAATATATTTTTAAATAGTTTAGGATGAAAAGACAAAACGTTCCAGTCTACATGTGAACATGCAACGTTATTTGTGTAGGCAAAAGTAGAAGCTCAGTATGTTGTCCCTTAATCTATAGATACATTCTGTAAAGAAATACGTTATAGTGTTAGATAAACTTTGATATAAGTGTAGCTGTCTTTTAATGGTCTCCTTCCTTGTTTGTGGGGTTCAAGTTGAGGAGGTGTGCTGGCAGTCAGCATGATCTAAGGTGGCCGCTAACTGTAAAGGCATCCTGTTCTTGGGGTTGGCATTTTGAGCTTACATGCTCGTGTTTAAAGTGCGGAGGTAATAATAGTTTGGTACATCAAACGCTCTCTTTTCTACTTATTGATACCTGTCCGTTTGGGTAACATAGCTTTAAAACATTGCCAAAGCCAATAGTTCTGGCTACACACTTATAAGATCCCAAAGGCAAGACCTATTGGCTATGCCAATGCCTGTTTATTTCCTGTGTGTAGTGTCCTGTGTTCTGCTGGCCACGTTTTGTTGTTCCAGGTATGTGCTGTACACCCACCCATCACAGGCGTCACCGGTCAGTTGATCCTGCTAATAAAAGGGGCCGTGCGCACGTGCCCTGTCAGGTACCAGTAATCATAATATTGTACCCGTGTCTATCATTTCCAAGTATGTGGGCCGTGGCGTAACGAAACTTGAGGGGCCCCCCTGCAAAGCACAGGAGGGGGCCCCTCACCCCCTCGGCAGCCTAGCCCACCACTTAGCACTTTGCCCTACCACCGAGAAATCTAGTATATTTTGGTTGGAAACCGCCAACATTTAAATGAAATGCCTCTATATTGTCTTTCTCTAAGTTCTAATGAAAAAATGGGAAATACTCTTAACATACAAGCTATGCCATTTGTAACAATAAGGACAAAAGCAGATTATTTAACTGAGGCAGCAATCAGAACAATGCCAGGGAGCGATCCTATTGTCTCAGGAACAGCCTATGGCTGAAGAACAAAGAGACTTGACATTAATGGACAAAAACTTGAAACTTTGAAAGACAAACTCAAACCTGCAATTCCATAAGAACTCAACTGACAATATACATGAGAAGTACACAAGATATAACTCAGTAGCCTGTGAAATTTAAGAGAAATAGACTGGTGAATTATCTGCATGCCACACATCAGCGACGGTCAAGGGTTGTGCATGATAATAACGTGAACTGAGGGAGCAATTTCAATTTCTACCATCATGTCTTTATCAGTAAGCATTGCAAAACAGGCAGGCAAACAAGGCTGAGGAAGAAAACTGCTTGGATGCTTCAGAACATTGGTGCAGATGTTTGAGGAGGTAATCACTCAAAAGTTGGATGAGGATGGTGAGAGCCAAGAATGAAGGAGTTGAAGGCAGAGGCAAGAAGGTATGAACTGAATGGACGGCTGCAAGGAGGCAGGAGCTAAAGGACAGAGCCAAAAAGACTGGGGATGGAGTGGTTTTGAATTTATCATGTAAAGTTATATTTATAGAGGTCCTACTAGCCCTAGGTGATGCACTGAAGCGCTTGCCTACATGAGTAGCAAGCTACAATATGTGTAGGGTGTGTGGTTGGAAGTGCGTTGTATTTGTTTTGATGCTATGTTGGAAGTGTTCCCATTCCATGTTGTGCATGAGGACCGCTGCAGCTTATTGTGCAATAGGATGCAGCGTTTGATTGGTTCAGATGCTCCGTCCATCACCACCCCCTTTTGTACCGCTTTTGGCCACCATAAGTGTGGCAGGGTATGCTCAGACGTGAGTCCCTTGCTCACTTTGCCACTGGATTCAAGCAAGCCGGGCTGAAGACGGCTGGAATGCCAGAAACCGGTCCTCGGAAGCTTGTTTCCGGTCCAGGGAAGGCATGGCTTGGCAGTTCGGGCTGGACTGTTCCCATAAGGCACAGGGTCAGACTGATTTGCATATAGCCATGTCTGAACTGGGGTGGCAGAGTGGGCTAAAGAACGGTGATGGATCAAACCCAGATCTTTTGACTGGGTGTGAGTGTTTGATTGGTTCAGATGCTCCGTCCATCACCACCCCCTTTTGTATCACTTTTGGCCGCCATAAGTGTGGCAGGGTATGTTCAGGCGTGAGTCCCTTGCTCACTTTGCCACTGGATTCAAGCAAGCCAGGCTGAAGATGGCTCGAATGCCAGAAACCGGTCCTCGGAAGCTTGTTTCCGGTCCAGGGAAGGCATGGCTTGGCAGTTCGGGCTGGACTGTTCCCATGAGGCACGGGTTCAGACTGATTTGCATATAGCCATGTCTGAACTGGGGTGGCAGAGTGGGCTAAAGAACGGTGATGGATCAAACCCAGATCTTTAGACTGGGTGTGAGTGTTTGATTGGTTCAGATGCTCCGTCCATCACCAACCCCTTTTGTACCGCAGCGCTTAGCAATGGCTTAAGAGGTGAGAGATATGCACACTATTTTGTTTTTCATCTCTCTGCAGGTCCCTTCATGGTATTTCTTTTGTTCATAATCCCACCTTGGGGATTACTGCACGGAGTCGGCAGTCATCCATTCTGGAAATACTGTTCCTACTGTTTAAAAGTTAATGGTCCTGAGTAGGCATAGATTTAAGAGTGCACAGTGAGTGATTCAACGTTGTGAGAGTAGGGTAAGAGGAGCGACAGTAGGGTGAGTGAGGTGACCATATGTAAGTGTAGATTTGGACAAAAGAATGCATGGTTAGTGATGGGCCTATTTGAGTGAGATTGAGCAGTGAGGGGGACAGGTGAGTGTAGTGTGACATGAGTGCAGGGTGAGTAGTTTGCTCGTGTGAATGCAGGTTGAACAGCGTAAGTGCATTGCGAGTGCAGTGTGACGACTGTGAGTGCAGGGTGAGCGGGTGAATGGAGCGAGTGTATGGTGGTCAGTGTGAGTGCATTGCGATTACTGTGAGTGCAGGGTGAGCGTAAAAGTGAAGGGTGAGAAAGAGGAGTGAGTTGTCTGAATGCAGGGTGCATTCCCAGACACTTGAAGTAACTCAGCATGTTATTTATGGCGGCATAGGGTTTCAGGTATAAGTTAAACTATTGTTATTCTGGCATTTGACACCTATGCACCCGGCTTCCCTCGGTTAGGTAACACGAGTACTCGGGTGCTACTGTGGGTGTTGACATTAGAACCTTCTAACTCTGAAAGGGTTTGTTCCTAGTCCACCGCTAAGTGTCCTTAAACTCTAATTTCTCAACCGTGACTTTCTCATAGCATTGTATGGGGCTCGCACCAGTGTTCAGACACTGCACTCGTCCCCCAAGGGTCTCCCGTGTCACTACCTTGGGTGGTTCCATGGGGTCCTAGCAATTCTACATGCTCTAGGCACTGTGTCTAGTCAAGTCGTGGTTCTTATACCACTCATTTAGTATATGGTTCGGCCACCCCAGGGGCTTGTGGTATATTGTGCTAATTTACTGTATTTTATTGATTGCAACGTATGTGCTTTGACCTCTAATCTCATAAAGAGATTAGTGGGGAGTGTTTTAGAAATAAATACATATATTTTATATATATTCCTTGTGTGGATCTCGTTTCATTTGGTTACTCAAGAGATTATAGACTGTTAAGACAAGCTGCTTTACATTCCTTCAAGACTTAGCCTGAAAGCTGCTCTCCATAGCTACCACTAGGAAGGCTTTCAATAAAGGTTGATTTTAATCTACCATCAATAAGGGTTGTTTGAACTGGTACAAGGTGCCTACTAGAACTAGTGGACAGCATATACCAGGCCAACTTCTCACATGAAGGAAGAGACAGTGAGGGCTCATTGAGAGGTTGTCATGAAGCCCTAAGGGATGCGAGTCCCACTCCCTGGCTAACCTTGTATGTGAAGGAAGAGACAGTGGGGGCCCATTGAGAGGGTGTCATGGTGCCCCAAGGGGTGAGAGTCCCTGGCTAACCTTGTATGTGAAGGAAGGGCAGTGGGTGGGGGAGGCTTGGGAGGGTGTCATGGTGCCCCAAGGGAAGTTAGTCCTTGGCTGACCCTCTGACCCCACATGTGAAAGAGAAGACAGTGGGACCCCTTGAAAGGGTGTCATGGTGCCTCAAGGGATGTGTCTCCCTGGCTGACCTTGTATGTGAAGGAAAAGACTGTGGGGGCCCCTTGAGAGGTTGTCATGGTGTTTCGAGGGGGGTGAGTCCCTGTCTGGCCCTCTGACCTTCTATGTGAAGGAAGAGACAGTGGGGGCCCAGTGAGAGGTTGTTATGGTGCCCCAAGGGCTGAGTCACTGGCTGGGGGGCGGGGGGTTCACATTCATTACTTGGCCTTTCTGCTGAGACTGCCAGGTGAAGTACCAGTTGTGATTCTGTGGAAGACAGAATACTGTGACCCCCATCATGCCCGTGAAGCCACAGTAGTAAGTAGCCTTCGGCCCTGTTAAGCATCAAGACCACGGCCGCGAAACATTTGACTACCACCACAAAGTGACAAAGTGCTGTACCTGCACCCCAGGAGACACAGCACCTCTGCTGTGGCAGTGTGGGTCTTACAGATGTCCTGCTATCCCCCTTCCCTCCTCGACCCTGTACGAGCACAGGCCCAAACCCTTCTGATCTTTGTGAGAAGCGGTCTGAAATGACGGACTCTGCCTTCAACCCCCCTGATATTTGACTCCCAACCTCCCTGATATTTGACTCTGCACAGTTAGTGCCATGTACGAGGTGCCCCCACACTGGAAAAACCTCCTGCAAGAGGTGAGAGGCCTCTCCGTTTCAGCAGTGCCTGTATGGGCAAAAAAAAGTCTTCACAAAAGTTGAAGTACACGAAGCCCCTGCCAGTGAGAGGAGCGGGCACATCTAAAAAGAAGTGAGGACTGTACATAAAGCCAGACACATATCTGATCCCCAAGTTGTCCCTAACATGCTGAAGCACCTATCAGCAGCCCAGCGTGGTGCCAGCCGTCCTGGGGAGAATAGAGGGATAAACGCCTTATGGTGCATGGATACAACACAGAACCTGGTGGCAGGGTTTGTTGCCGCACTGCCTTTCAGTTATAGAGAAACCAGTCTTTGGTTCTAGCTATACTTACTCACTATTGCCCACCTCCTGAGACCAGCCACCTAGGTTAGTCTCAATGATATACTGTAACGTATATACACACAATGGAGAGACAACGTGTACTTTGAGATTAATGCTTCAGATGCAATACATAAATTAACAGTAGATAACAGGAGTGATGAATCTCCCACACAGATGGCGTAGTATTCAAAATGTTTTTATTGGTTTTTCATGTGATCCACAGCCTTCTGGTGCATGACTGTTATTTTATTTTTTATTTATAACGTTTTATATAGCGCAAACTTGATTCCGAAGGATATCAGAGCGCTTTACAATACTTTTTATAAAAGCTGAACCGCATTGTAACAGTTAGGAACATTGCCTCAACGAATGTGAGGGAAGATGGCGCGCGAACACCTGGTAGCTGTCTCTGTGGCCAGAAGCAGATGTGTCCCTGCCACATCCTTTCCTCTTTTGCACCCTCAGCCCCGATCACTGTTGCCAAGGATGCACATGAAGATATATGTATATGGGCCCCAGCCCAGTATACCACTCTGCCAACTCCATACAGAGTCGGTGCCCAGGTGGCCTAAACATCTGCCTTCACCACAGTCCTTGAGGGAGAGTGGACACTGAGTCTGAGCTGGTGCCATTCCTCGCAAGGGGGAGCTAAGTGATGTCATTAGTCACCTGTAATACGTTATTACAGGTGATTAGTGATGTGCATTTCTTATTACATGTATGTTCTGAAGACATACTACACCTGCAATAAGAAAACTAATGATCACTTATAGAGAGGTTAGAGAGTCTGATATATGTTAGGGTAATATAACCTCGATCCCTTTATAAATTCTTCTGTATTCTCTTTCTCTCTCTCTTTCTCTATCTCCTTCTGTCTGCCTGTCAGCCTCTCACTCCCTCTCTGCATCCCTCCCTCTTAACTGGTGTTTTTAAGTCCAAAGTATTTTTAGAAATATGCTTCTCTACCTTACGACTTTTCCTGTGTATTAGTATTTATATCCCATGCTTGTTCTTTCCCTCATATTACTGCATGTATCATGTGTCATGCTATTCATTATGTATAATCAGCTTTGATCACTGTAAAGCGCTCTGATATCCGCAAGGATCTTGTTCGCGCTCTAGAAAACCTACAAAATAAATAAAATCACCTGAACCTAAAGATTATATTAATGTCCAAAATTGCACTGTGCGCATTCTATCGTTTTCTATTTTTTGTTAATGCATGTTAAAATGAAGGCATTGCCAACCTGGGTTCTGGTGTCATTTACAACCACTTGTGCCCAGCCTGATAAAGTAGCATAATGTTTCCAGAAGTCCTCAATGGCACAAGACCATCCAATGGTAACCGGTGACACTTTCTCTACACATTGGCACAGGAAAATGCTCATATTGTGTACATTTCCTCCAGGAATCTCTGTTTTTACGGTTATGATTCCAAGCACACAGGGCAGGTGTAGCCAGCAGCCAAAGGCAGTGTCACGTTCAATGCAGCTTTGTGAACCAAGGAGTATAACTCTCTCAGAAATGTTTACCAATCACCATAACAATCATCGATACATTCTGGGCGTGCCCGTATGCAGCAATCATTGAACCCTAATATTGAGCACTTCTCAGTAAACATTTACACAAACTTAATAATTAAATAAAATATATAAATATACACAAAATTTTGTTATTTTCATTCTATTGAGCAATCCCTCCACCCTGGCATCTGTAGTAAGCTTGTGGGTGGAAAATAGCATTTCATTCATTGGGAGAGTACATTGCTTTTGTGTGTTGTGATTGTTGTGCAAAACAAAGTGCTTTGCAAAAAAACTAGAGAAAAAAATAAACAAAGAAAACGGGTTTGTTTTCCATTTCCTTAAAGGCTGAAGCAGTTCCATTCTCGGATTCAGGGCGCAATGGGGTCGCGGTCAGGGGTGCGGGAGCGGCCTAATGTGAGTGGATCTAACGTGCAGATCAGGCTGGGGAGGACATGTTTAAAGTTTTTTGGGGTTTTATTGAAAACTATTTCTGGGCTTAAGCATGGCTGAGGTTTGTAAAATGACAATATAGGCTTAGAAATTCCATATCCTCATTTTCTATATCCTCACATTCACAGAAGAGTGATTTTGGAATTAAATGACTATAAATTGCACTGGAAAAAACATCAAGGATATTAGGAATGGGAAGGGGGCTTTCCAAGAGCGTAATCATACAAACCATACAAAATGCAGTTAACACACACGCTCATACATTTGTACATTTGTGGGTAAAAGAGTTTTTGTCACCAGGATGGTTAATACGTTTCAGTGGCTTCACAATTTGCAGTCATTCTTTTTTTATTTTGTTTTGTTTTTATGCTCTTAGTTTGATCTGAATGAAGAAAAAATGTAACTAGGGCCTTCCAGGGTGGACTGTATATCAGCATGTGGCTTATGCGGTTCTTTAATGGTTGGTACTGATCACACAATGAGATATATTGTATTTTCTGCACAGGTGATCCACAGTGCAGCCGTTTGTGCTGTGTTCCGCGCCTGGACCGCGCCCAGCGCCAGGACCCCCGGCCCCCACCAACAGAGGCCGACCCGACGGGCCTACGACGCCACCGAACTCATCGCACTCAACACCGGCAGAACCCCGGCCTGCTACCAAACCACACCGAGACGCACCCACGGACCCTTCAGCTGCCACTCCTGCAAGTTCACCTGCAACCGGACCCACGCCACACCAGTACCCACCAAACCGAACACCAACAGCACCCACCTGAAGTGCATCCTGCTTAACACCCGCTCCGTCCACAGACACGCCGTCGAACTCTGGAACCTGCTCGACACCACAGCCCCAGACGTCGCCTTCCTCACGGAAACCTGGATGAACGCCTCCTCAGCGCCTGACATAGCCATCGCCATCCCGGACGGTTACAAGACCACCCGGAGGGACCGGGCCAACCAGACAGGAGGAGGCATCGCCATCATCCACAGGAACACCATCCGCGTCACGACCAACACCGACGACACCCTCGCGCCCGCCGAACACCTACATTTCCAGATCCACGTCAACCCCAAGACCACCCTCAGAGGCACCCTCATCTACAGACCCCCGGGACCACGCACACAATTCAGCGAAGACATCGCCGACTTCATCAGCCCACACGCCCTCCCCTCCGCCGACTACATCCTCCTCGGGGACCTCAACTTCCACCTGGAGAACAACAACGACCGCAACACCACCACCCTGCTGGACAACCTCGCCAACCTCGGACTCAAACAACTGGTGGACACCCCCACCCACTACGCCGGACACACACTCGACCCAGTCTTCTCTTCCAGCAAGGACATCGCTTTCAGCCACGCCACGGGACTCCACTGGACGGACCACAGCTGCGTCCACTTCAGCTTCAGAAGGACCACGCTCCACCATCACCAGCAACAGGTTCCCTGCAGAAGCTGGAACAAGATCACTGCAGACCAGCTCGCTACTTCCCTGAGCAAGAACCCTCCCACCAGCACAACGAACCCCAGCCAAGCGGCCACCAACCTCACGAAATGGATCAACGACTGCGCAGACGACCTCGCCCCTCTGAAGACCCAGCCGAACAGACCCAGCAGCAAGAAAGCCCCATGGTTTAACGACGAACTCAAGAGCTCCAAGAAGAACTGCAGAGCACTCGAGAAAACCTGGCGCAAAGACCCAACACCGGACAACATGACTGCCCTCAAGCTCGCCACCCGAAAACACCACCAACTGATCTACGCCACCAAGAAAACAGCATTCAAGGAACGACTGGACAACAACGCACACAACAGCAAGGAACTCTTCAACATCGTTAAAGAGCTCTCCAACCCCAACGCCGGAAACAACGACATCACCCCTTCGCAAGACCTCTGCAACTCCCTCGCCTCCTACTTCCACAACAAGATCGCGGACATACACAACAGCTTCAGCACTCAACCGACGCACGCCGCGACCGAACCAACGCCCTCCACCAACACCCTCCTCGCCTGGACCCCGATCAGCACCGAAGACACCATCCGCACGATGAACTCCATCCACTCCGGATCTCCGACAGACCCCTGCCCTCACCACGTCTTCAACAAGGCCGACGCTGTCATCGCACCCCACCTGCGGGACATCATCAACACCTCCTTCGACACCGCCACCTTCCCGGAGAGCTGGAAACACGCCGAACTCAGCGCTCTACTCAAGAAACCATCATCCGACCCCACCGACCTCAAGAACTACCGCCCCATCTTGCTACTCCCGTTTCCGGCAAAAGTCATCGAGAAGACCGTCAACAAGCAACTGGCCACCTTCCTCGAGACGAACGGTTCCCTCGACCTCTCGCAGTCTGGCTTCCGGGCCAACCACAGCACCGAGACCGCCCTGATCGCAGCCACCGATGACATCCGAGCCCTGCTCGACAACGGAGAAACAGCGGCCCTCATCCTCCTGGACCTCTCCGCGGCCTTCGACACTGTCTGCCACCGTACCCTAGTACAGCGCCTCAGCAACGTTGGAATCCAGGAGAAGGCACTGGAGTGGATCATCTCCTTTCTCGCCGGAAGGACACAGAGAGTCCGCCTCCCCCCGTTCAGATCGGAGGCCACCGAAGTCATCTGCGGCGTTCCTCAAGGCTCCTCGCTCAGCCCAACACTCTTCAACGTTTACATGAGCCCCCTCGCAGCCATCGCACGCCAGCACAACCTCAACATCATCTCCTACGCCGACGACACCCAGCTGATCCTGTCCCTCACCAACGACCCCACCACCGCCAGAGCCAACGTGCACGAAGGGATGACAGATGTAGCCAAATGGATGTCGAACAGCCGCCTGAAACTGAACTCGGACAAGACGGAAGTCCTCATCCTGGGATCCTCACCCTCCGCCTGGGACGACTCCTGGTGGCCACCCGCCCTGGGCAGCACACCCAAACCAACAGACCACGCACGCAACCTGGGCTTCATCCTGGACTCCTCCCTCTCCATGACCAGACAAGTCAACGCTGTCTCCTCGTCGTGCTTCAACATCCTGCGCATGCTACGGAAGATCTTCAGATGGATCCCCACCGAGACCAGGAAGACGGTCACCCAGGCCCTCGTCACCAGCCGTCTGGACTACGGCAACTCCCTCTACGCCGGAACCACCGCCAAACTCCAGAAGAGACTCCAGCGGATCCAGAACACCTCAGCACGACTCATCCTGGACATCCCCCGCCGAAGCCACATCTCCGGACACCTGAGAGACCTGCACTGGCTCCCGGTCAACAAGAGAATCACCTTCCGGCTCCTCACCCACGCACACAAAGCCCTACACAACCAAGGCCCTGGATACCTCAACAGCCGGCTCAACTTCTACGCTCCCAAACGCCAGCTTCGATCGACCAACCATGCCCTCGCCGCTGTCCCCCGCATCCCACGAGCCACCACAGGAGGAAGGTCCTTCTCCTACCTGGCCGCCAAGACCTGGAACTCCCTTCCGATCCACCTCCGCCTGACCCAAGACCACCTCGCCTTCAGGAAGCAACTCAAGACCTTGCTGTTCGAGCAGTAGCGGCCCCCCCTCCCCCAGCGCCTTGAGACCCCCCGGGTGAGTAGTGCGCTATATAAATGCTTTGATTGATGGATTGATTGTTCGCAATCAATAGCTTTTTAAAGAGATTTGTCTGTGTGAGTGTCTGTGAAATCTAATCAGAACCTTGAGGTGGCTTGTAGGTTACCCCATATGTATATTGCCTGCAGAGGTGGCTGCTGAACGCCACCTGTCGTCTCGTTACCCAAAGAAGCTGACCGACAGTGAGAAAGGCGGACCGAAGTAGCTGACCACTGTGATGGCCCCGAAGAAGCTGATCGCTGGGGCATAGTGTCAACCGACCTGCCGCCCGGGAGAAGACAGCCTGTAGCACCCCCCTCCCGCACCCCCATTAAGAGCAAGCAGCAGAGGCTGTCGATGGAAGAGGCTTACCAGATGGATGGCTCGGCATCGGAGTGGAGGACGCTGCACAGACTGTGACTCATCTGACCTGAGGGCTGGGGCTGGGCCTCGCCTGCAGCTTCAGTTAGGCGCGAACAGGACGACCAGGCAGTAGGATAGGGACAGGGCAAGGGTAGCCAGGCAGGGGCCAGGGGAGCTAATAAATTAATTAAAATTATGGCCGCGGTGACTGCTTTCGAAAGTCCTGCGTAGGACCGGCTGCGTTGCTGGGTCTTCTTCATAGGATGCCTTACACGCACATTTAATGGCGCGCTCTCAATGCGCATGCCAGGTGTCAGACAAATTTAAATTCAGGGCATTGGTCAACTACAGCCCTGCCCCCCCCCCCCCCCACACCGCGAAGAGCGCGCACACGCATCGCGGAAGCAACTGCGTGCCGCAGCTCGATTATTTATGATAAAGAGCCTCAGACTGAGGCCCAGGCCAGGGCAGTGCACCATTGATTAAGAACATCAGGGGCCCCGGCAGGGCCGGGGCTGCCTTACGCACTATTTAAGTTATGAAAGCTGCCGTGCGCACTGCGCACCATCCCCATTATTATTCATGATAAAGTAGTGAGGGGGCCCCTGGAGCGCGAGGCCCCCCCCCCCGCAACGCGGGGCCTGCGGGGGCCTGTGTTACGCCACTTCTTTACATTGTATTTGAAGGCTCTGCTTTCAACATGGCACAACAGTGCCCTAGCATGACCACCTTACAGTGATAAATAAACAAGGCTCATTATGATCATGTCGCACGTATTGAAACTGCGTCCATGTGGGAGGCTCTAGTCCTTGTAAAAGCAGAGACTGGGATAAATGTGAACATTACGAAATCCAAATTGAATTCAAAAAGGTTAGCCTGCTACCTATTGGCCATTTAGTGTAATGCTACAAGTATACATTATTTGTAATCTGTCACAAGTCAGGGCCATTTTTTTTCTGATTAAAAGCCACGTAGAATGACGTGCTTAACGATCTGGGTTCTCCTATCAAAAATTGGGTTTATTTTTTACATTATGCTTGAGAGGCCCAGTAACTATGTCTCATACGCACGTGCTTTCGGGGCGCGGAGGTACACACACCTGACAAGTACAGGATATAATGAGTATATTTCTTACCATTTTTGAATCTGAGCAGGTGCCAATGCTCACAATAGGTTAAGCATGATGTGGGTCATATTGTAGTAGTAATAAACCTGGAATCTGACCGTTCCAATGAAGTGATAAATGCGTGGAGAAGCGCTTATTAGTTCACTAACCTCTACACAATGAGTATCATGGGACCTCATCAATCTTCACTGGCATTTCACTGCCGATCCGGAGTGTCGCCCCACTGCGTTTCAGCAGTGTAAGGAAAAATACAATGATAATAACTCACAGGGAGGGGGCGGCTTACAGAGCAGGGTATGAGTGGTTTTCACTCCCTAAGTGCACAAGAATATTTGCCCGGCATCTCGGTCTGGCCAAACAGGCATGCGCACTTAGCATATTCTCCACCCAGGCGGCAGAACTTTCCCAGGCCCCAACCATTGTCTGAGCGCCGAACCAAAGCACTCAGACCAATCTTAACGCTACATTGCAGCGTTGTGATTGGCTCAGGGGAACCTGGGTGCTTCCTGGTGCTACTTGTTCCGGCAGGAGATACGAGGAGGAGAGATGTGACGAGTAGGACGCGGCGAGGAGGTAAGTGAAATGTTATTTTTATTCATCCCTTTCTTCCTTTTCCCCGCCAGCCCCCCCCCATCCGTGCCAGCTGCCACTGCATTTATATTTATTATGATGCAGTGAAAATATAAATGGCACAATTAGATATGTTATTTAGATCATATGAACCAAAAAACACACATTCACACATTTAGTACTTATAATAAAAAGGCCACATTGAATATTATTACAACAGTAGATCAAATCTGTAATGAGAAAAAGCAGATTACTTCCTCACAGATTGCACATTACATTAGCTTTACACAGGCAAGCAAACCTCCTTATAATCACAAGGCCGCTTTTATATAATTTATTTTCACTGCACAAACCTAATACCTTGCATCCTGTATTGGTTTAAATACTTTAAAACAATTAAATACACATGAAATAAAATGTCATGGCACAAACCATATATGCAGATGCCAAAATGTAGTACGCTCTTTATAACCATTGTTGAGGGAGGAGAAAGGCAACATGACCCGTTCGAAAATTCACTTCTTGTGAGTTATGCCCCGCCCCACACCACACTCAATCACTGAAAAAAAATTCACATTACAATCTGGGCATCAATTTCTATACTGTATTCATGAGGTAAGAGCACACAGAGTAGGTGCATCTTCTGTTTTTATTAAGGATGCCTTGTTCCCACCCGCCTCCAAATGAACCCTTATTTATCTAGGTCCCCTGGATTTATTAATTGGGAAGAGCATCACAAAGCTCACTATTGCCACAATAAGCTAAAGTCTTAGGGCTATTGTTATAGCACCATGCTCCCATACTTCCTGCTCCAATTGTCCATGGAGGATTACAAGTTAACCATGGTTAGTGGTGTGTCCTAAACTAAAATCCAGGAGTTAATCTGTTATTCATATGCATGGCTGTTGTATGGTCTTTACTGTTAACTCTTATATCACACAAAGTGGGGTTGGTGGCCTTTGAAAGTGATCAGTCGTGGCTGACAACATTAAAATATGGTGAGGCGCGATGCCCAAAAAACTCCCCATATATGTTGGAATTGCTGGCCTCAATCCCGTTCGGTGTGTCTCTCTTTGGCGGGATCCTTTTGTCTACAAGCTGGAAAGGGAAGGAATTCCTTCCTGCTCGTGGAACGCAAATCCAACCAATCCTGGAGCTGCTCTCATGCTGTTTTCAGCATGAGAGCAGCTCAACGATTGGCTGGAGCAGGCTACCCCAATGCTCATTTTGAGGCTGGGGCCTGAGCCAGAAATCCTCAGACTGTTTTAAACCCTGAGGATTGCAGGGTCTACAGTGCGCATATCTAATAAGCCGACTGTAGCCATCCGGCCAAGCCGACATGCACATTGTAGACCAGTGTAGTCATCCTGCATTTTCAGGATTCAGGCCCTTCGCCACCCTCGTGCTATACACCGAGTGAGCAGTGACAAAATAAAATGACATTTACAGTCTCGTAGCAGGCGGGATGACGCTCCTCTTTTCTTTAGGAGGAGCCACCCCTGAAAGTGATTAGACATAATACCTGCTAAGAGTACACCCTATTTTTTTTTTTTAATTCCTCTTTCATACTCACTTGGCCTCACATCTATTCTCTGTCCCCTCACCCACTCACTCTAACTTACATTCTCTCACTTACTCATTCTCGTTCATACTTGTTACACATGGCATCCTGTCTTTTTGCCTCTACCTCCTATATTTTTGACAGTGTGCTGGACTTCTTTTTTGCTGGTTTAGGGCACTTTACCACTGCTAATCAGTGCTAAAGTGCAAGTGCTCCCTTTATAATTTGTGATTCTATGCTCAATCAAGTTTTGAAAAAAAGTACCTACGTTATTTCACGGCAAAATCTAATTTCAGATATGGGATATGTGTTTTCTAACATGCCGATAATCTGTGAGTCTGGTTTGATTAATCTAAAAAAGTGAATACCAGGGGGCATATTATCAAGGGATTTATCTCCACTTTTTTGGCTTTAAAAGCCAAGAAAGCAGAGATAAAATGATCTCCCTATCAGCAACAGGGTGCTAACACGCAAATTCGCATGTTAGCACCCTTTTTCTCTACGCTTCCCCTTACATCTCTAATGAGATGCAAAGGGGGCGTTCCAGAGAAAAATAATAGGAGAAATGTTGCTAAGCGACATTTCTCCTATTCTCATGGATTTCGCTAACCCTGTTAGTGATAAAAAAAGCAGCGCTAACCGCGGTTAGCGCTGCTTTTTTTACACCTGGTATTTTCCTGACTTAGCCATGATATCCTATAGAAGGTGGATATCATGGCTAAGTTTGTGAGCCCCTATCATCAAGCTAACGCCAAACTTCGAGAGAATATCGTTGGTTTTTCCAGCGATAATCTCTCATTTGGCAGTTAGCGAGAGGATTTTTATCACTTCTGAGATAAACCTTGCTAATAGCAAGTTATCTCTGCGATAATTTCTGGCGATGCTTAGCGATAAAAAATTTGTTGCTAAGCATCGTTAGCTATAA
Source organism: Lissotriton helveticus (assembly GCF_964261635.1). NCBI lineage: Eukaryota > Metazoa > Chordata > Amphibia > Caudata > Salamandridae > Lissotriton > Lissotriton helveticus. Next base: position 275,773,680 of record NC_136062.1, read on the forward strand.
ATATCGCTAATCGTTGGTAATATGCCTCCAGGTTTTAGAATCATAATGTAATGCATGTTTAAGGAAACTCGGTAAGGGCAACTTACATTGCGCTGTTTCTTTCCGGAAATTCGAATTTGCCCTGAAATAACGCAGGCACATTTTTTCAATACTTGATTAAGCATAGTGTGGTCCTTAAGAAAACGAAGAGGTATTAACTTAATATTTCTGGAATTTCTTGTTCCAAATATTTTCCAGTCATACAGCCTGAAGAGAATAAAACCCCATCAACTAACGAAGGGGATCGAAATACATCAGCGATTTTTCCTCCTGGGATAGAATTTAAATATTATTTCGCTATGCTGAGCCAATTGTGCAAAACTTGTTCACCCTCATAGATAATGTTTAATTATACTTAAAAAGCCGAAAACAGAATTCAATGAAATACTTCAGATTCATTAAATGATTTAATAAATAAACAGGCAATAAAATTACCGGCGAGGACCTCTTTTTGACACAAGTATTATGGGCCCTTCCTGACCGGTCTCGGGCCAAACCCCCTTTTGTATTAACTGACTTTTGGTGAAGGTGGTAGCTTTCAACCACTTTGTGGGTAGCACTTTGGGTGCCCCTCCCGGTCCAACAAGACCGCAATCTGTGAGACAGGCTTATGCCATAGACCACATGCATGATCAGTGTTTGCGAATGACAACAAAAATCAGCATTAGTCATCCAGACCACAGCACAGAGTGGTACTCATGGCAGGAATACACATCTTTTGCCAAGCAGAGAAATTGTCCATCCCAACAGTGGTGTTTTGTGGAGTCTGGAAGTGTACTGCCCTTTTTGTCAAAGCTGTGTTCTTTTTAGCTGCACATTCTAGCTTGTTCTACTTAGCCCCTGTTCTTTCTTTGACCGTGTTTGTGGTAGCATGACAACTGAGTTGAACTCTAGCAAATGACTAAGATTGTGGATCGTGGTCTGCTCTGTCTTCAAGTAAGAGCGTGGGCTCTCAGGACACACGAGGACTGCTGGCTCCCCATCTGGATCACAATTGCTTAACCAGGGCTTTGAAATCTGTTTTTGGTGTATTGGCCGTGGCTCCAAGATGGCCACCGAGATCTGGTGTTCTCATAAGACTTTACAAGTACTGCGAAAGCAGCAAAACATGACCACGGCATTGTGCTCTGTGAGCTTCTGATCAGATGAGCTATACTACAAGACCTGCTTACAGTGCCTTGCGCATCCATCTGATTGCATGCATCAACCCTGGTGTTTTCCGGTCTCAGTGTGCCATATTTGCCTTCTAAAGATCTAGGACTGTCTGCCATTTCTCTTTGCCAGCCACTAGTGCACCCCCAACTGTCTGAACAGCTCCATCCTAACAGTTCTACTTTAATATCCACCATACTGGAGGTAGGCATGCAATGTTTTCCTAGGTGTCGCTTGTGGAAGTGCCTGAGCAGATGTGGAGAATGGAGGTTGGCAAGGGGTTCGAAAACTTCCCTCAGAATCACAATCTTGCCAGTCTACCAGGTAATACACTTCAACCCCTACCCTCCAGGAGGCAAGTACATGATGGGCTTCTTACTTTTCATCTTTTGAACCAACACAGGAGAAGGAGGATGAGTGTACTGCCTTTTTGGGGAATCAATAGTTGAGCACAGAAAAATGAAAAACAGGATAGGGTCTATTTCTGAGTATGTAAAGTAGTATTCTAGAAGTACTACTTCACATAACATACAGAGGTCACTACTAATATTTTTATGCTATTGTGAAGTTTTTATAATTAACACCATTGTATATACTCAGGGATATCCCTAAGTAGTAGGACAGAGATCATCATGTTCGTTCTTAGTAAAAATACATTTTTGATTGTCCTGTCTGCTTATCTTACCACCCACTTCGGTCACTGGCATGTTAATCTTGCTCCACTGGTGCAGCCCACCACCTGCGTGGGCACCATGCAAACCCTTCAGGGCTTCACTGTTCCTCTGGCAGTTGTCTGGTTGGCGGCATTCAGGATGATCCATTGATATTGGGAAGTGTATGCTTTGCTCCCACAGAAGCTTTTAGGATAGCTGGACCTGTATGTCTTTTTCCAACATAAGGAATACTGCCTCTCTGGCATTAGGAAAGATATCACGTGGACTGGTGAAGATGGCGGCAGCATGAGGAGCCCCACTGTTCTGTTCTAGAACCTATCTACCTCCTTTAGTTTGGACCTGACGAATGTGTGTAGTGATGTACAAATGATGATCATGGTTTTAGTTGAGGCATCAGGTATTTTGTATCCTACGGATCCGGGGTATACGTTTTACTCCTTGCCCCATAAAAAATTGGTACAGTTGGACTATATTTTCTTATCCAGGCTTCCTTAGTAGGGGCCTCAGTCCAAATATTTCCTAGGATTTCATCTGATCATACCCCTATTGTCTCAGAAGCTGTGGCAATTGGTTTTAAGGTTAAACCTAGAGTTTTCTCTTTTGATCGGAAACTCTGCTTAGACGATGACTTTAGAGAGCATATGTCCAGCTGGATGAAGCAATTCTTTGATAATAATAGACAATCTGCCCATATAGCAAATATATGGGATGCTTTTAAGGCTTGTTTCAGGGGCGAAGTACTAAGTATTGATCTATTTCATTAAAAAAAATTAATTAGAGATGCAGAAATTGTACTCTAATTTAAGAGTGGCAGAGGAGAAACTGACTCAGGGGATAGCACAGCGAGGGAATATTTCGGATATGGAGAATGTAGCTGCTAGATGTAGGGCTAGAATTAAGGGGGTGTGGAATACTGAGAATGCGAGAAAATACTTGGTTAATAAAAGGCAATGCCATGAGTACGGGGAAGCAGTTGGTAGGTGTCTCGCATTACGGTTGCGCATGAAAGAAGCTTCCCGCCGTATTTTGGCATTAAAGGATATCTCACGTGTATTGTGTCATGATCCTCAAGGGATTCTGGCTATTTTGCACCAGTTCTATATGGAATTGTATACACATCAGGAAGTGGTGGGTGTGGGTGATAACGTATTTATGGGGGTGTTATACCACAACTAGACCCAAGTGCGGTGGAATAATTGGATAGTCCAATTAATATGGAGGAGCTAGAAACAGCAGTTAATAGCCTGGCAACGGGGAAAGCTGCGGGACCCGATAATCTCCCGGGTGAGATTTATAAGATATTTTTTAATCAGATGAAGGGTGAAATGCTGGCCACTTTTAGGGCTGTAGAGGATGGGCAAGCTCCCAAATCATGGGAAGAAGCCACTATTGGGGTTTTTAGTAAGAAGGGCAAAGCTCCGGAACTGCATGGATCATACCGTCCGATTTCTTTGCCGAATTGTGATGGCAAAATATATTCGAAAATTTTGCCCAATCGTCTGTCAAAGATTATTAGTTCCCTAGTTTCAGAAAATCAGCATAGATTTATAACAGCTTGCGGGACGGTTACTCATGTGAATAAGGTGGTGACGCTTGTTGACATAGCTCAGGCTCAGAAACGGGAATTAGGGCTAATTTTATTGGATGCTGAAAAAGCTTTTGATCGCGTGGAGTGGTATTATGTGTGGAAATTGAGGATTCGGGCAGGTTTTGGGAAGGGGTTTATGACTGCTCTACAGGTCCTGTATACCTCACCGGTTGCTAAGATCGCTGCAATGGGCTTGGTATCAGTATCAGTGAGAATCACTAGAAGAACTGGACAAGGATGTCCTTGCTCGCCACTGTTGTTTGCTCTATACATAAATCCGTTTGTTGACATGCTGGGCAATGGTCCTTAGATCATACCTTTTCTGGTACAGGATATCCCACACTGTTTTCGCTTATGCAGACGACATAGCTGTTACTTTGTTTGACCCATCTTCTGCACTCAAAGAGATTAAGCGTTTAGCATTTGAATTTGGTCAGGTATCTGGCTATAAACTTAATACTACCAAAACACAAATGTTATGTACAGGCAATTTTGTGCTGAATGATGCTAGATCGGTAAAAGAAGCAACATATTTGGGCATTAAAATTAGAACATCGATATCAGAATTGGTTGATGCCAACTGGGAGGACATACTACGTAGCACTAGGGATTCGTTGGAGAGATGGGGATGACTACATCTCACATTAGTGGGCAGAGGTAATATTTTAAAAATTAATATTTTACCAAAGGTGTTATACTTATTTAGATCTATTCCCCTGGAAGTGTCGCGGGCACAAATCCAACATTTACAAACTCTGTGTGCTAAATTTCACTGGGCTCCAGGCAAACCCAGGCGGGCTACTAGATTCATGACACTACCAATTGAGAGAGGAGGCCGGGCAATACCAGATTTTGCATTTTATTATTATGTTTGCTTTCTGTTAAAGATGCTAGTATTATTGACTGGGGAGGACGTTAGTAATACAGCAGAGGCTTCCTCGATATTTCAGCTGATGTTGGGGCCTGAGGCAAGACAATGTTTATTTAAGGAAATTTTATGATAGTTATTTTAAAAGGACAAGGTTTGAAGTATTGGAAGCTGCTTTTAAAGTTTGGAAGAAGATACGTAAACTATTTTTGTTGAAGGGGCTAACTTACTATACGTCCATGAACGCATTAAATATTCTTCCCCCATTTTCTGGGATAGGGTGGCACTCGGCTGGAGGATTAAGAGTATTTTGCAGATAGGAGACTTCTATGAAGATGGGTGGTTGTTTCCGATGTATGAAGATTTAGCGAGACAATATAATTTGCGTAAATCCCAATTTTTTTTAATTTCTCCAAATTCGTGATTTCCTCAGTCGAAAAAATATGGTATTGACACCAAATTTACTTGTTGAGGCTGTAAAACAGCAGGATAAAATTGGGGTGCTCTATACAATTTTATTATCTTCTAGAACGGACGACTTGGTGAAACACAATGCCCAATGGTCTATTATTTTGGGGGAACATAATATAACTATAGAGAATACCATTGTTAGCTCTAGGGAAACTCTCCTATCTGCCAATTTCAAAGCACAATTTTTTAAAACTGTTTTTAATTTGTATTACACTCCTGCTCGTATGTTTAAGTGGGGGAAGGGGTACGATGGCAAATGTTTTTGTTGTGGGGGGGATAAAGCGGACAGTCTGCATATTTTTTTAGTTGCACTAAATTGTCTAGGGATCTGAGGGATATCGAAAAAATGTTGCCTATGATTGTTGGGATCCCGATTAATATTATTCCTGCCATAATGTTATTAGGGATTGGGCAAGATGTAGAAAAGGGGACCCCTTTGTTTAAACACCGGTTTTTGATTTTTATGGCTATGACTGTAGCTCGATTGTGTATAGCTTCTGACTGGCTTCATCCTGAGCCCCCCTCATTTGAGTGTTGGTCAGCCAAAATATATAATTTATTTAGTCTAGAATGGAGTTTGTATTCAGCAAAGGGGGCAAGGAAACGGAAGATTGGGATGTGTATTTGGGGGGCATTTTGTGATCATATGAATGTATGAAATAATTTTACTATAATGTCTGTTCCTGTTGCTGTGGAGCAATAAAAAAAAAGAAAAATCCCACCCCAATTTAGAAAAATAGAGTGAAATGTAATAAATGATTTGGGGCCAGATGTAGGTAAATGTCATTTACTGATTCTTAAATACCGAATTTTACCGATTCGGTATTCAAAAATCAGTAAATGAGATGTAGGGAAAAAAAATCGGTATTTTTTACCGAATCGGTAAAAATCGGTATCCGACTTTCGGAAATTACCGAATCGGTAAATACCGATTCGGTAAATTCCGAATCGGCAAGCAAGCAAAAGTGAAACTTAAGAAAACAGCCAATCAGGTGCTACCACCGTCCCCCTCCCTACCAGGAAGTGGCTACACAGGCAGCTGCAACTAATTAGAAGGTTCTGGAGAGGCAGTCAGAGCAGAGCAGAGACACAGAGCAGCAGGGAGAGTTTTGTTGAAACTTTACAAAAACAAAAAAGGCAAGCAGCAGTGAAAGTCAGAAGGCTGAAAGGAAGAGGAAGATTAAGTTCAGCAGCATGGAGTTGCAGGTACTTGTGGAGGAGGTTGTGAGAGTGCACAGCAAACTATTTGGCAGGCACTCCCTCACTGTTCCTGAGTCTGCAAAAAGAAAAATCTGGCTGGCAATTGCAGAAAAAGTTAATGCAGTGGGAGTCACACCCAGGAACATTGAGGATCTGAAAAAAAGATTTTATGATATCAGGAGCCTCACCAAGAAGAAGATGTCTGAAATACACAAGCAGGCTGGTGTCACCGGTGGAGGCAGGAACCCAGCACCCCCCCTGACTGACCTGGAGGAGTTGGTGGCCTCAACCATTGAGGCAGACAGCGTCGTGGGACTCGGAGATGTGGACAGCTCAGCCAGAGCTGCAACAAAAAAAGGTAAGACGCATGCGCAGCATGACACCCCATATCAACCTGCTTCCCTTTACCCTTTGTGGACAAGCCAACCCCAGTCCAGTACTGCTAGCCCTATACAGGAGCAATGCATTATGGGAAATGTAGTCAGCCAATGTAAGACCATGTGTAACTGCGCATACATCAGCAAGTCACTGAAAGTAATGCAGATAAATGAAAGTGAAATGTGTGAAGCATTTATTGTAGTGACTGTGACACAGTAGCACACAGTTGATATACGCTTATTTATACCTAGGTGCAAAATCAGCCAGTAGACCCACAGAAACAGAAGTGACTGCACCAGCGAGGGAGGAGAGTGAGGAAGCAGGGCCAGCCAAGTACAAGCCTCGCAGGAGGAAGGTGACACGACTGGCATCTCCCATGAAGATGAGACAGTACAGACCCCAGAGTTGATGCACTCCCCACAGCTCTCACAATCCCCTCCCCTGGTTTTCTCACCAGAAACCTCCCCAACACTGTTCCTGTCCGCTCCTGCAACCCCACCAGCCAGGAGGCGTGTCGTGGCCCCACTACCAGCAATGGAGGCAGCAGAGGGTGAGGCTCAAGTCCTTGTAGATGTGAGTCCTGCTGCACTGCAGTCCACCAATGACCCAGTCCCCTCGCGCAGAAGGCAACGCAGACCCAGCAGTGCAGGTGGACATGGAGATGGCACTGTGTTCCGTGGGCTGGAGGGGAGCATGGTGCGCATACAACGGATGCAGGGAAAATCCATTCTGGCCTGCCATCGCCAATTCCGAATCCTGAATGAGAAAATAGGAGACATGGAGAAGGGCATGAGTGACATTGTTGATTCCAATTAGGAGGTTGCAAAAACAAATGCGGACATTGCTGCAGGGATTACCCAGCTCTGCTCAAAACTAGACAGCCTGGAACACACAAGGCGCAGGGAGGCCCGTGTCCACAATATGGCCATCAATCGTCTGGCCACTGCCACATCCCAGCTATGCCGTAGGGGCATTAATATGCAGGATAGCCTGACACAGAACACGGCCGAGGTCACCAGGGGCATGGCCAGAATCACAAGTGCACTAGAGGCTATGCTGATTTCACACACTGCACAGAATCCTGCCCTGGATGTGGCAGAGGCAGAAGACAGTAGTAGCCGCAGCAGCATGGCAAGCGCTGTATTGTAGCCACGTAGGAGTAGCAGGCGCCCAGCTGAGGCTGCAGGGCATGCTGAAAGCAGCGACCAACATCCCAGTGGCTCAGGGAAGTGCGGGCGCAAGTGACATTGCCGGTCATGGGTGAAGTAACCCGGTACATACAGTCCCCACGTTCATGATGTTAATTTTGTTGCACTTAAGTGCTTGAACGTTGTGGCTACATTAAAATACGGTGGTCCCCCACACAACCTGTCTGTGTCTCATTACTTACTCAGAAATAGTTGAGTGTAATCTCCTCTCGTCTGTATCTGCCATCACTTGGTGTTGACACTCCAGCAGGTTGTGTTTCAGGCACAGCAATGTCGTCGTCATGATCCTCGTAGTCTGACAACTCCACCTCAGTACCCTTCTTCACAGCAAGGTTGTGCAACATGGCACAGGCAGCAATTATCTTACAGCAGGTGATGGGGGTATACTGCCTTGCACCTCCACTCTTGTGCAAGCATCTGAATCTTCTTTTCCAGATACCAAAGGTCCGTTCGACCACATTCCGTGTGCTTTTGTGGGCCCGGTTATACCTCCTTTGGCTGGGTGTTGAGGGGTTGAGGTAGGGGGTGAGTATAAATGAGCGGAGGGCATATGCACTGTCTCCTAAAAGGAAAAGGGAATACATTACTCACATGCATACATGTACTTCTTACTGCAATATGTATTATGGGGGTCAGACACTGTGTCTTACCTAGGAGGTATCCTTCACCAAATTCCCCTGCAGTCAGCCGTGCATAGAGGCCGATGTTTTGAAAAATATAGGAGTCGTGGGTACTCCCAGGGAATTTAGCCACAATGTCAGTGATGGCGCACTTTGCATTGGAAATCACCTGCACATTGATGGTGTGGGTGGACTTCCTATTCCTGTAGATATATTCTGTGGCAGCAGGGGGACAAATGGGAATGTGCGTGCCATCTATGCAGCCAATTATATTGGAAAATTGAGCCATCTGGTAAAAGTCAGATTTTGTTTGGACCAGTTCAGCATGGGTAGCAGGAAAAGATATGTAATGGTCCAACCTCTGTAACATGGCGTCAAGGAATTTGTGGAACAACCTTGAGAGGCTGCTCTGGGTCACCCCACCCACAGCAGCAACCACGCTCTGGTAGCTCCCAGCCGCAAGCAGGTGGAGGCTGCACAGCACCTGCACATGGGGTGGAATAGCATGTGCCCTTGGGGTAGTGTGCTGCAACAGTGGTTGGAGGTCCCTGATGAGCTCCAAGATGGTGTCTGGGGCCAACCTGTACCTCTGCAGTATCTCTGCCTCTGTGAGCATGAACAAGGTAACCCTCTGCCTGTACACCTGCTCCTGTCTCTGCCATTCCCTCTCTCCTTCCTCCTGTAGCCATAGCCATCTTGCAATGACATAAAATGCCGCCATTGTGCAAACAGAATTGCATTTTGGGTCCATTTTTATAGGCTGCACCTGGTTACCACCTGATTTGAATCCATGGTAAATACAGACTCTTAAATACCGAATTTGAAGCAAAATCGGTATTTAAGAGCTTACCTACATCTCAATCTTCAATTTTACCACTTCTTAATTACCGATTCGGTATTTTACAGATTCGGTAAATTTACCGATTCGGTAAATTTACCGATTCGCAAACCGTTGCGATTCGGTAAATTTACCGATTCGGTATATATTCCGATTCGGTATTTTACCGATTCGGTAACTTTTCCAAATCGGTAAATTTACCGATTTAGACGAATTTCGGTCACCTACATCCCGATTGCTCAATACCGGTCGGTAACGGCCGAAAATACCGATTTTCGGCCGTTACCGACCGGTAAAGGGCTACCTACATCTGGCCCTTGATGCCAAAATGAGAAAAATCCAATTAGTAGAATCGGAGGTATGTAATTTTAAAGATTACAGGTAAGTATTGTGCCTAAAAGCACAAAGGCCGCTCATGGTTATCTGGTCATATGAGACCATGTGAAAGTCTCAAGTTTAGACGAACCGCGATGTAGCACAGGTCAGATGTGGGGACCAGGTTAGTCCCACTGAAAAAGTTACCTTCATTAATCTTGCGCGTAGAGTTCTGTGCGTGGTTGAGGGGGCTGCGAGGAGCATGGAGTGTGTCGCTGATGGTCATCGATATATCACAAAGAGCAAGCCAGGAGTCAAGGACAGTCGTTGTCGTAAAGCGAAAATCACGTCAAGGGTCGCAGACAGTCGTTGCCGAACATCTCGCTGGCAGTGACGGTGAGCGGTCGATACTGTAGTGTTCAGTGCAAATATCATGCTGCCAAGATTTAGATTCACCTGAGATTCACATTGGCGGGTGGTGCAGGCAGAAAGATAATGGCATGAACAGCCTCATTCGCAGCTGCGAAGAAAACAAAACTTCAGGATTTCTTCTTTTCTTTGGGAGGGAGCTCACTAATACCACACAAAGGGTCCAGGACCTGAGGGGCAACTCTTGTGGTTCAAGAACTCACTCAAGCAGAGGCTAGCAGTGTTCAGGTAGGTCCAGTTGAAGGTTCAGCCAGCAGGTAGCTGGGTAGGTGCAGGAAGCCTCTGGAGCTAGTTGTGTTCTTGCAGTTCAGAACAGAAGGTCAGTCAGCTGACCCTTAGAGTCACTTTAGCCTGGGATGAAGGGTGCAGATCCAGTCTTCCTTCTCAGCAAGCAGGGTAGAAGGGAGGCAGAGTAGAAAGGCAGCAGGGTAGCAGGAATTCTAGCAACTGAGCAGCACAGCAGCCCTTCTTGTGTAGTGTCCACAAGCCCAGAGATGTACTGAAGAGTTGGATCTGAGGGTCCAATATTTATGCTTCAAAAAAGGAGGGTTACTGTTCCTAATAAGACAAACAAGCATTGGCATAGCCAATAGATCTTGCCTTTAGGACATTCAAAGTGGTAAGCAATGTAACAGTTAATGTTGCACCAAGGACAATGTGCTGCATAATTAAATACTTATAACGTCCCAAAGGCGAGACCTATTGGCTATGCCAATGCTTGTTGTCTTTGTATCTCAGTGAGAATCTATAATCCAAGCTTCACAGGTGATCTGTTGGCTGTTGATGAGGGGCACGAATTTACTCCACCCTCCCACTGGTCCTATATTACTCGAGTGTCAAAGTTCCGTTTTTTGGGGCTTGACCTCGGTGGTGAAGTTTGGGAGAATAGTCTAGATGTATTCAAGGAGCTGGTGCGGGAAAAGAACAGGACGCCCGAAAACCAAAGAGCAGTGGAAACCAATTACAACCAGTCGCTTTCACTGTCCAGCTTACTGTCCGTTTATTCTTCCAGGGGTTTATTCTCGGGTGGGTAAAACATTGGTTAGTAACTGTAAAATATGTGGCGTTTATTGCGAATAAATGCTTCTGAGAAAGGGAGTCCTCATGGTCAACCTTCCAAAGTAAATCTGTCTGAAAACTCATCTTGATTTGTTTGTTGTCCGGGTCCTGGGCTGATGAGATCATTGATCCTTCCATTGTAGTTTTCATGAAGTTCATGTGTTTTGTTGCTGTTGTCTGAGGGGTTCTGATTGCCAGATCTCATCATGTCTCTCGCGTAATGGTGGCTACGCTCTATAATTGCAGATTCATTGTCACTGAGGGCGTTGTCTGACCCTGAGACACAAGTATTCCACCTGAGACATGAATGGAATTCTTTAGTTAGCAGCTTTATACTGTGTATTACCTACACTTCGCTCACAATGCAGAAATGGTTTTATACTCATGTGAAAAGCAGGGAAGGACGTGAAAGCCTTTTCTCGTACCATGTCCCGGTGTAAATTATTTTGAGACTTTCACATTCACCAGACATGTGCCTTGGATTTGCTGTTCAGAGCCAACACATCATGGATTCATTGTCTCCTTGGTGTCAAGAGCCACTGCTGCTGAGGATGTCTTGAATAATCTCCTAGCTGCCCTCGAGTAAAAAAGGATTCAGAAAAGGGGGTGGTGATGAACAGAGTGTCTGAATTAAGCAGACCACTCTTACCCAGTCCAAAGATCAGGGCTTGATCCATCACCGTTATTTAGCTCACTGCCCCATCCCAGAACCTGGCTATATGCAAATTAGTCTGTCCCTGGCCCAGTGCATCATGGGAACAGGGCAGACCAAACTACCAAGCCAATTCTTCACCAGAAAGGAGACAAGCTACCGGTGACCGGTTTCTGGCATTTCAGTCTCGTCGGCCCGGCTTGCTTGAATCCTGATGGAGCAGTGAGCAAGGGACTCATGTCTGAGTATACCCTGCCACACCTATAGTGGCCAAAAACGATTCAGAAAAGGGGGTGGTGATGAACAGAGTGTCTAAATTAAGCAGACCACTCTTACCCAGTCCAAAGATCAGGGCTTGATCCATCACCGTTATTTAGCTCACTGCCCCATCCCAGCTCAGAACCTGGCTATATGCAAATTAGTCTGTCCCTGGCCCAGTGCATCATGGGAACAGGGCAGACCAAACTACCTAGCCAATTCTTCACCAGAAAGGAGACAAGCTACCGGGGACCGGTTTCTGGCATTTCAGCCTCGTCGGCCCGGCTTGCTTGAATCCTGATGGAGCAGTGAGCAAGGGACTAATGTCTGAGTATACCCTGCCACACCTATAGTGGCCAAAAACGATTCAGAAAAGGGGGTGGTGATGAACAGAGTGTCTGAATTAAGCAGACCACTCTTACCCAGTCCAAAGATCAGGGCTTGATCCATCACTGTTATTTAGCTCACTGCCCCATCCCAGCTCAGAACCTGGCTATATGCAAATTAGTCTGTCCCTGGCCCAGTGCATCATGGGAACAGGGCAGACCAAACTACCAAGCCAATTCTTCACCAGAAAGGAGACAAGCTACCGGGGACCGGTTTCTGGCATTTCAGCCTCGTCGGCCCGGCTTGCTTGAATCCTGATGGAGCAGTGAGCAAGGGACTCATGTCTGAGTATACCCTGCCACACCTATAGTGGCCAAAAATGATTCAGAAAAGGGGGTGGTGATGAACAGAGTGTCTGAATTAAGCAGACCACTCTTACCCAGTCCAAAGATCAGGGCTTGATCCATCACCGTCATTTAGCTCACTGCCCCATCCCAGCTCAGAACCTGGCTATATGCAAATTAGTCTGTCCCTGGCCCAGTGCATCATGGGAACAGGGCAGACCAAACTACCAAGCCAATTCTTCACCAGAAAGGAGACAAGCTACCGGGGACCGGTTTCTGGCATTTCAGCCTCGTCGGCCCGGCTTGCTTGAATCCTGATGGAGCAGTGAGCAAGGGACTCATGTCTGAGTATACCCTGCCACACCTATAGTGGCCAAAAACGATTCAGAAAAGGGGGTGGTGATGAACAGAGTGTCTGAATTAAGCAGACCACTCTTACCCAGTCCAAAGATCAGGGCTTGATCCATCACCGTTATTTAGCTCACTGCCCCATCCCAGCTCAGAACCTGGCTATATGCAAATTAGTCTGTCCCTGGCCCAGTGCATCATGGGAACAGGGCAGACCAAACTACCAAGCCAATTCTTCACCAGAAAGGAGACAAGCTACCGGGGACCGGTTTCTGGCATTTCAGCCTCGTCGGCCCGGCTTGCTTGAATCCTGATGGAGCAGTGAGCAAGGGACTCATGTCTGAGTATACCCTGCCACACCTATAGTGGCCAAAAACGATTCAGAAAAGGGGGTGGTGATGAACAGAGTGTCTAAATTAAGCAGACCACTCTTACCCAGTCCAAAGATCAGGGCTTGATCCATCACCGTTATTTAGCTCACTGCCCCATCCCAGCTCAGAACCTGGCTATATGCAAATTAGTCTGTCCCTGGCCCAGTGCATCATGGGAACAGGGCAGACCAAACTACCTAGCCAATTCTTCACCAGAAAGGAGACAAGCTACCGGGGACCGGTTTCTGGCATTTCAGCCTCGTCGGCCCGGCTTGCTTGAATCCTGATGGAGCAGTGAGCAAGGGACTAATGTCTGAGTATACCCTGCCACACCTATAGTGGCCAAAAACGATTCAGAAAAGGGGGTGGTGATGAACAGAGTGTCTGAATTAAGCAGACCACTCTTACCCAGTCCAAAGATCAGGGCTTGATCCATCACTGTTATTTAGCTCACTGCCCCATCCCAGCTCAGAACCTGGCTATATGCAAATTAGTCTGTCCCTGGCCCAGTGCATCATGGGAACAGGGCAGACCAAACTACCAAGCCAATTCTTCACCAGAAAGGAGACAAGCTACCGGGGACCGGTTTCTGGCATTTCAGCCTCGTCGGCCCGGCTTGCTTGAATCCTGATGGAGCAGTGAGCAAGGGACTCATGTCTGAGTATACCCTGCCACACCTATAGTGGCCAAAAATGATTCAGAAAAGGGGGTGGTGATGAACAGAGTGTCTGAATTAAGCAGACCACTCTTACCCAGTCCAAAGATCAGGGCTTGATCCATCACCGTCATTTAGCTCACTGCCCCATCCCAGCTCATAACCTGGCTATATGCAAATTAGTCTGTCCCTGGCCCAGTGCATCATGGGAACAGGGCAGACCAAACTACCAAGCCAATTCTTCACCAGAAAGGAGACAAGCTACCGGGGACCGGTTTCTGGCATTTCAGCCTCGTCGGCCCGGCTTGCTTGAATCCTGATGGAGCAGTGAGCAAGGGACTCATGTCTGAGTATACCCTGCCACACCTATAGTGGCCAAAAACGATTCAGAAAAGGGGGTGGTGATGAACAGAGTGTCTGAATTAAGCAGACCACTCTTACCCAGTCCAAAGATCAGGGCTTGATCCATCACCGTTATTTAGCTCACTGCCCCATCCCAGCTCAGAACCTGGCTATATTCAAATTAGTCTGTCCCTGGCCCAGTGCATCATGGGAACAGGGCAGACCAAACTACCAAGCCAATTCTTCACCAGAAAGGAGACAAGCTACCGGGGACCGGTTTCTGGCATTTCAGCCTCGTCGGCCCGGCTTGCTTGAATCCTGATGGAGCAGTGAGCAAGGGACTCATGTCTGAGTCTACCCTGCCACACCTATAGTGGCCAAAAACGATTCAGAAAAGGGGGTGGTGATGAACAGAGTGTCTGAATTAAGCAGACCACTCTTACCCAGTCCAAAGATCAGGGCTTGATCCATCACCGTTATTTAGCTCACTGCCCCATCCCAGCTCAGAACCTGGCTATATGCAAATTAGTCTGTCCCTGGCCCAGTGCATCATGGGAACAGGGCAGACCAAACTACCAAGCCAATTCTTCACCAGAAAGGAGACAAGCTACCGGGGACCGGTTTCTGGCATTTCAGCCTCGTTGGCCCGGCTTGCTTGAATCCTGATGGAGCAGTGAGCAAGGGACTCATGTCTGAGTATACCCTGCCACACCTATAGTGGCCAAAAACGATTCAGAAAAGGGGGTGGTGATGAACAGAGTGTCTGAATTAAGCAGACCACTCTTACCCAGTCCAAAGATCAGGGCTTGATCCATCACCGTTATTTAGCTCACTGCCCCATCCCAGCTCAGAACCTGGCTATATGCAAATTAGTCTGTCCCTGGCCCAGTGCATCATGGGAACAGGGCAGACCAAACTACCAAGCCAATTCTTCACCAGAAAGGAGACAAGCTACCGGGGACCGGTTTCTGGCATTTCAGCCTCGTCGGCCCGGCTTGCTTGAATCCTGATGGAGCAGTGAGCAAAGGATTCATGTCTGAGTATACCCTGCCACACCTATAGTGGCCAAAAACGATTCAGAAAAGGGGGTGGTGATGAACAGAGTGTCTGAATTAAGCAGACCACTCTTACCCAGTCCAAAGATCAGGGCTTGATCCATCACCGTTATTTAGCTCACTGCCCCATCCCAGCTTAGAACCTGGCTATATGCAAATTAGTCTGTCCCTGGCCCAGTGCATCATGGGAACAGGGCAGACCAAACTACCAAGCCAATTCTTCACCAGAAAGGAGACAAGCTACCGGGGACCGGTTTCTGGCATTTCAGCCTCGTCGGCCCGGCTTGCTTGAATCCTGATGGAGCAGTGAGCAAGGGACTCATGTCTGAGTATACCCTGCCACACCTATAGTGGCCAAAAACGATTCAGAAAAGGGGGTGGTGATGAACAGAGTGTCTGAACTAAGCAGACCACTCTTACCCAGTCCAAAGATCAGGGCTTGATCCATCACCGTTATTTAGCTCACTGCCCCATCCCAGCTCAGAACCTGGCTATATGCAAATTAGTCTGTCCCTGGCCCAGTGCATCATGGGTAGTTTGGTTTGCCCTGTTTCCATCATGCACTGGGACAGGAACAGACTAATTTGCATATAGCCAAGTTCTGAGCTGGGATGGTGCAGTGAGCTAAAAAACGGTGATGGATCAAGCCCTGATCTTTGGACTGGGTAAGAGTGGTCTGCTTAATTCAGGCACTCTGTTCATCACCACCCCCTTTTCTGAATCATTTTGTCCACCATAAGCGTGGAAGGGTATACTCAGATGTGAGTCCCTTGCTCATTGCACCATCAGGATTTAAGCAAGCCGGGCCGACGACGCCTGAAATGGCAGAAACCGGTCCCTGGAAGCTTGTTTCCTTCCCAGTACAAGAATTGGCTTGGTAGTTTGGTTTGCCCTGTTCCCATCATGCACTGGGACAGGAACAGACTAATTTGCATATAGCCAAGTTCTGAGCTGGGATGGTGCAGTGAGCTAAAAAATGGTGATGGATCAAGCCCTGATCTTTGGACTGGGTAAGAGTGGTCTGCTTAATTCAGGCACTCTGTTCATCACCACCCCCTTTTCTGAATCATTTTGTCCACCATAAGCGTGGAAGGGTATACTCAGATGTGAGTCCCTTGCTCATTGCACCATCAGGATTCAAGCAAGCCGGGCCGACGACGCCTGAAATGGCAGAAACCGGTCCCCGGAAGCTTGTTTCCTTCCCAGTACAAGAATTGGCTTGGTAGTTTTGTTTGCCCTGTTCCCATCATGCACTGGGACAGGAACAGACTAATTTGCATATGGCCAAGTTCTGAGCTGGGATGGTGCGGTGAGCTAAAAAACAGTGATGGATCAAGCCCTGATCTTTGGACTGGGTAAGAGTGGTCTGCTTAATTCAGGCACTCTGTTCATCACCACCCCCTTTTCTGAATCATTTTGTCCACCATAAGCGTGGAAGGGTATACTCAGATGTGAGTCCCTTGCTCATTGCACCATCAGGATTCAAGCAAGCCGGGCCGACGACGCCTGAAATGGCAGAAACCGGTCCCCGGAAGCTTGTTTCCTTCCCAGTACAAGAATTGGCTTGGTAGTTTGGTTTGCCCTGTTCCCATCATGCACTGGGACAGGAACAGGCTAATTTGCATATAGCCAAGTTCTGAGCTGGGATGGTGCAGTGAGCTAAAAAACGGTGATGGATCAAGCCCTGATCTTTGGACTGGGTAAGAGTGGTCTGCTTAATTCAGGCACTCTGTTCATCACCACCCCCTTTTCTGAATCAATTTGTCCACCATAAGCGTGGAAGGGTATACTCAGATGTGAGTCCCTTGCTCATTGCACCATCAGGATTCAAGCAAGCCGGGCCGACGGCGCCTGAAATGGCAGAAACCGGTCCCCGGAAGCTTGTTTCCTTCCCAGTACAAGAATTGGCTTGGTAGTTTGGTTTGCCCTGTTCCCATCATGCACTGGGACAGGAACAGACTAATTTGCATATAGCCAAGTTCTGAGCTGGGATGGTGCAGTGAGCTAAAAAACGGTGATGGATCAAGCCCTGATCTTTGGACTGGGTAAGAGTGGTCTGCTTAATTCAGGCACTCTGTTCATCACCACCCCCTTTTCTGAATCATTTTGTCCACCATAAGCGTGGAAGGGTATACTCAGATGTGAGTCCCTTGCTCATTGCACCATCAGGATTCAAGCAAGCCGGGCCGACGACGCCTGAAATGGCAGAAACCGGTCCCCGGAAGCTTGTTTCCTTCCCAGTACAAGAATTGGCTTGGTAGTTTGGTTTGCCCTGTTCCCATCATGCACTGGGACAGGAACAGACTAATTTGCATATAGCCAAGTTCTGAGCTGGGATGGTGCAGTGAGCTAAAAAACGGTGATGGATCAAGCCCTGATCTTTGGACTGGGTAAGAGTGGTCTGCTTAATTCAGGCACTCTGTTCATCACCACCCCCTTTTCTGAATCAATTTGTCCACCATAAGCGTGGAAGGGTATACTCAGATGTGAGTCCCTTGCTCATTGCACCATCAGGATTCAAGCAAGCCGGGCCGACGACACCTGAAATGGCAGAAACCGGTCCCCGGAAGCTTGTTTCCTTCCCAGTACAAGAATTGGCTTGGTAGTTTGGTTTGCCCTGTTCCCATCATGCACTGGGACAGGAACAGACTAATTTGCATATAGCCAAGTTCTGAGCTGGGATGGTGAAGTGAGCTAAAAAACGGTGATGGATCAAGCCCTGATCTTTGGACTGAGTAAGAGTGGTCTGCTTAATTCAGGCACTCTGTTCATCACCACCCCCTTTTCTGAATCATTTTGTCCACCATAAGCGTGGAAGGGTATACTCAGATGTGAGTCCCTTGCTCATTGCACCATCAGGATTCAAGCAAGCCGGGCCGACGACGCCTGAAATGGCAGAAACCGGTCCCCGGAAGCTTGTTTCCTTCCCAGTACAAGAATTGGCTTGGTAGTTTGGTTTGCCCTGTTCCCATCATGCACTGGGACAGGAACAGACTAATTTGCATATAGCCAAGTTCTGAGCTGGGATGGTGCAGTGAGCTAAAAAACGGTGATGGATCAAGCCCTGATCTTTGGACTGGGTAAGAGTGGTCTGCTTAATTCAGGCACTCTGTTCATCACCACCCCCTTTTCTGAATCATTTTGTCCACCATAAGCGTGGAAGGGTATACTCAGATGTGAGTCCCTTGCTCATTGCACCATCAGGATTCAAGCAAGCCGGGCCGACGACGCCTGAAATGGCAGAAACCGGTCCCCGGAAGCTTGTTTCCTTCCCAGTACAAGAATTGGCTTGGTAGTTTGGTTTGCCCTGTTCCCATCATGCACTGGGACAGGAACAGACTAATTTGCATATAGCCAAGTTCTGAGCTGGGATGGTGCAGTGAGCTAAAAAACGGTGATGGATCAAGCCCTGATCTTTGGACTGGGTAAGAGTGGTCTGCTTAATTCAGGCACTCTGTTCATCACCACCCCCTTTTCTGAATCATTTTGTCCACCATAAGCGTGGAAGGGTATACTCAGATGTGAGTCCCTTGCTCATTGCACCATCAGGATTCAAGCAAGCCGGGCCGACGACGCCTGAAATGGCAGAAACCGGTCCCCGGAAGCTTGTTTCCTTCCCAGTACAAGAATTGGCTTGGTAGTTTGGTTTGCCCTGTTCCCATCATGCACTGGGACAGGAATAGACTAATTTGCATATAGCCAAGTTCTGAGCTGGGATGGTGCAGTGAGCTAAAAAACGGTGATGGATCAAGCCCTGATCTTTGGACTGGGTAAGAGTGGTCTACTTAATTCAGGCACTCTGTTCATCACCACCCCCTTTTCTGAATCATTTTGTCCACCATAAGCGTGGAAGGGTATACTCAGATGTGAGTCCCTTGCTCATTGCACCATCAGGATTCAAGCAAGCCGGGCCGACGACGCCTGAAATGGCAGAAACCGGTCCCCGGATGCTTGTTTCCTTCCCAGTACAAGAATTGGCTTGGTAGTTTGGTTTGCCCTGTTCCCATCATGCACTGGGACAGGAACAGACTAATTTGCATATAGCCAAGTTCTGAGCTGGGACGGTGCAGTGAGCTAAAAAACGGTGATGGATCAAGCCCTGATCTTTGGACTGGGTAAGAGTGGTCTGCTTAATTCAGGCACTCTGTTCATCACCACCCCCTTTTCTGAATCATTTTGTCCACCATAAGCGTGGAAGGGTATAATCAGATGTGAGTCCCTTGCTCATTGCACCATCAGGATTCAAGCAAGCCGGGCCGACGACGCCTGAAATGGCAGAAACCGGTCCCCGGAAGCTTGTTTCCTTCCCAGTACAAGAATTGGCTTGGTAGTTTTGTTTGCCCTGTTCCCATCATGCACTGGGACAGGAACAGACTAATTTGCATATAGCCAAGTTCTGAGCTGGGATGGTGCAGTGAGCTAAAAAACGGTGATGGATCAAGCCCTGATCTTTGGACTGGGTAAGAGTGGTCTGCTTAATTCAGGCACTCTGTTCATTACCACCCCCTTTTCTGAATCATTTTGTCCACCATAAGCGTGGAAGGGTATACTCAGATGTGAGTCCCTTGCTCCTTGCACCATCAGGATTCAAGCAAGCCGGGCCGACGACGCCTGAAATGGCAGAAACCGGTCCCCGGAAGCTTGTTTCCTTCCCAGTACAAGAATTGGCTTGGTAGTTTGGTTTGCCCTGTTCCAATCATGCACTGGGACAGGAACAGACTAATTTGCATATAGCCAAGTTCTGGGCTAGGATGGTGCAGTGAGCTAAAAAACGGTGATGGATCAAGCCCTGATCTTTGGACTGGGTAAGAGTGGTCTGCTTAATTCAGGCACTCTGTTCATCACCACCCCCTTTTCTGAATCATTTTGTCCACCATAAGCGTGGAAGGGTATACTCAGATGTGAGTCCCTTGCTCATTGCACCATCAGGATTCAAGCAAGCCGGGCCGACGACGCCTGAAATGGCAGAAACCGGTCCCCGGAAGCTTGTTTTCTTCCCAGTACAAGAATTGGCTTGGTAGTTTGGTTTGCCCTGTTCCCATCATGCACTGGGACAGGAACAGACTAATTTGCATATAGCCAAGTTCTGAGCTGGGATGGTGCAGTGAGCTAAAAAACGGTGATGGATCAAGCCCTGATCTTTGGACTGGGTAAGAGTGGTCTGCTTAATTCAGGCACTTTGTTCATCACCACCCCCTTTTCTGAATCATTTTGTCCACCATAAGCGTGGAAGGGTATACTCAGATGTGAGTCCCTTGCTCATTGCACCATCAGGATTCAAGCAAGCCGGGCCGACGACGCCTGAAATGGCAGAAACCGGTCCCCGGAAGCTTGTTTCCTTCCCAGTACAAGAATTGGCTTGGTAGTTTGGTTTGCCCTGTTCCCATCATGCACTGGGACAGGAATAGACTAATTTGCATATAGCCAAGTTCTGAGCTGGGACGGTGCAGTGAGCTAAAAAACGGTGATGGATCAAGCCCTGATCTTTGGACTGGGTAAGAGTGGTCTGCTTAATTCAGGCAATCTGTTCATCACCACCCCCTTTTCTGAATCATTTTGTCCACCATAAGCGTGGAAGGGTATGCTCAGATGTGAGTCCCTTGCTCATTGCACCATCAGGATTCAAGCAAGCCGGGCAGACGACGCCTGAAATGGCAGAAACCGGTCCCCGGATGCTTGTTTCCTTCCCAGTACAAGAATTGGTTTGGTAGTTTGGTTTGCCCTGTTCCCATCATGCACTGGGACAGGAACAGACTAATTTGCATATAGCCAAGTTCTTAGCTGGGATGGTGCAGTGAGCTAAAAAACGGTGATGGATCAAGCCCTGATCTTTGGACTGGGTAAGAGTGGTCTGCTTAATTCAGGCACTCTGTTCATTACCACCCCCTTTTCTGAATCATTTTGTCCACCATAAGCGTGGAAGGGTATACTCAGATGTGAGTCCCTTGCTCATTGCACCATCAGGATTCAAGCAAGCCGGGCCGACGACGCCTGAAATGGCAGAAACCGGTCCCCGGAAGCTTGTTTCCTTCCCAGTACAAGAATTGGCTTGGTAGTTTGGTTTGCCCTGTTCCAATCATGCACTGGGACAGGAACAGACTAATTTGCATATAGCCAAGTTCTGGGCTGGGACGGTGCAGTGAGCTAAAAAACGGTGATGGATCAAGCCCTGATCTTTGGACTGGGTAAGAGTGGTCTGCTTAATTCAGGCACTCTGTTCATCACCACCCCCTTTTCTGAATCATTTTGTCCACCATAAGCGTGGAAGGGTATACTGAGATGTGAGTCCCTTGCTCATTGCACCATCAGGATTCAAGCAAGCCGGGCCGACGACGCCTGAAATGGCAGAAACCGGTCCCCGGAAGCTTGTTTTCTTCCCAGTACAAGAATTGGCTTGGTAGTTTGGTTTGCCCTGTTCCCATCATGCACTGGGACAGGAACAGACTAATTTGCATATAGCCAAGTTCTGAGCTGGGATGGTGCAGTGAGCTAAAAAACGGTGATGGATCAAGCCCTGATCTTTGGACTGGGTAAGAGTGGTCTGCTTAATTCAGGCACTCTGTTCATCACCACCCCCTTTTCTGAATCATTTTGTCCACCATAAGCGTGGAAGGGTATACTCAGATGTGAGTCCCTTGCTCATTGCACCATCAGGATTCAAGCAAGCCGGGCCGACGACGCCTGAAATGGCAGAAACCGGTCCCCGGAAGCTTGTTTCCTTCCCAGTACAAGAATTGGCTTGGTAGTTTGGTTTGCCCTGTTCCCATCATGCACTGGGACAGGAATAGACTAATTTGCATATAGCCAAGTTCTGAGCTGGGACGGTGCAGTGAGCTAAAAAACGGTGATGGATCAAGCCCTGATCTTTGGACTGGGTAAGAGTGGTCTGCTTAATTCAGGCACTCTGTTCATCACCACCCCCTTTTCTGAATCATTTTGTCCACCATAAGCGTGGAAGGGTATGCTCAGATGTGAGTCCCTTGCTCATTGCACCATCAGGATTCGAGCAAGCCGGGCCGACGACGCCTGAAATGGCAGAAACCGGTCACCGGATGCTTGTTTCCTTCCCAGTACAAGAATTGGCTTGGTAGTTTGGTTTGCCCTGTTCCCATCATGCACTGGGACAGGAACAGACTAATTTGCATATAGCCAAGTTCTGAGCTGGGATGGTGCAGTGAGCTAAAAAACGGTGATGGATCAAGCCCTGATCTTTGGACTGGGTAAGAGTGGTCTGCTTAATTCAGGCACTCTGTTCATCACCACCCCCTTTTCTGAATCATTTTGTCCACCATAAGCGTGGAAGGGTATACTCAGATGTGAGTCCCTTGCTCATTGCACCATCAGGATTCAAGCAAGCCGGGCCGACGACGCCTGAAATGGCAGAAACCGGTCCCCGGAAGCTTGTTTCCTTCCCAGTACAAGAATTGGCTTGGTAGTTTGGTTTGCCCTGTTCCAATCATGCACTGGGACAGGAACAGACTAATTTGCATATAGCCAAGTTCTGAGCTGGGATGGTGCAGTGAGCTAAAAAACGGTGATGGATCAAGCCCTGATCTTTGGACTGGGTAAGAGTGGTCTGCTTAATTCAGGCACTTTGTTCATCACCACCCCCTTTTCTGAATCATTTTGTCCACCATAAGCGTGGAAGGGCATACTCAGATGTGAGTCCCTTGCTCATTGCACCATCAGGATTCAAGCAAGCCGGGCCGACGACGCCTGAAATGGCAGAAACCGGTCCCCGGAAGCTTGTTTCCTTCCCAGTTCAAGAATTGGCTTGGTAGTTTGGTTTGCCCTGTTCCCATCATGCACTGGGACAGGAACAGACTAATTTGCATATAGCCAAGTTCTGAGCTGGGATGGGTCAGTGAGCTAAAAAACGGTGATTGATCAAGCCCTGATCTTTGGACTGGGTAAGAGTGGTCTGCTTAATTCAGGCACTCTGTTCATCACCACCCCCTTTTCTGAATCCTCGAGTAAAAAAGGGCATGGATCCGACTGTACTTGAATAATGTATTACCTTGACAAGCATTTAGCATTGAGCCACTGTGCTTGCTTAACTTCTACCTGACACAAATGTGCTATTGAATGCGCTATACTGAATAGTTGCACTACTACAAAATGGGTACCAGGACCAATTTTGCTTGAGCAATTGCTCCCTCACAAGATCCTACTATTGTGTCAACTGTGCTTAAATTAGTCAACTGTGTTAGAAAAGTTGCACTGTAACAAGTACTTGCAATGAATTCAATAATGATAGACTAACTGCTCCTTGCAAAAGAACTGCTATTGAGTCGTCTGTGTAATACAAGTCACATGACAGAAAATTACACCTGCATCAACATTGCCTGAACATTAGGCTCCCTGGAAAAAAACCTTAGCATAATCCATTTGCTATTAAGTCAACTGATAAAACTCGCCTCACTGCACATCAACAAAAAACTCCATTCATCTTCCTCCCACCTGTTCAACCAATGAGCCTTCAAGAGGTGAAAATACTGAAGAAGATCTGTGGGTGTTCAAGGCCCTAGAACGTTGAAGTCTTCAGCTCTAATGTACAATCCAGAGAATTCTGAGTGAAACCAGTTTTGGCTCCCCTTCTACTTGTCCTCTTCAATCATCTACTATTGAAAATGTGGGAAGAATAGGATGGAGAGAGGAGTATAATTATGGAGCTTCATGAAGAGAAAACCACAAAAAAAAGCAAGCAAGTGCACAGGCAACTTCCAGACTTTTTTCCCCGGACAGGGTGACTTCTGCACAGTGCTGAAATGGGAATCCAAAGCGGCCCTAGCATTTTTGTTGGACCGGCCCCCACCCTCCAGGTGGTGGAGGCGAGGGGTGCAAACGTGAAGCACTGCTGCTTAACAAAACAGGACCCCAGCACTGCTGCTTTTGTTACTGGGGGCCAATTGCATCAAAACCAGCCCCCAGTAACAAAACCGGCCCCCACTGCTCCAAATCCGGGCCCCACCCTTCCAGCCTCCCAGGCAAATGCCCGCTAAGGCCAGTCCGGCCCTGTTGCTTCAGGGATCTCCAGTTCCCCCTGGAGGTCGCCACCTTGGTCTTGGACCAAACTCGCACATGCTAAAGGCCGGCCCTAATGATATCGACATTCCACCACACGCATTTTAGGAAACCTCTCCAAACTGAACTATTAGGGCTTGCCTTCAAACGATCTTTGCTGAGATCCGGGGTAATAATTGGAGAACACCTGTTGCCATTACTCACTCATTTCCTTAAGCTGGAACTGCCTTCCTTATTACTGCAGTGCACTGAAGTTTCTGAAAGGCTATACGCAGCACTTTATAAAACATCTACTTAAATAAATAAATACATCTCTCAGGTCGCTTTCCCAACAGCTGAAGATCCTAGCCTGAGCTGGCCCCTGAAATCAACATCCAAACCACAGCTCACTGAGCTGTGATTAGCCACATAGCATTTAGGAAAAATCCAGTATATAAGTCGATAAATTAATCAGAAATTCAAAGAGCAATTTTCAACCTTTACTCTGTCTTCAAGGTCAACCTGCCTCCTTCCTTGGACGGTCCCCACCATTTGCCCATGCAGAGTAGCCCATGCCCAATTTTCCTTGTCACAGAAACCACACAAGTTGACTACATGTGGGAAGATAATCCTTCCAGCTGCTGCACTTGGCATCATTATTGAGACTCTCTGCTCCCAGACTTCAGTGCATTCCATGTGGTCCATATCGACTGGCTCAGCTGCCAAGACAAAACCTACTAATGCACCTTTCTGAAGTGTGGTTTAACATGCCTAAGGATGATAGATCTTTGTGGAGTAAAACATCTTACTAACCCCATGGGTTTGAGAGCGGTTAGTTGATTTTGAAAGACGTGAAAATATGTGGAGTTCAAATATGCATTGCGCAGTTCATCACATATCGACACAATATTCTAGTACCTAATTGACTCGTTCTGGGTGACTGGCTGTGCAGTCCACAAATGCACATAATGTATAAGTAGGAGGCAGGCGTTCCGCAAACTCATTTATGTTAATTGTGCTCAAATTGTGGTTGCTATGGGGGCAGACAGGTCTCTGCAGACCTGCATTCCTGATGGTGGCAGTATACAAATCCCAATGATTGCACTGAAAGGACATGGCACCAGTGTTTCGGTGCCTCCAAGCACATAGATTTTTACCTCTGACATGAGTTTGGAATAAAACTAGTGAACTGATGCTCCTCCCATGAATGAAATCTGGTGCACAGTAGCTCACTAGTTTGGAATAAAACTAGTGAACTGATGCTCCTCCCATGAATGAAATCTGGTGCACAGTAGCTCAATATCAGCCGGGCTGACACCTTGGTTTGCGCTTCCAATTGCCCAAGCTAACTTGGAACAAATACAGTTTGAGCAGGAGGTTAGATCATGTTAGTTTATCCTTCGTGAATAGATGATTGAGGGACATTTAGAAAGACCACCCCACATATAAGCCTTTTATGCAGAGGCGACCGCGGCGTCCCGGTGTTGTAGCTCTAATGCCCTAGCCCCCCGGCATCACTGCCTCTCGCGATAGTTGCGCAGGTCACGTGACTCGGGAAGGCTAGTGCGCAAATTCCTGTTCTAATTGCAGTTGCAAGAAGACAATGGAGCTTAATTTTTTTTATTAGACTGAGAAAATTTACATCAGGCGACTAGACATGTTGTTTTGGTGGTCGCAATGAAGGTGCGAAAGGTCTTTTTAAGCAGAAAAGGTGCGAACTTGTTCGCCTCAGCATGCAGCGCTTACCACAGTAGCGGGTCCCTTCAGACTGGCAGGCCCATGTCTTGCGTGCTACCCCCAGGTTCCGGGACATGAATTGCTGTCCTCAGACCCGTTTCCCATACTCGGCTGACAGGTGTCGGTCCCGCAGTGAACCCCTGTGGGCCTCAATGAAGGCCTGCCTCCTCGCAGCGTGCATAAGTGGGCGCACAGCAGGAGTGCTGGTGGACACAGCGACAGGAGGCCATTTCACGTATTTGCTTAGGGATGCGATGCGGTGGCCCAGCCCCCTACACATTTACAACCCTGCATTGTTCATGGATAGGGAGGAGTGCGCGCGGCAGTACGGGGGGAGGAAGGGGGGCTGCGCGATTCCCTTGTGGGAGCGTAATTGCCACCATATCGTGGCACTCGCTCCCGCAAGGGAATAGCCACACGTGTACGCGCTGCCATTGAAGGCAATAGAATGCGTGCACGTTTTAACCTGAAAAAGGCAATTGATGGCTACAGGTCTCTTTCCTATGCAGCGCATGTACACTGCATAGGCGAGACCTAAAAACGAAAGTGGAAAAAGGAAGGCTCTAGGAACTAGACAGGGATGTGTGAGAGCAACAAGAACCACTCTTGTTGCCCTCACACATCCCTGGGGATGTCATGCTTCATCATCAGGTGAATGCTCCTCGTCGGGCTGGCGCTGCAATGCTCTACAGGGCCCCAGAAGGGTCACTTTAGCAGAGATCTTTTAATTTTTTTCGCTGTTCGATGAGTGTGAGGGTGTCCTAGTGGGGTGGTAAACAATGAGTGTCAAAGTGAGTTAAAACTGGCGAGGGGATATCAAACTGGTTTTAATAAAAAATATTCCCCTGTCAGATCAAAAAAAACCTGTAGGTGGGTGCTACTATGGCAGTAACAATGTCCCCTAGTAGCTGAAAAAAGGGGCTTACTGGTCAAATGATCCTTGGCCCTTCATCAGGATCAAAAACAGCGGGAAGGTGGTGAGCCAACCCCACGTATAATTTCAGGGTGGTGGTCCCCCTCTAAGAGGGTGGTACCTACTCATGACTAAAATCACTTGTGGTCCTACCTAGAAGACAAGGAGAGAGGACAAAGCCTTTTCTATTATGGAAATCATTTAAGTAATCTTGCAAAGAAATGGGAAGCAGTGATGGCAATTGTGGGGGGAATTGTGCAGAGGTGTGCTACAGTGAGTGCCATCCTCAGTAAGTTCCTGAAGGGCACAGCACTCATATTTCCAAAAAGAACAAGCATTGGCACAGCCAATAGGTCTTTCCTTTATAATGCAAATGTTGAGCTGTTAGCTTTGCCACTGTCTGTCTGCAAAGTATTGTTTAAAAAATATAAAAGAAAAAAAACATTTCAAAATACTGGAGGAAAAACAAACACAAACTTTATGGTATCTTAAACCTGTACATTGCATTCAATATGTTCATTCTTTATAAATGACAATTTTATTTTTAAATACCTTTAGCTCAACAAACTGTTGTAGTAGAATTGGGTAATAAATGCAACATTTGGACTCCTTTTTTTCATAAACTTTTCCTGGGGGAGAATCAGGCTTTGGAGAACAGCAGGCTGAAGGGATGTCTGTCCACTGGAGGTATTGTGGGAAGGAAGGACGCAGTCTAGTTGAATGTGCACCTTCGGCTACATCTGGTAAAAGATGTAGCCCAAGGGATATACAGTCCTCCATTTTGGGCTGCCACCCACCATTTTGTTGTAGGTGTACACAGTTGCAGCCCATGTTAGATTAATGCAATTTTTCTTACTTTAGATTAGCAGGAGGGGGCCGCGGGGCATTAGCAGCTTATCTACAGTATAACTGTAGATAATTGTAACCAGTAGAGCTGATAGCAAAGTTCCCCAGGGAAGGGGCTCAAAGACCCAAGCGGACAGCCCATTGATTGTGAGAGGGACAGAGGGGGAGCCCTTTGAGCACAATGGCTAGGTGGTGGAAAGTCTGCCTGTTGGGGGAGGGGGCACAGGGCCAGTTTGGGGGTATTGATTTAGTTTTGGGACAGGCCTTTGACGGGGATGGGGATCTATTGCTGTCTTTTGGAGGGCAAGAGTTGGTAGGCCAGGGGGTGAAGTGGAGACAGGCGCAGAAGACAGTGCAGAGTGGGTTGGGCTAGTCAGGACCTGTTTGGGGACTGGGGGAACGGTGAAGATGACAGAGCAGAGTCCCCCAGTAGAGAACATTCTAAGAAGGGAATGGGGAGGGAGCAGGCCCTGGATTTTGTGTCGGGGAGCAGGCTGTCTTTCGCCACCACAGCAAAGAAGGAGGTTTTTGGGTGGGCGTAACAGGCTCTAGGGATCTTTCGAGGGGGGTGTCACCACACAAGTGGCCCAGAGTGGCAGGGATTCCACACTAGTGGGAGCCATGCTTGAGATGGGTGATAGCGAGGGGTCGGAGGTGGAGTGAGGGGCCCCCCTACTGAAACATCGCAAGGTGTATGTCAGACAGGATAAAGGGGGCCAGAAAGGTCGACAGAGCAACAGGGCAGTGCAGTTTCTAGGGGAGGAAGAGCACCAAAAGCAGTCAGCAGCATGGGGCCAGGTGGCCTGATTTGGTGGAATGCCTGAGTGGGTTTGGTATGGCCCCTCAGGGATTAATAGAGGTTAGCTCTGTATTTGGGCTCCATGAGCCACAAGGTGTGGCCGCAAGTAAGTGTGCTTGTTGGTCAGGTGTGTCAAGAGGACGTTTTGGATTATAAAGATGAAAGTCTTGAGGAAGGAGCGATTGTGGATACAGACAGGCAGGACATCCTGGTGCTGTCAATGTAGCGGGAGGTGGGGGTAAATCTGAATATCACGTCTTGTGCTGTTTTTCAGATTCCTATCAGCGACGCCTGAAGGTCAATCCAAAGTTGCGACAGATGCATCCACTGGAAAGGCAGGATGCTTTGGAGTAGGCACCGTCCTTATGGCAACGTAAGAACACCAACGAGGTTCAGGGTCCAATGATGGTGTCAACGGGGGTGGATGTTGGTTATGAGTATGAGTAGAAGGCAAGATTAAGTAACGGTAGGTATGTTAAGGACACTGGGTAGATACAGAGGAAGAGAAAAGGGAAGGGGTAGATGCACGCCTGAAGTCAGGCACAGCTCAGAAGATGAGAATAGAGACGAAGCAGGGCAAGGAAGCGTCTGTAAAGGTAGAGGAAGATGACAATAAGGGGTACAAAAGGATCTCGGGGGCACGGTGCTGGGGTGGGTGGGTTCCGAGATGATGAAGTGTACGCTGTGATGGTTGGACCATGTGAGTGGTGTGGTGTCGATGTACCTGACTCTTGTCGCTGGAGGTGAAAATGGGGTCCCTCATGTGTCGTGCAATTATTATTATTATAATTAAGCTTGTAGAGCGCACAGCTACCCAGAGGTTTCCCGGCGCTAAAACAGGATGAGGGCAGAGAAAAGGCAAAGTCTGAGACTCGTGAGACAAGGGAAACAGCCTATTGATTAAACAACCAGGTTTTTATGCCCTTGCGGAATTTGAGGTAACTTGGTTCTGTACGCAGGAGAAGGGGAAGAGAATTCCAAAGGGAAGGTGCCAAGTAAGCGAAGGACCGTCCGCCCATTCTGGCCCGTTTGATCCTGGGTACCTGAAACTTGTACTGGTTGGAGGAGCAAAGGACGTGAGAAGGGCAATATTGGTGGACTAGATTTTTGAGATAAAGTGGAGCCCTGCCAGTGTGGATTTTGTGCATAAAGCATAGGGTCTTGAACTTTGTGCGACACACAATGCGAAGTCAGTGAAGGTTCCTTAAGGACATAGATGTGGGGGATTTATTAGGGAGTTTGCAGAGAAGCCTGACCGCTATGTTCTGCACCATCTGCAATTTACGAGTTACTTCCTTACATGCAACTAAGTAAAGGACATTACCATAGTCCAGTCTGGATGTTATTAGGGCTTGAACTACGGTTTTTTGTGTGTCCTGAGGAAGCATCCAGATGATCTTCTTGAGCCACTTGAGAATCGTTACACAGGTGGAGGCGACTCTGACCGCTTGTTGCTTCATTGACATCTGGTCATCGAAGATAATGCTGAGGTTGCGGGCCGTTTTGGAGGGGGCAGGAAGAGGGCCCATTTGAGGCGGCCAGTGATGGGATCCCCACAGAGCTGTATTGTTGCCAAACAGAAGAAGTTCTGTTTTTCCCCCATTAAGTTTTAATTTGTTTTCATACATCCATTTGGCAATGTTGTTAAGTCCTAAACATAAGGAGGATGGAGTGGAATGAGGGTTCGCGGAGAGTGAGTAGATGATCTGGGTGTCATCAGCGTAAGAATACATGGTGAGCCCAGATTGTTCCGCAATAGTGGCTAAAGGGCTGACATACAAATTAAACAGTAGGGGACTCAAAATGGAGCCCTGAGGGACGCCACATTTCGAGTTGTGTGTTCGGGAGGCCGATGTGGTGGAAAAAAATTGAAAAGTTCGGTCAGAGAGAAAGCTAGCAAGCCATTTCAGAGCTGAGCCAGTGATGCCATAGGACTGGAGGGTGTTGAGAAGGGTGGTGTGGGAAACCGTATTGAATGCGGCAATTAGGTCGAGCAAAATAAGAGCCACGGTTTCCCCTTTGTCAACCTGGCATCGGATGGTTTCAGAGACACCTAAAAGTGTTGATTCAGTTGAAAAATCTGACCTAAAGCCAGACTGAGAATGATGAAGGAGATCCCTAGATTCGGTGTATTTGGTGAGTTGTGTGTATATATATTTTTCAAGAATTTTAGAAAAGACCGGGAGGA
The DNA here is from genome assembly GCF_964261635.1 of Lissotriton helveticus. Taxonomy (NCBI): domain Eukaryota; kingdom Metazoa; phylum Chordata; class Amphibia; order Caudata; family Salamandridae; genus Lissotriton; species Lissotriton helveticus. The sequence goes on from NC_136062.1 coordinate 275,804,357, forward strand.
GTGAGATGGGGTGGAAATTAGATGGATTTTCAGGGTCAGCATTTGCCTTTTTCAGCAGAGGTACGATCATAGCATGTTTCCATGCATTAGGGACCTTGGCTTCCCTTAAGGATATATTGAGCAGTTCTAGAATAAGGGTAAGGGTAGAAGTGGTAGCAAAATATAGCACAAAGTTCCCCATTAGGACTAGAAAGTAAGAGTGTGTGTGTATAGAGAAAGACAAGAGGGAAAGAAGAAAGGGAATATTCCCTCTTGGGAACTAGAACCCTCACACACCCAGCAAGCTAGGTGTCATGCTTCATCATATGGGTCCTGCTCCTCGTCAGACTGGCGCTGCAATGTCTGACAGGCACCCGCGAAGGGGCTCTTTAGCGGAGAACAATTGTTCCAGCCATATGGTGCATGCGTGTGAGAGGGCGGAAAAATTGTGTAGTCGTGACTAAGTGGTGGTGATTAAAAAAGGTAAGTTAGTCCACAAGGATTTTTAATAACGTGGCTGACTCCCTTGGTTAAAATAGTGGGAGGGGAGATAGACGCTACGAAGGTAAGTGGCGAAGATATCTGCAACCCTCTGTTTAGGTCGACATGTTTCTTGCTAATCTAGCAATTCCTCAGGACCTTGGTGTCTAGTACTACACAGCGAATTAAAAAACTTTTATACAACCTTTATTTTGTAGGTCTGTGATGGGCAGGCCAACTGGTCCTGCCTCAAGTGGTGCAACCTAGAGAAAGGGAGAACATGTAGGAAGGATTGTCAGCATAATTCTCCTCTAGAAACTAGGTGCATTTCCCTATATGTAAAACACACACACTAATTATTTACAAGACTCAGCGAGTCAAAAACAATAGAAGATTGGATCAAAAAGCGCTTACCCTAAGTGTGTCCCTAAGCTGCCCCGCAGTCTGCTCCTGTGGGACCTGCACAGAAGAGTCAGGGAATTAGAGAAGGTGGGGGGAGGGAAGGAGGGAAAGGAACAATTGATTTCCTTAAATGGGGGCCGGTATTTAGTTGCTGGAAAAGAACATTCACAGTCGGGCTAAACTGGCCAATCCCGCTACTGATGTCCAGTGTCCAGTTCTCAGAGCGGTAACTGTAGCAAAATTAGGCCTACAGAGTGGATTCCGAAGGCACCGCCCTTCCTGTGTTGAGTGGTGATTGACAGGGAGAAAACCCCGAGCCTCGCCGTGCCCCTCAAGTCTGCAACGTCAACAGGGAGTGGAGACGTGAGAGTGCGAGGGGAAGAAAAGCCCGTGTTCCCCTGTCAGAGTAACATTCATCAGAAGGAATGGCAAGGTACGGTACCCGTTTCCTGAAAAAGCCCAAGTGCCCCAGATTAGCCTGTCTCAGACTCCACACAGGACCTCAGCACCTGACTGCACCGAAAACCACGAGTGTTTATATGAAGCTCAACCCATTGGTGAGTCAACACCATTCCAAGGAAACTTACCCAAACGGCGTGCGGTCTCTGCCTGCAAACCTACCCCCACGTACAATCCGTGCGGGATCCGGAGCGACTGGTAGCGAGGTCGCCGTTGTATTAGCATACTTCTACCCTGCATCTCCAAACTCCGGTGATTGCCATGGTGGGCTTGGTCGCGCGCTCAGAACCCGCGCATGCGCAAAGGTTAGCAAAGAGAGCTTGTTGAGATCTGCAAGGATTGAGGGGATCAAGTGGGTATTTCTGTCGGCCATATTGGGTGAGTTGGCGGTATGGTATTCGCCCTGAAGTCTATTGAGCCCAAACGATCGCGACATCCTATTTGATCGTGAGATCGAAAATACAGTGTCATATGACTGAGTGCAGTGATATAGAGGTATTGATTCCATATACGTGAACGTAAATTGAAGTCTAGGTAAGCAATAAGTTAATGGCTCGTGATGGTGGAGTCGGCGGAGTCCAATCTGGTCTGTTCACATGACATGGGCGGGATCGGGAGTGAGAAGGGCTGGTGCGGAGCTCGGCCAGAGGATGAGCCGCGGGTCTGGGAAAAAGGTAAAGTGCAGGTCACTGGAGTAATATAACTGCACCTGGATGGCCAAATTATGTGAAGATGGGCCAGGGGTCAGGTAAGAGTAAGCTTGGTAAGTGTAGGTCACTAAAATAGTCTGAGTACAAAAAGATGGTCTAATTGTGAATAGATGACCAAGGCACGGCGTCATTAAGACCCAGTGTATCCAGTTTGAGGCGATGAACCCACCTTTGTTCAATCCTTGGTGATTCCTGGGTGGCATTCTAGAACCAGCCAGCGGATACTGTCGGCTGTGTGTCCCATTTGTGTGTAGTGTTGATACAGTCTAGTATTGGTTTTTAGGCATCTTATGTTGCTTTTGTGTTCTTGAATGCGCAGTTTTATCTGTCTCATTGTCATCCCAATGTACTGTTGGTCACAGGGACAGGTGAGGAGGTAAATACACTTGGCGCTATTACAATTGGTATGCCTTTGCATTCGCCAGGTAAATGTGTGGGATAACTGGATCTCTTTGATGACACTGGTTAGGGGGCACACTGTGCAACTACCGCAAGGGAAATGGCCAACTACCGGAGGGAGGTTCCATAGGGTGCTCTGATTGTTTGTATTCTGTTTTTTTGGTCTTGTATGGACCAGAGCATCCTTCAAATTGGATGTGCGTTTGAATGCAAATCTTGGGCGAGGAACGTTCAACCCCCCGGAGTTAATGATGTTCCAATGTCTGTTAATAGTCTTCTTAATGAAGGTAGAGTTCTTTGTGAATGTGGTCACGCAAGTGATCTCATCCTCGGGGTCTTTCACTCTAGTCTCCAGTAGTGTTTCTCTGGGGTTGTTTGCCGCCCTTTTGTAGGAGTTTTTTATCAATCTAGTGGGATAGCCCCTGTCTCTCAGTTTATGCTGTAGGGTGGCGGCTTCCTATCTAAAGTCAGTGTTGGTGGTACAATTTCTGCGAACTCTCAGAAATTGACCAAACGGGAGATTGTCCCTTAAGGCTTTTGGATGGTAACTATTGTACAGAAGTAAGCTGTTTCTATCTGTGTTCTTGCGGTAGAGTGTGGTGTTCAGACCCGCAGCCTCTAGATTGATCCTGAGATCTAGGAAAGGGATGGAGGTATCAGAGATAGTCCCTGTAAACTTGAGATAGGGATTTTGTCCATTAATCCAAGTACAGAAGGCCTCACATGACATACGATCTCCCCTCCAGAAAATCAGGATGTCGTCAATGAAGCGACGCCAGAGTGTTATATTGCCCAGGAAGGGGTTCTGTGGTGTTCTGATTACTCTCTCCTCAAATGTAGCCATGTAAATACAGACTAGACTAGGAGCAAAAGTTGAACCCATGGAAGTCCCTTGGATTTGATGGTACAATTGGGTCCCATATTGAAAGAAGTTCTCGGTGAGGGCTATGCTGGCGCATGCCATGATGAAGGAGATCGGGGTAGGGGAAGACCACTCTTCTTTACGGAGGGTGGCTTCTACAGCTTCAAGTGTGGCTTGTTGTGGAATATTAGTGTATAGTGCTTCCACATCTAATGTTAGCAGCAGGTCAACACCCTCCCTCCCTTCAATATTATCTATCAAACGGAGTACATCCCTGGTGTCTTGGAGAAATGATGGAATTTTCTTGACTAAGGGTTGCAAGAAGGCATCACAAAATTTGGAGAGTGGTTCGAGTAGAGAGCCAATTCCGGAAACTATAGGTCTCCCTGGGACAGGTGACGTGCCCTTATGAATTTTTGGGAGAGTATAGAAGTAAGGTGTTACAGGTTCAGTGGTTAGAAGGAAGGCTGACTCATTCTTTGTGATCCATTCGTTAGTCTCACCCTCCATGATAAGGCTAGTGATAGATGTCGTGAGTCTCTTCGTTGGATCTACAGTGAGAAGAAGGTAATGTGAGCGATTGGCCAATTGACGTTTGCACTCCACATCATAATCCTTACTATTCTGAATGACCGTGGCGCCCCCTTTGTCTGCCTGTTTGATGACAATCGAGGTATCATTTCCTAGGGATTGAACAGCCTGTCTTTCCATTGTGCTTAGGTTGTTAAAACAATGTGTCTCAGGTTTATTTTCAAGGCTTTTTAGGACAGCTCCCTCATAAGCCAACACTGCAGGTGGAACCATGTTATCCGTCTGGGTAAAAGTGGAGGGGTTCCGTAAGCCAGTGTCTGTCGTTTCAGTGTCTGGTCTATCTTGAAAAAAGGAACGGAGGCGAACCTTCCTGAATAATTGTTTCAGCTCAACCATTTCATTAAAGCTGTCAGGTGTAGGGGTAGGGACATAGCCTAAACCTTTTTCAAGAATGTTAATCTCAGTAGAGGTAAGTATCCTGTCAGAGAGATTAACAATCAAACTCTCCTTCCCCGAGTCGTGTTCCTGGTTTCCACCGGTGTTGTGGCCGATTGATCTTGCCACTGTACACCCTTTTGTGGCCCTCGCTTGCGCCCTCTTCCTCTGCCCCTGCCTCTGTCGTGAAAAGGGGGATTTGAAGGGTAAAATTGGGGCGGGCCCTGCTGGAAAAAGGGGTACTGCCAGGGTTGCATCATTTGTGGCGGGCCATGGAATAAGGGTCCATTGTTGTATCCTTGATTCCAATTACCACGTCGCTGGTTCCGACTATTTTTAGTTGGATAGCTACCGCTAGAGTCACTGCCGGAGGATCCCCTCCGGCTGCCATTGTCCGTACTTTCGTCAGAGGAGTAGCTGTTTCTACTATTGGTATATCCATCCTTTAAGTAGGGGTAGACTCTTTCTTTATCAAACTTATCTATATCCTTTTTTAGTTTGGTCATCTTCTGTTTGAGGAGAAAATCCTGATTCTCTGTGAGTTCTTGGTTGATTTCAGCTAATTTAGTCGTAAATGGGGTTTTGTTCATTGTTCCCCTAATAGCCACTTCCATGGCAGTAATTTTGACCATGAGGGCATCTGCTAGCCTCTTAGCTGTTTGTGTGATGAGAAAAAGCAAATCTTTGGTGCACTTCCAGGAGACCTGGCACCATTCTACCTTGAATTGGCCATCTTCGAGGAAGAGTCTTGGTACAACGTTAACAATTAAACCCTGGGGGGGCTATTTTAGCTCTAAGATATTCAGTCATCATGGCCCCATGGATGGTAATCCGGAGCCATTCTTTTTTAAGGGTAGTGAGCGATGTCCAATCTTCATTAGTACTGCCTGAGGCTGTCGCAGTTCCTACCCCAGAAAGTGAAGGAGCTGCTCTCAGTGCCTCGGCTATGGCTTCCTCATCAAAGCTCAACCCTGGAATATCTTCCATATTGGGTTGGTGTGTTGAGAGAGGAGTAGATTGATTATGGGTATATTGGGTTCAAGGGCCCTGTGTGACTGGTTGTCAACAGAGGGGCCTCTGTGGTCCTCTCAGTAAAATAATACTGTAGGCAGCCTCTAGGGTTCCGCGGGATGGATCCGTGCATAATATTTTGACAAAGAAAGGAACTTCGGGAGGACAATTTTTATTGGGGTCCAGTGTACACGTCCAAGACACTAGTAGCAAAATATAGCACAAAGTTCCCCAGTAGGACTAGAAAGAAAGTGTGTGTGTGTATAGAGAAAGACAAGAGGGAAAGAAGAAAGGGAATATTCCCTCTTGGGAACTAGAACCCTCACACACCCAGCAAGCTAGGTGTCATGCTTCATCATATGGGTCCTGCTCCTCGTCAGACTGGCGCTGCAATGTCTGACGGGTACCCGCGAAAAAAAAAAAATAAGGGTAGAAGTGTCCAGGGTTCGTAACATTTGTGGGGGGGTGGGATCCATAGGGGAGCCTGATTTGATGTTACCAATGATATCATAAAGTGTGTTGATATTTAGAGGGTCCCAGGTTGTTAACTGCTGGGAGGAACTGCTGAGTGATAGGTTCAGTGCCTCAGTTTCACTGGCAGTCGCCAGTGCAGGCTGCTCCGAAGGTGAATGGCTAGGGGTTGGGTCTCCAAAGTCGGCGTAGATGCTATCAATTTTAGAGATGAAGAATTCTGCCAAAGTATTACATTGCGTGGAGTCTAGACATGGGGCTTTCGGCTGGCATAAAGTGCCCGAGAGCTCCTGTACCGCTTTGAAAAGCGCTTTTGGGCGATTTTGTGCATTCAGAATCGTGAGGTTGACATATTCTGCCCTAGCGGTGTTGCAAAGCGCATGATATCTAGTTAGGGCAGATTTGTACAATTGCTTAATGCAGGGGTCATAGTCGGTGCGCCACCTCCGCTCCAAGTTTTTACAGATGTTTTTTTCCCTTTTTAGTGAATCTGTAAACCACGGGGCAGGTGGGTGGTGCAGATTGTACTTCTTCTTACTCTGAGGGAGGCACGCATTGACGGCAGAAGTAAGCCAGCTATGTATGACCTCCTCTTCCTTGATGTTAGTAATAGTAGTGAGGGGCCTGGTGTTCTCAAGACAGGAATTAAATTTATCGGAGTCCAGGTTTTTCCACTTTCTGGTCACCCTGGATCCTTTATGAATTACTGGGGTCTTGGGGGACTGATCAGTCGTTATAGAAAAATCCACCATGTAGTGGTCTGACCAGGGGATAGGTAAAGAAGGATAGCATGTTATGGTATCCAGATTTGAAAAAATGGGGTCAAGTAGGTTCCCCGCCTTGTGAGTTGGGCCAGAGTTATGGAGAATGATATTGAGTGCAGCTAGATCCAAGATGAGATTGGTACTAGTAGGGCAAGATGCATTATTCAAGTGAATATTGAGATCTCCAATAATCAGGAAGTTAGAGGCGTCTAACAGCAGCGGTGATATATGCTCCAGGAGTGAGGTAGCCCAGGAGCTGGCTGGTCCTGGGGGATGATAAATAAGAATTCCAGATAAAGTAAAATTGGTGCAATGTAGGTAGGGTCGGTACCGAGCTGCGTGAAGCCGATGTTGCTCATGTGTTCTAGGAGGTCTGTGGAGTTGGCGTTGCTAGGGTAGTCAAGGTGTAAGTTGAAGTCCCCTAGGAAGATGTAGTGCACTGAGTCGGTTGTGAGCAATGTGATGAGTTATAGGATGGCATTGCAGAAGCTGGGGCATGTTCCTGGTGGTCTGTAGGCAAGGGTACCACTGATGATGCTTTTTCCGTCTGTGTGGAGTTGGAAGTTGAGGTGTTCCATTACTGGTGTCGGGTGATCAGGGGATGTCGTGCAGCAGATGATTTCCCTGTAGATGATGGCTATACTGCCTGCATGCTTATTGGTTTTGTCCTGGTGTGTTATCTTGTAACCTTCAGGGATGGCGGTGGCGATGTCTGGTGTGAAGGCGTGATTTAGCCAGATTTCTATCAGGAAGATGACGTCTGGGGTGAGGGAGATGATCGTGCCCCAGACCTCTGTGGCTTGTTTCCAGAGTGAACGTATTTTGAGTAGGATGCACTGGATTTGTGATGTGGTGGTCTTGGTTGATGTTGCGGGTGCGGCCGTGCTTGCAGTGTTGCTGGTGTCGTTGACTGTTTCGTTGCTGTAGGTGAAGCGGCAGTGTTGGCAGGAGACTGGTCCTCTGGTAGTGTGGGGGATGTGCGGCAGCAATGGTTGTTGGTGCTTCCTGGGTCCAGGGCTCGGAGGTCAGTGGTGATGTATCATCATGGTGTGGAAGGGCCAGGGGTCCTAGGGCTGGGCGTGGTCCAGGCGAAGATGGGCTTGCCTTTGGCGCCTATGCGGAACTCTCACACTACGTCCTCCATTAAGTTGGAGTCGTTGACAGGCAAAATAATAATGCACAGTCACATATGGCCCACCCCAACCCTGCCCGCCTGATGAATAACAAGCAGCCATTCAGAGGCAGTGTAGGCCAACTTGGAATGTGCAGGCTGATGCCATCTGATGCAGCAGTAGTAAATGAAGGCATCCTCCCAGGACCAGTTTCATTGCAGCTGTCAATAGTCGATTGCGTGCAGTGTTATAAACACTTAGAGCAGTAACTGCAAACACAACATTGATGGACAGAATGTGGATCAATGTCACACATTCACCCCAGTCCAAAGATCTGGGCCCAAATCCATAGTTTTTCCACTCCACACCACCCTGGGTTAGACAATGGCGATATGCAAATCAGCGCTGACCCTGTGCCCCATGGGAACAGTCCAGTCCGAACTACAAAAGCCATGTCCTTCCCAGAACGGAAACAAGCATCCGAGGACCGGCCTGGTTTCGAGGTAACACCTCTCTTCAGCCCGGCTAGCTTGATTCCAGTGGTGTGGAGTGCCTGGGACTCACGTCTGAGCATCCCCAGTACACTTAGAGCGGTAACTGCAAACACAACAATGATGGACAGAATGTGGATCAATGTCACACATTCACCCCAGTCCAAAGATCTGGGCCCAAATCCATCGTTTTTCCACTCCACACCACCCTGGGTTAGACAATGGCGATATGCAAATCAGCGCTGACCCTGTGCCCCATGGGAACAGTCCAGTCCGAACTACAAAAGCCATGTCCTTCCCAGAACGGAAACAGGCACTCCACACAACTGGAATCAAGCTAGCCGGGCTGAAGAGAGGTGTTACCTCGAAACCGGGCCGGTCCTCGGATGCTTGTTTCCGTTCTGGGAAGGACATGGCTTTTGTAGTTCGGACTGGACTGTTCCCATGGGGCACAGGGTCAGCGCTGATTTGCATATCGCCATTGTCTAACCCAGGGTGGTGTGGAGTGGAAAAACGATGGATTTGGGCCCAGATCTTTGGACTGGGGTGAATGTGTGACATTGATCCACATTCTGTCCATCATTGTTGTGTTTGCAGTTACCACTCTATGTGTACTGGGGATGCTCAGACGTGAGTCCCAGGCACTCCACACCACTGGAATCAAGATAGCCGGGCTGAAGAGAGGTGTTACCTCGAAACCGGGCCGGTCCTCGGATGCTTGTTTCCGTTCTGGGAAGGACATGGCTTTTGTAGTTCGGACTGGACTGTTCCCATGGGGCACAGGGTCAGCGCTGATTTGCATATCGCCATTTTCTAACCCAGGGTGGTGTGGAGTGGAAAAACGATGGATTTGGGCCCAGATCTTTGGACTGGGGTGAATGTGTGACATTGATCCACATTCTGTCCATCATTGTTGTGTTTGCAGTTACCGCTCTAAGTGTACTGGGGATGCTCAGACGTGAGTCCCAGGCACTCCACACCACTGGAATCAAGATAGCCGGGCTGAAGAGAGGTGTTACCTCGAAACCGGGCCGGTCCTCGGATGCTTGTTTCCGTTCTGGGAAGGACATGGCTTTTGTAGTTCGGACTGGACTGTTCCCATGGGGCACAGGGTCAGCGCTGATTTGCATATCGCCATTGTCTAACCCAGGGTGGTGTGGAGTGGAAAAACGATGGATTTGGGCCCAGATCTTTGGACTGGGGTGAATGTGTGACATTGATCCACATTCTGTCCATCATTGTTGTGTTTGCAGTTACCGCTCTAAGTGTACTGGGGATGCTCAGACGTGAGTCCCAGGCACTCCACACCACTGGAATCAAGATAGCCGGGCTGAAGAGAGGTGTTACCTCGAAACCGGGCCGGTCCTTGGATGCTTGTTTCCGTTCTGGGAAGGACATGGCTTTTGTAGTTCGGACTGGACTGTTCCCATGGGGCACAGGGTCAGCGCTGATTTGCATATTGCCATTTTCTAACCCAGGGTGGTGTGGAGTGGAAAAACGATGGATTTGGGCCCAGATCTTTGGACTGGGGTGAATGTGTGACATTGATCCACATTCTGTCCATCATTGTTGTGTTTGCAGTTACCGCTCTAAGTGTACTGGGGATGCTCAGACGTGAGTCCCAGGCACTCCACACCACTGGAATCAAGCTAGCCGGGCTGAAGAGAGGTGTTACCTCGAAACCGGGCCGGTCCTCGGATGCTTGTTTCCGTTCTGGGAAGGACATGGCTTTTGTAGTTCGGACTGGACTGTTCCCATGGGGCACAGGGTCAGCGCTGATTTGCATATCGCCATTGTGGTGGTGTGGAGTGGAAAAACGATGGATTTGGGCCCAGATCTTTGGACTGGGGTGAATGTGTGACATTGATCCACATTCTGTCCATCATTGTTGTGTTTGCAGTTACCGCTCTAAGTGTACTGGGGATGCTCAGACGTGAGTCCCAGGCACTCCACACCACTGGAATCAAGATAGCCGGGCTGAAGAGAGGTGTTACCTCGAAACCGGGCCGGTCCTCGGATGCTTGTTTCCGTTCTGGGAAGGACATGGCTTTTGTAGTTCGGACTGGACTGTTCCCATGGGGCACAGGGTCAGCGCTGATTTGCATATCGCCATTGTCTAACCCAGGGTGGTGTGGAGTGGAAAAACGATGGATTTGGGCCCAGATCTTTGGACTGGGGTGAATGTGTGACATTGATCCACATTCTGTCCATCATTGTTGTGTTTGCAGTTACCGCTCTAAGTGTACTGGGGATGCTCAGACGTGAGTCCCAGGCACTCCACACCACTGGAATCAAGCTAGCCGGGCTGAAGAGAGGTGTTACCTCAAAACCGGGCCGGTCCTCGGATGCTTGTTTCCGTTCTGGGAAGGACATGGCTTTTGTAGTTCGGACTGGACTGTTCCCATGGGGCACAGGGTCAGCGCTGATTTGCATATCGCCATTGTCTAACCCAGGGTGGTGTGGAGTGGAAAATTGATGGATTTGGGCCCAGATCTTTGGACTGGGGTGAATGTGTGACATTGATCCACATTCTGTCCATCATTGTTGTGTTTGCAGTGTTATAAACACTTAGCAGAGTGTACCAATCTCCACCAGCAAGCATCTGTGTAAATTAAGCACTTCATGCAAAAAGCCCATCAAAAGCCATTCAAACCAGTAATTACTCTTTCTACTCTATATGTTGTGTTGTAGGAGTCCTTAACAGTTTTTACTTTTAATGCTGAATGATATAAAATATTCAAAAGAGTGATGGATGTGTGAATTAATCCTAGCCACTGGTAATTAGTTTGGCTTTAACCCAGTCTACTGTTATTTTATAAACCCTGCTACCTGAGATTGAACCCAGCAATAGGCAAATCAGTCTTGAACCTCCTCGAATTAAATAGATCCAGCATAAACAGCCAGGACAGTCCTCATGGAAACAGAAAACAGGCTACACCAGCCCATTTCACACTTATTAGGAGTCATCAGTCAGGTATAGCTTTGTTCCAGTAAAGCAGGTTCCCAGGACCCACGTCTTGGCGTACCAGTCCCACTTTGGGCATACCACTGAAGTATACAAAAAGGTGATGTATGGAATGCTTGAATTAGTCGCAGCCACTGTTAATTAGTCTGGGCTCATCCCAGTCCATCAGTGTTTTGTGTACCATGCCACCTCAGTTTGGATTCGGCCATAATCAAATCAGTCATGACCCTGCTCTAATGGGAAATATCCAGCCCGATCTGCCAAGCCAGTTGCTCCCTGGACTGGAACACAAGAACCCCAAGACTGGTTTCACCCTTATTAAGGCAGTCCATCTGTCGGGTATGGCTTTTTACCACTGGCACAGTGTGCACTGTACTCATGTCTGGGCATACCTACCAGTCCGTCAGCTGAATAACTAGCAGCCATTCAGAGGCAGTGTAGGTCAACTTGGAATGTGCAGGCTGATGTCATCTGATGCAGAAGTGGTAAATGACGGCATCCTCCCAGGACCAGTTTCATTGCAGCTGTCAATAGTCGATTGCATGCTGTTTTGTAATCACTCAGCAGAGTGTCCCAGTCTCCACCAGCAAGCACATGTGCAAATTAAGCACTTCATGTAAAAAGCCAATCAAAAGGTCATTCAAGCAAGTAATTACTATTTCTACACTGCTGTGTTTAACAGTTTCAACTGTTAATGCTGAATGATATAATGAAATGTACAAAAAAGTGAAGGATGAGTGAATTAATTTCAGCTACTGGTAATTAGTTGGGCTGCAACCAAGTTGTTCTATTCTGTATTAGATGTAATGCATTCTCTCCCTAGTTGCCATGATATCTGGGGCCTCATTTATGAAAAGTGATGCATCGCTGCGTGAAAACAGCGATGCGTCACTTTTCACGGCGCCCTCCTTGCGACACCAATGATGCGTCATATTTACAGTATGACGCATCATGGCGCAAGGAGTTACAGATACGTCTGTATTTCTGACGGATCTGTATGGTGCAAAAGTGACGCATTGCTGGAGTGCGTCACAAAAGTGACGCAACTCTAGCAATGCGTCCTTTCACATGGGGCAAGCCCCATGTGAGAGGGCCTGCGTCAGTCTTACGCCTGCTGTAAGGCAGGCGTAAGAAATTGACGCATTTGTGTACTAGAAGTGGCACAGTAAAATCTTATAGAACGCCCCCCCCTGCATACATTATACCTGGCATAGGTTTAATGTAGGGCAGGGGTTTACAAAGTGACGCATCTACCTAGATGCGTCACTTTGTAAATAAGTTGCAACAAGGCACATTTTTTACGCTGCTCGTGCGTCACAAAAAGTGACGCACCGGCGGCGTAAAAGTGACGCAAGGCCTCATAAAAGAGACCCCTGCTGCTCATTCTCTGTGTGTGATGTCGCTGAATGTTTTGTATGGCTGCGTGATCAGTTAGAGAGAGCAGGCTGAGCAGCAGGAGGCTGCTCCGGGTGGGGCAGTGATATGACATTTACATGATATATATGTAACCTGTAACAGAGACTATTATCTCCTAATAAATTCCATCATAAAAACTACGTGACCTGCCTACAGAGGATCCTTGTTTGTTTGCAACAATGGCAAAGATTAGAGAATTTACCTATGCATGAAGAGGACAAGTCTACATGAAAAAGTACAAAAAGGATAACAAGGAGGATAAAGTCCATAAGTGACAAAGAGGAAAAGAGATTTTAGTTTAAGAAAAAGAAAAGAAAAAAACACCCTGAAGCCCCATCAGTGCCGTTTCTTACAGACAGCCTGCAGTCTACTCAATTTATTTATTTTTATTTTATTTTTTGTTGTCCTCATAACCACCATGAATATAAATGCCAAGACGGATTAGCCATAAGACAGCTGTCTCAGTTTATCAAAACTGGCAGGGATAAAAACGGACAAGGTGGGGGCCAAACATCCCTCAGCTGTCACGGACTCCACCGAAAGGCAAAACCCAACCGATTACCAAAGAACGGCAATCTAAGTCGGAATAACAGCCAAGGCGGGCCGGGCTAGGACCGGGCAACGGCTGTGCAGATGGGGTAGGCCAAGAGAGACCATAGTAGTGTAATCATCGGACCCGGAAAAAAAAAAAAACCCGGGTGATTCATTACCGCCATGAGAGCATATACCAGAAGGCCCTTTTACTCTGGTTACCAGACCTAGCCAGGTCCATACGAGAGGTCTGTAAGAGGGAGGCTTGCCAGTCACTGAAAGAGGGAGGTAAAAGGTCTTTCCATTTTCTGCATATCTCGCTTCTTGCAAGCAGTATTGCGTAGAACACCAAACTTTTAGCTAAACTCTGAACTCCATCTAGAATCCCAAATATCACCAAAGGTAAATTTATAGTGACCTTAAACCCCAATGATGTTGTTAGGATGTCACCAATCGCTTCCCAAAAACAGTCTAATCGGGGACACTCAAAAAACATATGGGCGTCTGAAGCAGCGATAAGCCCACACTTAGCACATGAGACTGAGTTACCTTGGGTGAATTTAGATAACCTAAGTGGAGAATAATAAGCCCTATGCAGGGTATAAAGATGGTTTCTACGCAGCCAGGACGGCTTCACAATATTCCATAAAAGCTCAAAAGAGGCAGCCCAAAGTTCTTGCAAGTTGTGGCCGATGATTAAAGAGCCCCACAACAAGTCATGCAAGCTAAAGTCCCCATCCGTTTCCTCAAGTATGAGTTTATACCAACGAGAGACCTCTTTTTAGCTGGCTCGCTATTCACTAGATTGGTAATTAGGAGGCTATACCCACCAAGAACAAGTTTGTTCCCTTTATGTGGTAAAGGTTTATGTGCTTGAGTCCAGCTGGCCATTTGCAGGTATTTAAATCTTGAGAGGTTGGGGCCGATCTTGATTCGAAGATGTTCCCATGAGAGCAAGTTCCCATCAAAGAATAGGTCTCCCCAAACTTCCATACCTGCCTCTCTCAAGGGTGCCACTAAACTATCTTCTAGCCAAGCTGGGCTTTCAGGTAAAGCCCATAATGGAGCTTTATCACAAAAATAGCCGTGTTTTATAGATTGTGTTGTGGATTTCTGAAAAAATGGTCAGGCGATTTAGTCGATGTTTCTTAAGTAATTTTGCCCGGCGTTAAACGCCTCTAATACCATACGAAGTTTATCAAATAAAGAGGCGGGCGCTGGAGACAGGAAGACAGGAAACAAGTTTTATTCCGACGGAGCAGAACACATCAGATCGGACAACAAGGTATCGTCTCGAGGTGCTCTCTAACAGCCTCTCTGAGGCCTGGCCTTTTATACACTGGTTTACGACATGTGACCGCTCTTTATTACAATAAGGACATTGTGAAGTAATGAAAAATGACATCCCCGGTACCCCCCCAGTTCCGGCTCATTCCAACACGTGGCTTCAGTAGAGGTCCTCACCCCCATACAATAGGAGGGGGCTATCACGCAGCTGAGTGTTCCGCCGATTCCTTTGGAATGTGTGCGCCTGATCGAATCTCAGGGGGTAGGGAGGTCATGATCAATAGTAGCTCCTTTGAAGAGGGGCGAGTGCATACAGTAGTGGGCAATAAACTGTATCCTCAGGCCAAGGGATGACCAGCGGTCCGTGCAGACAATCGGGCTCAGAGGAAGGGGTCATCAAAGGAGAGATATTCATGAAAGAAAGGATCGGTGTGGACAATCGAGCATAGAGGAAGGGTTTATCAAAAGAGGGGTATTCATGGAAGGAAAGGAGGTGTTGGTCAGGCGCGGGGTGTGATTCCCAGAGACAGAGTCATGCGGAAGGGGAGAGTTCATGACTTGTGCATGTGAGAGCGGGGGCAGCCAGGGTGCATGGGGGATGCTTGCAGGGTCAGGGAAGTGCGCTGATGATCGATCGTGAACAGGGAGACCATGGTACCTAAAATGGCTGTCGTGTATGTTCATACGTGAGTCTGAGGAATGGGCAAGATGGCGCAGATGATGTTCAGTTCACGAACTAGAATTCCACAGTCCTCCCTTTTAACATGTCTCGCCAGCTTGTCAATTCGGATCTATCCCCATAAGACCACGTATTTCTATCTCATAGAGGGGACTCATGTGCTCAGTTCTAAAGTCCAAAGTCTTAGGGCACATACAGTTAGAAATGAGTGAACACAAAGGTGGCAAACATTGAATACCTAAGCAACACCCACACAGTACCACGACTGGTATCAGTATAAATGTAAACAACCTCCATCCCCAGTCCTTCAAAGTGTCCCAAAACCAGCTTCCAAGCGACCATCCTTCTTGCTCCTGGTGAACCTCTGAGGATAGTCTGTGGAGGTGTTCGATTGCTTTGTAGACTGAAGGCGAGTTATCTGGCACGTAGGTGCAACAGCTGGAGCCGATGATGCGGCATGCTCCTCCACGGTCGGCCAGAACCACATCTAGGACAAGGCGGTTTTGAAGAGCCACCAGGCGGACTGCCTGAAGCTCAGCCGTGTTGTTAGCGAGGATGCCAGCCGTGATGTTAATGGTTGTTTCCACTGCCTGAGTCAGGTGTCGGATAGCGCGGCTATTTGCCATTGGGCCCCACAGAGGAACAAGTCCCTTCACCGCATCCAGGAACTGTGCTCCGGTGGAGTCGGCTTGTCCAATGTCTCCGGCGCGCTTTTGCCGGTGATGGTAGGCTGGGGCCACATACGTGGGGGGAAGAATGAAGGCGATGTAGCACGTACCCCTCCAACCTTTCGGGAGCCAAGTGTAAGCTTTGATGCCACAAACAAAGTACATATTCGGAGAAGCAACAAAGGAGGGGGGATCAACTGAGACCAATGTTCTGGTGATGTGGCAGGAACTGTGACCCACCAGCTGTGTTCCCTGGCCTTCGAGGCACACGTGACCTGTGACATTGATGACAGACAGGGCCACAGTCAGAGTGGCAGCCGTTTGCTTCCGCAGGTAGGAGAAGGTGGGTCTAGCTGGATTGTGGAGCACTTGCATTTCAACTCGTTCTTTGGCAGGGATGTTCATATGGAAGGCGGAACCTGAGGTCACAGGACAAAAGGGGGCAGACGTCTTTCCTGTTTTGTTCAGCCAGAACCCATAGTAGAAGTGTGACACTGTTTGACCAGAAGCGGCGTTGTCCTTGTGGCTTTCCTGCAAGAGGATCAACCAGGCGAGGCAGGAGCCGTGAACTGAGAAAGGAGAAGGGATGAAGGGGATGGAGTGTCCAGTGGCATGCGGGATCAACCCGCAGACCCAGCAGTTCGTGGCATTTGCAGCAAGGTTGTGCTGGTGCAATAGTTGCACGAAGGAATTGTTCCAGAACTCCTTACGCCTTTCTCGGAGCTGAGGCGAAAGGGAGATCAGGTGATGCTCTTTCATGGTGGTTGGCTGTGCAGTGGTCGGCAATATCTGATGAGCGGGTGTGCTTTCCTCCAAGATCCAGAAGGAAGTCATGAGGAGGAGGCACAGGAGGAAGAGAATGAAGAAGGCGATTGTCTTTGATTTGTGCAAATTGTCAGCCTTTGGGTTCCTGTAGTGGGTATTTCCGGTTGCGTCCATCATCTTCTTGTCTGGCGCTTCCATCATCTTCTTATCTGGCGCTTCCATCATCTTCAAGGTGCTCGGTAGTGGGCAGAACCACAGACTTTGTTTAGCTTCTCTCCGGGTAACCCTTGGTTGTTTTAGGCTACCGTTCTGAGATTCTACTTAGTCCGCGGTCTACTTAGCCGAAGCTCCCTCCTTTCGACGCAGGAAATACCCTTCCCGGGATGGCATAGTGGGATCAGAGAATTTTGCAAGTTCAAGTGCCTCGGTATCAGGATAGCAGTTCAGTGATGGCCGGTCTCTGTTCAGGAGCTCTTCTTGGGTGTCGACGTTTTCTGTCGTGGCCAGGGTCGAGGAGACCTTCTTGCAGTGGTGGGCGTGCAGCCAGTGCCTTTTCCCCTCTACTCGAAGAGCCGTCCGAGTGGTGATCAGTACTTGCCAGGGGCCCGTCCACCGGGGTTCCAGACTCTTGGCCCGTTGAAAATTCCGGACTAAAACATAATCTCCCGGTTGGATATCGTGACCGGGACCCCTGGAAGCATCGGGGATGGCCTGCTGCACCTGTTGATGAATGACAGACAACGTTTTAGTTAATTTGTATAAATAATCTGACAGCATGACGTCGGGGACGTCGTGAATGGAGGTCGGTTTGGGGGCAGTCCAGAGGTTCATTGGTCGCCCAAACACAACCTCGTAGGGGGTCAAGTGGTGCTTAGTGGGAGTGGAGCGCATCGATAGCAATGCCAGTGGGAGGGCATCTGGCCATTAAGCCCTGTGGTGGCCACTATTTTTGACAGTTTCAGTTTCAGTGTAGCATTGTGTCGCTCAACTAGGCCAGCGGATTGGGGGTGGAAGACCGCATGAAACCTTTGCTTTACCCCCAGCCCCTTCAAGATTAGTTGGATAACTTCAGCAATGAAGTGGGGGCCATTGTCGCTCCATAAAATTCGACAAAGGCCGTAGCGAGGGAAAAACTCTTTCAGTAGTACTTTGGCAGTAGTCATGGCAGTGTTATCACGGGTTGGATAGGCTTCCACCCATTTGCTGAAGGCGCATACAATGACTAATACGTACTTCAAGCCTTGGCATCTCTCCAGCTGGATGTAATCCATCTGGAGGACCTCAAAGGGGTGGTCGGGGATCCCAAACCCTCCCCGGGGTACCACAGTTCCTTTCCCGGGGTTGTGTTGTAGGCAGATAAGGCACTGCTGGACCAGGCGTTTGGCTGAGTCGGGGATTTTGTTGTTGTGCCAGACTTTGGAAATGAGGTCAATCATGGGGGCAGAACCTATGTGTGCAGGGGAGTGCGCCATAGTCAGTATGGGAATCAAGTATGAGTCAGGCAGCAAACATTTGTTTGTGTCTTTTGTCCGCCAGCAGCCTTCATCGTCCTTTAGACCCACCCGTGCCCACTCAGTCAGTTCGTGAGGTGTGCTGGCCGACTGGATGTCCCTAATCGTTTCCCTAGCGTCAGTCCATTTTTCTGCTTGTGACCTGGTCACATATATGTGTGTCGTCGTCCTATTCTCAGCTGTGGTTCGGGCAGTGATGTCGGCCAGTGCGTTTCCCTGTCCAACTAAGTCCGTCACCTTCTTGTGTGCCTGGCATTTGATCACTGCTAATCGTTTGGGGAGGAGAACTGCTTCAATCAGGGCGGAGACTAGATCTCTGTGAAGGATGGGCGTGCCGTGGGACGTCAGGAATCCCCTTTCCCTCCACAAGAGCCCAAAATGATGAACCACCCCGAAGGCATACTGGCTGTCCGTGTAAATGTTCGCCGTGGTTCCTGCTGCTATGATACATGCTTGTGTGAGGGCAATTAGCTCTGCCGCCTGTGCGGATCGTTGCGTGATGCGGGCTGTTTCAACTACTGTTCGGGCTGTCGTCACCGCATAGGCAGCTGAAGTGGTGCCGTCTGGGAGTTTGATACAAGAGCCGTCTACCCATAGTTCTCCATCAGGGTCTGTAAAAGCAATGTCTCGGAGGTCAATTCTACTCCTGGTCTGTTCGTCCGTGAGGGTCACACAGTCGTGTATAGGGGGCACATCGGGGTCATTTTCAGGCAAGGGCAACAGTGTAGCAGGATTCAAAGTTGTGCATCTCTTCAGAGTGATGTGGGGTGCAAGTAGAGTCAATTCGTACCCCGTCAGTCGTGCACTAGTCAGGTGTTGAGTCTTGGTCTGGTTCAAAAGGGTGTCAACTGCGTGGGGTACTAACACCGTGAGAGAGTTCGAAAGTACAATTCCCTCACTCTGACGGATAGAGACAGCAGCGGCGGCTACTGCTCGAAGGCAGGCAGGTAAAGCTCTGGCGACTGGGTCAAGAGTGGCAGAGAAGTAGGCACAAGGGCGTTGTTTGGAGCCGATGGGCTGAGTTAGAACAGACAATGCGCATCCCTCCCTTTCGTGAGTGAAGAGGGAGAAGGGCTTGGAGTAATCTGGTGTCCCTAGGACGGGTGCCGAGCAAAGGGCATCCCGCAACTCCTTAAAGGATGCTTGGCATTCGGGGGTCCAAGGGAGTGGGAAGGGAACATCTTTGGCCAACAGGGAAAGTAGGGGCTTTATAATGAGACTAAAATTTGGTAACCATTGTCGGCAAAAAGAGGTAAGGCCGACCAATGAACGGACTTGCTTCTGTGTTTTTGGGATGGGGGTGTCTAGGATGGTTTGGATTCGGTCGGGCGTAAGTTTCCTCCCTTCTTTGGACAGGAGATGGCCTAGGTATGTCACTTGAGGCTGGCAGAACTGCAGTTTCTTTTTGGAGACTTTGTGGCCATTCTCCGCAAGAAAGTGCAAGAGTTGGATAGTGGCCGTGATTGCAAGTGGAGTGGTGTCGGCCGCCAAAAGGATATCATCGACATATTGGATCAACACCACTCCATCTGGTAGCTGGACGGTGTCCAGCTGTCTTTTGAGGGCCTGGCTGTAAATGCGGGGACTTTCAGTGTAGCCCTGGGGAGCTCTACAAAATCGGTACGAACGTTTTTTAAGGTGAAGCCGAAGAGATAACGGCTGTCTGGATGGATGGGGATAGAGAAAAATGCATTCTTGAGATCAATAACGGTGAAGGTGGTGGCAGTGGACGGGATGAGGGTCAGAATGGTGGTGATGTCTGAGACTACGGGGTACTGTGGCACCACCACTTTGTTGACTTCTCGCAGGTCGATGATGAAGCGGTACGCTTTCTCATCTCCCTCACCTTGCTTCTTAACAATGGGTAGGATAGGGCTGTTGCAGACATTACTAACCCCTTCCTCTACCACTCCTGCATCTACCAGGGACTGAATAATCGCTACCAATGCCTTCTCGCCTTCGGGTGATATCCGGTACTGTGGGAGTTTCGGGAGTATTGCGTCTGGTCGAACAGTTATGTGCACAGGGTCGATCATCATTCGTCCTACATCCGAGTTGTTTCTGGCCCATAGGTACAGAGGTAGGGTGTCGAGCAAGGATAGGTCAGCATCAGTTATAGAGTACATATGTCGTGCGGGGCGGGATCTGGACATGTTCGGGTTGTCGTACAGGATGACCCGGACTCCATCTGGGGAACACCTAATAGTAGCTCGGAAATGTTTTAGTAAGTCAATACCCATAATGGCGTCAGGGGAGTTGGAGGAGAGCAGAAATGTTGTGTCAGTGGGGTTGTTTCCTAGGTCAAAGGAGATAGGTACAGACAGGGGATTAGTGGAGGGCGTTCCATCGAAACCTATCGATGTCATGTGTGAGCCAGACAAGGGTGCCCTTGGAATCAGTCGCTTTGATAATACACTACGTGTCGCTCCAGTGTCTACCAAGAATGGAGACGTTGTACCCAGGACCTTAGCGGTGACGTAAGGACCTTGCTGGTCAACACAGAGCTCGACTGGATCCCTCCCTTGCCCCTGGCAGTCCTATGCGAAGTCGGGAGTGTTCTCACTGTCAGATAGTTGGTACTGGTTGTAGGAGAGTAGGGTCTGCAATCCTATGATCACCCAGATTTTTGCTTTTTGCTTCACTGGTTTACGACTTTCCCTGGCTGTGGGCCTGCTAATCAGACCCACAGCATAGCTGTTCTCTCTAATCCAAATTGTACCCAGGTACTGAATTGGCACTGGGCCCTCTCAAGTCCCTGTACCCAGGGCTGAGGTGCACCCAGGAGTCTCCCAGGGGCTGCAGCATGTATTATGCCACCCCTGGGCTGACTAACTAAATCAGACACAACTGGCTGCTTGACAGCTGGGGCAGAGTGGTGTACTCACCCTCTGTTGTAGATATAGTATTCCTATATCTAAACCTAAATGGACACACAGAGTCCTCCCTAAATGGACACACAGAGTCCTCCCAGAGCAGGAGGCAAGGACAAAGGGTTTCCTGTCAGGGGCGGTGCCAGCACCGTCCCAGACAGGATTTTGTGTATACTAGGTAGGCAGGGCTTTAGAGGAAGGTGACTGCAAGTGGCACCCCGGTGCTCACTGTGCATAGGCCGGCTGAAACCAGTTCCAGGGGCACTCCAGCCCCTAGCCTGGGGAAAGCACGCCAAAGGAGAGGGGTGTAACCACCCCCCTCCTAGTGCCACCCATAGGGCAGGACTTAGTCGCGTGCCAGCCCCCTTTTTCAGGATAAAGGTAGGAACTGGCCCCCTTCCAAATCAGATCATCTTTGAATCCTGAACCAACTTTCCACGAAAGGAACTCAAGACTCTTCTCAAGATTTCTCCCTTGTGACTAAGGAGTAGTCACCCTGCAGCAGCAGGCACCAACCAAGCATCGCGGTTTGTTGCCAGTCTCTCCTTCGGATCAAGACTGCTCCAGCACGACGAGAACCGGCTTCCCTGGCACCTCTGACCTCAACCTGCATCATCAGCCCAGCTGTGATCCGTGGGTGTGACGAGACCTCGAGGGACCGGCCATCTTCAGAACTGCACGACGCTTGTCCAGCACGACGCCTGAGTGACCCTCGACTGAGTGCCTTGGGGTAAGAGAAGCCCCGACCCTGAGCAGCTCCAGCACCGAAGTCCAGCCCCCCTGCATCCACGAGATCGGCGTGGGGCCCTTCTGCTTTTTGCTGCTCACCGCGTTGTCCAGGTCGCTTGCCCGTTGGCTAGTGGCCCCCTCACGACGCTCCACGACAACTAACACTGCTGGTCTGGTTGCTCCAGACTAGCCCGTGCTCCCCTCCAAAAGAGGAGTACCCTGGACCCTCCTGGTCCACTCAAGACGCCATTTTAGGTCCACCGCGTGGGCCTTGCATTTGCCAAGACTTGTTGCCCCAATCCTGGGTCCAGCGACGTCGACAGCAAGAACCTTCGTGGGACAGCTCGCACCTCCATCCTGGTCGCCGACAACGCCTCCTGGTCCGAGAGACTGCAGAGCCCAGCAGCACCCACTCACTTGACTGCGGTGACTTCGCCCGGTGCCATCTTGGTGCCCACTTAATCACTGGCTAGTGATTCAAGAACTTGGTCCCCTCTGCTTTCAGGTTTTCTTCTTCCCTGATCCAGGCTTGGATCACCACGAACTTTCTTCACTGGCCGCCTGCCAGCAACTTTTTCTTTAGGCTCCTGGTTCATCAACGAAGAAACCCGACGACACTTGAACCCTATGCAGCCGCAGCCCCTGGGCTAGGTAAACCGAGTACTCCGGTGCTCCAGCGTAGGCCCACTCTCTAAGTGTCTAGATCCACTTTTGTTTTTGTCCTACCTAGTCGGGTTCGCCCGAAAACACTAACTTTGCATTTACTAGGATCCATAGACTTTGTTCCGCATTACGCGTGAGAGTTCCCACTCTGCACACGACGTCCCTCGGTCTCCTGCTAGCAATCTAAAGGTTCAGTAGTCCAGTCCTAGCGATCCCAAAGCCTATGAGAGTAGTACTTACCTGCTAGTAATTTCGCATTCCACTTTTGTAGTATATGGTTTTTCGTGCCCCTCGGGCATTTGTGTAAATTGTGCGACAAAGTATTTTCTTAAGAGTTTTGTTGTGTGCTTAGCTCCCTGACTCATAAAGAGTTCAGGGTAGTCTTGTTATAAATAAATATCTGTTTATTTTCATAACTTGTGTGGTGTCCTTTCACTGGGTGTTCAAGGGGTAATGTGATGGTAAAACAGCTGGCTTAACACGCCCTCTAGAGTCTTAGCCTTAGACTGCTCGTATCCAGGCTACTAGGATAGCTGGTCTATAAGGTTGACTTACAACCAATCATCAATAAGGGCTGTTTGGACTGATACAAAGTGCTCACTAGAATAGTGAACATTATATATCAGGCCAACTTCTCACATTGGTGAGCAGCGGTTGGGATTTGAGCTTGCTGTTTGTTTTACCACACATATCCTAAGAATATCTTGTGAAAGATCACATAAGTACTAAGGTACATATAACTTAGCTTAGAATACTCTGAGTTCTACTGAACCAGCTGTTGTAGCTCCTAGGGCCTAGCACACCCTAAAACTACAACTCTAGCAAGGGATCAGTAGGTAAACATATAGTGTAGGTAAGTGCACCACTTACACCTCACTAGAAACGCATGTCTACCCAGGGAGAGTCCTCAGGGACCCCTCTAGTGGTGATTGACCCTCCACAGGTCAGCTCAAGATATGCAGCTCTCAATTTCCAGGAGTTGAGACACTTGTGTACCTCCAGGAAATTGAAACAGGGGTCTAACCCCACCACTCCCTTTCTGTTAGGTCTCTTAGAGACTTATGATGCTAGGAAAGCATCTCAGGGAGATGGGAATATGCCAGCCTTAGAGGGTACCACTGGGGATCCAGACCTCCTTGACACTGAAAATGCAGTTGAGGAGGAGGAGCCTGAGGAACTCTCTGGGGATGAGGTAGACAAAGGTCTTGAGGTAGTCAGAAGGCTAACTAGGGCCAACATAGACTTGCTTGGGCTAGGATCTGGGGGACCCCCAGTACTGACCCTAAGTAGGCCTAACCTTGGAGTTAGGAGAGATAGATCTCTTTCTAGGGACTCCAATAGATCTCTGCACTCTAATGCCTCTTCTCAGAGGAGGAGGAACTCTCCCCAGAGGAGATTGACTTCCCCTCAGAGAATGGAGCATGAAGCTAGGATGAGACAGGCTACTCTAAGGATTGAAAGGGAAGAACTTGCCCTGGCCAAAGAGAAGCTTGCCTTTGCAAGAGAGCAGCAGATGAGTGGGTTAGCTCCCACTGGTGGCAGCAATCTCCCAAGAGATAGAGAGAAGGGTTTAGACACTAAACACCTGACAAAAATAGTGCCCCCCTTTAAGCAAGGGGATGACATCCAGAAATGGATGGCTGCTCTGGAGAGGGCCTGCACTGTGCAGTGCATTCCCCAGAGTCAGTGGGCAGCTATACTGTGGCTCTCCTTTGATGGTAAAGGTAGAGATAAGCTCCTCACTACAAGAGTGGAGGATGCTAACAATTACCAGGTCCTGAAGAATACACTGGTTGATGGGTTTGGTTTAACCACTGAGCAGTACAGGTTGCTGTTCAGAGACACCCAGAAAACTCAGTCTCAGGACTGGTCTGACTTTGTGGATAGTGCCACTAAGGCTTTGGAGGGCTGGTTGCTGGGTAGCAAGGTTACTGATTACACAGGATTGTATAATCTGATGATGAGAGAACAAATTTTAAATAACTGTCAGAACCAGTTGTTGCACCAGCACCTTGTTGATTCAGATCTGACCTCTCCCCAAGAATTGGGAAAGAAGGCAGACAAATGGGTCAGAACAAGGATCAAGCAGAACCAGAACCAGAACCAGGGTGGTCAGAAGAAAGCAGACCAGAAGGGTAACACTAAGAGTGAACAAAATGACCAGAAGTCTTCAACAGGTCCCCAACAAACCAACGAGGGTGGGGGTCAGGCTTCACAGCAGAAAAAGAAGACTCAAGAAGGCCAGTCAAAAAGGTGGTGCCAGTACTGTAAAAGTAAGTCTCACTGGTTTAGTGAGTGCACCAAAAGAGGAGGGCAAACCTCTACCACTACAGCCCCTAAAGCAACTGCACCCCCTAGTACAGTCAGTAGTGGTAGTGCACCTCCCAAGGGATTAGTTGGGTTAACCTTGGGAACTGAGGAGTCTGACAACTTAGTTGGCACACTCACTCAGGCTGTCCTTGTCTGTACAGGGGATATGGATATGTCCCCTGATGTAAGTCCCAATACTTTGGGCAAATACAGGCAGACACCTTTGATAAATGGCAAAATGGCTCAGGCCTATAGGGACACTTGTGCCAGTGTCACCATGGTGACACCTAACTTTGTGGACCCTGGACAGATCATGCCAGGTACAGATTTCCTGGTGACCAATGCCAGCAACGTCACTACCAGTCATAGTATGGCGATTGTTGCTTTCTCCTGGGGAGGGGTAAGTGGCCAAAAGAAAGGTGTGGTTAGTTCAGACCTCCCAGTGGATTGTTTGTTGGGCAATGATTTGGAGTCATCCCTATGGTCAGAAGTGGAGCAGAGGACTCACATGGAAATGTTAGGCTTGCCAGCACATGTGCTTGCTGTGACTAGGTCACAGGCCAGAAGATGCCCCACTGAACAGGTGCTGGATCCTGGAAGAATGGACCAGACACCTTCCAAGAAGAAGAGCAGTAAGGGTAAGGCTTTGCCTTCCCCCTTGCCCCAGGTTGAGGATCAAGTCTCTGGGGAGGCTGATCTGAGAGAGGTGAGGGAAACTGAGCCTACAGAGCTTGAACTTGATCAAGTTGAGTTTCTGGGCTCAGGGGGACCCTCCAGAGAAGACCTGGGGAAGGCACAGTTAGACTGCCCTTCCCTTGAACCCCTCAGACAGCAGGCTGCTGCTGAGGCTGCAGGGAATGCCACAGGTGCCCACAGGGTATACTGGGAAGATGGACTCCTGTACTCTGAGTCAAGAGACCCCAAGCCTGGTGCAACCAGGAGGCTGGTCATCCCCTTGTCTCTGAGAGGTTTCCTTCTCACCTTGGCCCATGAGATTCCCCTTGCAGGTCATTTAGGTCAGACAAAGACGTGGGACAGGCTTGTCTCACACTTTCACTGGCCCCACATGAATGAGAATACCAAGGAGTTTTGTCACTCCTGTGTCACTTGCCAAGCCAGTGGTAAGTCAGGTGGCACAACAAAGGCCCCCCTCATACCACTACCTGTGGTGGGGGTTCCCTTTGAAAGAGTGGGGATTGACATTGTTGGTCCAATGGAACCCCAGACAGCATCAGGGCACAAGTTTATACTGGTGGTGGTGGACCATGCCACCAGGTATCCTGAGGCTATTCCACTTAGGACCACTACAGCACCTGTAGTGGCAAGAGCCCTAGTTGGAGTGTTCTCCAGAGTGGGCTTCCCTAAGGAGGTTGTTTCTGACAGAGGTGCAAACTTCATGTCAGGATATCTGACTGCAATGTGGAAGGAGTGTGGTGTGAACTACAAGTTCACCACACCCTATCACCCACAGTGCAATGGGCTTGTTGAGAGATTCAACAGGACCCTCAAAGTGATGATTCATGGACTACCTGAAACTCTTAGGAGAAGATGGGATGTCCTGATCCCCTGCCTCTTGTTTGCTTACAGAGAGGTCCCACAGAAGGGGGTTGGCTACAGCCCTTTTGAACTTCTGTATGGGCATCCTGTAAGGGGACCCCTGTGTTTGGTGAAGGAAGGATGGGAGAGACCTCTCAAAAAGCCTGCAACCAACATAGTGGACTATGTACTTGGTCTCCTCTCCAGGATGGCTGAATACATGGAGAAGGCATCTAAAAACCTAGAGGCCAGCCAAGAACTCCAAAAAGCTTGGCATGACCAAAAGGCTGTCCTGACTGTATACCAGCCTGGACAGAAGGTGTGGGTACTGGAGCCAGTGGCCCCAGCAGCCCTCAAATACAAATGGTCTGGGCCCCACACCATCATTGAGCAAAAGGGAGAGGTCACCTACCTGGTGGACCTTGGAACCCCCAGGAGCCCCCTCAGGGTGCTCCATGTGAACAGGCTCAAGGCATATGTCGACAGGAAGGACATGAGCTTGCTCATGGCCACAGATGAGGGACAGGAGGAAGAGAGTGACCCTCTCCCAGACCTGCTCACTCAGAATCCTGATGATGGATCAGTAGATGGTGTTGTCTTTTGTGGCAGCCTCTCTGAACATCAGCAACAGGATTGCAGGCAAGTTCTGCAATCCTTCAGACATATGTTCTCTCTGACCCCCAGCCAAACTGATTGGTGTACCCATGAGGTTGACACTGGAGACAGTCTGCCTGTCAAGAGTAAAATCTACAGACAGCCTGATCATGTCAGAGACTGCATCAAAACAGAAGTGCAGAAAATGTTGGAGTTGGGAGTCATTGAGCCCTCAGATAGCCCTTGGGCTAGCCCAGTAGTTCTAGTGCCAAAGCCTCACACCCAGGGTGGTAAGAGAGAGATGAGGTTTTGCGTAGACTACAGAGGCCTCAATGCAGTCACTAAGACTGATGCCCACCCAATACCAAGGGCAGATGAACTTATAGATAGATTGGCTTCTGCCAACTACTTAAGCACATTTGACCTGACAGCTGGGTACTGGCAAATCAGGTTAGCTGAGGAAGCCAGGCCCAAGACAGCATTTTCTACCCCTGGTGGTCATTATCAGTTTGTGGTAATGCCCTTTGGGTTGAAGAATGCCCCTGCCACCTTCCAAAGGTTGGTGAATCAAGTTCTCACTGGGATGGATGACTTCTGTGCAGCATATCTGGACGATATTGCTGTCTTTAGCTCCACCTGGGAGGATCACCTGGTCCACCTGAGGAAAGTGTTAGAGGCCCTGCAAAAGGCAGGCCTCACTATCAAGGCCACTAAGTGCCAGATAGGGCAGACACAGGTTGTATACCTGGGCCACCTTGTAGGTGGAGGCCAGGTTCAGCCATTGGAGAGTAAGATACAGGCCATCAAGGACTGGGCTCCTCCAATCACCCAGACTCAGGTTCGAGCTTTCTTGGGCCTGACTGGGTACTATAGGAAATTTGTCAGAAATTATGGGTCCATAGTGACCCCCCTTAATGACCTGACAAGCAAGAAGATGCCAAAGAAAGTTCAGTGGACAGAAAGCTGTCAGAAAGCATTCAATGACCTAAAGCAGGCCATGTGCACATCACCTATCCTAAAGAGTCCAGACTTCTCCAAACCATTCATTGTCCAAACAACTGCTTCTGAGTTGGGTGTGGGAGCTGTTCTATCTCAGCTGAATTTTGATGGCAACGACCAGCCAATTGCTTTCATTAGCAGGAGGCTGACCCCCAGAGAGAAAAATTGGTCAGCTATTGAGAGGGAGGCCTTTGCTGTGGTATGGGCCCTGAAGAAGTTGAGGTCCTACTTGTTTGGAACTCACTTCACAGTTCAGACCGACCATAAGCCCCTCTTATGGCTAAGTCAGATGAAGGGTGAAAACCCCAAACTACTTAGGTGGTCCATTTCCCTACAGGGGATGGATTTTACAGTGGAGCACAGACCTGGTACTGATCATGGCAATGCTGATGGGCTCTCCAGGTATTTCCACCTAGAGCAAGAAGACTCACCTGGTCAAGGTTAGTTTATTGTCCCAAAGTTTGGGGGAGGGGTCATGTAGGAGAGTAGGGTCTGCAATCCTATGATCACCCAGATTTTTGCTTTTTGCTTCACTGGTTTACGACTTTCCCTGGCTGTGGGCCTGCTAATCAGACCCACAGCCTAGCTGTTCTCTCTAATCCAAATTGTACCCAGGTACTGAATTGGCACTGGGCCCTCTCAAGTCCCTGTACCCAGGGCTGAGGTGCACCCAGGAGTCTCCCAGGGGCTGCTGCATGTATTATGCCACCCCTGGGCTGACTAACTAAATCAGACACAACTGGCTGCTTGACAGCTGGGGCAGAGTGGTGTACTCACCCTCTGTTGTAGATATAGTATTCCTATATCTAAACCTAAATGGACACACAGTTCTCCTATCAGTCACTCCTATGGCAGGCCTTAACAATCCTGAAGGCAGAGTGCTTGGAATCGTGTGAGATGGTGCTCGGGCATGAGCTGAGCCTGTCTGCGGCTTTCGGGATCCATCTCTTAGCCGTTTCCATGATATCGCATACCATATACTCTTAAGTGCATTATAATCCTCGTGGTTATATGCCAACTCTGGTATCGCTTTATCAAAACATGTCGAGTAAGGTGTCATACGAATTGGAATACTAACCCCTCGCCAATTCTGGCGACGGGGTTAGCATTCCACCCTTCTAGAGGGACACGACATGTATGTAACCTGTAACCCCGGTTAAAGTCAGACATAGCCTTAGCTCCACAAAATGGATGCTGCCACCGAGACACAAGTCTGCCCTCCTGCTGCTGGGAGTCCTCCCAGAGCAGGAGGCAAGGACAAAGGGTTTCCTGTCAGGGGCGGTGCCAGCACCGTCCCAGACAGGATTTTGTGTATCCTAGGTAGGCAGGGCTTTAGAGGAAGGTGACTGCAAGTGGCACCCCGGTGCTCACTGTGCATAGGCCGGCTGAAACCAGTTCCAGGGGCACTCCAGCCCCTGGCCTGGGGAAAGCCCGCCAAAGGAGAGGGGTGTAACCACCCCCCTCCTAGTCCCACCCATAGGGCAGGACTTAGTCGCGTGCCAGCCCCCTTTTTCAGGATAAAGGTAGGAACTGGCCCCCTTCCAAATCAGATCATCTTTGAATCCTGAACCAACTTTCCACGAAAGGAACTCAAGACTCTTCTCAAGATTTCTCCCTTGTGACTAAGGAGTAGTCACCCTGCAGCAGCAGGCACCAACCAAGCATCGCGGTTTGTTGCCAGTCTCTCCTTCGGATCAAGACTGCTCCAGCACAACGAGAACTGGCTTCCCTGGCACCTCTGACCTCAACCTGCATCATCAGCCCAGCTGTGATCCGTGGGTGTGACGAGACCTCGAGGGACCGGCCATCTTCAGAACTGCACGATGCTTGTCCAGCACGACGCCTGAGTGACCCTCGACTGAGTGCCTTGGGGTAAGAGAAGCCCCGACCCTGAGCAGCTCCAGCACCGAAGTCCAGCCCCCCTGCATCCACGAGATCGGCGTGGGGCCCTTCTGCTTTTTGCTGCTCACCGCGTTGTCCAGGTCGCTTGCCCGTTGGCTAGTGGCCCCCTCACGACGCTCCACGACAACTAACACTGCTGGTCTGGTTGCTCCAGACTAGCCCGTGCTCCCCTCCAAAAGAGGAGTACCCTGGACCCTCCTGGTCCACTCAAGACGCCATTTTAGGTCCACCGCGTGGGCCTTGCATTTGCCAAGACTTGTTGCCCCAATCCTGGGTCCAGCGACGTCGACAGCAAGAACCTTCGTGGGACAGCTCGCACCTCCATCCTGGTCACCGACAACGCCTCCTGGTCCGAGAGACTGCAGAGCCCAGCAGCGCCCACTCACTTGACTGCGGTGACTTCGCCCGGTGCCATCTTGGTGCCCACTTAATCACTGGCTAGTGATTCAAGAACTTGGTCCCCTCTGCTTTCAGGTTTTCTTCTTCCCTGATCCAGGCTTGGATCACCACGAACTTTCTTCACTGGCCGCCTGCCAGCAACTTTTTCTTCAGGCTCCTGGTTCATCAACGAAGAAACCCGACGACACTTGAACCCTATGCAGCCGCAGCCCCTGGGCTAGGTAAACCGAGTACTCCGGTGCTCCAGCGTAGGCCCACTCTCTAAGTGTCTAGATCCACTTTCGTTTTTGTCCTACCTAGTCGGGTTCGCCCGAAAACACTAACTTTGCATTTACTAGGATCCATAGACTTTGTTCCGCATTACGCGTGAGAGTTCCCACTCTGCACACGACGTCCCTAGGTCTCCTGCTAGCAATCTAAAGGTTCAGTAGTCCAGTCCTAGCGATCCCAAAGCCTATGAGAGTAGTACTTACCTGCTAGTAATTTCGCATTCCACTTTTGTAGTATATGGTTTTTCGTGCCCCTCGGGTATTTGTGTAAATTGTGCGACTTAAAGTATTTTCTTAAGAGTTTTGTTGTGTGCTTAGCTCCCTGACTCATAAAGAGTTCAGGGTAGTCTTGTTATATATAAATATCTGTTTATTTTCATAACAACTTGTGTGGTGTCCTTTCACTGGGTGTTCAAGGGGTAATGTGATGGTAAAACAGCTGGATTAACACGCCCTCTAGAGTCTTAGCCTTAGACTGCTCGTATCCATGCTACTAGGATAGCTGGTCTATAAGGTTGACTTACAACCAATCATCAATAAGGGTTGTTTGGACTGATACAAAGTGCTCACTAGAATAGTGAACATTATATATCAGGCCAACTTCTCACACTGGTTCTGTCGGGGACGGTCAAATGTGTTCGATCTTCCTGGTCTGTCGCTGTTGGTGTCGTTTGTGTACCCCCGTCCCTGTCCTCTAGTCCTGGGGCCATTCGTCATGTCCCTCGTTTCTTTATTTTTAATTAGTTCCAGAAGAACCGGACATTGAGACTTCCAATGCCCGAATCCTTTGCAAAATGCACACTGATTATCTTCTATATCCCTACGTCCAGAGTAGGGAGTGGGTGTGCGGTCCTTTGGGGGTGGATTTCTAGGGGCGATTGATTGGTAGCTCCCCCTGTGTAGTTCTTTCCCGACTGCCACCCCTTGTATCTGGGCTATCATCACCCTTTCTTTCAAATCTTTCTTCTTTCTCTCGATTGCCCTATCATTCTCATCCTTTTGGTGTTCGTAGTACTGAGCCATTTGGAGAATAGCGGCGGGTTTGGAGGCCCCCCAACTACTCTCGCTCGTTTGTAACTTTTGGGAAACCTCTTGTGACAGACCCTTTACGTAGTTTTGCACAAATAGGTGTTGTCCGGTTGCGGTGGTCATGTCTTGGCCACTGTAGTCGGAGAACACCGTTTCAAATCGGGAGAAGTATTCTGATACGTCTTCCTGGGGTTTCTGACGGCAAGCCGTGACTATTGACCAATCTACCTTTTTCTCTGGGATCAAGGTTTTTAACTTCTGAACTATTTTGTCCGGAAGTTCCAGTATGTCTTTTATCGGTTTCCTTCCGGGCTCTCGTCGTCTATCTAGCTCACTGAGTTGATTCCAGGTATGTCCGAACAGATCTGTGTGTTCGGCTTTCCGGATTTGCTTCCACACGTCAGCCGGCAGACATAACCCGAAAAACAAATCAATGTCTGCTAGAGTCATTATCGTTGAGCCCAAGGCTGTGCCTAATTCGGTGTAAAATGCTGTCGGGTTCTTCCTTAAATCAGGCAGGGTTTGCCTAAAGGTTAAAATATCTTGTCGATCCCATGGTTGGTAAACCCAATTGTACACAACCCTCCCTTTTGCATCTGCGTGGTTGATATCGTCGTTTGTTCCCTGACCTCTTGGGGGAACCCAGTAGGGGGCGGCTTCTCTGATAGGCATCATAGTGTTGGCTACTTCTAATGGGGACTCAGCCGTTTCAGGGACTGTGATCTTGACCTCTGGTTTCTGTTCCGTGAGGTGGCGGAAGACTTCAAGCGTTTGCATGAAGAGGTCCGTCACATCGCGCTCAGTCCCATCTCCAACATCGACCTTTCTATATAGAGCCGTCAGCTTAGCAGGACCCTTAGTTTGATACCTATCCTCATATGCGTTCAGGGTGTGGTAGCTGAACCGTAAAATGAAATGCCGTCTGTGGCTGCCGGCATGTGAATTGTGCATATCCATCGTATATTCTTCGCTCTCCTTCCGTTCTACCAGTGTCTTTGCTATCTTGTCAATCCCATCCCGCTCGTCTTTGCTCAACCTATTTGGTCTGGCTGTTGGCTGCTTGCTAGTCTCGAGTTCTTCTGATGTTGTTACCAATGTGGCCGGTGCGAAGGCCGTAAGAGCCGGGGCACTAGCGCTAGGGTCACCCTCGCCCGCACTCAGAACTGGTAGGTGCTGTGCTAGAGGCTGGCAGGGGGCATAAGGAGGGGGCATGTAGGTAATCGGAGGACCTAGCAGTAACTCGTCGTTTGCCCGTTGTTTGGAGGGCATCTCCGGGTAGAGCGTAGAGGGGGTCCTGACAGGGCATTGGTCTGCCGACCCTGATTCTTGCGTTTGTCTAACTTCCTCTCTCCTTCTTATTTCTTCATCTAGTTCCTTAGCGGCCAGGTGGGCTGCCTTTCGTAACTCTTTCCCTATTTTTGCTTCTTCTCTTTTCCTTCGTTGCTCTGCTTCTTTGCGCCACATGCCGATACTATCGAGCATGGTGGGCGTTGCCTTATTTGTTCTAACAGCTGCTTCTAACGTTTTTATTTTATGATCATCAAAGGAACCTATCAGTGGCCACTGACTTTCGGGGTCCTTTTTTGTATATTTATGCCATAACTTACTATAAGCTATAGCGACTAGTCCTTGCTTAGTGAACATGTCCTTATTAGGGGTGCCTTCCAATGGAGCTGGATGGTTCATCTCTAATAAGCGGTCCAGGTTGTACCAACTACCAATCAGTGGGGAGAAGACAGGCATGACAGATTACAATGGGGGACAAAGGTCCGCACTACCTATCTTTCACTATTTGCAAAGACTAGACAGAATATTGCTATTCTACGTTATTTGCAAGCAGAGAACCTCAAAAGAACTATACTCCAAACAATCTATGTTCGGACAATCAATCAGTGGGGAGAAAAATAGGTACGGCAGATTACAATGGGGGACAAAAGTCCGCGTTACCTACCCTTCACTATCCGCAAAGGGAGATAGAATATTCCTATTCCTCCCCGTTTGCAGGCAGCGAATATCTCAAAGAGCGACAAAGCAAATACTAGTATTTCAATCAATCAAACAATCAATCAATTCGCAATTCGTCGTGTGTCACGACCTTACCCGGACCGCATGGACAGTTTCTCGTCTTCCGCTTCCAGCGCCCGATCGTCCTCTACTCTCTGTTGCTACCACGGCACTCCTGATGGTTCCCAGTCAGGACCGTAGATCACTCGGGAGAGGTCTGCTTGGAACCAGTGAAGTTTGGATGATCGGCTGTCAGACGAGGGTCTATCGGACAGGAGCTCTCCCGATCGTTGCAGTCGTTCACTCTGTCGTCGGGACCTCTCCCACTGGATCCACGTGTCGCTGATGGGTCCCACGTTGGGCGCCAATTGTGGATTTCTGAAAAATGGTCAGGCGATTTAGTCGATGTTTCTTAAGTAATTTTGCCCGGCGTTAAACGCCTCTAATACCATACGAAGTTTATCAAATAAAGAGGCGGGCGCTGGAGACAGGAAGACAGGAAACAAGTTTTATTCTGACGGAGCAGAACACATCAGATCGGACAACAAGGTATCGTCTCGAGGTGCTCTCTAACAGCCTCTCTGAGGCCTGGCCTTTTATACACTGGTTTACGACATGTGACCGCTCTTTATTACAATAAGGACATTGTGAAGTAATGAAAAATGACATCCCCGGTACCCCCCCAGTTCCGGCTCATTCCAACACGTGGCTTCAGTAGAGGTCCTCACCCCCATACAATAGGAGGGGGCTATCACGCAGCTGAGTGTTCCGCCGATTCCTTTGGAATGTGTGCGCCTGATCGAATCTCAGGGGGTAGGGAGGTCATGATCAATAGTAGCTCCTTTGAAGAGGGGCGAGTGTATACAGTAGTGGGCAATAAACTGTATCCTCAGGCCAAGGGATGACCAGCGGTCCGTGCAGACAATCGGGCTCAGAGGAAGGGGTCATCAAAGGAGAGATATTCATGAAAGAAAGGATCGGTGTGGACAATCGAGCATAGAGGAAGGGTTTATCAAAAGAGGGGTATTCATGGAAGGAAAGGAGGTGTTGGTCAGGCGCGGGGTGTGATTCCCAGAGACAGAGTCATGCGGAAGGGGAGAGTTCATGACTTGTGCATGTGAGAGCGGGGGCAGCCAGGGTGCATGGGGGATGCTTGCAGGGTCAGGGAAGTGCGCTGATGATCGATCGTGAACAGGGAGACCATGGTACCTAAAATGGCTGTCGTGTATGTTCATACGTGAGTCTGAGGAATGGGCAAGATGGCGCAGATGATGTTCAGTTCACGAACTAGAATTCCACAGTGTTACCTCTGCCCACATTTTTGCAAGACCTTGTAGGACCTTCAATTTAATTTTTTTAAATAACTTCGCATTGCCAAATTTAAAAAGAAAACCAGAGTGACTGACACCTTCACCTTCCAACATAGCGGAGAACATTAAGCCCAACCCGTGAACCGTGGGGATTTTCAACAGCATTCGGGTATGAGAGAGCTGAAAAGCCTATGTGTATAGTTTTAAATCAGGGGCTGCCAAGCCCCCCTTGTTCCTTCGCCTCCTGAGTTTTTTCCATGCTATTCTTGGCAGGTGGTTGTTCCAAATGAAGGATGAAATATGTGACTGAAATTTAATTAAGCAAGATTGATCAAAATATAAGGGAATGGTATTAAATAAAAAGGGTATTTTGGGTAAAATCGACATTTTGATTAAGTTGATCCTCCCAATTAAAGAAAGAGGGAGGTGAGACCATGATTGCAAAAGCTTACGGCACTCTTTTACAACAGCTAAAAGATTGACTTGGGCAACTTTATTGATATCTTTTACGATATTCAAGCCCAAATACCGCATTGACGAACTTGCCTGTACACCAGTGACGCTCTCCTCATCATTCCAAACAAGCATCTCGGTCTTAGCAGTGTTGATCTCATATCCAGATACTTGACCGAATGCGGAAGCAATTCTTAGAATTGCGGGAAGTGCAGAGCTAACCTCTGAGGTAAAAATGAGAACGTCATCGGCATACAGGGCTACTTTTTTCTCCCACCCTCTGTATGAAAAAGGTTTACTAGTACCCTCATCCCTTAGTTGTTGCGCAAAGGGTTCAATGTACAAATCAAACAGTAGGGGGGAGAGCGGGCAGCCCTGGCGTGTCCCCCTTGAGATGGTAAATGGATCCGACAGCTCTCCGTTTACTAATAGGCACACAGTTGGGTTACGGTACAGCAAGCTGACTGTCCGGCGGAACCCTGCTCCCACGCCAAACTTGGCCAAGGCCTCCGACAGGTACATCCAGTTGACCCTGTCGAAGGCCTTGGTTGCGTCCAACGTAAGAGCGGCCAGTGGGAGATTCTCAGCCGAAGCCATATCTATGGCTCCTATCAGATCATAAGTTAATTCATGAAGTTGTCTGCCTTTAACGAAACCTTTTTGGTCAGGATGGAGAACCAAGGGTGCAATCGAGGCCAGCCTAGTTGCCAGTATAGTGGTGAAGATCTTATAGTCCGTATTTAAGATTGAGATTGGCCTGTAAGATCCACAAGCATCCCTTGGTTTGCCTGGTTTCAGAATGAGGGTGATTGAGGCATTATCCCAAGATGGAGGGGGGATCTGACCCTCTAGTAGAATTTCATTGAATAGTCTGGTGAGAAAGGGAACTATTTCTGTTTCCAGAGCTCTGTAAATTTCAGCCGGCAACCCATCAGGTCCGACGCCTTCCCTTTTTTGCTTTTATTAATGGCAGACTTTACCTCTTCCTCAGTAATAATATTATCTAAGAGTTGAGACTGCTCAAGGGAAAGAGAAGGTAGATAAATATCCTTCAACCAACTCGCAATAGACTCTGGTGAAACCACACTATCCTCCTTATAAATCTCTTGGAAGAATTCTCTGAAGACCCTCCTGATATCCTCATCTGACGAAAAGGTGTTGTTATCTATCGTGATTGCTGCTATGTTGTTACGAACCTGATCTACTTAGGTCTTCCACGCCAATAATTTCCCCGCCCCCTCACTGTATTCAAAATGGGCCAACTTACTAGCCTCCCATCTCTGTTGGACTCTGAGATTTAGTATCGTGCCCAAACTAGCTTTCAGGACCAGCAATTGTTTCCGAAGAAGATTTAGAGCAAATTCAGAAGCTGTTGAGTTGGTATCTATGTCCAGTTGGATTTGGGCTATGTTAGCTTCGATAGAGGTAATTTCCTCCCTGTGCTGCTTTCTTCGATAAGAGACTTTTCCGGTTATAAGTCCTCTCAAGAAAGCCTTAAACGAGTCCCAGATGATACTCGGAGTCGCTGAGCCATTATTAGATATCATAAAATTATAGGCCTCAAGCTTAAGATCGGTAATGTCCTCCGAATAGGAAAGAAGGGAGCGGTCAAAAGACCATGTGGTGGAAGACCGCTTAATAGGCCAAAGCAATTCCATTTCTACTGCTGAATGGTCCGATAAGTGCTGAGGGAGATAGCTGATAGTGTTGACGGAGTCTACTAATCTCAGGGAGATTAGAATAAAGTCTATTCTGGACTGGTGATGATATTTATAGTTCCGAAAGGAAACACCTTGTTGTTGTCCAGACCTCTCTCTCCAAATATCGCCAAACCATATTGCTTCATTGCGCTCTGTAAAAAGGACCTCGTTTTAGACAAAACTAGGGAGCGATTATTAGCAGTTTTATCCAAGCGGGGATCCAATACAACGTTGAAGTCTCCAGCAAAGATAATGGGTTCAGAGAGCAAGTGAGAAAAGATAGACTTCAGAGTTGAAGGGTTTGGACCATAGTAACCCAGAACTGTGATTTGTGACCCAGCTATGACCACCGACGCGATGGCCCATCTGCCACATGGGTCCACCGCCTGTGATAACAACCTGGCCTTAGCCCTTTTTTAAAAAATATTACCGTATATACTCTAAACAGCTGATTTATCCATATTTTAATACGCAGAGACCAATTAGCCTGGAGCCAGCATATCGCCACATGTTAGATTTAGACAATGTCAATTTGATTTTTCGCACAGGCACTTTTTTAAAAACTGCTATAAGGGCGCGCATGTCAATGTCGGGTCTTTGAGCCCCATGAAATCTGACAACTGTTCTATTTTATTAATCGTATTTACTGTTATGTTGACCTCCAATGCACTAGCCACTTTTGATATATGTATATTGGTATATTATCTTCTAAATATTACTTTTTCTCTAGCTATTTACGATATATGTATATGGAATTTTATCTTTTTATTCATTGTAATGTTCTATATCATGTGCTTTTATGGTTACGATTGTATCTGAATAAAGATGATTGACTGACTGACTTACATATGCTGAATTAGTATCGTGATTATGGTACCAACAAGGTTGTAGTTGGATTTTACTGCCTTATTCAGCTTTGTGATGGGTGAGCCAGGCCTACAGTCAACTGAAAAGTAAGGGCGTTGGAACTGCTTATGTTTACATTAATGCTAATTGATGATCCTAGCAGTTTGGGAGTGAACAGGAAGCGTCTGGAGGCAAGGGCGAAGGGCGAGTCATCCCAAATTTTGCTGCGATCATGTTGGGCAGGTGTTGAGACAGCGGGACTTGTGAGCCACTCAGGGCACAAGTCCTAAAAAAAGAAGTGGGGGGGACTCTGTTACCAGAAGTGACGTCACAACATGAAGTGACGTCACGAAAGGTGGCTCCGATCTCGTCCCAGAGAGGATAAAAAGGTGAAGTCCAGCTGTTTGGCAGGGGGGACGGCGTCCACCCTGTAAAATAAGTGAGGGGACGTCGTCCACCCGCGTGGTACCCCGACTTGAGGCCTGGAGCCACTGAATTATAATGTTGATGGGGCCCATGTAATGCCCTGTCATCTGAGGGGTGGAGGAGCGTGCCTCAAAAACCTGCCAAAACGCAGGATATGTAGATGCATCTCAGAACTGTAAACAAGTGCCTTCTTATACGCACTCGGCTCGCGTCCAGAGTAATGTGTGCATTTTTAACATTTCACTGCGGGCAGAGTGTGTGCGCGTTCTGTGCTCGTGATCTTACCTGGCCAGAGCTTTCTCTTTGTGACACTTCATCTGCAAGGCCAGCTCGATCAGATTGCCGTGTTGCGCGAGGGCAGCCGTGACGAATTCCTTTGGCACATAGAACTAGGAATACTATTGGCTCATCATAGCACAATTGATTGGATGTGTTGATTGGAAAGTACATGATCACGCCGCTGCTAGCGTTTTGCTAGAGGAATACTCAGGGTGTTACCTATTGGATTTTGGTGCAGGTCTGGGAACTGTGAACATTAAAGTCAAGTGTGTCTAATTTGGCCTCACTCAGAGCTAGAAACGGAATGGTACTATGTTATTTCGAATCTGTAGCCAGTGTGAGATGTTGATGTGTTCGAAGAGATATCGCTCACAGGTGTAGAGGAGGACTTGAATTTATTTGCAGGAAATGTTGTTAACATTGAGAATGGCACATGTATTTTATTATGCTGAATATTTAGGAACTATGGAATGTCACTATTCTATCCTGGAGAGGGGAGTATTGTATTACTTGCTATGTTATGTTTTTATATAATGTCATGCTGAAGGGGTTGCCTGAGGATATTTTTGATGTTTTCTGAATTGGCTTCCATTGTATGTTTTGATTGATGCCATGTTGAGTTTGTTTATGCAGGAGAGGATGTGTGTACTGGTCCTGCGTGGTATACTTTATTTTGGGATGAGTGGTTTTACATGTATGAAGTGTCCTTGGTTCTGCAAGGCATGTGGGAGAGGGTGTGTGTACTGCTGTAGATAGAAGTGAGGAATGTATTGCCATTTATTTTCAGTAAATGTATTGTCTAGTGATTCAAGGACGGGTAAGGGTTGAAAGATACCCTTTGCACACTGCTTGAGTGGCTGGGGGAGGGTTGTAAGATACCCATGTTCTGAGCTTATGTAGTGTCCTATGTAAGGATGATCGATGGTTGTAGTTTCCCTCTGCCTACTATTTTTATGCGGTTGAAAGAGACACTTTTATAGGTTCACAGGATGCCCTAAGATGGGATGAGTGTAGGTAGGAAGATACCGTTGCTTACTTTTTGGATTAGGGTTGAAAGATACCCATTATGTATGTTTATTATTTCTAAGGGGGAAATGTGTTATATTATGTATCAGATATAATGAACTCTCTCCCTAGTTGCGATGATACCCACTGCTCAGCCTCTGTGCGTGATGTCACAGAATGTTTATGTAAGGCTTCGTGGTCAGTTAGAGCGAGCTGGCTCAGCAGCAGGAGGCAGCTCCTGGTGGGGCATTGACATGGCATTTACATGCCATCTGTAACCTGTAACAGAGACTATTATCTCCTAATAAATTCCATCCTAAACACTATGTGACCGGCCCACAGAGGATCATTATTTGATTGCAACACCAGTCCACTGTTCTTTTACAAACCCTGTCACCTGAGTTTGAATCCAGCCATAGGCAAATCAGTCTTGACCCACCTCCAATTGAACAGTCCAGCCTGAATTGCCACAAGCAATACCAGGCCATTTGGCCCTTATTAGAGGCCATCAGCCAGATATAGCTTGGTTATAGCCGAACAGTTTACATAGGAGCCATGTCTGGCCAACTCGTCCCACTTAGGGCATAGCACTGAAATATACAAAAAAGTGATGTATGGAATGCTTGAATTAGTCTCAGCCACTGGTAATTAGTTGGGGGTCATTCCATCTGTGTTTTGCGCACCATGCCACCTCAGTTTGGACCCGGCCATATGCACATCAGTCATGACCCATAATCCATCATCAAATTCTTTATTTGGCTCCAACGAGCCATAAAAGCCATAAAAGTCATATCATAAAATACAAATAATACACCATAAAAACTTCAGATAGGATCCGTTCAATAATATATTAGCAGCACGATACCAAACGTTTCAATATTTAGATCGTAACCTCAGGGAATTTAAGATATAATTTAAAACAACAATAATGACAGTTTTATTTCCCAGGCACTGCAAGTAAGAAAAGGCTGCTGTGTGAGATCTCGAGTGCAAAGCACGCAATATGGGGTGAAAGAACTGCCTTCTTTGATGAAGATAAAAAGTGCAAAATAATGTAAAGTGCAAAGTGCACTGTTCAGCAGGGATCTCACAATGACAGAGAGGAAAAGATGAAAACCAGGTACCTTTGGAGAGGTACGAAACCAAAAATTATATGGCTTGTAGTCGAAACCTTGTGAGTAGAAACTTCTGTCTTTCGTCTACAATAAACTGTAAGTAAAGTGCTAGGCGTAATAGTGGAGCCTGAAGATTAACTCCCCGCTCTTTCCGGCTACCGTCCTGCCGTGCTTTTTGCGCACATTGATAAAAAAGATTTTTAATGTTGCTGAGGAAACGTTTGAAAAAAGGGTGGGGCTTGGATAAAGAGCTGGCATACCCAAATTTTAATTCCATTTTTAACAGTTTTAAGCCAAGGGATGTCTAGGCAATTGTCCAGATTCATTCAATCTGAGAGCATTGATCTAAATAATTGAGCTTCTGCTTTTTTTTTTTTAAATGCAGTGCCACAGTAAGAGGGGTTGTAATTTGATGTATTCCTCCAGGTAATTTAGCCCTACCTCCTTGTGGCAAACAGATGTTGGGGTAGAGTGTGTAATAGCCAAGAGTCTTCTTATAAACTTGTTCTGTACTGTCTGGAGGGCTTCACAATTTACATGCCCAAGATACCGATAGACATTTGCTTTTAAAAAAAGACATGAAATAAACAAACAATTGGTTCTGTGGGGTGCACAATATTTCTTTAATTATTTGGACATTCTTCTAAACTTATTCAATCCTTCATAAATGAAATAAATCAAGTAAAGAGCAAACAAAAATGATGAATCCAAACCATCTAAGGTATCACCAAATATTTTATGAATTGTATTCATTTATAAATACCCTTGTTGAATAGTCTCAAGGCTGTTTCCAATAAATGGTTACGCATAAAGTGAGAAATTGTGACATTTAGTGCTCAGTGAGTTTTTGTGCAATTGTGATATTTACAACGGCGATTTGGATGAGGGGGAGGGGAAAATATAGTGGCCAGTTATGCAAAGTCCCTAAGAGAGTTCTGCAGACCCCTTTAGTTGGTCTAGTTGCAGAATCCTTAACAATGGTCCACAAAGTTTAACCGTCGACGTTTCAACCCTGAAACAGCGCTAATGAAGCACCAGCGCGTCATAGAACTGACTGTTAAAATATTTGTGCTCTATTATAAACCCCCAAGAGCTCACAAATTACAGCAGTCGCCCAACTTCCTGAATCCTGCAAGCAGAGACCTATATTTTTAGTGCAAAAAAAAAATAAACAGAGTTCCGAGTTCTGTTTTTGTTTGTGCTATGTTATTAAACTGCCAACAATTAAATGCTGATTGTCTGTCACCATATATACCAATAGATCCAATTCCAGCAGATTGCTTCTGCTTCATTATAAGTCAGTGGGAAAATGCATTCTCCTGACTATTATTTTAAAATCTCCCACCTGTCTACTCTAAAATGTTGCAGTTTTTCATTGAAAGAGATAAGTGTGCCTCGACACACAAAGTACTATGAATGTATTATTTTGGAATTCGGCAGACCATTTGAAACTAAATGGATATCTTGCAAGTGCTGGCTTCATAAAAAGGAACGCACTTTATCATATGTCACGGTGCCCCTGACAAAGGGATTTTTAATCCCGAAATGCATTGGGTTATTTTTAATAAAAATGTCACATGTGGAACTC
The DNA here is from genome assembly GCF_964261635.1 of Lissotriton helveticus. Taxonomy (NCBI): domain Eukaryota; kingdom Metazoa; phylum Chordata; class Amphibia; order Caudata; family Salamandridae; genus Lissotriton; species Lissotriton helveticus. The sequence goes on from NC_136062.1 coordinate 275,846,311, forward strand.
CTTGGTGCTCCTGTGTTTGTGTGAATACCATCGTAAAACCTTGGAATGAATGAAAAGAATTGAATACACATGAAAAAAAGATTACAAGTAAAAAGAAGAAAAACATGGATAAATAAAGGATTAAACTATTTTAATTTAATTCATTCAGTCACAAGGCTGTGCAACTTGGTGGAATCAGACGGGTTCCCCTCGTTTTTTATTGATATTGCAGCGCAATGGGGCGGAGCGCGGAGAAGTTTACACGCCAAAAAGTACTGAATTGGTTTAAACACGGTCACATTGGATTACGCTTGGTGTGCATCTCACCACTTTTCAATGCTCTAAAATGTTGGGCTGTATGAAAGCATAAACCAGCCCTGTGTAGGCAGGGTTCCCAGAGGACTTCACACAAATGGCCGTCTGCATCTCAACATGCCCGGCAGCAACAACCGCCGCCCACTCACCGATCCAGGAAATGACCACTCACAGGCTGACGTCCACACCAGTCTCTGGAGAGAAGTCTTACTTTCCACGCTGACGATCAAAATTCAGGAAGCCTCTCACGAGTGATATGAAAATGAAACATGAAAAAAAATGTCACTCAGCAGTATTTACTGTAAGCCTTGTTTCCTCGCCTAAGAACTATCTGACATCCCTAGCATCGATTTATTGCACAGACGCGAATATATCTCAGGATCATTGATTTTACAGTGAAGAGAGACATCAACACTACGGTGCTATATGTCACTTCTTTATCTAATCATGTTCAAAACATGACAGCTGCAGATAAAACCAAACAGAGCAGGAAGAACAGGTATAAAAGTTCATTTACCTATAATTTTTCTTTGAAATCCCCGATGGGTTTGCTTCCTGTTTTATGGCGGTGTTGTTTCATTGCACCGACTGGTAATTCAGATAAAGAAGGGGTTGGTTCTCCGACAATGCAGTATATATTGCGCCTGCTTATGACTTACTGTGTTGTGAAGCAGCATTGTTCTCCACAGCAGCGTAGTGTTGGTTGTCAGCACCCTCGGCATAGCAAGTATTGCGGCCCCTAACCCTTGGACCGTTAGCACTTCCTACCGCAAAACTTTAAAAGAAAAATATTAGTAGTACGAACTTGGGGGCATATTATCAAGAGCCTTATCGCCGCTTTTCTGGCTTTAAAAGCCAGAGAAGCGGCGGTATTTACATCGCACTATCAACAAGCTTGCGCTAAGTCTTGTTAGCGCAAGTTTCCGTGAGTTTGCTCCTGTTTGTTTATCGCCCTGCATGCCATCGCTAATGACATGCAAAATAGGCGTTCCAGAGTAAAACAACATGGAAATAGTCGTTAGCAAGGCTTCCCGGTACTTACAAACATTCAGCAGACCCGATTAGCGACAAGAATAATTGCGCTAAGCCCCCTTATCGCAGGATTTTAATGCCTCCTTAAAAGTTGACTAAGCCATCTACATAATGGGAGGTGGATTGCAGGGTTAAGGTCACAGGGGAGTATCAGCAAGGATTTCATTATCTCTCACAATTTATCTCTGGTTTTCAAGCGATAGTGGCACTTTTCGCAGCTATTGCTGGGTTTCATATTGCCTCGGAGATAAGCTTTGATAATAATGCGCTATCTCGGCGTTGAAATCCACTGATAGCCGGCGATAAAAGAAATAGCGCTAAGCGTGCTTTGCAATATTTAGCGCAAGTTGTTGTAAATATGCCCCTGTTTCCTTTAAAAATTTGGCGCCCCCTGAGAATTTTGCGCCTGGGGCAACCGCTCCTGTGCCCCCCTGCTACCCCAAAGCTATGCCACTGCTTCTCCGGCTAGCAGTAAAACAAAGATCAGCCACAAACAAGTATCTTTATGACCATACGCTGGGCTAATGCAGCAATCCAGAACAAGCAGCCAGATGGGCTAACAATTGGTCGCAAATGTGTATGTGCAGACTGCACATTGACTGCTTTATAGCCAGTTCAGCATCTTTCAAAGTGACTGGTGTACTATTGAGTTGCATTGCAAAATGCCCATTCGCAGGAAGTCGTAAACCTTCTGCATCATGACAATTGATGGGGCAGGGGGCTATTTGTGAACCCTGGTCATTGATTGCAAATGCATGGATGGCGTCCGTCCCACACAGGGCAGCAGTTCACCATCCCTTCATTTACATTCCAAATGATATTTTTTTCTTTAAAGCAGCATGTGTTCCTTTTTAGATTTCATCCAGAAACAACTTTAGCTTCCTGTTGTTGAACAAGTATTGTCACTAATACCATATTGTAAATACATATAGTGGACTCTGGGTGAGCCCTTGTTTTTTTTTTTAATCTATTTTCTTTTCTGCTTCCCACTCAATGGCTTTCCTCTATATTCGTTATTTCTCCGCCTCTGGTGAACATTTAGGGCCATATAGGTAATCTCTATTTACCTATTCTGAAATACCGAATGTTACTGATTCGGTATTTCAGAATCGGTAAATAGTATGTAGGTAAAAATTCGGTAAATTTTACCAATTCGGTAATATTCGGTATTACTGAATCGGTATTTACCGATTCAGTAATTCCCATTCATTCCTATGGGCCTGGAGGCCCATAGGAATGAATGGGAAGCCATTCCCTATTACTGATTCGGTAAATACCGAATCGGTAATAGGGGGAACATATTCAAGGGTGGCAGGGTGTCAGATTGACACCCTGTTGCACCCCTGATTCGTGCATGTGTGCACATGTGGCGCACATAAATGCCCTAAGGGCATGTATGTCTGCCACATGGCACTGAGAAAAAAGTAAAAAATTGCTTTTTCAAAGGTATTTGGTATTTACCACCAACTTATAGTTGGTGGTAAATAACGAATCCTTAAGGCTAAAATGCACTCACTTGAGTGCTACCTACATAAGCTTTAAAGAATCTGTAATTTACCGATTCCTTAAAATAAGGAATCAGTATTTTACTGATTCCTTTAAATAACGAATCGGTAAATTACTGATTCCTTATTTGTTGCCTCCTACATCTCAAATCCCTAAATACCGATCGGTAACGGTGAAATTTACCAAATTTCACCGTTACCGACTGGTATTACCCCACCTACATATGACCCTTAGGGCCAGATGTAGGTAATTCCGATTTACCTACTCTTAAATACCAAATCATACCGATTCGGTATTTAAGAGTGGGTAAATTGGAAGTAGGCAGATGTAGGTAATTTTTATTTTACAATTACCAATTCTGTAAGATTCGGTATTTACCGATTCGGTAAATACCGAATCGGTATTTCCCATTGATTCCTATGGGCCTTGAAGCCCATAGGAATCAATGGAAAATACCGAATCGGTATTTACCGAATCGGTAAATATCGAATCCTGGCAGGGGGAACGGGGTGTCACTTTGACACCCTGTAGCACCCCAATTGCAGGCTTGTGTGCCTAAGGGCATGTCTGTGTGTCACATGGCATAGGTGTACATGCACAGATGTGCATGTACACTGGAATTCGGTATTTTACCACCCAATAGGATTGGGTGGTAAATTAAGAATTCCTAAGGGCCTGTGGCACTGCTAACTGTGCCACCTACATATGGATTTACAGAATCGGTATATTTACCGATTCGGAAAAATACCGAAGCGGTAAATTTACCGAATCGGTAAATATAACGATTCTGTAAATTCCGAGCCACCTACAGGTCAAAAGCCAAATACCGGTCGGTAACGGCCGAAATCGTCCGTTTCCGACCGGTATTTGGACACCTACATCTGGCCCCAAGTCTTTACTGTTTTTGAATATCTGGGCGTAACGATCAACCAGGATATGACTTGGGACACATACCGGGCAAAGGCCAACATGAAACTGGTCCAACTAACGGGTGGGATTTCCAGGATGCTAAATCAGTCGACCCACAGACCTTTTAGTGCAGCCCTAGAAATCTACAAAATGCAGGCCAGAGGGGCAGTCTTATACGGGAGTGAACTATGGGGCTATTGTCCTGCCCAGAACTTACAGGTCAATGAGAATAATTTTATTAGGCAGATGGCGGCATTACCTGCAAGCACCCCGCTCCTTCCATTGAGACTTGACTTAGGTTTAAGACCCATTGAGGAGGATTTGGGATTAAGACCAATTACTTTTTGGCGCCGCATCTGGAGTACACCAGAACTCATGAGCTACAGGGATGAGCTCCAAGAGATTCTTTCCCTACCTAAGTCAAGACAAATTCCATGGTTAAGTAACATCAAACTAACATGTGAGAAAATAGGTAGACCAGAATTATGGCTAGACCCAGTTAATACATGTATTAGGATTCCACGAAAACTCTTAGTGAGAGATTTTCGCGAGATGAAGCTCACAGCCACCGTGGGGAAACTACGGGAGGGGTCCCTTACAGAATTGTTTCTAAGGTTCAAAGAAGTGCACTCATTTGAACGTGTGCTAGATGATATTTCCCCGGCCTTTACAAGGAATTTTTTTTTGCAATGGCGATATGGGACACTTCCCATAAGGGTTTTCACTAAACACTGGGACCAGCCCTCATCAAATGAGCATTGCCCGTCATGCTCACATCATCTGGAAGACGATCTTCACATCATATTCTACTTTAGGGCTTATCGAAGACCCAGGAAATATTGGCTTGTCCCCCTCCTCAAAAAAATTGGGCTTCACTCGCTACCTTCCAGCCTACAGGATTCTAAAAACTGACCTGTCACCTATTATTGTATTTGGGGTAGCAAAATTCTTGACTGCGATGTGGCACATTCGCAACTATTTAAAAAAAAAAAACATGAGTAAGACCTGCTATAAATGAAATGTTTTCATTAACTGTAATTGACATATTTTGTTAATGCTTTTTTATACTACTTTTAAATGCTTAATGTCACTTGGATATCATTGTGATTTTAAAATGAATATTTTTAGCATCTTTTATGATCTACAATTGATCGAAATAAAGATTGAAAATGAATAAAGGATTTGTGCCCTTTCAGTGCATCAATTTGGGGAATTACTTTTGGGAGTGCACATCTTTTCTTTTTTTTTAAACTCTTTTTATTAATTGCAGCACAGGTTAATACGACATTACAGGCATTATCAGTGACATTACAACCGAATATCGGGAGCAGGAGAATGTCCATCCCTTTATTGTTCACACAGCGCTCTGAAATATAGCTGAGGAGTTGTCGTGAAACATTCTTCAGATGTCCAACAACAGTGGGCCCACCTTTTCTACCTCCACTCTTTAGACGCCCTGCTTTCTATATTTCTCCTGTTATTTTTTCGTTTTGAAATCGTCCTGCACCTGCTCCTCCATTGCTCCTCAGTCCCCACTTCTTTCACTGCTTGGCAACGTTGACATTAACACCCCCACCACCTGCTGCTCTGTAACTCCCCCTGACCCTCTCCATCACGTTAGGTTTTTTTTCTTTCTTTTTTTGGAGGACCCACTACTGCAATTTGCTGTTGGTGTGCTACTTTGCACACATTTTTATTTTAAACTACTTTTTAGTAAACAGTCATTGGTACACCATTACAATAATACAGACAAAGGGGAACATCCGGCAGTTATGAAGCAGGAAAATTACACATTACATATAGTTGCACACTATAGGATCCCACTTCCTGGTCCCACTTGTTCTTGTATTCCTCCCTTTTTGCCTTATTTCAGTTTCTATATTTCTCCCACAAGGTCCAAATCTTTTACCATTTTTCAGGGCACCCTCTACTATGCTAGGTCGTTTTGCCAATTTCTGATCCTAGGAAGATCAGCGCTTCCCCACTTTTTTTTGCTTTGTTTCTTTTAGCCATGCCTGAGGCCAGCATTAGACAGGTTTTATTGTGTGTGGTCCAGTTAATTTCCCCCGTCACCCCCAGGAGATGCCACCTTGCCTCCACTGGGACCTGCTGCCCCACCACCCTGGCCATGATTCAAATTACTCCATTCCAATAGCGTATTTTGGGACATGCCCAGATGATATGGAAAAAGGTTCCCGTCAACCCACAACCCCTGAGACACTGGTCTGTGTCGCACCCACTCAATCGATATTGGAACATTCTGGGGGGCGTATGACCTATGCAGGATCCGGAGCTGGACCAACCTGAACCTCGATATCATGGCAATATCTCTGGGGCTTTGATTGGCCTCCCTCAAGTCCTCTTCTTCCAGGAGCCCTAGGTTTGATTCCTATGCTTCCCTCGGGGGAACTAGGGGGTCAGGGGAATTATTCATAATTTTGTGATAAGTGAGGGAGAGAGCTTTATCCATTATCGTGTCAAGCAATAATCTGACTTTCAGTGGGGAGTATTCAGGTAGTATATCCCTTTCCGATATGTGACACGTTAGGGCGTGTCGTAACTGGAGATAAAGGGATCTCTCCGAATCGACTAATTGGTATTCTTTGTGTAGATATTCGAACTTGAGCATGGTTCCTTTTCGCCATATGTCCCCAAAGCGATCTATGCCAATGAGGTTCCATTTATGAAAACCTTGTAGTGGGCTTACCTGCCTCAACATGTTGCTTTCCAATAGTGGAGTATGTTCAGTCAGTTTTGGCTTTCATCGCAGTAGCTTTGTGGCCTCCCGCCAGGCTCACCTCACCGTCTGCGTGTGTGGTGGAAAGGGTTTCCCAACTTTCTTACGGTAAAGTGAGGTCAGGTGGCCACTGCTCCCCATAGCGTGCCGGTCTACCTGATATTCTGACTTGGATTAGGTTGTAAAAACCCAGTCATTAACATTAATAAGTTGGGATGGCAAGTAATAACTTCGGGTACTGCTAGTCTGCCCTCGTAAACTTCTTATTGTAGTTTTTTAAGCTCAGTGCAGGGGACCCAGCCTTCCAAAAGTAGGCTGCGTATTTCTCCTTCAATTGCCCTAAAAATGTGCCCGGTGCCTGATACGGGGTATTTTGCAGCACATACAGTAGGCGGGGAAGAGCCATAATTTTGAATAGAACCACTGACCCAATAATGAGACTGGGAGTCACCGCCAGTGGATCACATTGTCACGCAATATTCAAGTTCAAGTTAAGGGCCATAAAATCATCCTCTGAGTTGGTTATATTTAAATTCCTCCTGTAGCTCCAGGGCCACACAGGCAGTCGAAAGGGGCGGGAGCACTCTGGCCAGCGGAAACAACAGTGATTTGTCCCAATGTATCTGATAACCGGAGTAGCTGCCAAAAAGCTGAAATATATGAATGAGTCTGTGTAGTGTCTGCCGTGGCTTGTGAGCATAGAGTAGCACGTCATCCGCGTACAAGGAGATGCGTTCCTCCCATCCACCCCTAATATCTATACTGTATACCAGTGGATCATTTGGCAGCCACGCTGCAAGCGGCTCTAGTGCCATCGCAAAAATCAAAGGGGAAAGTGGACCCTTGGCATGTCCCCTATGTAGCTTGAATGGTCTGGACACTACCCTGTTCACCCATTCTCTTGCTAGCGGTTCCCTGTATAGGAGGGTGACCCATGTACTAAACCGTGGCCTGAAGCCTAGTCTGGTCAATACCACAAAGAGGTATGGCCACTAAATGCTGTTAAATGCTATACCAGAATTCAACGGTAATACCGCCGCAGCCTCAACTTTGCGCACATTTTATTTTAAAAAATGTACTGTAGTGTAGCTCCTATTTTCCCAATAGGCTCTGCGCATTGGAATAGTACCTACAGCAGTAAAGGCCTAGGCCAGACGTTAACTAGGTCTACTACTGTCGATACTAGACTTAATTTTTGGGTTTGCCAGCTAAGCTCAGAGTTCGCTAGAAACTTTCTCGAATGTTCAAGGAAGGAATTAACTTCCCTGATTAGACAAGAAGGGATTTAGTTTCTGACAACCATAGAACATGACAACTTTGCTCTCCCCTAATCAAGAGTCAATCTCGAGAGTCGTGTGAGCACAAGGCAATTATTTTACTCAGTCAGTACGTGCATTCTTAGTCTCATCAGAATGTAGAGAAAAGGAAGAGACGGGCGTGTTCAATAAAAAGGTGTTATTTATTGATCAGTCTCTTTTCTCATACATGAGAAATGGATCGATATTATTGCAATACTTATAGTTAAGTAAAGTGCATACATTAAAAGCAATAGTATAAAATAATACTGTAAAAACATTGATATGGTTTCTGAGCCATATGATGTTTAAAATGATTAAAATATATTTACATACACATATACATTTTGACTAAACGTGCTCAACTGGTGTTTCTAAATACGCCTACCCCGTGTACCTGACCTAGGTCTAATGCGTGGGCGGGAATAGAAAGTTACAGTTTAAGTTAAGTTTGTTTTTGCCAAGTGAATAACTAAAGAATTCTCTGTGAGGGGTTATTCAGTTCTGTACCTGGAATTTAGGATGGATGAGGAATAGTATCTCTTTCTCTGCTCTCGATATTCCAGGCTGCCTGCGAGGGCTACCCGAAAGCGCCGGTGCTGGGTCTCTCGGCTTGAGATAGCAGCCCGTCTCTCAGCGCGTCAGGAAGGCGGGGCTGCTGCCAGCGGGGTCTGCTTCTGCTCTCGGCTTCGGCAAGTATGGCTGCTCCGTCTTGTCACCACGCGTGTGTTTGCATAGGGCAAGGTCGGCAATATTTATACCTTAAAGGTGCCGAGATTGACGTAAGGATGGACATAGATACGTCAATAAAGATGTCATACGACTTGCTCGTTAGCACATTCTTTTACTGAAGTTTTCTGTGAAATCAAAACAATGGCCGCACGGATTTTCCAGGTTGTCATAGGTTTGATTTGTTATGAGAACGTCGTATGCCTTATCAGGGGCTGGAGGAATGTCGCTTGTCTAATTAGATCTCAAGCGTTATGACCTAATCAGATAACACGTTCCTGTGCCGTAGTGTGACTGCGTCAGATAACGGTATCTGCATCATGGGGGTTTTCTTGCCTCATGGGCTGACTGTTAGTTAACTTGATAGTTAGTTTAACCAGAATAGGGTCAGGAATAGGGGGACTGATTCAGAAGCTATAGAAATACACGACACCCACTCCACGCTAACTATGGTCATATCTACTAATCTATGCATAGTATAACATAGTACAACATACTATAGAGTATAGTGTATACCTTACCACCCCAAAATACATAAATGCATTTCGAAATTTTCAAATATACTGAAAAATTGCAGTCATATATACTGTATGCACTTAAGCTATGAATTAAACGCAAAAGTAAACACGCATTTTTATGCATTATTGCTTATTGGTATATGAGAAATACACATGAAATGGCTCTTAATATGGCTATACAGAAAGGAAGTTCGAGACCATTTCATCACATAATAAAATATTTGTGAACATCCCAGCGAGCAGCTAAAGTCTATAAAGTATCTAAAAATAGAAATTTTAGTTCTCTAGGAATAGTTTCTTACTTTAAGCAGAAGATCAGTGTCCCGGGGAAAAAATATGTAGAAAAATATTTTAAGGGGCTTGCTGAAAAATATTGCTGTCCGTGAGCTGGAGTGAAATTGTTCATGTGACTTTATTTTTAAAGTTGAAGGCCGAATTCAGGGAACGCCGTGTGCGAGTTTACTCAAAAGTCTCTATTTCTGTTCTGGAGAGAACATCATATCATTCAGGCTTTCGAAAAAACTGTCAACAGCTTCATGGGAAAGTTCCACTAAGTCGGAAATAGGGGTAACCATGCATTCGCGCGCATGATTGTCTCCATTGACATTCTGATTCGCATTGCTGACAGAAGGTCGTACCTGTTCGATGCTGCTTTCATCTTGAACTTCACTACTCTTCAATCGCAGTGGTGAAGATTCCAGGAATGCCGTCATCAGGATTGGCAGCCTTTGAGGGCAGCACAAAGCGTGAACCTTGGTAGGAACCAACAGTGTATCTGCATCCACTGGCGCATCCGATTGTAGCGTCAGACAGGTGTCTAACACGCATTCTTCTCCGCATAGCAGACACCTTAGTACAGGTAAAACACACCTTTGCCACATTGGTCGAAATGATAGAAACCAAGTCATGTTCAGGTCTCTAAGCCGGGAGAGTCCCAGGATTTTTGATATCCGGTCCCGGTATCCAATGGCTAGGATCGTATCTTCCATTGTCGCGAGAGTTTGATCTGTGACATGGGTTGCCATAACGAAAAATAAGGACTAGGAATAGGATTCCGGCAATTAGTCCTAGGATCAGGGGAAGTCCGCCAAAAATCGAATGGACGAAATCTGGAAAAATACCCAGTATGGCTTTGAATGGTGTTAATGCCATCAAAAATACTGTCTTAAATACCTTTGAGACCCCAGTGGTATCAGAAATATTTAAGATTTCGCTTAGGATTTCCGCGAAATGTACGGGGGAATTAGTTGATAATAATGTATGTATCTCTGCAGTCGTCCTTGCGACTTGTAGATCATACGTTTCTTTTGATGACGTGAGCCTTGTAGGCGTCTGAAGAAGCACTGTTTTCATTCTGCTTAAAGCATCTATTCGAATAGAAGTAATTTTCAAACTGGGCCATGCCCTTGCCTCCCTGTCTGGAAAGGAGCTGGGGAATAAAGAACGTCCACAGCACTTGACCTTCGCCGTTGTAGTTACTAGATAAGGAGTCCCGGGCATAAGACTGCAACATCTGCGGTCTACAATAAGAATGTAACTCCCATTATAGAGTCTTTGAAAGAATGGTTCTATTTCAGTTGCAGGTGCGCCTTGCTGGTGACATGAAAGGTTGTATGAATTTCCTTCACAGGCTCCATGCAAACTAATTCCGTTACACAGAAGCGTGCCGCTTAGTGACATAGCACAATTGTTGCCACTAAGAAACACTTTCTGTCCTTTATTACTGACACATGCATGTGAATAGGGCAGGTTCCAAGTTGTTTTAAGGTACCCCTTTCCCAATTTCTCGTACATGCCAGCCTGTATATATTTTTGGCAGTATTGAAACCTGAAGGTTGAGATTGGAATATTTATGATTCCGTGGATTATCCATTCACTGACAGGTCGTTCTGACATTGTCATTGGTAATCTTTCTAGTTTTTCAATGCTCAAGATTGTATAATCAGCACCCTTTTGCGCCATACCGATTTGTCTATCAGTAAGGTTAAAGATTTGGAATAGTGACGTTGTGTTGATTAAACGCCAAGGCACATAGCCTGAACGCAGATTTTGTAACGTCCAGCCAAGCTGTACAATGGAACGCAATTGTGACTGACCATGTTGTAATAACAGTAAGTCTTGCGATAATATATCGATTGCTGAAGACACAATGCTGTCCAATGAAAAAATTCTGGAGGACAGAGTCATTAACCCATTGTCCACTACAGAAAGTGATTTTTCCAAATTGATACGGTCAATTTCCCGTATTCTTTCTGCTGTCTCAATTTGAGTAACCTTCCAGGCCTCATTGTATGCTGCATATACAGAGGCTGCTATGAAACGCTTTTGACGCTGTTTGCGTGGTCCCAGTATGAAATCACGCAAGTCAGCACCATCAGTAAGTAAAGTTAGGTGTTGCTTAATTTCAGGCAGTGTGGAAGTCTGTAGCCATTGAAGGCATAATTTGCCCACACTGTAGGTTGTTATTATCCCTGGGTGATGTCTTTGGGGATATCTAGGGTCTGGCCTGGTCATTTTGAAACCCTGTGTTTTATTCAGGAATCTATCTTGACAGTAATTTGTATCTGTGGGCCAGATCAACCATTGTTTCCAATCAGGATGTGTTCTGTTTTGGTTTAATATATGGTTTACGTCTATCTCTTCATCTGTATCAGAGCTATTGCTAAACATTGTTGGCTTTGGAATAGACGGTTTAATTAAATCTTTGATTTTGGCTAAGCCAAGACAGGTGGTTTGTTGAACAGTGTCATTTAAAAATATCATTTGTTCTGGGATCATGCAGGCTCTAAACAAAGCTTCTATACCCTGTACTTGCCATTCTTTTGTACCCCAAACACTTTTCAAATCAACATTTTTGTCCCAATAATCAAATCCAAATGTATTCATTTTTTCAAAGAATGAATCTGAATATATCAATTTTGTGTTGGTTATCATGGTTTTCATCCCTGTCTTGTTTGACAATTTAAAATAAAATGTTTCAGCATTACTTGTGTTAAAACCTGAAAAATATGAATATTTGTCATAAACGGTTCTTGAGCTCCCTTTTGGAGGTGTAGCACAATGTTCCCATTGATTATAATTTAAAACATTTCTAGGTTGTGCAGATTTATGTAAAAAATGGTTACCATAATGGTTATAGCAATACATACTATCATAATTTGTAGAACCTTGCAAATAATCATGTTTTGTAAATTTAGCAGACATTACTAAGTCAGACATCATGTTGTTAATACTTTCGAAGTCCCAATCATCAGCAAATGAGTTTGGTTTTGCAAAGTCACTCAAGGAGATCTTGATTTGGTGTGGATATTTCAGGATCTCGACCGGACCATAAATTTCATAGTCAGTGTTGTCCCAGGCTACCCCACCAGGTATAGGATTGGCTGTGAAGTTGGCTGAAGAAAGTTCTGAAGAAAGTTCTCTTTTCTCGACGTGTGAAGATGTGTGTGGTTTGAGGATCAAGTTGATGTTCTGACTTGCTGTGTCCATTTTAGCATATTTTCCCTCAATGAAGGGTCCCAAAGTAAATACCATGATGAGCCAAAGTATGAGGATAAATGCGCCAAAACCCACCCAAAATTCAATCCATGGAGAAACCAGATATGTTTCTTTCAGATGTTTCAAAAGTTCCTTCGCTTTGTCTTTAAAGGTTTTTGATGATGGCTGTGTCTTTGATTCACTCAGGCTTTCAGAGGAATCATCGAAGTTGATGAAGTAACCGGATGCAGTTCTGTCAATTGTTCCAATTGGTTCAGGATTTTTGTTTTTTGCATTTTCACTTGGTACTTCAGTATAGATTGGTGTGTCTCTGCTAAATGTCTTTATTTGGGTTTTCAGAGGTCTGAGTTCTATTTCATTGTTGCATAGTCCTTCTTGTTCTTCTGCAGGCGTTTCGAATGTGATGAGCCTTTTTGTTAGGACCTCTGTACTGGTAGCAAACCTTGGTGTTCTGCTACTTATTGGGAGTCCACTTGGCCTACTGTTTGTTATCGGCCACATGTTGTGGTTTTACCAGGTCGATGGATACAACTCGGTTCTCCTTTTTTCCAGCAAGTGGCGGTAGTACAACTGATCTTGTCCCGTTGACAGACAAGACAGGAACTGCTTTTCTGTAAGAAGGCCCAAATTCCTTCTTTACCGCGATCTTCTCCCTGACTAGATCCCCGACTTTTGGAATCCAGACAGGTCTTGCCGGGACAGGTGGTGATTCTTCAGTGGTTGTTGGCTGTTGTTTCAACTGTATGTTGCTCAGGTCTTTTCTTGTTTTGTTTAAGTCCTGCAAAATAGCCAAACGGTCTTTGACATCAAAGGTTTTTTCTATTACCACTGAAGTCTGACTATCAAGGTCAGAGATCAACATCCTAGTTCCGAATAATAATTCGTACGGACTGAAACCCTTCAGAGAATTTCTTGGCAAGTTATTTAGACTACGTTGGACACTTATTAGATGTTTGACCCACCCAGCTCCCGAACCTAATATCCTTTCTATTATAGATTGCTTTCTGCCTTGGTTTTTTCTTTACACCATCCCGTACCCTCAGGAAGGAAGTGAGAAGATTCCCGCTGGGCTGTGCTCATTTAGCCATCTTTCTCCCCCAGGCTGGATTGCCTGAGTGAAAATAATGGTCGAACGTAGCATGCTCTTAGCGTATATGCCATTTAGACTCGCAAATCTTGTATAATAGTCCGGACGTCAGCCGAGTGCTGGTGATCTACATTATAAGTGGAAACTAGCCTGTATATGTTAATCGCAAGCCATTCTTTTTGCTGGTAATATTATCTGCCTTGATACGACGAGGTATTAAACTGCTTCTCTCCCCACTGCGATCTCTGTTGCAGTTTGGGCAGTTTTTTACAAACATGGTGTAGTGCAGGCTCATGCCTGGCCACCAGTACCGTGATTGTAATTCTTCCAGAGAATCTTTTAATTTAAGGTGTCTGAGACCCTCGCCCATGTGTGCGTCTGCGATTAACAAGTTTATCCTGTCCATGTTTGGAATCACTCTATCCCCCACTCCAGGGATTCGAGCAAAAGGGACGGAGTTTGCATCGATTATGTATGTATAATTGAGTGGATAGTTGATCGGTAGTGCTGAGCAGTCGCCGTTTGATGACGTTTTCACCGCCAGCAATGTTTCACCGTCAATGTATTTTAATGTACGCTTTTTTCGATCTACGGGAGCCGGTTTAGTGGCTGCCGCTGCGGCTGCTTCAGCCAATGAATTCCCCACAACGTGAACGCCATCACGTTGATGACTCAGTGAGTGAGTCACGTGAGTCTTTGGTAGTTCTTTTTTCAAAAGAGCTACTTGTTCCCAGAGCAGTTTCTGCTTTATTGGTGCATCTGTGTCATCTTTGTAACCGTTCTGAATCCATGTCTGCAAATCCTTGTTATATGCTTTGACGCAGTAATATGAATCTGACACTATAAGTGTCGGGAATTCGCAATCCGCATTATCCAGCGCCATTTTTAATGCTATTATTTCAGTTTGTAGTTCTGAATTAGTTTCTACTGAGTGTGATTTTGTTAATAGAGGTCTTAGTTTACCTCCGCGCCACACTTCTTTTGTAATCTCACATGTGGGATTGTATGCATATTCTCCCCAAACGGAGGGTTGAGCATGTCCGTCTTTATAGATTACACAGGCGTAATGTCGTAGAGGCAGAATGTCGATTGGCAGAGGATACGTCTTTTCATATTTTAGATTTTTTAATTCTTCTAGTTCTGGATCAAAGTAGTAGTATACTTTGTCCGTTGTGATTGAATTCACCCATTGTATCCATTCCGGATTCAATGTTGTTGTTGGTAAATTACAAGGTGTTGTTAGTGCCTCAAAGGCTGATTCTGCAGTTCTGACTGTGATATGTCTGCCGTCAGCTATCTCTTTTTCTCTAGCTATTGCGGTTTGAACTGCACGAATGATTTTTTCTGTATTACTGAATTTCTGTTCAGCTTCTGTGTACAAGTGTGATTTAAATGCAATTGGTACCTTTTCTCCCTCATTAGAGGTCAGGTATGTGAATCCGCATCTCCCTGGGATGACTCGGATCACAAGGTTGCGTGTGTTATCACGTGTTTCTAATTTTGTTTTAATTAGCATGTCTGTTTGTAAGGATCTCAAAATTTCTGTGTGTGTTTGAGTCCAATTGGATCTTTTAAAGTCTGGTTTAATTAGATCATAAAGGGGTTTGACCCTTTCTGCGTAATTTGCAATGTATGTTCTTCCGAAATTTAGGAAGCCTAGAATTGACTGTAGGTTCTTTAGTGTTTTAGGAGCTTGGATTACGGCACATTTCTCTAGGAAATTGTCTGCCAGGCTTTTACCTTCACTTGATAACTCATATCCTAAGAATAGGACCGTCAGATGGGCAATTCTGGATTTTTTAAAGTTGAATTTGTAACCCTCTGCAGCGAACCCAAGTATTATGGTGTTCACCCTTTTCAAGTGAGTCTCCAAGTCATCATCTGTTAAGTAAATGTCATCGACATAAGATAATGCTTCATCATCATATAGTTGTAGTAATTCTGTTACTCTCGCTGAGAATACCCCCGGGCTGTTCTTGTACCCCTGGGCTAACCGACAGAATTGTTTTTGAGTGCCATTTACTGAGAATGCAGTTAAATATCTGCTCTCTGGTGCTATGTTTTGACAAAAGAATCCATTGGAGATGTCCAGGGTTGTTTTGTATTTTTTGCGCACTATGTTATTCATTAGTGCAGCACTGTGTGAGTTTTGCACTGCAAAGGTTTTGCAACATGTGTTAAGGTGTCGGTAATCCAAAACTAGACGATATGAATTGTCTGGTTTGGAGACCGGAAACAAAGGATTGTTCATTTGTGAGGTGCAAGTTTCAATCACCCCCTGGTATTCTAGCTGATCTAGTATTTCATTTACCTGTTTGATAGCTTCTTGCTTAATTGGGTACTGCCTTTGTGCAGCAGGTTGTGATTTTAACTGGATTTTGTGAGGAGGAGAATCCTCATCCCATCCTACATGATTTTTATATAAAGCAGGTGCTAAGGCCACTGCCCACTTTCTAGCAAGTGTGTATTTTTTATGAATCGGTATTTGATTCGAGAAGGCAGGCATAATTACTTCTTCGCCATGAGGGCACTCCCTGACAAACTCTGGTGGCCAGTCTTTTTCAGCTAGAAGGATGTCATAACCCTTTGAGAGGTTATCCCAAAATAGTCCCCTTATTTTCCTAGTCTTATCTCCCTCTATACGTAATGTTATCTCGTATATCTTGTGGGGCTTGCTAACTCTGGTGTCTGCAGTTTCCACTTGAAGGTATTCATTCGTGTCCACTGTCTCCAGATGATTCATAAGGACTTTGCGAGCTATGCTCACCTCTGCTGCGCTGTCTAGCATTGTCTGAGCCCATTCTCCGTTTTTCAGTTGTGTCCTCAGTATTCTCGGCATTTTTAACTACCTTGATACTGGCTACCTTCTTTTTTGGAAATTGTAATTTCTTTTTTTGTTGAGCAGGTTCCTTGTCTTTGGACTTGGCGTGCTCTTCTGATCGTCCTCTTCTTTCCGATTTCTGCGAGGAATTCTGAAAAGATTGAGAGGGACGTGTATCAATGTCTTGATATCTATCAGGTTTTTTAATATTATCCCTATTTCTAAGGTTATATCTATTCCCCGAGGGGTCACTCTGCGGTGACCTCTGTCTTTGGTTTGGAGATTTCTCTCTTCGCCTAGGAGACCTTCCTCGGGACTGGAATTTCTTTTCTTTAGGATTGGATTGTTTGTTTCCATCCCAGTTCTTTTTTGGTGAATTATTATTATTAAAAAATATTTTTTCTGGACTTGTAGTCAGTTGCGGTTTTACTGGTATTCCACCTAGACTATCTCTGCCTAGTTCTTCATAGGATTTTTCTATGATTCTGGCAATTTCAGCTGGTTGGTCTGCTATATCTGTCTCTTTTAACCTCTGGCGGATCGCCACGTTTGCTGCTTCACCTTTTATGTTGGCTAGTAATATAGCCGAGACCTGCTTGAAGTCTTTCAGTAATTTCATACCAAGAGTTAAAGCAGGTTCTGGACCGTATTCATCTTGAATTTGTTTTAGCACATCTGGTATTACCGAAATGGATGGAACACCGTGCGTTTTTGTGTAGATGGAAGCAAAGACTGTACCCCAAGTGTCACAGTCCTCAATGTGTGGTGCGATTCCCATTGGGAGACATATAGTCAGAATCCTGTGTTATTCTAATGGGGTGGTGTCAGGAAACACCGCCTCTATTTGGGTAATTTTCTGTGCCAACCAGAATGGTATTTGTTCCCGTTTAGCTGGAACTTTACCTAGGCAGGATTGGATGTTCTGTGGTGTAATTTTATTTGTGTTCCCCTGGTGAGGGGTCAGCTGTGGAAGTTTAATCGCTGGCTGAATTGTTGAAGTCCGCATTACATACTGAACTAATTGTCTATGAATTTTTAGTAGTTGTTTTAGCTGTATTAACAGCTCTGCTGCAGGCATTCTTTCGATGTCTGGATGTGGTGTGTATCCGGCTAAGACCGGCCACGTTGCTCCTGGTCTTCCTAAAGGACCGAGCCTTGTAATGTGATTGTTATGTATTAGGGCGCCATCAAATAAGAGCAAATGCTCTTGGAATTTGAGTGGTACTTCCACCTCCTCGAAAGGAGTGTACGTTTCAGGAGGTTCCTCTACTTTGTAATAGAGGAAGTACTTTGTTACAGCATTTGCTGCCGGAAAATGTATCCATGAATAGTATACCTCTGTCTGCCGATATTCGTGTGCCTCAATTACGAATATGACTGTGCCACCTCTAGGTGTCAGTCCATTTTCTATAAGTTTTAAGGTTATAGATCTCCTTTTAATGACCGGAATGAGTGTTATATTCGGGTCTGCTGCTTGCATGGTAGCATCAGCATCTGCGAGTTCAGTTGCTAATCTAACTGCCTCTCTTTCATCATCACTCTCTGCCATTTTACAGACAGGATGGTATTATGTTTGTTTGCAGATCAGGTTTCTTTATGGAACAAAGATTAGATGCACAATATTTTGGAACTGTTTATCCTTCAATGTTGACTTGACCAAGACCCATACATAGGAGTTCCCTCCTGAGAGGTTTTGGAGGATATAACCTTTCACCCACTCCAGACGTCTTTGGAGTATTTGGGAAAAGGGGTCTGAGTGAGAAAGCACGACTGAGTTACTCTAAATGTCTTACGTTAGTTTTATCGCCCTTTCCAAACGCGTTGGGCGCCATGTATTGTAGCTCCTATTTTCCCAATAGGCTCTGCGCATTGGAATAGTACCTACAGCAGTAAAGGCCTAGGCCAGACGTTAACTAGGTCTACTACTGTCGATACTAGACTTAATTTTTGGGTTTGCCAGCTAAGCTCAGAGTTCGCTAGAAACTTTCTCGAATGTTCAAGGAAGGAATTAACTTCCCTGATTAGACAAGAAGGGATTTAGTTTCTGACAACCATAGAACATGACAACTTTGCTCTCCCCTAATCAAGAGTCAATCTCGAGAGTCGTGTGAGCACAAGGCAATTATTTTACTCAGTCAGTACGTGCATTCTTAGTCTCATCAGAATGTAGAGAAAAGGAAGAGACGGCGTGTTCAATAAAAAGGTGTTATTTATTGATCAGTCTCTTTTCTCATACATGAGAAATGGATCGATATTATTGCAATACTTATAGTTAAGTAAAGTGCATACAATAAAAAGCAATAGTATAAAATAATACTGTAAAAACATTGATATGGTTTCTGAGCCATATGATGTTTAAAATGATTAAAATATATTTACATACACATATACATTTTGACTAAACGTGCTCAACTGGTGTTTCTAAATACGCCTACCCCGTGTACCTGACCTAGGTCTAATGCGTGGGCGGGAATAGAAAGTTACAGTTTAAGTTAAGTTTGTTTTTGCCAAGTGAATAACTAAAGAATTCTCTGTGAGGGGTTATTCAGTTCTGTACCTGGAATTTAGGATGGATGAGGAATAGTATCTCTTTCTCTGCTCTCGATATTCCAGGCTGCCTGCGAGGGCTACCCGAAAGCGCCGGTGCTGGGTCTCTCGGCTTGAGATAGCAGCGCGTCTCTCAGCGCGTCAGGAAGGCGGGGCTGCTGCCAGCGGGGTCTGCTTCTGCTCTCGGCTTCGGCAAGTATGGCTGCTCCGTCTTGTCACCACGCGTGTGTTTGCATAGGGCAAGGTCGGCAATATTTATACCTTAAAGGTGCCGAGATTGACGTAAGGATGGACATAGATACGTCAATAAAGATGTCATACGACTTGCTCGTTAGCACATTCTTTTACTGAAGTTCTCTGTGAAATCAAAACAATGGCCGCACGGATTTTCCAGGTGGTCATAGGTTTGATTTGTTATGAGAACGTCGTATGCCTTATCAGGGGCTGGAGGAATGTCGCTTGTCTAATTAGATCTCAAGCGTTATGACCTAATCAGATAACACGTTCCTGTGCCGTAGTGTGACTGCGTCAGATAACGGTATCTGCATCATGGGGGTTTTCTTGCCTCATGGGCTGACTGTTAGTTAACTTGATAGTTAGTTTAACCAGAATAGGGTCAGGAATAGGGGGACTGATTCAGAACCTATAGAAATACACGACAGTACCGCTTGAAAAATACAAGTCTACCATCTTGGAACAGTGAAATAAAAAAACAAAATGAAATGTGCTTCATGACGGATGCACACACATGCAAAACATGCACACTTACACATCATCATTCTGGGCCGCCAGTGTCATGACACGTATGGGCACATGTGTCATGACATATACTCACATAAGCATCATTGAGTTCTTTTTTTTTTTGCTGATTAAGTATCAGCCAAGAAGCTTTTTTTTCTTTTTGCTGATACGGAACAGCATCAGCATTTTTTTTTTAGCACAGTCAGTAGGTCTACAGTTTTTTTAAAAGGTGAGACAGATCGGCTTTGCCAATGCCTCTTTTTCAAAGCAGCTCGTATATCCTAAAAGACAAAGGCACAAATTAAAAAAATATATATTCTGTTTGGGAAGAGATTGTAGGAGCATGCTGTGCTCCTCCAGTCCACTGTATGCTCCCCCCGTGGCTGGCTGACATGATTCACAAAGCTGTGTATGGAGGACGTCTACTTGACCGCGCAGTCAATACCGGGTGCTGGTATCTCATCAATGGTTTGCAATTGTAATAAGGTTGCAATGTACTGACACGTTTCGGTGCAATTCACGATCAGAAGGAGATGCTCCTCTCAGTCTCCTCTCCTTTTAAAAAAAAACTATTTTATTGGCATTTCTTCGTTTCACATTCAGGCAAGTATGCAAAAATGGCAGTTAATCAAAACTTTACGATCACATGTTGCAGTTTGTTAATTCAGGTGAGATCACAAGATTACAAGTCAGAGTAATTGAAAAATGCAATTAACTCTCAGTCTTCTCCTTAATGGTGGCTTGTGATTTGCAAAAGTATTTCGTGAGTTATCATCAAGTCTAGTTCCGCTCGCAAAAGAGATTTTGTTGCAGTCTCAAACCCTGCTAATGTGCGACCGCATAAGCGTTTCGTACATCAGGCCCCAATTATTTGGCAGGATTAGCTGCATTCTGGTATAGAAAAGGCGCATTTTATGTTATTAAAGGCAAATTATTTGGAACATTCGGTGATGTTAATTTGACAATTACGCACCCCTAGGTATTACCACAAAATTAATAAAAATCAAATTGAGTTTTTTATGGAAGAAAATTATACACATTCAGCGGGCACTGTGCAAAATCTTGCTCATCAGTAGGTTAATGCATTTGTCTTGCATGAAAATAGAGGAAAACTGTTTCAATAGATTTCACTATCTTAAACAGTACATGAATCTGTGCATAATATCCATAATGTTAAATTAAGAAGGGCTATAACGGGGAGGAGCTTCGCGCGCACCCAAGATGGTCGCGTGAGCACAGGGCTCCCGGACCCTCGCCACCTCCATCGACTATCCTGTACTTTATCCTGGTTCTGACGACGGGTGATTATTGGCGTAGTTCTACTGATCATTTATCTGTTCCCAAAAACTTTTTTGGACTTCGGGGTCCAGAGCTACAGATTGCCGCAGTTTTCTGGCCTGCTCCTAGGTGACGCCCCGAGCTATCTTGTCTGGCCTGCCGTCCAGTAAGTGAACAACAACGGATTGCCGGACTTGCATGGGCTGGCGACCGCTTTTGGTTTCGATTCCTGTCCGGAGATCAACCTGACTTTGTTAGCTACGTAGACGGCCGGACGTGCCTATATTTTTGGTCTATCCGTTTCTGATGCCGATCTGTCGTGGCTTTCAGTTCTGAGACTGGCACCACCTTCGCCCTTTTGGTCCTGCATTTGCCACCGCAGTCATCATTTTCACCCGACAACAGGCGACCCGTACGGGTCCAGGATCTAAGATGGCCACCAAGCCAGAGAGTGAGAGGCGCAAGGCTAAACCGGGCGTTTGAGGGAGTGCTTTGCAAACGAACATTATGGACCGGTACACCCTTACTAAAGGATCGCCGGGAGCAGCATCTAAACCCTCTACGACAATGCCGGAGGACTCATCGATTGAGGAAGAGCCCTCGTTGCGGGATCTCATGGGCGCCATTACCGGTATGAAGGCTTCATTGGGGCAACAATATGAGGCCTTGACTCTCAAACTGGATACTGTGTCGATTGATGTCAATTTGATCAGGGCGGATTTGGCGAAGACAAACGAAAAGGTCAAATCCCTGGATCTCAAGACCACTAGCCTGGTCACTGACGTCTCTGACTTACAGGCCGAAGTCGGGAATCTGCGGAAAGCTAATGACTATTTCTCTGGGCGCCTAGAGGACTATGAAAGCCGTGCCAGGCGCAATAACATCCGCCTGATTGGGGTCCCGGAATCATCGACTGCTGCCTCGACGGACTTATTGGTGGAAGACCTGGTGCTGAATCACTTGGCGCCCAAGGGTCTCAGCAAGTTTTTCGCTGTCGAGCGTGCACATAGGATCCCCGGCGGCACACCTAAATCGGGTGCTAACCCACGACCCATCATTGCGAGGATCTTTCATTTCCGGGACAGAGACGCTATCCTGCAGGCTTCGAGGCAGTCTGGTCCCATTGCCTTTGAGAACTCTACTGTCAGCTTCTATCCGGACTTTACACAACAGGTCCAGAAACAGAGGCTGGGGTTTCAAGGGGTCAAGAAGAGACTCCGGGAAAGGTCTATGAAGTATGCCATGCTCTTCCCGGCCCGTTTGCGGGTGGTTCATAGGGATCGTACTTTTTTCTTCGACCATCCTGGGGTCGTGAGTGACTGGCTTGACTCGCTGCCTGCGGATCAAGAACCTTTTGAGGACTCTGGCAGATCGGATCGGGCGGACGGTGGCCCGACGGAGCAGAAGTAGATGTCGACTTTGACCCTGTACCCTTCACGTTGGCTTTGAACTGTGCTATGCTGTGTCATTAATGTTTGCAAGTAATAGTCCTTTTGGGGGTGGGTGGGGGGTGAGCGGGTCCTTTCTCCTCCTGGGTTTTCTTTTCGTAGATTAGTTGGGCGGTTGGGCGACAGGCACACTGCAAGTTTATGGGGCTTTTTGGTCTTCAGCAGGGGTGCGGGGTGGGGGGTATAGTTGTTTTGGCATTGTTGGGGGGACTGGGTTGTTTGTTTGAATTTTATTGTTATTTGCAAGGTGAAGGAAAGGCAAACTCCTGTTTTTTGCAGTTGCTTTGGGTGTGGGGCGGGGGAGGGGCTGAATTCGGGGATGGGGGGTAGGGGACTTCAGATATTGTGTTGGAACGTGAACGGGTTGGGGGATGGGATCAAGAGGAGGGTGGTGCTGCAATTGCTGAAACGTTTGTCTCCTGATGTTGTCTTACTGCAGGAGACTAATTTGCTCGGCAACAAGTGCTACGCTCTGAATAGGCGTGGTTATCGCCTTGTGGCGCACTCGGGTTTCACTTCGGGCTCCAGAGGGGCGGGCATTCTGGTTCGGACCTCCCTCCCCTTGGCCATTGATGATGTCATACTGGATGATAAGGGACGATACGCCGCCATTGTGGGGCGCTGGGAAGGGAAGGTTCTTATTCTGATTTCCGTGTACGTGCCCCCGGGCCTCCAAGCCACCACATTCGCTGATCTGAGTGGACTTATCCTGGGTCTCCCCGAGGGTCTGCTTTTGGTTGGGGGTGATTTTAATGCGGTGGTCTCCGGGATGTTTGACCGTCACCCTCCCAGGGAACTGCCGAAGGCCCAGACTTGGTTGAGTGACTTCCTAGAGACGCTGGGGCTCACTGATTGCTGGCGCTTGCTTCACCCGGAGCAGTTGCAATATACCTATCATTCTGGTGCTCATGGTAGTCTCTCGAGGTTAGATCATATATTATTGCCCTCGGCCCATGCATCCCTCATACGGGAAGTTAAACATCTGGCAAGGGGTATCTCGGACCATTCTCCGCTTTGGCTGGTGGTTGATGCACGGCGGGGTTCGGCGGGCCGAGTGGCTCCGATTAACCCCTGGTATTTGAAGGACCCCAGGGTCAGGGCTGAGCTGGTTAAAACACACGATTATTATTTTGCGGAAAATGTGGGCTCTGTTTCCTCCCCAAGTTTAATTTGGGAAGCTTACAAGACTGTCATTCGTGGCCAGGCCCTCTCGTTGATTGGTAGCGTGAAGTTGGCCAACCGTGCTGAGATGGTACGCCTGGAGGGGGAGGTCACGGCCCTGGAGGGGTGCTTGGAATCTGGGGTCATCGCTGAGGGGTTACATCTATTGGAGTTGAAACAACATGAATACAGGGCTCTGGTCACGGAAGCTGCTAAGGAAATGTGAAGGGAACAGCAGGGCCGCCTGTATGATGTGGGTGATAAGGCTGGGAAATTACTTGCTTGGCTGGATAAGAGGGAGAATGCAAGTCGTGTCGTCCCTGTGATTGTTGCGGAGAATGGAGAGTGTTGTACTGACCCTGCTGATATTGTTACATGTTTTGCCGATTACTTCCGCGAGGTGTATTCCCAGGTGTCTGATCGATCTGAGCAGGACTCCCACCTGCTATTGCGGGATATTGCACTTCCCCGATTGCCTGACATTGATAGGGATGCTCTGGATGCGCCGCCTACTGTGGACGAGATTGCCGCTGCTGTCCGTTCGGTCCGATCCGGCAAGGCTTCGGGCCCTAATGGGCTCCCCATTGAGCTCCCCATTGAGCTATATAAACTACGCCCGGACACGCTAGCTCCGCATCTGCGCTCTATGTTTCTCGAGTCTTTGGAGGTGGACTCTCTCCCACCAGACCAGAGACTGGCCACTATAGTCGTCATCCACAAAGATGGTAAACCTCGGGATCGCTGTGCCTCTTTTAGACCCCTTTCGTTGATTAATGCGGAGCCTAAAATCTTGGCCAGGCTGCTGGCGACACGTTTGGCGACTGTCATTGGGGACCTGGTTCACCCTGATCAATCCGGCTTAATACCGCATCGCAACACGGCGCTTAACCTCCGACGGTTGCATGGCGTCTTGGCACGAGCCGAGACGCTGCGTGAGCCTGCCATCTTGGCGTCCTTGGACGCTACGATGGCGTTTGATACAATAGAATGGCCGTATTTGTGGGCGGTTCTTGCCAAGTTTGGTTTCGGTCCGGAGTTCGTTCGGTGGGTCAAATTGCTTTACGCCGGTCCCATGGCTCAGGTGGTGGTCAATGGTCGGGTCTCTGCACCCTTTGCACTGGGCAGGGGCACGCGACAGGGCTGTCCCCTGTCCCCCTTGTTGTTTGCTCTCGCCTTGGAACCGCTGGCGGCCTGGTTGAGGTGGGAGCCGTCCCTGAGGGGCATTAGATGGAATTCGGAGTTTGAGGACCGTGTATCTCTCTATGCTGATGATATTCTGCTGTATCTCACATCTCCCCGTAAATCCCTCATTGTATTGTTCGATGTCTTAACGTCCTTTCGCAAAAACTCGGGTCTTGTCATCAATTGGTCGAAGTCCTGTGTATACGTCCTGTCGGGAGACGCCCCTCTTCTGCCAAGTGGTTGTCCTATCGCGATTGTGAGAGATGGATTTAAATACCTAGGCATTTTTATCACTCTGAAACCTGAACTGCGGTTTGACCGGAACTTGCTGCCCCCTCTTCAGCGCCTTCGGGCAGATGTTGTTGCTTGGGGGAAACTCCCTCTCTCTCCCCTGGGTAGAGCGGCATTGTTTAAGATGATGTCACTGCCCCGCTTCCTCTACGCATTGCAAAACACACTTGACGTTGTCCCGGCTAAATATTTCCGTGAGGTTGAGAGTTTACAGAGACAACTGGTGTGGGGGGGTAGGCCCCGGATCGCCGTCGCTAAACTGTCGCTCCCGTGGTACGACGGTGGAATTGCTTTGCCTGATATCCGTCGCTATTATTGGGCGTCTCAATTGGGGGCAATAAATCATTGCATGTATGGCCCTTGGCCGAATCCGGCCTTCGAGATGGACAAATGGTTGTTGCCGGGGGGTGACTATAATAGAGCCCTCTACTCGAGACTCACCCCTCGAAACGTAACGGGCCCCACTAGGACGGCTGTCCAGGTGTGGAGACATGCTTCCATGGCGCTTGGGTGGACTGATAAATTAACTCGTGCCACCCCACTGTATGCATCCGATAGACTTGGCTCTCTCTGGCAGTCGAAGGGGTTTGATAGGTGGGACTTGATAGGTATCAGCAGGATTGATGATGTTTGGACTAAGGGGAGAATGAAGACGTTTGAGGAATTGAGAACTGAGTACGCTCTGAGCGATCGCGAATTTTTTCGCTATGCGCAGGTCCGCCACGCGGTGCTCTCGGTCTTCCCTTCGGGTGTGGAGATTCCGGAGTCGTCCCCGCTTGAGGACAGGGTACTGGACGGACATGTTCCTGATAGTACGATTTCGCTTATTTATAAAAAGTTGATCAACTCCAGGTCCGATCTCCTGCTTCGCCTTAGAGAGGTCTGGATTGGTGATGGGCTGGAGCTGGACGATGAGGACTGGCAGGCGGCGATCTCCTCCCCTAAAGAGGTGGCCATCCAGGCGCGCCTTAGATTTGTGCAACTTAAAATCCTGCATAGAGTGTATGTGACTGGTCCCCGTTTGGTGCACATGGGCTTTTCTGTGGATGGTTTGTGTCGGCGTGGATGCGGTCTCCTGGGCACCTTTTTCCATATCATTTGGGAGTGCCCTGAGGTAGTGCGATTCTGGACCCGTGTGCACGAGGTGATGAGTGAGGTTACGGGGGTGCGATCGATGCCGGAGGCTAGGAGATGCTTGCTGAATGTATGGGAACCGAACGACTACTCCGTTTCGCAGCTTCGATGGGTGACCTTGGGCAATATGATCGCCAAAAGAGATATTGCGCAACTGTGGGGCGCTCAGGGACCACCCGGGATTTGGAAATGGAAACAAAACATGGACTGGTGCATGTTCAGGGAAAAAACTGTGTATATTTCTCGGGGTACCCCCCGAAAATGGGGGAAGATATGGACTCAGTGGAACACTTACCGTGGCGATATATGTTCCCCCCTTCTCCCTGACCCAGATGTTGCACCTACGTCCCCGTAACCCGAGGGTTCCTCCACTTACTACTGTGTATTGGATACATTTTGTTCCTTTTGCCCCCCCCCATGCGAGACTCTTTCTTGATAGAACATACGCTCATTGGTTGACCTTCCCGCTCCCACACCATGTAATGCAACGTTGTTTATATTGCTGTCTTCTCTTTCTCTTTATTCCTTGCAAATTGTTTGTGTTTGTATTTATAAAATTAATAAAAAGTTTCACAAAAAAAAGAAGGGCTATAACATAGGTGTACACTTCTTGTAAAAAAAGGGACTCTACTGTTGTTATGCTCGGGTCAACTTGGTTGTAAAACCCTCTTGATGTTTAAAGATTCATTCAGTTTCAAAACTGTGCAGCCTCTGGACGTTTCTGCTGCCAATAAGCAAAAATGTATTTATGACCTAAGCGTTTCACTAGAAGACATTTGGAGATTCTAAAAAGAGCTTACTAGAATTGCAAAATGTGTGTGGCTCTTCTAAATCCTCGTAATCACCCTGTGGTAACTTGATTTGGTGGTGTTCGGCCATAATACCGAAATGTAATACCGACCTATCAAGTTCCCTGAAGGAGTCCTTTTATTTTATGCACTAAGCAATAAAGGAGAAAGCCTGGTAACTTCGAAGGACAATTCGCCTAAGAATTTGTATCTACTGCTTGCAGCCAAATATTATTTTTTAATCATGCGTATATTCATTTTTTGCTAAAATCATGCTTTATTATCTAGGTAAGATTTTACTTGAAAATTCTTTTTTGCGTCATCCTCCCTTTTTTCGTAACTTTCATTTGTTATTAATGGAGATCCATCCGATTATGACGAGCAGGATAACGTAGGAACCCGTCGTAAATTATACCCTGCTAATGTAAATAGAAAACCTGGATGCACGCGCTTGGACGATGGCGTCACCGGTAAGAGTGCCAAGCATTTGCATTGATGTAAAATGCGTATAAAACCACATTTCGTTCCTTGTCAGGCTTTCATCGAACACTGAGTTTTTGCCTCCATGCAAATCACTCCTGGGTTCATGCATTGTGAGGCGGCCATTGTTCTGTTCCTATTTAAGGAAAACGGTACACATGCTTTGCATGAGTGGCTCTGCATGGAAGGGAGGAGTACCTACAAACACCATTCTAGGTCACCAATTCAATCCAGCATTGCAGATGTTACACTATTACTTGCAAGCTCAAATTCGCCCAACCCACCCTAACTTTTATATTCACTAGCAGGTCGGTATTTATCTTATAGCAAACAATATTTCAACATATATGTAGACATTTACCATAGAAGGGCTTTCTTGAGAGCACAAGACTAACTTAAATAACCAGTAGCCACTGGATTGACCGCCAGCTTTGGGTTCTAGAGCAGGGTACTAAAGGCCACAAAACTATTCAGCACCCCAACGGTAAGCGCTATATAAATGCAATTACAATACAATAAGTGAAGCAAAAATAAGGGGAGCGGATGCTATTCGTGCCATGTTATCACATTGGCCTAGGTACATACATGTGGTATGTGACACACTCTACAGATCTTGCATGTCATCCCAAGAGTACATTTCCATTCACTCACCTTCAGTCAAGCTTTCTATACCAGTACACAGACAGATACACTTTTTTAAATGTAATAGGGTGCCAGATGAGAACCCTGTGTTGGGCTTATAAGTAATAATAATAATAATAAAAATAATAATTCTATTGTGCAGTTTTTTAAAACCATACATTTGCATAAAATAGACGGAATACAGCAGATTTCTCATATAAAAGAGACTTGATTAACATCACGTTAAACATTGCTTCCTTATGATGGAACAGTCTGATAAATATACATTATTTAAGGAAGCAAAATAGATGAAGCTAGCCACAGCTAGAAAACACAGGGGGCCATATTATCAAGAAAGGGCAATACATTATTGCCGCTTTTATCGGCAAGAAACTGCCGCTAAAGAGGCGATAATGGGCTTGAATGCCCTTGTGATTTCTCATAGAAGTCCAGGTTCAGAACCTGGGCTTCTATGGGTATTCACAAGGGCATATTATCAAGCCCATTCAGGGCCGGACTGGCTACCGGGCAGATTGGAATGCTGCTGAGCTGGGAGCTGATTTAGTTCATGGAGACCTGAGTGTGCTAAACGAAATTCGTTTTGCTTTAATTATTTCGAAGCACACGGAGGTCTCCATGAACGAAATCAGCCCCCACTGCAATTAAATCAACCCCAGCTCGGCAGCATTCCAAACTGCCCGGTAGTCAGTCCGGTACTGAGCCCATTATCACCGCTTTAGCGGCACTTTCCTGCCTATAATGTATCGCCCTTTCACCTCATACGCTGACGACACCCAGCTGGTCTTGGCCATAAAGGGGGACGGACAGGAGGTGGCAGAAAGATTCCAAAGGGGGATGGTTGCTATCGGTGAGTGGATGGCAAGAAATTGCCTGAAGCTCAATTCCGATAAAACTGAGGTGGTGATCTTTGGCAACCTTTTGCCAGCTTGGTCGGCAGCCTGGTGGCCGTCGGCTCTTGGGGTTCCTCCCACCCCCACCGCTAAGGTCAGAAACCTGGGAGTCACTTTTGATGACAAGCTCAGTTTCATGGCCCATGCAAATAAGGTGGCAGCTAACGCCCATTTAATAATAAAAAAGATCATCCCTTATTTACCAGACTCTGCAGCCAAGACGTTAGTTACCTCCCTGGTCCTGACATCGTTGGATTACTGCAACGGTCTACTGCTCAATGCACAAAACAGAGTCACAAAAAAACTTCAGACTGTGCAGAATGCAGCGGCACGCGTGCTATCCAAGAAACCCAAATTCGCCCCCATTTCGGATACCTTGAAAGAGTACCACTGGCTTTCCATCCAAAACAGGGCCAAATTTAAAGCATTATGCATAGTTTATAAGACCCTGCAGGATCAAGGACCGTGCTTCCTTAAAAAGTTACTAATTCCCTATAACCCGTCCAGAACACTTCGCTCCTCTTCACTTAACCAACTGCTGGTTCAACGAAGTAGAACAGTCTCTTGGGGTGATCGCCGCTTTGCTATTGCTGCCCCCAAGATCTGGAACACCTTACCGAACCACATCAAAATAAGCC
The DNA here is from genome assembly GCF_964261635.1 of Lissotriton helveticus. NCBI lineage: Eukaryota > Metazoa > Chordata > Amphibia > Caudata > Salamandridae > Lissotriton > Lissotriton helveticus. The sequence goes on from NC_136062.1 coordinate 275,875,957, forward strand.
CCACCCTCCTTCAGTTTAGAAGGAAATTAAAGACGTGGTTATTCAATCAGTAAACCTAGCCCCATCTTCTTGATCAGGGATAGACAGCATTGTTTACTAGCGCCGAGACGCCTACGGGTATTTGCACGCGCTCTACAAATGCTATTAAATAAATAAATAAATAAATATGGCCCAGACTTCGTTCATAAAATGTAGCAAAATACACATCACATCTGAAGTTGGTGTTCAATGTGCAAAGATAGGGAGTTGATTCAGTGGGCAAAATGAGCAAAGTATACACTGGGTTGGTTTACGCGGAGTATAAAGTGCATTGTGCTATCTAGAACAACCACAAAATGGAGTTCAAAGTGCAAAAGTAAGAAGTTGATACTGTGTGCAAAATAAGCAGAGTATACACCAGCTTGGTCTACTAGCGTTATAAAGCGCATTGCACTATCTAGAACTACCAGGCACGTCTCCTTCTAAATACCAGCCTGGTACTGCCCTCGTCTAGGGGTATATTTTGTGTGCAAAGATGAGCAAAGGTAAACACACACTCCGATCTTAGTTTTAAACGTTCTTAGATTGCATGCATTTGCTTAGCACGTAAAGTGCATGTGTGCATTGTGTTGACAAATAGTAGTAATAATAGTTCTTTGCATTTTAGCTGCTAACCCATTGCAAATATCATACCATAATAAATGGAAAAGACTGTGTAAAATTAAAGTGCATATTACAAAAAAATTATAAAATTCATGATATAAACATATGAAACTGTTGAGAAACACTCAGGCTATTTGGGATACAAGATTCTTTCTATTCTGCTCCAGGTAATACCCTAGCTATTGCATGGGCAGCCCAGTGTGCAAAGCGAATGATGTAATTAAAGTCTGTCTTTGTTCCAGATGAGGTGTTGCAACCTTTAGTTGGGAGAACGGTTGTTTTCCATTTTTTATACATTTACGGCATCTGCCCAGCACCCCAGGTGATTTGCTGCCAAAGCAAATGAAGGATGCCTGTGAGCAAGTACGTGCTCTCTCATCTAGAAAAAAAGGCTTATGGAAGAGTCTCCTTTGCTGGTCTAAAGCGGGGCAGCAACACAGTAGAGGCACTCTTGATTCTTGATTTTTATGTCATAATCTTCAGGCACTATTGGCACCCGCACCTGCCCAGCGTGGATTAAAACCCTTTATTGGCAAGGTAAGTAATCTCATATAGAGGTTATGGGCCTGTGTTGCTGCGTTAATGGTGGTCCATAAAATAAGATTGTGGTTTCCCCACGATAGGAGTCCTTTAGAGGCTGCCCACCATTAAGCTGCCAACTGCAGTTAGATCCTGTTCCCAAGAGGCCACTCTCGTTTGCTTGTTAATTACTGTATCCAAACCAGATACCTCAATCTTGAGTATCAGGATCACTTCTTTTAGCTGGCGAGACCAGGGTTACCAGGACTTTTATAGATGGTTTTAAGAATGCTTTTTATGGAGTTCTTAGGAGCCATCCTGCATTTGATGGGTGCTTTACACTCAATAGAGTTAGTTTCTAGCCCCAACTCTAGTCTTAATCTGGAGCATCGAGCAGGTCGCAGTTGCTGAAATAATTTCTTATGTGCTCTACTGGAGCATAGCTCCAGAGGTGTGTCCAGAGCACCAGCGAAGGTCTGATGACCATACTGTAGGGCTGAAGTTAAAGTTGCCTTCATTACTCTTAAAATAGGGGCCGGGCTTAATAAACAATTTAGTTGACCAATCCCTTATGTGATCGCCTCCTCCTTCTTTGGAAGATCATTTATTTGGGCTACGACTGTTGCGCTTTCGCTAAACCACACGCCCAGATACTTGTAATGCGCAGCTGTGGTGATGGTCTTGCTGCCCAGATGCCTCCTCGCCGTCTTCTTACGTCGATAACTGCCAAATATCAAGACTTTAGTTTTGGCCTGGTTCACCAGTAGGTAGTTAGCCATGTTAAATCTGCTCTAGGTGTCCAGAGCCCTTTGCAAGCTGTAGTTAGTGTGATCCATGACTACAATATCATTGGCATATTGGATTCTCTGCTGAATCATGGTGCTTAGCTGTGCTTGCAGAGCCAGAAAAGCAGTGTTCTGTTGTCTGATATGTAAACTGCTGTTTGAGGAACATTTCTTGTGTTATTGAAATCCGGCTGGTGCTCCAGAGGTAGCACTTTGATCTTTATTACCCTCCCAGACTTTGTTATTGCATGTCAGGCAAGTACCGGGAACACTGGACTATTAGTGATGGCGGTGAAGAAAAGGTAGTGTGTGGTAGTAAGAAAAGTAGACTTTGTAAGATGGTATTGGGGAAGGTGGATAAGGTCCAGGTACATGGGACTGGGCAAGCATTGACTTCTTGGCCCTTCTTACTCTAAGTTTCACCAGATCTTATGGTTTCTTACCATTCACGCCCAGTTCTCATGTTCTAATATCTACCGTGCCTTTGTTTGGTTCTCACATATCTATTTTCAGACATCTCTTCCATGTGCTCCATTTTCCTTCGCCAATCTCTTAGAAATGCTATGCTTTTGCCACGGCATCTTGGCGGATGCAACTGAGTCAGGAGTTAACCACCATCAAGCTATGTAATGGAAAGGCCAGGGTGATTTTTTTTCTATAACACATCATATGACAATTTATATTTATGCATATGTTACAGTACACAGTGGAGCATCAGTCCCTTATAGCAAAAAGTACACTCACATACACATTTTCAAATGATCTATACAAAAAATAACAGTATCTTTCGATCCTAAAGTAAACCTACAGCCAGCTGCAAAAGACACAATCACAGTACAATTGTATCTAATCTGTGGCGATGTAGTAGGGTAATGTGTAAGTAAGGCTTGATCTGGGTGTACTATTGAGAAAACGCTGCCCCCAGATGGATGGCTAAAAGCTGATTTATGTCCCGTCTCTCACTGGTAATGACAGACGCATGAAGTGAGACGCTGTCCTGTGCTGTGTATCAAACACGACATAAAGTGACATTTTAATTATCTGAACAGCACATATATGGCTCCCAAAGAATAATAGAATAGTAGGGTCAGAAAGCATGACATGCAATAGGTGCAAAAAGAACAATTGATGGACAGAATGCAGAACAATGTCATACATTCACCCCAGTACAGAGATCTGGGACTAAATCCTTCCTATTTTTGCTCACCTTGCCATTCCAGTTTGGACCCAGCCATATGCAAATTAGTCTTGACCCTGCTCCCAATGGTAACAGTCCAGCCTGAACAGCCAGGCCAGGTCCTCCCTGGACTGGAAACAAGCATCCTAGGACCAGTTTCGGGTTTTCGGCCCTCATCAGCCAGGATAGCTTGACTCCAGTGGCATGGAGAGCACAGGACCCACGTCTTGGCATACCCGTCCCACTCGGGTGAGAAATGCAAAAAGAACAATTGATGGACACAATGCAGAGCAATGTCATACATTCACCCCAGTAAAGAGATCTGGGACTAAATCCATCCTTTTTTTGCTCACCATGCCATTCCAGTTTGGACCTAGCCACATGCAAATCAGCCTTTACCCTGCTCCCAATGGGAACAGTCCAACTCGAACTGGTGTGGTCATATTGATGTAGACTCTTATCATATGATGGGGTGTGATCATTAATTGTGTATTTTTGGGCAGGAGTTATGGGTTAGCTGGAAAACACACTGGCTAGGACTGACTTAAACTCTCCTGAAAAATGCTTATTGGGCTTGCCCCACACTGAAGAAAGGGGGCTATAGAATTTTGGATCTGGCTCTTATTCTAGCCAAAAGGGACATCAATAACCGTAGATGGTCCCAGAGGATGGACCCACACTTAACAAATGGAAAGAGAATGTGAAGAAATGGGCCAACGAGCAAAGTGTAATTTTACATGGAGAAGAGATGAGGAATACATAGAATGCTGATAGAAGACCTATGTGATAAGCTCTGGAGCTCTTTGAAATTAGGAAAACCCTCCGAAATTTGAATGAAGCAATGAAATATGAGGACAAAGTTGGCCAGTGGAAAAGGTGGGTGTGGAGAGGCTAGGGGGCAGTGGTTGAATCAGGTATAGAGGGGCTGAGAAAAAATAGTAATGAAGACAATAATATTTGCATAAATTAAAACATTTGCTTCAGCAAAGTAATGCAGTGAATGTATCCAATGTTATAGACTAAAGTTAATGTTAAATTATATTAGACAATAGATGACAGCATATGAAACCAATAACAATGTACTCATAAGAGGGTGACTTTCATTGCTAAGTAAACTAAATGTGCAACACAAATACACATTAAAATTTTTTGAAGAGAGATGACAATAGGAAGAGTAGATGGGGTTGGAGAAAGCCGGGAAGGAGATCGGAGACAGGGTCAAAGTCAACACCACTGCCTCCCCTCCCTCGCAGCCTCCTCTCCCCCGACCAATGGTATCCCTGCGTCGGTAGCTGAAAAAGAACAATGTGAGTCAGGGCAAAGGTCAGAAGTATTGACAATTCCTCATCTCACTACAACCAGATAGTGGTGGTGTGTAAAGTTACACAAATTAGACACTTATAGATGCTTTATAATAGTAACATTTGAATAAAAACCAGTATGATGCAACTATAAGCCTTAATTGTTAGCTAAATCTGTTTGTAGGGGGGCTGCATAACTCTGCTGTTGTACTCTCATTGTTACGGATAACCCACATGTTGCACGAAGATCTCTGTAACAAAAGCATTAACCAATTAAGTTATCTTAGATAAAATACAAATCTGAGATATTACATTACATGCAATTGTCCTGGACAACATTTTCATTTCATGTCAACTAAAAAAAGCCAGGAAAATCATCAATTTAGTGTTTTTTTCCTTTGAAATACAAGCATAAAACAACCAACAACTACACCGTTACAAAATATGCGTATTTGAGAGCTGTCTAGACTAATCCTAAAAGACTTTTTATGCATGCAAACAGATGCAGAATTGATATGTAGAAAAATATAAAATTTTACACAAACTGACATTTAAGTATCATCCCCTGGCTCTTCCATTATCACTAGGGCGTGCAGAAATGTCCATGTTTTCCAGTGAGAACAGTGGCAACCATTTCTGAAAGCCTTGAAACAAACCAAGACACCCTCTGGATGCTCACCGTCAAGGTGACATCTTTAGAACCCATAGCCAGTTGCACCCCAGGTGCACCAATGGACAAGCACTCCACAACGTGTGTGATTTATGCTTCCGGGCAGCTTGAGTGCCAGCTTCCCTCCTTCACAGAGTACCATTGGCAACGTAAGAGACTCATCCTCATAGAAAAGGTGCATCACAGCAGTATCTGTGCAAGTCTCTGTCTCACAGAACAGGTAAAGCTGGGCACCAGCAGTGCAGGCTCCATTCCTCTCATAACAGGTGCAGCATGGGCAGCAGAATGCAGGCTTTTGTCTCTCATTGAACAGGTACAGCATGGGCAGCAGCAATGCAAGTAGTAGTAGTAGTATAAGGCTTTATTTCGATAAAAAGACATATCTTAAAAGCATCGCATTAAAAAACACATTACATTTGTACCTTAGGAAAAAAAGGATTTGATACACAAATAACATCACAGCTAAAATCAGTGGTAAAAAGAAGAAAAACACAGAAATAAAAAGGTAAAATTACAATTTACAAATTAGAATCACAAATGATACATTTCCTTTAAGATCACAGATTATGCATTTTCTTTAAGCCTTTTAGATCTAATGGCCCAAGCCCATGATAAAAATTTTGACAGACCACATACGTACAGCGACCGAGTGTCAGACATCAGGATACGCAACGCCTCATTGTGATGTCTAGTACCCAATAATCTACATAGTGGTTTAAGCCAGCACTTCCTCGGTGACGCATAAGCCGGACATGCGAACAGAATATGTGCAATAGATTCTGTTCTGGACTTACAGATATGGCAAAAGGGTGTTGTGTGGAATGAGGCTTTCCAGCGGGTAGTTAATTCGCGCACTGGGAGCACTCAGACCCTAAATCTAAAATACAAAGCCCTATCAGCGGGTTTCTGAATAATATCAAGATAGGGTTCCCGGAATGCCACATCCTTAAACCTTAAGAAGTCTTCTGTTAATCTGCCAAGCTTTGAAGCAGTGCTATTTCTAGTTGCGACCCATCTCCAATAAAGATTCTTCAATGTTGCCTTAGGGGGGGAAGACCTATTAACCCAGGCTTCATTGAGGCCTAATTCACCAAGTAGGAATTTTACATCTTTAAGCCATTTAATTTTGTGCCATCCCGTCATCGACATTACTTCTGCCAGCCCCTCTGCATATTTTGCTAGTTCTGGCACTCGCCACAGCCGGGCCCATAACAGTAGTGGCCGGACTTTTGCCAGATCTTTAATCGAGTGGCATCCTAAATCAAGTACCAAAGGTACCGATGGGGTGCTCTGCGGGAGTTCCAATAAATCCTTTAAGAATTTATTTTCTGATCTTAACAGCTGTTCCATATTACAAGTGATAGAGCGCGCGAGGCCACCCGACCAATAGTTTTCGCCGTTTTCCGGCTTCAGGGCCCATATACTTTCAAATCACCATATACATCGATCAGGTGACTTCACAAGCTCTACCAATTTGTGTGTGTTCTCCCTACTAATAATTTTCAATGCACCCGACTTACCATCCACCGATGCGGGTACCTAATGACCACAATGAATCAGGGAGCTAGCTGTAAAAGAAAAGGCAGCAAAATACAAACCCAACCAATAACATTCAAAATACTATTGAAATGACCACGGACAACTGGAAGTTTTAAAATGTTTATCTAAAGTTCATTATTTTCTTGCATGAGGTACAGTAAAATAAAGCAATCAATAACCAAGATAACGTAAATTATATAGGCATGAAGAAATAATGACAGGGTAATCATTCAAATGTAATATGGTATGTAGATGGGAAAAATACTATAAAAACTCAGAAATGTTTAAGCATGGACAGTTTATGCATGGATATCTATAGGAGGGCCTATAAAGAGTAACACGCTTCACTTAAGGTGAATGGGCCTTTGAACAATCTAGGCAATGAAGTTCTAGACCAAATCAGAAAATTACAAACTGCAATGCAAAATATAATCTCTATCAAATGAGAAGACATAGGAACAAACTTATGAAAAATATGTAATTGACTTTCAATAGTTGCGGAAAGGCATGGAAAATATAACATATGCAATGATGAACTTTATTAAAGCAAAAGTTAGAAATTCAGAAGGTGCAAGATTTAAGAGTTTCAGAGCAATATTTACCTAGAATGGTGTGGAAACCAAACCCTGGCCACGGGTCAGTTAAGGACAGGAAACCCTCAAGGAAGGATACCCCTCAAAGGACAGCAGGTGCAGAATGGACACCCAGGACAGGACAGGATACCCTCGGAATAGGAATCAGGACAGGACCCTCAGGACAGGACAGCAAACCCTCAGGACAGGACCGCTCAGGACAGGACCGCACCCGCAGTTTGGAAGCAACGCCTGCGCTCCACCCGCTCTGCAGTTATCGATCAAGACCCCGATTGGGTCAGCGAACTCCCAGTAAAGTGCTTCACCAGCACTTTAAGGTTCAGTAGAACCTCAGTCTATGGTCAAATTCGGACAGAGTGCTTCGCAGCGCTCTGTATCTTCAGTCACCTATTGAGTGCGTTGGGTCAGTGACAGGTCAGCTAAACCAGACAAGTCGGACGGCTCCCCAGGGGAACCCAGGGTAGATATACAGTTTGGGGACAGCGTACCACCCCCCAATGTTGCAAAGTGTCAGAATCCCTTAATTTCGATTGGTCCTAAGGTAGGATTTGGGTAACACACCAATCACGACATAGCGCTTCAAGCCTACATTTGCATAATAGGGTACCGCCTAACTAGATTGGGGTTCTCATGAGAACTGGTGCAGAAATACAATGGCAACTTTAACATTGTTGCTCTGTGAGCACATATGATTGGTTCAGCCGAGTTTTTCGGGTCGTTCTCAGGAGCATCTTGCTCATCACTGCCAACTGGCTGCGTTCCATCAGTCAAGGTCTGTTTAGGCCTCGGCAAGTCGCGCAGGCGCAGAAGAGACCTCCAAGATGGTTCCCGGCACAGACAAACCCCATTCCCCGCGGTACATAAAAAGTAAGCGAAAAACAAATTAATACATAATAATGTCATTATGAAAACACATCACAGGATTTGTACTTTTGACTCATCATCAAGAAATAAAAACTATTGCATTTACATGTTAGCTACATTGACACAGTCACAAGAGCAGTGGCACGAGCAGTACCACATGATAAGCACAGCTATGAATTACGCATGCGCATAACTTTCCCTCCACTTCTGCAGACGCGTCAGGACACGTGAGTGTGGCTGACGCATGCGCAGTAACTAAATACAAGCGGCGGCCATTTTAGATGACTCGAGTAAATTATTTTAGTAAAACACATGTGCAAGCTTCACGATCCTTATCTAAACTAAACATAAATGTTAGTAGAACATACACTTGTTACCGTATTACACATAAACGAGGTTCTTGACTTCGGCAAGCCGCAAAATATGCAAAGCTTTGCTTCATCAATCCCCTCTTTGATGATATTTACTATCATCACAAATTATAATGGAACCAGATGCCAACTTTCTTTCACACTTTATAAAGTTCTATCTCTTCCAGCAACCGTTCTAACTTTTCTCTCTCAGTTTTAGTAGGGTGAGAAGTCTTCACCTTTTTGTATATCTGATCATTCACTTCCTCTAATTCAATCTCATCCACACTTCGTTTCACTCCTCTTGCATTTACCTCGTGCTTTTTGGTGCGCTTGCGGTATTTACAGCACAAGAAAATGGAAAGTATAATAAGACCTATAATACCAATTGGCATCAGAATTTTGAACAATAAGCTTTTACCTATGCTAGCAAGCCAATGACCTACATTTGAGAGACCATCTACCAGTCTCTTCCAGGCACTATCAACCTCGAGTGGTTTGAGTTCTTTTGCCAAATTAGTAATGTTTTTCACATATCTTTTGATCTGTACACTTTTATCCGGAATATAAGTGCAACAATGTTGCGCCTTCAACATCCGGCAGACTCCGCCCTCTTTCGCTAATAAGGTGTCAAGAGCAAGTCGATTCTGCAAAACCATTGATCTGATCGCAACCATTTCAGTATTGACCAGCAGAAATCCATGAGCTGTTTCAGTAGACAGCACATCTACTATAGTAGACAATTTGCAAATTCTGTGAGTGTTCAGAACCACTCCCACTCCAGGTATCAGTGCACTGAAAATACTACCCATAATTTCACCTATACTTTCTCTTTTACTACGCACTAAGCCATTAGTATCTTCATTGCTTCCAGCTTTCCCATTCACATGGTATATTTTCGGGAAGACAATACCAAAGTAGCAGCTTCCATACCAGTGATCCGGCAATTTGAAATAAGCCTTGTCTCCACAAATATAATAAATTCCAGGAAACACAGGCTCTGACCCATTTTTGAAACCCCAACCTCCAATTACCTTGTAATTATGTTCGCATTCACTGGAACCAATGAAAACATTATTATAATAGCTAGTCTTCTCGCGGTGAAGACATAGCTTGCCTTTCTTTTCAAAATCCAGCAACAGAGCAGGACCCGCTCCACCAGATGAGGTGCCTTCCATGTTCTCTGCCCACTTTGGCTTTTTCTGACTTTCGTCATTAGCCTTCTTTTGAATTTTAATTCTTCTTTTCTCTGCCATGTTCAGGAACATCTTTTCCTGCTCACGCAAAGAACAAGTCAAGTTATCTCTGTGTGCGTCTGCTATGTCAATGTTACCTATAGTCAGAAAGTAGTCTCCCATATATCTTATGGTGTCACTTTTGGTATGTACAGGATTCAAGTTCCCACGTATAGGAAGTTCAGAAAAGATCACGTCATTGTTAGAGTAATAGTACTGTAACGGTCCCCTTTTGTAAAATAAACTAGCTAAAATGCTACAGGAGATTCCATATGTCAATGGCAGGTGATGGTATGTCACGCCTTCAGCCACAGAAGTAGGTAGCTTCATGCAGACATAACAATCTTCAATTTCCATAGTCTCTACATAGTGTATTAACAAGTTTGCGAAAACATTTAAGTGTGTCTTGTTCTTAACTCCATGATAATGTAGTCCTCCCTCATCTGATGCTTCTAAGTTTTGTTTTGTTTGTCTCAGGGCTCTTTCATGTCTTGCTACACTCTGTGTTGTTAGCTCCTCACTGTCAGTATTTACAACTTCAGTAGGGACAATGTTAGTATCTTTACTTACAGCAAAGGGAATGAAAATTGTTAGTCCTATCCAGATAACTATCAGTACTACTACACTACATATACACACCTTGCAACACGTCTTAAAACGGCTGCAACTAGGTCTACCATTCACTGTTGAATCAGACATTTTGGCTCAGAAGGAGTTTCTCGACCCCTCTTTTTGGCTTTACACAACTAGCTTACTTTGTGCAAATTCACGGTGGTTCGTCTTCTTCTTCAGCTGAGTACTCAGGGACGGGCTCTCCGTCGCTCACGTCAGTTATATCAAGATCTTCAAGTTCTTCCAAAACCAGTGTCCATTCAGGAGACTTGTATTTCTTGTTTTGTCTTTTTAATCGTTCACTCCTTCTTTTGCTAGAGTTTTCTTCTTGCTCTGCTATCCGTGCACTTCTCCTTGCTTCTGCACGTTTCTCTTCCACCGTCTTTATCCTTAGCCTTAGTCTCTTTATGAACCTAGGCTAAAGGTTGTTTCTTTTCTTTAGTCTCTTAGTTGGTACTTGGACTTCACCTTCTTCTCTTATCCTCTTGTTCTCTTTAGCTTGTGGCAATTCTTCTCCACTTTCTTCTTCTACTTCCCCTATCTGGCTAGTTCCAGGGCTAGCATCAAATTCTTCTGCCTGGTTGCTAATCTGGCCTTGTTCAGGAATATTTTGTTTTTGGCTTTCGATTGTCTCTATTTCTGTTTCTGTTTCCTGAACCCGTTCTTCTAACCCTCTCTGATCCTGTTCAAGCACTTCGATCTCTTGATTTTCTTCTGCTCGAACTATCACTCTATTTCTAGTCTCTCCCTTATCTGCATCAGGTGTTAGCGGTGGTGTATCGAACACCTGTTCTGTCCCTGTCTGACCTTCTCCTTCCTCAGTTTTGATGTGAATCTCAAGCGGCTGAGGTTCTTCGCCTGTGCCTTGCTTTTCCTGGCTAATCCACTCTCTACCTTCACACAGTCGTTCTCTTGTTCTGATGGGATCTTCGGTCAGATCAATCATCGGTATCCATTCTTCTGGCCATATGCTTGGCAGCTCGTCTTCAGCTACTCCTGGCTCAGTTTCCTGGACCTCTTCAGCAGGCTGGATTCTTGGCAGTTCGTAGTCAACTACTCCTGGGCCAACGTCTGCTGTTCCTGTAGCCTGACTGGTGCTGGGCTGCTCGTTGTCAGCTGCTTCTGGACTGGCTCCTGCAGGGTCCTCTGCTGGTTGCCCTTCTTCTGCAAATTCTTTGTCTGGTAATACCTTCTGGGTGTGTCCAGCGTGGATCCACTGGGGAACACCTGCGACCTTCACTGCAGTGGTTGTTACCAGGATTACTTGGCGTTTCTTTCCCCACCTTGGTGCCAGACAGCTTGATCGAGTGTGCTTCTTTATTTTGACCCAGTCTCCTGGAACCAGGCTGTGGAGAGGAGTCGTTGGATTGAGGATGCCGTCGTCTCCAATCTGGCGAGAGATAGAACGCACTTGGTCACCCAATCTTCTGCAGTATTCAAGCACCAAATCATCAGTAATACTCAACAGTTTGCTTCCTGGCACCCATGCTTGTCTCATTACTCTTCCCATAATGATTTCATGGGGACTTAGGCCTGTCTTGCGGTCAGGAACACTTCTCAGTCCCATCAGGACCAGGGGCAGGGCCTTCACCCAGGTCATGCCAGTAGCATTTGTCAGCTTTGCTAGCCTGTTTTTGATAGTTCCATTTACTTGTTCCACTATTCCAGAAGCCTCTGGGTGGTATGCACAATGCAGTTTCTGCCTTATTCCAAAGGCCTTACAGAGTTCAGCCAGTATTTCATTCTGGAAATGTCCACCCTTATCTGATTCAATAATGTATGGTATTCCGAATCTAGGTATCAGTTCTTTTAGTAAACACTTCGCTACTGTCAGTGCGTCACTTTTGGGAGTAGGGTAAGCTTCTACCCATTTCGAGAATACGCACACAATGACAAGGACATATCGCTTTCCTTCACAACGGGGCATGGTGATGAAATCAGTCTGTATTTTTATAAAGGGACCCCCTGATCTCCCAATTTTGCTCAGTTCAACCATTGTCCTCTTGCCTGGGTTCATCTGTTGACATGACAGGCACCTCTGGCAGAGGGACTCTGCTACCTTCCTGAACTTTTTACTGTACCAAGTCTGTTGAAATACCAGAATCATGGCATCCCTACCAATGTGTGATCCTTCGTGTATTAATCTTGCCATTGTGCCAAGCAAGTGTCGGGGTAACACAGGCATACCAGTTGGGCCCAAAATCACACCATCCACACGTCTCGGTCTACACCCATCCTCCTTCCATTTCTCTCTTTCTTGCCAAGGAGCCGATTCCTGCCACTCTCTCACTTCATCCCAAGTAGGCACTTCCTCAAACACCTGAAGCTGGCAGCTGGTTCCTGGCCCCCCTCGTTTTGGATTTACAATATACCGATCTTTGGCGCACCATTGGGCCACTCGATCAGCATAATCGTTTCCCAGTGATACTTTGTCCATGCTCTTTTTATGAGCAGCACATTTTACCACTGCCAGTTCTTTGGGCAACTGGATGGCCTCTAAAAGGTCATGAACAACCTTTGCATTCCGAATGGGAGTACCTGAGGAAGTCATGAATTCCCTCTGTAGCCATAATTGGCCAAAGTCATGCACAACTCCATAACAGTACTGACTGTCAGTATACACTGTTATGCGTAAGTCCTTCCCAATTTTGCAAGCTTTTATCATAGCAATCAATTCGGCTACTTGTGCAGACTTGATGCTATATAGGTAACCTGCTTCTTCAATTTTTGTAAAAGAGACTACTGCATAAGCAGCACTCAGGCCTCCTAGTTCATGTCTTAGACAGGAACCATCCACAAATAGTTCTTTATCATGTTCAGGCAATGGCGTTTCTTTTATGTCTAGGCGTGGTTTAGTACTGAACTCTGTCAGGTCAATGCAGTCATGTTCATCATCATCCCCACCTTCCATTTCCAAGGGGTCGGGGAGCAAAGTGGCAGGGTTCAGAATACCGCACCTGACAATGCTTACATTTGCTGCACCCACAAGAATCCTCTCGTATTTAGTCAGCCGACTAGGGGTGAGATACTGCGTTTTAGTTCTGGTCAATAGAATTACTACTCCATGCGAAACATACACAGTCACAGGATGTCCCATGACAATGGACTCGCTCTGTTCCAAACTTGCACAAGTAGCAGCTACTGCTTTCAGACAGCCTGGTAACCCAGCAGCTACTGGGTCCAAAGTGGCAGAGAAATAGGCCACAGGCCTTCTGGTCGTGCCATGTTCTTGAGTCAGGACTGACAATGCGCAATTATCGCGAGTGTCACAGAATAAGGCAAATTCTTTGGAATAATCAGGCATTCCCAGCGCAGGGGCTGTACACAGACAGTTTTTCAGTCTTGTGAAAGCCATTAGGCTTTCATCGTCCCACTCTACAATATCTGGCATTCCTCTCGTGGTCATTTTTATCAAAGGCCTGGCTAAGGCTGCAAATCCCAGAATCCACTGCCTACAGTAGCCTAGTACACCCAGGAACATTCTGACATCTTTTTGAGTACGGGGCAACTGCATCTTTTGAATTATTCTCACTCTTTCTGATGTGACTTTTCTGACACCCTTTTCTATCTGGTGTCCTAGATATTTCACTGATTTCGCACAGAACTGTAGTTTGTCAGGGGCCACTTTATGCCCTTTCTCACACAGATGATTTAGGAGGGCAATGGTGTCAACTACACAGTCCCTATGACTTTTAGATGCCAGTAGAAGGTCGTCTATGTACTGCACTAACACAGAGTTCCCAGGTAAGATCAAAGTCTCTAGACATTTTTTCAAGATCTGATTAAAGATAGAGGGGCTCTCTGTATACCCTTGAGGGACCCGGTTCCAACAATACACGTGACCCTCGAAGGCAAAAGAGAAAAGAAATTTGCTGTCGGGGTGCAGGGGTATCGAAAAGAATGCATGGCACAAATCAATCACAGTGAACCACTCAGCATCCCAAGGAATCTGGTACAGAATCACTGCAGGGTTCGGGACAATAGGGCAGCAAGGAACTACAATTTTGTTTACCTTTCTCAGGTCTTGCACTACCCTATACTTGCCGCTAGGCTTCTTGATGCCCATAATCGGTGAGTTGCATGGGCTGCTCATTACTTCCTGTATGATGTCTCCTTCTAATAATTTTTGAATTTCCAAAGTGACACCTGCTTTCACTTCAGCATTCATTCGGTAGGGCCTAGTGTTAGGATATACTGCATTGTCCTTGATGGCTATCTGTATGGGATCCACATCTTTCATCAACCCCACATCCTTCCCAGTGAAATCCCACACCTCTGGCTTTACTGCTTCCTGGAGTTCTTGGGGCAAGTCCTGCAGGGTCAATCTTTTAATTTCTGAGTCAGGTCTAAGTAACAATAGTTTATAAATGCCATCTTCATCTGGGGTCTGTATTTCAACACCCTTTGGTGTGCAAAAGATGGTACAGTTCATTTTGCACAGCAAATCACGACCCAGTAAATTCACTGGACTGGTGTCACAGACGACAAATCTATGCATCTGTTTAAAATTTCCAATTGAAATCTCCATTGGTTCGGTAACAGGAGTACTAATCAATTGATTAGATACACCCACTACTTGGATATTTTCTCCCGAGAGGGGTAGGTTTGGAACGTCCACTGTTCTTACAGTAGAACGGGTAGCGCCAGTGTCCAACAGAAAGGTGACATCATTTCCGTCTACCTTTCCTTCAATGTATGGTCCAGACTGGTCTACCGGCAAGGAAGCGCCAAGTACGCACTCCTCGTCCTCCCCTCTCAGGCCCCGTCAGTCCTGATCATTACAAAGGAAGGTATCATTTAGCAGATACTGCGAAGTTGCTGTATTTCTGTTCTCACCGCTTTCCCAAACTTCTATCTCCTCACCCTTTGCTTGCTTTCCCCTGTATACCTGCTTGGGTGCTCGAGGCACCTGAACTGTTTTTACCTGGGGTTGAGTCTTTCTTGGCCTTTCTTTCTGCGTCTGTGGATTTAAATCAGGAGTATTTGCATTATCATTCATTAATTGAGGACACTCGTTACGCCAGTGTCCAATTTCGCCGCACTGATGGCAGGGAAATTTCTTCATAGCCTCTTCCCTGCTAAATTTTGGCCGGGGCTTTCCTCCACCCCCTCCCCCAGGACTTTTGTTCTCAGCATTTTTAACCATGTTACTCAATTGTTTTTCCTGCTGTTCTGCGAGCTTCACCTGAGCCCACATCACCTTTTCCTTAAGGGCCTTTTTCTTTTCTGCCATCTCGTCCTCGCAGTACTTAGCGTACCGCAGGACCTCATCCATTTTCTTTGTATGCCAGCAGATTTTATTATCTTTTATCCACTGGCAAATTTCAGGTCTTAAACCATTTACAAACCTGTAAATAAAGTGCGTCATGTCCTTCAAATCGATGTTATCAATACCACTGTATGTTTTAAATACCTGCAATAACCTCTCATAGAAGGAGTGCACTGTCTCGTCCCTTTCCTGTGTTGTTCTATCTATTTTTGTCCAATCCGTCTCCTTTGCGGGCACCTTTTCTTTCAAATGCTGAATTACCTGCTCATATTTTTGCATGACATCCTTTGATGGCTCCCCTGTTTCCTTATTTCTTGGGTACTCCTCACTGGGCCAGTCTATGGCTATTTTACACTGGGTCCATAAATCTACTGGAACCACAATGTCGAAAAACCCATCCAGGTCTTTCCACAGACATTTCTGTACCTTCACGAACCTCTCCACCTGCCTGTACCAGTCAACTGGCTTCTCTCGTAATTTTGGAAAATCGTTCGTGAAGGACACAATATCCTGCCTAGACCAGGGGACATGCACATATTTCCCTCCTGGAACTTCGCGCATGGGGCATAACTGCTCAGGTTTTTCTACCTCCCTTAAAGTAAATTCAGGAGTCACTTGTCGGGAGCGAACCTCTTCCCTCTTTTTCGCCCACCTGCTTCTCCATCTTTCCACATCTCCCCATTTCTGCAGTACCCCCATTAATTCTTTAATCTGCAGCTTTTTCCCCGCCACATTCAGGTGCTCTATATCTTTGTCTGAGAAGTCTGCTCTGTACGGTTTCTGTAAGGGCTTGGATTTTGAGATATCTACCCCCATACTAACTGCTGTTTCGCTCAGTTTTTCGTGGAGCACTCTGGTGTTCCTTGTAAAGCTTTTACATATGAACGACAATTCTTCTTCAGAGTAAGTGTTCAATCGATCCAACCCCACATTTCCTGCCATTAATTCTTCTATTTCTACCCTCAGTTTGTAGAGGTCTAAAGGTTTCGTTTGCGGAGTCTGTTTCTCTAATTCACGACTCCAACTCTCAATTTCATCTGGAGTTACCAGAGAGACATTCCTAGTACCTGTTGCTGATTCTAATTTAATCTCTTTCGCATTAAAAGGGTTATACCTCTGCTGCATTCCCTTTCCGGTCGGTTTGTTTGGCAAGTCCAAGAACGCAACTTCAGACTCGCACTCACTGGAATGATCATCTATGATTATCGGTTCCTGTCTCGGGGTTGCCATGACTGGGGTCATAACTGGAGTAATCGGATTTCCCTGACCATTTCCGTATAACGGGACCACCGGTCCAATAGTTACTGGAATAGTCAATGCCTCAGGACTGGTATTTAACTGGGAGATTTTCTGAATTATTTCTGTCCTTTGTCTAGCTAGAGCCTCTTGCTCTTTTTCCACTAGTATCCTTCTTAAAGGCGTGTCCTGTAATATCTGTGGGGTCAAGGGAGGAGTAAAACTCGGGGCAGTAGGATGCGTTTCACTTGGTCCCCCACCATAATTTGGTTTCGGAAATAAAGTTCCAGTGTTAAAGGACCTGCGTTCTTTCCCATATGGAGGTTGAACAAAAGGCAGTCCTGAATTTGATGGTTTCTCTTCGCTTTCATACAAGGGTCTGGGGAAAAAAACTTTCGTACTTGAATATTTTTCTTCCTGGCTTGCGGGCACTTTGGGATATATATCCCTTGTTTCCGCCGGTTCGGGTTTCTCAGGATAGGGCAATACTTGACCACCCCCTCCCAGTCCTAAGAATCTGTCTTCTTCCTTGAGGAAGTGGCGTCGGGGAGCATCTCCTACACTGGAAGGTCGGGTTCCCTCATTATAAGGTGGCGGACTTCTGGTACAAATGTCATCTAGCAATTCATCATCTGATTCCCCCGGACCCCCCCAATGTTTACACTTTTCGGTGCTTTTCTCACCTGCTCCAACGTTATGACATGCCGGCATCATGGGAAACAGACCCTCGACAATCATGCTCTGCCTCCACTGTTTCATCCTTTTATCCCTGGACTCCTGTTTCTGCCTGGGGTACCACTTGGTCAAACCCTTGTCCATTTGGGGTCTTTCTCTTTCAAAAGCCTCAATCTCCCATTCCTCTAATGCCTCATACTGCGTTAGTCTTGGCCTGGGATGCAGTTCATTCATTCGGGTTCTTAAATTAAATAAGATCCTTCCATTGAAAGTACCATCTAACGGAAAGGCCAATACTCCGTCATCTTTTGTGTACTTCACCCAATTCTCCAACCACACACAGGTATTGTACCCTCGGTCAAACATCATAAATGAGGCAGGAGTATTAGGTGGTGGGACAAGAACACCTTCCCTAGATTTAATCGGTTTGTCCGTTTTAAAATAATTTTTCACTTTACTTACAAGGGACATTTTTCTCTTGGTTCCGTACATAATATCGTATCTATTAGTCTTCCACTGATCCCTTTCAAACCCTAGGTGCCTTGGATCAGGTCGAGTTCCTGTAGTCTGCGAGTGCCACATACGACTTCTGCGCTAAACTTTGTTTACAAACTACCTCCAATCAGAACGCGCTTCAGAAATTCGTGCAACCAATGGGTGCGCGACACTAAATAAGCTCCGCCAATGGGTGCGCGGCCCCTTCGTGAGACAGTTCCCACGCTCCGGCGCTCACCCCTCCTTTACAATTCCAGCTCCGCTACCCGCCCGCTGCTTCTACCAATCCCAGCGCGGCACAGAGTGACGTCAGAGGCGCTTCGCGACTGACTCCCTCCCTTCACAAGGTAACGGAAACTTTCTTTCTTTTAAAGTGCTCAGTGCTTGGTTATTTTACAACAAATACACATTCGCCACAGTGCTCAAGTGTCTAGACAGAGAAAGAATTGTTTTACTGCAAGTAAACTACTTCCATTTACTTTTCACTCGCTGCGGGCAGATCTCTTCCGCCTACCCTTCACTCTAGCATCGGTGAACCTGTTATTCCCCTAAACTCATCCACTTCTTTCCGGGATATATTCCGAGTTTAAGGTTTCTCAGCGGACCCCTCTGCTTTCACGTTAGCTCCGAGGAACCTGCTACTCTTCCGATGTGACCCTTACTAGGTTACGCCACTATGGGAATTTTGCCAATGAACCCCGTTACTGTCATTTATTCACACATGTATTCAGAAAAACCCTAGTTAGTGCTTCCCGGTTATCCTAACCTGCACCTAACTTTCCTCGAGCCTGTGACCTCAGGACAATGGATTCTATTCACCACTTGCCCTTTCAATTCCCCGGGGAGTTCGGACAACATGAAACGATACGGTTTACAAATGCATGGATTAGTACATATAGCAATATAAGAACAAGAATAATAACAATACAAAAATTCATGAGTTTCAGCAGCGTATTCACAAGAGAATGATCAGGTCTCTTAGAACAGCCGCTCTTCTAGCAGCATCAATATACTAGCAGCTTCCGACTCAACTAGTCCAACTAATCCCTGCCTTACTCTCAACTAGTCCCTAACCATCCTCTAGCTACCAGAAAAACTGATAGAGCGCGCGAGGCCACCCGACCAATAGTTTTCGCCGTTTTCCGGCTTCAGGGCCCATATACTTTCAAATCACCATATACATCGATCAGGTGACTTCACGAGCTCTACCAATTTGTGTGTGTTCTCCCTACTAATAATTTTCAATGCACCCGACTTACCATCCACCGATGCGGGTACCTAATGACCACAATGAATCAGGGAGCTAGCTGTAAAAGAAAAGGCAGCAAAATACAAACCCAACCAATAACATTCAAAATACTATTGAAATGACCACGGACAACTGGAAGTTTTAAAATGTTTATCTAAAGTTCATTATTTTCTTGCATGAGGTACAGTAAAATAAAGCAATCAATAACCAAGATAACGTAAATTATATAGGCATGAAGAAATAATGACAGGGTAATCATTCAAATGTAATATGGTATGTAGATGGGAAAAATACTATAAAAACTCAGAAATGTTTAAGCATGGACAGTTTATGCATGGATATCTATAGGAGGGCCTATTAAGAGTAACACGCTTCACTTAAGGTGAATGGGCCTTTGAACAATCTAGGCAAGGAAGTTCTAGACCAAATCAGAAAATTACAAACTGCAATGCAAAATATAATCTCTATCAAATGAGAAGACATAGGAACAAACTTATGAAAAATATGTAATTGACTTTCAATAGTTGCGGAAAGGCATGGAAAATATAACATATGCAATGATGAACTTTATTAAAGCAAAAGTTAGAAATTCAGAAGGTGCAAGATTTAAGAGTTTCAGAGCAATATTTACCTAGAATGGTGTGGAAACCAAACCCTGGCCACGGGTCAGTTAAGGACAGGAAACCCTCAAGGAAGGATACCCCTCAAAGGACAGCAGGTGCAGAATGGACACCCAGGACAGGACAGGATACCCTCGGAATAGGAATCAGGACAGGACCCTCAGGACAGGACAGCAAACCCTCAGGACAGGACCGCTCAGGACAGGACCGCACCCGCAGTTTGGAAGCAACGCCTGCGCTCCACCCGCTCTGCAGTTATCGATCAAGACCCCGATTGGGTCAGCGAACTCCCAGTAAAGTGCTTCACCAGCACTTTAAGGTTCAGTAGAACCTCAGTCTATGGTCAAATTCGGACAGAGTGCTTCGCAGCGCTCTGTATCTTCAGTCACCTATTGAGTGCGTTGGGTCAGTGACAGGTCAGCTAAACCAGACAAGTCGGACGGCTCCCCAGGGGAACCCAGGGTAGATATACAGTTTGGGGACAGCGTACCACCCCCCAATGTTGCAAAGTGTCAGAATCCCTTAATTTCGATTGGTCCTAAGGTAGGATTTGGGTAACACACCAATCACGACATAGCGCTTCAAGCCTACATTTGCATAATAGGGTACCGCCTAACTAGATTGGGGTTCTCATGAGAACTGGTGCGGAAATACAATGGCAACTTTAACATTGTTGCTCTGTGAGCACATATGATTGGTTCAGCCGAGTTTTTCGGGTCGTTCTCAGGAGCATCTTGCTCATCACTGCCAACTGGCTGCGTTCCATCAGTCAAGGTCTGTTTAGGCCTCGGCAAGTCGCGCAGGCGCAGAAGAGACCTCCAAGATGGTTCCCGGCACAGACAAACCCCATTCCCCGCGGTACATAAAAAGTAAGCGAAAAACAAATTAATACATAATAATGTCATTATGAAAACACATCACAGGATTTGTACTTTTGACTCATCATCAAGAAATAAAAACTATTGCATTTACATGTTAGCTACATTGACACAGTCACAAGAGCAGTGGCACGAGCAGTACCACATGATAAGCACAGCTATGAATTACGCATGCGCATAACTTTCCCTCCACTTCTGCAGACGCGTCAGGACACGTGAGTGTGGCTGACGCATGCGCAGTAACTAAATACAAGCGGCGGCCATTTTAGATGACTCGAGTAAATTATTTTAGTAAAACACATGTGCAAGCTTCACGATCCTTATCTAAACTAAACATAAATGTTAGTAGAACATACACTTGTTACCGTATTACACATAAACGAGGTTCTTGACTTCGGCAAGCCGCAAAATATGCAAAGCTTTGCTTCATCACAAGTACCCCACAGTTCCGCCCCATAGAGGGCCGAACTGACTCCCCTTGCCTTATAGATATCGATGACCGGGGCGATGGGTCTGGTTGAAGAGGAGCGCTGTTCCTTAAGGAGCACCCCCACTACCCTTTTATGGCTTAGTAACATTTTGTTAAGATGAGGGTTCCACTGCATGGTGTCAGAAATACGTATACCTAAGTAATCGAATACAGTGACCCTTTCCAAGGATACATGGTTTAGGACTGGGGGTCGCCCAAGTTTTTTCGGGGGGTTCAACACCAAATATTTTGCCTTGTCTGTATTTATTACAAGCCCTCTTTGAGTACAAAAGGACTGAACATTATCTAAGAGACTCTGGAGGCCCATAGGGGACTTGGATATTAAAAGAGTATCATCAGCGAATAAGAGGGTTGGAATTCGCTCGCCCGCCAGGGATGGTGCGTCAGCAAGTGCTCGACCACACCATTCACATATAGTGAAAAGAGAGTGGGAGCAAGAACACATCCCTGGCGGACACCTCTCTCCACTGAAATTCTATTTGTCTTCTGCCCCTGAGTGCCCCACCTCACTTGGGCAAAGTTGTTTTCATGGAGCCTCACTAGGATTGACAAAATATTGGAAGGAATCCCCATATCGGACAGCACTCCCCATAAGCATTCCCGAGGCACCAGGTCAAAGGCAGTCTTTAGATCAATAAACGCGAGGTAAAGACTGCCTTTGCCTATAAGAACCACTTTCCAGTAAATTAATAATAATCTAAATGCCTGCTCTGTTGTCCCAGTGCCAGCCCTAAATCCCGCTTGGTAATCAGAGAGAATCTCATTTTCATCAGCCCATTGCAAGATTCTCTCAAGTAACACCTTCCCGACAACCTTCTGGGTAGAGTCGATTAAGCTTATAGGGTGATAGTTGGAGGGGTCGTCCCTGCGCCCCTTTTTAAAAATTGGCACGACCTCAGCCCCCTTCCATGATTCAGGGATTGCAGCACCATTATCGATAGCGATGAGTAAAGTATGAATAAGCTTTCCCCTTTTGGGCAGATCAAAACTAAGCAAATCCCCGGGGATGCCATCTGGACCAGCTGCCTTTTGTGGCACAATGCGACTAATCGCATCTTCCACTTCTTTGGCTGTAAAAGGGTAGCTATCAGGTTCCCCTAGAGGTGCCTGAAAACTGTGGGGAGAGAACTCATTAACACCTCCCTGCTGACATGTGTACAGTTTCGAAAAGTGCTCAAACCACATTTGGCCAGTAATGCAGCACCATTATCGATAGCGATGAGTAAAGTATGAATAAGCTTTCCCCATTTGGGCAGATCAAAACTAAGCAAATCCCCGGGGATGCCATCTGGACCAGCTGCCTTTTGTGGCACAATGCGACTAATCGCATCTTCCACTTCTTTGGCTGTAAAAGGGTAGCTATCAGGTTCCCCTAGAGGTGCCTGAAAACTGTGGGGAGAGAACTCATTAACACCTCCCTGCTGACATGTGTACAGTTTCGAAAAGTGCTCAAACCACATTTGGCCAGTAATGTTGCACGTAATGAGATCACTAGCAGGACTATTCTTAGATCTTATAGTATTCCAAAATCTGCCCGCATCCCTCCCATCGCTAGCCTCCTTAAGTGTTTGCCAATACTGGTCCTCCCACTCTTTTTTAGCTTCTATTACAGATGACTTATACTCTTTCCTAGCCAGCTGGATCAGAGCTTGTGACTTAGACTTGACTGCCTTAATTAATGCAGATTTCTTGTTTCGGCATTTTGTTGTGTGCCACCCCTGTTTGGCCTTAAACCTCTGAGGCTCTCTCTGAGCCCCACCTCCAATTTGTACTAAGAATAGGTTTCGGTGGTGTCCTGAAATGCTACCGTCACCCTTGAGGGATCACAACAGTCCAGAACAGCCATGTCCAGCTTAATCTGTCAAAAGGGCCCCTATAGACTGGACTTTCTCTTCGTCCATGGCGACTTTGCACCATTTCAGGCGCCTCCCACAATTCGATGGGCAAACATTTGAGGTTGACATTATTTTGCTTGGTGTAACAGGGCCATGTTCGCTTGGCCACAAGTGATGCAAACTCAAAGAAAGCAGGTTGTGGTCACTATCTATGGTTGGTAGAATTTCCATGTCCTGCAAGAAGTGCCAAAGCTTAAAATCAAGGAGAATATAATCGATCCTTGAAGTATGGTTAACCCTGTTGTACGTATGGGCCCCAAAAGATATGAGACAGTTCTGCCATTTGCTGCTCTTAAACCAAACTCCATAGCGAGTGCGTTCAGCTGAATGGCCCGTTGCGACCATCTTTTTATTGGTTGGATTGTAAGAGTAGGTATACCCCTCCTGGCATCGTCCTCGGTAAGATCTAAAATATCCTCTGCCGCAAGGGGCTCAAATGTACAATTAAAGTCCCCCGCAACCAAAACGTGCATACCATCATGACATTCACTAAATTCATTTTCCAGCAATGTGACTGTGGTGGATAAAGAGCCCCCTTTGGTGCCCCTAGCATATATATTGAATATTTCTAGAGTTCTCCCTCTATGTGGCCCTCTCACTGAGATCCGTAGGATGTCTGGTGAATTACATTGCTTTTGTGAAATGCTAAATTCCAGGGAAATACTGACCCATATTAAAAGCCCACCTGAAGGGCGACCTCTCCCAGATATTGGGGATACTGCTGGCAAAAAATAAGTAGTGTAGCCGACCTTATGGTTGGGCTCCAAACTCCAGGTCTCCTGGAAAATGCAAATCATGTACGACTCAACCAGGGTATTCCATTCTGGAAGATCTCATTTTTTGGGAATACCCGCTATATTCCAGCTAATAATCTTTATGGTGGTATCGACCACAGCTAGCTCCTGGAATACATATGATGGTACGGTGGATAAATTAGTTTGCTCCCTTACAGTCTCATTACCGAGAGCGACGGGGTGAGTGCATGCAGCGTAAGGGTATCACATAAAACAATAGGTTGATCTACTAGGGTCATGCAGGTATCATTGCAACCATCCTGGATAATCTGGTCACCGGTCATTACAATCCGAGATTTGGGCTTTTTGGCTAATCCCTCTATCTCAGGGCTCCAGCAGTTGTTCTCTACAATTAGAAGTTCGGGCACTAGCTTTTTTATAGGGCTAGCGACATCAGAAAGAGGAGGGTTAACAAGTGTTAGGGAAGTCCCATATGGTTGACAGGCGTCCTGAACCTCTTGGGCCTATTCTTATCGATGGTATAGCATGGGGGATTAAAAAATAAGTAATCATCTTGTCAATATTCACCATCTATCCCATAGCATTCTAGACCTCTATTAAGAACAGGGGTTTGGTGGATATAGCAATTATTGCTGAAGAAATCGCCTGTCATCACCCCCCCTGCCCCCCCGAATTTGAAAACGACTGCTCTGCCTATGTTGCGAATAAGCAGATTGCAAGTGGAAGTGTCCCAAATCATATGTGCCAATTCCACTACCATTATGCCCATTCTGTTGGTTACAAATGTACCTTGCGACCCGAGCATCCCTAAAATTTACAAGAATGCAATCACCGGGAGTATCCTTAGTCCTGTTACCAATCCAATTAGCCCTTCTTACAAAAAGGACCTGGCCATCAAGTTGACTTGGAAGAGGTCTATTATTGTTTATCCAGTATGCAGTTTTGTTTTTGAGTTCGTGGTAAGATTCCAATTTACCCGGCTTAAGCTGTGGAACTCCAGTTAACACAACTACATAAGGCAAACATTCAGGTGGCAGGTTCATGTGGATAGAATTAGTGTCATTAGTAGCTGCCGTGTCAGACTTTTGGGATAATGCAGGTTGATCGCTACCCTGCCTCGTTACTTTACTTTGACTGCGATCACCTTGCCGGCTCTGTACATGTGCACTTTCGGGGAGTCCCATTGCCCCTTTGGCCAATGTTGGATTTATGGGTTTTCTACCTTGCTGAATTGTATTGACTATCACTGGAGGATTAGTTCTAATTGAGGGCCCAGAGATTTCTTTCAAAATTACAGATGCCGTCTCGCCTGTGTATGTGGGAGCTACCAGTCGGTTTTGCTTCTGTTCTGATGCGTCCTGGCTATTTCTAGAGTATAATTTAATTAAGGCCTTTAGGGAAAAAAAGTTGTCGAGTGTGCCTTGTTCAAATCTATCCAGCCTTTCTGACAGTACTTTTACCCTCTCGAGAACCGGAAGTATAAGTGACTTCACAATATGCTCAATATGAGCAATAAGGAGAGTATCATTTGCAGGGCCTGAGGGGGAAAGTTGCTTCGGGCAAGTGGTTGGCAACTCAGGAGGATTTGCAGGTGTTAGTTCACTGCTTGCTGGGGTCTGTAAGAGTTTTTCTGAACTCCCTAAGCCCAATGCTTTTCCATGTACGCTATGTGTTTTTAGTTTCAACTTCTTTGCGATTTTAAGACATCCCCCCCTCAGCCCGCTACCGACTCTTTTTCTTTTAGTGGGTGCTAATCTCGTACTTGCCATCTTTGAGTGTGCTGGAATGCCCTGAAGTTGCATAATACTGCTGGTACCCTCGTGTTCCCTATTGGAAGCAACTGCCGTCTCCGGTACAGTTTGAAGATCCAACTGGTTGGGTGAATCTAGCACAATAGGCCTCTCCACATTAGCTTCAACACTACATGGACTGGTCAGCATATTTCCGATGGTGACGCCATATGGGCGCTCATCAGTGTTGGCAGGAGAAGCAGCCAACGCCAACGGCACCAAGGAAGAGCGCTTGCGGTTCAGTGGCTCTAGAGAAAGATGACGCTCGGTAATAGCGATTTCCTTCTCGAGAACCGAGTATGCTCTAGTGATGAACTGATCGAGCGTGCCACTGACACAACCTTCCCCCCTCCCACCCTTCCTTGACCGAGTATACATTGGCATGTAGGATGTTAACAACTGCAGCTAAATGAAAATCCCTCAAGAACAATCAAGTACCACGGGGAAGTCAATACAATGTCGTTATGGGGTACAATACCTTACAGTTAGTAAAACAGTGGGTGGAAAGTTAGGGGGGTGGCCCAGCCCGGCCTCTTTCGGCCCCGGACGGCCACAGACGGCCCGCCCTTGTCCCGGCCTTCACCCGGGACGCTCCCGCGCAGCAGATGCCTGAGTCAATTATATGTCACGTGCGGTGTCCTGTGGGCGGGGAGGGCAGGCGAGCGCGGGACCAGGTGTTACAGGTCAAGCAGGGACTCCTGGTACATCGAGTCCCTGCTAGCGTTCAGCACAATCTTCTTAATGCCCCTCTCGCCCCCACAGCAAACACAGCAACAAAGGCCCAGATGAAAAACACTCCCTCAAGGTCCAACGACGAAGCGGCACCCGCGAATCGGGTCCGGCGAGTTGTGGGTTTGTTACAGGTTGTCCTCCACAATATCCTCAATATAGCATCAGCCAGCAAGGCTCCTCTCCAATCGGCAAAAGCAGTACCCGTAAAATGAGTACAACAGGGAGAATAAATACGTGCGGTGTCCTACGGGCGGGGCTGGCAGGCGAACGCGGGACCAGGGGTTACAGGTCAAGCAGGGACTCCTGGTACATCGAGTCCCTGCTAGCATTCAGCGCCATCTTCTGAATGCCCCTCTCGCCCCCACAGCAAACACAGCAACAAATGCCCAGATGAAAAACACTCCCTCAGGGGCCAACGACGGGCGAGTTGTGGGTTTGTTACAGGTTATCCTCCACAATATCCTCAATATAGCATCAGCCAGCAAGGCTCCTCTCCAATCAGTAAAAGCAGTACCCGTAAAATGAGTACAACAGGGAGAATAAATACGTGCGGTGTCCTACGGGCGGGGCTGGCAGGCGAACGCGGGACCAGGGGTTACAGGTCAAGCAGGGACTCCTGGTACATCGAGTCCCTGCTAGCATTCAGCGCCATCTTCTGAATGCCCCTCTCGCCCCCACAGCAAACACAGCAACAAATGCCCAGATGAAAAACACTCCCTCAGGGGCCAACGACGGGCGAGTTGTGGGTTGTTACAGGTTGTCCTCCACAATGTCCTCAATATAGCAGCAGCCAGCAAGGCTCCTCTCCAATCGGCAAAAGCAGTACCCGTAAAATGAGTACAACAGGGAGAATAAATACGTGCGGTGTCCTGTGGGCGGGGCTGGCAGGCGAACGCGGGATCAGGTGTTACAGGTCAAGCACGATCTTCTTAAAGCCCCTCTCGCCCCCACAGCAAACACAGCAACAAATGCCCAGATGAAAAACACTCCCTCAGGATCCAAGGACGTAGCGGCACCCGCGAAGCGGGTGCGGCGAGTTGTGGGTTTGTTACAGGTTGTCCTCCACAATGTCCTCAATATAGCAGCAGCCAGCAAGGCTCCTCTCCAATCAGTAAAAGCAGTACCCGTAAAATGAGTACAACAGGGAGAATAAATACGTGCGGTGTCCTGTGGGCGGGGCTGGCAGGCGAACGCGGGACCAGGTGTTACAGGTCAAGCAGGGACTACTGGTACATCGAGTCCCTGCTAGCGTTCAGCACGATCTTCTTAATGCCCCTCTCGCCCCCACAGCAAACACAGCAACAAATGCCCAGATGAAAAACACTCCCTCAGGGTCCAACGACGAAGCGGCACCCGCAAAGCGGGTGCGGCGATTTGTGGGTTTGTTACAGGTTTGACCTGGGTGTTCATGCAACACCGCACAGAACAACACATACGCATAATACAAAAAAGTTAATGTATAATTCTAATTCAGACCAAGCTTGTACAAAAAGCATTTACACATTTGGCATTGATATCAAAAAGCATATTTTGGTGGCATGTAACCACACCCTCACTTTTCATCACCATTAATACATAAATTGATACATACTATATCCCCTTCACGCACGCCACGGAGGAAGGGATCGTGAATCACATTAATACATTTCCATGCTTTATGTAACAGCATGCTCAGTGGACATCTAAATTATTTTAAATCTATTTTCAGTAAGGTGGCAGAGATAAAGATCTAAGGGGCATATGTATGAAACCGATTTTTAGTCGCAAACGCTGTGATTCGCAAAAAAAGCAGCGTTTGCGACAAAAAATTCGCAAAACACGATGTATAAGGAAAATCGCAAGGGATTTGCGATTCCTTAATTTTGCGTAAGCATTTAAGGAATCGCAAATTGCCTCCTGGCCCATAGGAATGAATGGAAAGGTATTCCTTAATTGCGATTTTGCAATTTGCTAATGGCAATTAAGGAAGACTAAGAAATCGCTATTTTTTTTGCGATTTTTTGAATATATCCCGTTTTGCAGTTCTCAAATAGCGATTCCCAAAAAATCTTTATTTGAGAATTGCAAACACGGATGTTGATACATATGCCCCTAGGTAACTTTTTCAGTTTAAGTGTGTCAATTTAAGAGTGCCATGAAAAATCACCTAGATAAAAACCTTAGCCACCCCCATGTATCCTATTACTTATATAGAGCTCGGAAAAACATGTTTTAATTTTTTTATCTGACCTTCAGACATGTACAGATTAATGTGACGCTAAATGTTATTTTAAAATGTCCCTGAATCTAGAATATATTAAATCTATTAAAATGTAACCACCTCATCTTCTGTGAACCAGGGGTCTCCAACCTTTTCAGTAATGGGAGCTACTTATTTTCAATTAAAATCATTTTGAGCTACTAATATTAGTGTCATAATAGTTACCATGTCAGACTAGAGAACACCAGTGGCCACCCTAGTTTACAACGAGTAATTGCATTGGTGCATCAGGCAAGGTTGCCAGCAGTGATGTAAAAAAGGCCTTGGAAAATTTAAATACTTGACATTGGTAATATATAACAGCTATAGCTTCAATGCCCATGAATAAAGTTAGTAATAAGTCTCCTAACACCACATGATTTATCACTCAAATATCAGCTTTAAATACAGTTACAAAATGTAACCATTGTTCCCCAAACTTCAGCTTATGAGTATTGAAAAGACCTTGAATACTCACTTTACACTTTGGGTATACATATTAATTCAGCAAATCAAAAGCTTCTCAGTATTAATTGTATACAGGAGAGCTACTCACATGCAGCTGGAGTACTACCAGTAGCTCACAAGCTACTCATTGGAGACACCTGGTGTAAACTCTTAGGCCCTCATTCCGGGTTGCCTTGATTGTCAGTGAGTCTAAATGAATCCGAGCGAGTGAGAATGAGAGGGAGTAAAAGGGACTGAAAGTGAGAGACTGGATGTCTAAAAATGAATGAGTAAGAATGAGTGAGATGAGTGTTAGGGAGTGTGAGTGAGAATGAGTGTGAGTGAATGTAAGTGAGCTTGAGTAAGAATGTGGTGTTAAGCTTACAAGTCTGCCATTGGCCCTAGCATACTTGAAGGTTACTCTTGGCTTATAGAAGCACCCATGGCAAAGTATTAGTGCTTGCATACTGGAGGTAATTCTTAGCATAACAGGCACCTGTGAAAAAGTACAGGCACTGGAACCGCTAATTTTCTGCATAATGGGCCCGATTCATAAATTTACTGGCATACTAGATGTAATTTTGGGCATATGATGCACCCTTGAAAAATGCTGGAGCTGGCATAGTTGAGGAAAATCTTGGCATGGGGCACCCATGGCAAAATGCTGACACTAGCACATTGGAGATGATTCTGTGCATAAGGGAGGACAATTGCGGCATGTGGCGGGGCAACTCTGACAAAATGAATAGCGGGACCACCCTAACAAAATGAATGGTCATGACATAATGGGTTACCAATAGCAAATTGTGAAGAAAAAAATGCAAAAGCAGGGTCAACTCTTGGAGAGCATTGGCTGGGCACACCACAAAGAGCTTGAAAATGTAATTATTGTCTCTTTAGAGTTTATTGCTTTTGAACAAATTTATGTGAAAACTTTCCTATTAAATGGACTATTTGACTCTATTTTTTTCTAAATCTTCTCGAGGGAGAACTGCCCTCAAACGCAGTTACAAGAAGTCAGACTCACTCATTTTGCTCGCTCTCTACCATTCAGGGTATTAAGTATTATTCCCCATCACTTTCAAAAATCATGTCAGCACCATCCTTTAGGACTGATTAAAAAAAACATTTTTTTTTTTTTTTTTATAATAATCATACAGTTATTTTGAACTTTAGCCATGTTAATTCCATGTCATTAGAACTAGGGTTATGTCACAACCCTTCCTGGTATAGATTCAGGGTCAAAGCTCATATGATGCCACTTCCTGTGACGTCATTAATGTCACAGGTTGTGTGTGTGGTCTCACTTCTGCTGCCCCTCGTATTTTGGTGAGTCGATGCTCATACTTTCAGAGAAACGTAACTAAGTACGCTTTTGAATTAACATTTTTATTTGCCCCCAAGGAGGTCAGTCTGTGCTGAGGTAACGATTACGCCGCTGGTGATGCTGTGGGCTTCGAAAGTGACGTCCCCACCTCACCTGGGCAATAGTTCAAAGCTGAAGCTGAATGGAAATGACAGAAGCTTTCGGAACAATAGCCGCATTGACACCTTGTTTACCAAAAATGATAACCTGGGACATACGCAAATGAGTATACAAAGTCTAGGATATAGTCCGCGCGCAGTTTTCCTGCTACCAAAGCGCCCCATGTCTGTTCTGAGGTAGCACATCATCTCTCACGCCACTATTGACAGCAGAAAGCCCCCGCCGGGTGGGCTGCAGCAATGGAAACGTACACGGAAGAAGAAATCCAGTCCTTGGCCATGCTGAAACAGCTGACACTCAAGTGGTTCTCGGAGACGCAGGCCCCCCTCCTGCTGCACAACGGCGCCTTGCCAGAGTGGTTCCATGGCTTCGTCACCAGAAAGTAAGGATGCTGCTGGAAAAGGCTTAGCATGCTGGTAACAAAGGGTAAGGTAGCTCGGCAGGCCCAACGCTTACTGCTGAGATGGATCTGTGGGTATCTTTCACGTCACAGCCTTGCATCCGGGTGAACCGACTCAGCCATTCATTTTCGTAAGTTGTCAAAAGTTGAGCTGGAGAATGACACGTGTTAGCAATCTCTGTGCAAAACTGAGACCGTTCTAGCCAATCAGGTGGCTTACAAATAAGTATTGGATATTGTTGTAAATGAAGTTAGTAGACAGATGAAAGGCTTAACGCTTGTTTATTAAGCACCATAGAGAAAAGCTGGTGTTCCCATCAGAAAGCAGGAGCTAACTGACAAGACAGAACATAGGGGAAAATGACATCAGGGAAAATGGAATGTATGACTTAAAGGGATACAGAGAAACATAAGTGCAGAGAATACAACATATCCTCTTCCCTTCCCATGGAGAAACATAAAAAAAAAACATAATAAGGCTATGCCCTTCGTTACAGGAGAAGACCTTACTTGCAAACAAAGTCGTGCAAATGGGCTGGGGGTCTTCTCACTCTCTGAGTTCTACTAGTACGAAACTCATTGGTGCCACTTGCCCTGTGCTCGCTGGACCTCACCGGTTCTTGCTCGGCTTTCTTATACAGTGCCACACGCCTCAAGTTCCAACTTTCGCCGTTAAATAAAGTGACAAATCTCCTGTGTACAGACTTCACCTTAAATGGACCCCTGAACTTCGTCAGTCCGACACCCACTCGACCGGGCTTGACCTTAACCCAATCATTCACAGCAAACTTACACGCGCCATCAGATTCGCAAACAATGTCAGGCTCACCAGGACTGGCAGGGGGATCAGCGTTCAGGAGTTCCTTCATCCATGCAGCCACAAGTTTGGTACCCGCTGGACGTCCCCTCATGACAGAAAACGGGACCAAACCAGTCACACCATTTTCAGTGGTCCTGTAGGCCCACACCAGGTCATTAACCAGACTCTTTACATCTAACCGGGAAGAAATCGCCATCTGAATAGCACCTTTAACCATTCGGTTGGCCCTCTCCACTATGCCATTTCCCTGGGGGTTATAAAGCGAGGTCCTTGAGTGAATGATCCCACATCTTCCCAAGAAGTTAGCCATCTCCAAGGAGGTGAGCTGCGTCCCATTGTCAGTAATAATCTTTGTGGGGAAGCCTTCCTCCCTAAAAATCTCACCCAGTACGGCAATAGTGCTGCTCGTAGTGATCTCCCTCATGAATTTGACTACTAACCATTTAGAAGAGACATCAACTACCACCAGCCCAAACCTCAAATCCTGGTTCAACTGGTGGAATGGGCCAATGAAGTCGAGGCATATGGTGTGCCAGGGGCACTTGGGATCCGTTATTGAGCCACAGCCAGTATGACTACCCACCTTAAGTCTCTTTTCACTTTCTAAGCAATCGGTACATCTCTCCACCCACTGCGAGATTTCAGAGTCCATTCCAGGCCACCAAAAATTGTCCCTAATTCTCCTCTTGGTAAGGGACTGCCCTAAATGGCCCTCATGACCCAGCTTAAACAAGGTAAATCGCACGTCTTGTGGAGGAATGAATTTGTCATCCATTAAGATCAAGAATCCCTCATTGTCCAAGATAGACAATTGATCCAGAACCTTCAAATAAGGACGGAGTGCAGGAGATATACAACTCTCTCTCCTTGGGCCCTTTGCTATCAAATCTTTGACTTCACACAGTACTGCATCTTTAACCATTGAAGTGTTCCACAAATTTCTAGTAATTGCTCCAGCACACATATCTACAACCTCATCTACAGCAGCAACAGAACCCTCCGAGTTGAGAGATTCAACCCCTAACTTGTCTACTCTCTCCCAAGGTAGTGGAAGTCTAGAGAGTCCATCCGCCTGGCAATTCTTCCAACCGGGAATGTATTCCACGGTGTATAAGTACTCTTGAATCCTGGCGGCGAGTCTCGCTAACCTGGCGGAGCCTTTACCAGCGCCACCAGGCGAAAGTATCTTAACCAGGGGTTTGTGGTCTGTCAATAATGTAAATTTGAACCCCCACAGGTACATTCTATAATACTCGCAACCCCATGCTGCAGCTAAAGCCTCACGCTCGATTATAGAGTAATTTCTCTCGGCTGTAGTAAGTGTCCTTGAGGCAAACGCTACAGTTTTAAGACCGGAATCGTGTACTTGAGCTAGGACTGCACCAACTCCCACAGCACTTGCATCCACTGTCAGAACCGACTTACGGTTGGTGTCAAACGGTGTCAGAATACCCGCCTCACAAATCTCCACCTTGATTCTTTTGAAGCACTCATCTTGTTCCACACCCCACACAAACTTACAACCACTCCTCAACAGCACCTTGATCTTTTCGGTTTTCTCTGCAAAATCCCCTACAAACTTAGCGTAGTACTCGATGAGGCCGAGGAAAGACCTCAACTGATCCTTATCACATGGAGATGGTGCATTTCTAATGGAGTCTAATAAATCTCTCTTGGGTTTTACACCATCCACAGACAATGTATACCCAAGATATTCAACCTCCTCCACTGCAAATTTACATTTCTCTTTCTTGAGAGTTAAACCCGCTTGTTCCATCCTTTCTAAAACAGTTTTCAAAATCACATTATGTTCTTCGACAGTCGCTCCAAATATTAGAACATCGTCCTGAAAATATACAACATTGTGCACTATTTAAAGAGCTACTGAACAGAAGTAAGCGCTCTGCAAAAAAATAACATATTATTAGTATGTATGGCATGCTAGCCATCTCCGCTTTTAACCTCTAGCTTCACGCAAAAAATGCATATGGACATTAGAGCGCCCCCACACGCTACAGAAAACGACCCTGTTCAGTAATTTGGGCACTACACCGGTAGGTGGCGATATAAGGCTGCTGCTTAACATGCCATGCGGAAGTAGCCCTGGATCATGCAGCTGAAGTAAATAAACACGTTTTCCGCTTTCTTACAGCAAGCTTCCTTTCACAAATGCAAATAAAAACTGCTCTTCCTGATTATAGCAAACTAATCTAACACATATCATTTCCCCATCATGGTTCAATGTGGTCTTCAAAGCTTCCAAATAAAAGAAATGTATATAATAACGATATGCATGGCTGCGTTTTAAAAAAAAACTTTCTATAAATGCATAATAATTTAGCATGTGATTCTACGCAATAAGTGGACCTTGTCAGTTAAACACGTTTGCAAACATAAAAAGAGAGGAGAGATTTAAAGCGATGACAGGCGTGAGACTTGAAGAAGAAAGGTGAAAGCAGGCGGCGCAGGGTTCTTAAGTACAACACATATCATTGAATATTATTGCATGAGTGGTGAGTATCATGGTCGAAGGCTGATATATCATATAGAATAAGGCACCTACATTAGGTTTAAAACATAGGCTGCAAAATATGACAGATCACGCTATGAGCAGGCAAAGCATCGGAAAACAATGTCATTTCAGGTGGAGCTCCTTGGTACATTGCTTTAATAGGGCTGGGGGGGGGTGCGGGGGGTGGTTGGGGCGACCAGCGGGAGGCCTGCCAGGGGGGGGTGTTTGGGGCCGGGGGAGGGGGGGTGGGGTAGAGTCCAGCACCGTATGTGGGCTGGTTTTGGGCTAGTTGGTAGCCTTGGGCTGGGATGGGCTTGTTTTGGGCTGCATTTGGGCTGGGTTACATTAAAACCGGCCATTTTGTGTCATAGGCCACCATTTCGGTGGCTTGTGACACAGCAGCCGGGTGGGGGCGTGGCGGACTTAATTATTTTCCCACCCTGGGTTTTCTTCAGCTGAAAGGGGGGGTTACATTTTTGAGGCCTGGGGGGCAGGGGGTGGGGTGATTGCCTTTTTTCGGGGTGTAGTAGGGTTTTTTGTGGTTTTCGGTGGTGTTTTTTGGAAGGAGTTTTGCTTGGGGGCCGGTGCATCAGGGTTTTTGTCAATGGTTGTGAGATTTGGTCGTGTCGCTGGAGCAGGTGTGGGTGTGAATTTCTGGCTTTGGGGGCGGTTCTTCCTAATATATGGGGGAAGTGTAGGAGATCTGTTTTTGGAGTATCGGGGGGGGGGGGGTAGGTCAAGCACAATAAAGTATTTAGCCAGCCAGGTGGAGGGGCAAATTGACATTTTTGCTAATTGTTTACTGTTTGTGGATTGGGGGAACCAGTTTAGGGGAGGGGGTGGGGGGT
The DNA here is from genome assembly GCF_964261635.1 of Lissotriton helveticus. NCBI lineage: Eukaryota > Metazoa > Chordata > Amphibia > Caudata > Salamandridae > Lissotriton > Lissotriton helveticus. The sequence goes on from NC_136062.1 coordinate 275,911,080, forward strand.
TTGTCAGGAAATTACATATTTAGTGAGGTCTAGTTTTGTACGGTGCAGGCCAAGGGTTTTCATTGTGTAAGGTGCACCTGCTTCCAATAAAGCGGACATTATCACACCTAATTTTGTGTCTCTGGTCGGTGCTGTTTGCCTCCCCCCTCCCCCACCCCCGATGGGCCCCAAACAGCAGTGTGTAGTCACATCATTTTTTAAGCACTTAGAGACCAATATCTCAACGTGACATACATTGCGAAGTCAGTACCACACTAGGTGATATGAGTAATCCATATGCCACCTGCAATTTAAACTGGTGCACTTGTGAACATGAAATTGCCTTGAACATCGGGGTATTTATTTCGCATCCTGCGTGAGGAAAGCAATGTACAGCATAATACGGGTACATTAGTAAATGTGTTCAGTTAGGTAAACAAATATCCTTTGTTTTTGGTAAATATTCATAATTGTAAATTAAGATTCATGAATGCATATGGACCTGTTAAAACACGCAGTGGTTATTTAGAGTAACTCATTAAGTGAATTTGCCGATTTATGTGTGTATTTGTGCACCCAGCAAAACGTAATTGCTTCAGGTTCTGTGGTTGGCAGTGCCGAGTATATAGCACCATATAACACACACTACAGACAAATGATAAGCGCTACAGCATACTATATAGGTACCAAAAGAACCCGATTGAATCCAGACGCATGGAACCCTCAGCAGGGACTGTCTGGCACCACCACCCTTTTTCATCTGAGATGACACCAATTTACTTCCACCTGGTAACGCTTTTTACACGTCACGTTTGACCTCTATCTCCGACCTGTGCCTATAATGGTAACGTTCTCGCTCATGCTCCTCTGAGAAGTGCTTTATTGTGGCATGTTCAGCTCCTTCTACATGGATGAAATATTTAAATAATTATTGCCTAGTATTCATTCTGTCTGCAGGAATCATCTGAGTCAGGGGTGTCCAGTGTAAGTCCAAGAGGGTTGGGTTCACGCCACATTTTCAGGATAACCACTAATTAGGTACATTATTTTTTGTTGATTATTTGTAGTGCTGGGGCTCGGCTTCTAGGCACAATATACACCAATAAGCAAGAAAAGGTACAATATTCGAAGGTGTTCATGAACAGTGAGCATATCAGAAAGGGGAACTGTACTGTGAGAAGTACAATGAGGTGGGAGAAACATATTATAAATCCTTCGATTTATATTAAATTGCATTCATATTACATTTACGATGTACATTTATGCAAACATTTACATTCACACTGACTGTAAGTACATTTGCGTTCTATGGATAGCTTCAAAATCTGGCATGGATACGGCACTCTTGACCCTATATTGTTCACCTTTCACGCAGGCTGATAATAGTGTTTCCATAAATAGGTTCTGGGGTTGAGGTGGCAACCTGTGTTAGTAAAGGCCTCCCCCTCTCACAATCACAGCCCTGCTTGATGTTGTGTACACTCCTGAACTGTTTGGTAATCATTTTTGTGGGCCTCCTGCTACGCACACTGGGTTGTAGTGTGTTGTACTGATGCTCACAAGTTTATGGAGGATAGCGCGAGCAACCAAAAGGTTTTTCAGTCTTTGATAACTCCTTTAGGCTATGCTGTTTTTTAGTTGCTGTAAGAGGCAGCATTATTAACATTAACCTTTTAACTGTGTATTTTAAATTGTAACTCACGCCTTTTGAGCGGTTGTTAGGGGGATTGACCTTCCTCCTCCCACACGCTTATTTCCCACACGTCGTTCAGCCCCCGCTGCTTCTCCTGAGTGCGGGCCCGTCCGTGCGAGCAGACCCGCTGTCTCAGGAGTCAGCGCTCTAGCTTTTTCCACCTGTCTGGGCAATAAAATCGAAGACGGCACAAGCACGTTCCACTACTGATGCTCACAAGTGTATGGAGGATAGCGAGAGCAACCAAAAGGTTTTTCAGTCGTTGATAACTCCTTTAGGTTATGCTGTTTTTTAGTTGCTGTAAGAGGCAGCATTATTAACATTAACCTTTTAACTGTGTATTTTAAATTGTAACTCACGCCTTTAGAGCAGCTGTCAGGGGGATTGACCTTCCTCCTCCCACACGCTTATTTCCCACACGTCGTTCAGCCCCCGCTGTTCTCCTGAGTGCGGGCCCGTCCGTGTGAGCGGACCCGCTGTCTCGGGAGTCAGCGCTCTAGCTTTTTCCACCTGGCTGGGCATAAAAATCGAAGACGGCGCGAGCGCGTTCCACTACTGATGCTCACAAGTGTATGGAGGATAGCGAGAGCAACCAAAAGGTTTTTCAGACGTTGATAACTCCTTTAGGCTATGCTGTTTTTTAGTTGCTGTAAGAGGCAGCATTATTAACATTAACCTTTTAACTGTGTATTTTAAATTGTAACTCACGCCTTTTGAGCGGCTGTTAGGGGGATGGACCTTCCTCCTCCCACACGCTTATTTCCCACACGTCGTTCAGCCCCCGCTGTTCTCCTGAGTGCCGGCCCGTCCGTGCGAGCGAGCCCTCTGTCTCGGGAGTCAGCGCTCTAGCTTTTTCCACCAGGCTGGGCATAAAAATTGAAGACGGCGCTAGCGCGTTCCACTACTGATGCTCACAAGTGTATGGAGGATAGCGAGAGCAACCAAAAGGTTTTTAACTGTGTATTTTAAATTGTAACTCACGCCTTTTGAGCGGCTGTTAGGGGGATTGACCTTCCTCCTCCCACACGCTTATTTCCCACACGTCGTTCAGCCCCCGCTGTTCTCCTGAGTGCGGGCCCGTCCGTGCGAGCGGACCCGCTGTCTCGTGAGTCAGCGCTCTAGCTTTTTCCACCTGGCTGGGCATAAAAATCAAAGACGGCGCGAGTGCGTTCCACTACTGATGCTCACAAGTGTATGGAGGATAGCGAGAGCAACCAAAAGGTTTTTCAGTCGTTGATAACTCCTTTAGGCTATGCTGTTTTTTAGTTGCTGTAAGATGCAGCATTATTAACATTAACCTTTTAACTGTGTATTTTAAATTGTAACTCACGCATTTTGAGCGGCTGTTAGGGGGATTGACCTTCCTCCTCCCACACGCTTATTTCCCACACGTCGTTCAGCCCCCGCTGTTCTCCTGAGTGCGGGCTCGTCCGTGCGAGCGGACCCGCTGTCTCGGGAGTCAGCACTCTAGCTTTTTCCACCTGGCTGGGCATAAAAATTGAAGACGGCGCTAGCGCGTTCCACTACTGATGCTCACAAGTGTATGGAGGATAGCGAGAGCAACCAAAAGGTTTTTAACTGTGTATTTTAAATTGTAACTCACGCCTTTTGAGCGGCTGTTAGGGGGATTGACCTTCCTCCTCCCACACGCTTATTTCCCACACGTCGTTCAGCCCCCGCTGTTCTCCTGAGTGCGGGACCGTCCGTGCGAGCGGACCCGCTGTCTCGGGAGTCAGAGCTCTAGCTTTTTCCACCTGGCTGGGCATAAAAATAGATGATGGCACGTATGCGCAGCGGACGTGCGCAGCGGGCGCGCCATCGGCGCGCCATCGGCGCGCCAAAGGCAAGCCTGTCTGCGCCTGTCCGCGCTAAGGAAGCGCCTAGTGCCAGTAATGCTGTCGCTCCTACCAGAATACTTGGAGATGCAGCTGGAGGGCCCGATATAAGGTACAGTGGAGCTGAGTTAGGGGTGCTGGGCAAAGGTATGGGGACCATTAGATTTCTTGCAACTGCTACCCCGACTTCAGATTTTGTACGTGGAGATCTGTTGTCCTGTGGGCTCCTCCATGTAAGATCACTGCCTAAATATGTTGTGGAAACTCAGTTACTGCTGGAACATCAATGCTTAGAGATTCTGTTTTTAACACAAACCTGGACTCGCCCGGACTGTGATGTTGATTCAGGTATGGCTTGTCCTCCTGGTTTCAAATTTTGTCACAAGCCCAGACAGAGTGGGAAAGGGCGGGGCTTTGAGGTTATCTATAAGGACTCCTGGGACCTGGTGACCATTGATATTGACGACTGTGAAGGGATGGAACTGTTGGGGTTTGCCATTAAAGATGCCCACGCGCATATATTAACAGGGATTATATGTTATAGACCCCCTGGAGTCTTTACAGGTCAGCTGCAACAGTCACTCTTAGAGACATAACAAATATGGTTGCTGTTCATCGGAGAGTGGTTATACTAGGGATTTTAACCTCTGGATGAATGGCTCCCTTAATTCAGGCTATCTTAACATTCTTCAGTCTTGTGAGGGTCTTGGCCTTCTTCAGCAGGTGACTGAAGCAACCCATAAGGGAGGCCACATACTCGACCTGATTTTTTCGGAAGAGCATCTTCCTACTATTACGGAACTCCTACCTTTGGTCTGGTCGGACCGCTTCTTCATTAAGTTTACTGTGGATGTGGCCAAAAAGAACCATGGTTTGAGTGGGGTTAGTAAGAACTATGTTGGTCGTGATTGGAAGGTTCTCCTACGTAAGCGAGGCTCTACTCCTCTTTTTGCGGTAGACAATTGTTTTCTAGCCACCAATCCAGTAGGCAAGAACTATTCTGCTCTCTGCGAAAAGATCCGGGCAGATCTGGATGTGGTGGCTCCGTTGAAAAAGCATAGAACTAGAGGGAGGCCTTCGGAGCCTTGGTTTAATGACCTTTTAAAAGCTATGAAAGTGGACTGCAAGCTTGCAGAGAAAAAATGGAGAAGGGACTACACTGACTTGGACAAACAAATATGGAAATCCAAGATTATATGTTATAAAAAGGAAATATCCAGGGTTAAGGCAGAATACTTTGCCAACATGATCCTTAATGCTCCAAATGCCTCCAAGTGCCTTTTTAATATTTTAAAGAACCTCACAACCCCGGACTGTACTAAAATGCAGATAACTCCCTCCCAGGATCTTTGTAACAACCTAGCAAACTTCTTTCATTCTAAGATCAAAGTTATTATTAATGAGCTAGGAGAGGACAAGGAGCTTCCGAGGATTGGTATCCCGGACTGTGTGGTTAACGATAACATGGACAAAGTAACAAAGGACATCTGTAATGACCTTTGTGACATCAATGTTGATAATGCCTTAACCAGGTTCGGGCCTTTGACCATGGAGGAATTTTGCAAAATAGCAAAGGGTATTTCATCCGGTTCACCTTTAGATCCCGTCCCTGTTAAAATCTGGAAGACCTTTGAGACGGAACTATTTCCTACGCTTAGGCAAATTTGTAATCAGTCGCTTGATAGCGGTGTAGTGCTGTTGCAGTGGAAACAGGCTTTGGTAACTCCCCTGCTTAAAAAGACCTCCTTGGACCCAACATGTCCTAAAAACTATAGGCCAATCTCTCTTCTTCCCTTCCCGGCTAAGATCACGGAGAAGGTGGTTAGTAGCACTCTCTCCGACTATCTGGAGCGGCATGGACTACTGGATGAGGTTCAGTTTGGCTTCCGGCCTGCCCATGGTACGGAGTCGGCATTGGTGACCGTAATGGATGAGCTTCGTGCGCGGGCAGACAGGAATCAGGCAGTGGTTCTTATCCTGCTTGACCTGTCTGCCGCATTCGACACGGTTAACCATGGAATTCTCCTGAGCAGGCTAGAGGAGGTGGGGGTGAAGGGTCGTGCTCTGCAATGGCTCCATTCCTTTCTTAGGGATCGGACGCAAGCCGTGTCCCTTTCTCCTTACCGGTCTGAACAGATTAATATCACTCATGGGGTACCTCAGGGCTCGGCCATCAGCCCGATACTCTTCAATATTTATATGAAACCTTTGATTGCGGTCGTCAAAGAGCATAGGATCAGCATCACAAACTATGGTGAAGACACGCAGCTCATCCTCTCATTGGAGGAGGAGCAATCTACCTCTATTGAAGAGTTTCATTGCTGTCTGCGTAACACGGCCCAGTGGCTGAAAGTCAACTCCTTGCAATTTAATGCAGGTAATTCGGAAATTCTTTTCTGTCCCATTGATAGAATTCCCTCAATGCTGCCCAGTAACTTTTGGCCCAGTGAAATGTCATTGGATGTGAGACCAGTGGAGAAGGTTTGCAATTAGGGCATCCTGTTTAATAACAAGCTGAACATGGAGGCCCAAGTCACTAAAACGGTGGGAAACTGCTTGGCAATCATTAGATCGCTACGCAAAATTCTTCCTCTTTCACCATCTCAAGTACGGGCTCTTGTTGTACAGAGTACAGTCTTGAGTAGACTGAACTACTGTAACGCCCTTTTGCTTGATTCTCCTAAGCTCCTGCTGGACAGATTGCTGAGAATCCAGTCCGCCGCAGCTAAACGTGCTCTGGAATGGCCGAGACGTTCCTCGTCCTCCAGGGCTCTTGCCGAGCTCCATTGGCTGCCGGTGGGACAGAGAATTAAGTTTAAATCTCTCTGTCTTGTATTCAAAGCTTTACATGGGATGGGCCCTAGTGCATTACAGAGAAAGTTCGAGTGGTATGCCCCAGCTAGAAATCTTCGCTCTGCCTCAGCTAGACTGGTTAAGGTAGCTAGGTTTAGGAAAGCCAGATCCGGCGGCAGAACCTTCGCGGTTGTGGCAGCCAAACTGTGGAATGCCCCCGGAAGGAAGACATATTGGGGAGCTTTTACCCTTTAGGAAAAGGCTAAAAACTCTGTTATTCCCCAAAGTTCAGTTAATGTACTGCTCTCTACTAGTTGCCAACACCTTTTTGCTGCTTATTCTCTCTACCGTGTACTTTGAGTCTCTCAGCGCCAGGAAGCCGTAGGGTGACAGAGCGCTTTACAAATGCAATAAATAAATAAATAAATAAATTCTACTTGCATGGGAGTAGTGTGCATTGGGTAGGTAAACTAATGAGTGGAGCACCACTCTTTGATCGTTCAATTTATCACATCCTTAAGGTAAACTCATAAGTGGGGCACCACTCTTGAATGGATTTTCAATTTATCACAGCCTTCAAGTAAACTCATGAGTGGGGCACCACTCGTGAATGGATGTTCAATTTATCGCATCCTTAAGGTAAACTCATGAGTGGAGCACCACTACTGGTTCTCAAGTTATCACATCCTTAAGGAAAACTCATAAGTGGCGCACCACTCTTGAATGGATGTTCAATTTATCACAGCCTTAAGGTACACTTATGAGTGGAACACCACTACTGGTTCTCAAGTTATCACATTCTTAAGGTAAACTCATAAGTGGAACACCACTCTTGAATGGATGTTCAATTTATCACATCCTTAAGCTCATCAGTGGGGCACCAGTCTTGAATGGATGTTCAATTTATCACATCTTTCAGCACATGAGTGAGGCACCACTCTTAATCAATTGGTCGTTCAATTTATCACATCCTTAAGGTAATCTCATGAGTGGAGCACCACTTCTGTTTTTCACGTTATCACATCCTTATGGTAAACTCATAAGTGGGGCACAACTCTTGAATAGATGTTCCATTCATCACATCCTTAAGGTAAACTCATGAGTGGAGCACCACTCTTGAATGGATGTTCAATTTATCACATCCTTAAGGTAAACTCATGAGTGGAGCACCACTCATGAATGGATGTTCAATTTATCACATCCTGTAGGTAAACTCATGAGTGGAGCACCACTACTGGTTCTCAAGTTATCACATCCTTAAGATAAACTCATAAGTGGAGCACCACTCTTGAATGGATGTTCAGTTTATCACATCCTTAAGCGCATGAGTGGGGCACAACTCTTAATCAATTGGTCGTTCAATTTATCACATCCTTAAGGTAAACTCATAAGTGGGGCACCACTCTTGAATGGATGTTCAATTTATCACATCCTTAAGGTAAGAAGAAGTGTGGCTCACTGGTTAGAGGCGGCAGACCCTGAAGCAGAGGTCAGATCCGGGACCAGGGTTCAATTCCCGACGCGGCAGGGTCTTGAGCCCAAATATCCACGGACTCGATAATTCTCGTTTAAGTGCCTACTCGAGTGACAGGTTCACACTCTGCAGCTCTGGGCATTAGCTTGCTTAATCTCCACTACGGCCCCCCCGCGGCGGGATGCCTGGCTTTCACCTTGGGGATGCCCAGTACGGGTATCACACAGGGAAAAGCCAGGACGGGTTCCCATGGCAAGCGCCGAGATGCCTACCGGTAATCGAGCGCTATATAAGAACGCTTATTAATAATAATTATAAATAATAATAACTCATAAGTGGGGCACCACTCTTTGAATGGATGTTCAATTTATTACATCCTTAACGTAAACTCATGAGTGGAGCACCACTTTTGAATGGATGTTCAATTTATCACATCCTTATGGTAAACTCATGAGTGGAGCACCACTACTGGTTCTCAAGTAATTACATCCTTAAGGTAAACTCATAAGTGGAGCACCACTCTTGAATGAATGTTCAATTTATCACATCCTTAAGCTCATGTGTGGGGCACCAGTCTTAATCAATTGGCCGTTCAATTTATCACATCCTTAAGGTAAACTCATGAGTGGAGCACCACTCTGAATGGATGTTCAGGTTATTACACCCTTAAGGTAATCTCATGAGTGGAGCACCACTACTGTTTTTCACGTTATCACATCCTTAAGGTAAATTCATAAGTGGAGCATCACTCTTGAATGCATGTTCAATTTATCAAACCTTAAGGTAAACTTATGAGTGGAGCACCACTACTGGATCTCAAGTTATCACATCCTTAAGGTAAACTCATAAGTGGAACACCACTCTTGAATGGATGTTCAATTTATCACATCCTTAAGCTCATCAGTGGGGCACCACTCTTGAATGGATGTTCAATTTATCACATCCTTGAGCACATGAGTGAGGCACCACTCTTAATCAATTGGTCTTTCAATTTATCACATCCTTAAGGTAATCCCATGAGTGGAGCACCACTTCTGTTTTTCACGTTATCACATACTTATGGTAAACTCATAAGTGGGGCACAACTCTTGAACATATGTTCCATTCATCACATCCTTAAGGTAAACTCATGAGTGGAGCACCACTCTTGAATGGATATTCAATTTATCACATCCTTAAGGTAAACTCATGAGTGGAGCACCACTCTTGAATGGATGTTCAATTTATCACATCCTTAATCTCATGAGTGGGGCACAACTCTTAATCAATTGGTCGTTCTATTTATCACATCCTCAAGGTAAACTCATGACTGGAGCACCACTCTGAATGGATGTTCAAGTTGTCACATCCTTAAGGTAATCTCATGAGTGGAGCACCACTACTGTTTTTCACGTTATCACATCCTTAAGGTAAACTCATAAGTGGGGCACCACTCTTGAATAGTTGTTCAATTTATCACATCCTTACGGTAAACTCCTGAGTGGAGCACCACTCTTGAATGGATGTTCAATTTATCACATCCTTAAGGTAAACTCATGAGTGGAGCACCACTACTGGTTCTCAAGTTATCGCATCCTTAAGGTAAACTCATAAGTGGAGCACCACTCTTGAATGGATGTTTAATTTATCACACCCTTAAGCTCATGAGTGGGGCACCACTCTTAATTAATTGGTCGTTCAATTCATCACATCCTTAAGGTAAACTCATGAGTGGAGCACCACTCTGAAAGGATGTTCAGGTTATCACATCCTTAAGGTAACCTTATGAGTGGAGCACCACTACTGTTTTTCAAGTTATCACATCCTTAAGGTAGGGGGCGTGGCTAGGCGCCGAACATGGTGGCCGCGTCGTAGTGGGGTTGCTTGCCGGGACTTCGTTCACCCTGCCTTTATGCCGACCCTGGGTGCCATCCTACTGAGAAAGCTGCCCACCTGACTGCAGAATCCACCGGGATCATACGCCTGTGAGAACGGGGCTGTGGGCCCCCGGGAAGGCTTGAATCTTCGACCAAATCGGCGCTCTGCGACCCTGAGCCATCGGTGGAGAGGACCGCTGGAGGCCGGCACCCTGGGACTGGCTGCTGCCGCTGCCTGTTGCCGCGCGGCTGGAGATGGCGCGTGACCGGCGCCGCAACACCGTGGTGGGGGAGGCGGACCACTGCTGGACCAGGAGCTCAGGGGAGGAGAACCCTGGCTCCTACATTGGCTTTTGTGCAGAGGCCTACCGTCTACCAACTTGCGGAGTGCTTCTTGCCCGTTGCGAACCTCCTGAGTGAAAGGGGGCGCTGAGGAATCCTTTGCTGCGCAGCCCCGTGCCTGCACTCCGTGGGTTGCCGTGTCCTTGAATCCAGGCTGGCCGCGTGTGCGGCTGCAGCAAGGAGATTAGCTGTACTTTTGGTGGTGTCGCGAGTCGTAACGCCCGCTCTGGAGCTGCTGCTGATGCCCCCGTGATGGAGTGGCTGGAGACACTTCAAAGTACGTCGGGAGCGCTCCTGTGACCCTGAGCAATGAGGAGGCACAGGGGTGCAGTGGACTGGCTCTGTGGTCCTGCGGTTCTGAATGAGGTTTGGGCCCCCTGCTTGTCCCCAGGGGTGGGTGTGGACCCATAACTTGGAACTGGTCTCAGTGAGTACCACCCGCGCTCTCCCAGACATCTGCTCCTGCCCCATGCGGGACTATTTTCTCCCCCCTGCCGGCGGCCCACAGACTGTTTCCACGTGTGCCACTTCTGCCCGGTGGTGTGTGGCCCTGATGGTGTGTTGGGGGCAACGACTGCTGCGGGTGACTAGTGACCCTTCCAATTCCACCTCTCGTCATTGTGCACATTGCCATGGGGCCCAGACGGGGGAAGCAACCAGAGGGATATGGGACTCGCGCCAAGCTATTGAGCACCACATGGGCACGCTTACTACGGGCCTTAACCTCCTGCGAGCAGATCATGGCAACCTTGCAGCTACTGTCAAGGACCACACCCGCACACTGTCTGACCTGGTACCTCAACAAAAAGATCATGCCGCCCAGCTGGTGCACTTGAATGAACAAATGATCGTCCTGCTGGACTGAGCCGATGATGCGGAAGGGAGGGCGCGACGAAATAACATCTGCCTTATTGGGCTTCCGGAGTGCTCTGAAGGAGCTGACACGACACACTTTGTTGAGCAGTGGCTCAGAGAGAAGGTGGCCCCGGAGGGTCTTTCTGCCTTCTTTTGCATGGAACGAGTGCACCGTATCCCTAATGGGTAGGCCGACTGCCGGATGGCCGCCCAGACTGCTTATTGCCCGCATTCTCAATTACAGAGACCATGATCTCCTCTTGCAGAAAGCCTGGGAAGCTGCCCCGGTATTGTTTGAAAATGGCAGAATTTCACTGTATCCGGATTACACAGTACAGGTGCAGTGCCAGAGGGCCTCCAACAAGCCGCTCAAGAAGAAGCTCCAAGCCCTTAATTTGAAATACGCTCTGCTGTTCCCTGCACGTTTAAAAATCATCTACAATCAGACCCAATTCTTTGTTAGCCCCGAAGTGTCGAACGACTGGCTTGAACACACTATACCCGCTCAGTCTCTGGATGGCATCGACCGGCAGGAGCGTGGGGCGCAGGCGCAGTCCAACCGGCTCAGACCCCGTCTTGGCGGTACTCTGCGGTCTCTCCCTTCTGCATGGAAACCAACTCTGGAACAGGCTGTGATGGAGCAAGAATCGGTGCTGGAAGTGGCCGCTGCCATGCGGGACCCTACACAGATCTCTTCCTCTCCGGAACAATCAGAGGATGAACTCTTCCTCTCCGGAACAATCAGAGGATGAAGTGACACCATCGGACTCTGGCAGCAATGACCCTTTGTTCCCCTCGATCACTCCCCAGGTGGTCAAGGACGTGTTTGGCTGAGGTGGAGGCCTGGCCTCTGCGACACTTTCTTAACTATGTCTTAGACTCAGCCAGATGTTGATATTATTTGTGTGGTGTGGAAACCGTTTTCCACTTAATTTACCTTTTTCTCCAGGGTTGGTCATACCTCATGGTTCATCATCCTACACGGTCCCGGAGGGGAGGTGCTCTTGGTGTTTATGCAGTGAGTGTTTGGTGCTGGGCCCGCCCCCCCCTGCAGTTGCATTCACTGCATGGTATAACCGTTTGGACTCAATGATTGTTAACTAGAGTTTGGACCAGCACAGTTCGATGACTGGCCCTAGTACTGAGGATTGTGTCTTCTGAGTTGTTTATTTTGGTTCCTGGTCCGCACAATCTTTATTGTGTTGTGTGCACGTCGTCACCCTGGGTCGCACTTCTTTCACAAATGTTGATGCATGGCTGTTCTGGCTAAGTATAAAATACTGACATGGAGTGTGCGGGGAATGGGATCTGTGCATAAGCGACATCGCATTGGTGCTCAACTAGCAGCCCGCCCCAACGTTGTCCGGGGAAGAAAAGTAATGTGTTAAATGTTAGTAAGTGTGACAGAATAATTATTGCAATATTTCACGGTACACAACGTTTTTGGTGATTGATGGCAGCCAAAGTGTGAAACTCTGTTTGACTTTGCGCCGCAATTTCAGTGAGTGGCACAGCGAGAACGTCTTTGTCCCGATGTCGTAATTAATGGCCGCAGTTAGTAAAGTAAATTTTGTGAGTGTTGTTAGACAAATGGTGTTAATGACACTGCAAGTGACTTCGTAGCGTCAGAAGTCTGTGTCTTGTTTCCCTCGGCTAGCCCCCTATTTCGAACGTGCGTGCTTCACAAATAGCTAAATGTTTTGAAGAGTTCTGTCCGCACATAGCGTGAGTGTTCTTTGTAATGTTGCGTGATTGGTCGGTTGTGCAAGCAACCTTTGTTAAACCTTGATCCCACTGACAAGCATAGCCTAACTCCTTTAGGCTATGCTGTTTTTTAGTTGCTGTAAGAGGCAGCATTATTAACATTAACCTTTTAACTGTGTATTTTAAATTGTAACTCACGCCTTTTGAGCGGCTGTTAGGGGGATTGACCTTCCTCCTCCCACACGCTTATTTCCCACACGTCGTTCAGCCCCCGCTGTTCTCCTGAGTGCGGGCCCGTCCGTGCGAGCGAGCCCTCTGTCTCGGGAGTCAGCGTTCTAGCTTTTTCCACCTGGCTGGGCATAAACATTGAAGACGGCGCTAGCGCGTTCCACTACTGATGCTCACAAGTGTATGGAGGATAGCGAGAGCAACCAAAAGGTTTTTAACTGTGTATTTTAAATTGTAACTCACGCCTTTTGAGCGGCTGTTAGGGGGATTGACCTTCCTCCTCCCACACGCTTATTTCCCACACGTCGTTCAGCCCCCGCTGTTCTCCTGAGTGCGGGACCGTCCGTGCGAGCGGACCCGCTGTCTCGGGAGTCAGAGCTCTAGCTTTTTCCACCTGGCTGGGCATAAAAATAGATGATGGCACGTATGCGCAGCGGACGTGCGCAGCGGGCGCGCCATCGGCAAGCCCGTCTGCGCCTGTCCGCGCTAAGGAAGCGGGTACTCAGACAAAATATCGAAAAAAAATATCGTAAAGACAAAATATCGAAGTCAAAATATCGAAGGTAAAAAATATTGGGAAGCAAAAATATCGGATACAAAAATATCGTAATAGGTAAGTAAGTATAAATATCGATAATAATAATATCGTATGACAAAATATCGACAATACAAAATATCGTGTAGTAATGGAAAAAATAAATAGTATAGGAAAAAATATAATAATTGTACATAAAAAATTGATAAAAAGGTCTATATTAAAAAATTAAAATATATTTAATTACATTTTTTTTTAAAAAACATATCTAGTTTTAGGAGCGGGTAATTGGGTTTATAGGGGATAAGGGTGGGGAGTGTATTAAAATGTATGTAAAAATACATAAAATAATAAAAAATATGAAAAAAAAGATTAAATTTAAAATAATATTTAAATTATTAATATTAATAAATAATAATAGATATCAAGTTTTAGGAGCGGGTAATTGGGTTTATAGGGGATAAGGGTGGGAAGTAATATAAAAATAATTAATAAATGAATATATGTTTGTAATTTTTTTTATTAATAATTAATTGGTAAATAATTAATATTAATTAGTTTATTAATTAATATAATGTTGTACATTATTTTATATAATAATTAATTGGTAATTAATGAATATTAATTATTTAATTACTAATTATAATTTTGGACATAATTTTAAATAATAAATAATTGGTAATTAAATAATAATAATTAATTGGTAATTAATGAATATTAATTAGTTAATTAATTAATATAATTTTGTACATAATTTTAAATAATAATTAATTGGTAATTAATCATTAATAATTAGTTAATTAATTAATATACATTTTTACATAATTTTAAATAATAATTAATTGGTAATTTTTTTTACTTGTAAATTTATTTGGAAAAAAATGATATTAATAATTAAATTTATTTATTTACAGCTAATGTGCTAATATATTTACTTTATTGTTATTGTTAATTAATAATTAATTTGTAATTACATAATAATTATTTTTGGGTAAAGGAGTATTGTTAGAGTTCAGGGTCAGTTTTCAGTTTTTGGGTAAAGGGGTATTTTTTGGGTTCAGGGTCAGTTTTCAGTTTTTGGGTAAAGGGATATTTTTAGGGTTCTGGGTCAGTTTTGGGTTTTTGGGTAAAGGGGTATTTTTAGGGTTCAGGGTCAGTTATCAGTTTTTGGGTAAAGGGGTATTTTTGGGGTTCAGGGTCAGTTTTCAGTTTTTGGGTAAAGGGGTATATATAGGGTTCAAGGTCAGTTTTCAGTTTTTGGGTAAAGGGGTATTTTTGGGGTTCAGGGTCAGTTTTCAGTTTTTGGGTAAAGGGGTATTTTTAGGGTTCAGGGTCAGTTTTGGGTTTTTGGGTAAAGGGGTATTTTTAGGGTTCAGGGTCAGTTTTCAGTTTTTGGGTAAAGGGGTATTTTTTGGGTTCAGGGTCAGTTTTCAGTTTTTGGGTAAAGGGGTATTTTTAGGGTTCAGGGTCAGTTTTGGGTTTTTGGGTAAAGGGGTATTTTTAGGGTTCAGGGTCAGTTTTCAGTTTTTGGGTAAAGGGGTATTTTTTGGGTTCAGGGTCAGTTTTCAGTATTTGGGTAAAGGGGTATTTTTAGGGTTCAGGGTCAGTTTCGGGTTTTTGGGTAAAGGGGTATTTTTTGGGTTCAGGGTCAGTTTTCTGTTTTTGGGTAAAGGGGTATTTTTAGGGTTCAGGGTCAGTTTTGGGTTTTTGGGTAAAGGGGTATTTTTAGGGTTCAGGGTCAGTTTTCAGTTTTTGGGTAAAGGGGTATTTTTTGGGTTCAGGGTCAGTTTTCAGTTTTTGGGTAAAGGGGTATATATAGGGTTCAGGGTCAGTTTTCAGTTTTTGGGTAAAGGGGTATTTTTGGGGTTCAGGGTCAGTTTTCAGTTTTTTGGGTAAAGGGGTATTTTTAGGGTTCAGGGTCAGTTTTGGGTTTTTGGGTAAAGGGGTATTTTTAGGGTTCAGGGTCAGTTTTCATTTTTTGGGTAAAGGGGTATTTTTTGGGTTCAGGGTCAGTTTTCAGTTTTTGGGTAAAGGGGTATTTTTAGGGTTCAGGGTCAGTTTTGGGTTTTGGGGTAAAGGGGTATTTTTAGGGTTCAGGGTCAGTTTTCAGTTTTTGGGTAAAGGGGTATTTTTTGGGTTCAGGGTCAGTTTTCAGTTTTTGGGTAAAGGGGTATTTTTTGGGTTCAGGGTCAGTTTTCAGTTTTTGGGTAAAGGGGTATTTTTAGGGTTCAGGGTCAGTTTTGGGTTTTGGGGTAAAGGGGTATTTTTAGGGTTCAGGGTCAGTTTTGGGTTTTTGGGTAAAGGGGTATTTTTAGGGTTCAAGGTCAGTTTTCAGTTTTTGGGTAAAGGGGTATTTTTTGGGTTCAGGGTCAGTTTTCAGTTTTTGGGTAAAGGGGTATTTTTAGGGTTCAGGGTCAGTTTTGGGTTTTTGGGTAAAGGGGTATTTTTTGGGTTCAGGGTCAGTTTTCTGTTTTTGGGTAAAGGGGTATTTTTAGGGTTCAGGGTCAGTTTTGGGTTTTTGGGTAAAGGGGTATTTTTAGGGTTCAGGGTCAGTTTTCAGTTTTTGGGTAAAGGGGTATTGTTTGGGTTCAGGGTCAGTTTTAATTTAATGTACGCTGGATTTGGTATAGTAATAATTAAATTATTAGAGTCCAACATATACTCACATTTAATATACAGTGCAAAATTTCCAATAAGATTGTTACATTATAGTAAGATAATGATACAAATTGTTCAACATGATTGTAGAAACATTATTTTTATTTATGTTTCACAAATAAAATGTTATTTCATAACAAAAATATTTTTATCACATTTGGTTTTATAAACATATTTTATAAACACAATGATAAGCAACTATACAGAAGCATTATTATTTTCATCCTTTTTGTAAAAAAAAAGAAAATTATTTATTAGCTCTTTTACATATTGTAATTTCAGAAAGAAATGTAGAAATAACAAAAGTATTTTTTCCACTTCATTTCAATACATCAAATATTTATTATATAATTCACACATTTTTTACACATTTTTCAATTATTATAATTTGTGACAATGTACTTATATTTCTAGACATTGTTAACATAAATATTATTCTTTTTTTAATATGTATTTATTACATTCATTTATATATTTGTTAATCAAATCATTGTAGGATTAAAGTAATTATTTCTTTACAATAATAGAAACTTAATGTTTATTTTTGCCTATTTAGTTAAGTATAGTAATTATATTTTATACTTGGGACTATTTTATTGCATTTGGGTGCTTTATTTTGTAACCGGGTTAGGTCGTTTTGGGTTATTTGGAGGAAGGGCTGATCGCGGTTGGGAGACACTTCACGTCGCTTCAGGTAAGGTTTATTTTATATGTTTTATGTGTATTTTAATGATGTTTTGAGATTAGTGACCTTATATTTTGTGTTGTTGAATGTGAGGTAGTTATGTTTTAGATTTCGAAAACAGATAATTACTTATGGTATATACACGTAGTGTTAGTTAGTTAAATCATTATATATAGAGTGAATTTTAGTCTTTTACGGTATATCTACAAGTGAAATCATCAATTTCAATATGTTTGTACCTAATTACTAGCTAATTAATGTGGGTGGGAATGTCTGTTTTCTATGTTTTTGTCATAGGTGTACGCTACATCGGAAGTTCCGTTTTTTTTTAAAGGAAGTGTTTGTTTGTTTTATTCAACACTGCTTTACAAACACTTCTTTACATTTTTCGGTTTTGCTGGAGCGATTCTTTCTATTTTTCCAATTTTTCGGGTTTTTTATGGTTATTCGATGGCTCTGACAACGTGGATGTCTTAATTTTGGAACAGTTGTATTTTTACATTTTTTTGGGGTTAATTTTGCACTACCTGGATTACTTTGGTGGAGAAGGACGTTATTGGATTGACAACATGATTGATAAGTCCTTGCTTTCTTATTTTGTGTGGGTGGGTAATGTTATTTTTATTATGGAATTGTTTTTTACTTGTTATTTAGTTTTAATGTGTGCATATATTATGATAATATCTCTATATATTGCATACATTAAATACTTTAGAAGCTCAAGTTACATATTTTTGCATACTTAGGTGATACTTTTAGTGTTTTATAACATTTTGGGAATTAATTAGAGTAGTGTTTTGGCAATGATGTTTAGGTATTCTATGCCTTTTGTACTAGGGTAAAGTTTACCTTGTTCTTCCAGGTACTTGTGCATTTGTTTATTTTGCTTTGATGTTTTAGGGACAAGTTCAGTTACAGATTGGTCCATTCTAAATTCCTGGTAGCTCTGTTCTTTCTGTAGGCATTTAATGAAATGTTCTAGAGTTTGTTTGGTTCTGCCAGTTGATTGTACAAATGCATTGTGCCAACCTTCCACTGCATTGTTAGTTTTTGATTCTCCGTTAAGGGTACTTCTGTAAACGTTCCACCAGGGTATGAGGAATTTGGGATTTCGTCTGTGGCCAGATCTGTGGAGTCTGCCTACCCAGGTGTCTTCAAAGTAGTCGAGAAATGGACTTAATTTAGCTTCATTTTGTTTGTAGAAGGGGCTGTCTATAAGAATGTTGTAGTGTTCAGCTACGTCAGTTTCAGGGACATAAGCAAGTGCAATGAGTTTTTTAATTTGGAAAGCAAAAGATGAGTTTGTAGCATATTCGACACTTAGGGTAGTTTTTTGAAGGTGTCTCCATAAACACTGGTTTAAATGATAATAGCAGCCTTGAATGCAGGTATGGGGTGGATTTTTAGGATAGTTGAGAGCATTGCTTGCTCAAAATCAAGAATGATTTTTTCAGGAGAAAAATCATTAGTTTTTTGTTTAATTATATTTATTAATTCCATATATGTGGAATTATTTTTGTTTGGTAATAGTGCATATAGCAAAGGTATGTTGCAGTTGTGGTAGAGGCCATGTATTGTGTATAATTGGAAAAATGGTTTGGGACAGATGTTAAATGTTCCATCCATCATCCAATGTTGGCTTTGCTGCAGTTTAACTAAATTCATATTGGTACCAAAAATTATAAGCCTTTTGTCATTGTTTTCGTTGTCGTAAACTATAAATGGTTGTTTATTTAAAGTTATTATTTGGTTAGCAGTTACATTTATATCCTGATATGTTCTGGGAGATGGTGTTGTAGCAGTAGTAGCTTTTTTAGTTTGTGCTATAGTTCTTTTTAAGGAGAGGATATTTGGCATTTGAGTTGTGGCAGTTTTTGGGATTTTAGGAATGGCTTCTTTTAAAATGAAATTTGTTTGCTTTTGGGAACCTGTACTAGCTTCTTTTATATTTTCCAAAGCTGTTCTAACTTCTATTTCAGTAACATTAGGTGGATGATTGTGTTCCCTAGTATACAGTACTGTAGCTTCTCTAGTTGTTGCTCTGCCATAGCACTTGTTAGAATAATATTTACAACATTTCCAATTAACTTTCATGCCATATTGCTTTTCTTGTGTATAAGTGTAACCCATGTAGCATAGTAATAGTTTTCCTTTCTGGCTGGTCACAAATTCGGCTCCTTCGGTCATTTTGTACTTTGTATATCTATAAAATATATATATAATAGTTAATGTCAAATTAAATGTGATAAATAATCTATGTTAGTGATAAGTAGGAATGTTTATACTTACGTGTTTTAGAATTTACAGCAAAATTAGGAGTTGCTTGCTTCTTTTGTTGGGGATAATTGTTTGTGATGTTGTTGTAGCTGTTATGAAAAACATGAAAGTAGTATATTATTAATTAATGTTTCGGTACATTTGCAATGTTAGAGCTCATTTCTACTACAAAAGTGTATCTTCATGATTCACATTGTGAAGATACTTACATATTTTTTTAGGTTGGTCTTTGCCAGTATAGTTGTTTCTTCAGCTTCTGGAGAGTAGTTTGTAGTGTTATCTTAAATAAAAAAGGAACATATGTGTTAGAATAATCACCATGTTGGTATGTTTTTTAATAGATTATCTGGTAATTATGTTCTTTAATATACTTACTTTGTGATTAGTATCTTTATTATTCAGAATGTGGAGTTCTGTATTATGTCTGTATATCTATTCGTTGTGTTTGCTCTGTAAATAAACAATATATAATAGAAAATAATTAGAACAGTTCTAAATGTGTGTATTGTTTTTCCACATTTATTTCAGTTGCATAATACTTACTTAGTAAAATGTATTGGAGAAATAGTACTGATGTCCCTAGTTCATTAGTAGTGCAGTTTTCAGTAGTAGAATCTACAGAAAAAAAGAAATATGTGGGGCAAAAGTCATTATTTCTGTGTTTAGATTTATGTGCACATAATGAAACAATGTGAAATTACTTAAATAGTTATTAGAATCTGTATTCCTATGCTTTGTTCACAGTTATTTTGAGTAGAATATTCAGTAGTCGTTGTATCTAAAAAAAATAGTTTCATATAATTATTTAGCATGTTAAGTAGTATGAATAGCAAAGGGGCACTGGGTATTTAGCAGGTAAGTAAGTAGTAGTAGCAAATAATGCAGTTTCTATTTTATTTACTTACTTAGAAGATGTGATAGTAGGTTGATAGTCTGGTTCTTCTAGTTGTTGTGCAGCAATTCGGATAGAGATAAATCTCCTTCAGTGACTTTTGGCAAGTAGTTTGTGCTTAGATTTTAATTGTTTATATAGGGTAGTGTCAGTAGTAATTACTTTGCTATTGGTTCATTTAAAAAATTAGGTTTGTGATTGGTTAGTTAGTATATTTGAATTTCAGTTGTGATTACTTTGTAATAGAAGTGAAAAACCAAAAAAAATAATACAATTATACAAAGTAGTATAGAATATTTTTATATGTGTAGGTGATATAATTATACCAATAGGATATTTTTGACAAATTAATAGTGTGTCTATAGTATTAATTTAAGTATTGTGTGTTTATTTAGATGTGAAAACATATAAAACGTTAATTAATTATGCAAACAGATGCATATAAAAAGTCGATATAGCTGATAATACGATATTGAAGTGCACGATATTTTTGATGTCGATATTATAGTTAATGTCATTATTTTTTGTAGATAGCGATATTTTTGTTTTCCGATGTTAATGTAGTCGATATAAAAGTAAACGATGTTTTTGTATATCGATATTAAAAAATCGATATTTGTGTATATATCTAGTTAAGTATAGGAAGCCGATATATTTGATTTAGATATTTTTGCTCCGATATTTTTGTACGGCGATATTGTGAATGTCGATATTTTGTCAGACATTCAAGGAAGCGCCTAGTGCCAGTAATGCTGTCGCTCCTACCAGAATACTTGGAGATGCAGCTGGAGGGCCCGATATAAGGTACAGTGGAGCTGAGTTAGGGGTGCTGGGCAAAGGTATGGGGACCATTAGATTTCTTGCAACTGCTACCCCGACTTCAGATTTGTACGTGGAGATCTGTTGTCCTGTGGGCTCCTCAATGTAAGATCACTGCCTAAATATGTTGTGGAAACTCAGTTACTGCTGGAACATCATGGCTTAGAGATTCTGTTTTTAACACAAACCTGGACTCGCCCGGACTGTGATGTTGATTCAGGTATGGCTTGTCCTCCTGGTTTCAAATTTTGTCACAAGCCCAGACAGAGTGGGAAAGGGCGGGGCTTTGGGGTTATCTATAAGGACTCCTGGGACCTGGTGACCATTGATATTGATGACTGTGAAGGGATGGAACTGTTGGGGTTTGCCATTAAAGATGCCCACGCGCATATATTAACAGGGATTATATGTTATAGACCCCCTGGAGTCTTTACAGGTCAGCTGCAACAGTCACTCTTAGAGACATAACAAATATGGTTGCTGTTCATCGGAGAGTGGTTATACTAGGGGATTTTGAACCTCTGGATGAATGGCTCCCTTAATTCAGGCTATCTTAACATTCTTCAGTCTTGTGAGGGTCTTGGCCTTCTTCAGCAGGTGACTGAAGCAACCCATAAGGGAGGCCACATACTCGACCTGATCTTTTCGGAAGAGCATCTTCTTACTATTACGGAACTCCTACCTTTGGTCTGGTCGGACCGCTTCTTAGTTAAGTTTACTGTGGATGTGGCCAAAAAGAACCATGGTTTGAGTGGGGTTAGTAAGAACTATGTTAGTCGTGATTGGAAGGTTCTCCTACGTAAGCGAGGCTCTACTCCTCTTTTTGCGGTAGACAATTGTTTTCTAGCCACCAATCCAGTAGGCAAGAACTATTCTGCTCTCTGCGAAAAGATCCGGGCAGATCTGGATGTGGTGGCTCCGTTGAAAAAGCATAGAACTAGAGGGAGGCCTTCGGAGCCTTGGTTTAATGACCTTTTAAAAGCTATGAAAGTGGACTGCAAGCTTGCAGAGAAAAAATGGAGAAGGGATTACACTGACTTGGACAAACAAATATGGAAATCCAAGATTATATGTTATAAAAAGGAAATATCCAGGGTTAAGGCAGAATACTTTGCCAACATGATCCTTAATGCTCCAAATGCCTCCAAGTGCCTTTTTAATATTTTAAAGAACCTCACAACCCCGGACTGTACTAAAATGCAGATAACTCCCTCCCAGGATCTTTGTAACAACCTAGCAAACTTCTTTCATTCTAAGATCAAAGCTATTATTAATGAGCTAGGAGAGGACAAGGAGCTTCCGAGGATTGGTATCCCGGACTGTGTGGTTAACGATAACATGGACAAAGTAACAAAGGACATCTGTAATGACCTTTGTGACATCAATGTTGATAATGCCTTAACCAGGTTCGGGCCTTTGACCATGGAGGAATTTTGCAAAATAGCAAAGGGTATTTCATCCGGTTCACCTTTAGATCCCGTCCCTGTTAAAATCTGGAAGACCTTTGAGACGGAACTATTTCCTATGCTTAGGCAAATTTGTAATCAGTCGCTTGATAGCGGTGTAGTGCCGTTGCAGTGGAAACAGGCTTTGGTAACTCCCCTGCTTAAAAAGACCTCCTTGGACCCAACATGTCCTAAAAACTATAGGCCAATCTCTCTTCTTCCCTTCCCGGCTACGATCACGGAGAAGGTGGTTAGTAGCACTCTCTCCGACTATCTGGAGCGGCATGGACTGCTGGATGAGGTTCAGTTTGGCTTCCGGCCTGCCCATGGTACGGAGTCGGCATTGGTGACCGTAATGGATGAGCTTCGTGCGCGGGCAGACAGGAATCAGGCAGTGGTTCTTATCCTGCTTGACCTGTCTGCCGCGTTCGACACGGTTAACCATGGAATTCTCCTGAGCAGGCTAGAGGAGGTGGGGGTGAAGGGTCGTGCTCTGCAATGGCTCCATTCCTTTCTTAGGGATCGGACGCAAGCCGTGTCCCTTTCTCCTTACCGGTCTGAACAGATTAATATCACTCATGGGGTACCTCAGGGCTCGGCCATCAGCCCGATACTCTTCAATATTTATATGAAACCTTTGATTGCGGTCGTCAAAGAGCATAGGATCAGCATCACAAACTATGGTGAAGACACGCAGCTCATCCTCTCATTGGAGGGGGAGCAATCTACCTCTATTGAAGAGTTTCATTGCTGTCTGCCTAACACGGCCCAGTGGCTGAAAGTCAACTCCTTGCAATTTAATGCAGGTAATTCGGAAATTCTTTTCTGTCCCATTGATAGAAATCCCTCAATGCTGCCCAGTAACTTTTGGCCCAGTGAAATGTCATTGGATGTGAGACCAGTGGAGAAGGTTCGCAATTTGGGCATCCTGTTTAATAACAAGCTGAACATGGAGGCCCAAGTCACTAAAACGGTGGGAAACTGCTTGGCAATCATTAGATCGCTACGCAAAATTCTTCCTCTTTTACCATCTCAAGTACGGGCTCTTGTTGTACAGAGTACAGTCTTGAGTAGACTGAACTACTGTAACGCCCTTTTGCTTGATTCTCCTAAGCTCCTGCTGGACAGATTGCTGAGAATCCAGTCCGCCGCAGCTAAACGTGCTCTGGGATGGCCGAGACGTTCCTCGTCCTCCAGGGCTCTTGCAGAGCTCCATTGGCTGCCGGTGGGACAGAGAATTAAGTTTAAATCTCTCTGTCTTGTATTCAAAGCTTTACATGGGATGGGCCCTAGTGCGTTACAGAGAAAGTTCGAGTGGTATGCCCCAGCTAGAAATCTTCGCTCTGCTTCAGCTAGACTGGTTAAGGTAGCTAGGTTTAGGAAAGCCAGATCCGGCGGCAGAACCTTCGCGGTTGTGGCAGCCAAACTGTGGAATGCCCCCGGAAGTAAGACATATTGGGGAGCTTTTACCCTTTAGGAAAAGGCTAAAACTCTGTTATTCCCCAAAGTTTAGTTAATGTACTGCTCTCTACTAGTTGCCAACACCTTTTTGCTGCTTGTTCTCTCTACCGTGTACTTTGAGTCTCGCAGCGCCAGGATGCCGTAGGGTGACAGAGCGCTTTACAAATGCAATAAATAAATAAATAAATAAATTGTACTTGCATGGGAGTAGTGTGCATTGGGTAGGTAAACTAATGAGTGGAGCACCACTCTTTGATCGTTCAATTTATCACATCCTTAAGGTAAACTCATAAGTGGGGCACCACTCTTGAATGGATTTTCAATTTATCACAGCCTTCAAGTAAACTCATGAGTGGGGCACCACTCGTGAATGGATGTTCAATTTATCACATCCTTAAGGTAAACTCATGAGTGGAGCACCACTACTGGTTCTCAAGTTATCACATCCTTAAGGAAAACTCATAAGTGGAGCACCACTCTTGAATGGATGTTCAGTTTATCACATCCTTAAGGTAAACTCATAAGTGGAGCACCACTACTGGTTCTCAAGTTATCACATCCTAAAGGAAAACTCATAAGTAGCGCACCACTCTTGAATGGATGTACAATTTATCACAGCCTTAAGGTACACTTATGAGTGGAACACCACTACTGGTTCTCAAGTTATCACATTCTTAAGGTAAACTCATAAGTGGAACACCACTCTTGAATGGATGTTCAATTTATCACATCCTTAAGCTCATCAGTGGGGCACCAGTCTTGAATGGATGTTCAATTTATCACATCTTTCAGCACATGAGTGAGGCACCACTCTTAATCAATTGGTCTTTCAATTTATCACATCCTTAAGGTAATCTCATGAGTGGAGCACCACTTCTGTTTTTCACGTTATCACATCCTTATGGTAAACTCATAAGTGGGGCACAACTCTTGAATAGATGTTCTATTCATCACATCCTTAAGGTAAACTCATGAGTGGAGCACCACTCATGAATGGATGTTCAATTTATCACATCCTGTAGGTAAACTCATGAGTGGAGCACCACTACTGGTTCTCAAGTTATCATATCCTTAAGGTAAACTCATAAGTGGAGCACCACTCTTGAATGGATGTTCAGTTTATCACACCCTTAAGCTCATGAATGGGGCACAACTCTTAATCAATTGGTCATTCAATTTATCACATCCTTAAGGTAAACTCATAAGTGGGGCACCACTCTTGAATGGATGTTCAATGTATCACATCATTAAGGTAAACTCATGAGTGGAGCACCACTACTGGTTCTCAAGTTATCACATCCTTAAGATAAACTCATAAGTGGAGCACCACTCTTGAATGGATCTTTAGTTTATCACATCCTTAAGCGCATGAGTGGGGCACAACTCTTAATCAATTGGTCGTTCAATTTATCACATCCTTAAGGTAAACTCATAAGTGGGGCACCACTCTTGAATGGATGTTCAATTTATCACATCCTTAAGGTAAGAAGAAGTGTGGCTCACTGGTTAGAGGCGGCAGACCCTGAAGCAGAGGTCAGACCCGGGACCAGGGTTCAATTCCCAACGCGGCAGGGTCTTGAGCCCAAATATCCACGGACTCGATAATTCTCGTTTAAGTGCCTACTCGAGTGACAGGTTCACACTCTGCAGCTCTGGGCATTAGCTTGCTTAATCTCCACTACGGCCCCCCGCGGCGGGATGCCTGGCTTTCACCTTGGGGATGCCCAGTACGGGTATCTCACAGGGAAAAACCAGGACGGGTTCCCAAGGCAAGCGCCGAGATGCCTACGGGTAATCGAGCGCTATATAAGAACGCTTAATAATAATAATTATAAATAATAATAACTCATAAGTGGGGCACCACTCTTGAATGGATGTTCAATTTATTACACTTTTGAATGGATGTTCAATTTATCACATCCTTATGGTAAACTCATGAGTGGAGCACCACTACTGGTTCTCAAGTAATTACATCCTTAAGGTGAACTCATAAGTGGAGCACCACTCTTGAATGAATGTTCAATTTATCACATCCTTAAGCTCATGTGTGGGGCACCAGTCTTAATCAATTGGCCGTTCAATTTATCACATCCTTAAGGTAAACTCATGAGTGGAGCACCACTCTGAATGGATGTTCAGGTTATTACACCCTTAAGGTAATCTCATGAGTGGAGCACCACTACTGTTTTTCACGTTATCACATCCTTAAGGTAAATTCATAAGTGGAGCATCACTCTTGAATGCATGTTCAATTTATCAAACCTTAAGGTAAACTTATAAGTGGAGCACCACTACTGGTTCTCAAGTTATCACATCCTTAAAGTAAACTCATAAGTGGAACACCACTCTTGAATGGATGTTCAATTTATCACATCCTTAAGCTCATCAGTGGGGCACCACTCTTGAATGGATGTTCAATTTATCACATCCTTGAGCACATGAGTGAGGCACCACTCTTAATCAATTGGTCGTTCAATTTATCACATCCTTAAGGTAATCCCATGAGTGGAGCACCACTTCTGTTTTTCACGTTATCACATACTGGTAAACTCATAAGTGGGGCACAACTCTTGAACATATGTTCCATTCATCACATCCTTAAGGTAAACTCGTGAGTGGAGCACCACTCTTGAATGGATATTCAATTTATCACATCCTTAAGGTAAACTCATGAGTGGAGCACCACTCTTGAATGGATGTTCAATTTATCACATCCTTAATCTCATGAGTGGGGCACAACTCTTAATCAATTGGTCGTTCTATTTATCACATCCTCAAGGTAAACTCATGACTGGAGCACCACTCTGAATGGATGTTCAAGTTGTCACATCCTTAAGGTAATCTCATGAGTGGAGCACCACTACTGTTTTTCACGTTATCACATCCTTAAGGTAAACTCATAAGTGGGGCACCACTCTTGAATAGTTGTTCAATTTATCACATCCTTAAGGTAAACTCCTGAGTGGAGCACCACTCTTGAATGGATGTTCAATTTATCACATCCTTAAGGTAAACTCATGAGTGGAGCACCACTACTGGTTCTCAAGTTATCACATCCTTAAGGTAAACTCATAAGTGGAGCACCACTTTTGAATGGATGTTCAATTTATCACACCCTTAAGCTCATGAGTGGGGCACCACTCTTAATTAATTGGTTGTTCAATTCATCACATCCTTAAGGTAAACTCATGAGTGGAGCACCACTCTGAATGGATGTTCAGGTTATCACATCCTTAAGGTAACCTTATGAGTGGAGCACCACTACTGTTTTTCAAGTTATCACATCCTTAAGGTAGGGGGCGTGGCTAGGCGCCAAACATGGTGGCCGCGTCGTAGTGGGGTTCCTTGCCGGGACTTCGTTCACCCTGCCTTTATGCCGACCCTGGGTGCCATCCTACTGAGAAAGCTGCCCACCTGACTGCGGAATCCACCGGGATCATACGCCTGTGACAACGGGGCTGTGGGCCCCCGGGAAGGCTTGAATCTTCGACCAAATCGGCGCTCTAAGGCCCTGAGCCATCGGTGGAGAGCACCGCTGGAGGCCGGCACCCTGGGACTGGCTGCTGCCGCTGCCTGTTGCCGCGCGGCTGGAGATGGCGCGTGACCGGCGCCGCAACACCGTGGTGGGGGAGGCGGACCACTGCTGGACCAGGAGCTCAGGGGAGGAGAACCCTGGCTCCTACATTGGCTTTTGTGCGGAGGCCTACCATCTACCAACTTGCGGAGTGCTTCTTGCCCTGCGGCGAACCTCCTGAGTGAAAGGGGGCGCTGAGGAGTCCTTTGCTGCGCAGCCCCGTGCCTGCACTCCGTGGGTTGCCGTGTCCTTGAATCCAGGCTGGCCGCGTGTGCGGCTGCAGCAAGGAGATTAGCTGTACTTTTGGTGGTGTCGCAAGTCGTAACGCCCGCTCTGGAGCTGCTGCTGATGCCCCCGTGATGGAGTGGCTGGAGACACTTCAAAGTACGTCGGGAGCGCTCCTGTGACCCTGAGCAATGAGGAGGCACAGGGGTGCAGTGGACTGGCTCTGTGGTCCTGCGGTTCTGAATGAGGTTTGGGCCCCCTGCTTGTCCCCAGGGGTGGGTGTGGACCCA
Source organism: Lissotriton helveticus (assembly GCF_964261635.1). NCBI lineage: Eukaryota > Metazoa > Chordata > Amphibia > Caudata > Salamandridae > Lissotriton > Lissotriton helveticus. The sequence continues at coordinate 275,938,700 of NC_136062.1, forward strand.
TAACTTGGAACTGGTCTCAGTGAGTACCACCCACGCTCTCCCAGACATCTGCTACTGCCCCATGCGGGACTATTTTCTCCCCCCTGCCTGCGGCCCACAGACTGTTTCCACGTGTGCCACTTCTGCCCGGTGGTGTGTGGCCCTGATGGTGTGTTGGGGGCAACGACTGCTGCGGGTGACTAGTGACCCTTCCAATTCCACCTCTCGTCATTGTGTGCACATTGCCATGGGGCCCCAACGGGGGAAGCAACCAGAGGGATATGGGACTCGCGCCAAGCTATTGAGCACCACATGGGCACGCTTACTACGGGCCTTAACCTCCTGCGAGCAGATCATGGCAACCTTGCAGCTACTGTCAAGGACCACACCTGCACACTGTCTGACCTGGTACCTCAACAAAAAGATCATGCCGCCCAGCTGGTGCACTTGAATGAACAAATGATCGTCCTGCTGGACTGAGCCGATGATGCGGAAGGGAGGGCGCGACGAAATAACATCCGCCTTATTGGGCTTCCGGAGTGCTCTGAAGGAGCTGACACGACACACTTTGTTGAGCAGTGGCTCAGAGAGAAGGTGGCCCCGGAGGGTCTTTCTGCCTTCTTTTGCATGGAACGAGTGCACCGTATCCCTAATGGGTAGGCCGACTGCCGGATGGCCGCCCAGACTGCTTATTGCCCGCATTCTCAATTACAGAGACCATGATCTCCTCTTGCAGAAAGCCTGGGAAGCTGCCCCGGTATTGTTTGAAAATGGCAGAATTTCACTGTATCCGGATTACATAGTACAGGTGCAGTGCCAGAGGGCCTCCAACAAGCCGCTCAAGAAGAAGCTCCAAGCCCTTAATTTGAAATACGCTCTGCTGTTCCCTGCACGTTTAAAAATCATCTACAATCAGACCCAATTCTTTGTTAGACCCGAAGTGTCGAACGACTGGCTTGAACACACTATACCCGCTCAGTCTCTGGATGGCATCGACCGGCAGGAGCGTGGGGCGCAGGCGCAGTCCAACCGGCTCAGACCCCGTCTTGGCGGTACTCTGCGGCCTCTCCCTTCTGCACGGAAACCAACCCTGGAACAGGCTGTGATGGAGCAAGAATCGGCGCTGGAAGTGGCCGCTGCCATGCGGGACCCTACACAGATCTCTTCCTCTCCGGAACAATCAGAGGATGAAGTGACACCATCGGACTCTGGCAGCAATGACCCTTTGTTCCCCTCGATCACTCCCCAGGTGGTCAAGGACGTGTTTGGCTGAGGTGGAGGCCTGGCCTCTGCGACACTTTCTTAACTATGTCTTAGACTCAGCCAGATGTTGATATTATTTGTGTGGTGTGGAAACCGTTTTCCACTTAATTTACCTTTTTCTCCAGGGTTGGTCATACCTCATGGTTCATCATCCTACACGGTCCCGGAGGGGAGGTGCTCTTGGTGTTTATGCAGCGAGTGTTTGGTGCTGGGCCCGCCCCCCCCCCTGCAGTTGCATTCACTGCATGGTATAACCGTTTGGACTCAATGATTGTTAACTAGAGTTTGGACCAGCACAGTTCGATGACTGGCCCTAGTACTGAGGATTGTGTCTTCTGAGTTGTTTATTTTGGTTCCTGGTCCGCACAATCTTTATTGTGTTGTGTGCACGTCGTCACCCTGGGTCGCACTTCTTTCACAAATGTTGATGCATGGCTGTTCTGGCTAAGTATAAAATACTGACATGGAGTGTGCGGGGAATGGGATCTGTGCATAAGCGACATCGCATTGATGCTCAACTAGCAGCCCGCCCCAACGTTGTCCGGGGAAGAAAAGTAATGTGTTAAATGTTAGTAAGTGTGCCAGAATAATTATTGCAATATTTCACAGTACACAACGTTTTTGGTGATTGATGGCAGCCAAAGTGTGAAACTCTGTTTGACTTTGCGCCGCAATTTCAGTGAGTGGCACAGCGAGAACGTCTTTGTCCCGATGTCGTAATTAATGGCCGCAGTTAGTAAAGTAAATTTTGTGAGTGTTGTTAGACAAATGGTGTTAATGACACTGCAAGTGACTTCATAGCGTCAGAAGTCTGTGTCTTGTTTCCCTCGGCTAGCCCCCTATTTCGAACGTGCGTGCTTCACAAATAGCTAAATGTTTTGAAGAGTTCTGTCCGCACATAGCGTGAGTGTTCTTTGTAATGTTGCGTGATTGGTCGGTTGTGCAAGCAACCTTTGTTAAACCTTGATCCCACTGACAAGCATAGCCTAACTCCTTTAGGCTATGCTGTTTTTTAGTTGCTGTAAGAGGCAGCATTATTAACATTAACCTTTTAACTGTGTATTTTAAATTGTAACTCACGCCTTTTGAGCGGCTGTTAGGGGGATTGACCTTCCTCCTCCCACACGCTTATTTCCCACACGTCGTTCAGCCCCCGCTGTTCTCCTGAGTGCGGGCCCGTCCGTGCGAGCGAGCCCTCTGTCTCGGGAGTCAGCGCTGTAGCTTTTTCCACCTGGCTGGGCATAAAAATTGAAGACGGCGCTAGCGCGTTCCACTACTGATGCTCACAAGTGTATGGAGGATAGCAAAAGCAACCAAAAGGTTTTTAACTGTGTATTTTAAATTGTAACTCACGCCTTTTGAGCGGCTGTTAGGGGGATTGACCTTCCTCCTCCCACACGCTTATTTCCCACACGTCGTTCAGCCCCCGCTGTTCTCCTGAGTGCGGGACCGTCCGTGCGAGCGGACCCGCTGTCTCGGGAGTCAGAGCTCTAACTTTTTCCACCTGGCTGGGCATAAAAATAGATGATGGCACGTATGCGCAGCGGACGTGCGCAGCGGGCGCGCCATCGGCGCGCCAAAGGCAAGCCCGTCTGCGCCTGTCCACGCTAAGGAAGCGCCTAGTGCCAGTAATGCTGTCGCTCCTACCAGAATACTTGGAGATGCAGCTGGAGGGCCCGATATAAGGTACAGTGGAGCTGAGTTAGGGGTGCTGGGCAAAGGTATGGGGACCATTAGATTTCTTGCAACTGCTTCCCCGACTTCAGATTTTGTACGTGGAGATCTGTTGTCCTGTGGGCTCCTCAATGTAAGATCACTGCCTAAATATGTTGTGGAAACTCAGTTACTGCTGGAACATCATGGCTTAGAGATTCTGTTTTTAACACAAACCTGGACTCGCCCGGACTGTGATGTTGATTCAGGTATGGCTTGTCCTCCTGGTTTCAAATTTTGTCACAAGCCCAGACAGAGTGGGAAAGGGCTGGGCTTTGGGGTTATCTATAAGGACTCCTGGAACCCGGTGACCATTGATATTGATGACTGTGAAGGGATGGAACTGTTGGGGTTTGCCATTAAAGATGCCCACGCGCATATATTAACAGGGATTATATGTTATAGACCCCCTGGAGTCTTTACAGGTCAGCTGCAACAGTCACTCTTAGAGACATAACAAATATGGTTGCTGTTCATCGGAGAGTGGTTATACTAGGGGATTTTAACCTCTGGATGAATGGCTCCCTTAATTCAGGCTATCTTAACATTCTTCAGTCTTGTGAGGGTCTTGGCCTTCTTCAGCAGGTGACTGAAGCAACCCATAAGGGAGGCCACATACTCGACCTGATTTTTTCGGAAGAGCATATTCTTACTATTACGGAACTCCTACCTTTGGTCTGGTCGGACCGCTTCTTAATTAAGTTTACTGTGGATGTGGCCAAAAAGAACCATGGTTTGAGTGGGGTTAGTAAGAACTATGTTGGTCGTGATTGGAAGGTTCTCCTACGTAAGCGAGGCTCTACTCCTCTTTTTGCGGTAGACAATTGTTTCTAGCCACCAATCCAGTAGGCAAGAACTATTCTGCTCTCTGCGAAAAGATCCGGGCAGATCTGGATGTGGTGGCTCCGTTGAAAAAGCATAGAACTAGAGGGAGGCCTTCAGAGCCTTGGTTTAATGACCTTTTAAAAGCTATGAAAGTGGACTGCAAGCTTGCAGAGAAAAAATGGAGAAGGGACTACACTGACTTGGACAAACAAATATGGAAATCCAAGATTATATGTTATAAAAAGGAAATATCCAGGGTTAAGGCAGAATACTTTGCCAACATGATCCTTAATGCTCCAAATGCCTCCAAGTGCCTTTTTAATATTTTAAAGAACCTCACAACCCCGGACTGTACTAAAATGCAGATAACTCCCTCCCAGGATCTTTGTAACAACCTAGCAAACTTCTTTCATTCTAAGATCAAAGCTATTATTAATGAGCTAGGAGAGGACAAGGAGCTTCCGAGGATTGGTATCCCGGACTGTGTGGTTAACGATAACATGGACAAAGTAACAAAGGACATCTGTAATGACCTTTGTGACATCAATGTTGATAATGCCTTAACCAGGTTCGGGCCTTTGACCATGGAGGAATTTTGCAAAATAGCAAAGGGTATTTCATCCGGTTCACCTTTAGATCCCGTCCCTGTTAAAATCTGGAAGACCTTTGAGATGGAACTATTTCCTACGCTTAGGCAAATTTGTAATCAGTCGCTTGATAGCGGTGTAGTGCCGTTGCAGTGGAAACAGGCTTTGGTAACTCCCCTGCTTAAAAAGACCTCCTTGGACCCAACATGTCCTAAAAACTATAGGCCAATCTCTCTTCTTCCCTTCCCGGCTAAGATCACGGAGAAGGTGGTTAGTAGCACTCTCTCCGACTATCTGGAGCGGCATGGACTGCTGGATGAGGTTCAGTTTGGCTTCCGGCCTGCCCATGGTACGGAGTCGGCATTGGTGACCGTAATGGATGAGCTTCGTGCGCGGGCAGACAGGAATCAGGCAGTGGTTCTTATCCTGCTTGACCTGTCTGCCGCGTTCGACACGGTTAACCATGGAATTCTCCTGAGCAGGCTAGAGGAGGTGGGGGTGAAGGGTCGTGCTCTGCAATGGCTCCATTCCTTTCTTAGGGATCGGACGCAAGCCATGTCCCTTTCTCCTTACCGGTCTGAACAGATTAATATCACTCATGGGGTACCTCAGGGCTCGGCCATCAGCCCGATACTCTTCAATATTTATATGAAACCTTTGATTGCGGTCGTCAAAGAGCATAGGATCAGCATCACAAACTATGCTGAAGACACGCAGCTCATCCTCTCATTGGAGGGGGAGCAATCTACCTCTATTGAAGAGTTTCATTGCTGTCTGCGTAACACGGCCCAGTGGCTGAAAGTCAACTCCTTGCAATTTAATGCAGGTAATTCGGAAATTCTTTTCTGTCCCATTGATAGAATTCCCTCAATGCTGCCCAGTAACTTTTGGCCCAGTGAAATGTCATTGGATGTGAGACCAGTGGAGAAGGTTCGCAATTTGGGCATCCTGTTTAATAACAAGCTGAACATGGAGGCCCAAGTCACTAAAACGGTGGGAAACTGCTTGGCAATCATTAGATCGCTACGCAAAATTCTTCCTCTTTTACCATCTCAAGTACGGGCTCTTGTTTTACAGAGTACAGTCTTGAGTAGACTGAACTACTGTAACGCCCTTTTGCTTGATTCTCCTAAGCTCCTGCTGGACAGATTGCTGAGAATCCAGTCCGCCGCAGCTAAACGTGCTCTGGGATGGCCGAGACGTTCCTCGTCCTCCAGGGCTCTTGCAGAGCTCCATTGGCTGCCGGTGGGACAGAGAATTAAGTTTAAATTTCTCTGTCTTGTATTCAAAGCTTTACATGGGATGGGCCCTAGTGCGTTACAGAGAAAGTTCGAGTGGTATGCCCCAGCTAGAAATCTTCGCTCTGCTTCAGCTAGACTGGTTAAGTAGCTAGGTTTAGGAAAGCCAGATCCGGCGGCAGAACCTTCGCGGTTGTGGCAGCCAAACTGTGGAATGCCCCCGGAAGTAAGACATATTGGGGAGCTTTTACCCTTTAGGAAAAGGCTAAAAACTCTGTTATTCCCCAAAGTTTAGTTAATGTACTGCTCTCTACTAGTTGCCAACACCTTTTTGCTGCTTGTTCTCTCTACCGTGTACTTTGAGTCTCTCAGCGCCAGGATGCCGTAGGGTGACAGAGCGCTTTACAAATGCAATAAATAAATAAATAAATAAATTGTACTTGCATGGGAGTGGTGTGCATTGGGTAGGTAAACTAATGAGTGGAGCACCACTCTTTGATCGTTCAATTTATCACATCCTTAAGGTAAACTCATAAGTGGGGCACCACTCTTGAATGGATTTTCAATTTATCACAGCCTTCAAGTAAACTCATGAGTGGGGCACCACTCGTGAATGGATGTTCAATTTATCACATCCTTAAGGTAAACTCATGAGTGGAGCACCACTACTGGTTCTCAAGTTATCACATCCTTAAGGAAAACTCATAAGTGGAGCACCACTCTTGAATGGATGTTCAGTTTATCACATCCTTAAGGTAAACTCATGAGTGGAGCACCACTACTGGTTCTCAAGTTATCACATCCTAAAGGAAAACTCATAAGTGGCGCACCACTCTTGAATGGATGTTCAATTTATCACAGCCTTAAGGTACACTTATGAGTGGAACACCACTACTGGTTCTCAAGTTATCACATTCTTAAGGTAAACTCATAAGTGGAACACCACTCTTGAATGGATGTTCAATTTATCACATCCTTAAGCTCATCAGTGGGGCACCAGTCTTGAATGGATGTTCAATTTATCACATCTTTCAGCACATGAGTGAGGCACCACTCTTAATCAATTGGTCGTTCAATTTATCACATCCTTACGGTAATCTCATGAGTGGAGCACCACTTCTGTTTTTCACGTTATCACATGCTTATGGTAAACTCATAAGTGGGGCGCAACTCTTGAATAGATGTTCCATTCATCACATCCTTAAGGTAAACTCATGAGTGGAGCACCACTCTTGAATGGATGTTCAATTTATCACATCCTTAAGGTAAACTCATGAGTGGAGCACCACTCATGAATGGATGTTCAATTTATCACATCCTGTAGGTAAACTCATGAGTGGAGCACCACTACTGGTTCTCAAGTTATCACATCCTTAAGATAAACTCATAAGTGGAGCACCACTCTTGAATGGATGTTCAGTTTATCACATCCTTAAGCGCATGAGTGGGGCACAACTCTTAATCAATTGGTCGTTCAATTTATCACATCCTTAAGGTAAACTCATAAGTGGGGCACCACTCTTGAATGGATGTTCAATTTATCACATCCTTAAGGTAAGAAGAAGTGTGGCTCACTGGTTAGAGGCGGCAGACCCTGAAGCAGAGGTCAGACCCGGGACCAGGGTTCAATTCCCGACACGGCAGGGTCTTGAGCCCAAATATCCACGGACTCGATAATTCTCGTTTAAGTGCCTACTCGAGTGACAGGTTCACACTCTGCAGCTCTGGGCATTAGCTTGCTTAATCTCCACTACGGCCCCCCCGCGGCGGGATGCCTGGCTTTCACCTTGGGGATGCCCAGTACGGGTATCTCACAGGGAAAAACCAGGACGGAAGGCAAGCGCCGAGATGCCTACGGGTAATCGAGCGCTATATAAGAACGCTTAATAATAATAATTATAAATAATATTAACTCATAAGTGGGGCACCACTCTTGAATGAATGTTCAATTTATCACATCCTTAAGCTCATGTGTGGGGCACCAGTCTTAATCAATTGGTCGTTCAATTCATCACATCCTTAAGGTAAACTCATGAGTGGAGCACCACTCTGAATGGATGTTCAGGTTATTACACCCTTAAGGTAATCTCATGAGTGGAGCACCACTACTGTTTTTCACGTTATCACATCCTTAAGGTAGGGGGCGTGGCTAGGCGCCGAACATGGTGGCCGCGTCGTAGTGGGGTTCCTTGCCAGGACTACGTTCACCCTGCCTTTATGCCGACCCTGGGTGCCATCCTACTGAGAACGCAGGACAACTGGGGTAAGCCCTAATCAGTAAGGCTGAGCCTGAAAACTATACAACAAAATAGAAATGCCAATACTGATATTTTAGTTAGTATATTTTTTCAACCATAAAAAGTCGCTTGATCAAAAAATGGGAAATGCTATTTAATAGCTGTTTTATTATACAAACATAGAATTTAAAGAGTACATTAATTTTGACTTTCAATCTGTACTGTCAGAGAACAGAAACTTTTTCTATACAGAATGAAAAGGAGAAAGTAGTTGGACACAAACCAGGGCAATAAAATCAACCATACAATCATCAGTCAATCATATCACAGTCATACCACAAACATGCATACATTCAAAATAACAATACTAAACCTAGATGGGATAAAGAATAAACCAATAGGTTAAATATTCGGTCTGCTGGCTGAATGGAAATGTAAGTATTTACAATTATTTACACCATACATTAATTTGTATTAGAATCCATTGAGTTATAGTAACTAAACATTGATCAGTGTGTAAATCACAAAACCAAGTGTAGCCACAAATCAACACTAAGGCAATGGACAGATGGAAGCAGACGCTGGAGAAGAGGGGAGCCTACGCGTTTCAAATCCCTATGGTTCTGAAGGGATTCTCATCAGGGCCAGATTACTCTGCAAGGAAAAGAAAGAAAAGAATGTACACAGTTTTTTTCAAAAAAAAATTCTTTGAAAACAGAACCAAAACGAGCACTACAACGCCCAAGGAGACCTCTGCTTACCAACAAGGAGCATATATCCAAAGGGAGCAGATCGAAAAGTGGAAGATAGTGAATCACCTATAGACATCAATCCAAAGACACAAACAGATAAACAGGAAAGAATATATCAGCTCTTGTTTTGTATTCTAAGATGCCATATGCACAAACATTATGAGCAACTGTTTATTTTTACTCTTTATGTCACTCTACGAAGACACCTATGTCCATAATAATAATCCTTTCAGTGAATACATAGCGACATGGTGGCGCTTCATAGATGATGTCTTTATGATTTGGACTGGCGGTGAAGAGAACTTAACATCATTCTTCAATTGGCTCAATACTAGAACGATGGACATACAATTCAGCATAACACACTCAGCGACTAAAATTTCGTTCCTAGATCTGGAAGTCTTCCCAAGTAATGGCAAATTGGCAACATCACTATTCACCAAGCCCACCGATCGCAATAAAGCATTACTGTTCTCTAGCAATCACCCGAGGAGCCTGAAAGAAAATTAAATTTGCCATTTGGCCAATTTCTGCGTATTTGTAGAAATTGCTCCTCCATTGAAAATTACAAATTTCACTCTGAAAATCTGGTGTCAAAATTGTGTGACCGCGGTTACCCGAAAAAGCTGGTCCGCAAATCAATGAAAAGGGTTAGATGGATACCCAGAGAAAGTCTTCTTGAACAAAAAACAAAACCAAAGCTGAAACGACAGGTCTGTGTAACTACATACTGCCCAAATGCCAACAACCTCAAAAAAATCATCGGTCAAAACTGGCATTTAGTAAAAAACTGGATGAAAGTCTAAATGCTCCACCGCTGTTTGCGTTCAAAAAAGACAGCAGTATTGCAAATTATGTGGTAAGAGCAGCCATGAAAAAAGAAGAACAACCATCCTTAAGACGAAAGATGGGACTGGCTCTCATCGTAGGCCACCACAAATGTGGTACATGCGTGTGTTGTGAATTGACCATAGAGGGATCGTTATTTCAACACAACGGGGTCTCGTGGAAACATGAGACTTTCAGTAACTGTAAGTCAAAGTTCGTAGTGTATGGAGTGCTTTGCCCTTGTGGACTATTGTACATCGGCAAGACGAATCAAGAAATCCGCCAGCGAATTGCCCAACACAAATCGAGAATAAAAAAACAAGTGGACAATGCACCCTTGGTCAACCATTGGATTCGGAGTAAACACCACATGAATGACCAAGTGGACTGTCATTTCCCGCGTAGAAAAAGATCCACGTGGCGGTGACTTGGATCAGAAACTCTCTAAACGCGAAGCCTATCTTATTGTGAAGTTTGATACAGCCGTAAGGGGACTGAATGAATTATCGGAAATTTACAAACTTTAAGAAACCTTCAGTTTCCCACACTGTAAGTTCACTCACGCCGGCATACTATCTATTTTACCCAATGGCTCCAAACCAACAAACGAAAATGCCACCATTTCTTTTATCTGTTCCCCCCCCACATATTCCTGGTTAAGCTTCATTGTCCTTGTAAGTTATTTCTCAAACTACGAGTTTCCTCAGCCAATAAATGGACTTCCATCAGAATCGACACTATCTATTGATTTCACCTGTAGTACCACCCCTGTCCTCCTACCGCATGGTAACTGAGAGCGCATTTCACCTTTGCGCATGCCCATGCAACCAGCGTCTCAATTGTAAAAGAAGACACTGCATTCCCTAATCACAGGCTCAGCGCATGCGCGAGTAAGCAGCGCCTTCTGAAACGCCGTCGGATTGTGTCAAGCAGTAACGGACTGCCGACTCCGGTAAACAGACATATGTTTTCTGCTCATCTCCCCTTAAAAAAAACCCGTCTTGAATCTTTTGCCTATTACTTACCCCTTATTTTCGCTTCAGCCTGATTCCAGCAAATTCCCTCAGCGCTGACGGTGCAAACGAAACGAACCCTCTTCAAGAGTGCTCCATCTCTAATCGGGTAAGAGGCTTTTCGTGTTTGCCCTTGAACAAATGCTCGCCCCGTATGCGGTCCAGTTTTAATTAAGTGTTTCCACTTACAGGACAGCCACCCCCCCTCACCATTTACAAGCAAGGACACAAGATCAATCATCCCACAGGTACCCGCCTTACGAGCATTTGCAAATAAACAGTTGCTCATAATGTTTGTGCATATGGCATCTTAGAATACAAAACAAGAGCTGATATATTCTTTCCTGTTTATCTGTTTGTGTCTTTGGATTGATGTCTATAGGTGATTCACTATCTTCCACTTTTCGATCTGCTCCCTTTGGATATATGCTCCTTGTTGGTAAGCAGAGGTCTCCTTGGGCGTTGTAGTGCTCGTTTAGGTTCTGTTTTCAAAGAATTTTTTTTTGAAAAAAACTGTGTACATAGGTTCTTTTCTTTCTTTTCCTTGCAGAGTAATCTGGCCCTGATGAGAATCCCTTCAGAACCATAGGGATTTGAAACGCGTAGGCTCCCCTCTTCTCCAGCGTCTGCTTCCATCTGTCCATTGCCTTAGTGTTGATTTGTGGCTACACTTGGTTTTGTGATTTACACACTGATCAATGTTTAGTTACTATAACTCAATGGATTCTAATACAAATTAATGTATGGTGTAAATAATTGTAAATACTTACATTTCCATTCAGCCAGCAGACCGAATACTTAACCTATTGGTTTATTCTTTATCCCATCTAGGTTTAGTATTGTTATTTTGAATGTATGCATGTTTGTGGTATGACTGTGATATGATTGACTGATGATTGTATGGTTGATTTTATTGCCCTGGTTTGTGTCCAACTACTTTCTCCTTTTCATTCTGTATAGAAAAAGTTTCTGTTCTCTGACAGTACAGATTGAAAGTCAAAATTAATGTACTCTTTAAATTCTATGTTTGTATAATAAAACAGCTATTAAATAGCATTTCCCATTTTTTGATCAAGCGACTTTTTATGGTTGAAAAAATATACTAACTAAAATATCAGTATTGGCATTTCTATTTTGTTGTATAGTTTGCAGGCTCAGCCTTACTGATTAGAGCTTACCCCAGTTGTTCTGCGTTGTGATAGCGGGAGTGGTCCCGCGAGGTTTCTTGGTTGCAAATTCCTACTGTAGTAGGAACAAGAGGACTAATAACCTTGTCTTTCCAATGGTGATGGTTCCACTTTGTTCTCCTCACTGTTGATTTGTGTTTGACTCTTTCTATGCACCTTTCTTCATCTTTATGTACGTTCTAGTATACTTTTTATACACGTAAAGGGTATGGCTGAGAAGGACACCTTTGCCTATAGTGAAGATCACATTAGGAACCTTTTGAGCGCTCCGCCCATATTTTCCTCTGTTTCTTTGAGCACATCGGCAACTTCACAGAATGAATCAGATAGACTCTTGAGGTTAAAAAAGAAACAGATAAGAACTGACCTGCATGGTCACTTCCTGCTGAAGCACCTTCAAGAGGGTACCATCCCCGGAGGACTACAGATAAAAAATATCCCCGTTATTTTCACTGAGGATCCCTTATTTAAAAAGGGCTTTAGTTTCATAGAAACAAAATGCAGTAGGGACCTTATGGTCCTTACTATTGAAACAGCGGTTAGGATTTCAAAAAACGAACTAGATGAAATAGCCAAGTTAGAAGCAGAAATTAGCAACAACCAAACTATCACTGACTCCAAGGCTTTGCTAGAAAAAGTGGATAAGGAAATCCAGGAATTCAAGGACTTCACTATTACCCAAAAAACAAATCAATTTGAGAGGGACAAAAAAAACTTTTCTCTTGAAAACGTTTATCCGTTCCTCCAAGCGGATTTCTACACTAAAACGGATTCCAGAAGATACCTTACGGATAACAGAGGAAGATCCCGCAATAAGTTCATTACATTTTCGGACACATCGTCCTCTGGTGAGGACAGTGATAACAGTAGCAACAGACCCAATAGGAACTGAATATGGAACCAGACACAGCAGCCTCAGACACAGGCATCGAACTCTTTTTTAGGGAGAGGCCAAGCGAGCTCAAGAGGAAAACAAAGATACAATCAACCATGGGAGATGACCACCCGCCGCCAACATTACAAAAATTAGCCGTATCCCCAATCTTTAACCTCTCAAACAGAATCCTAACTGCGGCAGAAGAAAGTATTTTATCTAAAGGACTATCTTTTGTTCCATCTAAACGAACCGATTTCGTAAAAATGAAGACTGAATTCATAGAGTTCTGCAGGAAACTACGCCTCACTATGTTTTTTTCAAATAATCCAACCCCAATGCCATCGGAATTAACGGGTCTTCGTAAAAAATCTACCTTTTGTCCTCCGGGTAACAAAGTACCCAAGGAAATCATAACTTTTGAAAGGACTGTCCTTTCAGCCATCTCTGAGATGGAGAAACAAAAAAAGTTCATAAAATTCAACACTTCGAAAGAAGAAACTAATGCTTTAACAACTTTACGCAATGACAATACAGTAACAATCAAACAAGCCGACAAGGGCGGCTCAATTGTCATTTGGGATACCCACGACTATATAGCTGAAGTTAAGAGGCAGTTAGATGATCAAACTTGCTATCGCAAAATTGGAAAGGATCCCACAATAGAATTCCAAAATCTCTTATTTCCAATACTAAAGGAAGGATTCGAGGAAGGTTTTTTAGGCCCAAAAGAACTGGAATATCTACAAAACAAACATCCTAAGGTACCCATGTTCTATGTCCTTCCAAAGGTCCATAAAGATCCGACCAAGCCTCCAGGTAGGCCGATTGTGGCAGGATGCGACTCACTCCTTGAGCCAATAGCAAAATACGTGGATTGCTTCTTAAAACAATTTATGGACCGTGTTTCTTCATATCTACAAGATACGACTGATTTTATTAATAAATTGGAGATGTCTAAATTCACAAAGGACAAAGATCTGCTAGTCACCCTTGATGTGACACAATTATACACACAAATACCTCAAGATGAAGCTGTAGCCGTTTTGACATATTTTCTGGATTCAAGACCAAGACCAGTCCAGGTGCCCACTAAATTTTTAGTTGACTTGGCGACTTTTGCTTTAAAGAAAAATTATTTCTGTTTTGGAAATGAATTCTATCTCCAAGTCAAAGGAGTCGCTATGGGGTGTCCTTTCGCCCCAGAGCTGGCAGTTCTCTTTATGTCACTCTACGAAGACACCTATGTCCATAATAATAATCCTTTCAGTGAATACATAGCGACATGGTGGCGCTTCATAGATGATGTCTTTATGATTTGGACTGGCGGTGAAGAGAACTTAACATCATTCTTCAATTGGCTCAATACTAGAACGATGGACATACAATTCAGCATAACACACTCAGCGACTAAAATTTCGTTCCTAGACCTGGAAGTCTTCCCAAGTAATGGCAAATTGGCAACATCACTATTCACCAAGCCCACCGATCGCAATAAAGCATTACTGTTCTCTAGCAATCACCCGAGGAGCCTGAAAGAAAATTTGCCATTTGGCCAATTTCTGCGTATTCGTAGAAATTACTCCTCCATTGAAGATTACAAATTTCACTCTGAAAATCTGGTGTCAAAATTGTGTGACCGCGGTTACCCGAAAAAGCTGGTCCGCAAATCAATGAAAAGGGTTAGATGGATACCCAGAGAAAGTCTTCTTGAACAAAAAACAAAACCAAAGCTGAAACGACAGGTCTGTGTAACTACATACTGCCCAAATGCCAACAACCTCAAAAAAATCATCGGTCAAAACTGGCATTTAGTAAAAAACCTGGATGAAAGTCTAAATGCTCCACCGCTGTTTGCGTTCAAAAAAGACAGCAGTATTGCAAATTATGTGGTAAGAGCAGCCATGAAAAAAGAAGAACAACCATCCTTAAGACGAATGATGGGACTGGCTCCCATCTTAGGCCTCCACAAATGTGGTACATGCGTGTGTTGTGAATTGACCATAGAGGGATCGTTATTTCAACACAACCGGGTCTCGTGGAAACATGAGACTTTCAGTAACTGTAAGTCAAAGTTCGTAGTGTATGGAGTGCTTTGCCCTTGTGGACTATTGTACATCAGCAAGACGAATCAAGAAATCCGCCAGCGAATTGCCCAACACAAATCGAGAATAAAAAACCAAGTGGACAATGCACCCTTGGTCAACCATTGGATTCGGAGTAAACACCACATGAATGACCTTAAGTGGACTGTCATTTCCCGCGTAGAAAAAGATCCACGTGGCGGTGACTTGGATCAGAAACTCTCTAAACGCGAAGCCTATCTTATTGTGAAGTTTGATACAGCCGTAAGGGGACTGAATGAATTATCGGAAATTTACAAACTTTAAGAAACCTTCAGTTTCCCACACTGTAAGTTCACTCACGCCGGCATACTATCTATTTTACCCAATGGCTCCAAACCAACAAACGAAAATGCCACCATTTCTTTTATCTGTTCCCCCCCCACATATGCCTGGTTAAGCTTCATTGTCCTTGTAAGTTATTTCTCAAACTACGAGTTTCCTCAGCCAATAAATGGACTTCCATCAGAATCGACACTATCTATTGATTTCACCTGTAGTACCACCCCTGTCCTCCTACTGCATGGTAACTGAGAGCGCATTTCACCTTTGCGCATGCCCATGCAACCAGCGTCTCAATTGTAAAAGAAGACACTGCATTCCCTAATCACAGGCTCAGCGCATGCGCGAGTAAGCAGCGCCTTCTGAAACGCCGTCAGATTGTGTCAAGCAGTAACGGACTGCCGACTCCGGTAAGCAGACATATGTTTTCTGCTCATCTCCCCTTAAAAAAAACCCGTCTTGAATCTTTTGCCTATTACTTACCCCTTATTTTCGCTTCAGCCTGATTCCAGCAAATTCCCTCAGCGCTGACGGTGCAAACGAAACGAACCCTCTTCAAGAGTGCTCTATCTCTAATCGGGTAAGAGGCTTTTCGTGTTTGCCCTTGAACAAATGCTCGCCCCCTATGCGGTCCAGTTTTAATTAAGTGTTTCCACTTACAGGACAGCCACCCCCCCTCACCATTTACAAGCAAGGACACAAGATCAATCATCCCACAGGTACCCGCCTTACGAGCATTTGCAAATAAACAGTTGCTCATAATGTTTGTGCATATGGCATCTTAGAATACAAAACAAGAGCTGATATATTCTTTCCTGTTTATCTGTTTGTGTCTTTGGATTGATGTCTATAGGTGATTCACTATCTTCCACTTTTCGATCTGCTCCCTTTGGATATTTGCTCCTTGTTGGTAAGCAGAGGTCTCCTTGGGCGTTGTAGTGCTCGTTTTGGTTCTGTTTTCAAAGAATTTTTTTTGGAAAAAAACTGTGTACATAGGTTCTTTTCTTTCTTTTCCTTGCAGAGTAATCTGGCCCTGATGAGAATCCCTTCAGAACCATAGGGATTTGAAACGCGTAGGCTCCCCTCTTCTCCAGCGTCTGCTTCCATCTGTCCATTGCCTTAGTGTTGATTTGTGGCTACACTTGGTTTTGTGATTTACACACTGATCAATGTTTAGTTACTATAACTCAATGGATTCTAATACAAATTAATGTATGGTGTAAATAATTGTAAATACTTACATTTCCATTCAGCCAGCAGACCGAATACTTAACCTATTGGTTTATTCTTTATCCCATCTAGGTTTAGTATTGTTATTTTGAATGTATGCATGTTTGTGGTATGACTGTGATATGATTGACTGATGATTGTATGGTTGATTTTATTGCCCTGGTTTGTGTCCAACTACTTTCTCCTTTTCATTCTGTATAGAAAAAGTTTCTGTTCTCTGACAGTACAGATAGAAAGTCAAAATTAATGTACTCTTTAAATTCTATGTTTGTATAATAAAACAGCTATTAAATAGCATTTCCCATTTTTTGATCAAGCGACTTTTTATGGTTGAAAAAATATACTAACTAAAATATCAGTATTGGCATTTCTATTTTGTTGTATAATCCTACTGAGAAAGCTGCCCACCTGACTGCGGAATCCACCGGGATCATACGCCTGTGACAACGGGGCTGTGGGCCCCCGGGAAGGCTTGAATCTTCGACCAAAACTCAGTTACTGCTGGAACATCATGGCTTAGAGATTCTGTTTTTAACACAAACCTGGACTCGCCCGGACTGTGATGTTGATTCAGGTATGGCTTGTCCTCCTGGTTTCAAATTTTGTCACAAGCCCAGACAGAGTGGGAAAGGGCGGGGCTTTGGGGTTATCTATAAGGACTCCTGGGACCTGGTGACCATTGATATTGATGACTGTGAAGGGATGGAACTGTTGGGGTTTGCCATTAAAGATGCCCACGCGCATATATTAACAGGGATTATATGTTATAGACCCCCTGGAGTCTTTACAGGTCAGCTGCAACAGTCACTCTTAGAGACATAACAAATATGGTTGCTGTTCATCGGAGAGTGGTTATACTAGGGGATTTTAACCTCTGGATGAATGGCTCCCTTAATTCAGGCTATCTTAACATTCTTCAGTCTTGTGAGGGTCTTGGCCTTCTTCAGCAGGTGACTGAAGCAACCCATAAGGGAGGCCACATACTCGACCTGATTTTTTCGGAAGAGCATCTTCTTACTATTACGGAACTCCTACCTTTGGTCTGGTCGGACCGCTTCTTAATTAAGTTTACTGTGGATGTGGCCAAAAAGAACCATGGTTTGAGTGGGGTTAGTAAGAACTATGTTGGTCGTGATTGGAAGGTTCTCCTACGTAAGCGAGGCTCTACTCCTCTTTTTGCGGTAGACAATTGTTTTCTAGCCACCAATCCAGTAGGCAAGAACTATTCTGCTCTCTGCGAAAAGATCCGGGCAGATCTGGATGTGGTGGCTCCGTTGAAAAAGCATATAACTAGAGGGAGGCCTTCGGAGCCTTGGTTTAATGACCTTTTAAAAGCTATGAAAGTGGACTGCAAGCTTGCAGAGAAAAAATGGAGAAGGGACTACACTGACTTGGACAAACAAATATGGAAATCCAAGATTATATGTTATAAAAAGGAAATATCCAGGGTTAAGGCAGAATACTTTGCCAACATGATCCTTAATGCTCCAAATGCCTCCAAGTGCCTTTTTAATATTTTAAAGAACCTCACAACCCCGGACTGTACTAAAATGCAGATAACTCCCTCCCAGGATCTTTGTAACAGCCTAGCAAACTTCTTTCATTCTAAGATCAAAGCTATTATTAATGAGCTAGGAGAGGACAAGGAGCTTCCGAGGATTGGTATCCCGGACTGTGTGGTTAACGATAACATGGACAAAGTAACAAAGGACATCTGTAAAGACCTTTGTGACATCAATGTTGATAATGCCTTAACCAGGTTCGGGCCTTTGACCATGGAGGAATTTTGCAAAATAGCAAAGGGTATTTCATCCGGTTCACCTTTAGATCCCGTCCCTGTTAAAATCTGGAAGACCTTTGAGACGGAACTATTTCCTACGCTTAGGCAAATTTGTAATCAGTCGCTTGATAGCGGTGTAGTGCCGTTGCAGTGGAAACAGGCTTTGGTAACTCCCCTGCTTAAAAAGACCTCCTTGGACCCAACATGTCCTAAAAACTATAGGCCAATCTCTCTTCTTCCCTTCCCGGCTAAGATCACGGAGAAGGTGGTTAGTAGCACTCTCTCCGACTATCTGGAGCGGCATGGACTGCTGGATGAGGTTCAGTTTGGCTTCCGGCCTGCCCATGGTACGGAGTCAGCATTGGTGACCGTAATGGATGAGCTTCGTGCGCGGGCAGACAGGAATCAGGCAGTGGTTCTTATCCTGCTTGACCTGTCTGCCGCGTTCGACACGTTTAACCATGGAATTCTCCTGAGCAGGCTAGAGGAGGTGGGGGTGAAGGGTCGTGCTCTGCAATGGCTCCATTCCTTTCTTAGGGATCGGACGCAAGCCATGTCCCTTTCTCCTTACCGGTCTGAACAGATTAATATCACTCATGGGGTACCTCAGGGCTCGGCCATCAGCCCGATACTCTTCAATATTTATATGAAACCTTTGATTGCGGTCGTCAAAGAGCATAGGATCAGCATCACAAACTATGCTGAAGACACGCAGCTCATCCTCTCATTGGAGGGGGAGCAATCTACCTCTATTGAAGAGTTTCATTGCTGTCTGCGTAACACGGCCCAGTGGCTGAAAGTCAACTCCTTGCAATTTAATGCAGGTAATTCGGAAATTCTTTTCTGTCCCATTGATAGAATTCCCTCAATGCTGCCCAGTAACTTTTGGCCCAGTGAAATGTCATTGGATGTGAGACCAGTGGAGAAGGTTCGCAAATTGGGCATCCTGTTTAATAACAAGCTGAACATGGAGGCCCACGTCACTAAAACGGTGGGAAACTGCTTGGCAATCATTAGATCGCTACGCAAAATTCTTCCTCTTTTACCATCTCAAGTACGGGCTCTTGTTTTACAGAGTACAATCTTGAGTAGACTGAACTACTGTAACGCCCTTTTGCTTGATTCTCCTAAGCTCCTGCTGGACAGATTGCTGAGAATCCAGTCCGCCGCAGCTAAACGTGCTCTGGGATGGCCGAGACGTTCCTCGTCCTCCAGGGCTCTTGCAGAGCTCCATTTGCTGCCGGTGGAACAGAGAATTAAGTTTAAATCTCTCTGTCTTGTATTCAAAGCTTTACATGGGATGGGCCCTAGTGCGTTACAGAGAAAGTTCGAGTGGTATGCCCCAGCTAGAAATCTTCGCTCTGCTTCAGCTAGACTGGTTAAGGTAGCTAGGTTTAGGAAAGCCAGATCCGGCGGCAGAACCTTCGCGGTTGTGGCAGCCAAACTGTGGAATGCCCCTGGAAGTAAGACATATTGGGGAGCTTTTACCCTTTAGGAAAAGGCTAAAAACTCTGTTATTCCCCAAAGTTTAGTTAATGTACTGCTCTCTACTAGTTGCCAACACCTTTTTGCTGCTTGTTCTCTCTACCGTGTACTTTGAGTCTCTCAGCGCCAGGATGCCGTAGGGTGACAGAGCGCTTTACAAATGCAATAAATAAATAAAGAAATAAATTGTACTTGCATGGGAGTGGTGTGCATTGGGTAGGTAAACTAATGAGTGGAGCACCACTCTTTGATCGTTCAATTTATCACATCCTTAAGGTAAACTCATAAGTGGGGCACCACTCTTGAATGGATTTTCAATTTATCACAGCCTTCAAGTAAACTCATGAGTGGGACACCACTCGTGAATGGATGTTCAATTTATCACATCCTTAAGGTAAACTCATGAGTGGAGCACCACTACCGGTTCTCAAGTTATCACATCCTTAAGGTAAACTCATAAGTGGAGCACCACTCTTGAATGGATGTTCAATTTATCACACCCTTAAGGTAAACTCATGAG
Organism: Lissotriton helveticus; assembly: GCF_964261635.1. NCBI lineage: Eukaryota > Metazoa > Chordata > Amphibia > Caudata > Salamandridae > Lissotriton > Lissotriton helveticus. Next base: position 275,958,616 of record NC_136062.1, read on the forward strand.
TGGAGCACCACTACTGGTTCTCAAGTTATCACATCCTAAAGGAAAACTCATAAGTGGCGCACCACTCTTGAATGGATGTTCAATTTATCACAGCCTTAAGGTACACTTATGAGTGGAACACCACTACTGGTTCTCAAGTTATCACATTCTTAAGGTAAACTCATAAGTGGAACACCACTCTTGAATGGATGTTCAATTTATCACATCCTTAAGCTCATCAGTGGGGCACCAGTCTTGAATGGATGTTCAATTTATCACATCTTTCAGCACATGAGTGAGGCACCACTCTTAATCAATTGGCCGTTCAATTTATCACATCCTTAAGGTAATCTCATGAGTGGAGCACCACTTCTGTTTTTCACGTTATCACATCCTTATGGTAAACTCATAAGTGGGGGACAACTCTTGAATAGATGTTCCATTCATCACATCCTTAAGGTAAACTCATGAGTGGAGCACCACTCTTGAATGGATGTTCAATTTATCACATCCTTAAGGTAAACTCATGAGTGGAGCACCACTCATGAATGGATGTTCAATTTATCACATCCTGTAGGTAAACTCATGAGTGGAGCACCACTACTGGTTCTCAAGTTATCACATCCTTAAGATAAACTCATAAGTGGAGCACCACTCTTGAATGGATGTTCAGTTTATCACATCCTTAAGCGCATGAGTGGGGCACAACTCTTAATCAATTGGTCGTTCAATTTATCACATCCTTAAGGTAAACTCATAAGTGGGGCACCACTCTTGAATGGATGTTCAATTTATCACATCCTTAAGGTAAGAAGAAGTGTGGCTCACTGGTTAGAGGCGGCAGACCCTGAAGCAGAGGTCAGACCCGGGACCAGGGTTCAATTCCCGACGCGGCAGGGTCTTGAGCCCAAATATCCACGGACTCGATAATTCTCGTTTAAGTGCCTACTTGAGTGACAGGTTCACACTCTGCAGCTCTGGGCATTAGCTTGCTTAATCTCCACTACGGCCCCCCCGCGGCGGGATGCCTGGCTTTCACCTTGGGAATGCCCAGTACGGGTATCTCACAGGGAAAAACCAGGACGGAAGGCAAGCGCCGAGATGCCTACGGGTAATCGAGCGCTATATAAGAACGCTTAATAATAATAATTATAAATAATATTAACTCATAAGTGGGGCACCACTCTTGAATGGATGTTCAATTTATTACATCCTTAACGTAAACTCATGAGTGGAGCACCACTTTTGAATGGATGTTCAATTTATCACTTCCTTATGGTAAACTCATGAGTGGAGCACCACTACTGGTTCTCAAGTAATTACATCCTTAAGGTAAACTCATAAGTGGAGCACCACTCTTGAATGAATGTTCAATTTATCACATCCTTAAGCTCATGTGTGGGGCACCAGTCTTAATCAATTGGTCGTTCAATTTATCACATCCTTAAGGTAAACTCATGAGTGGAGCACCACTCTGAATGGATGTTCAGGTTATTACACCCTTAAGGTAATCTCATGAGTGGAGCACCACTACTGTTTTTCACGTTATCACATCCTTAAGGTAAATTCATAAGTGGAGCATCACTCTTGAATGCATGTTCAATTTATCAAATCTTAAGGTAAACTTATGAGTGGAGCACCACTACTGGTTCTCAAGTTATCACATCCTTAAGGTAAACTCATAAGTGGAACACCACTCTTGAATGGGTGTTCAATTTATCACATCCTTAAACTCATCAGTGGGGCACCACTCTTGAATGGATGTTCAATTTATCACATCCTTGAGCACATGAGTGAGGCACCACTCTTAATCAATTGGTTGTTCAATTTATCACATCCTTAAGGTAATCCCATGAGTGGAGCACCACTTCTGTTTTTCACGTTATCACATACTTATGGTAAACTCATAAGTGGGGCACAACTCTTGAACATATGTTCCATTCATCACATCCTTAAGGTAAACTCATGAGTGGAGCACCACTCTTGAATGGATATTCAATTTATCACATCCTTAAGGTAAACTCATGAGTGGAGCACCACTCTTGAATGGATGTTCAATTTATCACATCCTTAATCTCATGAGTGGGGCACAACTCTTAATCAATTGGTCGTTCTATTTATCACATCCTCAAGGTAAACTCATGACTGGAGCACCACTCTGAATGGATGTTCAAGTTGTCACATCCTTAAGGTAATCTCATGAGTGGAGCACCACTACTGTTTTTCACGTTATCACATCCTTAAGGTAAACTCATAAGTGGGGCACCACTCTTGAATAGTTGTTCAATTTATCACATCCTTAAGGTAAACTCCTGAGTGGAGAACCACTCTTGAATGGATGTTCAATTTATCACATCCTTAAGGTAAACTCATGAGTGGAGCACCACTACTGGTTCTCAAGTTATCACATCCTTAAGGTAAACTCATAAGTGGAGCACCACTCTTGAATGGATGTTCAATTTATCACACCCTTAAGCTCATGAGTGGGGCACCACTCTTAATTAATTGGTCGTTCAATTCATCACATCCTTAAGGTAAACTCATGAGTGGAGCACCACTCTGAATGGATGTTCAGGTTATCACATCCTTAAGGTAACCTTATGAGTGGAGCACCACTACTGTTTTTCAAGTTATCACATCCTTAAGGTAGGGGGCGTGGCTAGGCGCCGAACATGGTGGCCGCGTCGTAGTGGGGTTCCTTGCCGGGACTTCGTTCACCCTGCCTTTATGCCGACCCTGGGTGCCATCCTACTGAGAAAGCTGCCCACCTGACTGCGGAATCCACCGGGATCATACGTCTGTGACAACGGGGCTGTGGGCCCCCGGGAAGGCTTGAATCTTCGACCAAATCGGCGCTCTAAGGCCCTGAGCCATCGGTGGAGAGGACCGCTGGAGGCCGGCACCCTGGGACTGGCTGCTGTCGCTGCCTGTTGCCGCGCGGCTGGAGATGGCGCGTGACCGGCGCCGCAACACCGTGGTGGGGGAGGCGGACCACTGCTGGACCAGGAGCTCAGGGGAGGAGAACCCTGGCTCCTACATTGGCTTTTGTGCAGAGGCCTACCATCTACCAACTTGCGGAGTGCTTCTTGCCCTGCGGCGAACCTCCTGAGTGAAAGGGGGCGCTGAGGAGTCCTTTGCTGCGCAGCCCCGTGCCTGCACTCCGTGGGTTGCCGTGTCCTTGAATCCAGGCTGGCCGCGTGTGCGGCTGCAGCAAGGAGATTAGCTGTACTTTTGGTGGTGTCGCGAGTCGTAACGCCCGCTCTGGAGCTGCTGCTGATGCCCCCGTGATGGAGTGGCTGGAGACACTTCAAAGTACGTCTGGAGCGCTCCTGAGACCCTGAGCAATGAGGAGGCACAGGGGTGCAGTGGACTGGCTCTGTGGTCCTGCGGTTCTGAATGAGGTTTGGGCCCCCTGCTTGTCCCCAGGGGTGGGTGTGGACCCATAACTTGGAACTGGTCTCAGTAAGTACCACCCGCGCTCTCCCAGACATCTGCTCCTGCCCCATGCGGGACTATTTTCTCCCCCCTGCCTGCGGCCCACAGACTGTTTCCACGTGTGTCACTTCTGCCCGGCGGTGTGTGGCCCTGATGGTGTGTTGGGGGCAACGACTGCTGCGGGTGACTAGTGACCCTTCCAATTCCACCTCTCGTCATTGTGCACATTGCCATGGGGCCCCGACGGGGGAAGCAACCAGAGGGATATGGGACTCGCGCCATGCTATTGAGCACCACATGGGCACGCTTACTACGGGCCTTAACCTCCTGCGAGCAGATCATGGCAACCTTGCAGCTACTGTCAAGGACCACACCCGCACACTGTCTGACCTGGTACCTCAACAAAAAGATCATGCCGCCCAGCTGGTGCACTTGAATGAACAAATGATCGTCCTGCTGGACAGAGCCGATGATGCGGAAGGGAGGGCGCGACAAAATAACATCCGCCTTATTGGGCTTCCGGAGTGCTCTGAAGGAGCTGACACAACACACTTTGTTGAGCAGTGGCTCAGAGAGAAGGTGGCCCCGGAGGGTCTTTCTGCCTTCTTTTGCATGGAACGAGTGCACCGTATCCCTAATGGGTAGGCCGACTGCCGGATGGCCGCCCAGACTGCTTATTGCCCACATTCTCAATTACAGAGACCATGATCTCCTCTTGCAGAAAGCCTGGGAAGCTGCCCCGGTATTGTTTGAAAATGGCAGAATTTCACTGTATCCGGATTACACAGTACAGGTGCAGTGCCAGAGGGCCTCCAACAAGCTGCTCAAGAAGAAGCTCCAAGCCCTTAATTTGAAATACGCTCTGCTGTTCCCTGCACGTTTAAAAATCATCTACAATCAGACCCAATTCTTTGTTAGCCCCGAAGTGTCGAACGACTGGCTTGAACACACTATACCCGCTCAGTCTCTGGATGGCATCGACCGGCAGGAGCGTGGGGCGCAGGCGCAGTCCAACCGGCTCAGACCCCGTCTTGGCGGTACTCTGCGGTCTCTCCCTTCTGCACGGAAACCAACCCTGGAACAGGCTGTGATGGAGCAAGAATCGGTGCTGGAAGTGGCCGCTGCCATGCGGGACCCTACACAGATCTCTTCCTCTCCGGAACAATCAGAGGATGAAGTGACACCATCGGACTCTGGCAGCAATGACCCTTTGTTCCCCTCGATCACTCCCCAGGTGGTCAAGGACGTGTTTGGCTGAGGTGGAGGCCTGGCCTCTGCGACACTTTCTTAACTATGTCTTAGACTCAGCCATATGTTGATATTATTTGTGTGGTGTGGAAACCGTTTTCCACTTAATTTACCTTTTTCTCCAGGGTTGGTCATACCTCATGGTTCATCATCCTACACGGTCCCGGAGGGGAGGTGCTCTTGGTGTTCATGCAGCGAGTGTTTGGTGCTGGGCCCGCCCCCCCCTGCAGTTGCATTCACTGCATGGTATAACCGTTTGGACTCAATGATTGTTAACTAGAGTTTGGACCAGCACAGTTCGATGACTGGCCCTAGTACTGAGGATTGTGTCTTCTGAGTTGTTTATTTTGGTTCCTGGTCCGCACAATCTTTATTGTGTTGTGTGCACGTCGTCACCCTGGGTCGCACTTCTTTCACAAATGTTGATGCATGGCTGTTCTGGCTAAGTATAAAATACTGACATGGAGTGTGCGGGGAATGGGATCTGTGCATAAGCGACATCGCATTGATGCTCAACTAGCAGCCCGCCCCAACGTTGTCCGGGGAAGAAAAGTAATGTGTTAAATGTTAGTAAGTGTGACAGAATAATTATTGCAATATTTCACGGTACACAACGTTTTTGGATGATTGATGGCAGCCAAAGTGTGAAACTCTGTTTGACTTTGCGCCGCAATTTCAGTGAGTGGCACAGCGAGAACGTCTTTGTCCCGATGTTGTAATTAATGGCCGCAGTTAGTAAAGTAAATTTTGTGAGTGTTGTTAGACAAATGGTGTTAATGACACTGCAAGTGACTTCGTAGCGTCATAAGTCTGTGTCTTGTTTCCCTCGGCTAGCCCCCTATTTCGAACGTGCGTGCTTCACAAATAGCTAAATGTTTTGAAGAGTTCTGTCCGCAAATAGCGTGAGTGTTCTTTGTAATGTTGAGTGATTGGTCGGTTGTGCAAGCAACCTTTGTTAAACCTTGATCCCACTGACAACGAATGCGTAGCAAAGTGGGCTGTGACGTAGTTGATTGCAAGCTGCGCCCCTTTAGCAGCGCAAGTTTGTTTTTGAGAATGGGTAACTTTCAAATGATTATAATGCAAATCAAGTATTGTTAGATTAGCCCGTAAATGTACTAAAATGTTTGTGTTCAGTGAATACTTTTCTTCATAATGCCGCGCCTTTTGTACTTGTGCCAGCCCCCTATGACAAAGTGCGTGTGTGCCCAATGCTGAGGTGCGTCCCTTATTTTATGAATGGGACGATGTATTTTTTAGAAAGCTGCGCCCCTATATGCGCGCCCCTTTCTTGAAGGCTGGCCCTTGTGCATACGTTAGCCGCGCCCCTTTGTTTCTGGCAGCTGTGGCCCCTGTTGTAAGGCTTATTTTGAGAAAGCCGTGAATGTACCGCCGAGTCTTGTAGCAAGTGCATGCCCATGTAATGAAAATGTTGCCTCACACATGTTTACTTTTACACGCCGACGCTACTCACTAACAGCAGAACAACGCAGTTTATGTCATCACCGGCCTCGCTTACTTGGAGAAATGGGTGAATGTAGCGCCAAGTGTATTTTCAATCTTTTCTGTCTGCCTGAAGTCGCTTTTTTTCTGTCTGCCTGAATTTGCAGCCCATGTCACAGAGTGAAGTTTGTGTTTTTTCTGCCATGCCCTCTGACAATGATTCCGCCCACATGTTTCCTTTGACACGCCCATGGTACTCCCTACTCCCTAACAGCAGAACAACGCCCACAAGGAACTACTTTACCCCTAATGTTGTTTTCCCTTTGTAATGTATATGTTGCCCAGATGTATAGCCTATGTCCATCTGCTTTCACTCACTTTTCCAATGGTGTATTGGGTGTTATGATTGGTGCTGTATTTCCGGAGTTTACTTGCCTCAAAGGTTCCCAGTTGTCTCTTTATAATAGTAGTATAGATTGAACAGGCGCAAGGCCCACATAGCCTTACTCCAGGAAATGCACATGACTGACTCCGAGGTTGTTAAACTACAGCAGAAATGGAAGGGGCAAATATATAATACATCCTATTCTGCCTTTGCACGTGGGTCGCTTATTTGGGTGAGGAATGGGGTGCCTTTTGAGCTGCTGGAATGAAGGGTGGACATTGCAGGGCGCTATGTTCTCCTGCGGGGCAGGCTGGACAGAACCCCAATTGTTTTGGGCAGCCTGTACGCCCCAAACTATGAACAGACTGCTTATCTTACTAGCCTCAATGCGGTGTTGTTGGATTGAGTACAGTGCCCCTGGATTCTCGGGGGGGGGAGATTTTAATTCTGTTCTAGATGTGCAGTTAGACCGTTCTAATCCCCCAGTGCAGGGCGCAGTTCCTACTAAGATAGCGGAGTTCCTACATGCCTGGGCGGTGGGTTGGGGAATCAATGACATATGGCGCACACAACAACCGTCCGACCGCGAACATTAATTTTACTCCCCCCCCACACCAACTGCACGAACAGATAGGATTTTCTGCTCTCTGTCCCTATCATCCCAGGTGCTTGAATCCATGTACCTCGGGAAAACGTTATCTGACCACAATCCACTGGAGGTGTTGCTCAAATGGGGGCAGGCCCTCCCCCCAGCCCCAACTGGGAGACTATGGCCACTCACACTAGAAGATGGGGTGTTCAGGGACACTTTGGGTACCGCTATCGCCAATTACTTCACAGAAAATACAGTTTTAGCATCCTCCTGTCTAGTTGAATTTGATGCATTTAAGTCAGTCATTAGGGGGGTGGCCATCGGGACTACTGTTGGGGCCCGGCACAAGCTACACCAGAGGCTCGTCTCCGTGGAGGACTCCCTGAACACACTGGAAACGGAGGCTCTTGCTGACCCTACGCGGCAGGCGCCACTGTAAGACACCAGGATTCAATATACAGAGCTCCTTGAACTACTTTGTCTACTAGATTACAGTACGTACACCCAATATAGTCATAAAGATGCTGACAAATCAGGTACTCTCCTGGCCCGTCTCATCCCCGATACCCCGCCCCCGCACCCTATACTGGAGGTATTCCTCCCGGATGGCACTGTGGCTAATCCCCAGGCTGATATTAACATGGTGTTTTGCACCTATTATAAGTCCCTCTATGCTGCCCCGCCCTCTCTGCCCCAAGATCTCCTGACTACTTTCCTGGATGACCTTACCTTCCCCGTACTGACGACAGATGCACAATCGGACTTGAAGACCCCTATCACTAGAGCAGAAATAATGGGAGCCCTTAAGAGCCTCCCTAAGACTAAAACACCAGGGCTGGATGGACTCCCAGCGGAGTTTTATTTGACTTATGAAGAACAACTCACTCCACTCCTGTTGACTCTTTACAAGACGGCACTAGAAAAACGCACACTTCCTGTAACAGCTATGCAAGCTGGTTGTTTCTCTCCCCAAACCCAAAAGAGACCCCCGAGATATATCGGGTTACCGCCCTCTTTCCATGTTAGCCACTGAGTATAAAATACTCAGTAAAATACTAGCGCAGCGTCTGATCCCTTATCTCCCCAGACTTATTCACATGGACCAGTGCGGTTTCGTCCCGGGCTGTAGCACTTCTCTAAATATGAGGCACCTCCACTGTCTGATGGAACCCACTGCCACTCACTCTGACACCGCCTGGTGCATCTCTTTAGATATGCGTCAAGCATTTGACACCCTGGACTGGACATATATGTTGTCCTCACTTAAGAGGTTTGGCATCCCAGGGGGATACTGGTGATGGGTCAAACTACTGTACTCCTCTCCCACGGCCCGGGCTCGGACAGGCACGTCCATCTCGGCTGCTTTCCCTGTGGCCAGGGGCACGAGACAGGGCTGCCCCCTGTCACCAATATTATTTGTCCTGGCGCTGGCACCCCTTCTTCTCAAGATCCGAAAGAAGGCCATGGGACTGGGGATACCCTTGTCCAACGCGACACATATTGCGTCTATACGCCGACGACATTATCCTCTATTTTAAACACCTCACGGCCAGTCTGGAACCCGTCCCAACTCTACCTAAGAATTTTGGACTGATATCAGGTTTGGCGATCAATGCCCAGAAATCCCATGCTTTCTTTATGCGACATAGGGAGGCCCCTGACTTGATACCCTTTGGCAATCTCCTGTTGACGACCGCCCCAGACACTTTCAAATACCTACATATTCAAATTTATTGAACTTCCCAGGATCTGAACGAGGGTAATCTACAGAAGACGATGCAGTCTCTCCGGGGCCAGATGTCCTTCGGGACTTCATTGCCACTGTCTGTGATGGGCAAGGATAGCCATCTCCAAATTGGTGATGCTTCCCCGCCTATTATATTTTTTTACTAATATACCAGTTGTTATCCCGCCCGGCATATTCAAGACGTTGGACTCCCTATTGTTAGACCTTATTTGGAGGAAGGGACGCAGAAGAGTGGGACTGGCGAAGTTGCAGCTTCGCCCTGCTGAGGGAGGCTTGGGGGCGCCAGATTTTCGGGCATACTGTATGGCCAGTCAACTGCAGTGGTTGTCCTATTGGCTGGCAGGAAAGCACACTCATGAGATTGGGTACACCGATCGCCTCCTTGCACAGAGTACATTACTTGCTTTACTTTTGCCGCGGGCTATAATCCCACCACCGGCCCCTCCCCTTGCTTAGAACCGCGCTGGCGTACTGGAAGAAGTCCCATAACTACACACGACAAACCCTCCCTTATTCTCCGAACATTCCTTTCCTTGGGATCCCTGGTGCACATGGCTTAATAACGAAGTGGACTGTGTCCTCTTGGGAGCAGGAAGGGGTATCCGCTATTGGAGCGCTGTTTGTAGACGGCACTTTGACAGAGCATGACAACTTCACCCATGCACAGGGGGTCCCTTCGACACTGTTCCTCCTCCACGCCACCATTACTCACTACATCAAGCGCCACTGGTCCCCTGACGGGGTAGAACCCCCAAAAAATGAACTTGTGTACGCTACATACTGTTGTAATTCTATCTAGGACCCTAATTAATATTCCTGACTTATGCCCTTATGTGGTTATAATAAACAATATCCTTATAAAGGCATAAGAATCATATCCATATTTAGTCATAGCCAATGCTGTCCAAATTAAGCAAGGCTACTTCCCCAGGCTCCTAGAAAGTACAACGAGTTCTGTAAACAAACCAAACCTCCAGCAACCTGGGAATTCCCCATTGCTTTTGTTTTGATTTCGTCCTAGAACTCCTGTGAGCACTCTAAGAACGGCCAGTTCTTAGAGACATCTTTATTGACGTTTTATGTTCAACCTTACGTCAAACCCGGCACCTTTCAGGTATAAATATACCAACGTTGCCTTAAGCAAACACACAGTGGTTTTGGAGCAGAGCGGCTATCTACTTGCCCGAGAGCCCAGCTGATGCGAGAGCCCACGGACGCCGCCCCTCCCCTTTGACGCACTGAGAGAGACGCTGTCTTTTCTCCTGCCGAGAAATCCAGCTCCGGTGTTTCCAGATACCCTCGCGGGTTACTGGGATATCGAGTCCTGAGAGAGAGATACCAGACCTCCTGCTTTCTATTACCCAGGTACGGAGCTGACTAAACCCTGAAAGAGAATTCTTGATTCAGATTCCTTGGCAAAACCAACTTAACTTAAACTGCTACTTACTTACTCCTTCCCACGTATTAGGCTTAGGTCAGGTACACCGGGGTAGGCGTATTTAGAAGCACCAGTTGAGTACGTTAGTCAATGTATATTTGTATGTATATATTTGATCTATTTTAAGTATCATATGGCTAAGAAACCATATCAATGCTTTTACAGTATTATTTCATAATACTCCTTTTACTGTACGCACTTTACTTTATGCTAAGTATTGCAATTATGGCAATTCATTTCTCTTGCATGAGAAAGAAGACTGCTCAATAAATAACACCTTTTATTGAAAATGCCCGTCTCTCTTTTCTCTGCACTCTGGTGAAACTAAGTACGCACGATTGACTGAGTAAAATAGCTGTCTATTGTTTTCACACGACTCTAGAGATACACTCTTATTCTGAGGGAGCAAAGTTGTCATGTTTTATGGTTGTCAGAAGCTAATCCCTTCTTGTCTATCCAGGGAAGTTAAACTCCTCCTTGTTTATTCGAGAAAGTTTCTAGTGACCTCTGAGCTAGCTGGCAAACCTTAAGTCTAATATAATCAGTAGAGACCTAGTCGACCTCAGTCCTACGTCTACACTCCTGTTTATATTATTCCAATGCGCAGAGCCTATTGGGAATATAGGAACTACACTACATGGCGCCCAACGTTTGGTAAGGCGATAATCTAACGCAAGACACTAGAGTAACTCAGTCGTGCTTTTTCACACAGAACCCTTTTTCCCGTAAATACTCCAAAAGACGTCTAGAGTGGGTAAAAGGTTAAAATCCACCGGAACTTAGTAGGAAGAGATTCCTGTGTATAGTTTTTGGTTTAGTCAACGTTGAAGGATACAGTGTTCCAAAATATTGTGCACCTAATCTTTGTTTCCTTGAAACTTGATCTGCAACAAAAACCTTTCTGTTAGTAAAAATGTCAGAAAGTGAAGACGAAAGGGAGGCAGCTAGAATAGCAGCTCAACTCCTAGCGGATGACACAAGTCTCCGAGAAAACGACCCAAATGTTATAATCATTCCCCTAAATGTAAGGAAAACTATAACTATTAAACTTATAGAAAATGGACTGACATCAAGAGGTGGTATAGTCATATTCGTGGTAGAGGCCCATGAATATCGGCAGACAGAGGTATTCTGTCCTGTCCTGGGGGATCTGAATTTCCACTTAGAAAATCGGGAATCAAAGGAAACGCTATCCTTACTAGATATTTTCTCTGGCTGTGGTATGCAACAGCTAGTTAAAGGCCCCACCCATCAGGCAGGCCACACGTTGGACGGGGTCTTTTCAAATGACCCCAGGCTGACCACTGAGCCCCCCATACCCCTTTCGTGGTCGGATCACTATGCCATCCCCATTGATTTAATTACCTCTACTGGGAAGGGCAAGGAAAGTGATCCCAGTAAAAGGGAACTGAGGCGTAAGCTCAGAAGTGTTACCAACGACAGACTTGCTCCCAGACTGCCAAGCTGGGCGATCTCCTTAGAGGAGGACGTTAGTTTTGCGGTCGAGAGGATCGACACCGCCATTAAAATAGCCATTGAAGACCTTGCCCCTGCCTCATTGTGCTACTCCGCGAGGAAAAGCCCATCGGCACCGTGGTTCTGTGAATCATTAAGAATTCTCAGGCAGGGAGTACGAAGACAGGAGCGCCTCTGGAGGACTTGCGGGGTTCTGAGAGAAAGGGAGAGTCATAAAATCCTCCTAAAGAAGTATAAGAGGGAAGTGAGTAGAATCAAACAGGAGTATTTTACCTCTCTAACCATCTCACTCTCCTCACCGAAAGAGCTGTTTAAGATAGTAGACACGCTCACATCATTGAAGGTTCCAGACCCCGTGGTGAGTTCACAGCAGCTCTGCAATGATATTGCACAATTTTTTCAATCTAAAATTGTCGATATATACTCGGCCCTAGAGCTTCAGAGGGCGGCCCTGTCGTCTATACCGCGTCCAGCGGTCCCCTCCATAACCTCTCCCAATGAGCTGCTGCAGGGATGCTTGTCCAGCTTTCCACCCCTTTCCCTCCAGGAACTTGATGTCCTTCTATTAAAAACCAGATCGGGTTCCCCCTTAGACCCGTGCCCCTTGAAGGTTCTCAAACAATGTAAGGAGTCTCTATTGCCCATCTATTTAGAAATCATGAATCAGGCAATGAAGGACGGTATTTTCCGCCTACAATGGAAAAAAGCGGTGGTGAAACCACTACTAAAAAAGCCCACACTAGACCCGGGTGTCCTCAAAAATTTCCGCCCCATTTCGCTGCTCCCTGCCCCCGCAAAGATGCTGGAAACCCACCTAAACCAGCATCTTTCAGCCTTCTTGGAAACCTCTGGCCTCTTAGATCACTCGCAGCATGGTTTTCGGAGAGAGCATAGTACTGAGTCGGCCCTTACCATCGTGCTTGATAACATCCGCACAAAAGTGGATAAGGGCCTGACGTCCCTCCTCATCCTGCTGGATCTCACGGCTGCGTTTGATACCCTGTCTCCCTCAGTGTTAACATCTCGACTGAGGGAGTCAGGGGTTGAGGGGTCAGCCCTTAGTCTGCTGACCTCATTCCTTGGCCAGAGAGAACAGAGAGTCATGTTGGGGGAGTTCCTATCTCCATCCCACCCTGTGCAGTGTGGGGTCCCTCAGGGGTCGGCTTTAAGTCCGACCCTTTTTAACATCTATGTGACCCCACTTGCCAGGCTGATCAGATCCTTTGGGATGGAGGTAGTATCCTATGCTGATGACACGCAGATCCTGTTGTCTCTCACCCAACCCTCCAACTCGGTTGCCTCCAATTTTAGACACTGCATGGAGGCAGTGGCTCAATGGATGATTTGCAATTCATTGAAGCTCAATGGCGAGAAAACAGAGATTCTGGTGTTCGGAGGCAAGAAGGACATTTGGTCGGCGGAATGGTGGCCTCCATCTTTGGGCCAGTGCCCTACACCCACTGCCCTGGCCAGGAATTTAGGAGTCATGATTGATCCTACCCTGGGGATGAGTCATCAAGTAAACAGGACCATCTCTACTTGCTGGGGCATAATAAACATCCTGCGGAAGATAAAATTCTATCTCTCCCCTCAAGCTAGGAAGCAAGTGGTAGTTGCTCTAATAGGCTCGAGACTAGATTATTGCAATGCCCTTCTTCTAGGCATCAAGAAGGGCCTCATTAGGAGACTTCAAATGGTGCAGAATGCTGCAGCAAAATTTGTACTAGATCTACCCAAGCGGGCTTCTGCTACGGCTGCAAGGAAAAGTTTGCACTGGCTCCCGATAGAGTCCAGGATTGCCTTTAAGTCCCTATGTTTAATCTATGGGGCTTTGGCCTCAAAGGGGGCTAGAGGCCTGAGGGAACTGCTGGTTCCCTATTCCCCTGTTAGAACTCTGCGCTCAGCCAACAAGGCTCTGCTGGCAGTTCCCCGTGTTCGCAGAGCCAAATGGGGTGGTAGAGCCTTTTCAACCTTGGCTCCCAAGCTGTGGAATGCGCTGCCAACTGAGATTAAATCCCTACCCACTAAGCAAGCCTTTAGGAAGATGCTCAAAACGTGGCTATTTGCCAAAGCCTACCCCTAGCTCTGGATCTGCCTTTTTTGATTCCCTTTGGTTAGGCGCCTTGACGCCTTCGGGCTAAGTTGCGCGTTTATAAATCTCATTTCATTTCATTTCATTTCATTTCATTCTATTCATGGATAAACTTTCCAGCAGCAAACGCTGTAACACACGAATTCCACTATTACAAAATAGAGGAACCTCCGGATGAATACACTCCATTCGAGGAGATTGAAATCCCACTAAATTACCAAGAGCACCTGCTCTGGTTTAAAGGCGCCCTAAAACATAAAAATCACTTCACCAGACTCGGTCCACTAGGTAGACCAGGAGCAACGTGGCCGGTTCTAGCCAGCTACACACCACACCCCGATATTGATACAATGACAGACCGGGAACTTTTAGCTCAGCTAAAACAGCTAATTAAAATACATAGACAATTAGTCCAATATGTAATGCGGACTTCAACAGTCCAACCAGCAATTAACATTCCACAGCTGACCCCTCATCAGGGGAACACAAACAAAATTACACCACAGAACATACAATCATGTCTTGGTAAAACACCCGCAAAACGGGAACAAATTCCATTCTGGTTAGCACAAAAAATTACTCTAATAGAGGCAGTATTTCCTGATACTACACCTACTGAGAAACACAGAATTCTGACTATCTGTCTTCCAATGGGGGTCGCACCACATGTGGAGGACTCTGACACTTGGGGCACAGTCTTTGCTTCCATTTACACAAAAACACATGGTGTTCCGTCTATGGCGGTAATACCAGATGTGCTAAGACAGATTCAAAATGAATACGGTCCAGAACCTGCTTTAACTCTGGGTATGAAATTACTGAAAGACTTCAAGCAGGTCTTGGCTATATTATTAGCCAACATAAAAGGAGAAGCAGCATCTGTGGCGATCCGCCAGAAATTGAAAGAAACAGATATAGCAGAACAGCCATTTGAACTTGCCAGAATCATAGAAAAATCCTATGAAGAACTAGGTAGAGATAGTTTGGGTGGGAAACTAGTAAAACCCCAACTAACTGAAAATCCTGAAAAAATCTTTATTAAAAATAATCTGAATACTACAAAAAAGAGTTGGAATGGAAATAAACAATCCACTCCCAAAGAAAAAAGATTCCAGTCCAGAGGAAGGTCTCCTCAACGAAGAGAAAGATCTCCTGACCGAGGAAATAAGTCTCCCCAGAGGGAGCCCACTGAGAAAAGATACAACCTTAGAAATAGGGATAATTTGAAAAAACCTGATAGATATCAAGATATTGATGCACGTCCCTCTCGATCTTTTCAGACTTCCTCACAGAAATCGGAAAGAAGAGGACGGTCAGAACACAAGGAAGAGCACGTCAAGTCCAAAGACAAGGAACCTGCTCATCAAAGTAAAAAATTACAATTTCCAAGAAAGAAGGTAGCCAGTATTAAAATAATTAAACATGCCGAGGATACTGAGGACACAACTGAAAAACGGAGAGTGGGCCCTGACATTGCTAGACAGCGCAGCAGAAGTGACAATAGCTCGCTAGATCTTGATGAATCTTCTGGAGACAGTGGACACGAATGAATACATTCAAGTGGAAACTGCAGATACCAGGGTTAGCGAAACTCATAAAATATACGAGATAACTTTACGTATAGAGGGAGATAAGACCAGGAAAGTAAGAGGTCTCTTTTGGGATAATCTTTCAAAAGGCTATGACATCCTTTTAGCTGAGAAAGACTGGCCACCAGAGTTTGTCGTGTAGGATGGGATGAGGACTCTCCTCCTCATAAAATCCAGTTAAAATGTCAACCCACTGCACAAAGGCAGTACCCAATTAAACAAGAAGCTAAAAAGCAAGTCAAGGAGATCTTAGAGCAACTTGAATACCAGGGGGTGATTGAAACATGCACCTCACAAATGAACAATCCTTTGTTTCCTGTCTCCAAACCAGAAGATTCGTATCGTCTAGTTTTGGACTACAGACACCTTAACTCATGTTGCAAAACATTTGCAGTACAAAACTCACACAGTGCAGCACTAATGAATAACATTGTGCGCAAAAAATACAAAACGACAAAGACATCTCTAATGGATTCTTTTGTCAAAACATTGCACCTGAGAGCAGGTATTTGACCGCGTTCTCAATAATGGGGTCGCAAAAACACTTCTGTCGACTCCCACAGGGATTCAAGAATAGCCCAGGATTATTCTCAGCAAGAGTAACAGAGTTACTACAAATATATGATGATGAGGCATTATCCTATGTCGATGACATCTATCTAACAGATGATGACCTGGATACTCACTTGAAAAGAGTAAACACCATAATACTTGGGTTTGCAGCTGAGGGTTACAAATTCAACTTTAAAAAATCACGAATTGCCCATCTAACTGTCCTGTTTTTAGGATATGAATTATCAAATGAAGGCAAAAGCCTAGCAGACAACTTCTTAGAGAAGTGCGCTGTACTCCAAGCACCTAAAACGCTGAAGAACTTACAATCAATACTAGGTTTCCTGAATTTCGGAAGAACATACATTCTAAATTATGCAGAGAGGGTTAAACCTCTCTATGAATTAATAAAACCTGATTTCAAACCAATCAATTGGACTCAGAAACATACAGAAATTTTAAGATCATTGCAAACAGACATGTTAGCTAAAACAAAATTGCAACCTCGCGAAAACATACGCAACCTTGTAATCCGAGTCATCCCAGGAAGATGCGGATTCACGTACCTAACCTCTAATGAGGGAGAAACGGTACCAATAGCTTACAAATCACATTTGTACACACAAGATGAAAAGGCATTCAGTCTTACGGAAAATATTGTAAATGCGGTTCAAACTGCTGTAGCAAAAGAAAGAGCCCAAGAACAAGGCAAAAGGATAACTGTTTTAACAGCAGAATCAGCCTTTGAGGCATTAACAAGCACACGCATTTTGACTAAGGTGGCATTAGATCCAAAATGGATACAATGGGAAAATTCTCTTGCTGCAGTAGACGTGAAATACTATTTTGACCCGAAAATGAAAAAACTGAAAGATCTAACATAGGAAAAAGAATATCCTCTGCCAATCGAAATTCTGCCTCTCGAACAATACACATGTGTAATCTACATGGACAGATTTGCACAACACTACGATGTAGAGAAAAAATCCTACAAACAAGCGTGCGCGATTGTTAAACATCGCTGGCGCTTGGGTAAATTCAGACCGTTAATTACCAAAACTGAATCACTCAGAAACTGTTGAACTCAGCGAGCTGAAATAAGATATTTAAAGATGGCGCTTGAAAATGCCGATCGCGAATTCCCCACACTAATAGTGTGCGATTCGCATTACTGCGTCAAATCTTACAACAATGACTTGCAGAACTGGCTTCAAAACAATTACAAAGATGATATAGGTGCCACAATAAAGAATAAAAAGCTTTGGGAACAGGTAGTTCTTTTGCAGAAAGAACTACAAAAGACTCACGTGATACATACACTGAGTCATCAGCGTGATGGCGTTCACGCTGCAGGGAATTCATTGGCTAACACAGCCACAGCGGAAGCAACTAATCCGGCTTCTGTAGCCACAAAAAAGCGTTCAGAAAAATACATAGACGGGGAAACCATGCTGGCGGTAAAAATGTCTTCAAAAGGCGACTGTGCAGCACTGCCCTTGAACTATCCACTCAATTATACATACATAATTGATGCAAACTCCGTTCCTTTTGCTCGAATCCCTGGAGTGGGGGATAGAATGATTCCAAACACAAACAGGAGAATCTTCTTGATTCAAGAAGCACATATGGGATTAGGTCTAAGGCTATAGAGAACAAAAGAAGGAGTACCACCCAGTGGAAGTTACAGTTCCTAATGGGGGGCAGACTGGAACAAAAGGGGGAAAGAAACTCTCCTTTTGTTAAAAAAACCCTCACTCACTCACCACCTAGTGGTGACATGCTTCATCATCGGGGTCCACCCTAATGACCTAGCGTCATCAGGGTGTGCTACAACACCTGATTACAGTGGAGCTGGTTGTGAGTGAGGATGCGTGAGAAGGAAAAAAGTATGTGTGTTAAAAATTGTCCTGGTTTAACTTAAGAAATGTAAGTTTTATTTATAAGCAACTGGACAATATTAAAAACAAAAGTGCGAGATAGAGTGTGGGTAATTATGAGCCCATGTATCTCTGTGTGTTGTCAGGTCTACATGTTTCAACCATAAAGGTGTAGGTTCACCAGGTTTTCTTCAGGACCGTTGCCCTGAGAGTGGATGGTGTGCGTCCCCTAAAAGGCGCGCCCAGTCCTACTCTCTGGGACCACAATAGTGACAAAAAAGTAGATGTCTGCGGTAAACGCTAAAACCCGGTTGGGTTTGCGTGAAAAATCAAAATACTCGTATTAGGGTATTGTGAAACCTCATAGGGCGGGGAGAGGTTAACCTCGTGGGGAGAACGTATTAGTTCTGTTCGGCCAGTGACCTCCTCACAGAACTAATACGTTCTCCCCACGAGGTTAACCTCTCACCGCCCTATGAGGTTTCACAATACCCTAATACGAGTATTTTGATTTTTCACGCAAACCCAACCGGGTTTTAGCGTTTACCGCAGACATCTACTTTTTTGTCACTATTGTGGTCCCAGAGAGTAGGAATGGGCGCGCCTTTTAGGGGACGCACACCATCCACTCTCAGGGCAACGGTCCTGAAGAAAACCTGGTGAACCTACACCTTTATGGTTGAAACATGTAGACCTGACAACACATAGAGATACATGGGCTCATAATTACCCACACTCTATCTCGCACTTTTGTTTTTAATATTGTCCAGTTGCTTATAAATAAAACTTAAATTTCTTAAGTTAAACCAGGACAATTTTTAACACACATACTTTTTTCCTTCTCACGCATCCTCACTCACAACCAGCTCCACTGTAATCAGGTGTTGTAGCACACCCTGATGACGCTAGGTCAATAGGGTGGACCCCGATGATGAAGCATGTCACCACTAGGTGGTGAGTGAGGGGTTTTTTAACAAAAGGAGAGTTTCTTTCCCCCTTTTGTTCCAGCCTGCACCCCATTAGGAACTGTAACTTCCACTGGGTGGTACTCCTTCTTTTGTTCTCTATTGATATACCCAGGGGTACAGGAGTATTCCCCCGTTCACTTGGTGAACCAAATACCTTGATCTCCCCTCTGTTTTTCACAAATTAGGTCTAAGGCACCAGGAGATCTTGACATCTCTGAAAGAATTACAATCAGAATACTGGTGGCCGGGGATGAGCCTGCAAAACTACAAATTTGCAATGGGCTGTCCAGACTGCAACAGAGATCGCAGTCGCGAACCGACCGGAGTAATGCCAGGACCCTTCTTTTAGAAAGCATAAGGCTATCTATACGCAAAAATCCAGTAGGAGAAATGTGTCCCCATAATATTTAAGACTAGATTCACTTAAAATGCAGACACCAGCGCTCGGCTGACGCCAGAAATGTTATAAAAGATTTGCGAGTCTTTATCGGCACATATGCAATTGGCATGCTACATTCTGACCAGGGTCCTGCTTTTCACTCTCAAGCTTATAAGGAGGCCATGACCAGCATGGGCATTGCATTGCGGTACTCTTGTCCCTTCCATCCTGAGGGAAATGGGGTAGTGGAAAGAAAAAAACGGGACATAAAGCAATCTATAACGGCAAGGGTATTAGGTTCGGGTGATGGGTGGGTCCAACTTTAACAAGTGTCCAACGTAGTCTTAATAATCTGCCAAGAAATTCTCTGAAAGGTTTCAGTCCGTACGAACTATTGTTCGGGACTAGAATGCATATTCAGGACCTTGATAGTCAGGCTTCAGTGGTAGAAGAAAAATGCTTTGATATCAAAGATCGTTTGGCTATTTTACAGGACTTAAATGAAACAAGAAAAGGCCTGAGCAACGTAAAGTTAAAACAGCAGCCAACAGCCACTGAAGATAAACCACCTGTCCCAGCAAGGCCTGTCTGGATTCCAAAGATTGGGGATCTGGTCAGAGAGAAGATCGCGGTGAAGAAGGAATTTGGGCCTTCTTAAAGAGAAGCAGTACCTGTCTTAGCTGTCAGCGGAACAAGATCAGTTGTACTACCGCGCCTTGCTGGTAAAAAGGAGAACTGAGTTGTTTCCATCGACCTGGTAAAACCACAATCATGTGGCCCACAATAAGTAGTAGGCCCAGTGGACTCCCAAGAAATAGCAGAGTACCAAAATTTGCTACAATAGAAGAGGTTCAAACTACTGAGAGACTAATCACATTTGATAAACCTGCAGTGAATAAAAAAGGACTATGCAACAATGCCATGGAAATTGTGCCTCTTGAAACCCAAATTGCAACAGTTCGTCAAGAAACACCAGTCTACAACGATGTAGCCTCAGACTATGCTAATGAAACAAAGAAAAATCCAAAAGCAAATGAGAATCCGGAAGCAATTCCAACAATTGATAGAACTGCATCTGGCTACTACATCAATTTCGATAACTTTTCTGAAGATCCAAGCGAACCAGAAGAAACGCCAGCAATAAAAACTTTTAAAGACAAAGTAACTGAACTCCTTCATCAACTCAAAAAAACCTACCTGATTTCACCATGGATTGAATTTTGGATTGTGTTAGGTGTACTTTTTCTCCTGCTTTGGCTCATCATGATTCTTTGTTTGGGAAAAATCATTGAAGGAAAATACAGTACAATCGACACAGCAAGTCAGAACATCAACTTGGTCCTAAAGCCTCACAAGTCATCTCACATCGAGAAAAGAGAACTATCATCAGTGAATGTCACAGCCAATCTAATACCGGTGGGGTAGCATGGGACTAAACGGATTATAAATTCTATAGCCCGGTTGAGCTCTTGAAATATCCACATCAGTTCAAGGTTTCATTAAGTGACTTTGTAAAACAAAGTACATTCTCAGATGATTGGGACTTTGAAAGTATTAATGATATGTTGTCAGATTTAGTAATGTCAGCAAAATTTACAGAACATGATTACTTACAGGGTTCATCAAATTATGAAGAAATGTATTGTTATAATCACTTTGCACATCACTATTTGCATAAATCTGCTCAACCTAGAAATGTTTTTAATTATAACCAATGGGAACATTGTGCAACTCCACCGAAAAGCAGTTCGAAAACATTTAATGAGAAATTCCCATACTTCTCAGGGTTTAACACAAGTGATGCAGAAACGTTTTATTTTAAAATGTTAAATAAGACAGGAATGAAAACAATGTTGACAAATACTAAATTGATTTATTCTGAAACATTTTATGAAAAAATGAATACATTTGGTTTTGATTTCTGGAAGAACAACATTGAAACAAAAACCATCTGGGGTACAAAAGATTGGCAGGTACAAGGTTTAGAAGCATTATTTCGAGCCTGCATGATCCCAGAACAAATAATATTCTTGAATGACACCATTCAACAAACAACCTGTCTTGGCCTAGCCAAAATTAAAGACTTAAACAAACCGTCTATTCCAAAACCCATACCTGATGATAATAGCACTACAGACATGGATATAGACGTACCTAAAATTTTAAACCAGAACAGAACACATCCTGATTGGAAAAAATGGTTGATCTGGCCCACAGACACAAATAACTGTCAAGATAGATTCCTGAACAAAATACAGGGGTTAAAAATGACCAGGCCAGACCCAAGATACTCCCAGAGACAACATCCAGGGATAGTCACAACATACAGTGTAGGGAAACTCTGCCTCGAATGGCTACAGAAATCCACACTGGCTGAAATTAAGCAACACTTGACTTTACCTAAAGACGGTGCTGACTTGCGTGATTTCATAATGTGACCACGCAAACAGCATCAAAAAGTTTCATAGCGGCCGGTATATACGCTTCCTACAACGAAGCTTGGAAAGTAATGCAAATTGAAACAGCAGAAAAAATACGAGATATTGATCGTATTAATTTGGAAAAATCACTTTCTGTTGTGGACAATGGGTTAATGACTCTGTCCTCCAGAATATATTCACTGGACAGTATTGTATCATCTGCTATTGATATAATACAGCAGGACTTACTAATGTTACAACATGGTCAGTCCCAATTGCGTTCTATTGTACAGCTTGGCTGGACGTTGCAAAATCTGCGTACAGGCTACGTACCATGGCGTTTAATCAACACAACGTCTTTATTCTCTATCTTTAACCTTACTGATAAACAAATCAGTTTGGCACAAAAAGGAGCAGACTATACGATTCTGAGCATTGAAAAACTTGAGAGATTACCATTGACAATGTCAGAAAGACCTGTCATTGAATGGATAATACACGGAATAATCACAATTCCGATTACAACTTTCCAATTTAAATACTGCCAAGAGTATATACCAGCAGTATGAAAGGTTGGGTAAAGGGTACATCAAGTCATCATGGAAATTACCTTATACACACACATGCTACAGTGAAAAGAAAAAGAATGTATTTCTTAGTGGTAACAAATGTAAAAGATCACTGAGCGGTACACTTCTTTGTGAAGGCATTAACTTACACGGGGTATTCAAATAACCTTTCATGTCACCTGCACGGCACTCCTACAACACAGATAGAGCCATTCTTTAGACAACTTTCTAACGGGAGTTATATTCTAATAACGGACCACATCTGTTGTGGCATGGTGCCAGGGAAAGCCTATCTCGTCAGCGTGAGTTCCATGGTCACTTGCTGTATGCAAGTATTGTATCCAAACAGCACTCCTGATACGGAGGCAACAATTTGGCCTTCTTTGAATATCTCTTCTGTTCGAATTGATACTTTAAGCAGAATAAAGTCTGTTCTTTTACAGACAACTGTGCCCTTAACGTCATCAAAAGAAACGTATGATCTGCAAGTCACAAGGACAACGGCAGAGATACATACCCTTATATCAACAAGTTACCCCGTGCATTTCGTAGAAATGCTAAGCCAAATCCTAAATATGTCAGATATCAGATAGCCTACCTCTAATTTTGGGACTCGTAGCAGGAATTTTATTTTTGATTCTTCTGCTCCGTTATGGCAAGCCAAGTCGCAGGCAAGACTCCAGCAACGATGGAAGAAACGATCCTAGCTATACGCTATCGGGACCGCATAACTAAAGTCCTTGGATTAGCCCGGCTAAGAGATCTGAATATGACCTGGTTTCTTTCATTCAGACCCATCTGGCAGAATTGCATCTTACCTGTGCTTCAATGTATGCTATGCGGAGAAGAATGCGTGTTGGACGTCTGTCTTACACTACCATCAGCAGTACCATTGGATACAGATACTTTGCTAAGTCCTGTAACGGCTCATGCATCGTGTTGTCCCCAGCGGCTACCCATTCTGATGACGGCATTCGTTGAGACTTCACCACTACGATTAGGTGGCAGGGAAGTACGAGGTGAGAGCAGCATCACCCAGGTACGACCTTCTGTGAGCATTGCTGATCCTGACATCGATGTTAGCAATCATTCTCACAACTGTACTGTTGCGGCATTTTCAAACTTGGTCGAACTTTCACCTGAAGCCGTAGACCAATTTTTAGAGAGTCTGTCTGAAATGATGTTCTCCCCTGAACAGAAAGAATAACTTTTTTAAGCAACGAGCACACAGCGTTCCCTGAACTCTGAATTCGGCCTTCAGCTTTGATAAACAAAAGCTACTGAAAACATTTGGAACTATTTTTTTTTCCCCATGAAAGCGAAATTAATTTTTTTTTACCTTCCAAAATATTTACCTTTTTCTGGCACATGTACTCTGCTTAAAGTAGAACTATTCTTAGAGAACAGAGCTTCTATTTTAGGAACTCTAGAGACAATATGTTACCTCATCCTCTAGCATATGTACATAATTTGTATTATTATGTGATGGAATGGTCTCGACCTTCTTTTCTGTATTAAGATCCATTTCATGTGTAAATTTTCGCAATTCATTCAGCTGATATATATATATGCATTTTTTTACTGAATTATACTAACCCTGGGTGAAGCACTACGCTACGCTCGCGGAGTTTGCGAAGTTTTCGCAACTTCGCACTACGCAATCTGCACGTAGCACAGTGCGAGCATGCGTAGTGCAGCGTAGCGTAGTGCAGCGGTCATTTTTTGCTTGTTTGCGGTCCTGAACGTCATGTTCGCGACCGCGAGCAAGCAAAATGACATCCCGGCGAGATTCTCAACGCGAGGAGGTAAGGTTTCTCATTGTCAGTGGTTGTGCATGCTCGCGACCGCTCTCAATGAGAAACTACCTGTTCGCGTTGAGAAAGCTGCCGCTCGAGTAATAATCTACTCGAGCAGCAGAGAACTACAGCTCGCACTGTGCAAGATGCCGTTTTCAATGCTTGCACAGTGCCGGATGCTTGTCCGCACTGTGCAATCATTGAAAACGCATCTTGCACAGTGCGAAAATGCTACTACGCAGCTCGCGTAGTGCTACGTGAAGTTCGCGTAGTGCGAAGAGCACTTTGTGTAGCTTCGCGTAGCGCTACTTCGGGAACTACGCCCACTGCTTGAAAAGCGTACAGTACCAATACTCATTTTCGTGTATTACCATATACCATTTCATATGCACATTTATGTATTTTGGGGTGGGTTGGAAAACACATGCACCATTATATGTTTACTATTGCTTAGTTTTAAGTAATGAGGGACATTAGATCGTGGAGTGGGTGTTGTAATTCTATCTATGACCCTAATTAATATTTCTGATGTATGCCCTTATGTGGTTATAATAAATAATATCCTTATAAAGGCATAAGAATCATATCCATATTTAGTCATAGCCCATGCTGTCCAAATTAAGCAAGGCTTCTTCCCCAGGCTCCTAGAAAGTACAACGAGTTCTGTAAACAAACCAAACCCCTGCATCCTGGGCATTCCCCATTGCTTTTGTTTTGATTTCGTCCTAGAACTCCTGTGAGCACTCTAAGAACGGCCAGTTCTTAGTGACATCTTTATTGACGTCTTATGTCCAACCTTACGTCAAACCCGGCACCTTTCAGGTATAAATATACCAACGTATCCTTAAGCAAACACACAGTGGTTTTGGAACAGAGCGGCTATCTACTTGCCCGAGAGCCCAGCTGATGCGAGAGCCCACGGACGCCGCCCCGCCCCTTTGACGCACTGGGAGAGACGCTGCCTTTTCTCCTGCCGAGAAATCCAGCTCCAGTGTTTCCAGATACCCTCGCGGGTTACTGGGATATCAAGTCCTGAGAGAGAGATACCAGACCTCCTGCTTTCTATTACCCAGGTACGGAGCTGACTATACCCTGAAAGAGAATTCTTGATTCAGATTCCTTGGCAAAACCAACTTAACTTAAACTGCTACTTACTTACTCCTTCCCACGTATTAGGCTTAGGTCAGGTACACCGGGGTAGGTGTATTTAGAAGCACCAGTTGAGTACGTTAGTCAATGTATATTTGTATGTATATATTTTATCTATTTTAAGTATCATATGGCTAAGAAACCATATCAATGCTTTTACAGTATTATTTCATAATACTCCTTTTACTGTACGCACTTTACTTTATGCTAAGTATTGCAATTATGGCAATTCATTTCTCTTGCATGAGAAAGAAGACTGCTCAATAAATAACACCTTTTATTGAAAATGCCCGTCTCTCTTTTCTCTGCACTCTGGTGAAACTAAGTACGCACGATTGACTAAGTAAAATAGCTGTCTATTTTTTTCTCACAAATCTAGAGATACACTCTTATTCTGAGGGAGCAAAGTTGTCATGTTTTATGGTTGTCAGAAGTAATCCCTTCTTGTCTACCCAGGGAAGTTAAACTCCTCCTTGTTTATTCGAGAAAGTTTCTAGTGACCTCTGAGCTAGCTGGCAAACCTTAAGTCTAATATAATCAGTAGAGACCTAGTCGAGCTCAGTCCTACGTCTACACTGCTGTTTATATTATTTCAATGCGCAGAGCCTATTGGGAATATAGGAACTACACTAGAATACTTGATGGGTGCTAGTCGACATCTTACCCGATGGCTTTATAGGGGGATCTGCGCTCACTCAGGGACGTCTCTGATTCCGCTCCAGGCAAAATGGGAGGCGGGACTGGGAAAAGAACTCACGGCCAGGGACTGGGCTATTATATTGGAGTTCCCCAAGAAAGTCTCCCGGAATGCTAAATTTAAATATATACAACACATGCTCTTACACAGGGCCTATCTGACTCCACACCAACTGAACTGTATCTAAACAGAAGCACAACTTTCCTGCCCTAGATGTCAAGAGGCGGATGCTGACCTCATCCACATGTTGTGGTCTGGTCCATGCTTGCGAACTTATTGGCAAACAATAGCTTACATGGTCCGAGAGATCACAGGCACGTGCGACTGGTCAGCTGCGGATAGCTGTCTACTAGGTCTGAATAAACACTCCAAGACATTGAAAGTGCAATATAAATTTGCGGACCTGGCTATGCTGCTGGCGAAACGGGCATTACCAAGATGTGGAAATCTGCCCACCCCCCTACAGCGACGGCCTGACCGGTGGAATTGATCAGGTGGGGAGCCGCAGAAAGCGCTGTCATTAGACAGGAAGAATATTGAGGCCACTGCAAAAGCCCCATTGCTATGTACTGGGATCAAATGCTAGAGGCGCTTAAGGCCCTTGTCGCACTCACCTCCCTGGTGTCGCCGCCTGATCTCATGTCATCATCTGCATCCCCCCCTCCCCTGTGACTGAATTGCTTGACTCTGCGTTATTATAATTTATTGCTGATCCCAGGAATGCATGTTATTGCCTTATCCACCTGTTGGAGGTAGAATCCCACTTTAAACTCCTTTTGTACTTGCGACGGTGTACACAACCCCCTCATTTTTTCTTTTTCCTCAATCATATTGTATCGTGTGGACTAATGGACCAGGGTGGGGTGGGGGGTATTCTTAAGTGTAGTTCCCTTTTGTTTTTTTTATGCTCTGTGGTTCACTTGTAAAGAAAATCTGAGTTTCGCTTCTTGCTTTGATGGCCCTGCGCAGGCAGGGACAGATATACCTGTTTGTCAAGGTGCACCGAGATGTTACAATGTCATGTACTTGATCACTTACTGAATGTGCACGCATATTTGCAAAATGAAACTCAATACAAAATTGTGTTAAATAAAATCACATCTTTAAGGTAAACTTATGAGTGGAGCACCACTCTTGAACTGTTGCTCAAGTTTTCACATCCTTAAGGTAATCTCACGAGTGGAGCACCCTTACTGTTTTTCAAGTTATCACATCCTGAAGGCAAACTCATGAGTGGAGCACCACTCTTCAATGGATGTAGGTAATGGATTGAGGTGAACTAATGGATTGAGGTGAACTAATGAGTGGAGTACCAATCTTAAAAGTTTGTTCAAAGGATCACATTCTTAAGATAAATTCATGATTGGAGCACCACTCTTGAATTGTTGCTCAAGTTACCACATCCTTAAAGTAAACTAATAAGTGCAAAGCAATTCGAAGGGGATGATGGAAGGAGTGTTGAACATTGCAAGCACTCACCCCCAGGCAACTGATCTGGGTTTAATTCATCAACATTCTTTAGCTCACTCCGCCACCCTAGTTCAGACATGGCCATATGCAAATCAGTCTGACTCTGTGCCTCATGGGAACTTTCCAGCCAGACCTGCCAAGCCATGTCTTCCCTGGACTGGAAACAAGCATCCTGGGACCGGTTTCTGGCTAAACAGCCGTCATCAGCCAGGCTAGCTTGAATCCAGTGGCAAAGTGAGCAAGGGACCCACGTCTGGGCATACCCTGCCAACTTAGGGCAAATAAAGCAAAACCATAGGGGATTATGGACGGAGTGTTGAACATTGCAAGCACTCACCCCCAGTCAACTGATCTCAATGAGTGCAGCACACCCTTGAACTCTTGTTCAAGTTATCACATCCTCAAGGAAAACAAATAGGTGGTGCACCACCCTTGAACTCTTGTTCAAGTTATCACACCCTTAAGGTAAACTCATTAGCTGAGCACCACTCTTGAATGGATGTAAGTAATGCATGCAGGAAACTCATGAGCTGAGCACCACTCTTGATTGGATGTTTAAGTTATCACATCCTAAAGGTAAACTCATGAACTGAGCACCACTTTTGAAAGGTTGTTCAAGGTATCCCATCCTTACAGTAAACTAATGAGTGGAGCACCACTTTTGAACTGTTGTTCAAGTTATCACATACTTAAGGTAAACTAATAGGTGGAGCACTCTTGTTCAAGTTATTACACCCTTAAGGTAAACTCATTAGCTGAGCAGCCCTCTTGAATGGATGTAGGTAATGGATGCAGGTAAACTCATGAGTGGAACACCACTCTTGAACTTTTGTTCAGAAAATTGTTGATTTTACAACAGTGTTTTTTAATTTCATGCAAGAATAATAATGGAGACCTATTCCACACATATCTTACTTTTTCTGTCCACATATGTGTTTTCTCTGTTACAAATGTTTTTTCGACTCAGCATTTTCTAACATATAGTGCAATTGGAGGCCTACGACTTAATTCCCTGTCGACACAAACAGGCATAAAGGAGCAACTAAAACCAGCATTATACATCTGTCACATGATGCATGCTTTAATACTATTCTTTACCCCAATGCAATTAAATCCACCATTGTGGTATTAATGAACTGAAAAGTAAATAATGTCCCTCAGCACACCGTTGCGGTTCATTCAAACCAAACTTCATTGCGGATTCTAATGGCCGATGTCCTATGCTAAACTGCAGGAACTCCTTGAAGTAATATTCGAGTGTTCCATCATTGCATCCTTGTGCATTAAACCTACAGATCTCCCAGTCTTGCTTGGCACGTTGCAGATATCTCAACTCAAATCCAGAGAGATGGGAGTAAGCTGAGTTCATCGTGTGCTGGACCATCATTGTCCACACTCTATCTCGACCCCCTGAGAACATGGGAATTTATACAGTATTTATAAACATATTAATTGCATACTCTCTATCTTTGTTCCGTTTGAACTCTTGTTTTTCTAAATCAAATATGCATGATCCAGAGAATTTACTGAGGCATTGAAATTGCTTCACATCACTCTACATATTAGGCACTGGAACCAATCAAACAGCAGCCAAATAAAATGCAACAAATGGCAACTGCGTTTTGTGGGAGGTCTGTCCTGTGAAACAGATTCATCAATGACATTCAGGGCCAATGTATGATCGATCCTCTGTTAGCGACTCGCAATTTGAATTTTTTTGCGACTCGCAAATTACGAGTTGCAAACACTGATGTACAACTGTGTCTGAGACACTGTTTGAGATACCCAAATAATATTAAAAATCCACATTTGTAAAGCGCGAAAAATCACCCGTAAGGGTCTCTAGGCGCAGGGGGCCGTCGGGAAGATATTGCCCAGAGTAACATGGTGCTGGGCTAACCTGCCGCCGGAGCCGGGGATCGAACCGTGATCCCCAGCGTCCAGCGTCAGTCGCCATGGCCGTGGCGCCACACCTCTCCCAAATGGGTTGCAAAAGACCTGCCTCATTAATATTCATAAGGCAGATTGCATTTAGTGACCAATTTGGAATGGACTGCACTTACAGGGATGGTGACCTACAGACCAACATGTCTGTGACTGCTTTTTACAATAAAGCCGTTTTTTTAGGTCGAGCCTGGGCAGTGCATGCGCTGCTCTGCGAGGCATGCTGTATTCAGGTATGGACTTGAAGCTCCACCCCTTTCCCGCTCATCTTTTCAATTGGCTCCTGTTACTGTACTTTCTAAATCGTTACTTTTGATTTATTAATAGGCTTTAGTCCCTCCTTGGTACCGTCTTGTCTACATTTGCAAACTCCCATAAGGACTAGACTTTTTACTTGTGTTGTTACATGGTCTGCTTTTTTAGTCTGTGAGCACTATTTTCTTTAACGATTTTCCCCTATTCCACCCACGACCTACTTGCCTACCACGCAGCATGGCGCCCACTTTTATAATTTTATTAGTAATGGCGGCCGGTCTGCTTTAACTTTAGCGCTGCTCGCGCCATACATTTTTTTTCTCAGCACCCGTTTTAAAACATGCTTTAAGTTTTTTTTCAATCATGAGGCAGCTTTAGGTTTGAGAATGATGGCCGCACATCTCTGACCAAATCAATTAAGACACTAGCAACATTGGCGCCCGCAGGGCTTGCAGTCTCTAATCCCCATCCTGGACGCCACACTTTAGGTTTAAACATGACGCCAGATTTAGAATAATAACACGGGTGCCGTGCTTAATGTTTTTAGCAGGTGCCTGCTTTTATCAGTATTTTTTATATTCAGCCTGGCACCCGATCCATGCAGACGCCTTAAGCATTACTTTTCTCTGGACGGGCGCCAGCTTTATATTTCAGTATGGCACCCACTTTTTGTCCCTGTGCTGCAGATCTAAGTAGTCCTTGTATTTAGGTACTTTCCAATGAGGTAACAGTTTGGCCGGTTCTAAGAAACAGAAAACGAAATCTATACTACTATTATAAAGAGAGAACTGGGAACCCATGAGGCGGGTAAACTCCGGAAATACAGCACCAATCATAACACCCAATACACCATTGGAAAGGTGAGTGAAAGCAGATGGACATAGGCTATACATCTGGGCAACATATACATTACAAAGGGAAAACAACATTAGGGGTAAAGTAGTTCCTTGTAGGCATTGTTCTGCTGTTAGGGAGTAGGGAGTACCATGGGCGTGTCAAAGGAAACATGTGGGCGGAAACATTGTCAGAGGGGCATGGCAGAAAAAACACAAACTTCACTCTGTGACATGGGCTGCAAATTCAGGCAGACAGAAAAAAAGCGACTTCAGGCAGACAGAAAAGATTGAAAATACACTTAGCGCTACATTCACCCATTTCTCCAAGTAAGCGAGGACGGTGATGACATAAACTGCGTTGTTCTGCTGTTAGTGAGTAGTGTCGGCGTGTAAAAGTAAACATGTGTGCGGCAACATTTTCATTACATGGGCATGCACTTGCTACAAGACTCGGCGGTACATTCACGGCTTTCTCAAAATAAGCCTTACAACAGGGGCCGCAGCTGCCAGAAACAAAGGGGCGCGGCTAACGTATGGACAAGAGCCAGCCTTCAAGAAAGGGGCGCGTATATAGGGGCGCAGCTTTCTAAAAAATACATTGTCCCATTCATAAAATAAGGGACGCACCTCAGCATTGGGCACACACGCACGTTGTCATAGGGGGCTGGCACAAGTACAAAAGGTGCGGCATTATGAAGAAAAGTATTCACTGAACACAAACATTTTAGTACATTTACGGGCTAAACTAACAATACTTGATTTGCATTATAATCATTTGAAAGTTACCCATTCTCAAAAACAAACTTGCGCTGCTAAAGGGGCGCAGCTTGCAATCAACTACGTCACAGCCCACTTCGCTACGCATTCGTTGTCAGTTGGATCAAGGTTTAACAAAGATTGCTTGCACAACCGACCAATCACGCAACATTACAAAGAACACTCACGCTATTTGCGGACAGAACTCTTCAAAACATTTAGCTATTTGTGAAGCACGCACGTTCGAAATAGGGGGCTAGCCGAGGGAAACAAGACACAGACTTCTGACGCTACGAAGTCACTTGCAGTGTCATTAACACCATTTGTCTAACAACACTCACAAAATTTACTTTACTAACTGCGGCCATTAATTACGACATCGGGACAAAGACGTTCTCGCTGTGCCACTCACTGAAATTGTGGCGCGAAGTCAAACAGAGTTTCACACTTTGGCTGCCATCAATCACCAAAAACGTTGTGTACCGTGAAATATTGCAATAATTATTCTGTCACCCTTACTAACATTTAACACATTACTTTTCTTCACCGGACAACGTTGGGGCGGGCTGCTAGTTATTCATATACAGCAGTTCAGTATCTCCCGCCACCCGCGTCATAACAGCAAGGGTGCTCACATTTGTTGCTTTTAGTGTGTGCCTCAAAGAGGTAAAAAATCATATTTAATGAGTTACCAATATATTTTTTTAAACGGTGTAGCGTGACTAGCCACCTAAAGTTCCAAGGCCGCTGTAAACATGACAAAGTTACGAAATACTGCTTGTTTCCCTTTGTGTTAATAAAATGTTTCAGGTGATACAAAAAATCATACTAGTTTTGCTGCTACGTTTGTATGTCAGCACTGGCAGTGCAGCTGTTAAATCTTATCCTGTTGTTCATTCTTACCCTTTTCTTTTCTTGTGTGGAGTCACAATTGTTTTTACTTAGAATATTAAACACACCTTTATTTTTTGTTTATTGAGCAATTGTTACTTTAGGTTTAGGTCAACACAACGAGAAGCCTGTTTTGTATCTGGTAACATTGAACACAGGCTTTCAAACTGTTGACAGTTTTCGTTAGTCAAATGTACTGTTTTTCACTCTTGTGGTGTGAAACATGCTTCAGTGACACTTCGGGGGGCATTCGAGGCTACTGTAAAAGGAACACATTGTAATTTACAACGCCAATAGTGCTAACTTTCACCAATGCAAGACCAATTGCATTGTAAATGCTTGTTTAAAAATACACACTGTTTTCCTTAAAGGAAAGCAGATGCATTTAAAAAATAAAAACAAAACGTTTCAGTTTCATTTTTTAAGGGCAGGCAGAGGTCCGTGGAATCCCTGCCTGTTCTTAAAAACATTTTTGCTGCCAATCACAAAGAGGAAGGGATCCCCTGGGGACCCCTTCTTTTTGCGACTTGTTTACCACCAATTTGAAATTGGTTGTAAATGCGATTGTTTGACGACGCATTTGTGGTCGCAAAACAATCTTACATCCCCCTGCGACTCGCTATTACGAATGGACTCCTTTTGCAAAACCTATTTTGCGAGTCAGTAACAGATTGTTGACTCGCAAAATAGATTTGGTCATGCTACAATCCTTATAGCAGTCGCAAACCGGTCAATTCCACCATTGCGCCCACTAAAAAATGGTCCTACATCTGCCCCTCTTTCTTTTGTTACCTTTTCCTGTTTGTCCTCTTTGCACTTCAACCACCTCTCCTGTCGAGGGTGGCGATTCGTACCCTCACTCTGGACACTGTATGAAAATCTCTTCTGCGCTGAGATAGAAAATAGAACGTGATTTAAAAATATTTTAGAGCTAGACCTTTTTAAAAGGTGTGGTTGAACTAGTGGAGGCCAGGAAATGTCCAGTTAAATTTAGTTTTTCATAGTTTTCAGTTCTATAGCTCTCTGGTTCTGGCATAGCTAACATAACCATCTTTCGACGGTACAAACACCAACTGGTTATAGGTGAGGGTCCGGGATGCCATATCCTTGTCCAATTGAATAGTATGTGATACTTCAAAGTTCTAAGGCATGTTTGAGTTGGGAAAATAAAGTAACATGCTCAGGATGCATAGGCATGTGTAACCCATTAATCAGTTTAATCTGTATAGCGCATGATTCACGCCTTGAGACCCTCCGGGTGAGTAGTGCGCTATATAAATGCTTTGATTGATTGATTGATTGATTGACAGGCCCATTTTCTGTGCATCTGGTGTCACTGAGGGCTAGAGGTGATAGTGTTAGAGTCTCAGCTGTCAATTTCATAAACTTGTAACAATCCCATCCATAAGATTTAGACTGAAGCTTGGTTGATTGCATCACGTGACACCTAGCAGAAGATATGCCATACTCTTGCCCCTTGAGGTACTGGGAGAATTTAATCTGAGGACATTCACACGGGTGTGGTGAGCTTATCATTTGTTTTGGGTAATTATTTTTGTTGGTTACATGGAATTTGCACTTGTATTAGAGATAATATAGAATGTTTGCATGGACAATTTTGAGGAGTTTGAAAGTGACCTTGTTTCACGAGAGTCTAGTGAAGACTTCTAGTGAGGATTTCCCATGGTTCTGTATTATCTGGATGCAGCATTATGGCTGG
This sequence comes from Lissotriton helveticus, assembly GCF_964261635.1. Classification (NCBI taxonomy): domain Eukaryota; kingdom Metazoa; phylum Chordata; class Amphibia; order Caudata; family Salamandridae; genus Lissotriton; species Lissotriton helveticus. The sequence continues at coordinate 275,992,319 of NC_136062.1, forward strand.
CATGCGTAGTGTTGAGGTGAACCCAAGCACTGGAGGCTACTTGTAGGATGAGAGTGAGCTGGTTGTTCAGCAAAACCCTCAAGCAATTGACTTTGTTCTTTATGGGGTTTCAGGTGATGTTTATAGTGGGCGAAAGGTGAGTTTCTTGGGGATTTTCAATGTCTCGTAGAATATTTTTTTAATTTATTTCAACTGTAGGCGATATGTTGTCATTTTGTCATCAATTTCTGTGAAGCAGCAAGTGTTTTTTTTCTTGATCTCATTTATCATTGGAGACTCTAATGAAAATTTGTATTTTATTGGCTTACAAGTTGACAACCATGTATCTGGTAAGTTTGGCAATGGTTCGATGTGAATGATAGAAAGGTAAAGTGATATGAAGTAATCATGAAAGACCCTACAAGTAACTTAGAACAATGGGAGAGTTGAGTGTTGTCCCATGATGAACGATGAGTGCAAATGTTTACGAATCATATAAACCAGGTGAGAGTTGTGCTCTATTGAGCCATATGGCTCTGAGTGAGTCAAGAAAAAGTGAATGCTTTGTCTTGCGCCTTTTATATCATGTGGTAAGGTAATTAGGATGGTTCTGCTCCATGGCTAAAGCAGCCTAATTTAAAATTAGACAGACAGCACTCTGTCCATCAGGATGGCGAAGGACATCAGGAGTGTGAAGGTCATGGTGATACCTTTCAATGTACAAAACGTTTTTTAGACATCCGCCATCGGTTCTGATGGCGGTTCAAAAATGTTAATGTAATGAAATTTGTAAAGTACTTGTACACCCATAGGTTTCATGGCGCTGAAAGATGTTAGGAGTGAGTGCATGAATCAGAGATAATTCGAGGTGGTCTTTCTAGGCCCAGAAATGGCATGTCAACCATCAGTCCACCAACACTCTAGAGGAGAGCCTGTTTAAACAGCCAAATCTTCAAATAATAAAAAGTTGACTGTGACATGCATACAGGGTCGGTGAGAAGGGAGAGAATTCCACTCTACTGGTTCAAGGCTGGCAAATCTGTGACCACCAACTCTGAGCATTTAATATCTATTAATATTCAGGAGGTTGGCAGTGGATTATGAACACAAAAATGTGGTAAAAAATATTGTTGACAAAAAAATGGTGCAAAATATATTGTTTACCACAATATCATGCTCCTATACATATAATGGTAAGTATCAAAATATCAGGCAAAAAACACTGTTGACACTAATATCGTCCCAAAAAAAAAAAAAAAAATGATTGTTATATATAGAGCCTAAAATAGTAAATGTTTCATATTTTAATATATAAATGTAATGTAATAAATTCCACAATTATTTAATACTACATAGAAATATATACTTATATAAACACACCCATGACCAAAGCCGTTCTGTGTTTGAAACGGGTTTGTTATCCGTTACAATCAAATATTACGAGCACAGCATTCAGATATGCGCATTGTTGCATGCTGAGATATTGGCATCTTTGTGGATATTTATATGGGGTGCCTCGTGACCCTACGGTGCTCGGGCAGTGTGAGGGCCAATGAAGGGGCAGTAAATGTGAGTATCAGTTGTGGTGCAATGTATATATATGTATATATGCACCATGAACACTCACTTGGAGGTGTGCTGCAGTTAAAAAATAACTGTTTATTCTCTAAAGCACCTTATGAGGTGCTTTCAAAGATAAAGACATATTTTTCTGTGTATTTCCAAGTGAGCATTCATGGATTCATGGTGTTGTTGGCTTGGCTTTGGATATGTGACTGGTGTGCTCCCCCAATTTAGTACACCACCCGATATATATATATATATATATATATATATATATATATATATATATACCGTCATGTGATCAAGGCTCTTGGCAGCCGAGACGCGTCATGGCAGACTGGTGTTGGGTTTGATTAAAGAGTAAAACACCGCAACATTGGGTCTCGTCTCTTCCTCTTCGTTTGGCGGGAATGCTGAGCTAAGGACGAAACTTACCGAATATATATATATATATATATATATATATATATATATATTCAGTCACCTCCTGGAAATTCTACACGTAGAAGAAACCAGAGTCGAAGCCCCAATATTGTGCAGATGGGTTTATTTAGGCACAAGGAATATTACCCTTATATATATATAATACAGCTGTAAACAATATAATCAATTCAATAGCAAAACATATAATATTTCGCTAATAAATAAAATATGAAAAATTTAAAACCCTTAAAAACACATTTATTATAAACATTACAAGAAATAAAAAATTACAAACAAATTGTATAAAATATTTAACAACAAAAACTTAATGCTATAAAATCTATTTAACCAATATTATGAAAACTATCAGAGTCTACGAATTTTAATTATACTATTCCCCCTCTAGTTTTTACAACAGTAACAAAGGAATTAGACTTCGGAGGGGTTAGGTATACTACTCCTTATTGAATCACTGCAATAATAGGAATAGTGTTGGATTCTGGAGGGGTTACATTTACTATTCCCACTCCAAACATAGTAACACCAGGGAAAGTGTTGGATTTCAGAGGGATATATTTTACTAGTCCCACTCCAAACAGCACAACAGTCGGGAAAGTGTTGGACTTCTGGGGGGTAAAATTTAGTATTCACAGTCCAGTCTGTGCAACAGTAGGGATAGAAGGGTATAAGTGCCTACAAGGGAATTTATTTAAGCAACATTTATCGATTCAACTGATTATGTAGGATAAGTTAATGATCCTATGAGAAAATTAATTCATTTAAATCTGATTGTTAATTATATGTGATCACAAATTATCGAAATACATACAAAAAACATAAACAACAAACACAAGGGGTGTATAGGAAAATCGAATGTATCAAGTCATAAAAAGGTTATTGATTACATATACAGATATAAAACATTCAAAAGTGATTAGGTCTACAGGTACAATAAAGATATCAAAATAAGTAACTCTGTGGATAATAATGTCACCTATCCAAAATCTCAATCAATTAAATAGAGCAAGGATGAGGCGCTGGTCGACGTTTCGGTCTCCTAAATATAACTTTCTGAGACCATCTTCAGGACTGATGTCAATTGTATACTGTATTAACCTTACGTAATCTGAAACAGAAATGTTTACAGTTACGCATCTATCTATATTATTTTGTTTTATCTATATCACCCTTGTGACAATACAAAACAACATTAATGACAACAAAAATACATACATAAAAAACATATCTTACAATGAAAGCAATTTATATCTTACTCAAACGTCATTCCGTTGGTTGAAAATACCTAATTCACACTGTCAATTCTTAATAACAGTTTCTACCTATAGCAAACACATGTGTGTATTCAATAGTTACATTAATGCAAGTTTAATAAACGACTTTGTACCAAGCTTCGTCTGACAATATTCAGTTAAAAGAGGCAAACATTTCAAAGAGAAGGTATGGCATGTAAAACACACATATCAAATGTACAAAGTCAGATTTGATCTAATCATAGTTATTTTTCTCTTTTCGTACATGACTGTAGTCACCTCTTTGTGTACATGTAATCGATTATACGTCTAATTTATAGATCGATATAATCTACTGTGTCATTTATGACCAACTAGCTGATTAAAAAAACTCTATCGGTCTAGAGAGAGAGAAAATTTGCGGATATTTTAAAACCAAAAGGGCTTGTATGGCCAGGAAGTGTATGAATATTTTACTTCAATTCAGATGCTGGAAGTCATAGATATGTAAGGCGTGCACAGGTGTAGCGTATGGAAGGAGATGGGCATTTGCTCCTAAATTTAAATGTCACAATTATCTAATGCAAGAAAACGAATGCAAAAACATGATATAAAATCACAAAGTCAGATACCTAATGTCGAGTTATTCCAACATAGAGAGACAAATAAAGTTGGATGAAAGCAATTCCGGAGACTGACCACCAATAATCTGCAAGATAAATGCTGGATTTAAGCAAAGTGGTCCAATCCGATATTTAGACAGCGCAAAAAAGGTCAAGCACAGACCTTAAATAAGTCAGGTAGAAAAAATTGGTCCCATACCTATAGATCCGTGATGTGCAGGCGTAGATAAAAAAATCGCGTGATGATGGTTATACAGGGATACACGGAGTGGCTACAACCAGATTCAAAATTCTGAAAAGGCAAATTATCCTTAATTTAATTATCTAGTATTACACATTATTCAGAGGTGTATCTCAAAGCTAGCACACCAATAGATATGACTTATTACCTCGATCCATAGAGGTCGGCTGAAGTCGAAGGAACTTTCCAGATTAAGGGCTTGATTAGGATCGTGGTTTTCCCGCATGCTCCGCCGGCCCGGATGATGAGGGAAAACCGCTGCGGGAAAACCGCTGCGGAGGCACAAAAGACCCACCGCCAAATTAGGATGGCGGTGGGTATCAGAATCCGTCCGCAACCTTTCCGCCGCGGTCGTCTTCCGACCGCGGCGGAAAAGCTCTAACATGGCTGGCGGTGTCTATCAGACACCGCCAGCCATATTAGGATGGCGGAATTCATATGCTTTTCCACGGCGGCTTTTCCGCCGTGGAAAAGCATACGGACATTGACTTTGGGGGCCCGTTGCGGGCCCCCTTGGTGAAGGGGGTGTCGGGGGGTGCACATTGGGGGTACCCATGGTACCCCCCTGTATTTGTATGCAGAAATCGGCAGGCACCGCACGGTGCCTGCCGCTTTCTGCATGCCAATGCAATGTATGCATTTTTTACCATTGCGGCGGGTGCAGCTTGAAGCCGCACCCGCCGCAATGGTAAAAATAGAGGATGTGACCGCCAGGGTAGCGGTCACATCCTAATTGCACAGGAGGGAACTCCGCAGGTAATGCGGAGGTTCCCTCCTACGCTATGGTGGCGGGGGGACTCAGGTCCGTCCGCCATCATAATCGGCCCCTAAGTGTGGTTCTAAAAACGAAAAAAGGAAAAAATAATAAGACTCCTGGATCTATGACTAATTAGTCTTAGCCTACGAGTAGAGTCTTACCTAGAATAACACTATGTATCAGGCTGCCAGAATCCAAGCAACTAACAGGGGTCAAAAGCAACCATTGTTTGTGCTGACCGTTTATAAAGCTCTGTTTGGAGCGCGAAAGAGGACTGCACAACGGGCGCCATATTGAAAAATGCGGGTCTGAGTATGTATTTAGACCGCGCCATTATTAAGCTATGCTCAAAAGGTATATGATGTATAATGCGATGTATTTTATTGAATATTATTTGATCGTTCGATAAACTCCAGCCAAGATGTAAAACTAGATGAAAAAAGGGGCTTAATATATATATATCTGTTATGAATGAAATGAAAAAATCTTCTGTTGATAAAACGTCCGCAATGCTCAAAAAAGTAAGCATAACTTTTAACAAATACAGGAAGCTTTAAGAAAAGTCAACTACAAATCAAGAGAACAATGTAGCATAGATATCTAAATCTACATCATACAGTGCAGATATCATCTATTATCAACAAATACAAACAAAAGTATCACCTTAATAACAGTCTATAGTGAGCCTAGAAAAAAGGAGGCCAGTTTCTTGAATCATTATGGGGCACATTCTAGGGTCATAAAATAGAGAGATCAGCTCACTGAAGGGATCAGTTAATTAAAGTAGACATGCTAGGGCATGCAATTCAGTTGCGTTTGACGGTGTCAGTGAGGCAAATAAGTTTACCTTCCCTCAATGAAAGAACTTTGTCAATGTTATTCTGTCTTTTGTTAGGCCTAATCACTTCTAAGACCCACCATACCATATCCGTTTCCTTATGACCTAGCTGGAGGTAATGTTCAACTAAGGGTGCATTATCTTTCTTGCATCTGATCCGCGACTGATGTTGAAGGAGCCGCTTTTTAATGTGCTGAATGGTTTTTCCTAGATAATGCAACTGACAAGGGCATTGAATGCAGTAAACCACATTAGTAGTATTGCAGTTGGAAAAGGTTTTGGCTGTAAACTTAACATCGTTGATTTTACATGTTTTTACCGTCTTAGTAGTGGCACATGCCGCACAGTTATTACATTTGTGATGGCCAACCAGAGGGATTATTTGTCTCATATTGTCAATGGTGTTTGGTGGTGATATGTACTCATAAGCATGTATCAACATATCCTGTAAGTTGGTGCCTCTTTTGTATGCAAAAAGAGGTCTCTGTGTAAATTCAGGGATAGATTTGAGTAAGTTCCATTGTTTACACACAATTCTCTTAATTGCATTGGAGTGTGTGCCAAATGTGGACACACAGACGATATTGGGTTTATTTTGTCTTTCATTAACAGTTAAAAGAGCCTCTCGGTTGTTATACCAGGCCCTTTTCATTGATTTTCTTAGTAATCTAGAAGGATAACCACGAGCTTGTAGCTTATCCTTAAGTTTTTGAGCCTCACTGAAATAATCGTTTTTAAAGGTACAGTTTCTTCGTAGGCGAAGAAATTGACCAAACGGTAATCCGTCTTTTAGTGCCTGTGGATGGTGACTCGTTCTAGCCGTTTTCTTGGTAAACAGAGTCGTGTATAGCTGATTGTTAGTGTCTATTTTGATGATGATGTCAAGAAATGGCATCTCATTGGTGTTATGATCCATTGTGAACTGTAAATTAATGTTTCTGGAATTTAGCCACAGATGGAAGTTGTTAAGTTGGTCAACGGTGCCATGCAATACCATGAACACGTCATCTATATAACGCAGCCACTTGCGAATGTTGTCAGAGAATGGATTAGATGTGTGCCATATATGTTCGTCTTCAAAACATGAGACGTAGATATTCGCAATATCTGGGGCAAAAATTGCACCCATGGCCACTCCCTTTTGTTGCTGGAAAAATAAGTTTCGCAATAGAAAGAAGTTCTCACATAAGGGTATTCTGACACATTCCAAAATAAATGATGTTGGGACTGCATGTGGTCTTGGTCTCAGCTCCAAGAGACCACTGAGTATATCTAGAACCTCAGTCTGAGGGATGTTAGTATACAAGCTTTCTATGTCCATAGAAACGAGTATATCCATTGATGGATCAAACTGAAATTTCTCAACCTCATTGATAACTGACATGGTATCTCTGATGTATGATGTTCGCTCAATCGCAAAGGGTCTGATAAAATAATCAGAGTACTGAGCGAGAGGCTTTAAGATCGAGTTACAACCCGAAACGATCGGGCGACCTGGCGGATTGTTCAGGTCCTTATGCGCCTTCAGGAGCATGTAAATCACAGGAACTGTTGGTGTTTTGTTTAATAAAAGGATGCCTCTTTGTCGTTTAACCAACCACCTTCTAGGCCTAGTTTGCTTAAAGCTGTGATTTCTGCAGTGAGCCTTTTAGTGGGATTACACGTCAACTTTTTATAATGAGTTGGAACATATAGTTGTCTCATCATTTCGTCATTGTATTTTGATCTTTCCCATAAAACTATGCCGCCTCCCTTATCTGCTGGTTTGAGTAAGGCTTGTGGCAAATTCTGTAAGTTCTGCAAGGCTAGTTGTTGTTCTTTAGGTAAATTAGATTTGTATTTGCAGGGATTCTTAAATAGATTTTCAATCTCAATGAGCGTAGCATTCTCAAAGGTAATTACATCTTTGTTGACCATCGTATTATTTGGATAAAAAGTGGACGGATTTCTAAGTCCTGTGAAACTTTATTTGTCTCTCTATGTTGGAATAACTCGACATTAGGTATCTAACTTTATGATTTTATATCATGTTGTTGCATTCGTTTTCTTGCATTAGCTAATTGTGACATTTAAATTTAGGAGCGGATGCACATCTCCTTCCATACGCTACACCTGTGCACCCCTTACATATCTATGACTTCCAGCATCTGAATTGAGGTAAAATATTCATACACTTCCTGGCCATACAAGCCCTTCTGGTTTTAAAATATCCGCACATTTTCGCTCTCTCTAGACCGATAGAGTTTTTTAAATCAGCTAGTTGGTCATAAATGACACCGTAGATTATATCAATCTATAAATTAGACATATAATCGATTACATGTACACAAAGAGGTGACTACAGTCATGTACGAAAAGAGAAAAATAACTATGTTTAGATAAAATCTGACTTTGTACATTTGATATGTGTGTTTTACATACCATACCTTCTCTTTGAAATGTTTGCCTCTTTTAATTGAATATTGTCTGACGAAGCTTGGTACAAAGTCGTTTATTAAACTTGCATTAATGTAACTATTGAATACACACATGTGTTTGCTATAGGTAGAAACTGTATTAAGAATTGACAGTGTGAATTAGGTATTTTCTACCAAAGGAATGAAGTTTGAGTAAGATATAAAATGCTTTCATTGTAAGATATGTTTTTTATGTATGTATTTTTTGTTGTCATTAATGTTGTTTTGTATTGTCACAAGGGTGATATAGATAAAACATAAAATGATATAGATAGATGCATAACTGTAAACATTTCTGTTTCAGATTACATAAGGTTAATACAGTATACAATTGACATCAGTCCTGAAGATGGTCTCAGAAAGTTATATTTAGGAGACCGAAACGTCGACCAGCGCCTCATCCTTGCTCTATTTCATTGATTGAGATTTTGGATAGGTGACATTAGGATCCACAGAGTTACTTATTTAGATATCCTTATTGTACCTGCAGACCTAATCACTTTTGAACGTTTTATATCTGTATATGTAATCAATAACCTTTTTATGACTTGATAAATTCGATTTTCCTATACACCCCTTGTGTTTGTTGTTTATGTTTTTGTATGTATTTCGATAATTTGTGATCACATATAATTAACAATCAGATTTAAATGAATTAATTTTCTCATAGGATCATTAACTTATCCTACATAATCAGTTGAATCGATAAATGTTGCTTAAATAAATTCCTTCGTAGGCACTTATACCCTTCTACTTAATTACCCAAGCCCTCAAGGGTATCTCGGGTTGCTCACTGTTCTTTAATCAACAGTAGGGATCACATTGGATTTTGGAGGGGTGAAATTTACTATTCCCGCTCCAAACATCACAACCGTAAGGAAAGTGTTGCACTGAAACTAGGTTAATTTTACTATCCTTACGGCAGTCTCAGCAAGAGTACGGAAAGTACTTCACTTCAAACACATTAAACATATGAGTAAACCCCATGAATGTAGAAAAAATATTAAACTCTTAATATAAAAATGATTAATTAACATGACAATATCTATTTGTATTAAAATAACTAAAACAATGAATCAATTTAGATAATTACTATTCAATAAATTAATTATCAATTAATAAATAATTGTTATTCAATTATTAATGAATTCACTTCCCACCCTATACCCTACAAACCTAGCAGCCAGCACCTAAAATATAACTAACAAAAAAATTACATAATTTACACATTTAAAATTAATTAAATAATTAGTTAACAATTATTTCTTAATTAACTTCCCACTCTAGACCCCTACAAACCTAGCAGCCTACAACTAAAATATACATATAAAAAAACAAGTAATGCATAATTTTACATATTTAAAATTAAATATTTATTTTACAAATAATAATTATTCGTAAATTAATTATTACTAAATTAACTTCCCACCCTATACCCCTACAGACCTGGCAACCACAACTAAAAGAAATCAGTATTCCATATTGTGCGTACTTAAAAAACAATGAAATGATTAATTTAAAGTTGTAATTAATTGATAATTAAGTATTACTTAATTAACTTTCCACCCTATACTCCTACAAACCTAAAACCCTCCAAATAACATATAACAAAAACAAATCAGTATCACATAATTTACATGCTAAATATCAATCATATAATTAAAAAAAATGTATGAACTATTTGCAATTTCATTATTTTTTAATTAACTTCCAATCCTTTTCCCCTACAAACCTATGACACTATACACTACTATAAATAATGAAATAGAAAATTCTAACTCACTTAAAAACTAATGACCCCCATACACTGGGAGTTTTCTCCCAGGATGTGGTGGTCATAATTTTTTTCAGGGTTTGCCTGATGGTGATGGACAGGAAAATGAAGACATTACACTGTCAACCCTAAAAAGGATGGATGGTGTAATGCCCTTCCACTGATGGCTCCAACTCCGTCAGGCTGTCATAGAAAGGCTTACATTGCCGGAGCCAACAGGCGCTCAGTCAACAGAAAACTCAAAGCCTTCCCATTTCTAAATTTGGCAGGCAAACGAAGGGTTAGGCGTTCAGGCAACATCTACGCGTTTGTGACTAATCAACCCTATTTCTAATTGTATGGCAACAAATTTCCAGTGTGCTTCTAAGTTAGACTAGTGCAAAGGTTTTACAGAGCGCATTTCCTATAATTATCACAATTACTATCTAAAGGCTGGTTGTCAGTTTAAAGTTGGGGCTTTCTAACCATTGTAGGTTAATAGGTAACTTTGGTACATTGCAGTTAAACACACCAAGTAATAATCATGGGGGTATATTAACAGTTTGCTCATGCAATGAAAAATTTACTCACCCCTAATTTGGGTGAGTTGTAGCGAAGTGGTGATTCATCTTTTTTTTGTTATTTGTGGAACAGACAGGATTTTCAATAAGATTCGCAAATGTGCATTGTCCTGTGCATAAGAATTTGAATTGAGGTTATTGGTTCCTTGAAAGTAGGTATGGACCTTCACCAATCTCAGGATAATATGTCCTCTCTATATCAAACTATTATACCGTTTTTAATGACTGCGAAGCATTCTATCTCGGTCAATGGCACATCCATCTCCCTTTTGCAAGTTGCTGAGAATCACAAAGCACTAACAACTACTATGGTAAATATTTTCTACCCCAAAAAAAGAATAAGGGAGTATAAAAAACCCTGTCACTCTTGGTTTAGCGTTAGATGCCGCATGGCCAAGCTAGCCCTTATCTCTGCCATTAAAGCCTAGGATAGACTTTTTATCAGTGAAAAAAGGGCGGCCTATAAAAGCACCATGGTAGAGGCTAAAAAAAGGTGGGAACGTGACAAGTGGGATACCCTGAGAAGCACCCTACCTGCCCATGATATGAGGACCTTTTGGAATGTGGTAAGGACGGGTTGCTCTGAAGGAAAGCAGGCCATAGAACCTAACATAGGGGCAGATGTGTGGTAGGTCTACTTTGAGACCCTCTATTTCAGGATAGAGGATGAGGGTAGTGTAATAGTCAATGAAGTTCCCCCTCCGTAGACAAACTGCATCGAGGCCCCCATGATAACCCTCAAGGAGATAACTGATGCCCTGAGCAAAGCAGCACCATCTAAAGCTCCAGGTCTAGATAAGATCCCCGGGTACCTCTTTCGAAGTGTATCTACCATCTGTGGACCCTGTTTAATGCTACCTTACAAGGAATGGTGATACCTGCCACTTGGCCTGTCGCAGAAAGCCTTCCAGTCTATAAAAAGGGCTCACCACTCCTCCTCTTAAATTATAGACCTATAAGTCTCATCGATGTTAGCCAAAAAATATTTGCCAGAGTACTGTTAAGACGACTCCAGAGCTGGATGGAGGAGCACAATGTCCTTAGCCCATTTCAAGCTGGCTATAGAGAGATGTCCACAAAAGACTAAATCTTTAGGCTCCAACTCTTGCATTGGAAAACTGTGTTGATAGAGGGTGGCTGCCTCTATCTAATTTTCATGGACATAAAATCCGCATTCCGCAGAGAGACAAATTGTGGGCAACTTTAGGGGAACTGGGGGCTCCAACTTACTTTTGCCACATGTTGAAACGCGAACATGAAGGCAACTTTGCCCAAATCAGGTTTGGCAAACATGGAGAACTCACTGCCCCCCATACCTGTAGACAAAGGAGTCCGACAAGACTGTGTCCTTGCCCCCACCCTTTTCTGTCTTTTTATAAACAGACTTGTTGAGGTTTTGACTGCGGGAAAGGACATAGAAGCACCCAAGCTGGTGAATCATAAAGTACCTGCTATGATGATTGCCAACAACACTCTTTTGCTCTCAAAAACATCTGTGGGCATACAGAGGGTACTCAACAAATTCAACGCCTTTTGTAAATGCAGGGGGCTCGAGATTAATATCCAAAAGACTAAATATATGGTGTTCAATGCCGGTAGTAGCACTCGGCCTAACCTGTGTCTAGTAGGCAGCCCCCTTGAAAGGGTGTCCGTTTTTGAGTATCTTGGGATCATGCTCAGGAAAAAAATGGACTGGGATGCCCAAATCAAGATAGCTAGCTTAAAGCTGGCCCAGACAACGGGGGACTTGACAAAGGTATTCAGTAATTCCACTCATAAACCTGTTGGCCATGTGGTTGAAATTTACAAAGTGCAAGCCTGGAGTGCTGCCCTATGCAGAAACCTGGAAACCAAGCGCTGTGTTGAGGCTTTTAGGATACTGACATTTAATACTCATCTGCCCATTGCATTTTCAGTATCATGCTTTTTATTTTCTATGTGGTGTGCACGTAGAGCGCTCCTAAATTCTAGTTCATAGGTACTGGCTGCTTATCCCACAATAATTTTTAACTGGACTTGGAATATTTTAACTTGTTTATAACTTTTATGATTATTAACATCTTTTATTAATTATACTATGATGCATACTTGGTTGTATGAATGTTTTGCATCTGTGCACTCTCGTGAATTTGACACGGGCATGATGGCCCTAGTGTTAGTAACTTAAATCTTGGATTCTAGAAATGGGCGTATGCTTATTCAGTTTGTCTATATGCAATGTTAATGTAAGGCACATGCCCTTTTTATAAGCAATTTTAACTGAGGGCCTAGGGGTCTGGCCTTGTGCCCATATGGACCATTTTTATGCTACTACTTTTGTATTGCACATGTATTGCAAATGCACTTTAATGGCCCTTGTATTGACAAACCAACCCCAGGTCACTGGGCTCGGGCATGTGCTATTATAGACCTTTTTTATGGAATAGTAATGTGGTGCATACGCACTTTCATGAGCGATGTTGGCCCGCGTAATAATGTATTGTTTTTTTTTTAATGTAATGTATTGTATTGCACATGCACTTTTAATGTCCAAAATGACCGAAAAAAGATTATGTTGATGTGGATGATGAAAGTAGGTATGATTCTGGTTCTTTAGTAGCAGGGGATAATGATCTTTGAAATGTGAGAACACTTCATGGACTTACTGGTGAATGACAGATGGCCCCTGGAGCGTACCAGAACAAGGCCTGTATTTAACATTATTTACCTAACCACGCTTTTGAAGAAATCTAAGAATAATGGGACTGTTTTTTTCCAATAAAATACCTGATTATCGCACTTGCCCCATAAATATTTTCATCCCATTTGAAGGAGGTTCAAGATGCCATTTCCCTCCTGCACCCCGGTAAGACGCCCGGTCCCGACAGGTACCCACAGGAATACTACGCTGCCTTTCGTGACATCTTGGCTCCCCGACTGCTGGACCTTTTCCGTCATGTAACGGAGACTGGCTCCTTCCTCCCTGAGTTGGACTTGGCCACGATAGTGGTTATCCCGAAGACTCAGCCGCCTTCTCTGAGCTGTGCGGACTACCGCCCGATATTGTTGATCAACACAGAGATGAAGCTCTTTGCCACGGTCTTGGCCCAGAGGCTCCGGCCTCTCCTGTAGGAGCTGGTCCACCCCGACCAGTGCGGGTTCATGCTGGCTAGAGGTACCCGCCACTGCATCCTTCGCCTCCACTTGGCCCTGGCCCACCGTGATCGACTGACCCCGTAACTTGCCCTCCTTTTCCTTGACTTCGAAGAGGCCTTTGACACGGTGAACTGGGATTACCTGCAGGACGTGCTGGACGTGATGGGCTTCGGCCCCTCGTTCCGCCGCCTCATCAAGGTCCTCTACAACAAACCCCGAGCCCGGGTGCTTAATAAAGGAGAGCTCTCCGAGGCCTTCCCGATCCGCAGGGGCACGCATCAGGGGTGCCCCCTCTCGCCACTCCTGTTCGCGCTGGCGATGGAGCCCCTGGCGGCGATCATCCAGCGAGACCCCCTTATTCGGGGATGGACCTGGAACGAGAGCCACGTGGACAAAATAGCTCTCTATGCAGATGACGTGCTGCTCTACCTGGCGGATCCAGCGGATTCGGGTCCCAGGTGCTTGAAGGTCCTCTCGGCCTTTGAGGAGGTCTCCGGACTTTGTCTCAATGCTGCCAAGTCCACTTTGGTCCCGCAACACCCTTTTAGGGAATGCTACGACTGGCAGTTGACTATTTCCCTCAAGCGCCATTCGGTCAAGTACCTCGGGGAATGGGTGGCTCTCTTGCCGTAGCTTGAGTGGGCCCTGAACATCACGCCCTTGGTCGTCCGGATGAAGGCAGATCTTAAGAGGTGGCAGGCTCTCCCCCTTAACCCCCTGGGTAGGAGCACGCTCTTCAAAATGATGGTCCTCCCCCGTTTCCTTTATATACTGCAGAATATCACCATCCCCCTCCCGCGCAGTTGGTTTCGCGAACTCGAAGCGGCCCTAACCCGGTTTCTCTGGGGAGGTGGGAGACCGCGCATATCCCTGGCACACTGCCGCATTCCCCCTTTGATGGAGGTATGGGGGTGACCCACCTCCACCTTTATGACCTTGCCACAAAACTTATTGTCATCCATGACTGGTTTGCGGGCAGCTGGTTCGACCCAGCCTATCGGGTGGAACTCAACGCGATGGACTTCCCACAGGTTCAGGCACTTCTGTACAGCAGTTCAGTGCCACAGACGATGGCCCCGGTCACTAGAACGGTGTTCCTGGCCTGCCGTACTGCCCTGCGATACGTGGGGTGGGACCGGAAACTCACTCGGCAGACGTCACTCTGGCATGGGACCTGGTTGCGGGAGGTCTCGTCCCTGAAGGGGTTCCGATGTTGGGACATTTTTGGAGTCGCGGTGCTCAGAGATGTCTGGGTGGGGGACCACATCCGCTTATTTGCAGACCTACAGCAACGCCATGCCCTTTCTCACGCCCAGCTGTCAACTTGTGTTTGTGGCCTGACATATTTAAGCAGGTCAATTTTTTGAATGCCATATGCACAATTGCACTCCCCACTTGCATTCTTGATTCTCCTGCCCCCACAATTCACCCTCCACCCGCTGTCCCTTTCCGCCCCCCCACCTTGCTCTTTCCCTCCCCCCTCCTGCTGCCCGTCCTGTTCCCAAATAGCTTGCCATCGTTTCTTACTGTCCTCCCAACCTAGACAAGCATTGGCGTACCCAATAGGTCTCGCCTTTGGGACCTTATAAGTGCTTAGCCATGCAACAGTTAATGTTGTTGCACCAAGGATACTGTGCTGCATAACTAAACACTTATAAGGTCCCAAAGGCGAGACGTATTGGCTATGCCAATGCTTGTTAATAAGTGGGAATGTGTAATGTGACCTCATATCTCATGGGCGCTGAGATGTGGGCGTTAGTGGGATTAGAAGGGGCTCAAAATCAGGATTGCTTTAGGAGACTCCTAAAATGAGTAACCTTAGGATCCCCTGAAGTGTAGCGCACCAAAGAACAATTAAACTTGTGTGGTCCAGTTCTGAACAAGCCCCTGCATGTGAAACACATAAGATGAAGGTAAGTGGGAATGTGAGAGAACAAGTATGGATTAATGCACACTAAGATGGTTCTGGGTGGGGAGCTGACTTTGAGGTTTGGGGTTGTGAATACTTTGGAGGTGTACTTTGATGTCTTGGGGAAACAGGTTGCCTGGCACAGGCAGCAAGATCACTTTGGAAGATGCAAGTGCCAGGGGTACAAAACTTACAATGGGTAGGGAAAGGGATCCCAGATCCATAAGTCAGTGCCTTTAAACTGGTGAATATGTAGAAGGAGAGTCAGGATGTTCTCAAGACAGGCGATCACGCGAGGTTTGCGAATACTCACGCTGATGGCAGTAGTTGAAATTTGTGTGTATTCGGCTGAAGGTGACTAAAAAGACTCCAATACATACATTTAAAGCCAGTGCTTAACATTAAATTAAATTTGTTGGAGTAATTATCGTCCTGTAATGGTACAATTCAACTCACAATCGTTCAATTTTTCTTTCAATAGAGATACTGAAGACCTCCTGAAAGACAAAAGCCTTGGTTGCTTTCTCATCCGATTAAGTGACCGATCGATTGGTTACATCCTGTCCTACAGGTAAGGCAGCTCCTAATAGCTGATATGTCACTCTACATTCCCTTACGGGTAGCATTTTCCATTTTTCTTGTAAATATTTAGGGAGCAGATCAGTTTTCTGGGAAACCTTCTTAGAATTTTCTAACTCATAAATTAGTAAAATAGTTTGAAATCGTTTTTTCATGGTAGGTCCAAGAATGCTTGCCGTCCAAGATCCTATGCAAAAATACATTTTACCACCCTGCACCCATTACCCTTACCTTTTTTTAAAAATCTTTTTATTAAAACATAACATCTCCATTTCAATACACATCCGGTAGCAGTGGGAATTCCTTATACAGTATACAAATCAAAAAATCATTAGACGAGTTCCGTGGTGGTCTACTCTCCTAGCGTGTCCTGTACAGGATGTAAATTTCTCTAAAAGCGTTCCCTAACCCTCTCTACTCAGATCCTCCCCCCATGTTGGCCCAGAACCCCCCCTCCCCTTGCCCCCATCCCCCTCACTACAGGGCTATTCCCCTGTGTGCTTGTGGGTGGGTGGTCTTGCAGACCGTAGGGTTTCGCGAGAGCCCGCGAAGGGTGTGTGTCAGGGAGTGGATTCCATGCTGGGCCCCGTTAACCCAGTGGTGAACCATCAGGGGTGCTCAGCCAGTCTCCCCTGTAACGCCTCCACGCCCGCCAAACTTTTTACCATTTCTTGGGACAGCCCCTACTGTCATAGATTACCGTCTCTGCTCTCTGGCACCAATCTAGGTCCCTCTCCCATCCTTCCACCGTTGGCACCAAGTCGCTCCCCCAAAGTCTGGCTATGTTTCGCTTGGCCACCATACTGGCGAGGGCCAGCCACACCGTGTCTCCCTTGGGCCAGGTAACATCACTTGTCACCCCTTAGATATGCCACCTTGCCTTAGCAGTACCTCCACCCCAATCACTTCTTCCATGATTTCCTGAAGTTGGACCCAGTAAGCGCGAATTTTGGGGCAATCCCAAAGGATGTGGAAGAAGGAGCCCTCTTCCCCGCAGCCCCGTAGACAGAACTGTGAAGCTGCAAATCTCATCCTGTAGTGCAGCGTCCGTGAGGTGTAGGACCTATGAAGGATACGCAACTGTACCAGCCTGAATCGAGCCCGGATCGCTACCTCTCTGGGACACTGCAAGGCCTCGTTCCAATCGTCATCTTCCAATAGACCAAGGTCAGAGTCCCATTTCTCCCTAAGTGAGCCCAAGATGTCTGGGAGATTATTGACCAGCTTTTTATAGGTGAGAGAGATAGCTTTGTCAATCATAGGGTAGAGCAATAGTCTGTCTTCAAGTGGAGCGTACTCGGGTAGCTGGTCCCCCCGCTTCAAGTGTGTGTGCATGGCATGCTTGAGTTGTTGATAGTGTAGGAATTCCCCATCGCCCATATGGAGCTCTTTCTGTAAAGTTACGAAGTCCACCAATTCTCCCTTTTTCCATACATCCCCCAGCGTATCCATACCTATCATTGGCACAAGTCTCGCAGTTTCACTACCTCCCGAAGAAAGTCACCTTTCCACAAGGGCGTCTGTGCTGCAAGTTTCGCATTCCACCCCAGTGATTTCATTGCCCTCTTCCACACCTCTATCACCACCGCTGTCTGAGGGGGCAGGGTCTGGTTGGGTCTGGATTTAGAGTAAAAGGCCGCCAGATATGAATCTTCACCCAGGGCCATGCGGTCCACTCGATACGCTGGTTCCCCCAACTGGGCAAATACCCAGGCGTTTATGTTGACCAACTGTGTCACCCACTAGTAAAGGCGAATGTCTGGCACCGCCAATCCGCCCTCGTACGGCCCTCTCTGCAGTTTTGTAAGCACTATTCTAGGCTGCCCTCCACTCCACAACAAGGAGCGTTGCTCCGCCTCAACTGTTTTAAATATGTGATCCGCGATCGGGAAGGGCGCGCTCTGCAGCCCATAGAGCAATCGAGGCAGCACCATAATTTTGAATAAGACAGCGCGGCCCATCAGGGAGACCGGGAGGGTCCTCCAGTGCATCACGTCACTGTGTATACGATCCAATTGCGTCTGCACATTTAACCGGAGGAATTCGGTGTTGGATGGCGTGATCCATAGCCCCAGATACCGGAACTCTGTATGCCAGGTTAGGTCCTCACAATCTTCTGTTGCTTGGGGCTGGGGGCCCGCCAGTACGTACCCCAGCGATTTGCTCCAATTGATGCAGTACCCGGAGTATGTCCAGACTTCCCGTAATAAAGCCATCAAACTTCGGATGGACTCAGACGGTCTCTGGGTGTACAGTAAGATATCGTCGGCGTACAACGATATGCGTTCCTCCCAGCCACCCCCCAGGTCTATACCCCGTACTCCCGGGTCCGTACGTACCCAGTGCGCCAGGGGTTCCAGCGCAAGGGCAAAGAGGGTCGGAGAAAGGGGACAGCCCTGCCTCGTGCCATGCCCCAGTTGGAATTCATGCGACTTGGCCCCATTGACTCGGACTCCCTCGGTCGGTGCAGAGTAAAGGAGCCTCACCCATGCGCGGAAATTATCTTCAAATCCTAGTTTCTCCAAGACAGCATATAGGTAGCCCCATTCGATGCTGTCAAACGCCATATGGGCGTCAAGAGATAGCAAGGCTGTCGGTACTCCCGGTCGTCTGGCTACTGCCTGCAGGACCGCAAACAGACGTCGCAGGTTGAGGCGCGTGCTCCTATGGGGCATAAAGCCCGAATGGTCCGGATGGACCAGTGTTTGTATCACTGCACCCAGGCGCATGGCTAGGATCTTCCCGAGGTCCTTCGTCTCGAAGTTGAGGAGGGAGATAGGTCTGTAGGAGCTGCATGCTTCCCTCGGCTTACCCTCCTTATGGATCACTACGATCGTTGCTTGTCGTAGATCTCGCGGAAGCTGGCCATTCTCTCGCGCCTCGTGGAACATCGTACACATGTGCAGTGCCGTGCAGCTTGCCACACACCCAAACGCCTCTGCCGGGAACCCGTTGGGACCCGGGGCCTTACCCCTCTGCAGATCACCCATGGCCTCTTCTACTTCGGTGACCGTAATATCAGCATCCAGAATAACCCTATCCGCAGGCTCCAGTAGGGGCAGCTGCATCGGGGCCAGGAAGTCACAACATTCCTGCTCCCCCTTAGTAGTCTGAGATCGGTAGACCTCCTCGTAGTAGCAGGCGTACTCCTCCGCAATCGTCACGCTTGTAGTGCTCACTGACCCATCCGCGCGCTCTATACCCGGCACCCAGCTGCGCTCTCGATCTTTCTTTTCCAGCCAGGCGATCATTTTATTTGCCTTATCACCCAGGTCGTATACCCGTCGCTGGGTGGCCAACGGATGGGACTGTGCCTGTTCCGTCAATTCCTTGCTTAGGAGACGTGCTCTATGCTGCCTATCCTGCCCCCGTTCCTGGGCAGATCCCACCTCAGTCTCCAGTTCGTGGAGCTCCAACTCTAACTTCTCGGCCTGCGCATATTTCTCTTTTCTCTGTCTCCCCACCTCCGCCTGCACTAAATCCCTGGCCACCGTCTTATATGCTTCCCAGACCACCCCGAGGGAGCTCACGTACCCTACATTGTCCTCGAAATAATGTTCCACCCGTTCCCTGAATCTCTCCTGGAAATCCCTGTCTTTGAATAGGAAGGAATCAAGTAGAGGGGGGACTCTCCGGTCTCGCCTAGGACCCACCATCTGAACCCCAACCGGTGAATGGTCTGATATCCCTCTGGCCTTGTGATGTCCGCCCCTAAAGAGGCTCAAGCTATCATTACGTGTAAGCATGTAGTCAATCCTGGAGGATGAGCCATGGACCGCGGATACGTGGGTGTATTGTCTTGTCTGCGGGTTATGTGCCCTCCAAAGGTCCACCAGACCCAGTGCATGCGTGAAGTCTCGGAGAAAATGCGCCCGTCCACCACCCAATTTAGGCGGCAGTCGGTCCAACTACCCTGCCATCACATCATTCATGTCCCCTCCCAGGATCAGTGTCCCCGTGGGCATCTCTAACAGCACCTTACCAAGATCAGGGAGTGTAGTCTTGTGGAGCTTTGGGGGAATGTAGAGGGAGCACAGGTTCAGCGTACGACCTTCCCATTGGGCCGACAACGCTGCATAGCGACCCTGGGGATCTAGCCAGGATCTCCCCTGGACCACCGGCAGAGAGTTTTCGATAAGGATTCCCACAACCCTGGAACCTATAGTAAAGCCAGAGTGGGCACGCAGGGTGTAGCCAAATCTGTCTAGGGCTTTACAGTGGTTTTCCAACAGGTGCGTCTCTTGTAGGAGCACAACGTCCGGGGCGTAACGGTAAACTCAGGGGTGAGTGGTACGACCAAGAATGCTACCGGGGCACCCATCCGGCCCCCTATTTGCATAACCTCATCGATACCATCACATGTCCTGCTGAGGAACAGCGTCCCATTGGAACAGAGTGCTTCCAGAGGGCTCCACCGAGGCCCACAGCCCCCGCAGTACACAAATGACCGATATTTTACTCTAAAGCCTCGAGGCAGTCTCTCGCATAGCCTCCATAAAGTCCGATGCCCTTCACCCCCCCCCGTGGCCCCGCAAGATCAGTAGCCATTGTCCCCATATACATTACGTGTCCATGGATTATGACAGTTCAGGCCAGTGTGGATCATAATGTCACCCCAGTTCCGGCAACTCCGAGAGGCTGCGGGCCCTCCTCCTACCCTCTGGGTGCGGGCTTTCTTGTCGCTGTCACGCACCCCCCACCGATCCCACCGAAGAGGCCGGGGACCGGGGCGCCGCACTTCTCCAGCTCCCCTCCCGCTCCGGACCTCTCTGTTGCTGGCCACGCTCTTCAAGCCAAGTATGAACATCCTCTGGGGCGGTGAAGAAAAAGGATTTCCCATCCGCCAGCACCTTGAGCCGCGCCGGGAAGAACATCATGTACTTATATCCACGTTCTCGAAGTCCTCTCTTGACGGCATTAAACGAGCGGCGCTCCTGCTGGACCTTGAGCGTGAAGTCCGTGAAGAAGCGGATCGTGGCGTTGTCCACCCGAATGTCCCCATGTTGCCGGGCCGCCTGCAGAATTGCATCCCGATCCCTATAGTTGAGGATCCGCATGATAATGGTGCGCGGTGGTGCCCCCGGGCGCGGCGGTGGGACCGGTGCCCGATGCACCCGCTCAACAACAAAGAATTTAGACAGACGTTTGGGTTGTAGGTGGTTTAACACGAGATCCTCCAGAAACAGTTCCACGCTAGCCCCTTCCATTTTCTCCGGAACCCCTACCACACGGAGGTTGTTTCTTCGGGCCCTCCCTTCTTGGTCCTCCAGCCGTGCCGCCATCTGCTTCTGCTGGTGTGTGAGCTGTTGGACCTGTTGCTGTAGCTGCTTGGCCGCGCCCTGTACTCCGCGACGGCAATTTTGGACTCCAGAGTTGTGCTCAGCGACTGTATGGCTTGCATTATGGAGGACAGAGATGGCTCACGAGGCTCCTCTGATGTCCCGTGGTGGGGCCCGCCCCCCCCCCCTCCTGTTCAGCCATGTAATTGTCCATAGTGTTGGATTGGGTCACCGTTGTCTTCTTGGGCATCATGTCAGTGTGGATAGTTGCTGACCGCCACTAGGCACTGCGTTCTCCTTCCACACACCACCCCGTCTAGGAGGAGCCGGGGCGGCCCAGGAAGTGGCAGCCGGTACTCTGGCTGTCAGGAACGCCGTCCGAAGGGGGGAGGAGGGGTCCGCTTCGCCCACCGACACACCGTCCACTTTTGCCCCCTGGCCTCGGCAACACTGTCGCCAAAGGGACCTCCTCTGTGGACGGTTGTGCAGGTCTGTTCACTCCCGCCGTCTTCGCTTTCGGGGGTCACCCGACCGGGCCGTGCAGGCCCCTCCGCCGCCCCAGTGGACCACGTGGCTGGGGTCCCGTCACTACGGTCCCATCTCCATGCTATCAGATTCAGGGGGGGGAGACCAGACCGCTCCCCCACAGTTCCAAATCCGGCAGCGTGCCCCACCGGCACTCTCCAAGGGGGGGGTCCACACTGGAAGCAGCCACCGCTCTCGCGTCCCCGGGGTCACCACAGCTCCACGACCCACGCTGCACCCTACTCAATTCCGCCGTCAGTTCTCCCCAGTGGGGGGGGGGGGGGGGTCCCAGGAGGCGGGCGCCGCTCTTACTTCTTCGGGGGTCGCCACAACTCCGCAACCCCCGCTGCGCCGTCCTCAGCTCCACCGCCTCTCCTTACCCCCCAGGCGGCCCGTCGATCACGCGAGGCCGGTGCTCCACCGGCGGGCCCTCCTCACTTGGGCCGCAGCAGGCCCGCAATCGCCGCTCCGCGGATCTCCGACCCTCGAAGTCGGAGCAGCACAGGGAACACACCACCGGTCGTTAGCTCTCCAGCCCCGGTGAAGGACTCAGTGGTATCTCCGGATTTGTGCAGGATATCTGGGGGTCTTCCGATCGCCGACGGAGCACCGCGGGATTATGCGGCCATCTTGGTCGCCTCCAGGCCACGCCCCCTCCATTACCATTACATTTATCAGTTGTTTGATGGTCTAATTAACATATTTAATGACATCACACAAATTGACCTAACACGGCCTTTGAAATAACCGCTAGAAGCAGACGTGGATGCACAGTAAAATGATAAGCGTAAACTGAGAAAGTAACTTAAATCTCTCTCTGAAATTGATAATAATGCCCTAGATTGTTCTCAGTTAGAGTACAAAGTACCTAAAGTGTACTAAATAAATACAATGTTATTGAAACAACATACGTGTTTAGCCCCACGTTTTATTCAAAATAGAAATGTCAAATATTTTGTTCAAATAAAGTTTACCTTAATTGTGCTTTTGAAATTGTGAGCCGACGAATAGTTTTCCATGTTTTTCAATGCAGTAGGTCCAGGGCTGGTGACAGATCCTGTTGTGCCCTAGGAACTTCTCTGATCTGGTCATAAGGAGTAAGTATGTTGGTGCCAGTGCAGGCAGCATGGGGTACCATAGTTTACTAGCTGCGGCTGTCAGCAGCATCTATGGGCACCTTTCCACCAATTGTGCCGAACTCTTCAAATATTATGATCTCAAGTATCATTGAAAAGCAAATTTTATGATGGCGTGCAATTCGTTCCTGACAGCTACAGTACTGATCCTGAACTGCTTATAATGATAAAAAGTTGCCCATTAACAAAGTAGCTTTAAAGAAAGCTTCTGTCAGACCCCATTTGGGGGAGGGGCACTGGGCAGACAGAGGCTTTTCAGCTAGGATCTTTGTGGTCGGGGTTGTTTGCCTCCAGTGTCCTGGGGTCCGCCCTACTATGGCCCTGCAAACTGGACCAAGTGCACCCCTTCCACACTTGATCTTCAGGGTAACAAAGACAAGCAGCCAAAGGCCTCTCTGAGAGGTTTTCTGGGGGGCAATAAATAAAAATTCACCAGTTAAACAACAGACACAGTAATTTACAGCCCAGCTCAGTGATTGTCTTAATAAAGAGAGAAGTACTTTAATGTTCCACACACTAATAGGGGTTCAGTACCTGGTTTGATGATCCCATCTATAGGTTCTAGCTAAGTGACCCACCACCTCGAATGCCCTATTTCTAGTTCCTACGGTGTCTCTAATATCTGTGCTATCTAGCAAGGTTAACAAGTGAAAGGGAATGACAGGCAGTGGTGCATGTTCACTAATGGACCACAATGGTAGGTAGCTCATAGGTCAGGTTGTTTGATTGAGGTGATAAACTTCTCACTACTAATGTTACGGTAGGCTTATCATCGCAGCTCAACTCCTTTGTCTTCACCACTGCGGGCTGTGGTTCAACCTGCAGGCCTTCCCTTCTCTTCTCGAGCACACCATGGTTCTACACGGCGGCCTACTGTAGGTGTCATGTCATTGTGGCATGTTCCACAACGCCTGCACATAATCAGTTCAGTTCAGCTTGCGGCTTATCTCCCCACATATCGGGCACATCATCGATCTATGCGGCCGCCCATTGCAGTTTCTTTGTCATTTCAAGGATGCCACAGTTCCAGTTTTGGAACTATGGCTCCCTATACAGCGCACTACTGGAGCAATGTTACACTTGGCTTACATGTGGGACATAAGAAGAACAAACTTTAGCAGCCATCATTATCTCAGGGACCAATTTTCCTGTAACTCTTCTTCCCATAATTCTCCAGCCTTGTTCACAGAATCCCTTGGGAATGGTTTTCTTACACCATTCTAAGATGGCTACTTTTCTTATCTTTTTCACTACTACTTCCCTAACCAAGATAGCGACTGTTCACTTCCTGTCATAACACTTTCTGTCTCTGGGTGTATAAGTGTTGGAAAACGAGGCAGTATCTGTGAGGCCTGCACAAATAACATGACTACATTTGTCCTTCACTGGGAACCAAACACCCAATTGTAGCGCCTGACTCTCAGAGGGTAGGGTTACAGAGCAGTCTGAGGCTTACTCAAGGGAGGTAGTGTGGACTAGTAATTGCCATTACAGGTGCGCAGCAATAACTCAATAATTGATTGTCCAGTCTGTACTTTGCTTTATAAAAGTAAGAGTACATTTATTAAACACACACACTACTCAATACTAAGCACCAATTTACAAATATACATAAGCTGTTGGTATTACTTTGCAACATTGTATAACATCTTCACCCCTCCTGCAGGTGGTGGGGTTTAGTACCACCACTCCCATGTATGCACATCATCTTGCACCCAAATGCAGTTAGTTGAACCTAACCTGGCGCAAGGGCCCTGGCACTGACATCATCCCAGCAGCGACCCACCCCGTTACCTCAACAAGCATTTAAAATAGGTATACCTGCCCTGTTGACACACAACTCTGACGGAGCATTTCCTACTGACCATGAAGTATACACCTCTATGTCTTAAGGGCTACCAGTCAGGGTCCTTCACCTAAGCGCAGCAGCAAGAACACATGTTTAAGCGTCACTTTAGAATGACAGTACTCACCTCATTTGTTGAATATTAGAATGCATTGCCATTACAGCCCCTAAAGGCATCACAGATGAAATCACAGGATTAAGCATATACAGCCAGACACCCTAGCAGGAATGTCTGGCAATATAACCCCCCTTTGCTTATGACATCACCTTACACAGGAACTTCACATGTGACCTTCAGTCCCTCTAAAAGAAATAACATTAGTAAATGCACTACAAGTGCAATTACACCTCTTCCCCTCCAGGGGATGCCTTTCTCCAGACATCCCCAACTCAGCTCTTCATCCCTAGGCGTACTTCTTAATACACCACCAGCTGTAGAACAAAAGTTCCAGCTCAGAAGGTGTTTACATGCCGGTTGAGCCCTTGAGGGGTTATTCTTCTCAAGTCCCCATGAGACTTAGGGGGGATTTCCATTTTCGTGCTCGGGAGGCTGTGTTGCTCCTGCAGCTCCCCCTGCACCTGTGCACACATGTAGTGGTGAGCATTGCTAAAAACTCAGATTTTCTTGTTCTCAAAATCTACCTTATACTGAAATTAACCCTGACCCCTACTGTGACCTGAAAATCATTCTAAATAAACATCGTGACATCTCTCAAAATTTTTGCTAATTGAAAAAAGTTGCTCATTGAAAAAAGGAATTACCTGCTTATGGTTCGTATGGGGTTCTGGCTGCTCGATACTCTCCTTTGGTTTAAGGTCTACCATCTAACTCAAACTTCTCCTGAGTACCTAATTTAAACATTAGCAACTTTTTTCAATTAGCAACGATTTTGAGAGATGTCATCTGAATTTTTAGCAATGCGGATAGAATGGCAGGTTAAGTATCGAGGATGGAGAGGGGGAGGTCTCTGCTTACAGTAAACTCGTGTAACGGACAGAACATCACGTATTCATTGATGGAATTTTGGTTTTGTAATCATGCAAGGGTAACAGGGTGGTAGTATGTTTCATACACTGTGTGGATCATTGTTGAATGCATTTAAGTAACATCATTATAATGTTAAAAAAATGGTAAATTAACATAGGCTTTATGTCATTTTCACATGACGAAGGGCACAAAAATAGCCCAAAATGCATTGGAAATACGTTTTTAGCTGCAATCATGAATTTAAGTCTCTTTGTGACGTGGTAAGAGGCCTGGATGGGCAAAACCGCCTCATGTGAAGCAATATGAGCTTTATGGACAGTGTTACTGTGATTAAGAAAGTGAAGTTGAACAAACCGGGAAAAAGATTGAATACATTTTGAAAACGGAAAAAGTTGTGGATTGACTCTTTAAAGCTGTGCGATTGGGTCAGCAGCACATTGTAACTGCCTTTTGTCATTAGTCCCGGGCCCCTAGGTCATCTTCACGACCCCCGGCTTAGGTTCCGTTCTTCCTCTTTGAGGCCCGGGGATGGGTCCCTAGGGCATATTTTCACGGGGTGCGCGATGGCGCACCCTGACTTTGGCGGGGCCCGAAGTTGGGATCCTGGGCCCCTCCCCCCACACATCTTCGCGGGGAGCACAACAGCGCTCCCCGACTTGACCTTCGGTGGGGGCCAGGGTGGGCTCCTGGTACCCCATAGGGGCAACTCTTCAAAGGAGCGCGACGGCGCTCCCCGACTTCCATCTTCGCGGGTGGCATGACGGCACCCCCGGCCTGCAGCGGGGCACGGCGTTGGGATCCCGGGCCCTCTTTTCACCCTCTTCACGGGGAGCGCCGTAACTTCTGTTGGGGTCAGCCCCCAGCACATGACCCACCCCTGGGGCCCATCTGGGACCCTTGGCGGTGCCCCACGCGCTTCTTCGTCGGTCATCTTGGGGGTCAAAGGTCGCATACCTTCCGGGAGGCATATCTCGGCCCATAGACTGCAGATTTGCGCGATCTTTGCCTGCTCTTGCTCCTGGTGGCGCCCCCGAGACACTGGGAGCACTCTCCGTCGCCCTCCTGGTCTCATGAGGGTGCATTCAGCAGGGAGCTGTCTTTACTGACACCCTGAGCCATCCTTTCACCTGGCTCTCCTCCTGGTCCTCATCTCCTTGTGCAGAGGCCTCCTGCTTCTGCGCACTGGTCCTGGTCTCTTCTCCTGGCACTGTTCAGGATCCTGGGACAGTCAGGGGGTTCCTCTTTCCAACTGCCCATTGCACCAGGCTCCAGCACCAGTCTTCCTCAGCAGACCACACCCCAGAGAGAGAACCTCTTCCTGTGCAAGTTCTTTTTAAAGATTTGGAGAGGGGGCTGGCAGGAAGTCTCTGTTTGCCCTATTGGACAGCAACACATCACTTATCTGTCCCTGCTCCCTCCTTCCTGCCCAGGCCTCTGGGTTTGTTCAAAATGGCGTGGTCCAGGGTCTCCTGCCACATGGTCTCTGAGAGTCCCTTCCCCCTGTGCTGTCTTCTCCTTAGTGGAGCTTGGTGCCTGGCACACATTGACAGCTGCTGATGGGTTAGCCTGTACCTCCATCCATCTTCTCTCCTTTGAGGGAAGGTCATCAATCCATGCTGCTGGGGTCAGCCCCCAGCCAGGCCCTGGTAATGAGCTGACTCAGAGAAATATAACATTTCTGGATGACCCAAAAGCAGTACAAATATGACTTTGGACTCTGCAGAATACTTCTTCTCACACCAGTTACAGTGGACTTTAGTGCGTGTCTGGAATTGGTAGGCCCTAGGAAAGTGAAACTAGCACATGGTCTCCACATCCCCATAGGAGAATGATGAAGTGAAAATAGTAAAACACACTGACTTTCCCTGGCATGTTTCTTCCCACTGTATAAAGCCTATTCCATGTCACCATCCAATTCTGCATAAGTCCTGCCACACCATTCACTCTTATCTCCCCTGCACAGCCCGTGCACGTGTGCACAAGCATGTACACATGTGTCTGCATGTAACCAGGCCGATGCCCCTTACTCCAGCTGATGCGCAGTGGCCTAGTCAAGCTACAGGGATACCAGTAAATTCCAAATGCAGTCTCTTTCATTATGAGTTCACTGTGGGTGAGTCCCAACTTATGAGGCTCTCCCACAGTAAAAGCTCAACAAACAGGTGCTCAAAAAGTGAAAAAATCCAGGAGGGTCAGAGTGACAGAACCACCTTCTAACAATAAGGTATTGAATCTTTCATCTCCTTGCGTTGCAACACTCAGCGCTCCTGCTGGTGTGTCTTCGCAACTCTTGGTGTATCTTCGCTCCTGTTGTTGTATCTTAGCTCATGTTGGTGCTCCTTTTCATGTTGGATTTCCTTTTGGACCTTTCTTTCTGGTCCTTACCTGGTTCTTCTTTCTGTTTTTCTTCTATTGTCTTCTTTCCATTCCTGGAGTCTACCGTAGGTATTTCCCTTCAAGGTTTTTCTCCTCGGGACTCCTTCTGGAAGGCCATGTCTGCCCTGGTGTTACACTGTCAGCGGCACTGTTGCTACCGGAAAGGGTTGCCCTTACCTTGGTCAGATGGGAACCTTCAAGAACCGGTACAGAGAGACATCCATGTGCACCAGATTTGGTAAGAAAAAGTCTAAACACAACCAATTGCAATCTCTAAAACCCTGTTTTGTTATAGAAGCCATGGATGTTTCCCAAGCATTACCTCCAGAAGGATCAGTAGAGGTAGCACGAGCCTTAGTACAGACTGTTCAGCAACAAGCTCAGGATTTGCAGCAGTTACAAGATGAAAATTTAGCGCTACATCAAGTTCTTGAACTAGGACATTTGATGTACCAACAGTTTCAACCACCATTCCTCTTTATTCTGGTGATCCAAACAAATAGAAAGATGTTATACCTGCTGCTCTGCCTGTGTGTCTGTGCAGTGGAATGTTGGTGAGAGAGAGAGTGTCAGATGGAGTAAGGGCTGAGCAGCAGAGAGCCTGCTACTGGTGGCGCTCAACCTTGTAGCATCTTGCTTATAATAAACCTACATGGAAATCTACCTGGACTACCTCTTCATTATTCCAACATATTTTGACAACATTTTATGGAAGAACCTATGTGTACAAGTTGAATGAACTACTACTTGAGGAAAATGAACCCCTTCAGAAACTACAAACTGCGTACTTCGAAAAGCTGGCAACTCTGAGCCCCACCAGTGACCACCACATCGGTCGCCCACATCTCTTAGGTACCATTTCCAACCTTATTGTGCCAGTTCTTGTTTTACTTTCCTCCCTCCCTTGTTGCCTGTTACTGCCTGGAACAACGATGTCTTATTGCCTGCCTAACTATTTCTGTATAGGGAGCCTACAGTGGCTCCCTATACATTCCAGGATTTCTTTTAAAATTCTTTGTCTATCTCATTGAGCTCTCTATGGTAAGGGCCCAGAGGGGATTAGGTCACTCGTTCATCCCTACTCCTCTAGTCGATCCCTTCGTTCCTCTAAGAAAAATCTTCTTGAGGTCCCCAGGTTTGTAAGAGCGAAATGGGGAGGCAGAGCGTTTTCCTCTGTTGTACCCAGATTGTGGAACTCTCTCCCTCCTGAACTCTTAGGGCAACCCTTGCTTGCTCTGTTCCGCAAGGCCCTAAAAACTTGTCTCTTTTCCGAAGCGTATCAGTAAAGCCGACGCTGGCGGATTATGTGTTGGATGACCTGCTTTGGCGCCTTGAAGCCCTTGGGCTAAGTTGCGCGTTAAAAGATTCCTTTCATTCATTCATTTATTCATTCATTCACGTTACTGCCAACTGTCCTCTAGATCCACAACCCCCTGTCACAGTTGTGTGTAAAGAGGCCCTACATTCCCAGTTTGCTGGTCTGTGGTCCTTAATGAGTAGCAACTTTTCAGCCATTCTGACCTATTGCTAGAGCAAGGTTTTGTGTGGTATGAAGGAGGATTTCCCTGTCTACTGAAGTCCGGACCTTATGGATGTATGATGTTACCACGGGATAAAAATGATCGCAGAACATCAAAACGCAGCTTTTACACTGCAGGGTGCTGGACTTAGGAATAGTATGATTTACTATTCTTACTCCAGCCTACGAACAGTAGGGAAGGTGTTGGAATAGTAAATCTACGATTCCTTAGTCTAGAGCGCGCTCCAGTGCAAGTAGTGGTAACGACTTGCGTTGTAAAATCTGTGTTGTGATGGCACTGCGGTGTTTTGACCGCATTGTAAAGGTTGTTTCCCGACCTTATTGTGCAGAGTGTGTCTTCTGGGAGTCTCGTTTTTGCCGCTTTCACTTATTTTTCTTTGACATTGCTAAAGGCAACTGGGAACTTCTATGACATTTTTAATGCATAACTTTGCTGTCTTCCCTTTTTAAACTACTAAAAATGTCTCTCTGGTAGTGCTTCACCCTAAGGAATATTTTTTATCAATAGAGTTGGATTGCAGGATTGGGCATGTAGAACAGAATTCATTGCAGTCTTTTTTGTATAGATGCTCGAAACTAAATGATAATCTATAATCTCTAGATTTAGATTAAAAACACAAAATTTGCCTGGTTTGCCTTCATTATCAGGTTTATATTGAGTTGTTTTTTAATTCTCCAAATATGTCACCTATCCAAATTAGTAAAACATCATTAATAAAGCTCAACGAGAGCTAGAGATTTTTCGACAGTTCACTTTTTGTAAAGATTTCTTGCATATGTTATCTCCCATCTACCCATTGTAAATGAGATTGGAATTTTTAACTGATACCCGTGCTGCAGGTTTACAAGATAAAAATTTGCAGCCATACACAAAACGTGATGGGAATCTGTATCAGAAGGTACAATGAGGTCAAGGACGTAAGGTCTAGGAAGCATTAAAAAGAGTTAGTGAGCCAAAAACCAGTAGACAAATAACCTGCTTATAAAACTTTGCAGGCAGTGAGGAGAAAGCAAACTCTCTTAAACAGAATTTCCTACATGTGACTACTTAATGGAAACGAGCAGGTGATGTCTACCTGTTCCTTACCATTACCAGATGTGTAACCCACCATCTTGCAATGGAAGCTAATGTCAACCATTTTGGATTGTTAACCACTGTCTACCATCTTGGTGAAACGGTTAAGCTCTATCTGTGTTCTTGTATTTGGGTGACTTTCCTATGTTGATGAATGTCACTGACTCAGCCAGCCGACACTCAATAAAGAGCAGAAAACCATGCTGTTATTTTCTCAGGTACCTACAGAGTTCATGCCTCAAAAACAATTTTTCGCAGGTTCCGAAGTTGCACACCCAATAAAAGCCCCTTGCAACCCGTAATACCGGTAGTGCACCCGTGATCCTAATTTGAGGAAAGGTGGGCTCAGGAAGTTAGGCTGAAACACAAGATTGGATAAGCAGTTGCAGAATTATTTCAGTAGAGGGATGCACACACTTCCTCTATGTTGTGGTGATAGGTCAAAACTATACTGTCTGGAAAATAGAGGATGAAATGTAAGTATATTTGACCAGCTGAATTACAAATTTTACATATGGATAAGTTTGCAAGCTTACTGGCTTCGGCATCAGGTTTTCTTCTGATGAGCCTTTCCCTGACCTAGAATCAGTCGTGAGCCAATAGATGAAATCACAAACACATCGAACAGAAGTAACAAGGAGGCAAGACACAGCAACAAAAGGAGGCAAGGTACTAGGAAACTAGAGGTAAACTGAGGAAACCAAAAAGGAAGAGAATAATAAAGGTGAAGTATGGATACAGGTATGAATTTGTACATATACCAACAACAAATACAACTAAAGACACATTGGCAGTAATCAATTAAGGCGGTACCACAGGTCCCAGTTGCGGCCGAACAACGCCAAAGCCTTAGGTAAGCCGCCCACTGGCACAAAACCGACTCCTGAACCCTTATCCCCTCTCCAGAATCCTCCCACCCTAACGAGCGACTAGAGTCCTTACCCAGCTCCTCAAGGACCACTCATCCGTATTCCCCCACCACCACCGCCTTTCACCATGACTCTCAACTCCAACCCCCTATCCTCTCCCCTCATAAAACGTCACGGACCCAACTCCTTCTCCATCACCCCTCCATCCAACCTCACTCCCAATGCAAGAAAATCCCTTAAACACAAACTCATCAGGCAATTCCCCGAATCCCTCTTCGCAGATGTCTACCACTGCCCCTCAAAAGGTCAAATAAAAATGGACCTCATCTTCCACACAGCCAGACCAGGCTATTGGATCTCTAACCTGAGAAAAAATCGCCTAATAACCAAAACAACCAAGACGATTCATAGCTGCATGCTCTCTTTCTACTCCCCGAATCATCTGCCCAATTACGGGACCACCTCAGCGACCATTTAGCCCAATGGCACAGTCCTGATCCAAGCCAACAACGCCAATCTGGTGACTTTTGACCGGCTGTTCCCCTCTCTACTTGCAAACTCTGTCACACCTGACGCCTACCAAGACCACCAGCCCCATACGATAATCAACCCCCAAACACCAACCCCCAGGAACGCAGTCACCCCTACACATCCCTCATCTCGCGCCAAGCCCCATGAAAACAAGATCACGGTACCACCCACCACCACAGCCCACACTATAGAAGCACTCCCGAGGCGGAACACCCCCCCTACCAGCTCCAGCGGACAATAAGACCTGCCCCAAGTCCCCCCACATCCAACCCCTACTCTCCCTCAAGAGTAACCGCCCTCCACACCCCAAGCTCCTCACACCTCCTCCCCAGACCATGTCCCAAGCAGGCGTCTCAATTCAATCTAACATCCTAATCAACCCAAAAACACAATACAACCAAAATATCCCCCAAAATCAACTCCGCCCCCCTCAGGAGAGGCCACACTGCCGCCTCACCCGCATAGAAATCCAAATTGACACTATAATACAAGGCCTAAATGTTATCCTCACCAACCTATCACCTCTCCACAACCCCAACCCTAAGACCCAGCCCACCCCCCCCTACACCCACACCCACCCCAGGCCAACACAATCACCTCTCCACACTAACACGCATCTCCCCTCCTCGCCTCAGGCCTGGAGACCCAACAGAGCGGCGAAAGCCATGACGTGGGAAGAGGCGCTCGAACTGGCCGCCTCTTACACTAACCCCTCTACCCTCCCTCCCCAGTCCTCTATTCAGGTAATCACCACTCTTAGAAACGATAATCCCCTCCGCAAACCTCCTAGACCCCCGATCTCCCTCATCACCATCCCTACCGAACCTATAAAAAAAGACTCTCCCCGGACCAACTGCATGCTCATAAATTGCAGATGTGCCACCAAACACTCCACAGAGCTAGCAGAGACCATCCTCAACCATAACATAGACATAGCATTCATCACGGAGACATGGCTAAACGACTCCTCCTCACCTACCCTAGATATGCTTGTCCCACCAGGCTATTCCATCATCAATAAAAACAGGAAGGACCAGAAAAAAGGCGGAGGCGTGGCAATCATCCACAACAACGACCTCTCGGTGGTCGAAACAATCGCATTTGACTACAACTCCTTTGAATGCCTCACGACCAACATCAAAACCACCGACAACCATCTAATGCAATGCCACCTACTATATCATCCCCCAGGTAACAACGCCACATTCACGGAACAACTCTCAAACCTGATCGCCAACTGCTCTCTCAAAGAGACCAACACCCTCATTCTAGGGGATCTTAATCTACACTGGAACAACGAGAACAATACCACTATAAAATCCCTAAACGAACTTCTGCACTCCAACAACCTCTCCCAACATTGCACAAAAGAGACCCACAACAAAGGGGCCATCATCGCCCGGCATGATGCAATCTCTATTGATCACATCCTCCCGGTAGATTGGTCAGACCACCACCTAATCCTATTTCAACTCTCGCAACAGATCCAGTCTCATCCACCCATCGCAGCCCCCCCACATGGTCCAGGAGCCTATCACAAATCAACACAACTGAACTAGCACAAATAAAAGCCTCCTCCCTGCTAATCTCCACAGAAGGACTCTCAGTTACTGAACTCACCTCACACTACAACACAACCACGTCCGACATCCTAAACCAATTGGCACCCCTAAAACAAAAAAAACCTAGGAACATCCCATCGAGAACCTGGTTTAACAAGGACATCAACGAGGAAAGGAGACTCCTCAGAGCCACAGAACGCCACTGGAGAAAGAACCCTTCCGCTTCCCGTCGCAAGGAACTCAGAGCAATTAGAAGAAGGTACAAAAACAATATCAACAGCGAAAAAAATAACATCTTCTGCAATGCGCTTGACAAGGCAAAAAACAGGCCTAGAGAACTCTTGGACATCATCAAGAAACAAACATCCAAGCCATCCACTGCACTTGCCCAATCCTCCAAAACTCTTTGTGATAACTTTGTCACCTTCTTCAATGAAAAAATAGCCAAGATCGAACTATCTCTAGACATCAGCCCTACCACGACTGTCAACATCGACCCAACAGTAACAGAAACCTCCTCT
Source organism: Lissotriton helveticus (assembly GCF_964261635.1). Classification (NCBI taxonomy): domain Eukaryota; kingdom Metazoa; phylum Chordata; class Amphibia; order Caudata; family Salamandridae; genus Lissotriton; species Lissotriton helveticus. Next base: position 276,026,654 of record NC_136062.1, read on the forward strand.
ACCAACCCCACCTCCATCGACTGGTACTCCTTCGACCTTGTCCATGAAGCCGAGATCCTCAATCTAATCTCATCCTCCAAACCCTCCTCCCACAACCTTGACCCCATCCCCTCCCAAATGGCCAAAGACCTCAAACTCACCCTTGCTCCACTCTGGTGTGAGATCATCAACAGCTCCCTAAAAACAGGCATCATCCCGGACTGCCTCAAAGTTGGCCAGGTTACTCCCTTCCTGAAGAAACCAGGCTTAGACTCCAACGACCTTAACAACTTCAGACCAGTCTCAAGTCTGCCCTTCCTAGCCAAAATCCTAGAAAAATGTGTTTTACGCCAACTCAACAACCAGCTCGACAACATCAATCTTCTTGACCACAACCAATCAGGCTTCAGAAAAGGCTACAGCACCGAAACCGCAATCCTAAACATAGTAGATGACATACGCAACTCCCTTGATTAGGATCAGTGTTGCCTACTCATCCTCCTAGACCTGTCAGCGGCCTTTGACACAGTTGACCACAAGCTCCTCATCAAGGCCCTCAAGGAACGAGTAGGTGCAAACGATGTGGTCCTGCAATGGTTCGACTCCTTCTTTCAGAACCGCTTCCAAAGAGTCAAAATAAAATCCTTTACCTCCGACCCCCTCCCCGTGACCAGAGGGGTCCCCCAAAGATCCGTTCTTTCCCCTCAACTGTTTAACATATATATGGTTCCCCTCACCATCATACTGAAGAAAGCCAACATCCCCTTCCATCACTACGCAGACGACACACAGATCTACATAGAAACCACCTCCTTTAACGACATTCTAAGGCTCAACAACACTCTCAAAGAAATCCAAGACTGGCTAGGGACGAACCACCTCAAACTCAATCAAGGGAAAACCGAGATCCTCCTCATCTCCAACAAGGACGATAACCCCCAAATCACCGAATGGGTGAAAGCTATTGACGCTCTCAAAGGAAATCTCACCCTGACAAATTCAGTAAAATCTCTTGGAATCACCCTTGACCACAAACTATCAATGACAATGACAATGATGGAAACACGCCAAAGTTGTTCCCCTCCTAAAAAAACCCTCTTTGGATCCCGACAGACCAGATAGCTTCAGACCTATTTCTCTGCTCCCTTACCGTAGTAAGATAATGGAGGCTCGCGTGAATTCTATTCTGACCACCTATTTGGATTCCAATGGAATTTTAGATGAGTCCCAAAACGGATTCCGTGCTAAACATAGCACGGAGTCGGCTCTATTGGCTGTCATGGAACATCTGTGGGAGGTGCAGGACCAGGGTGAAACATCTACACTGGTTCTGCTGGATTTGAGACAAACAGAGAAACAAGGTTCATTTGGTGGGCCATGAAGCAGGAAAATAATCAGGGAGAGAATCAGTCTTACGACAGCCTACCTTGTTCGAATCCTTCTCCTCGACACCGGCGCCAACGCCGATGCCGGTCCAGGCCCAGCTGTCCCTCCAGACTGATGACACAGAACCAGCCGGCGCACGCATCCAGGGTGAGGGGAGCAACGAGCGGTCGGCCGAGACGCAGGCCATGGAGCTAGCTCCCGAGATGCAGAACATGGATAACGCAGCAAATGCAGCGGACGCACGAAAGGAGGGTCTCGCTACTCCCGCTCATCAGCAAATGCAGCAAATACGGCCGGCGGAATACCGGGACTCTCGGCCAGAGTAGCTCTCCGTGGATGCACAGGTACGGGGAGATAGAAGGGAGGAGCAGCTTTCTACACTCAACTGTGAGACTGTTAAATTGGGACACCACACAGATAGGGATGTAAGCGGTGAAAAGGGGGCTCCCTTGATAAGAACATTATATACAGCCTTAGCACTGGTAGCACTGGTATAAATGAAAACTTGGTAGCACAGGATAAAGACACTAATCCCCCAGGATGTCCAGCGGAGGTCACTGATAGCAGGGCAAATGAGCAAACTTGAAGGGGAGGAACCTGGTGCTGGTCCAGTCAGAGACAAAGACAAACATTGGAGAATCGCAATCCAGCAGTAGCGCTATCGCACAAGGGCCAAGTATGTATTCTCTGGTCCCTGGCTCACCCAGCGATGACTGTTTTTTTTCTGGCATCGATGAGGAGGGTGAAGAGGAGGAGGAGGAAGGGTCAGGCTCAGGCTTAAGCGAAGGTTCAGATTCAGATCCAATCTCACCATCGACAGAAGGTCACAAGGAGGATTCGGAGTTGGATCCATCAGAACCAGAACGGAACACGGTAAACAGAGCCTACCCGTGACGGAAATCAGACAGTGACAAAAGCAGACCACGTAATAGAGCAAAAAAATCAGTAAACCCTGTGCAATCGGAAGTGGCGAAGAAGCTGGATTGGGATTATTCCGCCACGTCACAGATGTATCAGGGGAGGGCTGGGGCTAGCTTACAACATCCTAACCAGCCTCTCCCACAGGCTCAGAGGCAAACTTCTAACTTTGACCTTTTGTTTATAACTTTGAAGGAGATGCAGGGTGAAGCCAGAATTGAAAGTCGTAGAGCCAGGCAAGCTAACATAAAAATAAAGGGGACATTGCGAAAAGTAAACAAACTATATGCAGACATTGCTGGCAGAGTAACGGAGGTGGAAGAAAAAAATGGAAAACTGGAAGACGAAGTTGCAAAGCTGCAGGAGGTTAGACAGGAGCTGGAAAAAACATCATCAGACGTTCTATGGAAGCTCGAAGACTTTGAAAACAGACAAAGGCGCAATAACATAAGGCTACTTGGGGTGGCAGAAGGGAAGGAAGGACAAGATGTTTGGACATTTGTGGTTGAGGTGCTTAGAGGGGCGTTCCCTGAAATAACTAAGTTAGACTGGGAAAATGAAGTCCAGCGAGCCCATTGGTTCCCTCTGACACAGCAAAGGGGGAATGCACCTGACAAACCAAGGGCAATACTGGTGTACGTAGGGAATTTTCTGTTAAGAGAGGAAATAATGAGCAAGGCTAAGCCAGAGGCCAAGCGCACGTACAAGGACATAAGCTTCTTTGCCCGACCGGATTTCTGTCACACCACCGTTGAAAGAAGGTGGCGAATGAGACAATTAATAACCCCATTTCAAAATATAGGATGTGAAGCGTACTTGATGTTCTCATGTCGCCTTAAAGTAGGGGTCAACGGTCAGTTTAGGGTGTTCTATTCTGAAGTTATGGCCCAAGAGTACCTCACTCTTATGAAAGAGAATAGGGGACAGAACAACCAGATGGTAGCTGTGAGGCAGACAATCCGTAAGGTATAACAATAGCAAGCAAGCCTGGAAAACTACTGGGAAAATTAATGCTACAGATTTTGAGTATGTATTAGCAGCAGGGTCAGTATAGTAAATGATGTAATTAACTGTAATTGAGAAAATGGAGAGGGGGGGACAACCTGGGGCCTCGGCTGTCACACATACGTCAGGATTGACCTATTTGCCAGTAAGGGGGGTGTCTAGGGTGGGTTATCAGGGGAGGGGGGGAGGGGTACAGGGCACGGCATACAAAGAAAGCACAAAGGAGGAACAGGAAGGGTATGTGGATGGCTGTCAACACTCAGTATTAAATTGAAAATGGTAAAAAAATATCCTATGGATTCTAGGGTTGGAAAACTGCTAGATGTGTTTTAATGGGTACTCGATTAGTAACCTGGAATGTCTGCGGTTTAAATGATCGCCAGAAAAGGCAAAGGGTCTCTATATCATTAAAACAGATGAATGTAGACTTTGTATTCTTGCAAGAAACGCATATCATGGCCTCGCAAGGATATCTCCTGGATCAATTAGGATTTCATGTATTAGCATATTCTAAAAAAGGGGCTAGGAATAGAGGGTTTGCTATACTATCTAAAAACAAGAAAGTAATAACTAGAAAGAAATTGGAAGATCAGTGGGGTAGGTGGGCGCTTGCTGAGTGCCTGTTGGAGGGGGAATGGACCACCCTAGGGGCAGTTTACGGATCTACGGAGGATTATCCGGAGATCTTTGAATTTTTAGATGTTGAACTAGCAACCTGGGCTCCCCGTGTTATTTTGGCTGGTGATTTTAATATTAATGGAGCGGATGGGCTAGGGCCAGGGTCATATGGGAGATATCAAGGAAGGAACAAAAGGGTTTACTAGGCACTGCTCAGTCTTGCAAGGAACAATCTGTTATCAGATGTATGGGGGAAAACAAGACCTGATGACAAGGGGTTCACATACTACTCAGCCCCACATCGGATATGTGTAAGACTAGACTACTTTTATACGTCCAACTCACTGCTCTCCTCCCTAAAAATAGAAAGGCTCCCTCGGGTATTTTCCGATCATAATCCGCTCATCCTAAACTTTATTTTACCAACAACGACTAGAAGGGAGAGGGTATGGACTTTTGAAAGAGGGCTTCTGCATGATGAAAAGTATGTACAACACATGTCACAATGGATTAAAATCTTCTTCAAGATTAATAGAGGTAGTGCGGCAGTAGGCACGGTTTGGGATGCCTTTATGGCAGGAGTTCGTGGGGAGACCCTAAGTTATAATACCTTCAAACGAAAACAGGAGCAGCTTAAGAACAGAGACCTAGTTAAGGCAGCTCTAGATGCCGAGGAGGAGCTGTATCAAACTGTATTAACAGGGGCCCCGCTGGATCAAGTACTCATTAAGGTGGCAAAAGCAAAAATGAATGCAGAAGAGGAAGTAGCAAATAAGGCCGCTAAGATTTTTATGACAAATAGGGAGAGATGTCACGAATTTAATGAGACGGTTGGGCGCACATTAGCCATTCGTGCAATGCATAAGGCAGCTTCAGGAGAGGTAAGGGAAATCAGTGATATTGCGGGTAGATTACTCACAGATTCTGAAGAGATACGCGAAGTGTTTAGGAAATTCAATGCTACATTGTACGATGAGCAGCAAGGCAGAGACCCCAAGGAAATTGGTGCATATCTGCAGGATATCCTGGTGGCAAGGTTGACAGAGGAAGAAGCTGAAGGGCTAGAAGAGCCTCTGAGTTTAGAAGAGATCAAAGTCGCCACATTAAATATCCCCTCTGGAAAAGCGGCAGGTCCAGATCAAATCCCAGTTGAATTTTACAAAGATTTTTGGGATATTCTTAGCAAGGATTTGGTAACCACGATGCAGCAGGCGCAGGCAGGGGACTCTATACCAGGATCCTGGGGAGGGGCGGAAATTGTTATAATTTTAAAGAAGGGGAAACCTCCTACTGAGCCCGGATCATACAGACCAATTACGTTAATGAATGCCGACACAAAGATCTATTCTAAGGCATTGGCAACAAGACTCGCCCGAATAATAGAAAAACTTGTGAGCAGTAACCAACATGGTTTCATTCCAGGGAGAAGTACCACCCACCATACACGTAAGGTTATTACATTATTCGATGCCACAGAAGTCGCAGGAGACCCGATGGCGGTAATGTTATTAGATGCAGAAAAAGCCTTCGATCGGGTCTCCTGGGACTATCTGTGGTATATTTTAAGAAGAGTGGGTTTTAAAAAGGGATGTGTTAAAGCAGTCCAGGCGTTATATGCAGTCCCGGTGGCCTCTATACGAATGAATGCAGGCCACTTCAAATAAAGCACGGTACGAGGCAGCGGTGCCCGTGCTCCTCGCTTTTATTTGCATTGTATATGGACCCATTGATTCGCAGAATAGAGATGTGTGAAAGCATTACCCCGCTGATCACACGCATGGGTCAATGCAAGATACTGGCATACGCCGATGACGTGGCAGTGATAACACCTAACCCTACAGAGGCTATAGAACAGGTAGAGATTGAGGCTCGGAGATTTGGTCAGGTCTCAGGGTACGCGTTGAACACCTCTAAGACACAGATAATGAAGAACCAGCAGGCAGATTGTTCCGATTATAGGGTGCTCCAGGTAGGAGTATATTTGGGGGTAACTATTACTTCTGAGTTAGGTACCTTAGTTGAAGAGAATATAACCCCAATAATGGCAAAAGTGAGAAAGGACTTAGATAGACTTCAGAATTTGCATCTCTCAATTGTGGGCCGTACTAATATTGTGAAGATGATGATTCTTCCCAATTTTTTATATATTTTTAGAGCAATTCCACTATTTTTTGAAGGTTCAAGAGTTTAGAGCACATGATTAACAGATTTGTCTGGGCCAAGGGTAAGACAAGGAGAGCTCTAAGATGTATGGCACTTCCCAGGGCTAGGAGAGGGTGGGCGCTGCCAGATCTAAAGCTTTATTACTGGGCAGCCACATTACAGTATATGGCAGGCCTACTGGGGGAGCTGAGGCAGAGGGACAGGATGAGTTTGGCACCCTAGCAATATATGGGTTAGTAATGGGGGCAGAAGCGGAGAATTTATTTTTGAAGTATACTGACACAAGTTATTTTAAAAGGACACGTTTTAAGACGATCCTGGCAGCACATAGAATCAGGAAAGCATTCACAAAAAAATTTGGCCTTGGGAAGTACAATGCATACACTAGGATGAGCGCTAACCCTACTTTCCCACAAGATGTCTTCACGGATTCTGTATTTAGAGAATGGGAGAGGCAGGGGATAATGATGATTGGTGATGTTATGGGTCCACAAGGAATGATGCAATTCTTGGAGTTACAGACAAAGTATGGCTTGGAGTCGAGACAATTTTTTAAATATCTACAAGTGAGAAGTTATGTAGCCTCAAAGAGGGGTGGCTCGGCAGGATTTGGAAAAAACCCAATTATGGAGATTATTCAAGTTGGCCTAGGTTGTACAATTAAGAGGTTGTATTCTGAGTTGATAAAGTCTAAGCAGGATGATTTGGAAAGGGGTGCGGACAGATGGGCAACGAAGTTAGGCATAGGGGAAGAGTGCTTCTACCTCTCATTGGATATGGGGCAGAGTATCCTGTGCTCAGCGCCTCTCCAGGCACAACATTATAAAACCCTGTATCGCTTATATTACACGCCTGCGAGAATAGCGCAATGGGGAGGGACATCGGGAATTAACTGCCCTAGATGCGGAAGCGCAGAGGCCGATTTAACACATATATTCGCAGCATGCAATCACTTGCAATCGACACAAAAAGACATCGAGGTGTTTCTGCATAGGTCACTAGGAATTGAGATCACTTTGACTCCCTTGATAATACTTCTTGGGGTCAATAATGACAATAGACAGATGAAAGGCAGATATTTTATTTTTGTCGCTATGGCAGTCTTGAGGCTATGCATAGCCTCAGTGTGGCTTGACCCTTTACCTCCGACATATCATCAATGGCTAGCCAAATTATTGTCGATATATAATTTAGAGACCGCAATCTATGCAAGAAAGGGGAAAAAGGGAAGAAAGCTAGGTGAGCAAATTTGGGAACCTATTAATCGGTGGAAAGGGGGAAACACAGATTTGTCTGCGATTTAGATTTATTTGATTATTTTATGTTTTGTTCTTTCTTTTTCTCTGTTGTCTCTCTTCTCTCTCAAATGTTGGTATAACTGTAATATAATATAAGAGTACTGTATAATGATATGAGTGTAACCACAATGTGCGAAGTCGTAGATTTTGTTTATCCTCTGTTATTTATTTACTGTGCCCTGTACATGCAAAAAAGGGGGAAAAATACTCAAAAATATTAAAACAAAAAAAAAAGCAATGCACCGTGGCGCAGGGATTGATAGATGCGTGACACATTTATTGGCATAACGTAACACATTGCTGGAGTCGTGTCGCAAGTACAACACAACTCCAGCAATGCTTAGGAATGCCTAGTTCTAGTATGCTGCGTCACTCCTTACGCCGGCTTCAAGCAAGCGTAATGTTTTGCAGTGGCATCGTGAAAGTGACTCAGTGAAATATTGTAGATTTCACTAAGTCACTTTTACGAGGCTTTCATACGTCAGAACGCCCAACCTGCATACATTATACCTGACGCTGCTTTAATGTAGCGCAGGGCTTTACAACGTGTAGCATCTCCCTAGATGTGTCACGTTGTAAATATGTCGCAACATGGAGCATTGTTTACAATGCCGCTGCATCACAGAAGTGACGCAACAGTGGCATAAAGTTGTCACAAGGGGCTTGTAAATCTGCCCCTTTGAATCTTCTTCTCGCATCTACTGGGAGACAAAGCTATGATTTTAAAGTTAATTTTATATGGTCATGCCACCATTTGTTCAGGAGTCTTTGAAGTGTGTTTATAAGGTTCTCGGAGCCCAGCGTAAATGATGCTACAGTAATCTAGATATGCCCTCAGAACTGCTATTGTCATCTCTACCCACTGGTCAGTTCAGAGGAGTGGAAGGGGTTTGGACAGCTGCAGATTGATGCCATTGACACATATGTTTACCTGGGGAATGAAGGAGAGATCAGAATCAAATATGACTGCCCGATTCATGACTCTCAATGAAGCGGAAGGTGATGTTTCATTATTGGAGGGTCACTTGGATGGTAGTGAGCTGGATTCATGACCTCCCATTCTAACGATTTCTACTTAGCCTCCTTTCATGCAAAGGGGGCCTCCAGTCGGTCACAAAGCCTCCCTGTGCTTCTTTGAGATTCACGACTTTTCAGATGCTAAGATGACTTTTGTGAAATACCTACTTCTACCTATCAGATGCTATCACTCGTATCATTAACAATGCCCGCCAGATCCACCTAATAGGAGTAGCAAATAAACTACTAGATAAACATGCCCCTGTATGGAAACACACTTCCTATACTTGTACAAATCTAGATATATGATATTCCTGTAACGCAAACCTACAAAAGGCAGTGGAGTGCTGTACATGGTCAAAAACAAACATGGTAACAGCGACTGATAAGAGAGGAAGCTGAGCTGTGAAAAGTTAATGCATTGTGATGTAGTGTTTAAAGCGGTGAGTGTTCAGCTCCAAAACGGGAGCAGCATTAGAGCAGTTCCGATGGATAAGGGGATGTTGTGCCAAATCCTGGGTATATAGATGGAAAAGGCCTTCTGTCTTGTTTTTTCTTTTCTACACTTCTTAGTCTCCAGTCTGATAGTGTCCTGGCTGCGGGTAAGCTGAGAGCTGCCACTGTCACTGTGTTAGACTAAAAACACTATATTCTGCATACTCACACAAAATTGTGTCACTTGTACCACATCTACCTCATAATGTGCAGTAATCAAGTAATTAATCTACTCATGTCTCAACTTATATACTGCGTTATTAACAGTGGTACTGCAGTGCTTTTGGAAGGAGTAAACAAGAAGAAATAAATTCAAATAAAATAAACAAAATGAACTGCAAGCACACTTCTGTAGAACCTTTGCTTTTACCTAGAACCACTAGAACCGTTCAGTGGCGGCTACTCGCTAAGGCGGAGGAGCATCGCCCTACTGCCAGGAGCAGCAAAGAAAGGAAAAAGTTAAATGATAATAATGGAATGTTATTATCGTTTTATTTTTCCCTCCTGCTGCGGCTGTACGTGTGGGGGTGGGGTGGAGCTGCAGGGGAGGAGTGGTAGAATACTCCTGTCTGCAATGATGGTTTGGTCGAACTGTCATGCGCACTTCTCTGTTCTCCGTGCAGGCTTCATTACAGTCTGCATAGAGAACATGCTCACCCCTCCAGCCCCTGGCTGAGCGCTGTGTCACAGCGCTCAGACCAATCACAACGCTGCATTGCAGCGTTGAGATTGGCTTAGGGATGAAAGCCTGGCTGCCTGCTTCCTATTCCAAGTCAGACACAGGTGAGCAGGAGAGAAGACGTGGGACTCAGCTGCAGCAAGGTAAGTTTGATTTTTTAAAAATTTTAAGAAAAAAAAGCAGCCCGTGCCTGAACCCTCCCTCCCCCTGCACCTACCCCATACCCTTGAGCCGTGCCAGCCGGCCCTGACTGTGCTAACTTTTTTTTTTTTTGCAGAGTTTTATATAGCGCGAACTAGACCCGAACCGAATCAGGTATCAGATGTAAATGTATTGCGACTTATATAGCGCACGTATCACCCGAAGGCATCAAGGCGCTTGCTTGGGGAACCCGTCCTGGTATTCCCCTGTGAGATACCCCGGCAGGGTATCCACAAGGTGAAAGCCAGGCATCCCGCCGCGAGGGGCCGTAGTGGAGATTAAGCAAGCTATTGCCCAGAGTCGCAGAGTGTGACCCCGTGAGTCGAGTAGGCACCGGAGCGAGAATTGTCGAGTCCGTGGAATTTTTTTGAGCCCGAGACCCGCCGAGGCGGGGAATCGAACCCTGGTCCACAGCCGATCTCAGCTTCCGGGTCTGCCGCCTCTAACCACTGAGCCACGCTTCTCCACTAAAGCTCAGAGCGCTTTACATATTTTCCAGTTACGTTACATGAGGACACACTTTCATTTTAGGTACGAGGAGATTATGTGATTTGCCCAGAATCACAGGAGGTGTTGGCGTCGTTACCGAGACTCGATCCCAGATCCCCAGGTCCGAAGTCGAGCGCCCTAGCCGTTAGGCCAACTCCTCTCCCCATCTATCTACCTAATGTTCCATCTCAAGGCCCATTCGTAGCCCCTCAGCAACAAATAAGAGGATGTTGGAGAGGCTAGAGCAAGTGCAGGGGTAGGACAAGGGGTGAACGCATTCCCTAATTCTCTAATGTCACCATGGAAAAGAAGGGCGTGGGAAGTAACGTCTGCCTATGGATGCCTTGTGGTAAAAGATAGGTCACATAAGCTGCTTCTCCCTACCTAGTAGTGCCTGGACTCACTTCCATTCTAGGGGGTAAAGAGCCCGATTATTATCCAAGTGGCGCAGTAGTGCCTCTGCTCAGGAAACAGCCTTTACCCAACAGTCAGGGCAACAACCAGCCTTTAGAACAAAGTAACTACCATGTGACGTTACCATGCGTTACTTTACCGCGAAAGTTGTAACAGCAACTTGCTGTAGGGGGCGCCTTGTTGGATTGTTAAGTCCAATACCTTCTTTACTTTTGCGTAGACTGGAGTTCGAATAGTAATCTATACTATTCCAAATTCCTGCAGCCCCTAAAGCAAGTCGTTGTAACGACTTGCGTGGCAAAGTAACGTGTGGTAACGTCGCAGTCGGTGTAGTGACTGAGTTGCCAATGCATACTGGATTCCATCATACAACGCCTGTTCCCCCGCCTCTTGCTGCAAAGAGGTGGCAATTGGAGGCTGGAAGAGTCCCTGTAGAAGGGAGCAGAAGCAATGGTGGGAAGGAAGCTACTTTGTTATCTCCTGGACCAGCCCTGCATATGCAACAGCTAACGCCTGAAATCCATAAGGATGTCCAGGCTGCTGAGTGCCACCTGCTGCTGTGTGCAAAGGCACCCCTCCTGGCCGCTGATGTAGAACTGGCCGAGGGGCACTTGTAGCTAATGCTGGTTCATTTACATTATTGCACAGGGCTTTTAAAATGTATATGTGCAATGCAGAGGAACTATTACGTTTAGATTCCTTCAAGCTCCAATTTCAAGGGACTTTTAAAAGTAAAAGGTAGAGAGTATGCTCTCCCACTAAAGGTAAAGAGAGAGAGAATTAATGACTCGATGTAAATAATTTGAATCGTTTACTTAAAAATAGATTTAGTTTGAAACATATGCATTGCCGTATATCTTGATGTAACATGTCTTGTAGCTGATGTTACTTTAAGGGCTATCATTTTTGGCCATATTCTTTCTAAATTGCATTAGCCTCTTTTAGCTTTCGCAGCCTATGCTATATTGTCTGCTCTAATTCGTTTGTTTTTCTAAGTTTGCTGGTCTAGCCCCCTCAAGCACCATTTTTCATATTCACCATATGCCTCGTTTACACCCAAGTGGGACGTTTCACCCATCTGCACTACAGTTTCTAAGATCAATTTCTCCTGCATCTTCCAGGGTCCACTCCTTGTCCTCAACATGTCTCGTTACCAAATAGAGCTCAAACTCTCCCCTCTTTAGTTTGGCGTGGGAATATTGACTTGCATTACACACCTGCGATGCCCAACTTACTCCTACCTTCCCTTCAGAACCTGCAAAAGATGTCAGCATAGTTTACTAACAGCCTTGAGCTCTGGTGGCCATGTGTGAGCCGCCATCTGGACACTACACTTGCTGTCAGCGAAGGCATGAACTTGGTTCAAGCCTGCCTGCTTGCTGCATTGGGCCATCCTCAAGACATGCTTGCCTTCATTATGGTCAGCCCAGCCACACCTGGGTACCATTCTAAGTGGTAGGAATACAAAGACTGGAGGTAGAACTTTCTGTGCTGCGTTATTAACAGTGTACTGCAGTGCTTTTGCAAGGAGTAGCATTAGAGCAGTTCCGATGGATAAGGGGATGTTGTGCCAAATCCTGGGTATATAGATGGAAAAGGCCTTCTGTCTTGTTTTTTCTTTTCTACACTTCTTAGTCTCCAGTCTGATAGTATCCTGGCTGCGGGTAAGCTGAGAGCTGCCACTGTCACTGTGTTAGACTAAAAACACTATATTCTGCATACTCACACAAAATTGTGTCACTTGTACCACATCCACCTCATAATGTGCAGTATTCTACTGATTAATTTACTCATGTCTCAACTTGTGTACTGCGTTATTAACAGTGGTACTGCAGTGCTTTTGGAAGGAGTAAACAAGAAGAAATAAATTCAAATAAAATAAACAAAATGAACTGCAAGCACACTTCTGTAGAACCTTTGCTTTTACATAGAACCACTAGAACCGTTCAGTGGCGGCTACTCGCTAAGGCGGAGGAGCATCACCACTCCGCTTGAGGACCACTGAGATATTCTATAAACACCCCAAATCAGTTACGGTGTATTGATACCCCAGTGCTATATGGGGTACAGAGGCTGACATTCAGGTCTTCATCGCATTTTGAGAGCCAAAGACCCTGTATAATGTAATATTTGATATGTGGGATTAATTATGTATTAGATGTATGTCCATAGGGTTTTTACTGTTTTTTATGACACTTTTATGTATGTATTGTGTCTTTTATGATTCTGAACTATCGAATAAAGACTAACTGAACTGAACTGAAATATACCTTCACCTTTGAGGCTATTTGTGTATTTACGGGGCTGCAACGGCCAAATGGGGCAGTATCTTTAAAGCATGAGGCCATTCTTTTTGTTAGTATATTTTTATTGAGAATTACGTGTCAATAAATAAACAAGAAGTTAAAAAAAAAGAATTAAACAATAAATCAGATTATGATCACACAAGAAATTACTATGAAATCGCAACTTCTCAGATTTCTAAACACAAATAATCAAAATACAGACATCAATAGAGACAATCTCTGAGATACTAATAAAACCATGAAAGGAAGGCAGACAAGGGACACGATGATGTAGATAGTGTACAAAATGTATTAAACCATATATTATAGATGGTTAGAAGACAGTAGAGATAATATCTACAAATCCACAAATATAACATTTCAGGTGGAGATATTCCTGCTAACTCAACAAGGTCCAATGGGTGAACAGTAAGTCCTAACTAAAATAACAGTGTTAATGGCTAAAGCATCAGCATGAGGCAATTCTGAGTACAAGATAGGTATGATTGTGCCTCGATATTTGAGAATATTTCTGGATACTTGAATTTGTACTTTGGCATATGATGGTTGTGACTAGGCATTTGATTATGTGCATCATCATCGAAAGTTGTTCTTTTGCCATTTAATGCTGTGCCTAGACCAAATGTGGTTTTGCCTGGAGATGCAAGGCTCTGCATAGGTTTTTATGGCTATATTTGTCATATGATAGCTTACCTGGGTATATGAAGTCTGGCATTTAAGGTTCATTTGGGCATATATTTATTTTGCCTGGTACCATGGAAAAATCGCAATGGCTGTGCTAAATATTATGTATCTCTGGCATATAATGGGAGATCCCTGGGTGATAGATGGACATTATCTCAAATAAACTTGAAGCTTTTTCGCCATTTTATTGAACATGCACATTATTGTATATGTTCAGTGGAATCAATGTCAGTAATGTCACCAGGGCCAAAGGTTGTGCGCTGGAGATTTTGGGGAATCGACCCCCGCTTACCCTTCTTGCATTCGATACATCTGTTTAAATGAAATTGTGGAAACTAGCGAAATTAATTCTGCATTTTCCTGTATGCATTTTCATATGTTCATGAAAGTTGAAGTCTGATCTATATATACATGTATGATGATCGAATATTACCTTTGGAGAATTATCTGAAAATAGCAGGGAATAACATAATGTATCTGGCGCAGTTCACTTACGCTAAAGGGAAATGACATCAACTAATCCTATAATCATTAAAAATAGTAAAATGTTAATTTGGTTAGTTTGTGCTTCTTTTTCCATCCACATGCCCACTCGGCCTATGACTAATAACTGCAGTTTTGTGGAATGGCAAGGCTGACATCTGGCTATGAACATGAGCAGATGAGAGCTCAGTTAATTCTGAACAAACTCAGGCTCCATTTTCATTTCTGCTCCGAAACAGGACAGATGTGCATAAAGTTTATTACACCTTTAATTCCGTGTACGTGACCCCAAGGTTCTTCCAGGTCATTGTGATTAAATGCGAAAATGGAGGACGTTGAGTGAAAATAGACGCACATTCATCATAGGACCACAAATCATCGACACTCTGTCATCAATCAATCCATCCACTCTGTCATCCATCCACTTTGCCATCTATACATCCACTCTTCCATCCGTCCATCAATTCACTTTCCAATCCATCTATCCATCCAATTTGCGATCCATCCATCTAGACACTCTGCCATCCATCCATCCCTACACTAAGGCATCCATCTGTTCTGCCATTCATCCATCAATCCATCAACTCTGCCTTCCATCCATCCATCTGTCCATACGTGCTTCCATCATCCATCTATCCATCCATTCTGCTGTCTATCCAGTCATTCATCAGTTCATTTATCTATCCATTCATCAACTTATCCATCCATCCATTCTGCCATCCATCCACACATCCACTCTGCCATCTATTCAACCACTGATTCTGCCATCCATTCATCAGTCCATCAACTATGCCATCCATCCATCCATCTATTCACTCTTCCATCCATCAGTCCACTTTACCATCCAACCATCCGTCATCCATCATTCCACTCTGCAGTCCCTCCACTCTGCCATCTATCCATCCACTCTGCATCCTTCCACCTATCCATCCATCCATCCATCCAACCATCCATCCATTCTATCATCCATCCACTATGCTATCCATTCATCCTTCCATCCATCCACTCATCCACTCTGCCATCCATCCATACACACGTCCACTTGACCATCCATCATCTCTGACATTTATACACCAATCCACCAACCATCCATCTATTCATCCACTCTGCCTTCTATCCTTTCTGCCATCCATCTTTTCACTCTTCCCTCCACTCTGCCATCTACTGTCCATTCATTCATTCATCCATCCATCTGTATATCTAATCCGCCATCCATCAATCCACTCTGCTATCCATCCATCCATTCATCGACATCCACACATCCACTCTGCTATCCATCCACTCTGACATGCGTCCACCCAGACTCTACCAGCTATCCATGCTGCCATTCATCTCTCCGTTTATCCACTCAGCCATCCATCCACCCTGTCATCCAGGTATCATCTATCCACCCACTCTGCCATCCATCAATCCACACTACCATCCATCCACTCATAATTTCACCCACTCACCCATCCCTTTACTCTGTTATCCTTTCACCTGTCCACCTACCCATACACCCCTTTACTCTGACATCATCTTCTTTGTCCATCCACCTAACCATTCACAGCCATCAGTCCATCCATCCATTTACTCTGCCATACTTTCACCTGTGCATCCGCTGTCCATCCATGCCTTTACTCTGTCATCCGTTTACCTTTCCATCCATCCATCCTTTTACTCTGCCATCCTTTCACCTCCCTCCCCCTGTGCTTAATTTGTAAAATATTAAGTGCCAGGGCTCTGAACAGGAGGCCACTGCAGCTTGCACCACCCATCACCCTCGTCATTGCTGCCAAAACACCTACTAACCAACTCCCTCTCCTGCAAGTGCAACAGTTCAGATTATTCCAGGTCCCCAAAGCTAAAGGAATGGCTGGGGAGGCAGGTATTAGCAATTTTAATGTATATTTCATTTCTAAACAACCATTGTTCTGCTCATCTCTAAACTAGATGAGTAGCACCACCATGTGGTAGACTGTTCTAACTATGGTGTTGACAATTAGGTGCCGAAAGCCAATTAGGTGCAGGTGCTGAGCACTGGAAACCAATTAAGTGCCGGTGCTGAGGGTAAGGCAAGTGGACCAAGCAAGTCTGCTACCAGTGGGAGACCCACTGGGATAAAGAAAGAAAATCCAATTATCGACATGCAAAGAATATGTATGTAATGTTATTAGGGATGAAACCACACACTACTTACCTCTAAGGTCGACAAAGACACCTAATTACTCCTCCTATGGATACTATGCTGAAGACCAAAGGTATGGAGTGAATAGAATGATCCTTCAAAATACAATTCTTGAAGTTAGATAAAAGTCCCTAATTTTACTGTTTCAAAATACATCCATATGTCCGTTCTCTCAGGAATACTAAATGAAAGGAGAAAAAACAGTATCCATGTACAAAAGTAAAGAGGAAAACACTCCCAAATATACTCTTGAATACAAGGGTAATTATAAAAATCAAAGAAACCATCATCCCACAGGTACATTCCAAAGGAGAACATATATATACCATACTGTTCATTGAAAACACATGCCTGCTTCAAATGTATCAAAGCCTCCCAACATAAACAGGGAAACAAAAAACTGTCATACGGGAATATTAAATGGGCAACCAACTATAGTTATATAATTATTAGAAATTTAGTTACTACTAATCCAATCAAAAGAGAAAACAAAATAACTAATTCACATTGCCCTCCGCAAATACATGTTAAAAGTAAAGGGATTCAAAACGACCTCCTCATATTGTGCAGCTACTTGTTAAGCCAAAGACGTAGTATATGCAAGTGGAGAAAGGAACTCCCAGATGCTTTCAATAGGATGCCACGTAAACTTGTCTAGTTAGTTAAAGAGTGGAGAAGCGTGGCTCAGGGGTTAGAGGCAGCAGACCCGGAAGCTGAGATCGGCCGTGGACCAGGGTTCAATTCCCCGCCTCGGCGGGTCTCGGGCTCAAAAATGTCCACGGACTCGATAATTCTCGTTCCTAGCCTCCTTGACTCACGGGTTCACACTCTGCGACTCTGGGCAATAGCTTGCTTAATCTCCACTACGGCCCCTCGCGGCGGGATGCCTGGCTTTCACCTTGTGGATACCCTGCTGGGGTTATCTCACAGGGGAATACCAGGACGGGTTCCCTAAGCAAGCGCTTAGAAACCGTGTCGGTGATTTGCGCTATATAAATACATGTACATTTACATTTACATAGCTACTAGTTAAAATCGAAGAAGAAACAGAAGCTTTCAGGTCCAGAGAACCTGTAAATGGTATGTGATGATGGGAGCTCAAAACAGACGCTCGGAATAACTTAAATATTGGGCCATAGATGGCCTTATAGGCTGGTAGGCAGGTAAAGTTACTCCTTGCTTCACTAGATTGCAAAACACTGTAACCAAACACACACTGCACTAAAATAAGGTACACTGTGTAGAGAGTCCAGTAAGACCCAGATTGTTATACAGAGGCAAAAGTAGATAATATTAACGCTCTATTTGTGGTAGTGTGGGCAAGCAGTTAAGCTTATCAGAGGGTAATACTAAGTATTTATTGTAATCACAGAGGCAATAAATGAGACACACACTCAAGGATAAATCCGAGATCAATTTACAAAAATAACACCAATTTGTATATCATTTTTGAGACAAAGAACTTAATTCTACAGTTAGTACTATTAAAGATATACATTTTTGAAGTGCGCAAAAGAAATCACTGTTGTGCACAATTACGCACCATTGAAGTCAATGGGAGAAAATAGAAAAATGCATATACAATTTTTCAATTGGATTTCAAGGTTCACCTTCGGGATTTAAGTAAGTAGCAAGACCAGGCCCAATGTTCCACCAGCTGATTCTCAGGAGCATCCCAGATTCGTCCGGGAGCAGGTTGCTGAGGTCACTGGTAGCTGGTGCGCTACGAATAATGGGGCCACTTGAAAACACACTGCACAAAGGGACTCAAACGTAAGTCTGAGGGGTACCACTGAAGGAAGCAGGTCAGGTCGCAAGGGCCTCAGGACTATGGGATCATAGGTGGATCGTCGGAAACAAGGCCAACAACCGGGTGCAGAGCAGATAGGTCAGCCGGGTGGCGCATGTGAAGATGACCTCACAGTCAGGAGCAGGCAGCTTGTATAGATGCTTACAGGGCAGCTGGGCCACTAACGAAGTGGGTCTCAGGGATCTCAATGTCCCTCAATGGGTGTTTGCTTCTTGGACAGTTGGACTCCAGAGTAGGCTCTTCGTCTCACTGTATACTGCAGGGGGGCTGGTATCCCAGGAATTGGTGCTGCACCGCTCTGGTAGATCCTGGTGTCTTTCACACTTGGTGGAGAGACCGATTTCATCCTCTGGAACTGATGTACCACATTTGGTTCAGTTGCTGTGTCGGACTCACCAGAGGGCAGCTAATTGGTAAAAACGGATTCTGTGGTTTGGTGCCTGCGGCTGCAAGAGAGTGGTACCTCCCCTCCAAGTGAGTTCCTTGGTAATCTGTTGAAGGCTGGAGGGGCTCCGGGGTTCTTGGAGGACTCATAGTTGCAGGATGAGACAGAACAGCACGATTATTGAGTCCTTAAGGGAGCAGGCAGAGTGTGGTGCCAAAATCCTGGAGCAGGGCTTCAGATCTTGGGTCAGCAGCGCTTCTGTGTCTGTATCTCTCTTTGTGTCCATCGAATCAAATTTCAGGGTCCAGGGATAACCCATAAATACTAACTTTCAGGGTGTTAAAGGGGGTGGCAGGTAGTACCCTATGAGCTCACTACCTTTATGGTGTTTATACCCTCTAAGTGACCACTTCCTGTGGTGAAAGGGCACTACCCTGACCCTCATTGGCTAATTCCCTCTCAAACCAAGATGGAGGGTACGGAAAAGTGTGGGCCATATCACCTGCCCCACCTTAGGGGTTGTGCTAGCTGAATGGGGATCCATCTTCTAATTTAACTAATTTTCCCACCTATCCCCCCGCCAAATATGGAGCAAGACATGGGGGGATTGGAATCCTTCACTATCTGGAGATGGTAGGGTCACATTTCAAAGGCGGCATCGCCTCTGAAGCTTCCTGCCCTGGAAGGCCATTGTGACCTGGAGGAGGTGTGACACACCTCTGCCCAGAGCAGGCTTTGTCCCTGACCTCTGTGAGTGCTGGCTGTCACTCCATGAGGTCATAAACATGTCTGGTGGTGCCATTTTCCCACAATGTCGCTATGCTTGAACCCCTAGCCAAGTAGATCCCAGAGTGATGCAGGTAACAACTGTTACATGTGATAGGGAGCGCTGAGAATTAAGCGCTTCACATTAAGTCCCATTCCTGTAGCTTTACGGCTAAAGTGCGCCATAGTAACAGAGTTACAAAGTAATGGTATAGGGTTCCATCAAATAAATAAAAATTCTCATGCAAAACAATTTTGAGACACTGCAAGATGAAATCATGATGGGCATTATTACTGGATCTATTTAAGATGTCTCCAATGGCATCAAGAGTCATGGCATCCACATGTTCGCTTTATGGTTGAATACCATGTTCCATAATCATATCTCTTAAATATTCTATTTCAGGAACATTGAACGTACACTTTTCCAGCTTCAAGGTAAAACCACTTTCCTTCAGACACTTCCGGTAATCTCTTATCATGTTCTTCTAAACATATACCATAAATTAAAACATCGTCTTGATAAACTTTTACTAATTGATACCTTCCAAAACTTGTTCCACCACTTTCTGAAACACGGACAACGAATGGTGTAATGTAAGCGATAAGCTTCTGTGACAGAGGATGCAACTTTACCTGGTGATACGCTGATGTTTGAGCTAGAAAGAAAAAGTGATTAATATCACCTAAGGAACACAACATTTCCCTAATGTTAGGCAAAGGATAATGATCCACCACTACACACTTATTAAGCCCTCTTAGATCGATTCATAGTCTTGATTCCCCACTAGCCTTATGTGCTATAACAACGGGAGCACGACATTGAGTAGCCTCAACCTCCTGTATGATCCGATTCTACTTCAACTCCTCTATCTTTTGTTTCATACTCTCTTTAATCATAATGGGAACACTTTTTACTTTGCCTACCCTGGTTTGAGAGCCTGTCATAATCTTGATCAAATGAAGGGCATGGCCTAGACAGCCAACATGGGGGATGTTCTCTAGCGAGCTCCCAACCGACACCACAGAGGGACCATCATATCAGGTGCTGGTGTGCCCCAATTGCTCTGCGTGGGTCTGACAAGCTCACCAACTGTGAAGGAGGTCCCTAAAAGGCTTAATTTAGGCAGTCTTCAGAGTGAGCGAGTCCTAAACCATGAAGCCGGAGGGCCCCCAGATCCAAGGAAGCAGGCTAGGACTGAGAAGTGAGTTGCAGCAAGCCTAGTACGCGCCAGTCGCGAGCGCACCCGCACTTGTGCGCTTGCCCCCATGGAGGCCAATCGAGGGGGCGCAGGAGGTCCCTGAAGGGCCTATAGCACGTCGGCCCGACAGGTGGATGAGTCTCAGGCCCCAACACCGGAGGGATTTGGCATCACAAGATGGTGAACCTGGACTGAAGAGTGAGCCCTGGCAAGCCTAGCAAACGGCAATGGAGGTGGCACCGATACTCGAGCGCTCGGCCCAGCATAGACTGAGGGGGGAGCACAAGCAGCACTGTGAGAGGCAGAGGCCCAACTGACCCTTTATGAAGCCTGAACCTGGAGCAGAGAAGTGACGAGGATATAGAGGATAGGACCTGTCGGCCCAGGGACTCCTGGGGTGGAGGAACCGCACTGGGCTTGGCTATCGGATGACAAGACGATGCAACAGAGGGGCCTGGCTAGTTTCAAATACTCTGTATGCCTATCTGGGCATGGGGGTGAGTCAGGAGAGGGAAGAGCTTGCTGTTTCTCTAACCGCCCAGCCGTCCCGACATTAGGGCAAGCGGAGGAGTTGGTGCCGGGTGCCTGATGCCAGGGTTGGGCATAACACAAGCCCTGATCTGTACTCACGGAGGACCTCCCAGAAGTGTCACTGGAGGCTAGGGACGGACCTATGGACAGTGAGGATGCAGACTATATGCTGGGGACCAACTTCTCGTGCTGCTCGGGTTGGCCGTACTGGTGCAGGCGGGTTGAACTCCCCCTCCTGGCACTGATGATGGCCTGCCGAGAGCATCTGAGTGGAAGAGTACCCTAGGTCTTTTTACGCCTCCGCCCCCACACAGTTTACAGAATGACAGAGCTCCTGGAACAAGCAGGATGGGCCGCGACAGGGCCCCGCAGGCCCAGGCTAAGATGGAAAAGTATACAGTGACGGTTGGGGGAGTAAAAGGAAAGCCAAATGGTGAACAGAGAGCTATGGCCCCACCAACTAGAGACAACACATCAGTTATCCTGCAGGCCATTCATGGCTGCAAAGCAGCACTGAAAACAAAAATTGGGGAAGCTGGCATAGAAGTGGCCTTGCACAAATAGGATCTCCGCAAAACTATTGCCTGATTGACCGTAGCAGAAAGGAGGCTATCAGAGCTGGAGGACACTGCGTGGCCTTACCTCAGAGGTATCCCACATCTCCCACACCTCCAAGATACAACAAGAGTGTGCAGAGGATGGCGGAAACATGGCCTGGTGAAATACCCTCTGCTTTATTAGGTTCCCGGATGGGCCCGAAGGCTCCAGCCCAGAGACTTTGTTGGAGCACTGGATCCGCTCATAGATGGATGAGGAGGGTGTGTCCCCCTGTTTCATTTTTGAGAGTGCCAACAGGTCACTGTCCAAGAAACCACCACCTGTGGCCCCAGCTTGTCTACTGATTGTATGATTCTTGTAACACAGAGACCGGGATGCCGCCCTGGGAGGTGCAAGAATAAAGGGACATTTGCTGTTTCAGTCTGGCTGCATATTGCACTCAGGTAGATTTTGCTGATTGGCTGATTGGTTTGACGCAGCTTTACCCCAACGGCTGCCATTTACTGGATTGCAGCAGTCTAGCTGTTTATTCCACTCATTCCATCATCAACATAAAACACAAGCCTGGCTCCGACGCACAACGGTCAGACAGGTCAGAGGCAGCCATTTTAATTAGACTGCATGTTACCTATTTTTAACTATCTGCATTATTATTTTATTTTGCACGTATTTCTGGCTTTGCTACTCTATTTTTTCCTAGTATACTTGTAGGGCTGTGTGTGTTTATGTCGGCAGGAACTTCTGAACTGGCAAGTACTGTAGAGTGATATGGGGGGGAGGATTGTGCCTATGGCAGTTCTTTTACTTACCTCCCATGTCTAACTCCTATTTTCTGAGCTACCCGGTCCGATGCAGCTTTGCCGACTGAGCGGTGGGAGCTCAGAGTAGATGTTGCTGATTGGCTGATTTGCTGATTGGCT
The DNA here is from genome assembly GCF_964261635.1 of Lissotriton helveticus. Taxonomy (NCBI): domain Eukaryota; kingdom Metazoa; phylum Chordata; class Amphibia; order Caudata; family Salamandridae; genus Lissotriton; species Lissotriton helveticus. The sequence goes on from NC_136062.1 coordinate 276,049,127, forward strand.
TGATGCGGCTTTACCGTGGCGGCCGCCATTTTTTTGGAAGGGAGAGGTCTAGCTGCTCATTCCATCATCAACATAAAACAAAAGCCTGGTACAAACCCGCCACAAGCGCGCCAAGGGCAAGCCCATCTGCGTCCTTCCATGCCGGATCTCATTTTTTCCACTTTCAGGTCTCTTCAAGCTGACACTTCACTTCCCCTAACCTGGACCAACCATTTTCTGATTCTAGTTTTCAGATTCCCACCATGATCACGTAGGCCAAACCAACAGCTCAGAAGCTCATTCGTGCGAGAACATGGAAAAAGCTTACTTTGGAAACATTCTATCTTGCTTTTTCCCGCCCCCGTCCTAGATAATTTCAGAACATAAATTTAGCGTTAGCTCAATTTCATGACACCTTTTCATATGCATTTGACATTTTTGTCCTCCAAAAGCAACTTCATGCTAAAATGTGCAGACCCAACGCTTCGTGGTACGCAGCCGAATTGAAAAACGACAAAAAAGTTGCAAGAGACTAGAATGTAATGGAGAGCTTCTAAATCAAATAGAGCTAAGCACACATATAAATCAGCTCCTTATAACTGCCACTGTACAAAAAGATTAGCTTGAAGGCATATCATTGTCAAAAAGACAGAGCAAGCAGGCAATTCCTCGAAGGAGCTATATAAAATCCTAAACGACTTTGCTAAACGTCAAGCCTGCTCTGCTGCCGTTCTTGCTTCACAATTACTTTGTGACACCTTAGCCTGCCACAATCAAACTAAAATCAACAATATCTACAGTAGTTTACATTAAGTGGCTAATGCACCAGAATATGTCCAAAACCACTGAACCACCTCAAACGATTACATCTGTTATATTGGAAAGATTTGAGCCTATCTCTAAATCCCAGATGCATGACCCACTGGTTAAAGCAAAATCCGGTGCGCCCTCTGATCTCTGCCCCTCTGATATCACTACCACTCTCTCCTCCCTTCTTGCACCAGTTATCACAGCTTTGTGCAACCAGCCTCTGACTCTAGCCTCTATTCCACAACTTTGGAAAGCAGCTCATGTTACACCAATCCTGAAAAAATATATGCAGACCTGGCAACCCATCTAACTTATTTTTTGCATCAGGCATCTATCATTTGCAAGAGAAGGAGTAACACATAAAGCAGTTGTGGAGGAAGAGAAAGACGGAAAAACGTCACAAAGGGAGAAAGCAGGAATCTGCAAGACTGAGATAAAGGGACAGGGATTGTCTGGTAGTGGAATAAAGAGGCCTAAGGTGAATTGAAGGCTGCACGGCTGTGTTATTCAGGGCACTGACTTTTAATTACACTGGCTGCGTGCTTCTGAGCAGAGTTTAAGGCCGTGGCACTCTTTCATTTCTAAATACACACTGATCATCAGACTTTGATGTAAAGCAAGAGAGTGACAGAGAAGGGAGAATGAGGAAAAGGGAGAAATAGAATGATAGGAAAAAATTACAAAGAGGGAAAAGGAGGATAAAAACCTGCTAGAGTAAAATAAATAGGCAGTAAGTGCATGGTGGGGGAAAGAAATAGGCATGATGAGGAATCTGGCCTACAAAGTCTTGGTATTCGGTAAACCATAATAATTCCGTTGCACTTCTGCAGGGATCTAAGAAAACCTTTTTCTTTACAAATAAAAAGTCCCAGGCATAACACCATCTCTATTGGCCAGAACCCCACCATCAGTCCCCTGTGGATTGCCTTTCATGGCAGGTCTGGTCACTCAGTGGACTAGTACATCTGCTAGAGGGATCTTTGGTTGATCACAATGGGGCAGTCACAAGGTGATGTCCCACTAGAACGTCACTATTAGTGACAGTCTGGTGACGATATCCCCTTCTCTTATTTAGAAAGCGGTGTTAAGCCACTTAATGTGGCTTAATGCCACCTTATAAATAAGGCGCCTTTTCACACTTCACTAAGCGTGAACGGGGCATGCAATGGGTGTTGCAGCGGGTGTTCCACCGCAGCAAACATTGCTATTTGACGCTGCCCCATATTTACAAGCAGTGCTAAAAACTAAGGCCAGATAAAACCCGTCTTAGGATGTCGATACGAGAAGAAATCATTAATTTTGCTCTTTCTATGTGTGCTGTCTTCTGCAGCACACATAGAAACAGCAAATCGCCTTTCAAGATGGAGGAAAGGACACCTTCCTGCACATGAACATCGCCCCTGCAGGGCATGCATCCTTGCAACATGGCACAAGGGTGCCTGCGCTAGCGCTAGGCAGCTTATTAAGAGCTAGTGCTAGAGGAAATGCAAGGGTGTGCCGTATTTTTGTAAATACAGTGGAGTCCTGCGTTTCAAATTTTTGGGAACACGATGTTACCAATTTTGGAGCAACACTGCGCTCTGACATTTTATTGTAACTATCCCCTTGTGTGTTATGGTTTGCCTGGTGAGAGTTGTTGGGGCTTCGACAGGGCCCATGTACAGGTGAGCAGGAGTGGCCCAGTACACTGCCCATGGTCTCAGTTGTGGCCTTGGGAATCCAGTAAAAGGGCTTGTGGAGGGAGCAAACACTAGCTTTGCACCATAGGAAATTTCTGTAAGTGGGTGCAGGACACCTATTAGCCTTTCCACCACTGCAGTGAAATTCCGTTTACTATAGGAAAGATCCTTCTGGGGCCACTGTTTGTCTCTCTGGCTCACTTTATACATCCCCCCTGGTCCCAGCAAAAAGAGATACATTGCATCTTGCCACCGTTGCAGTGGAGCTCCACCTCACCAAGGGTATGGAAGAGGAAGGAAGGAAAGGAGGCATCACCCAGAGCCCAGATTGTGATGCTGAGGGAAAGACGTGAATTGAACAGCGACGAGGTGCTCCACCTGTACGATGGATCGAAAAGAAAGCCCACTCTGACATCAGCGTTCTCATGTCTTCCTTGTTCCCCTTCCCATCTGCCACCTTCCATGCATGCTCACTTGCTTTTCTACTTCTCCTTTTCTCTTTCTGAACACCTTGAACACTTGCTTGCCCTCTTACTTTAAAAGTGTTCTTCCCTGCACCTATTTCTATCCTTTCTCGACCACCTCAAGCCCATTTCATCTGTTCATCTTTGGCACCCTTGTACTGCTGCGGTAAGGAAGGGGCTGTCCTCATTGCTTGCCCCTCTGTGTCTGCCCATAGAGAGGCAGGATTTGTGCTTGTTCTATATATGCATCTAAGTTCTGAGGGGGGATCATCCCTGCCTGGTCAGTCGAGATACAGGTAGGGGTCTCCTGTTTCCCTTCTTCTGGCTCCATACAACAAATCACCATCTAATGCGCTATGTAATGAGAGCACCACATTATTGCAGCCCAACTATTTCATCCTCACTGGCCTCTTCCACTGCACTATCAACAAAATGTAAGTTACATATGTTTTGACAAGTCGAGAGGGATTACTATTGGTGGGGGTGAGGTGGGCGGTCGGGGGTCACAGGAGTCAACACCTATTTCAAACCTTTGCTTTGATTTATTTAGTGACAAGCCCCTGAGGCATGTGTCTGCTTCGCCCCTTCCTGCACAGATCACCTGGACCCCTCAATGGATGTCCCTTTCCTACTAATACTCGAATCTAGTCTACCTTCAAATGTTATACAGTTTTGTACCGACTGCTGAAGTCATATTAGCACCCATAATTATTACTGTTTCTTACAATAGTAGTACAAAATTAGTATACCTATCACGGTCTACATTTGGACAGTCACTCAAAAAATTTCAATTTTGATTTGCATGGTCCAAAGAAAAAATTTACATCGATGAGCTACCCTTCTGGATGACGGACATTATTGTCAGAAACAAATGCTTTCCAGGGATCAAATAATGTATATTTCCAAAAACCTTCCTTTGAAATATAGAAACACAGATTTCTTCAGCCATGCCCAATGTTCAGCGGTGATATCTTCTGCTTCATTCATGCTTGACTTTCTGCGGAATCTTCTTGGTGCCAAGAATAGTTTATGCTAGAGCATCATGAGAAAGCTGAAGAGGAATCCCAGTGTAGGAGATACTTTCTAAATCCGTGATGCAAGGGCAGTCAGTGGCTCAAACCCTTTCTAGGTCGGATGTGATGTAAAGCAATCACTATCTTTCAGTGGGCAGAATTTCTAATAAGGTGAAAATTATTCCGAGAAAGTGTGCAGTTCATCTCAGTTAAAACTGACCAATTATTTACTTCTCTTCCAGGGGCAAAGACAGGTGCCGCCACTTTGTCATCAACCAATTACGAAACGGACATTACATTGTTTCAGGAGACACTTGTGCACACAAGAGCCTTGCCGCACTCATCAACTACTACAAGACTTCACAAATTGAACCTTTTGGAGAACTACTCACAACCTGCTGCTCTCAGGTACATACATTATGAGAAATGTATTTGAGTTGATTGACAGCTTGCACAGTTACAAGAGACGGTTGAAATGCCAATTAATGTCGTTTTGTAGTTATCAATGGTTGGTTCTATTGTTTCTCATATAAAAAATAAATGTGGGTCCTATTTATGAGCCAGTTTGTGTCGCTCTTGCGGCATGAGACGTGGTACTACAGCAATGCCAACCTCACATGTGATTTATGAAGCAGTGAAAAACCAAAGGGGATGATGGACGGAGCGTTGACAATACAAACACTCACCCCCAGTCAACTGATCTGGGTTTGATCCATCACCGTTCTTTAGCCCACTCTGCCACCCCAGTTCAGACATGGCCATATGCAAATCAGCCTGACCCTGTGCCTCATGGGAACAGTCCAGCCCGAACTGCCAAGCCATGTCTTCCCTGGACCGGAATCAAGCATCCTAGGACCGGTTTCTGGCATTCCAGCCGTCTTCAGCCCGGCTTGCTTGAATTCAGTGGCAAAGTGAGCAAGGGACTCACGCCTGAGCACACCCTGCCAACTTAGGGCGAACAATGAAAAACCAAAGGGGATGAAGCAGTACCTTGCTTGGCTCTGAGTGGCTCCATAATATGGAGGAAGGCACCGGAGCACAAATAGCTGCGTTGCCTTACTCTTCCCTCGGAAGGCGTTTCATGGGCGTTGCGTGGGTGTTCCCAAACAACTCCCATGCTTTTGACACATTCCCAGATTTACCAGAACTGGTAGACCTGGTAATGCGCCAGAAAGAAACGCCTTCTCAGGTGAGGCTTACACCCTGTTATTTCCTCTTTCTATGCATTCTGCATTCTGCAGCACACATAGAAAGAGGAAAATGCCTCTCAGGATTGTGTTTGTGCAGGACGTTGTCCCTTTCTAAACAAAAACAATCCTGCATGCGACGCAGGCACCCTGTGTTGGCGCTAGACTGCCAAAAGGGCGCCAGTGCAGGGAAAAGGCAGGAATGCACAGTATTATCTTAAATATGGCACATTTCTTCACTTTCCATGTCACGCAGTGATACTGCACGACATTCTCGTAAATTGGCCTCATAATTTTTAAGTCTTCGACATGCAAGTGGTGGTGTTAAACTTACCAAGGAGGCAGCTCTATATGGGCCCGATTCACAGAACTAACTTAAGACAAAATTCTAAAATTACTACCATTATGGTATTAACATAAAGCACTTACTCATTTTGGTATTCACAGAAGGCACTTACTCATTTCTGTATTCACAGAAGTTAGGAGTCCTAACTTTAGGATTCCTAAATGCCTTCTGTGAATACCGAAAGTCTTAAAGTTAGTATTTCTCTCAGTTTAGGAGTAGTAACGTTAGGACTCCTAACTTTACAACTACTAAATTGAGAAAAATCCTAACTTTAAGACTTTCGGTATTCACAGAATGCATTTAGGAGTCCTAAAGTTAGGACTCCTAACTTCTGTGAATACCGAAATGAGTAAGTGCCTTCTGTGAATACCAAAAGGAGTAAGTGCCTTCTGTGAATAGCAAAATTGTTGTAAGTTTAGGATTTTGTCTTAAGTTAGTTCTGTGAATCGGGCCCTATGCAACTAGTATTGCTTATTATGCCAGTGTACATGTTAGTGCACATGATGCCACTCAGTGGGCCTCTCTGTTTCTTAATTTGCCTTGGTGACATTGGATATGCTAAAAATGTCCATGGATTGACTTGCCATTCCAAGGGCTGCTCATTATATATTGGTGATGCTCACTAGGCAAGGGGCTGCTCTGTATGCCAGGAGCTGCTCAGTATGCATCTGGAAAGCTTGTTATGTGAAGGCCGCTGCTCAGTCTACATTGTTAATCTTTAGTATGCCAGAGCAGAACACATTGGTGATGCTCCAGATGTCAGGGGCTGCTCAGGATGCATTGATATGTATAGCAGGAGTTCCTCTGTGTGAATTTGTCATGCCCAGTATGCCAGTGGCTGATCATTAGCCATTGACATCACTTACATATTCACCGGCTGTTCAGTTTGCCTTGTGGATGTTTACTGTGGCAGGGGAGGTTGTGAATGCACTGCTGATGAACAGTACTTGTAGGTGATGCTAAAATGCCAGAATGTTGCTCAATACGTATCGGTGACATTCTCTTTGTCAAGGCGCTCCTCACCAACCCGAGCTGCTGCATACACATATCAGGGTTCCTCTTTCTCACACTCAGATCCTTGAGGCTCCATCTCCAATTTCAGATTAAAATGGAGCCTTATGATGCCCAACGGTGCTCCGTACTGAGAGGTTGGAATGGTAATCCAGTGTTAGGTTCTTTCTAAGGGATGGGTGAGACAGGTTCTATTCTTCTCCTCTCTACACTCTAAATCTGCTGAAGCTCCTACATTTCGTGGTGTGGAATGTAGGATTTGTTCATCTTTAATTTAATTCTGCCTAGTGGAAGTGAAACGGAGAGGATGTTTCACACATTTATCACTAGGAGTAATGGAGGCTACTGGTAAGTAATCAGGAAATTACCTCCTCATTCAGCCTTCCTCGTGACGCTCCTTACCATATGAGGACTATCCGCTCCTTTGGTAAAGACTGTGAAGAAGAAGACTTGACTTGCCACTTGGATGGAAGTGAAACAGAGAGGATCTTACACTCATTTATCACTATCACAGACGCAGCTCCACCCATTGCCTCCACTGTTAGTATCCAAGTTTTGGTTTAGAAATACCCAGGTCACTGGGACAAGCTAAGCATGATCAGACAGTGTGCTAGGATGCAGCAAGCTTCATGGGAAGCTGTACCGCACAATTTATGTTGCAACAGTCCACTAATCACCACTTTTTTTAATAGGGTCTCCTGGCATTGTGTTGGTATTCAAAGGTTTGTGAAGGAGATCAGAGGCGCTCTTCTAACAAGCATCCATCATGCCCTCTTAATTTTCAGCATTTCTAATGCAGATGTTAGGGAAAATCCAGGAATGCATCTTGAAGCTTTATTTTCAAGTAACTGAGGGGCATATTAGCAAGAACCTCGTTAAAATGATCGCCGATTTAGATTCAGGAAACTGCCGCTAAAACGGCGATAATATGCTTGCTAATATGCGTTATAGAATTCCAATAGAAGCCCAGGTTAGATGTCCTGTAACACAGAATTGGCATAAAAAATCTGCTTGAGCAAATCAGGAACCCAGTGCTTTGTGAGAGCCATGCAATGACTTTTCTAAGCTGTGGATATCGCAAAAGGCTATCTAAGAAATGTAGACTTAGACAGCCAAGCTTCTTTCTTCTACTGGGGCACCCAGGACTATGTACTTCCCACTTTAGAATTGGTGTTTGTGTCAGTATTAGGAATGATAAAGAATGTGGCAACATCAGTACCTTCCCAGCTTTAGATGTTACTAGTTTAAAATTCGTGAAATTTCAGGGTGGGAATCGGTCTACCATTCCCACCCTGGGATAGGGTTAGGGTAGGTTATAGCGTGTGGTATTTCCTTAGCAATTCCCATTAATCTTGGGACCACCTATGCAAATTCAGAATCCGACAGGGCTTGTGCATTCCAAAACTACCAATAGCTGTGCGGGGGTCATGTCTGTTATTGCTTTTAAATAAAGCAATTTCTCTTTTTAATGCATCCCGTTTTTCTTACAAACTTTTCTTAAGACCAAGTAGTGGTCCACGAGACTACTGTCTACTCTTAAAAAACGTATTTTTCTTGTGGGCCCTTCTTGTTTATGAATAGATTACCAACTCCTTTTAGGTGTTGATAAAATATTAATGTTTTGCAACCAAATTTCAGTTGCAAAACATTAATACATCCCAATGAGAATTACTATTTGGAAAAGACACCCTAAACACACCCATTCCAAATAGCAATTCTGTATGGTTTCCTCATACCATTTATTGATTTAGTAGCCTGTTACCAAATCGTTAGATTAAGTTAGTACATTCAAAAAACACATTTCGTGGTCACAAAGCCTGTGATTTGCTGTTCTGCAGGTTTGAGACCAGTAAATGCGTTCGTGCACCAGACTCCTTGTCTGTTTCTATAGAAGGGACATGTCACCCACGATCAATAAGCTTGGAATTCTACAATGTCACTTGAGAGGAGGGCACTGAGCTCTGTTGCATAAATCAATGGATATAACAGAATAATATAGAATTAACTGAATATTTAGCTAGAATAAACCAAATTCATATCCCCTTGTGACCTTACAAAAATATATAGCTGCCTCCATAAATACATTCTGGCATCGTCGTCGAGACTGCCAGTCGACGAGGGATGCGAGTGCCTGAGCCAAGGATGCATCTCGCAGTGGCGGTTCTGATGGGCTGTGATGCAGGTCTGTGCAACAGGTCCAACCCAAGCAGCAGCAATACATCAGTTCAACTCGGGTTTGTGCCACACAGCAGAGGAGATAAGTCAGTTCGCTAGATTCACAGAGACTGGCAGAGCACCTTTAGCCCACTTCCAAGGGTCCAGGACTGGGTTTACACACTGGTTGGCATAGTAGACTTACACGTGGCAGAGTCCAGGTGTAGGTGTAAGGTTAATGGAAGCCTGATGTGTCCCTGAGGCTACAGAGCAGGAAGCAGCCATCCAACCCTTGGAGTAACTCTGGATTCTGGATTCAATAGAAGCCGGTCCAGTCCTTCTCACCCAGGCACGAGGCAGCAGGTCAGCACAGCAGACAAGCAGTCTTTCACAGCAGCAGTAGAGCAGGGTGGCAGTTGTTTCAGCAGCACAGTAGTCATTCTTCCTGGCAGAGTATCCACAGATATAGAAGTTTACTGGAGAGTTGGTGTCTGAGGTCCAGTATTTATAGTTGTGCCTCTGATGTGGGGAGAAGCTTCTAGAGACATGCCTTTGAAGTGCACAGGTGTCCTGCCTTCATGGCCCTGGCTCCAGACTAACTACAGGAGGTATGCAGCCCTTTGTGTGGAGACAGGACACAGTCTATTCAAGTGTAAATGGGGCTGGGTCCAATCTTCCCGGTCTTCCTGCCAGTGATGACCCATCCAGTCACACCTAAGCTCCCATAGTGTGTCTCTGTCTCACATGAATGCACAAAGCCCAACTGTCAACTACATCCAGTCATGTGACCCAGAGGCAGGCTGCAGGTACCAAACGGCTAAGGCAAGAAAATGTCAACTTTCTAATGTGTCATTGTCAACTTTGTAATTTAAAATCTGACTTCACCATCAGCTAGGATTTTTCATCACAATTTCAGAGACACCTATTCCCATTTGAAAATTACATTTATAAAAGGTAATACGATAACTTCACTGTTATCCAATGGGAGAGGTAGGCCTTGCAGTAGTGAAAAACAAAACATACTAGTTTTTTGCTACCAGGACATGTAAAACTTAAAAGTACATGTCTACTTTTTAAATACATTGCACCCTACCCTCTGGTCTGTCCACGGCCTACACTAGGAATGACTTATATATATTAATAAAAAGGAAGGTTTGGGCCTTGCAAAAAGTTTACTTAGTCAGTTGGAATTGGCAGTTTAATACTGTCCACATACAGGCTGCAATGGCACGCCTGGGTCATGTTTAAAGTGCTGCTTAAGTGCGTGCACAATCAGTCTTGCAGGCGTACTAGTAGCATTTAATTTACAGGCCCTGTCTACATGTAGTGTTAGTTTGTCAGGGACTTACAAGTAAACTAAATATGTCAGTTAGGCACAAGCCAATTGAACATGTTTTAAGGAGAAGCACAAGCCCGTTAGCACTGGTTAGCAGTGGTAAATTGCAGACTCCTAAGGCCAGCAAAAACAGAGTCAGCAAAAACAGAAGTTCTAAAGGCAAAAAGTTAGGGGAACACCAAGGCAAGGATGCCAGGTCTAACAAATATATTTCAATCAAACTATTGTGAGAACGACTGTGGGAACTTCCTTTGTACAGCATGCTAAAATGAGTTTTCTGGGTTTTAACTCGAATAAGAATTATTAATTGCTAGTAAATATCTATTTGAATGGTAGCTGCTAAATGCATATTGTTTCTTAAATGGGATGTTATGCATAATTTAAGTTATGGGGGTCACTTTTTTATCCATATTTTATTTAATTAAAGTGCAACTATTATGAAGTGTAATTGGCAGATATGGTTAGATTCCCCAAAACAATCAGTTTGAGTAGTGCAGATAGTTAAAAAAACATACATGTAGTGTTGGGCATGAGTGACACAAAAGGGACATACCATCTTACCTCTTTTTAGCACATGCAGCAGCTGGATGCATCCTGTGATGCATGGTGTTAATAAAAGGGTATACAAGGCTCTCATGAGGGTCATCCATGCATGATCCCCAGCTTTACTAGTGTACGGGGGCCCCTATGAGGTGCTGTGCCTGGGCGTCCTGCTCACTCAGGCTCCCAACATCATAATGTATACTGTGGAACAAATAATTTTATGCATGTACTAATTCAGAGAATTGGCACATGCTCAAAATGGACTGCTGGAGGCTTATTTACAAGCTCCTTGCTCTGCTGGCGCTTCACATTTTCCCATATTAAAAGTGATGCACTGGTGGTACAAGGGGTTTATAAATATGCCCCTTGATTTTTAAAATGACTTACGCTCCTTCAAGTGCCATAGTGATACATTTGCACTAGGGCAATCCAGATTGAACTCAGCCTTCATGAAATCTTGAAATCTGTCCTCTCCTATAGCAGTGTTGCTACAGAAACAAGCATTGGTAATACATTGATTTTGCCTGTGTAATGAATAAAGAGCTGTTTTCATAAATCATTGTCTGACAGAAGGAAACAGCTCGCTGACAGATAACATGGGAGTGAAGAGGATGTGGCACAGCGGCCAGAGCTACTGACTAAAGAGCTGAGGATCCCGGTCCGAGTCTCGGCAGCTTCGCGCAACATCCTGTGATTCTCTGCACTTAATCTTTCTGGGTGATAAATTGTTACATAAATTTGCTGCAAGAGTAAAAGGCAAAACTTTATAAAAATATAGTTCCACCAAAGCTGATGTTAACAGTATTTCGGTGGAGGGAAACTGGCATTCACGGGCATTTGCTGTAATAACTCCTACCTGCTGGACAGGCGCTCGTGACTCCTGGGCTCCTAACGCTGTGGTTTCGCCGCGCCGCAAAGCTCCATCTCGCGGCCTGCGGCTGGAGACCACAGCTACCAGGGAGCCTTGCGCCCACTTGCGCCCACTTCCTGCTGCCTGACGGTGCGCGCCCGGAGGCGCTACAAAAACAGAACGCTCCTTCCGCGTTGCGGGACGCGCGCGGGCGACGCCGGGCTGAGCCCGGGCAGAGGGCGGGCCGTCTGTGGCCGTCTGGGGACGACCAGGGACGGGACGGGCAACAAATCTTGGCGGCATGATAAGGTACTATTGCTCCGGCCTCTAATTCATTGGGGTATTAATTAGTGAACGATACGAAAGTGTGCCTATTAAAAGCCCACAAGGGAGCTGAATAGTATTACACCAAAGCGGATTAAGGCGTCTGGGTCCGAAGAGGAACGAACAGTAAAAAAAAAAAACCATACAAATATCATGGCTACAAAACCTAAAACTCGTTCTACTAAAAGTAAACCAGACACACCACAGACAGCAAAAAAGCTAGGAACACTGACTACTATCACGGCACCCCATAAAAATACCCCAACTGCAATAGATTTAATGCTGCAAAAGGTGGCGGGTGAGATAGAACGGACTGAAAGACGTATATCTATGACACTAACCACTGTGCCGCTCTCGCCCACGCCAACTGAGGATGCTAACGGTAGTTTGTCGTCTCCAAACGATACCCAGAATGACTCCATCAATGACGTCCCATGTGCCCAGATAGCGATAGAAGATGAACCCCTGAGGAAGGCAGGGGAAACTGTAAGATCTAACAAAAGAAGCAGAAAAGGGGGGCGGAAATACCCGCAAACACAAAACTAGAAGAAATCCACAAGGAGTGAAAAACCAGGAGATAGGGGAGAAGATGTTTATATAACAGAAACGAGAGGCCGTTGTATACCTCCGGGATGGGTGAATGAGATAATTTTAGATCTCCAAAAGCATTTAGAAACCTTTATCATAAGCCAAATCAAACCACTGACCAGTAGACTGGATAAAATAGCGCATGAAATATTTAAGCAGGGTAAGATCAAGGAGGCACAACCTGTCAATCAACAAGGGTATGTTAACACTGAAACTGCTGCTCCACCCCAACTAACTCGCCTAGCTAACAACAATTGTGTGAGTAATGAACAATGCAGCATCGTTGAGGTGCATCCCGAGCCAACGCCTACTGTTAATTGGGGGCAGGAAGGCAGTATGAAACACCAGGGAACTAGGGAAAATACTAAAGGACCGGGACAGGGAGACTCTGGACACCCGAATAGAGGATTATCTGTTAGCTCCAAACAGTTTGACCCGCAACCTGGTATTGAGCAGTATGATAGACACCAAGCTCACTTGCCATATGTAAACCTACCGCCAGAAGCTAGTCCTTTTTTAGTTATATTCACGGGGGTTCCTGAACTTAGAATAGGACAGAGAGAATCGCAGATGGAACTAAAAGGCAAGATTGTCAATTGGCTAAATATTCATAGACCACTGCAGGGGGGTGAACAGGGGGAAATTCTAAATGTAAGAAGGGTAAGTTGGGTAGGAAGGAGGAGAAAAGATAGAGAAGGTAATTGCATTATTGCAAACTTCAAAAACCCAAACTTAGTGCAATACATTCTAGTAAATCAAAATAGAAACTCCACAAGCATAATTAGGACAATGCCTTTAGGCTACTTTTACCCTAGAATATTTGATACATACCCCCCAAACCCCAAGCAGGGTACCAGAGGCAGAATAGTAGATGACCATTGGGTTAGGCACAATGATCTCACGACCCAGTATTACCAACATCAGCCACCCCCTCAGTGGACCAATAGATTTAGCCCCTTACTGACCTTAGACAACAATGAATGACTAGCTAAGACTGAACTGGTTATGAGGAGCAGGGCCCCGAATAAGGATCCGGCAGCGAGTGAGGTTAGCAAGGGACAAGGAATGCTAGCTACAGAACCTTCCAAAGATAGGGAGAGAGATTGCACCCCACCCATTGAAGTAGATTGCTCCCTTTCTAGGGAGATACATTGTTCCCCACCTATGGATAGAGGAAAAAATGGGGAAAGGAACAGTCAAGTGATCAAGCGTAAGCCACTGCCCCAGGTCCCCATTGAAGAAGAAGAGAAGGAGGGAAAGATAAACATTATATCCTGGAACGTAGCAGGGCTAGCCGCTAAGTTTGAAAATCCAGAATGGAGGAAGGAACTTGAAGGCTATCAGATACTCGCCTTTCAAGAGACATGGGCATTGAACCCGGCATTGTACCAGCTAGAGGGTTATAAGTGCTTTGCTGTCCCAGCACAGGAAAGTAGAGCAGGGATAGCGAAAGGAGGTTTATCTGTCTATGTTCACCTAACCATAGAAGGGAAATGGGTAGTGCCATTATAGGCGTCACATACCCTGCAGTTAGTAACACTCCAAAGTAGAGGACTGAAATTAGAACTCTTTAACATCTATAATCCAGGGTCCTCACAAGGGGAGAACGCTGCTATATCAGAGCTAAACAATAGATTAAGCGAAAAGGTTGACCAGAGAAAAGATGGGGGGACCCCAATAATACTTCTGATGGGTGATTTTAACTCTCACCTCTGCCCAAACCTTCCCACTATACTACCAGACTGGGATGCTTTCCCATTACAAAAGGGGCCGCACTTTGAGCACACCCAGGAAGGTACAAGCCTATCTACAATAATAGAGACTCATGCATTAGTCCACACTATTGATATGGCAGGACAGGAGAAGGGGGGTACGCTTGTCTCTACATGTAAGGGGAGAGGGTGTTCATCAATAATTGATTATATATTCATATCAGCTTTTGCGACACCCCGCATTACAAAGGCTATTACAAAGTGGAGCCCCTTTAGTGATCACAACCCACTAGTGTTAGAACTAAGGTACATGGGCTGCAGGAGAAAGATTAAAAAAATGGAGCGTAGGTTGCAGCCGGTAGACCAGGGGAGGCGTTTAAAATGGTCAAAAATAAACCCTCAGGAATTTTATAAAGCCTTAGTCCAAAAAGGGGAGAAATATGTAGATCAATGCCTGAACCCCCAAATAGAAGCCACAGAGGTAGTAGCAGCGTTTGAAGCCCTAACAAAATTAGCAGATAAACTACTGGAAGTGAAAGATTCTGCCAAGCCAAAAATGAACCACCCACGTTGGTTTGACACCACCTGTTCTAAGGCATTGAGGAATTAAAAAAAAGCCCTCAAATCTAAACCAAGGAACACGGCACTAGTAGCCAACTGTAGGCAAATTTACAAGTCTTGTGTTAGGGCAAGGAAAGCAGCACTGCAGGCACAAGTCTGGGCAGTTTTAAGAGAGGCAGGTGAAAACAGGGATTATTCGGAATTCTGGAGAATTGTGAATAGACCTTGTTTCCACGACAATACAGCACCAGCCATTACGTCTACAATCCTCCCAGATGATTGGGTTACGCACTTTGAGGGCCTGTATAACAACACTAACACGGGTATGCAGGAGGGAGAATGGGAGGGAGGCAGGAGCGCAGAAGTAACCTTTACAGTGGAAGAGCTAAAAACGGCGATCCAAGGTCTTACCCCCAATAAAGCACCAGGACCCGATGGTACACCCCCAGACCTTTACAAAAGTAACATAGATCTCTGGGCACCAATTTTAACAATGGCCCTTAATGCAGCCATTAGGTCAGGCCTTCCACGTTCTTGGTCCACCGCTCTGATTGTGCCCATTTTCAAGAAAGGGAGCAGAGAAGATCCTAAATGTTACAGACCGATCTCTTTAATTGATGTCTCTGCGAAAATACTAGGGCGTGTGATTTTAAATCGACTAACGGACTGGACAGAGGAACATCGCACCATAGCGGAGACACAGTACGGCTTTAGAATGGGCAGATCTACTAGTGATCAGTGTTTGAATCTGTATCTCTTAACGGCCAAATACACGAAAGCTAGCAGCGGCACGATATATATGGGATTTATGGATCTGGCTGCCGCTTTTGACAATGTCAACAGAAATAAACTATGGGCTATGATGTATAACATGGGAATGGAGGTGGAGCTCATAAATATCTTAAAGGAGCTCCATTGGAACACCTCGGCTAGGGTCCGTAACAGCTCCGAGGGGGGGCGAACTGAACCATTCCCCTGTTCAAAGGGCGTAAGGCAAGGATGTATCCTTGCACCTTTTCTTTTCTCATTATATATCAATGACCTGGAAAGCAACCTCACCTCCCTTGCCCTGGACTGCCCGAGAGTAGGACCGCGCCAGATTCCAGTACTGTTATATGCGGACGACGCGGTCCTCCTGGCCCGTACACCGAACAGCCTACAACATCTGGTGAATGGGTTTGTGAAGTTTTTGGCCGACCTGGATTTGTCTGTAAATCTAAAAAAAACATTTGTCATGATGGCCGGCAAGAAACCAACCAAGAAGCCTATGTTTAAAATTGGGACACACAAGTTGGAAATAGCGAATACCTTTCCCTATCTGGGCCTCTTGTTGGATGGCGATATGCATTTTAAACCCCTATTGGTCGAACATTGTTCTAAATTGGTGTCTTCAAATGGAGCAATCCTAGGTTTTGCGCACAGACTGGGTCGGTGGTGCCCTGAACAAATAATGACCCTGTACAGATCAGTCACAATGCCAAAGGCACTATATGGTGCAGAGGTGTGGGGATTCAGGGATGCGAAAAAACTGCAAATCGAAGAAGATAAGTTTCTTCGGAGAATTCTTAAAGCCCCCCCCTCCACTGCCGCTGATATTGCCCACTCAGAACTGGGGATCCAATACATTTCGGATCAAGTGAAGATTAAGCCAATCACGGCCTGGATCAGAATATGGACTAACCCTGAGGCTGAATTAACAAGGGAAATTCTCAAAGACTGCCTGCAAAGGGACAACGCGATGCAAATCCCCTGGCTAAGATACGTTAAAAATACTCTGATAGACATTGATCAGTCACACTTGTTCTTTGACGTGTCGCAAATTACGATTAATTGTAAATTTACTATAAAGAATTTGCTTCTAGAAAAGTCTGAAACATGCAGAGCTAATGCGGCAAAGGCCAAAACGACAGTAATGGCATATGGCCTAGTAGCCAATGGGGTAGGCATGGAACCTTATTTGTTCTTGATGCATAACCAACATGCGAGATTTTTAATGTTTCGTTTTAGGCTCAATCTTTTACCTAACATTTTAGCTTATCCTATTGGTTTTACCATAACGATTGAGCAGAAGGGTGCCTGCGGCTGCGACAATAGGTCTCCGCAGGACACCCTTCATTTTGTACTTTTATGTTCATTTTATCAATTGCCTAGGCGCCGATTCTTGGTTAATATCCTGAGAAAACAGAAATTACGTCACGCGAAAGCTGCCCTGCTATTCCTACAGAAAGCAAGTGATATGTACACTTTGTGTGCCATCTCAAGTTTTTTAAAAGTAGCGGTTAGACTGAGAAACACAAGAAACTGATCTAACTGTGAATTTAAACTAATGCCCACCTCTACTTCTGATTCACATGTCCCGCTGCTGGGGGTTAATTTTATCTAATATTATTTAACTGTATTTTAAAATACTATTGTAAAGTTCAGAAATGTAGTTTAATGATATTTTAGGCGTATTGTTAAAATGTATTGATATTATGTATTTTTATGATGATTTTTAATTGTCGAAATAAAAACTAACTGAACTGAACTGATAAGAGAAGCAGAGGAGGGACAAGCATTGAAAAATGCAGGAAAATATGCTACAGGCAATAGAAATTGAGGAAAGTTAAGTGGAACGCATAGGAATCAATGAGAAGCCAGAAAAGAAAGTAGGCAGGATGAAAGTCCCTTTTAACTTAGTA
This sequence comes from Lissotriton helveticus, assembly GCF_964261635.1. Classification (NCBI taxonomy): domain Eukaryota; kingdom Metazoa; phylum Chordata; class Amphibia; order Caudata; family Salamandridae; genus Lissotriton; species Lissotriton helveticus. The sequence continues at coordinate 276,066,365 of NC_136062.1, forward strand.
TTAAAAACAATAAATTTCTCAAGCAAGCGCTGTGCAGTCAAAACCTATAAAGTGCCTTCTGTATTGCAGACTCCCTACATTCAAAGCTTACAGGTGGGAATATATTTCTTGACATTGGCATATAAGGGCCCTTTAAGGTCCACAGGGGATGTGGTTCCAAAGGCGGGAAGCTTCTGACATCACCAGACTGCACAAAAGAGTAGCATATGCATGACAACTTAACTGCTATGCATGAAAAGCGGACCTTGTCTGCAGGTCGGATCATTAATTTTGGTCCAAAGAGGGTCCTTAGTTTCATGATACTCCCTCCCCTACCATGGTCTCTCTTGGAATGTGGTGCAGAGTTTTTTAAATTATTTTCTGCATAGTAACCTTAACACGACAAAAGAAAATTAACACAATTGTAATGAAGACACATTGTTGAGCGAATTGTGCTCATGCTAACATTAGTCAAAGTAGGACTCAAATTCAAAAAAGCAAACGTTGCTTGCAGCCATCTTTAAGTACATTTCCATCTTTTCATTTCTGTCTCACTCTGCACACAGATGACTCATGCACCAGTAACCTTGCATACAGTGTTTGAGATGTAATGCCACATTCCCAGGCACAGGATAATGTGTTTTTTCTTAAATCAAAAGTTCAATGCCTTACCTAATGGGACCACAATGGTTTTGCATGAGAACTTGTCCTTGATGTACAAATACTCTATTAACAATTTAGGTGTCTGGGTATGAGAACCGCCTTGTGTGAATCTGTGAGATAGTGCTAAATCATGCAATTTTAGAATTGTATTGTTTTCCATTAACATAATTGATCCAATCTGTGTTATTCTAATATAGTTGTATTAATCTATGGATTTTATAGATTTCATTGTATTTTGCATTATAAAAGAAACGCTCTTCTGAAGGGTTGTGGGCTAACTCTCGCTTGACTTTTAGGAGGTGACTCCACTGTCAGTCTGCCCTTTGATTTATAACTTCAGTTCATTTCTTAGAGCTGAACTGTATTTGTCTCTGCTAAAATATTTCCTTAATTTTATTCTGTTTATCTTGCTGTTGACTAATTGACTAACTCTATTTATTTTGCCTTGGGTAATACCTTTAATATTTCAATAAACCATCATGATTTTCAGTATATTATTTGTCCAGTCTCCATTGTAAAGCCTAATGTGCTTTATATTAGTCAGTGAATTGCTATTGAATGTTGAATCAATTTTCTGGACAGGTTCAATTGAGGAGCAACAAAATAGTTGGGGGATCCACACTGCTCCTGTCAATCAAATAACGCTTTAACTTGGCACATCCAAAAATGGCAATAAAAAATGACTATATTATGTCACAACAGGAACTGACTACATATTTTCTTTTGTTTTATTTTGACAGTATCCTGACAAAAGTGAATATGATGAAATTGCACAGAATTTTTCAACGTTATTCAACCACAACAAACCAAAGGGTGAAGCTCTCTCTAATATGTTCCCGATTCAGAGGGCTCCAGCTATACTTCCCAAAACTGGAAAGCAAATTCAAGAGCAATGGATGAATTTCTCAGCAGAGGGAAACGCCTTCAGCCCTGAGGTACCAACATCTGTTTCTGATACTCAGCATATGTATTCTTATTTATTGATTTTCAAATCTGCAGGCTTCGACCAGGCTCTGAGTTTGGCACCATCTTGCTTGGCTTTAAAATAGGCAGTGTCTCTGTACATCTCATATCACACAATCAGTAAATGGCTATTGAAGCTACAGAGTGGCTTCATTCACCCTCAATGGAGGATATATAATAAATAATAAATAATAATAATAGTTCCATTTATAAAGCGCCTGGTTACACTGAACCAGTGTGTCCCCGCGCTGAGGTAACAGCTAAAAAGAGAGCAGCATCCCCAAGAACCTGGTATCAGAGCAAATTAAACCACAGGAAACAAATAGGTCTTCAGACCTTTCCGAAAAATGGATTCAGAACACTCCAGCCGGAGACTCTGAGGAAGAGTATTCCACATCTGGGCCGCCAGATCCCGAAAAGAGCGGCCGCCCATCCTGGATCTCATTAATTTGGGGATGTTCACCTTTTCTTTCCCACTAGATCTTAACAGTGTGGTCGGTACATAAGGAGTGAGAAGGTCATGCAAATACGAAGGCCCCTTCTTCTGTAAAATCCAATGACTCACACACATGGCCTTGAACTTCACTCTCTTTGTTTGTTTGTTGTTGTGCCTCCCAGCCCGGCTCTCCACCCCGCTCCCGCCTCCCAGCTGCTCCTCCCTCGCCCCTCCCCCCTCCACTAACCACTTATGACAGATGCTTTTGCGCGCAGCGTTCACGTGCAGCGGTCGTGCCCCATGGACGCCGAAGGCGCGCCAAAGGTAAGCCCGTCTACGCCCGTCCGCGCCTGGACCGCGCCCAGCGCCAGACCCCCTGGTCCCCGCAAAATCCACTCCACCCGCATAATGTACGATGCCGCAACCCTCTCAGCACTTAATCCCGGACGACTCCCAAACTGCTACCAAGCCGCCCCAGGTCACACCCATGGACCCTTCAACTGCCGCTCCTGCAAGTTCGACTGCATCAGGACCAAGACCAAATCCACTAACTCCAATCAGAGCTCCGACACTAACCACCTGAAATGCATCCTGCTCAACACCCGTTCGGTCCACAGACACGCCATTGACCTTTGGAACCTACTCGACACTACATCGCGGACGTCGCCTTCCTTACAGAAACCTGGATGAACACCTCATCAGCTCCCGACATCGCCATAGCCATCCCGGACGGCTAAAAGATCATCCGAAAGGACCGCACCAACCAAACAGGAGGAGGCATCGCCATCGTCCATAAGAACACCATCCACATCACGACCAGTTCAGATGATAACCTCGCTACTGCCGAACACCTTCACTTCCAGATCCACACCGACCCCAAGACCACACTCAGAGGCACCCTCATCTACAGGCCACCAGGACCCCGTACACAATTCAGCGAAGACATCACTGACTTCATCAGCCCACACGCCCTCCCCTCCGAGGACTACATTCTACTGAGAGACCTCAACTTCCACTTGGAAAAGAAAAACGACAGCAACACCTCCACCCATCTGGACAACCTGGTCAACCTCGGACTCAAACAACTCGTTGACACCCCCACCCACTATGCCGGACACACACTCGACCCAATCTTCACCTCCAGCAAACACATCTCCTTCACCCACACCACAGCTCTCCATTGGACGGACCACAGCTGCGTTCACTTCAACTACAAAAAGACCACGACCCACAACCTCCCACAACCAATTCCCCAAAGAAACTGGAACAAAATTACCACCGACCAGCTCTTCACATCGCTTCACCAAAACCCTCCTGCCAAACCATCGGACCCAAACCAAGCAGCCACCAACCTCACACAAGGGATCACCCACAGCGCCGACGAACTAGCACCCTTGAAAAACCATCAAATCAAGCAAGATAGCAAAAAAGCCCCCTGGTTCAACGATGACCTTAAGAAATCCAAGAAGTTCTGTCGCACCCTCGAGAAAGCCTGGAGAAAAAACCCTACCACTGACAACCTGACCACCTTCAAGAACGCCACCCGCAAACACAACCAACTAATCAGATCCACCAAGAAATCAGCACTCAAGGATCGACTTGACAACAACGCCCACAACAGCAAGGAACTATTCAACATCGTCAAAGAATTTACCAACCCCACCGCCGGCACCAATGACATCACTCCCTCCCAAGACCTCTGCAACTCCCTAGCCTCATTCTTCCACAACAAAATCGCCAACATACATAACAGCTTTGAAAACCAGTCCGTAGACCAGTCTACTCCACCCACCTCTGAACCAAAACCCCCTCTAACAACCTTTGCGCCTGGAACCCAATCACCACTGATGACACCATCCGCCTGATGAACTCCATCCACTCAGGATCGCCAACCGACCCATGTCCCCACCACATTTTCAACAAAGTAGACTCCATTATCGCACCCCATCTATGAGACGTCATCAACTGCTCCCTCAACTCCGCTACCTTCCCGGAAAGCTGGAAACATGCCGAACTCAGCGCCCTTCTGAAGAAACCCACAGTAGACCCCACTGAACTTAAGAACTACCGCCCCATCTCGCTCCTCCCATTCCCTGCCAAAGTCATTGAGAAAGCCGTCAACAGTCAGCTCGCCGCCTTCCTCGAATCCAACAAATCCCTCGACCCATCACAGTCCGGCTTCCGAGCCAAACACAGCACCGAAACCGCCCTCCTCGCAGCAACAGACGACATTGGAACATTACTGGACAACGGAGAAACAGTTGTCCTCATCCTACTTGACCTCTCCGCAGCCTTCGACACAGTCTGTCATAGCACTCTCATACAACGCCTCAGCAACTTCGGAATACAAGGAAAAGCATTGAACTGGATCATCTCATTCCTCACCGGAAGAACCCAGAGAGTCCGCCTCCCACCTTTTAGATCGGAGGCTACCGAAGTCATCTGCCGTGTACCACAAGGATTATCACTCAGTCCCACCCTCTTCAACGTATACATGAGTCCCCTCGCATCCATCGCGCGCCAACACAACCTAAACATCATCTCCTACGCATACGACACCCAGCTGATCCTCTCCCTCACCAAAGACCCAAACACCGCCAAAACCAACTTACACGAAGGAATGAAAGATGTAGCCGAGGGATGAAAAACAGCCGTTTAAAACTGAAGTCGGACAAAACGGAAGTCCTCATCTTAGGCTCATCCCCCTCTGCCTGGGACGACTCATGGTGGCCACCGGCCCTGGGAACCGCACCCACACCAACGGACCACGCACGTAACCTAGGCTTCATCCTGGACTCCTCCCTCTCGTTGACCAGACAAGTCAACGCCGTCTCATCATCATGCTTCAACATCTTACGCATGCTCAAAAAAATCTTCCGTTGGATCCCCACCGAAACAAGAAAAACGGTCACCCACGCACTGGTCACAAGCAGACTGGATTACGGAAACACCCTTTACGCCGGAACCGCAGCCAAAATACAGAAAAAACTCCAACGCATCCAAAACGCCTCAGCCAGACTCATACTAGACATCCCCCGCCAAGCTCACATTTCTGGACACCTGAAAGACCCCCACTTGCTCCCCGTCAACAAGAGAATAACGTTCCGTCTCCTCACCCACGCACACAAAGCTCTCTACGACCTAGGACCCAAATGCCTCAACACGCGCCTGTCCTTTTACACCCCCACCCGCCAACTACGTTCGTCCAATCAAGCCCTCGCCGCAATTCCGCGCATCCATAGATCCACCATGGGGGGAAGATCCTTCTCCTACTTAGCGGCCAAAACCTGGAATTCTCTCCCCACCCACCTCCGCCTTACACAGAACCACCTCTCCTTCAGAAAGCAACTAAAAACTTGGATATTCGATAAGTAAAGTACCCCCCCCCCTCAAGCGCCTTGAGACCCTCTGGGTGAGTAGCGCGCTATACAAATTTTTGAACTTTTGAACTTGAACTCTCTCCCTGATGGGAAGCCAGTCCAGGGAGGCCAAACGATCTTTTGGCTGAGGCTCTCTTCGGTAGCATAAGAACTAGTCTTGCAGTTGCGTTCTGGATACACTGCAATCTCCGTATGCGTTTGGCAGTTGCACCCAAATACAGGAGAATGCCGTAATCCAGGCCAGAAGTCACAAAAGCATGCATCATGATCTTCCTAGATGCCATGGGAAGGGTGTCAAGGGTTTTCCGTAAACCCCGTAAGATACTGAAACAGGTCCCTGCCACCCGCCTGGTATGGTGATCAAAAGACAACTTGTTGTCCACCCATACCCCAAGATTCTTCGCTCGTTCACACGGTGTACGGGTAGAGCCCAACGTCTGGGGCCACCATGCCGATGACCATACTGACAGAGCCTTCCCTATCACCAGCACCTCGGTCTTGCTACCGTACAACTTCAGGCAATTGTTTGCCATCCACCCTGCCAGTTCTTGTAGGCAGGACATGAAGTTGGAGGCAACGTCAGCCCGGGCTTGAGTCAAAGAGACCACCAGCTGGGTGTCATCAGCGTAGGACAGGGCATTAATCCCAAATGTATCCGACATTTTTGCCAGGGGGGCGACATAAAGATTGAACAATGTCGGGCTCAGGGTAGAGCCCTGAGGCACCCCCTGCGTCAACTTGATGTTCCTGGAGTAATTAGCACCCTGCATAACTTGGAAACTGCGCTCAGACAGAAAAGATTCCATCCACTTCAGGGCCCCACCGGTGACCCCACCTCTCTCTAGATCCTGCAACAGGGTATGATGGGCAGCAGTGTCGAAAGCGGCACTGAGGTCCAAAACAGTTAAGGCCGCTGTTTTCCCTTCGTCCACATACTTCCGAATGGTCTCGGTGGAGTACAGCAGAGCCGATTCAGTGGAATGAAGGGCACGAAATCCAGACTTAGAGGGGTGGAGAAGGTTGTTTTTGCAGATATGTGCTGTAAGCTGTATATTCACAATCTTCTCTGCTACCTTAGCAAAGTAAGGGAGCAGGGAGATGGGTCGCAAGTTGTCAAGTTGCTCAGCACTGACATGGGGTTTCTTTTGTAAAGGGAGCACCACTGCCTCCTTCCATATGTTAGGTACCACTCCTGAGCTAAAAGAAGTCTCTATGAGATATTTATGACAGGCTCTAGTATGTCCATGCTCCCTCTAAGCACCCTAGGGGTAGCTGGATCCCTTGGTGAGCCTGATTTAATACTGGTGGCTATCTGTTTAAGAGTGTCCGGGGCGTGCATATTAAATTCATGTAGACGCTGTAATGTCAGATCTTCCACAGGTTCCTCCTCCACTCCCCCGCTACCACGAGCAGAGTCAGGGAAGGAGGAATATAAAACAATTTATTAGCTCCTTGTCCACTTGTACTTGTCACAAAGTAAGGTTATCCAAAACCATGTGGATATTAGCAATATGTCTTCCCCCAACACATCCTGTTTTGTTTTATCCACTGCAGGTAGACAAGCACAGCCAACTGTGAGGCACTGGCTGCAGGCAGGCAATGCCCATTGGGCGGAAAGGGCTGTAGCCTTCACCCCATGGTCTGCCCTAGGCCGGGCTTTGGAGAACACAGGCAGGTCTTGAACTGTCATGGGCTGGGCCAGGGCAAGGTCTGATGTCTTGGCCTCTTCTAAAGTATTTTGCAGGTCTTCAAAAGACCATTCATCAGTCCACGAGTCTTTGTGTGTTTTTTTTATTTATTTATTTATTTTTTTTGATTTCAAAGCATTTTATTGTATAAAGAAGTGACAAAGAATAAGAAGTACATAATATAATAAAAGTGATACAGTTGATCCAAGAGAAACAAAACAATCAGAGGCTAAGCCTGAAGCGTCCGTTAAGTAAATGCATCCCTAGATAAAAGTAGCCTGTTATATGAACTAATTAGGTAAAGGCCAATATCCGATCAATAAACAATTGTATCACAATCAATTATTAGAATCGGGGGCAGGAAAGGATATAGAGCGAAAGAAAGAAGAAAGAAAGAGAGAACAAGAAAAGAAAAAGAAAGGGGACTGAGGACAGAAAAGAGAAAGAGGAAGAAGAAAAAGAAAAAGAAGGATTCCCAACTGACTAACCAAACACGCAGAACACAAGACGCCACTCAAACAGATACATCAAAAGGAAACTGAGCAATCATCCCTTTTGATGACAAATCCATATAATCATCCAAAGCTTCCCAGACCCTACTAGAGATAGGAGAAAAGTGAGCTTGATCAACCGAGGTGTGAGCACTACGCAAGAAGGAGACCCAAGCCCACCAAGTATGATAGGAAACAGAGGAAAAGGATTTCCATTCCATAAGTATGACTTTCACCGCAACAGTCAAAAGGAGATCCATCAACTGTAATTCCATTGGATCCAAGGGGAGAGGAACAGGGGCAGCCCATGGACCCAGTAATATTAATGGAAAAGAGAGTTGGAACTCAATACCAAAGATGAGAGAGAGATGTTTATGAATGAGGTTCCAAAAAGGCTGAAGAAGGGAACATTCAAAAAACCTATGCTGAAAATCGCCCATCTATAATCCACAGCTCCAGCATAAATTGTCATCCTTGAGATTGAGCGAATGTAGACGAACAGGCGTCCAATGAAGGAGGTTGACAGAGAAAAATTTAGATTGCATTAATGATGGGGCAATTTTATTTCGAAGAGAAAGTTTACCAATCAATTGCCAGGTGTCTGAAGAAATATGAGCCGTAACTCCATGATCAAAATGATGTAACCATTTTTGTTGAGCAACCGTATGTGTGGGCAGTGAAACAGATGATAAAAAATTATAGATTTTGGAGGCTACGTGACCAGATTTAGTCCAGATATGAAAAAGAGAAATGGTGGAAGAGGTAGGGTGAAGATGTATTTTAGCGAGTGCCACTTTAATTTTAAGATAAGTATAAAAATCTAAGTTAGTTAAAGAATGCTTTTGAGCCAAGGTGGAAAAGGGTAATGGCTCATCATTAGCACCATAAAGATGGTAAACAAGGGAGATCCCTTTAGCCGCCCAATAGGACATGAGAGTGGGAGTAAGATTAAGTTTAATTTTAGAATTCCGCCAAATAGACGACCACCTAGTTTTATGTAAGGGGATTGCCACATTCTTGTCTACACTCCGGACCGCAGCAATTGTATCAAGAATTATAGAACGAGAAAACCGGATATGTAAAGTAGACGTGGTGCAAAAAGAGGCAGTCGGCAAAGGAGATGCTAAGTCCTGTTCTATTAACAGCCAAGAGGGAACAGGAAGAGGTGGAGGAGCAAACCATAAAGCACCTTGAGAAGCCAAAAAGGCAGTTTGGTACTTTCCCCAATCAGGAAAATTGCAACCTCCCATATCACAAGGTCGTCTCAAGAATTTGTAAGCAATTCTAGCCCGTTTGTCATTCCACAAAAATTTAGAGGTCAGAACATCAAGTTCACGAAAAAAGGAATCTGATAACTTAACCGGAAGCATGGACGATACAAAATTAACAATGGGTGTTATCATTTTAAGAGTCTGGAGGCGACCCCACCAAGAAATGTGCTTCGGGGACCATGTATCCAAATGACGACGCACTTTAAGAAGAGTCTGGGATTCATTATAGGCAGTAGTGGCGTATAAGGTAGAACAGAAATAAATACCCAAGTATTTTAAATGTGTAGGCTGCCATTTAAAACCCGCAGAGCCCATATGTGAAGGGAAACAATAGGCATTCAAAGGGAACATTTCCGTCTTATCTTTGTTTAAGGTATACCCTGAAACCTTTGAGAAGAGGGAGATGGTATTTGAAATAGCAGGAATTGCCAAGGCGATATCATCTGAGAAAATAAGAACATCGTCCGCGTAGGCAGCTGTTTTAATACAGTGAGATGCAAAAGAAAAACCTTTAATGTCTGGGTGTAACTCAATCAATCTGAGAAGAGGATCAATAGATAGTAAAAACAAAAGCGGAGATAAAGGACAACCTTGTCTAGTGCCCTGACGAAGATTAAAAAAGGACGACGTAGCACCATTAACTCTGATGTTAGCTCTAGGTTGAGAATATAAGGACATTACCATATTAATAAAGGAGTCACCAAGGTTATGAGCACACAAGACAGCACGAAGAAATGGCCAAGAGACCTTGTCAAAGGCCTTTTCAGCGTCAAGGGCCAAGGCCGCGGCAGGGAGTTGAGATCGTTTAGCTGATCCAAGAATATGACAAAAAGTGCGTATATTATCGCGCGCAAGACGACCCTTCACAAACCCGGTTTGAGAGGGATGAACAAGATGGGGAATAAAGGATTCCAATCGTTTGGCCAGGATTTTGGCAAAAATCTTAGCTTCCATGTTGAGCAGAGAAATAGGGCGAACATTTTTGGGATCTGAATGATCTTTCCCCTCTTTTGGAATCACTACAATAGTAGCTTCAGCTGCAGTACCAGAGACAGACCCATCTTTAACAAAAGAATCAAAGACAGATTGCAATTTGGGAACAAGCGCAGGGAGAAATGTTTTATAAAACAGAATAGGGTAACCATCAGGGCCCGGGGCTTTGCCAGAACGAGTAGCTTTAATTGCGGTAACAATTTCCTCAGGGGAAATCGGGGCATTTAAAAAAGTACGATCATCCTCAGAAACCGTCTGCACCGGAACAGATTTTAAAAAATCTTGACAATGCTCAAAAGAGGTTTGACTAGAAGGAGTGTATAAGTTATTATAAAAATCACGAAAAACACCAAGAATTTCCCCAGTCTGAAATTTTTTAGAGCCCGAGTGGTCCGTAATAGAAGAAATTTGAGAGGACTTAAAAGAGGAATCTTGAAATTTTAATGTAGCTGCAAGAATCTTCCCAGCCCGATTCTTCAACAGTAATCTTTTGGATTTCTGCGCTTGTACTCCAATATGGGCTCTTTTGGTAACTATAGTATTATATTTGTATTTTAATTGTTTTATTAATTGTAGGCAAGATGCATCTCGAGATTGTCTAAAGGTAGATTCCAAAGTTGTAATTTCAGTTGATAAATCTGTAAGCTCTTTTTTAATAACAGAATTTCGTTTGGACATACATTTAATAACCTGACCACGGAAAGTGCATTTAAACGAATCCCAGAGGACAATTGGGGAAGAGACTGAACCTTCATTCTCATGGAAAAAAGTTTCTATTACATCAGAGAATTCATTAACCTGAGCAGTATCATGTAAAACTTCTGTATTTAATCTCCAGGAGCGAGCACGGGATTTAGGAGCAAAGGACAACAAAGTAAAAGTAACCGCCGCGTGATCAGAAATCAAAATAGGATGAATAAGCGGAGAAGAGGAGGACGGAACAAGAGAAGAGTGAACAAGTAGATAGTCAATACGAGAAAAAGAAGAGTGAGGTGAAGAAAAGAAAGAAAAGTCGCTACCAGTGGGATTGTGAAGACGCCATATATCTTGAAGCTGAGTGAGGGAACACATGTTAAGCATTTGTTTATCAATCAATCAATCAATCAGTGACACTTGTAGAGCGCGCTACCTACCCGTAGGGTCTCAAGGCGCTGGGGGGGGGGGCCGCTACCGCTCGAACAGCCAGGTCTTCAGCTTCTTCCTGAAGGAGAGGTGGTCTTGGGTCAGGCGCAGGTCGGTCGGCAGGGAGTTCCAGGTCTTGGCGGCCAGGTAGGAGAAGGACCTTTCTCCTGTAGTCGCTCTTCGGATGCGGGGGACGGCGGCGAGGGCGTGGTTGGCTGATCGGAGGTGGCGTTTGGGAGCGTAGAAGTTGACTCGGTTGTTGAGGTAGCTCGGGCCTTGGTCGTGTAGGGCTTTGTGTGCGTGGGTGAGGAGGCGGAAGGTGATTCTTTTGTTGACGGGGAGCCAGTGAAGGTCTCTCAGATGTCCGGAGATGTGGCTGGTTCGTGGGATGTCGAGGATGAGTCTGGCTGAGGCGTTCTGGATCCGCTGGAGTCTCTTCTGGAGCTTGGCGGTGGTACCGGCGTAGAGGGCGTTGCCGTAGTCCAGTCGGCTGGTGACGAGGGCCTGGGTGACGGTCTTCCTGGTCTCGGTGGGGATCCACCAGAAGATCTTCCGTAGCATGCGTAGGATGTTGAAGCACGCCGAGGAGACGTTGTTGACTTGCCTGGTCATGGAGAGGGAGGAGTCCAGGATGAAGCCCAGGTTGCGTGCATGGTCTGTTGGTTTGGGTGCGGTGCCCAGGGCGGGAGGCCACCAGGAGTCGTCCCAGGCGGAGGGTGAGGAGCCCAGGATGAGGACCTCCGTCTTGTCCGAGTTCAGTTTCAGGCGGCTGGTCGTCATCCACTCGGCTACCTCTTTCATCCCTTCGTGCAGGTTGGCTCTGGCGGCGGCGGGGTCGTTGGTCAGGGAGAGGATCAGCTGGGTGTCGTCGGCGTAGGAGATTATGCTGAGGTTGTGTTTGCGTACGATGGCCGCGAGGGGGCTCATGTAGACGTTGAAGAGGGTGGGGCTCAGAGATGATCCTTGAGGGACGCCGCAGATGACTTCGGAGGCCTCTGACTTGTACGGTGGTAGGCGGACTCTCTGTGTTCTTCCGCCGAGGAAGGAGATGATCCATTCCAGCGCCTTGTCCTGGATTCCGATGTCGTTGAGGCGCCGTACTAGGGTGCGGTGGCAGACCGTGTCGAATGCCGCGGAGAGGTCTAGGAGGATGAGGGCCGCTGTTTCTCCTTTGTCCATCAGGGCTCGGATGTCATCGGTGGCGGCGATGAGGGCGGTCTCGGTGCTGTGATTGGCTCGGAAGCCGGACTGTGAGGGGTCGAGGGATCCGTTCGTCTCGAGGAAGGCGGCCATCTGCTTGTTGACGGTCTTCTCGATGACTTTGGCTGGAAACGGGAGGAGCGAGATGGGGCGGTAGTTCTTGAGGTCGGTGGGGTCCGCTGTTGGTTTCTTGAGTAGGGCGCTGAGTTCGGCGTGTTTCCAGCTCTCAGGGAAGATGGTGGTGTCGAAGGATGTGTTAATGATGTCTCGTAGGTGGGGTGCGATGACAGCGTCGGCCTTGTTGAAGACGTGGTGAGGGCAGGGGTCGGTCGGTGATCCGGAGTGGATGGAGTTCATCGTGCGGATGGTATCTTCGGTGCTGATCGGGGTCCAGGCGTGTAGGGTGGTGGTGGGGGGTGGTTGTTCGGTCATGGTGTGCGTTGGTTGGTTGTTGAAGCTGTTGTGTATGTCCGCGATCTTGTTGTGGAAGTATGAAGCGAGGGAGTTGCAGAGGTCTTGCGATGGGGTGATGTCGTTGTTTCCTGCGCTGGGGTTGGAAAGCTCTTTCACGATGTTGAAGAGTTTCTTGCAGTTGTGTGCGTGTGCGTTGTTGTCCAACCGGTCCTTGAATGCTGTTTTCTTGGCGGCGCGGATCAGCTGGTGGTGTTTCCGGGTGGCAAGTTTGAAGGAGGTCCTGTTGTCCGGTGTCGGTTCCCTTCTCCAGACTTTCTCGAGGGCTCTTGGAGCTCTTGAGTTCGTCGGTGAACCATGGGGCCTTCTTGCTGCCGGGTCTGCTAGGCGGGGTCTTCAGTGGGGCGAGTTCGTCCGCGCAGTTGCTGATCCACTTTGTGAGGTTGTCGGCGGCCTGGCTGGGGTTCGCAGAGCTGGCAGGAGGGTGCTGGCTCAGGGAGGTGGCGAGCTGGTCTGCTGTGATCTTGTTCCAGCTTCTGCGGGCGGCCTGTTGCTGGTGTTGGTGGGTCGTCGTTCTCTTGAAGGTGAAGTGGACGCAGCTGTGGTCCGTCCATTGAAGCTCTGTGGCGTGGCTGAAGTCGATGTCTGTGCTGGAAGAGAAGACTGCGTCGAGTGTGTGTCCGGCGAGGTGGGTGGGGGTGGACACCAGTTGCTTGAGTCCAAGGTTGGCGAGGTTGTCGAGCAGGGTGCTGGTGTTGCGGTCGTTGTTGTTCTCCAGATGGAAGTTGAGGTCTCCCAGGAGGATGTAGTCAGCGGAGGGGAGGGCATGCGGGCTGACGAAGTCGGCGATGTCCTCGCTGAATTGTGTGCGTGGTCCGGGGGGTCGGTAGATCAGTGTGCCTCTGAGGGTGGTGTTCGGGTTGGTGTGGATCTGGAAATGCAGGTGTTCGGCGCTGGTCAGGGTGTTGTCGGTGCTGGTCGTGAGACGGATGGTGTTCCTGTGGATGATGGCGATGCCTCCTCCCATCTGGTTGGCGTTTCGGTCCCTCCGGACGATCTTGTAGCCCTCTGGGATAGCGATGGCGATGTCGGGAGCTGAAGAGGCGTTCATCCAGGTCTCCGTGAGGAAGGCAACGTCAGGGGCTGTGGCGTCTAGGAGGTTCCAGAGTTCGATGGCGTGTCTGTGGACGGAGCGGGTGTTGAGCAGGATGCACTTGAGGTGGGTGCTGCTGGTGTTCGTCTTGGCAGGTGCTGGTGCGAGGCAGGTCCGGCTGCAGGTGAAATTGCAGGCGTGGCAGCTGAAAGGTCCGTGGGTACGTCGTGGAGTGGCTTGGTGGCAGTCTGGAAGTCGGCCGGTGTTGAGTGCGATGAGGGAGGCGGCGGAGTACGTCAGGCGGGTAGGTCGGGGTCTTCGTGGGCCAGGGGTCCTGGCACTGGTCGCGATCCGGTCGCGGACGGGCGCAGACGGGCTTACCTTTGGCGCGTTCGCACGGTCGCCATTTAAGGCGAAGTGCGCGGGTGGGCGGAGCAGCTGGGAGGCGGGAGCGGGGAGGGTACAGAATAGAAAAAGGGGCGGGGAAAAGCGGCGGTGGCGGGAAGGAAGAGCGGGGGGCGGCGAGGTAGGCGGACAACAAGGAAGGAAACCAAACCACGGGCACGAAGAAAATATACTAAACAGGCACAAATTACAGTAAAAACAAAGGCAAGAACAACTAAAACACAGGCACGAAGAAAATATGCTAAACAGGCACAAATTACAGTAAAAACAAAGGCAAAAACAACTAAAACACAGGCACGAAGAAAATATACTAAACAGGCACAAATTACAGTAAAAACAAAGGAAAAACAACCAGAGCGGAGTCAGCCGGCAACCGGCAACGAGGCAGGCAGCGAGGCAGAGGGCAGGCAAGGGGCACACGCAGCAGCTGGTGGCCGTGCGGCGCGGGGGTGTCCCACAAGTGGGTCACACTCACCTGCGTCGCACGGTCGCCATTTAAGGCCAAGTGCGCGGGTGGGCGGAGCAGCTGGGAGGCGGGAGCGGGGAGGGTACAGAATAGAAAAAGGGGCGGGGAAAAGCGGCGGTGGCGGGAAGGGAGAGCGGGGGGCGGCGAGGTAGGCGGACAACAAGGAAGGAAACCAAACCACGGGCACGAAGAAAATATACTAAACAGGCACAAATTACAGTAAAAACAAAGGCAAGAACAACTAAAACACAGGCACGAAGAAAATATGCTAAACAGGCACAAATTACAGTAAAAACAAAGGCAAAAACAACTAAAACACAGGCACAAAGAAAATATACTAAACAGGCACAAATTACAGTAAAAACAAAGGAAAAACAACCAGAGTGGAGTCAGCCGGCAACCGGCAACGAGGCAGGCAGCGAGGCAGAGGGCAGGCAAGGGGCACACGCAGCAGCTGGTGGCCGTGCGGCGCGGGGGATTTTGGAGGACGAAACTGAAAAGCTGAATTCCTATCCAAAATGGGATCCATCGGTAAGTTAAAATCACCGCCAACAATAAGATTCCCAGCATGTGGGGTATCATTTAATTTTTTGGTAATCAATTTCCAAAAGGTCGGATCGTCAATGTTAGGGGCATAGATATTCATCACATAAAGATCATTATGTCCATCAGACAATTTGGTTAACAACCAACGACCTTCAGAATCGTGATCAGAAGAAATTATAGATAAACCTGAAGTCTTGGAAATTAATGTAACGACCCCATTTCGTTTGCCAGAGGCATCAGAACAGCAGACATCAGAAACCCATTCTTTTTTCAAAAATAACGCCTCTCTGGTAGAGACCTTGGTCTCTTGAAAAAGGATCAGGTCCGAAGAAAGAGCTTTACAATAATCTAAGACTTTTGACCTCTTCACCGGATGATTTAAACCCTTAACATTAAGGGATAATACATTCAAACCCGGCATGGACATATATAAAAAAAAGAAAAGATACCATAAATGACAGAGAAATAACCAACTGCACAGAGACAAGCAACCAAATAGCAAACAGAAAGAGCGGAGAGGGATAATCCATGTGGGAAATCCGAAAAAAGAAAAAAAGACAGAGAAGAAGAAAAGAGAAGGGAGAGAAGAAATAGCAGGGGAGGCCTGAAAAAGACCCAATTCATACTAAGGAGAACGTGGAAAAGCGAGCAAGAGACCCGTACAAGGAGGGATAATAATTAATATCAATAGCCCCAATAGATTACCTAGTTGATGACAATAAAGTAGGAAAAGGTAACAATCAAAATATAAACAAATACCAGCATAATAATATAAATAAGAACAATGCAACAAGTAAATCTGTAAAGTCACACCGAATTAATAACCTAAACAAGTGTCATACATATAATACGTAATAATATTAGTCATTTTGATACTGAAAAATACAGTGTGGTAAAGTAAAAAAGAATACACAATTCCATGAAGATAACTATGTGTATCCTCAAAAGAGACACTTAATTAATGAACAATCCTTAACTATCAAAAACTACGATATGTAATTGAAATCGGAAAAGCACGAGCATATGAAAAATATAAGAAAAGAAAGGAAGCGAATAGAAGAATAGACAGCGAAAAAGAAAGAGAAGAGATGATACATATCAGAGAAAGGCAACTATTATTAACAGAGAAGCATCAAACAATGAAAACTGACCTGAGATGAATATTGACATAAAAGATATAACCACTAGAGCAGAGGAGAAGAAAATGAGACTAAAATAGTGACCAGCTTAGAAGCAAGCACTAAAGACAGAGTAGAAAAAATATAAGGAGGAGAGATATATAGATCAATAGAAGAAACAACAAAACTCAGAAAGAAGGAGAGAATACAGAAAGAAGATATACTAAGGAGAGGAGTAGAATAGAAAAAGAAAGGAAGAGAATAAAAGAATAGGAAGCGAAGAAGAAAGTGCGGAGGTGATACATATTAGAGAAAAGCAACTGTCTTAATAGACAAACAGCAAGCAGTGAAACTATCGTGGAATGAATAGTGACATAACATATATCACCACTAATGCAGAACACAAGATAATGAGACATAAATAGTGATGGACTAAGACGCAAACAATATATACAGAGTAATAGTAATACTAATGCATCCAATATTGAAAATACAATATGGTAAGGTAAAAAGGAAACCAAAAGACCATGAAGATAACCATGTGTAACCGAAAAAAACAGTCAATTAATGAACAATCCTTAATTCCATAAAACGTACGAAATGTGAGTAAATTTGAAAAAAGCATAAACATTAGAATTTATACAGAGTGGTAAAGAGTACAAAGAAGAAAAAATGAGAGAAAAATAACGGAGTAAACAACATGACTATGAAGAAAGGAAAGAGTACGAAACAGAACAAAAAAACTCCAGTAACTGAGTTAAAAGTCAATAATGCAGTATACTATCAGCCAGAAAGAGAAGAGGAAACATAGGAATATAGAAAACCACCATAAAGGAGACAGAAAGAGACATTTCAAGTGCCCGAAGCACCAGGATCCTGGGAAGTCGCCCTTTGAATCTCCATCTGTATCTCCATCTGGTTGTCCAGGAAGGTAGCTAAGTCAGCCGGCTCATCGAAAATTCTGGAACGACCCTTGTAAGAAATGCGGAATTTGGAAGGACCAGCAAAGGAAAAGGGAATGTTCATCTCAGAAAGACGTTTCCGAAGATTAAGGAAGCCCTTCCTCCTTATGACTGTATCCCTGGCAAAGTCTTGAGAAATTGAAATTCGATGTCCTTCCCAAACGACATTTTTAGTCTTACGCCTGTGAGAAAGAATTTGTTCTGTATGTTGATGACGCAGTGGCTTAAAAATTATTGCTCTTGGCTGGGTGGCAGACTTAGAACGAAAAGTTGGAACACGATGTGCTCTTTCTATCTCAAATTCTCTCTGGAATGAGATTTGTAAAGTATCGGGAAGCCAATGATACAAAAAATCAATCATAGAGGAAGATGATTGCTCTGCATCTTCCGGCAGACCAAAAATGCGTAGATTAGATCTACGATTATGGTCCTCCTGCTCAGTGAGATCTTTACGCAATGCCGCCATTGAACGCTCCAAGTGGCTGAGAGACCTGGATTGTTTCTGTATATTATCCTCTGAGGAACTTATACGTGACTCCGTGGCCGATACACGAAGAGAAAGGGCTTTGAAGTCATTCCTAATAGCGGACACCTCCACTTGCAATAAATCCGTATTAGTCTTTGTAGATTGTGCAATATTATGCACCTCATTAAGGCGCGTTAATATTGCGTCAAGAGTAGAGTTGGTGTCTGACTGAGCAGTCTCAGGCGTAGGAGACAATGACTTAAGTCGTTTAAGCGAGGCGCCAACATCTTTTGAGTCTTTATTCGTTGAGGAACGGCCCATACTTGCAGCCATTAAGAGACAGTCCCCAAGAAAAATACACAGCCACTTGAGGAAAAAAAGAGGACAGAAACTGCGTAGTTACAGCAAAAAAAATGAAATACAGCACACTGAGCGTAAGGAGCGCCAAATCAATGACATCGGCGGACTTATACGAAGAGCAGGCATCAAAATGTATGGTAGAGCCTCATATATAGCAAGAGGTTACAACAAATACATCATGAGGAAAAAGCAGTTCCAGCAACAAAGATCTGTACTGAAGAAAAGAGAGCGTAGGCAACATAATATCTAGCCAAACAGCACAAAGAGCATAAAAAAGGAAGAAAAATGTTACCAGTTGCAAGCGCCGTGTGGAAAATGACCTGGATAACCCCACACCGGCAAGAATGTATCAAAAACGGCACTTCTGAAGAGAAAGCGCCGGCTCCGTCACAAGTGGGAAGATGGCGGCCGCCCGTGAAGAGACCGAGCGTCACAGCAGCTTGCCGGGGAAGGTATGTAGCCGTCAGCAGAAGTCGCCGAAAATGATGTCAAACAGCTATTGACATATTCCGGCACCTAGAGATGTCGTTCCGGTGAAGAGGGGCAGTCAGGAAGCGGCTGAGAATCTCCGTCGGGCCACACTCGCCTGGGAGCTCAAGCGCGACACGCCATGCTGTAGCGGCGCGCAAGCCACGCCGAGTCTTTGTGTGTTTTAACTGCTTATGGCCTCCCTGCTCTCCATGCCCTTGTTATGGGCTGTTGCTGCCAGAGTTATAGAAAGAGTTTCATTAACCATAGAAAGGTGGGCAAGCAGCACATGAAGAGGGAGTGCTGAGCCAGGACCCAGCAAATGTTCTGGTTTGGCTCCAAGCTCCAAAACAGGAACTGAGCCCTCTGTGTTGTACATAATTCGTCATTTAAAAATGTACTAAAGACACAGATTTCGAAAAGTCAATTTCTTTAACACGGAAGCGTGTCATTTCAGTACACCAGTATGAATTTCTGCATTGACTGTGACATTTATCAGAAATCACAGTTTCAAAACGTAAACTGTGCAACATTCATGCCTGCGATGACCATGCTAATAGCAGGGCCACTGGAATTATGCGATTCTGGCACTGCAGTGTTTTTCGAATAATAATGGCTTTGCAGTATTTGCAACAAAATCTGTTGTCTGCTGCGTAATCTGTAGATATCATCAAAAAGAAAACTGTTTCTATCTCAAACTGACCAAAGTTACTAAACACATGGCGGTACGTGTTCCATTTCTCTGGAATGTCCTTCCGCAAATGCTGAGTGGTCATATTTCAGTTGCTGATTGCTTATTTTGGTGTTAAATTGGTGCTAATAAGGTGAAATCTTTTCAGAGACAGCGTTATCATGCCTTAAAATTACAAAAAAATGTTGTAATACTATCACAAAATGCACTGCATTAAGCCACATAATTTGCCATTTCTTACCACACAATTTAATCAAAACTGCTGCATAATTGGGTCCTCCTCTGTCGCATAATTCCAGTGTCTGTGGCTATTAGTGAACGAAGAGGCAAGTCAGTTGTAATGCGAACCCTGCTTAGATTTTTATTACATGTGAGCAACATTAAAGTCTATAAAAACATAAAAGTGAACTTTTTGTAGAGGGCACATCCTAAATGTAGTTTTTTAAAGCTTTTCTTAAAAGGGACGATACGTGATATGGTGGCACAGTGAAAAAAGGTAATTGCCTATGGTAAAACAAATTGTGTGTCCAGCAGGTAAACCAGGTTTCCTGTTTTCACGATGCACTCCAAGTTCCAAGAGGACTTTTGCCAGGGCCAGCGCTCAGCATCTGGCCTGCAGTGGCTCTCCCATCTATAGAAAAGTAACTTTCCGCATGCCAAAAATTATGACATTGTGGTGCAGGATCAGCTTTGATTATCATAGTTCAAATTCCACCTGAAGACACAGTCATCCTGCCCTGACACGGGCTCACCTTTTGCTCTCTCGATCCGCTCACAAGAGCACCCTGGTCATGAATTCCCACATGGATGCACCACTCACACATCTCCATCCTGCACTCACACTGCTCACCCTGCACTTACACCACTCACCGACCCTCTGAACCTACACACCACACCTTTAAAACAGCACACATTAAACCAACCAACACTTGTGAACATGCACACATGCTTACAAATGCACCCATAGACATCCTGATCTTCCTGCAGTACGGGATGTCTATTCAGTTCCATCTGTAACTACAGGTCCCGGCAAGAGGGGAATGTACCAAGGCTGTGGGATGGTACGGAAAAAGAGATTCAGCTGAAGCTGTGGGGGCTGGTTTGGAAGGCAGGATCAGTTTTAGGTTGGGGGGATCAGGCATGAGGGAGTAGTGAAAGCAGCCTAAGGCAGTAGGAAGGGGAGCAGCACAACAGGGTAAGAATGACGTACTAAGGCTTTGAAATGGTGTGGGAGTTGACTGGGACTGCAGGCTATGGGTGGGGTGCAGTCGGGGGAGGAAATTACAGCTCAAGAGGCACTTGTTGACCCTGCATTGAGCTCCATTGGTCTTTCTAACAGCTGGTGAGGAGAAAGGTGGAGGGTCACCTGTGGCCAGACATGCTGTTTTTGCTGCTTCAGAAGCCATGATGTAGACCAAAATGTGGCCCTCTAGGCCTGCAGGGCAGCAGCGCTCTATGGGCACTGGTACCGGAGGGCTGCAGCTGTTGTTTGAGATGGGAGCAGGCCGTGGGAAGCAAGTAAAGTTGTGTAGAGTGAACTGAGGCTGTAGGGTGGTGTAGGAGGAGGGACTGGCATGGGCCAGTTGCGTCACAGGACCAGAAGTTAAGGCTGCTGTGAGCAGCACATCTGGAGTGCCAGGAAGGTTGGGCAAAACAAACTTTTTTCTTCTGAATGTCACTAATGCAAATGGAAAAGAAAAACAAACAGACTGAGCTGTCACTGCGTCATCACGGTGCACATAGCAACCATTTTGGATGGGGGAAACCCCTTATTGGGAAGACATTTTTCACCATCACTTCTACCAATTATACTGGTGCTTGCACACAGAGCAATATTCGTAGCCAGTACTATCACATCATTAAGAGTATTTTTCGTGCACACTGCCATGCGACTGTGTTTTCATGTGGCAGCCATGCAAGGAGAAGGAATACCACGCAGGCATCAACAGGAGTGCAAGAAGCACTGCACTCTTTCTCGGCAGCACCACACAAGTTCTGCCGAATCATATGCTGTAATCAAGGTAAGCATTTAGGTGGGCGGAGCCAAAGTCTTTCTGACAGTTGTGCTTCTTAAAGCTTTTTTCTGTTGACCACTCAAGGTATGGCTGTCAAACCAGACCTAAAAAGTATATCTCAAAAGTAGTGAAACAGACATCGTAGCACTATACATTAATTTAAGTACCTCCTATTGTGAGTCTAGGCAGGACACCATTAGGTTAGTTTTGTGAGACATTAATCAAGGCTCAGATGCAGGTACACCAGTTTAATTATGGATGGGCTCAGTTTGGTGTGGTCTCCTAGATACAAGCTCACCATTATGCAGGTCTCTGTGTGTTTCAGCATCACATGTCTCCCATCTTGCTTGCTTCTAGAATAAGACAGCATGGTTGCAGAAATGCCATAGATCTAGGTAGGCCGCAGAATGATGGGACAGCCAGAGCCGCTGCCATGAGTCGTTCAGTGAAAGAAGCTAATGGGAGTCAGTGATGGCTCATGGCAGGCGACAAACCCATTTCTGGGTTATTGGGCAGCCGATGGACTGCCACTTACATAGCTTTCACAGTAGCATTCTACAAGTCTTTGGATGCACTTTTGCAGATACTGCAGTGGTGAACTTCATGTACACAAGTTTTGGCTTCAAGGGTGACTGCCAACACCGACACAATTCTTAACTTCCATGGCAATGTCAGCCACAGGAACAGCTCGGTTTCGGTAGCTACATTCTCCATGAGCACAGCATTTGATTTAATCAGCGAGGTCAACCGTAATTGTTCCTATTGCATAGCAGCAATGTTAGTTGTCCACCCGCTATTCCCTCTTGGAATGGTATTTCTGAAAAGGCTGCACCCACTATCTTTGAACTTGCAGATCCATCTCTGCTATCTTCTCTCTCCTGGTACATCCTCCACACTAAAGTCTGGTGGTTTGTGGCATTCCCTGGACAGTCACTCCTGCGGCTTGACAAGCTCTTTCGTTCTCTAAGCAGGCAGGCTGACTTCCTAGTGCTTCTAGGTCAGGGATATAGATCTTCCAGCAAGTAAAGACTCCAGGTGATGTACCCTCTCCTCTGGGAAGCTGGCTGTCACACAAACACACGTTCTGGTGGAACAGCAGTTCTCAGAGAATGCTGCGCAATACTCCCTTCCTTGGTGAAAGGACCTAGCACTGGTGCGACAAGGATGTAAGTAGCTCCCGCCTTTATGCAAATAAGGAATGTGGATTCTCTGTATCCAATCTCAAAACAGGTTTGCGGCGGCGCTTCTGTCAAGAGTCCTCTCTAGGCTGTTCTCCATACACAGCCATGTGTAGAGTGATGCTCTTCAAAGTAGGGTAGTGTCCAATCTGGCGCACCTACAACAGAGGCCCAAAGTGAAGTGAGGTTTCTGCAACTGTCTTGTCACCAGCCATGCCGAATTGTTATCCAGATGAAGACAAAAGGCTAGCCCCACCTAAAAGAAAACTCTTACCCTTAACAAGAGTCCCACTCTGACCACCTACCATAGGAAAACTAAATGGCAGCTCCACCCAGCAGGAACTGCTTAAGTGAATTTCTGAAAGGAGCCTCGTCTCCTCCCTCTATTTTCAGGACTGGCAGTAATGCTTTTTCAATATCTGTGAAAACCATCTCACCTACATCTTGTGCACAAGAGCAGGTTAGGTTCCAAAATGGGACCCACGGGCTTCCATTACTCTGGCTCACTCATGCTTGTACTGCACAAGCCAAAAACACAATCCTCTTGGGATGTTAAAACTAGGAGCTAGGTTACACATTGATGCAGAACTTTACACAAGTGGGGTCGGCAGCACAGATAGAATTTATGGTCATGACTGTGGATTCACAAAACATGGTATGCTGCCACCACCACTGTACATACTAAACCCATGACAAGGGTGGTAGTCCACTGTCACCAAAATGAGGAGATGCTTGGTGCACTCCTCCAGGTCTGAGGACAGTTCCAGGACTCTGTTTGTGTCAGGGACAGGTGTAAGCCTCTGCACCTGTTATATTAGCTTAGAGCCAAAAGCAAAAACCGGAACACAAAATAGTCAAAGTCGTCGGGGTCTCAGGACATGGCACCATGTTTGCACACCCGCAGGGAACATTCCCGGTCCAACAGCATGTTCAGACAATTATGTTTTTCCTAAATTAAATGACTAATCTTATGGTATTTTCACTACATATATGTTTAGTGGACTGCAGAAAATATGCTATTTTGTAGATACTAAACAAGTGCATATTTGTGTCTCAATGTATAATCATTGGTGTAAATATACATTATTTCCAATTATTGCCAGTCCCTACATATTGCACCCATTCCGGAGTAGCTGCTCCTCACCCTCTAAATGGAGAGTAGCTCGGATGTTTTGCTTTATTTTCTTCACAAGACTGCCGAGGTAGTAGCAAGGAAAGCTGACAGGAGCCAGTAATGTGAACAATCCTTGTGACTTGGTGTTTGCCTTGCTCAAGAGAGACCTGGCCTATGCCCTGGAGAACTTACCTACTCCCTGAAGAGGGGTGAGTGGCCAAAAGCCCTTAACACGGGGCAGAAGATTTGAATAGAGAGAGCTGGTGAGGGGGCTGCGGACCTGATGAGATGCTCCAAGGTCGGAAAAACAGCCTTGCTAGAAGATTTCAGAGGTAAAAGGGTCCACCAGCTATAATATCTGAAGTGGTAGTAACATAGGACATTCTGATTCCTTGGTAGAACAGCTGAAGGTCTCCTCATGACTGACCCTTTCTGTTTGGGGAGCAAACCTGCATCACTTCCCACCCACCAATTTTACTATTCTTTCATCCCTTCCGACAATTCCTAGAGCTCAGTACAGTTCACCATATAGCAAAACGCAAAAGAAAATCTATATTCACTCACCTTTAATCTCATCAAGGCTTCATCAATTCTTCCTCAATTTTACAAATGCCTGTTGGCCAGCAGAATCACCTGCAGAACCATGTTCTCATGACTAGCTCTGCCGCCAATTCAACCAGAACAGTCAACAAGTTTTTGAATATAGGTATTTTCCCAAAGGAACTCTAAATGCCTTGCATAAAACCCTCCTTAAACCAAACAGACTTTGAGCCAAGAGAACCTTCGAACTGCTGGCTAATAACAGACTGTTTTAGTCAAAAAGATAGAAGAATTGAAAGATCTACCTCAAACTATATACCTACTTTCAATAAAAATAATCTGCTTTCAGATTACCCAAACAGATTCTAGTATGGTTGAGGTGCAGAAGCAACAGTGATTTTAATGTGGAATGATTTTAAAACTACAGTGGAATAAAAATGGAGTACGGGCACAGCTATTACTTCACCTCTCCCTTGCCTTTAATGCTGTTCATCATCCTAAATAATAAACGTAGAAAGATCTTTGTGAATCACACAAGATTAAATGGATAAAAGAACTGTAACCTGTTTGGGATTGCGAAGCATAACAGAAGAAAGTCAGTCTCTTCTTCAGACACTTGACAACTTCAGAGTGCAGGGTGAATAAATGAAGCAGATCGCACCTTTTCTATTAGACAATTCATTATCTCAATCCTCTCTTCTGGTCGGCTCCATTCAATTCACAAATAGTGCACCAAACATTCTTACTCCCTCTTCAACAGTTACCTTAGCTCCCTATTGCTCCCAATCTTGTTTTCATTATCCTTTTTCTTTCTTTAATATTATTCTGGGACATTGAACTTTCTGACATCCCTATCCCTCCTTCATTGTATAGAGCTATATAATTGGCATTGGTGTTCTGCTTTGTATGTCAGTGCACTGTTGGTTGTCAATGTGAGATTCAGGATACTATTCCGGAGTATCCATGACAGTCTGCATTTAATTAGGTGGTGATATCCTCTTTTAATGAGTAGTGTGCGAAAGCTGCTGCATGATTTTTAGGTGTACTTGTAGCTGTCTGTTGTCAAAGACTTATTTTGTACAATATCAGTACAATATCAGTAATTTACAACGAATCCTTTACGGGTTCCGAAGTACCGTGCTACTCGCCGAAAGAGAGCTTTAACAAGCGCTATATAAATGGAAACCTTTTCCCCTATTCTATCCTTCCACTATCCTTCTCAATCCAAATAACTGACTAACATATCCACCGCTCAAATTACTTTAGTTTTTCACTCTACTTATTCACAACTAATACTTAATGGATTTTTCCCCTTTGTATGTATGATGCATTAATTCCCTTCTTGCAGAAAAACAATCCTGCTTGCAACGCAGGCACCCTTGCACCATGGTGCAAGGGAGCCTGTGTTGGCGCTTAAGAATGACAGATAAGGGTCATTGAGAGCAAATGCTGTTCTGACGACTGTCGCTATACCTATCACTTCTGCAAGCCCTCGTCGTGTGCTTGCACTCGTGTCATCACGCCTGATCGAAGCTCCTAAGGCGCTATCTTCTTTCTTGATGGTAAGTAACAGTTTTGTTCCTTGCACTTGGTCCTTGCTGCCTTTAGCTTTTTGCATTGTACCCGGTTGTGGCTGCCTTTAGCGTTTCGCTTTGTATCGATAATGACTCTGTGTTATGGTGCAGCGCAATAACTCTTTTTTCCAGCCATAGCAGCAGATTCTGGAGGACTTTTTGAATGTGTCCTCTGCAGGGCCTTCAACTTCTTCAACGGCTGAATCTGGGCTGGAGTGGGGCTTTGACTCCACATATGCCAATTTCAGACTGCTTTGCGTCGACTTTGGCTGATCGTGGGACGCACAAGCAGTTTGCTGTACCGTTGCAAACTCTCAGGGAGAGCAGCCTTGTTTCTTCCGGTCACACATCTACTACTCGTCACCGAATGTAGTGGCCCTCCCAGCCAGGGAGCATCTAAATGAATACGCCACACATAGAGCTCTGTAATAGACACCTTTATTCCTCAGCATACGATCACACACTGCACTCTCATTACATCATAACCGGTAATAACCCCACTTTAACAACAGCTCATAAGTCACGTACTTCCTCTGTTTAGTCTGCCCAGAGCCTAGAGCACATAGTCACACAACTCAACAGTACTTATGTGGCTTACACAGCTCAATCATTAGTGTTGTTATGGACTTTGAATATATGGTTAGTGATATGCAAGAAAGAGAGCTCCGAGTTGCTTGCCCTTATGCAACAGTATGCACAATTTCTCTTTGATATTTCATGCAATACTATTAGAGCATCAACTTTTGCATCAGGAATTTCTAGTCTGGCTAGCTGCCCTATGTGGCTAAGTGTCTAGAGAGTGACTAGAAAGCTGAAATTTTTATAAGGCAGTTTTCTTGAAGGTTCCTATACTAGGAAAAAGCTTTTTTGAGAGCAGGATGTTTTTTAAAGACAGAGAGCACGCTCTCTCTTACAAAGGCAAATCTTCATCATCTCTGTCATATGGTATATTCCTACTCAAAGTCATCTTGCAGGAAGAACTTCCAGCCAAAGAAGAAGGAAACAAAACTCATTCTGTCTCTCAACAGACAGGTCAATATATTGAGAGGTCCTGACTGGTTCCAAATTTAAATATTGAGGTAAAAAATATAGTTTAAAATCGATGTAAAAATATTGATACCAAAAATATAGACTCCCTATACTTAAACAGGTAAATAAAAGAATATTGAATAAGAAATATCGAAGTAAAAAATATAGATGTAAAAAATGTTGACTTAAAATTATATATAACTTAAAAAATATATATTAAATGGTATTAATATTTTTAATAAAATAAATTACATTTAATATATATATTAACAAAATATAACAAAAAACTTAATTTAAAAAAAGATAAAAACACAAAAATGTGTACATATACAGATATTTACTTAAATACATTTTATTAACTATTAGCTTTATTTAATTTATAAATGTATATGTCAATAATTTAAAATACAATAAAACATCATATCTTTAATTAACACATTAAACAATTAAAAATACATTTCACAACACAATAATTACAATAGCAGGGAAATTATTGGATAACAGAGGGGAAAAAATGACTATTCCCACTCCAGTGAATGCAACAGCCGGGAAAGTGTTGGATAGTGGAGGGGTAAAAATTACTATACCCTCTCCAGTGAGTGCAATAGTAGGGAAAGTGTTGGATAGCGGATAGGTAAAAATTACTATTCCAAATCCAGTGAGCGCAACAGTAGGGAAAGTGTTGGATAGCGGAGGTGTAAACATTACTATTCCAACTCCATTGAGTGCAACAGTAGGGAAAGTGTTGGATAGCGGAGGGGTAAAAATTACTATTCCCACTCCATTGAATGCAAGAGTATGGAAATTGTTGGATAGGAGAGGGGTAAAAATTACTATTCCAACTCCAGTGAGTGCGAATCAGGGAAAGTGTTGGTTAGCGGAGGGGTAAAAACTACAATTCCCACTCCAGTGAGTTGAAATCAGGGAAAGAGTTGGATAGCGGAGGGGTAAAAATTACTATTGCTGCTCCAGTGAGTGTAGCAGTAGGGAAAGTGTTGGATAGCGGAGGGGTAAAACGTACTATTCCTACTCCAGTGAGTGAAAATCAGGGAAAGTGTTGGATTGTGGAGGGGTAAAAAGGACTATTCCCACTCCAGTGAATGAAAATCAGGGAAAGTGTTGGATAGCGGGGGGGGGGGGGTAAAAATGACTATTCCCACTCCAGTGAGTGCAACAGCTGGGAAAGTGCTGGATACCACACCAATAAATACAAAATTCTAAATTTTTATTAAATTTAATATCCATTATTAACATAAATAATATTGAAATGTAAATATATTATTATGAAAAAAGATAATAAACATTCATTAATTACACATTGTTTAACACTATAACATTCACAACACACACCTAAAATGAATCGCAGAATTACAATTACTAATTACTAATTAATTTATACAAATTAATTTACAAATAATGAATGATCCATCAATAAAAAATAAATTACTTCCCACCCTACTCACCATTTACACCTTTAAACACCACAACACACACTTAAAATTAATTAAACAATTACCATAATGAATTAGTAATGAATTAATTTAAATTAATTAACAACGAATTAGCATACAATAATTAATTAATGTACACATTTAACTCAATAACACCACAATTATACAATTATGAATAAATATAAATTATTCAATAAATTTCATATAATTAAGTTACTTCCCACCCTATTCCCCTATAAACACCCAACTCGCTACGGAACTAAAAATGCAAAATTTAATTTAAAATAATTTATTAAATACTATAAATAATAGATAAAATGTACATAAATAACCCCTTGGCTGCTAGGCCTTTTCCCCTCCTGTGCTAAGGCTTTTTTTGGCGTTTTGGAGTAGTGCGCGCTTAGGCCCTTGTAACTTTTTGACCACATAAGGTATCCACGCCAAATTTGCGTCCTTTTCTTCCAACATCATGTAGATTCTAAAGGCGCCCAGGGTTTGTGGATTCCCTTGGAGGGGTTCCAGAAATTAACCAAAATATAGTGATTTTTTTGTTTTTTTCAGAAAAATGGGAAAAACGGGCTGCAAATGAAAGCCTCTGGGTTTTTCTCTGCAAATGTTATCAAAAAAGGGTTTGTGGGGCTGAATTCTCCATTTTCTCAGCTTTTAGGGAATGACAGTCTTTTGTCAGAGAACCGACATTTTTCACTCAGTTTTGGCATTTTTCTGGGACATAGCCTATTTTTGCTATTTTTAGAGCTTTCCACCTCCTTCCAGTTAATGGTAGAAATGAGTTTGAAAGCAATAATGGATCCTGGAAAGCTTTACATTTTCGAAAAGTAGACAAAATTCTGAATTCAGAAAGGGGTCATTTGTCTAAATCCATGAGGGTTTCGTTATAGACACTAACAGTTAGATATTGGAATAATTGAAAATTTGTTGAAAAAAACAGCCTTTCGTCTCAACGTTTTCACCTATAACTTTTTCTAATTTTGACAGCTCTTGGAAAGCAATATACCGTTACATCCATTAGACCTTCCTGGTTGTGGGGATATATAGGACTTGTAGTTTCACCAACTAAAAGCTAGTGGACTTGACATTGTCACCATTGTCAAATTCACCAGCTTTTGCAAGAGGGGTTACCTGGGTTTCTGGCCCCGTGCGAGACAGCCATCTATGGAAACCTACCAAACCCACACATTTCTGAAAAGTAGACACCCGGGGGCTTCCAAGGAGGTATGGCTTGCGTGGATCCTCCAACGTTCCTTTACCCAGAATCCCTTGCAAAACTCAATTTTAGCAGAAAAAAAATCAATTTTTTCACGCGTTGTAGTGTGGGAAAGCATGGCATCACTGGGCTCACACAAATTACCTCCCACCCAGCGTTCCCCCAGGTCTCCCGATAAAAACGGTACCTCACTTGCGTGGGTAGCCATAGTGGCTGCAACAGGAAAAGGTCAAAATCCTACGGTGGTGAATTTAAAATACCCTGAAGCAATATAACTTTGATTTTGGGGGGGGGGCACCTGAGTTTTTGGCCCGGGGCTGGGTGGTATTCTTTGGAAAGTAGCAAACCCAAACAGTTCTGAAAACTAGACACCCGGGAGAGTCCAGGGAGGTATGGCATGCGTGGGTCCTCCAATGTTTTCCTACCCAGAACTCCTTGCAAACCTTAAAATTAGGTAAAAATAGCACTTTTCAAAACTTTTTGGCGTGGGATCGCCGTGCCGGCAAAAATGTCCTACCACCCTGCGTTCTAAGTAAGCAACCCTTGCCCAAGGGGTCGCTTCCTTTATAAATATAAATAAATCCCTGGTGTCTAGTGGGCTTTTCTGCCCCCCCTGGGTCAAGATGCGGCCCAAAAAAACGGCCGATCTGCCCCCAGGGGGGGCAGAAAAGTCTAAAAAAATATTAGGGCCACTAGGAAGCGACCCTTCCCCAAGGGGTCGCTTCCTTTTCAAATAAAAAACAAATCCCTGGTGACTAGTGGGTTTTTCTGCTCCCCCTGGGTGCAGATAAGTCTGAAAATTATTTTATCCCCCTAAGGAAGCGACCCAAGGGGTCACTTCCTTTATAAATAAAAATCAATCCCTGGTGACTAGTGAGCTTTTCTGCTCCCCCTGGGTGCAGATCGGCCGAAAAAATGGCCAATCTGCCCCAGGGGGGGGCAGAAAAGTCTGAAAATTATTTTATCCCCCTAAGGAAGCGACCCTTGCCCAAGGGGTCGCTTCCTTTATAAATAAAAATCAATCCCTGGTTTCTAGTGGGCTTTTCTGCCCCCCCCCTGGGTGCAGATAGGCCAAAAAAAAGGCCGATCTGCCCCAGGGGGGGCAGAAAAGTCTGAAAAATAATATGGCCCCAATAGGAAGCGACCCTTGCCCAAGGGGTCGCTTCCTGCACAAATAAACAATCACAAACAGAATCCCTGGTATCTAGTGGGGCATTCTTGGTGCACGATCGCGACGCTGTGCGCGATCGTGCACCAGGAATGCCCTGCATTGGGACATCAGGGGAGAGGAAACACAGTTTCCTCCCCCCCGATGCCTCAAGGCACCGAAAACCGCCCCCCCCGCCCCACCGGAGCAAAAAACACGCACCTCTTTGCTGGACGCGCTGGAAAGAAATGGCTTCCAGCGCGTCCAGCGCTTCCTGATGACGTCGGCGAGCGCTGTGCGCGCTGATGTCACCAGGAAGCGTGGGGGGGCCAGGGGGTGGCAGCGGAAAGTCTTCCGCTGCAACCCCTGCAAAAAAACACAAGATCGCTGCACAGGGGGGGGGGGGAGCGCCAGCGCTCCCCCCCAGGGCTGTTCTGATGACGGAACGGTTCCGTCATCAGCACAGTCCAACCGATGCTGATGACGGAACCGCTCCATCATTAGCATCGAAGGGGTTAAATTACTTCTCACCCTATTCCCCTATTAAACCACAACCCGCTACGGAACAAAAAACGCAAAATTGTATTAAAAAAATATATTAACTACTACAATTTTACCCACTCGAGTCATACGGAAGACGGAGACCAGATTCTCCACGGTTGACGGATTAGCGACCACCAACGGTAGTTTGACAAGACCGTTTGACGGCCATTTGTGAAACTGAAGGAGTGAATAAGAAGCAAGGAGATTGATACCCTATGCTACTTTGGTTCGCCCTAATAAGTTAAGGAGCCGTTGGCTGCCCATCCCAGACGGTTATTGCTAGCCGCTTCTGAAGTGCTCCTGAACTACATTGTCCTGATGAAGACCCCAGCATGAGGATAACACTAACCCTTTAATCCTACGGGGTCGGAACGTAGACTACCGTCCATTCACGCACCACAGGACCTAAACAAATTGACTTACCGGGACCTATGTGTTATGATTATAGGGAACTCAAGGACCGCTTTAGGCTGTAAAGGTCTAACTGTATATAAATGTAAATTTGTCCATGTCACAACACCTTTACCCAGTCCTCCACCTACCCAATCATCCCTATCTTACCCTAAAACCCTTTCCTTCTCTATCCGCACTGAGATCACTTTTTGATACTAATTGAGATGTAACATGCCAAAATGATCTCATGAAATGACATCGATACTTTGATTCACAAAAGTTTTTCATGATTGCATTGGCTTGGGAATCCAAGAGGTCTCCAATAATTGATTTGTGGAACTATATGAATGCTTTGAATTCTAAAAAGCAGTTAAAAATTATGATTTTTCTTTTCCCTTTGATTTACTTTGTGTAAAATAAACCTGATTTGCTGTTGAACTATGAGAAATCTAGCTTTTTTGGTGAATCTGTAACACGTTCTATGTAAAATTATTAAGCACTACCCTGACCCTTTCGAAACGTATCCCTGTGATGACCCAGGTCAGGTAGTTTTTCTGGGTAAACCCCGTTGAAACTCAACACATACTACAATTTTAACGCATATAAATATACAAACAATTCTCATACAAAATATTAAAATACATAACATTAATAATAAATAGATATTTTTAACAACTATATTTTTGTGAACGATATTTAACACTTCGATATTTTTGTAATCGATATTACTTACCTGACAATCGATATTCTTGTCCACGATATTTTTCCCATCGATATTTATGACCCACAATAT
The DNA here is from genome assembly GCF_964261635.1 of Lissotriton helveticus. Classification (NCBI taxonomy): domain Eukaryota; kingdom Metazoa; phylum Chordata; class Amphibia; order Caudata; family Salamandridae; genus Lissotriton; species Lissotriton helveticus. Next base: position 276,098,539 of record NC_136062.1, read on the forward strand.
TTTTACCTCGATATTTATGTACATCGATATTTATACATTGATATTCTAGCTCTGTACCGTCCTGACTATCATGGGGACGGAAAAGGGTGACTTCCAGTCGTATTCAGAATTTTCTCAGCTACTGGGAGAGCTTTTTTGCAGACCAGTGGGTGAAATATACATATAATTCATCAAATCGTCTCTATACTGCCAGACTCAGGGTACATTCTTACTCCTAATCCAAAGAACAATTCTAAATCATATGGTATATGCCCAAGAATTTCATCATTATTGCAGAAAAATGCAATTGTTGCAGGGATTCTGTTCAGGAACAGAACTATAATTGGGACCATAGAACGTCCGTAGGTATGGAATGAGTCACCATACCACCTCATTACCCATGAGTCTGAGTCTGAATATAGTGTCTCACTTGCCCTCCTAACCATTTCCAGAGAGACCAGTGAATCAACATGCCAGAACACGACACGCCCAACCTTCTCAGGGATCGCAGTAACAGGACACCCCCTTTCGCTCTAACAATTGTACTTGTCCACAATAAGATATAACAGAGGCACAAAGGCAATTTGAAATGTTTATTTAAACTATCGTGCTCTAGAACACAGTACTCGTATCATAATTAGAAAACAAATGCTTAACAAAAATACCATCAGCATAGTCAGTAAAACATATATACGAAAATCCCTGTCATATTATAAGACACATTAGCCTAACCCCCCTCCCCTTCTACAGAAGCAGAGGATTATACAGCAAAGATCTCTGGGATAAGAAGTGGACCCCTTAGCTTTGCATACACAGTTGGATGCTCTACATCTCTGGTACAGCAGTGATCTCCTCTCAGAAAGGCTCTCTCTTTAATTATTACTGTGCATACCTATATTACAAGGCGCTCACAAACAACAGCTGCACTCATGTCTTATGTCTAGTTGATAGTCCCTGACCAGAACGAAATAACAAAGGACATTGTTGTTTGACCTTGTCTGCTGTGTTCAGACTAAAAGACCAAAATGTGAAAACAGCTGTAAGTTCAGAGTGAAAATACAATGTGTCACAAAGATAAACTATTTATATAGTAACGTGCACCAAGCAAATGCTTCCTGTAACGTGCACAGTTAGACTAACAGGAACAGACTAATTTGCATACAGCCAGGTTCTGAAACTGGGATGGTGCAATGAGCTAAAAAACGGTGTTGGATCTAGCCCTGATCTCTTGACTGGGTGAGAGTATTCTGCTTAATTCAGAGACTCTGTCCCTCACCACCCCTTGTTGTAAATAATTTTGTCCACCCTAAGCGTGGAAGGGTATACTCAGACATGAGTCCCTTGCTCATTGCACCATCAGGATTCAAGCAAGCCGGGCCGAAGACGGCTGTAATGCCAGAAACCGGTCCCCGGAAGCTTGTTTCCTTCCCAGTGTAAGAATTGGCTTTTGTAGTTTGGTTTGCCCTGTTCCCATCATGCACTGGGACAGGAACAGACTAATTTGCATACAGCCAGGTTCTGAAACTGGGATGGTGCAATGAGCTAAAAAACGGTGTTGGATCTAGCCCTGATCTCTTGACTGGGTGAGAGTATTCTGCTTAATTCAGAGACTCTGTCCCTCACCACCCCTTGTTGTAAATAATTTTGTCCACCCTAAGCGTGGTAGGGTATACTCAGACATGAGTCCCTTGCTCATTGCACCATCAGGATTCAAGCAAGCCGGGCCGAAGACGGCTGTAATGCCAGAAACCGGTCCCCGGAAGCTTGTTTCCTTCCCAGTGTAAGAATTGGCTTTTGTAGTTTGGTTTGCCCTGTTCCCATCATGCACTGGGACAGGAACAGACTAATTTGCATACAGCCAGGTTCTGAAACTGGGATGGTGCAATGAGCTAAAAAACGGTGTTGGATCTAGCCCTGAACTCTTGACTGGGTGAGAGTATTCTGCTTAATTCAGAGACTCTGTCCCTCACCACCCCTTGTTGTAAATAATTTTGTCCACCCTAAGCGTGGAAGGTTATACTCAGACTTGAGTCCCTTGCTCATTGCACTATCAGGATTCAAGCAAGCCGGGCCGAAGACGGCTGTAATGCCAGAAACCGGTCCCCGGAAGCATGTTTCCTTCCCAGTGTAAGAATTGGCTTTTGTAGTTTGGTTTGCCCTGTTCCCATCATGCACTGGGACAGGAACAGACTAATTTGCATACAGCCAGGTTCTGAAACTGGGATGGTGCAATGAGCTAAAAAACGGTGTTGGATCTAGCCCTGATCTCTTGACTGGGTGAGAGTATTCTGCTTAATTCAGAGACTCTGTCCCTCACCACCCCTTGTTGTAAATAATTTTGTCCACCCTAAGTGTGGAAGGGTATACTCAGACATGAGTCCCTTGCTCATTGCACCATCAGGATTCAAGCAAGCCGGGCCGAAGACGGCTGTATTGCCAGAAACCGGTCCCCGGAAGCTTGTTTCCTTCCCAGTGTAAGAATTGGCTTTTGTAGTTTGGTTTGCCCTGTTCCCATCATGCACTGGGACAGGAACAGACTAATTTGCATATGGCCAGGTTCTGAAACTGGGATGGTGCAATGAGCTAAAAAACTGTGTTGGATCTAGCCCTGATCTCTTGACTGGGTGAGAGTATTCTGCTTAATTCAGAGACTCTGTCCCTCACCACCCCTTGTTGTAAATAATTTTGTCCACCCTAAGCGTGGAAGGGTATACTCAGACATGAGTCCCTTGCTCATTGCACCATCAGGATTCACGCAAGCCGGGCCGAAGACGGCTGTAATGCCAGAAACCGGTCCCCGGAAGCTTGTTTTCTTCCCAGTGTAAGAATTGGATTTTGTAGTTTGGTTTGCCCTGTTCCCATCATGCACTGGGACAGGAACAGACTAATTTGCATACAGCCAGGTTCTGAAACTGGGATGGTGCAATGAGCTAAAAAACGGTGTTGGATCTAGCCCTGATCTCTTGACTGGGTGAGAGTATTCTGCTTAATTCAGAGACTCTGTCCCTCACCACCCCTTGTTGTAAATAATTTTGTCCACCCTAAGCGTGGAAGGGTATACTCAGACATGAGTCCCTTGCTCATTTCACCATTAGGATTCAATCAAGCCGGGCCGAAGACGGCTGTAATGCCAGAAACCGGTCCCCGGAAGCTTGTTTCCTTCCCAGTGTAAGAATTGGCTTTTGTAGTTTGGTTTGCCCTGTTCCCATCATGCACTGGGACAGGAACAGACTAATTTGCATACAGCCAGGTTCTGAAACTGGGATGGTGCAATGAGCTAAAAAACTGTGTTGGATCTAGCCCTGATCTCTTGACTGGGTGAGAGTATTCTGCTTAATTCAGAGACTCTGTCCCTCACCACCCCTTGTTGTAAATAATTTTGTCCACCCTAAGCGTGGAAGGGTATACTCAGACATGAGTCCCTTGCTCATTGCACCATCAGGATTCAAGCAAGCCGGGCCGAAGACGGCTGTAATGCCAGAAACCGGTCCCCGGAAGCTTGTTTCCTTCCCAGTGTAAGAATTGGCTTTTGTAGTTTGGTTTGCCCTGTTCCCATCATGCACTGGGACAGGAACAGACTAATTTGCATACAGCCAGGTTCTGAAACTGGGATGGTGCAATGAGCTAAAAACGGTGTTGGATCTAGCCCTGATCTCTTGACTGGGTGAGAGTATTCTGCTTAATTCAGAGACTCTGTCCCTGACCACCCCTTGTTGTAAATATTTCATATCCAAGGAGGCATGGCATCAACCATCACATTCCATGGTGCATATACCATCTGGAGATCCTAATGAATAACTTTCTGGCATTAGGGTCTCCACTAACCCAGCAGTATGACACCAGAGTGAAGTTGAACCCTAACATCAAGGGAGACCTCCATGGGTGGTTTAATCCTTCACACTTACTGACAGGTGGTCCACTGCCAGTTCTCACAGACTGTAATAGTAACAGATGTCAGCAAAGATATGGTTTATCTACAGAATTAGCAATTGTGATCCAAGCACCTAGAAAGCAATCAATCCTTAGGTCTTAGTCTTGCTATTCGGTGTCATTCAAGAAGTGATGTAAAAACTAAAATCACATTTTGATATAAATCTTAGAAGCACAATTACATATTTTGATTTATTTATCAAACACAACATGTATCTGGATTTAAGCAGTAATTAAACTTTCAATCGTCAGCAGACCCTACAGCATCAAGGAGCCATCACTGATTGACCTTGAATCCCTTTGCAGTCTACAGATGCCAACATCATCCTCGTGGAATAATAGTACATAATATAAAACCAATCAAGTGTTACCAGAGTCCCTAATGACACATCAACATTACTCGCCTCCATAATCCCTCTATTACTATACCAGTAACAGAAGAGTGGCCTCCCTCCATGCTTCTCCATCTCCTTTGCTCTGGTGTTTTAAACTGAGTATTCAATATGCAGGTCCATGCCAAGACTTCTTATATTACATGCATATTCTACAGTGGGGGCAAACACTTTCATTATCTATTAAAAGTAATGCCAATTAAAATGGATTGGCATACGTAATGGCTCAGAGCCAGGACATGTTAGCTTTTCCAATGCTTGTTTCTTAATATATATACTTATTGTTACATTAAACACACAAAAGGTGGTAGGAGGAATGCTTGCAATAAGCCTAACCACCTGAATTCGCTCAGGGTAGCAGTACAACCCATCATTCTTTCGCCCACTATTTCACCTCAGTTTGGACCCAGTTCTACACAAATCAGTCTTGACACTGCTCCAATAAGAACAGTCCAGACCGAACTGTAAGGACAGATCCTCCCTTAATGAGAACACAAGCAAACCAAGACCAGTTGTGCCCTGCTTGGGCCTCTTTAGTTGTGCGTAGCTTGGTTCCAATGGCACAGTGAGCAAGGGACCCATGTCTGGGCATTCTATTACCACTTAGGGTAGCACATCAAGCAAACAAAAGGTGATAGGAGGATGACTGTAATACGACTAGCCACTGTTAATTGCTTGGAGTCGCAGTCCAACCTATCGTTCTTTTGCCCACCATTAGACTTCAGGCTACAACAAGCTCCAAAAGGAACAGTCCAGCTCGAACTCTAAGCCAGATTCTTCATGAACCAGAACACAAGCAAACGAAGACCGGTTTTGCCCTGATTGTGGCTCTTCAGCTGTGTGTAACTTGGCTCCAGTGGCACATTGAGCAAGGGAATAACGTCTGGGCAAAACCTTGCCACATAGGGTAGTACATCAAACACATGAACGGTGATGGAAGAAATGCTTGCAATAAGCCTAACCACTGGAAGATGCTCAGGGTAGCAGTTCAAACCAGTGTTTGTTTGTCCACCATGCAACCTCAATTTGGAACACACCATATACTATTTAGTCTTCACCCTGCTCCAACAGTCCAGCCTGAACTAGTACATTGGGTACCTCCTGAATCGGAACACAAGTAACCCAAGTCTGGTTTCGCCTTGATTAAAGTTCTTCAGTCAGGTGTAGCTTGGTTCCAGAGGCACAATGAGAAAGAGAACCATGTCTGGAGTTCAGACATCTGATATTGTTTATTAACCCTGAAGGAGCTTTCAGGTTCAAGTGCATGCCATTCAGTTTGACGTCTGATTCTTCAGTTTTTCAGCCAGTGGTAGAAACTATGGGCCCGATTCATAGAACTAACTGAAGACAAAATCCTAAACTTACTACCATTTTGGTATTCACAGAAGGCACTTACTCATTTTGGTATTCACAGAAGGCACTTACTCATTTTGGTATTCGCAGAAGGCATTTACTCATCATACTCAGAATTTAATAACACATCTTTTAGGAAAGTTTGTTTTTAAATCCTGTGTTTGAGAACAGCACATTTAGAAAGTTGCTGTTCTCTTGTCTGACCTTTCTGTGTGCCTTGGCCTGTTTGTGAATTGACTGTCTGGTTTGAGAGTGACAGTGGCTGGGAGCACCCAGGAGGCTGGCTGAGTCAGCCCTAGGCTGAATGACTGCATCTGCATCTTGAGTGGTGAGAGGGAATAGCACCTGGGCCTGAATAGGGCTGTGCCTGCCCCCCACAATGCTGGCTCCACCTCCTGCTGGGCGGCTGACAACCCTGCCCCTCTCCCTGAAAGGAAAGGAGAGGCCAGGAAAACAAAGTGCTCAAGGAACACCCAGAACTGGTTCAGACGGGGCTCGTAGGCCTCCTGCACAAAGGGATCAAAGACGTTTAGGGGTATAAGTACAGGGCCCCTGACTACAGAAAACGAGATCATCCTGGAATCAAGAAGGAACCTCTGCCAAGGAGAAAGCTGAAACTGAAGAAGGAAGACTGTCCTGCTTTTGCTCTGCTGGACTGACCTGCTGTTGCTTAGCTGCCGAGGAGAGGGGAAGGACTTTGCTTTGTGCTGTGTCCCCTTGCTTGAAGGAATCTCCAAGGGCCTGAGAAGAGCTGGCTCCCTGTTAAGAAGTCCCAGGAACAAAAGGACTTCACCCCCGGCTTCCCTGAACTCTGCTTAGAGAGTTCTGTCCTTTCTAGAGTGTCTGGGCCAGTAGTGGTGCCTCTGGAAGTTGTACCTGTGTTGGGAAGCTGGAAACCAAGATTTTAAAGACTTTCTGCAAGTTTTGTTGCATCGCTCGCTTGCGGAGCGCATCCCCGTCAGTGCGAGGAAATTCCCGGCTCTACGAAGGCCGAGATCGTCGCAGCGCCTGTTGCCGCTGCCAGAGTCATCGCATCCTTCGTTTGCAGGAGGCACCAGTCCGGTGTGGGAAGATTACCATCTCTGCGAGTATCGTCACAGAGCCTGTCGTCACTGGGTGAGATCGTCACACCGCTTGATTGTGGACCGGATCACGTCACTGCGAACATCATCGCAGAGCCACCACATCGAGGAGCTGCGAGAGGAAGATCGCCGCTGAACCGTGCATCGTCGCCCCGGAGATCGTGGCAGCCCCAAAGATCATCGCATCGTGCCTTTGCGAGCTTTTTTACTGCGGAACCTCCGCACCGGAATCCATACAAGGTATCGCATCCCTCCCCATACAGACCGGAGTCACCGCAACACGACCGCTACATCGAGCGGGGTTGTCGCATCACCTCCTTAAGGTCTCAGGAGTGACGCATCGCTTGTTTTCCACCGCACCAGCTTCTGTTTTGGAACTTTGTCGCATTTAAAGGTACTATTGGCTAAACGTGACGCAACTGTGAACTTTTCACGCAACAGTGGATTATTTTATCGCAACTTTAAGAACTCTTTTGAAACCATAATCTTGAACTGTGTATGTTGGATTTTTGTCGTTTTGGTCTTGTGTAGTTTAGATTAAATACCTTTATTTTTCTAAACTGTTGTGGAGTCAGTTTGTGGTGTTTTCACTGTGTTACTGTGAGTGTTGGTACAAATACTTTACAGATTGCCTTTGATAAGCCTTGACTGCTCGTGCCAAGCTACCAAGGGGGTGAGCAGGGGTTACCTAAAGAGTGTATCCTCCTTGCCCTGACTAGAAGCAAGGGTCCCTATTTGGACAGTGGTACCTACCTCTGCCAACTAGAGACCCCCAGTTCTAACAGTAGGGCTTTAGTTGAGTGGCCCACATCCTTAAATGACTTGGCCATCTTGCCAATGTTTATGGAATACATACACTTCCACAAAGATGACAAAGCATAATAGCCAATGTAAGAACTCCAAGCATGGCATATAAAAAAAACAAATATTAAGGTCAATTCCATCTGATTTAAAACCAAGCCCAGGATTTTCCTTCAGAGGACACAGTACAATTGGAGGAATAGACAGACAGCCTGGAGTCCAAAGACGAGGGCCCAGCACTCCATCATCTCCACACTAAAGCGATCTACTTCAACTTCACCAACAAGTATGGCGTCATTAAGCACATGCAAGATCTGATCCATGTCAGCTGTCCAGCACCAGAGACAAATAAAAAGTCAGAGAGCTGCCATCTGGGCAATGGCCACAAGTGGTGTTCAGGGTCATGGAAGGATTCCATTCCCAGGCATTTTGGGGTTTTAGAGGGTTTTAGAGGGATCGCTGCGATGGTGCATTGTTAGCGGTTCAATGTCCGGGAAAGAGGGATGTAAGGAAGTCAGTGAGGAACAAAAACACTGGGCACAGAAATGGAGGCTGAGGCAGGAGCAGTCATGGCACCATTCGGATCATTTCATTATGAATCCCTCATGTGTAGACGCAGGCAAGGACCCCTCATGGGTAGACTTCATGAATCTAAAGGGTCAGTGAACTGGCATGCCTGTGCCACATGAATGCAGTTTAATTGTCAATCTATATGTAAAAATGGGGCTCTTCAGGGGTGATGTAACAAACGTCTCCTGTGCAAGTCACCTCTGCCCTGGAGGACCTGCCAACAATGTGCTTGTGTCACAGCCGGGGAGCAGGCACACACTGCAGGAAGTGATGAGGCCCCCAGCCTCTGGAGTGTGTTTGTACCAGACATGGCAAGTACACTGTGCAGTACAGAGAGCGAAGGGGTGGGTGCAGTAACAGGAGCAGAGAGGCATAGGGAGAAAGCCTCCGAGGGTGTGAGTTAATCCATGATTGATTGCACACATGACACGCGCTAGGTGTATTTTGTGTACTCTCAGTACTGATGATCGTAGAGTGCTAGACAGGTCTGTTCAGAGTGCCCTATCCCATGTTTCCTAGTAGTATCCTGACATGGGAGTATGTGACGCGAGGGCTGCGTGGTTTTCATACCTAGAGTCATCATTGCCTGGATCTTTGGGAATGCCTCTCTTTGTTGCAGTGTTGCATGATAGCCCAGCTGTGATGTCCTTGTAGCAGGTCTAAGGCACTTAGTGCAGTGAAGGCTCCTGAGTCTGTGCTTGAGGAGGCTACAGCTGTGCTACACCGCAGGCTGTGGAATGTTGTACCTCCTCTCCCTTAGTGACTGTGGACTTAAGCATGGTGCAGCAGATGCATTGTCACCTAAAAGAGTTATTGTTATATTAAATATGTATGGAATAGCAGAAGACATCATTTTGAGTGGGCCCGGCATGATCACATTTCCAAGCTCTCCTATTGCCAAATGGTTGAGCGTGCCACAGTGATGGACCATGAATAATCGCCGGTAATTTCACAATCTTGTGCCATAAGGCCTGTGATCACTCATTCTGAATTGCACACCACCTGCATGCTCAGGGAATGTTGTTCTCTATGGTTTCAAACGAGGAATTCAGTGCCTGAAACGAGAGACACCTGCTGAATCTGAAATGACAAGTACTGCGGGAAATATAATGGTCCTAACTCCGATATTTTGCCTGCTCAAAGTAGGTGAAATGTTCAGGTGAAAAACAACCTGCAGATTTTCACGTTTTCTCTAATTCTGAGGGACAGTTCTGTAATGACTGCTATTTCCACAACCCGTAGGCACCACCACCCGTGATATGGTGTCTTCAGGTAATCAAGCTTCAAGTGCCTAATTAGTTCTAGCTAAGCTGTGTCCTTTCTCTAGGTTTCCCGCACTCCTTGTAGTGAGGGCCATACAAAGATGACATGACCATTACCTGCTCATTTGTGTGGCTTGCATTTTGTTGCTCTTATGCATGGTACAGGATAGACACTCCTTCCGCAATTAAAAGAGAGTTCTGTTGTCTGGATATGCTATCTGGAAGGCCTTAGAAAAATCTGCTATGCAAGCAAGGTATCAGGGGTTGGCTACCCCTTGTGGCGCTGAAAAACGTGCTTGGTGCTCTCTTAAGTTTGATACACACATGTGATTAAAGTGATCATTGTGAGTATCAAATAAACAAGAACAGCACAGCCCACTAATATAATACAAAAGGACAGGGATCAGCAATGATGTTGACGACGTTTTGGCCCTTTTAACAATGCAGGGTCTTCATCAGGACTCATAGCACACTGGAGCCTGAGAGGGAGATTTAGATGATGTGACAAATACTTAGAGAATGCCGGGGAAGAGAAGGATGCTACAGTAATCGTCCATAGAGCAATGGAAAGTGGACTCCAGATCCGTAGTACAGTGGCTGTGGACAACACCTCGTGAATGAACCATGTCTGAACCGCTACCATGCCGAATGTAGGTTTGTGGCAAACATGATCCACCAAGGTAAGGCTTGTGCAGACATGGAGACCGCTGGAGCAAGTCTGTGGACCATAGGCACAGTGGCGAAAGAATAGCCCCAGCTCCTTTCGGTGTGGGGGCCCTGAGCTCCACTGGCCCCCTCCAGCACTGTGAACGGGAGGGCCTGAGAGTTCCTGACATGGTCCGGAGCTTAAGGGCCCCCCTCCATGCACTTTGCAGGGGGCCTCCACAAGTTTCGTTACGCCACTGCGTAGGCAGCGTTTCACAGCTGGTGTTAGGATATCCTTTAGGGGTGCCAGTGTGGAGTTCGGGAGGCCAACAAACAGGGCATTACTACCATCCAGCTGTGAGACTATGAGAGTTTCAACAGAAGTTCTGAAGTTGCTTTCAGGAAAACTTTTTCTTGTTTATTCTCTAGCAATGAAACAATTCAACATGAAGTCTGTTTCATACTGTGAGACACAATTTAGCTAGATGAAAAATAATCAAAGAAGCACACCTGTAACTTAATGGCGAGCATGGCAGTGTTTTATTGTTCTTGAAAATATGTTCCTGACTTGCGTCCTGCTACAAACCATGCTGAATTAATACATGCAATATTGACATTAAGTACAAGAACTTTTCACATGAGTAAATGAATCCCCTTCAGTGGTGAGTGCCTTTTCAATTTGATTTGTTCGTTGGTGAAATGCATAGACCATATATTTATGTATTTATTTAAAAGCTACCAAAATTCACTGTTTTTCTGTGGCTTCTACTGCATTTCTTGCACAGATTCAAATAGACTCTCTAATGCACCCCAGACAATATGTATTGTGATTGACAACTGATATCAATGTCCTGAGGCACTCCCCAAATATGGGTGCCTAGTGAGGAATGAGGGTGTGAAAAACTCAGACCGTCTAACTTTTTTTGAAAGTCATGCCCATCAGTCATCTTTATCAGTGATGATTCACAGCCTTGTGTGATCCTTGCTCAGCTGCTGTAAACTCAGGCAGCTGATTGGCAATCACAAGGTAGTTCACTTTTTCAGGTTATTTAATCGCCTTCTGTCTGATCAACTACTAGCTCACTCATACTCAGTGTCTGCACCAACTTTTATCCCAAGTGTCGTTGAATGATTGGAAGAAGAGAAAAGCAGAAACCACTCTGCGAGTCCACTGGGAAATGCCCAAATCCCTAATTACCCAGTTAAAGCCTTCTGATAGACAAGCCCAACTAAGCTAGTTATACTGGCACAATGCCCTCCTTGTCTGCAGGGTTTCCATCGTCTTGTGCTGGTTAGGGCTTACATTGCATAGAATTAAGACCTGTTATGCGCCTGAGCCGCATACACATTCTGTTGCACTAGTTCTGCAGAGGGCATCTAAGTATCTTGGTTTGGATTAGATATTTAGATATTGGCCTATCTTTCTTGTGGTGAAACAACTTTTTTTCAGAGCATTCAGTGGCGTACAGGATGATAGAGCTGAACAAAGCTCATTGAACTCAACAGGATTCTCTGAGTTCATATGTTTCACTAATTGAAGACAGGCACAGGTCCCTCTTGGGTACCCTAGAAGTCTACTCGAGACCTGATGGGATGCCAGAAGACCTGGTTATCAAGATTCCTGTGCCTAATTAGTTCTAGCTGAGCTTGGTCATTTCTCTAGGTTTTGCAGCCTCCATCAAATGTAAGATTATATCACATCTTCCAGCCACATAGGTCACTTTGCTCCTCCTGCCATGGAAACCAAAGCCTGAAGCGAACCCTCTTCATCCCTGCTGCACGATCTTGAATCACTCTCTTCCCTGTTAAATTGTACAGTGCATTAGTGCCCCTAAGCCAGGATTATGCTTTATAAGTAGCACTACATATAGGAGGAGCGTCTGGTGAAGAGTGGCAGGCGGCAGGGTGGGCTTGATGGGGGACAATGGACAAAAATACAAAAAACTTATAAAATAACTTACCTGCCACCCGCTGCATCTCGCTCTTGCTCCTCTCCACTGCAGGCACAGGATCCCTGACTCCCCTACAACCAATCCAGATGCTGCTCTCCAGCTGCTGGCAGCATGACAGCAGCATCAGGGTCAGTGGCGGCTGCTAGGAAATGTGGTGGGGGTTAAAAAAATAAAGACAGGACAACTTACCTGCTAAGCACCGGCTGCCCACTCTCCTACGACTTCCCTATGTTCCTGACTCCTGGCAGCACCCAGGCTCCCAGACTCCCCTAGCCAACCACGATGCTGCTGTCATCTGCATGAGCAGTTTGACAGCAGCATCATGATTGGTCTGAGCGGCTCGGCCCGGCGCTCAGAGAGTGAGTGGCAGCCTGTGCATGTTCTCCACCCAGGCTGTGCAATACAGCGGGGTGGAGAACACGCTAAGTGCGCATGACTGTTTGACCGGCCCAAGATAGATGGCCAAACCATCATGCGCACTTAAGTTCACTAACCACTCCTCCCCTTGCTGTATGTGACGACAGCCCTGCCCCACCCTGTAAAAAACTGCCTCAATACGCAAAAATTAAATTATAATAAGAATAGTGGGGCGGCGCTCCGCTGCATTACTGGAGGAGCCGCCGTTGATCAGTATTGGCCTGATCGCCTTTGATTTGTTCTCCCAGTTGCCTGCTGTCCCCAACCCGGCAACGCAGCTCAGGTTGGGGACAGCTCAGTGTGCATGTCTTAAGACGGCCAATCAAACCAACATGGGCACTGAAAACAGTACCCACCACCAGTGTTCCCTCGAAGGTGTGCACCTGCGTGCACGTGCACCTCAGTGCCCCCGAGCGCGCAGTGCTGTGTGTGTGGGGCACACACACATCCCCAAGAGCATTCGCGCCTCCGCTGCAGCGTGAAAAACTGCCATTTCGAACTTGCAGAGGAAGAGGCATTTAGCAAGTGCTCCCTCCAGAGGAGGCTGTGAGGCTCATTGTGTGCTTTTGTTTAACTATTTGTAGTAATTGCAGAGCCCATCACGAGCAGCGATTAACATGAATGCTTTAAACAAAAGCACACAATCTGCCCCACAGCCACACTCTAGAAAACAAAAGAAATGCAGCACCAAACACAGCGTGTGCTTTTAGAATCACCTAAAAGCACACACTGTGCTTGTAGGCTTGCTGCATTTCTTCTCTTAATAGAGCTGGGGTGCGGGGTGATTGTATGCCTTTTATAAAAGTTTTCATGTTAATTGCAGCTCATGAAGGGTGCTGTCATTAACATGAAAACGTTAACAAAGGCACACAATCACCCTGCAGCTGCGCTCTATTAAGAGAAGAAATGTAGCAAGCCTACAAACGCGGCATTTGCTTCCAGGTGGTGACATATGCTAAAAAGTAGAAGCACACACCATTTGTCTCCGAGCCATGCAGCTTCTGTCATCAGCACTACTACTCCCTTTTTCAACAAGAGCAGTTCAAGCATGAATAGAAAAATATCCTAGTTTGCAAATGTTTTCTATATAGTTCTGGTTTTGCAATATTTACCGCATAATGCATCATCTGCTGCATAATTTGACGATTTTAACAATAAAATTGTTTGTAGCTCAAACGAATCAAATGTTAGTAAAAAATGTGACTAGTGTTTCTGCGAAGTGGATGGCCCTTTGCAAAGGTTGACTGATCATCTTTCTCACTGCTGCATTTGTATGTTACACTGGTACTAAAAAGGCAACATTTTCCAGAGACTGTTAGCATCTGTAAAAATGTAAAAATAATAAAGTATCAGAAAATATAGTGCATTACACTGCAGCCTTTTTTTCGCTGCATAATTTAGTCAACACTGCTGCATAATATTGTCCTCCATTGCTGCATAGTTCCAGTGGCCCCAAAACAGGCAGCACATGTTACAAGTGCTTGTGCATGAAGCAGAGAGACTGTGATGTTTGTGAACTTAGTTTGGTGTGCTTGCAAATCCTGCATTGCCAACCCTGGTGAGTTACAGCTACTCCTGCTGAAACAAGGCCAATGGAGGGACCAATTGGTGAGACGGCCTGGCCTCAAGGGCAGGGCAGCCTTAAGCGCTGGTGGAGCCCTGTGTGACAATCTTTGTTGGTGCCCCCCTATGACTCCTTCCGCCACTTATTCCCGCACTACCACCCTTTAACAGTGCCCCTCAAGTCACCATAATGTTATATTTCATATCGGTACCCTGATTAAGGTCATGGGAACATCGTACACTTTCCCTACATCATCTCCCCGTCATTTCATATGAACGAGCCTTATAAGGACATAACTCCAAAAAAGGACAGAATGCCTTATTGGTACATAACTCCTTATAAGGACTGCAGCCTTTTATGGACTAAACCTTTCACCTAGTTCCATGCAGAGGGTGGGTTGTTCCCAATCGATATTGCTAAGACGTCATCCTTAGCACATATGAATAATTTATAAGTAGATTGTCCAGGAGGTATACTTTACCTCTCCCATCGACGCACAAGGTTTAATCCCCAACGTCATCCTCATCCCACACAATAGGTAACACACGCACATAGACTGTATAAATACAGCACCTCTTGCCATCAGTAGTCAGGAGAGAACCGAGACTTCAAGGCCGACACACTGACCAGAGATGCTGCGGCTCCGACATGCAATCACTCCAGCTGACAGTGGTCTGACTATCCCTTGTGGGGTGTCCAACTCAAGTCCAGGACGAAGTCCCACACTCTCACTATTCAGGTAATGGGGTTCGACTAAATCCTTGCGGGATTCTTGGCTCTTAGATTATTGGCTCTTAGACTCTTAGACTCTCAGGCTTAGGCTCTTTTTGCACCTACTCACATGCTAGGTACATTTAGGTAAATCTAGACAGGCATTTTAGGAGTATCCACTTTATTTTATAAATGCACTTTTATATTCATATATGTGTTCATAACTATTGCAAAATGGTAGAACAATACTATTCCTTTTTATTCACTGTACTGCTGATTCTATATCTCTGCTACTGTGTCACAGTTGTAGCAGCACATTAGTTTTACATGAAAAGAACAACGGAACAATAAATTCTTATTGTAAACACGCCCGACTGTTTCTTCTGTGTATCTCTCTTGAGAGCAAAACAAGCAAGCACGAGTGACTGGGTGAAAAGTAGTATATTGTTTCCACGAGTCTGAGGAATAAGGGTTTGCTGTGTTCTAAGGTTGCCAAAAACTAATCTCTTTGATAATAGGAGATTCTAGTGGCACTGTGAGCTAGCTAATGCAAAACATAGGCTAACATATTCGGCAGGGGTGTGCAGAGTCAGTCTACCACCAGTCCCACAGTAGGTCCTGCATGAAGGGTACTTTAGGAATTACACTACAATAACCATACTCTCGCTCTGATGAATTTAACAGCACCACTGATACCAGTGTGGGGTGTCAGAGCACTTTACATCACACTCATTACACAGAAACAATTTATCATATGTGTGTAAATCTCTGTATAGGAAAAGTTACATAAGGCAAAGGACTCCAAGGTGTTGGAGTCACATGACATCCATACTAGTAGCATTATAATTTAATAGTGATTGGTCTGGAGAAACACACTGAATTTAGAACGTAATACCATGATTGGGGGTTCTCTTTAAAAACCAGAATGGATTTCTATTCAAATGAACCATTTTTGCAACATTAGGATAATCAGACTGGGGAAAAACATGCAGCAGCTCTTAGATGACAGTTATTTGCTCACTGTTCTATGTTAACCCCTTCGCTGCTAGGCCTTTTCCCCTCCTGTGCAAAGCCTTTTTTTGGTGATTTGGGGTAGTGCGCGCTTAGACCCCTGTAACTTTTTGACCACATAAGGTATCCACGCCAAATTTGCGTCCTTTTCTTCCAACATCATGTGGATTCTATAGGTGCCCAGGGTTTGTGGATTCCCTTGGAGGGGTCCCAGAAATAACCAAAATACAGTGAAATTTTAGGTTTTTTTCAGAAAAATGCGAAAATGCGAAAGCCTCTGGGTTTTCCCTGCAAATGTTATCAAAAAAGGGTTTGTGGGGCTGAATTCTCCATTTTCTCAGCTTTTAGGGAATGACAGTCTTTTGTCAGAGAACCAACATTTTTCACACAGTTTTGGCATTTTTCTGGGACATAGCCTATTTTTGCTATTTTTGGAGCTTTCAACCTCCTTCCAGTTAATGGTAGAAATGAGTTTGAAAGCAATAATGGATCCTAGAAAGCTATACATTTTCGAAAAGTAGACAAAATTCTGAATTCAGAAAGGGGTCATTTGTCTAAATCCATGAAGGTTTCTTTATAGAAACTAACAGTTAAATACTGGAATAATTGAAAATTTGTTGAAAAAAAACAGCCTTTTGTCTCAACGTTGTCACCTATAACTTCTTGTAATTTTGACAGCTCTTGGAAAGCAATATAGCGTTACATTCGTTAGACCTTCCTGGCTGTGGGGATATATAGGACTTGTCGTTTCACCAAGAACCTGACAAACCCAGATCCAAAAACTGAGCAGCAACTTGCAATGGTATTTTATTATTTACTGTGTATAGAGCACTTATTCTTGGAAAATGTATACATGGAAAAATCTGTATGAAAGACACCTATGTATTTCTGAATTGGGTACAAATTATAGAGTTTAGAAACAGTATATATTTGCACAATTTCAAAATTGGGAATACTCATATTAGCATGATAATTATTGGTCATTTCATTGGGAAGGGAGAAATGCATGAAAACTCAATTGGTAATAACAGTTGATTTACCAATCTGAATTACCCTAAGTCTCCCGATAAAAACGGTACCTCACTTGTGTGGGTCGGCCTTGTGCCTGCGACAGGAAAAGGGGCAAAATGCAACGTGGTCACACCTCAATTTTGCAGTTAAAAATTGACCCTTTTATCGCAAAGTGCCTAGCTGTAGTTTTTGCACCCTAGCTCTGCCGGCACCTAGGGAAACCTAGCAAACCTATACATTTTTGAAAAGTAGACACCCTCGGGAATTCAGGATGGGGTGACTCGACTGCCTACCGCCAGGTTCTGTTACCCAGAATCCCTTGCAAAGCTAAGAAATTGACAAACAAATGCATTTTCCTCACATTTCTGTGGTGGAAAGATCTGGAATCTGCGTGGATGAACAAATTTCCACCCACCCAGCGTTCCCCCGGGTCTCCCAAAAAAAATGGTACCTCACGTGCCTGGGTCTGCCTAGTGCCTGCGACAGGATACAGCGCAAAAAGCAACGTGGTCGTACCTCAATTTCGCAGTGAAATCGTGCCCTTTTTTGGCAAAGAGCCTACCTTTTATTTTTGACCCCTAGCTCTGCCGGCACCTAGGGAAACCTAGCAAACATATACATTTTTGAAAACTAGACACTCAGGGAAATTCAGGATGGGGTGACTCGACTGCCTACCACCAGGTTCTGTTACCCAGAATCCCTTGCAAAGGTAAGAAATTGTAAAATAAACGCATTTTCCTCACATTTCTGTGGTGGAAAGTTCTGGAATCTGCGTGGATCAACGAATTTCCACCCACCCAGCGATCCCCCAGGTCTCCCGAAAAAAATGGTACCTCACTTGTGTGGGTAGGCATAGTGGCTGCAACAGGAAAAGATCCAAATCGTACGGTGGAGAATTTAAAATAACCTATAGCAAAACTACCTTGTTTTTTGGGGGGGCACCTGAGTTTTTGACCCGGGGCTCGGCGTCAATCTTTGGAAACTACCAAACCCAAACAGTTCTGAAAACTAGACACCCGGGGGAGTCCAGGGAGGTATGGCATGCATGAGTCCCCCAATGTCTTCCTACCCAGAATTCCTTGCAAACCTTAAAATTAGGGCCCAAAATCCACTGGTAGGCATATTGCTAAAAACAAATCCGTGCCTAGTCGGCTTTCTGCTGCCCTGGGGGGAAGATTTCGGGGCTGGGGTTGCCCCGATATGCCCCCCAGGGGGGCAGAAACATTGTGGCTATATTTTATGGGGGAGGGGGCATTGGTATGCCCATTCTGGGCAGCCCCCACCCCCACACATAAATAAGCCAGCATAATCGTTGGCGTTAAGTGGGCTTTTTGCCCCCCCCGGGGGGGCAGATTTGGGGCTACTGCCCCCATCTTCCCTCCAGGGGGGTAGAAAGGCTGTCATTGGCACGGGTGGGGGCATTGGCATGCCCATTTTGGGCAGCCTCCAACCTAAGACAAATGTGCCCAAAAATCCCGTGTGTCTGGTGGGTTTTTTGCCCCCCCAGGGGGGGGCGGATTGGGGCTACTGCCCCATCTGTCCCCGGGAGGGGCAGGAAGGCTGTAATTTTAGCGGGGGAGGGGGTGAGCATGGGCATGCCAGTTTTGGGCAGCCCCACGCTATTTCAAATTTGCTCCCCCAAAAAATCCCTGGCGTCTAGTGGGCTTTTTGCCCCCCAGGCAAGGCAGATTGGGGGGTAATGCCCCCATCTACCCCCAGGGGGGTCAGAAAGTCCACTAGACGCCAGGGAGTTTTTTGGGTAAATTTTAATTAGGGAGGGGTCTGCCCAAGACAGGCATGCCAATGCCCCCACCCTAATAAAAATTTGCCTAAAAAAATCCCTGGTGTCTAGTGGACTTTTTGCTCCCCTGGGGGGGGTAGATTGGGGGCTACTGCCTCATATTCCCCCCAGGGGGGGCAGGAAGGCTGTAATTGTTGCGGGGAGGGGGTGGGAGCATGGGCATGCCTGTTTTGGGCAGCCACACACTATTTCATATTTGGTTTGTGTTCAATGACGACAGTGCGACGTGCACGCTGATCGTCATTGAACAGAAACCAGGGAGCGGGCCTCGGGAGCTGGGGAAGCTCTTCCCCAGCTCCCAAGGTCAGAGGGGTGAAAAGGAAATCCCTCTGCTGTCTGCAGGAGAGGGATTTCGTGCCCCTGGCCTCATGACGGAATGGTTCCGTCATCAGCACAGGAGCACCGATGCTCATGACGGAACCATTCCGTCATGAGCATGGAAGGGGTTAAGAGTTGACTTATAAACTGCAAGCACCAAAAGGATCTCACTGACAAAAGCAGTAACCCACTGACCGATTTACATTATGTGCACTTTGTGATCTGGATGTTACATGTTCTTTGCAGCAGGCAAATTAGCCCTCTGCTCTACCTTTCCATCAGTCAAAACTTCCACTTGACAAAACTCCATCTCTCTCCAGGAAGAACATTAATCACCGGAGTTATCATGACATTTTTATTGTTGCCTAAAATTGCTGGAGGCCAGGGAGAAGGCAGCAAGTGCTTTTAGAAACATAATATACTTGCAAGCATATCACCCCACACGAAGTCAGTGCCCAGTGCGATCGCACCGCCCAACAGCCACCTTGCTCAAGGGTCCAGTGACGTCAGTGACTGTCTCGCTAGGGTGTGCTGCTTCATAGGCCTGCCCGCAAGACTGGAGGTGAACTACAGTATAGATTGTGGTTGATAGGCCTTTAAGGTTAACTCACAATTGCCACTGTTAGGGTCCACATGCTGGTGCTAAGACACCAGGGCTTCTAAGGTATAGCAAGGGAATATGCTTCCTAAGGAGAGTGGGCTGGTGGACTGGTCATGAAGGCTGAACCTGGTTCCCCAGTTCCAAATTCGGCAGCACTGATCATAGTGCCACATCCTCTCCTCCACTGAACACCATACTGCCCCATTGAGAGAAACTTGCACTGCCTTCAGCTACACCCCAATTATGACCCGCTATAAACTCCTGGATGCGACACAATTCCAATTACATATTAGACAAGAGTAATATGCTGCCTAACAAAATCATGGAAAAAGCAAACACTCATAGGGAATGCACGTTTAAGTAAAGCATGTGAAATGTAAGCAGGAACAACATGATTACCTAAATGCTTTTACATTAATTATTCAGAAATCAGTGAGTGCTTTTGCCAGTGGCAGAACAGAAATGTACACTGTCCTTGTCTTCTCTGGGCAAGAAGGAAGGGACAGAGTCCTTTTCCTTCTCCAACCGCCCCACCCTGAACTGCCACGAACGCCGAGCCTAATCTGTGGGCCTTGGCAATTTCTGCCATCCTGGGACATATGTCTAAAATAAAAAAGCTGGGGAACGGAATCAATCAAATTAAAGAAGTAGTGGCACGCCGTGCCCTGTCGATCTCACCCACTTCGACCACTGCATGTGTGGTGCTTTTAAGAAGCAAGCAGACTACTTTGAGGGTTAATGATCATCTTGCTACTAGAATAGCTGAGCTAGAGTGCATGAGGTGAACAGAGTCACTACAAAAAAATGTTTGTGCTTGGAGTCGGAAAAGAAAGGGAATCTGATGGACATAGTTTATTTGGCAGTGAGGGGAAAAAACCCCGGCAGAGCTGCATTTTCATTCTATTGCTGAAGGAAGTTTAATTCCCTTCGCTGTGCAGCATGCAGAGTATTCTAATGAAAGCTCTACTTTTTACTCTTGGGGTCCTCAATCATGTCCACTTGGAATTACCAATCCTATTCCCTTTCCCTGAAAACCGAATTCTTGAACCCTGAAATGATGTGCTCTCAGCAGCAGCTACCGTGTGGCAAAGCAGTAAGACTGCACAGTGGTGGCTGGTGACATTTGAAAGTGGTGGGCATAAAATGATTGGCATACTGCACCGCAGAGAGCGAGTGTAGCGAGCGAGCCCAAACAGCCTAAGAGGGGTCCAGGGGGTTCTCCCCCGAGAACATTTTGAAAAAAGAGTGGACAAATAGTGCATTTTCAAGCAAATTTGAGAAAAAAAGAAGGCTAATAAAACAATTGTGAAAGTCAAGTTATTACATTTATAAAGAGATGTCATATAACATAGGTAGCTGCTTATTCAAGCTTTCTTTCACCCCATAGTCCAGCAGGGTCTTGATACAAGACAGATAAGAGAAAAAGCAGTGTGGTCCTCGACCAGGAATAGCTAAATAGAAGGGGGCCCCCTAAAAGGGAAAATATAGGCAGGTTCGAGAGGGGAAGACCAAACAATCAAGAAGAACAAGGAAGAGCCCTGCCAAAATTATTTTCTAAAGGCCCTAAAACAAGGTCCTATATATTAACCAGGGCAGCGAAACAACCCAAACACAGGTCGGAGAACAGGACCAATGATGTTTTAACAATTGCTTTTATTATTCATTTTTTTCTTTTTAGAGTTCACGATTAAGTACACGGTGCTACAAAAATGACAATCATTTCACTATATGACTATTGGATAAAACACACAAACAGCTTTCTCTTGATATACAGTCCCAAACAAACCGTTCAATCTCACGTTCATAAATACACACTCTCCAATCATACCCATACACCTAGTCTCTCATTCACATCTCAACAAATAATCACAATATTACATTAACGCCATCTGATGGATGGATGAGAAGATGACAAGCAAATCATCCAATAAAGCAAAGGTGGGGGAAGGAACACAAATAGGACTGAAGATGGACAGAACAATCCTGTTGCCCACAAAAGTAACGCCAACGCGTGTTTCGGTGTCCGGTCCAGTGGTGGACCACACCTTTGTCAGGGCGATGATGTAATACGGAGAGGGGGACAAAACATCTGTAAATAAAATGTATATATATATATAAGAATCAATCTGGGAATATAAACTTCAATTTCTAAAAAAATTGCATCATTGGACATGAACATCAATGTCATTCCTAATTGGTATAGACCTGCGATTCAATGGGAAGCTCTGTGTCCAGAAACATCATTTACTTATAAACCATCTCAATAAAAAGTACAAAACTAAATGGCCTGGTGAGAACAGTTCAAATACCAATATGCACATTCATATCCCGTGGTGGATCGGGCCCATCATCGTGTCAAGGGAGAGCCAATTCATACATTCACACATCACAAAAAATGATAATTCATATTGAATCACATAGTCCAAAACGAAAAATAAAAGATGTAACAAACCAATAGGAGGGACACCTAATTCCACCAACAGTGTATTAAAAACAAATGACCAACATACTTATAGAGTTCTGCCTCAATTTCAGCTATATACAACACAACCTGCAATGACTGAAATATCAAAAAACATGCAGTGATCCAAAGGTGAAAACCTAATGGGAATGCCGAAACCCGGGGAAAAAAAAAGCCCTTCGTCACTCTCAATTTGAGAGAGCGTACTCAAACATAAGTTGGGGCCACGCGGATGCGGACTTCTAGACCATCCAATGCAGTAAATCCCAACCTAACACTAATTTAGGCCATTAATTGTTACCTAAATATGGACTTTAATCAGAAGGGGTGGGCTATTATTATAAAACCAGTGTTTGCTTCAAATAGAGGTAGGTCAGGGTCTTGGGTAAATCCGGGAGATCATCCACTAAAAAGGCGCACAAAGGATTTCTTCAACGGAGCGCCGCTTAGGCGATACTCGGGGATCGGGTATCTTCAATGGTG
The DNA here is from genome assembly GCF_964261635.1 of Lissotriton helveticus. Classification (NCBI taxonomy): domain Eukaryota; kingdom Metazoa; phylum Chordata; class Amphibia; order Caudata; family Salamandridae; genus Lissotriton; species Lissotriton helveticus. The sequence continues at coordinate 276,120,883 of NC_136062.1, forward strand.
AAATTCTATTTTGGATAAATAGAATATATATGAAACATAAGAGATTATGCGAGCATAACCAGCAGATAGAGACAATGGATGATCGAGATTTAGCGCCCAATACCCACATGAGCCTAGCAAAGCAAAACAAAGGATGTCGAGACTAATCGGGGGCAAAACGTACCTATATTTAACAACAGTCCGACACAGATTATGCTGTCTTTAGTGATGCGGCGTAACCCGGCGATACTCTGGCATTGGGTATCTTCAATAATGAGATTCTATTTGGGCAAATCAGATATATGTAGTACATAAGAATCTATGCAAGTATCGCCAAAAGATTGAGGAAGACACTCGACCAGGAAGACACTCATATTTCGTTGGTATGAAGTCAAAAGATTGGTCAAATTGAAAACCTGAAATGCAATACGCAATCCAACAATTTGCAAGTACATGTCATCTATGTTCAACAAGCCATGTTTTACCCATGATTGGAATTGTGAATCACCAAATAAACTGAGCCACTGCAATCAAACTCAACCAAAACTGTGGCTCAATGTTACATTTTGGCAGAAAGAGTATAAAACAGAAACACAGTCTAAATAACTATGAAAGTGACACATAAATATTGACCTTGCAACTCAAACTCAGAAATTCCAGATCCAATGCACTGCCAAAGCAGGCCTCCCACATGCCATTTCATGTGGGTTAAGTGCAGTCTACAATGCATGACTTGCCAAAGCAAATTAACATTCTCTCATATTTAAAAATTCCTGTAGCAGACAAAATTTTAAGTTGCCCCAAAGCGGAACAAGATTTTACATCCCAACATTCAATGGTCTGTTCCAGTGTCTGATTATAGTAGAGATAACTGTGTATGTATGCTCAGACCTATATCTGTCTTACTTCCTATGTCCCTCTTTTTCTCTCTCTAGCTCAACATACTCATTATACCCCTCTCTCTTTTTGCCACACTCTCTCATTCTGGCTCTGCTTAGCTCAATCTCTCTCTGTTTTTCTCTTTGTAAAAAGTGCAAAATAAAGTGACAAAGGAAAAGCAAAGCCATTGTGTTCAAGAAGTCAAGCTTTTTCCCCACGCAGAAGGTAATATTAAGTAGAGTAGCCAGCAACTCACTCCCCCTTGCACGACCGCCATATTACCAAATAAAGCGCGTGTGACACTAGAACTAAAGTAAAACATCGCGCACAGGACATTTTCCATATCTAGTACAGACAAAACAAGAATGAATGTTAAACATTAAGCGTTGCGAAAGGTGCAGCCGCCATAATTACAGTTAAAAAGCCACATGGCACATGGCGCACAGGACATTTTTCATATCCAGTGCAGATAAAACAAGGAACATAACAGAAGAATAAAAGTTTGTTTGTCCGCATACCCCTTAAGGTGCGAAGACTTGCCGTACACCTTGATACAGCTCTGGGCTTGGCAGTGGTGCCGCTTGGGGGGAGTGCTCGGGAGACTAGGGTCAAAGCCACTCTTTATCTATGAGCAAACCCATACAGCAGAGTTGCATCTCTGACTGTAAACAAGCACCAAGGGTCTGTGAGCGGAACACTTCTGATAGAGCGCGCGAGGTCACCCAGCCAATGATTCCGCCGTTTCCGGCTTCAGGGCCCATATACTTTCAATTCACACTATTCATTGACCAGGCGACTTCACGGGCTGCTATCAATTGTGTGTTTTCCCTACTTGTTATGACTCAGTGTACCCGACTTACCATCCACCGACACGGGTACCTATGACTTCAATGGATCAGGGGCCTAGCTGTAAAAGGAAAGGCAGCAAATGTAATTTCAAATGACATTCAATGTTGTTAAAATGACCACGGACAACTGGAAGTTTTAAATGTTTATCTAAAGTTCGTTATCATCAAACATAAGATACACAAGAATGAGGCAATCAATAACCAAGATAATATAAATGATATAACTATAGAGAAATAACGACAGGGTAACCATTCAAATGTAATATGGAATGCAAGTGGGGAACAAATACTATATAATCTCAGAAATGTTTTAGCATGGACAGACTATGCATGGGTTACTATAGGGGGGCCTATAAAGAGTAACACGCTAAACTTAAAGTAAAGGGACCTTTAAACAGTCTAGGTAAGGAGGTTCTAGACCATATCAGAAAATGACAAACTGCAGTGCAAAATATAATCTCTAAAAGGTAGGGTGACATGGGAACATATCATGAAAAATATGCAAATGACTTTCGTTCAATAGTTTGCGGTAAAGCATGGAAAAATCAACATATGCAAAGGTGTCACTTTATTGTAGCGTGAGGTAGAAATATAGAAAGGTGCAAGTTTAAAGAACTTAGAGCAGTATTTACCTAGACTGGTGTGGAAACCAAACCCTGGCCACGGGTCAGTTAAGGACAGGAAACCCTCAAGGAAGGATACCCCTCAAAGGACAGCAGGTGCAGAATGGACACCCCGGACAGGACAGGATACCCTCAGATTAGGAATCAGGACAGGACCTCAGGACAGAACAGCAAACCCTCAGGACAGGACCGCTCAGGACAGGACCGCACCCGCAGTTTGGAAGCAACGCCTGCGCTCCACCCTCTCTGCAGCTATCGATCAAGACCCCGATTGGGTCAGCGAACTCCCAGCAAAGTGCTTCGCCAGCACTTTAAGGTTCAGTAAAACCTTAGTCTATGGTCAATTTCGGACAGAGTGCTCCGCAGCTCTCTGTATCTTCAGTCACCTATTGAGTACGATGGGTCAGTGACAGGTCAGCTAAACCAGACAAGTCGGACAAATCCCTAGGTAAACCCAGGGTAGATATACTCTTTTGGGACGGTGTACCACCCCCCAATGTTGCAAAGTGTCAGAATCCCTCAATTTGGATTGGTCCTAAGGTAGGATTTGGGTAACACACCAATCAGAACACGCTAATTTGAGCCTATATTAGCATACTTGGGTACCGCCTAGAGAGATTGGGGTTCTCATGAGAAACTGTGCAGAAATAGGAGTGACAATTAACATTGTAACACATGAGGAGCAACATTCTCCGTTCTCGTAACGCAGAGGTGGCTTTCCCAGGCACATCTTGACTGTGGCTGCCAGCTGGCTGAGTTCCACTGTCCAAAGCTGCCACCTTTCAGTATTCTCTGGTCATGCGCAGAAGAGACCGTCAATATGGCTCCCAATCAGTTCGGACCCCCATTCCCCGCGGTACATGAAAAGCAAGCGAGAACAAATTAATACACAAACATAACGTTATGAAATCACATCACAGGGTTGTACTTTCAACTTATCATCATAAAATATACTTATGCAGTCTATATGTTAGCTACATGGATACAATCACAAGAGCAGTGGCACGAGCAGTACCACATGATGGGCACAGCTATGTATTACGCATGCGCATAAATTTCCCTCCACTTCTGCAGACGCGTCAGGACACGTGAGTGTGGCTGACGCACGCGCAGTAACTAAATACAAGCGGCAGCCATTTTAAGTGACTCGAGTAAATTATTTTAGTAAAACATATAGGCAAGCGTCTTAATCCTTATTTAAACTAAATATAAACGTTAGTAAGACTTACACTTATTACTTTGTTACACATAAACGAGGTTCATGACTTCGGCAAGATCGCAAAATATGCGAAGCTTTGCTTCATCAATCCCCTCTTTGATGATATTTACTATCATCACAAAATAAATGGAACCAGATGCCAACTTTATTTCACACTTTATACAATTCTATCTCTTCCAGCAAGCGTTACAACTTTTCTCTTTCAGTTTTGGTAGGGTGAGAAGTCTTCACCTTTTTGTATATCTGATCATTCACTTCCTCCAATTCAATCTCATCCACACTTCGTTTCACCCCTCTGGCATTCACTTCATGCTTTCCGGTGCGCTTGCGGCATTTGCAGCAGACAAATATGAAAAATAGGATGAGACCTATAATTCCAATTGGCATCAGTACTTTGAGCAATAAGCCTTTACCTATACTAGCGAACCAATGACCTACATTTGAGAGACCATCTACCAGTCTCTTCCAGGCACTATCAACCTCGAGTGGTCTGAGTTCTTTTGCCAAATTAGTAATATTTTTCACATATCTTTTGATCTGTACACTTTTATCCGGAATATAAGTGCAACAATGTTGCGCCTTCAACATCCGGCAGACTCCGCCCTCTTTCGCTAATAAGGTGTCAAGAGCAAGTCGATTCTGCAAAACCATTGATCTGATCGCAACCATTTCGGTGTTGACCAGCAGAAATCCATGAGCTGTCTCAGTAGACAATACATCCACTATAGTAGACAATTTACAAATTCTGTGAGTGTTCAGAACCACTCCCACTCCAGGTATCAGTGCACTGAAAATACTACCCATAATTTCACCATATACTTTCTCTTTTACTACGCACTAAGCCATTAGTATTTTCATTGCTTCCAGCTTTCCCATTCACATGGTATATTTTCGGGAAGACAATGCCAAAATAGCAGCTTCCATACCAGTGATCCGGCAATTTGAAATAAGCCTTGTCCCCACAAATATAATAAATTCCAGGAAACACAGGCTCTGACCCATTTTTGAAACCCCAACCTCCAATTACCTTGTAATTATGTTCGCATTCACTGGAACCAATGAAAATGTTATTATAATAGCTAGTCTTCTCGCGGTGAAGACATAGCTTGCCTTTCTTTTCAAAATCCAGCAACAGAGCAGGACCCGCCCCACCAGTTGAGGTGCCCTCCATGTTCTCTGCCCACTTTGGCTTTTTCTGACTTTCGTCATTAGCCTTCTTTTGTATTTTAATTCTCCTTTTCTCTGCCATGTTTAGGAACATCTTTTCCTGCTCATGCAAAGAACAAGTCAAGTTATCTCTGTGTGCGTCCGCTATGTCAATGTTACCTATAGTCAGGAAATAATCTCCCATGTATCGTATTGCGTCACTTTTGGTATGTACAGGATTCAAGTTCCCACGTATAAGAAGTTCAGAAAAGATCACGTCATTGTTAGAGTAATAGTACTGTAACGGTCCTCTTTTGTAAAATAAGCTAGCTAAAATGCTACAGGAAATTCCGTATGTCAGTGGCAAGTGATGGTATGTCACGCCTTCAGCTACAGAAGTAGGTAGCTTCATGCAGACATAGCAATCTTCAATTTCCATAGTCTCTACATAGTGTATTAACAAGTTTGCGAAAACATTTAAGCGTGTCCTGTTTTTGATTCTATGATAATGTAGTTCCTCATCTGATGCTTCTAAGTCTTGTTTTGTTTGTCTCAGTGCTCTTTCATGTCTAGCTACACTCTGTGTTGTCAGCTCTTCACTGTCAGTATTTACAATTTCAGTAGGGACAATGTTAGTATCTTTACTCACAGCAAAGGGTATAAAGATTGTTAGTCCTATCCAGAGTAATATCAGGACAACTACACTACAGACACATACCTTGCAGCAAGTTTTGCAACAGCTGCGACTAGGTCTACCACTCACGTTTGAATCAGACATTTTGGCTCAGAAGAAGTTTCTCGACCCCTCTTTGTGACTTTACACGAGTATCTTACTTTGTGTAAATTCACGGTGGCTCTTCTTCCTCTTCGTCAGAGTACTCAGGGACGGGCTCTCCGTCGCTTACGTCAGTGATGTCGAGATCTTCAAGCTCTTCTAACACAAGTGTCCATTCAGGTGACTTGTACTTTTTGTTTTGTCTCTTTATTCGATCACTCCTTCTTTTGGAAGAGTCTTCTGGTTGTTCTGCTATACGAGCACTTCTCCTTTCTTCTGCACGTTTTTCTTCTACTGTTTTTATTCTCAATCTCAATTTCTTTATGTATTTAGGCTCAAGATGCTTTCTTTTCTTAAGTCTCTTGGTTGGTACTTGGACTTCGTTTCCTTCTCTTGCCCTCTTATTCTCATTAGCTTGTGGCAATTCTGCTTCAGTTTCGTCTTCTTCTATCTGACTAATTCCAGGGCTAGTATCTGTTTCTTCTGCCTGGGTACTAATCTGGCCTTGTTCAGGTATACTGTGTGTTTGCTCTTCAAGTGTCTCTGATTCTGTTTCCTGAACACGTTCTTCTAATTCTATCTGATCCTGTTCAAGCACTTCGATCTCTGGACTTTCTTCTGCTCGAACTATTACACTATGTCTAGTCTGTCCCTTCCCGATATCAGGTGTCAGTGGAGGAGTATCGATCACCTGTTCTGTATTCCTCTCTTGTTCAAGATCCTTCACTTGTTCAGTATCGGGCACTTGTTCAGTCTTATTCACTGGTTCTGTATCAATCACGTGCTCTGTCCCTGTCTGACCTTCTCCTTCCTCAGTTTTGATGTGAATCTCAAGATTCTGAGGCTCTTCGCCTATGCCTTGCTTTTCCTGACTAGTCCACTCTCTACCTTCCCAAAGTCTTTCATTTGTTCGAATAGGGTCTTCAGTGAGGTCAATCAATGGAATCCACTCTTCTGGCCATATGCTTGGCAGCTCGTCTTCAGCTACTTCTGGCTCAGCTCCTTGGACCCCTTCAGCAGGCTGGGCTCCTGGTAGTTCGTTGTCAACTATTCTTGGGCCAACGTCTGCTGATTCTGCAGCTTGACTGGTACTGGGCTGTACGCCGTCAGCTACTTCTGGTCTCGCTCCTGCAGAGTCCTCTGCTGGACGTCCTTCAGCTTCAGGCACTTCGTCTGGTGGTACCTTCTGGGTGTGGCTGGCGTGTATCCAACGCGGAACCCCAGCACACTTGACTGCTGTGGTAGTAACCAGAATCACCTGACGTTTTTCTCCCCACCTTGGCTCCAGGCAGGTCTTCCGAGTGTGCTTCTTTATCTTCACCCAGTCCCCCGGGACCAGTTTGTGGAGAGGAGTCGTTGGATTGAGGATGGCGTCTTCTCCGATCTGGCGAGACATAGAACGCACTTGGTCACCCAATCTCTTGCAGTATTCAAGTACCAAATCATCAGTAATACTCAACAGTTTGCTTCCTGGTACCCATGCTTGTCTCATTATTCTTCCCATAATTATTTCATGGGGACTTAGGCCTGTTTTGCGATCAGGAATACTTCTGAGTCCCATTAGGACCAAGGGCAGGGCCTTCACCCAGTTCAATTTAGTTGCATCACACAGTTTTGCTAGTCTGTTTTTGATAGTTCCATTTATTTGTTCCACCACCCCAGAAGCCTCTGGACGGTAGGCACAGTGTAGCTTTTGTGCAATTCCAAAGGCCTTACAGAGTTCATCGATGACGTCATTATGAAAATGTGAGCCTTGATCTGATTCAATAGTGACTGGCACCCCGAATCTAGGTATCAGTTCTTTTAATAAACATTTAGCTACCGTTTTTGCGTCATTTTTGGGAGTGGGGAAAGCTTCCACCCATTTTGAAAATAAACAGACCATGACAAGGACATATCGTTTCCCTTCACAATGGGGCATGGTGATGAAATCAACCTGTATCCTTACAAACGGACCCCCGGACCTCCCAATTTTCCCCAGTTCCACTACAGTCTTCTTCCCTGGGTTCATCTTCTGACATGACAGGCACCTCTGGCAGAGGGACTCTGCTACTTTCCTGAACTTCTTACTGTACCAAGTCTGTTGGAACACTAGAATCATGGCGTCCCTACCAATGTGTGATCCTTCATGTATCAACCTCGCCATTGCGCTAAGTAGGTGTCTAGGTAACACAGGCATACCAGTTGGACCTATAATGACACCATCCACACGTCTTGGTCTACATCCATCTTCCTTCCACTTCTCTCTTTCTTGCCAAGGTGCCGCCTGCTGCCACTCTTTCACCTCATCCCATGTAGGCACTTCCTCAAACACCTGAAGTTGGCAGCTGGTTCCTGGCCCCCCTCGTTTTGGATTCACGATATACCGATCTCTTGCGCACCATTGGGCCACTCGATCAGCATAATCGTTCCCCAGTGATACCTTGTCCATGCTCTTCTTATGAGCAGCACATTTTACCACTGCCAGTTCCTTTGGTAACTGGATTGCCTCTAAAAGGTCTTGAATAACTTTTCCATTTCGAATAGGAGTACCCGATGAAGTCAGGAACTCCCTCTGCAGCCACAACTGGCCAAAGTCATGCACAACCCCATAACAGTACTGACTGTCAGTATACACTGTTATGCGTATGTTCTTCCCAATTTGGCAAGCTTTTATCATAGCAATCAATTCGGCTACTTGTGCAGACTTGATGTGATATAGATAACCTGCTTCCTCAATTTTCTCTAAGGACACTACTGCATAGGCAGCACTCAAGCCTCCTTGTTCATGCCTTAGACATGAACCATCTACAAATAATTCTTTGTCATGCTCAGGCAAGGGCGTTTCTTTTATGTCTGGGCGTGGCTTGGTATTGAATTCTGTTAGGTCAATACAATCGTGTTCATCATCCACCCCCCCTTCCATATCCTTTGGGTCAGGGAGTAAGGTGGCTGGGTTCAGAATACTGCACCTAACAATGTTTACATTTGCAGCACCCACAAGAATCCTCTCATATTTAGTCAGCCGACTAGGGGTGAGATACTGTGTTTTTGTTCTGGTCAACAAAATTACCACTCCATGCGGAACATACACAGTTACCGGATGTCCCATGACAATTGACTCACTTTGTTCTAAACTGGCACAGGTAGCAGCTACTGCTTTCAGACAACCTGGTAATCCAGCAGCCACTGGATCTAAGGTGGCAGAGAAATATGCCACAGGCCTTCTCGTCGTGCCATGGTCTTGAGTTAGGACTGACAATGCGCAATTATCGCGAGTGTCACAGAATAGGGCAAACTCTTTGGAATAGTCTGGCATCCCCAATGCAGGAGCAGTACACAGACAATCTCGTAGTTTGGTGAAGGCTGTTAAGCTTTCATCATCCCATTCTACAATCTCGGGTGTTCCTCTCTTAGTCATTTTTATCAAGGGCCTGGCTAGGACTGCAAATCCCAGAATCCACTGCCTGCAGTATCCTATCACGCCCAGGAACATTCTGATCTCTTTCTGAGTACGGGGTAACTGCATCTTTTGAATTATCCTCACTCTCTCCGATGTCACTTTTCTGACACCTTTTTCTATCTGGTGCCCCAGATATTTCACCGATTTTGCACAAAACTGTAACTTGTCAGGGGACACTTTATGTCCCTTTTCACACAGGTGATTCAGTAGGGCAATGGTGTCAATCACACAATCCTTATGACTTTTAGACGCCACCAAGAGGTCGTCTATATATTGCACTAAGACAGAGTTCCCAGGTAAGACCAAAGTTTCCAAACATTTTTTCAAGATCTGATTAAAGATAGAGGGGCTCTCTGTATACCCTTGAGGGACCCGGTTCCAGCAATACACGTGACCTTCGAAGGCAAATGAGAAAAGAAATTTGCTATCTGGATGCAAAGGAATGGAAAAGAATGCATGACACAAGTCTATCACTGTGAACCACTCAGCATCCCAGGGAATCTGATACAGAATCACTGCTGGGTTCGGGACAATAGGGCAACAGGGAACTACTATTTTGTTAACTTTTCGCAAATCCTGCACTACTCTGTACTTGCCACTAGGTTTCTTAATGCCCATAATCGGAGAGTTACATGGGCTACTCATCACCTCCTGTATGATGTTTCCTTCTAACAATTTCTTTATTTCCACAGCAACACCAGCTTTCACTTCTGCATTCATCCTGTAGGGTTTAGTATTGGGGTATACTGCATTGTCCTTTATTGCTATTTGTATGGGGTCCACATTTTTCATCAACCCTACATCTTTCCCAGTAAAGTCCCACACCTCCGGCTTCACTGCTTCCTGGAGTTCTTTGGGTAAATCCTGCATGGTCATTCGTTTAATTTCCGAGTCAGGGCGGACTAACATTAATTTATAAATGCCGTCTTCATCTGGGGTCTGAATTTCAACACCCTTTGGTGTGCAAAAGATGGTACAGTTCATTTTGCACAGCAAATCGCGTCCCAGTAAGTTTACTGGACTGGTGTCGCAAACGACAAATCTATGCATTTCCTTAAAGTTTCCAATTGATATTTCCATGGGCTTGGTAACAGGAGTACTAATCAATTGATTAGATACACCCACTACTTGGATAGCTTCTCCCGAGAGGGGTAGGTTTGGAACGTCCACTGTTCTCACAGTAGAACGGGTAGCGCCAGTGTCCAACAGAAAGGTGACATCGTTTCCGTCAACCTTTCCTTCAATGTATGGTCCGGACTGGTCTACCGGCAAGGAGGCGCCAAGTACGCACTCCTCGTCCTCCCCTCTCAGGCCCCGTCAGTACTGGTCATCACAAAGGAAGGTATCATTTAGAAGATACTGCGAAGTTGCTGCATTTCTGTTCTCATTGCTTTCCCAGACTTCTATCTCATCTCCCTCTGCCTGTTTTCCCCTGTATACTTGCTTTGGTGCTCGGGGCACCTGAACTGTTTTTACCTGTGGTTGAGTCTTTCTCGGTCTCTCTTTCTGCGTCTGTGGAGTTAAATCAGGAGTTTTAGGGTTATCTTCGGGCAAGTAAGGACACTCGTTACGCCAGTGCCCAATTTCGCCGCACTGATGGCAGGGAAATTTCTTCATAGCCTCTTCCCTGCTCATTTTGGGCCGGGGCTTGCCTCCTCCCCCTCCCCCAGGGCCTTCATTCTTAGCATTTTTGACCATGTTACTCAACTGCTTTTCCTGCTGCTCTGCGAGCTTCACCTGAGCCCACATCACCTTTTCCTTGAGAGCCTTTTTCTTTTCTGCCATCTCGTCCTCGCAGTACTTTGCGTACCGCAGGACCTCACCTACCTTTTTGGAGTGCCAACAGATTTTGTCATCTTTTATCCACTGACAAATTTCAGGTCTTAAACCGTTTACAAACCTGTAAATGAAGTGCGTCATGTCCTTCATCTCTATGTTATCTATACCACTGTATGTTTTAAACACCTGTAACAGCCTTTCATAATAGGAGTGCACTGTCTCTTCTCTTTCCTGCGTTGTTCTATCTATCCTGGTCCAATCAGTTTCCTTTGCTGGGACCTTTAGTTTCAGATGCTGAATTACTTGCTCATATTTTCTCATCACTTCTTTCGATGGTTCCCCAGTTTTTTCATCTCTCGGGTATTCCTCACTAGGCCAGGCTATGGCTATTTTCCACTCGGTCCATAGATCGACTGGGACCACAATGTCGAAAAACCCATCCAGGTCTTTCCACAGGCATTTCTGTACCTTTACAAACCTTTCCACTTGCCGGTACCATTCAACTGGCTTCTCCCGCAATTTCGGGAAATCGTTAGTAAAGGACACAATATCCTGTCTGGACCATGGAACGTGCACATACCTCCCACCGGGTACTTCGCGCATGGGGCATAAAGTTTCGGGCTTATCTACCTCTCTCAAAGGAAACTCAGGGGTTGCTTGTCTGGATCGGGCCTCCTCTTTCTTATGTGCCCACCTCGTTTTCCACCTTTCCACGTCTCCCCATTTTTGCAAAACTGCAAGCAACTCTTTAATCTGCAATTTTCTTCCTGACACATTCAGACTTTCTAAATCTTTGTCGGAAAACTCAGCTCGGTATGGTTTCTGCAAGGGCTTTGATCTTGATATATCTATCCCCATACTAGCTGCAGTGTCAGTCAGTTTTTCATGGAGCACCCTAGTACTCCGGGTAAGGCTTTTGCACATAAACAGCAATTCTTCTTCGGAATAGGTATTTAACCTGTCCAATCCCACATTTCCTGCCATTAATTCCTCTATTTCTACTCTCAGTTTGTAGAGGTCTAAAGGTTTCGTTTGCGGAGCCTGTTTTTCTAATTCACGACTCCAATTTTCAATTTCTTCTGGCGTTACCAAAGAGACACTCCTAGTACCTGTTGCTGACTCTAATTTAATTTCTTTCGTATCAAAAGGATTATGCCTCTTCTGCACTCCCTTCCCTGCTTGTTTGTTTGGCAGATCCAAGAACACAACATCAGACTCATACTCACTGGACTGATCGTCTATTAGTAAGGGCTCTTGCCTCGGCGGGGCCATTATTGGGTTCATAACTGGAGGGTTCGGACCTCCTTGACCATTCCCGTACAACGGAACCACTGGTCCGATTGTTACCGGAATAGTCAAAGCTTCAGGACTGGTGTTTAACTGGGAGATTTTCTGAATTATTTCTGACCTCTGTCTAGCTATGGCCTCTTGCTCCCTTTCATCTAATACTTTTCCTAAGGTTCGGTCAGGTATCATCTGTGGGGTCAGTTGAGGCGTAAAACTCGGGGCAGTAGGATGCGTCTCACTTGGTCCCCCACCATAATTTGGTTTCGGGAACAAAGTTCCTGTTCCAAATGACCTGCGCTCCTCCCCATATGGAGGCTGCAAAAAGGGCACTCCTGAACTTAAGGGCTTCTCTTCGTTTTCATAAAGAGGTCTGGGGTAAAAGAGCTTTTCACGGGAATATTTTTCCTCCGGGATCCCGGACATACAGGGATATATATTTCGCACCTCCGGGGGCTCGGGTTTCTCAAAATAGGGCAGTACCTGTCCCCCTCCCCCTCTACATAGGGATCTGTCCTCCTCCTTAATAGATGGACGTTGGGCAACTTCTCCTGCATTGGAGGGTCGGGTTCCCTTATTATAAGGGGGCGGACTTCTTGTAAAGATGTCATCTAACAATTCATCGTCTGACTCCCCAAGGGCCCCCCAATGCTTACCCTTTTCTGTCCTTTTCTCTCCCCCAGAAGGGTTACCTACTGGCATCATGGGAAACAGACCCTCAACAATCATGCTCTGCCTCCACTGTTTCATCCTCTTATCCCTGGTCTCTTGTTTCAGCCTGGGGTACCACTTAGTCAGACCTTTGTCCATACGGGGTTTCTCTCTTTCAAAAGCCTCAATCTCCCATTCCTCTAATGCCTCATACTGCGTTAGTCTCGGTCTGGGATGCAATTCATTCATGCGGGTTCTCAAATTAAATAAAATTCTGCCATTGAAAGTACCGTCTAACGGAAAAGCCAATACTCCGTCATCTTTTGTGTACTTTACCCAATTCTCCAACCACACACAGGTATTGTACCCTCGATCAAACATCATGAACGAGGCGGGAGTATTTGGTGGCGGGACAACAACGCCTTCCCTAGATTTAATCGGTTTGTCCGTTTTGAAATAATTCTTTACCCTACTTACAAGGGACATCTTCCTCTTTCCTCCGTACATAATATCGTATCTATTGGCTTTCCACTGATCCCTTTCAAACCCTTGGTTTCTCGGATCGGGTCTAGTCTCTGGACAATACGAGTGCCACATACGATTTCTACGCTTAACTTTGTTTACAAAGCTACTTCCAATCAGAACGCGCCTTGCAATTGCGTGCAACCAATGAGGTGCGCGCGTTCAAATAATTTCGGCCAATGGGTGCGCGGCCCCTTCGTGAGACAGTTCTCACTCCTCGGCGCTTCACCCCTCCTTTACAATTCCAGCCCGGCTACCCGCCCGCTGTTTCTACCAATCCCAGCGCGGCACGGAGTGACGTCAGAGACGCTTCGCGACTGACTCCCTCCCTTCACAAGGTAACGGAAACTTTCTTTCCTTTTAAAGTGCTCAGTGCTTGGTTATTTTACAACAAATATACATTCGCCACAGTGCTCAAGTGTCTAGACAGGATAGCTTTGTTTTACTGCAAGTAAACTACTTCCATTTACTTTTCACGCGCTGCGGGCAGATCTCTTCCGCCTACCCTTCACTCTAGCATCGGTGAACCTGTTATTCCCCTAAACTCATCCACTTCTTTCCGGGATATATTCCGAGTTTAAGGTTTCCCAGCGGACCCCTCTGCTTTCACCCTAGCTCCGAGGAACCTGCTACTTTTCCGATGTGACCCTTACTAGGTTACGCCACTATGGGAATTTTGCCAATGAACCTCGTTACTGCCATTTATTCACTCATGTATTCAGAAAAACCCTAGTTAGTGCTTCCCGGTTATCCTAACCTGCACCTAACTTTCCTTTAAGCCTGTGACCTCAGGACAATGGATTCTATTCACCACTTGCCCTTTCAATTCCCCGGGGAGTTCGGACAACACGAAACAATACGGTTTACGAACGCATGGATTAATACATATAACAATATAAGAACAAGAATAATAACAATACAGCAATTCATGAATTTCAGCAGCGTATTCACAAGAGAATGATCAGCTCTCTCAGAACAGCCGCTCTTTTAGCAGCATTAATGTACTAGCAGCTTCCGACTCAACTAGTCTAACTAATCCTGCCTAACCTTTAGCTAGTCCCTAACCATACCTCTGCTTACCAGAAAACTGATAGAGCGCGCGAGGTCACCCAGCCAATGATTCCGCCGTTTCCGGCTTCAGGGCCCATATACTTTCAATTCACACTATTCATTGACCAGGCGACTTCACGGGCTGCTATCAATTGTGTGTTTTCCCTACTTGTTATGACTCAGTGTACCCGACTTACCATCCACCGACACGGGTACCTATGACTTCAATGGATCAGGGGCCTAGCTGTAAAAGGAAAGGCAGCAAATGTAATTTCAAATGACATTCAATGTTGTTAAAATGACCACGGACAACTGGAAGTTTTAAATGTTTATCTAAAGTTCGTTATCATCAAACATAAGATACACAAGAATGAGGCAATCAATAACCAAGATAATATAAATGATATAACTATAGAGAAATAACGACAGGGTAACCATTCAAATGTAATATGGAATGCAAGTGGGGAACAAATACTATATAATCTCAGAAATGTTTTAGCATGGACAGACTATGCATGGGTTACTATAGGAGGGCCTATAAAGAGTAACACGCTAAACTTAAAGTAAAGGGACCTTTAAACAGTCTAGGTAAGGAGGTTCTAGACCATATCAGAAAATGACAAACTGCAGTGCAAAATATAATCTCTAAAAGGTAGGGTGACATGGGAACATATCATGAAAAATATGCAAATGACTTTCGTTCAATAGTTTGCGGTAAAGCATGGAAAAATCAACATATGCAAAGGTGTCACTTTATTGTAGCGTGAGGTAGAAATATAGAAAGGTGCAAGTTTAAAGAACTTAGAGCAGTATTTACCTAGACTGGTGTGGAAACCAAACCCTGGCCACGGGTCAGTTAAGGACAGGAAACCCTCAAGGAAGGATACCCCTCAAAGGACAGCAGGTGCAGAATGGACACCCCGGACAGGACAGGATACCCTCAGATTAGGAATCAGGACAGGACCTCAGGACAGAACAGCAAACCCTCAGGACAGGACCGCTCAGGACAGGACCGCACCCGCAGTTTGGAAGCAACGCCTGCGCTCCACCCTCTCTGCAGCTATCGATCAAGACCCCGATTGGGTCAGCGAACTCCCAGCAAAGTGCTTCGCCAGCACTTTAAGGTTCAGTAAAACCTTAGTCTATGGTCAATTTCGGACAGAGTGCTCCGCAGCTCTCTGTATCTTCAGTCACCTATTGAGTACGATGGGTCAGTGACAGGTCAGCTAAACCAGACAAGTCGGACAATTCCCTAGGTAAACCCAGGGTAGATATACTCTTTTGGGACGGTGTACCACCCCCCAATGTTGCAAAGTGTCAGAATCCCTCAATTTGGATTGGTCCTAAGGTAGGATTTGGGTAACACACCAATCAGAACACGCTAATTTGAGCCTATATTAGCATACTTGGGTACCGCCTAGAGAGATTGGGGTTCTCATGAGAAACTGTGCAGAAATAGGAGTGACAATTAACATTGTAACACATGAGGAACAACATTCTCCGTTCTCGTAACGCAGAGGTGGCTTTCCCAGGCACATCTTGACTGTGGCTGCCAGCTGGCTGAGTTCCACTGTCCAAAGTTGCCACCTTTCAGTATTCTCTGGTCATGCGCAGAAGAGACCGTCAATATGGCTCCCAATCAGTTCGGACCCCCATTCCCCGCGGTACATGAAAAGCAAGCGAGAACAAATTAATACACAAACATAACGTTATGAAATCACATCACAGGGTTGTACTTTCAACTTATCATCATAAAATATACTTATGCAGTCTATATGTTAGCTACATGGATACAATCACAAGAGCAGTGGCACGAGCAGTACCACATGATGGGCACAGCTATGTATTACGCATGCGCATAAATTTCCCTCCACTTCTGCAGACGCGTCAGGACACGTGAGTGTGGCTGACGCATGCGCAGTAACTAAATACAAGCGGCAGCCATTTTAAGTGACTCGAGTAAATTATTTTAGTAAAACATATAGGCAAGCGTCTTAATCCTTATTTAAACTAAATATAAACGTTAGTAAGACTTACACTTATTACTTTGTTACACATAAATGAGGTTCATGACTTCGGCAAGATCGCAAAATATGCGAAGCTTTGCTTCATCACTTCTGGTGTTGGAACCCTCTGTAGCCACTTGCTCAACCCTCTCAGCTAACTTGGTGAAACCCCCACCACCAAACTACGCCAATGCTTTGAATGCAGCCTCTTTCCCCATCTCCCTGGCTTTCATTAAGGCATCTATTTGAATGCAGCAATGTTAAGAGTGACTATGCTGTTTATTTGCCTTATGATATTTGTTATGCAACTTTTTAGGCTGTATGAAGTGGGCACCATACCTCTAAAAGTGCATACATGTTTGTTCTATAACTGGTAGCGAGGCTACAAAGAATATCACTTAACTCAGAAAAAAGAAAATAGAATATTTACAAGTTATTTATTAATAAGATAGAATTATTATATAACCTTATTTCCTGCATCAATTCGTGTAGCTGTCGGAAGTATGCACCAAGCATACTGATGGCAATATGTTAAGGATAACAGGAACACTCCTTCACATGTCAAACATTCTGAGGTATAGTCGGGGGATGGGGCCTTATCAAGTGGATCACCGTGTACAGATCGCGCTCGGACTCACAAAAAAACACTTCTCAATAGTCTTTCAGAGAAAGACATGAAGCCAGTTATGAAGAGATTTGAGAGCCCTGGCGTGCCCTTCATTAAGTACGTAAATAAACAAATATTCGAGGCGCTGTCTGTCTGGAGGTGCTTCTCTGGGGCTTCTCTGGGGATCATGCGATGACTTCAGCAGGGAGATGCGGCAAAGTCTTTCCCACAATGAACACTACAGTAACTACAATATGACGTCACCTCATTCACCACGGTGCGCTGTTAACTTTTGCTGCATCTTTAGTCCTGTAGCTGAGGCTTAATAAATCATCTCTCTCCCCTTCTTACAGCACTACCATCCCCTCTCATTAAATCCATACATTACAACTAGTTGCAAGTGACAGCCAGGACAGGCATAAAACTTTGCTACTATTCCTTTTTAAACACAGAATGACTCTTACGACAAACATCCTATGTAAACCCCTAAGGACAAGAAGGAAAATGTGTGAAGCCATGTGATTGGCCCACAGCCCACTATATATGCAAGCGATAACACAGTGCAATAGTGTGCAGTCAAGGCTTACACTACCCGAAAAAAAATTAGATGTTCTGAAATACCTTGGAGAGCAATATTTAATTTAGGAAATTAAACAACCGATTATATGTCATTCTGCAGGGTGTTAAAATTATCGCCGTTTTATCGAACGTTTTTCGAACAATACTCTCCATTTCATGCGCCTTAGTACATTCTACTAAAAAGCACACTGGTTAAGAAATTCTTGGTCTGGTTTGCAGCATAAAACGGTGTATAGTTAACCAGCACTTTTGAAGTACTCTTCGTTTTTGAATGAGTGCATGTCTCATAAGATGGGGTTTTTCCTGTACAAGTTTATAATTGGCCTCATCTGACCCATGTCATTTTCAATGTTTCCTTCATTTCTTTGGCAGCAAATCAAAAGGGAGAGAGAGGACTAGGTAAGCTAGTCCGGATCCCCTGGTTATATGTAGGAATATCAAAAGAGAACTAGCTTAGTTGTGTTAACGAGACTCAGAAGGTACGTCTGTAGGCAAACCATTTGGTTTGGTCATGAAGCCCTCACCCACCAACCTAGTTGGTGGCATGCTTCATCATCGGGCCCACCACAGTGACACCGAATGTGTCCCGGGTGTGCTGCGACTCCAGATTACTGAGGAGCTAGTATGCTTACTGAGTGTGCAGTGAATAGTGGGTATGGACGTGATGTTTAAAAGC
The DNA here is from genome assembly GCF_964261635.1 of Lissotriton helveticus. NCBI lineage: Eukaryota > Metazoa > Chordata > Amphibia > Caudata > Salamandridae > Lissotriton > Lissotriton helveticus. Next base: position 276,138,948 of record NC_136062.1, read on the forward strand.
TATGCAGGTGGTCCCAGTTCCCGAGGGTATAAGGATAATTTTAATTCCTGGGCCCCAGCTAGCAGATAAAAAGGCTTGCGGACGATGTGGAGTGTATTATGAACTCCTACGTCCTGTGTGGTCTACATGTTTCAGCCAGGCCTTTTGTTAAAACTGGCTTTCCTCAGGACCAATGAGTATGTGTAGGTGAAAAAGAAACTATATTAAGTGGTTTAGTGTGTGATAAAAAAGTGTCGCACTCGCTAAGGTGCTGTACGTGTTAGAGGGGGATTCCCTCTGCTTTACTGTACATAGAACACAGAGACATAAACAGACATACAAGGGAGAACCAATGAGAATGGTATTTTAAGTAACACAACATGGTGCCGACTACTAATGTGCGTGAGCGACCTAGAGCGGCAGTTAGAACGTGGCCATGAGCGTTTACATGGCTGGTGTGATTTATAGCGGGAATTTTAATAGCGTAGTGGCGGTGGTGGGCTACGCAGCGATACAAGCATAGCGTGAGGTACAGGTAAGTATAATACATAATTCCTCACACTTGCTACTTGCTGTTAAAGCCTCCTGGGTCACCTGGCAGGGAGAGAAGACCCTAGGCATTGTAAAAAGGCATAGGTTAAGGCTGAACCTGTGGAAGAAAAATGCTGCTTACCCAGAGCGTCGTGGTGAATCAGCATGGTTACTCACGGTATTTCCGATCAAAGTGCTCCTGCGACCTATCGTCCTGCTCCGGTGTCCCGAGTGAGGCTACAGAGCTCGGACGCGGGCTTTAAATAGCTCGTTTCATTTGCTGCACCTGGAGCGGAGAGAGGAGGGTGTGGTCGCGTAGGCCCTTGCCGCGCATGTGTGGTAGACCAGTGCTGCTAGTTACGCGCATGCGCGGGGTGCAGACACAGTCTGGGTGCGCTTGCGCATTGCGTGTTCTGGCGATTCAGTAGACAGCGCTGGGACAGGCCACAGGCTATGGCCAATAGTGGTAAAGAATAAGCTTGCGCATTGCGTTTTCTGGCGATTCAGTAGACAGCGCTGGAACAGGCCAAAGGCTATGGCCAATAGTGATAAAGAATAAGATAGAAAATGGATTTAAAATTGCAACTAAGAAATTTACAGATTAAAAATAGCTAACTACAGATATGGGACAGACCACGAGTCGGAGAGTAAACAGGGATACAGAAACGGGCTGGCTAATTAGACAGCGCATTCCATGGAATGGAATCGTTAAGCCCCTGTGTATGGGTGGAAAGGCGGTATATCCATCGCTGTTCTTTGGTGAGAAGTGTTTTCTCGTTGCAGTCTGATACTGCAAATTGTTCAATCACTGTCCATGTGAAGTCGTTTGGGGTATGGTTTTGGGTGAGAAAGTGTTGTGTCAGTTTACTGATATTTTTCCCACAGCGCATGGTACTTCTGTGTTCAGTCATCCTGGTTCTGACTTTCCGGGTGGTCATACCAATGTATCTCAAGCCACACCGGCATGTGATGAGGTATACAAGATTGGATGAGTTACAGTTGGTAAACTGCCGTTGTGTCCATGTTTTGCCGTTTTCCAGGGATAGTGTCTTTGAAGGGGTGGTGAGATGACAGACACTGCAGTTGTAGCACGGTTGGTGACCTGTTTTCTCTGGTAGGCCCCACGCGTTAAAGATCGTGTTGCCTGTCGGTCGTGGGTTCTTCCTAGGTCTAGTGGATACCAATTGATCTTTAAGATTCTTGGCTCTTTTGTAGGCGAACCATGGTGGATCCCACTTTCTGGTGCCAGAATTGATGATCCTCCAATTTTTGCGGATTATGTTGGATACCTGATTTGAGGCTGTATTGTAGGTGGTGACGCACGTCACGATGGGCGCTTCTGGTGGTTTGACGAAGGTTTCTAGAAGTGCTTCTCTGTTTTGATTGCGTGCTCTTTTGCACGTTTTGGAGATGATTCTGGATGGGTAGCCTCGGTCTTCAAGCTTGTGGACTAGGGCTATTGACTGGGATTTGAAATCATGGATGTTACTGAAATTCCGCCGTATGCGCAGGAATTGACCGAATGGTAAATTCTCCCTGAGCGGTCTGGGGTGGAAGCTGTCAAATCGCAGTAATGAATTCCGTGACTAGGGCCTGACTACAACCACCCACTACAAACCGACGTCACGGAATTCATTACTGCGATTTGACAGCTTCCACCCCAGACCGCTCAGGGAGAATTTACCATTCGGTCAATTCCTGCGCATACGGCCGAATTGCAGTAACATCCATGATTTCAAATCCCAGTCAAAAGCCCTAGTCCACAAGCTTGAAGACCGAGGCTACCCATCCAGAATCATCTCCAAAATGTGCAAAAGAGCACGCAATCAAAACAGAGAAGCACTTCTAGAAACCTTCGTCAAACCACCAGAAGCGCCCATCGTGACGTGCGTCACCACCTACAATACAGCCTCAAATCAGGTATCCAACATAATCCGCAAAAATTGGAGGATCATCAATTCTGGCACCAGAAAGTGGGATCCACCACGGTTCACCTACAAAAGAGCCAAGAATCTTAAAGATCAATTGGTATCCACTAGACCTAGGAAGAACCCACGACCGACAGGCAACACGATCTTTAACGCGTGGGGCCTACCAGAGAAAACAGGTCACCAACCGAGCTACAACTGCAGTGTCTGTCATCTCACCACCCCTTCAAAGACACTATCCCTGGAAAACGGCAAAACATGGACACAACGGCAGTTTACCAACTGTAACTCATCCAATCTTGTATACCTCATCACATGCCGGTGTGGCTTGAGATACATTGGTATGACCACCCGGAAAGTCAGAACCAGGATGACTGAACACAGAAGTACCATGCGCTGTGGGAAAAATATCAGTAAACTGACACAACACTTTCTCACCCAAAACCATACCCCAAACGACTTCACATGGACAGTGATTGAACAATTTGCAGTATCAGACTGCAACGAGAAAACACTTCTCACCAAAGAACAGCGATGGATATACCGCCTTTCCACCTATACACAGGGGCTTAACGATTCCATTCCATGGAATGCGCTGTCTAATTAGCCAGCCCGTTTCTGTATCCCTGTTTACTCTCCGACTCGTGGTCTGTCCCATATCTGTAGTTAGCTATTTTTAATCTGTAAATTTCTTAGTTGCAATTTTAAATCCATTTTCTATCTTATTCTTTATCACTATTGGCCATAGCCTTTGGCCTGTTCCAGCACTGTCTACTGAATCGCCAGAAAACGCAATGCGCAAGCTTATTCTTTACCACTATTGGCCATAGCCTGTGGCCTGTCCCAGCGCTGTCTACTGAATCGCCAGAACACGCAATGCGCAAGCGCACCCAGACTGTGTCTGCACCCCGCGCATGCGCATAACTAGCAGCACTGGTCTACCACACATGCGCGGCAAGGGCCTACGCGACCACACCCTCCTCTCTCCGCTCCAGGTGCAGCAAATGAAACGAGCTATTTAAAGCCTGCGTCCGAGCTCTGTAGCCTCACTCGGGACACCGGAGCAGGACGATAGGTCGCAGGAGCACTTTGATCGGAAATACCGTGAGTAACCATGCTGATTCACCATGACGCTCTGGGTAAGCAGCATTTTTCTTCCACAGGTTCAGCCTTAACCTATGCCTTTTTACAATGCCTAGGGTCTTCTCTCCCTGCCAGGTGACCCAGGAGGCTTTAACAGCAAGTAGCAAGTGTGAGGAATTATGTATTATACTTACCTGTACCTCACGCTATGCTTGTATCGCTGTGTAGCCCACCACCGCCACTACGCTATTAAAATTCCCGCTATAAATCACACCAGCCATGTAAACGCTCATGGCCACGTTCTAACTGCCGCTCTAGGTCGCTCACGCACATTAGTAGTCGGCACCATGTTGTGTTACTTAAAATACCATTCTCATTGGTTCTCCCTTGTATGTCTGTTTATGTCTCTGTGTTCTATGTACAGTAAAGCAGAGGGAATCCCCCTCTAACACGTACAGCACCTTAGCGAGTGCGACACTTTTTTATCACACACTAAACTACTTAATATAGTTTCTTTTTCACCTACACATACTCATTGGTCCTGAGGAAAGCCAGTTTTAACAAAAGGCCTGGCTGAAACATGTAGACCACACAGGACGTAGGAGTTCATAATACACTCCACATCGTCCGCAAGCCTTTTTATCTGCTAGCAGGGGCCCAGGAATTAAAATTATCCTTATACCCTCGGGAACTGGGACCACCTGCATAGCTTTTAAACATCACGTCCATACCCACTATTCACTGCACACTCAGTAAGCATACCAGCTCCTCAGTAATCTGGAGTCGCAGCACACCCGGGACACATTCGGTGTCACTGTGGTGGGCCCGATGATGAAGCATGCCACCAACTAGGTTGGTGGGTGAGGGCTTCATGACCAAACCAAATGGTTTGCCTACAGACGTACCTTCTGAGTCTCGTTAACACAACTAAGCTAGTTTTCTTTTGATATTCCTCCTTCATTTCTTTAACATTGTTTACTACATTTATTTAGGTTTGCGTTTAACATCGGTTTAAACAATCAAATTATATATACTGCCAAATGTCCAATAAGAGGTTTGAAAATCTACATAGAAATAAAGCGTAATCACCCAAATTTAAGATTTTCACAAAAATAACATCAAAATATACATCAATGCGAATAATAGAACAATAATAATAATAAAAAACAATTAAGTGTATCGCCTTGTAGCAGTGGGGTGATAAAATGTTGAGCGGATTAAATTTCTGAAGTTCAAAAGAACGAGAAGGCAAGAATAGAGCGTGATAGGGGCGAAAGATGATGGATGTAGGAGGGACGGTTGAAAAGGCAGCCTTGAAAATGCATAGAAAATGTGTCTTTCTTGGAATAAGTTCTCCCTTCCACTAAATCAAAACAGAGCAGCTTGCATTTTTGAAAACTTTCCAGGATGAATGTATTTTTTCTTATGTTTAGTTGCAATGTGAACAATTAAAACATAAAACAAAAAATCCAAACTCATTATTTTAACCATAAAGAACATCACAACCACTGTGAAAAAAAATGTACATATTTTTATTGAATAATTAATTTGAAATAAATAAGGATGTAAATGTATTTATATAGCGCACTTCTACCCAGAGGTCTCGTAGCGCTGTATTCATACCGCTGTGGAACCCATCCTGGCTTTCCTGTGAAATGTCCACTCCTGGGCACCCCCAAGGTGAAGCCAGGCATCCAAGCGCTGCTGGGGCCGTTGTGGAGATTAAGCAAGCTATTGCCCAGAGTCACAGAGAGATGATTAGACTAGGCACCGAGGTGAGAATTATCAGGTCCTGTGGAAATTGAGTCCAAGAGCCACCGAGGCGGGAATTGAACCCTGGTCCCGGGCCAGATCTCTGCATCAGGGTCTGCCGCTCACACCATCGAGCCACGCTTCTCCACTAGATAGAAGCTGTAATTATTTCGGAAGGTGTCAATTTCTATTACACATGACACATAAGTGTATGACTGTACAATTAAGGATGGAATGACATTTCCCTTGGTTTCCCTCACTTCTGTCATACATAGGCCGCCTTTCCCCTCATGAGCCTTGCCGTGATTAGGAAGAAACAGACTCCAGCGCTCTGCCAACTCCACACGTGTGCTCCTCCATGGCAGCAGCTGTCAGCTCCGATAGAAGTAGTTCTAAGGCAACGTTCATCTGAAATTCTGGCACAGTAAATGTCGTCTTCATTTAACTACACACATGTTTGGTGTAACTCTAAAACACACGTACAAACTGAGGAGGAAGGACCTTGTGTTCCCTGTAAACGAAGTAAAGCTGCTTGTGTAGAGATCGAACAGGTTATACCTCTCTGGTAGAATTAAAGCTAGTAGCGCAGCTGCCTTCCCGGATAACTAAAAGATAAAATACTCTTGTCCAGGCATTTTGAAAATAGCTCCAATTGTTATTCCGCAGCTCATCCGCTTGACATGTTAGCGTTGGTGCCACTGCCTCCTCTTCGTGTCAGGAATGAAAGCTATCCAGAGCTCCTCTCAATCCAGGTTTGCACCCTGACAGAGTCAAGAAAATGTGTTAGGAAATAAGTAGAGAAAACTAAGGGCCATATGTATCAAGCAAAATTGGCCATGGCAAATGCCGAAATTCGCAATTTTGCTTAGTGGTATGTATGAGGCAAATCTGCGTGCAAAATAAGGAATCGCAAAATGTGAGACTCCTTATTTTACGATTGCATTTAAGCAATCGCAAATTTTGCGATTCCTTAAATGCAATGTAAGAAGCACCCAAAAAGTGCAATTTGGCCTTAAGGAATCGCAAATTACCACCAACTACAAGTTGGTGGTAATTTGCGATTTCTTTGAAAATGCACTCTTTTGCATTTTTCAAAGTGCCATGTGGGGCACATACATGCCCCTAGCGCACACATGCTTATTTCAGGGGTGCATCAGGGTGTCTTTATGACACACTTGCACCCTTGAAATGATTCTCAATTTGCGATTCTATAATTGCGAATTGCAAATTGAGAATGACTTCCCATTCATTCCTATGGGTCTCCTGGCCCATAGGAATGAATGGGAAATAATCGCAATTGAGGAATACTAAGGTATCGCAAAATGTTTGCGAATTTTTAAATACATCCCGTTTTGCGATTCTCAAATAGCAATTCTCAAAAAATCGCTATTTGAGAATCGCAAAAACGGATTTTGATACATATGCCCCTAAGTGGATGTCTTGCAAATCCTAGGCAATCATGCCTTCCCTGCTTTGAATGTAATAGTATGCTTTTGGAAAAGACACATGCAGCAGATTTTTGCTCTTTCGTGTATCCAGATTGGCATCAAAAAGCCGTTAATTCATTTCAATTTATTTTTTTTTTGTCATTTTGAGAGGTAAAGCAGGGTTCATTGATGGTGAGACTAGTTAAACGACGACGATTCGAAAAGTGCAGCAAAGCAGATTATTTCCAAAACAAAGTGTTTTGATGTATATAAGCGATTATTGCTTTAAACCTAGATCATACAAACAGAATGTCTGAAAATATGGATTATTAACTTGTTTTTAAAAATGCCTCCTACCTCTGCCGGTCGCACTTAAACACTTGTGTGCCGCTCTGACGGCAATCAAGTACCGGTATCAAGTGACAAGACCAATACTGTACCTCTGGTTCACAAAAGTACTTATTTATTTATAGAGTTTTATATTGCGTGAACTAGACCCAATTCAGGTATCAGAGCGCTTTACATGAGCACCTGTTTAGTTATGGAAGGACACATTCATTATGTTTATTGTTAGGTGCGGGGAGATTAAGTGATTTGCCCAGAACCTCAGGCTGTTGAGCGTTGTTGCGACACTCTAACCCGGTTCCCCAGCTTCGAGGTCGACCGCTCTAGCTGTAAGGCTACATCCTCTCCCCACATGCTCAGAGGGCACGGCAGGGGGTGAAAAGTTGATTGTTTTGTCAACAATCTCTGTCCAGGCTGATGACAGGGAATGGGCCCAGCAGGCTGTAAAACTATAACATCCTGCTCAAGAAGCTCAGGTAATGTGACTTCTCTGTTGGGGGGTGCGGGAAGGAAAAACAAAGCTACCAGCCTCCAGTGTGTCTAATCTTCGAAGCATGTGTGTGTGCTGCTAGTCACCAAAAGGGTGGTGTGATTGTGGGAAAACAGCAGGCAAGACCCGCTCCATGGATCACCCAAGTGATGGCTGGTACCCCCAGAGTAGACTCACAGGAAGGCTGGTTGGGACACGGCTAATTGATATGTTAAATTCTGGCCTGCCTGCTCAGTGCTGTTCATGAATATTCTATTTCTGACGCATAGCATTTTTAATTTGAAGGCGCAGTTGCATGCTCATATATGTTAGACAATTTTGGCGAGCAGGTGCTTCTTGGCAGTGTGCCTCAATTTCAGTATTGACAGAGGGGCGCTAGAATAAGTAACTAATGCATTTTCATGCAGTGATGCGGACACTAGCATTAAACTGCGTCAGTCGAAAGCCTGATGTGGCCCTACCCTAACCCAGCCCTGAAACTGCGAAAAGTAAAATTATAATAACAACGTTCAAAGTGAGCATTTGTTAAAGTTTTCTTGTTAATCGCAGAGCCCATCATGAGCTGGAATTAACATGAAAACTTGAACAAATGCATACAATCACCCCGCAGCCCAGATCTATTAAGAAAAGAAATGCAGCAACATAGCTGCCAAAGTTTCAAAATATTTTGTGGGATGGTTTCAAACATGCCTTAACACCGTACATGTGGATCTGTGTGTGAGGGAAGCACTGTCTTTTCACACCTTTAAGCAAAAGTTTGGAGTGATATTTGGTGCTGCACCCACACGCTCGGTCTGGTTACTGGCACACACAGCCTTGGTTGCAGCACACATAGACATTACACTGGCGCACACAGAGGAAAAAAATTAGAGGGAACATTGCCCATCACTCTCCTTCCGTCACTGTTACCCCAATGGCCACGCCCCCAAAGAATCAGCCCGGGAAGAAAAAATAAAACTATAATAATCACGTTTCATTATTGTTTTATTTTTTACATTTTTAGGCTGCTGGCAGGGGTGGGGGCGGCGCTCCTCCACCATAGTGGAGGTGCCATAGCTGCTAAGATATGAATATGGCAAGGAAAAAAGTTTGGGTCCTGTATCTGAACTGGCTTGGACCACTCAAATATACTCAACAAACAAAATAGCCAGACAGATTTATTTTGTTAGATTTTTGATCCCAAACCAGCCAATCAGTTCTGGAGGGTCATCTATTTTATTTTAGTATTTTTGTATTTTTAAAAAACCATTTAACCATTTGATTTATATATGTCATCAAACAGACAGTCAACGAACAGTGAAAAAATACATACAGACAAGTGAAATGTGCATAAATGTACAAGTGCTATCCAAGTGCTCAAAATCTATAAATACTATCAGTTCATACAAGAAACACCAAAAACAATTGATCAAATACCTAACAATAAATTCACATTAGGAACCAGTCCTTTATATTAGGTACAAAAAGACAAGCGGACAAACAGTTCAAAAGCACTGCCTGCCTGTCTTGCTAAACCAGGGAAGGAAAATGAATTATAGGGTTGCAGAACTAGGGATGATACTGTATAAATTTAAACGGCCCTAGTGGCACCCTTCTTCTTTTTCCCGGGCTTTGGGTCAACGCGTTTCGAACCACAATGTTAGTATGGATTCTCCTCAGGATACGGACTGGATGGAGCCGAAACTGAAAATAATAATAATGATGGAAGATGGTGTAAGGATTATATACAAATGTTAGAAATAAATAAAAAAACTCAGACTCGAGACTCAGAGAATAGTGTCAAAGGGTACCTGGGCGTGACAGATGAATGTCACTCATATAACGCTGCGGTGAAGTGGATGGCCTCACGCGTACCGGGGTTCTGAAACCGGACAGGAATGGTAATCAAAACCTATACATTTAACAGATGCTACAACACTTAAGTAAGTAAGGTGAGCAAGAACAGAAGCATACCTTTTTATCAAGGTGCGTCATTTATGCAATTAATTGGAGACATATCCATGAATCCATAGTTCGTTGGCGGATTCCAGCAATAGCCTGCCTAAGAGAAAGTGGAAGGTGTTTTTGAGTATGCCTACTTAATCTTACTACACAGATAATAAAGACAGGGGTGCCGCTCTCACCAGAGATTACACTCACTTTGTTTAGGGCGACCAACGCCTAGGCTCGGGAATCTCCAATGCACTTTAAAATGCTTCTTAGTTCGTCGATAATATTCAGCACGAACGTCCCTGAAAAATAGCGTGATCTAAGTTTTAGACATGCCGCTCGTTAGACCTGCATAAATGAACATACACCGGCACAGTTACCAGTGATTTTACTTACTATTTAGTGTAGGCAATCTGCTCTCTTCGCTCGCAGGCGGCGTCTGGCAGTAGCAAGCGCGAGCATGGAAAGCTTAGTTAAAGGGGCCGCGTATGACCGCGCGTGTGCCCGGGGATGATGGGACATGTAGTCCACATCACGGGCGGATTTTTTTAAGACAATACCGCTTGGAACCCCCAGGAATGGGCAGTCCAGGTACTTCAAGGTTGAATCAAGACAATTAGAAACATGTCAGAACCATAACCACCGTGGACATGTATACCGTAATATGAAACAGTATAGAACAGTTGTCATAGCTACAAGATGCCAACGAATAGAAAAGGGGGGGTTATGGTGGTAACACCAGAGGGCTCTTCACAGGTTATTTACTTCGGACAGATCATTCAGTCCGGAGTTAGCTGTATCAAATTTAAGTATGAGATATGCTTCCCTCTGCGATAGACGTATTTCAGGGTCCCCGCCTCCACCTACTTTGATTACTGACAGCACAGTCCATTTCATTTCCTCTGCCTTGTGATTCTTCTGTAAGAAATGCGCCACCAACGGGGCAGTGAGGATTTTATTGTTAATTCTCGACCGGCGTTGAATAATCCTTTGTCGGACCTCCTGTGTTGTTTTGCCAATATACACCTTTTGGCATGGACATTGGATGGCATATACCACATACTTAGTTTTACAATTAGTGTGTTCCTCATGCCGCCAGAATTTCTTTCCATCTGTAAAAAGGGATCCCTCCACTGTAAGATTGCACACAGAACAGGTACCACATTTGCGGTGACCCTTGACCGTATTCATACCAAATATTTTACTCTGGGTGTCACGTTTTTTTGGGAGGCGTGTAGACGTTATCTGATCTCCTATACTGCGATTCTTCTTGAGTGCAAATAGGGGTGATCCGACATCAGGGAGGACCTCTTCCACCAGGTGCCAAGAATTGCGAATGATTTTCTGGAGAGGGTGTGTGTGGGGTCCGAATGTAGATACACACACCATACGCTGCGTTGGTGGTCTAATTCTCTTCTCAAGTAAATGCTCTCTGGGTGTCCATCTTGCTCTTTTCATGGAATGCTTGAGAAGCTTCCTTGGATAGCCTCTTTCCTGTAGTTTTTTGGCCAAGACTTGACCATGGATATCAAAATCTTGAATTCTTGAACAATTTCTTCTTACCCTAAGAAACTGTCCATAGGGAAGATTGTTCTTGAGACTTCGAGGGTGATAACTTTTGAAGTGTAGGGCATTGTTTTTATCCGTTTTCTTTTGGTACAGGGAGCATGCCAGATGTTGACTTGACTTCCACATCTAGAAATGGTAATGTTTTGGCATCAAAAGTGAGGCTGAACTTGATGTCCGGGCTGCGGTTGTTAAGCCATACATGGAATGCCTCCAATGATTGAACAGTTCCATTCCAGACGCACCACACGTCGTCTATGTATCGCAGCCACTGCCGAATATGGGCCTAAAACGGATTGTTGTTATAAACAAATTTCTCTTCGTATTGCCCCATAAACAGAATGGCCATTTCAGGGGCAAAAGGGCAGCCCATCGCTGAGCCTTTGACCTGTAAAAACAGCTCATCATCAAATGAAAAGTAATTTCTTTTTAGCGCTAGTGCTGCAAAGGCTAAGATTAGCTCTGTTGGAACACGATGTGGACGCGGCCTTTTTTCCAGATATATTTCGAGGACCTCCAGTCCATCTTGTTGGTGGATTTGCGTATAAAGTGACGCAACATCCATCGTCACCATCAGTTGGTCAGTGGGGTCGAACTGTAACATTTCCACTTTGTTAATAAAGTCCATTGTGTCACGAAGGTACGATGGTACTTGGACTACTAGGGGTTTGAGAAAGACATCGAAGAACTGGGAGATTGGCTCTAGGACAGAGTCGCACCCAGACACTATGGGCCGACCGGGAGGTGTTATGGCATCTTTATGGACTTTTGGTAAAAAGTATAGATGGGGTACCCGAGGGTATTTCTTGACCAGATATTCTGCTTCTTTGGGGCCCAATATTCCTTTTTCTTTTGCATCATTCACCAGTAACTTGACTTCCTGTGAAATTTGGCTTGTAGGGTCCTATGTAATTTTGCGGTACCATTCCTTGTTGTATACATGGCTTCTTCCTTCTGCTTTGTAAAGCTCCTTAGACCAAAGGACCACTGCGCCCCCCTTATCCGCTGGTCTAATGATCGCATCCTGCTGGTTCTTCAACTCACGGATTGCTTCCTTTTGTTCCTTGGTCAAGTTAGGTGGTACATAGGGACGTTTCTTCTCCAAGACATTCAGTGATAACATCACTGCACGTTCGAAGGTGATGATGTTTTTAGAAGAATTTTGGTTGGAAGGGCAAAAGGATGATTTGTTCCTCAATCCTGATGCCTCAGTTTGAAGTTGTACAAAAGGGGATGATGGACGGAGCGTTTGAGCAAATCAAACACTCACCCCCAGTCAACTGATCTGGGTTTAATCCATCACCATTCTTTAGCCCACTCAGCCACCCCATTTCAGACATGGCTATATGCAAATCAGTCTGACCCTGTGCCTCATGGGAACAGTCCAGCCCGAACTGCCAAGCCATGTCTTCCATGGACCGGAAACAAGCATCCTGGGACCGGTTTCGGATTCATAATCCTCATCAGCCAGGCTATCTTGAATCCAGTGGCCAAGTGAGCAAGGGACTCACGTCTGAGCATACCCTGCCACACTTAGGGCGAACAAAGCGATACAAAAGGGGATGATGGACGGAGCGTTTGAGCAAATCAAACACTGACCCCCAGTCAACTGATCTGGGTTTAATCCATCACCGTTCTTTAGCCCACTCAGCCACCCCATTTCAGACATGGCTATATGCAAATCAGTCTGACCCTGTGCCTCATGGGAACAGTCCAGCCCGAACTGCCAAGCCATGTCTTCCATGGACCGGGAACAAGCATCCTGGGACCGGTTTCGGATTCATAATCCTCATCAGCCAGGCTATCTTGAATCCAGTGGCCAAGTGAGCAAGGGACTCACGTCTGAGCATACCCTGCCACACTTAGGCCGAACAAAGCGATACAAAAGGGGATGATGGACGGAGCGTTTGAGCAAATCAAACACTCACCCCCAGTCAACTGATCTGGGTTTAATCCATCACCATTCTTTAGCCCACTCAGCCACCCCATTTCAGACATGGCTATATGCAAATCAGTCTGACCCTGACGGTGATGGATCAAGCCCTGATCTGTTGACTGGGTAGGAGTGTTCTGCTTAATTCAGATACTCTGTCCATCACCACCCACTTTACTGTATTGTTTTGTCCACCATAAGTGTGGAAGGGTATGCTCAGACGTGAGTCCCTTGCTCACTGCACCATCAGGATTCAAGCAAGCCGGGCCGAAGACGGCTGTGATGCCAGAAACCGGTCCCCGGAAGCTTGTTTCCTTTCTGGTAAAGAATTGGCTTGGTAGTTTGGTCTGCCCTGTTCCCATGATGCACTGGGCCAGGGACAGACTAATTTGCATATAGCCAGGTTCTGAACTGGGATGGTGCAGTGAGCTAAAAAACGGTGATGGATCAAGCCCTGATCTGTTGACTGGGTATGAGTGTTCTGCTTAATTCAGATACTCTGTCCATCACCACCCCCTTTACTGTATCGTTTTGTCCACCATAAGCGTGGAAGGGTATGCTCAGACGTGAGTCCCTTGCTCACTGCACCATCAGGATTCAAGCAAGCCGGACGGAAGACGGCTGTGATGCCAGAAACCGGTCCCCGGAAGCTTGTTTCCTTTCTGGTAAAGAATTGGCTTGGTAGTTTGGTCTGCCCTGTTCCCATGATGCACTGTGCCAGGGACAGACTAATTTGCATATAGCCAGGTTCTGAACTGGGATGGTGCAGTGAGCTAAAAAACGGTGATGGATCAAGCCCTGATCTGTTGACTGGGTAGGAGTGTTCTGCTTAATTCAGATACTCTGTCCATCACCACCCCCTTTACTGTATCGTTTTGTCCACCATAAGCGTGGAAGGGTATGCTCAGACGTGAGTCCCTTGCTCACTGCACCATCAGGATTCAAGCAAGCCGGGCCGAAGACGGCTGTGATGCCAGAAACCGGTCCCCGGAAGCTTGTTTCCTTTCTGGTAAAGAATTGGCTTGGTAGTTTGGTCTGCCCTGTTCCCATGATGCACTGGGCCAGGGACAGACTAATTTGCATATAGCCAGGTTCTGAACTGGGATGGTGCAGTGAGCTAAAAAACGGTGATGGATCAAGCCCTGATCTGTTGACTGGGTAGGAGTGTTCTGCTTAATTCAGATACTCTGTCCATCACCACCCCCTTTACTGTATCGTTTTGTCCACCATAAGCGTGGAAGTGTATGCTCAGACGTGAGTCCCTTGCTCACTGCACCATCAGGATTCAAGCAAGCCGGGCCGAAGACGGCTGTGATGCCAGAAACTGGTCCCCGGAAGCTTGTTTCCTTTCTGGTAAAGAATTGGCTTGGTAGTTTGGTCTGCCCTGTTCCCATGATGCACTGGGCCAGGGACAGACTAATTTGCATATAGCCAGGTTCTGAACTGGGAATGGGCAGTGAGCTAAAAAACGGTGATGGATCTAAGCCCTGATCTGTTGACTGGGTAGGAGTGTTCTGCTTAATTCAGATACTCTGTCCATCACCACCCCCTTTACTGTATCATTTTGTCCACCATAAGCGTGGAAGGGTATGCTCAGACGTGAGTCCCTTGCTCACTGCACCATCAGGATTCAAGCAAGCCGGGCCGAAGACGGCTGTGATGCCAGAAACCGGTCCCCGGAAGCTTGTTTCCTTTCTGGTAAAGAATTGGCTTGGTAGTTTGGTCTGCCCTGTTCCCATGATGCACTGGGCCAGGGACAGACTAATTTGCATATAGCCAGGTTCTGAACTGGGATGGTGCAGTGAGCTAAAAAACGGTGATGGATCAAGCCCTGATCTGTTGACTGGGTAGGAGTGTTCTGCTTAATTCAGATACTCTGTCCATCACCACCCCCTTTACTGTATCGTTTTGTCCACCATAAGCGTGGAAGTGTATGCTCAGACGTGAGTCCCTTGCTCACTGCACCATCAGGATTCAAGCAAGCCGGGCCGAAGACGGCTGTGATGCCAGAAACCGGTCCCCGGAAGCTTGTTTCCTTTCTGGTAAAGAATTGGCTTGGTAGTTTGGTCTGCCCTGTTCCCATGATGCACTGGGCCAGGGACAGACTAATTTGCATATAGCCAGGTTCTGAACTGGGATGGTGCAGTGAGCTAAAAACGGTGATGGATCTAAGCCCTGATCTGTTGACTGGGTAGGAGTGTTCTGCTTAATTCAGATACTCTGTCCATCACCACCCCCTTTACTGTATCATTTTGTCCACCATAAGCGTGGAAGGGTATGCTCAGACGTGAGTCCCTTGCTCACTGCACCATCAGGATTCAAGCAAGCCGGGCCGAAGACGGCTGTGATGCCAGAAACCGGTCCCCGGAAGCTTGTTTCCTTTCTGGTAAAGAATTGGCTTGGTAGTTTGGTCTGCCCTGTTCCCATGATGCACTGGGCCAGGGACAGACTAATTTGCATATAGCCAGGTTCTGAACTGGGATGGTGCAGTGAGCTAAAAAACGGTGATGGATCAAGCCCTGATCTGTTGACTGGGTAGGAGTGTTCTGCTTAATTCAGATACTCTGTCCATCCCCACCCCCTTTACTGTATCGTTTTGTCCACCATAAGCGTGGAAGGGTATGCTCAGACGTGAGTCCCTTGCTCACTGCACCATCAGGATTCAAGCAAGCCGGGCCGAAGACGGCTGTGATGCCAGAAACCGGTCCCCGGAAGCTTGTTTCCTTTCAGGTAAAGAATTGGCTTGGTAGTTTGGTCTGCCCTGTTCCCATGATGCACTGGGCCAGGGACAGACTAATTTGCATATAGCCAGGTTCTGAACTGGGATGGTGCAGTGAGCTAAAAAACGGTGATGGATCAAGCCCTGATCTGTTGACTGGGTAGGAGTGTTCTGCTTAATTCAGATACTCTGTCCATCACCACCCCCTTTACTGTATCAGTTTGAAGTTTGGTCAGGAGAATCCCTAAAAAACCATCTGAGACGTACCTTTCTGAAGAACTCCATCATTTCTAACTTGATCTTTGTAAAATACATAAATGTTCCAGGTACAAACGAAAGGCCCAATTCTAGGACCTCTTTCTCAGCTTTGGATAATACTTTATTTGAAAGGTTGATAATGGGAGATTTAGTTATGACTTGTAATGCTGTTTCCGTGTTGTCATTTCCCATTGGGGCTTGAATCTGGTTCTCTTTTGTTGTTGGCCCTGTCCTAAAAAAGGCCTCTTTTGAGGGTTTCTGTTTGAGGGACCTTCCCCAGCGTCTGAATCTCCAGTAGATTCCAAAGAGGATGTCTCCGAAAATGTTAGAAACTTCTTTCTTGATCTACCCTGGTAGGTATTTAAATACCTAGTGGTCTGGTTACTGGCACACACAGCCTTGGTTGCAGCACACATAGACATTACACTGGCGCACACAGAGGAAAAAAATTAGAGGGAACATTGCCCATCACTCTCCTTCCGTCACTGTTACCCCAATGGCTCCGCCCCCAAAGAATCGGCCCGGGAAGAAAAAATAAAACTATAATAATCACGTTTCATTATTGTTTTATTTTTTACATTTTTAGGCTGCTGGCAGGGGTGGGGGCGGCGCTCCTCCACCATAGTGGAGGTGCCGTAGCTGCTAAGATATGAATATAGCAGTTGTCTACAAATACATTAATAAGTAGTGACAATGACATTAGGAATGGCTTGCATTTTGATTGCGGAGTAAAACATCTAAAAAAAAACCTTTTTCAGTAGACAAACAATAAAAACGACTGCTTTCTGCATACAATACATCATTGAAATAATGAATTTCAATATATGAAGGTCCAGGCTACCATAATAATAGTCGCTCGTGTAATGCAAGCGCTCCATTGGAGTCAGAATGATACACCAAACCGCCAATAGCATGAAGTTTAAGAGAAATACGATGGGCGGAGCCAAAAACCCGTTCTGTGTGTATTTTATACAATTGGTAACAATAGGTAGAGCAAATATTTGCGATGTCAAGCCAGACCTACAAGAGATCACCCTCAAATGGCTGAATCTGAGAAAACACCGTCATTAGGGAAGCCCTTAGAGGCAACATGCGCTCGATCTTGTTTCAAGCTTTAACTTCCGAATGAAAGTGCAGTGTTTCATAACAGGAAGCAGAATGGATTATTCTGTAACTCCTCAGTAATGACAGCTTGTCTGCTTTGTAAACTATTGACTTCGATCAATGATTGGTCTAAATGCCTCCCGTATCTGCTCAGATCTGTAGAATACAATACTTCCACTCAGTGTGCAGGGACTGCAGTATTGATTTTTCTTGGAAAAAGTCAAGCTAAATGCAATAGTGCAAGCAGCCACTTTAAAACATGTGTTTAAAAGCTGTTTGGAGCCTTTCTGGCTCCATGACAACAATATTCAAAACCATTTCTCATAAGTGCCTGACAAGTGTTCCATTAGCCGAAGTAAAAACTGAAAAAAACACAGTACAACACTGGTGGAAAATGAACATTTCTGCAGGGTCATCCCCAAATGTTTTGCCATCCCCCTCTATTTTTGCTGAATTTGTTTCTGGTGGCTTTGGGGCTCTGTACTCTTTACCACTGCTAACCAGTGCTTACGTGCTCCTGCTCTCTCCTTAAAACATGGTAACATGGGCTCATACCCAATTAACATATTTAATTCACTTATAAGTCCCTAGTATAGTGAACTGTGTGTGCCCAGGACCTGTAAATTTAATGCAGCTAGCGGACCTGCAGCACTGATTGTGCCACCCACGTAAGTATCCCTCTAGCCATGTCTCAGGCCAGTTAAACTGCCATGTCGACCTACCAAGTTAAACCTCTTGCCAGGCCAAAACTTTTCTTTTCTTTCAGAGTGCACAGTACACTCGTACAGATAATTACAAATATGCCCCCCTAGGGTAAGCCCATGGGGCAAGTGCAATGTATTTACTAAGTGGGTCATGTACTTTTTAGTTTTACATGTCCTGGTAGTGAAAAACGTAGAAATTCATTTTTCACTACTACAAGGCTTTTCTCTCCCGACTATCGGTGCGCGCTGCAAGTAGACGTAACAACATAACATAACATTGAAGTTGCCTTATTTCATATTATAACTTTAGTTCCCAATTGTGGAGATAGACTTTTCAAGTTCGGTGACTCTGGAATCACAATTTAAGTTTGCAATTCTGAAAATGTAGCTTTTAGAAAGTTAAGAGAACAATTGATGGATTCAGCATTCCGTCCATCATTTGCTCCTTTTGCTTTTGTAGCTGTAAGTGGGAAAAGTGTATGCCCACTGCACTACTGGATTTAAGCTAGTCTGGCTGATGAGGGGTGAAGCCCCAAAACCAGTTCCAGGATGCTTCTTTCTGGTCCAGGGAAGACGTGGCCTGACAGTTCGGGCTGCACTGGTCTCATGAGTAACAGGGTCAAGACTGATTTGCATATGGCTGGGTCCAAACTGGGGTAGCGTGGAGAGCAAAGGAACAATGGATTAAACTCAGATCTGTGTGACTAGAGGTGAATGCTTGCATTGTTCAGCATTCTGTCCATCATTTGTTCCTTTTACGTTTAGAAAGTTGGCATTTCCTTAATTTAGCCACTACTGCGTGTATCAGAACTGACATTTTGCAGCTGCTGCATGGAACAAAACTGGTGCAACGCTGCTGCTGCGTCGATCAGAACTGGCACATCACTGTTGCTGTGTGGATCAGAACCAACGCATCACTGCTGCTGAGTGGAGCCGACCAGGCGCGTTCGCCTTCTGAACCACCACTCCACAACACCTCTTCGACCCAAATCCCCACAACGCTCCGCAACCTCGGATTAAGGTACTTTTGTTCGTTGGGCCTACCTCGATCCCTATAGCCAGCCCGCGCTCCATCACATTCAGCCTGATTTTGACTTTGTCCCGGTCTGGCGCACGCAGACTTCCCCGGTTGGTGCTTCTTGCTTCTAGGCGCTATTTGATTGTTTATTCTTTAAAAATTCATAACTCAAGTTCTACTTACCGGATGTTTGTTGTTCTAGTGTTGTTTTATTTATTAAATTAAGTTCTATTTTTTAACCTGGTGTAGAATGTTTTTGTATGGAGTTTTCACTGTTTTATTGTCTGAACTGTTACACAAATACTGTACACATTGCCTCCAAGTTAAGCCTGACTGCTCTTTGCCAAGTTACCAGAGGATAAGCACAGGTTAATCTAGGGTTTGCCTGACACTTACCTTGACTAGGAGTGTGGTTGCTGCTTGACCAGTCAACCACCAACCCAATTAAAAAAAATTACCTTCAAAATAGTGACTGGGCTGACTCGTAAATCTGCTCGCTATCTTAAAAATGCAAACTATCCCGTCAGTAGCTCCACTAGGAAAGCATGCATCAAGCATTCATTCTCGATTGTGAGAAGGCTGTAGGGCATCAGAACTATTCATTGCTGCTGACGTTAACAGTTATCTCACTGCTCCAAGCTGGTAAGGCTATCATGCCTAGATGGAAGCAGTCCTGGGCACAATTCTGCAAGATGGTACATGAAGGAGTTTGTTGATGTGGTGGTACTCTAATTACTCAGTCTAGAGTGTCATCTTCATCTCCATCGCACCCCAAAAGCCACCGTCCTTCACCTCTACAAAAGACTCCAATAAAGGGTCCAGTAAAGGAGAGAAATGCGAGATTCGAAATGAAAAAAATGAGAAACCCTTTCATTCCTGCATTTATGGGATTTGCATTGTGCAGTGTACCCACACTGTTACCTTCAGAGCCCCATTGCCGGTTTTGCCATAATTCAGAGTTTTCCGGTCATAGCAGTTACCACCTGAGTGAGGCTGAAACCTGGCACACCCAATATTTTCTCATTGGACATTTCGCCTGGAGGTGCAAAAGGCATAAAATGGCAATACACATGCAGGAATTGGTGCAGGAGCATGCAGAAATTGGTGCAGGAGCAATTATTCCTACATAAATCACTTCATTGTAATGGGACAAGCGTTGCATAGTGTACTTGATGTGGTGCTCCCATAAGGTTTGTCCTTTGCCGTGGACCATATATTTCTTCAGCACTCTATACCGTTTTGCAACCTATCCGAATAACAAACCGCTTATTCTGCAGGAAGAAACAATGGGACGAAGATTAGCGGTGCTTTTTTACAATCCCTTTGCACCACTGGTGCGTCACTTTTTATATGAGAAAAAGTGATGCACAGGCGGTGCAAGAGGCTTCAAAATATGCCCCAGCTGTTTTAAATATTGAATTGTTCACTTTAGACAAAGTAACAAATTAAGGGGCATTTTTACAAGCCCATTGCACCGCTGGTGCGTCACTTTTATTGACGAACCGGCAGCACAGTGTGGTGCTCCATATTTACAAGGCCACGTAAAGGCACCCTGCATGGCCTTGTAAATACCACCCCTTTTCACGCAGCACTTTGTGTGAAAGGGGCATTCCATGGGTGTTGCTGTGGGCGTTCCACGCAACACCCATTAATTCTGCTGTATTTCCAGATTTAAAAAGTTTATTAAACCTGGGAATGCATCAGAATCCTAAGCCTCCCCAGAGGAGGTGTAAGAAGGCACAACGAGGAGAAATACTTTTATTTTTCCTAGTTTTTTCCTCTTCCTATGCGTGCTGCATTTTGAAAACACCTCTGATTAATGTTTTTGTGCAGGAAGGTGTCCCTTTCTGCACAAAAACAATCATCCCTGCAACTCAGGCAACTTTGCACCATGGTGCAAGGGTGCCTGCGTTGGCACATGGCAGCCAATTGTGCACCTGTGCAGGGGAGAGCTCAGAGATACGTCATGTTGTTGTAATTATGACGTATCCCTGTGCTTTGAAAATAATGCAGCGCGGTTCGGCCAAATGGCTTGCAACACCGTGCTTTGCAACTTTCTTGCAAATAATGCCCTAAGAATGTAATATAGTTTTGAGCTGGATACAGCATAGGAGACATGGATGGATTATGGCCTTGAATCACTTTTAATTTGAATGCCCTGATAAAGCTCTATTCGAAACATGTGTTGGCATTTCAAATGAAGGACTCTACGTATCTTTCTGCTCAGTAAATGTAGTGAATATTGGAGAGGAATCTGAAGGGCCGATCATTTTACCAGGATGCAATGCAAACCAGACCTGATTTATTAACAAAATAGAGGTGCTCAAAAACATTATCAAATACTGAAGAAGGATTCCTGAATGCTATACAATTTCTTGTATGCCACAACGCAAAGGTACTCTCGTTGTCAGAATACCTATGAGGTATTCCTTTATATCTCAGAATCTGACCCCAATGGTGGGTGTTTTAGAACGGGGGAGTGGGCAGGAATCAAGGCAATCCCCGTGGCAGTGGTATGGCTGGAGGGTCAGAAGTCATTGTAGTCCATCAGCCAAATCAGAAGTCATTGACCAGGGGTCAGTCTGATTTTATTTGGATATTTATTTGTATCCCATTACAGTCCAGTGCCTCTCTAACTTTACAAAACCTTAAAACCTTAGAAAAGTATCTCTCTTTCCTCTGTTAAGCATCTCTTCTTAAATATCGTGTTCAAGAAAGGTAAGCAGTGGCTGTGATTTTAAAGCCTTCTATCGCCAGATTACAGATGAGCAAAAACAAAAAATAGAGGGAGAAGGAGGTTAAACCCAACCAGGTCGGCCTCCAGTCAGTTGGGTTTAACCTCCTTCTCCCTCTATTTTTTGTTTATGCATCAAGCAGCCACGGGCTGCGGGAGTTTTTTCTCAAAGATAAGGTCAACTGAAAGGTACACACCTGGTTGATCAAGTGACTAGACATCACACACACAGAAATTCTCACTAAAGAAACCATGGCACAGAACACAGGATTATCATTCTCGGAAGATGAAGTTGATAGAGCTATTGCCTCCATGCTACCACATGCAGGGGCACCCACAGGAGAAAACAGTGATGCGAGCCAATGTTGGGACGAACTGACCGAATTGAAAAGAACTCAGATAAAAACATTGATTCATGGTGTCATGATGGCGGAATATTTACAAGCCAACGCAGCACCAAGAGGCCTTATAGTCAGGAATGAACCATTCATATTCCAGCATGACAAAAAATTCAAACTAGATTGGTCACAAATATCCTGGCACTGTACCAGAGACTGGCTGGTCCTGATTATAAAAATCGCAACCAGATTAGTAGACTCCCTGAAGGAAGAGATCAATTCCATGGAGATTCGCCTCAAGTCTTTCCAGACTCCAGCTGAACTCACAAAAAGATTAAATGAACTAAACAAAACTATGTCTGAATTTGAAATCAGCCTAAAGGATTCAAAATACATAAAACTGTCTAAGGACAAGAAATCTTTTTCTCATGATAAAGTGTATCCCTATATCAGGGACGATTACAGAACCAGCAACAGGAACCCTGGATATAACACTGACAGTGATGGCTCTGACACAGGATCAAGTAGCTCTGGGGGATCAAGCAATTACAACACCACCCCCAACAGAAGACCCAGAAGAGGAAGAGGCAACACAAGAGGTTATAGAGGCAACCAAGCACCAATGTGGCCAATGTACCAGGACCCATATAATAATTTTTGCCCTCCTCCCCCACCTTTTTTCTATGGCCCACCAATGTACAATCAACCCAACTATCAGAATTGGGGAAATGACCAAGGAAACCAAGGCAACCAAAGGAAACCTTTTTTAGGGAGAGGCCGTCAGACGCAGAGAGCAAAAAACAAACCCAGCCAGGGAGTACAATGGGCAGAACCAGTGGTGACAACAACACGGCATACACGGAGCAAAGGCCCCCCGGAACCAACCACGAGCACCAACTCGATTTAGTAGTAAATCTATCATCATTAAGCCTCACAGCCATACAGAACCAAGTGCTTAATAAGGGTTTAGGATTTGTTCCTACCCCTACCACAGATAAGTTCAAACTGTGAGTTGAACTAAAAGAGTTCCTGAGAAAAGTCAAATTGCAGGTATTCTTCCAAGACAAAGATCCTACAGAACGAACAAAGAGTGACACAGGACTACATAAAAAAACAAACTTTGTCCCTCCAGCACACAGCTTACCAGTGGAAGTATTAACTTTTGAAAAAGCGGTCATGAGAGAGGCACAGGAGTTAGACCTACGCACAATCAAAGTATTTCATAATACTAGCAAAGCTGAACAATCAGCATTGCAGGAACTGTCAAAAAACAACCTCATTACCATCAAGCCAGCCGACAAAGGCGGTGCTATTGTACTACAGAATACCACGCATTACAGAAATGAGTGCCTCCGCCTACTAGGGGACACACAAAATTACGCCATACTGGATGAAGATCCTACAGAACGATTGAGAATCTCAATTGCGTATCTAACAGAGGAATGTCAAGCCAACGATTGGCTAAGTAAAAAAGAAATTGAGTTCCTAACAAATAAGAAGCCAACAGTACCATACTTTTACACCATCCCCAAAATACACAAGAGACTAGACAACCCACCAGGGAGGCCTATTGTCTCGGGGATAGGTTCAATCTTAGAGCCTCTCTCACAATTCGCGGATGCCTTTCTCAGACCCTTAGTGCAAAAAACGGACACCTATCTGAGGGACACTAAGGACGTACTGTGCCTCTTACAAGATCTAACTTTTGACGCGACATCCAGTCTTCTGATAAGTCTGGATGTCGAAAGTCTATATACCAGCTTACCACACAGAGAGACCTTACAGATTCTGGAGGAAGTACTTTACGAGAGCGAGTGGGAATTCCACACCCCCCGCCATGTAGTACTGGAATGCTGCCAATTAGCACTGTGTGAGAACTTCTTCCGTTTCGAATCAACCCTATACAAACAACAACACGGGACCAGTATGGGCAGTACATTTGCGCCGAGCATAGCCGGACTGTACGTCCATCAACTGGAGAAAAACAAAATACTAAATGAGAGAAATCCCCACAGACACCAAATCCTACATTGGAAACGTTATATCGACGATATTCTGTTGATATGGCAAGGCACAGAAGAAGACGCACGGACTGTTCTGACTTGGCTCAACACACAGGACCCCTTCCTGAAGTTCACCTGCTCAATGAGCAAGACTGATCTAGTTTTCTTGGATCTAAACATTCATGCTGAGTCAGGCAGACTCATGACAACAACCCACTTCAAAGAGACAGCACGAAACTGCCTCTTGACCTTTGATAGTTTCCATCCTCGTCATCTCAAACAAAACCTCCCATTTGGGCAATTCCTCCGTTTACGCAGGAACTGCAGTACAAAATCTGACTACCTAACCCAAGCGGAGGACTTGAGCAACAAGCTGAGAAACAGAAAATACCCAAATAAATTGATCAAAGAGGCTAAGAAACGGGCGGCAAATAATAATAGGGAAGCCCTATTAGAACCTAAGGAGAGAACACAACCTGAGAACAAAAAACCCATCTGTATCACTACATTCAATCAAGTTTCCGATAGTGTGTCCAAAATAATCAAAAAACATTGGCCAATACTCAACAGCGGCGGCCTAAACATACCAACCCCAGTGTTCAGCCATAGGCGGGGTAAAAACTTGAAAGATTATTTGGTACATACCCGTCCCACACCAATAACCCAGACAGTAAGATCCCAACCATTACCTGATGGTCATTTCCCATGTAACAATTGTAGTGTCTGTCATTTGACTTCCCCAACCAAAACTATAACCTTCAACAACACTACGAAATGGGAGCTCAAGGGATTTTCCAATTGTAATACCAGTGGAGTGGTGTATTTGATAACTTGCACATGCAACTTACATTATGTGGGAATGACCACTAGAAAGGTCAGTACCCGCATAGTAGAGCACAGAAGTAACATTAGGTGCAAAAGAGCCACAACAAGAATGACCACCCACTTCATTGAACAGAACCATACACCTAACGACCTGACCTGGGTGGTCATAGAGGCAGTCAAAAACAAAGACAACCTGGAACGAATCCTCCATGAGAAAGAGCAAAGATGGGTGTTCCGTCTGCGTACGGACACCCAGGGGCTCAATGATGAAATCCCGTGGGGGGCTTTTCGCCCTTAGGCCAGCTGTAAATATGAAATGAACTGTGAAAGTGAGAACTGAAACCAAACCAATACTACTGATATACTGTCCCTCCAACCATGAATAAGACCTTCTATAATTACACAATACTCTCCACTGCCTTCCCAAAGTAGACAGGCACTAGCCCTCAGACAATATAACCTGTCTGCCCAATGTCCATAAACTGTTTTCTAAATTTAGGTTAATCTTATCTTGCAAAAACATCAGTTTTCTTAGTCCTAATACCTGGGTTCTAAATTGTCTTATAAAAACACCCCCACATCCAGCATCATTTTAAATTGTTTTTCACCTTCTAAATCGGTATAATTCCCAAGTAATACTTAAAACTCTTCATCACTCGCGCTAAGCGCAATGACATCCTACCAAGATGGCCGCTCCAAACAAGCGCTCTAGTGTACAGACACTTCTCGGCAACCCGGAAGCTCGCGCCTTCAAAATACACCGCGAGCCCGTTCTGCTTCAGTATGCGGTCGGGTGAGGAAGCACCAGGTAGTACCGAGCGGGTTTGCCGATAGGAAGTAAGTGCATAACGACGCTAGGTTGCAAGGATACCGGCAATTCTAAAAGGAAACATAGTAAGGGAGCCCGTCTAACTCTAACCTTGAAACTCCTTTTTCAGCAATGTTTCCACGAGGCGTTCCTGCCCTTGCCTAAGACCATGGGGTGTTAACAAACACTCTTTTATGTAAATATAACCATCTGCCATGCTATTATTTCGTGTATGTGTTGTGTGTCTTGTCAATAGTCACATTAAGTCTGTATGTCTTGTGTGTAAAATCACTAAAACACTTGATTCACAGTGCTTTATTTTTCCACACCGGTTTGAAAACCAGCACGCACCAGTATGGTGCCCAGGGCACACCCACGCCCTAGATGAAGTGAGATGCATGTGAGTTGTTCCTCCCCCCTTTTTCGGAAGGGGGTGTCTACCATTAAACAACTGTTCTTCTCTTTTACAGCATTGCGAGTAAAATACAAACCGTATGTACAACTACACGCATGTTTTTTTATCAACAGCGTTTAATATAAATAACTAGTATTTATTATTATAAACACTTTTTCATTTGAAAACAGGAGTGGCAATACAGGGCTGGACCCTGTATGGTCCTGAGGAAAAGCTTAGGGGAGCTTGAAACATGTTGACCATAACACTGATCTAGCTCAGTAAAAGTTAGAACACAGTGTTACCCCTTTTTAATTTTTTATACCACACAAGGAGCAAAATAAATTGTTGAGGCCCACTAGCACGGTATTTTTAATTTCACACCCACTCCACCATCACCACACTTGCACCACACATAGTCATCTCACAAAACCAGTGCTCCAGCGTAGTCGCCTTGTCGCAGCACGCCCCTTTTCGTAGAGAACTGGGATGGCCCCAATGATGAAGCATGTCACCGTGGGGCAACCCCGGTGAGTGAGGGGACTCTAGAAAGAAATCTTTCTTTCTTACATGATTTGGTACACACTGACTTAGTAAGCAGTAACCACACAATACCTACCAGGTCTCCGGACCCTTCACATAGGGTTCCTGTATTGCAAATACAGATGAGCAAATACATAATTTTAAAGCTATTTTTATGGGTACCAGGAGGGTCTCTGTTAAAAAACTATGGGGCATATTCTCAAGAACGGCGATAAAGTTATCGCCGCTTTGGCGGCAGAAACTGCTGCTAAAATGGCGATAATGGGCTTGATAATATGTCCAGGTTCTGGTGTTAACCCAGTAGGATGGTGATTTTTGTTGTGCCCCTATTTTGTTTTTTATAAATGCTGTTCTGAATGCTTATGAGTTATTGTACCATCTTAACTAACCACAATTTGAGAGTTTTGTTAAGTGGTGATTTATTCTTGGTACATATAACAAGAATACTGCTAATAAAATGAATAGCACAAATTAAAAACTAGTAAACAACCACTTTTTGTGTCATATACCTGAAAAAAATATGTAACCAATGCACCAGTTTTCCAAGGCAACATCTGTAGGTTGTTCCAATGCTCGTCCTACCATGTACAGAAAAATTGCAGTATTTTACTCTAAATAATTGTGGACAACATATTCAGTGTGCCACTGTATGGTACTAAAGGGTATACTGCTGCCCCCTGTCACTGTTTCACAAAACGAAAGTATGAACGTCGTATCGGTCTCGAGTGCTGCTAAAATGTTGATAATTGGTTGTGTTCTTAGGCATGGTTGCAAGGGCTTATTGTTAGTTGAGCTGTGGTTGAAAAGGTGTAAGGTCTGCGCAGACATTATTTCTATTTGGTGAAACCAATTATAGCTAATGCCACATTATCCTTCTACCCTCACCATGTATCCTTCTTGAAAAATGGCAGTATTAGTGGATACCACCATCAGAACAAGATCCAAGTGTGCACAAACTTACCAGCACTTTACAGGGGTGAGCTATACCCTTCCCTGTTGTAGAAGGCGCACCACTAATGTGTCCTTCTCTGCATCACGACACGTGAACAGGGTGATGAAGGAGCCATGGGATCAACCCTAGAGTCTTGCTCATGTTTGGTTGTAACCCCATCATGGGTGGCACCCCTCCCACCCTTAGAATCTTCGCTCTCCTCTTCAGAGAGTGGCCCTCCCTACAGCTGATGGAGAGTGCCTCCGCCTCTGCAGTTTCTGCTTACCAGCCCTTCCTTTGTAGGCACAGCTGTCCGTACGTTTTGAGTGGTTCTTTGTTCTTATTCTTATTCAGTCTACATTGGGAGTGGAGCTGCAGGTGGAGTTCTTGGCAATGTCGCCAATGCCTAGTTCTCATGCAATAAAGGTTTTCTAGTGTGGGGTTGCTTCAGGCTGTATAGCTCAACCATTCTTTCCTTCTCTTGAGTATCCAGTGACCTTCTCAGCCTGAAGTGTGCTAGTTTCCTAACACTGTGTGGAGCTGGCTGCCCACCCAACTCCTAATATCGGGTTAGCCAGTTTAGCACACCACAAACTCTATTATCCCCAGTAAATCTATTCCATGTCATACATTTGAGGGACACCAGAACGTACATATTTTTGAGGCCCCTTGATCAGAACAACTCTGAATTTATTGCCCATTTTTAGCTACAAACAGTTGAAAACTCAGGCTTCCAAGCATCAACCTGCTAACAGTTCCAAAATATGACTTGAACAAGTGATTTCTTTCTGTGCTCGGGTTTAGATATTTTTTTTGTCAACACAACAAATTTGTACCTAGAATTCAAGGTCTAACTAGCCTAATCTCCCCACTGTTGGAAAGACACCATAAGCGTGACTTAAAGGATATTTGTGGACTAGTGCATATTATTAAGATGGCAAGTCCATATAAACATTAAATGCATCTTTAATTGCTGGAAATTTGCAGTCACAAATAAATCCCTTTTCTTAACAGATGTGGAATGGGAACATGGCCTTGGTACACTGAGGAGTGTAATAGATAGAGCGGTAATGCAGAAAGAAAGCTGTGCTAGAGAAAGTTAGATAGAGTGATGCAAGGCAGAGAGACCAGTGAGGAAACAGGACAAACAGTGAAGAAGTAAAGGAAGGCCAACTAAGGACAGTAGCACAGAAGAGGGAAAGGTAAAGGGGGTGAAGAGTAGACATAGAGATGGGGTTTAGGGAGAAAAGTAACCCTGGGCGTAGTTCGCGTAGTAGCACTACTCGTAGCTACGCGAAGTGCACTTTGCACTATGTGAGCTATGCTTAGCTAGGCGAACTGCGTAGTGCACTGTGCAAAATACTGTTCGCACTGATTGCACAGTGCCGGATACTTGTCAGCACTGTGCAATCAGTGTAAACCGCATCTTGCACAGTGCAAGCGGTCGTTTTCTGCCGCTCGAGTAGATTTCTACTCGAGCGCCAGCTTTCTCAACGCAGACTAGTAGTTTCTCATCGCGAGCGGTCGTGAGCATACGCGATTACTCACAATGAGAAACCTAACCTTCCCACGTTGAGAATCTCGCCTGGAGGTTTATTTTCCACGCTCACAATCGGCAACTTGATGTTGCTGATCGCGAATGAGGAAAAAGTCTCGCAGCGATGTCATTTTGCTCGCTCGCAGTCACCAACTTGATGTTGAGGACCACGAGCAAGCAAAAAATGACCACTACGCTACGCGTGCTTGCACTGTGCTACGTGCAATTCGCTTCGTGCAAAGTAGCGCAAATTTCGCAAAATACGCAAGCGTAGCGTAGTACTTCGCCCAGGTTAGAGAAAAGAAGTGAAGTAGATTGACGTGGGGTATAGAAAGAGAGGTGACATTGCTACTGAGGTAAAGTGACGGAGATGTAGGGAGAAGAAGAGAAAGAGTTGTGAGGTAGAGACAGTGAGAGAGGAAATGCAGAGAGAAGTATAAAGAGAGAGTAAGGGGAGAAAGAAAGAGTGTGTTGTAGAAGAGGCGATGTAGAGAGAGATGAAAGCTAGAGACAGAGGCGGTGATGATAGCACAGTGCACCAAGTGTACCACTTCCCGAACTGATGAAATAACTCACAATTACACAGTGCCCAACCTAAATGCATTACATAGGCAAATTCAACTTCACCTCATGAGGACTAATTGTTTGATATAGTGCTTCATACCACATTTCTGCTTTTCCCAGTCTAGGTAAATACCAGATCTTGCTATTACGTGTTATCTTTATGGTACTGGATTTACCAATATAAGAAGGATGGAATGTTGAGTCTACCTGAGTGGGATTCAATCTCTTCATCTGTATATTAGAATCTGTTTCATTAGTTATCTGTTGTCGTGCCCACTTTAAAAGTTGGAATGGGCAAAAGGAATTTTAATGCAGAATATTTGAAAACTACAACCAAGCCGTCCCTGTATAAACTACAGGTTGGCCAAGGCAGAATTTCATTTTATGGAGTATTGGCCACTTTATTAGTTTACCTGAATACATACCGAATAATTACTCTCATTACACAATGTGGTAATACACTAATAGAATTCCTTACGCACTTTGGAGCTCACACAGCCTCTGGTTCCTGCCACACCCAACTGGTGCCTTCCTCTGAAATTCAACAGGCCAAGACGTGCATTACTCTGTAAATTTGTAAGTCATATTTAAGATCTCTTCCATTGCCTCTTCAAGATAAAAGATAGTTTCCACTCTTTACTAGTGCAAGAAAGAAAAAAATCACTTGAAGAGTGAATGTCTTTCACTGGACCAATCCATTTAGGGCTTCATCTTCTCCACCACTGTCTGATGAAAACCATTGTAACCTTTTCTATTTTCCCACCTTTTAGTGAGTTGTAGCATCAACTCTCATCTTCCTTTGAGGAACAGTATCCCTACAAAAATAACACAGCTTTTAGCAGCTTTACACATTTAATCTTTGGTGTACTACCGAGAACTCTGCTTTGGAGGCACTTGCACAGATCTACTGCACCAATGTAATGTAGTTCCGATAGTACCCTTCCATGCAGGACCTACGCTGTTTACGGATAACATATACTGTGGGCTTGGTGGCAAACTGACTCTGTACACCCCCACCAAATATGTCAGCCTATGTTTTGCATTAGCTAGCTCGCAGTGCCACCAGAATCTCCTGTTATCGGAGAGATTCATTTTTGGCAACCTCAGAACATAATAACCTCCGATTTGTGGAAACAACATACTACTTTTCACCCAGTCACTCATGCTTGCTTATTTTGCTCTCAGAGAGAAACACAGAAGAAACAGTTGAGCATGTTTACAATAAGAATTTATTGTACTGTTGTTCGTCTCATGTAAAATAAGTGTGCTGCTACCACCATAACACAGTAGCAGAGATACAGAACCAGCTGTACAGTGAATAAAAAGAAATAGTATTGTTCTACCATTTTGCAATAGTCATGAACACAAACATGAATATAAAAGGCATTTATAAAATAAAGTGTGTACTCCTAAGATGCTTGTCTAGATGTACCTAAGTGTACCTAGCATGTGAGTGGGTGCGAAAGAGCCAAAGTCTAAGAGCCCAAGTCTAATACCAAGAATCCTACTAGGATTTAGTCGAACCCCCATACCTGAATAGTGAGAGTGTGGGACTTCGTCCTGGACTTGAGCTGGATCTTCAGACCACTGTCAGCTGGAGCGATGGCATGCTGGAGCCACAGCGTCTCTGGTCAGTGTGTCGGCCTTGAAGTCTCGGTTCTCTCCTGCTTTCTGATAATAAGAGGTGCTGAATTTAACAGTCTATGTGCGTATGTTCCCCATTGTTCAATGAGGATGACATTGGTGATTGAACCTTGTGCGTCGATGGGAGAGGTGAAGTGTACCTCCTGGAGAGTGTAGATTATTCATTGTGCTAAGGATGACATCTTATCAATATCGATAGGGAAAACCCCACCCTCGGCATGGAACTAGGTTAAAGGCTTAGTCCATAAAAGCCTACAGTCCTTATAAGGAGTTATGTCCATACAAGGCAGGCTGTCCTTATTTGGAGTTATGTCCTTATAAGGCTCGTTCAGATGAAATGATAGGGAGATGATGTAGAGAAAGTGTACGATGTTTCCTGGACCTATATGAGGGTACCGACATGAAATATAACACCCACTCCACCTTACACTTAACAATGATAATAAACATTTGAGATACACATTTATAACAGTGTCAGTGCATAAAATGATCAAGCAGTCATTTAAAATATTTCTAAAAACATTAAAATGTCATTTAAAAACTGGTTAAAAACGAGGAAACATTTTCTTTGTAAAAGTACGACATTTGTAGTAAAGTTCCGCAAATCACAGTTCTAAATGAGTTCGATCATACAAGTTGAATTATTGCAAGTGTACTTAGAAGGCCATGCTTTGGTATAGAAAGTGTCAATTTAAAAAACTTTATTTTGAGTGAAAGAAGGGGAAGGAAAAACTGAATTTGTTCCCAGCACACGGTGAGCCAGATTCAGATTATATGTCCTGGCTGGGAGACATAACATTGTTGTTGCCTGCTGTCGTAGGGGATAAACATTGTAGTACCTTGCATAGCACGTCAAGTGTGCATAGATAAAACTCGTCAGTGCTGCCAACAGTTGTTGGTGAGGCAACCGTTGCTGTATTCAACACCCGGGTGCCAAGAGTGGAGCTGAAATCCGACTCGGTCAAGGGCACCTGAGGATCCTCGAGGAATGCATGCGTTAAGATGGGAATACGCTGAGGACAGAATCAAGCATGGGACCGCAGTGGTTACAGCCTGGAGTCTAAGTCCGCTGGCGTCTCCGCTAGAGGTGTCACACAGATGTCTAACTCGCATTCTTCTCTGCAAAACAGGCATCGGACAACGATGCAGTCTTCAAAGACTGGTCTGAATGACAGGAACTAAGAAGCACTTAGTTCTTGAAGACGAGGCGCACTCAGATGTTGTACCATGCGCTCATGGTAATATCTTTCCAGGAGAGCTTTTACAATCTCGCTGGCGGATGGTCCGTCCATTGAGAAGCAGGTAAATGACAATCAGGATTCCAGCAATAGCTAGCAGGATCAGAGGTAGATCCCTGAAAATGCTTCCAAATACGGAGTGTAAAAAGTTATGAATAACTCCGAGGATGGTCTGAAAGGTGATAAGGAATCCTGACGCTATGGTCTTAAATAGGTGTACAACACCGCTCGTATCTGACGACCCACCATTTCTGTGAAATGTTGGGGCAGTTTGTGCGAATTAGCGCCTGTATCTCTGTCGAGGTTCTCGCAAGTTCAAAGGTTTCTCGTGCAGAGGTCAATGGCACGGTTTGCTGTAAAAGCATGGCTTTCCTTCTGCTCAAAGCATCAAACTGTATAAAAGAAACATTCCCTGAAGGCCATAGCGGCGCCTCCCTGACTGTATTTGTCGGAGGAAACAATACTTGCATACAGCAAGTAACTCTGGTGCTCACAGTGACCAGATAGGCAATGCCCAGGAGCATCCCACAGCAACCTTGATCGTTCAGCATCAAGTAACTCACATTCGAAAGTAACCCAAACGCTGGCGTGATCACGGCAGCTGGAGTACCTTTCATGTGGCAAGACAGATTCGAAACTGAACCACGACAGGCCCCGTGCAAAATGATATCTTGGCACATGAGAGAACCGCTTAAAGCGCTCTTGCAGTTAGTACCACTAAGAAACACTTCTTGATCCCCACTCCGGCATCAAAATCTGTAAATGCCAGGATTTCTTAATGTATTCTTTACCCGATTTTTTATATTTGCCTGCCTGCCTTTGTTCAAGGCAGTAGTGAAACTGAAAAGTTGTGACTGGGAGAGTGATTTGGCCATGGATTAGCCACTCTGTGGATGGTAATTCAGCCACTGTAAATGGTAGGCTGTCCAGTTTTTCAATTTGCAGCATTGTATATTTTGCTCCCCTTTGTGCCATTTCTATCTGTGTATCAGTTAGATTGTATTCTGAAAACAGATACGTACTGTTTACAAAAAGGCATGGCACAAAGCCTGCACGCAAAGATTGTAGCGTCTGGCTCAATAACATAATAGAACTTAACTATGATTGGCCGTGTAGCAATATGGCTAAATCCTGTTCTATTATGTCAATAGCAGAAGATACAATGTTGCCCAATGAATATACTCTGGAGGTCAAAGTTGTTAACCTATTATCCACCACAGCTAAAGCTTTTTCTAAGTTTATACGGTCTATTTCCCGTATTCTCTGTGCGGCTTCTTGTTGGGAAATCTTCCAGATTTCTTTATAGGCAGCCTAAATGTCTGCATATATGAAACGTTTATGGCGTTGTTTACTAGGTCCTAGTGATAAGTCCCTAAGATCCATGTCTTGTGTGATTAAAGATAAGTGTTATTTCACTTCTGCAAGTGTTGAGGTTTCTAGCCATTCTAGGCACAACTTCCCAACACTATAGGATGTCACTACCCCTGGATGTTCTCTCTGTACATAACGTGGATCTGGCATATGCATACTGAGTCCCTTAGTGATGTACAGGAATCGTTTATGACTTGTGTTCATGTCTAAAGGCCAACCCACCCACTCCTTCCAATTTGGCTCTGATCTATTGCACTTTAGTACGTCATCAATTGTTGCCCCTTCCTTTGAAGAAGAATTCTGCCACACCTGTGATGGTGTAGGAAACTTTGGAGTGTTCAGGTCCTTTATCTTGGCTGTTCCAAGACAGGATGTCTGTTGCACAAAATCTTTTAAAAAGATCATCTGCTGTGGAATGAGGCATGCTCTAAATAGTGCCTCTGTACCCTGGACTTGCCAGTTCCTTGAACCCCAGGACGATTTTGAGTCAATTTCGTCTTTCCATAGGTTGAAACCCTGTTCA
This sequence comes from Lissotriton helveticus, assembly GCF_964261635.1. Taxonomy (NCBI): domain Eukaryota; kingdom Metazoa; phylum Chordata; class Amphibia; order Caudata; family Salamandridae; genus Lissotriton; species Lissotriton helveticus. Next base: position 276,173,167 of record NC_136062.1, read on the forward strand.
GACAATTGGGCCAAAAAGGAAGCAGAGTAAATCTGTTTAGTGTTTGTCAACATTATTTTCAGAGATGATTTTGGTCCAACCGTATAATAAAATGAGGCTGGGTCTGTGGTGTTAAACCCTGAAAAGTATGCACATTTCTGTGCAAACATTTGTGAACTACTTTTTGATGGTGTTGGGCAATGTTCCCACTGATGGCACTCAAATACACTCCTAGGTGAAATGGTTTGTGCAGGAAATGGTGACCAAAATGTTGGTAACGGTACAATTTGTCATAGTCTGATGAACCCTCTAACATTTCAATATTAGAAAATGCAGCCCTTTTCTCTAAATCAGACAACATGATATTTACTGTTTCAGTGTCCCATCATCAGAAAATGTACTGGAGGTAATGAAATCACTTAATGAGATTTTAAATACATGATTAATTTCTAAAGGTTTGGTCAGTCTGAATATGTTGAAATCAACTTTGTCCCATACTATACCATCGGGATTAGGAACAGCTGTAATGTTCACTGATGACAAGTCTCTTTGTTCACGATGTGATGATGGATGTGGCTTCCGTATGATGTTGACCTTTTGGGCTGTGGAACCTTGTTGAAGAAAGTGTCCATTGATAAGCATACTAAAAGTCAATACTAAGCCTAGCTAGAAAAGAAAAAACAATATCCCAGAAATTGCCCATAGTTCAATCTAAGGTGATACCAGGTATGTCTTTTGAGGAAAGAGAAGAAAGTTCTTTATTCTTGCTTAAATGGTGTTTTGGCTGGCCTAGTTTCCGGCTTGCTTTGATCCAGGGAAAACGTATCAAAGTTAATGAAATAGCCAGAAGCTGTTCGATCAATTGTAGGAATTGCATCGGGATTAGTTGAAATGTTATTTTCCTCTCGACGAGGTATGTTGATGTAGATGTCTGTATTTGGTCTAATTGCAACTTGTGAGTTAATCTGATTTTCATGTTGAATTTGAATGTCTGGTTCATGTGGAACAAGTTCCATAGCATTGTTGCTTAGTCCTTCATTCCTTACAGGTGGCTCTTCAAACGTGATGAGTCTTTCTGTTTGAACTTCTTGGATTGTAGCTAGAGGAGGGCGTCTGCTACAGGGGAGTCCACTAGGCCTAGTGGTTAGTATCGCCCACATAGTGTGGTTTGATTAAGTCGATTGAGACAAATCTTTTCTCCTATTTTCCGGCAAGAGGCGGGAGTAACACAGTTTTTGTTCGTGTACTGCAATGACTGGTACAGGTTGTCTGTAAGAAGGTCCAAATTCCTTTTTGTCTGCAATTTTGCCTCTGACCAGATTCCTGACTTTTATACAGGTCTTGCTGTGTCTACCTTGACTTCCTCAGTGGTGGTCTGCTTTAGGTGGACATTGTTTTGTTTTGTCCTGGATTAATTTAGATCCTGTAAAACAGCCAAACGATCATGGATATCAAATGGTTTTCCATCCTCCACTGCGCCTTCACAATCAAGATCAGGTACCCACATTTGTGTCCCAAAGAGGACCTCATATCGAGTGACACCCATTAGAGAGCTTCAAGGCTTGTTGTTTAATGCCCGCTGTACCCCATAAAGGTGTGTGACCCAACTACTGCCCTTGCCTAATTCCCTAGCAGTTAAAGATTGCTTTAAGTCCCGTTTTTTTCTCTCCACAACCAAATTTCCCTCAGGATGGTACGGAGATGAGAACCGCAATGCTACTCCCATTCCTTCCATGGCCTCTTTGTAAGCCTGAGAGCTAAACCCAGGGCCGAAGTCAGTGTGTAACTTGCTAACTGCATATCTACTGATAAAGACTCTCAAATCTTTTATAACAGTTCAAGCGTCAGCAGAATGCTGAGGCCATGCCCATAGGAATCTTGAGCTTGAATTCACTGCTACCATGAAATATCTGTAAGCCCCGTCCGTTTGTAAGTGGCAGCAATGGTCCAAGTTCACACATGCAAAAGGTTTGTCTGACTTCCGTAATGGTGTCTGTGCCGGGCGTGCAACGGTGGAGCCTTTTATCTGCTGGCAGATGTCGCCTTTCAAGGCATAGTCTTTAGTTTGCTTAGTTAACCCTGGCCACCAATAGCCCTTTTTCAGTAAAGAAATGGTCGCTGTAACACCTGTGTGTGCTGAGCCCAAACCCTTGTGTGCAGCTAGTATTAAAACTTGCCTACGATCCATTTTTGGTATTACTCTATCCCCCAATCCAGGAATCTGTGCATATGGAATGTTTTGTGCATCTAACTTGTAGGAGTATTTGAGTGGAAATGTTTTAGGTACTGCTGTGCTGCCTATGCGTGATGCGATGACAGCTACCATTATATCTCCGTCTATTCTCGTTTTCGAACAAGTCAGCGCAGCTACGGAAGCCGTGCGAACAGCCCCCTTTGCGGCCTCAGGCAATGAATTCCCTTCAATGTGAACGCCATCTCATTGATGACTCAGTGTATGGATCACGCGAGTTCTTAGTATCTCGGATTTTAATTTCGCTACCTGTTCCCATAACATTTTGTGTTTAATTGTGCCACCTTTTGCGTCTTTAAACCCGTTTTGTCCCCAATGCTGTAAGTATTCATTGTATGACTGTACACAGTAAAAAGAATCACACATGATAAATGTGGGGAATTCTCGATCCGTATTTACAAGTACCAGGATAAGTGTTTTTGCCAACTGAGCCGTGCAGTCTCCAAGAGAGTGCAATTTTGTGCAACTAGGATGGAATTTGCCATCATGTATACGTCCTTTAACGATAGCACACGCCAAAAAATATTGCTGCTTACTTCCTATAGCCGGTTGCGCAGAACCGTCAGTATAAATAATATATTCATACTGATCTAGAGGCAAGATTTCATTTGGTAGAGGATATTCTTGTTCATTTTGCAGGAATGTTTGTGTTTTCAAACTTGGATCAAATCTGTATTCAACATCTGTTGCAGTAAGAGAATTAGCCCATTGTATCCATCTTGGACATAACGCTTTTGCATGTGGGATGCTAGCCTTTGTAACATCTTGTAAAGCCGGTACCGGAGTTACGACAATAATGCATTTTCCCTGAGCCAGTGCTCTTTCTCTTGCTACAGCAGTATGAACTGCTGTCAGGATTTTTTCTGTTGAAGTGAAACGCATTCCTGCATGTGTGTACAGGTATGATTTGTAAGCTATTGGTGCAGTTTCTCCTTCATTAAAGGTCAAATAAGTGTACCCGCATTGACCTGCGATTATTCGGATCACTAAGTGGTGTACGTTTACGAGTGTTTGGAAGCAATCATGTCTTCCTGAAGTAAACGAAGAATATGAGTATGTTCTTGTGTCCAATCTCTGGCTGAAAAGTCAGGTTTTTTTAAGTCATACAAAGGTTTAACCCTTTGTGCGTAATCTAAAATGTATGTCCGGCCGAAATTTAGGAATCCAAGTATTGATTATAAATTTTAAAAAGATTTTGGAGGCTGGAACAGGGCACATTTTTCTAAAAAGTTAGCTGCCACATTTTTGCCTTAACTTGACAGTTCATATCCCAAAAATAGGACATTGAGGTGGGCTATTTTCAATTTTTTAGAGTTGAATTTATTGCCCTCTGCTGCAAATGCCATAATATTGGTGCTTACCCTGGTCAAGTGCCTCTCTAAGTCGTCGTCTGTCAGATAAATATCATCCACATAGGACAACGCTTCTTCATCACATTTTTGAAGTAATTCTGTTACTCTTGCTGAAAATACACCCGGGCTGTTTTTATACCCTTGGGCTAGATGACAGAATTGTTGCTGCGACCCTAACACACTGAATGCGGTCAGATACCTGCTTTCAGGTGGTATATTTTGGCAGAAAAATCCATTTGAGATATCAAGTGTAATTTTGTAATTTTTGCGCACAATGTAATTCGTTAATGCGTCACTATGTGCATTTTAGATAGCAAATGTCTGTGCATGAGTTTAAATTTCTCTAATCTAAAACTAAACGATATATATTGTTGGGTTTAGCGACAGGAAACAAAGGATTGTTCATTGGAGAGGTACATTTTTCAATGACCCCTGGTATTCAAGTTGATCTAAGGTCTACCTGACCTGTTTTTTAGCTTCTTGCTTTATTGGATATTAGCTCTGAGCTTTAGGCGAAACTTTTAACAGGATCACAGAGTTCTCATCCCACTCTGCATGGTTTTTGTACAATGCTGGAGCTTGGGCTACTGCCCACTCCTGTGCACATGTATGTTTAAGGTGAACAGGAACGTTATTGGAAAATGCAGGAAAAATTATACTTTCTCCCCTAGGGCACTCAATTATGAATGCAGGCCGCCAATCTTGTTCTGCTAACAGGATGTCATAACCAGATGATAAATTCTTCCAAAAAAGAGCTTTTACTTTCCTGGGCTTGTCCCCCTCCAGCCGGAGTGTTATTTCATATAACTTATGTGGGACGCTCACCCTGGTGTTTGCTGTTTCCACCGTGATATAATCATTCAACTCCGCTGTCACCAGAAATTCCTTCAGGTTCAGATGAGTTATTGTTACTTCTGCCTCATTGTCTAGCATCGTCAGAGCCCACTCCCCTTTCAGAAGTTGTGCCCTCAGAATTCTGGGCATGTCTGATTTTCAGACCAGCAACTTTCTTTTTCTTAAATTGAGGTTTTGGATTTTGCTTATCTTCTTTTTTAGAAGTAAAGTCTTGAGCGTGCTGTTTGTCTCTTGACTGTGTGCGCTCCTCTCTATTTTCTGACCGTCCTTCCCTTTCGGAGCTTTTCTTCGAGTCCTGAAAGGAATGAGAGGAATGTGTATCAGTATCCTGATACCTGCCAGGTTTCTTAATGTTATCCCTATTCCTAAGGTTACCTCCTTTCAGAGGGCTCCTGTGGAGGAGACCTATCTCGGGATTGAGATCTCGATTCTTTAGAGTTCTCTTTTTTACTATCCCACTAATTTTTAGAAGAAGTATGTGTCTGCTTAGAAATGTTCTTTTCAGGACTGCCCTAAAGTCGAGGTTACCGGGCCTACCTCCCTTAGGCATTGGCGGATTGCCACTGATGCTGCTTCACAGTTAATATTAGCTAGTATTATGGCTGATACCCGGGCGTAGTTATTTAATAACTCCACCCCTAAGTTTAGGGCAGGTTCTGCTCCATAGTCGTTTTGTATTTGTCTTAATACATCTGGTATTACTGCTAATGATGGAATACCATGAGTTCTGGTATATATGGCAGCAAAGACTGTACCCCAAGAGGTGCAATCCTCTAACTGGTGTAATCCCCATGGGCAAACAGATTGTTAACATTCTGTGTTTTTCAAATGGTGTTGTATTTGGGAATACTGCTTCTAACTGGGTTATTTTCTGAGCTACCCAGAAAGCAATTTGTTCACGTTTTGTGGGCACTTTGCCCATTACCGTGTGTAATTTGTGTGGAGTAATTTTAGTATTAGTGCTCTGTGTAAGAGCTGCAGTAGGTGTAATTACTGTAGGTTGGAAAACTACTGTCCTTAAGACGAAGTGTGTCATGTTTCTGTAGAGATTTATCAACTCTTTGATTTAAACAAGTAGTTCATCATCTGGCATTGTGTCAATGTCTGGATGCGGTGCATATGTCACTAATATCGGCCATGTTGCTCCTGGTATTCCTAAAGGACCAAGCCTTGCTCTTGTTCTTATGTGGGGTAGGGCGTGATTAAACCAGAAAATGTGTTCCTTGAAAGTAAGCAGAATCTCAATCTCCTCAAACGGAGTGTAAGCCACTGGAACTTCTTCATGTTTCTAATAATGAAAAGTTTTTCTTACAGCATCTGCTTCTTGGACTACAACCCATGAGTAGAATACCTCTGTTTTGAAATGTTTGTGTGCCTCAATCACGAATATTACTACACCTTCTCTCGGTGATAACCCATTTTTTACAAGTTTAACTGTCAAAGTGTATCTTACATTGGGTGAAATATGTATTGCATTTGCATCTTCCTCACCAGACTGATTAAGTCCTAGATCTCTTGGGTTTAAATCTCCATTCTCGACAGACCATGTTTAAGACACGGAATTACTGTCTAAGGAAATTATGAAAAAGTTTTATGCAAAGGTTTTATGCACAATTTTGGGAATTGTTTCCTTTCAAGCTTGATTAACCAACAGCCAATACATAGGATATCTCGCTTACTCAGCTGTGGCAGAGTTTTTCCCACCTACTCCAGATGTCTCTGGGTTTTGTAAGTAGGGTCTCTGAGAATAAGCACGACTGAGCTACTCAGATTCTACTGTTGAGTAAGTGCACCATGTATATACCACGTTGGGTAAATCATGATTGACACATTGGGCACCATGTAGTGTAGTTCCGATAGTACCCTTTCATGCAGAACCTACTCTGTTTATGCATAACATATACAGTGGGCTTGGTGGCAAACTGACTGTGCACACCCCCACCGAATATGTCAGCCTATGTTTTTGCATTAGCTAGCTCGCAGTACCACTAGAATCTGCTGTTATGAGAGAGATTAGTTTTTGGCAACCTCAGAACATAATATCCTCAGACTTGTAGAAACAACATACTACTTTTCACTTAGTCACTCGAGCTTGCTCTTTTTGCTCTCAGAGAGATACACAGAAGAAACACTCGAGCGTGTTTACTATAAAAATGTATTGTACTGCTGTTCTTCTCATGTAAAATAAATGCACTGCTACCACTGTAACACAGTAGCAGAGATACAGAACCCGCAGTACAGTGAATATAAAGAAATAGTATTCTATCATTTTGCAAAATTCATGAACACATACATGAATATAAAAGGCATTTATAAAATAAAGTGAATACACCTAAGATGTCTATCTAGATGTATCTAAGTGTACCTAGCATGTGAGTAGGTGCGAAAGAGCCTAAGTCTAAGAGCCAAGAATCCCACTAGGATTTAGTCGAACCCCCATACCTGAATAGTGATAGTGTGGGACTACATCCTGGACTTGAGCTGGACACCCCGCAAGGGATCGTCAGACCACTGTCAACTGGAGTGGTGGCATGCCGGAGCCGCAGAGTCTCTGGTTAGTGTGTCGGCCTTGAAGTTTCTGATAGCAAGAGGTGCTGTATTTATACAATCTATGTGCGTATGTTCCCCATTGTTCAGTATGAGGATGACGTTGGGGATTAAACCTAGCGTTCCATGGGAGAGGTGAAGTGTACCTCCTGGAGAGTGTATTCATAAATTATTCATATGTGCTAAGGATGACGTTTTAGCAAAATCGATTGGGAAAAACCCACACTCCGTGTAGAACTAGGTGAAAGGTTTAGTCTATAGAAGGCAACAGTCCTTATAATGCATTATGTCCATACAAGGCAGTCTGTCCTTATTTGGAGTTATGTCCTTATAAGGATCGTTCTTATGAAATGACGGTGAGATGATGTAGGGAAAGTGTACGATATTCCCTGGACCTATATCAGGGTACCGATAAGAAATATAACACCATAGCTACTGTAACCGGGCCGGACAGACGTTTGATACTACCAGGCATTTTTTTGATGGGCTGAAGCCTATGAATGCCAGCCATGAAATCTCAAGGCTGCAGGCCACTTGTGCCTCAGTGAAAGTGAAAATTTATAGTTGCAGTATGTGGAGTCAAAGCGCCACTCCAGCCAGTTTTAAGACTTGTGAAGAAAGTGAAGGACTTATAAAAAGTTTGTTTGTCGTCGGCTAGAAATTGGCTGGTAAAGTCGAGACAAGAGATACTAGGCCACAGCCTGCCACAGGGGCCGACATTCATACAGTACAGAAGTGAGAAGTGTGAAGAAGCCATGCAAGAAACAAAGCCTCTACTCAACACCAAAGAAGATGACAGTGCCTCACAATCAGAGGGCAGGCGCCACGACCCACATGCCAGCACGCGGTTAGTGCTTGATGAAAGTGCCAGTACAAGCGTGCAGAGTGAGATCCGCTCCCAACAGCAGAAATTTCCACAGGTTATGATGCTTCTGCAATCCTAAAACCACTGCCTCGCTTCGATAATGCCAAAAAGCAAAACATTGGATACAAATGGACTGCCGGGATTGAAACCTTTGATGATATCATTGATGCGCTGGAAGTAGCCAATGACGAAAGATCATTGGATATCTAAAGAATTTAGCCAGTGACGGAGTAAAAGAAGTGATAAAGAAAATACCACAAGGTGATTGTAAGAGGGCGGGTTTTATAAACAGGCGTGGAGGCGGTAGTGGTGGTTTAAAGGAAGAAGGTTTATTGAAAACAAATGATGATGTGACAGGGATTGGTAAAGGTTCTTCGGTATTTTCTTCTTCTTCTGATGTCTCCGGGGAAGTAGGGGGTGATGAAGGTTCCCGTGTGATCTTCGCCTTGTCTTCAGGATGTGGTTGGTCTCCCCGGTGGCTCATAAGAGAATGAGGGAACCGTGAGAATGGCAGTAACAAAATAGGTAGGATGAGTTTCCCTTCACCACACCTTTGGTGTTCTGTGATGATCAGTAGGAAGGTGACGGAGCACACAGTCACTAGTGAATACCGAGGTAGATTTTAAGCTAGGAAAGTAGGGACTATTGTGCCTAGGGTAGGGTGAAAAGAGTGCTCACAGTTTGCATGTCATGAAAAGAAGCAGAAGCGTGCCGTGCATTTACAAGGGTTATACAGATTCACTACCCAGCCCACGCTGCACTGTCGGTCCGAGTATTTTCACCACTTAGACAACGCGCGGCTGGCACCGATAACAGAACCAAAATAACAGAACTAAACAATCCCTCCCAGTCTCCTTTCCCACCCGCTACCCCAAATCTCCCTAGAGCCGATGTCACTCACCGACCCCGCCGTAACTCTTCCTAGAGTCACGGCCGCTCTACAGCATCCACCGGACACCACCAGTCCTCGCACCATCTGTCTTCGTCGACGTCCTGGTTGTGGGTTGTCTCGGTCTCCTCGGGTCCCGCGTCTTCCTGTACCGGGTCCGCGTAGTCTTCTAGGGCTCCTGCCTCCTCTACGGGTCCTGCGTCTTTTCTCTCCGTCTCCGTCTGCACACTGCTGCTTCCGTCTTCGCCGTGTGTTTTTGATATCTCCACCCCTTCCTCTTTGTAGTCGCCTCTCATTCGTCCCACCGTACTGTTTCCGGGTTTTTCCTCATCCACTCCCCGTCAACCCCGTCACCACGTCCGAGGGCCTGAGGAGAGACAGCAAAGGAGCGTGGTTGCTGAAGTCCGTTTTCAGGGCAGCGAGAGGGTGTTACTCAGGTATAGTTCTCCTCTATTCCGGTATCCTCCTCACAGTGATGAAGTGACATGCTGTCAAATCAAAGAGGCGTTAAACACCAAGTTCAAACCAATACCAAATATCAACTATGAAGGTACATTTTCAGTCTGGAAAGGCAGGAAGCTGGTGAAACTATGGATGAGTTTGTAGAAAGACTTGATTCGCTCATCCAGCATTGCAAGTTCAATGATGAAAAGGTCATGCTTCTCAGAGTAATAGATGGTTGTCTCTCCGATTCCGTCAGATGACGAATGCTAAAAGCTTGAAGCAAGTACTCGTTGTTGCCAGACCAGACGAAAGAGCTCACAGACAAGCTGCTAACATGGAGGCCAGAACGGCTAAAATGAATCACCGCTGAGTGTGAATAGCAAGTAGAAACATACGGCAGAAGGCCATTAAGTAAAGTCTCCAAAGAAAACTAAGTTGTGTTTCCTTTCCACATGAAGGGGGATTTTCCTTTCCATATGAAGGTAAATGTCCTGCCATTTGACAGCTATGTAAAGGCTGTGAGAAAGATGACCATTTTGTAACAGTTTGCAAAGTGAGGGAAAGATCAAGTGTGTCACGTTGAGAAAACAAGATGAATGACAGAATGGTCCAGGCACAACGATCTATACGCGCCCACAAGGCCAAGTGACCACACCAGTTGAGACAAGTAGAAACTGATTGACATCAATTGTTGTCATATTCCTCGTCTAAAAGGTTGTCACTGTCATCGTCAAATGACAGTGAGGAAGATGGGTGCGCAGTGTCAATGTTTTTGATTCTTTTAATTCTTTTTATTAAACATAGTCATAAGACATTACTGAATTAAATATATGAACTAGTTTGAGTTAACAACAAGAGTACAGCTTGGGAGGTGTTATACCAACATACACAACATAAGAATTATCATAAGGTTGGATTAACCACTCTGTCTAAAAGCAAGGAAATGAAATGTAGCAAACTCAATATTGTTCAAAACAGAGCAGGTGCATCTGTATGATCGGGGGCATTATCTGTAGTTATGCCATGGGGACCAAATTTCTCCCATTTCTTTAAACATCCTCTACTTTTATACACTACTTCTTCTGCTCATTAGCACCAATCTAAGTCGTTCTCCCATTCCTCCACTGACAGAGGGAAGTGTGCACCCCATCTCCTGGCGATGTTGCGCTTTGCGACTCCTGCCACCAGTGCCAGCCAGAGCCTATTGTGTCTAGGCCAGTTTTCCTCCCCCTTAATCATTAAAAGGAGCCATCTGGCATCCAACAAGATCTCAATCCCTATTACATTTGACATTACTGCTGTAACTCTCGGGACATTTGTGGAAAAGTCAGCCCATATCGCACCTGATGCCCAGGCTGCTGGCGCAGGACGCCTCTTAGTTCCCATCTTGAACAATTACCAAATAAAGAGACGGGCGCTGGAAGCAGGAAAACAAGAACAGAGTTTTATTTCTCATGAGGAGAGCCTGTCATTTCGGACACTCGCATAGTGTCTTCAGGAGGTGCTCTAACAAGTTTCTCTGAGGCTTCGTCTTTTATACACATGTTTATGATGCACAAAACATTCCTTATTGCAATAAAGACGCTTTGAAGTAGGAAAAAGCATGCTTGGAATCCCAGCTTCAGGCCTATTCCCATACCAGTTGCTCAGATGTCATCCTCCCCTCCTAAATGTAACAAGAGATTGTGATCTCTCAGCCGGACATTCCTACAGGACACGAGGGCAGGAGGGGATGATCAGATCAAAGGTTGGGCAGGCGATAAGATCATGCACTTCGGTTGGTGTATCACGGTTTTGTTATGCTGGGCAGGAAAAGGGGGGGGTGTACATCCACGAGGCTTGGTCTTAGGACTTGGGACCGGGTCGAAAGGCCAAGTGCAGCTGGGGGGGCTCGTCAGCTGAGGGGAAGGGTGTTCTTGGGAGGAAATGGGGGGGGTGTGGGTCAAGCAGGAGTGTTACTTCTAGAGCAGGGTCACGCAGAGGGAGAGGGTTTTATGGCCGATGCATGAGCAGTGCGCGCGGGGAGGGGTGCCGGGGGTTTAACAAACGGGCAGAGAGGCCATGGTGCCTAAAATGGCTGTCGTGTACGTGTGTGCATGGGTCTATGCTGGCGGGATAACACAGTCAGTGTTTCACGATATACGTTCTACTTACAACAAGGGGTACAGTGAACACAAATGAACGCCGCTTATGTGCATATACATTGCCATTTTCAACAGTCGCCGCTTTTTTACATAAGCTAGTTCATTTCGGTGTTTACCTCAACTGACGGAGTGTACATATAGCCATGTGTGGCCAATGAAATAGCGTTTGTCAATACTAGCAGATTGCGTGTAACCATATACAGTCGATACGATTGGCGGAATGCGGTACGTATGAATTTACATTTGTTGGGTTATTCATACAAGTCTAGAGATCGGCATAATACTTAGTCGGGGTCAATCAAGAAAAAGGTTCCGACACATTATAGAATCAGGTTCTGACTTTCTCTCTGGTGACATCAACATACAGTAAAAAGTGCTCTGATACCTTCGGGTCTTGTCAGTGCTATAAGAGACTTTTTGGAAAACTAAATACATGAGTGACCGATGAAACATTTTTGAAAGCAATACAAAAATGGTTGAGGGAGGAATTCAGTTTGATACAAGCAATTTAGTCAAGGGGTGGGTAGAAAGTTCAGGAAGGGGGGTCTTCGTCACAATGTCTTTTTAACAGCGAGCCATCACTGGTAGGCTCTGGTAGTCCGTCTTCTTTCGTTGGCGCTGTTGAGCACCGGCGGTGGAGCTATAGGTCCAGCTCGTATTCATCCTTACGCGTTGCAGGGTGTGATCAGTCCTCTGCTGTTAGATCACAGTCCTGTTTCCTAACTGATCTTCTTAGGGGTGCCTCATGCTGGGCACCTGCGTGTCTTTCTTCTTCCGTGGCAAAACCTTATTCTATCTAAATGCTGCTCTTCTTTTCTGAGTCAAAAGTTATGCGAAAAGGGTGATGTTGTTGAATAATCGAGGGAAGAGAGGGCGGAGTGGGATCAGATCTTTGAACACACCAAGGGACCAAAGGAGTAAAGGACGACGAGCAGGCAGGCCTATCAGTCGGGCTCAAAAGGGACGGGGACTTCAGGCACCAGTGGGTCAGCAAATCGAGGGCTTCAAGGCAGCCCTTCATTCCTTCATCTGCCGAGTTTGAGAGTGGTGCCTCGTCCCGCGTCTCGTTGCGCTGCGACTCCACCTTTGGTTGAGGTCACACGTGCTTCATGATCTGTGGCCAGGCTGTGCGTCACGTCCAGCTCCTCTCCTCCGGTGATTGTATCTTTGAATGGGTACAAAACAAGTTTTAGAAAACTGGCAGGAGAAGACATTTATACATCTCAATTCCGTCCCCAATCCTAAGTAGATGGGGGATAGGTTCATCGGTCACAGTCAGAAGTCATCACTTATGGAGTATGTAGGAGGGCATTTCCACTGAATTCGTAAGCCTATTTGGCGTTCATTCGTGACGTACGTGGAGAGAAATCGGACTCCCATCGACAGTGTATTCTATCAAACTCGAAATCGAGTCCTTAGGTAGAGACTCGCCCTTTTTTTTAACCCAAGTACTGACAATCTTACATTTCCCTGCGGGGTCGGCTAACTCTTGCAAGCAGGGGGGCTATCATCATGAGAGGGGGGGCAGAGGTTAAACATGCTTTTCTTGGGGAGCTACGGTTAATCAAGGTCATCAATTACGCTTCGGGGATAGCTGATATGGAGCTGGGGTCAATCGGGAGAAGCGAGGACGCTTTGGACAGGGAGCTGGGGTCAATCGGGAAAAGCGAGGACGCTTTGGACAGGGAGCTGGGGTCAATCGGGAGAAGCGAGGACGCTTTGGACAGGGAGCTGGGGTCAATCGGGAGAAGCGAGGACGCTTTGGACATCCGCACTTAAGTGCAGAGGGGTGAGGCAATCTGGGCATTGGGGATTGCATTTCTAACGAACTGAAAAACAGAAGACCATTGACGTTATAGTCCCCCTATAAAAAGGCCAGATTAGGGGACATCAGTCGTCTTACCTGTCCTTTCTTTCATTACCAACTTGGGTTCTATCGTTTTGCAGAAAGGAGAGGTAGTAATATGGCAAGTTACAATCGTTTTAGTTCCTGTCAATTTTGCCGAACACCTTTGTGTTCGAAGAGACCCAATTAGGTTTGTGCCGGTGGGGCACAACGTTACCACACAAGGGAGGAGGGAACAGGGGGACCCTCAGAGAGAGAGAGAGTCGTCCGCACTCTAAACTAACCATTCGGTACACGTATGACATGGAGAGAGAGAGAGAGAGAGAGAGAGAGAGAGAGAGAGAGAGAGAGAGAGAGAGAGAGAGACGTGTACAATAATAGGCCATTTAGTGCGCACACAACACAGAACAGCAGGGGTCAAGTAATACGGAAACACAGGCAGAGGGACGACGTAGATCCATACATTACGTACACACAAACTCGGGCGGGGGAGACAGTACATGTATTATATACAAAAATCCAAGACAAAACATAGAACAGTTATTGGTATTATACACAAAAATCCAAGACAAAACATAGAACAGTTATTGGTATTATGATCTCTTCCTGTATGCTGCGCATCCTTAGCATCCTAAGCTCTTTTTACCTTTTTCTTCTCTTTTATCGTCGGCTGCCTTCCCTGGTGGCTTTGGTAGCACACACTTACGCCTTTGGCAATTGGTCAAGAACTAACCTGGTCGGGCTAATGCTCACGGTGGGCTGAGGCAACAGTGGGTGTCAGTTGGGAGAACAATGGGGCAGCTTTGAGTTTCATGTCTATGAGGGTGCGAAAAGGAGGTAGTAGATTTTAAACACTGGCAACATTCCTAGTCCTCCAAGCGGAGGGTACTTGGGTAAACCTCACCTCAGAATATTCCTTAAACTTTCCCTATTTAGTTAAACGTAGGAATTTATTCATTAGTGCACGTCATTCTTGGTTGTATTATTCGGGGTGCCGAGCGAAGTCATATTTTGTAGTTTCCGCTTCAGGCTGTCCTCCCAAGCGCTAAGTTCAGGGAGAGAATTAGTCATTGTTTGAGAATCATGTGTAGGCACCATAATCGAACCCCTTTTTCCCATCTCTTCGTCCGCTAGATCACCATTTTTTTTTTGTACTTTAATCGACGTTCCGATGTGACCTGCAGAAAGAGGGAAAAAGAAGGGGGGGGGCGGGGGCAGCATTTAAAAACACATTAGCGCGCATAAACCCAAAAAGGCTTTTACTTACTACATACCTGGCCTATCTCCACGGGATGCAGTCCCTGCCAACTTGGCGTTTAAGCCCAGGTGGACCATTTAGTGTAGGAGAGATGATTATCGGAAGCCTGTGGATAGCATAGGTCGCCCAAGTGTGGTATTTTGGATCGTGTGCAGGGGGGGGGGTCAGAACAAAGGGTAGTCGGTGCAAAGTGGGGGGGGGCGAGCTCGTGCTCTCCTTTGAGGAAAAGGGATAACCTACAGTGGTACGGGGTCATTGTCGTTCGTACTAGGGGGGTCAGGTGGCATTCCTTCGGGGCGACTTAGGGGCATTTTAAAACAACTTTCCTGATACAGGTAGCATATAAAGTATAGGCTAAATACCAGGATCTTTAGCAGTTGCTTTAGGCTGTACAAAAATGAAAAACACATACAACAAAAACCTGGACCGTTCATATTTGCAATGTTTTTGCGTACTATACTTTTTAACCCTTAACTAATCGAGCTGAGCCATTTCACCTGTATTTTAGTTATATCGGAAATAGTGGTCATTTATTCGAAACTTACCAATCTACGCGTGACAACTACGTTTGCTTTTTCCAAAAATCTCTAATAAGAATGTCGGTGCACAAATACGGGCCTACAACGCCGTGGGCCGGCCACGGAGCAGGCTGGAACTGTACATGTGGGGATACTTATTAGTGGAAAACCTAATGGAGTCGGTGGTCGTCGATTTCATAATAAAAAGTGCGTCAAGTGCAATAAAATCATATCGAAACTTCAGTGTGAGCGAGTATCATAAGTGTTGAAATTCGAACTTTCAATAATCATGATGCGCCAAAACTTAACAACAATTCATTGTCCGAATATTCAATCAGTACCCATCTCATGTCAATTCATTGTGTTTAAAAAAACTGCATACATATCTCATGACACCAAGGCTGCGCAATCGGGGTACAACAAGGAGTTGAAAGTTTCATTTGTACCAGCGCCATTTTGGGTGCAGCCAGGCAGATCCAGGCATAGTCAAAATCTCCACCAACTCGTGGTTGGCCCAGAGCCTCTTTCGGCAGTCCAAAAGTTCCGTTAAAGGGCAACAGAAAGGATCGGCGGTATGAACCATCAGTCAAAGGGGGAGGGAGGCAACAATTTTTTCTACCGGGTCATACTGGGTTTTCACCGGAACTGATCCGAACTGTAGTCTGCAGGATTTTAGTCATTCAAACTGAGGCTGGCGCCAGCATGGGAGCGCCGACGTCTCGCGGCTACATTTTCATCGTTCCGCGGGCAATCATGGCAGTCATTCCCCATCGGGGGTGTCTGCGGGGGTCGGGGGCCCCCGTGGCTCTTATAGAATCTTCAAAGTCGAGGAGAACACTTCTGATTGTGGGACTCATTTCTTAATTAACAAGCAACCGGGCCATCCCTTCACGCCGGGCCCGCTCCTGCAGGGTCGACCGCCATTTTACGAGTTCCAGCAGTCACTGCATCACAAGAGTGGACGAACCCTTGTCGGGTGAGTGGAGCGTTGGGGGTGCCACTGGGGGCCTCCACCTGGGGAGGTGGGAGAGGCTCGTTCGCACCGCCTCTCCCTCCCAGCGCACCCCATGCCGTTTTTTCTCGGCGTTAACATTCATGATGGCCGGACCAGGCGATGAGAGGGGGGGGTCGGAGGCATAGGCAAGACACCCCCCCCCCGGTGGCCTGCAAGGCGCCGCTTCAGGGTCGAACGGGGAGCTCATACCAAGCCGGGGCTGGACCAGGAGATACGAGGGGGGGGGGGTCGATGGCATGAGCAAGACATCCTCCCCGTGTTGTCGCAGCCATTATTGAAGAAAGAAGAGGAGGGGACGCCCGGATCCCATCGGCCTCGGCTCCTCTTCTAGCCCACCTTATGCGACGACCTCCCCTGCCGACGGCTGGCAGCAGGACCCGCACTACACGTGCCGAAGATCTCGTCTTCCAGAGGGGCGTAGCCGCGGACCTGTTGCACTTCGGGAGTTTCCAGAATGGGGGAAGGTATCTGCTGACTTGTATCTATCTCATGTTACCGTTATTGGGGCGTGGCAGGCGGTGGGACAGACATGTTTGGAGCAGTGAGGGGTGGCGAAGCCTAGTTGCCTCGTGGCCGTCGCGATGTCAAGCTTGGCTTCTCTTACCATTTTCATGTTTCTTATTACGGGCTTATTTCTAACGTTTCTTATTTCTAGCGAAATCATGTGTTTTATCGTGAGCTATTTCTAACGTTTTCCTATTGTAGCGAAATCAAAAACTCATCAGTGGCCTACTGATTTTGCTTTCTTATTTCTTTCTTTTTTTTTTTTCTTTTCTTTCTTTTCTAGCGTGTTTCATGCTAAAGTTTCTGTTAACAGGATACGGTGATTACTTCGTTATTGTTGCATATGTCCTTTTTATTAGGGGTGCCCTCCGGTCGAGCCAGATGACCTACCTCTAATAAATGGTCCGGGTGGAACTAGTTTACCAATCAGTGGGGAGTAGATAGGCACGAGAGATTACAACGGGGGACAAAGGTCCACATTACCTACCCTTCACTACTTGCAAAGATTAGACAGAATATTTATTTTCTACGTTATTTGCAAACAGGGAATGCCTCGAATGAACTATTCCTTGAACAATAAAATGTCCAAGTAATCAATCAATCAGTGGGGAGAAAAAATGGGCATGACGGATTACAATAGGAGACAAAAATCTGCATTACCTATCCTTCACTATCTGCAAAGGGGGGCAGAATATTTCTATTCTTCCCTGTTTGTAGACAGGGAATATCTCAAAGAGCAATAATCGAGAAAAATCGATAACAAACAATCAGTGGGGAGAAAGATAGGCATGACGGATTACAATGGGGGACAAACGTCTGCATTACCTATCCTTTACTATTTGCAAAGAGAGAGGAACGTTCCTATTCATCGCTGTTTGCAAATAGAAAATGTCTCAAAGAGAACCAATACTTCAAGTACAATCAATCAATCAATCAGATGGATAAAGCCATCCTACCAATCGGACGTAAAGACGTCCTACTTAACCTTACCCGGACCGGACCGTGTGGGCAATTCTTCGCCTTCCCTTTTCCAGCGCCCAATCGTTCTCTTTCTCCATGTTTTTACCGCAGCATTCCTGTGGGATTCCAGTCAGGACAGTAGGTCACTTGAGAGAGGTCCGTTCGGAATCGGTGAAGTTTATTCAATCGGCAGCCGGACGAGGGCCCTCTCAAGGCAGGTATACTCCAATCGTTTAGATGTTCACCCCATCGTCTGGACCTCTCTTACCGGACCTTATGTCGCTGATGGACCCCGCGTTGGGCGCCAATTGTGGAAAAGTCAGCCCATATCGCACCTGATGCCCAGGCTGCTGGCGCAGGACGCCTCTTAGTTCCCATCTTGAACAATTACCAAATAAAGAGACGGGCGCTGGAAGCAGGAAAACAAGAACAGAGTTTTATTTCTCATGAGGAGAGCCTGTCATTTCGGACACTCGCATAGTGTCTTCAGGAGGTGCTCTAACAAGTTTCTCTGAGGCTTCGTCTTTTATACACATGTTTATGATGCACAAAACATTCCTTATTGCAATAAAGACGCTTTGAAGTAGGAAAAAGCATGCTTGGAATCCCAGCTTCAGGCCTATTCCCATACCAGTTGCTCAGATGTCATCCTCCCCTCCTAAATGTAACAAGAGATTGTGATCTCTCAGCCGGACATTCCTACAGGACACGAGGGCAGGAGGGGATGATCAGATCAAAGGTTGGGCAGGCGATAAGATCGGGCACTTCGGTTGGTGTATCACGGTTTTGTTATGCTGGGCAGGAAAAGGGGGGGCGGGGGTGTACATCCACGAGGCTTGGTCTTAGGACTTGGGACCGGGTCGAAAGGCCAAGTGCAGCTGGGGGGGCTCGTCAGCTGAGGGGAAGGGTGTTCTTGGGAGGAAATGGGGGGGTGTGGGTCAAGCAGGAGTGTTACTTCTAGAGCAGGGTCACGCAGAGGGAGAGGGTTTTATGGCCGATGCATGAGCAGTGCGCGCGGGGAGGGGTGCCGGGGGTTTAACAAACGGGCAGAGAGGCCATGGTGCCTAAAATGGCTGTCGTGTACGTGTGTGCATGGGTCTATGCTGGCAGGATAACACAGTCATTGTTTCACGATATCCGTTCTACTTACAACAAGGGGTACAGTGAACACAAATGAACGCCGCTTATGTGCATATACATTGCCATTTTCAACACATTCCCATAGGATATGGAAAAAGGAGCCTTCCTCATACATAGCAGTGTCTGTGCCTTCCCCCACTTGTGAAGGAGTATGCGTGAGTAATAAAAGTGTTTTATATCTAGAGTGGTACCAACCTAAATCGTGTGCTAATTGCAAAAAATCTGGGGCTTTGCAGGACCTCTGTCCAGTCTTCATCATCTATATTACCCAGGTTGTCTAACCAAGAACTGTGGAGGGGAGCTAGGGGATCTGGTGTATTGTTTATGGGTTTCTGGTATATTATTGACGTCCAAAAGCAGCCTGTCTTCCAAAGGGTAGTGATCCTGAAGGATCGTGCCCCGCTGTATGAACTTGTGTAGGGCGTGTATAAGCTTCAAGTGGTGAAATCTTTGGGATGACGTCAGGCTATATTCTCGTTATAAGTCATTGAAGAGGAGGGGTGCTCCATCTCTCCACACGTCCCACAGGTGGTCAATGCCTATAGTCTGCCAGCCCCTGAACCCCTCTAGCATGGCCACCATGGCTACTTCCCCCCAGCCAGTCTCATAACCATACAGGTGTCATGCCAGTCAACTGCTTCTGCCATCCCAGAAACGTATTTGCCTTGATCCAGCACTTGACCACTACTGCAGTAAGTGCTGGCCAGTCTGAGCGCGTCTTACGGGCGTATAGGAGTGACTCGTGATTTCTACCTGGCATCACAGTCCTGTCCACTCTATAGGCTGGCTCCTCCTTGTCTGCGTAGACCAGTTCGTTTATAGCCGGGAGTATGAGGCCCAATAGTATAGCCTAATATTTGTGACAGCCAAACCACCCTCATACACCCCTCTCTGCAGCTTGTTTAGTGCTATCCTAGGTATGCCTCTCTGCCACAGCAGTGTGCGGAGCTCTTGCACCACTTGCTTAAAGAAGGTTGGAGGGACCGGGTATTGGGTATTTTGTAGTAAATCTTAGAGGCGTGATAGGGCCGTAATTTTATATAGGGCAGCCATGCTCCTTAAGGACAGTGGTGAGGTTCACCAGTGTATTATACCTGTGTGAAGCCTATCTAGCTGGGTCATCAGATTCCTCTGTAGGAACAATCGGTGGACGCGGGTTATCTGAATGCCTAGATATTTGAAACCGTCCGTTGTGATCGGACAGGACAGCTCACCGGGAGCCTCGGGGGCGATAACGGTAACACCACCGACTTAGTCCAGTTTATGGTGTAGCCTGAGAAGCTCCCGAATAGTTCAAAGATATGCAGGACACTTGCTATGGAGTAATAGGGCCTAAGAGATACAGGATGATGTCGTCTGCTTATGATGAGATACATTCTTCCCAGCCGTTGGGCGCCACTATACCCCAGATCATCGGGTCCATCCTGATCCAGTGCGTCAGGGGCTCCAACGCCAAAGCAAACAGCAGCAGTGACAGGGGGCAGCCTGGTCTAGTATCCCTGCACAACCAGAAGTAACTGGATAATGCTCCAAGCGATCTCACCCACCTGCAAAATGTGGGGCCATTGCCCAACCTGGAAATTACAACAAATAGGTAAGGCCACTCTATAATGTCGAAGGCCATCGAGGCATCTAGTGCCATCAATTCCGTCTGTTCGGGCGAAAGATTGTTTGTTAGGTGTAGGACTCCGAATAGCCTCCTTAAATTATGGTGAGTGCTCTTGTGTGGCATGAAGCCTGATTGGTCGACATGTACAATGGTTAGATAGAAAAACAAAATGCGGCTGACCACGGTTCACCACCTCAGTTCCTAAATTTGGAAAAGACAATTAAAGAGTCTGTGCAACAGCTTCCAGAGTTCGCCGCACTTCCACTCTGCTGGAAACCAGATAAATAAGTTCATACAAAAAAGGAAGGTGCCTCAGAGAAAAGTCAGTGGCTTCAAATATGTCCCAAAAATATCCTTTATTTTAGCAGTAGTTTAAAATTCGGCATCAGCCAAAGCGTTTCGTTCCGAATGGAAATTTGTCAAGGCTCAATCAGAGTAAATAGAAGCCGTAAGTTGCAAAGACTGTCGAACTTTCAGTATTACAGAATTCCAAATGCCAATGTAGCGGCCAATAATCCTGGTCAGTGTAGACGCATACAGAATCGATCCCTCAACCGGATTTACAAATGCAAAACATTGGCATTTGGAATTCTGTAATACTGAAAGTGATTATTCTTTCCGACTCAGCCTTTTTTGTGGGCATGGAGATTTTGAGCTAATTTTTTGGGCCATCCTCTCTTGGAAGATTGTGGGACATTGAAATGGAATAGTTCGACAGTCTTTGCAACTTACGGCTTCTATTTACTCTGATTAAGCCTTGGAATATGTTGCTCCACGTACACATACTAATCGGACCGAGACCAAGATACTTGAGCTCTGGCGAAGTTCCATGCGGAACGAAACGCGTTGGCTGATGCCCAATTTTAAACTACTGCTACAATAAAGGATATTTTTTGGACATATTTGTAGCTCAGTGACTTCTCTCTGGTGCACCTTCCTTCTTTGTATGAACTTATTTATCTGGTTTTCAGCGGAGTGGAAGTGCGGCGAACTCCGGAAGCTGTTGGATATGTACAATGGTGGCGAGTACTTTCACCAGCCTATTGGCTAGGGCCTTTGCCAGCAACTTTGCTTCCATATTCAGCAAGGTGACTGGCCTGTGTGAACTGCACAGATCTGGGGGTTTGCCTGCCTTGTGTATAACTACAATTATAGCAGTGCACTGGTCTGTAGGTAAACACCCCTCTTCCCCAGGTTCCTCAAACATTCTCTTTAATGGTTGTGCTATTTAAGTGGTGAGATTTTTGTAAAGCTCAGCAGGATGTCCCTTTGGGCCTACTGCCTTCCCTGACTGCAGTGACCCAAGGGCGTTGGACAGCTCCTCGTCAGTCAGATCTGCCTCCACTCCCTCTCCTGCGTAACGGGAAATCCTTTAGTAACTCTGCGCAGTCCCTCTCGGAGCGCACACATACTGGGGAGTATAGGCCTACATAGTAAGAAGCTAAGGCTTCTGCTATTTCTACACTAGATGTTTGGAGTATCCCAGTTTTTTCCCTAACACTGACCACCCAAGACCGCTCATTTTCTCTTTTGTCAAGCCAGGCTAAAAGCCTAGAGGCCTTATCTCCTACATCATACAGTCTTTGCTGCATTACTCATTGTCCGCTAAGTTATGTAGTTCTTGTTTATGCAGGGTTAGGGTATGTTGCTGGTCAGCATTCCCGCTGGTTATTGCCTCTCTCTCTATTTCATGGATCTCCTGCTGTAGGGTGCACATTTTTAATGCTTCTTCTCCCCCCCCCCTATCAATGCTTGAGTTTGTTCCCTCAGCACTGTTTTAAAAGCCTCCCATAAGGTCTGGTGTGATTCGACTGATCCTTCATTTTCTTTAACGTATAGGTCGGTCCCCCCCGTACAATGTCAATGTTGACCGCTGGATGACATGGCCATGTAGGATTAGCTTCTTGCAAGGAAGAATGCTGGTCATAGCTAGTTTGTCGAGCGAAAGTGTAAAATTCATTTGGACACTGTCCCAAGATCACACTGAATGTGAATGGGTGCTCCATACCTTTTACCATAGACAGTGGCACGTCAATAAACATTATGCCAGCAGAAAAGTGCAATAAACTGTCTCCAGTTCCCCGTTTAACCCAGTTGAAAACCAAAGTGTATACACTGCATAGTCAAGATTTATTCATATCAACTGTGAAGCATAAAAAGATGAAAGTGCAAGCACCAATTCATGTCCTGCCAGGAACTTCATCAACTGCATGTTTACTCAGTTTCAGTACTGCGGCTAACATGGCACTGATTTCTGTAAACTACAATGTCAATGTCTATCATGAGATAGTGAATCAGTTTCCATCCTTGTTTCATGGACTAGGAAGACTTAAGATCATGAAAGTGCAACTTCACATAAATGAGGCCATCCATCCTGTTGCTCAACAACATCCTCGAATTGCATTTAATTTACAGGAGGCTGTTGAGAAAGAACTTGAGACACTATTAAAGCACATCATCATTGAGCAATTCACTGGTACGTCGCCATGGGTATCACCCATGTGGTAGTGCTAAAAAAAGCATATCAATCAATCAATCAGGATTTGTAAAGCGCGGATTTGTAAAGCGCAGCTTATCACACATATAGAGGTGATGAGGAGTATCATGGAGGAAATGTGTGCATCTGTTTTGATATATGCCAAGTGAACAAGGCGATTGAAAGAGAACGACATTCATGCCTGCACATTGCTGACACCAATGAGCAGCTGAATGGAACTCAAGCCTTTTCCCGCCTTGATTTGAACAAGGGTATCACCAGCTCGAACTCAAAGAGAATTGCAGGTACATTACTACCTTTTTGACCTATTGATTGATTTATTTAGATATAAAAGGCTACATTTCGAAGTGTCATCAGCTGCAGAATTTTTTCGGGATGTCATTTGTCGCGTAATGCAGTCAGTCACAAATGCTTTCAATTAAAGTGATGACATAATAGTTTTTTAGGCCACACGAAGAGAACATGATAAAGCTATTACACAAGTGTGCCATTTACTTGCCTACCCAGGTCTCATTTTAAATGCAGCAAAGTGTGAGTTTCATGAGACCGAACGTAAATTCTTTGGTCAATTTGTTTCAGATGGGGCAATGGCTCCGGATCTAAATAAAGTTCAAGCCTTGTCATCCACTTCGCTCCCACAAGGTGTAACTATGCTGCGATCTCTCCTTGGTATGACTAGTTATAGGTATATACATGAATTTGCCACTGTAAGTGCCCCATTGAGAGACGTATCGAAACGTCCCATTTTGATGGTCAAGTAAATGTGAACTTTAATGAGGTTGTCGAACTGTGTACATGTGTTGCATTGATGCCAATTTTTTTTGGGGGGGTGTTCTTATACATGTTGTATAACCAAAAAAAAAGTTTTAAAAAAAAAGTAAATGTGAACTTGGCTTTAGGAAAATCAAGCATGCAATTGAGAACACCACTGAAATGGCATACTTTGAGCTGAAATTAGAGAGATGTTCTTGTTGCTGCAAGCACAGTGGGGTGGGTGCCATCCATGCCCAGCACACTGAACATCTCAGTGGCCCAAGACACAGTGTGGCTTATGCCAGCCGAAGTTTATCATCAATGAAACGTTCCTATTCACAACCTTTAAAGAAAGCCTCAGTGTGATGTGGGCTTGTGAGCATTTGCATGTGTTCCTGTATGGAAAGCATTTCTCAGTCATCACCGACCACAAAGCAGTGCTCACCATTTTTGGCAATCCTAAAGCCAAGATGCACTCTTGTATTGAGAGGTGAGGGTTGCGATTGCAGGAGTATGATTATACGATTGTGCATCGTCCAGGCAAAGATCAAAACCCTGCTGACCACTACTCACGTGTGCCAATACCATGTCAGGGCACTACTTCTAAAGCAGATCTTGCTTATGTTAACTTCATTGTGAAATCCAGTACCCCTACTGCCATATCAGTGTAACAAATCATTGCTGCCACGAGCTATGACAGAGATTTGCTGATGCTTAAAGACATTATTGCACATCAATCATGGTGAAAACATAGCCTATTCATGATGACCTTGAATACAAGATATTCAGAAATGTGCAAGAAGAACTTGTAGTTATCCCAAAAGGAATCATTTTATGAGGGTCGAGAATTGTCATACCAGAGGGTCTGAGAGAACAAGTTATTGAACTGGCCCATGAGGGACATTGTGGAGTTGTAGCTACTAAATGAGCTCTACAGGACCAAGTGTAGTTCCCTCGTATTGATGAAAGTTTTGAAAAAGAGTTAAAGACATGTCATTTGTGCAACTGCTTGTCATCCAAAACAACCCCTCATCCGTTAAGCATGTCTGATCTTCCAAACCATGCATGTCAGAAGATTGCAATTGATTTCTTTGGACCCCTTGAGAATGGACATCATCTACTAGTAATTGTTGCTGAATATTCCCATTTTCCTCCTGTGGAAGATCCGTCATAAACTAACCATGACAGATTTATTGAGAGACTAGAAAGTGGTTTTATAAACTACACACAACCGATTCATCTCACAAACAAAAAAAATGAAGACCTATGCCGATAGATGCTGTTGTGCTCGGAGCACTGTGTTGAAAAGAGGAGACCAAGCCATTGTCAGACAGAAATGCAAGTCTGATGCTACTTTGGTGCTGTCCCACTGAGGGTTGTGACTAGTAAAGGACAAATGATTACTGCTCACCGTCCTGAAAAGTCTATTTCATGAGATTCTTTACATTTTAAGCATCTGTTTCGCAGTCGTCGCTGGCTTGACTCACAAGTTGAGGGGCGGGTGCAGGGACGCGCGGGGCAGGGGATGAGTGAGTGGTCATGAGGGAAGGGGGGACGTGCAGGGAGGGGGGGTTTAAATATTTTTTTTAAAACCTTACCTTTTCCAGGTTTCGTGTCTTCACTGCTCGTTCTGCTCCTGCTTTCCTGCCTACGCAGGAACAGGAAGCAGGCAGCCTCCTTCCCCTCCCCTAAGCCAATCACTACACTGCAATGGCAGCGTTGTGATTGGTCGGGATGCCGACCAGACAGGCGCCTACCAGGAAGCCATTTTCTCCATGTAGGCTGCATGCAGCTACTTGGAGAAAACCCAGAGTTGCATGACTGGTTTGGTTGGCCCCAGAGGGCCGACCTAACAGTCAGCGCCCTCAACAGTGGGCAAGCTACTCCTCCACTGCCCTAGAGCAGGCATGACCGCCCCCAACCAAACCCTTCTGCTTTCTCACAGTGCGAGAAGCAGAAACATCAAATCGTATTTATAATACCATTTTATGTTTCTGCTGCTCACACTGCGAAAAAGCAGTGGGGCGACATTCCTCCGCCCACATGGAGGAGCCGCCCCTGATGTCCCGACCTTTGCCAGCTCCAGATGTCAGAAGTGAGACTTATTCACCTGAGAATCCGGAGAGCCCAATGACTGTACCAGTGTCTCTGTCACTAGTGCCAGTCATGGACACTTCTCCTGTGGCTCCATAGCTTCACATGACCAGATCGGGCAATTGTTTCGAGCACCAAAACTACTTGATGTATAGATGTATTATTTGTACTTAATACAAACAGTGATGTAGTGTTTTGTGAGTTAGAGATGACAGGACCCTTTTGGTTTCTGTAGAGCAGTGACGTAAGTCCGTGGGTGTGGTTGATAGAATTCCTAATGTAGAATGTTCAGTTAACGGCTACACACTGAGAAATAAGAATGTCTAATATCAAGGTCCATGTGTGGTATGATAATTTGCATGTACTCATGCTGGGGAGGACGGGACGGTACAAGCTGCAACGGCCTTCATTGTCAACAGTGTAACTGTGTCCACTCAAAAATCTTCCATAAGGTACATAATCTTTGATTGTTATCTGTCCCTTCCCAGTAAATTGAATGCCTGATGTCCTGTTAAGAGCAGAGCTCCTGTGATCCCTTTATTGTACATACATTAAAACGTACATGTGCATACTGGGGAAGGCAGCAGTGCCAAAACCTTAACAGAACGAGTGCTTTGGAATGAGGTAAATACTGTTTCACAAATCTAGATAGCCATACATTCATTTTTTAAGATTTGCTTAGACATATGTTTGTGATAATGTTATGTTGTTGCAGAAAAGAATTAGTGCCTTTCAGTGCTCTTGACATTGATGTGCATAGGCACTGCACATGTTTTAGTTGAGGTTATGCATTTGTATCAAATACCTTTAAAATGTAATTCTTTTTTTTCTGAAGGAACAGAATACTGTTAAAAGAAAAAACTGAATTATAAGAAAATATTATGTATCAAAGGAATGGTGTGTCCTCAGACAAAGGCAAATAAATGGAGGGATTAAATGTACAAAACAAAGTACTTCACAGTTGTTTTAACATGGAAGAGAGTACAGTTAAATACTATGGGGCCGATTCACAGAACTAATATGAGACAAAATCCTGAACTTACTACTTTTGGTATTCACAGAATCCATTTAGTAGTAGTAAAGTTAGGTTTCCTAACTTTACTACTACTAAACTGAGACAAAATGCAAACTTTACAACTTTCGGTATTCACAAAAGGGATTTAGTAGTAGTAAAGTTAGGAATCCTAACTTTACTACAACTAAATGCACTCTGTGAATACCAAAAGTAGTAAGTTTAGGATTTTGTCTCAGATTAGTTCTGTGAATCGGCCTCCAAATGTGGACTAAGACTGAACAGCGTATTTAAGCGAAACACATAAGTTTTGATATTTTCACTAATGATGATACTTTGTGCCAAAAATCAAAAGAGCTCCATTTGACCCATCGGGTGGAGGAAATCTGTCCAATTGTTACGGGTCATCAGTCATATTCTCTTACAAGTGATCATATTGATTTGGAGGAATAAGCTAGTAGAAGTTTGTGTTTGTTGTCTGCATAGCTTTCCTACAGCCAGATATAGTAGAGTACTGGCCTAGACTTAGACATTAGTGGAAAGGATGTAGCCTTACGGCTAGAGCGGTCGAGCATGAAACTGGGGAACCAGGTTCGAATCTCGGCAATGACGTTCAACATTCTGTGTTTCTGGGCAAATCACTTAATCTCCCCGTGCCTAACAAAAATGAATGTGTTCTCATGTAACGAAACTGGTGTTCATGTAAAGCGCTCTGATACCCAATGTCTCGGGTCTAGTATGCGCTATATAAAACAATAAAAAAAATAGATCTCCATTCATCTGAGCCTACTTCTTTATATGAAGCAGAGGATCCCACACCCCGGATCCTTGGATTTGTATGTGATCAAGCCCTAAGGCTCTTCCCTGCTTCCAGAGTGTTCTCTCAAAGGCATCTGCTTTAGAGCGGATTAGGATGAGGATTTACCCATCTCTGGTGGGATGGTATTCCAGATTTTTTGGCACTGCACTAGAAAGGGATTGGCAATTTTTAAAATTGTTTTGAGGAATTTGGGATTTCTAGAGTGATCATTTCTTTGTTTCTGGAGTTTGCTTCCCAAGGATTTCAGATTTGAGCCTCATACACAGGGATGGTTTGGTGAAGAGCTCTGTGCGTGCTGTTTTTATGCTGGACTAATAAAAACGAATATGTGGCTTTATGTACTTCCCTCACATACTTCACAGATACCAAATCCATGGCTTCCTTCACCTCAGCTTGACCTATCTCATACCCTATCCATTTGACACCCTCTGTACAGCAGACCCAATAGTCCACTGGCTGCTACTCAAGGGAATGGAATAACAGAAACATTTGCGGTGGTGACAAATGCTAGAAGTGAACAGCTGCAGGCAGTGCGTGCCCAATACCCTTAACATTGAAATTGTTTGGTAGCAGAAAATGTTTGTCAATGGAAACTATAAGTTTATGTTTATACGTGTTCATTTATAATGAATTGACTCAATAAAGTGTCAGTACTCCTGTGGCATGGATTTACTGGAGCACCAACCAACATTTAAGGTTTTGTAACATCTTAATGTGCCTTAGTCACCAAACTGTAGGAAAAGCATTGGCGGATATCTGCACCTCTGCTTGAATTCACTTTTGTTCTTTTCTATTCGAAAACATTCCCAGGACCATGCCTTTACCTGCTTACAGTAAAACATAAAATCATCTTTCTAAAAAACAATTTTAACAACAACATACAGAGTCTTAAATAACTGAAACACTAACACAGTGCATTTTTACCAAGTATTAATTTAATTTCGAGCATTTGTCAACAATGAAAAACACAATTCCAGCGAAAATTGTTGACTTTGTTTTCATAACCAAAACTAAGTATAGTATCCCTCTGCTGGGATGATTCTTGTAAACTAATGACCAGCTTATTTTACATTGTTGCAATTTTGTTTGAAGTGTAAGCCTTCTGTTATAACTTATCTTATGAATTTAAAAACATATTTTTTATAGGCATCTGAATTTAAAAACATATTTTTTGTAGGCATCTGGTGAACCTCCACTTCCGGACAGGACCGACATGTTGAGGGCTTATCTGCAGCAGGACATAAGTGAAAGCGACCCGATGAATGCAGAGGACATGGTCTATGCACAGCTTAACAAAGGCAAGCTAAGCAAAAAGAGAGGTCCAGAGAGACCCAGTCTCAATTCTGATGGACCAAAGACATCAATCGAAGACATAAAGGTTCAGGAAGCATCCGATGCCACCATGTATTCACAAGTCAAGAAAGTAAGCAGTTTCTATACTACCATCAAGGAGCCACAGTCGAGTCAGGCATGTGATCCTCACAGACCAGCCGCCCCTGATATTGTCTATTCTGAGGTCAACGTTGAACATGGACGAAACCAATCTTTGGCCAGTGGAGTTCGCAACAGTTACTCGTTGCCCTATCCTGAAGTTTCAAAAGTGCAGAAGGCCCCAAGTCCTGAAATGAAGAAGCTAACTCTGAAGACACCACCCTCCACACCACCTAAGCTGTCACCAAAATTAATTTCTAAAATTAAAACCTCACTGGAAATTGGGGTTCTAGACAGGAATGATCAAATGTACGCCACCTCAATCGCAGATGGAAAAGAATTCCCAAAAATAGGAGAAAGTATGCCCTATAAACTATCATCAAATAGTAAACATGGTGAGGGTTATGATGAGTTTAAATATCCGAAAATTTCTGCTGCTCGCGACTGTGAGAAGGACAGTGACTATGAGCAGGTCAATATTAGCTGGTCAAAAACTGCATTTCAAGACCACTATTCCCGCAAACCAGACAACTCAGCATACGCGGCAATAGCCTATGACCAGATGCAGCCAAGACCTTCTAGCTTACAAAGCTGCAATGAAGATAAGTACGAGACGATTCCGGCACATTTTCCAAAGGAAGACAGAAATGCAGGGGAAGAAAATATGTATGAGACAGTTCCTCATATTTTTCTGAAGTGCACTGAGATGAAACAACAGGCTCGTAAGGTAAAACAATTTTTACAACTCTCTGGTAGTGCATAGTTGTAGACACCCAGGAGCATATTATCAAGACTCGGTGATAAAACTATCGCCGCTTTTTCGGCAGGAAACTGCCGATAAAGTGGCGATAATGGGCTTGACAATATGCTCTATGGAAGTCCAATCGAACCTCATGTTAGATGTGAAGGACATTTAACATGAGCTTCGATTGGAATTCCATAGACCATATTATCAAGCCCATTGTTGCCACTTTATCGGCCGTTTCCTGCTGATAAAGCAGCGATAATTTTATCGCCGAGTCTTGATAATATGCCCCCCGAGTCTTCTAACTGATTACAAAGGGTCAATTAAAAGTTCAGATTTTACGACCAAATTAAAAATGTCCTTACAGCAGAACACAGTAGGTGGCTCCCACAGTGGTACACTGAAAAGTTCTTTTGACTGCCATTATATTTTGTACATGGATAAACTATGCTTTCATTTAGGTTGTAAAACAGTTTTTCAGGCTTCTTCCAGCGACTGCTCCTCTGCAATGGCCGAGGAACGTCACCCCACTGGCTCCGAGCCAGCTGCTGGAAAATAAAAACATATTTTACTATGGTTTTATTTTTCAGCTGCTGCCCAAGCCAGCCTGTGTAAGGGGGGAGGGGTGGCGATCACAGGGAGTGGTTGTGCTCTTCTAATGCGCATGTCTGTTTGGCCGGCCGTCTTAAGCTGGCTAAACAGACATGCGCAGTTAGGTTTCTCAACCTGGCTGTGGAGAAACGGCACAGACTATCTGTGCCTGAGTAGAGCATCAAAGCTGCCCGCTTAAGTCAATCCCAGCGCTGCTCTCATTGTATGAGAGCAGCGTCTGGATTGGTGGGGAGACTGTCCCAGAGACGGTCGGGAGCTGATGCAGCAGGAGAACGGAGAAGCGTGAGGCGGCCCTAGGACCAGGTATGTTTATTTGTTTATTACAATTCAATCCCCCCCGCCCCCGCTGCTGGCTCTGTTGCTGGCCGGCCACCCCCCACTGCATACTGGTGTATTTACTTTACCAAACGCTCCTTGATTTTCTGACATTTTTTACAGTATTGATGTTGGATCAACAATAACACAAGATGTACGAAGCAATCATGAGTTTTTTAGTAGGGTTTTTGATTTGTTCACTCAATATAAGGGTGGTTGAAATAAAAAAGCATACTGTACCCAAAATACACATTTTTGAAATTTGACTCATGAAATTGATTAGACCCTGTCAAGCGGCACTTTATACTTTGATTAAAATAAATTGTTTTGTTTTTTACTTTATACATTTTTTTTTCCAAATGCAGTCAAGCAGGCAATACAGTTGAAATATTCAAGTGTACATCTTGGATCATTATGCGCAAAGGCAAACAAAAAAAGAATAAACAACTATATATTACATCACAATATATGTAGGTGATACTATTATCCTGTAGGTGATGGGGCCTATGGCCCTGCAGGGGGCCTGGAGCTTGGTGGCCACTCCGCTTTGTGTCTCACCGTACCCATGCCAGGCCCTCTACGGTGCTCTGGACCTGGCCACTTTGCCCACCCAGCTCACCCTCTGAGTCCGACTGCCATATTAGATATTCTTGAAGTGGCCCCCAGATATTCTTGGGTCTACAGCGGGATGAGATTAAAGCATTGTAATTGTCAGATTGTGTGGAGCAATACAGTAAGTCTGTGTGCCACTAAGTTACTTTATGTATTGACCCACGCATCCAGCGCATTGCCACTCTACGCTTAGCTAGTAATAAACTGCTAGCGCCCACTTTATGGGATGACTTTGGGATATCCTTATCGTAACCCAGTAAAGCTACCAGGGAGGTCTCCGGGATCTGAATTTTCAGCATCACTGTTATTGTGAGAAACACTTCCCTCCAGAATGCACGGATATCCGGGCAGTCCCACGCTAGGTGTGTGAATCTGGCCCCCTCGGACTCGCAACGCGGGCACCTATCGCCCTCCCTAAGGCCATATCTGTGCAATCGGACTGGGGTATAATAGACCCTATGCAGGTATTTGTAATGCACCAACCTGTGCTTCCCATTCTGCGAGATGGACGTCATGTTGGCATAGCAATGTGCCCATTGTTCCTCTGTGATGGTGAACCCCAGCTCGTTGTGCCACTCTTCCTGTACCTTGTCCAAGACTTCCGTGTCATCTTGTTTGATAAGTGCGTCTAGTGCTGTGATACCACCTTTCGGGGTGTTATCCCGTAGGAGATAAGTAAGAGAGCGCATTTCCTGAGGTTCCAATAACTCATTTCCCAGTTTGTCCCTAATAGCCTGCCGCACCCTATGGTATTGATATGCATCTAAGGTGGTAGTTTGGGAATGTGCCCAATTGCCTGGACCCATGCTTTGACTTTCCCGTCTGCAAATAAATACCCCATCAGCATTATCTTCAGCTGGTGCAGCGTTTAAATGACAGCCCTGTCTTTCCTGAAGGGAGCCCAGTCACACCACTCCACAGGCAACTTGGGGAAATATTTCAATGTGAGTCAATGCCGCTTTATGTAGGTGTGCCCTTGTACAGCCGGTCGGGTCTATTACTCCTGTTCTACCCAGGGGCCCACCCAGCAGTGTTGCAGCTAAAGCAGTGGGGCTGACTTCTGCGCTTTCTATGAGTGGCTGTGGGAGACCTTGGGGGCCCGTGGATCCAATGATGGGCATGCAGTAGCTGCGCAGCAGTATAATACTTTTCTAGGTCGTGCACATTGAGTCCTTCTTCTGCATATGCCCTAGTCAGTATCTTTCATTTAATTTGGGGTTGATAACAGGCCCAGGCAAGGCGTATCATCAATGTGCAATGTGCGTAGAGTACGAAAGAATGACCTTGGTAAAAGCATGGGAATGTGTACAAATAGAAAGAGAAATTGGGGGAATATGATCATTTTCATTAACGCAATGCGACCCACAAGGGATAGGGGGAGTTTAATTTATTTCTCTATGGTCTCCGATAGTTTCTGTGTTTCTCGCCCATTGTTTTCTCTCACTACCACATCCGCGTCCGTGTGGACCTGGATCCCCAGATAGCACATGGGCTCTTCGGTCCATGCGATTATATAGTTAGTAAGTGTGGGGGTGGTTGTGGGCGTCGGTGGGAACATCAATGACTTGTGCCAATTTATGTGCAGTCCTGAATGTTGACTAAATCGTTTCACCTCGCGGAGCAGAGGGTTCAAATTCATGTCTGGGTTGTGTATATATAGCAAGGTGTCGTCTGCATACTCTGCAATAACTAAGTTATATTGCGGAGACCGAATGCCTCTGTGGGAGTGATATTCCCGCATGGCACCAGGGGCTCCGCCACCAGGGCATACAACAGTGGGGACAGGGGGCAACCTTGCCTAGTACCCCTTGTAATTGCTTTCGGCTGGGTAAAAGTCCCATTGACCCTCACATGCGTTATTGGGTTGGTGTAGAGAACTTTGACCAGTTTCAGAAACACCTCGCCCACCCCCACTTTCCTTCACACTGCATATAAAAATCACCAGTCAACTGAATTGAATGCTTTTTCTATGTCAATAAAAATGGCAGCGCTGTTTTTCGTGTCTATGTGTTTAATTGTATCAAAGAGGGTACGCAGGTTGCATGCTAGGGAACGTCTGGGAACATTTCTGACCTACCAATTTGGGCAGAAGGGGAGACAGCCTATTGGCGAGTATTTTCGCAAACAGCTTGGCATATGTATTTGGTAGTGAAAGTGGCCTGTAGGATGAGCACTGGTTCGGTTGTTTCCCTGACTTCAGCAAAATAATCAAAACGGCTTCACGCATAGAAGGTGGCATTATACCATCCTGCGCCATCTCTTCAAAAAGATTGCGCACGATTTTTTATTTTATTTTTTGTTTTAAAAGAGTTCACTATTCTGCTACGCAAGCTATACCAGTCCTTAAAGCCCAAATTCCATATTTTGGCCTTTGCCCTCAGCTCAGGCCAAAGGCTTCGGAGACATTTATTAGCTAGAAGGATAAATTAAAACATTGGAATGTTAGGGGCTCCATTGAAGACATCAAAGTATCTATCTTTGTCTCCAGCGTTCCGTTGCTTTTGTTCCTGTTTCTCTCGGTTTAACTTAAAACAATCCAGCTTCTGTAGAAAGAATGTTCTAAGAGAATTATAGCTGTTCTGCAGAGTGCTAAATTGTTTGTTACAGGTTCGCTTCCTCGTTGACTCAGGTAGAGGGAATTTTAATGATGGGACAGGCCCAAAGAAACAGGCGATACTGCTATATTAGAATATTGGAATCTTGAAAACTCTTCGAAGATAATGGAGATGAAGTGGACCATAAACACTAGCATAGGCCAGCTGTATCAAAATTTGAATATTTTAATCTACAGCAGGGGTCTCCAACCTTTTCTGTCCTGAGAGCTACTTATATTCAATTAAACTCACTGAGAGCTACTAGTATTAGGGTCATATAATCTCAATAGTGTTATATGTATATTAATTCAACCAAGCACAAGCTTTCTAATTTAATAAGCTGGGCTGCACACAGATGAGCTACTCAGAGGTAGCTGGAGAGCTACAGTAGCTCACAAGATACTGGTTGGAAAACCCTGTTCTTCTGTCTCTGACTCACCCCCCATCTGCCACTCCTCAAAGGAGATAGGGAGGAAAAGGCTGTGGGCAAGGAAAAAGAAGTGCCTCTGGGGAGTGTTAAGTCTTCTAGCTTATGCCTATGCTTTTGCTTTGCCATACAACATGAAACAATTTGGAAAAGGCTGTGGACACTTCATCATGTCTGCTTTTACAGTTCCTGCTGTTCCTTCATGTAAGTTACTGTTGGGCAGGTGCAGCCACGGCACTAACTGAACAATGAACAGCACAGCATCCGCTGTGAATGCAAAGAGATTAAAGCTTCAAAGAGCCACAGAAATATTGACTGAACAGTGAACACAGCAACAGCTATAAAAGCTGAAAGATTCAAGCTTCTGAGAGCTTACAGTGGCTATTTTCCATTACATTGGGAATGTGTAGTTACAGCACCTGGATATCCTCATGGGTGACAAGTAGCGCTCTGCAAATCTACTGATTGATTGACAGTCCCCGACAGTGGCTCTGGCCAGTAATGCTGAAGACTGCTTTTAAAAGGCTGGTATAGCCCGTCGTGGCAGACTACAAGACTAAAATACTAGTTTGAGTTTGAGTTTAAAATTATTTATTAAGCGCACGGTCACCAGCGGTTTCATGGCGCTATAACTGGCAAAATAACAGGGTAGGAGCAGTGAATATAAAACTGAGGGAATGTGGAACGATAAAGGACTAATCAAAGACTTTGGAAAACAAGTGAGCCTTAAGCTGCTTCCTGAAGTGCGGATAGAGAGTCAGGGCTCTAAGTTCTGGAGGCAAGGAGTTCCAAAGGAGAGGAGCGAGGGTCGCAAACTTCGAACCTCCCCATTTCCTCCTCCGAAACCGCGGGACTGTGAGAAGGGATTTGGTAGATGAACGTAGTTCCCTGGCAGGAACATAGGATGTAATCTCAGATGAGATAAAGGCCGGAGCCGTGCCCAGTCGAGCCTGGAAAGTGAGGGAAGCAAGCTTGAACTGGACACGCTCACGGACTGGAAGCCAGTGCAAAGATTTAAGGAGGGGGGTGACATGGTGGAACTTTGGCAATTTAAACACCAGGCGTGCCGCCTGGTTCTGGATCTGCTGCAGCCGTCTTAAACTATATGCAGGTATACTAGCATATAGGGCGTTGCCGTAGTCCAGGCGGGAGATGACCATTGCCAAAGTTATCAGTTTCAGAGCATCAAAAGAAAAAAAACGGGACACCTTGCGTATAGTACGCAGTGACAGAAAGGAAGAAGATACCACAGAACTCACCTGGGAGTGAAGGGTGAGCTGGGGATTGAGCTTAATACCTAATGTTTTTACTGAGGTGGAGGGGACAGGTGGGGGACCTAAGGAATGGGGCCAAAACAAAGAGGAACGTTGGGACCCAGTCAGGCAATCAGAATGTTCAGTTGCGACATATATTTAATGTTACAGGCCCCCACAGGGGAGTATTATTGGCGCAGCAGCATGAGCAGTCTCTCACCTGAATGTTTGGGCTGTATCCTCCCATTTGGCTCTCCGTGCCGCTATCCTCACAGCTACGGGTAGACAGATGGCGGTCCGGGCTCCTCCCAGTGCTTTTGATGATAAAAGCCCAATCAGCCAAAGAAAAGTAGAAAAAATATTTTCTATTTTTTTTTAGCTGATTGACTTTGCCTTCACCAGGAATAAGTGGAGCACCCACACAGCCATTGATGGCCTGGCAGCTCCATTACAAGAGAATTTGGGAGCAGGAAGGATAGATGGAGTCGTTTTAAGCAGCCAAAAATGCATTTGAGGGGCTGCTCATGGTCTGTCAGGGCTCCCTAATTTGGTTGTGTTTGTGTGTAGGGTTTCAGTAGCTTTGGAGTGAGGTGTTTGTCTGATTTCACTTGGGATTTTTATATACACTGTGAGAAGTTGGCCTGGCATATGTGGTCCACTATTCTAGCGGGCACCTTGCACCAGTCCAAACGACTCTTATTGATGGTAGGTTTAAGGACAACCTATATAGAAAGCTATCCTAGTGGTAGCTGTGGAGAGCAGCCTTCAGGCTAAGTCTTAAAGGAATGTAAAGCAGCTTGTTTTACCAGTCTTTAATCTCATGAATGACCAAATGAAAGGAGAACCACACCAGGCATATATATAAAATATATGTATTTATTCTAAACACATCCCTCTAGTCTCTTTATGAGGCTAGAGACAAAAAAACATTCAATAAACGTATTTAAAACACAGTAAATTAGCACAATATATGATTAGCCCTATGGCGTACCAAACCATATACTAAGAAAGTGCTATAAGAACCACGACTGACATAGATACAAGGCCTAGAGCCTTTAGAACCGCTGGGGCCACCAGTAATCACCCAAGGTAGTAACGCAGGGGACCCACGGGGGACGCATGAGGTGTCTAAACACAGCAGCGAATCACCATTAACTTCTATGGGGAAAGTCGCGGTTAGAAAGTTACAGATTAAGGACACTTAGAAGACAACTTGGAGCAAGCCCCTTTATAAGTAGGCAGTTCTAGAGTCAATACCTACGGGAACACCGGAGTACTCGAGTTACCCAGGGAAGCCGGGAGCATAGGTGTCTTTTGGTGTTGGGTTTCATCGTCGTTTTTAATGGCGATCTGCTGCTGGCGACCAAGTCGAAAGTGTCTGGGTGGATCCAAGGGTGGATCAAACATTTGAAGAACCTGAAAGCAGAGGGGACAGAGTCTGGGTCACTTGCTAGTGACCAGGAAGGCGATGAGAAAATGCCCACCAATGTCGGGTGATTTCAGGTGAAGAAGGTGAAGCTTGACTCTTCAGCCAGGAGGACCAGGAGGCGTCGACGATGACCAGGAGCTGGATTTGAGCTGTCCCACAAAGGATGTAGAGTGCTGCAGTGTCGGTGTCCAGGTTGGATCCAACAAGCCTTGGCAACAGAATGCAGAGATTGGCTTTGGTGCAGACCAACAAGGTCTGACAGACTCACCCTTTGGAAGAGAGTCAGGGCACATCTGGAGCAACCAGGAAAGCTCAAGGAACAGAAGACTTACCTTCGTGGGGACCCACCAGTTGACGGACCAGGGATCGCAAAGGAGCCTCAAGCAGAAATGCTAGAAGCGGGCCCACAGAACACTCGTGGAGTGTAGGCCTACAGTCTTCGGTGCAGATGGTGCTCGGACTACAAGTAGCCCAATGCACAATTTCGGAAAAGCTCGGGAAGTTGATGCACTTGCAAATGTGCACGATGTCCAGAAGTTCCAGTCCCACGTCACTCGTGAGGGCAGCGGGTCTCAGCTTTGCTGGGATCTTGTGTTGGCCTCTGAGAAGTCTGGAAGTCTGTGTCTTGAGGCACAATTCTGTCAGGATCTGGCAGGAGCCTTGGAAATGCAGACTGGCAAGATGCTTCTTTGCTGCCTGTTTGAACAGGGGAGTCACTCCTTAACACCAAGGGAGATTCTTTCGTCTTCTAGTCGATGTAGAATGTCAAAGTTCCAGGATATATGTTGCAGAGTTTCGTCCAGGGGTAAGCTGAAGTCCTATGGACTGGGTTCCTATACTTATTCTAAGATAGGGGGTTGGACTTACTCTAGGGACCCACCTATGGGTGGATCCAGGGATGGGCGTGGTTACACCCCTTTCCCTTTGTCCAGTTTCGCGCCAGAGCAGGGGCTGAGTGCCCCTGCAACTGTTTTAAACTGGGGTATGCACAGGAACACCAAGTGTGCCCCCAGCACTGTCTGAAAAGCATTCTATGAATGCACCCACCCAGCCCCAATACACCTCCCTGAGACAGGAAACCTATTGTCCAGGCCTCCCCTGCCGGAGTTTCGCCCAGCAGCCAGAGGTCAGACCCGTGTCTGTGGCATCCATTTTGTGATGCCAGGGCTCTTTAAAACTATTACCGGTTAGACCAGTGGGTGAATCTCTCTCCCTTGAAGGGTGGAATTCTACCCCACACCGCCAGGACTGGTGGGGGGGTAGGATTCCAAAGTGTTTGGCACCAAACACGCCAGGTTTCCATGCAGCCATTCCAAAGTTAGCATTAACCGCAAGGTTATAATGCACTAAAGAGTATATGGTCTGACTGCATCACAGAACAGCCTTAGAGAATAGATTCAAAAAGCTGCAGAGGGGTCCTGCTCATGGATGGGCACCCTCTCACAAAACCAAGCACTCTGCCTTCAGGTTTGATAAGGTCTGCCATCAGAGTGACTTGTAGGTTTATATGTATTTGAATTTGAATTTAAAGGTATTTGTATAGCGCACGTATACCGGGTGGTTTCATGGCGCTGTGGGGTAGCTCAATTCAAATTACAGACTCCGGGCTAGCTCAGGTTGAAAATGCCCGTGAGAAAAGCAAGGTTTTCAGTCTTCCTCGGAACTCCATGTAGGATACTGAAGTGCGAATAGGAAGGGGTAGGGAGTTCCAAAAGGACGGGGCGAGGACAGCAAACTTGCATCCTCCCGACCTCTTCCTCCTAAAATGAGGGACCACCAGAAGAGAGAGGGCGGAGGATCGCAATTGTCTGCAGGGAATGTAAGGGTGAATATGAGATATCATAAAGGCCGGGGCTGTCTCAGCCAGAGCCTGAAAGGCGAGGCAGCCAAGTTTAAACAGAGCTCTCTCTTTGATTGGGAGCCAGTGGAGAGAGCGAAGAACGGGGGTGATGTGCTGAGATCTGGGTAAACTAAAAACCAAGCGGGCCGCTTGGTTTTGCACCAGCTGGAGTCGGCGCAGAGCATAATTGGGGATGCCATTGTATAGTGCATTGCCGTAATCTAAGCGTGAAAGGACCATCGCCATAAGGATAAGTTTGAGGGCTGATAATGAAAAGAAACGTGAGATTTTACGAATGGTGCGTAAAACAAAGAAACAGGCCGAAACCACCGTGCTCACGTGTGAATGGAGAGTGAGGTGTTGATTCAGAGTAATCCCCAAAGTTTTAACAGAAAAAGAAGGGAGAGGGGGGGAACCAAGCAAAGAAGGCCAAAAAGCAGAAGACCAAGGGTTGAGTTTACCACCAGTCAGGACAAGCTCGGTCTTATCAGGGTTAAGTTTTAGATGATTGGTATTCATCCAATCCCTGATGAATACCATCACTGACTGGAAGTTAAGAATAGAAAGGGAGGAATCAGATAAATTAAAAATGAGCTGGAGGTCATCAGCGTAATTAAACACTCTGACCTCCAACTGCTGTAACGCAAAAATAAGAGGAAAGATATAAAGATTAAAAAGAAGAGGGGAAAGAGAAGAGCCCTGAGGGACACCACATTGTACCGTGTGAGCTGTGAGAGAGAAATCCGCCAAGTGAACGGCCTGGGTACGGTCGTTGAGGAACGATCTGACCCAAGACAGGGCGGAACCCCCAATGCCTGCCGCCTCGACACAGGAAAGAAGGATGGTATGATCAACCGTGTCGAAGGCGGCAGAAAGATCGAGGAGAATCAGCGCCTGTGGGAGATTGGAGTTCAGCCCCTCTCTAAGTGTGTCCATAACGGATACCACCACCTTCTCGGTAGAGTGCAGGGGGCGGAAGCCAGCTTGAGAAGGGGCTAAGAACTTACTAGTCTCAACGAAGGCACTCAAGATTTTGGTGATGTGCCGCTCAAGGACCTTAGCCAAGTAAGGAAGGAGGGAGATAGGGCGATAATTGGACAGGACTGTGGACTCTGCCCCAGGCTTTTTCAAGATGGGGACAATCGTGGCTGACTTATGTAAGGTGGGAACGATTCCCCTTCTTAAGGATTCATTAAGAAAGGTCAGGGGAGGGAGAGGGCAACTTTGAAAAATTTTACACATAATGTGGGTAGGGCAGACATCCGCCGGGGATCCAGATTTTACAGTGGGGAGGATAGAAAGGAAGGTCTCTTCAGATAACAGTGTGAATTGATCCAGATGACAAGTGTTGGGCGGTGGAATGATGTCAACGAAGGCAGAGGAGGGGGGTGAGATGTTGGATTTAATATCTGCGATTTTACTTATAAAGAAGTCATTAAGGGAATCACATAAGGGTTGAGAAGGGACTGGTTTAGCTGAAGTTCTATCTGAGGTGGCCAGTTCAAACACTGTAGCGAAGATTTCCCTCGATTGATTCTCCGCCTGGAGGATCTTATCGGAGAAGTAGGAGGTCTTGGCCTTAAGGATAGCTCTCTTGTAATCCGCCTGAATGGAGTTGTACAAGAGTTTGGAGGACTCGCTGTAATTACGCCTCCAGGTGCGCTCTGCCTGACGGGCAGCCAACTTTTTCTCCTTAAGTTCAGGGCCGAACCATTTATTCGCATCGTGGGAGCGCTTCACTTTGACGCGCCTGAGGGGGGCCACCTGATCGCATGTTGAAGACAGCCAACTGTTTATGGCCACTGCTTGAGATGAGGTGGGCAGGTTATCAATGGCAGGGCTTGATGTTAGAAGAGAGGAACACAGAGATGGAATGTCCACTTTCCCCCAGTTGCATGCCCAGGTGTTCTTGGGAAAGGTGTTCTATGTGTCAGTGCTATAAGGTAGATTTAGGTAACCTATATCTTAGTAAGGCGTGCAAGCACCACCTTACCCAGGCTGCAGTAGCAGACCTGTGGTGCCATTTTGGAAGGCTTCCCAGGGGTGGCATAATACATGCTTCAGCCCGTGGTAGGCCTCTGGGGTGCCTGTGCCCTTAGTACCTAAGGTACCATATATAGGGACTCACAAGGGTAACCCAGTAACCAATCTAGAGTGTACCTAAAGTACATGCAATCAATTTAGAGAGGAAGCAGCTAGGCAGGGGTCCTGGTTAGCAGGGCCCCAGCCAGACTAAAGTAAAAAAACAGTGAAACACCAGCAAAAAGTTAATAAGCAGATCCTACTCTCCTACACACACATGCAGACAAAAACACACACACTCGTCTCTGTTTAAAAGGTCTTAAAAACTGTTATTTTATCAAACACTGAGTTATAAGTAGCCCTCACAAGCCACACTCCTCTCCTTTCCTTCTGCTCCATAGGACCCCCTTCCAGCTTTGCTTCTTGTATAATGTATTTTCACCCGCGTGAATTTTGGGAAATCTCTGAAGCTCCGAGCCCCCAACCCCCAGTCTTACTGACCAAGCTATGTCCCTGGGTGTTTGTAGACTAATTGCTTTCATCTGCAGGGCAATAACTGATAATTACTACCCCCTTGTTATGCACCCTCATCTGTAGCTCGAGGAGTGGGCAATAAAACTTACTTAGAATATCAGAATGTCGGAGCTGCACAGAAGCCAATGCTATGCCAGAGGGCCAATAATGCTAGGATTATTCTACTCAAACATTCTAGTTTTTATCTTTCAATTTCTTCATGTCTAGTTTAGAATCTTCTACCTCTAGTGGATGTAATATTCTAATAGCATTATAGTTCTCTGCCCTTGAGCTACGCTGATGTGAAAGGCTCTCTCTATCATTATAGTCCATGGTTTCTAGCTTGGGCCTATACTCCTGGGTATAGATCCTTTAACATCCACATAGTTCTCAGCATCTGTCTTTAATCCTCTAATCCATTAGCAGAAATAGCAGAATGAAGTATTTATAAAAAAATGTGCCTCTTACCCTATATTCAAGGTTTTATCATTTTTATCCTAAAAGCATAAGATGGGCTGCTTCCTAATACAGTGGCGCAAACCCCAATAAAAAGTGCCTATAAAATACTGTGCTAAAGTTTTAGGTAGTATTAACTGGGTTTAATCCATCTTTTTTTTGTTCACAGAATGACAACCGAAAAGGATTCTTCTTCGGTGGCCGAAAGAATAAGAACTAAGTTCCAACACATATTATGGTTTGCACATCTCAGTCATTTCAAAACAGAATATTATGTAGCTCAAACACAGTCCAAATAATGTTTAGTCAGGTAGACAGCTGTTGAGACTGGATGTGCTAGCTTGAATATACCTAAATATGAAATGATATATTATTTTGTGTAATCTTGGTTCATATGTTTGCGAGTGAACATTATAAGGCTCCATGACATTGCTTTAAGATTGTTATAAGAATAGATAATTTGGCTGACCAGCATTTTTTCTAAAAATAGTAAGATCAACACAAATCAGCAAACCTAACGGAATCCTTTTTAGGAACAGAACAGTATTCCTTCAAATGAGCCAGCATTTGACTGTGATTGGTCCAGTTGACCAACAGCTGTCTGAAACTCAACGCAGAGAAGACAGAAGTCCTCGTCTTTGGAACCACCGCTTCAGCATGGGACAACACCTGGTAGCCGACTGCCCTTGGGAGCCCACCCACCCCCTCAGACCACGCCAAGAACCTGGGTATCATCCTTGACTCCTCAATCACCATGAACCGACAGATCAATGCGGTCACATCAAGCTGTTTCAACACCCTCTGCAAACTCCGTAAAACCTACAAATGGATCCTCCCGAGTCAATGAAGACGGTCACTCATGCACTCATCACCAGCAGACTGGACTATGGAAACGCACTCTAAACCGGCATCAACAAGTGCCTACTCCGCAAACTCCAGACCATACAGAATCGCAGCCAGACTCGTCGTCGGCATCCCCAACAAGAACACATCGCCAACACCTACGAAGACTCCACTGGCTCCCTGTGGAGAAATGAATAACCTTCAAACTCCTCACCCATTCCTACATATGCCTACACAACAATGGACCCAAATACCTCAATGAAAGAATAAACTTCCACGTACCCAAAAGAAACCTCAGATCCTCCAACCTCGCACTGGCTGAAACCCCGCACATCCACAGAGTCAGAGCAGGCGGCAGATCCTTCTCTCACATCGCTGCCAAAACATGGAACGAGCTACCGGCAGACACCAGACGTGCCCTCTCCCTGACCACCTTCAGACAGAGCCTCTACACCCTCAAGGGTGAGTAGCGCGCTTACAATTCCCTTGACTGGTTGATTGATTGATTGATGAGAATCTTCCATAAAACTAAAGAACATTTCATTGGCAGCAGTAGGTGGTTCTTAACTTGTCAGTGACCCTTGTCTACTGCATTCCAAGATCATATTAAAATGTTTAATATGTAGTTATTCATATCATCTATTAATAAATATGTCCTTATAATGTCCAAATGCGATTCAACTAACTGCCCACTATCATCAGACTGAAATGATATGGATTCCTGGAGAATAGATTCAGAATATTTTATGAAATATTTTACAGAAGTACTCCGTTCACAATTATCTACATTTGCTTTCCATCCGTATGGTTGTGGCATATATATGAGACAATAAAAATAGTTTTAATCCTTGCACCATCTACCTTTTCCATTTTATAAATTGGCTGTAATAATACAAGAGGGTTCCCTACTCTCCGTCCTACATATTATTTTATCATTATTGAGTAAAAACAGCTTACACTTGTAAGTATATTTGTTTCTCTACTTCTTAAAACTGCAAGAAAAAAAAGCACGAATTTAAAAAACAAAGAAGACAGAAACGTGAATTAAAGGCAGTCTCGCATTCATTATTGAAAATAAAACTATGCTTTAATATCATGTATGTTTCTTTACTTTTTTTCACCTTTGGTACGAATTCAAAATTTACTGGCCATTGTAATCATTTTTATTTACCTCTTTTTCTTGGCCTGTGTTGTACATCATGTCCTGGTATGACTGGGAGTGTGACAAGGCTGTTGTTCAAGGCGGTAACTTCAAGGAAAAAAGAATCATCCCCATGTCCCACCTTAAAGTCCCTGTTTACTGCCTCCACCTTGTTCATAAAACATTTAGCTAGCTTATCATATAGATTTTGCATAGAGGCTAAGGTATTAGCATTAGTGAGGCATAAGAGAAGCTGGGCTGTTCTATAAAATTTCAGATGAGAAATTACATCAATGGATGGGGTCCAACCCCTGTTTGCCCACAGAGAA
This sequence comes from Lissotriton helveticus, assembly GCF_964261635.1. Lineage (NCBI taxonomy): Eukaryota > Metazoa > Chordata > Amphibia > Caudata > Salamandridae > Lissotriton > Lissotriton helveticus. Next base: position 276,217,081 of record NC_136062.1, read on the forward strand.
GCAGAGATATTCCTACTCCAATTATCACAGCTCAGTAAGGTTAGAATTAACAATATCCCTCAGCACATAGTCCTGACCTCTTGAACTGGTCCAAACAACATCCATATAGAGTGGATTCAAGAGAGGTGTACAACTTTGTGCACATGGAAATCATTGATGAGTGAAAACCCTTAAACCAAAACAGACATTTGAGTACACCATTATGGTCTACTAACTACATTATGTTTGGCAGCACTGTAAAATCAAATGAACATAATTATCTGCTGAGTGGTGTGTTCCTTGCCATCACTCTAGACAATATCCTAATCTACACCCGCAGTCTCACAAACTATGTCACAGACTTTAGACACAGAGAGAGAATCTACCAAAAAGACCAGATAGAGTTCCTGAAATATATTTTTCCCTATCATATTTTTAGGTGGCACATACCAGTGCAAACTAAATGTAATATGAAATTAGCCTAATCTGCAAACCATGAATGAACAACTGCAGTGGTTTGGGAATTTGCAAACCCTTATATCTGTCTTGTCCCCCACCTCCTCTCTAACAGAGAAAAAGGCCAGCACATCTTTAGTAAGGGAAGCCCTTTTGCCTTCGGCACCTTACAGGACTATTTTGTTTGGCACATTCTCTGTTATAATCCAACCTCTACACATCATATGTACACAAAACTGGTGTCCTGGGATGGTGCAGCTGGAGCAACGGTGTCACAACAAAATACTTGTTATCAATCAATGAGAATTAGCTCTGGTTTAAATTGTTTTTATGTCTGCGGGTGGAGAAAAACCATTAGGTTTTATGAAGGCCCTCACCCACCAGTTTCTACAAAACCTTTGGTTTGTATTTCGAAAACCCTCATAGACAACCTGATTTTCTATGGTGCGGTATATCTTTTTATCCGCCTCATCAGGGGTCGTGGCGTATTCATAGGGTAATCGATTAACGTGCTGGGTGCCAAGCCTCACCCGAGGCTACCTCCGGTACAGGTAGAAGTGTCCAGAAATAGTGAACAAGGAGGTAAAGAAAAGGATAAAAGTAGTGGCTAGTACAAAAATGTGTGAATTTATTAAGAGATAAGTTCTAGACACTATAGATAAAATTATATCGATATGAAGGTAATCAAGTAACTGGATTACCGCATGTCTTTAGGAAAAAATGTCTACATGTTTCAGCTCTCTTAGCCCAGCCGGGTCTATGGAGCTTTCGTCAGGACAAGGACAAATACGAGGATACACATAAATAAAAAACTTCCACAATTTGTGTAGTATTGTTTTTTTTTTTTTTGTTTGTTTTTTTAAAACCTTTATTGTGCTTAAGAAGGAGAACAAATACGGGCCTACAACCAGCAGGCCGGCCACGATACTGTAGGCACAAAATGTAAGCAATGCAATTCCTCAGCGGCATCAAACAATATAGCATCAATCAGTAGCAGTTACAATACACAGGAACACGTCGCCAAGGGTAGGAGCAATGAGGTTTAAGTTTTTAAATTTGATCTAAAGAAAATCAGTGAAGAATAGATGCAAGAAGAGCTGAGTCCGTACAGTAGCTTCACAACCTGGGTAGGCAGCATAATTAAGAACAACAGTAGAGATAAACACTCCACGGTATGGCAGTATAATGCAAAACAGCAGGAGTATCAGTACACATTTACGCATCACCTACAGCGCCACCCACTCCCCACTAATCCCATGTCAGACCCAGAGCAGAAAAAGGAACAAGAAAGCGCAGAAACGATAGAAAAAACAAGGCCCATAGAAACAAAAAAGAAAAACTAAATCCACCCCCCCACCCTACAACAATCCGGAGGCTACGGTCTACCCCCCTCCGGTAAAGTGCCTGTCGCCCATTAAAGAACCCGAAATATAGAGAAGAGAAAGAAAAGAAAAGAAAAGAAATAAAGATTCTCACTCATGAAGAGGAGAAAAGGTAAAGAAAAACTTTCACAAGTGATAAAGGGAGCAAGGAAGGACAGTCCCGGATCCCCCATTAAAGAAGGTGGGGAGGAGCCAATAAAATAACAGATCTCCCGGACATCCAGCCAAAAAGGATCCACACGCCATTAGAGTCTAAAAGGACCAAGGCCGAAAAACAAGGGGGTTACAAATGCGGTACACAAGAGCGCGAACCGGACCCATAAAACACCACCTCAAGTGTAGAGTAGACAACAGGATATGAGCAGTTCCAAATCACAGTCGAAGGCGTCAGGAGAAACAAGAAGCAAAATAGATGTGAGGAACTGAAGCGTTGATACGCGCCAAAAAGGCGCCATAGGTATAAACCACAGAAAATAGGCCAATGCAAGTGAACACCCGGAACCCCCTAGCTTTATATAAGTCGCAAACGATCACTACACCATGGTACCCGCCCGAAACCCGCCCCAGCCAGAACAAAGACTAAGATGGCCGCCCCAGGCAGTGCAGAGACAAAGAGAAATAAAATGGACGCCACCCTTTACAGGCAAACCCCCGTCCCATTGAACGTGGATGACAAGTCAGGCAACCGAAACAAATTCAACAGAGCCGGCAGCACACTAGGTACCAGGATAGCCTGTTGTAGCGCCGACTACGCCGCAGACAAGAGTGCTATGATATAATGGATGCACTGCGAGCGAGAGCTGAGCCATAACCAATAACATCCAACCAGCTGGAAAATCAAGTCGCGCTCTGCGTGCGGTCACACAGCCCCCCTTACAACATCCCAAACCCAACTCCCATCAGGTAAGAGAACAGTACAGCAAAGAGACCGCCGAACCCTGGCCCGATCTCAGACGCCCTCCAGTACATAACCCTCCATGAGTGTCGATCCCCTCCACAACATAGGAATAAGATGGAAACAAATACAGGCTCAGCAGCCATCAACCGCATCTTCCGTCCCTGAGCAACCCGCCCGCAAAACAACAGTCGCCCCATAGAGAGGAACCAAAAATGATAGATCACAATACTTGCGACTTGAAATGAAGGGAGAGACCAGCGCGCAGAACAGGAAATACAGTATGGAATAGGTAGAAGTCTCACTGAATGCACAATCAACACATCGACAATGTTTCAGTCCGGGGTCACAACCAGGTGGACAGTCAGTGCCAATAAGGGAAAAGTCATCAGCCCTGCCCCGAACGTCGGAATCCCACCAGGCAGAGCCACAGCGAAGCAGAGAAACAATATGGCCACAGAGAGAGTGAGAGTGTCGCAGGAACACAAAATGGCCGTCGAGATCCAACAGTAACTCCATCAGCTGTAGTAGTGAGTTCCCTAGGAACCTGCAGAGCATACAAGTTCTTCGAATTCAAAGTCGGAGGGCACAACCCAGGGGTCTGTGATGAGATCGACAATGGTGTAGATATGTCCCAAGGCACTCGCGACGAACAGTCCAACAATGTTACACTCTCCGGTGAAAGGAGAAACAAAGTATCCCTGATAAAGGCAGCAGGCAGACAATCTCGGGCACCAGTCAATTCGGGAGCGGGCACCTCTGTCCAGTCGGCAGAAGGAAGCACTGTATCGCCATGAAGCGCAAGCGGAGACGAGGGTAGATGTGGCGGGGTCAGTACATTGCAGTCCCGCCGCAGCGACGACGCCATGTCGTCCAGCTTCTTCCACAGCACTTGGCAGCCTTGGCGCATATCAGCGCGGAGGCCATGCAGGGCAGCCAGGAGGATTTTGAGAGAAATTGCAGGCTGAAGCCCCCGGCTCTCACTTCCCAAGGAAGGTATTCGGGAAGCTGACCCCGTCGCAGGCGGGGTAACACAGGCCAGTGACAGGGACGGGCGCTCTCCCCCACACCTCGGTGCCTCCAACGAAGCCATCATGGCGAAAGTCCGGGGAAATCACAGGATAGTCGTGGCCCAGGCGAGCGTCATTGCGGGGCTAAAGCATTTACAGAGTACAGCACCAGTGAGGCACACAGCGCGGAGAGGCGCCCCGTACCATAGGGGGTAGCGAGGCGCGGGGCCAGGCAAGCACAGGCTATCAAACATGGCCGTGCAACACTCTCCGTCCGTACCTGCCCCAAACAAAGGATGCGTTGCGATAGGGTGCCTCAGCTCAACGAGCGCTCGTTCCTGGCCTCCTTCTGCAATCGCCGTATGCGTCGCAGCACAGACAGTGCGCCGTGAGGTCCCCACCGGTGCCCAGGTCTTCAGCGCCGATAAGGTATCCTGGCCGCCATCAGGTCTCCGGGGAACGGCAAAGAGCCCCTGCGCAGACGGGCTCCCGGGCTGCGGGCATCACCGCGGCTATCTCCGGCCGCCGGGCAGGTCGAGAGACCAGGATCACACCTCTGGAATCAGCGCCGCGTCGCCCTTCATCCGGTAGTGAAATGCATCAGGATGTATGCCAGGATCACGGAGCGGCGGTAACAGGCTGAAGGAGCCGGGAGCCTACAGGTCTGCTCCGGACGCCATCTTGGCTCCTCCCCTTGTGTAGTATTGTTGATAAGTGTCAATGACTTATACTCGGAATTCCAATGCTGTGGAAACAAAAACCAACAATATATATTGTACATTTGGCTAGAGGCACAAGGTTAGGCAGGCAATCATGTATCAATGACATGGGGGGGGGCACGTAAAGGCTCCGTTTCGGAGTCGCTACCATATAGGTGGTTGTGAAGCTACAACCCAGAGGAAAAGGAATCGGAAAAGAGATAAAGTCTGAGTGTATAAATACAGTCTGTGATAATGTCTCACACAGCTTAAATTTGTACAGAAATCTAGTTCATACGAATCGTGATATTCTCTCTCCTAAGTGACAACAAAGTCATGAGGGGGCGGTGCTCCCCAGAATGGTAAGACGCACTGTCTACGTTTTAAACTCATGATGTGCTCTCTCTTGAGTGACAACAGAGTAGTGAGGAGACGCTTATTCTCACAATGGTAAAGTGCATTCACAAGATCCTAACCCACGGCAATGTAAGCTATAAATATTACCCCATAGAAACTCCAGAGATTCTAGTAAAGTTACCTGTATTTAGCTTGGTGATAGCTTCAACAGGGAACAGCGAGTCGCTTAGTGGTCTTTTGCTGTCAGGATTACAAGTGAGTATCGCGTATTAGTCGCGCTGCTTAGTCACTTACCGGATTAAAGGTGATAGAGTACGCTGCCATTCTTACCCACGTGGAACGTCATAGGATCCCCTGTGCTGACTCTGCCCCTGGCTATGAGCGTTACTGATGTGAGTCTGTTTTTATACAGAGAGGCTCGGACATAAAAAAAAGTCGTGAGCTAACACCTAAGATGGCTGTCTCATTAACAAAAAATCGAGGGTGATTTAATAGACATAAAACCCGTGTTTGGCAAATTATATTTTTCTCTAAACGGGGGTTTTTTCAAATGTGTAGCAAAAAGGGAGTGTGAAATACTGTTCGTTCTATTTTTAAAATTACGGACACAAAAGAGGGACTGTAAATTGAACAGCATGTTACATCCAAGATGGATGTCTCAATATCCACCTAGCAGGTTATTTGCCAAGAAATTGAGTTCTGTGTTAAGCAAAAGTGTAAACCTACAGAAAGGGGGAGGGTTTTATCTACTCGAATTGTAGAGCCATGTACAGTGTCCTTAGCCTAAACAGAAGGTCGACTAAATAACACCATGGGAGCGTCGTTCAGGATTTACAGCGCTTCTATCTTTTCAAGAAGTAAAGAGAGAGAGAAAGTGTCACTGTGGAGGTGAGGAACATGGTCGGATTCAGTAGAACTGGTTCCAAGGGATGTGATCGTTCATCCCTACAATATTCGTTCTGAGGCGATCCACCCACCTTTGCTCTTTTTCAAAGAGGATCTGTTCAGCATTGTGGTCCTTGTTTTCTAACATTTCAAGGACAGTCCATTTTAGGTCGTCGCACGTATGGCCTGTTTCCACAAAGTGAGTGCAAAGTTTGGTGGTGTTCTTTTTAAGTCTCACATTGCTCCTGTGTTCTCCTATGCGGAGTTTCACCTTCCGGCAAGTCATCCCTACATATTGTCGTAGGCAGGGGCAGGTTATCAGATAAATTACATGGGAATTACATGGGAAGAATTGCAATTCGTATGTTGCTTTTGAGTCCATAACAGAGTGTCCGTTAGTTGTAGAGTCTTAGTGGTCTTCGTGAACTTGCAGACCCCACATGTGCCGCAGGGGTAATGACCTGTGACAGGAGCCATCGTTATGTCTCTTATTATGGATTTCGAGAGTCTCTTTTTTGGCCTGGTGTGTACTAGACTAAAGTCGTCGTCAGTAGCTGGACTTTATGTAAGTCAGTTTGAACAACAATTTGTCCTCAATGATACCAACCCGTACGTTTCCAGTGTATTATTAAAATGGACTGTCCTTGAAATGTTAGAAAACAAGGACCACAATGCTGAACAGATCCTCTTTGAAAAAGAGCAAAGGTGGGTGGATCGCCTCAGAACGAATATTGTAGGGATGAACGATCACATCCCTTGGAACCAGTTCTACTGAATCCGACCATGTTCCTCACCTCCACAGTGACACTTTCTCTCTCTCTCTACTTCTTGAAAAGATAGAAGCGCTGTAAATCCTGAACGACGCTCCCATGGTGTTATTTAGTCGACCTTCTGTTTAGGCTAAGGACACTGTACATGGCTCTACAATTCGAGTAGATAAAACCCTCCCCCTTTCTGTAGGTTTACACTTTTGCTGAACACAGAACTCAATTTCTTGGCAAATAACCTGCTAGGTGGATATTGAGACATCCATCTTGGATGTAACATGCTGTTCAATTTACAGTCCCTCTTTTGTGTCCGTAATTTTAAAAATAGAACGAACAGTATTTCACACTCCCTTTTTGCTACACATTTGAAAAAAACCCCGTTTAGAGAAAAATATAGTTTGCCAAACACGGGTTTTATGTCTATTAAATCACCCTCGATTTTTTGTTAATGAGACAGCCATCTTAGGTGTTAGCTCACGACTCTATTTTTAGTCCTTTTTTTATGTCCGAGCCTCTCTGTATAAAAACAGACTCACATCAGTAACGCCCATAGCCAGGGGCAGAGTCAGCACAGGGGATCCTATGACGTTCCACGTGGGTAAGAATGGCAGCGTCCTCATCACCTTTAATCCGGTAAGTGACTAAGCAGCGCGACTAATACGCGATACTCACTTGTAATCCTGACAGCAAAAGACCACTAAGCGACTCGCTGTTCCCTGTTGAAGCTATCACCAAGCTAAATACAGGTAACTTTACTAGAATCTCTGGAGTTTCTATGGAGTAATATTTATAGCTTACATTGCCGTGGGTTAGGATCTTGTGAATGCACTTTACCATTGTGAGAATAAGCGTCTCCTCACTACTCTGTTGTCACTCAAGAGAGAGCACATCATGAGTTTAAAACGTAGACAGTGCGTCTTACCATTCTGGGGAGCACCGCCCCCTCATGACTTTGTTGTCACTTAGGAGAGAGAATATCACGATTCGTATGAACTAGATTTCTGTACAAATTTAAGCTGTGTGAGACATTATCACAGACTGTATTTATACACTCAGACTTTATCTCTTTTCCGATTCCTTTTCCTCTGGGTTGTAGCTTCACAACCACCTATATGGTAGCGACTCCGAAACGGAGCCTTTACGTGCCCCCCCCATGTCATTGATACATGATTGCCTGCCTAACCTTGTGCCTCTAGCCAAATGTACAATATATATTGTTGGTTTTTGTTTCCACAGCATTGGAATTCCGAGTATAAGTCATTGACACTTATCAACAATACTACACAAATTGTGGAAGTTTTTTATTTATGTGTATCCTCGTATTTGTCCTTGTCCTGACGAAAGCTCCATAGACCCGGCTGGGCTAAGAGAGCTGAAACATGTAGACATTTTTTCCTAAAGACATGCGGTAATCCAGTTACTTGATTACCTTCATATCGATATAATTTTATCTATAGTGTCTAGAACTTATCTCTTAATAAATTCACACATTTTTGTACTAGCCACTACTTTTATCCTTTTCTTTACCTCCTTGTTCACTATTTCTGGACACTTCTACCTGTACCGGAGGTAGCCTCGGGTGAGGCTTGGCACCCAGCACGTTAATCGATTACCCTATGAATACGCCACGACCCCTAATGAGGCGGATAAAAAGATATACCGCACCATAGAAAATCAGGTTGTCTATGAGGGTTTTCGAAATACAAACCAAAGGTTTTGTAGAAACTAGTGTCCATTCTATTTTTGATTATTGCGTATCTGTCCAGGGGAACCGAATGGACTCAGAATCCTCTTCCCTCCACCTTGATATTAGCCTCACCCACCAACCTAGTTAGTGGCAGGCTTCATCATCGGGCCCCACCCGAGGTACCGAGTGTACCTCAGGTGTGCTTCGACGCCAGATTACTGCGGAGCGGGTTTTTTGGTTTGTGAGGGTGCTGTGAGTGTGCTCTGAGTGAGGTTTAAAATACTGTCCTGGGTGTCCCAAAGACTGTTTTAATTGTGGGCCCCAGGCAGTCAATAAAAACAAAGGCTTTCGGACGTGCACGGTAGGCTTATGGCCTCCGACGTCCTGTGAGGTCAACTACTTTCAGCCAGGCCTTTTCTTCTACTGGCTTTCGTCAGGAACTTATATGTGTAGGGTGTTACTGGGGTTTGTATGAGTTTGTCAGTGCCCTGTGTGTAAAGCACACGCTTCGGTACTTATATGTGCAAGAGGTGTTTCCTCTCGAGTTGTACCTGTGGGGGTAAAAAAGGAAAGACATAACATTTAAGTCAAGGCTCCTTGTAGCGGGCTAAAAGCATTCAGTGAGGCCGCGCTGGGTGCCTAGTGGTGACCACGGACAAGGCGATAGTGTTGGCGTCAGTGGCGGGCAGTGAAAGTGTGGCCGGTCTCACAAAATGCATAATTATATGTGAAATTAGGCCTAAGTACCGTAACCGGAGTTGACGTAAACAGTGGTGAAGGAATAAAAAACATTAAAATGGAGTTGCTTACATCCGATTTTAGCGAACAACTCAGCATGGAGCTCAGCCGGGGGCCAGGACCATGTGCACTCTAAATTGGGGGAAGAAAAGGAAAAAGGATGTTGGGGGAGGGGGTAGTCTGGACCCAACAAGGTAACGGTAGAAGGATGGTGAGTGTTCACCACCTCAGGGTTTCGGCTGTGCAACAAGAAAGAAGGAGACACTTGTCAACCTGGGGTGCCAGGCTACATGGGCACCCGGAAGCTGTAGTTTTAACGAGCACTTCAAGTGTAGGAAAAAGGCTAGTAACAGTGGAATTGAATGGCCCGGTGACAGATTGTGTCGCTGATTAGGACTCAGTGAAACCGTGGGTGAGCAAGACTTCCTTCCATGCCCTCAGGAATTAAGAGAAGACAAATTCCGGTGTTAGATATTCTGAAAATGCTGCAGGCACTCACAACATATTACAATACCCTTTTCTTTGCTGAGCTACCCTTATCAATCCCGGGGTATTCGGAAAACTTCACTCCATAGAGGGATGAAAAAAAGCAAAGCCAATCGTGTCATTTTTACTGCAGAAATGATCTACAAATTAAAAAGATTTATAAACAATTAACATAATCAAAGTATGCAAATTGACAAGGTCTTTAATTGTTCTTAAAGTATAAAGGATCTCCCCTCACTTCTATTATAAACCTCATTTGATTCCCCTACGCTGTCGTTTCCAAATATATCATTAATATAGTATGACTTATTATCAACCCTATGATAGGACTGTGAATCTTCTTGGAAAGGTTTTAGAGTGGAAACATAAAAAGTTGCACAGTCAACAATCTCAGAGGTTAGACCACAGATCCATCCATCACACAAGACAAATACAGGTTCAGGGGAGCAGGGGTACTGCGCATTTACAGTCACAGGCATCACTGTATGAGCCTTAAATAACGATATGGCAGTAACATCGGCCATCTAGGGTATTATGGAATATCATAATTAGTAACTGTCCACGAACCATAAATCACCATCCAGATAATACCTTGGAATTATTTGGAAATGCACTCGTATGATTACAAACATCACTTTAACATTTTTTAGAAAAGAAATACATTTATATCCAAATATAAAATTAGCATAAATAAATGTTGTTCCACGCCAAATTATAACGTTAACATTTTCTGAACCCTCTTACATACCTGTTTTATATTAATAGTGAATAAAGTGCGTTTATCTTCAAACACTAGCTCGTAATTTTCTGAATATGCACTTATTAAACCAAATGGACACTTTCATTTTAAAAATATACACATTTTGTATTCCAGACCAGTCTGTCATTGTCCAATAGTCAGTAAGCATACGTGTTTTAAACTCAAATTCAGTTCTTAAATTTGTGGTGCAATAATGTATGGCAAACCATGCAATTACATTCCTAGTTTTGGCCAACAAGTGCCATCCTGTGTTCACCTATCTCATCATATGACAGTCAATGTGGTCTAAGTATGTAGAAGCCAAATGTATGGAGTGGCAGGTGGTCATGGCTACACACAAGATCCCAGGAAAACATTGAGATCTCTCATCCTGTTGAAACTCAGAGTGGGACAACGCCTCATCTGCATAACAGGGCCCAGGTGCCCAAGTGATGCAATGGCATCATGTATCAAGGTGTGCCCCTGCCAGTCAATGCCGCCTAGTGTCAGTGTATAACACAGGCCAGACAGTCTTATCCTGCTGACCCATTTCTACTAGTGCCCCTTGCTCTTCAATGCTCATTAATGTCTTGTGCCCATGTGTGCTCCAAATTCAGTGCTCAGTGCAATGTATTGTGCCTGTGTGTGCTCCAACTTCAATGTTCATTAATGTATTGTGCCTATGTGTGCTCCAACTTCAATGTTCATTAATGTATTGTGCCTATGTGTGCTCCAACTTCAGTGCTCATTAATGTCTTGTGCCTATCTGTGCTCCAACTTCAGTGCTCAGTGCAATGTATTGTGCCTGTGTGTGCTCCAACTTCAATGTTCATTAATGTATTGTGCCTATCTGTGCTCCAACTTCAGTGCTCATTAATGTATTGTGCCTATGTGTGCTCCAACTTCAGTGCTCATTAATGTCTTGTGCCTATCTGTGCTCCAACTTCAGTGCTCAGTGCAATGTATTGTGCCTGTGTGTGCTCCAACTTCAATGTTCATTAATGTATTGTGCCTGTGTGTGCTCCAACTTCAATGTTCATTAATGTAGTGTGCCTATGTGTGCTCCAACTTCAATGTTCATTAATGTATTGTGCCTATGTGTGCTCCAACTTCAGTGCTCATTAATGTCTTGTGCCTATCTGTGCTCCAACTTCAGTGCTCAGTGCAATGTATTGTGCCTGTGTGTGCTCCAACTTCAATGTTCATTAATGTCTTGTGCCCATGTGTGCTCCAACTTCAGTGCTCAGTGCAATGTATTGTGCCTGTGTGTGCTCCAACTTCAATGTTCATTAATGTATTGTGCCTATGTGTGCTCCAACTTCAATGTTCATTAATGTATTGTGCCTATGTGTGCTCCAACTTCAGTGCTCATTAATGTCTTGTGCCTATCTGTGCTCCAACTTCAGTGCTCAGTGCAATGTATTGTGCCTGTGTGTGCTCCAACTTCAATGTTCATTAATGTATTGTGCCTATGTGTGCTCCAACTTCAATGTTCATTAATGTATTGTGCCTATGTGTGCTCCAACTTCAGTGCTCATTAATGTCTTGTGCCGATCTGTGCTCCAACTTCAGTGCTCAGTGCAATGTATTGTGCCTGTGTGTGCTCCAACTTCAATGTTCATTAATGTATTGTGCCTGTGTGTGCTCCAACTTCAATGTTCATTAATGTATTGTGCCTATGTGTGCTCCCACTTCAATGTTCATTAATGTATTGTGCCTATGTGTGCTCCAACTTCAGTGCTCATTAATGTCTTGTGCCTATCTGTGCTCCAACTTCAGTGCTCAGTGCAATGTATTGTGCCTGTGTGTGCTCCAACTTCAATGTTCATTAATGTATTGTGCCTATCTGTGCTCCAACTTCAGTGCTCATTAATGTATTGTGCCTATGTGTGCTCCAACTTCAGTGCTCATTAATGTCTTGTGCCTATCTGTGCTCCAACTTCAGTGCTCAGTGCAATGTATTGTGCCTGTGTGTGCTCCAACTTCAATGTTCATTAATGTATTATGCCTATTGTCATGTATTCCTATATGGCCTGAATCGATCCCCCTATTCCTGACCCTATTCTGGTTAGTAAACTAACAAGTTAACTAGTAATCAGCCCATGAGGCAGAAAATCCCCATGATGCAGATACCGTTATCTGACGCAGTCACACTACGGCACAGGAACGTGTTATCTGATTAGGTCATAACGCTTGCGATCTAATTAGACAAGCGATATTCCTCCAGCCCCTGATAAGGCATACGGAGTTCTCATAACAAATCAAACCTATGACTGTCAATGGAGACAATCATGCGCACGAATGCATGATTACACCTATTTCCGAGTTAGTGGAACTTTCCCAGGAAGCTGTTGACAGTTTTTTCGAAAGCCTAAATGATATGATGTTCTCACCAGAGCAGAAATAGAGACTTTTGAGCAAGCTCGCACACGGCGTTCCCTGAATTCGGCCTTCAACTTTAAAAATAAAGTCACATTAACAGATTTTCCCTCCAGTTCACGGACAGCAATTTTTCAGCAGCCCCAAATATTTTTGCATATTTTTTGGGACACTATCTTCTGCTTAAAGTAAGAACTATTCTTAAAGAACTAAGGTTTCTAAATTTTAGATAGCTTATAGACATTAGCTGCCCGCTGATACGTTCATAAATATTTTATTCTGTGATGGAATGGTCTCAAACTTTTTTTTCTGTATTAAGAAGCCATTTCATGTGTAATTCTCATATACAAAATAGCATTAATGTATACAAATGCGATTACTTTGGCATTTTTCTACAGCTTGAGTGCATACAATACATATGACTGCAATTTTTTCCGTATATTTGAAAACTTTCAAAATGCATTTATGTATTTTGGGGTGGTAAGGTATACACTATACTCTGTAGTATGTTGTACTATGTTATACTATGCCTAGATTAGTAAATATGACCATAGTTAGCGTGGAGTGGGTGTGATGTATTCCTATAGGTCCTGAATCGATCCCCCTATTCCTGACCCTATTCTGGTTAGTAAACTAACAAGTTAACTAGTAATCAGCCCATGAGGCAGAAAATCCCCATGATGCAGATACCGTTATCTGACGCAGTCACACTACGGCACAGGAACGTGTTATCTGATTAGGTCATAACGCTTGCGATCTAATTAGACAAGCTATATTCCTCCAGCCCCTGATAAGGCATACGGAGTTCTCATAACAAATCAAACCTATGACAACCTGGGCAAAACCCTGCGGCCATTGTTTTGATTTCACCGAGAACTTCAGTAAAAGAATGTGCTAACGAGCAAGTCGTATGACATCCTTATTGACGTATCTATGTCCATCCTTACGTCAATCTCGGCACCTTAAAGGTATAAATATTACCGATATTGCCCTATGCAAACACACGCGTGGTGACGAGACGGAGCAGCCATACTTGCCGAAGCCAAGAGCAGAGCAGACCCCGCTGGCAGCAGCCCCGCCTTCCTGACGCGCTGAGAGACGCGCTGACTTCTCCTGCCGAGAAATCCAGCCCCGGCGTTTCTGGGTAGCCCTCGCAGGCAGCCTGGAATATCGAGACCAGAGAGAGAGATACCATTCCTCATTCATCCTAACTTCCAGGTACAGAACTGAATAACCCCTCACAGAGAATTCTTAAGTTATTCACTTGGCAAAAACAAACTTAACTTAAACTGTAACTTTCTATTCCCGCCCTCGTATTAGACTTAGGTCAGGTACACGGGGTAGGCGTATCTAGAAACACCAGTTGAGTACGTTTAGTCAAATGTATATGTGTATGTAATATATTTTATTCATTTTAAAACATCTTATGGCTTAGAAACCATATCAATGTTTTTACAGTATTATTTTATACTATTGCTTTTAATGTATGCACTTTACTTAACTATAAGTATTGCAATAATATCGATCCATTTCTCTTGTACGAGAAAAGAGACTGATCAATAAATAACACCTTTTTATTGAACACGCCCGTCTCTTCCTTTTCTCTACATTCTGATGAGACTAAGAATGCACGTACTGACTGAGTAAAATAAATTGCCTTTTGTTCACACGACTCTCGAGATATACTCTTGATTAGGGGAGAGCAAAGTTGTCATGTTCTATGGTTGTCAGAAACTAAATCCCTTCTTGTCTAATCAGGGGAGTTAATTCTTTCCTGAACATTCGAGAAAGTTTCTAGTGAACTCTGAGCTAAGCTGGCAAACCCAAAACTTTAAGTCTAGTATCGACAGTAGTAGACCTAGTTAACGTCTGGTCTAGGCCTTTACTGCTGTAGGTATTATTCCAATGCGCAGAGCCTATTGGGATGATAGGAACTACACTACACTATGTGTGCTCCAACTTCAATGTTCATTAATGTATTGTGCCTATGTGTGTTCCAACTTCAGTGCTCATTAATGTCTTGTGCCTATCTGTGCTCCAACTTCAGTGCTCAGTGCAATGTATTGTGCCTGTGTGTGCTCCAACTTCAATGTTCATTAATGTATTGTGCCTGTGTGTGCTCCAACTTCAATGTTCATTAATGTATTGTGCCTATGTGTGCTCCAACTTCAATGTTCATTAATGTATTGTGCCTATGTGTGCTCCAACTTCAGTGCTAATTAATGTCTTGTGCCTATCTGTGCTCCAACTTCAGTGCTCAGTGCAATGTATTGTGCCTGTGTGTGCTCCAACTTCAATGTTCATTAATGTATTGTGCCTATGTGTGCTCCAACTTCAATGTTCATTAATGTATTGTGCCTATGTTTGCTCCAACTTCAGTGCTCATTAATGTCTTGTGCCTATCTGTGCTCCAACTTCAGTGCTCATTAATGTATTGTGCCTGTGTGTGCTCCAAGCCAGGCAACACTCGTGCCTAGCTGTGCCTGATGCAAGTCATTGCCATCATATGCCCTGCACCAGACAGAAATTAAATGTCACCATGTACCTAGGTGAGCCCTGCCATCTAAGGTACAACACATACATACACCACATACTTTTATACATGTATGCACAAACGAGTACAGGTATTAGACATATGCACTTCTACACGAATGAAGAGACACACATACACATGTACAACACACACATTCAAGGCCACACGCGTCAACCCTATCCTCACTTGCCTCCAGTTTACTATGCTGGTAAACAATCATGCTATTCTCCTCTGCATGTCTTCAGCTCAGTCCAGTCCTAGTTAGGTTGGGGGTAGTCAGATAGGAGAACAGAGGAGGACATGAATACAATACAGTCAGGATCAGGCTTACACAAAGGCAGTGTCACAGACAGTGAATGCCTACACGAATAAGACTGTCTCCATGCTAAATACATGGCAGGTGGCTATTTATTGCACCTCTATGGTATCATGGACATACCCTGTGTGTGCATGTGGGTGAAATGCTAACCAGCTACGAACATAGCCACACCTTACTAAGAAACAGCATTGAGACTGATGACTTTCCTGTGTGCAGAAACACAATAACTTGGCAGGCACTTTGGTGCATCCTCAGAACCCTAGGCCATAATAAGGATTTGTGGGGCACGGGCAAGACACATTGTGGCGCCCTCTGTTTGCATGGATAGAGAGTGTAGGTCAACAGATATATAGAGACAGAGAAGGAGGCAAAAACGAAAAGACAGAAGAGTTGAGATGAAGTGATCTGCAGAGGAAAGAAAGTACAGAGAGATATAAGAACCAGATACAGGTGAGGCACTGACAAAGGCAGGGGGCATAGGTAACAGTGGCACTAAGAGAGGGGGTGGTATAGAAGTGAGGTGGAGAAAAGGGATGGGGTTTAGTGATTACTGAGTTATCGAGCAGTAAATTGAGAAGTAGAGAAAAATAAGGTAAACACAAAGTGGGAAGATAGAGAGAGGTGAGGTAGACATGGAGGGGAGCCGCGGAGTGAGTTAGATGGTGGTGGAGAGAATGTAAAAACATGGAGACCAGGTTGACAAAGGGTAGGTAGAGACAGTCAGAGAAAGAGGTAGGTAGAGATGTTGAGGTAGTGAATTTGAGAGAGGTAAGAGAGACAGATAAAGTTAGCAGGACCGCCATGGGCAATGACGTGCTTTGGCCACGCCTAAGCACCGAGCCTGCTACAGTCTCCGAAAGTCAAACACTGTGCTTGTGGAATGGGACATTTACCCTGTCCCACCCAGAGGTGTTCCATTGAAATCTGCCAACACCTCTGGTGGCTGGAGCTGTTCACACGTCTGGTCTGCCCATTATGCCACTCTGGCATTTATCCAGAGGGTTGCAAGTCATGAGGCTGTTTTCAGTGGCCAATAAGCTACCATGAACCACCTATGCTCCGTTCTAGTAATGGATACTGCTGTGTTGGGCTGGTTGGTACTTACCTGCTGAGTTTGATTTTCATTTCCCATTCAAACAAGGCTGTGCACAGCCCCTCCAGATCAGTGCAGGAGATGGAGTAACCACTACTTTTAATCATTATACCACAAAATGTCCTGCAGCATGTGCATTGTAATCAAGGCCACTGGAATTATGAGATTCTACCGCAACAGTTATCTTTTTTACATAGTTATGGATTTGCCGCATTTGCCACATAATCCATTATGTACTGCATAATCTGCAGATTGTAACAAACAAATGTGTTTCTGGCTCAAACGGATCAAAAGTTACTAAAAACAAGTCGACGTTTTTTTGGCATTGTGCGTAATCTAAAATGTATGTCCTGCCGAAATTTAGGAATCCAAGTATTGATTATAAATTTAAAAAAGATTTTGGAGGCTGGAACAGGGCACATTTTTCTAAAAAGTTAGCTGCCACATTTTTGCCTTAACTTGACAGTTCATATCCCAAAAATAGGACATTGAGGTGGGCTATTTTCAATTTTTTAGAGTTGAATTTATTGCCCTCTGCTGCAAATGCCATAATATTGGTGCTTACCCTGGTCAAGTGCCTCTCTAAGTCGTCGTCTGTCAGATAAATATCATCCACATAGGACAACGCTTCTTCATCACATTTTTGAAGTAATTCTGTTACTCTTGCTGAAAATACACCCGGGCTGTTTTTATACCCTTGGGCTAGATGACAGAATTGTTGCTGCGACCCTAACACACTGAATGCGGTCAGATACCTGCTTTCAGGTGGTATATTTTGGCAGAAAAATCCATTTGAGATATCAAGTGTAATTTTGTAATTTTTGCGCACAATGTAATTCGTTAATGCGTCACTATGTGCATTTTAGATAGCAAATGTCTGTGCATGAGTTTAAATTTCTGTAATCTAAAACTAAACGATATATATTGTTGGGTTTAGCGACAGGAAACAAAGGATTGTTCATTGGAGAGGTACATTTTTCAATGACCCCTGGTATTCAAGTTGATCTAAGGTCTACCTGACCTGTTTTTTAGCTTCTTGCTTTATTGGATATTAGCTCTGAGCTTTAGGCGAAACTTTTAACAGGATCACAGAGTTCTCATCCCACTCTGCATGGTTTTTGTACAATGCTGGAGCTTGGGCTACTGCCCACTCCTGTGCACATGTATGTTTAAGGTGAACAGGAATGTTATTGGAAAATGCAGGAAAAATTATACTTTCTCCCCTGGGGCACTCCATTATGAATGCAGGCCGCCAATCTTGTTCTGCTAACAGGATGTCATAACCAGATGATAAATTCTTCCAAAAAAGAGCTTTTACTTTCCTGGGCTTGTCCCCCTCCAGCCGGAGTGTTATTTCATATAACTTATGTGGGACGCTCACCCTGGTGTTTGGTGTTTCCACCGTGATATAATCATTCAACTCCGCTGTCACCAGAAATTCCTTCAGGTTCAGATGAGTTATTGTTACTTCTGCCTCATTGTCTAGCATCGTCAGAGCCCACTCCCCTTTCAGAAGTTGTGTCCTCAGAATTCTGGGCATGTCTGATTTTCAGACCAGCAACTTTCTTTTACTTAAATTGAGGTTTTGGATTTTGCTTATCTTCTTTTTTAGAAGTAAAGTCTTGAGCGTGCTGTTTGTCTCTTGACTGCGTGCGCTCCTCTCTATTTTCTGACCGTCCTTCCCTTTCGGAGCTTTTCTTCGAGTCCTGAAAGGAATGAGAGGAATGTGTATCAGTATCCTGATACCTGCCAGGTTTCTTAATGTTATCCCTATTCCTAAGGTTACCTCCTTTCAGAGGGCTCCTGTGAAGGAGACCTATCTCGGGATTGAGATCTCGATTCTTTAGAGTTTTCTTTTTTACTATCCCACTAATTTTTAGAAGAAGTATGTGTCTGCTTAGAAATGTTCTTTTCAGGACTGCCCTAAAGTTGAGGTTAACGGGCCCACCTCCCTTAGGCATTGGCGGATTGCCACTGATGCTGCTTCACAGTTAATATTAGCTAGTATTATGGCTGATACCCGGGCGTAGTTATTTAATAACTCCACCCCTAAGTTTAGGGCAGGTTCTGCTCCATAGTCGTTTTGTATTTGTCTTAATACATCTGGTATTACTGCTAATGATGGAATACCATGAGTTCTGGTACATATGGCAGCAAAGACTGTACCCCAAGAGGTGCAATCCTCTAACTGGTGTAATCCCCATGGGCAAACAGATTGTTAACATTCTGTGTTTTTCAAATGGTGTTGTATTTGGGAATACTGCTTCTAACTGGGTTATTTTCTGAGCTACCCAGAAAGGAATTTGTTCACGTTTTGTGGGCACTTTGCCCATTACCGTGTGTAATTTGTGTGGAGTAATTTTAGTATTAGTGCTCTGTGTAAGAGCTGCAGTAGGTGTAATTACTGTAGGTTGGAAAACTACTGTCCTTAAGACGAAGTGTGTCATGTTTCTGTAGAGATTTATCAACTCTTTGATTTAAACAAGTAGTTCATCATCTGGCATTGTGTCAATGTCTGGATGCGGTGCATATGTCACTAATATCGGCCATGTTGCTCCTGGTATTCCTAAAGGACCAAGCCTTGCTCTTGTTCTTATGTGGGGTAGGGCGTGATTAAACCAGAAAATGTGTTCCTTGAAAGTAAGCAGAATCTCAATCTCCTCAAACGGAGTGTAAGCCACTGGAACTTCTTCATGTTTCTAATAATGAAAAGTTTTTCTTACAGCATCTGCTTCTTGGACTATAACCCATGAGTAGAATACCTCTGTTTTGAAATGTTTGTGTGCCTCAATCACGAATATTACTACACCTTCTCTCGGTGATAACCCATTTTTTACAAGTTTAACTGTCAAAGTGTATCTTACATTGGGTGAAATATGTATTGCATTTGCATCTTCCTCACCAGACTGATTAAGTCCTAGATCTCTTGGGTTTAAATCTCCATTCTCGACAGACCATGTTTAAGACACGGAATTACTGTCTAAGGAAATTATGAAAAAGTTTTATGCAAAGGTTTTATGCACAATTTTGGGAATTGTTTCCTTTCAACCTTGATTAACCAACAGCCAATACATAGGATATCTCGCTTACTCAGCTGTGGCAGAGTTTTTCCCACCTACTCCAGATGTCTCTGGGTTTTGTAAGTAGGGTCTCTGAGAATAAGCACGACTGAGCTACTCAGATTCTACTGTTGAGTAAGTGCACCATGTATATACCACGTTGGGTAAATCATGATTGACACATTGGGCACCATGTAGTGTAGTTCCGATAGTACCCTTTCATGCAGAACCTACGCTGTTTATGCATAACATATACAGTGGGCTTGGTGGCAAACTGACTGTGCACACCCCCACCGAATATGTCAGCCTATGTTTTCGCATTAGCTAGCTCGCAGTACCACTAGAATCTGCTGTTATGAGAGAGATTAGTTTTTGGCAACCTCAGAACATAATATCCTCAGACTTGTAGAAACAACATACTACTTTTCACTTAGTCACTCGAGCTTGCTCTTTTTGCTCTCAGAGAGATACACAGAAGAAACACTCGAGCGTGTTTACCATAAAAATGTATTGTACTGCTGTTCTTCTCATGTAAAATAAATGCACTGCTACCACTGTAACACAGTAGCAGAGATACAGAACCCGCAGTACAGTGAATAAAAAGAAATAGTATTCTATCATTTTGCAAAATTCATGAACACATACATGAATATAAAAGGCATTTATAAAATAAAGTGAATTCACCTAAGATGTCTATCTAGATGTATCTAAGTGTACCTAGCATGTGAGTAGGTGCGAAAGAGCCTAAGTCTAAGAGCCAAGAATCCCACTAGGATTTAGTCGAACCCCCATACCTGAATAGTGATAGTGTGGGACTACATCCTGGACTTGAGCTGGACACCCCGCAAGGGATCGTCAGACCACTGTCAACTGGAGTGGTGGCATGCCGGAGCCGCAGCGTCTCTGGTTAGTGTGTCGGCCTTGAAGTTTCTGATAGCAAGAGGTGCTGTATTTATACAATCTATGTGCGTATGTTCCCCATTGTTCAGTATGAGGATGACGTTGGGGATTAAACCTAGCGTTCCATGGGAGAGGTGAAGTGTACCTCCTGGAGAGTGTATTCATAAATTATTCATATGTGCTAAGGATGACGTTTTAGCAAAATCGATTGGGAAAAAACCCACACTCCGTATAGAACTAGGTGAAAGGTTTAGTCTATAGAAGGCAACAGTCCTTATAATGCATTATGTCCATACAAGGCAGTCTGTCCTTATTTGGAGTTATGTCCTTATAAGGATCGTTCTTATGAAATGACGGTGAGATGATGTAGGGAAAGTGTACGATATTCCCTGGACCTATATCAGGGTACCGATAAGAAATATAACACCATAGCTACTGTAACCGGGCCGGACAGACGTTTGATACTACCAGGCATTTTTTTGATGGGCTGAAGCCTATGAATGCCAGCCATGAAATCTCAAGGCTGCAGGCCACTTGTGCCTCAGTCAAAGTGAAAATTTATAGTTGCAGTATGTGGAGTCAAAGCGCCACTCCAGCCAGTTTTAAGACTTGTGAAGAAAGTGAAGGACTTATAAAAAGTTTGTTTGTCGTCGGCTAGAAATTTGCTGGTAAAGTCGAGACAAGAGATACTAGGCCACAGCCTGCCACAGGGGCCGACATTCATACAGTACAGAAGTGAGAAGTGTGAAGAAGCCATGCAAGAAACAAAGCCTCTACTCAACACCAAAGAAGATGACAGTGCCTCACAATCAGAGGGCAGGCGCCACGACCCACATGCCAGCACGCGGTTAGTGCTTGATGAAAGTGCCAGTACAAGCGTGCAGAGTGAGATCCGCTCCCAACAGCAGAAATTTCCACAGGTTATGATGCTTCTGCAATCCTAAAACCACTGCCTCGCTTCGATAATGCCAAAAAGCAAAACATTGGATACAAATGGACTGCCGGGATTGAAACCTTTGATGATATCATTGATGCGCTGGAAGTAGCCAATGACGAAAGATCATTGGATATCTAAAGAATTTAGCCAGTGACGGAGTAAAAGAAGTGATAAAGAAAATACCACAAGGTGATTGTAAGAGGGCGGGTTTTATAAACAGGCGTGGAGGCGGTAGTGGTGGTTTAAAGGAAGAAGGTTTATTGAAAACAAATGATGATGTGACAGGGATTGGTAAAGGTTCTTCGGTATTTTCTTCTTCTTCTGATGTCTCCGGGGAAGTAGGGGGTGATGAAGGTTCCTGTGTGATCTTCGCCTTGTCTTCAGGATGTGGTTGGTCTCCCCGGTGGCTCATAAGAGAAGGGGGAAATAAATGAGGGAACCGTGAGAATGGCAGTAACAAAATAGGTAGGATGAGTTTCCCTTCACCACACCTTTGGTGTTCTGTGATGATCAGTAGGAAGGTGACGGAGCACACAGTCACTAGTGAATACCGAGGTAGATTTTAGGCTAGGAAAGTAGGGACTATTGTGCCTAGGGTAGGGTGAAAAGAGTGCTCACAGTTTGCATGTCATGAAAAGAAGCAGAAGCGTGCCGTGCATTTACAAGGGTTATACAGATTCACTACCCAGCCCACGCTGCACTGTCGGTCCGAGTATTTTCACCACTTAGACAACGCGCGGCTGGCACCGATAACAGAACCAAAATAACAGAACTAAACAATCCCTCCCAGTCTCCTTTCCCACCCGCTACCCCAAATCTCCCTAGAGCCGATGTCACTCACCGACCCCGCCGTAACTCTTCCTAGAGTCACGGCCGCTCTACAGCATCCACCGGACACCACCAGTCCTCGCACCATCTGTCTTCGTCGACGTCCTGGTTGTGGGTTGTCTCGGTCTCCTCGGGTCCCGCGTCTTCCTGTACCGGGTCCGCGTAGTCTTCTAGGGCTCCTGCCTCCTCTACGGGTCCCGCGTCTTTTCTCTCCGTCTCCGTCTGCACACTGCTGCTTCCGTCTTCGGCGTGTGTTTTTGATTTCTCCACCCCTTCCTCTTTGTAGTCGCCTCTCATTCGTCCCACCGTACTGTTTCCGGGTTTTTCCTCATCCACTTCCGGGTCAACCCCGTCACCACGTCCGAGGGCCTGAGGAGAGACAGCAAAGGAGCGTGGTTGCTGAAGTCCGTTTTCAGGGCAGCGAGAGGGTGTTACTCGGGTATAGTTCTCCTCTATTCCGGTATCCTCCTCACAGTGATGAAGTGACATGCTGTCAAATCAAAGAGGCGTTAAACACCAAGTTCAAACCAATACCAAAAATCAACTATGAAGGTACATTTTCTGTCTGGAAAGGCAGGAAGCTGGTGAAACTATGGATGAGTTTGTAGAAAGACTTGATTCGCTCATCCAGCATTGCAAGTTCAATGATGAAAAGGTCATGCTTCTCAGAGTACTAGATGGTTGTCTCTCCGATTCCGTCAGATGACGAATGCTAAAAGCTTGAAGCAAGTACTCGTTGTTGCCAGACCAGACGAAAGAGCTCACAGACAAGCTGCTAACATGGAGGCCAGAACGGCTAAAATGAATCACCGCTGAGTGTGAATAGCAAGTAGAAACATACGGCAGAAGGCCATTAAGTAAAGTCTCCAAAGAAAACTAAGTTGTGTTTCCTTTCCACATGAAGGGGGATTTTCCTTTCCATATGAAGGTAAATGTCCTGCCATTTGACAGCTATGTAAAGGCTGTGAGAAAGATGACCATTTTGTAACAGTTTGCAAAGTGAAGGAAAGATCAAGTGTGTCACGTTGAGAAAACAAGATGGATGACAGAATGGTCCAGGCACGACGATCTATACACGCCCACAAGGCCAAGTGACCACACCAGTTGAGACAAGTAGAAACTGATTGACATCAATTGTTGTCATATTCCTCGTCTGAAAGGTTGTCACTGTCATCGTCAAATGACAGTGAGGAAGATGGGTGTGCAGTGTCAATGTTTTTGATTCTTTTAATTCTTTTTATTAAACATAGTCATAAGACATTACTGAATTAAATATATGAACTAGTTTGAGTTAACAACAAGAGTACAGCTTGGGAGGTGTTATACCAACATACACAACATAAGAATTATCATAAGGTTGGATTAACCACTCTGTCTAAAAGCAAGGAAGTGAAATGTAGCAAACTCAATATTGTTCAAAACAGAGCAGGTGCATCTGTATGATCGGGGGCATTATCTGTAGTTATGCCATGGGGACCAAATTTTCTCCCATTTCTTTAAACATCCTCTACTTTTATACACTCCTTCTTCTGCTCATTAGCACCAATCTAAGTCGTTCTCCCATTCCTCCACTGACAGAGGGAAGTGTGCACCCCATCTCCTGGCGATGTTGCGCTTTGCGACTCCTGCCACCAGTGCCAGCCAGAGCCTATTGTGTCTAGGCCAGTTTTCCTCCCCCTTAATCATTAAAAGGAGCCATCTGGCATCCAACAAGATCTCAGTCCCTATTACATTTGACATTACTGCTGTAACTCTCGGGACATTCCCATAGGATATGGAAAAAGGAGCCTTCCTCATACATAGCAGTGTCTGTGCCTTCCCCCACTTGTGAAGGAGTATGCGTGAGTAATAAAAGTGTTTTATATCTAGAGTGGTACCAACCTAAATCGTGTGCTAATTGCAAAAAATCTGGAGCTTTGCAGGACCTCTGTCCAGTCTTCATCATCTATATTACCCAGGTTGTCTAACCAAGAACTGTGGAGGGGAGCTAGGGGATCTGGTGTATTGTTTATGGGTTTCTGGTATATTATTGACGTCCAAAAGCAGCCTGTCTTCCAAAGGGTAGTGATCCTGAAGGATCGTGCCCCGCTGTATGAACTTGTGTAGGGCGTGTATAAGCTTCAAGTGGTGAAATCTTTGGGATGACGTCAGGCTATATTCTCGTTGTAAGTCATTGAAGAGGAGGGGTGCTCCATCTCTCCACACGCCCCACAGGTGGCCAATGCCTATAGTCTGCCAGCCCCTGAACCCCTCTAGCATGGCCACCATGGCTACTTCCCCCCAGCCAGTCTCATAACCATACAGGTGTCATGCCAGTCAACTGCGTCTGCCATCCCAGAAACGTATTTGCCTTGATCCAGCACTTGACCACTACTGCAGTATGTGCTGGCCAGTCTGAGCGCGTCTTACGGGCGTATAGGAGTGACTCGTGATTTCTACCTGGCATCACAGTCCTGTCCACTCTATAGGCTGGCTCCTCCTTGTCTGCGTAGACCAGTTCGTTTATAGCCGGGAGTATGAGGCCCAATAGTATAGCCTAATATTTGGGACAGCCAAACCACCCTCATACACCCCTCTCTGCAGCTTGTTTAGTGCTATCCTAGGTATGCCTCTCTGCCACAGCAGTGTGCGGAGCTCTTGCACCACTTGCTTAAAGAAGGTTGGAGGGACCGGGTATGGAGTATTTTGTAGTAAATCTTAGAGGCGTGATAGGGCCGTAATTTTATATAGGGCAGCCATGCTCCTTAAGGACAGTGGTGAGGTTCACCAGTGTATTATACCTGTGTGAAGCCTATCTAGCTGGGTCATCAGATTCCTCTGTAGGAACAATCGGTGGACGCGGGTTATCTGAATGCCTAGGTATTTGAAACCGTCCGTTGTGATCGGGCAGGACAGCTCACCGGGAGCCTCGGGGGCGATAACGGTAACACCACCGACTTAGTCCAGTTTATGGTGTAGCCTGAGAAGCTCCCGAATAGTTCAAAGATATGCAGGACACTTGCTATGGAGTAATAGGGCCTAAGAGATACAGGATGATGTCGTCTGCTTATGATGAGATACATTCTTCCCAGCCGTTGGGCGCCACTATACCCCAGATCATCGGGTCCATCCAGATCCAGAGCGTCAGGGGCTCCAACGCCAAAGCAAACAGCAGCAGTGACAGGGGGCAGCCTGGTCTAGTATCCCTGCACAACCAGAAGTGACTGGATAATGCTCCAAGCGATCTCACCCACCTGCAAAATGTGGGGCCATTGCCCAACCTGGAAATTACAACAAATAGGTAAGGCCACTCTATAATGTCAAAGGCCATCGAGGCATCTAGTGCCATCAATTCCGTCTGTTCGGGCGAAAGATTGTTTGTTAGGTGTAGGACTCCGAATAGCCTCCTTAAATTATGGTGTGTGCTCTTGTGTGGCATGAAGCCTGATTGGTCGATATGTACAATGGTTAGATAGAAAAACAAAATGCGGCTGACCACGGTTCACCACCTCAGTTCCTAAATTTGGAAAAGACAATTAAAGAGTCTGTGCAACAGCTTCCAGAGTTCGCCGCACTTCCACTCTGCTGGAAACCAGATAAATAAGTTCATACAAAAAAGGAAGGTGCCTCAGAGAAAAGTCAGTGGCTTCAAATATGTCCCAAAAATATCCTTTATTTTAGCAGTAGTTTAAAATTCGGCATCAGCCAAAGCGTTTCGTTCCGAATGGAAATTTGTCAAGGCTCAATCAGAGTAAATAGAAGCCGTAAGTTGCAAAGACTGTCGAACTTTCAGTATTACAGAATTCCAAATGCCAATGTAGCGGCCAATAATCCTGGTCCGTGTAGACGCGTACAGAATCGATCCCTCAACAGGATTTACAAATGCAAAACATTGGCATTTGGAATTCTGTAATACTGAAAGTGATTATTCTTTCCGACTCAGCCTTTTTTGTGGGCATGGAGATTTTGAGCTAATTTTTTCGGCCATCCTCTCTTGGAAGATTGTGGGACATTGAAATGGAATAGTTCGACAGTCTTTGCAACTTACGGCTTCTATTTACTCTGATTAAGCCTTGGAATATGTTGCTCCACGTACACATACTAATCGGACCGAGACCAAGATACTTGAGCTCTGGCGAAGTTCCATGCAGAACGAAACGCTTTGGCTGATGCCCAATTTTAAACTACTGCTACAATAAAGGATATTTTTTGGACATATTTGAAGCTCAGTGACTTCTCTCTGGTGCACCTTCCTTCTTTTTATGAACTTATTTATCTGGTTTTCAGCGGAGTGGAAGTGCGGCGAACTCCGGAAGCTGTTGGATATGTACAATGGTGGCGAGTACTTTCACCAGCCTATTGGCTAGGGCCTTTGCCAGCAACTTTGCTTCCATATTCAGCAAGGTGACTGGCCTGTGTGAACTGCACAGATCTGGGGGTTTGCCTGCCTTGTGTATAACTACAATTATAGCAGTGCACTGGTCTGTAGGTAAACACCCCTCTTCCCCAGGTTCCTCAAACATTCTCTTTAATGGTTGTGCTATTTAAGTGGTGAGATTTTTGTAAAGCTCAGCAGGATGTCCATTTGGGCCTACTGCCTTCCCTGACTGCAGTGACCCAAGGGCGTTGGACAGCTCCTCGTCAGTCAGATCTGCCTCCACTCCCTCTCTTGCGTCAGTGGATAACGTATGTAACGGGAAATCCTTTAGTAACTCTGCGCAGTCCCTCTCGGAGCGCACACATACTGGGGAGTATAGGCCTACATAGTAAGAAGCTAAGGCTTCTGCTATTTCTACACTAGATGTTTGGAGTATCCCAGTTTTTTCCCTAACTCTGACCACCCAAGACCGCTCATTTTCTCTTTTGTCAAGCCAGGCTGTAAGCCTAGAGGCCTTATCTCCTACATCATACAGTCTTTTCTGCATTACTCATTGTCCGCTAAGTTATGTAGTTCTTGTTTATGCAGGGTTAGGGTATGTTGCTGGTCAGCATTCCCGCTGGTTATTGCCTCTCTCTCTATTTCATGGATCTCCTGCTGTAGGGTGCACATTTTTAATGCTTCTTCTCCCCCCCCCCTATCAATGCTTGAGTTTGTTCCCTCAGCACTGTTTTAAAAGCCTCCCATAAGGTCTGGTGTGATTCGACTGATCCTTCATTTTCTTTAACGTATAGGTCGGTCCCCCCGTACAATGTCAATGTTGACCGCTGGATGACATGCACATGTAGGATTAGCTTCTTGCAAGGAAGAATGCTGGTCATAGCTAGTTTGTCGAGCGAAAGTGTAAAATTCATTTGGACACTGTCCCAAGATCACACTGAATGTGAATGGGTGCTCCATACCTTTTACCATAGACAGTGGCACGTCAATAAACATTATGCCAGCAGAAAAGTGCAATAAACTGTCTCCAGTTCCCCGTTTAACCCAGTTGAAAACCAAAGTGTATACACTGCATAGTCAAGATTTATTCATATCAACTGTGAAGCATAAAAAGATGAAAGTGCAAGCACCAATTCATGTCCTGCCAGGAACTTCATCAACTGCATGTTTACTCAGTTTCAGTACTGCGGCTAACATGGCACTGATTTCTGTAAACTACAATGTCAATGTCTATCATGAGATAGTGAATCAGTTTCCATCCTTGTTTCATGGACTAGGAAGACTTAAGATCATGAAAGTGCAACTTCACATAAATGAGGCCATCCATCCTGTTGCTCAACAACATCCTCGAATTGCATTTAATTTACAGGAGGCTGTTGAGAAAGAACTTGAGACACTATTAAAGCACATCATCATTGAGCAATTCACTGGTACGTCGCCATGGGTATCACCCATGTGGTAGTGCTAAAAAAAGCATATCAATCAATCAATCAGGATTTGTAAAGCGCGGATTTGTAAAGCGCAGCTTATCACACATATAGAGGTGATGAGGAGTATCATGGAGGAAATGTGTGCATCTGTTTTGATATATGCCAAGTGAACAAGGCGATTGAAAGAGAACGACATTCATGCCTGCACATTGCTGACACCAATGAGCAGCTGAATGGAACTCAAGCCTTTTCCCGCCTTGATTTGAACAAGGGTATCACCAGCTCGAACTCAAAGAGAATTGCAGGTACATTACTACCTTTTTGACCTATTGATTGATTTATTTAGATATAAAAGGCTACATTTCGAAGTGTCATCAGCTGCAGAATTTTTTCGGGATGTCATTTGTCGCGTAATGCAGTCAGTCACAAATGCTTTCAATTAAAGTGATGACATAATAGTTTTTTAGGCCACACGAAGAGAACATGATAAAGCTATTACACAAGTGTGCCATTTACTTGCCTACCCAGGTCTCATTTTAAATGCAGCAAAGTGTGAGTTTCATGAGACCGAACGTAAGTTCTTTGGTCAATTTGTTTCAGATGGGGCAATGGCTCCGGATCTAAATAAAGTTCAAGCCTTGTCATCCACTTCGCTCCCACAAGGTGTAACTATGCTGCGATCTCTCCTTGGTATGACTAGTTACTGTTCAAGGTATATACATGACTTTGCCACTGTAAGTGCCCCATTGAGAGACGTATCGAAACGTCCCATTTTGATGGTCAAGTAAATGTCAACTTTAATGAGGTTGTCGAACTGTGTACATGTGTTGCATTGATGCCAATTTTTTTTGGGGGGGGGGGGTGTTCTTATACATGTTGTATAACCAAAAAAAAAGTTTTAAAAAAAAAGTAAATGTGAACTTGGCTTTAGGAAAATCAAGCATTCAATTGAGAACACCACTGAAATGGCATACTTTGAGCTGAAATTAGAGAGATGTTCTTGTTGCTGCAAGCACAGTGGGGTGGGTGCCATCCATGCCCAGCACACTGAACATCTCAGTGGCCCAAGACACAGTGTGGCTTATGCCAGCCGAAGTTTATCATCAATGAAACGTTCCTATTCACAACCTTTAAAGAAAGCCTCAGTGTGATGTGGGCTTGTGAGCATTTGCATGTGTTCCTGTATGGAAAGCATTTCTCAGTCATCACCGATCACAAAGCACTGCTCACCATTTTTGGCAATCCTAAAGCCAAGATGCACTCTTGTATTGAGAGGTGAGGGTTGCGATTGCAGGAGTATGATTATACGATTGTGCATCGTCCAGGCAAAGATCAAAACCCTGCTGACCACTACTCACGTGTGCCAATACCATGTCAGGGCACTTCTTCTAAAGCAGATCTTGCTTATGTTAACTTCATTGTGAAATCCAGTACCCCTACTGCCATATCAGTGTAACAAATCATTGCTGCCACGAGCTATGACAGAGATTTGCTGATGCTTAAAGACATTATTGCACATCAATCATGGCGAAAACATAGCCTATTCATGATGACCTTGAATACAAGATATTCAGAAATGTGCAAGAAGAACTTTTAGTTATCCCAAAAGGAATCATTTTATGAGGGTCGAGAATTGTCATACCAGAGGGTCTGAGAGAACAAGTTATTGAACTGGCCCATGAGGGACATTGTGGAGTTGTAGCTACTAAATGAGCTCTACAGGACCAAGTGTAGTTCCCTCGTATTGATGAAAGTTTTGAAAAAGAGTTAAAGACATGTCATTTGTGCAACTGCTTGTCATCCAAAACAACCCCTCATCCGTTAAGCATGTCTGATCTTCCAAACCATGCATGTCAGAAGATTGCAATTGATTTCTTTGGACCCCTTGAGAATGGACATCATCTACTAGTAATTGTTGCTGAATATTCCCATTTTCCTCCTGTGGAAGATCCGTCATAAACTAACCATGACAGATTTATTGAGAGACTAGAAAGTGGTTTTATAAACTACACA
Organism: Lissotriton helveticus; assembly: GCF_964261635.1. Classification (NCBI taxonomy): domain Eukaryota; kingdom Metazoa; phylum Chordata; class Amphibia; order Caudata; family Salamandridae; genus Lissotriton; species Lissotriton helveticus. The sequence continues at coordinate 276,247,008 of NC_136062.1, forward strand.
CAACTGATTCATCTCACTAACAAAAAAAATGAAGACCTATGCCGATAGATGCCGTTGTGCTCGGAGCACTGTGTTGAAAAGAGGAGACCAAGCCATTGTCAGACAGAAATGCAAGTCTGATGCTACTTTGGTGCTGTCCCACTGAGGGTTGTGACTAGTAAAGGACAAATGATTACTGCTCACCGTCCTGAAAAGTCTATTTCATGAGATTCTTTACATTTTAAGCATCTGTTTCGCAGTCGTCGCTGGCTTGACTCACAAGTTGAGGGGCGGGTGCAGGGACGCGCGGGGCAGGGGATGAGTGAGTGGTCATGAGGGAAGGGGGGACGTGCAGGGAGGGGGGGTTTAAATAATTTTTTTTAAAACCTTACCTTTTCCAGGTTTCGTGTCTTCACTGCTCGGTCTGCTCCTGCTTTCCTGCCTACGCAGGAACAGGAAGCAGGCAGCCTCCTTCCCCTCCCCTAAGCCAATCACTACACTGCAATGGCAGCGTTGTGATTGGTCGGGATGCCGACCAGACAGGCGCCTACCAGGAAGCCATTTTCTCCATGTAGGCTGCATGCAGCTACTTGGAGAAAACCCAGAGTTGCATGACTGGTTTGGTTGGCCCCAGAGGGCCGACCTAACAGTCAGCGCCCTCAACAGTGGGCAAGCTACTCCTCCACTGCCCTAGAGCAGGCATGACCGCCCCCAACCAAACCCTTCTGCTTTCTCACAGTGCGAGAAGCAGAAACATCAAATCGTATTTATAATACCATTTTATGTTTCTGCTGCTCACACTGCGAAAAAGCAGTGGGGCGACATTCCTCCGCCCACATGGAGGAGCCACCCCTGATGTCCCGACCTTTGCCAGCTCCAGATGTCAGAAGTGAGACTTATTCACCTGAGAATCCGGAGAGCCCAATGACTGTACCAGTGTCTCTGTCACTAGTGCCAGTCATGGACACTTCTCCTGTGGCTCCATAGCTTCACATGACCAGATCGGGCAATTGTTTCGAGCACCAAAACTACTTGATGTATAGATGTATTATTTGTACTTAATACAAACAGTGATGTAGTGTTTTGTGAGTTAGAGATGACAGGACCCTTTTGGTTTCTGTAGAGCAGTGACGTAAATCCGTGGGTGTGGTTGATAGAATTCCTAATGTAGAATGTTCAGTTAACGGCTACACACTGAGAAATAAGAATGTCTAATATCAAGGTCCATGTGTGGTATGATCATTTGCATGTACTCACGCTGGGGAGGACGGGACGGTACAAGCTGCAACGGCCTTCATTGTCAACAGTGTAACTGTGTCCACTCAAAAATCTTCCATAAGGTACATAATCTTTGATTGTTATCTGTCCCTTCCCAGTAAATTGAATGCCTGCTGTCCTGTTAAGAGCAGAGCTCCTGTGATCCCTTTATTGTACATACATTAAAACGTACATGTGCATACTGGGGAAGGCAGCAGTGCCAAAACCTTAACAGAACGAGTGCTTTGGAATGAGGTAAATACTGTTTCACAAATCTAGATAGCCATACATTCATTTTTTAAGATTTGCTTAGACATATGTTTGTGATAATGTTATGTTGTTGCAGAAAAGAATTAGTGCCTTTCAGTGCTCTTGACATTGATGTGCATAGGCACTGCACATGTTTTAGTTGAGGTTATGCATTTGTATCAAATACCTTTAAAATGTAATTCTTTTTTTTCTGAAGGAACAGAATACTGTTAAAAGAAAAAACTGAATTATAAGAAAATATTATGTATCAAAGGAATGGTGTGTCCTCAGACAAAGGCAAATAAATGGAGGGATTAAATGTACAAAACAAAGTACTTCACAGTTGTTTTAACATGGAAGAGAGTACAGTTAAATACTATGGGGCCGATTCACAGAACTAATATGAGACAAAATCCTGAACTTACTACTTTTGGTATTCACAGAATCCATTTAGTAGTAGTAAAGTTAGGTTTCCTAACTTTACTACTACTAAACTGAGACAAAATGCAAACTTTACAACTTTCGGTATTCACAAAAGGGATTTAGTAGTAGTAAAGTTAGGAATCCTAACTTTACTACAACTAAATGCATTCTGTGAATACCAAAAGTAGTAAGTTTAGGATTTTGCCTCAGATTAGTTCTGTGAATCGGCCTCCAAATGTGGACTAAGACTGAACAGCGTATTTAAGCGAAACACATAAGTTTTGATATTTTCACTAATGATGATACTTTGTGCCAAAAATCAAAAGAGCTCCATTTGACCCATCGAGTGGAGGAAATCTGTCCAATTGTTACGGGTCATCAGCCATATTCTCTTACAAGTGATCATATTGATTTGGAGGAATAAGCTAGTAGAAGTTTGTGTTTGTTGTCTGCATAGCTTTCCTACAGCCAGATATAGTAGAGTACTGGCCTAGACTTAGACATTAGTGGAAAGGATGTAGCCTTACGGCTAGAGCGGTCGAGCATGAAACTGGGGAACCAGGTTCGAATCTCTGCAATGACGTTCAACATTCTGTGATTCTGGGCAAATCACTTCATCTCCCCGTGCCTAACAAAAATGAATGTGTTCTCATGTAACGAAACTGGTGTTCATGTAAAGCGCTCTGATACCCAATGTCTCGGGTCTAGTATGCGCTATATAAAACAATAAAAAAAATAGATCTCCATTCATCTGAGCCTACTTCTTTATATGAAGCAGAGGATCCCACACCCCGGATCCTTGGATTTGTATGTGATCAAGCCCTAAGGCTCTTCCCTGCTTCCAGAGTGTTCTCTCAAAGGCATCTGCTTTAGAGCGGATTAGGATGAGGATTTACCCATCTCTGGTGGGATGGTATTCCAGATTTTTTGGCACTGCACTAGAAAGGGATTGGCAATTTTTAAAATTGTTTTGAGGAATTTGGGATTTCTAGAGTGATCATTTCTTTGTTTCTGGAGTTTGCTTCCCAAGGATTTCAGACTTGAGCCTCATACACAGGGATGGTTTGGTGAAGAGCTCTGTGCGTGCTGTTTTTATGCTGGACTAATAAAAACGAATATGTGACTTTATGTACTTCCCTCACATACTTCACAGATACCAAATCCATGGCTTCCTTCACCTCAGCTTGACCTATCTCATACCCTATCCATTTGACACCCTCTGTACAGCAGACCCAATAGTCCACTGGCTGCTACTCAAGGGAATGGAATAACAGAAACATTTGCTGGTTGTGACAAATGCTAGAAGTGAACAGCTGCAGGCAGTGCGTGCCCAATACCCTTAACATTGAAATTGTTTGGTAGCAGAAAATGTTTGTCAATGGAAACTATAAGTTTATGTTTATACGTGTTCATTTATAATGAATTGACTCAATAAAGTGTCAGTACTCCTGTGGCATAGATTTACTGGAGCACCAACCAACATTTAAGGTTTTGTAACATCTTAATGTGCCTTAGTCACCAAACTGTAGGAAAAGCATTGGCGGATATCTGCACCTCTGCTTGAATTCACTTTTGTTCTTTTCTATTCGAAAACATTCCCAGGACCATGCCTTTACCTGCTTACAGTAAAACATAAAATCATCTTTCTAAAAAACAATTTTAACAACAACATACAGAGTCTTAAATAACTGAAACACCAACACAGTGCATTTTTACCAAGTATTAATTTAATTTCGAGCATTTGTCAACAATGAAAAACACAATTCCAGCGAAAATTGTTGACTTTGTTTTCATAACCAAAACTAAGTATAGTATCCCTCTGCTGGGATGATTCTTGTAAACTATGGACCAGCTTATTTTACATTGTTGCAATTTTGTTTGAAGTGTAAGCCTTCTGTTATAACTTATCTTATGAATTTAAAAACATATTTTTTATAGGCATCTGAATTTAAAAACATATTTTTTGTAGGCATCTGGTGAACCTCCACTTCCAGACAGGACCGACATGTTGAGGGCTTATCTGCAGCAGGACATAAGTGAAAGCGACCCGATGAATGCAGAGGACATGGTCTATGCACAGCTTAACAAAGGCAAGCTAAGCAAAAAGAGAGGTCCAGAGAGACCCAGTATCAATTCTGATGGACCAAAGACATCAATCGAAGACATAAAGGTTCAGGAAGCATCCGATGCCACCATGTATTCACAAGTCAAGAAAGCAAGCAGTTTCTATACTACCATCAAGGAGCCACAGTCGAGTCAGGCATGTGATCCTCACAGACCAGCCGCCCCTGATATTGTCTATTCTGAGGTCAACGTTGAACATGGACGAAACCAATCTTTGGCCAGTGGAGTTCGCAACAGTTACTCGTTGCCCTATCCTGAAGTTTCAAAAGTGCAGAAGGCCCCAAGTCCTGAAATGAAGAAGCTAACTCTGAAGACACCACCCTCCACACCACCTAAGCTGTCACCAAAATTAATTTCTAAAATTAAAACCTCACTGGAAATTGGGGTTCCAGACAGGAATGATCAAATGTACGCCACCTCAATCGCAGATGGAAAAGAATTCCCAAAAATAGGAGAAAGTATGCCCTATAAACTATCATCAAATAGTAAACATGGTGAGTGTTATGATGAGTTTAAATATCCGAAAATTTCTGCTGCTCGCGACTGTGAGAAGGACAGTGACTATGAGCAGGTCAATATTAGCTGGTCAAAAACTGCATTTCAAGACCACTATTCCCGTAAACCAGACAACTCAGCATACGCGGCAATAGCCTATGACCAGATGCAGCCAAGACCTTCTAGCTTACAAAGCTGCAATGAAGATAAGTACGAGACGATTCCGGCACATTTTCCAAAGGAAGACAGAAATGCAGGGGAAGAAAATATGTATGAGACAGTTCCTCATATTTTTCTGAAGTGCACTGAGATGAAACAACAGGCTCGTAAGGTAAAACAATTTTTACAACTCTCTGGTAGTGCATAGTTGTAGACACCCAGGGGCATATTATCAAGACTCGGTGATAAAACTATCGCCGCTTTTTCGGCAGGAAACTGCCGATAAAGTGGCGATAATGGGCTTGACAATATGCTCTATGGAAGTCCAATCGAACCTCATGTTAGATGTGAAGGACATTTAACATGAGCTTCGATTGGAATTCCATAGACCATAATATCAAGCCCATTGTCGCCACTTTATCGGCAGTTTCCTGCTGATAAAGCGGCGATAATTTTATCGCCGAGTCTTGATAATATGCCCCCCGAGTCTTCTAACTGATTACAAAGGGTCAATTAAAAGTTCAGATTTTACGACCAAATTAAAAATGTCCTTACAGCAGAACACAGTAGGTGGCTCCCACAGTGGTACATTGAAAAGTTCTTTTGACTGCCATTATATTTTGTACATGGATAAACTATGCTTTCATTTAGGTTGTAAAACAGTTTTTCAGGCTTCTTCCAGCGACTGCTCCTCTGCAATGGCCGAGGAACGTCACCCCACTGGCTCCGAGCCAGCTGCTGGAAAATAAAAACATATTTTACTATGGTTTTATTTTTCAGCTGCTGCCCAAGCCAGCCTGTGTAAGGGGGGAGGGGTGGCGATCACAGGGAGTGGTTGTGCTCTTCTAATGCGCATGTCTGTTTGGCCGGCCGTCTTAAGCTGGCTAAACAGACATGCGCAGTTAGGTTTCTCAACCTGGCTGTGGAGAAACGGCACAGACTATCTGTGCCTGAGTAGAGCTTCAAAGCTGCCCGCTTAAGTCAATCCCAGCGCTGCTCTCATTGTATGAGAGCAGCGTCTGGATTGGTGGGGAGACTGTCCCAGAGACGGTCGGGAGCTGATGCAGCAGGAGAACGGAGAAGCGTGAGGCGGCCCTAGGACCAGGTATGTTTATTTGTTTATTACAATTCAACCCCCCCCCCCGCCCCCGCTGCTGGCTCTGTTGCTGGCCGGCCACCCCCCACTGCATACTGGTGTATTTACTTTACCAAACGCTCCTTGATTTTCTGACATTTTTTACAGTATTGATGTTGGATCAACAATAACACAAGATGTACGAAGCAATCATGAGTTTTTTAGTAGGGTTTTTGATTTGTTCACTCAATATAAGGGTGGTTGAAATAAAAAAGCATACTGTACCCAAAATACACATTTTTGAAATTTGACTCATGAAATTGATTAGACCCTGTCAAGCGGCACTTTATACTTTGATTAAAATAAATTGTTTTGTTTTTTACTTTATAATTTTTTTTTTCTCCAAATGCAGTCAAGCAGGCAATACAGTTGAAATATTCAAGTGTACATCTTGGATCATTATGCGCAAAGGCAAACAAAAAAAGAATAAACAACTATATATTACATCACAATATATGTAGGTGATACTATTATCCGGTAGGTGATGGGGCCTATGGCCCTGCAGGGGGCCTGGAGCTTGGTGGCCACTCCGCTTTGTGTCTCACCGTACCCATGCCAGGCCCTCTACGGTGCTCTGGACCTGGCCACTTTGCCCACCCAGCTCACCCTCTGAGTCCGACTGCCATATTAGATATTCTTGAAGTGGCCCCCAGATATTCTTGGGTCTACAGCGGGATGAGATTAAAGCATTGTAATTGTCAGATTGTGTGGAGCAATACAGTAAGTCTGTGTGCCACTAAGTTACTTTATGTATTGACCCACGCATCCAGCGCATTGCCACTCTACGCTTAGCTAGTAATAAACTGCTAGCGCCCACTTTATGGGATGACTTTGGGATATCCTTATCGTAACCCAGTAAAGCTACCAGGGAGGTCTCCGGGATCTGAATTTCCAGCATCACTGTTATTGTGAGAAACACTTCCCTCCAGAATGCACGGATATCCGGGCAGTCCCACGCTAGGTGTGTGAATCTGGCCCCCTCGGACTCGCAACGCGGGCACCTATCGCCCTCCCTAAGGCCATATCTGTGCAATCGGACTGGGGTATAATATACCCTATGCAGGTATTTGTAATGCACCAACCTGTGCTTCCCATTCTGCGAGATGGACTTCATGTTGGCATAGCAATGTGCCCATTGTTCCTCTGTGATGGCGAACCCCAGCTCGTTGTGCCACTCTTCCTGTATCTTGTCCAAGACTTCCGTGTCATCTTGTTTGATAAGTGCGTCTAGTGCTGTGATACCACCTTTCGGGGTGATATCCTGTAGGAGATAAGTAAGAGAGCGCATTTCCTGAGGTTCCAATAACTCATTTCCCAGTTTGTCCTTAAGAGCCTGCCGCACCCTATGGTATTGATATGCATCTAAGGTGGTAGTCTGTGAATGTGCCCAATTGCCTGGACCCATGCTTTGACTTTCCCGTCTGCAAAAAAATCCCCCATCAGCGTTATCTTCAGCTGGTGCAGCGTTTAAATGACAGCCCTGTCTTTCCTGAAGGGAGCCCAGTCACACCACTCCACAGGCAACTTGGGGAAATATTTCAATGTGAGTCAATGCCGCTTTATGTAGGTGTGCCCTTGTACAGCCGGTCGGGTCTATTACTCCTGCTCTACCCAGGGGCCCACCCAGCAGTGTTGCAGCTAAAGCAGTGGGGCTGACTTCTGCGCTTTCTATGAGTGGCTGTGGGAGACCTTGGGGGCCCATGGATCCAATGATGGGCATGCAGTAGCTGCGCAGCAGTATAGTACTTTTCTAGGTCGTGCACATTGAGTCCTTCTTCTGCATATGCCCTAGTCAGTATCTTTCATTTAATTTGGGGTTGATAACAGGCCCAGGCAAGGCGTATCATCAATGTGCAATGTGCGTAGAGTACGAAAGAATGACCTTGGTAAAAGCATGGGAATGTGTACAAATAGAAAGAGAAATTGGGGGAATATGATCGTTTTCATTAACGCAATGCGACCCACAAGGGATAGGGGGAGTTTAATTTATTTCTCTATGGTCTCCGATAGTTTCTGTGTTTCTCGCCCATTGTTTTCTCTCACTACCACATCCGCGTCCGTGTGGACCTGGATCCCCAGATAGCACATGGGCTCTTCGGTCCATGCGATTATATAGTTAGTAAGTGTGGGGGTGGTTGTGGGCGTCGGTGGGAACATCAATGACTTGTGCCAATTTATGTGCAGTCCTGAATGTTGACTAAATCGTTTCACCTCGCGGAGCAGAGGGTTCAAATTCATGTCTGGGTTGTGTATATATAGCAAGGTGTCGTCTGCATACTCTGCAATAACTACGTTATATTGCGGAGACCGAATGCCTCTGTGGGAGTGATATTCCCGCATGGCACCAGGGGCTCTGCCACCAGGGCATACAACAGTGGGGACAGGGGGCAACCCTGCCTAGTACCCCTTGTAATTGCTTTCGGCTGGGTAAAAGTCCCATTGACCCTCACATGCGTTATTGGGTTGGTGTAGAGAACTTTGACCAGTTTCAGAAACACCTCGCCCACCCCCACTTTCCTTCACACTGCATATAAAAATCACCAGTCAACTGAATTGAATGCTTTTTCTATGTCAATAAAAATGGCAGCGCTGTTTTTTGTGTCTATGTGTTTAATTGTATCAAAGAGGGTACGCAGGTTGCATGCTAGGGAACGTCTGGGAACATTTCTGACCTACCAATTTGGGCAGAAGGGGAGACAGCCCATTGGCGAGTATTTTCGCAAACAGCTTGGCATATGTATTTGGTAGTGAAAGTGGCCTGTAGGATGAGCACTGGTTCGGTTGTTTCCCTGACTTCAGCAAAATAATCAAAACGGCTTCACGCATAGAAGGTGGCATTATACCATCCTGCGCCATCTCTTCAAAAAGATTGCGCACGATTTTTTATTTTATTTTTTGTTTTAAAAGAGTTCACTATTCTGCTACGCAAGCTATACCGGTCCTTAAAGCCCAAATTCCATATTTTGGCCTTTGCCCTCAGCTCAGGCCAAAGGCTTCGGAGACATTTATTAGCTAGAAGGATAAATTAAAACATTGGAATGTTAGGGGCTCCATTGAAGACATCAAAGTATCTATCTTTGTCTGCAGCGTTCCGTTGCTTTTGTTCCTGTTTCTCTCGGTTTAACTTAAAACAATCCAGCTTCTGTAGAAAGAATGTTCTAAGAGAATTATAGCTGTTCTGCAGAGTGCTAAATTGTTTGTTACAGGTTCGCTTCCTCGTTGACTCAGGTAGAGGGAATTTTAATGATGGGACAGGCCCAAAGAAACAGGCGATACTGCTATATTAGAATATTGGAATCTTGAAAACTCTTCGAAGATAATGGAGATGAAGTGGACCATAAACACTAGCATATGCCAGCTGTATCAAAATTTGAATATTTTAATCTACAGCAGGGGTCTCCAACCTTTTCTGTCCTGAGAGCTACTTATATTCAATTAAACTCACTGAGAGCTACTAGTATTAGGGTCGTATAATCTCAATAGTGTTATATGTATATTAATTCAACCAAGCACAAGCTTTCTAATTAAATAAGCTGGGCTGCACACAGATGAGCTACTCAGAGGTAGCTGGAGAGCTACAGTAGCTCACAAGATACTGGTTGGAAAACCCTGTTCTTCTGTCTCTGACTCACCCCCCATCTGCCACTCCTCAAAGGAGATAGGGAGGAAAAGGCTGTGGGCAAGGAAAAAGAAGTGCCTCTGGGGAGTGTTAAGTCTTCTAGCTTATGCCTATGCTTTTGCTTTGCCATACAACATGAAACAATTTGGAAAAGGCTGTGGACACTTCATCATGTCTGCTTTTACAGTTCCTGCTGTTCCTTCATGTAAGTTACTGTTGGGCAGGTGCAGCCACGGCACTAACTGAACAATGAACAGCACAGCATCCGCTGTGAATGCAAAGAGATTAAAGCTTCAAAGAGCCACAGGAATATTGACTGAACAGTGAACACAGCAACAGCTATAAAAGCTGAAAGATTCAAGCTTCTGAGAGCTTACAGTGGCTATTTTCCATTACATTGGGAATGTGTAGTTACAGCACCTGGATATCCTCATGGGTGACAAGTAGCGCTCTGCAAATCTACTGATTGATTGACAGTCCCCGACAGTGGCTCTGGCCAGTAATGCTGAAGACTGCTTTTAAAAGGCTGGTATAGCCCGTCGTGGCAGACTACAAGACTAAAATACTAGTTTGAGTTTGAGTTTAAAATTATTTATTAAGCGCACGGTCACCAGCGGTTTCATGGCGCTATAACTGGCAAAATAACAGGGTAGGAGCAGTGAATATAAAACTGAGGGAATGTGGAACGATAAAGGACTAATCAAAGACTTTGGAAAACAAGTGAGCCTTAAGCTGCTTCCTGAAGTGCGGATAGAGAGTCAGGGCTCTAAGTTCTGGAGGCAAGGAGTTCCAAAGGAGAGGAGCGAGGGTCGCAAACTTCGAACCTCCCCATTTCCTCCTCCGAAACCGCGGGACTGTGAGAAGGGATTTGGTAGATGAACGTAGTTCCCTGGCAGGAACATAGGATGTAATCTCAGATGAGATAAAGGCCGGAGCCGTGCCCAGTCGAGCCTGGAAAGTGAGGGAAGCAAGCTTGAACTGGACACGCTCATGGACTGGAAGCCAGTGCAAAGATTTAAGGAGGGGGGTGACATGGTGGAACTTTGGCAATTTAAACACCAGGCGTGCCGCCTGGTTCTGGATCTGCTGCAGCCGTCTTAAACTATATGCAGGTATACTAGCATATAGGGCGTTGCCGTAGTCCAGGCGGGAGATGACCATTGCCAAAGTTATCAGTTTCAGAGCATCAAAAGAAAAAAAACGGGACACCTTGCGTATAGTACGCAGTGACAGAAAGGAAGAAGATACCACAGAACTAACCTGGGAGTGAAGGGTGAGCTGGGGATTGAGCTTAATACCTAATGTTTTTACTGAGGTGGAGGGGACAGGTGGGGGACCTAAGGAATGGGGCCAAAACAAAGAGGAACGTTGGGACCCAGTCAGGCAATCAGAATGTTCAGTTTGCGACATATATTTAATGTTACAGGCCCCCACAGGGGAGTATTATTGGCGCGGCAGCATGAGCAGTCTCTCACCTGAATGTTTGGGCTGTATCCTCCCATTTCGCTCTCCGTGCCGCTATCCTCACAGCTACGGGTAGACAGATGGAGGTCCAGGCTCCTCCCAGTGCTTTTGATGATAAAAGCCCAATCAGCCAAAGAAAAGTAGAAAAAATATTTTCTATTTTTTTTTTAGCTGATTGACTTTGCCTTCACCAGGAATAAGTGGAGCACCCACACAGCCATTGATGGCCTGGCAGCTCCATTACAAGAGAATGTGGGAGCAGGAAGGATAGATGGAGTCGTTTTAAGCAGCCAAAAATGCATTTGAGGGGCTGCTCATGGTCTTTCAGAGCTCCCTAATTTGGTTGTGTTTTTGTGTAGGGTGTCAGTAGCTTTGGAGTGAGGTGTTTGTCTGATTTCACTTGGGATTTTTATATACACTGTGAGAAGTTGGCCTGGCATATGTGGTCCACTATTCTAGCGGGCACCTTGCACCAGTCCAAACGACTCTTATTGATGGTAGGTTTAAGGACAACCTATATAGAAAGCTATCCTAGTGGTAGCTGTGGAGAGCAGCCTTCAGGCTAAGTCTTAAAGGAATGTAAAGCAGCTTGTTTTACCAGTCTTTAATCTCATGAATGACCAAATGAAAGGAGAACCACACCAGGCATATATATAAAATATATGTATTTATTCTAAACACATCCCTCTAGTCTCTTTATGAGGCTAGAGACAAAAAAACATTCAATAAACGTATTTAAAACACAGTAAATTAGCACAATATATGATTAGCCCTAGGGCGTACCAAACCATGTACTAAGAAAGTGCTATAAGAACCACGACTGACATAGATACAAGGCCTAGAGCCTTTAGAACCGCTGGGGCCACCAGTAACCACCCAAGGTAGTAACGCAGGGGACCCACGGGGGACGCATGAGGTGTCTAAACACAGCAGCGAATCACCATTAACTTCTATGGGGAAAGTCGCGGTTAGAAAGTTACAGATTAAGGACACTTAGAAGACGACTTGGAGCAAGCCCCTTTATAAGTAGGCAGTTCTAGAGTCAATACCTACGGGAACACCGGAGTACTCGAGTTACCCAGGGAAGCCGGGAGCATAGGTGTCTTTTGGTGTTGGGTTTCATCGTCGTTTTTAATGGCGATCTGCTGCTGGCGACCAAGTCGAAAGTGTCTGGGTGGATCCAAGGGTGGATCAAAGATTTGAAGAACCTGAAAGCAGAGGGGACAGAGTCTGGGTCACTTGCTAGTGACCAGGAAGGCGATGAGAAAATGCCCACCAATGTCGGGTGATTTCAGGTGAAGAAGGTGAAGCTTGACTCTTCAGCCAGGAGGACCAGGAGGCGTCGACGATGACCAGGAGCTGGATTCGAACTGTCCCACAAAGGATGTAGAGTGCTGCAGTGTCGGTGTCCAGGTTGGATCCAACAAGCCTTGGCAACAGAATGCAGAGATTGGCTTTGGTGCAGACCAACAAGGTCTGACAGACTCACCCTTTGGAAGAGAGTCAGGGCACATCTGGAGCAACCAGGAAAGTTCAAGGAACAGAAGACTTACCTTCGTGGGGACCCACCAGTTGACGGACCAGGGATCGCAAAGGAGCCTCAAGCAGAAATGCTAGAAGCGGGCCCACAGAACACTCGTGGAGTGTAGGCCCACAGTCTTCGGTGCAGATGGTGCTCGGACTACAAGTAGCCCAATGCACAATTTCGGAAAAGCTCGGGAAGTTGATGCACTTGCAAATGTGCACGATGTCCAGAAGTTCCAGTCCCACGTCACTCGTGAGGGCAGCGGGTCTCAGCTTTGCTGGGATCTTGTGTTGGCCTCTGAGAAGTCTGCAAGTCTGTGTCTTGAGGCACAATTCTGTCAGGATCCGGCAGGAGCCTTGGAAATGCAGACTGGCAAGATGCTTCTTTGCTGCCTGTTTGAACAGGGGAGTCACTCCTTAACACCAAGGGAGATTCTTTCGTCTTCTAGTCGATGTAGAATGTCAAAGTTCCAGGATATATGTTGAAGAGTTTCGTCCAGGGGTAAGCTGAAGTCCTAAGGACTGGGTTCCTATACTTATTCTAAGATAGGGGGTTGGACTTACTCTAGGGACCCACCTATGGGTGGATCCAGGGATGGGCGTGGTTACACCCCTTTCCCTTTGTCCAGTTTCGCGCCAGAGCAGGGGCTGAGTGCCCCTGCAACTGTTTTAAACTGGGGTATGCACAGGAACACCAAGTGTGCCCCCAGCACTGTCTGAAAAGCATTCTATGAATGCACCCACCCAGCCCCAATACACTAAAGCCTGTGTGGGAGGTGGTTACACCTCCCTGAGACAGGAAACCTATTGTCCAGGCCTCCCCTGCCGGAGTTTCGCCCAGCAGCCGGAGGTCAGACCCGTGTCTGTGGCATCCATTTTGTGATGCCAGGGCTCTTTAAAACTATTACCGGTTAGACCAGTGGGTGAATCTCTCTCCCTTGAAGGGTGGAATTCTACCCCACACCGCCAGGACTGGTGGGGGGGGTAGGATTCCAAAGTGTTTGGCACCAAACACGCCAGGTTTCCATGCAGCCATTCCAAAGTTAGCATTAACCGCAAGGTTATAATGCACTAAAGAGTATATGGTCTGACTGCATCACAGAACAGCCTTAGAGAATAGATTCCAAAAGCTGCAGAGGGGTCCTGCTCATGCATGGGCACCCTCTCACAAAACCAAGCACTCTGCCTTCAGGTTTGATAAGGTCTGCCATCAGAGTGACTTGTAGGTTTATATGTATTTGAATTTGAATTTAAAGGTATTTGTATAGCGCACGTATACCGGGCGGTTTCATGGCGCTGTGGGGTAGCTCAATTCAAATTACAGACTCCGGGCTAGCTCAGGTTGAAAATGCCCGTGAGAAAAGCAAGGTTTTCAGTCTTCCTCGGAACTCCATGTAGGATACTGAAGTGCGAATAGGAAGGGGTAGGGAGTTCCAAAAGGACGGGGTGAGGACAGCAAACTTGCATCCTCCCGACCTCTTCCTCCTAAAACGAGGGACCACCAGAAGAGAGAGGGCGGAGGATCGCAATTGTCTGCTGGGAATGTAAGGGTGAATATGAGATCTCATAAAGGCCGGGGCTGTCCCAGCCAGAGCCTGAAAGGCGAGGCAGCCAAGTTTAAACAGAGCTCTCTCTTTGATTGGGAGCCAGTGGAGAGAGCGAAGAACGGGGGTGATGTGCTGAGATCTGGGTAAACTAAAAACCAAGCGGGCCGCTTGGTTTTGCACCAGCTGGAGTCGGCGCAGAGCATAATTGGGGATGCCATTGTATAGTGCATTGCCGTAATCTAAGCGTGAAAGGACCATCGCCATAAGGATAAGTTTGAGGGCTGATAATGAAAAGAAACGTGAGATTTTACGAATGGTGCGTAAAACAAAGAAACAGGCCGAAACCACCGTGCTCACGTGTGAATGGAGAGTGAGGTGTTGATTCAGAGTAATCCCCAAAGTTTTAACAGAAAAAGAAGGGAGAGGGGGGGAACCAAGCAAAGAAGGCCAAAAAGCAGAAGACCAAGGGTTGAGTTTACCACCAGTCAGGACAAGCTCGGTCTTATCAGGGTTAAGTTTTAGATGATTGGTATTCATCCAATCCCTGATGAATACCATCACTGACTGGAAGTTAAGAATAGAAAGGGAGGAATCAGATAAATTAAAAATGAGCTGGAGGTCATCAGCGTAATTAAACACTGTGACCTCCAACTGCTGTAACGCAAAAATAAGAGGAAAGATATAAAGATTAAAAAGAAGAGGGGAAAGAGAAGAGCCCTGAGGGACACCACATTGTACCGTGTGAGCTGTGGAAGAGAAATCCGCCAAGTGAACGGCCTGGGTATGGCCGTTGAGGAACGATCTGACCCAAGACAGGGCGGAACCCCCAATGCCTGCCGCTTCGACACAGGAAAGAAGGATGGTATGATCAACCGTGTCGAAGGCGGCAGAAAGATCGAGGAGAATCAGCGCCTGTGGGAGATTGGAGTCCAGCCCCTCTCTAAGTGTGTCTATAACGGATACCACCACCTTCTCGGAAGAGTGCAGGGGGCGGAAGCCAGCTTGAGAAGGGGCTAAGAACTTACTAGTCTCAACGAAGGCACTCAAGATTTTGGTGATGTGCCGCTCAAGGACCTTAGCCAAGTAAGGAAGGGGGGAGATAGGGCGATAATTGGACAGGACTGTGGAGTCTGCCCCAGGCTTTTTCAAGATGGGGACAATCGTGGCTGACTTATGTAAGGTGGGAACGATTCCCCTTCTTAAGGATTCATTAAGAAAGGTCAGGGGAGGGAGAGGGCAAGTTTGAAAATTTTTACACATAATGTGGGCAGGGCAGACATCCGCCGGGGATCCAGATTTTACAGTGGGGAGGATAGAAAGGAAGGTCTCTTCAGATAACAGTGTGAATTGATCCAGATGACAAGTGTTGGGCGGTGGAATGATGTCAACGAAGGCAGAGGAGGGGGGTGAGATGTTGGATTTAATATCTGCGATTTTACTTATAAAGAAGTCATTAAGGGAATCACATAAGGGTTGAGAAGGGACTGGTTTAGCTGAAGTTCTATCTGAGGTGGCCAGTTCAAACACTGTAGCGAAGATTTCCCTCGATTGATTCTCCGCCTGGAGGATCTTATCGGAGAAGTAGGAGGTCTTGGCCTTAAGGATAGCTCTCTTGTAATCCGCCTGAATGGAGTTGTACAAGAGTTTGGAGGACTCGCTGTAATTACGCCTCCAGGTGCGCTCTGCCTGACGGGCAGCCAACTTTTTCTCCTTAAGTTCAGGGCCGAACCATTTATTCGCATCGTGGGAGCGCTTCACTTTGACGCGCCTGAGGGGGGCCACCTGATCGCATGTTGAAGACAGCCAACTGTTTATGGCCACTGCTTGAGATGAGGTGGGCAGGTTATCAATGGCAGGGCTTGATGTTAGAAGAGAGGAACACAGAGATGGAATGTCCACTTTCCCCCAGTTGCATGCCCAGGTGTTCTTGGGAAAGGTGTTCTATGTGTCAGTGATATAAGGTAGATTTAGGTAACCTATATCTTAGTAAGGCGTGAAAGCACCACCTTACCCAGGCTGCAGTAGCAGACCTGTGGTGCCATTTTGGAAGGCTTCCCAGGGGTGGCATAATACATGCTTCAGCCCGTGGTAGGCCTCTGGGGTACCTGTGCCCTTAGTACCTAAGGTACCATATATAGGGACTCACAAGGGTAACCCAGTAACCAATCTAGAGTGTACCTAAAGTACATGCAATCAATTTAGAGAGGAAGCAGCTAGGCAGGGGTCCTGGTTAGCAGGGCCCCAGCCAGACTAAAGTAAAAAAACAGTGAAACACCAGCAAAAAGTTAATAAGCAGATCCTACTCTCCTACACACACATGCAGACAAAAACACACACACTCGTCTCTGTTTAAAAGGTCTTAAAAACTGTTATTTTATCAAACACTGAGTTATAAGTAGCCCTCACAAGCCACACTCCTCTCCTTTCCTTCTGCTCCATAGGACCCCCTTCCAGCTTTGCTTCTTGTATAATGTATTTTCACCCGCGTGAATTTTGGGAAATCTCTGAAGCTCCGAGCCCCCAACCCCCAGTCTTACTGACCAAGCTATGTCCCTGGGTGTTTGTAGACTAATTGCTTTCATCTGCAGGGCAATAACTGATAATTACTACCCCCTTGTTATGCACCCTCATCTGTAGCTCGAGGAGTGGGCAATAAAACTTACTTAGAATATCAGAATGTCGGAGCTGCACAGAAGCCAATGCTATGCCAGAGGGCCAATAATGCTAGGATTATTCTACTCAAACATTCTAGTTTTTATCTTTCAATTTCTTCATGTCTAGTTTAGAATCTTCTACCTCTAGTGGATGTAATATTCTAATAGCATTATAGTTCTCTGCCCTTGAGCTACGCTGATGTGAAAGGCTCTCTCTATCATTATAGTCCATGGTTTCTAGCTTGGGCCTATACTCCTGGGTATAGATCATTTAACATCCACATAGTTCTCAGCATCTGTCTTTAATCCTCTAATCCATTAGCAGAAATAGCAGAATGAAGTATTTATTAAAAAATGTGCCTCTTACCCTATATTCAAGGTTTTATCATTTTTATCCTAAAAGCATAAGATGGGCTGCTTCCTAATACAGTGGCGCAAACCCCAATAAAAAGTGCCTATAAAATACTGTGCTAAAGTTTTAGGTAGTATTAACTGGGTTTAATCCATCTTTTTTTTGTTCACAGAATGACAACCGAAAAGGATTCTTCTTCGGTGGCCGAAAGAATAAGAACTAAGTTCCAACACATATTATGGTTTGCACATCTCAGTCATTTCAAAACAGAATATTATGTAGCTCAAACACAGTCCAAATAATGTTTAGTCAGGTAGACAGCTGTTGAGACTGGATGTGCTAGCTTGAATATACCTAAATATGAAATGATATATTATTTTGTGTAATCTTGGTTCATATGTTTGCGAGTGAACATTAAAAGGCTCCATGACATTGCTTTAAGATTGTTATAAGAATAGATAATTTGGCTGACCAGCATTTTTTCTAAAAATAGTAAGATCAACACAAATCAGCAAACCTAACGGAATCCTTTTTAGGAACAGAACAGTATTCCTTCAAATGAGCCAGCATTTGACTGTGATTGGTCCAGCTGACCAACAGCTGTCTGAAACTCAACGCAGAGAAGACAGAAGTCCTCGTCTTTGGAATCACCGCTTCAGCATGGGACAACACCTGGTAGCCGACTGCCCTTGGGAGCCCACCCACCCCCTCAGACCACGCCAAGAACCTGGGTATCATCCTTGACTCCTCAATCACCATGAACCGACAGATCAATGCGGTCACATCAAGCTGTTTCAACACCCTCTGCAAACTCTGTAAAACCTACAAATGGATCCTCCCGAGTCAATGAAGACGGTCACTCATGCACTCATCACCAGCAGACTGGACTATGGAAACGCACTCTAAACCGGCATCAACAAGTGCCTACTCCGCAAACTCCAGACCATACAGAATCGCAGCCAGACTCATCGTCGGCATCCCCAACAAGAACACATCGCCAACACCTACGAAGACTCCACTGGCTCCCTGTGGAGAAATGAATAACCTTCAAACTCCTCACCCATTCCTACATATGCCTACACAACAATGGACCCAAATACCTCAATGACAGAATAAACTTCCACGTACCCAAAAGAAACCTCAGATCCTCCAACCTCGCACTGGCTGAAACCCCGCACATCCACAGAGTCAGAGCAGGCGGCAGATCCTTCTCTCACATCGCTGCCAAAACATGGAACGAGCTACCGGCAGACACCAGACGTGCCCTCTCCCTGACCACCTTCAGACAGAGCCTCTACACCCTCAAGGGTGAGTAGCGCGCTTACAATTCCCTTGACTGGTTGATTGATTGATTGATGAGAATCTTCCATAAAACTAAAGAACATTTCATTGGCAGCAGTAGGTGGTTCTTAACTTGTCAGTGGCCCTTGTCTACTGCATTCCAAGATCATATTAAAATGTTTAATATGTAGTTATTCATATCATCTATTAATAAATATGTCCTTATAATGTCCAAATGCGATTCAACTAACTGCCCACTATCATCAGACTGAAATGATATGGATTCCTGGAGAATAGATTCAGAATATTTTATGAAATGTTTTACAGAAGTACTCCGTTCACAATTATCTACATTTGCTTTCCATCCCTATGGTTGTGGCATATACATGAGACAATAAAAATTGTTTTAATCCTTGCACCATCTACCTTTTCCATTTTATAAATTGGCTGTAATAATACAAGAGGGTTCCCTACTCTCCGTTCTACATATTATTTTATCATTATTGAGTAAAAACAGCTTACACTTGTAAGTATATTTGTTTCTCTACTTCTTAAAACTGCAAGAAAAAAAGCACGAATTTAAAAAACAAAGAAGACAGAAACGTGAATTAAAGGCAGTCTCGCATTCATTATTGAAAATAAAACTATGCTTTAATATCATGTATGTTTCTTTACTTTTTTTCACCTTTGGTACGAATTCAAAATTTACTGGCCATTGTAATCATTTTTATTTACCTCTTTTTCTTGGCCTGTGTTGTACATCATGTCCTGGTATGACTGGGAGTGTGACAAGGCTGTTGTTCAAGGCGGTAACTTCAAGGAATGAAGAATCATCCCCATGTCCCACCTTAAAGTCCCTGTTAACTGCCTCCACCTTGTTCATAAAACATTTAGCTAGCTTATCATATAGATTTTGCATAGAGGCTAAGGTATTAGCATTAGTGAGGCATAAGAGAAGCTGGGCTGTTCTATAAAATTTCAGATGAGAAATTACATCAATGGATGGGGTCCAACCCCTGTTTGCCCACAGAGAAGCAGAGATATTCCTACTCCAATTATCACAGCTCAGTAAGGTTAGAATTAACAATATCCCTCAGCACATAGTCCTGACCTCTTGAACTGGTCCAAACAACATCCATATAGAGTGGATTCAAGAGAGGTGTACAACTTTGTGCACATGGAAATCATTGATGAGTGAAAACCCTTAAACCAAAACAGACATTTGAGTACACCATTATGGTCTACTAACTACATTATGTCTGGCAGCACTGTAAAATCAAATGAACATCATTTTCTGCTGAGTGGTGTGTTCCTTGCCATCACTCTAGACAATATCCTAATCTACACCCGCAGTCTCACAAACTATGTCACAGACTTTAGACACAGAAAGAGAATCTACCAAAAAGACCAGATAGAGTTCCTGAAATATATTTTTCCCTATCATATTTTTAGGTGGCACATACCAGTGCAAACTAAATGTAATATGAAATTAGCCTAATCTGCAAACCATGAATGAACAACTGCAGTGGTTTTGGGAATTTGCAAACCCTTATATCTGTCTTGTCCCCCACCTCCTCTCTAACAGAGAAAAAGGCAAGCACATCTTTAGTAAGGGAAGCCCTTTTGCCTTCGGCACCTTACAGGACTATTTTGTTTGGCACATTCTCTGTTATAATCCAACCTCTACACATCATATGTACACAAAACTGGTGTCCTGGGATGGTGCAGCTGGAGCAACGGTGTCACAACAAAATACTTGTTAGCAATCAATGAGAATTAGCTCTGGTTTAAATTGTTTTTATGTCTGCGGGTGGAGAAAAACCATTAGGTTTTATGAAGGCCCTCACCCACCAACCTAGTTAGTGGCAGGCTTCATCATCGGGCCCCACCCGAGGTACCGAGTGTACCTCAGGTGTGCTTCGACGCCAGATTACTGCGGAGCGGGTTTTTTGGTTTGTGAGGGTGCTGTGAGTGTGCTCTGAGTGAGGTTTAAAATACTGTCCTGGGTGTCCCAAAGACTGTTTTAATTGTGGGCCCCAGGCAGTCAATAAAAACAAAGGCTTTCGGACGTGCACGGTAGGCTTATGGCCTCCGACGTCCTGTGAGGTCAACTAGTTTCAGCCAGGCCTTTTCTTCTACTGGCTTTCGTCAGGAACTTATGTGTGTAGGGTGTTACTGGGGTTTGTATGAGTTTGTCAGTGCCCTGTGTGTAAAGCACACGCTACGGTACTTATATGTGCAAGAGGTGTTTCCTCTCGAGTTGTACCTGTGGGGGTAAAAAAGGAAAGACATAACATTTAAGTCAAGGCTCCTTGTAGCGGGCTAAAAGCATTCAGTGAGGCCGCGCTGGGTGCCTATTGGTGAGCACGGTCAAGGCGATAGTGTTGGCCTCAGTGGCGGGCAGTGAAAGTGTGGCCGGTCTCACAAAATGCATAATTATATGTGAAATTAGGCCTAAGTACCGTAACCGGAGTTGGCGTAAACAGTGGTGAAGGAATAAAAAACATTAAAATGGAGTTGCTTACATCCGATTTTAGCGAACAACTCAGCATGGAGCTCAGCCGGGGGCCAGGACCATGTGCACTCTAAATTTGGGGAAGAAAAGGAAAAAGGATGTTGGGGGAGGGGGTAGTCTGGACCCAACAAGGTAACGGTAGAAGGATGGTGAGTGTTCACCACCTCAGGGTTTCGGCTGTGCAACAAGAAAGAAGGAGACACTTGTCAACCTGGGGTGCCAGGCTACATGGGCACCCGGAAGCTGTAGTTTTAACGAGCACTTCAAGTGTAGGAAAAAGGCTAGTAACAGTGGAATTGAATGGCCCGGTGACAGATTGTGTCGCTGATTAGGACTCAGTGAAACCGTGGGTGAGCAAGACTTCCTTCCATGCCCTCAGGAATTAAGAGAAGGGTCCTTTGAAAAACAAATTCCGGTGTTAGATATTCTGAAAATGCTGCAGGCACTCACAACATATTGCAATACCCTTTTCTTTGCTGAGCTACCCTTATCAATCCCGGGGTATTCGGAAAACTTCACTCCATAGAGGGATGAAAAAAAGCAAAGCCAATCGTGGCATTTTTACTGCAGAAATGATCTACAAATTAAAAAGATTTATAAACAATTAACATAATCAAAGTATGCAAATTGACAAGGTCTTTAATTGTTCTTAAAGTATAAAGGATCTCCCCTCACTTCTATTATAAACCTCATTTGATTCCCCTACGCTGTCGTTTCCAAATATATCATTAATATAGTATGACTTATTATCATCCCTATGATAGGACTGTGAATCTTCTTGGAAAGGTTTTAGAGTGGAAACATAAAAAGTTGCACAGTCAACAATCTCAGAGGTTAGACCACAGATCCATCCATCACACAAGACAAATACAGGTTCAGGGGAGAAGGGGTACTGCGCATTTACAGTCAGAGGCATCACTGTATGAGCCTTAAATGACGATATGGCAGTAACATCGGCCATCTAGGGTATTATGGAATATCATAATTAGTAACTGTCCACGAACCATAAATCACCATCCAGATAATACCTTGGAATTATTTGGAAATGCACTCGTATGATTACAAACATCACTTTAACATTTTTTAGAAAAGAAATACATTTATATCCAAATATAAAATTAGCATAAATAAATGTTGTTCCACGCCAAATTATAACGTTAACATTTTCTGAACCCTCTTACGTACCTGTTTTATATTAATAGTGAATAAAGTGCGTTTATCTTCAAACACTAGCTCGTAATTTTCTGAATATGCACTTATTAAACCAAATGGACACTTTCATTTTAAAAATATACACATTTTGTATTCCAGACCAGTCTGTCATTGTCCAATAGTCAGTAAGCATACGTGTTTTAAACTCAAATTCAGTTCTTAAATTTGTGGTGCAATAATGTATGGCAAACCATGCAATTACATTCCTAGTTTTGGCCAACAAGTGCCATCCTGTGTTCACCTATCTCATCATATGACAGTCAATGTGGTCTAAGTATGTAGAAGCCAAATGTATGGAGTGGCAGGTGGTCATGGCTACACACAAGATCCCAGGAAAACATTGAGATCTCTCATCCTGTTGAAACTCAGAGTGGGACAACGCCTCATCTGCATAACAGGGCCCAGGTGCCCAAGTGATGCAATGGCATCATGTATCAAGGTGTGCCCCTGCCAGTCAATGCCGCCTAGTGTCAGTGTATAACACAGGCCAGACAGTCTTATCCTGCTGACCCATTTCTACTAGTGCCCCTTGCTCTTCAATGCTCATTAATGTCTTGTGCCCATGTGTGCTCCAAATTCAGTGCTCAGTGCAATGTATTGTGCCTGTGTGTGCTCCAACTTCAATGTTCATTAATGTATTGTGCCTATGTGTGCTCCAACTTCAATGTTCATTAATGTATTGTGCCTATGTGTGCTCCAACTTCAATGTTCATTAATGTATTGTGCCTATGTGTGCTCCAACTTCAGTGCTCATTAATGTCTTGTGCCTATCTGTGCTCCAACTTCAGTGCTCAGTGCAATGTATTGTGCCTGTGTGTGCTCCAACTTCAATGTTCATTAATGTATTGTGCCTATCTGTGCTCCAACTTCAGTGCTCATTAATGTATTGTGCCTATGTGTGCTCCAACTTCAGTGCTCATTAATGTCTTGTGCCTATCTGTGCTCCAACTTCAGTGCTCAGTGCAATGTATTGTGCCTGTGTGTGCTCCAACTTCAATGTTCATTAATGTATTGTGCCTGTGTGTGCTCCAACTTCAATGTTCATTAACTTCAATGTTCATTAATGTATTGTGCCTATGTGTGCTCCAACTTCAATGTTCATTAATGTATTGTGCCTATGTGTGCTCCAACTTCAGTGCTCATTAATGTCTTGTGCCTATCTGTGCTCCAACTTCAGTGCTCAGTGCAATGTATTGTGCCTGTGTGTGCTCCAACTTCAATGTTCATTAATGTCTTGTGCCCATGTGTGCTCCAACTTCAGTGCTCAGTGCAATGTATTGTGCCTGTGTGTGCTCCAACTTCAATGTTCATTAATGTATTGTGCCTATGTGTGCTCCAACTTCAATGTTCATTAATGTATTGTGCCTATGTGTGCTCCAACTTCAGTGCTCATTAATGTCTTGTGCCTATCTGTGCTCCAACTTCAGTGCTCAGTGCAATGTATTGTGCCTGTGTGTGCTCCAACTTCAATGTTCATTAATGTATTGTGCCTATGTGTGCTCCAACTTCAATGTTCATTAATGTATTGTGCCTATGTGTGCTCCAACTTCAGTGCTCATTAATGTCTTGTGCCGATCTGTGCTCCAACTTCAGTGCTCAGTGCAATGTATTGTGCCTGTGTGTGCTCCAACTTAAATGTTCATTAATGTATTGTGCCTGTGTGTGCTCCAACTTCAATGTTCATTAATGTATTGTGCCTATGTGTGCTCCAACTTCAATGTTCATTAATGTATTGTGCCTATGTGTGCTCCAACTTCAGTGCTCATTAATGTCTTGTGCCTATCTGTGCTCCAACTTCAGTGCTCAGTGCAATGTATTGTGCCTGTGTGTGCTCCAACTTCAATGTTCATTAATGTATTGTGCCTATCTGTGCTCCAACTTCAGTGCTCATTAATGTATTGTGCCTATGTGTGCTCCAACTTCAGTGCTCATTAATGTCTTGTGCCTATCTGTGCTCCAACTTCAGTGCTCAGTGCAATGTATTGTGCCTGTGTGTGCTCCAACTTCAATGTTCATTAATGTATTGTGCCTGTGTGTGCTGCAACTTCAATGTTCATTAATGTATTGTGCCTATGTGTGCTCCAACTTCAATGTTCATTAATGTATTGTGCCTATGTGTACTCCAACTTCAGTGCTCATTAATGTCTTGTGCCTATCTGTGCTCCAACTTCAGTGCTCAGTGCAATGTATTGTGCCTGTGTGTGCTCCAACTTCAATGTTAATTAATGTCTTGTGCCCATGTGTGCTCCAACTTCAGTGCTCAGTGCAATGTATTGTGCCTATGTGTGCTCCAACTTCAATGTTAATTAATGTATTGTGCCCATGTGTGCTCCAACTTCAGTGCTCAGTGCAATGTATTGTGCCTATGTGTGCTCCAACTTCAATGTTCATTAATGTATTGTGCCTATGTGTGCTCCAACGTCAGTGCTCATTAATGTCTTGTGCCTATCTGTGCTCCAACTTCAGTGCTCAGTGCAATGTATTGTGCCTGTGTGTGCTCCAACTTCAATGTTCATTAATGTATTGTGCCTATCTGTGCTCCAACTTCAGTGCTCATTAATGTATTGTGCCTATGTGTGCTCCAACTTCAATGTTCATTAATGTATTGTGCCTATGTGTGCTCCAACTTCAGTGCTCATTAATGTCTTGTGCCTATCTGTGCTCCAACTTCAGTGCTCAGTGCAATGTATTGTGCCTGTGTGTGCTCCAACTTCAATGTTCATTAATGTATTGTGCCTATCTCTGCTCCAACTTCAGTGCTCATTAATGTATTGTGCCTATGTGTGCTCCAACTTCAGTGCTCATTAATGTCTTGTGCCTATCTGTGCTCCAACGTCAGTGCTCAGTGCAATGTATTGTGCCTGTGTGTGCTCCAACTTCAATGTTCATTAATGTATTGTGCCTGTGTGTGCTCCAACTTCAATGTTCATTAATGTATTGTGCCTATGTGTGCTCCAACTTCAATGTTCATTAATGTATTGTGCCTATGTGTACTCCAACTTCAGTGCTCATTAATGTCTTGTGCCTATCTGTGCTCCAACTTCAGTGCTCAGTGCAATGTATTGTGCCTGTGTGTGCTCCAACTTCAATGTTAATTAATGTCTTGTGCCCATGTGTGCTCCAACTTCAGTGCTCAGTGCAATGTATTGTGCCTATGTGTGCTCCAACTTCAATGTTAATTAATGTATTGTGCCCATGTGTGCTCCAACTTCAGTGCTCAGTGCAATGTATTGTGCCTATGTGTGCTCCAACTTCAATGTTCATTAATGTATTGTGCCTATGTGTGCTCCAACGTCAGTGCTCATTAATGTCTTGTGCCTATCTGTGCTCCAACTTCAGTGCTCAGTGCAATGTATTGTGCCTGTGTGTGCTCCAACTTCAATGTGCATTAATGTATTGTGCCTGTGTGTGCTCCAACTTCAATGTTCATTAATGTATTGTGCCTATGTGTGCTCCAACTTCAATGTTCATTAATGTATTGTGCCTATGTGTGCTCCAACTTCAGTGCTCATTAATGTCTTGTGCCTATCTGTGCTCCAACTTCAGTGCTCAGTGCAATGTATTGTGCCTGTGTGTGCTCCAACTTCAATGTTCATTAATGTATTGTGCCTATCTGTGCTCCAACTTCAGTGCTCATTAATGTATTGTGCCTATGTGTGCTCCAACTTCAATGCTCATTAATGTCTTGTGCCTGTGTGTGCTCCAACTTCAATGTTCATTAATGTATTGTGCCTGTGTGTGCTCCAACTTCAATGTTCATTAATGTATTGTGCCTATGTGTGCTCCAACTTCAGTGCTCATTAATGTCTTGTGCCTATCTGTGCTCCAACTTCAGTGCTCATTAATGTATTGTGCCTGTGTGTGCTCCAAGCCAGGCAACACTCGTGCCTAGCTGTGCCTGATGCAAGTCATTGCCATCATATGCCCTGCACCAGACAGAAATTAAATGTCACCATGTACCTAGGTGAGCCCTGCCATCTAAGGTACAACACATACACACACCACATACTTTTATACATGTATGCACAAACGAGCACAGGTATTAGACATATGCACTTCTACACGAATGAAGAGACACACATACACATGTACAACACACACATTCAAGGCCACACGCGTCAACCCTATCCTCACTTGCCTCCAGTTTACTATGCTGGTAAACAATCATGCTATTCTCCTCTGCATGTCTTCAGCTCAGTCCAGTCCTAGTTAGGTTGGGGGTAGTCAGATAGGAGAACAGAGGAGGACATGAATACAATACAGTCAGGATCAGGCTTACACAAAGGCAGTGTCACAGACAGTGAATGCCTACACGAATAAGACTGTCTCCATGCTAAATACATGGCAGGTGGCTATTTATTGCACCTCTACGGTATCATGGACATACCCTGTGTGTGCATGTGGGTGAAATGCTAACCAGCTACGAACATAGCCACACCTTACTAAGAAACAGCATTGAGACTGATGACTTTCCTGTGTGCAGAAACACAATAACTTGGCAGGCACTTTGGTGCATCCTCAGAACCCTAGGCCATAATAAGGATTTGTGGGGCCCGGGCAAGACACATTGTGGCGCCCTCTGTTTGCATGGATAGAGAGTGTAGGTCAACAGATATATAGAGACAGAGAAGGAGGCAAAAACGAAAAGACAGAAGAGTTGAGATGAAGTGATCTGCAGAGGAAAGAAAGTACAGAGAGATATAAGAACCAGATACAGGTGAGGCACTGACAAAGGCAGGGGGCATAGGTAACAGTGGCACTAAGAGAGGGGGTGGTATAGAAGTGAGGTGGAGAAAAGGGATGGGGTTTAGTGATTACTGAGTTATCGAGCAGTAAATTGAGAAGTAGAGAAAAATAAGGTAAACACAAAGTGGGAAGATAGAGAGAGGTGAGGTAGACATGGAGGGGAGCCGCGGAGTGAGTTAGATGGTGGTGGAGAGAATGTAAAAACATGGAGACCAGGTTGACAAAGGGTAGGTAGAGACAGTCAGAGAAAGAGGTAGGTAGAGATGTTGAGGTAGTGAATTTGAGAGAGGTAAGAGAGACAGATAAAGTTAGCAGGACCGCCATGGGCAATGACGTGCTTTGGCCACGCCTAAGCACCGAGCTTGCTACAGTCTCCGAAAGTCAAACACTGTGCTTGTGGAATGGGACATTTACCCTGTCCCACCCAGAGGTGTTCCATTGACATCTGCCAACACCTCTGGTGGCTGGAGCTGTTCACACGTCTGGTCTGCCCATTATGCCACTCTGGCATTTATCCAGAGGGTTGCAAGTCATGAGGCTGTTTTCAGTGGCCAATAAGCTACCATGAACCACCTATGCTCCGTTCTAGTTATGGATACTGCTGTGTTGGGCTGGTTGGTACTTACCTGCTGAGTTTGATTTTCATTTCCCATTCAAACAAGGCTGTGCACAGCCCCTCCAGATCAGTGCAGGAGATGGAGTAACCACTACTTTTAATCATTATACCACAAAATGTGCTGCAGCATGTGCATTGTAATCAAGGCCACTGGAATTATGAGATTCTACCGCAACAGTTATCTTTTTTACATAGTTATGGATTTGCCGCATTTGCCACATAATCCATTATGTACTGCATAATCTGCAGATTGTAACAAACAAATGTGTTTCTGGCTCAAACGGATCAAAAGTTACTAAAACAAGTCGACGTATTTGCCCGCAGTGGAAGACCCTTTGCAAAGGTTAACATGTCATGTTTCAGTTGCTTATTGGTTGATAAACTGGCACTAATAATGAGGTGAAATATTTACCCAGAGTATTACCATGTGTAAAAATGACAATGTACCGAGGACGTGCTATTAAAAAGTGTGCCCGTTAGGTCACTTAAATTGCCTTTTCTCGCCGAATAAGTTAGTCAACACTACCACAAAATCTGGTGGTGTCCTGCCACATAATTCCAGGGGCCCTGATTGTATTACATGTAATACATGTGCTCTGTAATACTGAACGTGGACCTCCCAACACTAGAAGATCTCCTAAATTACGGAAGTATTTTATTTAACATCAC
This sequence comes from Lissotriton helveticus, assembly GCF_964261635.1. Classification (NCBI taxonomy): domain Eukaryota; kingdom Metazoa; phylum Chordata; class Amphibia; order Caudata; family Salamandridae; genus Lissotriton; species Lissotriton helveticus. The sequence continues at coordinate 276,275,028 of NC_136062.1, forward strand.
TATTATTGGTAGTTTTTCCCCCTATGTCAGATCGGTGTTCTAGATTGTTTTTGTTTTGTTATTGACATTGTTGTTTCTCATGTTTTTTTCTTAGTTATGACTTATTTTAGTTTAACGGGCTATATTGTTTCCCAGTATCTCAAATTAGGAGAAGAAAGTAAACCATTTACATGAACTAATATAGTGAGTAAACAAATGATGCTAAGGAGAAGTTTGTTGTTATTTAGATGAAAAAGCTAGCTAACCATGCAGTGAAGGTGAGGCGGATTCTGACACCTTATGTCGAGATGAACCAGAGATCAAGCAGACCTCGCCAGCAGAATAGATCAAGCGTGCCAAAGAATGATGTTTAACAGTTAATTCAAGATTTATAAAATGTGCATTTTTATTTGTAATATCACCCTAAGAACACTATTTTACAAACACATGAATGGAAAATAAAAAGGCATATTTAATAGATTGATTACTCCGAAGGTCTGTGAAAGCCCCAAAGTAAACTTAGTATTAAAATAAAAAATAAAAAAGAACCTGTTGATTATTAAGAGTTTTCACCCCCTTTAAGGTACATAAAGTAATCTGTCGCTTTGTGGTTATATGGTATGGATACGGATAGTTGTGAAGATTCTGCATGATTCTGGTGCAATAACATGAAGAGTAAAACAAGTAAATGGAAACATTTATTTAAAAGAGTTCATTAGATCAACAAGCAACAGAAAAAGTCATACCATAAAAGAGGATGCCATAGTGTTAAGATTACTCAACTGGAAATACAAGAAAAATGCAAACCATCCCTAATTTTAAAGCAGTAGTTAGTATTCTAGAGTAGCCCAAAATCCGCAGGGCCGAGTAGTAAAACCAGTGAAAAGTCTTCTTTTCGGGAGACGCAGTGTGATGACAGAGCCCTTCTATCGACTGTAGGAACAGTTCTATGATTGTCGTCATGCACCAGTACCCAACCAACACTGGAGGAATCATGACAAAGCGGCTTCTCCGGAGCGGAACCCAAATCCGAGCGACATTCATGCAATTTAGAAGAAAGATTGCATAGCTGGTCAGGAAAAAAAGACTGTCTTTTTTGCCCTTGGTACTGGTGCTGTGCTTCTGGGTGATGACTTTGCGTGTAGCGTCAAGTCTACGTTTGCGAAAGCTATCCTTCCATCGCCGACCACTCCACTGTGGGTCTCACAAAAGATTTAGGAAGGCAAACACGTTGTGAAGTTTGGATTTGAAGATGGTGAGGTTCATAAATGCGGGTTTACAAAAGGTGAGCGCTTCAAGTTTTCTGCTGACGTAATGGGTGATGACAGAGGAGGGCAACCTGACATATGGAGGATGACATGGCATGATCTGTGCACATCAATCAATGATACTATTAACATGATTGGGACAAAAATGTTCAATGTAACCCGATTCCCATGCACCAGTCCCAACTGTGCACCATGACGGAGACATACTGAAATTAAGGCCTGTGCTTTCTTCCATGCCATTAGCTTTTATATGCTGTTCAGCTTGTTCCCCTTTCCTTCTGCATTTCCTTCATTTTTTTGCATGAAAGACAATATTGAAATTCACAATTAAAAAAAAAACCAGCAGGGAAATTCATTTCCGGTATTCTTAGCTCAAAAACGGGTCAGAATGCCAAAGTTGCTTTTCCTGCAGGGAGTGCTCCTGAACTCCAATCACTCCCATGTGTACAGTGATTCGTTGTTGCTTCTTGCCCTGTAAGCTGGAGCCCATTTCATCATTTTTTGCAGATTTCTATAAAGTCAGTGTAGTGTGGGGCATAAGCCCCCAAAGTGCCTGAGATTCTGAGACTGACACAGTGTTGCTTCCAACCATGGTGGGTTTCCCCGCAAAAGGTCTGACGTCTTCAGATTCTTATGTGAAATGTGCTAGAAATATAGAAAAGAGATCAAAATTAGGAGCTACAAGTCAGATCGTTGTATAGCTTTACCCATATATGTATGCATTCACTCTATTGACAGTGCACGTTCATCACTCTACAAGGAATAGTTGCCATCAGTGTATAATTGATGTAACTAGTGGTTGCTTGTACATTATGGTATTTTATTGGCGGAACTGCGCATTAATGTTCCTCAAATGACAGTAGGTGAGTTGAAGCCCATGTAGCTAAAGTTATATAATCGTCTAAACATTGGACATTCGTGCTAGAAGCATAGGCATTCATTGACATTGTACCAAAAATAATTGCGCATGATCTTTTTAGCCACACAATATATGGCATTTGTGGTATCTTCCATCACTGTAGATATGGTACCTCTAAGAGGCCTAATGAGTCACACTCAAACATATGCATACGGCATGAATTTAAATATGGCTGCATCGATCCTGTATGATATGGATTGCACGCCTGTGTTGGGCAGTTATGCACAGGTTTCGTTCTATTTCTTACACATTGGGTGTTTTCTAGACTATCCTGCACGGGGTACTTTTTGGTGATTATAGGAATTTCATCACAATTGTGCTGTGGGCTCCCCCAGCAATTCTTTATTGGTTTAGTATTTTAGAATTATATATCTTTAGCTACATTGGCTTCAACTCATCTACTGTAATTTGAGAAACAATAATAATGTGACTAGAATTTCTTAATAAGATTGACCTATTGCAGACAAACATACCATGTACCTATATGTTTTTCTCTCGTTTGTGTCTGTTACAGTGATATAAATGACGGCTCCCTGAGGAAGGCATACCTGCCGAAACGTGCGGAATGTCTTTACACCGTCGGCTTCTGTACTCATATACTGTTTAAAAAAATATTTTCAGATTTTCAGGTCTATGATATCATGAACTTATTGGTATCTCCATTGCAGTGTAATGAATTGAACACTATGCACCGAAGTACAATTGTCTGACATTTTCAACAATGTATATAAATAACATTTGCATTTAATAATGTGCAGGATAACAGAATTGTCAATCATGCTTTTAATGCAGTAGAGATTTCTATTAATTTATAATAGAAAATAAATATTTATACAAAAAATGTAAAGTATTTTGTGATAATACTACAGTAAGTTCTTCAAGTTATTCAATGAATTGTAATCTCATGTACATATTGTGTGCCAGAACGCGTTTTGTCTATTTTCTCTTGCCCAAGTCTGTTTCATAAACTAATAGCTATGAGATCACGATTGCTGTAACTTGACAGAGGGATGGAGGAAATGGTAGAAGATATTGGGCCGTAAGAGCTCCCGTCGCCGATGCCAGTTTCATACAGGTTAACACCAATCAACCATTGCGACATCCACTGAAGCTGGGCTGAGAGATAATATGACTCAAAGGATGGGGCTCCCAATCCACCCTTCCCCACTGGTAGCTGGAGTTTGCTAAGACCGATGCTGCATCGCTTGTCATCCCAGCGCAATTTCCCCAGTAATGAGTCCAGATCTAATCACCAACTTCAACACCTTGGAGACCATGCATCCTCAAATTTAGCTGAAAATATTCTATTATCTCAGATATTAATTCATCACAAAACAGCGCATCAGTCAGTGCTTCCGCCCTTCCTACCACTTTCTCTTCCCTCCTTACTACCTGCTGGGCACTACGATTTGTTATTATGTGAACTCATGATGTGTGCAAAAATGTGTGCGTTAGTACTTTCTGATTAAATAACAACGTACTCTCAAGTTGATTATATCTGTTCTTTATTCTGACACTAAGCTAACTTTATTGTGTATGCATCTTTTGGGAAGGCGGATTCTGCTTTCATGATGAGATGTGTTTCCTGTAGGAGAGCAACACTGATTTGGTACGCCAGCACCTGTTGCATGGTATGAGGGTTTTTTAGCCATAGAACATTCCAAGTTAGGAATGACCAAGACTTGCTCCCTGTGTTCATTCCAAAATGTAAAGTAAAGTGGTTGGTAAGTATGACCCGGTGTGACACCAGGAATTGATCCACCTTATTGTGATGTTCATACAGTAAACTAAAAAACTTCACAACCACTTTCCTCCCAATCCCCCTCTTACTCTGACAGCCCAATTCCATGACGACACATATTCCTTTATACCCAAAGTGAACCCCAACCCTCCCACAAGCCCTACAAAACTCTGGCAGTAAAACAAAGTGCATTATTCTATAAACTCTTGTGTGGGTAAACATGACAGCCAGTCCCTACCCATCTAGGGTTTATAAAGGGGGCCAGAGTCTGACTGATTAATACACAACTTTTGATGATTACTATGTAGGTTGTGCAGAACCCTGTATGTTAATAATATTCTTACTCAGCTGCGAGAATCCGGTGGCCAAAGGGCAGCCACGGAGACCCCCCAGCCAAATTTGCATTGAGACGCATACTTTAGGATTATAAGACCATATGCATTATCTCTCCCTTTTTTTGAGGCAGTGTCTATGGAGGTTGTTTTTAACATGACAGGTCAATCTAGTTCAGATCACTTGGCCTAAATGAAGGCAACTGAGGTTCATCATGGTGTCTAAGCCAGGACCAACTACATGACATTTTTCCAGTAATTCTGTCGCCTCTTGCATGGTCTAGAAAATGTGTCGCTTGCCTCAATAGGAGATCCTCAATCATGTCAGAAAAAGCATGGCATGTGCTGCAATTCTTCCTTGACCGGCATTTCTTTTTTATTTTCAGCACCACTATGCATAGGGGTCGGTTCATCATGATGCCAGGGGTAGCGGAAGTGACATCACATACCCTTTGACCTTGATGACATTACAAGAAGTTATACATGACCCTTGACCCTTTTTTTCCAGGAAGGCATGTCACATTACTAGCATTCCTATTCATTCTTACACACTCACATTCTCTCTTAAACTCACTCATATTTACTGACACCAAGGTCTAGGTTTGCATCACGTTTGTGACACAAACCTGGTGCAAAGTCATAGGGTGGGAATTACTATCCAATGCAAATCTTGAGTTGTTTTGGATATTATGCGCTCCTTTGTGCTATTTTGCTGCAAGGGGGCGTTCTATGGGTGGTGATTAGGCTATCCCTTGCAATCACCCATGGATTTGTGCTGCAAATCCCTATCTACAAACATTGGGTGGCAGGAATTTGCACCATAATCTTACGATTTTTCGAAGCAGGCATAACAAGAAATATTTTAATTTCTCTTTGATTTTCCAACTTTGCATGCGTGCTGCATGGAACACAACAAGAGGAGTTGGCCTAACGGCTAGGTCGAAACATAACTGGTGCTATGTAAAGCGCTCTGATACCTGATACCTCAGGGTCAAGTTTGTGCTATATAAAACTCAGTAAAAAAATATCATACATATATACAAAGTGAGAAAAGCCTTAAAGCACAGCTTTTATACTGGATGGGACCCCTTCCAGTACAAAATCTATGCTTCAGAGAATGTACACACCCTTGCACTATGCCAAAAGGATGTGAGCATTGGCGAATGGCTGCAAAATGTGAAGCAGCGCATAGAGAGAGAAAAAATGCACCATATCGGAGTAGATATGGTGTATTTTTTCTCTCCCTCTTGGATGCAAGGCAGCACAGCAACTTAGGTGAAGCGTTGCCTTGCATCAAAGAATAGTAAATCTGGACCACAATCTCACTTATTACCCATCACTGAACACTCACAACACACTTACACATACAGATACATGCTCACACATAAAAGCGCTCACTTAGAAACACACTCTAACTTGCAGGTGCACACACAATGTACATTTAAAACCATTTTAACTTACCGCACCAGATACCAAAGTACCAGTTCCAGCTAAGTGTGTGCCATTTGTATTGCACTGACAGGGAAGACTAGAATATTATTCGCTGTTAGTTTAATGTTAAATGGGCAGAAAATAAGGAATGAGGCGCAGCTCCTGTGTTTTCGGCACTGATTTTGCCACCTCTCAGGCCAGGGGTTGAAAAGGCAGCGCCAGCAGTCGCAAGGAGCAAGCAAGGGTTACAGCTGCAACCCCTAAATGACGTCAATGCTACTAGTGCAGGAGCAGGGAGATTAATTTACCATTGAAGAGCCGTCCAATCTCTCTCAAGACAGGCATAAAGCAGTATCTCAATTTAGGAAGTCGAGGAGCCTGGCGCGGTTATGGGGCAGGCTGGAGCAACTGCACTGCGGACCGGGGGGAGGGGGGTGGGGGTGGGGGGGGGAGGGTGAGTGGAGGGGGGTAGGAGGTCGATGTGCTTATTCCACCACCATGAGACACCGCCAGCAACAGTCACTCACTGTTGTCTTCTAGCTTGCCAGTGCTGTGCAAATTCCGGGATACCTAGTATGTGGATATTATTGCACCTTTAAGTTTTCATTTTCTAGCAGCAGTATCATTTAGTACCTTTGTAACAAAGTAAATACGAAGACGAGAATGGTTTCGAGAAGTTTAATGTGTGGGATAATTCACACACAGCATGCCCGTCCTACGGCTCAAACTCCTCGCCAGTGTCACCTCCATGCACTTGTCGCATTACAAAGAATAACAGTTTCTCAAGGGGTAACCTTGAGACACCGCACGTATCTCAATCAATCAATCAATCAATCATGCCATTTGTATAGCGCACTACTCACCCGGGAGGGTCTCAAGGCGCTTGGGGGGAGGGGTATGCTACTGCTCGAACAGCCAGGTCTTGAGTTGTTTCCTGAAGGCAAGAGGGTCCTGGGTCAGCCGAAGGTGGATGGGGAGGGAGTTCCAAGTCTTGGCAGCCAGGTAAGAGAAGGATCTTCCTCCGGCGGTGGCTCTTCGGATGCGTGGTACGGCTGCGAGGGCGAGGCTGGTGGACCGTAGCTGGCGGGTGGGCGTGTAGAAGGTCAGGCGGTCGTTGAGGTACTTGGGGCCCAGGTCGTGGAGAGACTTGTGTGCGTGGGTGAGGAGCCGGAACGTGATCCTCTTGTCGACGGGGAGCCAGTGCAGGTTCCTCAGGTGGCTGGAGATGTGGCTGCATCGGGGGACATCCAGGATGAGTCGGGCGGAGGCGTTCTGGATGCGCTGGAGTCTTTTCTGTAGCTTGGCTGTGGTTCCGGCGTAGAGGGCGTTTCCGTAGTCCAGTCGGCTGGTGACGAGTGCCTGGGTGACAGTCTTCCTGGTCTCGGTCGGGATCCAGCGGAAGATCTTGCGAAGCATACGCAGGGTGTTGAAGCACGATGAGGAGACGGCGTTGACTTGTCTGGTCATCGAGAGGGAGGGTTCCAGGATGAAGCCCAGGTTGCGTGCGTGGTCGGTTGGCTTGGGTGCGGTGCCCAGGGCTGGGGGCCACCAGGAGTCGTCCCAGGCGGAGGGCGAAGATCCCAGGATGAGGACTTCCGTCTTGTCCGAGTTCAGTTTCAGGCGGCTGTCCTTCATCCACTCGGCGACGTCTTTCATCCCTTCGTGTAGGCAGGTTCTGGCGGTGTCGGGGTCTCTGGTGAGGGAGAGGATCAGCTGGGTGTCGTCGGCGTAAGAGATGATGTTGAGGTTGTGCTGGCGTGCGATGGCTGCAAGAGGTTTCATGTAGATGTAGATGTTGAAGAGGGTGGGGCTGAGTGAAGATCCTTGCGGGACGCCGCAGATGACTTCGGTGGCCTCGGAGCGAAACTGGGGGAGGCGGACTCTTTGTGTTCTTCCGGCGAGGAACGAGATGATCCACTCCAGTGCCTTCTCTTGGATACCGATGTTGCTGAGGCGCTGGACTAGGGTGCGGTGGCAGACCGTGTCGAACGCAGCGGAGAGGTGCAGGAGGATGAGGGCCACTGTTTCCCCCTTGTCGAGCAGGGTCCGGATGTCGTCGGTGGCTGCGATGAGGGCGGTCTCGGTGCTGTGGTTGGCTCTGAAGCCGGACTGCGAGGGGTCGAGGGATCCGTTCGTCTCGAGGAAGGCGGTCAGCTGTCTGTTGACGATCTTCTCGATGACTTTAGCAGGAAAAGGGAGGAGCGAGATGTGGCGGACGTTTTTGAGATCGGTGGGGTCCGCTGTAGGTTTCTTCAGGAGGGCGCTGATCTCGGCGTGCTTCCAGCTCTCCGGGAAGGTGGCGGTGTTGAAGGAGGCGTTGATGATGTTCCGGAGTTGGGGTGCGATGGTGGAGTCGGCCTTGTTGAAGACGTGGTGTGGGCAGGGGTCGGTCGGTGATCCGGAGTGGATGGTGTTCATCGTGCGGGCTGTGTCTTCGGTGGTCACCGTGGTCCAGGTGCAAAGGGTGGCGGTGGGGGGCGTTGGTTTGACGGTTGGGTGCGTGGGTGGGGCGCCGAAGCTGTTGTGGATGTCGGCGATCTTGCGGTGGAAGAACGAGGCGAGGGAGTCGCAGAGGTCTTGTGACGGAGTGATGTCGTTGGTGCCGGTGCTGGGGTTGGAGAACTCCTTGACGATAGTGAAGAGCTCTTTGCTGTCGTGGGCGTTGTTGTCCAGTCGTTCCTTCAGGGATTTCTTCTTGGTGGTGCGGATGAGCTGGTGGTGCTTGCGGGTAGCGTGTTTGAGGGCGGTCATGTTGTCGGTGGTCCGGTCGAGGAGCCAGGCTTTCTTGAGGGTGCGGCAGGTCTTCTTGGAGTCCTTGAGGTCGTCGGTGAACCAGGATGCCTTCTTGCTTTGGGGTCTGCTGGGAGGGTTCTTTAGTGGCGCGAGGTCGTCGGCGCAGGCGGTCAGCCACTGTGTGAAGTTGCGGGCTGCTTCGTTGGGGTCCGTTGTGTTGGCGGGTGGGCTCTGGCTGAGGGAGGTGGTGAGCTGGTCTGCGGTGATCTTGCTCCAATTCCTGTGAGGTACCTTTTGCGGGTGGTGGTGGGTCGTGGATCTTTTGAAGCTGAAGTGGACGCAGCTGTGGTCAGTCCAGTGGAGTCCGGTGGCGTGGCTGAAGGTGATGTACTTGCTGGAAGAGAAGACGGGATCAAGCGTGTGGCCGGCGTAGTGGGTGGGGGTGTTGACCAGTTGCTTGAGTCCGAGGTTGGCGAGGTTTTCCAGCAGGGCGGTGGTGTTGCGGTCCTTGTTGTTCTCCAGGTGGAAGTTGAGGTCCCCGAGGAGGATGTAGTCGGTGGAGGGGAGGGCGTGCGGGCTGATGAAGTCTGTGATGTCTTCGCTGAATTGTGTGCGTGGTTCCGGGGGTCTGTAGACGAGGGTGCCTCTGAGGGTTGTCTTAGGGTCGGTGTGAATCTGGAAGTGGAGATAATCGGCTGCGGCGAAGGAGTCGTTGGCGTCGGTCGTGATGTGGATGGTGTTCCTGTGGACGATGGCGATGCCACCTCCGGTCTGGTTGATGCGGTCCCTCCTGATGATCTTGTACCCGTCCGGGATGGCGATGGCGATGTCGGGTGCAGAGGAGGCGTTCATCCAGGTTTCCGTGAGGAAGGCGACGTCCGGTGATGTAGCGTCGAGGAGGTTCCAGAGTTCCACGGCGTGTCTGTGGATGGAGCGGGTGTTGATCAGGATGCACTTGAGGTGGTTGCTGCTGGTGTTTGTCTTGGCGGGTGTGGGGCAGGTTCGGAGGCAGGTGAACTTGCAGGTGCAGCAGGTGAAGGGTCCGTGGGTGCGTCTCGGGGTGGCTCGGCAGCAGGCGTGGGTCCGGCCGGCATTGAGTGCGTTGAGAGTGGCGGCGTCGTAGGTCAGTCGGGTCGTCTTGCCTCGGCGGGGAGGGCCAGGGGTCCTAGCGCTGGGCGCGGGCCAGGCACGGACGGGCGCAGACGGGCTTACCTTTGGCGCACCTTCGGCGTTCAATCGGTGCTCCCGCTGCGCGCGTCCGCTGCGCGCGTCCGCTGCGCGGTCGCTCTGGGGGCGTCATAAGTAAGGAGCCGGGAGGGAGGAGCAGCTGGGTGGCGGGAGCGGGGCGGCGAATGGAATCACAGGGGGGCGGGGCCGCAGGGAGGCAGCGGCGGGAAATTCCAAGAAGCAGCGGGCAGCGGGAAATTCCCAGGAGCAGCGGGAAATTCCCAGGAGCAGCGGGAAATTCCCAGGAGCAGCGGGCAGCGAGCGAAGGAATCTGCAGGCAGGAGGCGGCAAAGGCAGGCAGGAGCGGCAGCAGTGAGTGGGGCGACCAAGCCCTGTGGAGGGCTGAGCGCCCACATCTCACATCACCTTCCCCCTTTAACAACAGAGTTGTCATTAAATACATTTAAGGAATAAAATTCTTAAAATATATATATTACCTACTGGCGGTCGCCAGTAGGTAGTTATAGTTAGGATCGTTTTCCATAGGAAATCCGCAACATTCTATTGGGAATAACTTTGGCGCCGAATGAGGGATCTGCCTGTAATTTTCCTTAATCTTGCCTCTCTGCGCTCCGCTCCTTCCCTGAAAGTTTCGGTGGGATCCGTCAAGCGGGGGCCGAGATAAAAGGGGGGTCCCAAAACATGTTTTCCCCATGTTAATTTCCATATGGCGGTTGGACTCACTTTTAGCCCGAACGGCTGAATGGATTTCCACCAAACTTGGCAAAATTGTAGGGACTGGTACCCCGATGTGCCTTTGCTATGTCTCAAGATATATGCTCCAGTGGTTTTTACGAAAATTAACTTTGAAAAAATATATATTGGGCTACATTGGGCTATATATATGTTAGAGCCCAAATGTAGCCCAATGTAGCCCAAAGATGGCCACCAGAGACACAAAAAACCAAATGTAGCTCAAATATCAGCCAGATGTAGCCCAACTATAGCCCAATGACAGAATGTCCCAGAGTGTTCTAAAGAACAACTAGAGCGCTAACAGTCTTACTTATGACAAAAGTATGGCACACCTGAAGTCATCTTGATTGGAATAAAGTGTTAACACTTAAAACATTTAATTTGCAAAGGAACAAAATGAGGGGGTTCATTTTGCCATAGAAATTATGATTAGTGCTGAAGAAAGAAAAATTAGGGCACATTTTGAGTGACTTCTCAAATCCGCTTATATTTCATAAAATAAATTCTGATATGCAGTCTCCCAAGATGGCCACCAGAGACAAAAGAGCCCAAATGTAGCTCAAATATCAGTCAGATGTAGCCCAACTATAGCCCAATGACAGAATGTCCCAGAGTGTTCTAAAGAACAACTAGAACGCTAACAGTCTTACTTATGACAAAAGTATGGCACACCTGAAGTCATCTTGATTGGAATAAAGTGGTAACACTTAATACATTTAATTTGAAAAGGAACAAAATGAGGGGTTTCATTTTGCCATAGAATTTTTATATATATATATATATATATATATATATATATATATATATATATATATATATATTCACTGAAAAAACCATAGGTTATAGACCATATATAGTTAGGAATTAGCATTTATAAAACCTTGAAAATTCACTGAAAAAACCATAGGTTATAGACCATATATAGTTAGGAATTAGCATTTACAAAACCTTGAAAATTCACTGAAAAAACCATAGGTTATAGACCATATATCGTTAGGAATTAGCATTTAAAAAACCTTATTTTACCCACACAAAACCATTGAAATTCCATATATAGTTAGTTGCACTAACTATATATCGCGCACCCGCAATCCACTGCTGATGATGTCACATATTACATCATTCATGACATGGTCAGTGACATCACTGATGACATCACTGATGACATCTCAAATGACATCACTGATGACATGACTGATAACAACATCCAGTGATTTTTTGTTTCTGTAAAGTTTAAATATGTCTTACATATTGAAGAATGAGTGGATGTGTAAGTGTCTGGACGAAGGATTTAGTAGGTGCATGACTGACTGTATGACTGAGTGATTAAATGTGTCTCACTGAGTGCATGGGTTAGTGACTAAACTGTCTTAATTTGTGCATCATTATGTCTGTTGTTCTATAAACTGCTGCATGTGTTGATCAGTAGCTATATGAGTAACTATATGGGTTATTGATTGATTGCCCAAGTATTTGTATGGGAGACTGAGTGTGTGTGTGGCTGGCTGGGAGGTGTATGACTCTGTGCAGATCAATGTGTACTTGTATCAATGATTGTATAAGAAGGTAAGTATGTGTTAGTATATGTTTGAAAATGTAAGGTGCTCTATGTTTAACTGTATAGACAAGAAAATGGAAGTGTCATTGATTCTTTACAGGACTGACTAGGTGTGTGAGTAACTCCATGGATGAGTGGCAGACTGTGAGTGTCTGTATAGGTGTATGAGTGCATATGATAGTGTTGTAAAGATGAGTGATTGTATGTATGAATGATTGTATGGGTGAATGAGTGAAGGTGTGTGTAGACGTAGGAATCAGTGAGTGCGTATGTAGTAACTAGTATTGGTGTGTCAATGGTTTCAAAAATTATACTCTGTATTTAACACTGGGTGAAACAGAGGTTATATTAAAATGTGAGGAGATGCATTGTATTGTCACATGAATGATATCATCAGTGATGTGGTCATTGATGTCAAATGAGATGTCATCAGTGATGTCATCAGTGATGTCATTTGAGATGTCATCAGTGATGTCATCAGTGATGTCACTGACCATGTCATGAATGATGTAATATGTGACATCATCAGCAGTGGATTGCGGGTGCGCGATATATAGTTAGTGCAACTAACTATATATGGAATTTCAATGGTTTTGTGTGGGTAAAATAAGGTTTTTTAAATGCTAATTCCTAACGATATATGGTCTATAACCTATGGTTTTTTCAGTGAATTTTCAAGGTTTTGTAAATGCTAATTCCTAACTATATATGGTCTATAACCTATGGTTTTTTCAGTGAATTTTCAAGGTTTTGTAAATGCTAATTCCTAACTATATATGGTCTATAACCTATGGTTTTTTCAGTGAATTTCAATGGTTTTTTAATAGCAAATATCATAAGCTGTCGAATGTCAAGTACGTGGTAAGTAAAAACATTTTCGTGTTTATGCACACTGATCTGCTTTGAATGCTGCCCCCCCCCCCTCATTTCTATTAGGAGTACTCTCTCTTTGCAGATAGTGAAAGGTAGTTAACGCAGGCCTTTGCCCCCGTTGTAATACGTCGTGCCTGCTTCTCTCTCCATTTGATTGATTGTTATCCAAGCATTTACTGTTTTAGAATTGGTTCTCTTTGGTTTATTCTCTATTTACAAACAAACACAGAGTCGCAATACTCTGTTTAGTCTTTGCAGATAACTAAAAATCGTGTAAAAAAACAAAAGGAATCGAGCAAAATCAGTAGGCCACTAATGGGATCTCTTTTTGACCTCGCTAAAATAGAAACATTAAGAACAACCCCTCATGACAAATACGAAACTAGTGAGATGAACTGAACTCCACACCATGATGGCTGCAATACAGCTCGGCTCCGCCACCCACCCCGCCCAAAATAACGATAAAGAGCGGCTGCCATGATTGCTCGCGGAATGGCCACGACGGAGCTACGAAATGGTGGTGCTCTCATGCTAACGCCAGCTTCAGTCTGAAACATCCAGAAACACTGTAGACTACCAATTCGATCAGTTCCGGTAGCGCCCCAATGTAACCCGGTAGAGAAGAACTAGCCCTCCCCTCTTTGACTGATGGTTCTTGTTGCCTGTCCCTTCTGTTGTCATTTAACAGAACTATTTAGCCTGCTGAAAGGGGTTGTGTTCCGACCGCTGGTTGGTGGAGACATTTTGACTATATTCTGGACCTGCGTTGTCGCGTAATGCGTCATATGACGCGCCGCGTTAGCGCATCCGGAAGTCATCCGGGGCGCGACGCGCAGCGCGTAACGTAAGCATAACAGGTCATGTGACTTGTTAATAAAACTTTTCATTGGTTCATTTTACTTTTCTTATTCTAATGATGAAAGGCTTGGTCATATGACCTAAAAATTACGCTTTTTATTACTTCCGAACATTATTTTTTCTTAAATATATGTTATAATGTTCCAGGCTAATGTACTTTCCCGGAAAATTTACAACTGTCCTGCAAGTAAAATATATTCTTTTTTCGAGAAAAAGGGCGTTTCTTCGTCCCATGACGGAGCCGTTGAGCAAAAGAGGGTCGACCTGCTGTCTTAGTCGCCGATACGCCTGAATATGAGATTCTTATCGATCACTTTATGTTGCAGGAGTAGAAAACACAACAGCCCTTGACCATTTATCTTTACTGCGTTCCTGCGTATTATACCTTTTACCCTTCATGTAATTGGTCTGCTTTATTTCACTTGCCTTTTAATGATTCTAAAACAGTGACTATTATTAAAAACTTTACCAATGTATATACTACTACCATGTTTTCTTTTAAAAACCTTTATTGTGAAAATTGCATTATACAAATACGAGCCTATAACCACGTGGGCCGGCCACGGAGCAAACTGTAATCGTATATGATGAGTAGACATTTACACTGTAGAGGAACGTAACGGGCGGGCCATTAGGTTGCAAGAACTAAGGTGTCTAACAGTTGCGGAATCGGTGGACGTACATTTTATAATTAAAATACGACAGGGCCAGTTACAATAAAATTATCTAGATATACATTTGCGGGCAAGTACCATGCGCGACGTTAATTCGAACTTTCAATAGTACAGTAATCAATAACACATCAGAACTTAATATCAATAGGGATGTCGAAATACTCAATCAATTCTCGTCCCCGCCCGCCATGTGCTTCAAAACTGCATACGTATCTCGTGATTTCAAGGTTCTGCAACCAGTACACAACAAGGAGTTACGAGTCCCATTTATTCCGGCGCCATTTTGGGCGAGGACGGGCAGGTCCAGGATATAGTCAAAATGTCTCTACCAACCATCGACTATGATGATGTTCATATGCTGTATTTATAGAGTAACACTCATCTGTCCACATGAAATTAATTTGCCACACTCTAAACATGTCATTTTAATCTTTCCAAAGTTCTTCTAAATATTTGGGACCGTTTCCCTTGCCTCTGATGCTGTCAGTGCCACTTCTTTGATGAATGTACTGGCAGGTCGGGGGTTCTCCTCCAAATCTCTCTTTTATGCAGCACTATAATTAATTGGTGCCACCTCTCCATATGACGATGCATGGTATAGTTACCATAACTATATTTTTTTTCGGTTCCTCTGGAGAGTACATCGTGGCAGATGAAGCGTATAACGTACCGGGCATTTACCTTTTTTTGCATGTAGAGGAAAGGAAAAAAAAATCGAGCGTCCGAGTTCTAAGGTGTCCCAGGGCCATTTTAGTGGACCAGGCCCAAATCCAAAGAACAGGCCGCCATTTTGAGAGTCCTGTTGCAGCCGCCTGTCGCTGTAGCATCAAGAGCGGCCAAAACTCAGCTGAATGGCAACTGAAACGGTAAAGGGGCGCCCCACTACAGCAGACGAGCCTCCACCTAGGAAGGCCCGTTCACGCCGCCTCCCCCCCCCCCCTTCGGGCACCCCACGCCGTTATTCGGAGCAGTATTGTAGGATGGCCACACCAGTGCAGCAACTTGCTAGACACCACCTCGGTGGTAACCGAATCTCAGCGCCTTGTGGTGTCTTCTATTCAGAAAACATTGTTGTGCTGCCTTCGACCTATTCGCCGCAAGTGCGCACGCAACTCAGCTGCATAGCTTGCTAGACACCACCTCGGTGCTAACCGAATCTCAGCGCCTTGTGGTGTCTTCTATTCCAAAAATATTGTTGCGCTGCCTTTGGCCCCATTCGCACATCGGTCCGCTACTGCCGCCATCTCACAGGCCAACGGGGCGCCCCACGCCGACTTTCAGCATTGTAGGATGGCCACACCAGTGCACCTTACTAGACACCACCTCGGTGCCATCCGGATCTTGGCATCTCAGCGCCTTGTGGTGTCTTCTATTCAGAAAATATTGTTGCGCTGCCTTTGGCCCCATTCGCACATCGGTCCGCTACTGACGCCATCTCACAGGCTAATGGGGCGCCCCACGCCGAGTTTCAGCATTGTAGGATGGCCACACCAGTACAGCAACTTGCTAGATATCACCTCGGTGCCATCCGGATCTTGGCATCTCAGCGCCTTGTGGTGTCTTCTAGTCAGAAAATATTGTTGCGCTGCCTTTGGCCCCATTCGCACATCGGTCCGCTACTGACACCATCTCACAGGCCAACAGGGCGCCCCACGCCGACTTTTACCATTGTAGGATGGCCACACCAGTGCCACAACTTGCTAGACACCACCTCGGTGCCATCCGGATCTTGGCATCTCAGCGCCTTGTGGTGTCTTCTATTCCGAAAATATTGTTGCGCTGCCTTTGGCCCCATTCGCACATCGGTCCGCTACTGACGCCATCTCACAGGCCAACGGGGCGCCCCACGCCGACTTTCAACATTGTAGGATGGCCACACCAGTGCGGCAACTTACTAGACACCACCTCGGTGCCATCCGGATCTTGGCGCGTTGTGCTGCCTTCGGCCTATTCGCACATCGGTCCGCTACTGACGCGAACTCACAGGCCAACGGGGCGCCCCACGCCGACTTTCAGCATTGTAGGATGGCCACACCAGTGCTGCAACTTGCTGGACACCACCTTGGTGCCATCCGGATCTTGGCGCGTTGTGTTGCCTTCGGCCTATTCGCACATCGGTCCGCTACTGACGCCGCCTCACGTGCCAACGTATTTTCTCCGCATTTTATACCCTATGCCGCATAACAGGTCATGTGACTTGTTTATAAAACTTTTCATTGGTTCATTTTACTTTTGGTTTCCTAATGATGGAAGGCTTGATCATATGACCTAAAAATAACACTTTTCATTGGATGAAAACTTTTTTTTTTCCCAAACGATGAAAGCCCCACCTTGTTTCTGGATGTTTCACACTGAAGCTGGCGTCACCATGAAAGCACCACCATCTCGTGGCTCCGTCGTGGTCATTCCGCGAGCAATCATGGCAGCCGCTCCCCACCAGAAGCCTGCAGGAGTCGGGGGCCCCCAAAACGTTTGTTGAATCCTCAAGGCGGAGGGGACGCTTTCGAGAATGGGGTCCAAGACCTAGCAGACAAGCGTCCGATTTCCAAGGTGTCCCAGGGCCATTTCAGTGGACCAGGCCCAAAAAGAAAAGAGCCTGCCGCCATTTTGAGAGTCCTGTGGCAGCCGCCTATCGCTGCACCGCAAGAGTGGGCGCAACTCAGCTGAATTGCGGCTTTTGACACAGTGGACCAAAAGCGGACGGAATGGCAACTGAAACGGTAAAGGGGCGCCCCACTACAACAGACGAGACTCCACCTGGAGAGGCCCGTTCACGCCGCCTCCCCCCCCCCCCCGGGGCGCCCCACGCCGTTATTCGGAGCAGCATTGTAGGATACCAAAACCAGTGCGGCAACTTACTGGACATCACCTTGGTGCCATCGTTCTGCTGCCTTGGAACTATTCGCACAACAGTTTGCTACTGATGACCCACCCCCCGCGACGCCCCACGCCGGATGCCGAAATCAGTGCGGCACCCAGGCAACATCACCTGGGTGCCGTCCAGAAATCTGGACGTTGTGCTGCGTTGGGACTATTCGCACAGCCGACCGCTACTTCGTTGTTTTTCCCTAAAAATGTTTATATGTTTTTACTGTTTTTGTTTTGTTGTATATATTTATAAGTTATTAAAGTTTTATAATCTTACTACTTTGTTGGAGTGCTATATATTTTTAATGTGACACATAATTGTAAAAACTTTGATGTACAAAGAGTCATCCATGGAATCTTCCGCTTCAGGCTCGGTCCCCTCCCCAATCACAATACAGGATGGTTTTCAGATAGTAGGAACGCGTGTGCTGTGACGGATCTAATCGAGTGTGGGCCTTGATCTACTATAACTCCTTTGAAGAGGGGTGATTCTTTACAGCTGGGGCCATAAACTACATCTGCAGGGCTAGCTGATAGCCTAGGACCGGCCTGGACAATCGGACACAGAGGAAAAGGAGTGTCAGAGGGTGCGGTAGTAAATAGGGCGAAAGGGAGGTGTCGGGCGGGCACAGGGTGTGATTCTCAGGGAAGAGCAGCGCAGATGGGGGGAGGTTTATTACCCATGCATAAGACAGAGAACGAGGGTGACCAGTGCCTGGGGGAGATGCTTGCGAGGGTGGGGAGCCATGCTAAGGATCGACAGCGTGCAGAGAGTGGGTCTGGTCAAGGCATCTAAAATGACTGCCGTGCACGACAAAAGTGTGGCATTTGAAAAAAGGCAAGATGGCGCAGACAATGTTTTTCAACACTTCCTGATTTCCTTCGAATCGAACGTTAACAGACGTTGGGGCATATTACCAAAGTTAAGCGATATTTATCCCTAACGATGCTTAGCAACGAATTTTTTACCGCTAAGCATCGTCAGAAATTATCGCAGATAAACCTTGCTATTATCAAGGTTTATCGCAAATGCCATAAAAAACGACCGCAATGCATTAATATCGCTGAAAACTCAGCGATATTCATGCATTACCGAGCTAATGCTCTTAGCCATGTTATCCACCTCCCATTGGATAACATGGCTAAGAACTGCTCAGGGCAGGTGGTAGCTTTTGGAGATATTCGCGCTTAGCGCGAATATCTCCAAAAGTTGGTAATAGGAGATAGCGATGTTAGCGACTGTTTCCAGTCGCTAACATCTTGGCATGCCCACTTTGCATGTCATTAGTGATAAATATCACTGACATGCAAAGTGGGGCCCAAGATGGTCGCTATCTCCTACTAGCGGTCGCTAACTGGTGTTAGCAACAGCTAGGTAATACAGAGATAATTTTATCTCCGCGAAGCGGAGCGCTGTTACAGATATATATCTTTTTTTGAACGTTAATTTCTCAAAATCCACTGAAGCACATATATTGAGACCTAGCAAAGGCACATCGAGCTACCAGTCCCTACAATTTTGCCAAGTTTCGTGCAAATCCATTCAGCCGTTCGAGTATTATTATTATTATTTTTTTTGCCCCGCGGGGCCCTTTTAAAACCTCCACATCAAACCTAGGGGGTCAGGGAGGATCTACTATGCCCCCTTATGGTCATTTGCCCCTTCGCTTTGGCCTCCTCTTGTCTCTCGATCCTACCGAGAGACAAGATGGCGGCCGCTACGGACTGTTTGGAATGTTTACAGACGCCGGAGAACCAATCAGCTTCGCAAAGCTCCGTTACGCGAAAAGTACGCGAAGCGGAGCGCTGTTACAGATATATATCTTTTTTTGAACGTTAATTTCTCAAAATCCACTGGAGCACATATATTGAGACCTAGCAAAGGCACATCGGGCTACCAGTCCCTACAATTTTGCCAAGTTTCGTGCAAATCCATTCAGCCGTTCGATTATTATTATTTATTTTTTTTGCCCCGCGGGGCCCTTTTAAAACCTCCACATCAAACCTAGAGGGTCAGGGAGGATCTACTATGCCCCCTTATGGTCATTTGCCCCTTCGCTTTGGCCTCCTCTTGTCTCTCGATCCTACCGAGAGACAAGATGGCGGCCGCTACGGACTGTTTGGAATGTTTACAGACGCCGGAGAACCAATCAGCTTCGCTTCACAAAGCTCCGTAACGCGTAAAGTCCGCGAACCGGAGCGCTGCCTGGTCCGCTGTTACAGATATATATCTTTTTTTGAACGTTAATTTCTCAAAATCCACTGGAGCACATATATTGAGACCTAGCAAAGGCACATCGGGCTACCAGTCCCTACAATTTTGCCAAGTTTCGTGCAAATCCATTCAGCCGTTCGATTATTATTATTTTATTTTTTTTTGCCCCGCGGGGCCCTTTTAAAACCTCCACATCAAACCTAGAGGGTCAGGGAGGATCTACTATGCCCCCTTATGGTCATTTGCCCCTTCGCTCTGGCCTCCTCTTGTCTCTCGATCCTACCGAGAGACAAGATGGCGGCCGCTACGGACTGTTTGGAATGTTTACAGACGCCGGAGAACCAATCAGCTTCGCTTCACAAAGCTCCGTAACGCGTAAAGTCCGCGAACCGGAGCGCTGCCTGGTCCGCTGTTACAGATATATATCTTTTTTTGAACGTTAATTTCTCAAAATCCACTGGAGCACATATATTGAGACCTAGCAAAGGCACATCGGGCTACCAGTCCCTACAATTTTGCCAAGTTTCGTGCAAATCCATTCAGCCGTTCGGGCTAAAAGTGAGGCCAACCGCCCTATGGAAAACTCAATGTTAAAAACACGTTTTGGGACCCCCCTTTTTCTCTGCCCCCCCTTGACGAACCCCCCCCACATTTTCAGGGGCTGCTCAGAAACAAAATGTTCCATTTTCCTGAAAATTTCAGCCAATTCCGTCCACAAACGCCAAAGTTATTAGACATAGAATTTTCAAAAATCCCATAGAGAAAAAATCCTAACTATATATACCTACTGGCGACCGCCAGTAGGTAATATACATATATATATATATATATATATATATTCACTGAAAAAAACATAGGTTTCACACCAGTTATACAGTTATAGTTAGGAATTAGCATTTAAAAAACCTATTAAATTCACTGAAAAAACCATAGGTTTCACACCAGTTATAGTTAGGTGGAAATTTTACTCGCATAAAACCATTAAAATTCCCACGTTATAGTTAGTTGGACTCACTATAACTTGCGCGTGCAATGCACTGCTGATGACGTCACATATTACATCACTCATGACATGGTCAGTGACATCACTCATGACATCACTGATGACATCTCAAATGACATCACTGATGACATCATCCAGTGAATGTGTATCTTTCTGAAAAATAAATATTTTTTATATATGTATATCTAAAGGTTGATGGAAGAATAAATGGGTAAATAAATGTCTAAATGGATGTTTTTTTGTGTAAAATTGATTGGTTAACTGACTTATTAAATGTATCTTAGTGAATACATATATTAGCGAGTAATGTTTAAATATTTAAATATCTGTATCTGTGTCTCACTTTGTGTATAAGTGGCTGCATGGGTTGGTGAGTAGCTACATGAGTGTTTATATGGGTTATTAGTTGTTTTTTTGAGTATCAGTGTCTGTATGGTTCGGTGGGGGATATTACTTAGAGCACAGATGCATGAATGAGTGACTCACTATTTGTATGTATTTTGAAGACAGCATGTGTGCAAGACTGTATGGGTGGATGATTGTGTGTATGGGTGGGTTAGTGAGTATGTGTTTTTATAATTGATTGTTTAAGAGAGTAAATATGTTTCCGTTTCTGTAGAAGTATGTGTAGTGGTGTGTATATAGCAGTATAATCAAGTAAATGTTTTTTTGATAGTTTATTTGCATGTGTGAATTTGTGTGTGAGTAACTATATGGATGAGTATTAGTGTGTAACAGGATGTATAGGTGTATGAGTTCATATGATGAGTAAGTACATGCATGAGTGACTATATAGAACTGTTGGTGAATGAGTGGATGTGTATGTAGATGTTGGAATTACCTAATAAGTTGTTGTAATTGGTATTGGTTTCTCCTTTTTTAAGAAAATGTTAGTTTCTATTTTTGAATGTGTGTGTCAAAGGTTATTTTATGCTGATAGGAGGTCTGCCACTTTGTCACAAGGATGTTGTCATCAGTGATGTCATTTGAGATGTCATCAGTGATGTCATGAGTGATGTCACTGACCATGTCATGAGTGATGTAATATATGACGTCATCAGCAGTGCATTGCACGCGCAAGTTATAGTGAGTCCAACTAACTATAACGTGGGAATTTTAATGGATTTATGCGAGTAAAATTTCCACCTAACTATAACTGGTGTGAAACCTATGGTTTTTTCAGTGAATATATATATATATATATAGCCAAAACAAACAGGAAGCCCAAGTGAAGCAGATCCACACGGAGTTGAATAGGCACGTTTTCTTTATTTGGATCCATTTCACAGCTCGATCCCCAAAATGCTCCGAGCACAACCTTCTATCATAAGAGCCTGACGCGTTTCAGGAATTGTCCTTTCATCAGAGGTAAGGTTCGAAAGTTCTGAGAAACAGTCTCTGGTCGTACACCTCTTCAAATACAAATCACCTACCAAGTGGGCGTGGCCTATCTTGCACTGCATTCTGTGCCTTGTAGTGTACTAACCCTCTTCCCACAGTGGGGCTGCTTCTCTGACTTCTCAATAACCACTATTGTTCCCCCAGTGGGGTGAAGGGCAGCGCTGGGAGCGCAGGCTCTTATGATAGAAGGTTGTGCTCAGAGCATTTTGGGGATCGAGCTGTGAAATGGATCCAAATAAAGAAAACGTGCCTATTCAACTTCGTGTGGATCTGCTTTGTAATGTTGGGGGCCCTGGGCCCTCATTGCTAAGAATGACTGACGCAGACACAGTCAGCTACTGGTACAACTGGCCCAGAGCACATGGGCTCGGCCCCTTTTATTAAAGCTGTGTCACCTGACCAGTGACATCAGTGGTGGGTGGGTGTTCAGTGTAGGGCATACATAAACACTAGACTGCTGACTGTGATCCTGGATCACTACATCCCTCCCAAACTTGGGGGAAAATGAAAATAAACGAAAGTCCAACCTATGGGAGAAAAAGTACAATTCGCAAACCCCACAATAAAGTTCAACCTGTGGGATAGAAAATGTACATACAAATGTAACATTGGACTCTATGATTTGAAGTGAGTCTCTTTGGTGGATTGCAGGTCGCAGATGGTGTAGTTGCTGCATCCAGGACTCATGAGTCACTGTGGCATGTTTTGCCGTTGTTCGGCGGGTCCTATCTTCTGTCTGCGCCGCCTGGACGTTGTTCTCGGTCTTGCCTTTGCTTGGCACCACTGGTGACAGTTGGTAGTTTAGATAGAAGGGTGATGTGATCCGGGTTTTGTTTGTCTTCTCGGTTCTCCTCTTCAGTCCTGGTCCTTGGTGATGTCTCGGGCAGGCTTCAAAGTATTTCTGGGCAGATGAAAGGAGTAGGTGCATACATCCATGACAACTGTCACAGCAATGCCTTCTGTATCAGTTAGTGTTACCTTTCTTTTCATTCAACCACAAAAGAAACAGAGCAATATGCACCTCACTGCCTCGAATAAGCGAGAAAGGTATGACCCCCATGGTGCAATGTGGCGAAATATTGTAGCCCCACACTTTTTGTTCAATTAAATCCTTGAGATCTACCCCTGAAGCTAACACAGTTTGTATGCCTTCCTTCATGACTTTATTTCCATGTTCCACTAAACCATTTGAAGTGGGTGACGCCACCTTCAAATGTTTTATATCTTGTTCAGACATAAATTTACACATTCACTCCAAAACAAAGTGTGTACCATTGTCTATGACAATGACTTCAGGAGCTCCTTCAATTAAGAACATCCTACTGAGAAATTCTATGGTCGCACTAGCATCTGGGTTGTCCACAAAAATATAGTACATCCACTTTGAAAAGTAGTCAACAACCAAAATGAGATACCACTTGCTGATGGGCAAACTACATAAGGTCCAGAGAAGTCTACGGTAACTTGTTCCCATGCCACATCTGAAAACTGGGATGGATGTAAAGGTGACTGAACCGTTTTCAGTGTTTATACGACATTAAACACTCAGGGCATTTGCCAATCATCATTCTAACTTGGCTGTCAATAGCTGCCCACCAATAATGTTGTTTCAATTTCATACATGTTTTTGTGGAACCCAGATGACCGCGGTGTGCCTTGTTTATGATTGCACTGCATAATGCCAAAGGTGGGACAAAACGGTCCCCACGGAGTACAATGCCATTTATGACCAACAACTCCTCAGCAATTTGTGAATAGATTTTCAACTCTCCCCTCAAACATCTGGTTGCTGGCCATTTAGAAATAGAATATTCAATGACTTTAGTTAGTGCAGAATCGTTTGTGTAAGCCTCTGACCTGTCCTTCATAATCTGCCACCGCATCCACCATAGCCACACATTCAACGTCGTCTGTAAAAGACTCATCATCATCATCATCCACTGGCATTTGAGACCAGCAATCTGCCCTGAAGTTTTTTCCCCAGGGATATGCTAATAGAAAAATTGTACTCCTGTAATTTAGACACTAGTCTAGTTAGCCTGGCTGATGACTTGTTGCTGCTAACTTTACTGATAATGTAAATCAGTGGCTTATGATCAGTGAAGAGTTCAAACTCGCTTCCCCAGAAGAGCCGCCACTGAATCCAATACTTTGATAAATCCCAGGCTCATTACTCTGAGTAAATCAAGCAGCACCTCTCTCATTAGGCCAAATCTGAGACTGCTACACCCCTGTGTAAAGCACACAATCCATGATGGACTGCTCACCTCAGACATGTGCAAGTCTAAATCCAATATGGTTGGTCTTGATCTGCAGTGGCATAGAAAAGCTAAAACAGATGTAATGGAACATCAGCCAGAGGAATGGTAAAGAATTTCTTGTGTAAGCCTTTCCATTGATCACCATATGGATGCTACAAAATCTGTTGGTGCATTGCTTAGCGGATGGTTAAAAACCAGCATGCTCCAAAAGGAGGTCCAGTGTGTGTGTTTTGTCTGTGTACCATGTCTTAAAGCCACAATCAAAACTAGTGTCTTTGGCATTAAAATTATCAATCATTTTACATTTGCAGGTGTGTTTCCAAAATGTTTTTCAAACTGCCATGTTAGAATAAAAGCTAACAAGTTACATTCCTACTAGAGTTGTGATGGGAGGTTCCTGTATTATCAAAAAGTAACCATTCATTCAAATTTGTAAAGTTTATTTGATCTCAATTACCCGGTTAGCTGAAGATAATCTGGTGCCCAGGATGAGCCTGATGACAATTGTGGATTTAAAGGTTAAACCATAGCATTGTATATTACATCATGTTTGCATTTCTAAAGAGACACAATGATTTACTTGTTGTAGAAGCATGGATTAAAATGTATGAGTTATGACTGGGTGTAAATCATAGCCTTATCTCTTCAAGGTTACTGTTTCAGCGCTAGTTCCTCTGTGCACATATCTTAGCTCCTCCCTCAATAGGTGACATGCCTACTCTTAGCTAAGTTGAGAGACACCGATCACTGAAGGATGATTAATAGATGAATAATGAAAATAGTTGTTAGACCTGGCCCTTTTGACAGATGTATCCCCAAGCTGTTTGCCTTTTGCCTCCTATTTTTCTGACCCTATTTTTGTTGGCTACCGGATTCGGGGCACTTTACCACTGCTAACCAGTGCTAAAGTGCATATGCTCTCTGTATAATTGTGACAAAGATTGGTTATCCATGATTGGCATATTTGATTTACTGGTAAGTCCCTTGTAAAGGGCACACTGTGTGCCCGTGCCTGTAAATCAAATGCTACATGTGGGCTTGCAGCACTGGTTGTGCCACTCACATGAGTAGCCCTATAAATGTACCTCAGACCAACCACTGTAGTGTCTGCACACGCAGTTTGTAAACTGCCATGTTGACATGGCAAGTGCACCCACTTGCCAGGTCCAAACCTTCCCTTTCCTTACATATAAGGCACCCCTAAGGTAGGCCTAAGGTAACCTCATGGGCAGGGTGCAGTGTATGTTAAAGGTAGGACATGAAATATTGTATGTGACATGTCCAAATAGTTAAATACAGTGTATTTCATTTTTTCACTGTTGAAAGGCTAGCTGTCCCATAGGTTAATAAAGGGGTTGGACTGTACCATGTTTACATGTGTAACTTACCCTAGGAACAAAATGGGAAAATCATGTTTTGACTCTCTGAATTCAGAATTTATTAACGCACCTTAAGGTGAAGGTGTTTTTTAAATCCTGTGTTTAAAAAATGCCACTTTTAGAAAGTGAGAATGTTCTTATTTCACCATTCTGTGTACCTCTGGCTGTATGTGGATTCAGCGTCTGGTGTGTGGGTGACAGGAGCAGAGATGTGCATTCACTCTAGAGACAGTCACTGAGGGGGGTTGAGGTGTGCCCTGCATTACCTGGGTGACTCAGTGCAGGGCTGAATAGACCTGGTTTGCATTTAGAGTGGTGAAAGGAGTGTTACTTACACCTGAATAGGCTGTGTCTCCTTTTGCACAAGCTGTCTCCACCCTCTGTGGTCATGCTGCACTAGTGAATGCAGAACTGGTTTGGACTGAGTTCAGAGACCCTTGCCACAAACAGAACAAAGATATTTTGGGGGTGTAAGTATCACACCTAAAACCCCAAAACTTTGGATTACTACAAGGAACGAGAGCAACGTGCCAAGAGGAATAGCAGAAGGACTCTGTGAGGAGCACTACCTTTTCTGAGTGAGGAGTCAGTTGCTGCTTCTGTCTGTGGTGGAGGAAAAGGTTGTTTTTTTTAGCCCTGCTTTGGTATCCTGTTTGTGAAGAATCCCCAATGAGTTGTCTGGGCTGGCACCCGTCCTCCTCCTGAGGACCAGTTGGGGGAAACCTTGGACTCTTCTATGCCCCCCAACAAAACCACAAAGTAGAACTGGTGCAGGGAGTCAGGGGGCCAGCTTTTGGAGGACTGCACCACGTTAGAGGTGAGGCAGTTTGCTGCAAATGGATAGAGCTGGTCACCAGGAGTAAAACTAGCCCAGGATAGTCCAAATCGACCGAACAGGGCCTGAGTTATGCCCTGTTAAAGTTTGTAGAACTTCCTCACCGGGAACACGTGGAACGCCACTGCTGTTCAAACGGATTCCCCCGGGTTGGCCAGGGCCTTTGGGAGAGCTGCAGCTGCTGTGGTTGTTGCGTTGGGGGCATGTTTGTGTGTCCCCTCTCTGTGCCTCCATCACGCCCAGGGACCCCATCCCCCGAGCGGACTCATGGTAAAGAGGGCCTGGACCTCATCTCCCGCCCTGTGTGCTTTCTGTATTGGGAAAGCACGACTTGTAAGGACGGAGGAGGGCTGCTGCCTCCCCACGTGTTCCAACTCCCCGTGCCTGTGTCTGGGGGGAGTGGGAGGCGACCGTGAAGGGCTGCTGTCTGCCTGCAGGCAGAACTCCATACCAGTTGCCTGCTCCTGCCGCTGTAGGCGTGGGTGCTCCTGGGGCAGGGAGCCGGCGAGGACAGCAAGGGGTGGGCTCCCCAAGTTGCCTTCTACCAAGGATCACTATTAAGGTGCCCGGTGGGATGGCCACCTCAATGAAACCCTCAGATCCAAAGGAAAACAAAGCCTAACAGGGAAGTGGCTCTCCTGGCTCAGCCGAAAGCCAATACTATGTTATTCATTGCACTCTGGAATCTCGCATCATAATGCTTTGCAGGTCTTTTGGTTTTGATTGAACTTTTGCCCATAACTTTGCTTGGGGTGGTCCAAGGAGGATGGGACCACCACCGAATCATTCAGCATGATGTGCTCTTTCTGTTCAAGTCATCTGCGTGGTCCTCATTCTAGGTTAGCGGGAACCCCAAAATCATCACCTCACTCATTGTTTGCTGCAATTCCAAGCTCACTATTGTAGGGGCTATGTAGTCTTCGGCATATTAAAGTAGATTTGTTGTATCAAAAGTGTTGGGCTTTGTTGTGGTAAGATGTACTCTAATTAGAGGAGTTGCAGTGGTTTTCTGTACAAGAGATCACATTTACTCGCTGCCTCAAAGGTAGTGTACATTTACTGACAGCTCCCTTTTAAGACTTACAGACATCCCTACTTGTGCACCAGACCTTTAATTACCAAAACATTAAAGTATACAGAGAGTGGGCTTTGACACCATCAAATGTATTACTTCTCTCTCATTTCATGGTGTTTGGTGTACTATTTACCTTCCTAAGGAGTCCTTACACTACAGTATACAATTTACCATTTCCAATCTAACAAGTACACTCAACCATCAGACCTTTTGCTTTTGTTACACTTAAGTCTTCATTTCATGCAACTTACGCCAGTATCATACAAATACCACCACTGCCAATAACGATACGACATTACAAATGCCACCACTAATAGAAATACAAATATCACAATTACCACTACTAACAACACTTCCACCAAAACCACATCTTCAGCCACCATCAACACTGCTAACACTAATTCTACCACAATGCCACACACCACCACTATCACCACCAACAATATCATTGGTCGTTGGAACCTGTCTTTGGTAACCAGCCTCTCCCTTCCAGTCTCTAGCTAATCTTTCCTTCACCAAAGTGGCCATTTATGTTTCATAGATCGCCTACAACCTGTGCACCTTTGTTGAATAACAGACTGTATTCAGTTAGCCTCTGTGCTTTGAGAATGTCCTGAAAATAACATCTTGCACTAGACGCAAATGGGGTTGCGCCCAGGACATAGCACAGAGTCGGCCCTCCTAACAATAACCGATAAACTAAATTTGATACTGGATCAAGGGGGATCCGCTGCCATTTTTCTTTTAGATCTAAGTGCGGTTTTTGATACCATGGATCATAATATCCGTATACAGAGGCTAAGCAACATCGGGATAAAGAACAAAGACAGAAAATGGCTTATCTCTGTCCTAGGTGATAGATCATTCCAATGCATGGAATTGGTCAATCTATCTGATATATTTCCAGCCCCCTATGGAGTACCTCAGGGCTCGGCGCTCAGTCCGACCTTGTTCAACGTTTACCGGACCCATCTAGCACAAATTGTACAGGAGTTTGGACTAACCATTGTGTCCTACACTGATGATACACAATTGGTAGTCTCAGTGATGGAAGAGATTAACTCTAATCATCTTCAGCTGGCAGCATGCTTGGAAAAGATAGCCAAATGGATGGCCAACTCCAATCTAAAACTGAATAGTGAAAAAACAGACCTGATGTTCCTGGCACCTGCCCAGGGCCCTGGGCTCAGATTAGCTGGCCAGAGGACTGGGGTGCCCCTCCTGCTCCAAAGCCATCCATAAAAAACCTAGGGAAGTGGTTAGACAACAACCTTTCCATGGAAACTCAAGCTATAAAACTTTCAGAAGTCTGTTTCGGCATATTGCACATGATCTGTAAGATCATGGACCTCATCTCTGAACAGGAGCGTTGTACTGTGGTCCAGGCCCTAGTGATTTCAAGACTAAACTACTTGAACTCCTTGTATTTGATGCCCCTAAATACATGGTCAACAGGCTACCAGTTGTCCAGAACGCCGCGGCCAGGATGCTCCTAAAAATCCCTAGCCAGGAGTCAGTTAGGTCCTCCCTAAAAAGAACTGCACTGGCTCCCCATTCAGTCAATGCAGTCCAGGGTTAGGTTCAAAGCCCTTTGTCTTGCTCAAAGAGCCATGTACGATAGGGGTCACCCCTTACGTCCCCAATCGATCTCTCAGGTCCTCTCTAACTACCTTAAGAACACTACAAGGATAAAGAGATCAAGATGGGGAGGGAGATCCTTCTCATACCTTGCCCCAAAGCTCTGGAACTCAATGACGAAATTACTGAGACTGACCAGAGGGGAAAGAAGTTTCAGGAAAAAACTTAAGACGTGGCTGTTCCTTGAAATCTTCTTCTCCACACTCTGCCTCCTCTCTGCAGCGCTGGGAAGCCCCTGGGCAGCCATGCGCTTTACAGATCCCATAAACATGAACATGTGTGCGCAACAAGATTCCACCTGATCTTCATGCAGTGGCTTCTCTCCAATGAGTATACACAGTTTAAATAAAAGCAACTACGTAAGTAGCAGCTACTGTCAGTGAAATGTTTCCCAGCCTGTGCCTGCAACTAAGCACCTGTGAAAACCAGGAAGCAGGTAGCTGTAAGTGGTTTCTACAGGTATAGCCTACTTGTTGCCTTCGCTTCAACTCCAACAGCCGTAATCCTGGTCCCTTTCTATAACTCGGTAAAAAATTGCTGTCCAGAGATTTTCATTTTTGATTTGTGTTTTTGTATAATTAAAGAAGTAATTTAGCTTGGTAGACATTGCTAATCCAGTCTAATCTGGATGGCATTTTTAAAAATGGAGGATGTGTTGCAGTGATGATATAATATTTAAGGACCAATGAGAGTTATATACTTCATTTTGATGACAAAACATAGGTTTTGGGGGTCAAGTAGTTTTATAGAGACAGCAAATAACTTCTCAGAGAAACCCTTCCACAATTTTTCTATTTTTTAAAATGACGGCTATAATAGATGAAGAAGAGACATAAACAAAAATGAAACAAATAGTGGCTTTTAATCCTTTTATGTATACACCAAACAATGTTTATGATCTAAATATGAAAAAAAAATAATGTTTTTTTCACTCCTGTTTTAGACACATTTTCATAGTTCACTTCATTTATTTGTTTCGGGAATCACTTGTGGTACATTTGCAGAATGTTGAACATTTGAGAAAAGCACATTGTCTCTGGACAACACGTTTTTATACAGAGTTATGTCAGGCCACTAGGATTATCCTCCTAAAGAAAATCTAGCAGAGGCAACATCATCTGAAGCCGGCAACCAACCAGCCAGGGGTAGGAGGAACGAAATTTAGGAGTGGAACTAGAATGGAGGAGGTAGTCCGACTGATACATAATGTTAGCAGCCATGTTGGAAAGGATCCCACTGCAGGTTATATATTAAATAAATTCACATTACAATTAATGAAGAACAGAGAAGACTGCCTCACCTATATATAACCGTTGCTTATTAATGACGAACATGTGCCACTCACAGAAAAGACAGCCAGGCTTGCTGAACTCTGATGGGAGCATGTCCTGAAATGTGTGTGTGGTTGGTGGATCTGATGCCTCATTGTTGATTTACTAATGGCACCAAAGGTTGGGCTGTGAAGTGGAGTGGGAATGCCTGTGCTTATATATAAGTCTGCTCTCATACAAAGCTCAGTAAAAAATGAAAGAGGCCACTGACATCGGATATTGAAGGAACAATAAATAATAAAAACATAATAAAATTATTAAAAATGTTTAAATAATTTTAAAGAAATGCACGTACACAGTAGTAAATAACTGTTCACCTTAATGCTGGTCGCAATTCAAAGATGACCCACTCCCATGCTGCAACTTGCAATAAAACTGTGGTGACAGAAGCATGGCATTGGTCTGAAAAAACATACTGGAAAAGTATCTTAGCCCGCTAACAGGAATACAGGATGCATAAAAAAAGGAATGTCGTGGGAAGTTGAGTTGTTGGTTGAGGAAGGTGTTAGCCCTTCTCAAACAGCATCCACAATCCTTGTGTTAGACTTGACATCCCCAGCGTGGCTTCCCCTGACTTTTTGCCTCATGACCTCCTGTTTTGCTGACTTCATTATAGCTGGCTTTAGGATTGTTTTATAAATTTCAGGTCTGAAAATTAGACTTTTACCAAGTTGACATTTTCTTACTTTAACTATTCTGTGCCTCTGCCTGTCTCTGGATACACGTCTGGGTTAGGGTGACAGCTGGGCTTTGTGTATTCCCTCTAGACAGTCATACAAAGAGAGCTGGGGTGTGAGATTTGCATCCTGATGGCCCATGATCAGGGTGATGGGCCTTCCTGAGGTAGATTCGGAGGTAGGACTGACATTTGCACCTGAATAGGGCTGTGGCTATCCCCACACAAAGAGCTGCATACCACCCTGTAGTGTGTCTGGAGCCAGGGCAGGAAAGGCAGGGACATCATGGTCCTCAAAGGCCTCTTCGATATCTTCCCCACTTCAAGGGCACATTTGGGTATAAGTACTAGACCCCTGACACCACCAGATCAGAACTTTACTGGAACCGAGGACATTCTGCCTGGAAGAAGAGCTGATGTGCTGTAGGAGAGACTGCCACTTTTCTACTGGCTCTGCTGTGTTGGCCTGGTGATTCCTGTGCTACAGGAGAGACTGCCACTTTGCCACCTGCTCTTCCAAGTTAGCCTGCTGCTTCTTGCCTGGGAGTGAGAGGGACCGGACCTGCTCTCTACATCCTTGAACCCAAGATTCTCCAAGGCCTTGCTGGCTTGGCTCCTGTTCTCAAGAAGTCTCAGGATCATAAAAACGTACCGCATCTCACCTGGTGCGGCTGAGCTCTGCAATCTGTGAGTCCTACCATAGTCTGAGGTGCCTCCTCCAGCCCTGGGTCTCAGAATTGGGTTCTGCAGCTGATTTCTGCAAAAACTGGTGCATCGACACGACTGTGCGAGAAAAATTGATGAATCGGCCCTCGAAACAGATCCAAATCGTTGACGACATTGGTCCAGACTGTGATGCTCGAAGACTGTGCAGCACCAATCCTGCATGGATCAATGACGATGTATTGCCGCTCCTTGACACTGACTGTTAGGATCAAAGTGGATGCAGTGGCCCGACTGCACGAATCATAACCATCGCATTGTGTTCTTGACATCAACGCTTTGCTCCATAAAAGGTACTTTTTCAGCAGACCCTGGGTGGGTTCTGTAGCCGGCCCACGCCTCATCGCGGTCGTCCTGAATTGTGGATCTGTACCAGTCCCTTGCAACCTCATATAACTTTTTGACCGCTAGTGACTTCTAAGCAGTGTTTTCACATTTATTTTTTAAAAATTCATATCTTGACTTCTACGTATTGGATTTTTCTTGTTTTAATCAGATAAGTATTCTCTATTTTACTAA
The DNA here is from genome assembly GCF_964261635.1 of Lissotriton helveticus. Taxonomy (NCBI): domain Eukaryota; kingdom Metazoa; phylum Chordata; class Amphibia; order Caudata; family Salamandridae; genus Lissotriton; species Lissotriton helveticus. The sequence goes on from NC_136062.1 coordinate 276,307,241, forward strand.
ACTGGTGTGGAGCATTTATGTGGTGTTTACATTGAGTTCCTGTAATTAAAGTGTACACGAATACTTTACACATTGCCTCTTAAGTTAAGCCTAACTGCTCTGTGCCAAGCTACCAGAGGGTGAGCACAGGTTTATTTAAGTTGTGTATCTGACATACTCTGACTACAGTGGTGATCCTACTTGGGCAGGATGCATACTTCTGCCTACTAGAGGCTCCATTTCTAACACTGGTGATCAGTGGTGAGGATGGTGAGGATAGGACTTGTGTTTGTGCAGTACCTTACAGTAATGTGGTGAACACTACTTTCCACATCTAGACAAATTCGAAATAATTATCTCTGATCCCACTGGCATTCTTTTATTACTACTCTCTTCAATTGGCATCTAAAATGTTTACCTTCTCTCTGATTGGCATTTTTGCTTTTTCATAAATTCATGTCTGATTGGTAGTTCATCATCTGCACCTGCAAGAATGGAGTTTGAGCTGGCCAAATGTGAGGGTTACACTGTGCTCCTGGTCAAGGACTTCGGCAAGGCGTTTGGGCTTCCTGTAAAAAGCACCACCAGGAAGATGGAGCTGCAAAAGGCACTGAAAGCTTATTCAGAAGCCCATGCTGCATTGAATGAGGGACAGCCTTTCCTTCTGAGTGCCTCACTTCCTGCTAGTGCCATTGACAGCCGCCATCTTGGGGAGGTTAGTGGTATAGTTTCTCACCCAATTAGCCAGCCATACCACTACAAAGGCGGCAAATGCCGCGAGCGCGTTAAGATAGACATAGAGCACAGGCTCCTGAAGGCTGAAGCTCCACTTAGACCTATGGGTAATTTTACTCATTTTATTTAGTTTGTCCCTTATTTGCGCCGTTTAGACTGGTTTATCTGTTCCTTACTGCCACAGAACAAAGCTGCTTAATCCTATTTCATCACGGTGACAGCTCTCGGCGCCCTGCAGTCTCCTCGTTCCACCGCCAGTCATTTGCAGACTGTTTGATGTGGAGGGAGACTATAGGGGACAGCCTTTCCTTCTGAGTGCCTCACTTCCTGCTAGTGCCTTTGACAGCAGCCATCTTGGGGAGATTAGCGGTATTGTTTCTCACCCAATTAGCCAGCCATACCACTACAAAGGCAGCAAATGCCCCGAGCGCGCTAAGTTAGATATAGATCACAGGCTCCTGAAGGCTGAAGCTCCACTTAGACCTATGGGTAATTTTACTCATTTTATTTAGTTTGTACCTTATTTGCGCCGTTTTGACTGGCCTATCTGTTCCTTACTGCCACAGAACAAAGCTGCTTAATCCTATTTCATCACGGTGACAGCGCTCGGCGCCCTGCAGTCTCCTCGTTCCACCGCCAGTCATTTGCGGACTGTTTGATGAGGAGGGAGACTACAGGGGACAGCCTTTCCTTCTGAGTGCCTCACTTCCTGCTAGTGCCATTGACAGCCGCCATCTTGGGGAGATTAGCGGTATAGTTTCTCACCCAATTAGCCAGCCATACCACTACAAAGGCGGCAAATGCAGCGAGCGCGCTAAGATAGACATAGATCACAGGCTCCTGAAGGCTGAAGCTCCACTGAGACCTACGGGTAATTTTACTCATTTTATTTAGTTTGTACCTTATTTGCGCCGTTTTGACTGGTTTATCTGTTCCTTACTGCCACAGAACAAAGCTGCTTAATCCTATTTCATCACGGTGACAGCACTCGGCGCCCTGCAGTCTCCTCGTTCCACCGCCAGTCATTTGCGGACTGTTTGATGTGGAGGGAGACTACAGGGGACAGCCTTTCCTTCTGAGTGCCTCACTTCCTGCTAATGCCATTGACAGCCACCATCTTGGGGAGGTTAGCGGTATAGTTTCTCACCCAATTAGCCAGCCATACTACTACAAAGGAGGCAAAGGCCGCGAGCGCGCAGCGGACGCGAGCAGCGGGCTCGCCGCCAGCGCGCCGAATGTGTGCCAAAGGCGTGCCAAAGGCAAGCCCGTCTGCGCCCGTCAGCGTCTCGGCTGGGCCCAGGGCCTGTCCCCCTGGCTGTCAAAACTTAACCCCAAGCCAATTAGATATATACCAACCAGGACACAGTTACTCGATTCAAACAATACCACCAATAATCATTATTGCCCCCTCTTTAATGAGGATGCTCTATACAATAAGCAACTTTCCAAATGTCCTAATTGTAGATTCTCCATACAACCAACAAGGGTTTTATGCTCATCTAGCATACATTCCTCTCTAATCAAACCAGATACTATCAATTTTGCATTTATAAATGCCCGCTCCCTGCCTAAACATAAGCTCGAAATACGAGATGATCTCATTAATCAGAACTTGGATCTCCTATTCCTCACTGAAACCTGGGGGGATTCTTCCTCTGGCCCAGATTTTTGCATAGCCACACCTGAAGGCTACTGCATATATAGACAGGATAGGACATTTAAGAAGGGTGAGGGTTTAGCAATCATTTATCGTGATAAATACACAATCAAAACTGAAATCTTTGACTCTCCAGTTTGTGAAGCATTAACTTTTTCTATTACACTTTCAAACACCCATTCCTTAAGGAACCTTATTATATTGACCCCCAAGCTCGCGAACTGATTTTCTAGCTGAACATCATACTTTATTAAAATCAATAGCAGGAATATCAGATTATACTATCCTGGGGGATGTCTACTTTCATTTGGAATCTACCAGTGATAAGGAATTTTCCTCATTAATGACCTTTTATCATTAGGCCTAAATCAGTTAGTTACTTCACCCACTCACAGGGCAGGACACACACTGGATGGTCTCTTTACCAATAATCCCAACATCACCTTACTGTCGGTTACTCCTTTGATCTGGACCGACCATTCTGCAATTACCTGCACTATTCGGACCAAGAAATCTAACACTACGAATACAGGTCCTCACACACCGAAATACATTAGTGCATGGAATAACATTGATACTCAGCTTTTGCAAACTACCCTCTCCTCTCGCCATTATACCCCTTTAGAAGACCCTGAAATAGCATCCAATAACTACTCTGCCTGGTTAGACGGTACCTTCTCCATGCTAGTGCCATCCAAAAGGGTCTCCACGAACCGAAGGGTTCATTCCGCACCTTGGTTCTCAGAGGAGCTAAGACTAGAGAGACAACGCTGCAGGAATTTGGAGAGACATTGGCGCAAAGACTACAATAACAATGCTAAAACATTATATAAAGAGGCAATGACAAAATATAAACATCTGATTATTTTGGAAAAAAGTAAATATTACCTAACCCAAGTTGAATCTGCCCAAAACTCCACCAAGGAATTATTCCAAGTGGTAACTAAACTATCGATACCTCCAACAGGCTCAGCCATAGAAGCATCGCAAGATTTATGTAACTCTCTTGCTAACTTCTTTGAAGATAAGGTCACTCATATCTATTCAAATTTTATTACCAGGCTAATTCAGTTTCGTTTACTCCCTATGACTCAACTAATACCTCTCTCCCCACTGTGTTCTCTGAATTCGCTCATGTTCCTCTCGAGCAGGTACGTGAGCTCGTTCTAGCCACTAAATCTGGTTTCCCTTTGGATCCCTCCCCCCCTCAATTCTCAAATTGATCCCGGATCCTATCGCCAATATTCTTGCAGACAAATACAATTCAATGGTTAGCACTGGGGTTTACGCTTCAGTATGGAAAAAGGCCATCCTTAAACCCCTACTCAAGAAACCCAACCTTGACCTCTTAGAACCAAAAAACTACAGACCTATAGCCTGTCTTCCATGTCCATCAAAGCTCATTGAAAAATTAATGAATAGGCAATTAGCTCCATTCATCGACAATAATAATCTGCTCGATGATACTCAATTCGGGTTCAGGAAGGGTCACGGGACTGAGACAGCCCTCATCAAGGCCTCGGACGAGATCAGGATGATCCTGGACAGAGGTGGAGCGGCTGTCCTTATCCTGTTAGACTTGTCTGCGGCTTTTGACACAGCCGATCATACCATCTTGATCGACCGTGTCGCCGCCATTGGCATTGAACAAAAAGCCAGGGCCCTACTAACATCATTTCTGGCCGACTGCACTCAGTCAGCCAAGCTGGGTGGATTTTACTCTCCGGTCTTTTCCCTCCCATGTGGAGTGCCTCAGGGATCTTCCATAAGTCCGACCTTATTCAATATCTATGTATCGGACTTGGCAAGGATCATCAAAACCCATGGGATGAGGCTAACATCGTATGCCGATGACACTCAACTTGTGCTGGCAGTCCACAACAATGGATTAGAAGTGGCAGTTAATTTTCTAGAGGCATGAGAGACATCTACCTCTGGATGTCACGCAACTGCTTGAAGCTAAATTCCAACTAAACGGAAGTAATGACCTTCGGTAGTTTATCCCCCAGCTGGTCCCCAACTTGGTGGCCAACTGAGATGGGAGCCCCTCCGCAGCCTGTTACTAAGGTCAGGAATTTGGGAGTGATGTTTGATGATAAGCTCTCTTTCATCCACCATGCAAATGCGGTTGTCTCATCATCTTTCTTCGCCCACAAAATGATTAAGAAACTCCTCCCTTTTTTTCCTCTGAGCGCAGGAAAAACTCTCATGTGCACACTGGTCTTATCCAAGATCGATTACTGCAATGGCCTTTTCCTAAATGCCCAGGAAAAAGTCTTGAACAAATTGCAGTCAGCCCAAAACGCAGCAGCCAGAATATTGTCAGGCACCCCCAAGTACAAATCTATTTCCTCGGTAATACGTCAGCTCCACTGGTTGTCAATCAGGAAGCGAATTAAATTTAAGGCACTATGTATTGCATACAGGGCAATAAACAACTCTGGCTCTGCATTCCTAAGGAACTCATTATGCCTGTACACCCCTAAAAGAACACTGCGTTTCTCCTCAAACCGACTCTTAACTGTCTTACGGACTAAGAAATCATCATGGGGAGACAGATGTTTCTCAGTGGCCAAATTGTGGAACACCTTGCCCTCTTACATCAAGGCCAGTCCCTCCCTTCTTACTTTCAGGAAGCTAGTAAAAACATGGCTCTTTAACCAGTAATCAATTATTCCATCAGCTCTGCTCTCGGTCTTTCAGCGCCGAGACACCTCTGGGTATTTGCGCGCTTTACAAATTGCACAAATAAATAAAAAAAAATACACATTGCCTCTTAAGTTAAGCCTGACTGCCTTGTGCCAAGCTACCATAGGGTGAGCACAGGTTAATTTAGGGTGTGCATCTAACTTGCCTGGACTAAAGTGGACGTCCCTACTTGGACAGGGTGCATACCTCTGCCAACTAGAGACCCCATTTCTAACACCTTGTCAGGGTGAATCACAAACAGTCACTAAATTAACTTGTGCCTAACTCTCTGGTAGCTTTGCACAAAAGCAGTCAGGCTTAACTTGGAGGCAGTGTGTTAAGTGTTTATGCATCACCTAAACAGCAGTAAAGTGAAAAACTATTCAAGAAAAATCCCACAGTAATTTCGAAAACAAATGAGTAAAATGTAATACATTATTTGACAGTTAAACAACAAAATTTCAATTCCTAGAACCGGAGATATGCAGTTTTAAAGCAAGCCTGAAAGCAACAAAGTGCCAACTGTGGTTATCTGGTTGCACCGGACCAGGACACAGTCACAAGTTCAGTCCGACCACGATCAAGTGTGGGTTGGATACAGAAATCAGGTTAGTCCCACTGAGAATTGTACCTTATGTCTTTGATCAGGAGCGCTGAATCGGTTCCGATGACGAGCTTCGAGGGCTGTGATGCGTGATCCTGCATCGGACTGCATCACACTGGTTCCGATGAGGCTCTGCAAGGGCTGCCATGCAAGGTCCTGTGTCGAGCTGTATCATGCTGCATCGGTTCCGATGAGGAGTTATGAGGGCTGCAAGGCAAAGTCCTGGGTCGGGTTATCTCATGCTGCGTTAATTCCGATGAGGCCGTGGAGCACAGGCTGCCAGGTGCTGCAGGGCAAGATTCTATGTTGGTTCTGAGGAAGTCCACATTTGGGCCAGGAGGAGTACACTCCAATGCCAACAAAGGGTCTAGGACCTGGTGGGCACCTCTTGGGGATCAGGACTACCTCTGATAGAGGCCAGCAGAAAGGCACAGGTATGTGCATTGAGTCTGGGCAGCATGGACGATGCAGGGTAGGTCTCTGGAGCATCTTATATCCATGTAGCTCAGAACAGGAGGCGAGTCAGATAGCCCTTGGAGTCACTCTGGTGGTTCTGGTTTCAAGGAGCAGGTCTTGTCCTTCTTGCAGCAAGGCAGTCTTTCTAGAAGCAGGGCAGCAGAGCAGCCCTTCTTGAATCTTCCTCGAGTCCAGAAGTGATCTGAAGATTTGGTCTGAGGGTCCAATATTTGTACCTGGTGCTAGCTTTGAAATAGTAAACAGTTACAGACTTCCTTCCACATCTGGTTCTGAAATGTCCCGCAACGCTGCCCTGGCTCCACTGAGTCTGGTGTTACAAAAGGCTTGTCTGAAGTTCTTTGTATGCGGGCTGAATCAGTGTCTTTGAAGTGCAAGTGTGACAGGTGACAGCTCCACCCCTCCTAGCAGGTCACAATGACCCATCCTGGCAACATCCAGTCTCACTATTGTGTGGACTGTCTGTGAGGAATACACAAAGGCCAACTGCCAACAACACCTCTTCATGTGACCCAGGAACAGGCACCAGATGGTTAGGACAAGAAAATGCCAACTTTCCAAAAGTGGCATATTCAGAATTGTGCCTTAAAATGAGACTTTACCATTAAGGAGGTTTTAAATTACGATTAATTTGAGGGTACACGTGATATTTCTACCTCTTCCCAATCAGAAGTTATCGCTTATTAAAAGTAATAAGGTAATTCAACATTATACAATGGGAGAGGTAGGCCTCTCAGTAGTAAAAAAACTAATTTGTGAGGAGTTTTTCACTACCAGGACATGTGAAGCTTAAAAGTTCATGTCCAACTTATTAAATACAATACTTTATAGGACCTAATCTTGGAGTGACTTATATGTACTAAAAATGAAGGTTTAGGCCTGGCAAAAGTTGTATTTTGCCTGTTTGAAATTATAGTTTAAAACTGCATACCGGCTGCATTGGCAGACCTGAGACAAGTTTTAGATTCAATTGTTTTTACATTTTTTCATATATGATAAGGCAGGCATACCCACCTGTATAACGGAGCAATCTACTCGAGTTGAAATAACTCACCCCCCCCAACTTACCCATCCCCACCATGTTGCCTATAAAAAGAAATCAGCCAGTAACCAGCACCTACAACAGAGTTATGAGTCTTCATCAGCCTGCGCTTTATTGTGGGATAGTAAGCCCAATGCCCTGAGCTGATTGGGGTAAGTCAAGCCTTGATTGCCTTCATAAAGCTACTCTAGGATCAGGCCCCATATTGTAGTGAAATTGTCCTATGTGTCCTGCATATTGTAAGCTATATTTTCATAGGCTTAAAGTTGCCAAATCTTCTTCAGGGACATGGAGGTGTCTCAGATGAGGTTTCCCCCCCACGAACAGAATAGTCTGTTTTGCTGCTAAGAGAAGGTGGGAGATCCTTTCCCATTAGGCAAGTGAAGCAGGTATATATTCTTCTGAGGAATCCCTAGTAGGATTGAGGCAGGTTCATTGGACAGGGGCTTCCTGTCAATACTCGCCATGGTGTTCAGAACCTCCTTCCAGAGGGGCAGAACCATAAGACATGGTATATGGTCCCTGTCCCTCTGCCCCCATCCAGCAGTCTGTTGTTGTCCCAAGTATGGAGTTGAGCTGGTGTGTAGTGCCGGCTGTATAAAATATTAGTGTCTCTCCCGTCGCGTGTCTCGCAAAGTTGGTCCTGCGTGTGTGAATTCCACCCAGTGTTCTTCTGCTACAGTCACCACCACTGTTATCAATCAAATATCCCTCCTCTCGTTAAGTGCATGTAGCTAGCAAAGCATCCTCCAAGCTACTGATTCAGAACACCAGAGATCAAGAACAATCACTTGAATAAATAACCACTTCCTCAATAACCATACAGTTACTTAAAATCACAATAAGTTGATCACCAACTTCCTGTCCAAATAACAACAACTAAAGTGTCCCACTCGTTCAGAGAAGAATGAGGAGCACGCCAACATGGTAGAAGGGCTCTAACACATTTATAGACAGGTCCCCACCTGACCATAAACTGACTTGACCCTTGTGCTCTCTGTATGTTAGCCTCTTGCCATCAATATGTGCACACAAGGTATAATATAATAAATGAGTTATCTGGCACAATGGCCAGAGCTGCTGACCTTGGAGCTGGGGAAGAGGCTCAACATCCTGTAATTCTTGGTAAATGACTTAATCTCCCCGAGCCTACCCCAAAAACAAAAAATATATATATATTATATTGTAATCAACACGTGTATGATGGCACCTGCTCTGTATGTCAATGTAAGCCATCATAGCCATCACCAATTGAAAATGTGGCTGAATTCTTAGACTAGGGTCCTTCTCTGGTGTGGCTAACTTTAAATATGGAATGATATTACCTTCCATCTTGTTTGATGCTCTTTGGGATTCATTGCCATTCCATAAAGGGACCTAATCATAAAACGATTCTTTTTCCTCTGTATCTATTTAATTTCTTCCTGACAAAATTTTGCATCCAGGAACGTGTTTTTGGATCCCCATCTCAAATTGCAAAGCATTACTTAAGTCTTTGAAAGAAGTGGACGCTTCCGTGCTGATTTATAATACAATTTCCTGTGCAGCAGAATGCAGGCAGTCTTGTAGAACAGAACACTTAGCCAGTGCCAGCTCGAGGTGCTAATGCTTCCATTAGGCAGCAGGCAGCCTGCTAATGATAACATTTCAGAGCGAAATAAACCAAGTGGGATCACACTGTCTGATCCTCCAGCTGTCGCGGTTATTTACAGCTCCTTCAGGTTTCTAGGACCAGTGCCAGGAATGCTCACGCATTACCTCAATGTGAGAAACATGGCGCCTTTCCCACCAGCAATCAAATCAGGTATGCAGGCTTCACAAGGTCTGCTCTTATGGAATGACCATCATGTGAATCAAAGTGAAAGTTTCAATTTATTTTGAAAATTGAGGTTTTAACTCCTGCATTTGGGCCAGGTGTGCTATGCTTTTTTCGGATGTACTAATTCCATTTTAGGAGTTGGAAAATGTATACTGATTAGGTATCTGAAATGAGTAAACAGTAAGTATTCCTCACAATTACCCAATCACCATGCTTTAGATCAATATTTTGAGTTAAGAAATTTGATTTGCAAAATATGGAAAAATTACCACTGGGACCACAGCGCGGCAGCCCAGCATTACCAGCAGGCCACAATCCCTGTGATGGTCCCCAATGGTAGTCAGTTGCAACTTGTGACCTATCTTATTAATATTCATGAGGCAGGTCAGATTGCGACCCACTACAATTCGAAATTTTACAAACTGACTTATTAGTTGGTTAAAAAAATTATTGGTTGCAAAATAATGGTCACAATTTATAACTAGTATTTTGCGAACAGTTATTTGTACATTTGGTGGTAGATTGCAAGCCTGACTTACTCTAGGAATCTATTGTTTGTAGGTGACTGTTGTCATTTAACTACTTTGATATTTGGAAAGCCAAAACTATGCAAATGACTTGCACATGGAGGCTACCAGAGCATGATTCACGGTTCCAGATTACCATATAGGTAAAGTGGCACCGGCCTACGGGCCCCACTCCTTTTAGGGGCCTGCAAGAACGGATCAATATACAATTAAAGGTACAAATGGGGGTGGGGTCGCACACTACTCACACACTGGCGGTGTCGCCCCTAAGGACTCTGGTCAATGTAGTAAAGTGTTCGCGATGCATCATCTTTCGATCTTCTGCTATCTTCGCTGTCTTCGCCATCCCTGGACACGTGTTTCGGGGTATCACCCCTCCTCAGCAGGGATAGGCCGTGTACTGGGGTTGCCGATGGCTGCCAATATCTGCCAGGTATAGTACCACTCAGGCGCCTAGGTGCAAGATCCCAGGCTCGTCAGCCCACTGCTCACTGGAGCTTTAAAGTTACAAATGGGGGTGGGGTATATAAACCAGAGATATCAGATTCACATAAAATGTTGTCCCTTAAAAGCTCATCATCTGGCAGCTGTCATGTTGTAGAAAAATCAGGTGCATTGGGTATTAGGAGATCATTTGCGACAGGGGCCTCGAAAATTCGACTGCTTTGGACCCTCCACAGGGTTTAATCTGGCACTGATGATTCACCATCAAGAGCAAATTCCAGGTGGGGCAAGCACAGGTAACCGTGGTGGAGCGGGGCGGGTGGGGGGCACAGGTAGGAAAGTGGACAAACGATGGGATTGTGAAACTAAAATAAAATATCAAATAAAACCACTTACCTTGCACTCACCACATCAGCGGTTAGTTTTTTAGTCAGGCATGAAATGAAGCTACCATTGCCTTTTTTATCCAGGCTCAAGATGCAGCTTCCATTATCTCTTTGAGCTAGACACAAGAGGCAGCTACTGTTTTCTTTTTTTAGCCAGGCACAAGATGAAGAGATCATTATCTGTTTAAGGCTCGCCCCATGCGATTTCCTTTTGGATTCTGCTATTGGGCTTTGCGCGCGTGTTTTTTTTTTAACAGACCACGCAATAGGCCAAAGGCGGGCGCATTGCTCCGCCCATGGCCTATTGGTGTCTGTTACGTGCACCAAAGCCCATGTGGTTTCAATTATCGTGCCCAGACACGGGCGCGATAATCAATCGCATTCTCTCTTAAACTGCTGCATGTGTTGCTTTTAATGGTAGACCCCGGAAACATGTTTTTGTTAAACTGCTCTGACCAGTCAGGGAATTAGTGAGTCATAAATTTGCATTGCGGCACTGCGATTTGTACCGAGGTCAAAATAACTGGTTTTAAAGATACAAGACCTTGGAATGTGCAGTTTACCTCTGCCAGGGGCGTAGACGTCATTGTGCACTGTTGTGACGACCCTGATGCAAGGATGGACATTTTGTAGCACACCATCTGCCTGGGGCCAGAACAGAGGGGCAGAGGCATGTGTTTAAGACTGTCGGCGCCCTTGCCCTCCTGGAGGACAGCATTGAACCTGAAGTGAACGCCCTGATGCAGCAGGTGTGTCCGTGACGCAGTTTCAGATCATCTTTACCTGCATTGTTGATGAGCAGAAGCCGCTCCTGCCCCCGCGGCAGCTCCCGCACGGCCGTCTCCGCCCTTCGCATGCCCTCCTTGGTGCCCAGGTCAGCCGCCTCCCACCTCCAGACTGGGGAGGAGGGCCTGCAGCTCCCCCGCCAGCCCGGCCAGGGCACCCTCTGAGCGGGCGAGCAGCAGGAAGCATGAGCCGGTGCCCCGCACCCGTGGGGCGAGTGCCAGGGCCAGGCTGTGGTCCAGACCCCGTGAGGCACCTGTCAGCACACAGGCCACCTGCCCAGAGAGCGGGCGGCGTCCGGGGGTGAGGCCGCAGCGTTGATGCGCTCCTCCATCTCTGCCTCTCCCTGCCCTGTCCGAGATATCTGTGTGCAGCAAGGGCTGGATGGGAGTGGAGAGAGGTGCAGACCTGGCCCACGCCTCCTCTCCAGGCAGCGTGGCAGGAGAGGGGAGCGCCTCCTAAACTTCCAGCCAGAGGCAGCCGCCAATCATAGTGGGCAGGTGCGATGCTGACAGAGGATTTTGCAATATGTTTTTTTAGAGAAGGAAAGTTGATAGTGTAACATTGCTGAACGCTTCTTTACTCGGTATGAGCGCGCACGCGCTAATTAACACATGAGCTGGTATTAGTGGTTATACACGCAGCTCCGACTGCCGCGCCGAGGCCACGCCCGTTTATTTAGATCTGCTAGCGTCTGACGTCACGCGTCAGCGCTAGCGCACTCCGAGAGAGTGGGTAGGCTAGAATGCCTCCTCACGCGTCGGAACACTACATTCCTTCCAACCTTTATTAAAACAGCAAAAATTATCAGAACATAGTAAACAAGAAAAATGATGGATCTGTTACCAGTCTGCCAGTCTCAGTTCTTAAGGGTTACACCAGATAGTCGGCCAGCTGAGTAGATGGTGCTGGGTTTCTTCGCAGGCCATATCTGGACTGTCCGCCTCTGGACAGGGACACCTCCGGGGACCTGCGCTCGGGGGTGTTGTACTCCCCCTGGGGCGAGGGAGAGCTGGGCAGGCTACCCCTCGGAGTGGCAGGCAGGGATTGGGTGTTATGGTCCATCAGATCTTCCTCGTCATTCGGACATTGGTCTGCCTCCCGGTCTTCACTCCGTTGATTCGGGCTCAATCCCTCTGGCTCTGGTCCGGGGCATGGAGGTGTTCCAGGATGGACTTTCTTGAAAAATGACACATCTCTGGTGACGGTTTCGGCTCCTCTCTGGGCGGTCACCATCGTGCCGGTCCGGCGGGTGACAGTCTATGGTCGGTGTTCGAAGGGAAGTCTGAACTTGCTTCCTGGGTATCGATCTTTGACGTACACCTGATCTCGCAATTGTATGTTTGACTCCTTGGCTCATCTCCGCCTGCTGGCTTGCTCATTCGAGCGAGTCCGATTGGCTAGGGTCTTCTCCTCGCTGGCCTGTGCCGGGACCCAGGTTTGATGGATTGGGAGCGTGCCACTCACTATTCGCCCCATGGTTGCTGTACCTGGCGCGGCCTCCGTTGTGATGTGAGGGGTCATCCTGTATTCTCTCAAAAAGCTATAGATCGCCCTTTCCCGGGGGGATCCCTCTGCCAGGGCAATGCGTATTGTCTTATTGAGGGTGCGCATGAACCTTTCCACTTCCCCATTGGCTTGAGGCCACCGTGGGGTTACTTTGCGATGATGGATGCCCCAGCTTTTTAGGTATTCTGCGAACTCCTGCCCTTGGAAGGGGGGGTCCATTGTCCGTTTTGACTACCTCAAATATGCAGTGAGTAGCGATGGTTTTCTCAAATTTGGCGATCACCTCTGTGGCTGTCTGGCTTCCCACGATCTCAACCTCTGGGTATTTGGTAAAATCATCAATGATGACTAAAGCATAGCGTCCATCCGGGAGGTGCCCAAAATCAGCGCTCACGCATTCCCACGGTCTCTGGGGATTTTCTTCCGTCACAACAGGGCGGGGGCAATCTGCCTGTCCCGCCGCTTGGCACCAGTTGCAGGTCCTCACCGTTTGCTCAACCATGGCATCCATGCCCGGGAACCACACTTTGGCTCTCAGTCTGCCTTTGGTCTTCACCATTCCCTGGTGTCCTCTGTGCGCTAGGTCTACGGCCTGCTGGGTGAGGCTGGTCGGCATGACCAACCTGGGGCCTTGTAGAAGACATCCTTGGCTGTCAATGGACAGTTCTCCCTTTATCCTCGGGATGGATTCCAGTGTCATTCTGGCTTGGGGCGTCCTTCTGCTCAAGGACTCTTGGATGGCCCGCCAGTCGCCTGATTTGACTGCTTCCGCAGCTAGTTGAAGGCATTTGTCTCCTTTTGAGGCTTCGATGATGGCGGCTAGGCTCATCGGAAGGGGTCGTGATGTTTCTGTCACCAATCGGACATATTCTTCTGTGTCCTCCGCCTCTTCACTCTCATCCCTGGTGGCTTTTCGCGGGTGCCTCGATAGATATTCGGCTGGATTTGTGGACCCCGGTTTGTACTCCACCCAGTAGTCGTATCCTTGCAGCTGGAGTATCCATTTTTCAATTCTGGGTGGCGGTTTAGACGCCGACCCTTGAAAGAGAGGTATGAGGGGCTTGTGGTCTGTTGTCACTGTGAAGTAGTGGCCATACACGTATACATGAAAATGTCTGCAGGCCCAATGAATGGCGATGGCCTCTCGCTCAATTTGTGAGTACCTTTGCTCTGTTTCGGTTAGGGATCGGCTGGCGTAGGCAATGGGTGCCCATTCTCCGTTGCTCTGAAGTTGAGCCAACACCGCTCCCAAGCCATAGGGGCTAGCGTCCACTGCCACATTGGTGGGCTTTGGGGGGTCGAAGTATGACAAGGTGGTATCTGCCGACAAGGCTGCCTTCGTTGCTCAGAATGCTTGCTCTTGTTCTGGGCCCCACTGCCACGTGGTCGTAGACTTAGTCAGTTCTCTGAGAGGCTTAGTGAGGTTGGAGAGGTCAGGGATGAAACGTCCACAGAAGTTGACCATACCCAGGAAGCTCCTTGCTTCCGAAATACTTGTTGGGGCAGGGGCCTCTTGAATGTCTTTTACTTTGTCTGGATCCGGGGCCACTCCCTGGTCAGAGAACGTGTATCCAAAAAACTGATTTTGTTCTGCAGGAATTGGCATTTTTCACGGTGCAAAGTAAGGCCTGACTCTTTGATTCTCTGGAGGACTCCCATCAGCCTCTGGTGGTGTTCTTCGATTGAGGATGCGTAGATCAGTAGATCATCGCTCACGTTCAGCACTCCGGGGAGTCCGCTGAGGACTTCTCTAATGGTATTCTGAAATACCTCTGCAGCGCTTGAGATTCCGAAGTTTAGGCGCCGATACCGTCTGAGGCCTACATGTGTAGAGAAGGTGGTTATGTACCTTGAGTCTGGATGGAGTGGCAGCTGATGATAGCCTGATCGGAGGTCCATCTTTGAGAAGTTCCTTGCCCCATTTAACTCTCCTAGGATGTCATCGATGGTGGGCGTTAGGTGTCACTCTCTCTTTACGGCGGCGTTGGGGAGGCGCATATCCACGCAGATGCGGACCTGTCCGGGCTGTTTTGGCTTCCTGGCAACGACGATCGGGGACACCCACGGGGTTGGTTCGCTGACCTTCTCTATGATGCCTTGTTTTTCCAGTGCCTCCAATTCTTTTCGACCTTCTGCCTCAAATGGAATGCGATGTGCCTGTGCCTCAGCGCCACCGGTTGGACGGATGGATCGATGTGTAGGGACACCTCCTTCCCTTTCAAACACCCGATGCCTTTGAACACCTCGCTGAACTCCTCCATGATAGTGTCCAGCTCCTCCTCTAACACTGCCATGACAAACGATATCAGTTTCAACTCTTCGGCTGATTGTCCACTCAACAGCATGCCGCTGCCCTCTTCGGTGACATAGATGGTGGTAAATATCTTTGTCTCACGGTGTTGCAGTTCAGTCTTGAAACATCCGATCAGTGGAATGGGCGTCTTTTGGCCATACGCAAATACTCGTATTTTCGCCTTTCGTAACGGAGGCTTTGTGCGTAGTTGGTGGTAGACGTTGACGGCCATCAGCTCAATGGATGCCCCTGTATCGATAATCGCTTTTACCTCCTGTTGGTGGATCCTAATGCGACACTTCGGAAGGTGGCGCTTCTTCCTTTGTGGCTGGTTAATTGCGAACACATAGTGGACTGGGTATTCTTCGGTATCATCGTCCATGTCTTCGCTGTCCAGTTCTCTTGCACCGCATGTGCAGCCTCTTTCTTGACTCTGGTGGACCTGCACACCGCTGCGAAGTGGTTCATCCACCCGCATGCGCCGCACTTCTTCCCTTTTGCTGGACAATCTTACATGCGGTGGGGCTGGCCTCTGCAATATCCACACTCCTTCTTCTTGGTGTCCAGTTGCCTCTTTCCTCCGGTTTGCCTCACTTTGGGCCTCATCGCATTCACCTTCTCGGCCGCGTTGACTTGTTCTGTCTTGATGGACGGTGTAGGGCTGCTTCCATGTGCGAGGCCCTCGCCTGCGACAGTTCCTTGGAGCGGCCTAGTGTGAGTATGTCCGCAAGGGGCTTGCCATGTTCTTGGAGGATGGTAACTTTGAGCTTGGATGTGTAGCACCCCTGGATGATCTGCCCTCGGATCTCCTCTTGCTTGTCTCTGAACCCACACGTACTGGCTAACTCTTTCATCCTGCCGTGAAAGGCATCAAGGGACTCATCGGCTTCCTGCTTGGCTTGGCGAAAGATGAATCTTTCGTAATCTTTGTTCGCCATCGGTTCGAAATGGGCATTTAGGGCGGTCAGGAGTGTGTGGTACGTCTTTGGTGTCGCCTCTACGAGTGTCTTATATATGCGGTGGATATCCTTGCCTCCTAAATGGAGCAGTAAGGCTCTGCGCCTCTCTCTGGATATTCCTGCCACCTGGAAGTGGATCTGGAGGCGATCCGTCCAGTACCTCCAGCGCGGGGCCAGGGATGACGGGGCACCGTCGACGACGAATGGCTCCAGGGCGGGGATTGACGCCATCTTGGCACTTGCTCAGCGTGCTGCGTAGGCCTTTGCTTTGGTCCCCTCCCTTCACTGCAATGCACTGCCAGGTGGACGACGTCCTGCCCTCACGTGGCTCGGTACTTTCTCTCCCCCTCCACAGTGGATGCGTTTAACGTGGGCAGTTCAGGTTACAGGGACCTTGACACCCTCACCGGGCAGGAGCTGACCACATGGCTTGGAATGGCGGCATACAGTGCTTCTCGAAGCATCCGAAATGGAATAGGGCAAACTCTTTAGGGGCCCAGGGAGAACTCTTCCTACCTCCCTTTCATAGATCAAGCAGCATCGACCTCATCAGGGTCCTCGTGGGGAGTCCAGAGCGGTAATCAGCCTCCAGCCAGGAGAGAAATGCAGTCAATGGAGCAGGGGCCGCCCTTGCATCATCGTGGGCCCACAATGGACCCTCGTCGCCAGTGTAGCGTTGCTGAACGCTTCTTTACTCGGTATGAGCGCGCTCGCGCTAATTAACACATGAGCCGGTATTAGTGGTTATACACGCGGCTCCGACTGCCGCGCAGAGGCCACACCCGTTTATTTATATCTGCTCGTGTCTGACGTCACGGGTCAGCGCTAGCGCACTCCGACAGCGTGGGTAGGCTAGAATGCCTCCTCACGCGTCGGAACACTACAGATAGGTCAGAGAACGGTGGTTGGCGTTCTTTGTACACTCACTTCTCTTATCATTACTTCCCTTGTTTTGTTCCCTGTACTTGAGGCTCGGGTCCAAATCACGTTTCTGGTAGTTGCTGTGCATCTCCTGGGCTGCATGGTCTGACCTTTTCTCTGGTCATGGGCTCTGTTATTGCCAGTTAACTTCAAATTGAAGCCTAAATCCCTCCTCATTTTAGGATGACTTTATCTTTAGAATCAAAACCCAGGATGGGCCCAAACATATAAGTTGTACTAACTGTTTTTACCCGTAGCTGCCACGTTTTCAGTTCAGAGTGCTTGTGTGTGTCATTTCCATGGTTTCAGTTTAGTTATGAGTGACATTCACAGACCAAATGTATGACACGTAGAGTGACCCTTTCTCCCGAGTGAAAGCAAGCAATGAAATGCATGCAAAGAAATAACAGAGGAGAAGGAGTCAAACTGATAGAAGTTCTGGCGTATTTTGAGGACTTGCCTCTTCAATTCTGTCTCTAGTTAAATAATCAGTTTCCACTATTTTTCTGTCTCAGGTATCTCCTGCATCAGCATTTAACTATCGTTATTTTTCCCTTAATTGCCACACACCTAAGACCATTCTTGACACACATTAAGAGTGCCAGAGGCCAAATAACTCCTCTTTTGTACACTCAATGCTGAAAGGCTTTACCATCGTTTTTGCGACATGTGGCTTTAATGGATTGTTTGTATATTAAAGGTCGCATGGTACACAGAAGTTGCCCGGCTAGGCTGGTTTAAATCCCCAACCCACTGAACAGAGTTCATTGTGAGTTTTCTATGTTGCATTCTGAAGAATAAAGGACCACAGTGTATTTCTACACAGCAGGCTCACACAACACATCACACTCACAGCCATAGCACTTGCTGCTAAAATGTAGCTCCTTGTTAGTGCAGCTAATGGGGTCATGGGCGTCCGCAAGGGGGGGCAAGGAGGGGCGCTTGCCCCCCCCTGG
Organism: Lissotriton helveticus; assembly: GCF_964261635.1. Classification (NCBI taxonomy): domain Eukaryota; kingdom Metazoa; phylum Chordata; class Amphibia; order Caudata; family Salamandridae; genus Lissotriton; species Lissotriton helveticus. Next base: position 276,325,017 of record NC_136062.1, read on the forward strand.
ATCGCCAGTCTGGTGCAGGCCGTTACCGTACTGGAGTGGTGGTGCGGGCGGTGGCCAGGGACGAATTAGCACTGCGGGCAGTCGGGCTTTGGCCGAAGAGCCGGCTTGTCAGTGCCCTCTGTGGGCCGTTTTCATCTGCTTCCCCAGTCCACAGAGGACACTGGACTGGGATAGTAAAGCAGCCTCGCTGGGGTGCCACGATTATCTGTGGCCTCCCCCTGACCCCCTGCCTTGCCAGACCATAGCCCCTGATGTGGGGTGGAGATCAGGTGATTGGGAGAATCTGCCTCCCTGGGGGCCACGCCATTAAGCCAGCATCACTTCACACACCCTGGGGCCCATTCCGCTCAGAAACGGTGTTAAGGTGTCATATTTTACACCTTGCCCACAGCCCTTCTCATTCAAGGGGCATGGTGGGCGGGAAAGGGTGGCTTTATTTTGGGGCCTCGCTGTGGGGGCAGGTAATGTTCTGTTACTCAGGTAAAGGAGGGCTGGGGAGGGGTTGAGAAATAAGTAAACTAAGGGGCTTCACTATTGTTCTATTGCTCAAGGCTGTAGGCCACTTTTACCTTGGCCCCAGTGTCCTTCACAAAAACAGAATCCTTCCACTTGCATGCCTTGCTTGTGCATAAACACATGAGGCCTGAAGGTCAGAGTTGCTGAGATGGGGGATCAGTTTCGAGTCCCAGCGCCTGCTCTCAACATCCTGTGATTCTGGGCAAATAACTTCATCTCCAAGGCCCTTAATTAAAAAATCTGATCTTGGGGACTATAATTGGTGCTCATGAATAGAGCTCAAAATAGCCTTGGGCTGAGTTTACACTATATAAAACTGTCAAAAAGAACAACTATAAAAAAACAAGCATTGACAATGCCAATAGGTATCGCATTTCCAAGAGTTAGAGCTCTTGAGTTGTAAATGACACTGTTTTTTACCTAAGTGTTATGGAGTGGAGGTATGTAGTGTGTAGTGGAATTATGGGGTATGGATTGGAATTGTAAGTTGTGGAATCGTGTGGCATAGAATTTTGTGGCATGGTGTGCAGTGGAATTATGTGGATAGTAATTATTTGTTTTTGAGTGTACTGGAATTATATAGAGTGGGATTGTGTGTCATGGAGTGTAATTATATGGAATGATATTTTTTGTTGTGCGGAGTGGTATGTTGTGCAGTTTAATTATGTGGTGTGTTGAATTTTGTGGCATGATGCAGTATTGTGTGGTGTGGATTGGATGTATGTTGGTGTGTTGTGTAAATGTGTTGTTGAGTTGAATTATGCCGTGTGTTGCTGAATTGTGTGGAATGAATGCGTTGCGTGGAACTGTGTTGCCTTGGAACTGTGTGGCGTTGAGTGAAATTATACTGATTAGAATTATGTGGTATGATGTGGAGTGTATTTATGTGTATTGTTGCTATGTGGCATCGCATGTACTTAAAAGCCACATTGCCTTCAGATACCAACAAAGAAGTGGTAAAAATGAGAAAACATAATTAAGACTGAGGGCTGCCTTTCTGCCTACAGAAATGCATGCTTAATTAACAGTGGCGGTACCTCCGCTAAGGCGGAGGAGCGTCGCCCCACTCTTGCAAAGCAGTGAAAGAAAAAACAAATGTATTGATAATAATTAGAGGGTTTTATCATTATATGTTTTCATGCTGCTAAGCAGCTTTGCGGGGGAGGCAGGCTGATCTGCTCTCAGAGCAGGGGAGGAGTTGTTTGCCCACCCCAAGTGTTTTGGACAACCCTCTGGGGCCATCCAAAACAGTAATGCACACTTTGCATGTTCTTCATGCAGGCTGCATTACTGCTTGTGTGGAGAACATGCCCAGGACCCCATTCCATGGCTGAGTGCCGATCCACACTGCTTAGACCAATTACAACACTGCATTGCAGCATTGTGATTGGCTTAGGGGAGGGAGCCCGGCTGCCTCCTGTTTCGGCCCCGGAGAGGAGAGACTAAGACGACATGCAGAAGAGAGGCGAGAATGTACGTTTTTAAAACTTTTTTTGTATTACATCACATGGCAACTCTCAATGCGTGCCGGCCGCTACTGTTAGTTAACATATTGTACATTGTATTTATAAAGTGCTTACTACCCCTGACGACGAGTTGAAGTGCTTTGTTATGAGTAGCAATTACTCCGGAACCCAACATTAGAGGTTGATAGTATATTAGTAATCTTTTTTTCTTTGTGCATTAGTTGCACATCTTTGCTGTTGTATTGTACAGAGCTGATGCCTGACATCCAGACCTATATCAGCAACATCAAAGATATGCACATCAAGACCGGAGACACTGCTGTACCGTCCTGCAAAATCTGCATGTACAAAGGGTGCTTCTGGGAGCTTCAATACACTCTGATATTGTTGGGGTGCAGAGGCTCCATCCAGGTGCACCATATGAGAGCACGATTCTGGGCTGCAGTGCTGTCTGTATGGATAGCATGAAGGGATATGTACAAGGAAAGCAGTAGTGTTTTATGCCGGTGCCATTTCATCCGCATGGGAAGGATAACAATTTTAGTGGACTCCAGGTTGAGGGATAAGAGGTGAACCAGTGGAATAAAAAATAAATAAATAATCTGCAAATAAAAAGAAATGAAATGCCATGTAGTGTGAATCACTTTTTATAAGTTGAGCAGATGTTGGCAATTGTGGTCCACAGAATGTGCTTCAGGTTTGGTGCGGGAGACTTCACCAACTGCTTCACCGGATCGGGTGACAGGCGGCAACACACTCAAAGCTGGCTGACAGCCATAACCCTACGAATAGGGTCTCACAATAATTAGTAGCTGCATATTCTGAATACTCATCTGCATCACAGAATATAGAATCTGCTTCATGATGAAACTTTAATTAAATGGAATTCTGGTCTCTGTTACTCTTGAGACCATCTACTACTATTTACCTTCGGGATGAAAGTACAACCGACAATAAGGACCGTAATCATAGGCATTTAGCCCTGAAGAAGTCGCTGTGTACTTCATCATAGCGACGAAACACGTGTTGGCTAGGCTACGACTCTGTACCAAGGAATGCACAACAAGGACAATAAATCCTGGAACCACACAAAGCAGTGGATGAACAGTGTTTCTTTCTTTCCTACACTCATTACTATATTAACCTAAATCTATGTGCCACTAGCGTGTGCAGGGGACCTTGGAGTTCTTTGTCTGTGGTTTACCACAATATAGGGAGAGTCGTGATTCTCCCTACCCTTTTGCACAGCATGTATACCTAAGTTCACCTTATAATATTTGCGTACTGTCTTAAAGCGCCATCACCCCACTAGAACAATCACCGAGCGTGCAGTGTCTTTACCTCTCAGTTCACCTCCTCTTTTCCCCCAGCCCCAGTTGGTACTGCCCAGCAGAACTGGGGATCACTGTCTAACTAGAATAATGCACACAAAGAAAGGGGAGGCAAGACAAGGCGGCAAAATGTACTTACATTTAGGGAAAAGTGCAAAATATGTGAGGGAGCTAGATTTAATTTCTTTTGAATGTTACGCTAGATGTTTTTATGGCTGATATGCAAAATGTTTTCTTTACTGTTTGTCATTAGAGGTTCTATTCTCCAAGGTAGAGGTTCAGAGCTGCTCTTCTTCTTACTTTTGTTATTATATTTTCTATTCACAGGGATTTCAATCTTACCCTTTCCCCCTTGACTTTGTACTAGATTTCTGATTTATGTGATGATCAGAGTCAAGGACATTGCCAAGAGTATCTAACTACATTGTGCAGGGCGTTAAGACTGAAAGTAAATATTCAGTTTTTAGAACTGCAGTGCTCCTAGTCTTTACCAATGTTACTGGCTCTGTAAGATTTAAAATGCCTAATTGACCAAACGTTACTCTACAAATGAGACCTCTGAGAGCAAGCAAATAGTGTTTCATGAAAGTGCATGCCCCGCGAAAGTGGGCCACTTTTTTGGGCAGTGCCCGGGCCAAATTGTGACCCCAATCCGACCCTGGCGGTGTCTCAAGGGCTGCAGCACCCGCTGGCTTGGCTGCGGGAGGAGTGGGTAATGCTCATTATCCTTGGAAGGTGGTGAGAGCTGGCAGCTCTGCAGGAGTTGAGATCTGCTGTCAGGTGGCAGGAGGTAAGGCCTGTGTTATGAAGAAGTTTCTTGCTTGCTTTGCCCCAGGGCGCACGTGTTGCATGTGGCATGCATGCCAACAGCCATCAACGAGTGCGAGTCCTAAGTGTTAGTAAGAGGTGGCCTCAGAGTTCAAGATGCCCCGTGTTGGATGTGAGGTCATCTGCCCTAGCATTTTATTGGATTTAGTTCCTGCGATGGGAATCCAGTACAACGTAGTAGTTAATGTAATTTAACATTTGACACAGTGCTTCTGAAACCTGGACAGTTCTTCCAAGGGAAGGAGTAAAAAAAAAACACACAACACCACCTCTATCCTGATACTTTTACAAAAAAATGCCTGAACACCAAAAACTGTGTTGAGAACTGACTGAACGTGCAAGGAATGGTAGCACTTATTTCACATGTTTTGTTACGGGCAATTCACATAGCGCTTAAGGAAGGGGGTGTTTATAGAGACTTTGCTACTGGTTAGAACACGTGTGAGCAGTTTAATAATAATTAAACATTAGAATTTGTTAATAAAGACTCCTAAAAAATAAAGAGTACACATGGAGTCTGTTGTGAATTTAATGGGTAAAGGGTACGCCTAAGGCTTTAAGTGGGTTGGAAAACTGGGACAGGGGGTCTCTCAAAGGGGCGTAACCTATGTAATAAAGGGCGTGCTTAAGCATGTAAGGTAAATATCTCTGCTGCTTGACTGGCGTTTTCCTGCCTCTTTCTGTTATTGCATCCAAATATATAATAGAACTGGCATGCACCTAAAACAAGCCCAGACTATTGGCTTTAGCAGTGGTTGTTAGTTGCATTATATGTAGCAATAATGACTTTGTGGTAAATAATAGTGAAAATGTCTCAGTTGTATAATTATGATACTGTGAAATTACTATACCATGCCATTAGAAACGTTAAATAAAACTATTTGTAAAAAACGTACTTTTATTTATTGTGGGCTTGAGAAAATGTCTAGAAGCTGGTAATATTTGGCAGCAGCTGCCCATGCATCAGCATTATTCACTGCAGACCTGTTCAATGTAGAGCCTGCACTCTGCTTTTCACACGCCTGCCGTGCTGCGGATCCCCATGGCGTGCAATTTTCAGATCACTAGCAGGCGATTATATCTTCTGATTAGCTCCTTCGTGGCACCTGCATAACAAAGGAGTCTCTCCATGCAGTTCTGCCAAGTTCCCCGCACCAAGGGTGAAGCTAACGCATTTTAGCTGGTGGTCTGCATCACCACACCAAAACGCAAATTTGTGCATTCATAGTTCCTCTCACACCACAGGCGCTGACATGCAGACACAAGTGGGACGGAGTACTTCATGATGAGAAACTGTGCGCTGCTGTGACAGAGTGTGCGACTGCAGCACTACTACTGCACACTGTGCAGAAAAATAAGTTTACATGTGTCGGCCTGGGGGCTCAGACAGATGCGCAGGCTGCAACATTATCGCAGCTGCCACATACTCAGCTCCTCCTGCGCCCCAGTGTTTCTTGTGCCCCACCTGGCACACATCATGTCGGAGGATGGTGATGACATTAAGATGTTGCCCCCCCCTGAAAAAAATTCTGCGGACGCCCATGCTTCAGCGTCTCTTACCTCGTGCCCTCGCGCCATTTGTCATGCAGTATCTCGTTCCTTCTCCTCTCGAGGTCTTCTTTCCAGGTATAAATATGTAATGAGGTAAATAGAATGATTCCTCTGTTCTTTCGTGCTCGTCTTTCCTGAGCATCCAGGATCACATCAGAAGCCAGACTCAAGCTTCTTTCATTACTATTTCCCATCAGTCCTTAATGATGCGGACCAGTGATAGCGATGCCCTCATGCACCTCGGTCCGCTGCATCTTGTGCCAGGCTAAACAAATAATGCTGGCTTCATCTTATGCCTGGCTACAAATGTAATGGTAGCTGCATCTTGTGCCTGGCTAAAAAAAGATAGTGGTAGCTGCATCGTGTGCCTTGCTAAAAAGAACTTAATGATGGCTTTATCTTGTGCCTGGCTAAAAAAAGATAGTGGTAGCTGCATCATGTGCATGGCTAAAAAAACATAATGATGGCTTTATCTTGTGCCTGGCTAAAAAAAGGTAATGGTAGCTGCAGCTTGTGCATGGCTAAAAAAACATAATGATGGCTTTATCTTTTGCTGGCTAAAAAAAGATAGCAGTTGCTGCATCTTGTGCCTTGCTAAAAAAACATAATGATGGCTTTATCTTGTGCCTGGCTAAAAAAAGATATGGTAGCTGCATCTTGTGCCTCGCTAAAAAAACATAATGATGGCTTTATCTTGTGCCTGGTTAAAAAAAAAGATAGTGGTAGCTGCATCATGTGCATGGCTAAAAAAAAATTAATGATGGCTTTATCTTGCGCCTGGCTAATAAAAGGTAAAGAAGCTGCAGTTTGTGCCTTGCCAAAAAAAGGTACACTAGCTTGTGCATGGCAAAAAAATCATAAACACAGTTGTATCTTATACTTGGTTAATAAAGATAAGGGTTACTTCATCTTTTGCCTGACTAAAAAACATAATGGTAGCTGCATCTTGTGCCTGGCTAAAATAGATAATGATGGCTCCATCTTGTGCTTAGCTAAAAAAACATAATGATGGCTTTATCTTTTGCCTGGCTAAAAATTGTAACGGTAGCTGCAGCTTGCACCTGGCTCAACAAGGTAACGGTAGCTGCAGCTTGTACCTGGCTAAAAAAGGTAACAGTAGCTTGTGCATGGCTAAAAATTATAATCACAGTTGCTTTGTGCGCCTGGCTAAAAAAGATAAGAGTTATTTCATCTACTGCCTGGCTAAAAAAAGATAATGGTAGCTGCATCTTGGGTCTGGCTAAAAGAGATGAAGGCTTTATTTTGTGCCTGGCTAAAAAAGGTAACTGTAGCTGCAGCTTGTTTCGGGCTAAAAAAGGTAATGGTAGCTGCAGCTTCTGCCATGCCAAAAAAGGTAACGGTAGCTGCAGCTTGTTCCTGGCAAAAAAAGGTAACGATAGATGCAGCTTGTTCCGGGCTAAAAAAGGTAACGGTAGCTGCAGCTTCTGCCATGCTAAAAAAAAGTAACCGTAGCTGCAGCTTGTTCCTGGAAAAAGGTAACGGTAGCTGCAGCTTCTGCCATGCTAAAAAAGGTAACGGTAGCTGCAGCTTCTGCCATGCTAAAAAAGGTAACGGTAGCTGCAGCTTCTGCCATGCTAAAAAAGGTAACAATAGATGCAGCTTGTTCCGGGCTAAAAAAGGTAACGGTAGCTGCAGCTTCTACCATGCTAAAAAAGGTAACCGTAGCTGCAGCTACTGCCATGCTAAAAAAGGTAACGGTAGCTGCAGCTTTCTGGCATGCTAAAAAAGGTCACGGTAGCTGCAGCTTCTGCCATGCTAAAAAAGCTAGCGGTAGCTGCAGCTTGTTCCAGGCTAAAAAAAGATAACGGTAGCTGCAGCTTGTTCCTGGCTAAAAAATGTTACGGTAGCTGCAGCTTGTTCCGGGCTAAAAAAGGTAACGGTAGCTGCAGCTTCTGCCATGCTAAAAAGATAACCATAGCTGCAGCTTGCTCCTGGCTAAAAAAAGGTAACGGTAGCTGCAGCTTCTGCCATGCTAAAAAAGGTAACGGTAGCTGCAGCTTGTTCCGGGCTGAAAAAGTTAACGGTAGCTGCAGCTTCTGCCATGCTAAAAAGGTAACCGTAGCTGCAGCTTGTTCCTGGCTAAAAAAGGTAACGGTAGCTGCAGCTTGTTCCGGGCTAAAAAAGATAACGGTAGCTGCAGCTTGTTCCGGGCTAAAAAAGGTATCGGTAGCTGCAGCTTGTTCCGGGCTAAAAAAGGTAACGGTAGCTGCAGCTTCCGCCATGCTAAAAAAGGTAACGGTAGCTGCAGCTTCTGCCATGCTAAAAAAGGTAACGATAGCTGCAGCTTGTTCCGGGCTAAAAAAGATAACGGTAGCTGCAGCTTGTTCCGGGCTAAAAAAGGTAACGGTAGCTGCAGCTTCCGTTAACGGTAGCTGCAGCTTATGCCATGCTAAAAAATATAAACACAGTGGCATCTTGTGCCTGGCTAAAAAACATAAGGGTAGCTTCACCTTGTGTCTAGCTCAAAAAGATAATGACATCATCACCTCGTGCCTGACTTAAAAAAGGTAGCCTTGGCTGCAGGTTATGTTTGGCTACAAAAAGATAACGGAATCTGCATCTTGTGCCTAGAATTATAATCACAGTTGCATCTTGTACCTACCTCAAAAATAAGGGTTACTTCATCTTCTGCCTGTCTAAACAAAGATTATGGTAGCTGCATCTTGTGCGTGGTTAAAAGAGATAGTGATGGCTCCATCTTGTGCCTGGCTAAACAAACATAATGATAGCGTTAGCTTGTGCCTGACTAAAAAAATTAACAGTAGCTGAAGCTTGAGGCTGGCTAAAAAATACGAACACAGTGGCATTTTGTGCCTGACTAAAAGAAGATAAGGGTAGCTTCACCTTGTGTCTAGCTCAAAAAGATAATGACATCATCACCTCGTGCCCGACCTAAAAAGGTAGCGATGGCTGCAGCTTATGCCTGGCTCCAAAAAGATAACGGAAGCTGCATCTTGAGCCTGGCTAAATTTTTTTTATCGTAGCTGCATTTTGTGTCCAGCTCAAAAAGATAATGTAAGCTTCATGTTGCCCCGGGCTAAAAGAGATAATGACCGCTTTATCTTGTCCTTTCCTTAAAAAAGATATTGGTATCTGCATCTTATGTCTAGCTAAAATAAGCATTTGCAACGCAATAGGTCTCGCATTATTAAAGTTTGAGCTATTGGCATTGCTAAATAAAGCAACACCAATAGTTCAAACTTAAATAATGCGAGACCTATTGCATTGCAAATGCTTGTTATTTTTATTATGTACTGGTCTGAACCATCACAGCTGACTATTCATGCCTCCGAAGTGGGTACTTAAGCACCATAAATTGAGCAAATGTAACACTCTTTAGAGCGCTTAGAAGCAACACAATTGCGATGCTTAGCGCTACATAAAATAACCACCCCGGCTGAAGCCTATTGTGTTGCAAAATGCGAAACGTACAGCGACACACGAGCACTGCACGTGGCCGGGCACATTAAATCATATAGAAGTAGCTGGGTAGAACAAATTAGCAATTATTACCTCTGCAATCTTACACATGGAGAATATTTTTAATTTCCTGGATTATGTTGGAAAGAAACGGACAGATTGCTCGTGTCGACCCAAATCATAGTTTGGCTCATTCAAAAAGTTTATTTGTGCGTCCCTGCCCCCCCTCCCCCAAGGACGTGTCTAATTAACAGAATAATGAAACCGCCAACAAACAACACTTGAAACACTTCAGTAAGAATACATCAAGACGTGAAACAGACAACCAACATAGTGCACATACTCCAGCAATAGTAGGGTGAAACTGTATAAGAGATTTTTTTTTAAAACAAAAGGAAGTAAAAAATAAGGTTGCTTACTATAAGTTGAATGCTACCACATCAGAGAATGCAAACACAAGGATGATAACCGGAGCCCTGAAACTTTTCAGACACTCATCCCCAGTCACGGATCTGGGTTGAATCCATCATGGTTCTTTAGCTCACTTCGTCATCCCAGTTCAGACCCAGCTATATGCACATCAGTCTTGACCCTGTGCCTCATGGGAACAGTCCAGCCCAAACTGCCAAGTCATGTCTTCCCTGGACTGGAAACAAGCATCCTGGGCCAGGTTTCGGGCTAAAATCCATCATCAGCCAGGCTAGCTTTAATCCAGTGACAAATTGAGCAAGGGACAACATCAGATAATAGCATACTTGCGCTCCAAAACCAGAATAGTACACCCAGGGGACTCCGGGAGGCTGTGTGCTTCCTGTTGCTGGAGAAGAGCAGAGGATGGCGGTATCCAGGTAAGTGTTTTTTTTCTTTATTCCCCACTTCCACTCCTCCCCCACCCCACCCCCCTTGTTCGGTAGCAGCTGCTACTGCACAGACATCCCATTGCCAGTATTGTCTGCTACCGAACGGGGGAGGTGCGGCGGAGTGAGGAGGGGGGGGAATTAGAAAAAAGAAAAGCACTTATCTGGGTACCAACCAGCTGTCAGCTCTTCTCTTTTCCGGAGGCAGGAACCACACAGCCTCGCAGAATCCCCTAGCCAATCACGATGCTGCATTACAGAAGGGTTGCGATTGGTCTGAGCACCGTGGTTTGGCGCTCAGGCAGAAGCTAAGATGCTGTGCATGTTCTCCACATCTGCGGCATAATACTGCCTGGTGGAAAACGTGCTAAGTGCGCATGACAGTTTGTCCGGCCCAAGACAGCCGGCTAATCCATAATGCGTACTTGTGAGAGTGCTCATCACTCCTCCCCCACTCCTCTGTTGCAGCCCAGCCCTGCCCTCAACGAACTGAGCCACGGAAAAATAAATGATAATAACAATGCCACAGTATTTTATTTTCCCTTTTGAACTGCTCAATGAGTAGTGGGGCAATGCTTCTCTGCCTTAGTGAAGGATCAACCACTGCCCATTGCTGTAGATTTGTAGCACCTGGGAATGAATTGGTGATGAAAAGCGGTGTTGGGAACTGACTGATTCAATCACTGTGATTTCCGCAGACAATTTGAGCTTCCTTGCACCTAGCTTCGATCCTCACAGCAGTCTGTGTAAGCCAGAGTCCAGCACTCGGTGTGTACATGCTCTGAGCTCTGTTATTGGCACTTGGTTTTGCAATAACTGAGTTGTTCTCATAAGACTTTCTGCCCACCAGCAGTTTCCATGACAATGCAGCCCTTAGTGCATTGCACTACCAAACCTAGAGGAGAAGAAGGTTCGAACTCCCAGGGTTAGACGATGGACCAACCTTAGACGAACAGGGACTAGACACAGTTGCACACATCATTAACCTCGAATGTCAAGGACCATCAATGGTTAAAGTCTAGACACGCCTGCAGTCAGACTGAAGGATAGCATTCAGCCCATGTGCAACCCGGAAGGGCTTCACATGTCATTATAGCTCCTGTTTTGTAACTTTTCTCTTTCCTTATTATACACAGAGATATGTGAGCTGCGACTAGAAAACCTGATACTCTAAAACAGTATTGGTTAATATGTCGAGGAGATGCCACATAGAGCAGGCCTAAAGATCCGTCAGGAGATGATCCATTCAAGGAGAAGGCCTAAAGTGAAGCTTGCCTCTCAATCAACAAATACCTCCTGGACAAAGATGTCGAAACAACCCAAGATAAAACAGTCATAAATGTTCTGTAGGGCAGAGAAGGACGTCCACTTTACCGATATGGCACCTTAATATGAGGCGACATTTAGGCAGATGCCTCACTTCACATCACCACAGTCACATGATCATCCATGTATTATGTAGAAGCTGCTATAACAATATGCGAGAGAGATTAACAATATAACGTAATCCGACTTTTGACAATAAAATAAGTATGAAACGATGTGCAAAAGCTGTGCAGAAGTGACAACCAGAAGAGAGAAGAAGCTGTCATATATGTGACTGAGCATGACTAAGAAGAAGTCTGCTGGATGGTTCCTTGGAGTAGCCCTACATATTATCCTTCTGTACCACAGTTGTTCACCGTAAGAGGCATTGTGCCTATGCTGGCAAATGGATCGCGTCTGTATTTTTTCTTTGTGAAACTGCAGCTACAGGGTAATAAAAATGGCATAGAGGTGAAATACAAGGCAACACTGGCAAGCCTTCTTGTAAAACTGTATATCAGAAATAAAGAGAGCCCGCCCATCACTCTTGGACTTGAATTCCACTTTTAGTTTGGAAAGCAGAATGTTTTCTTTAGATAATCCTCACCCACCAGGGTTTTCCCTTGGTTGCATGTTTCCTCATTGGGTGGAATGTGCATGCTGCGACCTGCGAGTTACGCGGGAGCACTTTTTGATGTTGTTTTTAATAGATGAAAAAAAGATGTCAAGAAAATAGGAGTGGTTTTTTTTTGTAAAAGATGTAAAGGTACCTGTCTAGTAGAAAAAATAATTATATTCGTACCTCTAGCTGGTATGGTTAAAATGGGGAGAAAAAGAAACTCAGTGGAATTATGTTATTGAGGTCTACATGTTTCATTCCTTCCCCCAAGGCTTTTCTTCAGGACCAAGGATTACTATTTCCTGATTCCACTCCTGTTAACACTCTAGTTGCAAAGCAACTGAATGCTGAAAAAGGTAGCAAGAGTCTCTCTTTGTTAACGGTTATGTTCAATACGAGGATGAGTCCTTTTTGTCTATCTTCTCTAAATCCCCACTTTGATTTATATAAACTGTATGCCAGGAAATATAAACTTCTCAAGTGTCCAACCCTCCTGCCTCACCCCAATTCCTTGCTTGGAAACCCAATCCCAGCCACCACTTATCTGCCCCAGGTCCTCTATGTGTATTAGATCATAGAGAAAGTCTCTCAGTGGACCCCAAATTTTCTCAAACTTTCTAGGGCAGCCTGTGACGTGTAGATTGATTGCTCTGCTAGCATACACCAGTCCATGTGTGCGGTCCATTCATCCACATCCAGATCCTCCGACCTGCCCCTCTGTCTAATAATGTCTCTCCTAGCCACCACCAGTGCTATACTGCGGAGGAGCAAGTTTGTCGAGGCAGAGTCTTATCCCTACAGATGCCCAAGACGGCCAGGGGTAATCCCACTGAGATCTTCCCCTGTAATCTCCCCCAGTCTGCACGCCCACCCCGCACAGGTGAACTGATTCATAATGTATGGAACAGTGTACCTGTCTGGCCACCTCTTTTCAGGCAACATTCGTTGTCTGCCTTCCCCACGCGGTACAGTCTGGGTTGTGTAAAATATGTTTGGTGTAGGATTTTAGTTTGTACCAGCTGAAATCCTGCCCCGATCACAACGTCCACAGGGCGTCGACAGGCGCATCTAGTCTTCCAGTACCCCCAAGTCGCACTTCCATTTTGCCCTCAGCCCGTCCAGGGAGGGCTGACTGGCTCTCATTAGTGTTTTGTAGATCTGTGATGTAGTGTGACTGTGCAGGGGTAGTCTCTTGCTCCAACTCTTACAAACTGTCCCTGTGCCGTGCATGCTGCATTTGTGTGTACCTATAACCTTGAGAATCTGCTGATATGGCTTCTGTAGCTCTACAAAAATGAACAATCCCTGTGTGTCCCTAATGTCTCCTAATTTGGTGATGGACAATCTATCCCATTGTCTCCATCCCTCCAGTCTTTGTAATCCGCTAGTAGATTTGCATCCCATAAAGGGGTCTCTAGTGTGATCTTTTCATCCAAGTCCAGCATTGGGATACTACAGATCTTGACTTTAAAACATGATGGTTGGGTCTCACGTGCCAATTCTTGTTGGGAAGGTTCTCAGGATTTCATCTAACTTACAACTTTCGAGGGAAATTGAACTCTTATTAAATCCCCATATGGGCCCTCATATCAAAAAATTCCAGGTCAATCAGTCAATATAAAGTCAGATAAACAAAAAAAAACTCTCAAGTTGCGGTGTCCCCCCGTAGGTAGGCCTTGGGACTCACCTCAGGACCCTGTCAAACCATCTAACGTGCGGATGCCACGCTACAGCAGTGCTTGTTTTACTAGCTAGAATACGCCAAATCCACCCTCCTCCTCCAAGCCTCCGAGGTTATAATCTCCTGGACCAGTTTTGGGGCCAGCTTGTTCATCTCCCGACCATGGTTGATCACAGCACTAATGAAATATTATCTCATCCTGCCCTTCCCAAACAGAAGTGCTCCAAACAGCAACGGTGTCCCCAAGTGGCCGAAAAGCAACATTTCAACACTTTACATATTAAACAATTACACAATTAGCGCTTACTTCAGTTTTTCTTCAAGTTGGTGCAGATAGTGCTGCTCATCTCTAGACACATGTTTCTGGATTTCAAGAAATCGTTTTTAAGTTCTCAACTGATAAAGGATGACATCCAGAAACCCTTGAGCCAGGAAGCTGATGAGCTTTGAAGATGCACCTGCACCAGTCTGGCTGTGAGTGGTGCTGAGACCTTTTAAGACTTTGGCAGCATTTCCAACAACCCCAGATGAAATCATTTTCTGTTCTCTACTGACTAGGATGAAATCCAGAAACACGCGTGTCTAGAGATGTATAGCACTATCTGCACCAACTTTGTTGCTAAACCACAGTTAATGTTGCTAAACCACAGTTAATATTGAAGTAAGCTCTAATTGTGGACTGCACTTACCATAATGCAAAAGGGGTGAACTGTGCTAAGATTTGAGGCAGTGTGCTCTCAACCCCCCTTCTGTTTGAAAGGTTCCCTTGTGTTAGCAAGCGGACAAGCTTTTGGAGACACACCTGTGTACCTGTGAGTGGTAACAAGACCTGTGAAGACTTTGGCAGCATTTCCTGCAACCCCAAATGAAAACTGTGCTGGGATGTGAGGCAGTGTGGTCCCAATCCCCTTCAGACTTTGATTTGTTTCTCTGCCTGCATTGAAGAGGGCAGGGAAACAGATTAAAATATTGCTCACACCTGGATGGAGCAACATTAGTAGATGCTCTCTCTGGGCAGGACAATGCTGGGTACCGTGATCAGGAACAGTTTTGTTCGAAACGCGTAGGTGAAGGAAGATCTTTTGAGCTGGAATAAATCACTTTGAAAATCACCGAGAAGAGTGCGGCATCTTTATTTTTGCTTTTGAATATATATATATATATATATATATATATATATATATATATACATATATATATATATATATATATATATATATACATATATATATATATATATATATATCACAACCAAACAATAGGATACCTCCAGTGAGGGTGCCACTACAGAGCGCAATCTTCTCCCACGAGGGTCTCAGTAGACACAGCTTGCATCTGCCATTACAGGTACGCGGCTCAACACGTTTCGGGTCTCCCCTTGATCACGAGCCTGACAGCATATGAAAAACACGGCTCCCAATGATTTTGCACACCTGCTTTATTTCAGTAGTCCCCGCCCCAATGGGCGTGCCTTAGCGCCTCATTCGGCGTATGCACCAGAGTTCTTCCAATTTAATGTGAAGAAACTTCGAGTCAGCAGAAATGAAGTTCCCTAATAAACTGGTCATAGCCAGTAGTCAGAGCCTGCCGGAGCACGGTATGCTCATTAGGTATGGCCATGGTCTGATCGCCTGTGGCAAACAGTGCCCATCCTCATGGTCTGCAAGCTCCTGCCATCCAGTTCATCATACTTTGCTACACTGGCAATTTTTAGCATGGATAGGAAGAAAAATATCAAAGGCCAAAAGATTCAAGGATAAATGTGAAACAAGAGCTAATGATACAGCAGGCTAATCTAGGAATGTTGCCTAGTATTAAATTATCACAAAATATTGTTTTTATTCATTTATTAATCTGGCATTTGCCCCCGTGTGGATCTATTTCTCACATTTGCATTCTCAACCGATCTCTTAGTTACATTTAGCAGTGGACTTATGTCCCTGTGCGATAAGGATAAATACGACAAAAAATACAACTGCAAAGTTACTACTCGTACCTTTGCATGAATAGTTTAATTATGAATCTGCCAAATTTAATTCTACAAAGCGTAGAGTCAAATCTGTTGTGCCTGTGCAATTTGGTAGTACACATTGTAAAGGTTAGGAAAACAGACACCACTTGAAAAACATTAAACAAATTAAAAAACACACACCTGACCACCATTACTGGTAGCATATGAATAGAGCCCGCACCCTGGGCTCTGCCCTTTTCACCTTGTCCTGCGAGATAGTGTGAAGGAAGGTACGGGTATGTGTCGGTGTGTGTGTGCGTACGGTCGTGCGTGCGTGTGTGTGTGTGTATGTGTGTGTGTGTGTGTGTGTACATGTAATGTTATGATGTGTCCAAGTGTGTTTAGAGCAGAGTGAAATGTGAGACCAGTCATGTTTTTATATTTCATTAATAATTTACATTTGTAATTTGCATCTATTATGCTAACGTTATGATTATGGCTGTCTCTCCAGTGTCTGAAGTTATGACACACATACACCCTAACTCCCTCACTTAGGGTTCAGGAACAACCTTGTGAACCTTGATCTACTGTAAACAGCTCTGCAATCAACCACGGTGAGGCTTTCACCACACACTGTCCTCTGGTGTATAACAAAAAGGCACTGCATTTTGCCACCTCCTGCACCATACCACCTCCTCTCTGTGCCTACTGAAGATTACTGCAATCTGCTCAACGTGGTGCAATTCTCAAACCCATTGCACTTAAAAAAACGCTAGGTCATTAGTGGTGGAGCTCAGCTATACTGGAAGTGATAATAAAAAGATTAGACCCTAAAAGTGATATATATATATATATTAAGATCATGCAAGCACCACACTTCAAAAATGTTTTATTAAAAACGTGTTCCAGCTGCACGGGTCCATGGGGGAGGCGAAGCTACTGTAAACTTTGTTTTTCAACACAGTGAGGAATACCATATCTCTATTGTTTTTGACACTGGTAGCCTTTTTTAACTAATTAATTTTGTTCCCTTAGAGACCCTCTTCAAATGAACAATTTGTTAAGCGATCTCTGTGTGCATAGGTCGCATGGCAGATTGCAACCCAGTCGCACATCAGATGCTGCGCAATTTCCACATCCTGGTTTGGGAAGAGGGATGAGCACATTAGACCCTTAGTTCCTGTTGTGATTTATAAGATTTTTTGTTCTGTAATCACTACGGGAAATTGAGAATTAGCTTCTGGAACTAATGAGAATGTAGGGGTACCGGATTCATGGGTGGAATCTGCATTGATTTAATCCTCAGCAAAGGACAATGGGATGGGGAGCAGGGATCTCAGAGGTCTATCTTTTTAATTAACTCTAACGTCATTAGCTTCTAAAATACCTGTGACATATTTCAGTATGGTCATTACTAAGATTGTCTTTCCCTGGCAACATGCATTCATACCCGGCACATGTTTAGATATGGAGAGGTACTTTTTAGGGCTTCTATTGCTGACTGTCACTATGGTGGCTTTCTCGGAGCTGAAGGATTAAACAGAGGTGCTCAGGGGTACCCTATATCTCCTATATTACTTTCCCGTACTGAGAGCCCAATGTAAGGCACATTAATTCTAAAGTCCCTCAGACTGGTGGTACTCAATGATATTCAGATGAAAAATTGCGAGGTCTTATCAGTCTCCTAGGGTGGTACAAAATCATCAAAATGATGTTACACACACAATTCGTATATCCTTTCCTATCTGAGTTTTGAGATTACATTTTCATATCAGAATTTCTGGCGCGTTGCTCGGCCCCAGTGGTGTTGGAAGGCTTTAACTACTTGGGCATTTATGTAACGCGAGACCGGAGATTAGATTTTCATAGCAACATTTCTTCTGGGGGTATAGGAAATCCTACAGGGCTAATCTGTTTCTATTAATAGTGCTGTGGGCTGTTTGAGCTATTTGGTAGCTACTCTGACTATGATATTAATTGGTCAAAGTCCTTGATTTTTCCATTGTCGGGTCCCTCCCCCAGGGTTTCGGCATGTTACTTGGCCCCAGTGGTGTTGGAAGGCTTTAAATACTTGGGCATTTATGTCACGCAAGACCGAAAGGTGTTCTTAGACAGAAATCTTGGATCCCAAATGAATCGCGTGGAGGAAGATGTGGGTCACTGGCACACTCTTCCGCTCTCACTCATAGGTAGGGCGGCTTTATTTAAAATGATGACACTACTGAGGTTACTCTATATTCTTCAGAACTTTCCGTACCCTGTCCCCCCACATGTATTCAAACGAATAGCGCAAGCAGTTAAGACCTTGTTGTGGGAGGGTGGTTCCCAGAAAATTGCGCTCCACTAGCTACAAAATGGAGTGTACAATGGTGGCCTGGCAGTTCAAGACGTCAGGCTATACTACTGGGCCTCGCAGCTCCAGGTTATAAACGATTGGGTATATGTCGACCTAGATGAGCCGGCCTATAGAGTGGACAGAGCTGTCATGCCAGGAGGAAACTGTGAACCCCTCTTGTATTCTCGACGATCACACTCAGAGTGGCTGGAACATACTAGGGTGGTACTGCAGTGCTGGAGAGAGGCTAACAAACTTTTAGGTTGGGCAGGAAAACTGACCGGCAAGACCCCATTGTGGATGAGGGACCAGCTACATGAGGTGGCCGCATTGACGGGCTTCAAAGGGTGGAAACTGATAGGTATTGACTATCTTGGGGATGTATGGAAAGGAGACTCCCCCCTCACGTTTGCAGATCTCCAGAGGGAATATAACCTACACCAGTCCTAGGAATATCACCATGTGAGATTCTTCCATGCCTTGCACACCCACATACGCAGTGGTACCTTGGCCAAGAATACTCCCTATTAGAGGACAGGCTGCTGCTTGAACCCATCTCTGAGAAACCGACCTCCACGATATATCGTAAATTGATAAATAATGTCCCGGACCCCCTGGTTAATCTTCGTGAAGCCTGGGCCAAAGATCTGGGTAGCATAGATGACGAGGAGTGGCAGGATGCAATCCAGAGCCCTCGAGAGATTTCAATATGCCCTAGATTTAGGCTGGTGCAGCTCAAGATTCTACAACGCACATACTACCTTCGCACCCATCTATACACATGGGGTAGGATACCGACAGCGCTATGTGTCAGGGGATGTCAGCAAGAGGGTACTTTCCTGCATATTTTATGGGAATGTCCTGTGATAAGTCGGTTTTGGGAGGAAGTCATGGATACTATGTCTAGGGTGGTGGGTGAGACGGTCCCTTTGGATCCAAAGTGGCCTAACGGCTAAGGCGCTCGACCTCGGACCTGGGGATCTGGGTTCGAGTCTCGGTAACGTCGCCAAAAACCCCCTGTGATTCTGGGCAAATCACTTAATCTCCCCGTGCCTAAAAAAAAATTTAAAAAAATGAAAGTGTGTCCTCATGTAACGTAACTGGTGCTATGTAAAGCGCTCTGATAACTGATTCGGTTCGGTTCTAGTTCGCGCTATATAAAACTCTGCAAAAAAAAAAAAAATGGTGAATCTAATTGGTCCAGATATAAGGAAATATTGTTGGCTCTGGCAACATGTATTGCGAAGCGCAACATTGCCAGGAGGTGGGGGGAGCACCTGTTCCTCCACAAGGGGAGGAATGGAAACGTGATCTCGACTGGTGCCAGCGAGCCGAAGAAACGGTATACAAAAGCAGGGCATGTGCTAAAAAATAGGAAAGAGTGTGGGCACCCTGGTGGAAGTACAGCGAGCTGGGCATGGGTGAATAGACGCTGGCTAGATATGTAAAGGTTTTTACCTGTTGACCCGTGAATACACTGTGATTGATATTCTGTGTTCACGTCATGATATAACAATGGACATATTCTGTACTGTATGGTCTCTCGAGCTTTGTTAATAAAAAGAGATTAACAAAAAAAATAGTGCTGTGGGCAGGGGTGGGGGAGGCGACCCACATTAATTATATTAGTTTCTGACCCCTGTGCTATTTGCAATATTTTCAGTGTGTTGGAACTAAAGTTACATGTCTGCTAAGAAACACTCAGCCAACCTATTATGAGGGGTAAAACTTAAGACACTTGGGACCTTCTATAGCATATGCTGGATATAGCATAGAGCTTGGATACTCACAAAATACGCAATGTTGTAGGCAAACATACCTCTGCCTAATGTTTTTTATGATCTGGGTGCTGCAACAGTCTGGGCTGTTACAAACGGATAAATTGTATCACACCAGAGGATTACACTGGTTTATGCAGATCCAGTCAGATATGTTAACCCAAAAACTGGTATCTTCAAGTATCTTTAAGTCTGTGACTTTTTCTTCAAAACTCATGAGTGTAATCTGGATATTGGACCTACTGGTCTAACTGAATTACTCCAAGACGATCAAAGGTTCATAAAGATATATGCACCGTACAGTCTTTTTTCCTTTTTTTGGCTCTAGGTACAGATCAATTAGCTGATTAATCCTCGTTCTCATCCCTGACAATTAATTAGGAGAGCAGAACAATTAATCAATGTATTACATAATGTCTAAATCTTGCAATTTGTCTTTTTTCAAATACAATGTCTGACCACGTTAATCAGGTAGTACGCACATGCTATGGACTAATGTGTATCCTGAGAAAAATCTGTAAATGGATACCACTCTCCTCACCCAGGCAATTAGTGCAGGGATTAATTATCAGCCGCCTGGACTATGGCAATGCCTTATTCTCATCCATTAATGAAACACACCTAACAAAACTCCAGGTCCTACAGAACACTGCGGCCAGACTGGTCCTTAAACTCTGCCCCCCCCCCCATTCGCCCTCTGCACCCAGTCTGAATTCCCTCCATTGGCTCCCCATTAAAAAACGGATCACCTTTAAAATATGTTGGCTGGGACACAACACCCTAAACAGAAAGGGACCCCACTATCTTGCGCAGAAACTAATCACGTATCAACCTACCAGAACTCTTCGCTCAGCCAGCAAACAACTCCTTACCATACCTAAGACACGCACCGTTAGATATGGTAGCAGATCATTCTCCAAAATTGACCCTACGATCTGGAACACGCTGCCCACATACCTCAGAGCGGAAACCGACCATAAGAAATTCCATAGGTCCCTCAAAACCCTACTATTCTAAAAGTCCCCACACCCGCAGCTCGTCCTCTCTGTCCCCACTGAGACTGCCTGTATCAGCGCTATGAGACCTAAGGGTGATATATGCACTTAAAAAATGTCAAATAACAGTAACAATAACAATCCACAAGTCATTAGGCTTACAGTTTCTTTCAATCAAGTAGATTCTCTTAGATCACCTTAGTCCATACAAACTAAAGTACAAAATACAAAGTTTTAAAGAGCATACATTACAATATTCAGATTTCAAACTACTCGAATGATTTATACAAAAAGATTGATTTTAACTGAACACCATTCGAAGATTAATCACCTCTTCATCCGGCAAATGCATTTTCTACAATTTCAAATATGTATTTATTTGCACCTCAACGCATTTCCTAATACGCAATTCCCAAACTAGTGTCATTCAAACAGATGTCATGGAAAATGCTGTAGGTCACTTGTTAAGTGTACCAAATGTTTTCAGCACTGGTACTTGAGTGTGTATGGTAGGAATCACTGCCTTATAGCTTTCTAAGCAACTTTATTTATTCTGCACCCTTTTTATAAACCTAAGACGTGTGTTCTCAGAATGTGATTTGTTGGCAACAACGCTAAAGACTCACTTCTTTAAAAAAAAAAAAAAACTAAACTATTATGCAGTAACAAGATTTGAAATAGAATAAAAAATACGTTTTATATCATTTCAAATATGCATTGATTTGTACATCATCACATTTCCAAATACGCAGTTCACAAACAAGGGCCATTCGGCACTAACCGAAAAACAACCATAACAGTTGTCATTGAAAATGCTGCAGGTCACTTGTTGAGTGTACTGTGTACCAATTGATTTCAGCACGTGTACTTGAGTGTGTATGTCGGGATCCACTGTCATATAGCTTTCCAAGCTCCTGTATTTATTTTGTACCCTCTCTATAAACCTAAGATGTGTGGTGTCAGGATGTGATTTGTTGGCACAACTCTTTAAAGAACACTACACCATGATCTAGTAACAGTCCACTTCCACTCTCAGTAACAGCTACTATGGCAATCACATGTTCACTGTATCTTAGCCTTTGAACAGAACATTGCACAGCACTCATGCCACAGAAGGCACAATGCAGATGGGACACATTTGTGTTAGGAATTGTATAAGCTACCATGGTGAATAGCCGATGGTACCTTTCAGGGCCATGCATGGCAATGTACACCCTGGACCAGCTGGGCTGTAAACTGTGGGCCCACAACCTAATCAAACTATATACGCTCCTCCTTTGGCTTGTAACAGCTAATAAATACGCACTGCCTGCTTTAAGGTTCATGGAAAGGGCAGAAAGAATATAAGTTGCAGTTTTATTCTGCCCCAGTTCTCCTGCAGAATGAGGATCTAGTGCAGGAAAATAAGTTTTCATGATGCATTGCATAAAATGTGCATCAGAAATATGTGTGACATCTTCTATGAATCTGCCCTCTAGTCTCTGTTAATGCAAAAGTTTTTTTTTAATGAGTGAAAATGTGTTAAATATATTGTTTGAAAAAATCTAAGGTTGAGAATCATACTTGGCCCTTCATCACCTACTGTGAAAACTCTATAATATATGTATGTATTTACTTATAATATAAAACCTCCGCACAAAAATGGCTTTACATATAATTCAGCATAACCAAAGGGATTTTAACAAAGTTAAATAAATAAATAACAGATGGCTTGATAAATAGTTGAGTAAACCCGTAGTGCGGATTTTTGTCAATGGTGAGTGTACAATGCAAAATAATTTCCCGCAAGTAATCTAGAGGAAAGTTTTAAATAAGAACTTGACTACTAATCATGAGAACAATGCAAATATTTAATTACTAGAAATGTTGCAAGTGGAGCAAAAATTCAGTTATAATAAAAAGAAAAAAACAACGAGATAAATATTGGTACCTGAGGAAATCTGGTGCTTTGGAAATCATGTTTTCAAAATCCGCAAAGGCTAGCTTCCCATCTCCATCCATATCTGCCTCTTCTATTACTTTTTCACAAACCAGAGTCACTTCCTCTTCCTCCAACTCTTCGCGTGTCACCTTATTAAGGGTCTTTTCCAAGTCAGACTTGCAAATATAGTTATCCGTGTTAAAATCTAAAAAAAAAAAAAAAAAAGATGAGGTCATTTGTTAGATTAGGCACTCAAATATCAACGTTTGTTAATTTGAAATTATTCAATGAGGTGCTAATATGATTAGGAAGATATATATGCATAAATATATATATATATTTTGTGTCTGCTTGGAAAGAGGGAAGTAACTCGCTAGATTATTAGTTAATTTAAGAAAGTTAGGAACAATTAATGTGTCTTTTGGGTGTTATGTGTAAACGTAATAATTATATTTTGAAATATGTAAATTATTTAAAACCTATGATGATTGTCTTTGATTTCACAAGAGAGGTGTTATTCCCTGTATGTATTCATATACATACAAGGAAAACATGGAAATTATTTGAAACCTATAGGGATAGTCTTCGTAGTCTTTGATTCCACTTGAAAGGTTGTACTCCATATATATGTATGTATATATATATGGCACTCGGATTGAACATGTGGGGTTATGTGGGAGGGTTTGTATCATGAGTACTTGACTGAAAATTAACATCTTAAAGGGATAAAATCATCCTCCCCCAATTGTCGGAAATTGTATATAGGTTGTAAATATTTGAGTGTAAAGTGTATATAGTGTAAATCAATCACAATGAGTACTTTACGGTGAATGAATAATGTACAAAGTTTGATGTCCACAATGCACATTGAAAAACACCCACAAAATTGCGACCACCATCGAACCATTATGTAAAAGCAAGGTTGACAGTCTAGACTATAATCGAAATGGAAAAGGTTTTTTTTGTACTGCACATAGCACTTTAAAAATGGTCTAGACACCAGGGACTCTATGGTCCAGTGGAAGGCTTGTAGTAGCCGAAACGCGTAGGCCGTCCTAATCGATGCACATTACTTTGCACATGGTATGTAAATAAATAATTTTGTTAAAATCAACCTGTTGCTGTGCCGTGACTTCTATCGCAAAGAGCGAGCTGAGAAGATTCCAAGGAATATTGACACGCGGACTGGGGCGTGTATCACAGGCACTCGAGATCGAGGGGAAGCGGTCGGATTTGATTCCAGTCAAACCACGAAAAGTGAAAGGGCGACCGACACCTCTGCTGTTTAATCTGATTTTCCGTGGTGTGAGACGCTGGAGTGTTAGCGTCGAGGAAAGAACCTCGGACGGACCAAGTGGCGAAAACCCAGCGGTAAGTGCGCGGGTTGAGGGGTGGGCGTTTGCTGCATCGCTCACGAACGCTGCGGAAGCAGTGTGCGAGTGGAGTGGGGCCGCTGACCCCGCCTGCAACCGAGCCGCTTGGGGGAATAGCCAGAGCTTGAGGACATAGCAGTCGAGCAAAGTAAAAGAACCTTACCGCAAGTGGAATACTGCAACTAGGTCGCACGCCCATGGTCAATTATCAGCAAAAGCGCATTGCAGCACGAGTAAAAGCCCAGGAGAAGAACCGGAGAAGCATCCCGGGAGGTATCGGAACCAACTTACTCTTAAAGGGGCAGTACAGCATTTCTCGAGCCGAAAGAGCACGGAGTGCTCTCGAGGAGCAGCAGGAAAGTAACAAGGGTGTAGTCTGATTAACCTGAGGAACAGGAGTCCGACAAACCCATCACCAACATCTCTAAACTAACACACCAAGCAAATATTAACGGAACATCGAAAAGAAACAAATAAACTGTTCAACCTTACGATTTGCCAACTGAATTATGGCAGATAAATCAAGAAATTGTCAGATAAGGGCAAGTGAACTGCTCAACGACGAAAGCACCCCTGCGACCAGCACAGATGCCAAAAAGAAAACAGGGGGGACTGAGAAAGACACCAGAACAGTGCTAACCATAACAAGGGATTTAAAACAACAAAAAATCATGGAAGTTAACAAATGGTGGGAAAAAACAACTTTGGAAAAATATATAGAGTACAAGAGGGTCCTTCGTGGCCTTAGGATACTCATTATGTCCACCCTCAATGATTTGGACCCAGATTTGATTAAATTATGGCAAACAGACACCAATGAGTGTTCTTTTAAGTTGATGAGGACCCTTATCATACATGCAGAACGGAAATTGGAAAAGATAATAAGTGTAATTGAGGCACTGGAATTAGAACTGGCAGACATACCTGCAACTGAGGAGAAAAAGGAATGCATTGAAAATATGGAGTAGAAAGTGGCGAAACATGAACTATAGGTGGAGAAACGCAAAGCCAACAAATTTACCAGAGATAGGCTGGATTATGCGAACGGACGAATTTATACATTCGCCCGGAAGTATGACACTCTGAGAAGCCACATAGTGATGGATAAAAATGCGGGAACAGTGGACACAGATGCGGTGGACAGCTTGGAAATCAGCTCCAATGATGAAGAAATATCTAGTATGCCACTGGATTTTCGCGGGGAGATGCAGCTGGCCCAGATGGTCACGCGACAGAGAGGAAGAGGAAGAATCAATACGTGGGGAAGAGGGCAGTCAAAACCTCTGACAAAACCGCCAACAAAAGTACAATCAGATGGGGCGGAAGACGCAACAAAGCAAAAGAAAGGCAAAGGAAAGCTAAGATAGCGATGAAGAAATTGACAATACCTGATAACTTTTTATTGGATAGGTTGATTACAAGATTATCAGAAGCACAACTAAAACTACTGAATAAAGGACTATCTTACTGCCCAAACAAGAACATTGATGTACCCAACATAAGAATTGACATGTATAAATTCTGCCGTAAAGTGAAATTAAGAAAATATTTTGCTGAAAAAAAGACAAAAAAATCTGTGACCACAAAACACGTGGAAGAGATATCTCCTACAGCACAAATGGATTTACCAGCAATAATAACACTAGCATCAATTAAAGAAACCCTGTCACCAAGTCAAGGAGATACCACTAGCTCATTTTCAATTGATATTGAATTCTGCAAACAATTGGGCACACCCACAAATATGGGTGGAGAAAGTGGCCTGAAGAGACAATCCAGATTCTGTCCACAACTCCCGCTTGGGAATAAAATCGATCTTTTTCATGAAGTAATAATAGATGAAATAGCAAAGATCTCTGGGAAATCGTCAAACTTGAAAAAGGATATGAACAAAAAGAACAACCTATCACCAGAAGAGTACTGAGCAATCTCAGAGCTAAAGAATGATTCCACAATTATAATAAAGTCATCTGATAAGGGTGGAAACATCAGTGCAGAATACAACAGACTATATTGCGGAAGCAAACAGACAATTGGAAAATGGAGATCATTATGAGCCACTAAAGAGCAACCCACTTGAAAAATGGAAGAATGAATATCACTCTCTTTTGTTGGTTTGAAAAGATAAAGGTCTGATTGACTTTGAGGAATACTCCTATTTAAAGACGGATAATCCCATTACAGCCACAATCTACTTTCTACTGAAAGTACACAAAGCACTTGTGAAACCACCGGGTAGACCAATTGTGAGCTCAATTGGATCATTGCTTGAAACAACATCTAGATTCATCGACATATTCCTTATGAACTATGTAACCACACTACCGGTGCCTAAGGGACATAATGGACTTCCTTAATAAGATCTCAGAGATCAAATGGAAAACAAGTTATTTAATGGCGAGTATAGATGTAACATCGCTTTATACGTCAATACGCCATGAGGATGGCATCAAGGCCATTAAAAAAGCTTTGGAAGTAAGATCTATTAGCTACTTGGAGCATTCCGCAATGTTGATAGAAATGCTTACTTATTGCTTAACGCACAATGCATTTTTGTTTCTGGGGAACTTGTACCTGCAGAAGCATGGTACCGCGATGGGGACATCATTTGCGCCCACATATGCGAACCTCCTGATGGCCATGTGGGAGACTGGAGTGATGGAAGAGGAGAAAAAGCAAGAATCAAGAATTAAACTCTGGTGTCGTTTTATAGACGACTTATTCATAATCTGGGATGGAAACAGCAATGATCTACAAACATTCATAGACTCACTGGAGAGAAATTATCTTAACCTCCATTTTACTTCATCAATTAGTGCAACTAATTTGATCTTTCTTGACGTTGAAGTTTTTGTTAAACAAGGAACCTTGTGCACAAAAATTCATAGAAAACCGATGTCCTGCAACAGTTTGCTATATGCGAACAGCGGGCATCCAATCAAATTAAAATGGAGCATTCCATATGGACAAATGCTGTGAGCCAAAAGGAACTGCTCAGAATTGGATGATCTTGAGGAAGAAATTGATGGATTAAGCAAGCGATTCCAAGAACGAGGATATCCTGTAGAAGTAATCACAGCGGCATGGGAGAGGATGAATATGAAAAAAAGAGCAGATCTCCTTTTACCGGTGGATAGTAAAAGTGATGGAATGAGACATGACCCAGACAAAGAGGAGAATGCGACACGATTGATTGTCGACTACAACAACCAGAGTAATAAACTTAAAAAGGCTCTAAAAAGAAATTGGAACATCTTAATGCTTGATGAAACTTTGAAAGAGAGCTTGACCTCCTACCCTAGCATCACTTATAGAAGAACTTCATCACTACGTGACATTTTAACTCAAAGTCACTTACAGCTGAAACTCCCTAAAAAACCATCATGGCTTACAACACCAGGGTACTGGAAATGCTCCAAATGTAAGGCCTGTGAACATGGCACGAACATCACAGAGTACAGACTACAATGCGGACGTATTGAAAAAATAAGGGACCACATAACGTGTGAATCTAGATGTGTGGTATACAGACTGACGTGCCCTTGCGGAACATTCTACATAGGTAGCACAATCAATAGACTCAAACTAAGGATCCTGCAACACCTAAGAGCGATCAAAAATGAGGACACAAGCTACCCTATGGCTATACATTTTGCGAAATACCATCAATCGAACCCCAACTTGCTAAAATATGCTGGAATAAAACTTAGCAAACTAACTGAGAGAGGGGGTGATCAAACATCACTTTTACGCAAACTTGAATCGAGAATGATCTTAGCAATGGGCACGGAACACCCCTTTGGACATAACTTGGATGCCTAACTGTTTGTACAATTGTAAAGCTTTCATGGAACAATAAAATGAACTGTTTATCTACGAATCCTTCTGCAAATTGAGCAACACAATTGTAAATAGTGCGAGATTCTTGATAAGATAAATCGCCACGAAAGAGAATAATTTCTTTCAATCTATATACAACTCCGGGGCAAAATAAATATCTAGCACATGGATGAGAATGCCATTACCTTGAATTAAAATACCAAGTCCACTTCTAACCAAGAACCCATATTGTACATAATGTACTTCACAGACTGAAATTGCAAAAACCGTGGGGAATGTTGAATTGCGATATTCACTTTGAAACGCAAATAACCAATCATGGTAGAATGTAATGATCACATGAAAGGATTGGCTTTGTGGACACTTGAACCAATGTGTAAATAATGTAGAATATGTACAGGCTGGGTGTACTTCACACTTAGGAATGGCACTCGGATTGTACATGTGGGGTTATGTGGGAGGGTTTGTATCATGAGTACTTGACTGAAAATTAACATCTTAAAGGGATAAAATCATCCTCCGCCAATTGTGGGAAATTGTATATAGGTTGTAAATATTTGGGTGTAAAGTGTATATAGTGTAAATCAATCACAATGAGTACTTTACGGTGAATGAATAATGTACAAAGTTTGATGACCACAATGCACATTGAAAAACACCCACAAAATGGCGACCACCATCGAGCCATTATGTAAAAGCAAGGTTGACAGTCTAGACTATAATCGAAATGGAAAAGGGTTTTTTTTGTACTGCACTTAGCACTTTAAAAATGGTCTAGACATCAGGGACTCTATGGTCCAGTGGAAGGGCTTGTAGTAGCCGAAACGTGTAGGCTGTCCTAATCGATGCACGTTACTTTGCACATGGTGTGTAAATAAATAATTTTGTTAAAATCAACCTGTTGCTGTGCCGTGACTTCTATCGCAAAGAGCGAGCTGAGAAGATTCCAAGGAATATATATATATATGTATGTATGTCTATATATGTATATATATATATATATATATATATATATATATATATATATATAAGCTCAAATCCTCCCCAGTTCGATAAATAAAAACCACTGCTTGCTGAACACTTCCGTGAGTGCTGCCTTCTTTCCCGAGGACTGGGGAGGATTTGAGCTTTTATATGTATGCGGGACACCGACGCATGGCAGCACCCGTTTGATGAGTGATTCGCTATTCGGTGTAAATGAGCCAGAATATATATATATATATATATATATATATCTCACAGCTTCCAAACACCAACCGACTGCACTCGTGAGCGGGTGCACACGCAACGGGGGTGTGCCCGTAATTAAATCCAGCTACCAACCATCCTAGGATAAATAGTCCATAAAGAAAGTAGCACTCGCAGGGGGACTGTTCCTCTCAGCAATTTATTTCGGGGAACAAACAGCAATGACGCGTTTCGCCTTAGGGCTTTATCAAATTGTACAGAGAGCCGAGGCGCGCGTCTATTTAAAAGGACGTCATGCATAATAACCAAAACCAAGGTAGGACTATAGTATACACATGGTCGCCATATTGAGATGGTACGAAATATACAGCGCGAGGTTCATAAATACAATTAGAATGCACAAGATGCAGTAATGAAAACAGATCTAGAACAATTATCCCAGATCTGAAACAATTATCACAATCAATTAATTGCAAATAAATAATTGTCAAACTCAAATGGAGTTACCATAGTCATAACCTTGGTACAAAAAGAGCTGATGATGCCCTGAATGGGCATCGAAATGTCAAATCAAAATGTGGCAGCCATTCAGAAAAATGCACAATAGTATGTCATACGCTAAATGTTATGCTATTTAGCGCTATTCAGTATTATATTCCTGTGCAGATTGTAGATATGCATAAAGATCCATATATTGGAAAATTATAATCCTAGTGCTTCTGAAATGCCAAACCACACTTAAGCACAATCTCGCCCTGGATGGGCTAATGCAAAATGACAGCTTTACATATATGCACATGACGTCCCCCTATTCAAAATATATAATCAAATCAAAATGTTCATGAGAATTGCAGAAAAGTTACGGATAATCAAGACAGTAATTCTAATTTCATAAATTAAATAAATTTGTAGTGGAAAAGGATAACTATACAGTCAATATGTATACAATGGCTATTCTAACCAATTAATGCAAGCATATATCAACCTAAGTGTACCGATAGTTCTTCATGCATATTTAGGCCTTTGGGATGTTTACTTTGCATATCGATTATATACCTGGATTCAAGTCGTCTGAGTTTTAAAAGGCGATCCCCTCCTCTGATATTTGCTGGCACAGTATCTAGACGTACATAAGATAACAGATCCCTGTTATTATTATGCTTTTTGTCAAAGTGCCTGGCTACAGGATAGGTTTCGTCTTTTTTAGCAATAGCACGCATATGCTCTAAAATTCTGAGCTTAACAGCATTAGTGGTGCTACCTATATAATTCAGACCACACGGGCAGGTGAGGCAATAGACGACATAGGATGTAGAACATGTCATAAATTTCATTATGCGTCTTGGGGTCTCTATGCCAGGTATTTTATAAGTAAGCGTCCGCTTACTATATTTACAGGCCTTACACCTCCCACAGGGATAAAAACCATTGAGTACAGGTAATCCAGGAGTTCTTTCTGGAGCAGAAAAGTGGCTGGAGACTAGTTGGTCCTTCAGTGATCTCGCCTTTCTGAAGGTAACTAAAGGGTTAGAAGGTAAATAGCGCTAAATAGCATAACATTTAGCGTATGACATACTATTGTGCATTTTTCTGAATGGCTGCCACATTTTGATTTGACATTTCGATGCCCATTCAGGGCATCATCAGCTCTTTTTGTACCAAGGTTATGACTATGGTAACTCCATTTGAGTTTAACAATTATTTATTTGCAATTAATTGATTGTGATAATTGTTTCAGATCTGGGATAATTGTTCTAGATCTGTTTTCATTACTGCATCTTGTGCATTCTAATTGTATTTATGAACCTCGCGCTGTATATTTCGTACCATCTCAAGATGGCGACCATGTGTATACTATAGTCCTACCTTGGTTTTGGTTATTATGCATGACGTCCTTTTAAATAGACGCGCGCCTCGGCTCTCTGTACAATTTGATAAAGCCCTAAGGCGAAACGCGTCGTTGCTGTTTGTTCCCCGAAATAAATTGCTGAGAGGAACAGTCCCCCTGCGAGTGCTACTTTCTTTATGGACTATTTATCCTAGGATGGTTGGTAGCTGGATATTTATATATATATATATACATATATATATATATATATATATGTATCCAAAAGAAAGCTGGTCGCACATATATATATATGCCACAAAGTGATCCCTTCGTTCTGAGGGTGCGCCACAGTGGGTGTTCTGCACAGGGGCCTGATCCTGGCCCAATTTAATTTGAGAAAACAAAGAATGCGGCACTCTTGAGTGGTATTTTGCTTAATTTATTGGTAAGCGTTCACTCCACCAACACGTTTTTAGCCACCCTAGGCTTTTTCACCAACAACATATTTCTGTTCAATAAAGAGCTGTTCAAGCGAGAATGTGGCACAGCTATGGGAATTTCTTTCTCGCCGAACTATGCCAACATCACCATGGGATGGTGGGAAAGGACCATAGCGTGGAATGCGGAAAATCAATCTGATCTCGATCAGGTCATTTTATGGGTCCGTTATATAGATGACCTATTCCTCATCAGGAATGGAACAGAACAAGAATTTCAAATGTATTTTGCCACACTTAATCAAAATCAAATTGGTCTGGCCTTTACATGTACAACACACAAATAAGAAATCGATTTTCTGGACACAAAGATCTACATAGATGATGGTAAGATCAAATCGACAGTTTTCAGAAAAAAGACAACTACAAACAGTGTTCTGCATGGAACGACTTTCCACCCTAAGCCACTAATAAACAGCATTTCCTACTGGGAATGTACACGCATGAAAAGGAACTGCTCAAAAGAGACAGATGCAGAATAGAAAATTCAAGAAAGTAAAAAGAGGTTTAAAATGAGAGGCTACAATGAACGTACTTTGAGAAAGTGCAAAAAAAGAATTGATAATATACCAAGAGCAGAGGCTCTGATTGTAAAACCAAAAATTCCTCAAGACAAGGATCCACCACGATTTGTGACCACCTACAGTAAGGAAAGTGGATGCATTGTAAATAAGATGAAAAAAATATTGGCATCTAATTTCAGGAGACCCTGATATAGGAGAGCTGCTGGGCAGTAAACCAACTGTAACTTACAGAAAAAACACCTCTCTTCAAGATCTTTTGGTGAAATGCTAGTTTCAATCAAAACAAACAACAAATTGGTTAACAGACCAATGGAAAGGCTTCAAAGCATGCAACTCATGTAAAACCTGCAAAATAGGACGCAATATGGGCAAAATTCTTGAACCCAATGGAAAATCAATTATAATTTATCAAAACATCACCTGCACCTCAAAATTTGTGATCTATGTTATAGAATGCAATTGTGGCATGAAATACATAGGGAGCACTACTTGTATGCTAAAAGAAACGTATTTTGGAGCACATTTGTGCAGTAAAGAATGCTGATATGACATATGCTACAGCAAAGCATATGAGTAATTGCCAAAAAGGAGACTGGAGATCTATGTGTTTTTACGGAATAAAAATGATACCCCAAGGAGAACGTGGGGGTGATCGTGTGAAACTGCTACGTCAAATGGAGTCACGTCTGAGTATAAGACTCAGGACGAAGAACCCTAGGGGCATAAATAACGATGAAGAACTTTATGTACACCTTGAGTAGATAACACCAGCCAGCAATTAACTGCCATGTAATAGTAGGACATTTTATCATGAGTGGGGTACTTAACCCCCAAAAAATAATATGAAAATGAATGTTGCGCTCTGTATTGTAATGCAACTATGCCTAAAAATGAAAGCGCAAAGGTTTTTTGTCCTACACATGCACTGTAAAAGGTACTATACCTAATTATGATACAAAGATTATTATCATGTGCAGTTTGATACAAATTACCAGTCTTGAGCGAAATGCTAATGAAAGTATACAGCAAAAAGTAATCATCAAAAGTGTAATTACCTGACATAAAGTGCAATTGTCTTTCTGGCATCTGTGTAAAGTTTTATTGATAAGTTTGAAAGTACACTACATCTCCCATAATGCTACTTAAAGGCAGAGATGGGTAGTATAAATAGTGAAATCAAAGAAAGACTTACTGACCGTGAAAAAAGCCTAGGGTGGCTGAAACGAGTTGGTGGAGTGAAAGCTCACCAATAAATTAAGCAAAACACTACTCAAGAGTGCCGCATCCTTTGTTTATTATAATATATAAATATAATATATACTCCAAGATGCTCTGCATACACAAAGTGTGGTGCACACCCAAAGGTATTGACAAAGGCCATCATGGCCGAAACGCATTTGTCAGCCAAAGGGACGAGAATAAAGTAATTTGGCATATTAAAAAACTTGAGTGTGCCCCACACTTTGTGTATGCAGAGCGTCTTGGAGTAATTGTTGCAGTGCACCGCTGCTACGTGGCAGTACCCATCCAGAAGCGAGCGGCAGCTCGGGTGACAACTTTGGACGTAAATATAAATATATGTAAAAGGTAGACATGACAACTCTTTGCTATTTGGAATAGTGGACATTTTGCCAAAGTTGTTCAGAATATGCACACATTAAATTCACGTCCATAGAGCTTATTAAATAACAGTGTTTCTATAACTCATATGGAGAAGGAAGAATCTGCATCTGCACTTGATACCTAGATGAACAGATAGGAAATAACTTCAAATCCAGAGAGCAACAACAAACAAGCATTGGGAACACAGATAAAAAGATAGCTACATACGATGTGACAGAGACTTTTTGCCACTTGTCAATGGGCCAAAGAAAGTCTTGGTACCTACCACAAAATCTGCCTTTACAACCTAGCAATTGGCACTCTCCAACTTCACAGAGGAGTGTCCTTTGACAATAGATGGCTGGTAGTGAGGATTTTGAAGCTGATTACACTGGGAAGCAAATGTCTAGTCTGTTTAAAGAGGGCCTATGTTTCCATCAGTTATTAAAACGTTTAAGTTTGCAGATCCCTCGGAATACTTATAGGTGCTCCTCTTTATCACAATTACTATTGTTCTTAGTTGCAATCCTTACATTGTGCTGGTGAATCCTGGCAGAGAAATAGACATCCACAGTAGTCCTTCAATGTTGTCAAAAACACGCACCTACTTTGATCTGGGGCATAAATACTTTATCTGGAAGATCTATTTAATTCCCACACGTTTCCACAATGGTTAAAGATAGACCAGACAGATGGATAGTAGGTGAGAAGTTTGAAGAAGACGAGTAGGACTCAGTGTCATGGTGATTATTAATAAGTAATTGTAGATTCACCACTTCGTTCCTTTTTCTTGCTCAGCCCTCATTATAGAGATGTACAAAATTGACAAATCTTCTACCAATAAGCCTTGGCTGTAGCCCACAATTTGAGAACAACTCTAGACACCCAGAGTGGTAATAGTTCCCAAACAACACTTAGAAAGGAAAGCAATTTCACCATAAACAAATAAGGTAATGGTTTACGACAACTGTCATGGTTTGACATTTTTAAACGATTGGCCTTCAGGAGGGTGTAAGATTGTGTGCAGTCTAGCTCCTTGGTGGGAGGAGTCAGTGGGCAGCAGGAAGAGGAGGAGTGAACCGAGGAAGAGGCAGTTAGAGCAGGGACAGTGATGTGACGAGATGTGAATAAAGAGCTCGTCCAAAGTAATTACTGTGTAGCGTCATTATTTGAAGCAGGACGCAACAGCTGGCGAAGAGGGTGGGATGGGCAGTCTGCCACCCACTTTGAACTCACCGACGAACAACCTGTCCCTGGACAGCTCAACGTGAAGGTCGCCGTCGCGACACGTGTGCTGCGCAGAACGCCGCCGCCGAGATTTCCTGGCCAGCGGTGAATGTCTGATGCTCCGCGATCAGCTGATCGCGTGGAGCGCAAGCGGGAGAAGCCCCAGAGAGCGGAGCGCTGTCGAGAGCCAAAAGTGCCTCGTTGAAGTGCGCAGGTGAGCGCTGAGTTCGGGTGCCCACCCCAGATGCGTGAGGCCACGTCGAGTATATAAAGAAAAGAAGATCGGGAGCCCACCCCGATCTTACCTGCCGCCCCGAGGTCCCAGTAGCGTGTGGAAGCGCTGCGCATCGTGAGGACCAGTGCCGATGAGTCCCGATGGACGAGTGAGCCTGAAAGAAGTGAATGAAGTTGAAATCTCGTGGGAAACGAGATTTCCTCACCGGCGGCCATCTTAGAATCAGGCGACTGGGAGACAACCCCTGTAAAATCCCTGAGCGGCCATTTTGAAGTCAGGCACCAGCAACAATGAACAAGCTGGAGTAAAGGCAACAAAGAAAAACCAACAAGCATGACCAAATGCAACAGAAAAGTCAATAAGCACGAGCAAAGGCAACAGCAATAACAAACAAGTACGAGCAAATGCAACAGACAAGGTCAACAAGCACGAGCAAAGGCAACAGCAATAACAAACAAGCACGAGCAAATGCAACAGAAAGAGTCAACAAGCACGAGCAAAGGCAACAGTAATAACAAACAAGCACAAGTACATGCAACTGAAAGACAACAAGCAAAGGCAACAGTAATACCAAACAAGCACAGTCAAAGGCAACAGTTAGAGTAAACAACCCCTAGCGAAAGAGAAGGTACGGGAACCAACGATGTTGACGTCACCAAACAGGAATGTGGCGAATGCGGCAGAAGTCACAGCAGGCACATCTAGTGTCTCATATCTGCGGACTCCAGAACCACTGGCCCTCATCGCTGGAGGAGGCATGGGACTTCGATGGGAGGAGTGGTTGGAGGACTTTGAGGACTATATGAAGGGATCAAAGGTCACAGATGAAGAGGAAAAGTTAATTGTGTTGCGCAATCTGGTGGGAAAAGAAATCAGTAAGGTCATCAAGGAGCTGCCGCCCCCTGAAACTGGTTCATATGTCAAGGTGCGAGATGCC
The DNA here is from genome assembly GCF_964261635.1 of Lissotriton helveticus. NCBI lineage: Eukaryota > Metazoa > Chordata > Amphibia > Caudata > Salamandridae > Lissotriton > Lissotriton helveticus. The sequence continues at coordinate 276,360,843 of NC_136062.1, forward strand.
CTGAACAAGAGATTCTTACATAAGAGAAACGTGGACTATGAAAGGTACATGTTCCACCAAGCTCGTCAAGAAAGAGAAGAGCTGATGAGTACGTTCATAATGAGACTGAGACGACTCTCTCGGTATTGTGATTTCGATACGTTCTCCACAGAGGCTGCGGATAATTGAAGCGTGCCAGTCAGAAACTCTCAGAAGGCGGCTGCTACGGAAAGGTCACACTCTCGATGAGATTGAGGAGATGACCCGGATATATGATCAAGCAGAGGAACACGCCAAAAGAATGGAAACAGGACATAATGAGAGGAGGGAACAAGTGCATCGCGTACAAGCCACGGACAACCGCAGACGTTCTCGACACCAACATCGGACATCCAGGGCGTCGTCCCGCCAACAATATACTGGGCGTAGATGCCATGAGTCTCGCCGTAATGACAAAAAACGAGATCGTCCCCGCAAATGCTATCGATGTGGATACGACTTTCCACACACTGACGCATGTCTAGCACTCGGTCAGCAGTGTCGAAAATGCGGAAGAGAAAATCACTTTGAAGCTATGTGTGGAGACTATCGAAAGGAAAGGATGAAGGAGACGTCGAGGTCGTCTCGTCCTGACACCAGGCGACACCATGTGAAGGCCGTTCAGGATCGACCAGAGTCCTCTTCTGACTCGTCACGCTCCAGCAGAGAATCTCGTCGGTCTCAATGGGTGAGAAGGTCCCCATCTAGAGGATCCCGGTCAACATCTCGAGACTCGAGATACACCATCGAGTATGCTTGCATGGTAGCAGACCCGGACCAGTTAAAAAGATACCCCAGACTAGACATAAGTGTAGGAACTCACCCAACCAAGTTTGTAATGGACAGTGGGGCCTCACTGAACTACATCTCTGTGACTGAATATGATAGAATGAAACCCTGACCCACACTGAGCCCGGCGTATGTGAAAGTATTCACGTGGATGTCAAAAAGACCTCTTCGGTGCCTGGGGAAGTTCGCAACTACTCTCAAACACAAAGACATTACTGTACCAGCATACATTCATGTAATTGAAGGTCCCGAAGCGGATTGCCTCCTCAGTCTACCCACTGCGGAGCGTCTTCGTCTGGTTGAGATTTTATACAGAGTGAGTGATGATCCGGACATCATACGAAAATTTCCCAAATTATTCACAGGGCTTGGGAAAATGAACAAATGTCAGATCCGGCTACATATCAATGAACGTATACCTCCGGTCGCACAACATCCAAGACGAGTGCCTTTCCACCTTCAACAAGCGGTGGAAGATGAGATTCAAGAGTTGCTACGGGCAGACATCATCGAGAGGACAGAAGGGCCCACACCATGGGTGTCACCTGTAGTCATTGTGCCCAAGAAGGGCCTGCCCAATAAGGGACGCTTCTGTGTAGATATGCGGCTTCCCAATACCGCTATTGAGAGGGAGCGTCACCCAGGACCCCATCTGAGTGACATGATCTCATCATTAAATGGTGCCAGAGTCTTCTCCAAATTGGATTTAAATAAAGGGTACCACCAGCTGGAACTTCATGAGAAGTCGCGGTACATAACGACATTTGCTACCCATCTAGGTCTATTCCGCTACAAGCGACTTAGCTTCGGCATTTCATCTGCTGCGGAGATCTTTCAAGAGGCTATCCGTCAGACCATTCAGCACATACCAAATACACTAAATTATAGTGATGACATTCTGATATATGGCTCAAATGTACAAGAACATGACAAACCATTAGACCGAGTGTGCCACGCCCTCTTGGAGGCCAATCTCACTCTCCACAAAGACAAGTGTGAATTTCATCAATCCACTCTTAAATTCTTCGGTCATGTGTTCTCTGGAGCGGGAATGAAGCCTGACCCTGAAAAAGTGATAGCCTTGAATGACACCAAGAGCCCGCAGGATGTGAATGACATCAGGTCGTTTCTGGGTATGGCAAGCTATTGTGCCAGATATATAAAGGACTATGCCACCATCAGTCACCCATTACGATCACTCACCAAGCAAGGACAGCCATTCAACTGGACTCCCCAATGCGAGCAGGCGGTCCGAGAAATTAAACAGGCTGTCGAATCAGCAGACAATCTAGCATATTTCAACCCCAAAAGAAAGACTGAAATTACCGTGGACGCTAGCCCAGTAGGGCTGGGTGCAATACTTGCTCAGTTCGACAACGAGACAGACCAGAGGTATATAGTGGCGTATGCTAGCAGAAGTATGTCGGACACGGAAAAAGCTTATTCCCAACCTGAGAAGGAAAGTCTTGCGGTTGTGTGGGCATGTGAACACTTTCATATTTTCATATATGGAAAGCACTTTACACTTGTGACTGACCATCAATCACTAGTCACCATCTTCGGAAACCCCAGAGCCAAAATGCCACCTCAAATTGAGCGCTGGGGTCTGCGATTGCAAGAATATACATACACAATAGTGCACAAACTAGGGAAATCAGCGAATGCGGCTGATTATATGTCCAGACACCCTCGAGCATCACAGGCGCCATGTCCATCGGTGGCAGGGGAATACATTCATTTTGTCGTAGACCATGCCAGACCACCAGCTGTTCCCTTAGAGGCCATGCGTGAGGCCACTGCGCGAGATGGCATTCTTCAAAAAGTGATGCGCTGGCTGCAGACTAATCGCTGGCACCACGACAGTGAAGAAGAAGGCTACGACATACAGGTCCGACAGGAATTGCAGGCCTTCAAACATGTAAGCGAAGAACTATCCGCAACCTCAGAGGGGCTCCTACTGAGGGAACAGCGGATTGTCATCCCAAGGCAACTTCGTCAGGGGGTCATTAACTTGGCTCATGAAGGGCATCGCGGAGTGGTAGCTACAAAAAGGGCACTGAGAGTGTGGTTCCCATTGCTGGATCAGATGGTGGAGCTCACCTTAAAAGATTGCCCCCAGTGCCAACTAGTCAACTCAGGAGACCCCCCGGCACCTCTACTCATGTCTAAACTACCTGGTGGTGTATGGCAAGAACTGGCCATGGACTTTTATGGACCCCTTCAGTCGGGCAAATATGTCCTAGTAATAATGGACGAGTACTCCAGATTTCCGATAGCTCAATTTGTGCCTTCCACTGGTGCCACCAGCACTATTGCAGTGTTGGATGAAGTGTTCGCAGCCTGGGGCGTTCCGTAAGAGCTCAAGACAGACAATGGGCCTCCTTTCAACGGACATGAATTTGAAGAGTTTGCAAAGCATTTGAACTTTAGACACCGCAAGATCACTCCCCTCTGGCCCCAGGCCAACGGCATGGTGGAGCGATTCATGGCAACGTTGAAAAAGACATTCCAGCAAGCCACCAGTGACAAAAAGGATTTGCAAGTTGCTCTCAATGAAACCTTGAGGGCCTATCGAACAACACCTCATGACACTACAGGGAAATGTTCTGCCACACTCTTGTTGGGACGACCAATCAGAACACGCGTTCCCATATGGGAAGGAGCCCTGCGACCAGTGTCGCCGTCAAGAACACATGAGGAGTTAGTGGTGGCTGACCGGGGGCGCAAGGACAAGATGAAGTCTTATGCCGACACTCGGAGGAGGGTTCGGTCCTCATCCCTGCAGGAAGGTGATTGTGTCCTGGTCAAGCAAGAACAGCAAAGAAAGACTGGTTGCAATTTCAGGGCCGAACCTCTTGTGATTACTCAACAGAAGGGTACAATGTTGACTGCTGAATCAGAGAACCGGAGAATTACTAGGAACGTGTCACACTTCCAAAGATGTACTCCCAATGTCAGGGATGCCCTCCACAAACTGACTGAGAGAACGGACACAGAGGAACCCAGCAATGTGATTACAGCGCCAAGAGCAGAGACTCATGCCGAAGCTGAACCTGGGACAGATGCAGTCCTACGGCCCAGACGTGATATCCGACGACCTGTGCGGTTGATTGAAGAACTATGACCAAGTTAGAGTTTTCTTTTCCAGTTTTGTTAACAAAGGGGGAGATGTAAGATTGTGTGCCGTCTAGCTCCTTGGTGGGAGGAGTCAGTGGGCAGCAGGAAGAGGAGGAGTGAACCGAGGACGAGGCAGTTAGAGCAGGGACAGTGATGTGACGAGATGTGAATAAAGAGCTCGTCCAAAGTAATTACTGTGTGGCGTCATTATTTGAAGCAGGACGCTACAGAGGGCAGTGTCAGTATTATACGAAAATGAATTGAAGAAGTACAAGGCACAACCTGCCGTACACAAGGACACAAGAGTACCCTAGTAGCCATACAGCCTTCAACCTCAGGAGTGGTGGTGCTCATAATGTCCACAGTGTAGGAGAAGGCACACCCTCAACTAAGGGCTCACCCATCATCACAACCCAAGGTCAGGTAGCCAACCAAAGACACATCATATTGACTAGTATAAAGTCACATCAAAAAATCAATACTCACATAGAAACAAAAGAAACGTGCAAGCAATGGCAAATAATGGAATGATATAACACAGACTAAGTGCAAAGATTCAAAACCATGTAAGGACACCATCTTTTGGCAATCCCGACTCAGGCCACCTAGGCTGGATTGTATCACATAGCATAGTGACCCCTGGGACAGCACTATGGAGTGCAACAGTGCCAAAAACTGTGAGGAAACCTAGCTTCCAAAACAACATAGTGGGCAACCTCAGTCCTCCTTACCAACAAACCTTAAAAAGCATCAGAATAGCAGACAAATAATGAACATGTTACATCAGACACTTAAAAATTAACAAAGATTGAAAAATAGCCGCGAAAATTCCAAACACTAAGGCAATAAAAAGGAATCTATACCAGAAACAGCAGCAAAATCTGAGCAAAGAAAATGCTCAGCTTTGAAGATTACACTTACTAATAGAAAGGACCATAATGTGGAAAATAAAGATTAGCTTAAATTACCTTTTTCAATAACCATTGCATGTTCAAATACGTGGTTACCGTTGATTTGTCGATTTATGTAATTTGCTTGTGCAAATAAAATCTATATTTTTGGAGCACAGACAGTGAATGAAATGGGTACCTGAACATTATGATATATAAATGGTTATCTCCTTACAAACTGGAGCCCATCAGAGGAGCCTAGCAGTGCCAAACAGGGGATGTACATACTGGGAATTGCACATAAACAAAATGCAAGAACATCCTTACATGTATATAACTATAAAGACCATAATCAATTAGGATATGGGAAACTGAGTCTACAATGTAGTCTCTAGAGTGGTAGAATCCAAGCCACATACCTGATGACAATGATGTTGGTTTGTTGGAGTATGGCCACAACACAGGCTTTTAGACAAGAAATATATTCTACCTTTAAAATAAAACGCACCTATATAAAATTGGCCAACATTATACGAAAGACACTCCCAAAAAAAGACTGTTAAATGTAAAACTGATTTGGATCAGTAACTGAATTAACTGAATTAACTTTATTAGTCAGTAGGGCATTACAGTTATGTAAATGTAAATGTAGGTGTACTTATATAGCGCAAACCTGTCACCCAAAGGGCATCCTGGCGCTTGCTTAGGGAACCCGTCCTGGTATTCCCCTGTGAGAAACCCCAGCAGGGTGTCCACAAGGTGAAAGCCAGGCATCCCGCCGCAAGGGGCCGTAGTGGAGATTAAGCAAGCTATTGCCCAGAGTTGCAGAGTGTGACCCCATGATTCGAGTAGGCACCGGAGCGAGAATTGTCAAGTCCGTGGAATTTTGAGCCCGAGACCCGCCGAGGCGGGGAATCAAACCCTGGTCCACAGTTGATCTCAGCTTCCGGGTCTGCCGCCTCTAACCACTGAGCCACACTTCTCCACAGTTATACATATCTAAATCATTTTGCCTATAGATTTCATGTGTAGATCCCGAGACTTATAGAGCGAAGAACCTGAAACACATCAGATTCCTGAGAATTCATGGACTGAACATTTATTGAATTAACCTTCACCCAAGAAACAAAAACAACAGTATACTGGATTTCCCCGAACCGCTGATCTTGATAGAACCAAATATTGGAGGTAAATGTATGATATCCGTGGCTTCATAAAAAAACACTTCTTCTGGTAATGCAATACAACCAAATGGCCAGATACACAAAAGCTTTTATTTGAGTTGGGTGTTTTGCCCATAGCTTATGTGCAACCTTCTCATTCATTTCCAATCGCTTACTTTTCATTTTTGTGAATATGTATGTCTTTCTCCAAGAAGCTACTTACAGAGAATATTTTGTTAATCGGGACTGGATATTCAGGTATAACCCACTTTTAGGAGAGGAGTAAGACAAAAATACTCATAGAAACTCTTTGTGAATCAGGCCCAATGGATTCTGGTATCAATGATAGGTTACACTTGATTAAAGGCATCTTTCTGAATTTAAATTAATGTTCCCCTGTATTCAATATGTCTGACATAATGGCGCAGGGTACAAGTCATGGGTTCAGAAGTACATACTTGCTGGGTAGAAGGTGATATAATATTGAAAGTCAAAAATACTTTAATTAATAAGGAGTGGACCAACAGCGTACACGTCTGGTATGACAAAATGGCGTCTGCATGGAGCAGACGTAAAGACCCTGTACAATACATTGGTTCTCAATACAAAGAATTGTATGTTAGCCAACTCTTGTTGCTATGCAGCAGGCCTTGCGGCTTCAGATGTGCTTAGTTGAATTAGATTTTATGTATTGTATTCATGTATCATAGTGGAAAGTATTTTTTACTATAAGGTCATTGCAAATTAGCTGCTGTTATCAGACTTAGTTGTTCTTATTCCCACATTATTTGTATCGATTAATTGGCCCAAAATATAGTCAATAAAATAATGCTAAAGAAACATTAAATAAACACTGTTCCGATAAGCTAAAGAGTAAACTGCTTACACTAAATGAAAACTGCATTGAGCAGTCACTTTTTGAATGGATGGGAAAATATATACCGGATTTTGAACAAATGGCCAAAGAAGGATGAAAACAGCAACAGGCTCATGAGCTTGGATTACAGCATGCATGCTGCATTTAGATCCCTAAAGAAATAATGACTTAGGTCATTTACAAAAAGTAGGTGCCAATAATATGAGATCCAAATGAGTGCAAGAGACAGGATGCACTTGTCAAATGAGTGTCTTATGAGAGTGTCTTTTTATTTCCAGTTACAGAGATCCATTCTCTTTGCTGAAGACTTCAAGTACTAATTTATTCTGCATTGTGTCAGCTCTGGAGCACTGCTGTACTCATCAGCGCTTAAGATGGTTATCTCTGGTGATATGTCTTACAAGGCAGCATTACCATCTATGGAAATATTTCATTCAAGACCTTCTTGTGTAATAACAGTATGTATTATTATAGCTGAATACTTTCCCAGTAGGTGCTAAAAACAAAATTTAGAGTCTATTAACTGCTGTCTAAGATTGTACCGGGCCGAAGACATCTTTACAATGGCACACTCAATGCAGACGCTAACTAAAGTTATCAGACAGAGAGTGCCATCATAGTCATTCTTAGAACACGGATGTATGACGGTACAACGCGTACCGTCACAACGCATCCCTTTACACCGCGTCCCTTACAACGCAAGTCGTTACCACTACTTGCGTTGGGGGCGCGGATTTCGAATAGTATAATTTACTATTCTAATACCAGTCCCCGTGGACACTAGGGAAGGTGTTGGGATAGTAAATTCACTATTTTTAATCCTTTAGCGCCCTCCAGCGCAAGTCGTGGTAACGACTTGCGTTGTAAGGGACGCGTTGTAAAGGCCACGCGGAGTAAAATCCGCGTGGTAAAGGATGTTTCCCTTAGAACACAGCCATTATTCTTTCTATCACAAATATGGTGTAGGGAATGATGTTATGTGTATTTGTAAAGCGCACTATCACCCGTGAGGGTATCCTGGCACTGCCAAGCGAGAAATGCCGGATGATAAATGCCGCGATTTACTGAGTGAGGCTTATTGCGGTACATTGAGCCTACATTTAGGAACTTACCTTTGATGACCATGGGAAATTTAGATTTTCTGCCAATGTCTTTGAACAACAATACAGAATGTGGGTCGATGTCCCTCTAGGTGTTAATAGCATTCCAGTTTCCTGTTGAGCTCATACAAAGTATGTATTGATCACTATGATTAAATTAAAAACATGTAGCTACAAAGCTAAGGGAAATATAGCATTATTGTTGAGTTGATATTCAAGTAGGGTGACCAGGCGTCCCCGTTTTGCCAGGACGGTCCCTATTTTTAACCATCTGTCCCATCAATTTCAAGAAATTTAGCTCCTGTCCCCGTTTTAGAAGAGGGTCGTCTGAAAATGGTGGGAGGTGTTTTTATGTTTAACAAAGCGGGGATAGTTAGCAGTTGTTTTAAGAAAGCAATTTAATTAACAGGCAAGCTACTGGACTTAAAAATTGCATTTTATGTATGTTCTTACTGCCTGTTCTGTAATTCTGTGCTGAGTAGCGCTCTCATAGCTTGAAGTAAAATTGTAGTCCTTCTTCAATTTTTGTGAAATGTCCCCGTTTTTGGCTTTCAAATTCTGGTCACCCTGTATTTAAGGCAATATCTCCGGCAGATTAGCCGCCATGTGATTACTTTGGCCGAATCTGCTTTTGTTCAATAGTTTAATGATGTAAAAAGTCAGGTGCTTACAAGTTGCTTTACCAATGACCAGATACTCTTTGAACAAGTTTTTATTCAGCTTCTTTTGAGGCTAATGTTGATTTATTGGGGCGGCAAATGTCGCTTTCCCAAAATACTGCTTAGTTTTCTTTTTTTGTGTGAATATTTTCGTAAAACTAGGACTTGCTCACCCACACAGTAAGTTCCATTCAAACAGAACGCTTATAATAAATGTCAAAGCTTGTTATAAATGACAAAAAAATCTAATAAAAAGTGTTCCCTACACGAATTAAGATAAAGACGAATGAGATTCTCCATGTCAAAGAGGTGTACTTGGCAGGGCATTTTCGTGGCTACAATAACTCACAGGGAAAGCCACAAAGGTGCAGAATAGGAATCCAGGGTTTTGGGTATGTAATATAAAGTAAAATTATATTTTTGTGCATCATTGTGAGCATTTTCAGCTCTTTTACCAATTATAGCTCAACATATCTGCATATTAAAGCGCACATATGTAAATGATGTGTATTTAGGTGTCCTAAAAACTACCTAATTTTGCTACACTGTGTTGAAAAAAAACATAAGTCTAGAGAAATACCGAATTTGCCTAATGCTTGATTTAAGGTTTGGTGGGTGGCCCACCATCCTGCAAGATCAGCAGAGTCCATGACCTGCACATCTACAGCAGAAGACCATAGTTAAATATTCCTGCCTGCCTAGCAGAGATCTCACTGCCTTCAGTTCATCGCATGCACCTGTGGATGCGCTGAAGGCAAATAACTTTGGCTAGCGGGTGTTATGCTCTTTCTCCCGCACAGATCTTGTTTTTTTACACAAATAAACTCCCAAAAGCAGAAGTTTGGTATTAAAAAACAAATAAAATCAATGGTCCTGATGCGCTGGAGATTTGTTGTCTAAGTGTGTGGGGATCATTTGTGTTTTATCCTGTTTGTTCCTGGTGGTCCTGAACAGGAAAAATGTGTGTAGGAAGGACGTCACTAATTGGGTAGACCATCTGACATATGTGAGATGGTCTACCCTACTTAGTGGCGTCCTCCCGACTGATCGATGGTCCTGTAGCAGACAGGCCATTGGTCATAGGCTTTCAGTTTCAGAGCCAGGATAAATTTCAAATGGCAGAAGCCTGAAGCTTCACCGACCACCAAATGGGGTTGGTGACCCACAAATTTAGGAGAAACCAGCATATGCTGCTCTTTGTCAGACACTACACATCTACTAAACTCTAAATTGACCTGCGAACTCTTGTATCAAAATTACTGAAGGTCAATAAATCAAGGCTTCTAAATAGATAAAAACAGTAGACTATGCTTTCTTGAAAAGATTTGTGCAACTTGAAGCAGTTTGAGAATCTGCAACACAATTATGAGCTTTGCTGCCTCAAACAGACATTTGTAATGCTATTATGGTGGAAAAACAACCAAAAGACTGGCTGTGAAACTAATATTGACATAAGCACATTCTGATGTGTCTTACTAGTATCACAAGGATGAGGCTGTACTCTGGCTGAGAAGTCTGTCCCAGTTCTCCTCGTTGAATACTGTCTTCACCACAGTAAAACAGTAGTCCCTTGAAAAGTTCAAACTGAGCCAAGTGTTGGTGACCCTGGACATGGGTAACAGCGTGGCTAATCTACACTACACATACCCAAGTCAACTATTAGCACTTTGCTCAGTCTGCCACTTGTACACCACTGGTCATCATCCTTAAAAACACTACCGGAACTAAGAAATGGAGATTGTAATTACATTTGGGAGGGTTCTAGAGATGAAATGATAAAGTGGGTAAAAGGATGCATGTATGGTTATCATATACATTCCAAAACACAGAACAATCTTGGAAATGTTGGCAAATTTTTGTTTCCTTGTAATTTTTTGTGGTTTGGCAAGACTACTTGTATTAAAACCCATAATTTATCAAAATAAACAACATAGATTTTAGCAGGACATCAGTAATGTATTTAGCAAATTACCATAAATTTTAAAGGCATAGATTGCTTTAAGCTCTCTGGGAGCCATCTCACTGAGCACGGAGAACATGTCGACAAAGTCGTTGAAGCTGAGATTCCCCTCGCCATCTTCTGAGAAAGCCTGGACGATCCTTTCTTTGAAGGGGTTTTCCTGCAAAAAACAGAGGCCACTGTTTTAGTACAACACAAGAGCTATACCACTTAAGGTACAGAGCATGCATTCATTTTCATTAATCTTTATATTTCTGGTATTATTTTTATATAACACTCATGCGGTCTAGAGGCCGCTTCAAATCACTCTGCAAGCATTTCACGATCAGGTCACTTATTGTAGACCTTGAATATTATTTCATAGTGTGTTAATACAATAATAGTGTTTATTTTCATTATAGGATGGGAGAGGATGTAGATAAACTGCTAGAGCAGGCAGCTTTTGAAGCAAGGGGGACCCAGGTTCAAGTCTGGCGGGATGCTCAAACATCCTTTGATTTTGGGAAATCACTCACTCTCCCTGTGCCTAAAAATGAATGTGTCCGTCTGTAATGCAACTGGTGTTCATGTAAAGTGCTCTGATACCTTCAGGTCAAGTACGAGCTATATAAAGCTGCAAAAGAAAACAAGCATTTGCAATGCAATATGTCTCGTATTTGCGAGAGTTAGACCTATTGATGTTGTAAATGACAATGTGCTTTACCCATGTGTATTGGTATGGAGTGTTGGGCACATAAAAACAAAGAAGGCTGTTTCTAACCTGAGCCTAGAAACAGCAGTCATCCTTGTCTATGAACTTTGGATCCGTAAGAAGATTCTGGTGTGCAGAGCACAACATCAGGCCAAAACATATTTTACATCTTTACAGGTGTGAGTAGCTGGGGGAGTTTCATGCAAGCAAGTGAGTCACAGTACCATAAAGCGGGTTTTGGCTTACATTTAATGTTCTTCCTGCAATGGGCTTCAGGCAACATGTAAATCTCTTGTTACGCCGTGTTCGTGCTGCACATTTGGGGGCTTGACAATGATATGCAAGTTGTGGCTCAGAAATACCAATACTGCCATTCCAAAATGGTAAAAGGGACTGCAAGGAGGAGCGGCGCAAAGAAAAACTGCAACGGGCGGAAGGTAACAATGTAAAAAACAATTACATGAAAAGCAGCAAGATGGACAAAAATACTGCACCCGGGCAAAGGAATACAAACTGCGATGGGCGGTAGCCTAATGAAAGCAACATGAGCATTAAATACACTCACCCGGGCACAGGAGCATCGGGCTGGGCTACTGTAGCCGCCCTGGCAGAGGGTGTGAAACTGTAGGGTGCAGCCACTCAATGGGAGTAGTAGGAAGCCCCGACACCAAAGCAGCTGGTGTCTGTAATGAAGGGCAGGCTGTGAAGTGGTGGACCCTTCCCTGCGATGAGAGCTGCAGACAGCAGAGGAGCAGCAGCTATACAGGTAGCTGTGAGGCCAGCCATGCATGTTGACTGTCTGTTAGGTAATGATTTGGAGAACTCCCCTTGGGCGAAGGTGGAGCGAAGTGCTCATTTGAACATGTTGGGTCTGCCAGAGTAGGCGTGTGTGACCACACAGTCCATGGCAGCCAGTAAGGGGGTTCAAGAGGTCCTGGAGCCTGAAAGTGTGGCCCAGGTGCCTGCCTTAAAGAGAAGAGGGTGGGGGTGCGGGAAACCCGCCCCCACAGTTCCCACGGTCCCATTTGAGGCAGACCTTGAGGGAGATGCCCTGGAAGCTACAGAGGAGCAGGTAGCTGAACTGGGGACCTGCCTGAGCTGATCTATTGGCAGCAGGAAGGAGGAGCCCCCTGGGAAGACTTCTGTGAGGAGCCAAAGAAGTGTCCTTCTCTTGTGGGTTTGCGGCAACAGGCTGCAAACCAGACAGCAAGTGATCAGTCTGGATCACATTGGATCTACTGGGAGAATGGTCTACTGTATAGTGAGCCTACGGTTGCTGAGCCTGGTTCAGACGGTATACTGGTGGTACCCCAGTGCTTCAGAGCCTTCTTGCTGGGGCTGGCTCATGATGTGCCTTTAGCAGGACATTTGGGGCAGGACAAGACCTTTGAAAGGCTCGTCACCCACTTTTATTGGCCCCAAATGCGCAAGAGTTCAGATACTCATTGCAGGACCTGTCAGACTTGCCAGGCAAGTGGAAAAAGTGGGAGGAAGCAGAAGGCTCCTCTCCGGCCATTCCCTGTGGTCAGCACCCCCTTTGAAAGGGTGGGCATTGACATTGTGGGGGATCTGGAGCCCTAGCTAACCAGAAATCCCATTTCTACCATTGGCCTAGACCAGAGGTCTTCAATCTGTGGGACGCGACCCCCAGGGGGGCCCTGAAGTCCTGGGAAGGGGCGTCTTGCATTTCCAGGCCTAACTTCTGCCTGGAATACCAAACATGACTTTCCTTTTGGACAAACACAACCGCGATCGTTAAAATGCTTCAGCTGGCATTCATTGAGTGTCATGTGCTGTAAAACTAAGAGGCCCAGCAGACAGGTAAAACAATCCTTCAACTAAGCCTTCATACAAGGGTGCCTGCTTGCCTGAATGAAATACAAATATACCCTAGGAGTTAATCTGCAAATGTAAAGGATGCTTGGGAGTGGTTCTGGCTTTAATTGCTAGAATCACTTCAAGCATTGTGGTGGCAAAGATGTGTTTTTTTGTGTGATGGTTAGCAATTGGTCATACTTTTAATGAGAACTGTATTTACACAGCGCTTAGTACCCCTGAAAAGGTGTTGAAGGGACAGTTATGCCAAAACAAATGTGTTACTTATGGTCAGATATTATACAAATCTACATCTTGGAAGCCCCATTTTATCCTAAAACTCTCTGCACATTTTGTAGCAGTCTATCTTATAATGTGTGTAATGCCAGGGGCGTAACACAGGCCCCCACAGCCCACGCGATGCGGGGGGGCCTCAAGCTCCAAGGGGCCAACTCGGCACAGCACTCTGGCCGAAGAGCTCATCATTGAGCCCGGAGGAGGGCCCTCTACGTACCGTGCAGGGAGGCCCCCCTCAGTTTTCGTTACGCCAGTGTGTAATGCTAGTATAAAATAATTACTTCCACATGCACAGTGCTTTCTGTCACAGGCTGTGACCTCATGGCACAAAAAATACACAAGGCACTATTTTCCACCGCACCAACCAATTTTAATTCTGTGGCTCTCTAGTTACCCACAGACCTATTCAGTGCATTAAATAATAGAGATATTATGATGTACTATATAGGGCATTTCCCACTGAGTAACAACTTTTAAAATATATTTTTCATTTAAGCTACCCATTATTTTATATGTAGCTACCTGATGATGAAAGACCTAAAAACGAACAAAACATTTTAGGACTGATTTATGAGAGGCTTGCGCCACTGAAGCGTCCGTTTTTATGAAGCTTCGGCAGCGCAAGCATCTCAATCATATCTTTGTGGCGAGGCAAAGTCACCCTGTGTGGCTTTGCATGGCCTCATAGAGATGGCGTAAGAAAAAACAGCGCAAGTTGCTGCGTTGCCTTACTCTATGTCAAGTAGGTGTTCCATAGGCGTTGGGTTGGGTGTTCCCACACAATGCCCACGGATTTTGATGCTGCCCCAGATTTACAAAATCATGTAAACCTGGGGCAGTGCCAAACCTTTCCGCCTCCCCACATCAGGCGTAACAAGGGGAAATGTTTTAATTTCTCCTCGTTTTATCCTCTTTCCATGTGTGCTGCAGAATGCAGCACACATGGAAAGAGGAAAACCCCTCTCAGAATTGTTTTTGTGCAGGAAGGTAGCCCTTCCTGCACAAAAACCATCCGGCCTATGTTTATGCTGGGCAGCAATTTGTGTGCCAACATAGGGGGAAATGTAATAAATAAGGTACACACATTGGCGGCAGCGCAGCAAGAAGACTTGCGGCGCTGCCCTACGCCAATGCCTCATAAATGAGGCCCTTTGATTTTCGCCGCACCTTTGACCACGCCATCAACCACTGACGTTTGGTTTGCTAAACACAGTTTAATTTATTTCCCCAATGTATAAATGATTTGCTGTGGGAATTGGGGGTGTTTGTGGTTGTCGATAGTTGGCAATGATGACGAGGCTCAAGTACTAGAAATTTTTGTCAGGAGGGGGTCCTTACGCCTAAACGTTTTTGACAGGGGGGTCTCGGCAATAAAAAGTTTGAAGACCTCTGGCCGAGACCTTTTCATTGTATATCTACAGTCGAAACGCAGTCCACCCATATACGAACAGATTAGAGGGTAAAACATAGTGTTAATTATGTAATTGCACATCCCAATACTTGGACGCCTATTTCTGTTACTCCTTGATCATTTATATTTTGGCACATACACACTTTATAACTATTTTTCAGACTTTCCACTGTGTGATCACTTTTTGGAGCACGTGGAAGTTAAATACAAAGGATGATCAAGCTCCTAAACGTTTGATAACGGTGGTAAATGACTATACATTCATTTGTTTGAACATAGGTAATTTGTTTAGCCAAGAAATGAGAAATGTTCCTTAAATTAATCTATGTAGAAATATTGTATTATAACCCAAGATTCATATCTGGCATACTGGATTACCATTGTACTCTATAACTACTATATCTCACAATGAGCAGCACTAAGCAGTTAGTTCTTCCAGCTGTACATTTCTGTCCATTACCAAAAGTGGGAAAGGGAGGTGGGGGTACAAATATTGGTTATGAATGATCTTCTGCACCCGAGTAAGTCTGGATTCAAACCGAACTTCAGCACCTGTTTGAGGTAGCTGAGCATATCATGGGCACCTTTTAGAAAGGAGAGAAGGCCGTCTTAATTATGTTGAATTTATCGGCAACCTTCAATACTGTCTCCCACCTGAGACTTCTTGCCCGCCTCCAATCTGTTGGGATTGGTGGCCTAGCCCGGAAGTGGCTCACTTCCTTCTTGGATGAAAAAAGTCAAGACGTTTGGATCCCCCCCTTTCTTCTCCAAAGTTCGTGAGCTAAAAGTTGGAGTTCCTCAGGGCCCCGCACTCAGCCTCACATTATTCAATGTTTATCTCATGCCTTTAACTGTGTTACCTGAGACCTTGGGGGCTAAGGTAATCTCAAATACTGACAACACCCAGCTTATTTTCATCTGTGGTAAGGGAGAAAAGTACACTAGAGAGACCATTCAAAACTGACTCTCTAAGGTGTTTCACTGACTGTCCATCAACCAATTAAAATATCATCTTAAAAAAAGAGTTCATTTTTTTTTCCTCCATCGCCAGATGTATGGAGGAGCTTTTGGCTGAAAGACACCCACCTCTCCCTGGCCCACAACAAGGCACCTTAAAGAATTTAGAAGTTCAATTTGACAGGGCCCTTTACTTCCAGCCACAAATTCAGGCACTAGTTGGTTCTTTTTTTCGGACTGCTACGCACTTTGAAAAAATGTCTTCCTTTTTGTCTTGAAAACTGTGATCCAAGCCTTGATAACCTCCAGATTGGATTATGGGAATGCACTATACTTGGGTCTCCCACATTATTTTTAACAGACTTCAAGTGGTCCACAATTATGTGGCCCGCGTCCTTCTCAATGTTCCCCCAAGAACCCATATGTCCTTGCATTTGAAGATACTTCACTGGCTTCCTATTAAAAAAAGGATCCTTTTAAATTCCTGGTCCTTGCTCACAAAGACCAGCATGGGACTGGAGATAGCTGAGAGAGAGGATTTTTGAGTATGTCCCCCCAAACTTATGGCCTTCATCTGATCAACTGGCTAAAGTTCCAAAAATCTGCTGGGCTAGAACCGGTGGCAGGCCCTTTTCCTATCTTGGACCGGTCGCTTGGTAGAAACTTCCTCTAGAGCTTTGTACTACAACTAAGCAATCCATCTTTAATAAAAAAATCAAATCATGGCTTTTTCAACAAGCGTAACGGGATGATCTGTGTTGTGTAGGTAGCCTCTAATCCAGTGCCAGGACACTCCTGGGAGTTTCTGTGTGCTTTTTAAATCTCATATCATCATCGTTTCTGGGTCATTTACTACCTTTGTTTTGCAGTTGAATGCACTTTAACTTTTTTTTAAATGTGTGTTTATCGTTGTAACATGGCTGCCCCCCACATTAGAACACAGGCATACACATTGGCATGATTCTTGGCCTTTATTTTAGCAGAGACCTATTGGCTTTGAGAATGCTTATTTAACTAGTAAGGGAAGCTTGGGAGTACTAGTGTTAATTCTTAGCTGCCTGGACTCCACCAGTGTGCTTATCAGTGGCAGGTGGTGTTGGACACTTGTGTAGAGTTGGCCACAAACTTTGTTAACACCCACTAACGGTGGCATTGCTGCTTTCTTGAAAGTCATGTTATAGTTTACAGAAAACCTTATTCAATGTAGATAATGAACAAGCGATATAGCTGGACATGTGTGCATGCCACATGGTTTGTGATTGATTGCAATGGCGGATAGCCATAGACAGTTATAAGCAAACAAATGATCTCAAACTCAATATATCAAAAATTAACATGAAAGCATGCAGGTGATGGTCCACCTAATACCCATCTATAATCTGGCCAAAAAAGCTTGACTCATTGTCTAATTGCTCCCTGATATCTCTATTGAACCGTTAAAGAAGGCATGATTTTGCCGGATAAGACGAGTATATCGTAGGTACGAGCTACCAACAGTCCAGGACTCTAAGAACAGAGGCTCACCATTGAAATGAACATCATGGAATCCTACCAAGTTATTAGATAGCTAAAGAGAATCCATAATGCAGCTGCATTTCTACTTCCCAGCCTCAACAACAGGCCATGTTTTTCTTCCACACTGGCTGGGGTGGCTGGAAGTATCACATACAAAGTACCATCATGCTATCCATGGCTCTGGGCCAAGCGTCATTCAATAGAGAACCATCAATCTAGAACACTTCAGTCCAAGCTGGCTCCACTCTTTTATGTCCTCCGCATCAACAAATACTGCCCCCGGGAAACTCCTCCTCAGTTCAAACAGTAATTTTGGAACTTTCTCTCCACAAGAATAATTTCAGCAACTTTTTCAGTCCAGGTTCTCCCTGGACTGAAAAACAAGCTTCCTAGGACCAGTTTAAAGTTTTCACCCCTCATCAGCCAGGCTAGCTTGACTCCAGTGGCATGGAGGGCACGGGACCCACTCCTCGGCATACCCGTCCCAGGTGCAGAGACAGAATATCTTGTACAAAATATCGAGTTGCACAAATATCGACAGCAAGAATATTGTGGTCAAGAATATAGATTTAAGGTAAGTAATATCGATTTCAAAAATATCAAAGTGTTTAATTTCGTTTGCAAAAATATAGTTAAAATTTTCATTTTTTTAATGTATTTTAGTATATTTTATATGTGTGTGATGTATAAGAATTGTTTGTATTTTTAATACATGTGTTACTTTTTTAGTAGTTATTAATTGGTTTTTCATTTAAATTTTAAGCTTTTAGTTCCGTAGTGGTTTGTGGGTTTAAAGGGGAATAGGGTGGAAAGTAATTTAATTATTATTATTTTTTCATTTGAATTTTGTGATTTTAGCTCCGTAGCGGGTTGTGCGTTTAAAGGGGAATAGAGTGGGAAGTAATTTTATTATATGAAATGTATTGATTAATTTGCAGGTATTCATATTTGTTTAATTGAGATGTTATAGTGTTAAATGTGTAAAGTAATTATTAATTAATTAATAATTGGCTGTTAATTAATTTTAATTAATTAATTTGTAATTAATTATGGTACTGTGTAATTAATTTTTGGTGTGTGTTGTGGTGCTTCTAGGTGTAAAAGGTGGGAAGTAATTTATTTGTAATTTATGAATAACAATTGGCTGTTAATTTTAATTAATTGGTTATTAATTTTGGTAATTTTTTAATTAATTTTAGGAGTATCTTGTGGTGTATATATGTGTAAATTATTGTTCATAATTTAACATTTATTTTGGGTAATTATTTATTTTTGTGAGTGTTGTTTTTACTTTTAAAAGGGCAAAGGGTGGGTGTTAAATACATTTTAATTATTTAATTATGAGTTATTAGTAATAGTTTTTAATTTTAAAATATGTTTTCATTGAATTTTATAGTTTCATTTAGGTGTTTGCTGTCGATATTATTGTGTTAAAGTGTGTCTTGTCATTTAATGTTTATTAATTTTTTTATTAATATTTTTTTAATTGATAATTAATTATGTAAAGAAATTTAATTAAAGTACATTTATGTTTTAATACATTATTTTGTTTGTACATTTTTTCTAGTTTAAAAGAAATATTTTTTGTAAATGTATGTATTGTTTTATTTTTATATTATATTTGTAGGCAACGTCCTGGACCCTTACCAGTCCGGGTTCCGCAGCAACCACTGCACCGAGAATGCCCTGATCGCCGCCACCGATGACATCAAGCCCCTGCTGGACAACGGAGAAATGGCGGCCCTCATCCTCCTGGACCTGTCAGCTGCCTTCGACATTGTCTGCCATCACACAATACAAACACGCCTCCACAATGCCGGAATACAAGATAAGGCCCTGGACTGTACCTCCTCCGTTCCTCTCCGGAAGAACACAGAGCGTCCGCCTTCCCCCCTTCTGCTCCGAATATACCGAGATCATCTTCGGCGTATCCCAGGGCTCATCCCTCAGCCCAACTCTGTTTACCATCTACATGGCACCGCTTGCCCACGTCGCCTACGCCGATGACACCCAGCTGATCCTCTCCCTCACCAAGGACCCCCAGACCTCCAAAACTAACCTTCACGAAGGAATGAAGGCCGTCACTGAATGAATGAGGAACAGCCGAATGAAGCTGAACTCGGACAAGACGGAGGTCCTCGTCCTCGGATCCACCCCTTGGGCCTGGGACGCCTCCTGGTGGCCGTCCGCACTGGGAACTACCTTAACACCCACCGACCACGCACGCAACCTAGGGGTCATCCTCGACTCCACCCTCTCCGTGACTAAACAGGTCAACGCCGTCTCCTCCTCCTGCTTCAACACCCTCCGCATGCTCAGCAAGATCTACAAGCAGATCCCCACTGAAACGAGAAGAACGGTCCCCCAGGCCCTCATCAGCAGCAGGTTGCACTACGGAAACGCCCTCTACGTAGGACCAACGGCAAAACTCCTGAGACGGCTCCAACACATCCAGAACGCCTCTGCATGCCTGATCCTCGACATCCCTTGCAGCAGACACATCACACCCCCCCTGAGAGACCTGCACTGGCACCTGGTCAACAAGAGGATAACCTACAAGCTCCTCACCCACACACACAAGGCACTCCACAACACCGGACAAATGTACCTCAACAGACGACTCAGCTTCTACACCCCCACCCGCCAGCTCGGCTCCGCTGAGCTCGCCTTTGCCACAGTCCCCCGCTTCCGAAGAGCGACCTCCGGAGGCAGATCGTTCTCCCACCTCGCCGCCAAGACCTGGAACACCATCCCCATCCACCTACGGCAGACGCAAGACCTGCTGACCTTCAGAAAACTCTTCAAGACCTGGCTTTTTAGCAGTAGCAGCAAACACCACCCCAGCGCCTTGACACCCTCACGGGTGAGTAGAGCACTTTATAAATGATATGATTGATTGATTGATTGATATGTAATTATTATAAAAAGTTGTATTTTTATATGTTTAATATTTTCTTTTTTAAATATTGATTAATTTTTTATTTTTTATTTGTAATTGTTTTTTTGTGTGTTTGAGTGTGAATTGTTTCTTTTTTTTCTTCTCCAATATACAGCACTTTCTCTACTGTTGCACTCATTGGGGTGGGAATAGTAATTTTTACCACTCAGCTAATCAGCACTTTCCCTACTATTGCACTCACTGGAGTTGGAATAGTAATTTTTATCCCTCTGCTATCCAGGACTTTCCCTACTGTTGTACTCACTGGAGTTGAAATAAATTTTTTCACCCCTCCGCTATCCAACACTTATCCTATTGTTGCATTCAGTGGAATGGGAGTACTAACTTTTACCCCTCCGCTAGCCAACATTTTTCCTACTGTTTCACTCTGGAATGGGAATAGTAATTTGTGCCCCTCCGCTATCCAACACTTTCCCTACTGTTGCTCTCACTGGAGTGGGAATAGTAACTATTACCCCTCCGCAATCCAACACTTTCTCTACTGTTGCTCTCACTGGAGTAGGAATAATAATTTGTACCCCTCCGCTAGGCAGCACTTTCCCTACTGTTGCATTAACTGGAGTGAGAATTTTAATTTTTACCTCTCCGCTATCCAACACTAATCCTACTGTTGCACTCAGTGGAGTGGGAATAGAACTTTTTACCCCTCCGCTATCCAACACTTTCCCAACTGTTGCTCTTACTGGAGTGGGAATAGTAATTTTTACCCCTCCGCTATCCAACACTTTCCCTACTGCTGCACTCACTGAAGTTGGAATAGTAAATTTAATTATTTTGCTATCCAACACTTTTACTACTGTTGCACTTACTGTATTAGGCAATTTCATTTTAAATATTTTTTATAGTTTAATGTTTTAATTTATAAAATAATGTTTTTTATATTTAAAATGTATAGACATTTTACTTTTATATAAGTTTAAAGATTTAAAATAAATTAAAGATAATAGTTTAATGATTATTTTAAAGTAAATAAATATATATATATTTATTTATGTATACATTATTGTTTGTGTGTTTATTTTTTATTAAGTTTATTTGTAATGTTTTTGTAAAAATGTATATTAAATTAAATTTATTTAGTTAAAATTAACATTAATATTAATAGTCTTACTTGATATATACATATATATATATATATATATATATATATATATTTAGAAGGAAAGGTGGGAGGAATATCACTGAAATGCATAGGAGGGCGATTGTGGACCTAAAAGAGGATAAGACTATTGTTTGTAAACCGTCTGATAAGGGCGGGAACATAGTCCTAATGACAAGTGACTACTATAAAAAAAAGAGGCCCTAGTCCAGCTCAATGATGAGTTGAGCCACAAGAGAGTGACAAAGAAGATATTTGAGGACAGTTTCATTGCATACCGGGCTCTCCTCAATAAATGGTACCATAGAGGCATGTTAAGTAAGGGAGAATATGCCTTTTTCGAATGCAAACACCCACGCCTACCTACCTTTCATCACCTACCGAAACTGCACAAAGATGCAACATGTTCACCCGGTCGCCCTATTGTGTCGTCCGTGGGGAGCCTAACGGAGCACATGTCCAGGTTTGTGGACTGTTTCCTTTTTGATTTGGTGAAAGAACTGGTTTCTTACATCAGAGACATGAAAATCTTTTTGACACGAGTGGGGATTTTAATTGGGATGAGGACTTGGTGATGATAACATTAGACATTTCGAGTCTCTATACGAGCATTGATCATTCACAGGGAATTGAAGCTGTTAGATTTTTCCTAGGAACAAGACCTATTAATCTGGCTGAACACAAAAAGATGCTATTAGAATTTGTCGATTTCTGCTTATGTAATAACATCTTTTTATTCCAGGAACAACTGTTCAAATAAATATGCGGTACTGCGATGGGCACCTGGTTCACCCCCAGTTACGCAAATCTTTTCATGGGCTGGTGGGAGAAGCAGGTGGCCTGGGCAGCAAACAATGAAAATTGGACCCGCAGGGTACTAAGCTGGAATAGATACATAGACGATTTGTTTATTAAGTATGGGCAAATTTTGCGGATTTGGGGGCCACGAAATCTAGCAAATTTGCAAAAAAATCTGCAGGTTCGCGAAACAATTTGCGAACTCGCAGATTTGCCCAAATATACTAGACTACTGTTTCTACTGACTAATCAGTAAGTGCTAGCTCGTTGGGTAAATGTATAGTGCTTTCACTTTCTGATTAGCCAGTAGATAGTACTCCAGTTGAGTAGAGGTATTGCACAAAACGGTGGCATCTTCGTGGATAACTATGCAGGGCAGGATTCATTCTGGCACGAGGCTCCTGTCACAAAAATGAAACCTCAACAGGAAGCACTTACAGATATAAATAAATCAGGTGCCCAAGTTAAAGCTCAAATTCTGTAACGTTTTAATCAGCCCAAAATATTAGTGAGCACGGTCGAGGCTGGGCAAGTGTGCTTTATCCCCATATCTGCTGCCGAAAATAGCTTTAATAATTGAGGGAGGTCAGTGTAGGACACTGCAGCTGCGTAAAGGGCCAGAAGATTTGTCTCCAGTGACCATGTGTGCCTGTAACTTTGCCACCGCACCAAAAGGTGCTGAGGTCCCCTGAGTGAGCTGTCCATCATATTTGAGAAAGGGCAGGAAGACGTTTGATACCGCTAGTGTGTGGTGTGCGGGGCCAAACGGGCAGGGCTGCTATGCGTGTTCATATGCCTCTTGTGTATAAAGGGTCAGAGAGCGAGCAGGCCAGCAGATGAGGAGAAAGCAGCCTCCTGGTCACAGGAACTACACGGGGATGGCGCTCGAGAAACTCATGGATGCAAAGACCTCCCTCAAGTATTACAGCAAATTTTTGACGGCAGAGATGGGGATAAAGCACACTTGCCCAGCCTCGACCATGCTCACTAATTTTTTGGGCTGATTAAAACGTTACTGAATTTGAGCTTCAACTCGGGCATGTGAAATCTGCCCGCAAGCGGATTTGCGTATTCTCAGCAATTTCGCGAGATTCGCGGATGGCGAAATTGCCGAACATCCGCGAGTGGAACAGATTTTGCGCCCATAGTTATTGTTTATCATTTACAAAGGCACGGAGCAATCAGCCAGAGAATACATCAATGTCCTCAACACGAACAATCTCAATCTTAAATTCACAGGAGAAGTTTGTAAGGTATCTGTCAACTTTTTGGACCTCAAGGATTTCCTTGCGGATGGAAGACTGTGAACTTCCTTGCACAGAAAACCGACTGCAGGGAATTCCTTGTTACAGGCGAGCAGTTGCCATCCTGGGAAAACAATAACATATATCCCATAAGGCGAAGTACTGAGAATAAAAAGGAACTGCTCATGCACCTGTGACTTCAAGGCAGCAGTGAATGAGAGCATAAAGAGATTTGAGGTCAGAGGCTATCGCAAAGAGACTCTACAGGAATCCATATCCAAGGTAGATAAAAAGCCTAGAAGGGAGCTAATAGCTAGTAGTGATCTTAGTGTGAACAAGGTTAAAGAAGGGAAATACAATAATTTGAGGATGATCACGGAGTACTATAGTGATGCCTCAGACATTAGAAGAATCTTTGTAAAAAACTGGCACATTCTGAAATCCGACCCTATAATAGGGAAGGAATTGCCAAAAGCACCTCTCATGACATTTAGGAGAGCTAGTTCCCTACGAAGTAGTTTAGTCCAAAGCCACTGTGGTAATGAGAACAAAGTACCATCATTTGGGAGGCTAGCTGGGTTCTATCTATGTCTTAAATGCAGGGCTTGCAAAAACAGTAAGAAGGTGTTGGAGTATGCAGTGCCCAGAATGAGGGAACCCAAGAAAATTAACAGTCTGATGAACTATAACACAAGTCACATGGTGTACTGTTGTTAGGACACGAAATCGCTGAAAGCACCGCAAACGAGCGCAACGAGATCGGAACTACAATTCCCAAGAAACCCTCGCCCTGAACTACAAATCCCAGGAAGCTCCGCGCGGGACGGAAGCAGGCGCTGCCATAAAACAAACAGGATGGCAGGACGCGGCGTCGGATATTCCCGGTTCAGGTTACAGGACTCTTACGCTGAACGGAAGGGTTGACCAGACGTGCACAGACGTAAGGAGAGCTTCAGTCTCGGTAAGCCGTTGTTACACCAGTCCCCGCTTGAGGGTTCTCGAGCGCGAGAGACGCTCCCTTGGAACTTACCGTGTGCAGTCCCCGCTCGAGGGTTCTCGAGCGCGAGAGACGCTCCCTTGGAACTTACCATGTGCAGTCCCCGCTCGAGGGTTATCGAGTGCGTGTGACGCTCCCTTGGATCTTGTCGCAGTCCCCGCTCGAGGGTCATCGAGCGTGTGAGACGCTCCCTTGGAACTTAACGTGTGCAGTCCCCGCTCGAGGGTTATCGAGCGTGTGAGACGCTCCCTTGGAACTTACCTTGTGCAGTCCCTGCTCGAGGGTTATCGAGCGTGTGAGACGCTCCCTTGGAACTTGTTGCAGTCCCCGCTCGAGGGTTATCGAGCGTGTGAGACGCTCCCTTGGAACTTGTTGCAGTCCCCGCTCGAGGGTTATCGAGCGTGTGAGACGCTCCCTTGGAACTTGTGCAGTCCCCGCTCGAGGGTTATCGAGCGTGTGAGACGCTCCCTTGGAACTTGTGCAGTCCCCGCTCGAGGGTTATCGAGCGTGTGAGACGCTCCTTTTGTACATACCTAGCTCCCCACATTATCTGCCCTAGCCGCTGTCCCCATTCAAGGGATTCGAGTGCAGGTCTCTGAACCTCGCAAACTCAAGGACCCGTGCCTTCCGTGTAGCCCTCCGTTGGAGAGTGTCGGGACCGACACTCATGCGGAGGACGACCTGGGGAATACCAACCACCTCATTGTAAGATCGAGTGGCATTGTCGGCCACTGCTTAGCACGGTGTCCTCTGTTGGTGAATGCCGGGACCGGCGTTCGTGCAGAGGACGGTTGGAACAAAGAGGAAAGGGGCACAGTGCGGGCTTGATTCCTGTTAGATCCATATCAGGTTGTACAGTGCAGAATAAAACTGATTCAACCAATACACCGGTCTTATCTCTGTTGAGAGGAAGCGTGAGTGTGCAGTGTTCTTAGCTGGCCCAATCCTGAGGCAACCAGGGGATCACATAATATCCGACCTTTTACTCCTGATCATCCTCCCGGTTGGGTGCAGTTGTCATGGCCTCCATGGAAGATGTGCTGGCCGCCTTACTGGACGTACAGAACAAGTTAACTGCTTCACGCCAAGAAACGGCTGACCTGAGAGCAAGGATGGATACCCAACAGAGAAATCCGTTTAATGCCGGGGCGTCACACACGGGACAACCCGCGGCAGTGGTGGTGGAAATGCCGGTGGCTATCCCGCTAGCCACCCCGGAAAGATACAGTGGGGATCCCAACACCGTCCAAGTCTTCATAACGCAAGTGGCCCTGCACTTCTCTTGTAAACCAAAGTCGTTTCCCACGAACCAGGCGCGAGTCGCCTTTATGATCTCCTACTTGGCAGGGAACGCTGCACAATGGGCGGTGCCTTTGGTTACCAGGGACGATCCGCTCTTGTACGATTGGGATTCGTTCCAGGAGGAGTTTGTGAAAGTCTTCGACCGGAGAGCGGACTCATATACCGCTGATAGAGAGCTACTGACGCTCAAACAAGGCACTTCAGGGCTTGTCCAGTACTTGAACGCATTTCGGCGCCTTGTGGCTGAATCCAAATTGCCACCCGCAAAACAAACAACGCTCTTCCACCAAGGATTGAGCGAAGACCTTAAGGATGTGATCGCTCAGATAGACCCCCAACCTGTACAGTGCGAGGACTTGATTAGTTTGGCACTACGTCTGGACCATAGACTGAGCGAACGTCGGGGGGGAGGTCAGAAGAAGGACAAGGCCCCTCTCGCGTCGAACCAAACGGTTCCCACGGAAGCTGCTCCTGCGTATCGCACGGAGACCATGGACGTAGGAGCCGTCAGAGCCAGCCTTACAGCAACGGAGAAAGAGTCCCGCAGGAAGCAAGGACTATGCTTATACTGCGGGAAGAAGGGCCACTACGTCCGTGAGTGCCCCGTGAAACCCAAGACAGGACGATCTCGCCCCAATCGTTTGTCTGCTGCGACAGCAGACAAGGGGGCGGAAAACTAAGGGGCTCTCGGAACAGGGAAGGGGATTCCCGGAGTCATGGTTACATCCCTTCAGCACAGACATTTACCACTACCAGTCCCCAACACATGTTTATACCCCTGCGATTGAAAGTACAAAACAAGTGGGTTTCGGTATCTGCAATGGTAGACTCAGGAGCAACAGGGGTATTCATGGATGAGGAAGAAGCGCGCCGGCTAGGAGTGGTGCTTCTACAGTATTAGGTCCCAGAAAACGTCTTTGCGGTGGATGGGCGGAAGTTGAAATCTGGTCCCATCAGTCAACACACCGGGGAACTCGAGGTGGTATACGAACAACAACACAAAGAAGTTTTGGACTTCAACGTCATCTGTGCGCCGTAGTATGGCGTTATCCTTCGCTTACCGTGGCTCAAAAAACACAACCCCTCCATTGACTGGGAATCCTTAGAATTGCGTATGGACTCCCCGTATTGCGCCCGCTCATGTGGGTGGTCTTCAGACCCTCCGTCCTTGACAATGTGTTCCGGACACAGAGTGGCCACCGCAGCGGAAAAAGAAGTGCACCTCCCCAAGGTGTACCATGATTACAGAGACGTGTTCGATGATAAGCAGGCGGAAACACTCCCTCCGCATAGAGTCTATGACTGTCAGATAGACCTGGTCCCTGGAGCTACCATTCCCGGAGGGAGGCTGTATGCTTTGTCGGAGCCCGAAAACATCCACCTTCGTTCTTACCTGGATACCATGTTGAGCCTGGGGTTCATAAGGCCATCCAAGTCACCGGCGGCCTCGCCTCTGTTCTTTATCCCAAAAGCGAACGGAGAGCTCCGCGCTTGTGTGGACTTCAGGGCGCTCAACGCCATCACGATTAAGAACAGATACCCGCTACCCCTGATCAACGTGCTCTTGGAGCAAGTCAAGAAGGCGTGCATATACACAAAGCTCGATCTGAAGGGAACGTACCACCTTGTCCGTATGCAGTGCGGAGACGAGTGGAAAACGGCCTTCAAAACGCGGTTCGGCCTGTTCGAGTACAGAGTGATGCCGTTCGGGCTCTGTAACGCCCCCGCGGCGTTTCAGTTTTTTATGAACGACGTTCTGCGAGACATCTTGGACGTCTACGTCGTCGTCTATATTGACGACATTCTGGTCTACTCGGACAGCCTGGAGGAACACGAGCTGCATGTGTCTACGGTGCTGAGAATCCTAAGGGAAAACTCATTGTACTGCAAGCTCAGTAAGTGCGACTTTCACGTCACCACGGTGGAATTCTTGGGGGTTATGCTGAGCCCTGAAGGACAAACAATGGCGGAAAGAAAAGTCAAGGCTGTAGTGGACTGGCCGGCTCCGAAGAGCATCAAGGAGGTGCAAAGCTTCCTAGGCTTTGCTAACTTTTATAGGAGGTTCATCCAGGGGTTTTCGGGGCTGGTAGCCCCCATCACACATCTCCTGAGGAAGGCAGCCCCCTTTTTGTGGTCGACCGAGGCTGAGGGAGCGTTCCGAGAGTTGAAGCGGGCCTTTGTGTCGGCTCCTGTGCTTGCTCATCCTGACCCCGAACAGCAGTACATAGTAGAGGCGGATGCCTCGGACCTGGCGGTGGGGGCCGTACTGTCGCAGAAGAACGCAGAGTCAGGGCTGCTACACCCTGTGGCCTTCATGTCCAGGAAGCTGAACGTAGCTGAAATAAACTACCACGTCGCCGAAAAAGAATTGCTAGCCATCAAGGACGCCTTTACTGAATGGAGACACCTATTGATGGGAGCACGGCAGGTGGTTTTAGTGTATACAGACCACAGGAACCTCCAGTTCATGACGGCGGCCAGACAGCTGTCTCCCCGTCAACTCCGTTGGATGCTATTCTTTTCCGGATTCCATTTTACCATCACCTACAGGCCTGGCACGGAAAACAAGAAAGCGGATGCTCTTTCTAGACGGTACACGGACGAGGAACATCCCCTACCAACCGTCAAATCCATCATAGAACCCGGGGCGGTGATATGAGCTATACAGCCAGGGGCTTTCCTTCGTGGGATACAGAAAGGCATTGGTACGGTCGAGTGGAGAACATGGCTTCATCGACATAAGGAATGGCAGGTCAAGGACGGTATACCGGTGAAAGGACGCTGTGTCCTGGTACCGACCGCCAGACTGAGGAAACAAGCCTATCAGTGGTGCCACGAATCGCCCTGTGCGGGTCACTTCGGTCTGCAGAAAACGGTGGAATGTGTGGGGCGACAGTTCTGGTGGCCTTCAGTGAGGGCGGACATCCAGAGGTGGATAGCCTCCTGTACGGTATGCTCCTCCATGAAATCGGACCATGGCCGCCCCCAGGGGCTCCTGCAGCCGCTGCCTACCCCCGCTAGGCCGTGGGACAGCATTTCCCTGGATTTCATCGTGGGACTGCCTACGGATCAGGGGTGTACCGCCATACTCGTGGTCATCGACTACCTCACCAAGATGGGTCGGTTCATCGCGTGTAAAGGGGTACCTACGGCTGGCCAATTGGCACTCACGCTTATGAAAGAAGTGGTGCGGGTTCATGGACTGCCCCGAGTGATCGTGTCTGGTCGAGGGTTGCAGTTCACTGCGCGGTTTTGGAAAACTTGGTGTTCATCCTTACATGTAACGTCCGCTATGTCCACCAGCTATCACCCTCAAACGGACGGCCAAACCGAGCGCCTCAACCAGACGCTAAAGCAATATCTCCGTTGTTTCGTGGATCAGGGCACCGAGGAATGGGTTGATAAGCTGTGGCTAGCAGAAATTGCATATAACAACGCCACGCATAGTGCAACAAAGGTGTCGCCTTTCTACAACAACTACGGTCATCATCCCAGGTTCCTTCCTCTGGTGCATCCTGCAGCCACGGTGGGCGTACCAGAAACCATCAGAAGGGTTGCCCACATCAAGGACACGATAGGGTGCGCCAAGAGGTGTCTGGAGGAGGCCAAGAGGAACTACAAAGCCTCCGCGGACCGTCGACGGAGGCCAAGCCCTCTGTATCAGGTGGGGGATTACGTCTGGGTATCATCGAAGAACCTACGGTTTCGGAAACATAGCGTTTTCCGCCCACGCTTCATCGGCCCGTATCGCATCAAGGAGTGCCTGAGTCCTGTGAACATGCGGCTGGATCTGCCAGGCTGCCTGAGGATACACCCGGTGTTCCACGTCTCCCTCCTTAAGCCCTCTGTCGCGTCCGGTGGTTCCGGTCCTTCGCCTGTATCGGTGGACGCTGAATGTGACTACGAGGTTGAAGGTATCAGGGATTCCAAGTGGAGCAGGGGCCGGCTCTGGTACCTTGTTGCCTGGAAGGGATACGGCCCGGAGGAGCAGTCATGGGAGCCTGTTTCGGGTATTTGTGCTCCTCGACTGGTCGCGGCCTTCCACAGACGGCATCCGGACAAGCCCGGGCCCGCGAAGGGTCCTTGAGGGACGGGGGATGTGCTGTTAGGACACGAAATCGCTGAAAGCACCGCAAACGAGCGCAACGAGATCGGAACTACAATTCCCAAGAAACCCTCGCCCTGAACTACAAATCCCAGGAAGCTCCGCGCGGGACGGAAGCAGGCGCCGCCATAAAACAAACAGGATGGCAGGACGCGGCGTCGGATATTCCCGGTTCAGGTTACAGGACTCTTACGCTGAACGGAAGGGTTGACCAGACGTGCACAGACGTAAGGAGAGCTTCAGTCTCGGTAAGCCGTAGTTACGCCAGTCCCCGCTCGAGGGTTCTCGAGCGCGAGAGACGCTCCCTTGGAACTTACCGTGTGCAGTCCCCGCTCGAGGGTTCTCGAGCGCGAGAGACGCTCCCTTGGAACTTACCGTGTGCAGTCCCCGCTCGAGGGTTATCGAGTGCGTGTGACGCTCCCTTGGATCTTGTCGCAGTCCCCGCTCGAGGGTCATCGAGCGTGTGAGATGCTCCCTTGGAACTTAACGTGTGCAGTCCCCGCTCGAGGGTTATCGAGCGTGTGAGACGCTCCCTTGGAACTTACCTTGTGCAGTCCCTGCTCGAGGGTTATCGAGCGTGTGAGACGCTCCCTTGGAACTTGTTGCAGTCCCCGCTCGAGGGTTATCGAGCGTGTGAGACGCTCCCTTGGAACTTGTTGCAGTCCCCGCTCGAGGGTTATCGAGCGTGTGAGACGCTCCCTTGGAACTTGTGCAGTCCCCGCTCGAGGGTTATCGAGCGTGTGAGACGCTCCCTTGGAACTTGTGCAGTCCCCGCTCGAGGGTTATCGAGCGTGTGAGACGCTCCTTTTGTACATACCTAGCTCCCCACATTATCTGCCCTAGCCGCTGTCCCCATTCAAGGGATTCGAGTGCAGGTCTCTGAACCTCGCAAACTCAAGGACCCGTGCCTTCCGTGTAGCCCTCCGTTGGAGAGTGTCGGGACCGACACTCATGCGGAGGACGACCTGGGGAATACCAACCACCTCATTGTAAGATCGAGTGGCATTGTCGGCCACTGCTTAGCACGGTGTCCTCTGTTGGTGAATGCCGGGACCGGCGTTCGTGCAGAGGACAGTTGGAACAAAGAGGAAAGGGGCACAGTGCGGGCTTGATTCCTGTTAAATCCATATCAGGTTGTACAGTGCAGAATAAAACTGATTCAACCAATACACCGGTCTTATCTCTGTTGAGAGGAAGCGTGAGTGTGCAGTGTTCTTAGCTGGCCCAATCCTGAGGCAACCAGGGGATCACAACTGTCTAGTGTGTCCATGTGGCTTGCGTTATATTGGAAGTACGATCCATCCAACCAAAATACGAATTCTGGAACATCCCAGGGCCATACAAAACAAGGATGCCACCTACCCGGTGGCCAGGCATTTTGTTACATCAAAGCAACAGGGACTTGTTAAGCTTTTTCTGTATCGATCAGGTGCCCATCAGTGTGAGAAGTGGCGATAGGCAACTACAATTACGCAGATTGGAGTCAAGACATATTATTGACAACCAAACGAAAAGACCAGGAGGGCTTAACAGTGGTAAAGAAATGGCTGTGCATTTATAACATCTGTATAATTATGAATGTGTATATACCTGCTGTATGTGAACCAAATCTTACTGCTATCCTTCATTGAATTTTGAAAATGCCATGGTGTTCATGAATTGTGCCTTGTTACGTATTATCCATTGATGGTAGAGGGACTATATGGAGAACAAAAGCCTATCCAGGGCAAGATTTTTTAATCATATCAAGATTGGGGTAGGCAAATGCAACTATATAGAGAAAAAAAGCCCATTCAGGGCATGATATAGTTGTTCCTGTGCCTGTATGATAGAATAGATAGAAAAGTTCTTATGTGTTTATAATCCATAAACATGTTTACAAATGGCCAACACCTTTGACTGAATGAAGTCGGGTGTCCATTTTTTTGTTTAGCAGTTAATGAGTATTTAAGTCTGCTTTAAGTATGGGCGAAATTTGCGGATCTGCGTTCCTGCGAATTCATGCGAAATCGAATTCGCAATCCGCAAAATCCGCGAATTCGTGCGAATTTTTGTTTTTTTCATGTTCGCGGGGTTTTTTGCGTGTTCGCGCTGCTTTTTGCGAGTTCGCGGGCCGCTTGCATGGTGAAGTTACCCATGCGGTTGTGTATGGGCACAGCACCCTCTGGTTCACCACTGCCACCCTCTGGTTCATCACTGCCACCCTCTGGTTCACCACTGCCACCCTCTGGTTCACCCCTGCCACCCTCTGGTTCACCCCTGCCACCCTCTGGTTCAGCACTGCCACTGTCCGGTTCACCCATGCCACCCTCTGGTTCAGCACTGTCACCCTCTGGTTCACCACTGCCACCCACTGGTTCATGGCTGCCACCCTCTGGTTCATCACAGCACCTCTGGTTCACCACTGCCACCCTCTGGTTCACCACTGCCACCCTCTACCGAGACCTTTTGTGACGCAGCGGCAACACAAAAGATGCGCCATGGTGCTGGGTATTAACAACGTGATGCATCTGAGAGATGCGTCACGTTGTAAAGCCCTGCGCCATCAGGAGGCGTTCCGGCGCAGGGGAGGGTGTTCCTGCGCAGGATCGCCTCCTAAAAGTGGCTGAGTGAAATCTACAAGATTTCACTCAGTCACTTTTAGGCCAATGCTGCGTCAAAACCCAGCGCCTGCTTGAAGCAGGCGCAATGCTTGATGCAGCATTGGGGAGATAGGGCCCCCCAGAGCATTGCTGGAGCTGCGTCGCAAGCGCGACGCATCTCCAGCAATGCGCTGCTTTTACGGCACAGATGCGTGACGCATCTGTGCCGTTTTTGCCACATGGTGCGCCGCATTGTAAATGCAGCGCACTATGGGTGGCGGAGCAGCGGCGCACAATAACTGGTGCATCCCTGGGGATGCGCCAGTTATTGTAAATCTGCCCCTATACATTTTGCCAACGAGGGAGCACTTACTGATTAGACAGTAGAAAGTACTCCAGTTGAGTAGAGGTATTGCACAAAAAGGTGGCATCTTCGTGGACAAACACGCAGGGCGGGATTCATTCTGCCCCGTCAGACTCGTTTTTTGTGCCCTTCTGCCCTCTGTTAGACTCGTTTTTCCCTTGTTTTTGTGCCCTTCTGCCCTCTGTTAGACTCGTTTTTCCCTTGTTTTTCTGCCCTACTGCCCCCTGTTAGACTCGTTTTTTGTGCCCTTGTGCCCTCTGTTAGACTCTTTTTTCCCTTGTTTTTCTGCCCTTCTGCCCTCTGTTAGACTCGTTTTTTGTGCCCTTCTGCCCTCTGTTATTCCCTTGTTTTTGTGCCCTTCTGCCCTCTGTTAGACTCGTTTTTTGTGCCCTTCTGCCCTCTGTTAGATTCGTTGTTGTGCCTGTCTGCCCCGTTAGACTCGTTTTTTGTGCCCTTCTGCCCTCCGTTAGACTCGGTTTTCCCTTGTTTTTCTGCCCTTCTGTCCTCTGTTAGACTGTTTTTTGTGCCCTTTTGCCCTCTGTTAGACTAATTTTTCCCTTTTTTTTACTGCCCTTCTGTCCTTTGTTTGACTGCTTTTTGTGCCTTTCTGCCCTCTGCATCCCCACATCATCACTCAGCGCTACCCCAGCATCACTCAGCACCACCACATTATCACTCAGCACCACCACATTATCACTCAGCACCACCACATTATCACTCAGCACCACCACAGCACCACTCAGCACCACCACAGCATCACTCAGCACCACCACAGCATCACTCAGCACCACCACAGCATCACTCAGCACCACCACAGCACCACTCAGCACCACCACAGCACCACTCAGTGCCACCACAGCATCACTCAGCACCACCACAGCATCACTCAGCGCCACTACATTATCACTCAACACCACCACAGCACCACTCAGCACCACCACAGCATCACTCAGCAGCATCACTCAGCACGACCACAGCACTACTCAGCACCACCACAGCACTACTCAGCACCACCACAGCATCACTCAGCACCACCACAGCACCACTCAGCACCACCACAGCACCACTCAGCGCCACCAGAGCATCACTCAGCGCCACCACATTATCACTCAGCACCACCACAGCACCACTCAGCACCACCACAGCATCACTCAGCACCACCATAGCATCACTCAGCACCACCACAGCACCAATCAGCACCACCACAGCACCACTCAGCACCACCACAGCATCACTCAGCACCACAACAGCATCACTCAGCACCAACACATTATCACTCAGCACCACCACAGCACCACTCAGCACCACCCCAGCATCACTCAGCACCATCCCAGTATCACACAGCACCACCACAGCACCACTCAGCATCACCACAGCACCACTCAGCACCACCACAGCACCACTCAGCGCCACTGCAGCATCAATCTGCGCAATCATTCAACAACAACTGGTTCAAATATGTTCTCTCAATGTTTCAAACTTTATTACAAATGTCACAAGATGTTAATATTTCACTTCTGTTCTTGGATTTTCGTCACAATAAAATACACTGAACATAATCTTCCCAAAAGGTATTTACAAAAGTTTAAGCTTTTGCCATTATACATTAAAATCACTTTTATTTAAGTATTAATTATTTCAAAAAATTAAAAGCCATTGTAATTTGTAATATCAATACAGCTAAGTCACGTAAATACAAAACATGTTCCATTACAAATGCTATAGGTGTCACATTTTAGAAAGTTATAACTATTGGCATTGGAATTGACAAAGCTATTAATTTAGCTATTTTCAAAACCAACACATAAATAAAAAAAAATGTCATTTACAAGACCAATAGCTCAAACTTTCCTAATGCGAGACCTATTGCATTGCAAATGCTTGTTTTTATATCTGTCAGTGCTTCCTGTTGAGGTTTAATTTTCGTGACAGGCGCCTCATTGCCTACTTGTAACTATTCTCTGACCCTGCTTCAAGGGTCAGAGCAGGGTCAGAGAATAGTTGCAAGTAGGCAACGAGGCGCCAGGAAGCACTTACAGGCTTACAGCAGCAGGTGCCCAAGTTGAAGTTAATTTCTTTGTAACCCTTTTGTAAAAGGTTACAAAAAATTAGCTTCAACTTTTGCGAGCTGAACGAATTTTCAGCCCATGCTTAGTCTGCTTTACGTCAGCGCTAGCCACTATTGATAAAGGCAGCAGCCGAAACGCATCTGGTCATGTGAAAAGAAGCCCAATAAAATCTGGGAAATCTAACTTCCTGTGAGTGCTGGTGCTGTTATTGGCACCGTGAGCCGTGGATTTTGAGTGCGAGCGGTGTCCGTCACCGCGCTACAGACCACCCAACCGTGAGTGAAGGGGAGAGCAAGACGGAATCTGAGCACGATATATATATATATTTAAATCGATATTTTTTAAATCGATATTTTTACATCGATATTTTTGATTCAATATTTTTTTACTTACCTCTGTAGGTATGGGAGTCGATATTTTTGTAGTCTATATTTATTTTTTTATATTTTTAACATCAATATTCTATCAGTGAACCGCAGTCCCACTCGGGGTGACAAATGCAAAAAGAACAAATGATGGACACAAGGTTTAACATAGTCAAACATTCACCCCAGTACAGAGATTTGGACCTACATCCATCATTGTTTTGTCCCCATGCCATTCCAGTTTAAACCCAGCCATATGCAAGTCAGTCCTGACCCCGTTCCCTAGGGGAACAGTCCAGCCCTAACTGCCTGGCCAGGTTCTCCCTGGACTGGAACACAAGCATCCTAGGACCAGTTTAGGGGTTTTCACCCCTCCTCAGCCAGGCTAGCTTGACTACAGTGGCATGGAGAGCCCGCGACCCACGTCTGGGCATACACATCCCACTTGGGGTGAAAAATGCAAAAAGAACAATTGATGGACAAAATGTGGAACAATGTCAAACATTCACCTCAGTACAGAGCTATGGGCTTAAATCCATCTTTTTTTGCTCCCCATGCCACTCCAGTTTAAACCCAGTCATACGCAAATCAGTCTTGACCCTGTTCCCCATGGGAACAGTCCGGCCCAAAGTGCCAGGCCAGGTTCTCTCTGTACTGGAAAACAAGCATCCTAGGACCAGTTTCAGGTTTTCACCCCTCATCAGCCAGACTCGCTTGACTTTGCTTTGTTCGCCCTAAGTTGGCAGGGTATGCCCAGAGATGGCCACTGGATACACAATAGCCTGGCTGATAAGGGGTGTTACTCGGAACCCCGTCCCAGGATGCTTGTGTCTGCTCCAGTGAAGACCTGGCTTGGCAGTTCGGATTGACTGTTCCCATAAGGAACAGGGTCAAGACTGGTTTGCATATGAGTCTGAACTGGGTTGGCAAAGTGAGCAAAAGAACAATGATGGATTCAACACAGATCTTTACTGGGGTTGAGTGTCTAAAAAGTTTCAGCAGTCTGTCCATCATCTCTGTGTGTTTAACTTGAATCCAATGGCATGGAGAGCACGGCACCCATGTCTGGGCATACCCGTTCCACATGCGGTGACAAATGCAAAAATAACAATTGATGGACAGGATATTGAACAATGTCATACATTCACCTCAGTGCAGAGATCTGGGCCTAAATCCATCGTTTTTTTACTACCTATGCCATTACAGTTTAAACCCAGTCATATGCAAATCAGTCTTGACCCTGTTCCCCATGGGAACAGTCCAGCCCAAACTGCCAGGCCAGGTTCTCCCTGGACTGGAAAACAAGCATCCTAGGACCGGGTTCGGGGTTTCACCCCTCATAAGCCACGCTAGCTTGACTCTAGTGGCATGGAGAGCACATGACCCACATCTGGCATACCTGCTCCACACGGGGTGACAAATGCAAAAAGAACAATTGGACAGAATGTTGAACAATGTCAAACATTCACCGCAGTACAGAGATCTTGGCCTAAATCCATCTTTTTTTTGCTCCCCATGACATTCCAGTTTGATCACATCATGTTTAGCTGCTACAGCACATTATGATTAGGTGGGTGCTGGGGCACATCTTGCTTCGGTACTGAGGCACACTGTGGATAGGTGCTGGGGCACTTTGTGCTTAGGTGCTGCGACACTTTGTGTTTAGGTGCTGGGGCAAATCGTGGATAGGTGTTGGGTCACATTGTGATAGGTGCTGGGGCACATCGTGGATAGGTACTGGGGCACATTGTGGACAGGTGCTGGGGAAGCTCGTGGATAGGTGCTGAGGAAGGTCGTGGATAGGTGCTGTGACATTGTGTTTAGGGGCGGGGGCACATCGTGTTTAGGTGTTGTGGCACATCGTGCTTAGGTGTTGGGGCACATCGTGTTTAGGTTCTGGGGCACATTATGTTTAGGTGCTGGGGCACATTGTGGATAGGTGCTGTGGCACGTCATGGATTTGTGGGGGGGCACTTCGTGTTTAGGTGCTGCGGCAGACTGTGTCTATGTGCTACTGCACATCATGTCTAGATGCCGGAGCACATCGTTTTTAGGTGCCGGGGCATATCATGTTTAGGTGCTGCGGCACATCGTGTTTAGGTGCCGGGGCATATCATGTTTAGGTGCCGGGGCATATCATGTTTAGGTGCTGCGGCACATCGTGTTTAGGTGCCGGGACACATGGTGTTTAGGTGCCGGGGCATATCATGTTTAGGTGCCGGGGCACATTGTGTTTCGGTACTGTGGCACATCGTGTTTAGGTACTGGGGCACATCCTGGTTAGGTACTGCGGCACATCGTGTTTAGGTGCTAAGGCACATCGTATTTAGGTGCTGGGGCACATCGTGTTTAGGTGCTGCCTAAGCATGGGCGAATTTTGCGAATTCGCGATCCGCGAATTTGCGGATTTGCGAATTCGCGATCCGCAAAATTTGCGAATTTGTGCGAATTTGCGGATTTTTTTATTTTTGCGTGTTCACGGGGCACTTTGCGTGTTCGCGGGGAGCTGTGCGTGTTCGCGGGGCGCTGTGCGTGTTCGCGGGGCGCTGTGCGTGTTCACGGGTTTTTTTTTCTTTTCGTTTTTACTTTTTGTTCCCTTCTGCCCTCTGCCCTTCTGCCCTCTGCCCCACTCCTATTTTATTTTAGGATGGCGCCGGCAAGCTGTCAGCGCCATCCTAAAACAGTTACTAAGTTATCAGGGAGCACTAATAGATAAAATAAAGCAGGTGCACCTGCTTAATTTTATCTATTAGTGCTTCCTGATAACTTAGTAACTGTTTTAGGATGGCGCTGGCAGCTTGCCGGTGCCATCCTAAAATAAAACAGGAGTGGGGCAGAGGGCAGAAGGGCAGAGGGCAGAAAGTTAGCTTCAACAGGAAGCACTAATAGATAAAATGAAGCAGGTGCTCGAGCACCTGCTTTATTTTATCTATTAGTGCTTCCTGATGAAGCTAACTTAGTAACTGTTTTAGGATGGCGCTAGCAGCTTGCCGGCGCCATCCTAAAATAGTTACAAGATTGAAGCTTGAACTTTTGCCCCCAGATCCGTTCGCTCGCGGATTTGTGGATTTTCGGCAAATTCGCGGGAGTTCGCGGATTGCGAATTTGCCGAAAATCCGCAAAATCCGCGAGCGGAATGGATTTTACGCTCACACTTAGCTGGGGCCCATTGTGTTTAGTTGCTGAGGCACAACGTGTTTAGGTGCTGGGGCACATCGTGTTTAGGTGCTGGGGCACAAAGTGTTTAGGTGCTGAGGAACAACGTGGTTAGGTGCTGGGGCACATACATCGTGTTTAGGTGCTGGGAAACATCGTATTTAGGTGCTGGGGCACATCGTATTTAGGTGCTGAAGCACATCGTGTTTAGGTGCGGGGGAACATCCTGTTTAGGTGCTGGGGCACATTGTAGTTAGGTGCTGGGGCACATTGTAGTTAGGTGCTGGGGCACATTGTAGTTAGGTGCTGCGGCACATCGTAGATAGGTGCTGCGGCACATCGAGTTTGGGTGCTGGGGCACATCATAGATAGGTGCTGGGGCACATCGTGTTTAGGTGCTGCGGTACAACGTGTTTAGGTGCTGGGGCACATCGTGTTTAGGTGCTGCGGTACAACGTGTTTAGGTGCTGCGGTACAACGTGTTTAGGTGCTGCGGTACAACGTGTTTAGGTGCTGCAGCACAACGTGTTTAGGTGCTGGGGCACATCATGTTTAGGTGCTGGGGCACATTGTGTTTAGGTGCTGGGGCAGGTCGAGTTTAGGTGCTGGGGCACATCGTGTTTAGGTGCTGGGGCACGTCGTGTTTAGGTGCTGGGGCAGGTCGAGTTTAGGTGCTGGGGCACATCGTGTTTAGGTGCTGGGGCACATCATGTTTAGGTGCTGGGGCCCATCGTGTTTAGGTGCTGGGGCACATCGTGTTTAGGTGCTGGGGCACATCGTGTTTAGGTGCTGTGGCACATCATGATTAGGTGCTGCAGAACTTCATGTTTTAAGTGCTGCGGCACCACTGCACCATGTTTGGAGCAAGGCTCTGAACCTCACGCACATTACCCAACAGCCTCGCTATAAGCCAGTCTACAGTGCCGTGTTAAAACTCCCTTTTCAACACGGCACCCTGACCAGCTCATCAGCGGCACGAAAAGGTGTATAAATGCTACAGGAACCAGGCACAAATTAAGACTAAAATGGTGTTAGATGGGTGTTTTTAATCTGTGAATTGTGCTGTTTCTCTTAAGCCAACTTCTCCTGATAGCCTCGCTGCAATTCACTGCAGTTGTAATATTTTATGTGCTTTGTGGCTCACATTTAAAGAGCTCATTTGTTGTTTCAGCGAAGAGTCTGCAGAGCATCCAGATCTGCACCAGGAAAAGGTTTGTAGCGTTTTGACTTCTTTGCCTAACCCTGTTGAGAGGTGCAGGGTGTGAATAAGGTTGCAGCCCTGTGATGTCATCAGAGGTGGAGCTTTTCGTGGTGTCTCTTCTCTAACCTGGCATTTCCATGAATCTAAATCCATTTGTGTTCCTTTTAGCACTCGTTTATTAGTCTTAAACTATCATGCCGACATCTTCGTGTTATAAGTAAAAGAACTGAACATATGGCTAAGAGACAACAGAAATGTGTGCAAACAGCAC
Organism: Lissotriton helveticus; assembly: GCF_964261635.1. NCBI lineage: Eukaryota > Metazoa > Chordata > Amphibia > Caudata > Salamandridae > Lissotriton > Lissotriton helveticus. The sequence continues at coordinate 276,400,614 of NC_136062.1, forward strand.
AGCTCTGGCCTGTCCATCAGTGGGCATTAGTCATGCAACAGATTGTGAGATAAAATACTCGTTTTCTTTCTGTGTCTTTATTGCATGCAGTCCAACACATTTTATTCGGTATGCAAATTAAGATTTCCAAGAATAATTTGAGAGAGTGCCCCACAAAACTGCAGTGCAATGCCTGCTCTCGCCTTCGAGGAACAGTTTAATATGCTGGATAGATTCCCAGCTCATCTGACCCTGAGTTATAAAGGCCTCGCTGGTTATCTGCAGCATTTTATGCTTTGACCACCGCAGCCACAATAATCGTGACTATAAATAATGCTCTTCCATCACAGACTCCTATAAAACTAGCTATAAAACCAATAGAATCATGGCTGCATAAGCAGTTCAGAGAACCAGAAAAAATTGACACAGCCAAAAGGTCCGGCTTCAGGACAGTAACACATGCAAACAATGCACAAATGCTCTTTTCATGAGGATACGCATAAAAGCCAGACCTATTGGCTTTGCCACTGCTTATTTTATTACAAAAGCTCTCACACTTTCTCTAAGACACAAACCATGCTGTTGTCAGCACCATCTTTATTAATCTGATATTAGATAAAGCGCCTTTACAGGATCGTGGGCACTGTGATACTCAAGAATAGATGAGGTAATGTGCCCCTAACCGAATCAAAATCTGGGCAATAAATCAAATAGCAGCTTTTTCAATTAAACAAGACTTCTTGAGACGGGTGAAATGAGAAAACATGAGGGTTTATTAAATATCAAAGTTCATAACACAAGGTGAAAATTTAGTTTTTATATGGATATAGCGAATTAGCATAAGGTTCAGTCACACAAAGCAGCATGAGAGGGACATACAAAGTATCATGTATGAGACAACCTGGTCTACTCTCGGAGTCGGGATATGAGAATATGCGGGTGTGGGGGGGGGGGAGATAGACAACCAAGGGTAGGGTGGGTGGGGGTAAGACTGACGACAAGTGAGAGGGCAGGTGGCGGGGGGGGGTAGCCTGACTACAAAGGGGAGGGTGGGTGGGGGATGACTGACTACAAAGGTGAGGGTGGGTGGGTGAAGACTGACTACAATGGGGAAGGTGGGTGGGATAAGACTGACTACAAAGGTGAGGGGAGGGTGGGGGAAGACTGACTACAATGGGGAAGGTGGGTGGGGTAAGACTGAATACAAAGGGGAGGGCGGGTGGACGAAGACTGACAACAAAGGGGAGGGCGGGTGGGGGAGTAGCCTGACTACAAAGGGGAGGGTGGGTGGGGGATGACTGACTACAAAGGGGAGAGTAGGTGGGGGAAAACTGACAACAAAGAGGAGGACGGGTGTTGGAGTAGCCTGACTACAAAGGGGAGGGTGGGTGGGGGAAGACTGACTACAATGGGGAAGGCGGGTGGGGGAAGACTGACAACAAAGGGGAGGACGGGTGGGGGAAGACTGACAACATATGGGAAGGTGGGTGGGGGACGACTGACTACAAAGGGGAGGGCGGGTGGGGGAAGACTAAATACAAAGGGGATGGCGGGTGGTGCAAGACTGAATATAAAGGGGAGGGCGGGTGGGGGTAGACTGACTACGAAGGGGTGGGCAGGTGGGGGGAAGACAGACAACAAAGGGAAGGGCGGGTGAGGGAAGACAGACAACAAAGAGGAGGTCGAGTGTGGGGAAGACAGACAACACAAGGGGAAGGCGGGTGGGAGAAAGACAGAAAACAAAGCGGAGGGCAGGTGGGGAAGACAGAAATCAAAGGGCAGGGCGGGTGAGGGAAAAAAGACAAGAAAGGAGAGGGCGGGTGAGGGAAGACAGACAACAAAGGAGAGGGCGGATGAGGGAAGACTGACAACAAAGAGGAGGCCGGGTGGATGGAAGACAGACAACAAAGGGGAGGGTGGGTGGGGGAAAGACAGACAACAAAGGGGAGGGCGGGTGGGGAGAAGACAGACGGGAGGGTGGGTGGGGAGAAGACAGACAACAAAGGGGAAGGCGGGGGAAGCAGACAACAAAGGGGAGGGCGGGTGGGAAGAAGACAAACAACAAAGGGAGGGCGGGTGGGGAGAAGACAGACAACAAAGGGAGGGCGGATGGGGAGAAGACAGACAACAAAGGGGAGGGCGGGTGGGGAGAAGACAGACAAAAAAGGGGACGGCAGGTGGGGAGAAGACAGACAACAAATGGGAGGGCGGGTGGGGAGAAGACAGACAACAAAGGGGAGGGAGGGCGGATGGGGAGAAGACAGACAACAAAGTGGAGGGTGGGTGGGGAGAAGACAGACAATAAAGGGGAGGGAGGGTGGGGAGAAGACAGACAACAAAGGGGAAGGCAGGGAAAGCAGACTACAAAGGGGAGAGCAGGTGGGGCACAACATGAATCAAGGAGGCATGGCAGGTGTGGGCCCAATACGAACAACAGAGGGTGGGCAGGTATAGCACAACACATACAACGGAGAGTCGCGGAGGGCTTTGGGTAAACAGGCAGACAATGGTGGGAGGAAGGTCCTTGGAGCAAGCAAATTAACACAGATGTAAGAGGTTGTAGAAAAACACACTTAAATGGAAGGACAAAAGTAGCAGCTAAAAAATGAACTGTGGAAGGACACAATAATACATCCATTCTACAGGCGAAGGACACAGAGCGAGAGAGAGATAAAGCCTAGGGCTGCTGATCAATAAGAAGAGTGACAATTAAGCCAACCAATGCTAAGCAATGGGCGCTCTGTAAGTCCGCTGCTAGAAGACTAGAAATCAAAAGATCTTGCAAGAAACAGTGCACGCACTGGCTTAGGAGAGACCTATAGACATGTTTTATTATCAGGTTTCACAAAACTTATCATTTATCATAATTATCAGAAATAATATTGTGCACCTTTAAGCCTGATACCTGATACCTGATGAAGACCTCTCTGGAAATCACATCTAATGACATAGGACCCATAATAGTAAAAAAATTGCCAGTATGACTTTTTACCCAGGTTACACAAAAGTAATTAATGACAGGACATAAATGAGTGACTTTTTAGTGCTTTGCCCAGCCTTGACCTCACTAACAAATTAACAAGCATATACCAGAGTGCTCTTGAGTCAGTTGTATTGTATTGTATTGTATTGTATTGCATGTCATTTTTGTAGAGCGCGTGGTTACCAGAAGGCATCCCAGCGCTGAATTTGAAAGATGCTCTGAGGGGGGGAGGGTAGGACAGAGGATCAATTGGGAAAGAGGAAGGTTTTTAGTGTTTTTCGGAAAAGGAGGTGGCCAGATTCAGCGCGTAATTGCAGTGGGAGGGAGTTGCTCTGAGGAATTTATTTCAAGGTGCAAAGCAGCCTTCAGGGGGCTGTTGGTAGTTTGATATCTATACAGGTTCAATCCCCACCTTTATCAAAAGCAGTAAGATGACTTCAGTGCATTTGTTTTTCAGAAAAACACTGTAGCAAATTGCTTAAACAGTAGGGTTTGCAAGTATACAGCCTGTGTCCTCCACACTACTAACACAATTGGAACATAAAATAGTCCTGGAAGCGTCTAGATTACAGTTCAAATTTGCATTTCCAAGGATTATCAGGCGTAAAAACTAAACGTTCCATAAAAGACACGGTGAATTGATGCTGTGTAATACTGAGACAGATACGCAGGCGCAGATAAAGGGAAAACAATTTTATGCTAAACTATTATGATGCCCAGGCAGTATTTAATACACCCAGAGCAGGTCTAATGGGATCTTCATTGCCTGGGAGCCACCCTCTGCCTGCCCCAGAGAGAGGATGCTGCACCCTGTCTTCTGCTGCATGCTTGGCAGAGAACAGACACTGGAACTGCTGTCAACCATTAAAGCATTGGAGCACATCACAGTGATGGCGATCAGCTTTATTCAGTTCATGCCTCTAATCTGTTGCCAGTGGTAGTAAACTCTTAGTGGAATGTAGTCCCTGTGGTATTAAGTTCTGTGTCTTGCATGCAGCCAGGTAATAAATTACAGTTTGCAATATGGCTGAGATAAGCACCCCTGGACCCATGTCTCCCATAATGGTGTAATATTATAATGATCATTGGCATACCCTGCATCTAGAAAATACACATAGGGGCTCTGTACACTTAGGGGCTGGTTCCGATTCTGGAAAAATCGCTCCGAATAGCCGTTCGGAGCGTTTTTCTCCTACGAATCGTACCCTGCAACGTCCCCCTTACGTATGACGAAGTACGATTCGTACCAGGAGCCTTACTCCACACGAGTCGTACAGAGATCGTACGAATCAAATCCCCATCAGAATCTCCCTCGGAGCCCGCTGTACGTGACATCTGTACGGTTCGCGGCTGGTTTTTACGACCCAGCAAGTACGATACGTGTCGGGTACGCACCGTACGACCCTTTTTCTACGGGAACTGAAAACAGCCGTAAAAGCAGAGTTCGCGCCGAAACAGGTACGGAACGGCCCCCCGGGTACGGTGCGTACCCCCCATGATCGCAGGGGTATGCACCGTACCCCATGATCGCAGGGGTACGCAGAGGACCCCATGATCGCAGGGGTACACACCGTACCTCATGTACGCTGGGTGTACGCACCGTACCCCATGTACGCTGGGTGTACGCACCGTACCCCATGTACGCTGGGTGTACGCACTGTACCCCATGTACACTGGGTGTACGCACCATACCCCATGTACAATGGGTGTATGCACCGTACACCCAGCATACATGGGGTACGGTGCATACACCCAGCGTACATGGGGTACGGTGCGGACACCCAGCGTACATGGGGTACAGTGCGTACACCCAGCGTACATGGGGTACGGTGCGTACACCCCATGAATGCAGGGGTATGCAACGTACCCCTGCGATCATGGGGTGTACGGACCGTACGGTGTGTATGTGTTTGTGTGCTTTTCCGTACAACTCGCCCTTACCTGACGTGGACCGTACGAATCGCGTCCTCATACCCCGGTCCGGATCGTACTTGTCGGGTCGTACGGCATGTGTACGAGTCGTACGGCATGTGTTTGAGTCGTATGGTTCACGGTTTCAGCCTTGCAATACGTACAGATCGCGACGATTCGGAAAGATTCACGGAATACGGATCGTACTTCGCGACTCGGACAGACGGGTACGATTCGAACAGAGAGGGCTCCGGATACAAATCGTACGGACGTTTTTTTTTCCCGAATCGGAATCGACCCCATAATGAACATGCACAGCTGCATAGATGAGACAAAGCAATAACAGTAACAAGCATTGACAAAGCCAAAATGTCTGTTCATTTAGCGGCCAATGCAAAATTTTTGGCTTTGCTAATACAGCAAAAAGAGCAAAAAATATCCTTTTGCTGACGCTGTGCAGGTTCTGCTAAAAAAAAACAAAAAAACAATAAAGGCATGATGTGTACGCTAGCATGCATGTATGCATCATGATGCCATGGCAAGCAGCTGGATGATGCTGGTATGAATATGGCATGATGCAGCTACCATCTTGTTTTATTTTTATTTTCCTTTTCCTTTCCATGATGACGGTCCCAATTCTTGGTGTGGCAAAAAATGGACATATGTGTGAATGTTCATTTTCAAAAGGAAAGGCCTAACAGAAAATTCCAGCTGACAAAAATAATAATAATAATAGTAATAAAAGCATTGGCAAAGCCAATATGTCTAGCCATAAACAGCTTTAAGTCCTCATCCTGGGCTCCTCGCCCTCCGCCTGGGACGACTTCTGGTGGCCCCCCGCCCTGGGCACCGCACCCAAACCGACAGACCATGCACGCAACCTGGGCTTCATCCTGGACTCCTCCCTCTCCATGACCAGACAAGTAAACGCCGTCTCCTCGTCCTGCTTTAACATCCTGCGCATGCTACGTAAGATCTTCCGGTGGATCCCCACCGAGATGAGGCAGACGGTCACCCAGGCCCTCGTCACCAGCCGACTGGACTACGGCAACGCCCTCTACGCCGGAACCACCGCCAAGCTCCAGAAGAGACTGCAGCGGATCCAGAACGCCTCGGCCAGACTCATCCTCGACATTCCCCGACGCAGCCACATCTCCGGACACCTGAGAGATCTACACTGGCTCCCGATCAACAAGAGAATCACCTTCCGTCTCCTCACCCACGCGCACAAAGCCCTACACGACCAAGGCCCCAGCTACCTCAACAACCGGATCAACTTCTACACTCCCAAGCGCCTCCTCAGATCAACCAACCACGCCCTCGCCGCCGTCCCCCGCATCCGAAGAGCGACAACAGGAGGAAGGTCCTTCTCCTACCTGGCCGCCAAAACCTGGAACTCACTCCCGACCGACCTGCGCCTGACCCAAGACCACCTCTCCTTCAGGAAGAAGCTCAAGACCTGGCTGTTCGAGCAGTAACGGCACCCCCCTCCCACCCAGCGCCTTGAGACCCTACGGGTGAGTAGTGCGCTATATAAATGACTTGATTGATTGATTGATTAAGTCATTACTAGAAATCCCTCTTAAGTCAGATGCAAAATCCTCAAAATTATTTTCCAAAGCTGCAGTAGATCAAGTAACTACTAGGTATCCCTCTCAAGTCAGATCCAACCTTCGTCTCCTAAACCTACAGTACCACAGTCATTACTAGAGGTCCCAATCGAGTCAGATGTGGAATTCTGAAAATTCTTTCAAAAACCTGCAGTCCCTCAAGTGATTACTAGGTGACCCTCATGAGTCATATGGAAGATCATCTAATAACTTTCACAAAGCTGAGGGAATGTGGCTTTAACATATAAAGTTGCAAACACACTTTTGCAGTTTGAATGATTTGGGGTTGTTTTCAATAGGATAAATAAATATGTCATACCGGTTTATGACGATGACCAATATTTCAGATTTTAATACATTTCTTAATTTTATTTAAATGATGACATATTACTACACCTAGGCACTAGCAGTCACAGGTAAATACAAGTGAGGTTAATGTGGAGTGCTTTGATCTATTCTATGTGGTGGGAGGGTGCATAGTTTGAATGCCAATTGGGAACCCAATGGATAAAAGTGGTTGACTTAAAGCTTAAATACTTCTATGTATGTATTTTTGTTCAGAATGTTTTGGGAAGCATGAGGCTAGCAACCTTCAATAAATGTTGTGATTACTGTGGAACACTTGGATCATTTGTGATGACATCCTAGAATAAAAATGTACTGGCAATCATTGGTAAATGCAAGTATGTTCAACCTTATTCAGATCAAATTGGTTTTTGAGTGCTACACAAATCCAGTTACTTATAATAAAACTCATGGCTCTATGTTGTATGGCATGGTAGGAATAAGCAAAATGCCAATGTCCGTGAAACAAAGCAATAGATATCTGAGGAAAGATATATATATAGTTAGAAATCTATCTCTCTCTCTCTCTATATATATATATATATATCTTACCTACTGGCGGTCGCCAGTAGGTAGTTATAGTTAGGACCTAGTTTCCATAGGAAATCCGCAACATTCTATTGGGAATAACTTTGGCGTTGATGGATGGAATTAGCTGAATTTCTCCAAGAAAATGGCCAGCTCCGCTCCGCTCCTTCCCTGAAAATTTGGGGGGGATTCGTGAAGTGGGGGCCGAGATAAAAGGGGGGTCCCAAAATGTGTTTTCCCCATGTTAATTTCCATAGGGCGGTTGGACTCACTTTTAGCCCGAACGGCTGAATGGATTTCCACCAAACTTGGCAAAATTGTAGGGACTGGTAGCCCGATATGCCTTTGCTATGTCTCAATATATGTGCTCTAGTGGATTTTAAGTAATTTAGGTTAAAAAAAATATATATATCTATAAGCACGCCCCAGTATGCCCACCGGGGCGCGTACCAGCGCGTAACGCGAGTTCGCGAGCGGAAAGCTGATTGGCTTTCGGGTGTCTGTCAACATTCCAAACAGTCCGGAGCGGCCGCCATCTTGTGTCTTGGTAGGATAGAGACACAAGAGTGTGGCAAAAACAAAGGGGGAAATGACCAAAAGGGGGCAGGGTAGACCCCCCCTGACCTCCTAGGTTTGACGTGGGGGCCATAAAAGGGCCTCGCGGGGCAAAAAAAAAAAATAATAATTCGCGCACCGGGGAGCGTACTGGGGAGCGTACCAAGGGGAATACCCAGTGAAACAGTAAAATAATAATTTAAAGTGCTTAGAGGTAGGGTAGCTGTGAATAGAGTTGTTGTGTTGTGTGGGTGATTTAAGTACCAACATGTAGGTACCAATGCAGAGTCTTAAATTCAATGTACACCGTCTCCTCTGTAGATATCTTGCATGTTGTTACAGAAGTTATTGTGGTATATGGAATCCATACCATAGTCTGTCAGGAAAGTAGAAACAGATCTTTTAAGCACTCCTTGAGAAGGCCTATGGGATCATGGGTAGTCTACCCTGCTCCCTTCTGATGTTTTCAAGTATTACATTTTACTCTCTTCTGAATCTACACAAAATTGGTGGTGATATGGTGCATTAGAGACAGACAGTGAGAGAAAGGAGGCTGGAGATCAAAAAGAGATGTCAAATACACATTCGAGATAATATAGTGGGAGAAAGGAAGTAACTATGAGCAAACTTACTATGTAACACAAAAAAGTTGCACAGTATACTGTAAGTCTCACTTTATATTATAATCATTTTGGTACTATTTCATGAACTACATATAAAAATGAATAATGTCTCGAACAATTTTTAATTATTAAATATAAATTTATTGTTCTGATTTTTCAAAATTTAAAAGAACTTCCAACATTAGATCATCTGAAATCTCATCATTTTTATTCCATGATTCTTTGCTTTCAACACAGTTAATAAATTCTTCGTCCAGAGACTGATCCATAAAGTCCAAGTCATCAATATCTTCCTTAGGATTGTTCTCAACAACAATTTCGAAAGAAATATTAATTTTGTCTTGTTTTCCTTCCATTTTCTTGCTGTAAATTGCATAAAAATAACTATATCAGTAGAGTTAGGGCACTGTTGGGTTTAAGTTCAGAGAGGTACTTCTGAGTTTTTAACAGTCAAGTTATCTTTGGGCAGTGTATGGTATCAGGCAGGAAGTAGAAATATAAAAAGTGCATGTGATGAAGTCTAAGTAAATTCATAATTATACCAGAGAAGCCTAACTCAATCCATAAGTATAACAGAGAAACCTATCTCAATCTATAACTATAACAGAGGGACAGTAAATAAGCATCAGAAAACGTTTTTCCAAATTAACTTAAAGTGCACAACATAGTTCCCCTTACAAATTAACAACTTACCTTACAGAAAGCTGTTGAAGTTTTCTGAGAATATCCTGTATAAATGTACCTGAGGTAGTTCTAGTCAAAATGGCCGTGTTTCCCTCTCATTTTTAAATTATATTCATGTACATAACCAATCAAATGTCAGCACATAAAAGTAGAAAATGAAAGTAACATTTTAATTGGTTGTAAATCCTAACACTTTATATGTGTTTGTGTCATGTAATTTACCTCAGGATATTTAGACAGGGCTACAGCCCAAATGGTTCAATGGAATTCCACCAAATTTGGGAAAATGGTAGGGACTGTTATGTAGTAGGGCCTTCTATATTTGGTGAAAGTTTCTCCAGTGGTTTTCAAGTAAATTGACTTACAAAACTTTTTGGGGGCGCTTACCGGTGCGCGCCCCGGTACGCGCACCGGCAGCTCAACGGGAGTCCTCCATCTTGTGTTTCGGTAGAATTGAGACACAAGATGGAGGATAAACAAGGGGGCACGGTAGACACCCCCTGACCCCCTAGGTTTTCTGAGGGGGGCTTAGGAGGCCCATATAGGCAAAAAAAACATTTTTTTTTAAATTTTCGCGGGGGGAGCGCCCGGTACGCGCACCGGGAAGCGTACCGGGGAGCGTACTTTGGTGAAAAACAGTGAAAAAAGTTAGAGTAAAGTAATCATTTTGAGTGATCAGAGGTAGAGTAGCCCTGAAAAGAGATTTTGTGTTCTGTGGCTGATGTAGGTTCCAATGCACAGTCTTAAATTCAGGAGGATTATTCTATTCCCCTCATCTGAGAAGTGCACACCATCTCCTCTGTAGATATCTTGCATGTTGTAACGCAAGTTATTGTTGTATATTGAATACATTCCATAGTCTCTCATGTAAGCAGAAACAGATTTATTCACATGTTTCCGTGCTTTCCCAAATTGTGGACAAAATTGGTTGGACCACTTCCATTTCTGTCTTTGGCATATATTGGAATATACCAAGGCAGTTTGTGGAAAAAGTGTCATCAATTGCCCAAAGGTGTCATTTAAAAGCATTTCCAGACCTACCCCAGTCAAAGTGCCTAGGTCATTTCCACCACAGTGCAAAATTATGAGGTCAGGGTGTGGCAGATCGTAAAAGGTTTTCACCAATGGTATCATCCGTGCCCCCTGGACAGGCCTCAATCTATTGGGTATAAAAGATGGTAACAGGGTGCAGATGAGGTGAGGCCTGTCCAGGGGTGTAGATGAGGTGAGGTCTGTCCAGGGGTGCAGATGAGGTGAGGCCTGTTCAGGGTTGCAGATGAGTTGAGGCTTGTCTACGGGTGCAGAGGAGATGAGGCCTGTGTTCAAGAGTGTAGTGGGAGAGAGGCCTGTCCAGGGGTGCAAAGGAGGTGAGGCCTGTGCCTAAGAGTGCAGTGGGGTAGAGGCTTCATGAAGTCCATTCCACTGCCCTCTTAGACACAGGCCTCAACACCTCTGCTCCCCAGGACAGGCCTGACCTCATCTGTACTCCTCGTCAGGTCTCACCTCATCTGCATCCTGTTACCATCTATTATACCCAATAGATTGAGGCCTGTTCAGGGGGCACGGAGGAGGTGAGGCTTGTCTAAGGGTCAGAGGAGGTGAGTCCTGTCCACAGCACTGTTGGACACAGGACTTACGTCCTCTGCACCCCTGGACAGGCCTCACCTCATCTGCACAATCTGCTTACTAATCTGAGGAAACACAAGTGACATGATTGTGAAATGTGCTAATTTATTTTTTTAATCATGCAGATACTATCTAATCTGTGTCAATAATGTAAAACCAATTCATGTGCCCGAAATCTTTTTTTAAATAACATTTACAAAACAGAGCACAGGTCATATGTATAAGCATTTCATTACACTACTGAAACCTCACTCATTTAGATAATACAATTCCTTTATGCACCAACATTTCTTTACCAAGGATTATCAACAATGTATTAGTCTCTATTATATTCTCTTCCTGACTTACTCTATTTTTCCACCTGTCCCCTTCTAACACCGTCTCTCTGACTTATTCCTTTTTACATCCTGACTCTGTGTTACACTCTGAAACACTCTCTCTTTGACTTACTTTCTATTACATCCTGTCACAAATTTATTCCCTCTCTCTCTTTTTTACAGCAATTTGTAAGTCATACTTTCTCTTACATCCTCTTCCTGATTTACTCCGTCTTACAACCTTTCTCTTTGTAACATTCTCTCCCAGAGTTACTCCCTATTACACCTTTTGTCTGTTTTACACCCTCTCTCCCTCTTTCTGACTTTTTTATTCCCTTCCTCTCTTCGTGTCATACCCTCTGTCTGACTTACTCCTTGTTACATCCTCTCTCTGATTTACTTTCTCTTACACCCTCTCTCAAATTTACTCTCTCTCTCTCCCTTTTACAGCCTCTCTCTGTTTTAGTCTCTTTTACATCCTCTCCCGTTCTAATACCCTCTCTCTGTCTTACATCCTCTTACACCCTTTCCCTATCTTCCACCCTGTTACATCCTTTTTCTGACTTACTCTCTTTCTCCCTTTCTTTGACTTACTCCCGCTTTCTCTGTATTACAACATATTATTCACTCTCTCTGTCTTACTCCTTCTCTATATTTTACTCCCTCTACCTGTTTCTTTGTCTGACTCTCTCTGTCTCTTTGTGTTACTCCCTCTAGCTCTTTTTCTCTGTCTTACTTCTAGTTACATAGTTGCTGTGGTATAAACTTAGATATGTTGTAAACTAGTGTTCATATCATTTGCTTATTGTCATTGCTTTGTTGTTTGGTAATAGTGGTCTATAATGTGTTTTATTTTTTTTGTTTACCACAGATTGAAAACAAGATTTCAATAGTAAGGAAATATGCCCTCAAGGCAGAGGAGAAGGAAAGATGCCAAGCGGAAAAAATCCAAAACAGCAACGGAATTAAAGCACTTCCCTATAATAAATACTTTAAAAAACAGCAAAAAAGCTCCTGGTAAGACAACTAAGTCTTTTTTTTGGAACATATGTAGATCAAAAAAATGTTAATGTAAATGTGAATATACAGAAGGAGAGAGCAAATTTGAAAAGGAAGGAGAGGCCCCCCAAAAATGTTACTACTGGAGCAGGAGAGAACAGTATGTATAGGAATAGAAGGCAAAACCAATTTAGGGACATTCGTAGACGAATGTTTCGCAATAGGGTAGTTTTAAATTTGTTAAAAAATATTAAGAAAGGTAAACAGAGAGCTGCTTTTTACAAGAAAAAGAAAAGTGTAGAGAAAATTGTTGATCAGGCATTTGAAGTTAAGAAAAAATTATTTATTTTAGTAATCAATAGAATTAGGATACTTAACAAGACAATTGATGTTTTCAAATCAAACAGTAGATGCAAAAGAGTAATTAATCGGACTAATTTTTGTAAAGTTTTTTCTGGAGAATGGATGCATAGTTCAAGTTGTGAGCCATTTTTTAATGAGGAGAGTTACTTGCAGGAGAATGATTTGGTGCATGCAGTTGACACCAGTGGTCGAGCATATGAGGTGAAAGACGGTTGTCCGATTGAAAAAGAGAAACTTGTGTCTAGAGATGCAGAGGAGGTGTTAGCTGATGAAGTTTTAGGGAGACGTACTAAGGGTCCTGTGTACACTTGGAAGTGTAGTAGTATTTGTAGTGTGCGACAGTATTCAATTGATTTGCTTCGTAATTTCTTACGGACATATAGTAAGAAAAGTCTAAAACAGAAAATGAAGATGTTGCAAGACTTAAATCCTTGCAGAGTGAGAGAAAACACAGGTTTGCATGGGCATTCACTGGCTGGTCTTTATAAAAGTATGTCAGAGTGTTTTTCATCATTTTAGGATGTTAGCAGTGCATCAATGTTGTATTATGCAAAAAGTCCAGCACTTAAGCTTAAACAGTTAAACAGTGCTCTTTTGCATGGAAGTGAAATAAATGTGAAGAACATTTGTGAAGAAATTGAGTTAAGTTACTTTGGTGAAAAAGAGGACAGTGTAGAAATTGACACAGTAATAGAAGGTAATGTGGAAGATAATGTACAGATTTCAAGTACAGAAAAGTTTGACCAGGAAATTTCCAAGTTTAAGGTGAAATCAAGTGAAAGGCCAAATTTTAGTTGTGTGTGTTGTCGACGAACTCATTATAAGCATCAGACTAGATTAGTTGATTTATATGTACAAAGCGAAAAGGTAAATAATAATGAGTGGAAGGATTTTGCAACTTATTTGTTGGTAGAAAATTGTTTTGATTTGGGTTCCGATCAACGTATTTGTAAATATTGTTATAATAAATTAAATGAAAACAGAATGCCTGCTAGAGCTGTTCATAATAATATGGAGTTGGTAGACATTCCTTCTGACTTAATGGATTTAAATACCTATGAGTCTATTCTGATTCAATGTGTGCATCCTTTTCAGGCTATTGTTCGCATGGAGCCTAAGATAGGGAAATTGCCTCCTTCAGATTTACAGAGAGGATTAAAGGGAAGAGTTGTTTATTTGCCTCTAGATTTCAAGAAAAATATTGATACAATTGGTGTAGAAAAAGTGGAAGAGGAACCTCTGATAATTCTAGTTAATGGGGTTCCGACAAAGAGTAAGAAAATCTGGCAAGATTTAGTGGATGTTAGGAAAGTCAAAAAGGCAACGTTGTATTTGGTCAAAAACAATGAGTACTACAAACATGTATGTGTTGGAGCAGAGGAAACAGTTGCAGAAGAAGACAGTGATTGTTCAGCCGGCCAAATTGAAAAAGTTGATGTGTCTAGAAGTGAAGAAATATATGAACATTATACTGTTCATCCTTTGCATGCCAAAGAAGTAATGGGGAATGCAATTGACTTGTTTCAAATGAAAGCAGCAAAAGGAAGTCCCATTAGTGTATGGGAAGAAAGTTTGGAAGCTTGTTGTTTTCCACAGTTATTTCCAACAGGTCAAGGTGGACGATATGACGATCGACCACTTCAAATTCCTGCATCTGAATACCGGACTTTAAGATTATATGCTGAAGATCCACGGTTTCGTCAATGCATTCCGTATTTGTTTCATCTACTGTATGAAAGTGACTTGTCTGGGCTTTCTTATGCAGTGAACCATATACTGAAAAGTGGACCACATCTGCAAAATGTTTCGGCGAGGGACTTCATGGAGAAAGTCAATCTGCAAGACAGTATTTTGGAATCTCAGCTAATCAATCTCATGGCATGTCAACGTGGTACAAACGAGTATTGGTTCCGTCGTCATGGGGAATTGAAATGTATGCTAAGAAACTTAGGAACTCCTACATGGTTCCTCACTCTTAGCTGTGCTGAGTATGCATGGGACGACTTACTTCAATTTCTACAAGAGGCAAACGCAAACATACAAAATATAGAATTCAAAACACCTGGAGAACTGTGTTCTTTGGATCCAATGAATGTATGCAGATATTTCAATCATATATTTGAAGCTATGATGTCTTTTATTACGAACAAAAAAAATCCTCGCCTTGGAGAGGTTTTGGATTTCTTTTGGAGAAAGGAGTATGAAGCGAGAGGTGCTCCTCACATACATATGTTGTTGTGGATTAAAGATGCACCCAAATTTGATTCGGATGAGACAGTGATGAGCTTCATTGAAGAGTATTCAACATGTGCTGTTCCGAAAACTACCGAAGAAAACAGTTTAAGGCAACAAGTTTTACGCTTTCAATCCCATCGCTGTGGAAAGTACTGTCGTCGAAAATTTAGAAACAAGGACAAGTTCTACACAAAATGTCGTTTCGGGTTTCCACGACCAGTGATTTCTAAAGGAAGAGTAAATAATTTGATGTCTTCTCTGCGACATACTGTGACGAGGAAATCACCAAAAAATACATACAATTTAAAAAGAAACGAAGAGTCCAAGTACATCAACGACTACAACCCAGTGATTTTGTCCATGCGGAATGCTAACATGGATATTCAGTTCGTTGCTGACAACTCTATTGCTGTGGCTCGATATGTGACGTCTTACATCACAAAAAAAGAAAAGACAGAACTGAAGGAAATGTGGAAGGACATTTCACATGAAAAGAGTATAAGTAAAAAAATTATACAGTTTCAGTCTGAAGATGTTGTCGCATCGAGAAATTGGAGCATATGAATGTTCTGATCGGTTATCATCAGCAAGTCTCTACGCCAAGTCTTGAACAATTATTTGGGCGAGTCTAGGTTTTGCTACAACACGAAACCGAGTTTTGAAATCTGTACAAGAAATTGAGTATTTGCCGGAGAAAGAACCAAACAGTACAGATATTTTGAAGACAAACATGTTGGATACATACTATCCAAATAGAAGTAGTCATCTTGAGAACAGTTGTTTGTATGAAGTTTTGCAAAACTATATTTATAAGAGGAACATCAGAGAAGATATCAAAAATGGAATATATGCTGTCATTGGGTGTGAAGGATGTCTAGTGAAGCAGAGAAAAGGCCATTTGATTAATCATCGAAAATTGAGTTGCGAATCTCCAGACAAAAGGGAATTTTACTATTGAGCTCTTTTGCAACTCTTTAAGCCATGGCGTACAGAAGAGGAACTACTTGGAGATTTTCTCTGTTACGAAGATTCTTTTAATGCAACCAAGGACACCATAGAATGTCCTGTTTTTCCAAATTATCTGCAAATGTTGAACGAAGAAATAGAGCAAGAAGCCACAATTGCTGTAGAGATTGCTAGAGACAGTTCTCAAGACAGTCAGAGTACTACTTCATTGAGTCAGGATCCACTAGGAGGACCAATTATCCAAAATGAAGCTGCCACTGCCATGGATGAGGTGGAAAGAGCTATGGAACAAGCTCAAGAGGATGTAGTTAACTTAGAAGATTTGGTGAAACAACTAAACGTTGAGCATAAACAGATATATGACGAAGTCACAGAACAGGATGAACATGGATTCAGTCATGAGAAAAAAGAGTGCTCATGTACATCATTTAAGCCTGTCCGACTGTACGTGAGTGGAGAAGCGGGAACTGGAAAAAGTTTTCTGATTAAAGCAATTGCAACTTATCTGCAGAAAAGGACTGAATCACCGCTGTCTTGCGTTGTTACCGCTCCAACTGGGCTGGCAGCACATAACATTAAAGGGATTACTTTACATCGTTTACTGATGCTACCAGTTGAGCAAGATAATAAATTGCAATACCACAAGCTATCTGGAGATGCTTGTTCTGAAGTTTCCAGAGTCCTGAAGAAAATGAAACTTCTTATCATTGATGAAGTAAACATGGTCTCAAATCTAATGCTTGCTTTTGTGCATTTGAGAATGCAAGAAATCCTTAGAACAGAGTATGATGTGTTATTTGGAGGGAAACACATTATTGTTTTTGGAGATCTACTGCAGTTGACTCCAGTGAAAGGACAACCAGGGTTTAAAATGCTCACGTATGAAGATACCAGGAAGTGCCTAGGAAGCATTGGAAACGTTAATATATGGTTAAATTTCAAATATGCAGAACTACTTCAAAATATGCGACAGGCAAAGGATGAAGATTATAAAAATATTCTACAAGATGTAAGAATCGGAAAAGTAAGTGAGCATAGGAAAGAAGCATTACATGCACGATTAATTTCAAATTTGTATCCAAATGAAAACATTCTTCCAGAGAATATTTCGAAGAAAATTACTGAGAACAAATCTGGGATATGTTTGATGCCAACTCTGCAAGAATGTTCCATCTTCAACAACAAAATGTTAAAGTTAGAAAATGAAGAGATTGTGAAACTGGAAGCTATAGATAAAATAGAGCATATGGGAGCAACAATTATTTTGTCAGAAAATTTGAAATCAAAATTGGATTCATTAGAGAAGAGTATATCTAAAACTGCTGGTTTTGAAAAGACTCTGAATGTGTGTTTAAATTGTCGTATCATTTTGAGAAGGAATTTAAATGTTGAAAGAGGTCTGGTAAATGGAGCAATGGTCATGTTGTTGATTTTGTGAATTACAAAAATAGAGATGGAATTGAAATTTTAAAAATTAAATTTGATGGCATTGACGAAATAGAACAAATTTGTCGTTGTTCAGCTAGATTTTTGCTTGTGAAAGACTTATATGTTCGCCGAAAACAGTTTCCTGTTTGTTTGGCATCTCAAGGTTTAAGTGTAGATAGTGCTTTGGTGAACATTGGAAGTTCTGTGTTTAAAGAGGGTATGGCATATGTGGCATTATCACGAGTCAGAACTTTATCAGGATTGTACTTGATTGAGTGTGATGAAACAAAGATTTGTGCAGATCTTGATTGTGTTAAAGAATACAATAGGTTAAGAAGAGAGTATGCTCCACATTTGCCTCAATATCCTCGTGTAGTAGGCCGAAAAAGAAGAAATGAGAATAATTGCAGTGAGGTAGTAGCAAAAAGATAAAAAGTAGATGAAACTGTAATTGTAAGCAGAAAGAAAAAGGATTCTGTTGAAGATGTTGTTGGATTTCAGTTTGAAAACAGTTCTGGTGTCAACTGCTATGCTAATGTAGTGGTTAATGTTGGTTTTTTTCTTCAAACTTTACAAGAACAGATTGTTGAAAATCGGGATCAAAGATTCTGTTGTTTATTGAATTCTGTGTTTGAGAAATGTAGCAGTGATAGAGAAAAAATAGAAAGTGTTTCAGAAATTCGAAATCTTTTAGACATATGTTCTGGTCAAAAACTATTTTCACAGAATATTCAGCAAGATTGTCAGGAATTTTTAATGTATATGTTTGATGTATTTGGAAGATGAAGGTGTAGATATAAAAGATCTTTTTAGCCTTTCTTATCAATGGCAGCATGACTGCGACAACTGTAGTTTATCAAGTAGTACTACAATAGACACCGAAAGATTTATATATTTGACTTTACCAGACTGCAAATCAGTGCCTTTTAATAATCTAGTTAAAGCAGCTGATCACAATATGGTGTGTACCCAATGTAAGTCTGCAATGCTGTCCACATTATTTATACAAAATTATGGTCAGTATGTCATTTTAATGTTCCAACGATGTAGACCTGATGGAACTAAATTGACAACTTCTATTAAAAATGTCGTGGCTTCTCAGTTATCAATTTCAGGAAGAACTTTTGCATCTGTAGCTATTATTTATCATGACGGTCTTTCAACAACATCAGGGCATTATACAATTTATTTAAAATGTCAAAAATGTTGGACTAACTGTAATGATACTCATTTGACTTTCAAACAACGTTTGCCTTTTGACTTAAAAAATTCATACCTAGTGTTTTTACAACCAAAATTTAAGTAAAGGTAATTGGCCTATGAAGACGGGAGCAGTTAATAAAAGTTAGTCTGCTGTTTAAAATTATATTGTGAGTAAAAGTGTTCAAGATAATATAAAAATTCTAGTTGTCATATAGGTACTGTAAATGGATCTCATAGTAAGTGATATCAGTATTATAGGAAATGTTGAATATCAGTGAGCCAGAGATGGAAATATGAATATTTAAACATTGTGAAAATGTTGTAGGAGCTTTTCTTTCATAACGTTGGGAAAACGGTAATTTCAGAGTTTGTTTTGAGTAATTTAAAACATACTAATACATCTGACACTATTTGGCCTTATGGAAAAGTGAAGGAATAAGCAAAGAGTCACGACTGAACACAAGAAGGAAATAAAAACATTGAAAAATATTTCACATGTTCTTGGAGCTTTTTCTTATAGAATGTCGATGAAATGGAAGTTTTAGAGAACAGCAGAGTATTTTCCAACGAAAAGGACCTTCATGATGTACTATTTGGCTTAATAGAAAAGTAAGTGAATCAAAGATTAGTGTACATATGTGATTTATAAGTTTATATGGGTTTTTTCAAACACAATCTTTTAGATTGTGTTTTTTTTTCCCGCTGTCATATGATGAGTAGTTTGAACTCACTATTTTTAGTGAAATTCAATATATTCTGACAACAGCAAAAATAAACTAGGTAACATGTTGTACAAGTTATTCTTTAGTTTGTATTGTGTAATTTAAATTGTATTCCCATTGTCTCACACTCACTTTCTTTTTTCCACCCTCTTTCAGCTCTCTTTACTCACTCACACTGTCTTTCTCTCACTCTGTTTCACCGCCGTTCCTTTACTCCACTTCTTTCACAACCCCTCATTCCCATTTCAACTGTCTGCATCCCCTCTCTCCCTTGCACCACTTTTCAGCTTTTAGTCTCTCTGCTTTACTTCCCTTTTCCGTCTTTTCCTCTTTTGCTCTTTTAGTAATTCCTCTTTACTCACTCACCTCTTTTGTCGCAGTCTGTCACTATAACTCACCCACTCTCCCTGACTTATCTTTCTTTGCTCCTTTCTTTTGTCCTCTTCTCTCTGTTTTTTGTTCACTACCTCTATGTCCTCAGTCCCTCACTCTCCTTGTGTTATGCTCACTTGTGTTTATCTACCTTCTATTATTTCTCTTACAACAACTTCACTGCTCCTCTCTCATCGTTCTTCATCCCCTTTTCTTTTACTCCGGTTCCATTACTACCTCTCATTTCCTATTTTTCAGTGTCCTTCTCTTTACTTTCATCACCGAATCACATTCTCTCTGTTCCACTGCTTTAGTCCTCTTCCCCATTCTCTTTCCTTCTTTTGCTCCCTTACTCATTTTCCTTTCCTCACTCATTGTATTCCACTTCACTCAGTCCTTCCCTTAGTCCCTCTGTCTACTAACTTCCTCACTCCTTTTCCCTCAATCCTTCTATATTATCCTCTCTCCCTTGATCCCTTCACTCTGTGACTCCCCTTCACTCACTCTCAGTCATCTTCCATTTCTCATTCTTGTAAATGCATCCTCAATCAGACTCCTTTCCCTCTCAGTCATTCCCTTTTTACTTACTCCTGTTTCCTGATTTAGTTTTGCTAACTCACATTCTTTTAGTATCTTTCTTACCTTCAGTTCATTTCTCTCTTCTTCTCTTCCTCTCTGTCACTGAATGTATCTGCCTTACTCTTAGTAATTTGCTCTCCTTCTATTTCTTTTTCCCTCTTTTAGTCCTTCTACATTACTTTATTTCCCTTTCTGTGTCCTTCACTCTTACTTTATTTCTTAGTACACTTTTATGATTTTTAACCTCTTGACTTGTCTCTTCTATTTTAAAATATATATTTTACTAATTATAACTTATTTTTTTCTCTCTTTCACAGATACAAGGTGTAGTAAAAACAGGTAATTAAATTTACATTAATTATATGGTAATTGTGACTAAAAAAATGTACTTTGTCATCACCCTTTGCTTTAACCTCACTACTATTCTCTCACCCTACCTCACTCCTGTTTCCTTACTCTGCTTCCCTCACTTATTCTTATCCTCCATGTTTACTCCTCTTTCCCTTACTCTCCTACTGCATTCAACTTCTTTCAGTCCCCTGCTTTACTTCCCTTACCCTCTGTTCCCTTCCCTCGCTCCCTCACTCATTCCGTTACTCATTTACTTCACTCCTCTCACTCCTTCTCTCAGTCCGTCTGTCCTCACAGTTCCTCACTTCCGTTCCCTCACTCTGTCTCTCTTACCGTCACTGTCTCTGTCCCCTCACTCTGTCACTACTCTTTCGTCATGCTCACTCCCTACAACTCACCCACACTCCCTTACTTACCTTTCTTTGCTGCTTCACTCAGACCCTTTCAGTCACTCCTTCCTTTACTCTCTCTGTCTTTTCTCTCTGTCACTCCCCATGTCTTACCCTTATTCACTTTTATCCACCCTCTTTCACCCCTCTTTACTTACACTCACTGCTCTTTTCTCACCCTCCCTCACCGTTGTTCCTTTACTCCGGTTCCGTCACTACCCCTCATTCCCCATCCTTTACTGTCCTTCCTTTTACTTTCAACACCCACTCACATTCTCCCAGTACCTCTGCTTTAGTCTTCTTACTCTCTCTTCCCTTCTTTCGCTCCCTTATTCATTTTTCTTTTCTCACTTACACCCTATTACACCTTCTCTCTGTCTTACTATGTAATAAACAGTCCCTCTGTGTTGCTCCCTCTAGCTCTCTTTCTCTTAACATCACTCTCTCTGTGTCTTTCCCTCATGCTCACTCCTTTCTTTTTTTTCTTTTTTTTTTGGGTGCGCGCCCCGGTACGTACCCTGGAAAAAAAAGAATGACAGAGTTTTTTAAAAATGTAGTTTTTTTTATAAGTTGGAGGTAGTTCTAAAAAGAACAGTTTTTTTCTTTTTGTTGTTTTATATTTTTTTATAGTTTTTTTGAACATTTTTTACTTTTTTTGGCTTTTCTGAACAGTTTTATATTTTTTTTGTATTTTTTATGGGGAGAAACAAAAAACAAGGAATTGTAAACGGCTCAACTGGAGCAAAAAAAAATCTGGAAAAAATTAAGATTTCTTTGGGCACTTGTGGTTATCACCAGAAAGGTTGATGAGTGTAATACTTTGCTCACCATAGGTAATTGTTTTTCCACAATATATACAAACGATTTTTTATCTACCAAACTTGGTTTGAATGTTTGGGATCATCTCCCCTGTCTCTGGACCCGATAGAGTGGGTTCTTTGCTTGTTGAGGTACTTGAAGCAGATTGGGGAAGGTTTCTGGCCAGTTCTCTCACCTCTGCCGCAGAATAGTTGTTAGGATGCTTCCGTTGCATGTGGCGAATCATGGTGTGATTACCAAAAGAATATTTTTTTGTAGGGTTCCCCCTGGAAAGTTCACAGCCACAGGTCAGACAAGTTACTTTTGCCGCATTGACTTTCTTGTGGCCTCTTGGGAATTTAAAAAACTCCCACACAATGTGCTCTCTCGGTTTGTAAGGGGGATTGTCTTCAGGCAGGAAAGTCCTCCTCTCCTCCTCCTCCTCTTCCTCCTCCTCTTCTTCTTCACCACCAATGTGGTGTTGTGGTGGTCCTTTTGGTGGTGGTGGTGGTGGTGCAGATGCTCCTGCTGCTGCTGCTACTGTAGCCATTTCTCAATCAATGGAAACAGGTCTTCCTCACTCAAAGAACAAAGTGAGAATGAGGAAAAAAGGTGGGGGCTTTCATCATTTGGAAAACAAAACTGTCCTGAACCAATGAAAAGTGTTATTTTCAGGTCACATGACCCGGGCTTTCATCATTTGGAAACCAAAACTATTCTGAACCAATGAAAAGTGTTATTTTGAGGTCACATGACCCGATGCGCTTACGCTACGCGCCCTGGGGCGCGCACCGGGGCGCGCCCCGAAGCGCGTAGCGTAAGTGCGGCGGGGCGCGCCCAGGGGTGCTTACGTTGCGCGATCGTATGCGCTCGGGCGCTTCCGGGTGCGCTTACGCCGTGCGTCATAAGATGCATCACGCGGCTACGCAATACATCACGATGATGTTTTCGTTCGCGGCAATAGCGCTAACGGGACGCTCACCGGTACGCACACCGGGGTGCGCCGCAAGACTACGCCTACCGGTGCGCTCACCGGTACGCGCACCGGGAGCGCTCCAGGGCAAAAAAAAAAAAAAAACATTGTATTACATAAATATACAATATAGGATTCATTATAAAATAGAAATTAGCTATTAAAAAACCTATTAAATTCACTGAAAAAACCATAGGTTTCACACCAGTTATAGTTAGGAATTAGCATTTAAAAAACCTATTAAATTCACTGAAAAAACCATAGGTTTCACACCAGTTATTGTTACCAGGAAATTTTACTCTCATAAAACCATTGAAATTCCCACGTTATAGTTAGTTGATGTGAGAAGTTGGCCTGATGTGCAGTGTTCACTATTCTAGTGATCACTATATATCAGTCCAAACAACCCTTATTGATGATTGGTTGTAAGTCAACCTTATAGACCAGCTATCCTAGTAGCATGGATACGAGCAGTCTAAGGCTAAGACTCTAGAGGGCGTGTTAAGCCAGCTGTTTTACCATCACATTACCCCTTGAACACCCAGTGAAAGGACACCACACAAGTTGTTATGAAAATAAACAGTGTATTTATTTATAACAAGACTACCCTGGCTCTTTATGAGACAGGGAGCTAAGCACACAACAAAACTCTTACGAAAATACTTAAGTTAGCACGTTATACACAAATGCCCGAGGGGCACGAAAAACCATATACTTTAAAAGTGGAATGCAAATTACTAGCAGGTAAGTAACAGTTCTAATAGGCTTTGGAATCGCTAGGACTGGACTAGGGAATCGTTAGATTACTACTAGGAAGCCCAGGGGACTCGGGTGCAGAGTGTGCACTCTCACGCGGGATGCGGGACAAAGTCTATGGAAGCTAGAATTCACAAAGTTAGTGTTCACGGGCGAACCCGACCTGGTAGGGAGAAAACGACAGTGGATCCTGACCCTTGGATAGTGAGGCTATGCTGGGACACCGGAGTGCCGAAGTTACCTAGCCCAGGGGCTGCAGCTGCATAGGTCTGTAAAGACGTCGGGGATCTCGTTGCCGGACCAGGAGCCTGGAAGGAAGAAGTTGCTGGCAGGCGACCAGTGAAGAAAAGTTCGATGGATCCAAGCCTGGATCAAGGAAGAAGAAAACCTGAAAGCAGAGGGGACCAAGTTCTTGAATCACTAGCCAGTGATTAAGTGGGCACCAGGATGGCACCGGGCGAAGTCACCGCAGTCAGGTGAGTGGGCGCTGCTGGGCTCTGCAGTCTCTCGGACCAGGAGGCGTTGTCGGCGACCAGGATGGAGGTGCGAGCTGTCCCACGAAGGTTCTTGCTGTCGACGTCGCTGGACCCAGGATTGGGCAACAAGTCTTGGCAAATGCAAGGCCCACGCGGTGGACCTAAAATGGCGTCTTGGGCGGACCAGGAGGGTCCAGGGTACTTCTCCGATGGAGGGAAGCAAGGGCCAGTCTGGAGCAACCAGACCAGCAGCAGAAATGTCGTCGGGCGTCGTCAGGAAGGCCACAAGCCAGCGGGCTAGTAGCCAAACAACGCGGTGAGCAGTAAAAAGCAGAAGGGCCCCACGCAGATCGTGGAGATGCTGGGGGGCTGCTCTTCGGTGCTGGAGCTGCTCAGGGTGGGGGCTTCTCGGACCCCAAAGCACTCACCAGGAATTCACTCGGCGGGCTTGTTGTTCAGAAGTCGTGCAGTCTTGAAGATGGCCGGTCCCTCGAGGTCTCGTCACACCCACGAATCTCAGCGTGACTGATGATGTAGGTAGAGGTCAGAGGTGCCAGGGAAGCCGGTTCTCGTCGAGCTGGGCAGTCGGATTCCGGAGGAAGGACTTGCAGCAGACCGCAGTGTTCTGTAGATGGTGCCTGCGGATGCAGGGTGACTACTCCTTAGTCACAAGGGAGAAATCTTAGGAAGAAGTCTTGAGTTCCTTTCGTGGAAAGTAGTTTCAGGATTCAAAGATGATCTGATTTGGAAGGGGGCCAGTCTCTACCTTTATCCTGTAAAAAGGGGCTGGCACGCGACTAAGTCCTGCCCTATGGGTGGGACTAGGAGGGGGGTGGTTACACCCACTTCCTTGGCGGGCTTTTCCCCAGCACAGGGTCTGGAGTGACCCTGGAACTGGTTCCAGCCAGCCTATGCACAGTGAGCACCGGGGTGCCACGTGCAGTCACCTTCCTCTAAAGCCCTGCCTACCTACAATACACAAAACCCTGTCTGGGACGGTGCTGGCACCGCCCCTGGCAGGAAACCCTTTGTCCTTATCTCCTGCTCTGGGAGGACTCCCAGCAGCAGGAGGGCAGACTTGTGTCTCGGTGGCAGCATCCATTTTGTGGAGCTGAGGCTCTGTTTGACTTTAACCGGGTTATAGGTTACATGCATGTCGTGTCCCTCTAGAAGGGTGGAATGCTAACCCCGTCACCAGAATTGGCGAGGGGTTAGTATTCCAATTCGTATGACACCTTACTCGACATGTTTTGATAAAGCGATACCAGAGTTGGCATTTAACCGCGAGGATTATAATGCACTTAAGAGTATATGGTATGCGATATCATGGAAACGGCTAAGGGATGGATCCCGAAAGCCGCAGACAGGCTCAGCTCATGCCAGAGCACCATCTCACACGATTCCAAGCACTCTGCCTTCAGGATTGTTAAGGCCTGCCATAGGAGTGACTGATAGGAGATCTGTGTGTCCATTTTAGGGTTAGATATAGGTATACTATATCTAAAGCAAAGGGTGATTACACCACCTTGCCCCAGCTGTCAAGCAGCCAGTTGTGTCAGATTTGGATGGCCAGCCAGGGGTGGCATAATACATGCTGCAGCCCCTGGTAGGCCCTGGGTACACCTATGCCCTGGGTACCTAAGGTACACTGTACAGGGACTGATAAGGTGGCTCAGTATCCAATTTAGATATGTACCTAAGGTACATGGAATCCATTTTACAGAGAGAGCAGTGGGCCTGAGGTCCTGAACAGCAGGGCCTCAGGTCAACTAAGTCAGAAAACCAGCAAAACACCAGGCAAAAAGTTGGGGGCAACCATAGTCAGGCATCTATCTTCCTACATAACCCCCCCCCCCAAACGAAAGGAGATAAGGCTATCCTTGTCCAGGTAAGCCTATATTGCCTAAGTGGCCATTTAAGGAAGTACCAGCACTGGCATGGTTACCCCCTATGTCATGGTCCACTAAGCAATCCCTCACCCTAAGGGTGTCTGAGGGTCTCCACCATAGGGAATCTCTACCTGTGGTGTGTTTTGTCAAAGAAAAAGGCTGGTGCTGAAATGGAGTACTGAAGTGAGGCTCCACTAATTTTGGGCTCAACTTCCTCCAATCATTTTCCACCATAGAGGCCTTTCTTTCCAAGACTGAGTTGTTTTGGGCTCTCAGGGTCAACCTCTGGCTACCTACAGCTGGAGGTTGGGTCCCTCTGTTTGGCTTACTGGAGGGACAGGTCAGGTTTGGGGCCCTCAGGTCCCAAGTTTGGCTGTGCCCCACAGTGTCCATCTGTGGGAGGTCCCTAACTAATTTTAAGGGGGGTCCCTCAGGAGTATGTTTTATTTTCACTTGGCTAGGACTACTAGCTTCAGTGCCCTTAATCTGCTGATTGGGAAATTCTTTTGGACAGGGGGCCCTTGGGGGTCCACCACTGGCCTCCCTGACCTCTACAGCCCTGGGCTGACTGAGGCAGCGTAGAGAGGGGCAGGCTACCTGCTCCAGACTGGGTCCCACCTTGGAAGGGTCCACTGACATCAGGGGTTCTGCCAGGCTAGGCCTGACTACCTCTGTGGCAGTTTCTTCACAAGGGGTCAGATCAGTTCCCTGAGGAGGCTGATCCTTTCCTAAAGTCTGGTGGGAGGGAGATTTCTCTTCCTCCTCAATACTCTCTGTCTGAGTGGAGTGATCCATAGTTTCAGGCTTCACAACACTGTCATCTGTCTGAGTTTGAGCTGTGGCCATCACAACTCTCCCAACCTTTTCAGGAGGGGGCTCAGTTTGGGTGTGGGCTGTTACCATGACAGCCTTGACAACCTGTTCTGGGAAGGGAGTTGTCTGAGATTGGGTTGTGACTGGCACAACCCTCCTGACCTGTTCAGGGAGGACATCTTGGACTGGGGCTGTGGCTATCACTGCCCCACTAACCTTACCATGGGTGTTTACCATTTTAGAATGGGTTTCTTGCTCAACTTCAGCCCAGGCTGAGAGCTCTAAATCATTCCCCAGTAGGCAATCTACAGGCAAGTTTGGTGACACTGCCACTCTCTTGTGGCCAGTGACACCTCCCCAGCTGAGATTGACCACTGCCATGGGATGATCTCTCTGTACTCCATCAATATTGGTCACCTGGTATGTGGCACCAGGTAAAAGTTGCCTTGAGGGGACTAGACTCTCAGTCACCATAGTGATGCTAGCCCCTGTATCTCTATAGGCCTCAACTTTTATACCATTGATGAGGGGCTCCTGTCTGTACTTGCCCAAAGTGTTGGGACAAGTTGTGAAGTTGGCAAACCCCATGCCAGTCTCACAGACAAGAGTATCTAAGTTTGGGGACCTGGTTAGGCCAGAGTCCCCAGGAACTCCCAAAGTAAATGCACCCAAATTCTTGGGGGCACTCCCACCACCTGGGGGATTACTACTAGTAGTAACAGGAGGTTTGGGAATGTTACTTGGGGGTATGTTTTCCTTATTGTTATTCTTGGGGCAACTGCTGTCAGTTTTTAAATGACCCACCTGTTTACAGGGATAACAATAAGGTTTCTTCTGGTTGTTGGAAGGATTCTGGGACCCACCCCCCTCAGAGGATTTTTGGGGCCCTGATGTGGTTTGATCTGTAGATTTATTCCCACCCTTCTCTTGAGGCTTGGTTGATTCCTTTTTCTGGTCACCACCTTGGTTCTTGGGCCTAATCCTGGTTCTGACCCATTTGTCTGCCCTCTTACCCAATTCTTGTGGAGAGGTCAGATCAGAGTCTACCAGGTGCTGGTGTAATAACTGGTTCTGACAATTATTTAAG
The DNA here is from genome assembly GCF_964261635.1 of Lissotriton helveticus. Classification (NCBI taxonomy): domain Eukaryota; kingdom Metazoa; phylum Chordata; class Amphibia; order Caudata; family Salamandridae; genus Lissotriton; species Lissotriton helveticus. Next base: position 276,428,174 of record NC_136062.1, read on the forward strand.
ACTTGCTCTCTCATAATTAGATTATACAATCCCTTGAAATCAGTAACCTTACTACCCAGTAGCCAGCCTTCCAAAGCCTTAGTGGCACAATCAACAAAGTCAGACCAGTCCTGAGACTGAGTTTTCTGGGTGTCTCTGAACAGCAACCTGTACTGCTCAGTGGTTAAACCAAACCCATCAACCAGTGCATTTTTCAGGACCTGGTAATTGTTAGCATCCTCCACTCTTGTAGTGAGGAGCTTATCTCTACCTTTACCATCAAAGGAGAGCCACAGTATAGCTGCCCACTGACTCTGGGGAATGCCCTGCACAGTGCAGGCCCTCTCCAAAGCAGCCATCCATTTCTGGATGTCATCCCCTTGCTTAAAGGGGGGCACTATTTTAGTCAGGTGTTTAGTATCTAAACCCTTCTCTCTATCTCTTGGGAGATTGCTGCCACCAGTGGGAGCTAACCAACACATCTGCTGCTCTCTAGCAAAGGCAAGCTTCTCTTTGGCCAGGGCAAGTTCTTCCCTTTCAATCCTCAGTTTAGCTTGTCTCATCCTTGCTTCATGCTCTCTTCTCTGAGGGGAAGTCAGTCTCCTCTGGGGAGAGTTCCTTCTCCCCTGAGAAGAGGCATTAGAGTGCAGAGATCTAATAAAGTAAAGTAAAGTCCACATTTGTAAAGCGCACAATCACCCGTAAGGGTCTCTAGGCGCTGGGGGCCGTCGGGAAGATTAAGCGAGCTATTGCCCAGAGTCACATGGTGCTGGGCTAACCTGCCGCCGGAGCCGGGGATCGAACCGTGGTCCCCAGATTCCAGCGTCAGTCGCCCTGGCCGCGGCGCCACACCTCTCCCTTTGGAGTCCCTAATGGAGTCCCTAGAAAGAGATCTATCTCTCCTAACTCCAAGGTTAGGCCTACTTAGGGTCAGTACTGGGGGTCCCCCAGATCCTAGCCCAAGCAAGTCTAAGTTGGCCCTGGTTAGCCTTCTGACTACCTCAAGACCTTTGTCTACCTCATCCCCAGAGAGTTCCTCTTGATCCTCCTCCTCAACTGCTGTAGCAGTGTTGGGGAGGTCTGGATCACCAGAGGTTCCCTCTAAGGCTGGCATGTTCTCATGTAACTGAGAAATCTTTCTGGCATCATATGTCTCTAAGAGACCTATCAGAAATGGAATGGTGGGGTTAGACCCCTGCTTCAGTTTTCTGGAGACACAGATCTGTCTCATCTCCTGGAAACTGAGAGCTGCATATCTTGAAGTGACCTGTGGAGGGTCAACACTGACCAGGGGAGTCTCAGTAGAATCTCCCTGGGTAGACATGCTTCTCTAGTGAGGTGTAAGTGGTGCACTTACCTACACTATATGTTTGCCTACTGATCCCTTGCTAGAGTTGTAGTTTAGGGTGTGCTAAGCCCTAGGAGCTACAACAGCTGGTTCAGTAGAACTCAGAGTATTCTAAGCTAAGTTATATGTACCTTTAGTACTTATGTGATCTTTCACAAGATATTCTTAGGGCATGTGTGGTAAAACAACAGCAAGCTCAAATCCCACCCGCTGCTCACCAATGTGAGAAGTTGGCCTGATGTGCAGTGTTCACTATTCTAGTGATCACTATATATCAGTCCAAACAACCCTTATTGATGATTGGTTGTAAGTCAACCTTATAGACCAGCTATCCTAGTAGCATGGATACGAGCAGTCTAAGGCTAAGACTCTAGAGGGCGTGTTAAGCCAGCTGTTTTACCATCACATTACCCCTTGAACACCCAGTGAAAGGACACCACACAAGTTGTTATGAAAATAAACAGTGTATTTATTTATAACAAGACTACCCTGGCTCTTTATGAGACAGGGAGCTAAGCACACAACAAAACTCTTACGAAAATACTTAAGTTAGCACGTTATACACAAATGCCCGAGGGGCACGAAAAACCATATACTTTAAAAGTGGAATGCGAATTACTAGCAGGTAAGTAACAGTTCTAATAGGCTTTGGAATCGCTAGGACTGGACTAGGGAATCGTTAGATTACTACTAGGAAGCCCAGGGGACTCGGGTGCAGAGTGTGCACTCTCACGCGGGATGCGGGACAAAGTCTATGGAAGCTAGAATTCACAAAGTTAGTGTTCACGGGCGAACCCGACCTGGTAGGGAGAAAACGACAGTGGATCCTGACCCTTGGATAGTGAGGCTATGCTGGGACACCGGAGTGCCGAAGTTACCTAGCCCAGGGGCTGCAGCTGCATAGGTCTGTAAAGACGTCGGGGATCTCGTTGCCGGACCAGGAGCCTGGAAGGAAGAAGTTGCTGGCAGGCGACCAGTGAAGAAAAGTTCGATGGATCCAAGCCTGGATCAAGGAAGAAGAAAACCTGAAAGCAGAGGGGACCAAGTTCTTGAATCACTAGCCAGTGATTAAGTGGGCACCAGGATGGCACCGGGCGAAGTCACCGCAGTCAGGTGAGTGGGCGCTGCTGGGCTCTGCAGTCTCTCGGACCAGGAGGCGTTGTCGGCGACCAGGATGGAGGTGCGAGCTGTCCCACGAAGGTTCTTGCTGTCGACGTCGCTGGACCCAGGATTGGGCAACAAGTCTTGGCAAATGCAAGGCCCACGCGGTGGACCTAAAATGGCGTCTTGGGCGGACCAGGAGGGTCCAGGGTACTTCTCCGATGGAGGGAAGCAAGGGCCAGTCTGGAGCAACCAGACCAGCAGCAGAAATGTCGTCGGGCGTCGTCAGGAAGGCCACAAGCCAGCGGGCTAGTAGCCAAACAACGCGGTGAGCAGTAAAAAGCAGAAGGGCCCCACGCAGATCGTGGAGATGCTGGGGGGCTGCTCTTCGGTGCTGGAGCTGCTCAGGGTGGGGGCTTCTCGGACCCCAAAGCACTCACCAGGAATTCACTCGGCGGGCTTGTTGTTCAGAAGTCGTGCAGTCTTGAAGATGGCCGGTCCCTCGAGGTCTCGTCACACCCACGAATCTCAGCGTGACTGATGATGTAGGTAGAGGTCAGAGGTGCCAGGGAAGCCGGTTCTCGTCGAGCTGGGCAGTCGGATTCCGGAGGAAGGACTTGCAGCAGACCGCAGTGTTCTGTAGATGGTGCCTGCGGATGCAGGGTGACTACTCCTTAGTCACAAGGGAGAAATCTTAGGAAGAAGTCTTGAGTTCCTTTCGTGGAAAGTAGTTTCAGGATTCAAAGATGATCTGATTTGGAAGGGGGCCAGTCTCTACCTTTATCCTGTAAAAAGGGGCTGGCACGCGACTAAGTCCTGCCCTATGGGTGGGACTAGGAGGGGGGTGGTTACACCCACTTCCTTGGCGGGCTTTTCCCCAGCACAGGGTCTGGAGTGACCCTGGAACTGGTTCCAGCCAGCCTATGCACAGTGAGCACCGGGGTGCCACGTGCAGTCACCTTCCTCTAAAGCCCTGCCTACCTACAATACACAAAACCCTGTCTGGGACGGTGCTGGCACCGCCCCTGGCAGGAAACCCTTTGTCCTTATCTCCTGCTCTGGGAGGACTCCCAGCAGCAGGAGGGCAGACTTGTGTCTCGGTGGCAGCATCCATTTTGTGGAGCTGAGGCTCTGTTTGACTTTAACCGGGTTATAGGTTACATGCATGTCGTGTCCCTCTAGAAGGGTGGAATGCTAACCCCGTCGCCAGAATTGGCGAGGGGTTAGTATTCCAATTCGTATGACACCTTACTCGACATGTTTTGATAAAGCGATACCAGAGTTGGCATTTAACCGCGAGGATTATAATGCACTTAAGAGTATATGGTATGCGATATCATGGAAACGGCTAAGGGATGGATCCCGAAAGCCGCAGACAGGCTCAGCTCATGCCAGAGCACCATCTCACACGATTCCAAGCACTCTGCCTTCAGGATTGTTAAGGCCTGCCATAGGAGTGACTGATAGGAGATCTGTGTGTCCATTTTAGGGTTAGATATAGGTATACTATATCTAAAGCAAAGGGTGATTACACCACCTTGCCCCAGCTGTCAAGCAGCCAGTTGTGTCAGATTTGGATGGCCAGCCAGGGGTGGCATAATACATGCTGCAGCCCCTGGTAGGCCCTGGGTACACCTATGCCCTGGGTACCTAAGGTACACTGTACAGGGACTGATAAGGTGGCTCAGTATCCAATTTAGATATGTACCTAAGGTACATGGAATCCATTTTACAGAGAGAGCAGTGGGCCTGAGGTCCTGAACAGCAGGGCCTCAGGTCAACTAAGTCAGAAAACCAGCAAAACACCAGGCAAAAAGTTGGGGGCAACCATAGTCAGGCATCTACCTTCCTACAGTTGGACTCACTATAACTTGCGCGCCTGCAATGCATTGCTGATGACGTCACATATTACATCACTCATGACATGGTCAGTGACATCACTCATGACATCACCATAACCAACTATAACGTCACTTTAACCTTTATTTTTTTCAGTGAATTTCAGACCCCCCCCTCATTTGCTTTCAAATTTCTCATCCTACCACTGCTTCTGTGGGACTCCCGCTGCCTCATGTGTTACAATGGCAGGATTGCAGAAACCCATACGCAACAAAATATCCTTTTCTTAACAATTTGACCCAGATCCCCTCTGGGATCATTCTCCCACAAGGTCCGGAGAGTCAGGCTACCAATGTACAAATATATACATTTGCCAAGAAATTTGGCAATATAAGGAAGCAAAGACTCTCCGATAATAGCAGAGAACCACAAGATAGAGCTTCTCTCGATACGAGCGCTGGCAGCTCAGAGGTGGATACCCATTTAGAGGAAGGTTTAACTACTGAAAGTGAACCTTCCCGCCTGGTAGTCCCATTAGTGATAGATGAGCTTCATTTTTTACACATCGATAGGAAGTGGAAATTGAGGCAGAGAGGCGACCAACAAAGAAATCCAAAAGAAGGAGCTGCAGGTGTAGAAGAAGGGATGGCAAAAAAGACAACAGCGACTTTGCCCAAACAGAAATGGATCTGCATGAAGTAGTCAGTGCGAAAGCAGTGAATAATTTAAGCGATCTCAGTCTAAGCAAGACGGAAGAACAAATATTAGCACTTGGCCTCACATACTGTCCGGAAAAATCACTGCATTACAGCCAGACCGGAGTGGATGTATATAAGTTCATCAGAACTCTAAAACTTTTGAAACTCTACATTACGAAAGCAGAAAGACCACAAATAAGATCACGGTCTAGGGACCCAGGGACAGTGAAAATCTTTAAGCCTCAGACTTTAAACTTATAACTGACTGAAAAGACTTAGAAAATGAGAGCAGTTGTTTCCCACAGACTTTCACATAAGAAAGTTTAATCAAAGATCTAGATATGGATGTGTATGGTGATTTCCATAGTCAGTTTAGGTCAACCTCAACCTTCTATTCTATCGAGAGACAATATTGATGTCCATATAGAACTTGTAATCCAAGAGACAAAACTTTACTACAATACAGGACATAAACCATCTCAACAATATGGGCAACGACAGTGCTAATACTATGATTTGATGACAAACACTGAAAATGGACATGGCATTGTAGTACGAATGGCAGATAAAGGAGGAAACACTGTACTCTGGCCCTTAATGTACAACGAAGAGGCGTATAAACAATTGAATGATACAAAATGCTACAAGAGGGGTCCACATCAAAAGATGCAGGAAACCAGCATCTAAGCCAAGATGAGTATTTTTTCTTGAAGAAAGATTTTCCAAGAACGCCCATATTCTATTTAATCCCTAAGATTCATAAAAATTAAATCACACCGTCCGGCCATCCAATAATATCTACGATTGATGGAATGTTTGACAACATGTCACAATATGTGGATTACTTTTTACAAGACTGTAAAAGCATTACCATTGTATTTAAAGGACGCTGTAGACTTTTTAAAGAAAATGTATGACATTGTATGGGAAGCTGATTATGTAAAGGTGACACTTGACGTAACATCACTCGATACGAGAATTCCTCATTAATGACTGACAAAGCCATTAAGCATTTTTTAGGGACATGTTTGTTATTTTTTTAAACATACACAAAGTCTACTTGATATGACGAACTGGTTTCTCACTAACAATTTCTTTTTGTTTAACAAAGAAATTTTTCAACAGGTTACCGGCCCGTGATGAGCATATTGGGTTGGTGGGAGGAGCAGCTGCGCCATCTAAAATTTGAACAGGAATGGTCAGATAATGTTATTTTGTGGCTTCGTTTCATCAATGATTTGTTTGTAATCTGGGGAGGAATTGTTGAAAGTCCAGCCAGCTTTGTTAAAGAAGTGAACAAGAATGATGTACATATGAAATTGACTAGCAATATAAGCAAAACAGAGATTCTTTTTTTAGACCTGACCATCTATGTTAAAGATAGTAGGCTACATAGCAAAATGGTTCCATCCTAATTGTTCAAAAATAAGTATCCCATATGGAGAAAATCTAAGAATAAAAAGAAACTCTAGTGAACCAGAGGAGACTCTCAGAGCACAATGCAATCTGGAAAATAGATTTAAGCAGAGAAGATACTCAGAATTAACATTACTAGCAGCACAAGAACGAGTACATCTAGTGAAAAGGTAGCAGTTAATTTTCAGTGGCACAAAGGAAGAAGGAAAGACTATACCTCAAATGAAAAAAGATGTAGAACTAATTACAGCTCAGAATGGCAGAAAAACAGAAGCATAATGATGGGGCACCATTTCCTAGTGAAAAGTGATCTCATTGTTGGGGACAACCTACCGAAAAGGTTATCAATTACCTATAGAAGTAGGAAATCAACAAGAGATGTCTTGGTTAATACTAATCCCAAATAAAGAGATTTAACTAATTGGTTAGCTAAAAGCAGGTGGTTTAGAAAATATACCAAATACAAGGCCTGTCAATAAACAACAGTGAATATAAAACTCCTTTTCAGAAAAAACATGTAAAATCTGAGGCATTTTCAACTACAAAACAGATTTTGCAGTATATGTGCTAACCTGCCCCTGCTATTTGGTATACGTAGAGAATACAGTACATCAGGTACGCATGCATATTTTGCAGCATATACGTGCAATAAAAAAACTTTCAAAACGTGGCACGTCATTTTAATATGGTACATAAAGGAGATGTAGCTACTCCAGCATTTTGTGATTGATAATGTTCCCCAACCTCTGGGAGGAGGCAACAGCGAGAAAAAGTTATGCTAACTAGAATCAATGTATATACTTGAACTAGACAGCAATATTCCTAGGGGTATGAATATTAAAGAGGATCTGCATACATTCATCTAATTCTCTTCAAGATTTGAGAAAAACACTCTAACGTTTGCATTTTGTTTGAGTAATTAGCATATAAATAGATTTTTTTATTTAGGATTAACTCTTAAAAATACAGGTTCAAAAACACAATAAGCGTAAGCATGCCACTTTGGTTCACTTGGGATTAGTACACCATTGTTTAATTAAAATTGTTTTTTTCTTTTATCGATTTAGCTTCTGGTAGGTGCACAAAATTAGATATCTGCAAGAAACAATAGAAGCTTTTCAATGTTTTGTTTGCAGTCTTTACTCCACTTGGGGTCCAGTAACACGAAATATGAGATTTTGATTTGTTTCTCAAGTTTAGGTATGACATCCAGCTGATTTTGAGTTTACCCAGTCTGTTTGCTGCTACTACTGAACATGTGCATTATGCACCAATGAGATGTGTAACCAGATAGTACATATTGTTTTTGTCACTCTGCAGTTTATAATTTACACACTACAATTATGTAATTGGAATGAATAATTTTGTCATCTGTTTCCATGAAGTGATGCAATAATTTGGAGAATGTGCACTTCTATGTCTACTGTTTGTCACAAGTCACATGCATATATTATGGGACAGTGCTTAGTTTGTAAAAAAAAATAAGTCAGAAGGCCACTATAGCTAACACCACACTTTGCCCCTGCCATGCTGTCAATGATACTAACAATACAAGTACTAACCATCACACTCCTACAAGTGTGACGATTCAGACTCCTCCAGGCCCCTAAAGCTATAAGAATGGCTAGGGTGGCAAGTAATAGCAATTTTTAATGTACATTGAATTAATAATTGACTTTTGTTGTGGTAATTTCTAAATCAGCCACACAGTGCCACCTTGTGGCGGACTGTCACAAGCGCCGGTGTTAACAATTATGTGCGATGCTGAGCACCGGAAATCACTGGCTCAAATTAAGCACTATTATGGGATATAAATTGTGTTTCTTTGTAGTGAGCAGCCAAAACGCATTAAGCGGGCAACTCTCAATAAAGCAAGAGTTTTGTAAAAGGCTTGGAGTTTCGGCACCGGTTTTTCTGAACAGTGTGGCATGGTTTAAAAACAGAAAATTACGTCTTTATTTTCGCTGACGCAGCCCTGTGGCCTGGTGCTCAGAGGCCCACGGTGTGAAAGGAGAAGTGATGGAAATATGTGTACACATACACATACATACTCACAAACGATTTTTCTTGAGGCTGGCAAGACATTCACAAATCGCAGTACTTCACGTCAATACCAGAGGTTCCTCTCAAATCAGATGCAAAATACTCAAAAGTATTTTACAAAGCTGAAGTAATTCAAGAGATTACAAGGTGGACCTCTCGACTCAGGTCCACATTGCTGGGCAATTTATAGGACTTTAATATAGTCTGCCATTTTGGTTCCCTAATATTAGTACATTCTAACTGCTTCTTTACATCACACAAACACACTCATATATAGACTGGGCCACTGGAATTATGTGATTTTACGGCCATTACTTTTTCCGCAAAATAATTGTTTGTAGCATTTTCAATATAATCCATCATCTGTTGCATATTCTGTAGATTTGTTTTTAGAAAAAAATGGTTTCTAACTCAAACAGATCAAAAGTTGCTTAAAATGTGGCCTTTCACAAAACTTAATTATTCATCTTTCAGTTGCTAATTGCTGCCTTTGTTTGGTAAACATATACTAATGAGTTGACATCTTTGCCCAGGTTGTGTTACCATGAGTAAAAGTGACACAAGAATGCAGCTGCACTACATCCCTGAGTTCAGGTCTGTGGAGGCCAAGCGCCTTATTGGTCATCTGGGCAAGATGAGGCTCTCACAAATTTATAAAACACTAATTCACAATGCCCTAGATAGATTCACTGCTTTAAGACCACATGGGGCGCCTTGATGCCTACGGGTTTAGTTGCGCTTTAACAAATCTCTCTTAATAATAATAATAATAATAATAATGGGTGGAACACTTAGATGAGGCAGATTGGAGGGATGCCCAAATGACACTGAGGGCCCTGGCCACTTTAGCAAGACTCCGACTGATACAGCTCAACAACCTATACACCACATACTACACACCTCTTCGGCTGTGAAGGGCTGGGGTGCTCTGTGACTCGAGTGGTTTTTAATGTGGGGAGCTAGGTGTGGAATTCTATTATTATGGTGTGGGCCTGTCCACATATTACCACTTATTGGTTGGAGATAGGGAAGGAACTGTCCGAGGTACTCAGAACTACCCTGGACCTGACTCCAAGGATAGCTCTGTTGGGTTTATAAGAAGGGGGTGAGCAGTTCCAGGGCAGGACGGGTACTCATAGGACTAGCCACGCTTTTGGCCAAGAGGAACATTGCACGCTACATCCCGATCCCAAACAATACAGGACTAGCAACGAGCGATGGACTGGTGTTATCAAGCTGTAAAAGCCGATTTATAGGGCAAGAGGATGTCCGCAGAAACATCAGAAGATGTGGTGGGAACATTAAGGTCCGATTTAGATGCGTGGTGCTGTCTAAGAGCCTGTTTGGGATGTGCAATGAGCAGAAACTCCGGTGAGGGGTGAGGCTTGGGTAGGTCCTGTAACAATGGCTTGCCAATGGTTATTTGTTGTCAAATTCAATAAAATTGGTTATAAACAAAATGACAAAATGATGACATAATATCACAAAATATGCCACACAATTTGCCTCTTCTTTCTGCATAACTTAGTCAACCTGCTGCATAATTTAGTCCTCCTCGACGCATAATTCAGTGGCCCTGGCTATGGTTTGATGATAAAATGGCCATTCCAACAGATCTCTCCACTAATCTCTTCCTCAACCATGTCAACTCAGGAACGCAACTATCCACAGAATCTGAATGCACAACCTATAAAACTGCATGTCTGTCTCTCACTTTATCATCCACCACACTGCTACGTGCTGCGTCCTAGAACACGATAATCACACCTCAGTAGTCATCATGCACGACATGGAAACACTATTCGCACAGGATCAAAAGAGTCAACAGCCTTCAAAATTCACACCCTTCACAGCGTAGCATGCTACCTATGTAGACAAGCACTTCAGAGCCCCACAAAGAGGTAGTAAGCGCTATATAAAAGCTGCAATACAAGTCATCCAATCAAGAGGATGGAAAGGATCTGTGCTCAAGGTAAGGGACAGACTGAAGAAGAGTAAAGAAAGAGATTGAGCAAGAAGCAAGCAAACGTGAGTGTTGAGAAGGCCAATTAATTTTAAACAATGGACTGGCCCAAAGCCCATTGTACGTATTGGTATCATCCACAATAGGACTACAACAACAATAGGACTTCGACAACAAAGTCTAAGTCCTATTGTGGATGATACTAATATGTAAACACAGCCTGTGGAAGAGACCTAAGAAGGCAAAGTCCTTGTGGGCAGAAGTAATGAGACTTGGATGTTCACAGCTGGTCTCGCATGTGAGGCACCTATTCACTAGAGATACACGAGGTTCAAAATCACACATAGTGAATCCAGCACAAGGTAGTTCACATCTGGACGTGAAACACATGAAAGTACAGTAACATCTCTTCAAAAACATGCAAGACACCTACATGGCACAACTACACCTGGGGGCAAAGGCTTCACAGAATTTGGAATAATAAGGGAAATAAAGAATATGAGGAATGATGGGGCGCCAGGCCCAAACGGCATACCAGCCCTGGTATTCAAAACAGCTCAATCTTTCTTTTCCTCAGTTCTCACCCCTCTTTATAATTACATATACTCAACAGCACTAATCCCGCAAACATGGAAAGGCTCAATCCTTTTTCCCATCCACAAAAAAGGTGACCACTCCAATCCTGCCAACTATAGGTTAGTGGCCCTGCTGGATGTTGAAGCCAAAGCCTATGCCAAACTATTACTGAGGGAATTAGAGGACTGGGCTAACAACAACGAAATACTATCATTCTATCAGACCGGCTTCAGGGCCAACAGTGCAACCATTGACAACATCATGACCCTGTCCTACCTTTCAAAACGTGCAGTGAAAGACTGCATATGCCACTGTTCTGCTGTTTCATCGACTATAGCACAGCTTTTGATAGAGTGGACAGGGGCAAACTTTGGGGAAAACTGTCAGGCTGGGGAGTTCCATTAAAGCTACTGAAAGCTATCATATCCCTTTATGAGGGGACCTGGGTACAAGTTAAGTTAAGCCCCACAGCGTTATCTGCAAGAGTGCAAACCAACAACGGTCTGAAGCAGGGCTGTGTTTTAGCCCCCCTACTATTCAATCTTTACACAGCCGACATGGGGGGGCCCTGAAAGAGGCACGTCTAGTTCCACCTAAAGTGGGAAGGGTAAGACTTTCAATTCTTCAGTAAGCAGATGACACTGTAGTGATGGATCACACAAGGGTGGGCCTCCAAAGAGCACTAAAAGAGCTGGGGAAGTACAACAAGGAAAATCATTTAACAGTCAACCAGAGTAAAACAAAGATAATGGTATTCGGCAGATATCCTCACAAAAAACAAGCGTGCTGGACCTTGGGTGATCTTCAAATTGGCACTACCACAGCTTACAACTATCTTGGGGTTTGGCTGCATGAGAGGGCAACATCGGCAACTCAAGCAAAACATATAACAGCCAAAATCACGAGTGTACTCTTATCAATGAGACGCCTCAGCCAACACTTAACCAGCCCCACAGCGGAACCCATGCTGAAGGTCCTAAAGGCTAAACTAATCCCGGCCATTAATTACGGGCATCTGGCATTCCCAGGAGACCTCGACAAACTCATATCAGCAGCGCAGGTCAAAGCACACAAAATCGTGCTGCAAACACCTAGGTATGCAAGTAACATCAGGTTACGGCTGGAATTAGGGCTCAGCAGACCAGAACTGGCACTCCAGGGGGATCTAATCAAGTACTACATCAGGTGCCTGAAAGCCCCCCAAGACTCTCTCAAACATCATCTGGCAACAATCTTTAGAGAAAATGATTCCCCCTGGCACATCAAGCTGGGCATAGCAATAGAGACCCTTAACATTGAACCACAAAGCCTGCTCCTAACAGAAATCCCGCACAAGACCTGGTCAAACATCATGAGACGGCAGGTCCGCTCAATTTCGTTCGAACTGGATCTAAACGCTCTTCGCCAGAACATCCTTACCAAGGCACTGAATGAATCTTATATCATGGGGAAAGCCCAACCATATCTAAATGAAGCACTAGGGGCCCAGGCCCGTCGGAAAATTCTTTTTATGAGACTAGTGGCCTTAAGAACAGCGGACCTCAATCCTGAATGGGCACGCGCAGTTGGTGCTTCCTCTTGTCGTCTTTGCAATTACCAAAAGGAATCTTGGCTTCACTTACTATGTTGCTGCCCCAAACTAATCAATGAGCGACAAAGGATGCTTCGCCCCATCTTTAGAAACCCTGGCATTAGAACATGCAGGGAGGCATCAGATTGGTGTTTTTCGGAAACAACAACCCACTCCCTAGCCAGAGCAGCAAAATGTATCCATCACATCAGACTGGCCCTAGGTGCAAGTGCTTTACCATAAGCACGCACAACACAGAGGCAGAAACAGGCAAACGATGTGCTTTAGCAACAATCCAAGGTAACGGAGGAGCCAGCCCGATTGATCTTCTGCCGAAGCAAAATCAAGTTCCAAGAGCTGACGGCAATAAGGGACCAGCTAACACCGGACCGGACTGCCAGAAATAGGGCTTGAAAGACACGCAGTTCAGCGGGAGTGGGGGGCTGCAGGGGAGGGTGAAAAATGGGGAGGGGGTGGAATCCAACTTTTAGGGCTTTTTTTTGTCTTTTTTAATTTTTACTTTTTGTATTTATTTTATTTTTACTGTAATGATTTTAAATAATTGAACGGTCAACAATAAACAATACAATACATGGCACAGGTAGTCAAAATCGTACACAGTTGAAAAGTTATATTTACAAGCTGTTTGTAGCCTCCCTTACATTGTAATGTATTTTATATAGCATCAACCAAGGTGTATTCCAGCATCTTCTTACTATGGAGTGGGGCGTCAAAGATATGCATTACTCATTTTTAATCATTAGTCTTTCTGTTGTTCATCATCTACGATGCACAAATGTTGATTACGTCTATTCTTGTTATTGTTCTTCTGAACATCACTCTGTAATTCCCAGACCACAGCAACACAAGACAGGTTTGAGCCTGTGATAATCAGATTAACTCTCCATTTACAAAGGCATGCCCGTGCTTTGGCACAAGGAGCTAAGAGCCATAAACTCGCAGTTTTATTATTGTCATCAAAACAACGTACAGTGCATACAAGTGAGATGAGGTCTATATAGGGCCCAATTTATAAAATACATAGTACAGCAACGTTAAACGTCAGACTACAAAAGGTTGACTTTGCACATGCAACAATCATATTTTGTTTTTTTTTGTAAAGCGCATGGCTACTTGATAGAGTGTCCTGGTGCTAACAAGTCGATAAAGCCAAACGATCTACAAGTGAGAGTTAAAACGCTTCATTAAAAAAACAAGTCTTCAAATGACATTTAAAAGAATCCAGATCCTTAATGGCTCTGACAGACAAGGGCAAGGAATTCCAGCCTCAGGTAGCCTTAGCAGAAAAGGAAGAATCAACTTAAAACTTGGCTTTTTATTCAGGCCCAGGTATAACCCTACCTCACTTTTGAGATTCTGCTAGTCAGCGCCATGAAACCTCTGGGTGTACGCGCGCTCTATAAAAAGTTATTAACTTAACATAACATAACCCAATCTTTTCTTCTTTGTCTTGGGCACTACTGTTAGTAAAGCCTCCGCAGAGCGCAATGTTCTTGGAGGCTGGTGGTGCAGTAGACTCTTGGACAAATAGCTAGGGCCCAGTCCATAAGAAGCTCTATGTTATGGGTATTCACCAACAAACTGCAAGATTCTGGAAACACAAGCAAATTTACTCCGGTAAAGGTCAGAAGTGTGCTTCCATGGCGAGTCTGGGAAACAAATACCACGAAAAGTCATGGTGATGTCTAGGAAGGTATTTCCCAGTTGAGAAAGTAAAGCACTTTACATCTGCTAATGAACATTTGCAGCAAATGTGTGGTTGCAGAATTTTCCACCCAGGGGAATTTCACGTGCGAAAACATGTGCCTGTGCGTATTCAGGAAAAAAACGACACTTGTAGTTTTCTTCCAACTATACCGCTGGAATAATTTGAAAGTTCCTTAAAAATCAGATATTCTCTTCAAAGTTAGAAGTGACTTTAGGAGAGAAAAATGCTGATTTTTTTAAAACCCTACATAAATTGCCCGCCCCCCCCCCCCCCCTTCTACCCCCGAACCTCTATGGAATACATTTTCAAGCAATAATCTCATTTTGGAGAGGGATCTGTGGTCTAGTGGCTGAATGACAGACTGGAAACATAGGAACTTGGGTTCAAATCTTGCCCTTGGTACTTGAGGGCAAGTCATGCGATTGTTTCCCCTTCCCAACACCCCCAGCCATCCCCCATAATGTATAGCGGTCTCCTGTTCGTGCCCTGTAAATACCAGTTCATACATGCACAGAATGTTTACTATGAATGGCTGTTGCAAGGCAAAAGGGCCATCGCTTTGCTTTGCACTGCTGTTCATAGATTTTAAATGGCTGCTCTACGCAGACCCCATCGGCATTTCTGAACTTCGCTGGAGATTTATTTTTTCTAAACAATGAGCAGTAAATTGATTTGTACGTTTAACGTTATGAAATGATGCCTTAATTAAGTACATTAGCGTTATTACTTTCAGATGCTACAATCAGCATGTTCTATCGAAGCAACGCACCAAAATCAATTTTCTATATTCGGGTTTATCCATTGTCTTGATTTAAAGAAGCATCTTCCAGCTCTGAAGGGGCAAGGATATTCTTTCAAAAAAGATGTGCCGGTGTTTTGTGGAAAGCCCAAGAGAAAACTAAATGTGCTCGTTTTGTGTTTAGGGAAAACAACTAATTTCTCCAAATGTATTTTTCCTCCGGTTTATATTGAACTTTTCAGGGTGCGTGGGAACAGAAGGAATTGTACGTGCTTGGACGTAAATGTAAATGTGGGTGTACTTGTAAAGCGCACTGCGACTCCATGGAGTATCCTGGCGCTGAAGACCGCTGGGGAACCCGTCCTGGTTTTCCCTGTGAGATGGTCCCTTTCTGGGTATCTCCAAGGTGAAACCAGGCATCCCCGGCGTCTGTGGGGGGCCGTTGTAGAGTTGAGGCAAGCTTAATGCCCAGAGTTGCCGAGTGTGTTCTCTGGTTAGAGTATGCACCGAGGCGAGAATTGTCGAGTCCGCTGACCCTAGGTCCACAACCCTGCCGCGTGAGGAATTGAACCCTGGTCCCGGGTCGTTCTCTGCTTACGGGTCTGCCGCCTCTAACCAGTGAGCCACACCACTCCACGTGAGACTTTGCACATTTCACAAACTCTAGACCAGGGAATGGTTTAATAATGCACTAGACACCGAACGTCATCTGGTGCACTGAATCAAAGGTTTTTGCCCTGTGCTTTATTTGCAAAATGAAAATAAAAGAATAAATACATTTAGCAAAAAATAAATACATTTCCGTGTGCACAAAGATTTTCTTAGGTGCTCGCAGTCTGCGCTTCTGTATGAGAGGGTTGCCAAATACCGAGCCTGACTCGCTTTGATTCCACCTCAGGATTCTCTAGTCCACCACACTACACTTCCAGCCTTTATATTCACTCTTACATGTTCTTTTTGATCCATATTTCATCACCTTTTCAATAGTTTCATCTCTTTCTATTTCTTACCCTTTTCCTGACTTTCTCTCTTACTCTGAGTCATAGTCGAATGAATATTAAATAAGCCTCAATTTCCAAAGAGTGTGGCGCCCAGCTCCTGCAACCACCGGCACAAATTAAGCACTTCATTTACCTTTACGAAGGACACCCAAGATAATTACAGGTACAGTGGCCCACATTTATCACAAAAAAACAGACAAGAAGAGTCACAAGACAAGCTTTGCATATTGTGTGTGTATGTGACCACTTGAGTGCAAGAAGTTGCATGTCTATTTGTCAAAGTTCTGCATAAGAAAGACTAGCACACAGCATCAATTTTTTTTTTTATTTGCGTTTTATATAGTGCTGGCTAGACCCGGAGGTATCAGGGCGCTTAACATGAGGAACGGTGAGTTACAAGTTACATCTGTTACAAGAGCATGGAAAGAAACCAAGAGCAGAAAGGCAATGTTGCGGTAGTTCATAGGTGGGAGGGGGAGGAAAGGAGACATGATCAGGGAGACGGGGAGAAACTGTGCCCAATGACCGGCTGGGTAGGTGACGCAGAGCAGGTGAACCAGGGCCGATCTCCTCAATAGCTGTCGTGGCAGCTCCACCGGGCATCAGCCAAAGTGCTGAATGATCAGAACATTACTTAGAGCAGGCTCGCCAGTGCCCTTCTCTTGAGCTACTGGTAAGTAGCTCTCCTGTGTGCATCTCAGCCTACTAAATTTGAAGCTTTTGTTGGGTTCAATAAATGTATGCAGGCACAGAAAAGCGAATATTCGAGATGAAAATGCATACATGATCAGAACTTTTAAGCTGATTTTAAGCAGATATTGGAATGATAAATCATGCGGCGCAGGGGAAATGTATTCGTAATAATCTGACTTTAGTGGTTAGGGCATTGCAGCAACCGATGCTATGTATAGTCAGTGTAGCGGTTCCACATCGACAAAGCCTCTTTCACTTAACTGTTGGCAACAATGCCGGAGGAGCTGAGGTGATCACTGCTTGTATCTTCCATATGGCGGCCACTAATGTAACTGTGTCTGATGTGGTCCCTATTACACCAGAAATAATATTAGTAGGTCAGGATGATTTTCATACAACATGAGTAGCGCCCATCACAGAAAAGATTGGAGACCCCTGCCTTAGAGATTTTGCACTATTGCAGTCTGGACATCATATAAATGGCCAGTTCCACACCTTTTGCTACATTATCCAACGCTGTACCAAGGAAAACAGAGGTGCAAAGCTTGGCATTGGCTGTGCAAAGTAACTGTCATATCTCGGAACACTCTCATACTCAACGTAACAGGATAAGGGGACAACGCACCACAGTCTACTTAGGGGTTAATAGTTGGGTGTAACCAATGAAAGGCCACAATATGGCTCCAAGGCTCCCAGAATGAAAAGCTCCTGGCATTGGCTTTTCATTCAAAAACATTCTCATCGTGTAGTTTAATCCATTTGTTTCCTTGGATGGGAACTAATATTCGAAGCGCTAGAACGCATCAGGTTAATAAACAAAACTCAGGAGTGAAGTTCTGCACCTTGGGTGACATGAGGTCATCTGTTAAGCATATCCCAGTTAAAAAGCTCCCCCACTTCACCCTAAGTGACCACGTAAGAGCTGTTTTCTACAACCAACCCCAACCTACGTAACAGACACCACTTAAAACACAGCATACCGTTGGAATGCACTCACCCCTTGGCAATAGGTCTTTGGAAACTATTGATAGGTCTCGCTGCTGTTCAGTCAGACACTGATTCTGGCCAACAGCCAGCACCGGACGTGTGCCAAATGAGGACCATCGACACTTCGAACATATAAGGTACTTACCAGAAAGTGTACCAACGAGATCAATACTTGCCACTTAAATATGGAGTGATCTGAAGGCCATGAGTTTGAATTCCTACAAGGTTGTCTTTTGAGGAGGAAGTAAGTAACTGATGTTCTGGCTGTACAGTCATTCAAATACTTCTATTTTTCATCATCAAGTAACTTGCAGTCATAGTATTCTCTAATCAATCGTCCCAGTTGCTTCTTAGACTCAGTTAACTTCATGATATAGAAACTCAAAATGTTCATATCATTCAGTTGTCTCAGTTCAATTATAATCTCTCAAAGTCCCTCACAACCACATTGCCTCCTGTATCGTCCGGTCTAATTCCATACCTTATTTAATGCTTCATATTTCAATGTATTCAGGTTTGGTGCATGCAGACATTTAGAAAACAAATTACAATATGTCAGTACTGAATCATAAAACATATAAATGACTTCAGCAGGACTCAAATTAGGAGTGAATTTTAAATTAGGACCAGTCTCAATTTATTCCCAAGTTAAATGCTAGATACTCTGTATCTCCACTCTGGCCCCCCTTCTAGGCTCATCCACAAAGAAATATCTTCAAAATCTTGGGTACTAATGAACGATGCCTCAGTTTTAACAGGGATGCGATAGGCCCAGGGATAGTTTTGATTTTTTTGTTTGTTTACATTAACGAACAAAGCGTAAAATATCTAATTTAGACTCTAAACCTTGCAAGATTTGTATTAGGTGCAAAATTGAAACCTTTATTCAGCAAGCATATATCTTCCTCTGTAAGTATTCTACTGGACATATTGATCTCTATATTTTCTCATTCTTCCTTTGTGCTCTAGTTTCTATTCCGTCTTTCTCTTTGTTGTTCACTTGGCCTCTCTGGGGCAGCTCCACCAATGGGGCATACGGGCATTATATTGCTACAGCCAGCCACTACGTCTTAAATATTGTGTTATTTTTTTTAATTGATTCTATTTCCTAATAAAAATTCCGTCAGTCACAGCGCTGTGATCATCTTATTTGGTTGGGGCCAATCCTTTTCTTGGTAGACTGCAGGCCCAGGATAAAGTCTGGTGTACATGTCGGGTTAGGCAGTTTTTTTACTGTGCGCAGCCGGACATGCGCACTTAAGGCTTCTTGCACCTGTGCAGTGATAAGGAGCCATGGGAAGACAGCACATCTCCCTGGTCTCCTTTGGAAAACTGGGTTCACCAGTGCCAGCCAATCCCTGCTCTGCTCTCATGCAACTTACTACTATTTAGTAGGGGTAGAAAAATGGTACGATACATGTATTGTGCATGCACCTGATGTTTTACTACTCTTGTAGAGTGATATGGTGAACATTCTGCTTGAGTGTTCTTAGGTTACTATGTGTGCCCAAAGAATGGTTTTAATATTCGGAGAATGTTGTGCTTTGAAATACGACTGTTGTTCATGAGTTGTTGCTGGTGGAGGCAACGTTAGCTGCGTACCACCACAACATGTAGTTTCAGGAATAAATCGTACCTGTAAAACCGCCTTGCCTCCAGCGTTTCAGGAATACATCATACCTGTAAAACCGCCTTGCAGTGTTTTACTACATACTATAAACAGCATGAGAGCAAAGCCAGAATTGATTCTGGTCATGGGGCTCAGTCTGGGATTCCTAGCAGACCCAGGGTTAAAAGAAAGTGAGGGCAGGAGTATTACAGAACATGGCCAATCATTGTGTGAAGCCATACAGTGATTTCAAGAAGATCTTTATGGCAAAGACAGTATCCAATACATATGTAAGTAGTAGGCATAGTGACACGTTGAGCTACCTTCCGGTAATTAGAACTATTAATTGGAGGATCAGACATACATACACACACACACACACACACACACCCGCACACACACACACACACACCAGTAGCAGCCCGTGGTGGGAGTTCTGCTGGGCGGTGACGTGGGGTGGGGTGGGGGAGGGACAGGGTGGGGGGTAGTAAAGTACGGAATACGGCCGAAAAGAGGTAAGTAAACATATTAATAAATATAACGAATTTCGTTGTCCGCGCTGCATCGCTAAATGCAATGCAGCACGCGCAACGAAATTCATTTTATTTATTTATTTATATGTTTACTTTTCTCTATTCAACCGTATTCCGTATTTTACTACCCCCCACCCTGCCCCTTCCTCGCCCCCCGTCAACACCCGGCAGCACTCCCACCACGGGCCGCTACTGACATCTTCCTTCGATTGCCACTTGTGACCTGAGTGTTACACATTCATCTGATTAGTAAGTACTAAAAAAACTTTAGCTATGTTGCTTTCATAGAACCTGACGGTGAGGCACATAACTCAGCAGTAGGCATAATGACCTCCTGAGCTATCTTCTGGCAGGGGGGGGGGGGGTGGATAATAAAATGACAGGGGTCCAAGTATAGACGTCCTTAAAAACCAAAACTATAATACTCAACAGGCTGTCATTTGGAGGGTTGAATCTTCATTTTACTCATTGACAGAGGAGTCAATCTGGTTTAATGGCTACGGCTACATGATCTGGAACCGTTCTAATCTCTGCTCCACATTTGGGATACAACGGTGTGATTTATGGCAAATCCCTGAATAGCCATATGTCTACATTGTTAATGTCAAGAAACTGCAAACATTAATTATGATTGTCTAGTGCAAATTTGCAAGTCCTCAATTTGATGAAGACGGTCTTGTATGCTTATTGTGCAATGCTCTTCCCCCCACCTAATCTGGCTTCATATAAATACAAGTGCTTAAGTAGATTATGTTACACCAGACATCGAGCCTCGAGTTCTAATAATAGCTTTCCACACCTGACAATAATGTGTGAACCTGGGCAAATGACTTAATCCTCATGCGCCCAGTTACAGAGTATAAAGTTCACGGGGGTGAATACAGAAGTACCACCTACCGGGAGGTGCAGCCAACCTAGAGGGACGATGGTTAATTCCCCACCCCCGGGTGGCAGGGAACAGAGTTGTGGTGGGTGATAGGAGGTCAGGTATTTATAATTTAGGACAGGAAGGAGAGGCCATATTCTGTATAGCGACCCCATTGCTCCACTGCCCCTGTGTAGCAGTTGAAAGCAGGGATAGGCGATTTTGGGGGCTATAAAATTATAGATGGGTGAAAAGAGAATTACGGGGATGTTTTTAACCTCTAACTTCTGAGTGACGTCATAGATAACTCGAGCTTAGGTCTCGCCACTCTGGAGGCCCGGTTCTAGCGGGTGGGCCGGGCGGGCTTGGCCCACCCAAACATGAGCCTGGCCCACCCAAAGAGGAGCCTTGGTCCTTGCAGTGAGGGCTTGAAGGCAGGTGTGCAACGCACAGGTCGTGTGTGTCAGTTCGGGCCGAGACAGCTTCCCGGCGCACACACACAGAGAGACAGTTTTAGAGGTGATCGCAGCCGCACCCGAGTACTTCACAGGTCTTTAAAGACCATTTAAATGTTAACAAGTCTTTATTTTTTCACCCCTACATCTCTGCATGGTGAAAGGAGACAAATCCTTTCTTTGACAATGGTAACCTTTGCCTACTGTCCTGCTGAGTTGATATTTCTTTTTCTATGCAGGGAGGGGCTACAGAGAGATGAGGGGCACTGATGGAGGGTGGTAGTGAGGGAATCCGAGGAAGAGGTCATGAGGTGGAGAGAGTAGCTAGGGAGAGATAGGGGCACTGATGGAGGGTGGTAGTGAAGGAGTCTGAGGAGGAGGTCATGAGGGGAAGGGGCTACAGAGAGATGAGGGGCACTGATGGAGGGTGGTTGTGAGGGAATCCGAGGAAGAGGTCATGAGGTGGAGAGAGTAGCTAGGGAGAGATAGGGGCACTGATGGAGGGTGGTAGTGAGGGAAATCCGAGGAAGAGGTCATGAGGTGGAGGGAGGAGCTAAGGAGAGATGAGTGGCACTGATGGAGGATGGTAGTGAGGGAATCCGAGGAAGAGGTCATGAGGTGGAGGGAGGAGCTAAGGAGTGATGAGGGGCACTGATGGAGGGTGGTAGTGAGGGAGTCTGAGAAGGAGGGGCTACAGAGAGATGAGGGACACTGGTGGAGGGTGGCACTGAGGGAATCCGAGGAGGTGGTCATAAAGGGGAGTGGCTATGGGGAGATGAGGGGCACTTGTGGCGTGTGGCAGTGAGGGAATCTGAGGAAGAGGTCAATGGGGGGGCAAGGGAGGGATGAGGGGCACTGTTGGAAGGTGGTAGTAAAGGTATTTTCTGAGAAAGAGGTTATTGGTGCGGTGCCAAATAAGACTTTCGCATCAGAGCTAAAGCCGGCCCTGTCATGACCTTTCTGTTTTTGTTTATTTAATTAGAAGTCGGGCCATAAGGGCTACTGTGGAACATACTTTAAAGTGCATGCTAATTATATTTACTGCTATATTCAATGTTTTAAGTTTGAAGGTGATTTTACTAATGTTTTTACGGGGAAAAATGAAAGTGGAGCCTGATGGTGCCTGATATGGGGCTGAGGCCCAAGGTCATCTGTGAGATAAGGTGCACTGGAGAGGAGCAGTGGATAATCAAGCCTGTAAGGGAGTGTGTTGCAGAGTCCCTGGTTAGGTGGAGGTAGTAATGAATGGGAATTCTCCCTTAAGGCTCGCACAGAGGGAGCCCCACGAGTGTCACTTGCCTGATACTCCCACCTCAGAAACCTCCTCTTCCCATCAAAGGGACATTACATGGAAAAAACACTTTTTGAGAGTGATAACATTAAAAAGAGATTTGGAAAAGAGTGAGTTTTACTGGGCCTTGTAAGACTAAGAAGAGATAAAGGAGGGCCCTGTAGCAGGCCAGCCTAGACACATATGCGACAAATTGAGCCTGCAGTGGCCCACCCAAATGCACCCTTGGCCCATCCAAATAAAAATTCCTGGAGCCGGGCCTGCCACTCAGGACCCCTCGGTGAAAAACATTCCTGTAATTCACTGTTATCTATTATTCTATATCTCTCTCCTCTATGAATCAAGGGTTAATGCATTGTATTTCTTGGCATAAGAGGTTTGAGGGTGGGTGGCAGTCAAAAGCCACAGGAAAGCTCCTCTCATTTGGAGGTTCCAAGTGAACATGAACATCTGTTGCGGGCCTAACGTGGTGCATTCATGTTTTATTTATTAACTTTTTTTCAATAAGCTTTATTAGGTTTTATAAAGCTCTGCCAATAACAGAGATACAACATAGTACCGACAAACGTAAAGCCCGCACAGTAGTTTAGTAAAAAAAAATGTTCTATCTTGGGATAGCACAATTTACCCTGTCACTGTCCAAAGGAGAGCAACTTTTACCGATTTAGCTAGCTGCAAACAACTTGATTAACTAAAGCGAACATACCCCAGTCCACCTGGCATCATATGTAGCTGGAGACAGTCCAAGGGTCCTCTATACTGCCACCCTCATGTGGAGGGGGGGTGGCAATGACCCTAGCGCACAGGAAATAAGTCTTATTCTCTACATCTGGGTCCTTCTTGCTGCAAGCCGAAGGTCACACCTGGCAACAAGGAAGCCAATAGAGGAAGGGCTGTTCTCCAACCCAAAAAAGAAGAGGTTTAAGTTGGAGCACACCACTGTGGGTTTGGCTGTGTTCCAGGCAACAGCACCACCCCCACTATGGACGCCAATCATCACCCTTCCCATACCGCACTAAGGTCTGCGATGGGACGTCGTAGACCTCCATGTTCGTCCCTGCCAAGGACTCTAGTCTCTATGTCGGCCCAGAACGCGGTGTCCGCCTGCCAGGCCACCCTGGTCGTGGGGTGAACGGACGACCTCTGTTTTAGAATGCTGTGAAATACAGTGCTTTTACAACAACAATTAAATTAAAGGCTTAGGCAGGCATGGCGCCAGACCAGTTTGGTGAAACGTGCTGCCAAATTTTGGTATACAACTAAATTTTAGGTAATGAAACAAAGTATTTGCTGCTATATTATTTCTTCATAGATGTAGCCAGCAATTTGACAGTTACAATAAATATATTTTGCTCACGTCAGGCCGAATGGTATCAATACTAAACAGCATCAATACTAAAAGGTGTCTTTGATCCGAGCAAGGCACTGGACCTCAGTTATTGGCACTTTAATGCCACCCATGTCCTAGGGACTCCTTTTGCAGAAAATACATATTTTTCTTGGACGTGAAATTTGAAGCACTGTGATTGAATGAGCCACAAAAAAAAGAAATAGTGCTCAGATACTACAACACTAATATGAGAAATTCTCGTTTTACCAGTGTATGCAACCACAGCCATTCATCCAGAGCTAAATATTGTTTATTTTCTCATGGATATTTGCATTTCATCCAGTTGCTCTGAAAGACTAAGAATGAGTCAGCGTTTGACATGGGAAAGATTGGGAGAGTGTAACCAAGAGACAGGGAGAGCAAAACAACAGCATAGACTTTCTTTCGTGTGTTTAACTATTTCAAACCTACACTGTCAGAATTGCTTCATAAACTTTTTTGCATTTTCCTTTAATTCTTTATAAAAATGACCTGTAAAATATGCAATTCGCCTGTCTTTAGTTTTTTCAAAAATTGTCACGGGGGAAATCCCTTTCGCATGAACTCCTATGCCTGGCGGGCTTACTTGGTCTCTAAGTGAAACGTGTCCTGAACTTTGACGCCTCACCTCTTTGAAATGTCACCAGCCTCCACTGCTCTTGCCTTTCTTTGGTCCTTTCTCCCATCTGGTCTCTTTTATTTGGAGGTTTCCTTAGCTCTTTCATTCTGATATGTTTGATTTCCTCTATAAAAATACACTGTTCCATTACCTTTCATTGTTGTTCCTTCTGCGTTACTATGTCGTTCTGCAAAATACAATTTCAGAAATATTTTGTTGACGATAATTCAAATTCAGAAGCTTCCAATACCTTATAGGGACATTTAGTATGTCATCAATGACGCCCAGAGATGTGTCACTGAAAGACAGTCATAACGAGAAGCCATCATGTCCTCAAGAGTGCCCAGAGAGAAGTCTCTGATGGCTATTCATTTCAGCATTAAACAGCAGATCCCTAACAATTGTGGCACTGATGCACCATCAAGTGAGTGAGACCATGCATGTCCCCGGGAAGTCCAGAAATATTTCACTAATGGGCAGTCATGTCTTAATTAAACCGAATGTCCTCACCAACGCTCACAATATGTCAAAGATGGCTCCCACTGAGCATTGAACATCCCCTATTCTCTCAGGTAACAACATGCATAAACTTCAAATATGTTTTCTGTTGATTGATAATACACAAAAACAAAAAATAAAAATATTTAAACCCTTTCATATATTTGAAGTTTCCCAATTTCTACAAACGTCAGACAGAATGCATTTGCCAATGCTTGATACATATATGCTGCATACAGCAAAAGCCAACACCCACAGAACTCCACTGGCCGGAATTGCTACCACCGCTGTTATGTTGTGAGGTGGTGAACTGACTTGCTAATAAATTGCACAGACGCTTATTTTTCAGTATGTCTCCAATGCATACTAAAACTTAGGTGTGGGATCCATTTATTCACAGCAAGTCCTGACGTCGGCAGGACTATACCACTATCAGGACATTTACAGTGGATTCCATAGAGGACACCCCCTGAGTCTTGTTGGACATAACACACCACCATAGGTGTAGGACTTGGCCCTTTTTGGCTAAAGGTCCTTAAACTTTTTCGCTTTTCCCCTAGACTTTTTTCCTGACATGGTGTTGCCAACTTGGATGCTTTGGACACTTTGCCACTGCTAAAGAGTGTCAAAGTTCAAGTGCTCCCTGTATAAAGTATAATGGTAATTGGATGTCCATTGTTTGGTATGTTTGCCTTACTAGTAAAGTCCCTAGTAAAGTGCACTATGTGTGCAGGGGCTGGTAATACAAATGTTACTAGTGGTCCTGCAGCACTAATTGTGCCACCAACACAAGTAGCCTTAAAAAGAGAACTCAGGCCTGCCATTGCAGTGCCTGCACGCAGTTTGTTAAACTACCATCTTGTTCTGACAAGTGCACCCACTTGCCAGACCGTACCCTTCCCTTTCTATGCACATCAGACACCCCTATGGTAGGTCCAGGGTACCCCCTGGGCAGGGTGCAGTGCATGTGAAAGGTAGGATATGTACTAATGTATTAAGGTGTGTACCATGTTCTGACAGTGAAATAATCTCCATTTCGTTTTCACTATTGAAAGGCCATCTTGCCCATAGGATAGAATAGGAAGGCAGTGTAATACGTTTTCCAGCCTATCTTCCCAAAAGCTTAAGATGGAAAGGTGAAGTTTATTGTGCCTGAACTCATAATGTGATAACACATCTTTTTATGCAGGTGGTTTTTGCACTGTGTGTTTAGAAGCCACTCTTTTAGAAGTGGCTGGGTTTTTGTGCTCTAACATTTCTGTGACTCTCTTCCTGGTTGTGGATTGTCTGGATTTGAAAGCGATAGGATCTGGGGAATGTCTTGACCTAGTGGAGGAGGTGAAACAGCAACAGGCTGACCTGCATCTAGAGTGTAGGGGTAGGAGTAACCCCTAGAGGTGAAGAGGCCTTGGGGTTGCTGCAATAAAACAATTGTCACATCTCATGCTGAGTGATTGAGAATCTAGAACCCCACTAATCAAAGGAAGAAGGTGTCACTGGCAGGGAGGCACCCTGAACTGGTTTGAACAGGGGTCAGAACCCCCCTGAACACACAGACTTCAAAGCCATTGAGGGGTATAACTATGAGAGCTGAAGCCCCTGAACTTTTGAGAAAGGCTTGATCAAGATTGAAGAAGACTGGAGCTACTTCGTGGTCAAGAGGAATCTTTGCCAAGGAAGAAACAACTGAAGAGAATGAAGGAAAGGACTGACCCTGCTGTGTGTTCTGGGGCTGGCCTGCAGTTTGCTGTTTTAACTAAGGAAAGGATTTTGCTGTGCCCTGAAGTAACTTATCCCCAAGGGCCCGAGGTGAGCTGGCTCCCTGTTGTAGAAACTCAGGAACACAAAAGTTTCCAGGAGAGTCTCAGCGATGCTGTGTGCGTGTGCTTGTTGCAGCCTGAGACCCTTGTAAGAAGTGCCCTGGAATCATGGGCACCTGGAATCCAAGCCAGGCCGAAGTCGCTGGGCGAGTAGAGGAGAGTGAGTTTGCGCCTTCCAGGTAACAAGTGTCGACTCCTGGGGTGGGGTGCGGGCTCGGAGGGATATGCTCTCGCCCTCTTTCTCGTTCCGGCAGCACGAGCCTATGCTTCGGCTCGTATCGCAGCCCGTATTGCCAAGGGAGTGGCAGTACTGGGGCCGGAGTGCGGAGCTGCACTTTTTGTTACACCATACCCGTGTTGGGGGGCAACTGTTGACATAGGCTGACTGCGAGTCAGAAGGAGTGGCGGAGAGACCGCCTAAGGCACTGTGATCAGTGCTGTAGTGTATTACGCAATATCTTATTTCTGCATAATGGAGTACCTGATTGTCGTATTACACATTGCAACATTTCTGCATAACGGAGTACCTGATTAGTGTATTAAGCATTGCATTATTCCTGCATAACAAATGAACTGATTACTGTATGATGCATGGCATTATCTCTGCATAATGAACTACCTGATTGTCGTATGACGCATTGAATTGTTTCTGCGTAACTAACTACCTGATTAGCGTATTGCGCATTGCATTATTCCTGTATAACGCACTACCTGATTAGTGTATTACGCACTGCCTTATTGCTGCATAACGCCGTACCTGATGGTTGTAATACGCATCGCATTATTTTACATTGCAATGTGCCTGGTGGTTGGATTACACATTGCATTATTTTTACTTAGCAACATGCCTGATTGTTGCGTTACGCATTGCATTATTTTTACATTGCAAAGTGCCTGATTGTTGCATTACGCATTGCATTATTGTTACATTGCAAAAGTACATGATTCTAGCATTACGAACTGCAAAACATGGTATTATGATTACAGTGGAATGTTTAGAAGTGCTCATTAATATCGTCAGAACTTACAAGGGCTGGCCTAACAACCAGCCAGGAGAAATATTACACATACTCATACGTTGGATTTATATTGCGTGGTCTTATATATCTTTTTATCTAAAATTTATACTCGTTTTTTATAAAAACTCGTGTGGAGTCTATTTGTGGTGTCATCATTGGGTTGCTGTGAGCGTGGTTGTAAATACTTTACACATTTGCCTTGAAGATAAGCCTGGCTGCTCGTGCCGAGCTACCGAAGGTATGAGCGGGGGCTATCTCAGAAGGTGATCTTCCTTTCCCTGATGTGGAAACGCGGGTCCCTATTTGGCCTAAGGTACCTACCTCAGCCAACCAGGGATGCCGGGTCTAACAATAGAGTTGAAAATGAATAGCCCTTCCCTTCTCCCCCATGAATGAAACAAAATGGAGGACAATGAACGCTCTGACTGAAAATTACTTCGAAGCAGTATTGCACACGTGCTCTGTATCAATTACTAAATATGAGGCCGGACATTAATTCACAAGTGCACACATTTTCTGACACGAGAGCCATGACTGTTAACAGTATTGATTAAGCACTGCGTAATGTTATTTTTTTGTTGCATACATTTTAGCATAAACGGTGGACTCGTTAAAATGCGTACGTTATAATGAAAATAGATTTTGCAAAGAGATGGATTATCCCTCTCTAATTCCAGATCATATACCAGTGTCTTACTCTTTGGTTTAGGGTCAGCAACTTCTAGGATGGTTTATAGATTTTTGTTTTCAATCTGTGACTGACCATTAACCTTTGACCTGTCCTCTGTCCTTCTTTCTTCTCGTATTATATAATCACAATAACTGCTGACCTGGACAACATATGATACTTTACAGAATCCTTATGGCGCAAATACTCGGAAATCAACCTTTTTCGGTTACTCTGTTTGAGCAAAAAATCATATGTACATTTTCGTAGCTATTAAATTGGTGTTTTTGCTTTCACTCTCTAAAATGTGTCTGCATTCCAGAAGACGTTCAAGAAAAAAGAACCTTCAATTCAGCACCCCACATTACCTAATTACATAATTTTAATGCATATTTTTGGGGGCAGTTTCCTTGATTCTCCATCATTTTTATAATGTACAAATGTAAGAATTTTTTGATTAACAAATTGTCAGGCCCGCTTTTCTGGGTCATATCATGTACAAGACATGCTTTTCTCCACAGCATTACGAGCCCTCTGCTAAAGTGACAGACATTTATCGGCTAAAGGAACCATTTCACCTGAAATGGACGAATAAAATAAACGGGAAGGCAACTGCCTGGGGACACATCCCTAAAATATGCAGTGGCAAATTACCCTGATAAAATATTCATGTGCTTTAAAAACTACGATTTACACTCCAGTTCATTTTATTTTATGACACAATATTTGTGGCACGTAAATAGCCTATTACAATACAATATCCTCTTCATGTAAAACAACAATTCCAGTCAGTAATAACACAATACGTTGACATGATCTAATTCCCATAACAAAACCAAATATGTCATAATTAAATAATATTTATTCTATTTATTCGAGAGGTTTGAGGAGCTCGGAAATAGTTGCGTGAGAAGTGAGCCCATCACACACTACATGATGCATAAGTCAGTGCGAATGGTACTATACAGAGAGCGTATGAAGGGTGTAATAATATCTATTAAATTCATTGTGGTCCTCAAGAATGTGTGTGCACCAGCTGTTATACCGAGGCACATCAAGCGTAAAGCCATCATAGGTCTCGGAACTTTGATACTTAGGGGCATATTATCAAGAAACCGCGTTAAAATTATCGCTGCTTTAGCGGCAGGAAACTGCAGCTAAAGCAGCGATAATGGGCTTGATAATATGCCCTTATGAATTCTCATAGAAGCCCATGTTCTGGTGTGAACATGGGCTTCTATTGGAATTCTCAAGGGCATATTAACAAGCCCATTATCGCCGCTTTAGCAGCAGTTTCCTGCCGCTAAAGCAGCGATAATTTCAACCCTATCCTTTATAATATGCCCTTTGTTAATTATCCATACAATAAACATGCTGCCTCCTGGCGCTGGTTACAGGTGTCACACATACAAATCAAGCCCAGAAGCAGTCTTCTTCCAAGGACTGCTTTTACCACAAATGTAGGCAGGTGCCAAAAAACTGTGCCTGCCCCTCTTTTCCACCACATCTAGGTTAAGGCAGCCAAATCAGGACCCCGCAGCTCTTCTGCCTGAGTTGTCAATATAGTCTTCAACCATCCTGCTGACTCCAATGTATGTGTTCACTCAGGCCAGGTGCAAGGGGTAGCACTGCTGGACCTCACTGAGCAGTAGGCTGCTATGAAATGGTGAGGCCTGAGTGTGCATATGTGAAACTGGACTGGACCTATTGACTCATTCACATTGGACAGACAATTAATAGTAAGGCGTCAGTTGTACGACCCCGGTTCCACGCATATATCTGCTCCTACCACCTGTACCATGCACATACCCTCACTGTTCATACCTTTACAACATAATTCATTGTAAAGGCATGCGTGGTAAAGACATATTCTTTGTAACATAACATATGGTGAGGTAGACGTGTTGTAACTACGGCGTGGTAAAGGCAATGCATGGTAACAGCCACATTGTAATGGCTGTTTCCCGGCAACAGCAGTTAAACAGGTAAAATGAAAGATAGTGGTGGAAGAGATGGGATGCGGATCATTATGAAATGAGGCGATACATTCCAAGCCAGTACCATGGATGCCTATCAAAGAGAGCCAAAGGAGAAGAGTGGGTCGATGTACCACGTCATATGTTGCAGAAGGGCCAGTAAGATCAATGCGACAACTCCAGTTCAATCGTCTTTGGTACCAGATCTTCCAGGGAGCAATGAGTTGTGAGTCAGTCTGTCGACAAAGCAGAAACCAACTTGGGAAACGGTAAGGACTTTTTTGAACTCAATGAATACATTGTGACAGCAGCAAATGTGCCTCTTCAATCAATTTGTCCATAACGTCTTTTTTTTTAGTAAATTGATGTATAGTTTTCTGGGTTAAAATAGTCAAAACATCTTTATAGGGTAGCACTTTTACCTCACTGGTATATGCCCCAGAACAGAAAGAAGATTGACGCCAGAATCATCCACTCCCATGGGCATCTTTTCTTCCTTTATATCTTTGCTACACAGATCTCCCAACTAGATCGCTGAGATGGTCAGGGGACTTGGTTCTACATATGCGTGCAGAAGGTAGGGAAGTGCATGTATTTGCACTAGTTAAGTATCAACTCGGCCAGGACTGCGGATTTGATAGTTTGAGCTTGGAATAGCCCGTAGTCCTTCTTTACGGGCCTACTATGATAGAATCATGTCCTAGACCGATCTCCTAAGTTAAGACACCTTGGAGTGAACTTCCATGCAGACCTTGTCATGAGCCCCCCGGTTAGTGCAGTAACTGTAGGTTGTTTTTCCATATATCCTCCCTTTTCTTACCATGGTGGGTAGGAAGGCAGTGGTCCCTGCCACTAATGGCAGCAGATTATATTGTAGTACCTTACTCTAACCAGGGATGCCTAAACCTCTGATAAGAAAGCTCACTGTGACCTAAATAGCAGCCACCAGATTACTATGAATGTCCTGTAGTGTCATCACGCTTTACACTCTCTCCATTGACTGCCTATGCAAGCACAGACATACCGCAGGACCTTCTGTCGGGTGCCTTTTTGTGTTCACAGATAGACTCCATAGCTTTTGAAAGGACAAACCACGAAATATCTATCAGCATGAAAACTGTGTACAGCAGAGCTGGACCTACCTTTAGATTAGAGGATGGAGGGGGGGCCAAGCTTTTAACATCTTCCAATTTGCCCTTTTGCAGGGTCCCCGCTCTTACCTAAGATCACTCCAGTGAAGATCATTCATGCTGATGCACCCACTGACACTGTATGATGAGACTAGGTTTGAAGGAGTATCTGATGTGGGTGCAAATGCCTTGTTATCTTTGGTGCTGCTTTCAGCGTTGGCATATTTTGCAGTAGAAG
Organism: Lissotriton helveticus; assembly: GCF_964261635.1. NCBI lineage: Eukaryota > Metazoa > Chordata > Amphibia > Caudata > Salamandridae > Lissotriton > Lissotriton helveticus. The sequence continues at coordinate 276,459,945 of NC_136062.1, forward strand.
AATAATGAGGCCGGAAAATGTCTGCCAGAGAATATTAAGGCACGGAAATGTAAGCTATATACACTATGCGTGGGAGCACGTGAAGCGTACAGCACCAACGATGCTGTAGGGTCACAGTAGACCAGGACCTATGTGTGATTTCAGTCCGTCTGCACTTGAGTGTGGGTTGGATACAGCAGGTGGGTTCATTGAGGTCACGGATTTTAATGTCTGACTTAGTTTTTTATAGTCTTCCAATCTTTTAGGGTTTCTCAACCAGCTACTTTGAATCACTTCTAAGGCTCCCAGAACATCTAGGGCAGAGACAGGGGCCAGGACTCATTCCAGAAGAGGCCAACAGCAGGCTCCAGCCATTACTGGTCAACCAGTCACTTCAGCATAAAGGCCTCTTGCATCTTGTTGGGTGCCCGCACCTACCAGGCTGACCAGTGCCAACAGAACCTGCCCTGGACCCTCTACTGGCCTCTGTTGGGGTGAGTCCTAAACTCCAAGTGGTACCCCCCCAGGTCCTGGACACTTGGCTGCTGTTAAGAGTGTAGTCCTCCCGTCCATAAACTGAAAAAGAAGTGGGACTTCGTTCGCACTCCAGGTAGAAAGTTGGCAAAAGGTTTGTCAAAGACAGTGACTACCATTAAAGCTGCAGCTGTAGAACTCCAAGTTCGCCTAAGCTTTGTGGCCTGCCCTATAGAAGGAGATCTGACTTCCAGATAAAGTTTCTAAGTCCGAACATGGAGGGCTTCATTGACACGGATGTTGAGCAGCAACTTATAGACGTTGAGGCCTTACTGGGCACAGACTTTGGACTTTGCCTTTTTGGAGCTTTCCAGTCTTCATTGAAGATTGCACTGGGATCATGCTCTTCAGCAACCCGCCATCTTCGAGACTTGCATCATATCCAGGTGGAAGCTTGCCCAGCTGACGACTTGACTACCACTTTTTCCTTCAGAAAAGCTTCTAAGTCCAAAGACAAACTTTCCACCAGGACGAACTGTATCCCTGTATTACAATGATCCACTGCGATCGGCCTTAACTTTTGGCTTTGACCCACTATAGTGTCACAAAATAACGGAGAATGGTGTTATTTTATTTATTAAAATGTACTCTAGTTTTCTAAATTAGTTTTCAGTATTGCTGTTTGTGTGGATGCATAAATACTTTACACAATGCTTCCGAGTTAAGCGTGACTGCTTTGTGCGAAGCCACGAGAGGGTTAAGCACAGGTATACTTAGTGATTCTTGTGATTCACCCTGACTAAGCCTGGGTGGAGTTCCGCTAAGCGGAATGCCACAAAGTGATAAAAAAACTATTCTGCTAGCAGAGGAGTCATGTCGTTCGCTGTCCTTTTGAGCACAGGTGTATTTGCCTGGCACTGTAACATAATCGTGAACGGCACCGTGCACAGTGCAAGAGGGCGCAGCTTCCTTTCTGCTGCTCGAGTAGATTTTCTAAGTGAGCAGCATTTTTCTCAACGTGAACGGAAAGTTTCTCAACACCAGTGGTCGCGACCTGCGGCAACCATTCAAATCGAGAAATCTGACCGCCCGGTTGAGAAATCTCTCCAGGAGGTTGATTTTCCTTGCTCGTGCTCTCCAACTAGAACTTGGTGAGCGAAAGCAAGGAAAACTTTTGCCGGGAGGAGTATATTCCTTACTCACGTTTGGCAACTTGACATTGACGAGTGCAAGCGAGGAAATAAACCTCTGCTACACGGAGCAGAATTCGGGAACTCCACGTCCTCCACGGAGGACGGAAAACTCTTCAAACTCCTCAAGCAGAGCAGAGTTCACCGCCCAGGATTAACCCTGACAAAGATTGTGATTATTTGAGGTGGTTTTCTCACCCCCCCCCCCCCCCCCTTAACTAATACTTACATTTGTTACAAACACACTCAAATGAAATAAATCTTAATTTACCTACTTGCAAGGACTAGGATTGAGGGCACAGAGGGTTTGGGAAAGAGAGGCTTGATGTACCTAGTATGAGTACAAAAGGTTTGGAACCAGGTTAAGCCTATCAACAACTCCTGTCTAAACCACCGGGCAGATTTGGCACCGTGGAAGGCCACAGGTCCCAACATCTTATTAACTGATTAAAATCTAAAGTATGAAGAATAAATCAATAAATGTAACGTATTAGAGGCCATTAGCAATTCCTCAGTTGCCACACAGGAAAAATTAATAAGATTTTTTCGAAGTTATCCTCCACGTAATTTTAGGGAAATGTAGGCATTTCTCCAGACGCATCTGTCCTCCCCCGCCCACATGTTGCAGCTGTGCATTAGGGAGAATACCTCGTTAATGCAATCATTTCATAAATATGCTGCCTCCCACCCAAAAGCATACCGGAATGCGACAAAACACTTATAGTGTCTTTCCTGTCAATAGTGCAGTGGGGTTCGAAAAGCCTAATGACATTTTTCATGTGGGTGTAATTCAATGATTGCACCATAATGCTACCGCTGTAGCAGCCAGCTGCAGAGGAGAAAATGCAATTACAAGCACATTAGACACCTCAATAACTTGTTCTTAGAAAGCACAGCGTCTGAAGCGGTTTAGTCTCCATGGTCTAGTGAGCCTTTACATCCATCAGTTGATTTGCTATTTGTAGTTTTTTTTCTTCCTGGTAACGGCAGTGTGGCTTTTTCGTGCTCACAGAGGTACCATATCATTACAGCAGTAAGATGGCCTTTCCCAATTATCCTAAATTCAAGCTGTCCTTTGTGGAGACTTTTAACCCTGAGTTAGTGGTTAGTAGCAGGTTATAGGATGTGCACTGCTGAATCAACCAATACCGAGCACATGAAGTAGAATCTGCTGACACAAGGCCCGCCAAATTTAAAATGATGGAGGGCAAAATAATTTTGACTGTTCAGATTTCAGGCATTATGACTGATTTAGTGGTAAAAAAAAAATACAAAGAATTTGCTGTATGATTGAGAAGCATATCTCATTGCCTGTGCCCACCTCCCCCAGGATCTTAAACCTATGTGAGTTACCCTCAAATATGCTAGTTTTAGCACTGCAAATGCACTGACATGGAGGTTTGAGGCAATCCAATTAAGTATCAACGTCCTTGCACTCAGATGAACACTAGGTTAAATGAAAAACATGACTTTATTCTGTTCAGACACTAGATATGGTTACTGACTTTGGTCTACCTGGCAGGAACAAGATGAACTATTAATAGACTGTTTGGATTTCCTAACCATTGATTTCATACAATGCAACAGTCCAGAGTCTTACGGGTCAGGGAATAGTTTATATGAAGATAACTCATTATGAATGTCGAGTTATAAGGTTTAGGTTGGTGGTTCTGCTTTTTTAGATCAGTAGGGGCTGGTGGTCTAGCAGATATACAATTTAACACACACAATAGATAAGGAGTAGGAGGAAAAAGAGTCCCACTCCGACTTCCAATAACAATGTAATACACACACAGAGAAGAGGGACTAGGTGTTCAGAATCGCCTTCATCCAAAGTCTGGAAAACAACCAAAGGTTTTAAAACTGCCCTCACACAGTAAACTGTGTCATGCTTCATCATAGGGCTGCTACCACACCTCCAGATATAACTGCTAAATCCCTTCCCCCCATTTAACACTTTGGACCAACCTAGCTGTATTCCACAGACACTGCATGAAGTTCTCTATACCGCCTTCATGGACCCTTAATCAACAACCGCATGGTTGACCATAACGCAGATCAATTTTCCATATTTGAAACATTGCTCACCCCAGATTGTTGCCTGCTCTGTCTCTAGCCCAAAGCACATATACCGTGCAACTGAAGAAGTAAGAGCATGGCAGTTTTTCCATTTCCTCTCAGAACATTCACCTTCCAAGTTAATAATTAGCTTCATCCCCCTCCATGAATTGGAGAATTCTGTGTGAATCTCTGCTCATGATTCCCCTTTCCCGACTTGTAAATTGGACTGAGCATTACGTACGACTGTCCTCTATGAAAAGTCCATCTTACATTAATCCTTAAGATCTCAATGTCCGACGCAGTTGTCCAGACCCCAAAATAAAGCTGCTCTTGAAGAACTTCAAGGTCATCTTAAAGGCTTAGATGAGGTGGCGTAAGCGAAGAACTTTCCTTGAGCCCAGATGTTCATTTTTTGGTTCCCATAAAGCTCCGAGAGCAGACCATGCTGAAATCACACCAAACAAAGTTAAAGTACACAGCTCCATTAGTGGTGTCCTCCTTTCACTTTGATTGGTGCTCGGAGACACAATCTCTACAATGTTCCAGTTCCATCTGTACCTTTCACAAGTGGATCTCTGTTTGGGGGTTGCACTGAGACGGCGATCTCCAAGCGGACGTTCACCCACTAACCATCAGACAACCACTTAGGGGAGGGGATCAACCCTCTTGGTCATGGGCAAGTGCTCCCCCTCCAACCAGGGCACAAAAGTCTTTCTGCCTCCTGCGCCCTACCCACTCCTCCACTGGATTGATGAAGGAGGGGGCAGAAAGTCCACTAGACACAAAAGCAACAATTTTTGTTAAAAGAGAAAGGGTTGGGTGGCCCACACTGGCATTTTAGCCATGCCCCACCCAAAACAACACAAACAGTTTCTCTGAACCCCTGGAAGGTGATTCTAGCATTTATAAAAGTGAGGTTCTCACCTATTTGTTCCTTTTTTTAAAGTAACATACAATACTGGTGTCCCGATGCCAAGGGAATGCAATTCAACACATTGGGGGCATTCCATGATTAAGTGTATTTTCCTTATTAAAACATGGTTCATTTGTGGACAAAATGGGTAGGTGTTTATTACCTCATAGCATAGCACTGAGTCCGCTCTCACCTGTGTGGTCAATAACATCCGACTCAAGGTGGACTCGGGCCAAACCACGGTTTTGGTTTTGTTGGACCTCACGGCCGCGTTCGACACCCTGTCCCCGGCCATTCTTACATCTCGGCTTAGGGAAGCTGGTGTCACGGGACCGGCCTTGAGTCTCCTCAACTCCTTTTTGTTGGAAAGGGAGCAGAGAGTGATGCTTGGGAACCACCTCTCCCCTGCTAAGTCACTGCAGTGTGGGGTGCCACAAGGGTCGGCTTTAAGTCCAACCCTGTTTAACATCTATGTGGCTCCCCTGGCAAGACTAGTAAGATCGCAGGGGATGGAGGTGGTGTCCTATGCAGATGACACACAGATTATGGTGTCATTGGCTCACTCTTCTGTCACGACATCTGCCGCCTGTTTCAGGGTATGCATGCAGTATGTGGCAGACTGGATGACTATAAATTCCCTGAAACTGAACGGCGAAAAGACGGAGGTGTTGATTTTTGGGAAGGACCAAGATGTTTGGTCAGATGAGTGGTGGCCACCTTCTCTTGGCATCTGCCCCACCCCCTCCCAATCTGCCAGAAACCTGGGCGTCAATTTCGACACCTCGCTTTCCCTTTCCCTTCAAGTCAACAGGACCGTGGCCACCTGCTGGGGTCTGATTAGGATACTCAACAAAATCCGTGGGTATCTTTCCCCTCAGGCACGTAAACAGGTTGCAGTTGCCTTGGTAGGATCAAGGTTAGACTATTGTAACTCTCTTTATATGGAAGCCAATAAAAGCCTTTTACATCGACTGCAGGTTGTGCAGAACGCTGCAGCTCGCTTTGTCCTGGCCCTTCCTAAAACCTCCTCTGCTACTGCAGCCAGGAAAGATCTCCACTGGCTACCTGTCCAGCACAGAATCTTCTTTAAAATTCTGTGTTTGGCCTTCAGAGCTGTGACAGAAGGCTCTTCCAGTGCCATTGCCTCTCTCCTTACGCGCTATGTTCCTACACGAGACCTTCGTTCCGCGGGACTTTGTCAACTTGTTGTTCCGCGTTTCAAACTAGCCAGATGGGGAGCCAGAGCTTTTTCTGTGGTTGCCCCGCAGCTCTGGAATTCGATTCCGTTCGAAATAAAAACTCTTCCCACAATTGAGTCATTTAAAAAGGCTCTCAAAACTTGCCTTTTTAAGAGGGCCTACCAATGAGAGAATGCTGTAGCGTGTACTGTTGGGGGGCTTAGTTGCTATTTTCTGATTTAGGCGCCTTGACGCCCTTCCGGGCTAAGTTTGCGCAAGATAAGATCCGTTTCATTCATTCATTCATTCATAGGCAAGGCACTTTTGGATGATAAGAATTGTGGACATATTAAATTGTCTTGTGCCCGTGACCACCCCGAGTCCAGCATGTAAAACAGTTAAGAGGTGGGCCTGGTGAAATTTGGGAAAACCTATGAGATGGGAATTTCCATAGTTTTGCATTGATAACACCACAGCTTCTATCAATGGTTTGAAATCATTTTCTGGGATGAAAGGCATGACCCCTCAAAGGTGCATTAGTTGATGCTGGGCCCCTTATGGTAAAGATTTAAAGTGCACTTGCAGGTTCAAGATCTTGTTAAAATGACCAAGCCATACGATTTGGCACAGTGCACAGTGGTGGTGTAGCATTACAGAGCAAGCTTCAAGGATAGATAGATAGATAGATAGATAGATAGATAGATAGATAGATAGATAGATAGATAGATAGATAGATAGATAGATAGATAGATAGATAGATAGATAGATAGATAGATAGGATATTGCTTGTAATGTAATTACATTTGAATTTAAACATATCTATTGTTAAACCAATATCACTGTGGGCACTAAACCAAGCAGGTGGTCGGGGGGGAGGCAGACGGTGTATGCAGATGTATACAGAAACGACAAGCCCTCCATTGCCAATGAAACACTGCATTTAAGAGCAAGGTTATCTAATACTTTCTCCTGTCTGAACAGGGATAAAGGGATTTAAACTAAAATACGAAATTCATAACTAAATACATAGCATAATTGATAACAAGTCCCATTAAAGCAGTTATAACTCCTAAGCAATGAAGTGAAAGAATTACAAGACATAAAATGGACTCTAGTGACAAAGGTGAAATTAACAAGCCAACAGGGTTTATGACGTGTCACTTTATAGAAAGTTATGAAAAAACAGCTCAGCTCAGCGGTTTATGGCTAAGTAATGAACTGCAAATGGCACTAAAATGCTCTTCACTGTATTTCATACTCCGGCAAATTAATCGGGGTGTCTGTCTTCATATGCATTGTGCAGGGCTCGTCGACGAGTCATGCACAAATTGAGTTACATTTTTCCAGAAACAATGAAATCCTGCCTCTGCATACCTAACCTTACATCCATTTTCTCTGTTAATTAAGTGTGGGGCGTAGTCAAACTTCACCAACTAGAAAGGAGACTTGGCAGAACATGTGCTGTTTGAGAGCGAAAAGCAACTCTGGGCTCTGATTTGGCCAAGTTGTTCAGAACAGTGTCCCTTTAATGTTTCCAAAGTTCAGGAATCTTGGTGATGACATTGGTGATACCCTGACTTTTGCACCTTAGATTTTTCTAGTGTCAATATCCGGTTTCTTTCATGCTAAAAATTCGCAGGCGAGGCCTTTCCTTGCTACCAGAATCAGGGGAAAGTTAGGCGTCAATAGGGTTTATTTAAACGCTCCTGGACTGGATTCGCAATTTTGCCATGGGTTTTATTCAATGGGACTTCAAGGAGCTAGTACTCCTCCCCAGTCTTCGTGCAGATGCACCAGCTCCCAATGCGCTGGACTATTCATTTAAATGCAGAATGCACTGAGCGTAAATCTTTCTCAATCAATGGACCTGCACTCCTTTAAGCATGGGCGAATTTTGCAAATCGTGAATTTGCGGATTTGCGAATTCGTGATCTGCAAAATTTGCGAATTTGTGCAAATTTGTGGATTTTTATATTTTTGCGTGTTTGTGGGGCGCTTTGCGCGTTCGCAGGGCGTTTTGGCATGTTCGTGGGGGTTTTTTTGGGCGAGACAGTGATGCGCCCTCTGGTTCATCACTGCCACCACCAAAATAGTTACAAAAGTCAGCTTCAACTTTTGACCCAATCCGTTCCGCTCGCGGATTTTGCGGGGAATTCCCGAATCTCGCGGATTGCGAATTTGCCGAAAATCCGCAAAATCCGCAAGCGGAACGGATTTTCCGCCCATATTTACACTCCTTGCCCCATACTCTGTGGATTATTGAATGTGGTGGGGCTTTCTCTGTTCAGGCATCCAGGTTATGTTGCCTAAGCAACCACGAAAAGCTGAAAGCCACTACTAATTTTGAAAGACACTTTAGATATTGTTTTTGAACTCTATCACGAGCCTGCAGTAGCCCTTTCACCATTTCTTGTTGCATTCAATGAGCCATGGATGGCTGAGCCCCAGGCATAGAACATAATGTAACAGAGCAGCTTCTTGACCAGCAGGCTCTGCTTGCAGCGCCCATTGTCATTCCTTGGTGCACTCAGTGAGCAGAGAGAGACCCATGGGTGGCTGAGAGCTGTAATAAAACAGCACAACACACAGCAACAAAAACTCCACCTTGACAGCTGAACCTTACTGTGCAAGCAATCCTAACCTGATTTGAAGTTTTAAGACCCATAATGATGATGGAGTGACTGCATTGCAATAACTCATTCCTCGGGGAGGTTGCAGAAAAATGCACAGAGGCGTGGTGTGATGCTGGGATTTAGGCCGACCTTACAGTTCTGCAGTGATAATACAGGTGGATTAACGAATTGATAAAACCCAAACCAACCAAGCTAAATTAGTGGGTAGCCAGGAGGGGTTTTAAAAAGTGAAACAACATCCACTGTATCCAGATCCCTGTTAAGGAGGCACGCTGCTGGAAAAATGTCCAAATCCTTCCATTGTGACAACTCAGAGTTTTAAAGCACACAACATGCAGAAGGCAAAGGTGCTTATCAATGCACAAGCCTTTTCATTTGTCTTGAGTGCCTATGACATTGTCATGAAGAGCCCAATTATCTGCCTGAACCTCAAAGTGAAAATTCAGAGAGATCTCTCCATTTCCTATAGGCCTGGCGCGGCGTCTGGACGGGGTCTTTGTTTCCGTACCTTGCCGCTGAAACTGGGCCTGCAGCAGTAGTAGAAGGTTGCATGCACACACACTGGAGCTGATTCTGAAGGATTCTAATGCAAGTGCAGACTCCTCAAGCCCAACTGAAGGATACTAAGTATTACGGTTCCTGTAACTACAACTAGTGCATCAGGTGCAGTGCCACCAAGTCCCGGGGTATTACTGGCTCAATGCTCACAAATGATGGCTGTGTTTAATTATCTCATACATTTTCCTTCCTAAGGCCCATGCCGCAATTGTAACCCACTGCCTGCTCAAAATATATCAATAGCATCCTGCTGAGCTTAAAAGACCCATGTCTTTGACAGAGAGTGTTCCCCCAATCAGCCCATCCCATATAACCTCCTATGTTATGTTATGTGAATTTGTAGAGCGCAGACAATCACCAGTGAGGATATCCAGGCGCTAGTAAAAGTTTGCATAAGGAATGATAACACAAGAGGAGATGGTCTTGTTTCTGTCTAACAACCATATCACAACACTACACAGCAGCTACTCCAGGAGATCAAGATTGGCTAATAAAGGCAACTGGCAATATCCTTAGGTCCCCAACAGTAAACTAAACAGCAGAGAATGATGGAAGATGGACGTACCACTAGTTCTGGCATGTTTATGATCAGCTGTATGGGTAGCTTGACATCCGGGTCATCGGTGTAGTCCATAGGCACCATGTTGGGCGCCAGTTCATAATATCGGCTGTGCAACCTACAAGCAAGAAAATGCAAGTTTTACTTCATTTTGTTTGTTCCGGCCTCTTAAACAATTATGTACACTCTTCATAAATGTGACTACAGAGCATGCTGGGTGCTATTTGTTGTAACATGGGCATGCACTTTCTGAACTGTTTCCTTTTCAGGGCCCTATTCACAAAGGTTAATTCGTGGCCGGGGCTGTAATATTGAAGTGCCCCAAGGGCGCAATGGGCGGTAGCGCCCCTGGGGCACTTTGGTATCACAGAGAGGGCAGCAGGTCTTGTGCAGCCCTTTCTGTAATACAGATAGTGCTGGTGCGCACATAGTGCCAGTATTATCACCAGAGAGTGTTCTCTCATTTGCATGGGGGCGTGGCCCCAGGCAAATGAAGGAAACTCTTTAGCTCTGCACCCCACCCTATTATAGACACGGGTGCAGAGGCAAAGAAGCCTTCTCAAGACTCTGCATGGGACCCGAGCATGGCGCACGTTTACCTGTAGATTCTTGGGAAGGTTTGTAAACACCACAAATTAGTACACCTACACTCACACATACGTGCAAATCTGCAAGTTGGGATTTACTACTTTCTTTGTGAATCTGACCCTGTGCGTTTATAGCTGAGAGAACATAAAGGCGAAAGATTGGGCAAAATGTAGTTCCACAGCGAGCAACCGAAGCAGAGGCGGGACGGTCCAGCATTTGGAATCAATATTATTTGCAGACATCACCAGTTACATTGCAGACACTGAACAATTGTCATGTTAAATTGTACCACGAAAGAACTATGACTAGCCACTGGTTGGTGGAGCGAAGTCCAGCAAAACCAGATGACATTTTTACCCATTTTCAGAAAATTATCCCGAGTAACGTATTAATGAAAGTCTGCAACATAATAAAAAAAATCCAATTAAATTTTATAATAGAGCTACTAATTTTCCCAGTAAAATGTGACACATCCACATAATATTAAACATAATTAAATTCACACAAAGTATAATAATTATATTAAGCATTGTTAAACAACTCTAGTTTCGAAGCTTTAAAAGGATAAGGTATCATAGGCTCGTTTCAGTATCATTTTGATATCTGTAAATGTGTGGTTTGAAAACAAAAAACATGATAACTACAAAACAGTTGAACACTGTGTGAAATACTTTTTGTTCATGGTACTACACTCATTGTTCAAAATATCTGCGTCTTTTACATTTTTTTCCATTTTGTTTCAAATAAAAGATAAAACAAAGTAATCAAAAAGTTGTTGTTATCAAGCAAAACATTTTACTAACATTTTACAGAAATAATATATTTCCACATATGTACATGTCTGCACCATTTCACATATTATCCAGTGCACGTTTAGGAAGTGGAAAAATAAACTTTAGTCTAAACCCATTGAGCAATTCACAAGATAACAATAGATGTTTAGTTGAAAACCTGGGTAGCAAATATGCATTTTCTCATTTGGCAAAGATCCCATATCAATTGCCAGTTTCCTAAGAACAATTACCTCAGTCATAAAAATGTGGTGTACGTCCAGAGCCAATTCCTGATAAAAATATGAATATGCAGAGAACAGTGCTAATATGAAACAGCAATGTTTATGTGTTAAAAGATACAGATCCTTGAAATTGCAACATGGATCCTTCAATTCAGGTGTTATGAAGAGGAAGTATATCCTACCATATCTTTGCGTTACTCAAACTGTAATTAATGGCTGGGTAAAGTGCTCTTTTCGAACATTCTAGTAGAAGAAAACAAGTATGTAAATGCCCTTTGCAGACATTCAAATAGGTGTAGGTTACTTTGCTACAGAAGCCTAAAATACGAACTGAAAGCATCCTTCAGAATTATTCAAATATGACAGAGCGCCACCTGAAAGATAGCGAGCAGTCAGGGGGCCCCCTGATAGCAGCCCTTCGGAGTGGGGACAGGCATCTCCTTGCATGCGGGTGCAGGCACTCACTGCACCCACCCGCAAGGGTATCTCGAGTCCCCCTCAAAAGTGCAGGCGGGTTGCCACCTACACAGTTAAATACGAAGCGTCTGCTTCAAAGCCGCTCTGTATTTCACCTGAATAAGCAGCCCCCAGGGCAGCACGACTTCGGGGTTGCACTGGGGGCAGCGCATTCAATACAATACATCGCACGCTCCCTGCTAGCACCTGGCTCACTTTTTGAAAGATATGTCAGCTGCTAACAAGGAAAATGCCCTGCATTTCATAATACAGCCCCTGGTATTCAGGAAGGGATTCCTGTACGGCGTAAACCCATTTATGTGCACGGTGCTCTCCGTCATGACACATGGGGCCAGATGTAGGAAGGGTATTACCAGTAAGTAACGGCCGAATTTAACGAATTTCGGCCGTTACCGACCGGTAATAGGCTTTTCTGATGTAGGGGCCGAAATTAACGATTCGGTAATTTACCGAATCGGTAATTTAAGGAATCGGTAAATTACCGATTTCTTAAATACTGATTCAGTAAATTACCCAATTCCTAATGTAAGGAGCACTTAAATGAGTGCTTATCCCATGTTAGGATTTGTTATTTACCACCAACTACAAGTTGGTGGTAAATAACGAAAAAAAAAAAAAACTATTTTATGCAAATTGCTTTAGTGCCATGTTGCAGACATACATGCCAGGACATGTATGTCTGCAACATGTGCACCCATACACAAGTGAGGGGTGCAACAGGGTCACAAAGTGACACCCTGCCACCCTCCAATGTTTTCCCCCTTTTACCGAATCGGTATTTACCGATTCGGTAATTGACATTCATTCCTATGGGCCTCCAGGCCCATAGGAATGAATGTCAATTACGGAATGATTTGCTACATAGCATTTACCGATTCAAAAATACCGAATCGGTAGAATTCGGTATTTTCAAATGGGTAAATGCTATTTACCTACATCTGGTCCATAGTTCTTTGTACCGGTAAATGCCACTTGAGAGGTGGGAAAAGGGACTTTTCAAGGCATTCCTGAGCCTGAATAGCCTTGGTCGTTTCTGAGCACCTGTAAACTAGTGCATCTGTGGGCAACCACAAACAAGTTTCATTCCCCTAACCAACCTGGTAGGGTCAGAGTTTTCCTCCACTGGAGTAAACCCCTTTCCAGAATGGGAAGAGGAATGGCTCACTCTCACATTTGCTGGGAATGTGGGGGAAGGAGATGGTCTACGGACAAAAATATTTTGCTAGTGCAGAAAAAAAAAGAGTGTTTACACAGGGGATCCTATTCTTTTTGCGCAGAGTCTGCCGCGGTGGAGAACTATGCACAGGTGGAAATGGATCCAGATGAGAATGTCACTGACAGGGCTGCACTGGCTACCGGGCGTTTTTTGCTGGGGTGGCAGGGTGGGGTCCAGTTTCATTTTTGAGGGGCTGATTTTGTTGCTGAGGTTGCATTGTAAATGAACAATGCAAAACAAATAGCTTCAAAGTGTACTTTTTTAAACATTTGTTTTGCATTGTTTATTAAGGAAAGCCCGGGAGCCAGTCTGGCCCTGGTCACTAGAGCTTCTCAAGACTCTGCATGGGACCCGAGCATGGCGCATGTTTACATGTAGATTCTTGGGAAGGTTCGTAAACACCACAAATTAGTACACCTACACTCACACATACGTGCAAATCTGCAAGTTGGGATTTACTACTTTCTTTGTGAATCTGACCCTGTGCGTTTATAGCTGAGAGAACATAGAGGCGAAAGATTGGGCAAAATGTAGTTCCACAGCGAGCAACCGAAGCAGAGGCGGGACGGTCCAGCATTTGGAATCAATATTATTTGCAGACATCACCAGTTACATTGCAGACACTGAACAATTGTCATGTTAAATTGTACCACGAAAGAACTCTGACTAGCCACTGGTTGGTGGAGCGAAGTCCAGCAAAACCAGATCACATTTTCCCCGTTTTCAGAAAATTATCCCGAGTAACGTATTAATGAAAGTCTGCAACATAATAAAAAAATCCAACTAAATTTTATAATAGAGCTACTAATTTTCCCAGTAAAATGTGACACATCCACATAATATTAAACATAATTAAATTCACACAAAGTATAATAATTATATTAAGCATTGTTAAACAACTCTAGTTTTGAAGCTTTAAAAGGATAAGGTATCATAGGCTCGTTTCAGTATCATTTTAAAATCTGTAAATGTGTGGATTGAAAACAAAAAATATGATAACTACAAAACAGTTGAACACTGTGTGAAATACTTTTTGTTCATAGTACTACACTCATAGTTCAAACTATCTGCGTCTTTTACATTTATTTACATTTTGTTTAAAATAAAAGTTAAAACAAAGTAATCAAAAAGTTGATGTTATCAAGCAAAACATTTTACTAACATTTTACAGAAATAATATATTTCCACATATGTACATGTCTGCATCATTTCACATTTGCACACCTGTGCAATGTGGGGTCCCTCAGGGGTCTTCTTTAAGCCCCACCCTGTTTAATATCTATGTGGCCCCACTTGCCAGGGTAGTGAGATCCTATGGGTTCGAGGAGTTGTCCTATGACGACGACACCCAAATTATGGTCTCTCTAACGCAGTCGGTGAATGATTCCGCCTTCAATTTTAGAACTTGTATGGAGGCGGTGTCTCACTGGATGGTTCAAAACTTCTTAAAGCTCAACGGAGAAAAGACCAAAGTTTTGATCTTTGGGGGTGGCCATGATATTTGGTCAAAAGACTGGTGGCCGGACTCCCTTGGGGACTGCCCTATTCCCTCGCACTCGGCTAGGAACCTGGGGGTCCTGTTTGATACCACCCTGTCCTTCGACCAGCAGGTCAGCAGGACCGTGTCCACCTGTTGTGGTATCATCAGGATCCTCAGACAGATAGGACCGTACCTTTCACCAGATGCGAGGAAGCGGGCCACAGTAGCACTAGTCTCATCGAGACTAGACTATTGTAATGCACTGTACGTGGGCATGAATAAGAGCTCTGTCCATTGACTACAGATGGTCCAAAACGCGGCAACCAGGCTGGTTCTCAATCTTCCCAGGTTATCCTCTGTTTCCTGGGCTAGGAAAGACCTTCACTGGCTGCCGGTCAGGCTAGGGTCTCTTTTAAGCTTCTTTGCCTCGCCCATGTGGCCTTGTATGGCGCTGGGTCTAAAGGCATTAGGTCCCTCCTTGTTCCCTATCACCCCAGTAGATCTGTTACAAAAAATCTCCTTCAAGTGCCAAGATTTGCCATAGCTAGATGGGGAGGCAAAGCTGTTTTCCACCATTGTACCTAAGCTTTGGAACTCCCTCCCCCTTGACCTGGTGGGACAGTCTTCTTTGGCACTTTTTCGCAAGGACCTAAAAACCTGGCTTTTTCGAGAGGCGTACTATTAAGCCATGGGCTTGGCGATTCTGAGACTGGTCATATGACACTTATATTGTCTGGCGCCTTGACGCCCTTGGGCTAAGTTGCGCTTTATAAATTTCCTTTATTATTATTATTATTATATTATCCAGTGCACGTTTAGGAAGTGGAAAAATAAACTTTAATCTAAATCCATTAAGCAATTCACAAGATAACAATAGATGTTTAGTTGAAAACTTGGGTAGCAAATATGATTTTCTCATTTGGCAAAGATCCCACATCAATTGCCAGTATCCTAACAACAATGACCTCAGTCTTAACATAAAAATGTGGTGTACGTCCAGAGCCAATTCGTGATAAAAATATGAATATGCAGAGAACAGTGCTAATATGAAACAGCAATGTTTATGTGTTAAAAGATACTTCTGATCCTTGAAATAGCAACATGGATCCTTTCATTCAGGTGTTATGAAGAGAAGTCTGTCCTAAAATATCTTTGCGCTACTCAAACTGTAATTAATGGCTGGGTACAGTGCTCTTTTCGAACGTTCTAGTAGAAGAAAAAAGTATGTAAATGCCCTTTGCCAGACATTCAAATAGGTGTAGGTTACTTTGCTACAGAAGCCTAAAATACGAACTGAACGCATACTTCAGAATTATTCAAATATGAGTATATTACTCTATCACAAGAAATTAAATTGCTGCCATCAAGAAATTTAATTTTGGAAAATTACTTCCTCCTGGCCCATGAATTGGATGTTTTGTTCCATCACTGCTTGGGCTGAATTCTTTTTTTTAAACTGTACTCTTTCTATCTGGATTTTATTATCCTTTCAAATAATGCATGAGGGAATATTTGATGGATTTTTAGAGATCGATGAGTGCTTGTCCCCATATTATTAGATGAGCACATCACATGATTACTCAATGGCTGGAATAGGTACTTAGGTTTGCCATTTGAATTGCTCTACACCCCTATGCTATGGTATATATACACACATTGCAGTGGCAAATGATAGAAAAATGATAAATTTGCCACCTAGGAAAAGCCTATTGTATTTATTCAAAGGTCGTTCCTAAAGTGTGCCTTGTACGTCCACAGGGTAAGGTTCTAATATATAAATTAGGGCACATTACACATTGAAGGAAATGTGCTCTCACAGAGAAATAAACCAAGGAATTTCAGTTTGTGATCCTTGTTAGAACATTTTCCTGAACAAGCCTATGTGGGATTAAAAATCTTTATTTACTATCTCTGCGTGAGCGAATGCTTGAAAAGGGATTCAAAGTTATTTCATGCTCCGTTTTCAAAATTATGGTTTCATTTTTGATAACTTAAAAGGAAATGTAACTTAATGAGAAAAAGACTTTGTGCTGCCTGAGCCAAAACAGGCCTAAAAATATTTACATATCAACCATTTCCAGGGCTAGGATACACAATCGTTGCTGAAAGGATTACCAATGCCTGCCTCTGTGATTAGGAAGAGTAGATAGATATTAACTACTGACTGCTTATATGTCTGAGAAGGGACTGGAACAGTTGGCAGAAGAATGAACCTTTAGCACTACCTTATTTGACTTGGAGTAAGAAGGGCTTCTCCTATTCATTCCCAGGACACCCCTCAACAGTCTGGCTTCGGTCAGATCAGGGAGAAAACTAGTTTGCAACATGTTAGAAGGAAAGAAAGCTCATCTAAATAGAGGTATGGCTAAGAAGCACAGGACAGACCTGCCTGAGGCAGAAGTGTTCGGCCATATTAAAATAGTGTTTCCTGAGTAAAGAGGAAGTGCTAGAAAAAGAGTTGTGGAACTGCAAGAAAATAGTATTGGGTGGGACATTTTCTACAATCACTGGGTATTGCACAGGATATATCTGGAACCTCAACCATCACCTCCTGAGAACATCCTGGACTTTGGAAACCCCTCCTTAAAAAGGCTTTGCTGGAAAACGACTCCTGACCCCTGCTAGTAGAAGAGGTCTCACTCAAGCGCTCCTGTATCTTGCTGGCAACAGGGACTGGAACTGTTCTCCATGGGTCAAGTGATTGGGGTCCTGTCTGTCAGCATGAGACACACAAAATGCAGAGTGACTCTTGACTCCAAGAGAGCTCAGATGACTATAAGGAACTGAACCATGCAGGGGACCCAGCTAGAGAGGGAGACCCAATGCAAGTCCTGCCGCCTAGGAGCCTTCCCGAAGAGCTGGGGATGAGAAGGAGCTTTCCTATTAGATGGAGAAAATAGAGACTTAGTCATAGTTTCAAGTTCTGAGGGGCCAGAATAAGGTGCCAAGGATTGCCCAGGATAATCACACTCAAGGCGGGCAAGAAGCTGCCCAGCTTGGTGGAGCCCTCCCACCTGCAACAGCCATTCTTCCCCCAGCGGGGGATTTTGACTTTCAAAAAAGTGGCTAATTCAGAAGGTAAATCTTTGGACTTGAGCTAGTTGCAAAGCTTTCAAACTTTTAAAGTGACCACAGCATTATTAAAACAAGCTTTTCCCGCTCGCATTTTTTAGCAGAAAAAAACATTACTTCACTGAGTAATCAATGATGATGTATTCTACTTCGAGGGACCCTTGCTGGCCAGAGTCTTGGACTTTACCCCACTAAAAGATTTGGACTTCCACTTCAGAGACTGAGATAGAAAGTAAACTCATGACTGGGTCTATTCGCTTGGTGAGTTCAGCCTCGACTATCGCGGTCAGCCTGAATTCACACCTAGGTTACGGTCAACACTGAACAGCAACATTTTATGAGCGTTTTACTTTATCGTAGTGCTTTTTGCCTTAAAACTTTAGAAATGTATGCCTCTGCTTCCCCTTTAAGCTACTTTAATGATCATGGTGTCGTTTTGTTCATTTATTTTTTCTCTATTTTTTTAAATTGATGTGGTAAAAGTATTGGTTTTGTTCTTCTCTTTCAAATTGCTGGTACTCTTTGAACTTAACAAAGAATACTCTGGGGACTGCATGCTATTTGTGCTGTAGCTACCAGGAGTTGATCAGATATTATCTCACCACTGTGTTTTAACCTCTCCAGAGTGGATTGATTTATTAAGTAGTGGTGCCCGCTTTTCAAATTGAAAACCCTGACCATTATCCATAATGTGGTACTTTTAGGAAACTAGCGATCAATGTCTATCAGGAAAATGCCAACAGTACTGCTATGACACATCATGTGCAGAGACGTAGAGTGGGGCCAGGCTAAGAGGTGTCGTTGAGTTTATCCTTGGAGGGGGGAGTTAAACATACAAGGCAGAAGGTTGGGATCCCAAAGGGAGACAGCAGCCTGGATACCTTCTAGAGAAGGGATTTAATAACACCATAAGGTGGGGATCCCCAAAAGAGGTAGGGCTACCGGATATAAAAGGGAAACTGCTGCTTATGGATGCAATCTTTTCCATTTGATCTAAGGCCTATGTGCATCCTTATGGCGAGACTAAGAAAAAGTTCAGAAAACAATGAGAGATAAGAGGGCACCTTTAAAGGAGCACAGGAGACTATGCCTGTGCATACCATTTAGGCAGATACCTTGATCATTCAGTAAATCTTTAAAGACTGTTGTGTGATACAAATGAGAGGCAACCAAAGGTTTTTAAGTTGGTTTATTCCCGAAATGAAAGGAACAGCCCAAAATGACCCTTAGCAATCGACCTAGGACCACACAATTAGGATTAGAGACAAGTGAAGGCTTGTCTAATTGAGTAGAGCACAGTTTGAAAGCCATGGGATATTCATCCTCAGGTCGTAGCTAAGACAGTCCATGATCACCTGCTGGTAAACAAATGCCTGGGAGAATATAGACAGCCAGAGCATCCAAGGGAAGGTTTGATAGAATCCTCAATTTAACTAAGCCCTAGTTTCTCGTGGCAGACAAAGTGCAGACAGCCGGGAGCCAGAGATAGGAGTCAACGGCAAAAACAATTTTCTTCAGTTGGAATAGTGGCTACTTTGACATAGCCTCAAACTCCAACACCATAAGTTGCAACGGGGACACACTATGTTTTCTAAATTTCTAAAAAAGCTGCTATTGATTTCCCCCCACCATGGGGTTCAGGTTAAAAAGAGCACCACTTGACTGTGTAAATTTAAGGCTTCTTTTAATAATTAAATTAGAATGCAAAAATCCCACCGATGCAAAACAAACCCCCAGGTATGGAAAACTAGTCACTACTGACTGCTTATTGGAGTAAATATAAATTGGTTTCAAGCTCTAAGTTTTAGGACACACATCATAATATGAGAATTGGTGTAATTAACATCCATATCTAGGGCAGTCATAAAATTGGCAAAGCCCAGTAATAACTGCGACAGGCTCCTTGATGTGCGTGAATAACAGCGGATTGGTGCCGTTAAGTAATACTGGACCTGTAGTTTGCTGATCAGAGGTACATCCTTGTCCATACAAAATCAAGTGGTACTTAAGTCCTTAATGTAGAGAATAAATAAGATCGGCACTAAGATGCAACCTTTCGAATCCCTCTTTTAGGCCAAGCCGTTATGTGCACTCGCCATTCGGTCCAAATGTAACCCTGGCAATTAAATTCAGGTTAAAAATAAAATGCAATAATTCTAGAGACAAAGGCACCTTAACAAAAAATGAAGTACAGTCGTTCTGGATACAAAAGTCAGTTCCATAAACAGATTCAATGATCAGAGTTTTCAATTTTAATAAAATAATTAGAACAAAAATTGTAATTGCCACAAACGTACAATGAACTGTAACAAACAATGAGCAAAAAACCAATAATGCACAGCAAACCAGGTGTTAAAAACTGACAACAAAAAACATATAGACATATACAGGCAAGTAAACAGCGACAAACATTAATATTTATTTATTTATAATCTTATATAGCGCAGGACTCGACCCACGTAGGGGTATCCCCGCGCTTCGTTCACCCTAAGTTCTTAGATCCATGCTTTCATAAGTGCGCAGAAAATTATATTGCCTGGAACAAAAACGTCTTCAGTGCTTTCCTGAAGGAGAGATAATTGGTGTTTTGTCTCAGATTGAGAGGAAGCTTATTCCAAAGACTGGGACCCATGTACGAGAGTGCTCGGCCACCCTGCCTTGCCTTTCTGATTGAAGGCACCTGTAGCAACGCTTGATCACTGGAGCGAAGGGTGCGTACAGGTTTATTGGGGATGAATTTTTCAGCCAGGTACTGAGGGCCGGAGCCAAAAATGCTTTTATGGATGACACAGCAGGTTTTAAACTTGACCCGTTGACGAATGGGCAACCAATGAAGTTCTTCCAGGAGGGGGCGAGATGGAGTTCTAGGTGGAGCATTGAGAACCAACCTTGCTGCGGTGTTTTGGGCCACTTGCAGTCTGCTCAGCAGATTTTCATTGGCAGATAAAAGAAGGCCGTTACAGTAATTTAAATGGCTGATTACAAGGGCCTGGACAAGGGTCTTTCTGAAGATGTCTGACAGAAATGGGAACACACGTCTCAGGAGTCCAATTACCCGAAAGTGGGACCCAGTCACCTGATTTGTGGGTACCTTTAATGATAGTCCCTGGTCCTGTCGCACGCCTAGATTCTTCACTGTCTGCTTGGGACAGGGGACAGGCCCCAAGTCCAGTGGCCACCAATCCGGTGACCACAAGAGAGGAGCCTCCCCAAATAGCATGAGCTCGGAAATTGGAGGCCATCCAGCAGGACACCACTCTCATCCCTTCAGCAAAGGAATGTTTAATTGCAGGAGTGAGAGTCTGAAATGGGAACAAAAGCTGAGTGTCGTCGGCATACGACACTGCAGAAAAACCATGCGCTCTCACAATGTCAGCTAGAGGGGCCACATACACATTAAATAGTGCTTAGACACGAGCCTTGTGGGACCCCCTTAGTGATCTCCATAGATGTGGAATGAAAGGAGCCCAGGCTGACACTTTAGGAGCAGCCTGAGAGAAAGCTCTCTAGCCAGGACAGAGCCAAACCTCCTACCCCCACCTCCTGCAGACGACTGAGAAGAATATCATGCGATATCGTGTCAAAGGCTGCTGACAGATCCAACAGCACCAGAATCATAGAGCCCCCTTTATGCTGTGACATCCTGATGGTATCCGACACAGAGAGGAGCGCTGATTCCGTGCTGTAGTTGGGTCTGAAACCCGATTGGGAGTGATCTAAACCTCCCGACGCCTCGATGAAATTAGACAGATGGATGTTTACATGCTTCTCAGTCATCTTGCTCAAATACGGCAGAAGGGAAATGGGGCGGAGGTTGGATAAGTCTGTCCATGGCAGGGCAGAGTTCTTGCGAATGGGATTTACTACAGCTTTCTTCCATTCTTGAGGTACCCGGCCTTCCCTAAGGGAAAGATTCATCCCAAAGGGGCAGCCACTTTAGCCGGTAGAATGTCCAGAGGGGACCCTGTCTTAATCTGGCCCATCAATGAGTAAATGTCACTCTGACTGACCGCCGGAAAGGTGGTAAGTGTGCTATTTTCATATGTTAAAGATGAAGATGAAGGAAGGGTGGTGGACGAACTGCCCTTAAGATTAGTGGCTTTTACAATTTTATCATAGATCATCTCTATTTTGTTTTTAAAAAATAGAGAGATATCATCACACAGAGATTGAGAAGAGTCATCAGGACTTTCACAGGCTATAGGTTTAATAAATGTCTGCAGAATCCAGTATAATTCCTTGGAGGAGTTACCTGCTTCCGCCAACTGGGAGGTAAGGTGGTTCTTCCTCGCCAGCCTAATATTTTTATGATATAAGGCGTCTGAATACTTTTTCCTACTTTCCTCAGAATGGGTTTTTCTCCGAGTTTTTTCCAATTTCCTACAGCCCTGTTTCTCCAGTCTAAGTTGTTCAGTGTACCATGCCTCCTGATTGGATGCAGGACGCTGCTTATGCAGTTTCATAGGGGCCAATGAGTCCACCGCATCTAGGAGGGCAGAGTTTAACTTAGATAGAGCAGACTCCACATTATCAGAGACTAAAATGAGGGGTTCCACCAATACTTTCTGGAGTTCATCCAATGTCACTTTGTGCCACTGTCTACGCCAGAAGGAGGGAAGAGGAGGCCGTTAATTAGGTTTATCCAAGCCAAGAAGTGAGAATTCAATCATGAAGTGGTCTGACCAATTTACTCGGGTCGAGGGACGGCAAAATATCTTGGGGCAATTAGAGAAGATCATATCCAAAGTGTGGCCTGCCACATGTGTAGGGCCTCTATTTTGTTTCTCAAGCCCTAGTAGAGAAAGATCTGAAAGCAAAGATAATGTCTCAGAATGATTGGGAAGATCTCCATGAATATTAAAATCCCCCAACAAAAGGAAGTCCTCTTTAGCTCTAAAATGCGGGGCCAGTAGTTCAGTGAGAGACAATGTAAAACCAGTACTTGGCCCTGGCGGGCAGTAGACCAGTGCTCCCTTCCATTGGGTTTTAAATGCCGAGCTGATCCTAAAGATCATTACTTCCATCAGGGAGCAGTTCCTTTGTTCCATTATAGAAACATTCAGCCCTTCTTTATAGACTATACTGCCCCCAGTTTTGATCGGTCGGTCAAGCCTTAAGATTTTATATCCTACCGGGAACCCCCAAGGTAATAGCAGGGACCGTATGTGGTTTTAGCCATGTTTCGGTCAAAAAGCAAATTCAAGGTTTTGCAGTGAAAATGAGGTCCCAAAGTTCAAGATGGTGCCTAGGTAGGGAGCAGATGTTAAGAAGAAGACATTTCAAGCCATTCGACACTGGTAGTCCCCTAGTATTACACCCAATAAAGGTAGTAGTATGGGATACCTGAAATCGACAATGAATACATGCAAAAGGGCCTTCCAGAAATGGCCAAGAGTCACAAACACAACCCACTAAAGGCACAGATCGGAGATCCAATAAGGCTTGAACTGTATACCTGATACGAAGTTTCCCAGTGGACTCTATGTCAACTTGAGCAGAGTCCATGGGCCCTAGTCCCGTCCTGCCACAGACAGGCACAGACGGGCTACTCTTTGGCTACTCTTTGGCTACTCTTCGGCGTGTCTTCGGCTCCCCTGCGTGCGAACGCTGCGCGCTCAAGATCAGGCGAGGGCTAAATAGCCCTGGGGATGCTACCACTAGAGCGCTAACCGCTCCAGTGATAGACCGGAAGTGCCTGGTTGTCCCTGACCCGCCCTCCGCGCAACAGTACTAGCTACCGCATCGGACCGGGGCGGGCAGGAGTGGTGATCGAGCCCAGGCTTTCGAAATTGCACTGTAAGTACCGTTCCCCCTTCAGAATCAAATTAAAGTTAAAGTGACACTGGGAGCGCCACTTGAGTGCAGGCTGACGCAAATGATTCCCAATATTCAATATTCCAATTTTGAAATGAACACGAGGTTTTTAAAATTTTCAGCATATGCATAAAAACACAATTCTGTCACCTGGCGCGAACAAGCGGGTCGGGGAAGACTCTGCCACCGTCTTCCCTACCGCAGCTCGCCGACGCTCAGGCTCCACCTAAATATAAATAACACCTTTAGGTCACTTCTTAATAAAAGCAAAACAATACTGCACCCAAAACAAAAATACTACAAAACATAGTGTAACAGGTCAGAGTGTATGTCGACGAAGTTTCGATCCCGTAAAAATATGAGATTATCATCAGGGGTGAGGGCCAGTTGGCTGGCATGGTATCAATTGATATATTATATGAAGCACCTGATTTTTCAACAATCTGTATTCAAGCAAACAACAGGCTTTTTCAACAGAATTAATGCCGGTTCATGAGTACCATTCGAAGAAGAAGCACAAGGCAGTGCACTGCTGTATCCAAAAATTATGGCTGATTTGGGAGAAATCCAAATATACACCCATATAATGATACGATCAATTTTAGTGCGTCTACTATGGATACATGTTTTCAATACGATGCAAGAGTAAACCACAAGTGGGAATCAATGCCTTTAATATAGAAGCGGTCCCGAATTAAAATGTATTCGTGTCATGCTGACCCAACAGCAATGTGCAAAGCAGAGTATGCCTTCAAACAGAAGGAGTAGAAATAGGCCTGCCCTATTTCCACTTCCTCAGTTTGTAAGCATGCTAGGCTTTGCACATAGCTGTCGGGTCAGCATGATGTGAATACACAAATACCTTTTCATTCGAGCCATTTCTCAATCTCAAAAGTGACAATCTTGTTGGTCAATAGGCACTGACATGGTAATGCACTTCTTGAGTTGAATGTGCACACGTGAGCAAGAAAAATGCAGTCACTCACATTGCAAGGAAGGCAGTGGGTAACTAGGATTGACCCACTGACCTATGCTGTTGTGAGCAGAAGCAAAGTATCAATTACAGCTGAAGACAGTGGATGAAGAGAGGTGAACTAAAAACCCTCTATGACTGTATATATGTATGTATTGCTTTTATTTTGTTTTACTACACAAGGCTGCCAAAAGAGCTAAAGTTGCCTCTAAAAATTATAAAAATAGCAAAACCAATAATTTTTTCAGCTCTGAGAACAAAAACTAAAGATACAAATGCAAAACAAACACACTAGTTCTTCAGAGCTGGGTAACTATCTCAAAATGCTGAATAAAGCAAACAGAGGCAGCACTGGCATGTTAAACGAGCATTTACGATGCAATAGGTCTCGCATTTGTTTAAGTTAGAGCTGTTGGTGCTGAAAATAACAACGATTTTTACTTTTGTTTTTATGTTTCGCCTGAGCCAGTGCAAACGCTGGACTGGCGAGACATTTAGTAAGTGGGCTTTAGAAATTCGACCATGGCCTAAAGATAGCGGTTACACGTGCGGTGACGCGCGCAGGCGCCATCTGGCTTTCCGTCATGGCTCATTAAGCGCTCGCGGCACCCTTACAGCACGCGATCACTTTCACTTTTGTGCGCACCACTCTGGCACAGGCACCATCTGGCTTTTCTCTCGAACTTTAGCTGTCGCTCTCCCTCAGAGCCACCTCTCCGCCCCCTTCCCTGCTGCTCTTTCACACCAGCCACCTTAAGTGCTCTCCTCTCTGCCCTCTATCGCAAGCTCACTCCTGTACCTTATTCTTCTTGCTGTCCCTCAGTGCCACGTCGCTAGCACCCTCCCACGTTGCTCTCCCACACTCCCCAAAGCCTCCTTGTTTCCTCTTTCTTCTCTCGCCAGCCTCCGCGTGCGTCTTCCTCTGCCCTCATGAGCTCTCCCTCACCTGCCTCCTCCCGTGCCCTCTACCTCTGCACTCTCACTCGAGCTGCTTGAAATGCCTCCTCTCCTTCCCCATGCTCTGTCACAAGCCTATGCCCCCCCACAGTGGCCTCTCCACCAGCCTCCTCCTTTCCCCAGCGCTCACTCCCCCCCCTGCACCTCGCTAGCCTCCTCCTATGCAATCCCCCGCTCTCACCATCCTCTCCCATGTCATACTCTTTCCTCTCACTGCTCTCCCTCACGAGCCGCTCCTTTTCCATTTACCTCGTTCACTGGTTTTGTTCAGTAGTTTTTTCCCGGATCCTTCCTTTTGCACCAACCCAGACCTCCCCATATCTCCCCTCCCCAGCCATCTACTTTAATCTCTACCCTGCCTCTTGTGCACTCTCCCCTTTGTGGCTCCCCCTAGCAACTCTCCTGACCAGAGTGTGTCAGTACCCATTTTCATCTCTCGCCTCAAACCGCTCTCCCTCACAAACTTCGTTAGGACCTCCTGCCCTCCACCTGCTCTCTCATGTGCCCCCCTCCCCCTTGCCTCCATCACGTTCCCTGTGGTAGAACCATCTATTCGCTAACTTCACCCACCTCAACACACCCTCAAGTTCACGCCCCTACACTCTATAACCAGGTGTTCATTTTCGTTGTTTTACCAGTAGTCTCTCCCCTGGTCTCCTCCACCAGACCCTTGTGGCCCTCTTTACCCCTAGCCTCTTTGACACCTGTCATGCCCTCCTCCACTCCATTTCTTCAGCCCCCTCCTCTTTTGGACACTCACATTCGGGGTGGATTCTGCCGAATATGTTCTGTCCCATTTTATTTTCATTCTTCCCCTTTTCTCTCCCTCCCATCTGTCCCCTTCACCAATTTAGCTCCCTCCTGATTTCTTTACATGCCCCTGTCTTTTGTTATCTCTGTCTCTTTGCTCCTCTCACTTTTCTTGTCTTCTCGATTTTTACCATTCCTCCCCTCTTTCAATAATGTCTCCAATGTATCTTAACCCAGTCCTCCCGACCCCTTACCGCCCCCACTTCCTTCATCTCCCGTTGTACCTTCCCCTCTCACTCCTCCACATTTTGTACCATTCCCTCCTCAATCTTTACCTTTATTTGCGTCTATCCTGGAGTCCCCCCACCCACACTCTTTTACCTCCTCACTCAGCTTCTCAGCTCTTTTCTATATCTCTGTACCCTCCTCAGTTTGCTAATGTCCACATTTATGGAATAAATGTATCCCACAATTTACAACGTAAGCTACACCTTTTTTCTCATGACTATTGTCACATTTCGAGCGGTGTGAAGATCGTAAAATATTTAAATAGTATTTGCAGACAAAGGAGTGGAAAGTAGGTGGAAAATTAGCAAAACCTGTTTAAAAGATAACATTTTTAACAAGCACTGGCATTGCCAATAGGTCTTGCCTTTGGGACCTTATAAGTGTTTAGCCATGCAACAGTTGATGTTGTTGCACCATGGATATTGTGCTGGATAACTTCAACACAATATCCTTGGTGCAACAACATCAACTGTTGCATAGCGAATCACTTATAAGGTACAAGGTTTAGCCATGCAACAGCTGATGTTGTTGCACCAAGGATATTGTGCTGCAAAACTAAATACTTATAAGGTCCCAAAAGCGAGACCTATTGGCTATGCCAATGCTTGTTTTATTGGCTGTGGCGTTATTATATTTGCATAGCACTATTGCCCATGATATAAAAAAGCTAAAGTAAAAAACACATTGT
Source organism: Lissotriton helveticus (assembly GCF_964261635.1). Lineage (NCBI taxonomy): Eukaryota > Metazoa > Chordata > Amphibia > Caudata > Salamandridae > Lissotriton > Lissotriton helveticus. Next base: position 276,486,808 of record NC_136062.1, read on the forward strand.
AATTTTCAATGTCAATAGCTCTAACTTTAACAAATGCGAGGCCTATTGCATTGGAAACTAAATCGGTGTCGCATTGTTGGAGTTGGAGTTATTTGCATTATAAATGGCAATGTTTTTTACGTAGCCATGTTGCAGGATGTAGTACCATATATGGTCAAATAAAAGTCCCATGGGACCTCTTTTGGACACATATAAAATTGCACCCTGCAGAAGCTACGGTAAATCCACCCTACCCATAATGCATTGCATGCAAGACAGTACGAAGAGTACATTCAAATAGCTATGTCCATATAAAAAATGTGTAGCTTTGAAATGTGACAAAAGAATTGTTATATTAATTACGGATTTGGTTGTACTCAGTGTGGAGCTGATGAAGGGAAATTTATAGAAGGTCTCATATAAATGTGAGATGTGCTAGTGAGTAAAGTAACCACTGCCAGCCTTGCTTAGGACCAAGTATGTCCTGCTTGAAGCCCTTGAAGAAAATAGTGCCCTGAGGCTGTAAATAAAACCTAGGGAATAATAACACATGTAACAGGGGTGTCCTCATTGGAGGTTACAAGAAGAGACAAGTGGTACTAAGGAGGGATTACGAAGCCTATTGACCAATGAAAAGCCACCATTTACAAAGGATAGGAGCCAATTAAAAAGATGGGCCGAAAGTGGGTGGAGCTTTTGCCCATATACTGAATACAGCAGGTCTCAAAGAGACAGCACAGGCGCTGCCTAGGCGAGACCTAAAAATGAATCTATTTGATATAACTGAAAACCTAATTCAGTGACCAGTTCTTGGCCTTTCCAGAATCTCAAAGCATGAACAAATGTCCAGTATGAGGTTCCAATAAAGGTGGCACCCGTAATCATAAATAATGTGCGGTAATGTTTATAAGCCTCATCACCAGCCAAGCTGAGAAGCCTCTGTATTCTGCCCTTAGCTATAAGTTTACACTTTTGTTACATAATATGGAGCCTAAAGTTTGTGTCGAAACAAGAACGTAGAGAAGCATTTTCTATTGTGAGCCAGGTTACAATCAGCAAGAAGTGGACACAATATTTATGTGCACTCAAAATAACACACAGTTAAAAAACAAAACAAAAAGTGGCTTCTCACAAATCGATCAGCTTTAACATTATTTCAGCCTTGTTTCTTTTTAGCAGCTACACGGGCCTGGGGAGAGTGTTTGCTGTCTTGGCTGCTGCTAATGAAAACAAGAAAAATAACATATATTAAAAGTGGAATCCCTGTAGAGCCCTCCCCAAAAGCTCTCCTTGTGCATGGTCTGCCTCATGCTGGCAGCTACAAGAATAAATAACATATTGGCACAACATTCTTGGCACTCGCTGCTTAATTTGAGCCGGTGGCTGCCTTTGAACTCATTTTTGGGGACTGGCCCTTATTTTTCTGCATCAGCCATTTACCAAGAGCAATAGAGGGAAAACACACAGAAGGGAAAGTAGTAGGAAGAGAAATACAGAAAAGCTGTTGCAAAGGAAGAAAGGAAGAACCTGAAAGAGTGATGTAAAGAAAGGGGCAAAGAGTGTCTGATGGTGGATGGAAGAGCCATGCGGTCGATTCAAGACAATGCAGCCTTTCCTATTCAGCGCACCAACAATCAAAAGCACCAACCGATGCTTTCTGAGCAGAGCCTCGGGCATCAGCACTCATTCTATTACAAATTAAGCCCTACTAGTGCAAAGGAGACTGGCAGGTACATGTAGCGGTCGGGCAGGCAACTAAGTGGTGGATGCCTGCATGCAGTCAAGGAGAGTGGCAAATAATTCAAAATAAAGCCACTTACCGTGCCTGCTGCACGTTCGATGTCCTCCTCACTCCCTCGTTTGTCAGCTCCATGGGCTCCAGCCTCCAGGAAATAACCAATCCTGGCACAGCTCTCACCAACATGAGAGCAGCGCCAGGATTGGATGGAGCGTCCTGGTTGAATGCTCCTTCCAGCTTGTGCTTGGTCTCCACCCAGGTGTCTAAGACAGCCGAGTGAAGAGCTGCAAAGTGTGCATGTCACTTAGGCCAGCTCAAAAGAGCTGGGCAAACTGACATGTATACTTTGGAGGGTTCATCTTGCTCCCCCAGTCCTCTATGCTGCCAATCGGCAGCCGAGGAGGACACGCTCCCATTTATACCGGCTGGAGGCTGCTGCGTGCTAAACGTGAAAAATAAAACACCAATTAAATAATTTAATTGCTATTTTATTTTTCACGTTTAGCACCACTACAGCAGGCTTGGGGAAACGCCCCTTTGCGAAGAAACCGCTGCTGTGCTAGCACAGAAGAAACGTTTTTAAGGTAGCAAAGTGTGCAAGAGCCACCAGATATAGTAGGTTGGCCCACTGACCAATGCTGTATGTGACAGTGAGAAGAAGCAAAATGTGAATGACACTATAACACACTCCTGGGTGAAAAGGGCTGACTGAAAGCCCCTAAGTGTTTATAAGTAATTATGCCAGTAAGTATTCATGCATATAAACGTTTTGAAGTTTATATAGAAAAAAGCCATGGCTAATACCTGAAAGAATTCAGGCCTGCTGTTTATTCAGACAATTGATAAGGCACACACATTGACCAACCTTCTTAGACAGAAACTCAGACCTGAATTAAAGTAATAGACAGGCCAGGAGAAATTACCACACAGGTACCTTTGGGCAACAGATTTCCACACACACCACCACCTAGGAACCTTTCCCGAAGAAGTGCTGAGGGCATTGCTATATATCTATACTAATATAATAAAGAGAGAGCCCAAACCTTTGAGGCGGGTAATCTCAGGAACCACAGCACCAATCACAACACCCAATACAGCGTTGGAAAGGGCAGTTGCAGCAAAAGGACATAGGCTATGCAGACGCCCACCATATACATTTAAAAGGTAAAAGAACCGTGCCAGCAAAGTAGTCCCTTGTGGGCGTGTCTGCGTTGTGCTGTGTGCTGGGGGCGTGACAAACGCTGGGGACGTGTGGTACGTTCCGCCCTTCATGCCATGTCTCATATTGTGTCCTAATCCCACCCTGCTCCCTTTAAATACCCCTGCACCCCCTAATCATAACCCACCCTTAATCCTTAAAATACCCCAACACCCTTAAACACTAACCCATCATAACCCTATAAATATACCCTGTACCCCAAAACCCGTACCTATCCCTAAACCCTAAAAATACCCCTGTACCCCAAAACCCAAACCTAGCCCTGAACCCTATAAATACCCCTGTACCTCAAAACCCAAACCTACCACTGAACCCTAAAAATACCCCTGTACCCCAAAAGCCAAACCTAGCGCTGAACCCTAAAAAATACCACTGTACCCCAAAACCACCCCTGAACCCTAAAATACCCCTGTACCCCAAAAGCCAAACCTAGCCCTGAACCCTAAAAATACCACTGTACCCCAAAACCACCCCTGAACCCTAAAATACCCTTGTACCCCAAAAACCAAACCTAGCCCTGAACCCTGAACCCTAAAAATAACCCTGTAACACAAAACCCAAACCTACCCCTGAACCCTAAAATACCCCTGTACCTCAAAACCCAAACCTAGCCCTGAACCCTAAAAATACCCCTGTACCCAACAACCCAAACCTAGCCCTGAACCCTTAAAATACCCTTGTACCCCAAAACCCAAACCTACCCCTGAACCCTAAAAATACCCCTATACCCCAAAACCCATACCTATCCCTAAACCCTAAAATTACCCTGTACCCCATAACCCAAAACTATATCTGAACCCTTAAAATACCCAAACACCCCAAAACATATACCTCAGTACCCCAAAACATATACCCCTATATCCATACATACCTTATCCAAACATAAAAAAGCATGCTTTTACCATTTATGCATTTACAACTAATTTCGTTGTAAATGTATGCGTGGTAAAAGCATATAAAATGTAATGCCATGCGTTATAATGGCATTCCGGAGTCATGGTACTTTCGTAATGAAAGTATGCGGAGTGATGGTATGCGGAAAGAAAGTTGCGGAATAATGGGTGTTTACCCTCCCCTGGTAAGTACATTGGTGGCACGGCCGCCCACATCTCCATCAACATACTCATTCTTTTCACCACCCATTTGAAAAATGCACAGGTCTCTCTCATTGATGGCCAGCACCGACATACACTTTTGGACACACCTCCTGCCACAAGTTCTAGAATTGCGAACTTTAGAGCTGGGGAGCTACGTTCGAATCTCGGCATCAGCTCCACATCCTGTGATTCCAGGCAAATCGCTTTGTCTCCCCGTGCCTACCACAAATGAATGTGTTCTTCTGTAATGTAAATTGTGCTCATGCCATGTTGTCGAGTTTGCGCTATATAATATTGCAAGGAAAAATAAAGTAGGGAATCAAGTTCACACGCTACTGAACGCGCACTCTTAAGTGCATCAGCAATGCACTGTGAATCGGAGCTTTTCACAGACCTGTCACAGATAAGAAATGCTATCAAAAAGAAATCCTACAAAACAATATACAACTGGCCGGCAGCAATTCATACCCGGACAACGTCGGGACGGGCTGCTAGTATAGTATATAGAGGTCCCTACTCAATAGAAATGTGGTTGTGTGCTACTGTTTCATTCCTCAATTTCGGATGTCTTTATTTCGGATCAGCTATTTTGAATGACCATTATTTACAACTGGTAATGTCTATGCAATTATTCCCCCTACGTTTATTTCATTTTTTTATTCATTAAATAGTATTTTATTTACTGCTCACTTTTTTATTATTCTATAGGTTTAATTTCATGAATTAAAAAAAAATCAATGAGGAGGTAAACAGTAGGAATGGAGGGTGTGGGATGCTCTCGTCAAAGTTCCTTGATAAGGGGGGTGGCCATTTTGAAGAGGTTTGGGCTGGGGGAAGTTAAGAGAGTTAAAGAAGACCCGTTGGGACGATGGGTCATTGCTGAACTTAAACTTGGGGGATCGCTTATTACTATCTGCTCTGTCTATGCTTCTACGGTTGATGATCCCACAGCTCTTTATCAATTAAGTGTAGAGCTGGCTTTATGGCCACCTAGGTTAATATTATGTGGGGATTTTAATCTCCATTTGGACGAAACATTCGATATTTGTGGAAATACTGCATATGTGGGGAGAAAAAAAGAATGTATTTAAAGCAGTTAAGGGGATTGCTCAAGAATACCGTTTGATAGATGTGGGTTTTGAGAAAAGGGGGGGAACTTATGGATATACTTTTTTTTCTGCCCCACATCAAAAACACTTTAGGCTGGATTATTTCTTTGTTGCAAGGAACTTTTTTAATGAGCTGACACAAATGGAATACAGAGTTTTACCTAAAATTGTATCGGATCATAACCCCATTATGTTTAGCTTTGAGTCAATCATGCCATTTAGCCTCCGGCCTTGGTCTTTTGACCGTAAGCTCTTGTTCGATGCATCCTATGTTGAGCATATGAATACTTGGATCCCTGAGTTTTTTACTAATAATAGGGGTTCTGCCTCGTTAGAGGTAGTTTGGGACGCATTTAAGTGCGGCGTTCGAGGAGAAACTTTGAGCTACTCAATAAAAAAACAGAGGGTGATTCGAAATTACGAGGAACGCGAGATGAATAAATTGAGACTATTAGAGATTTGTCTAATACAGGCTCGTAATAAGGGCTCAGCTACAGATAATATTACTAAGGAGCTATTGGCTCATTCAGGTCAAGATTCATCAGGGATTCGCTTCAAAGTTTGCTCAGCAACTTGCAACTTTTCGAACAGAGGTTTACGAGGTGGGAGAAAACTCAGGAAAACATCTGGCTAAGAGGGCAAGGCAGAAAGCTGTTTTTGCTAGTATTGATAAAATTAATGACATGGCAGGTACGACTTTTAATAATCCCGCAGATATACTCAAAGTGTTTTGTGATTTTTATTCAAAACTTTACACTGACGATACGGCAGGAGACTGCATAGACCGAATAACCCAATCTACTGATCAGGCCTTGAACGGCATCTTATCTATGCAGGAGAGGGAGAAGCTGGACTTGCCCATTACTTGGGAAGAGATTGAGCTGTCGTTATTGTCATTGGCCTCTGGAAAAGCTGCAGGTCCCGATTTCATTCCCCTGGAGTTTTTTAAATATTTTCGAAATATACTAAGAGAAGAACTGGTGGATTTATTTCAAAGAGCCCAACAAGGTCTTGCCCCTCAGTCTTGGCATGATTCTATTATAACTTTGTTCCTTAAAAAGGGTAAACCTCCCCTGCTACCGTCGTCCTTCCGTCCTATTTCCCTCATAAATGCTGATAGCAAAATCTTCTCTAAGATCCTTGCCTCACGTTTATCTAACATCATATCTCCATTCGTTTCTAAATACCAACATGGTTTTATCCCTTCCCGAGACACCGCGGATCATATCCGACAGGTGATCACGTTTTTGGATTGGTCCCAGGCAACCCGGTCTAGTGTTGGACTCATATTTTTAGATGCTGAAAAAGCTTTCGACCGGGTTGCTTGGAACTATCTATGGGATGTGTTAGCTAGGAAGGGATGAGGTCCAGGGTTTTTAACAGCCCTAAAAACTATGTGCATCGCTCCAAAAGCGTGTATTCGAATTAATGGCCAACTCTCTCCTTTTTTTTATCACTAGGGGCACCCGTCAAGGATGCCCCTGTTCACCTTTACTTTTCGCGCTTTACGTTGACCCCCTAATTAACCGGTTTATTATGGAACAAAGGATCAGCCCTATCTGTTTAGCTAATATTAACTATCGTGCATTGGCTTACGCTGATGATATTGTTATAACAACTACCGACGTGCAGACTGCTCTTTCTGCAATTAACTAACTTGCTAAACAATTTGGGGCATTTTCTGGGTATAAACTCAATATGGAGAAGACGCAGATTTTATGCTCAGGAGATAACCCACCTTTAAACATCCCTATTATTTCAGAGGTTATATACTTAGGAATTAGAATAGCCTTGCCCATAGAGAAAATACCCGAACTCAATATAAATCCAGTGATATTTCAAATGAATAGTTTGTTACAACGTTTAGACCATTTACACTTATCACTGCATGGTAGACTCAACATCTTAAAAATGTTGATTTTGCCAAAAGTGTTATATATGTACCGCACTATACCGCTGGAATTTCCTCCCTCTTGTTTTAAAAGTTTAGAAAGGACCACTTCTAGGTTTTTATGGGGCTATAAACGCCATCGGAAAGCTTTAAAAAAGATGATATTGAGCAAGGAGTGTGGGGGATGGAATGTTCCTTATTTTTTCTTTTATTATTTAGCAGCAACGCTTCAATTTATCAGACCTCTTATAATTGGTAACAGAGCAAATATTCCTGCTTGTCAAACTCCATCTATCTTTGAATTGATCATGGGTGAGAAAGTGAAAGGTAGCTTTATTAAGGTTGTCGAGCCGAGCTACCATAAAAAGACAAAGTATAAAACGTTGAAGTCAGCTTTTGGAGCTGGACAAAAAATACGGAAGCATCTGTCCATATCTAAACTAAATGCTTATACCCCTTTAGCGTCGCCTGGGCTTTTGCCAAATATTTTTTGTGATCTGACGGTCTATAGATGGGAGCAGAAAGGATTATTATATTTAGGTGACTTATTCAGCAATGGTCTAATTGTATATTTTCAAGTTCAAGTTCAAGTTCAGGAATTTGTATAGCGCACTACTCACCCAGAGGGTCTCAAGGCGCTTGGGGGAGGGGGTGCATTATTTATCGAATAGCCAGGTTTTAAGTTCCTTCCTGAAGGAGATGTGGTTCTGGGTAAGGCGGAGGTGAGTGGGGAGAGAATTCCAGGTTTTGGCTGCCAAGTAGGAGAAGGATCTTCCTCCCATGGTGGATCTATGGATGCGTGGAACTGCGGCGAGGGCTTGATTGGAGGATCTTAGTTGGCGGGTCGGTGTGTAGAAGGACAGGCGTTTGTTGAGGCATTCGGGTCGTAGGTCGTAGAGGGCTTTGTGTGCGTGGGTGAGGAGACGGAACGTTATTCTCTTGTTGACGGGAAGCCAGTGGAGGTCTTTCCGGTGACCGGTAATGTGAGCTTGGCGTGGGATGTCCAATATGAGTCTGGCTGATGCGTTTTGGATGCGTTGGAGTTTTTTCTGTAATTTGGCTGTGGTTCCGGCGTAGAGGGTGTTTCCATAGTCCAGTCGGCTAGTGACCAGTGCGTGGGTGACAGTCTTTCTTGTTTCGGTGGGGATCCACCAAAAGATTTTTTTGAGCATACGAAGTACGTTGAAGCAGGAGGATGAGACGGCGTTGACTTGTCTGGTCATCGAGAGGGAGGAGTCTAGGATGAAGCCTAGGTTACGTGCGTGGTCTGTGGGTATGGGTGCCGTGCCCAGGGCCGATGGCCACCATGAGTCGTCCCAGGCCGAGGGGGATGATCCTAGGATGAGGACTTCCGTTTTGTCCGAGTTCAGTTTTAAACGGCTGTTCTTCATCCACTCGGCTACTTCTTTCATCCCTTTGTGTAGGTTGGTTTTGGCGGTGTTTGGGTCTTTGGTGAGGGAAAGGATCAGCTGGGTGTCGTCAGCGTACGAGATGATGTTAAGGTTGTGCTGTCGCGCGATGGATGCGAGGGGACTCATGTAAACGTTGAAGAGGGTGGGACTGAGTGATGATCCTTGTGGTACTCCGCAGATGACTTCAGTGGCCTCTGATTTGAATGGGGGGAGTCGGACTCTCTGGGTTCTCCCGGCGAGGAACGAGATGATCCAGTCCAAGGCTTTTCCTTGTATGCCGATGTTGCTGAGGCGTTGTATGAGGGTGCTATGACAGACTGTGTCGAAGGCTGCGGAGAGGTCAAGTAGGATGAGGGCAACTGTTTCTCCGTTGTCCAGTAGTTTTCGGATGTCGTCTGTCGCTGCAATAAGGGCGGTTTCGGTGCTGTGTTTGGCTCGAAAGCCGGACTGTGAGGAGTCGAGGGAGTTGTTGGATTCAAGGAAGGCGGCGAGCTGGCTATTGACGGCTTTCTCAATTACTTTGGCAGGGAATGGGAGGAGGGAGATGGGGCGGTAGTTCTTGAGTTCGGAGGGGTCTGCTGAGGGTTTCTTCAGGAGGGCGCTGAGTTCGGCGTGTTTCCAGCTTTCTGGGAAGGTAGCGGAGTTGAAGGAGCAGTTGATGACATCACGGAGATGGGGTGCGATGATGGAGTCTGCTTTGTTGAAGATGTGGTGGGGACAGGGGTCGGTTGGCGAGCCTGAATGGATGGAGTTCATTAGGCGGATGGTGTATTCAGTGGTGATTGGGTTCCAGGCGTTAAGGATGTTAGAGGGCTGTTTAGGTTCGGAGGTGGGTGAAGTGGACTGTTCTTTGGAAATGTTCTCAAAGCTGTTATGTATGTCGGCGATTTTGTTGTGGAAGAAAGAGGATAACGAGTCGCAGAGGTCTTGGGAGGGAGTAATGTCGTTTGAGGCTGCGGTGGGGTTGGTGAATTCTTTGACGATGTTGAATAGTTCCTTGCTGTTTTGGGCGTTGTTGTCGAGTCGATCCTTGAATGCTGATTTCTTGGTGGATCGGATCAATTGGTGGTGTTTGCGGGTGGCTGTCTTGAAGGTGGTCAGGTTGTCAGTGGTTGGGTTTTTTCTCCATGTTTTCTCGAGAGTGCGGCATAGTTTTTTTGATTTCTTAAGGTCCTCGTTGAACCAGGGGGCCTTTTTGCTGCCCTGATTGGTTTGGTGGTTTTTCAAGGGTGCTAGTTCATCAGCGCTGTGAGTGATCCATTGTTTGAGTTTGGTGGCCGCTTGGTTTGGGTCCGATGAGAGGGCGGGAGGGTTTTGTGTGAGCGATGTGAGGAGTTGGTCGGTGGTGATTTTGTTCCAGTTTCTTCGTGGAATAGGTTGTGGGGGGTTGTGGGTCGAGGTAGTTTTGTAGCTGAAGTGGACACAGCTGTGGTCCGTCCAATGGAGAGCTGTGGTGTGATCGAAGGAGATGTGCTTGCTGGAGGTGAAGATTGGGTCGAGCGTATGTCCGGCTGCATCGGTGGGGGTGTCAACAAGTTGTTTGAGACCGAGATTGGCCAGGTTGTCCAGAAGGGTGGTGGTATTGCTGTTGTTTTTCTTTTCCAGGTGGAAGTTGAGGTCTCCTAGTAGAATGTAGTTCTCGGAGGTGAGGGCATGTGGGCTGATGAAGTCAGTGATGTCTTCGCTGAATTGTTTACGGGTTCCTGGTGATCTGTAGATGAGGGTGCCTCTAAGTGTGGTCCTGGGGTCGGTGTGGATCTGAAAGTGGAGGTGTTCGGCGGTTGCAAGGTTCTCGTCAAGGCTGGTCGTGATTCTGATGGTGTTCTTATGGACGATGGCGATACCTCCTCCTGTTTGGTTGGTGCAGTCTTTTCGGAGGATCTTGAAAGCGTCCGGGATGGCAATGGCGATGTCGGGCGCTGAAGAGGCGTTCATCCAGGTTTCTGTAAGGAAGGCGATGTCCGGTGAAGCAGTGTCGAGTAGGTTTCAGAGTTCAGTGGCGTGTCTGTGGACCGAGCGGGTGTTTAGCAGGATGCACTTCAGGTGGTTAGGGTCGGAGCTGTGCTTGGAGTTAGTGGATTTGGTGTGGGTCTTGATGCAGTCGAGCTTGCAGGAGTTTCAGGCGAAAGGACCGTGAGTATGTCCTGGGGCATCTTTGTAGCATTGTGGGGTGCGACCGGGGTTAAGGGCTAGGAGGGTGGCGGCGTCATACGTTATGCGGGATGAGTGCCGTTTGCGGAGGCCAAGGGGTCTGGCGCTGGGCGCGGGCCAGGTGCGGACGGGCGTAGACGGGCTTACCTTTGGCGCACCTTCCGCGCGACCGCTGCGCGTGTACGCTGCACGAAGGTTCATCTGTCTTACATGGAGAGTGTAGGGGGCGGAGCGTGGGAGGGGCAGGTGGGAGGCGGGAGAGAGGTGGAGGGACGGTCTGGGACGGCACAACAAACAAAATGGCAGCAACAAAAACAAACACTGCGAAGCAGCGTGAGCTAGGGGAACAAAGCGAAAAAGCTAAGTGAGCAATGGAGCGCTATGGGTGAATCTTAAGTCTAGGCAGCAGTGGTGTAGCGCTACTAGCAAAGCAGCAGTCGATCAATATTACACTCTGCAAAACAAACCACAATGCGATACAATATCCCGCAGTCAAGCGCGTGATCAGCAGTGCTAGCACAAAGCGTATTTTGAGGAGTCAAAGCGCTACGATATTATAATGGGGCACTGGGCTTATCAAAAGGAGGCAAAGCGCTACTGTGATGGGGCACAAAGCGAATCAAAGGAGGTAAAGCGCTACGATACCAGGATGCACAAAGCGTATTCAAAGGAGGCAATGCGTTGCGATACCAGGATGAGAGGAGGTGAGGGTAGCGACCGCTTCTGTACAGGACAGGACGGTCACGAATTAGAGAATAAATTTTTGTTGGCAAGAAACGATTTTTTTAAGTTCCTTCAGATCCGCAGTTTTCTACAGAGTCATACATTTATTACTTCAGCTAGAATGACAAAAATGTCTTTACTTGAACTTCTTCAGAGAAAAACCCCCATAGGTCCTCTCTACTTAAGTTTGATTCAAGAATGTGGGGATGATATGGAACAATGCCAGCTGAAATGGGTTAGTAAATTAGGTCTCCCTGGTATAGATGTCTTGTCTTCAGTTAAATGTGCTTCAGAATGTTTAATTACAGGGATGATGAAATCTCAGCATTTTATGTGTATACATGATCTTTATTATACTCCTAGCAAGGTTGTTAAGTGGAGCACCACTACTGGAACGAGCTGTAGCCGCTGCGGGTTGTATGCAGCTAATGACTTGCATATGTTTTTCCAATGTCCTAAACTTAGGAGTTTTTTTCAACAAATTGAAAGTTTTCTTGCAGCCGTTCTTAATTGTGATATCACTGTAAATATCGAGATGGTGTTACTAGGAATGGACTTTTCTATCTCGAGATCAAAATCTGTAACTTACTTTTTGTTTATTTGTATGGCAGTGGCTAGAGCTTGTATTACTAGGGAGTGGATCAATCCAGATCCTCCTTCCTTTTTTACTTGGCGTGAAAAATTATTGTTTATGTATAATATTGAGTCTGCTATTTATAAGTTAAAAGGCATCAAAAGAAGAATTTTGGGGGAGAAAATCTGGGCTCCAATCGCTGATTGGATTTAATTAATTTGTGGGACTCTATAAGTTTTCTTATGCTTTGTATGCATCCAAGACTAATCTTTTTTTGTTTGTTTATTTGTATTGCTGTATTTCCCTGCAATGAAACAATAAAATTAAAAAAAAAAAAAAAAAAAAAGGAGGTAAACAGTTTCAGCCCCAATATGTGTATAATATTGTTTTATAGACGGTAAAAAAACTGCATCCAATTTTGTTTATGATATATGTATACATTTCTTTGGAGACATTTTTAATTTATGGGGCTGAAGCACTCATCATAGTCTATTTCTAGTCTTTTATTCTATGTTCATTTATCATAACCTCAAAACATATTCATAAATCATTCATGCCCTTTGCAATATTATGGCACATCCAAAAAAACAGAGATGAATAGATTTCATATGAAACCATATGTACCAAAAATACCAAGCCCAGGAGAATCAGGTATACACGAAGGAAGGAAGCAAGGAGGAGGAAGGAAAAGAAAGGAAGAACAACGAAGAGGAAGGAAGGACCAAACCCAAGCCATTTGGGAGCAGTTCATCTAATTCAGGCTCCTCTTTTGCATTCTAATGGTATTCCTTATGTATTTGCCAGCAATAATGAAGAACTACAATCACTAAAATGATTGACCGGCCACACACCACATGTATTCCCCGTGATCCAGTGTACCAGAAATTAAAAACAGACTGAATGACAACGTAAAGCTCCATATCCAGAGGAAGGGCGCCCCACATATTTCCACCGCTGTTCCTGTCCTTGCTCCGAAACCAGTCTATGCAGCACTTCAGCCACTCCTCCGAATATCCGCATTCAAAGGCACTTTTGCGTGTGGAACTCCATCTGCCCCGACTGTGAGGGTGACTCACAAAAACATGTATGAGTACGGGAAGTAGTACTTTATGAATGCTCTTTAACACGCGGTTTATGCATACGTTAATCGGGCCGAAACCTCCAACTACCTATTAATAAAAGTGCAAAGAGGGCACAGTGCTTTCTATTTGTACAACGTGCCCATACTATATTCCCTGCAAAGCCCTAGTCTAGATATTTTGAGGCCACTTCATAAAGGCATGCTAGAGTAGCACTACTTTACATACTCCAAAATCCCTTGGAGAATGTGTATCCCTGCGATTACGAATCACAACTTTGCGTTTGGAGAATCATTTTTTGGGCACATTTCACATACACTTAGGTGCACAAAATGTTGAACAGATTTTGCATGATGCAAAAGGAGATGTTACTCCAGTGTCGGACTGGCCATAGCGGGCACCGGGTGTTTCCAGGTGGGCCGGAAGGATGGTTGCTGGTTTTGGACCAGTGGGGGCCACTTTTGTTACTGGGGCCGGATTTGCAGCAGTGCTTCGATATCAGCCCCCTGTAACAAAAGCAGCAACAGATTTTTCCACCAGCAATCCCCCCCCAAAAAAAACATCAGCAGCAGTGTCTCGTCTTTCCCACCAGCATCCTCACCCCCTGAACCGGTTCTACTTAATTGTCAGGGCTGCCTTGCATTCCCAGTCGGGCCCTGTGTTACTCAGAGCTTGGGAGAGGGTGCCACGAACTTCCAGTACAGCTATGAGCTTCCAATGACTACTGTATTATGGACGACCGACCCCCTCTTAGCTCGCCAGTGATTTATCACGTGCGTTAATAGCGGCTTCTGCTCCAGTCTTTCAATTACCATAGAATGTTTATCATGTTCACATGTTGTGTGAGATAAAGCGCCCGGAGTAATGGCCAACCGTTAACCTGAAGCCATAACTAAAGTTATTTGACAAGCACATAGAAGCCTTGTCTACCGCCCCTGCAGAAACTGCTGTTGATATACCTCCCTCCCTGACTCCTCCATACAAGGAATTCCCTGGCACAGTTATCATTTTCTACCTTTCCCGGGACTAGGATATTGGGCAAAATTGAGATTGAGGAGATAAAAAATGAAGTGCTAAAGATTTACAGTTTTCATTGCTCAGGATATGACCTTTGTTAGAAGGGTTAGATGCTGGTACAACAGCCACTGTTACTAAAACTAGGTAGGCACCGAAAGAGCTCTCCTGTAAAAGGGATTCGGGGCAGGTTCGAGTTGCCGGGATCTTAAAGCGATTTGTAAATATGCACCCATATGATAACTCCAGTGCGTGGGTGTAGATTTCCAAACTCTGAAAATCCACAGAGCTAGAATAGTCCCAGGTTTCCAGGAGTAGTCTTTTAAAGTATTGTGACGTCACAATTACGAGCACGTGAAAACAAACATAGGGGCAGATTTATGTAGGGGTTGCGCCACGTTTACGCCGCTGTTGCGTGACGCAACGGCATGGAAACGTGGCGCATCCCTGCGACCTATTTACAACGTGACGCATCTAGGCAGATGCGTCACGTTGTAAAGCCCTGCGCCACATGAAACCTGCGTCAGGTTTCATGTGGGCGTTCTGTCGCAGGGTGGGCGTTCCCTCGTAGGAAAGCCCCGTAAAACTGACGCAGATTTCACTGAGTCAGTTTTATGACGCTGCTGAGTCAAATCCTTACGCCTGCTTGAAGCAGGCGTAAGGAGTGATGCACCATGTTATGTATGGGTGGCCTCTGTACATTGCAGGAGTTGCGTCGCACTTGCGACGCTACTCCAGCAATGCGCCGCCCGTACACCACAAGATGCGTCACGCATCTTCCCTTCCTTGCACCATGGTGCGCCGCATTGTAAATGCGGCGCATCTGTGGTGTCGCAAGGAGGGAATTGCGTGACGCATCAGTTCTGGCGCATCCCTGCTGATTTGCAGAGATGCGCCAGAACTCATAAATCTGCCCCATAGTATTTAATGAGCTTGTGAGAAAGCATCCGCATTCGTACAATTGTTATTTTTCACCCTGGAGAAGCGCCTCCCCCTGCACCCCTACCAGTTTTGGGGGTTACCCGTTCCAGTTTCCACCCTAGCTGTAGAAGTACTTCACCATTTGACAGGACTTTGTTGCACAGTCGGATTGGGTGATAGAGATACGCAGATATCCAGGAATATGCTGACGTCCCTACCTTTTTGGGCATCCCTACCCTGGAAATCCACTCCTCACACTTGGGAGAAGATTTACTTATCCATGATTAATTTTGGATCATACTTGGGTAATTTCAAAAATGCATTTCACCCTGTAGATCTAGTTATCTGCAATGTTACCATATGCAAACGAATCATTGAACACAAATGGCTCGTTGAATCGGTACAGATTTCAATGAGCCAACTGAACAGAAAAGTGCAACAAGTGGCTTGTGGTGCTCGTGGAAGGCAATTTCTATGGACTGGAATCTAGAGAATGCTAAAGTGATTCTGGTATTTTACTGACGTCTGCTGGTCGTTTTCTATCAAGACAGTTAAATAGAGGCAGTTGCCAAAAAAATGTTTTAAAAAAAGTCCCTCAGCAGAAAGTAATTCTGTTATTTTACTGACCTCTGTTGGTCGTTTTCTATCAAGACAGTTAAATAGAGGCAGGTGAACCGGAGACAAACTTCCTATGGGGAAGCAGACAAGTCCTAGGGCTGATCTCCAGAGCCCACAAAGTACATACACATATAAGTATATACTAAAGTATATACAAGAATTCTTGAATGCACGACCTAAAAAAGGACTGTGCAGGTAGGACTCTTGTTTTTTTAACGAAAATGCAAATGAGTTCTGTGATTTGTACTGATGTACAGGGCAGCCACACCAGATACCAAGGCAATTGCTCCTCCTCTGGGACTGCCTGTTCGTGCCTAGAGCATTTCTCCCCATCACCACAAGAGTTCTTCACCGCAAGCCTCCATCCAGCAAGAGCCCCTTTGATTGCAGTGGTGACCAGGTATGATTTATGCAACGATGCTCCATTAAACCTTCATCCGAAGAACAAGTTTGCTGTGTTGATCTGAGGAGTTAACACCACACTTCAGATTTGCCTGCTGTCGCCCGCAGCCTTTTGTCAGCAGAAGACTTCTTTATCCAGGCCAAAGTAGACTTGATCAAAGGATGCTGAGGCTTCACCGCTGAGTCCACCTTGGTGAGTAAAGCACTCACTATCACTGTGCACCGTGCACCAGCCCTCCTCACACCAGTCCTCCAGAGAGCTTTGAGGCATGCCGCCGGAGTTGAGCAGACCACCTTGGTACCTCCACACTGGTAAGAGAAAATGCAGCAGCATTTGTGGTGCTGATGAGGCATATGAGGTGTGCTCCAGCGCCGAGTGCCAACTAGGGTGCACATGCAACACTGGTATTATTTAGAGTATTTATGTCGGTAGACCTTGCGACTGGGGCAGAGGAGCACTCAAGCACTCAACTCAAGTAAAGTTCCAGTAACAGGGGCACAAACTCCTGCCCTACGTCACCCAGAGTTTGCCCAGGGACGCGGCCTTGCTTAATTGCACTGACTCAACTGGCCACCACATCTGCGCTCACCATCCGGCTCCAGTCTCAAACATATGTGCAAAGATTGGAATTCAGGTCCACCATTGTGCTTATCATGTGCCAAATAACATATCACATTAGTTACAACCTTCGCCTGTACTTTTTGTATTCCAGAGTAGAGCCAGGCCGGAGGGATTCACCTGGGAAGAGTCATTCCTTTTTGGTGAGTGGCAGCGAGCCTGCCAGTACAGATGCCCTTGATACAAGAGTGTCACATGCCACTGCTAATGGGCATGGCTTTCATCTGCTGCCACATGCACACGGTGCCAGGCACACATGCTGCCGATGTGCTCAGTGACTCATGTAAACTATCGTGGAGGCACTAAGCCATTTATCCATAGTTTTCACTTTTAGCCTGGACTTTTATTGTATCTTGAAAAAAAACGTCTACACAAAGTTTGTGTTAAGGTGTCAAAATATACTGGTTAAAAAGTAGTGATCACAAAAATTGTGCAGGCGCCCCCCCCCCTCCTTTTGAGGATGTTCCTATCAGAGCTGTCATCATTTCGAGCTCTCTTGTGGGTGGTACTCAGTAAGATGCTGAAGACATGAACAGCTATAAATCACCAGACACTGCAAGTCCTTGTTGCTTTGCTTCAGTTAGGTTTGAGGTGGTTACGTGGATTTTCTCTTGGCCAGACAAGCCCTTTTGGTGTCTCCTCTCCTATGCAAATATTTTTGTTCCTGGCCTTCACTATTCCAGACAGGATCACTGAAATCAGTATGGCCTGAGACCGAAGGAGGAAAGGTTTGTGGCGTCATGGAGTGAAAGGTACACGTTCATTGGTGCATCCAGCCTAGCTAATGATATTGAGCAAAACAGGTGATGACGTTTGTTAACTCGAGTGCAGTCTTGATTGGAGCATTCGTTTACACTACAGGGAGCTTCATAGTGGTTGGATCCAGGAATGCTGGCATGCTACAGTGCCTGGGATGCTTGTCTTTTAACACTGCAGCTCTGAATCGGCGGTTACTAAAACCATTCGGGTATCCCTACTTAGCAATCCGTTCCTGTTCCAAACACAATGGGCAGTGACTTGAGGACTGTGGTGGGGCTTCCTGGTCACTAACATTGGTCTGGGAAGATCACCTCTGGATTGTGAGATTTCCTTCAGGACGTCACTTGCCTGCTGGATACAAACCAAGAATCTTCAGCCCCTTCCACTTCCACCAGTGGTGTACTAGCAGCATCAGCCAATCACTGATCCACGCTGTTACCTCCCAGCACAGGGTGACTCCCATCTTTTCAGCTCTTGGGCATGGGTAGGATGACAAGTACTCAAGAGCTCAAACGATAATAGCACTGTAGTTAAAAAAGGATTATGGGAGAAAACTTGAAAATGGAAACATTGATGGCTACAGAAATATATAATTTCTCAAATCTCTAGTTGACCAAATTATGAAAGCATGCCAACGCTATTACAATTCCGTATACAGCGAACACGTAAAGGAAAAGCTAGCAAGGAGGATGTTTGCACAAATGCAAACACATGCTCGCCCTCAGAAAAAGACAATACAACCCCAGCTCCATCGCATTTAAAGAGCATCTTACGCTCAGTGGCCTTTTGAGGGGTCGACGTCCCAGCAATGGAACGCAAGCTAGTGTGTACCTCACTGCTCCTCAATTCTAGCTTACTGTGCTATCACTCCCAAAGCAGGAGTAAAATGTAAATCTGCAAGAAGAGAAGCTGCCTCACACGACGAGCCCAGCTGCTGACCCAGCTGTTGAGCCGGCTGCCTTTCCTTTTATCCTGCATCTGAGACAGGCCTTTTATCCACCAACCTTCTGTCCATTGCTGAAAACTGCTAGCTCAGCACACTGCTTTCATCCTCGCTCCAAGCAGAGGGAAAGCTCTATTTGAGAGCACAGGGCAGTTTTGTTGCCATTTACATGCCAACAGGCCATCTAATCTACCGCAAGATAGATCTAAGTGGATTGTATAGTAGTACTTTCAACAAATAGCCATAAAGACCAATTCTGATTTCAGAGACTGTGCACAAGTCAGTTAAAGCAGCTTTCAGCCAGACACGCCCCACTTTCTACGGCCCACATACAGAGTTCAATTTAAACCCACATTCTTTAAAAACACATATTCCAGTGCAGATTGATGGCATGCAGAACTGGAGAATGGTCATTAAATCGTACAACCTAAACAGAAAGGGTCGGAGTAGTTCAAGGCATGGATGTCATTTAACTGTAGCCAGGGGTCGCTGCTGCAACCCCTGGCGACCCCTAACACTGCCTTTGCGACTCCTAGCTTCAGAGGTGGTGAGATCAAGGCCAGGAACGCAGGGGCAGGTTGTCCATATGGACATCGGATGGATCCTAGCTCTCCTTGTTTTCTGTCACTCTTTTTATACTAATAGTGAATGATCTTACATTATTCACTATTAGGGTTATAAAAATGGAGTACAAATAACTGGAAAATTACTTTTCCTGAAGAAAGTTAAAAAAGCTGTTTTTAAATGTATGTTGTGTGTATGCTTGCGGGAGGGTATGTATGGGTGAATGTGTGTGTATACGTAAGAAGAGTGTGTGTCAATGTGTTTGTGAGTGAAAACAAAGGACGTGATGTCCCTTCCGCTACCCCAGGCATTTTGGTGAATTGACGTCAGTGGTTCCAGGACGGTCAAATTCTCAAAGTACTGACATGTCACTTGGCGCATCAAACAGAGCCTGATCGAGCACTGCACATCAGGCTGCAAAGTTACACAACTGATTTTATATACACATTGGTGCAACCAGGGTATAAAAGGCAAGTGACACATTTTAAAGTCCCTGTAATCTTAGCACCTGTAGAGCATTTTCCATCCCTAATCCAACAAAAAAAGAGCCACAATGAGGAAAAAAAATGTCGCTTGTGGCAAACTCAAACTGATGCTTTTGATGCCTCGTCCAAGGAGATAAGGATGTGTCTCTGGGGCGGCCATTCACCTGAAGAATCGGGCAGCAGAGATGCAGTTTGTAACTGGAAACTCATCAATTCATTCTCAACAGAAGCAATTTTCCAAAGCAAAAGGACCTGGATATAAAGTCAATCTTTGGACAAAGGGCCAGAAGCAGGCAACACATCAAATATGCCCTTTGTTTCCCTCAAACATGGCACAGTGCGGCGTAAATCCAACATACTGGCCCGTGCACTCGCTTCTAGCAGCATCACCACAAGGCACTGCCACTAATCTGTACATGTCGCAGCGCAAGAAGACACATCTGGACAGTGATAACAGTTCGAGGCCTGCTGCCAGTACAAGGTCATTACCCTGCTCATGGAGGGGCAGCCAAGGCCTCCCCTTCTCCGCCTCCAAATCAATCCTCATTTAAATTGAGGCCCAAGGGCAAGATACAGTCCGACAACCGTATGGGAGACATACTGTTCAAAAACGTCACCGGAAGCATCATCACTTCCTAGGGTACTACTATTCCAGCAATTCATTTGGAAACAACATGCACAGTTTCCTTATAACAGGAATCCAGACCCAATCTTTACTCCTCTACCTCCAGGAAGCATCAGGGACAGGAGTGCACAATCGTTTTACTTGTTTGCAAGTGAGCGCTATTTTGCTTATTTTCTAATAGCAGGGAATAGAAATCATTTAAAACAGCCATTCTAAATATATGTAATGTGGTGCTAAATAGCATTTTGGTAGACATTAGCATCACCCACGTAGACATTTAATAAAATGGCTTAGTTTTACATTCTACAAAGGTGGGTCCCGTGTAGAGGGCGGGAACCAAGGCTCTCTGCATGGAGACATTGAGGTAAGCAGACATGTAAGCTGGGCTGTATGACGTAGGTGATGTTTGGCCACTGCATCCGCACAAATGGGCCTAAGTCCAAGGGATTTCACATATCCCTGGAGCAATGATGAGGTGGCATACGGTCCCAACAGGGGCTCCCTCTAAGGAAGCTCCTTGGGCCACAAGGAGTTGCTGGGGTCGGCGAGGCACTGGTCCCCAGGACAGGACATGGCCCTTACTGTACTAGTGCAACAGGGAGGCATATTTTGCATTGAGAGTTTCCGCCAATGACGGAGGAGTAGGGGGCCCCTATGGTAGCAGAGCCACACCAAAGAATATAAAGGGGAGCAGGTCAGGAACCATGGCAGAGTGTTCACGAGCCTCAGTTTTGCCACTTTCATGAAACAACATGCTGGATAAGAGCAGGCCGGGGCCTCGTGGTAAGGTGCCAAGGACCTTGGAGACATGTAAAAAGAAGACTAAGACCACCCACCCCAAAACGATGAGAGCGAAGGAGACCTGCTCTGAGAAGAACAGGGAAACCATGAGACATTGCTGCAATGAGACCAGCACGGTGGAGGGACAAAGAGAAGAGGCAGAGGAATAGGGGCATTGCTGATTTTGGAAGGAGGTTGTTGGACAGAGAATACGGGCGAGGGCCTTAGTGAATAGAAGGCCACAGCACAGGAGAATAGCTTGAACACCATGATTATGCTAAATTTAGTCCTAGCTTTCCCTTCCAAATTTAGCACTGATGGTCTTTTATTTGCCTGCTGAAAGTGGTTGAGGGGAGTAAACACTTCAAATCATACTTACAATTTAGTCATGTTTAAAAGACCACAGACTCCAAATTCCAGTTTATGTATTTTATTATAAGGCCAAAAATAATTGGATGTAAACACATCTGAGATTCAGCGAATATAGGTACATAAAAATCAATACAGAGCCGTACCTAGGAATATAATTAATTCGGCACAGAAGGCATAATGTAACGAACTCCAAAACCAAAATGAAACACAGAATTGAGGCTGAATATAAATCTCTTTTCATTAGGAAGGAAAGCATAAGTATTCTTTCCCTACACTACTCTCATTGAGGTTCCTGGCTATTTCCCCTATATAATTTCCCAAAGGTGTCCGCTTGTGTAGACTTCCTAAGAAGTACTCATGTCAAATGGGTCAAAATAGCTTAAGGCTATGGTGCTCTCTCTTAAGTTGCTCCTTCTCCTTCGACAATGTAGAAGTCTCTTTTTCTGTCCCTGAGCATCATACAAAAAAGACAAAATTCAGCCCCTCCTAAACATATCACATGATGAATTGTTTCATTTGCAATATTCCCCAGTAGATTTTCATGGACTCTTTTAATTAAGTTCTTCTTGTCTTCCAATGGCCTTGAGGTTCAGATAGGCCAGGCAAGGAATGTATCCTCCCTTCCCGCTTCTCAGACTCTTCAAATACATTTCGGTTATCTTCTTAAACTAAGAATAACAAGGTTGAATTCTTGCACATGTAGTGGGATGAGAACATGTTGTCCTGGCACTCAAAAGGGATTCATTTAATTATTTCTTTAGCAACAAAGGATTTTTTATTTTTTTAGACCGACAACAAGCTGCAATTCTGGGCCTGCAATGCAGCCAACTTAAACGACACACAATTACATTTACGTGAATATAATGTCATCCTGCACATTATGCATACAGGAATTATAGTATCTCTAACACATGTAAATCCTGCTTAAGGGTGCACATTACATTTCTATGCTTAGGATGTTGAATAAATGCATTTGATAAACATAATACACTGCAAACGTTAAAAATAAATGTGAGTGCGTTGAATCATGAGTATAATGCACTCATACAATTTAGAGTGCTGTAAGCCCTCTATCAGTTCCCCCCTCTTATGACTAGTGTCATAACACCAACATCTTTTACTCTCTTATGGTTGTCTCCTTGTAGAAGAGACCGACCTAAACAGAAGTTGCAGCTTGCCGTCCCTGGCTAAATCTTTCTAACCCCATAAGGTGCAGATAATGACTGTCCTGCAGTCGTTCTAACAGCTGCTCTCGTTTCTTCAAGGAGTTTTCATTATGGCTTGCTTTTGCCATTTGTAATCTTTGATGGCTCCCAATAACACAATGATACAAATGACGGCTATTATGATGGGTTTCAAAATGTATCCCATTATCCCCTGTCCTAGACTACCAAACCAGCTTCCAATCTTCCCGTAACCCCTTGCCAATAAGTTCCCAAATGCCATCTGCAGCCAAATCACGTAAATCCTGATGTATCTCTGAAATATTACTAATATTTTTTCGTATATCCCGACTATTGTCAGGAATATACGTGCAGCACTGTCGAACTTTCAATAATTTACATACTCCTCTGGTTTTTGCTAATAGCGTCTAAAGCAAGACAATTTTGAAGAACCATAGCCCTTATCGAGACCATCTCCCCATCAACGAGTATTCACAGAGAGTTTATCCACTATTTTTGCCAGCTTTCTAATGTTTACGTCATTCAAGATCACACCCACACTCGGTATCATGGCTCCAAATACATATCCAACAATTTCTCGAGCACTTGCGCCACGTTTCCTCTGCGAACGCCTTTTCCCTCCAAGGGCATAGAACATCTACATGAAAGATTTTAGGAAATATCACGGCTAAGTAACATGTACCATACCAATTCTTGGGCAATTTCACATTAGCACTTTTTCCACACACCAAATACACATTGGGAACCATGGTTAATTTATCCAATAATGCCTTTCTTATTGCCTCCTCAATTAAGAAAATGTGCTCACAATCACTCTCACCCACAAATATTTTGTCATAATAAGTTGACGGGTGTCTAAAGCATAACTTTCCTTTTTGCTGAAAGTCTAAAGCTATTGGACCAGAAATTCCCTTTGCCGTATGATCTAATTCTTCCTGTGTCCATGGGATAACTTTATGCTTTGGGTCGGTCTAAATAAGACCGGACCCAAAGCAATTTTCTATCTGATCCACAAATTTCTTTTCGATGTTAGTCAACGTACAAGTCAAATTGTGTCTAAGAGCATATGATGTATCTAAAGTAATAGTAATAATATGTAAATAACAAGGACCCCCTGTAAAGGTAAATACAGTTCCTAGGACAGGGAAAACATAATGTGTGTATCAAACCTAGGCGTTCTATAACAGCAATAGGGGAATCAAGATTGTAATAAGAGAGAACAACAGAGGCAAAAAAAGGTTAAAAAGTTATATTATCTATAATTTAAACATATATAAAAAAAGGGAAGATTCGTTTCATACAGATTCAACAAAATCAATAATACATAATTACATAAAATCATATACATCTTAATCAAAACAACAATTTAAAAACAATTAGTGGCATTTATAAGTGTTTACGCGCGTTTCGGCGTTGGAAAAACGCCTTCTTCAGGAGCAACGGGTATTTTTTAAAATAGCAGATGATGCCTTCAATTGCCAACAATCGATATTTGTATAGTGATGGGTCAGATTTCGTAAAACGCAACTGGACAACCTTATTGTTGATATTCCAATTTGCATCAAATAAAATTAGTCAATCATTACTTCCTTGACCATATTCAACAGGAGCAAAGCAATCGCGATTATTAAAGTATTTTCATCACGATGCTGTCTTTAGTCTCCTACTGGTATTGTATCTTTTTCAGGTATCTTCACGATAATATAGTGAGAGTCTTCGTGTATTCAAAAGGAGGCCGGTAACACTTGATTTACTAGAGTCAAATGATTCACTTTGATTCGAATACCATGGACGGTTGCACGATAGTTCCCAAGGTGAATGTAATGAACTAAAGTTACTCCATATAAATCCGGCACCAATGCATGTTGGAGTGAGACTTCCTCTATAATAGATGGTGCTGATACGAAGGTTCAAAATTGACGAGTCGAGATAAGACCTTCAACGAGCCTGGACAAAAGATGGTTGATAGCGTCGTCTTGGCGGTTAGAAATGGCAACCAGTAGGAGACTAAAGACAGAATCGTGATGAAAATATTTTAATAATCGCGATTGCTTTGCTCCTGTTGAATATGGTCAAGGAAGTAATGATCGACTAATTTTACTTGATGCAAATTGGAATATCAACAATAGGGTTGTCCAGTTGTGTTTTACGAAATCTGACCATCGCTATACAAATATCGATTGTTGGCAATTGAAGGCATCATCTGCTATTTTAAAAAATACCTGTGGCTCCTGAAGAAGGCGTTTTTCCAACGCCGAAATGCGCGTAGACACTTATAAATGCCACTAATTGTTTTTAAATTGTTGTTTTGATTAAGTTGTATATGATTTTATGTAATTAATTATGTATTATTGATTTTGTTGAATCTGTATGAAACGAATCTTCCCTTTTTTATATATGTTTAAATTAAAGATAATATAACTTTTTAACGTTTTTTTGCCTCTGTTGTTCTCTCTTATTACAATCTTGATTCCCCTATTGCTGTTATAGAATGCCTAGGTTTGATACACACATTATCTAAAGTAATAGTAGGCACAACATGTGTAGACATCCTCTCTACCTCCTTATAGTAATCATACTTATTCATGTACTTCAGGACTGGAACTTCTGAGAGTACCACATCATAATTTGAGAAGAAAATGTGCCTTACTATAAAACATGCCCAGCAACCCACTACATGTGATGCCATAAGTCAAAGGTAAGTAATGATATTGGATACCCTCTTCTACTGATGTTGGTAATTGCATACACACATAACAATCTTTCGCTTCCATTGTATCCACATATTCATACAACAAACGAGCATATGCATTCAGCGCAAAAATTTCCTTTTGACAAATCTACATGTAGCATCCAACTAGTTTCTCTAATCAAATCTCTATCCTTAGCAGATGCACTCTCTCCTGCGTCTGCGGTAGATGGGGAAGGTGTCATTTCATTCTTTTCAGCATCGTGAGTCCCAACCAAAGATGTACAATCACCACAGCTATGGCAATAAGCACCACAACGATAAGGGTACCAATTATGCATTTCTGCCTGCGTCCTGACTTTTCGGACTCCATTTTGAATCAGTGCTTTGATTTGAACCGTAACTGAATTCAACAAAGTCTCTGTTCTTCTGTACTTTGCTTTTTATGGTTATTTACATGTCTCTTTATTTTCCTTTTTCCATTCGATTTTGTTTTTTTTGCAACTTTCAGTTCAACGATACTAAACCTATTGAAGAGACGTAGTCAGGCCTAACCCTCAATTCTTCTTTCTATTGAAAGTCCCTCATTTAAAATTGTCTTCCTCTTGGGCTAGGTTATCTTCTTTCTAAGGCTAATATGATTTCTTTACAGTTCAATCTTCATCATTTATGATGTTAGATCCAAGCATAGCAAGAACAAGCTGTAGTATCTCTGCATGAATCTCTCCCATTTCTTATGCGGTTGGCTGTCGACCAATAGTCGGAAAAACAACCTGGTTGAGGATCAAAAAGCGTAACCCGATACTACTGGGGGCGTGGCCAAGATGGCGACGGAGTGAGACGTGCCTTGCTGTCCCTCCGGCGCCGGGCCTCTCATAGCATTGCCTAGCACCTGTCCCCGGACTCTGAAAAGGCTTCTGGCCGGCCCCGGACTCCCTAGGGGTGGTGACCGGTGTTTGGAGAAGAGCCGGACTGCTAGCGACGATCGCAGCTGGGAAGGAGACAACGGAGCGGCACGCCCGGCCGACGCTGCTGGACGTCCCAGGGCCGCCCTTGCTGCGCAGTGGGGGCCGTGGACCCCGGCAGGCCCTGCAGAGAGCCGACCGAGCCGCCGGACGGTATGGTGCCACATCGCCTGCGCCCGAACCTGTGAACTCCGCCGCCGATTGCACGGAGGCGGGGTCCCGAGGCCGAAGAGACAGCGCCTCCCGGTCCGACCGGTGGGCTACGTGAGGCCGGGGATTGTGGCCTAACCGCAGCCGGAGGTCCTGTCCGCTGCGGAACGCGCTAGCGGCGCTGCCTGGGGCGAAGCGGAGGATTTCTACCTGAGCCGGCCTGGAGGGCTGTAGAGGTGTGGAAGAGGTGCGGCCCTTGGTGGGGGAAGCATAACCACCGGGATTTTGGCTCTACCCGGGCAGATCCATCTGGGGTTCGTGAGCCAGGTGCAGCCACGACGGATCGTGGACCTGGGTCCTCTGCCGACGTGGCGAGCGCACTTCCTGGGCTGGGACCCCACCGGGTGCGTGGAGCGGTGCACCCGGAGAAGCGAGCACACGCCGAGGCCTCCCTGCCCACGTGTGGGTTGCCGGGCCCGTCGAGGGGCCGAAAGAGACTCGCTGAGGCTGTTCAGAGAGGGGCATCAGGGCCCCCCAGAAGACAATCTGCCTGAGAGGTCAGGACCCCATCGACATCTGGAGGCACGCCTTGGCCGAGGGGCTGCGCTTCGGGGACCTGGCCGGACCTAGCTACAGGTCCAGTGGGAGAGGACAGGGGGCGCCTTGATCAGCTCCCAGGCCCGGTGGAGCTTAGCCTACGCTGCAGGCCTCAGGCGGGACAGCAATTGGTAGACCACCGCGCGCTCCCCTGCTTTGGCGTGACCTGTCTGTGTACTGGAGTCACGGGGATTATCAGCCTGTAGCGCCTGGATCTTCTTGGCCACTGCAGGGCCGGGGGGCTGCTTGTGGCTGCTGGGCCGCATTCCCGCCTGGGACTAACGACGGGATCTGGCGGGCTCCGCTCTCCTGCGCAGTGCTTTCTCGCCTCTCCACCGGGCGGAGTGGTGCGGCAGCGATGACCTCCACGCAACGCAAAGGGAAACCTGGTAAGGAGGGGACATCCAAGAGCTCCCAGCCACCGTCCTCCCCTGGCCCTAGTGCGTCGCCAGGGAGAACAGATGATGATGCCCCGGCCACCAAGGCCTTCATGACGGAACTCTTCGCCTCGATCAAAGAGGATATCTCCGAACTCCGTGCCCAGCTTGCGTCGGATCTCCGCGAGGTACGGAGGGACGTCGACGGTCTCGGAGAGAGAGTGGCCACTCTGGAAGACCACGACCTCAGCATGGCCAATGACGTCCATCTACTGCAACAGGACGTGCTCCGTCTCATGGAACAGAACATAGACCTACAGGCTCACTCGGAGGACCTGGAGAATTGTTCCCGTCGGAACAACATCCGCATACGGGCGGTACCTTGGGATGGCGAAGCGGGAGATCTCCGAGGCTATGTGCAGGCGCTCTTTCTTCAAATCCTGGACGATGAGGACTTGCAAGAAATCAGGATGGATAGAGTCCACAGAGTGGGGCTGCCCAGGCGAAATGGTGGTCCTCCTCCTGACATACTTGTATGTGTGCACGACTTCCAACTCAAGGAGCGAATCCTTAGGAAGGCACGGGACATTCCTTCCCTGCAGTTCCGGAACATCGTCCTCAGCTCTATCAAGACCTGGCAGCCACGACGCTCCAGAAGAGGCGTGAATTCCGCCCGGTCACAGCCTACTTGCGAGAGCACAACATCTCCTACTCCTGGGGTCACCCCTTCCGCATAGTCTTTCGATGGCAGAATAGACTGGCACAGATCCGGTCCCTTCGGGAGGCGAAGGAGCTTCTGGGGCTTTTCGACGAAGCCCCTGCGCCTGGCCCTCGCAGTCCTTCACCGCGGAGGAGGCGTCGCTCCTCATCTTGGCACAGAGTGGGTCCGGAGGCGAGTCGCAGGAGACCTGACCGCACGACTAGCCTACAGGAGAGAGGGAGTTCGGTGGCCTCTGTGGCCTCCGCGATGCTGATGTCCTCTCAGCAGAGCTCCGGGGCGGCCTGATCATCGGACAGCTGGCCCAGGGTGCCGGAGGGACACGTATACTCAGGTACCGGGGATATGTATGTACTTTCTGAGAAGATGTCCCGGTCTTCGGCCTTGGGAGATCCATTGTTGGGTCCCCGACCCCGCCCCCTGGGATGTTTCGCTCAGGGTTTGTTTCATCCTGGACTATTTTTGCTTTTTGTTCTGGGTTATTGGGGTGTTGGGGTGGAGGGGGGGACGTGGACAGGAGGGGGGGGGTTGAGGGGAGGTTCAGTTGTGGTGGGTGTTGGGGTGGGTTTGGTGGTGGTGGCGACTGCTGGATGCTTGCTATAGGTGCTGCCCGTATGGGAGTTTCGAACAACTGGTCTTTGATGGCGTTTGTCTCTCCGTATTATGCTCCGAGGAGCGGTTATCTGTTAGAATCCTTCCCCTATGACCGGGGGAGTTGGGGGCAGGAGACTGGGGGCGGGGGCGGAGGGTGGCTGGGGAGGGGTCTGACCTGCTGTGAGCGGGGGGGGGCTGGCTGAGGAGGGGGGAGGTTGGATGAGTGGAGTATGGGTTGATTTGAGATTTGTGGTTCTTGCTATTGTGAAGCAGTGGGGTCTGAAGTTTCCTCATGCCTCTTAGCATTGGCACATGGAACGTGAAAGGCCTCAACTCCCCGCAGAAACGCCAAAAGCTATGGAAATATTTGTTGGACCATCATCTGGATGTGGTGGGCCTCCAGGAGACCCACCTAGCACGCAAGGACGAGCTCCGGCTCCGACACAGGCAATATCCCCTCATCTATAGATCTTCTGCCTCTACTAAACACAGGGGGGTGGCTCTTCTCTTCCGGGCATCCATCCAATTCCAGCCTATGGGAGTGTGTTGTGACAAAGAAGGCAGGTGGTTGATGGTCAAAGGGGTGCTTTATGGCCGTCTATGTACGTTTGTGGTGGTGTATGTACCCAATGCCCAACAGAATAGCTTTCTTCAGGGACTGATGGATAAGGTGGGAGGCTTTGTGGAGGGCCATCTGTTTGCCATGGGGGATTTCAATATGGTATGGGACCAAACCCTAGACAGCTCCCGTGCCCAGAGGACGGACTCAGGTGTTTTCTCCGCCGCAACGAAAGACAAGATGGGGGAGTTAGGGCTGATAGATGGCTGGCGCGCCGTGCACACATAGGCCCGGGACTACACATTTTTCTCCCACGTGCATCACACCTATTCCCGCATAGATCATATATTATTGAGCCAGGCACTCAGAGGAGATGTCCGCGATTCCAGGATCTCTCCGCTCTCTGTCTCAGATCATAGCCTATTGGTACTCCTGCTACAGTGGTCAGTGGGGGGGGATGGCTTTCGGAAATGGTACTTCCCGGCGGCATTAGTACGAGATGATACCTCCTGTAAGGAGCTAAGGAAAGCCATCAAGGAGTTCCTGATGCTCAACCCAGCCTCAGACACGTCTGTGTTCAACACTTGGGACGCCTGTAAGGCCTCCTTGAGGGGCACCTGCATAGGCCTTAATGCGGCCATTAATAGATTGAGGAGGGAAGAACGGGAGAAATTGGAGGCTGAACTCGAGGGCCTGGAGCGGGCTCACAAACGGAGCCCTTCTCGCGCGACACTCCGACCGCTGATGGCTGTCAGGGGGAAGCTGAAAGCCCATTACAACAATCGTGCTGAGTTCACCCTCCTGAGACTACAACGAGTGTCGTACGCACAGGGGAACAAGGTGGGCCGACATTTGGCCCGTCAACTTCGAGAGAAAAGGGAGAAAGAATATATAGGGGGGATCAGGACTCGGGGGCTCCGTGCATCACCGGGATGGGGATAAGGCGGACATCTTTGGCCGGTTCTATGCGGCACTTTATAATGGTGACTCCCTAGATCAGAGTGCGCAAGACGCATTTCTATCGGGCCTTCCCCTCCCGCAGGTCTCTACTGACCGGAACGAACAACTGACGGCTCCCTTCACCAGGGAGGAGGTGCTCGAAGCGATCAAGGCCTTGAAGCCTAATAAGGCTCCCGGCCCGGATGGGTATACCGCTTATTTCTACCAATTGTTTGCATATGAACTGGTTGATTGCTTGGTCTCCCTCTTCAACTAAATGGCGGCCACTGGGGAGACCTCTGGCACTATGGCCGAGGCCATGATCACCGTGATCCCCAAACAGGGGAAGGACCCCTCCAGATGCGCCTCATACCGCTCGATAGCCCTCTTGAATGTGGACGCCAAATTATATTCCTCTATCATCGCCCGCCGGCTACAAGATCTGATGCCGGCTATTATACATCCGGACCAGTCCGGTTTCATTAAGGGACGGCAAACTCATGACAACTTACGGAGGGTGCTGCATTTAATAGAGAAGGCTACCAGATTCTGCATTCCGTCAGTGCTAGCGGGGCTGGATGCGGAGAAGGCGTTCGATCGTTCGATCGTGTCGATTGGGGATTCCTATTTCGCACCCTATCCGCCTTTGGGTTTTCGCGCCAATTCCTCACGATGATTCGTGCAAATTATAATAGCCCTACCTCGAGGGTACTGATTAACGGACATCGGTCTGCTTGCTTTCCTCACTCCAGGGGTACGAGACAAGGGTGCATTTACATTTGGATTTGGAATACCTTATACAGACTATGGCACTACTCGGAGAATTTAAAGTTAGTAGAAGGATATAGTGCAAAGATAACCGATGAAAGTGAGGAGGAAGGAAAGATGGTGGATCCAGTTCAGGTAATCCCACTGCCAGACCTGATTTAACTGTTGGAGGTTATCCTGAAGTAGATAATACTAGAGGACAGACTGCCTCACCATGGCCATTGCCGGAAGAGGAGGTCAGTTAATGACTACCCTGACCCGAGAGAATGTTTGGTGTCACATTCCGGCATCAATGTGGCCATCAAATGGTTCAAAGATGTGGAGAGGGGGATTAAATGGAGAAGATTGACATACAATCAGCATTTGGATTGCTACTGATACACCCAATGACTTTCCTCCATCGGGAATCCAGGTTGAACAGAAGTTCATCATTGACAAGGCAGTGCTTATAAGATACTCTGTGTAATGTGTTGTGCGTGAGACCTTTAGTTCACCCTTGGAGTAAGAGGTAAAGAAGGCATTGTGGCCTGAGCAACTGCTGCACTACATTGTCTACTTCCTTTCAGTAGGAGGGGAAGGCAGATACGGAGAATGTGATTGGCTAATGAAAGTGTTGAACATATGGCCTCAGTTTTGGAGCGCCATTTGGCACCAGAGAAAACCAAGAGTCCAGCAACTAATATTACCGTCTTTGGAATCAAACTGGATTTGGTGCGATGGTGTCACTGTTGTGGATAGAGAAATGAGAGACAATGATGAGCTTTGAGCTGAGGAATTTACCTCAGGCTTTGGGCCACCTGGGTTTTCCATAGTAGGAGTTTGCGCCAGGCAGATCTGCCTTCAGACATATGGCCTTCACAATGAGAGGAGCAACAAAACCTCAGCACAAATATGACACGAGGTGCTGAGATGCATTAGCTTCCTAGACAGCTATAATTGTTTTACAATGCAGCTGCAATCGCACCCTTTTACTTGTTCAATTAATATTTTCTTCTGGCTTGTAGGGAGCAGGACAAGGTGCCCTTACTAGAAAGAAAGTGTGGTGAGCAGTGGCCGGATAGTGGGGGGAGATGAGCCACCTCACTGCTTTTTAAAAATTTCTTAGGACAGAGACCGGGATGAGGAAATGATGAAGAGGAAGGTTATGTTTGTGTTAGATAATGAGGCTGTTCTGAGGGGGATTACCAAATTGTCAGCCACCTGCCTTTGTACTGAGGCTGTTAAGGGAACATGTACAGAGATGTTACCAGCAGAACATAATGTTTCCTGTCAGACACATACTAGGTCTGGAGAATGAGGTGGAAAACCCTTCTATCTCTTTCAGAGGGTGAGATTCCATGGATTGGAAGTGGTCCAGCGATGAGGGAAGGTGCCAGAGGACATGTGGATGGTAGGGTATTGGGGTGACTACAGTTGGAAGTAGGTTTGCTGGCCCCATCCACATGAGGTTCATATCGACAAGCTTGAGTAGAAATCATCAGGAGAAAACTGTCTCCAGAGAAAATGGCAGGCTAGCTTTCTATGGGAAATACTTCTGTGGGTATGAACCCAATAGATGGAATTTGTGAAACACACTTTGGGGACTTAGGCGGTGTAAACAGGAGGGCAGGAACAGTGATAGGAGACAGCAATAGCAGTGGAGATGCTGGAGGAAGTAATGAGTCAGGTAAGATCTGGAAATGTCACCTACAGTGTGCAGTTTTCTCTATTGTGGTTTTTGGGCTCATTTGGGGGTTTGGAAGTTGTAGGAGGAAAGTTTAGTGAGAGCATATAGCTGGGAGACCGGTCACTCGTTCTCCTCTTTGCTCCACTACAGACGAATTCTGCATGGTAGAAGGGAACCGGCTATAAAATGCAGTGTGTAGGAGCAAGCCATGGGACATGGGTACGATAGGGATGACGGAACCATGATGGGATACTGGGGCAGGTGATTAACGTGGGGGTGTATGATGTCTGTGCAGGCTGTTGTGTCATTGCTCAACTGCACATGTGCCAAAGGGATTTCGCAAATCCCTAGATGCAACAATGAGCCCTCCATCATCTCAGGTACAAAATATAAGGTTGTGGTTAGGATGCATGTGTTGAATGGGGTATGTTTTGTTCCTCTATAAATTGTTCCTGGAAGTAAACAGAACAAAAGAGATCAAGGGAAGGCAGGAGATGTGCTGAAAAGGATGGGTCAATAATTGATCAAGATGGAACAGGAGGTAGCCAGGACCAAATGCAGACAGGCTGCTAAGGAAGTCGTTAGGAATTCATGAGTAAGGATTAAGAAACTGAGTTAACATACATTTTGAAGGCATTTGGTGTAAAAGGAAGGGCAGGGGAATTTGCAGCCTTAAGGGATGGTTAACGGTAATAGTTAAGGATGGAAGATGGGTTAGAGTTAATTGTTGGAAGGTTGTTTAGGTACAGTTATTTTGAGAGGCTAGGCCAAAGGAATGTCAGATATTGTGATATCCGACAAAAAGAGTTGCTTCCAACTAAAGTATTCTACAGCACAAAAATAAGATAAGGGCATATCAAAAGTACCAAGTAGGAGACCAACTTCAAATACAAAAAAGCATGGCTCACGTCCATTTCAATTTCATGATAACAGCAGCCCAGCTTAACATGCACATTCAAGAACAGGCATGTCTTGATTCAGCAGATAGATCATGAAAGGGTTTAGCATACTCTTCGATTTGGTGCTGGTAATTAAAATGTGTAACATAAGGACATAAGTGTTTCGCGGATTGGTTTGCTAACAGTAAACAAGTCTGCCATATTTCAATGAATTACAAATCCAATAAGCACAAATGTAATGTGTGTCATTGACCAGTCACATGAAATTCAAATAGTTCCTAGAGAAGACCACTTTAATGAGCTACATCTAAATCATTCTGATTAATATAAAATTGGCACAACACTAGATTAAGGGTTTTACGAAGTGAGAGAAAAACTTAAATATCCAATTTGGATTTAATATTGACATTATTGAACCCCTTCTGCGGAACTCGACCACACACTATGACACTGCACTCTGTTGTACACAACTCCACAATACTCCACTACACTGCATGCCACGTGACTGTGCTGTAGTCTACAAGACTTTCAAGCACAGTACAACAAGCTTCTTCACTGTACGACACAGTGCTCCAATTTATGACACATTACTCGACTGTATGCTATGCCACTCTACGCCACTATACAACACGCTGCTCTACGGCACTTTACTCCAGTCTACGTTACCCCACTCCAGTATACTACACTCCACTTTACGACAGTTTAGACACTCTATGCCACTGTATGATAATTCGCTCTTCGCCACTGCACAGTATGATACTGTACTCCACTGTGTGCAAGCCTACTCTACAACATTGTACTATACCCTATGCCACTGTACTTCACTGTATGCCCATCCACTCTATGCCACTGTAGTAAACTCTATGACACTCAATGAGACAAGAATCCACTCCACTATATGACACAGAACTCCACTTTATGACACTCTCCTCCATTGTACTCTATTACACGCCACTCCACCACACTCTTCTCCACTCTGACAGTCTATGACCCTCTAGTTACAAATACTCCACTCGACCGCACTCCACTCAATAATACAACACTATACAACACAAACCTGTAAGACACTATACTTCACGACACCTCACTTTACAGTAGTCCACTGCAATGTATGACTCTCCATTGCACTCTTTGACAACCCACTATACGTTATGATACTGCAATTCATTCTACGCCACTCCACTGTAAAAGACTTTACTCCACTGTATGCCCCTCTACTCTACGCCACTGTACTCCAGTATACGATACTTCACTCCACTCCACTGTGTGATACTGTACAACACCGCTTTACTGTACGTACCTCCATTCTAGAAGCCTCTACTCCACTGTATGCCCCTTCACTCTACGCCACTCTACTTCAAGACATGCCACTGTTCGCCACAACATTGTATGAGAATCTCCGCCTCTATACTGAATGGCACTCCATTCCACAACAATCAGCTGTACGACACTCTATTACACTGAAGTCCACTCTATTCCACTACTCCTTTCTAAGCCACTCTTTGGCACTCAACTGTATGACACTAGGACACTGCCGTATACAACACTCAACTCTACTGTACGATACACCTAGCGGTTATTTTGTAAAATAATAAGTGCCAGGGCTCTTGTTAGAGGCAGCTAGCACCCGCCAATATTTCTTGTTAGCCCATCTAAAAGAGAACCAATTACTAGCCATGACAGTGGGGAGAGGATGTGGCATAATGACCAGAGCTGCAGAATTCAGAGCTGGGGAACCAGGTTTGAGTCTCTGTGTCGGCTCAACGTCCTGTGATTCTGAGTAAATCACGTTAACTAGTGCTCATGAAAAGCACTGGTGTTGATGATTAAGTGCCAGTGCCGAGCACCAGAAACCACCTTCTCAAATTAAGCACTGGATAAATCACACCACTGTACAACATGCCGCTCCACTCTAC
The DNA here is from genome assembly GCF_964261635.1 of Lissotriton helveticus. Taxonomy (NCBI): domain Eukaryota; kingdom Metazoa; phylum Chordata; class Amphibia; order Caudata; family Salamandridae; genus Lissotriton; species Lissotriton helveticus. Next base: position 276,521,903 of record NC_136062.1, read on the forward strand.
AATACTCCACATGACTAAATCACACAACATGCCACTCCACTGTATAACAGTTTACTCCACTGTATGCTATGCCTCTATGATACTCCCCTTGGCACTTTAATTTGAAACATTTTAAAAAGAAAATAAAAACCACTAAAATTCAATGAAAAAAACAAAGGTTATGGATAAATTATAGTTCAGAAAACTTAATTTATTCTTTCCACTTTAACTGTCTCAAGCATTAGAAATTCTCAAGTTATATTTATAACTTCAATTTATAATTTATGCACCACCTTCAAGTAACTATAACTTTACGTATTCGTTAGATACGTACCAAACTTGAAGTACATAAAGATCATAATTTGTGAAATTCTGCTTATACCTTTAAGTTATAATTTACGCAGCACCTTCACGTTATTATATCTCATGCACCTCCATAAACACTGTATTCAACCTGGTAGCTACACTACATTAACTATAACTTGCCACTCTGCACAGATTTCTGCCCAATCTTCCCAGATACCTGAGGTAGAATATCCTGCCCTTCATGTGTGAGACACTCTGCAGCTGAAAGGCAACTCTGTTTACAGGCCTATGGGTAGGAAAATGATAAAACTTTGATTGACTTTGACAATGCAACTTTAAAAAGAGTACTGAACTTCATGGTCATGCCAGCCTCTTAACAATTCACAAAGAATCATGAAAATATAAAATCTATACTCACGGCAGTGTACAGCCTATGGGCTGCTTAAATGTAGAATTTTAAACTACTGTGGGGGTTGGTGAACACCAACAGTTATTTTGGGGTGTTTTCTACTCCCCTAACGTTTTTAAGATCCCACTCTCCTGGCCTTCGAACCAACACAGAATCAGCAGCTGCTGAGGGGACAAAGGAATTGGTCTGGTTGTTATAAGTAGAGGCCACATGCCTTCCACTCTCATTGTATAATGTCCCAATGCTTACTGGTGGAGATGCCTACCTGCAATTAATCCAAGCGGCCTCTCAAGGAACTTCAAAAGATTTCAAACAGTACCAGTAATGCCATCCCATCTAAGCTCGACAGAGTAGAACATCCATACACCATGCGAGACACAAACTGGCTTGACCACGCGTGGAGTACTTCTGAGAGGTAGCTGTCTGGTGATTCCATCATTTCTTACTAGTCGAGTTATCCAACAACCTCGATGCAGGTCTCCAGGGGGTATTAAAGACCAAAGACAGAGTGGGAAGTACATTTTGGTTTCCTAATTTTAAGCACATGGTTAAATGATACAAGAAATCCTAGGGTGCCAAGTAGCTGGTCTAGCTGATGCAACAGCCTCCCCTTTATCATAAAGGACATTCCACCTCACATGTGGTTGATTCAGCGCTGAATTTAGCTGTCTTTCTGAAAGGAGACACTTACTCATTGGCAACCCAAGTAATCAAAAGATCAACACAACACTCTTGAAGAAGCAATCTTGAAAATAGAGAGGTTCCTGGCTGTTGCGGACAGTACGAATTAACTCTATACCACAATTTCAAAGCCAGGACCTGACGGATAACCTCATTTTGCTGAATATCAAGAGCATTCGGGTAATAACCTGGTGGCACCAAGCTGTTCATGAAGCTTGAGGTTATGCCTTGTACTCACTCATGAGGAAGTACAGCAACAATTCTCATCTGACCACCCGACGTAATTCTGAGCAACTCTACATTCATATTCACATTGATGATTCCACCCCAGATCAGCCAAAGAAAAGCATATAGAGAATAAGTTTATATGTTAAACCATTTCATAAAGGTGAAAGAATATATATACAAACATGGAGCTCCAAAAAGACAAAGGGGTGAACATGATAAACCCCAGAAGAGTTTAATATGCACTATCTCTGATTAAACTCACTATACCCACATCCCCAATTGAGAAAGAGGAGCAGGGAGGACAGAACGTGTGGGTGTGAAAAGTCAGGTTCCATCAATACATGAGAGATACCTCACTTCGTTCCACATTTATCCTTCCCAGCTAGATCACACACATCTTCCCCTTTTCACCATACGCATACAACTCAAACAGCCCCAGGAACACAAGTAAATCAATGTATGTTACACAGAACTGTACATATATGTACTACCTACTGGCAGTCGCCAGTAGGTAGTTATAGTTAAAACCTAGTTTCCATAGGAAAGCATTTTGTTTTTGCTTATAACTTTGCCGCTGTTTGACGAATCTTCATACATTTTTCAAACTAGTATGCACCTGAGTTCAGCTGCTGTGTGGAAAGTTTCAAGGTGATATGTCAAGTGGGGGCCGAGAAAAAGGAGGGGGGTCCTAAAACACGTCTTGATTTTAGACACTATTACAGCCCAAACTGGTGGGCGGAAACACACCACATTTGGCAGAAAGCTAGCTATTGGTCTAGAAAGAGCCTTTTAGTAATTTGGTGTAAATCCGTTCAGTAGTTATGGAGTTTAGTGGTTATGGAGTTATTAAAGAAAAAAGAAATACTGATATCTGGTCATAGCCTAAACACGAATCTCATAATGAGATCTGATTGACTGTCAACATTTCAACCAGGGAATGTTGTCAGCCTGCTTGGGACTCAACCCGAGCCACAAAAAAAATCTCAATATTTGTATGTCTTTCTCGCCCTCTTAGCTGGTCCTAAATGTACTGAAGGGCAACATGTGGGCCCTAAGTAAAGGAAAAGCTACTTGGTAGTAGAAGTAGCGGTGCAAATTAAAACGCAAGATCACTCCTTAAAACTAGCTCCAATTGATCACTTCATGACATAGCAGCATGAAAACGGGGAGTTCCGAAGACAGTCATTTCAGCGCCGGCTTAACATCCTTGATTTTGAACAAATCACAATCTGGCAGAACCTACTAAAATGTATGTGTCCTTGAGTAAAGTAACTGGTGCTAATGTAAAGCACTCCAATACCTTCTGGTGGTGTTGGCGCTTTATAAATAATGCTCACAAAAATAGAATTTGAAAAGCAAAGTCGGGGGAAGAAAGGTTATGTGCATGGAGGTCAGTGGATGCAAGCAGCGACGGGTGGGAGGTGGACATGCGACCAACATCAAATGAGGGCATCCACGGAGAGATTAGGTGACTTGGCCGTAACCACAAAATGAGGAACTGAGGCAGAGGCTAGGGAGACTATTTACAGTCTTCTTGGGAGAAGATATGGCGTTAGGGCCAGAGCTACCAATTATACAATTGAGAAACCAGGTTTGAGTTTTGGCTTAACATCCATGATTCTGGGCAAATCACTTTGCTTACAAAAATGAATGTGTCCTTGTGTAAATTAACTGGTGTTAATGTAAAGCGCTCCAATACCTTCGGGTGGTGTTTGTCATTATATAAAACTGCACAAAAAAGAAGTAACTGGTGCTTATGTAAAGTACTCCAATACCTTCGGGTGGTGTTGCCGCTACATAAAACTGCACAAAGAAAACAAATGGGAAAATCAGAGTTGGGGGAGGAAGGGTTCTGGGTAAAGAGGGGATCTGTGCAACAGGAGTTCAGTGTGGACAAGTAGCGACGAGCAGGAGGTTGACGGGCAACCAACAGCAAATGCGGGCTGCAACGTGGAGATTAAGTGATTTACCTAAGTTTACGGTGTACTCGTGAAAAGTGACTGGTGTTAATGTAAAGCGATCCCATACCTTTTGTGGAGTTGGCACTATATAAAACTGTGCAAAAAAAAAGTAGCTGGTGCTGATGTACAGTGATTCAATACCTTTGGGTGGTGTTGGCGCTTTATAAAACGGCACAATTTATTTTTAAAAAGCAGAGTCGGAGGATGAGGGGATCTGTGCAGCGAAGTTTAGCAGGGCGTGCAGCGACAGGTGAGAGGTGGACGGGCAACCAACAGTAAATGTGGTATGCCATGGGGAGAGATTAAGTGATTTGGCCGTAATCACAAAATGTGGAACTGGGGCTGAGGCTAGTGAGTCGATGTGGTGTCCTCTTGGGACAGGATGTGGCATAAGGGCCATAGCTGCACACTATGGAGCTGGGAAACCAGGTTCGGGTTTCAACGCTGGCCCAATATCCATGATTCTGGGCAAATCACTTGATCTTTCTCTGCCTACGAAAATGTATGTGTTCTTGTGTAAAGGAACTGGTGCTAATGTAAAGTGCTCCACTACGTTCGGATGTTGTTGGCGCTATATAAAACTGCACAAAAACCCCCAAAATAATCAGTGTTAGGCTCATTTACATTAGTGAACATGAAGAAATAGATCACAACGGCAACCATTTTAAGGAATATTTTTGCCACGGACACTGAAGGGAGGGGGGGCAGACCTTGATGACATCAAGACTAAGCTGGGCTCCTTTGAAGAGAATTGAAGCACAAGTTACTTACTTGTGTAACGATATATCTGTAAGAGACATTAGTTAGTGATAGATTCCTTACCTTAGAATATCTCCAGGCATCAGACTGGATCCGGAAAGTTTTTTCGTCAGCAGTACCCCTTCACGTCGGTAGGTGTCGTCATACGGCTCTGCGTACGTCGCTGGCATCGTAGTAGCTGAGATGACGTCGCTGGAGCTACTAAGATGCGCCCACGCACGCTAACATCAGTTCTGTATACAACTTTCTGCGCCAGGAACACAGAACCATGCAAGATACTGACCACTGGTGGTTTGAAACTAGGGCCTTGAAAGGGATGACCTTAACCCTAGAAATCAGTTCACAGAACGGGGAGGATGGGTGGGGCGGTAAGGAGTCTATCACTAACTATTGCCTCTTATTTACACAAGTAAGTAACTTGTGCATCTGACAGAGACACGTAAGTGATAGATTCCTTACCTTAGAATAGATACTACAGCAATGCCAACCCCGGTGGTGGGTCTGCGAACAAAGATCACACCAGAAAGTCATAGAGAACATAACAGCCAAAGAAGATGTCTCTCCGGACTTGACTGTCAAGGCAATAATGCTTAGTAAAAGTGTGAAGCGAGGCCCACAAAGCTGCCTGACAGATGTCGTGCAAGGGGACACCACGTCCCAATGCAGAAGTAGCTGCTGTCGCCCTGGTAGAAAGGGCGCGCAACCCCACCGGAGGTTCCTTTTTAGCCAGAGAATAACAGGCTTTGATACACAAGACGACCTAGCAGGAGATGTCCTCTTGTACACAGCCTGGCCTTTCTTGGTGCCCACGTAGTCAACAAAGAGCTAGTCATCGACCCGGAACTGTTGTGTGCGATTTAACTAAAATGAAAGCTCACGTTTTGGGTCCAGACGGTGGAGCCTCTCTTCCTCTCTGGAAGGGTGCAGTTGTGGAAAGAAAGTGGGCAAGGTGATAGTCTGCCCAATGTGAAAAGCAGTGACAACTTTTTGCAAGAAGGAAGGACGAGTGCGAAGCACAACCTTGTCCAGATGGACTGACAGAAAAGGGGGCTTTACAAGAAAGAGCCAGGAGCTCACTCACCCGCCTAGCGGAGGTGATGGCAACCAGGAAAGCAGTCTTCAAAGTCAACAAAAGCAGAGGACAGTTGAAGAGGGACTCAAAAGAAGCGCACATCAAAAAAGTAAGTACCAGATTCAAGTGCCACTGCGGCATCACAAATGGAACAGGAGGGAAAATGTGAGTAATGCCTTTGAGAAATCTATAAACAACAAGGGACTTGAAAAGAGAGGGCTGATCAGGAAGCCTGAGAAAGGCCGAGATTGCAGAAAGGTAGCCTTTGATAGTGCCCAGAGCAGAGCCCTGCCGGGCCAAAGAAAGAAAGACCAAAAGGACCTCTGAAAGAGGGACAGAAAGGGGATCCAAAGCCTTTGCTGTGCAACATGCCACAAATTTGTTCCACCTGCAGGCGTATACCAATTTAGTGGAGGGATGCCTGGCTGCCAGAATGACATCACAGACTTCAGGAGGCAAGTCAAATGAAATCAACTGTCACCGCTCAATCTCCATGCAAATTTGTTCCACCTGCAGGCGTATACCAATTTAGTGGAGGGATGCCTGGCTGCCAGAATGACATCACACACTTCAGGATGCAAGTCAAATGGAATCAACTGTCACCGCTCAATCTCCACACATGTAGGTGGAGGCTGGACAGGTTTGGGTGGAGGACCGTCCCCTGCTGCTGCGACAGAAGATCCTCCCGAAGAGGCAGTGTAACCGGTGGATCCATGCTCGGGATACCAAACTCTTCAAGCCCAGTCAGGTGCCACAAGAATGAATAGGGCCCGGTCGTGCCTGATCTTCTTCAGCACTCTGGGCAGAAGTGGTATAGGCGGAAAGATGTACCATAGCCCGCAGCTCCACTTGCGACGAAAAGCGTCTCCGAGCAAGTGCCGCCTTGGAAATTCCAACACACAGAACAGCCGACATTGCGTGTTCTTTTAGGTGGCAAATAGATCTAACCAAAGCTCTCCCAACTGTCGAAAGAGACCTTGCACTAACTCCGAGTGAAGACGCCATTCGTGATCCATCAAGCATCGGCGGCTGAGTTTGTCCACCCTGGCGTTCCTAGAACCTGCCAGGTGTTGAACCGTCATTGAAATGCCTTGACGTTCAAGCCATGGCCAGAGGCGCAGAGCCTCCTGACATAGGGTTCACGACCCCACCCCACCTAGTTGTTGCAATACCACATGTCGGTGGTATTATCTGTTAACACCTGCACCACCTTCCCCTTGACAGAGGAAAGGAATGCCTTGAGTGCAAGAAGGATCGCCCAAAGCTCCAGAAGGTTGATATGGAGCCTGGACTCCACCGGGGACCAGAGGCCTCTGATCTCTGCCTCTCCCATGTGGCCGCCCCATCCCAGGAAGGGTCGCATCCATCAGCACTGTGTGCTATGGTTGGGGAAGGAAGAGGGATCTCCCGCTGACCAATGCTGATTTGTGAGCCACTACTGCAATTGTTGTGCAGTGCCCTCCGACGTAGTCGGACAGGTTCCCCATATGCTGTACCCACTGGAACTTCAGGTCCCACTGCAGAGCCCGCATATGCCATATGGCATGGTTGGTGAGCAGGATGCAGGAGGCCATGAGGCCCAGCAGCCTCAAGGTCTGTTGTGTGGCGTTTTAGGCCCCGAGCGAAATTTCCAGATTCATGCCCTTATATAGGTACAATTCACATTGCCCTAATATAGGCATAAAAATAATACCCATATTTAGACGACGTAGCCCATGCAGTCCAAATACAGGCATGGCTACCTCCATCCGTACCAAAAAGCCGCAACGATTTCTTGAAAAATTGTCTTAAGCAGTCAGGGACATCCCCTTGCTTGAATATTGATTTGTCCAAGAACTCATGGAGTTTACAAAGAACTACCATTCCCTTGGGGTTCGTTTACTGACGTTATTATGCCCGACTTTACGTCAAACTAGGCACCTTCAAGGTATATATATGCCTTCACTTGCTCTAGCAAGGACACAGTGGTTTGGAGCAGCTCGACTATCTACTTGCCCGACGCAGCTCGCTACAGCAAGTGCCGAAGGAAGCCGACCCTCCAGCTGACGCACTGATCGAGAGGCTGCATTTCTCTCGGTGAGAATCCAGCTCCAGTGTTTCCAAGCTCCCCTCGCGGGGTGTTGGGAAATCGAGTCCAGTAACAGAGATACCAGACCTCCTTCATTCTAAAACTAAGGTATGGAGCTGATTAGACCCTAAAAGAAATCTTGGATAGATTCTTGGCAAAGAAACAAAACCTATGCTATACCTCACTTACTTCTTCCCTTGTACTAGACTTAGGTTAGGTACATTGGGGTAGGCGTATTTTATAAACACCAGTTGAGTACTTTTAGCCTTTGTTATTTATGTATGTATTTATCTATGGTTTAGAAACCATACAATGCTTTTACAGTATTATTTTATAATACTCTTTACGCTGTACGCATTATACTTTGCAGCCGGTATTACTATTGTACCAATTCACTTTACTTGCATGAGAAAGAAGAATGTTCAATAATTCAGTTTATTGAAAACTCCTGTCTCTCTATTTCTCTGCACCTCTGATGAAACGAAGCATGCACGATTGACTGAGTAAAATATCTATCTATTGTTTCCACGACTCTGTATATACGTTTATTCTTGGGGAAACAAAGTTGTCATGTTTATGCGGTTGTTAGAAACTAATCCCTTCTTGTTTATTCGAGAAAGTTTCTAGGGACCTCTGAGCTAGATGGCACTCACAATTAAGTCTAATATATTCGATAGAGACCTAGTAGACATAAGTCCTACGTCAAATCTATAGGATACATTATTCCAATGCGCAGAGCTTATTGGGAATGTAGGAACAACACTACAGGTCGTCCTGACCGAAACCAGGGACAAGGGCTGAAAGATCGGAATCATAACCAGAATGTCCCGGACTCGCTGTTCGGGGGGATAGACCGTGTCCAGAACCACTCTTATGAAGAGGAACTTCTAAGAGGGAATCAGGTGCGACTTCCGCACGTGGATGGAGAACCCCAGCAAATGCAGGAGGTAGGCCGTAGTCCCGAAAACGGTCCCAGGATGCTTGTTTCCAGTCCACTGAAAACCTGGCTTGGCAGTTCGGTCTGGACTGTTCCCATGAGACACAGGGTCACGACTGATTTGCATATGGCTGGGTCCAAACTGGAGTGACATAGTGGGCAAAAGAACGATGGATTTAACCCAGATATCTTGACTGGGGAGAATATTTTAATCATTCAGCATTGCCTCCATCATTTGTTGCAGTTATGGCAATTCAAACCTAGCACTCAACATTCCAGCCATCCCTTTTACCTCACCTCGTTCATCCTTCCCAGCTAGACCAAACAGTGTGGTATCTGTAACCAAACAAAAATCTGATTTATTTATTAATAGTATTTGCGTAATGCAACCAGTACCAGGGTATATCAGAGTGCTGTAAATAATAATTATTTCTACATTTGGAAGTCTAAAGTTAAGTAAATCACTAATTGACAATAAATAAACTAGATTAGGGAGGGTAAGAAGAGGGACGCGGAGACAGCATATGGCAAAAAAGCTCGTCGTCAAATTTAAAATCATAGTGGTCTGGTCAATTTACATATAGGATTATACTTTAATGGTATGAATCTGCCTATATAAGGAGCATGGGATAGTCGCCACCGTGGACTGTTAGACCTGGGTGATAGGTCGAGTTCAACATAGAGGAGGCCACAGACAAGAGGTGACCAAAGATGAACTGAATTGCAAATTCACCTACTGTGGCAACCTTGTTAAGCCACTTGTTAGCCAAAGGTCCATCTGAGCTACCCAAGATGGCGCATGATGATGACGAACTGCCAGTGCTTTGCTAGTGTTGGATGGACACAGATGTCTCCAGTTTGCAGCAGGGCAGTTTCCGAGGATCCCAAAATGCTCCCTGAGCCGTCATAATTTGAATACTATGCTAATTTCTATGTTTGAAAACGCACACTAGGTAAATACCTTTTCAAAATTAAATAATTATGCTTTTTTTATTGAGCGATTACTCATCATTTTTGTAGAGATATTCAAGAGTTAATGAGATGGCAAATGTAGCAGGTCTGAACGGCCCATAAACTGAAAGATTATTTCTCATCAGTGTGCTATTCTATTACCAGGCTTTATCTTTCGTTTTCAGCACATTGTGATGCTTCGGGTTTTTATGACTGATGTGAGGCCGGATTTCATGTTGTGCACAAATATTTACATAGAGCGCCATCCTTTTTTTGCTCGACATTGCATGCGTGCACAAATGTGCCTGTACTAAATATTTCACTCACCAACAATGTAGCCGAACACCGACTGTTTTTCAACAGGTAATTAAAAAAGCAGTTACACATCACTATTCATTTGCTATTTTTAAGCAAAGTGCGGCTCTTTTTTTCAGGTCTGGCTTGATGGCGCAGCTCCAAACAACAAGGGGCCCAAAGGGGATTCGGACTGGGTACAGGCTGCCCCCTACTCACTCAACTTCTCAAACCAATGTGCCTGCCCTTACAACAAGGTGAACTTTCCCTTTACTTCAGTTTTTTGAAACAATCAAAGTAGTGGGTGTATTTTACTCCTACTACTGCTTACAGTGTCTCACCCTTCTCGCGGTGAGCGGAGGCCACATCAGCTTGCACACGCGATATCGACCCAAGGGCGAACTCGCAAACCCACTTATGGATAAAGGGGGTTCTTCTAACAGCAATTTCTTCTACGGGAGCCTGGTATGCACCTCAACATAAGGCTACCTGGTACAATAAAGGGAGAAAATCGATGATACGTGCAAGAAGTACGCTGACCCTAACACAACCCTGATGAAATCGCCGGTAATGTATAATGCGGCGATGAAACATGTTGGTTTTTTATTAGGACAGGCACACGGCAAAGAATAAAATGGAAAGTGCTAGTGGAGCCCAGTTCTTCTTAACTGAATAGGTCCTATAACTCACAAGTTGGAGGTTAGGCCCTATCACTTAGGTGGGTCATTCACATCACTACACAGAGTTTCTTTTCTGAGCACAGTTTTTTATCCCCTTTATTTTCAAGGTTGGCAACTGCTGATGATGATATAGTGGGGAGTCAAGCGAGAACCAGTTTGACACATTCTCCTTGGTGGTTGCTCCCGTGAGGCGTTGCCAACCCCCCCTCCCCCTTTTTTCACTAGAGAAGGGTTGAGCAACAGGGAAGTACAGCACAAGGGACTAATTGGTACACACACACGTGTTTTTAGACATGCATAGGTAAAGACAGAGTGACATGAGACACTGTAAGCAGTAGTAGGAGTAAAATACACCCACTACTTTGATTGTTTCAAAAAACTGAAGTAAAGGGAAAGTTCACCTTGTTGTAAGGGCAGGCACATTGGTTTGAGAAGTTGATGGCGCAGCTGTCTTCATAATTATGTGATCAAAAGAAAAAGAGCTTCAAGGGGCACTACTGAGGAGGGGGGGTTTACTCCCCCTACATGTTCATTTCCTTAACTACAGTCTTTGAAAGGGCAGACTGTGTGACCTTCCACTGAAAATTGCTTGTTTTACACTTTATGTCTTGTCTGAAAGCCTCCACTCAGTGCAGTAAGCCTAAGTTAGCTATGATGACTAGCCATTGATGGCATTTCTCAAATTCCATAGATCTGGGCAGTTTATTACGAAAGATTTTGACAAAGACAGGAGGCCTGGTTTATTTATTGTGAAAAGTAATATCTTGAAGACAAAAGGCCACTAAGGGGGGATTGTTATAACACTGTGTTAAAGCCTAAACACAGCTATTTTGTTATATGGAATCACACAAATTAACAAAGGAGGCAAAAATGTTGGCGTTGTTATCCTCTTTGATAAACCATTTGGGTATTAGAGTTTCTCTCTGTTTTACCAACTCAGGAGAGGGGAGTACGATGTTTTGCCAATAGTCATTTTGAAAATAGTTGTAATGTCGTAACTGCATACAGATGTGTGCCTTGTGTGATTGCCTATGTTCAATACAGAAGGCTAATATTTGCTATGGTGACGAGCCAATGATTAAAATGTCTGTTCAGTGTGCTATAAAAAAAGCTATGACAAAAGCAATAGGTCTGACCTATTTATAGTGAAAAACAAATATTAAAGTTAAGCTTTAAGAGTGGATGGGGTGGTTATTACAGCGTTGAAACATATATACAGAAATTGTGTTACATGCAATCTGACAGATTACTGAAAATATTTGAAAGTAGCAAAAATTAGGTCAAAGCTCTATTTCCTCACACTTTATTAGGAGGCTAGACCAGACGTCAATGTAAAATGTGCTTTCAACCTGCATTCACACACTCCCCACGCTAAACAGCACCTCGCATGTGTTGGTGGGTGTATTGTACAGGACAAGAAAGGGCCAAAAACCAAACCATATTAAGTTGTTGTTTAAATATATCTTTATTCGATTTTCAACAAACGTATCCATTTAGGTGAATCTATGCAAATGTGGTCCATAATGGTCATGCATATATCATATATTTTATACAGAGCAACAAAGAAATAGGAAAAAAGCAAGACAAGAACACCCCAGCAGAAGGCATCTCCCATCCCAGTTAGTCAATGATCCACACATCACTCCAGTTTTCCTGTGAAGCAGTACTCCAGGCACAGAAGAGGGGCTGCTGCCATGCAAAGCCAGACCCCAAATAAGCACTGCTGTGCAAACTACAGGCTTGTGGCTACTGTTCAAGTCAGTGAGATGCCGCTCAAGGTGGGTACTCGTCTATTTTTCTAGCGCAATTAATCCAGTGTCCCACCCATCTATTGCGGGACTCTTATGATTGCGTGTCAACCTCTACTTGGACCCTTTAATCACATCTAGCAACCATTTGTGCAAAGCAGGAGCTGTTTACGCTTACCAGCCAATAGGGATGCTCCGATCAATGCCAAATCTATAAAGCAGCAACGTTGTCTCAGTGGCTTAGGTCCGCGACCTGTCCCAAGAGGTGTTGCATTGGTTCCAACAGTATACTGATACCGGTCACCACCCTAAGCACCTCATCCACTCTTTACCAGAACACCTGGATATGATGACACTCCCAGACAATGTGGTTGAAAGGTGCTGATGCGAGTATACAACAGGAGCATATGTCGCCAGCCACCCTATACATCTTACTGATCTTGAAAGGGGACAGGTATGTCTAATGTATGTACTGAGATGTGCAAATTGAAATCGAGTGTTGCCAGTGACCTTATGAACATACGCCTAAATTTCAGTCCAGGCTCCCTGGTACCCTCCCAAGCCAGCCTAGAGCATGACAGGTCTATGTGAAGGGCAGAGGAGAGGGCGCTCTGGAGAAGAGTCAGTGCAAAACGACAACTTCCCACCGTGTGGAGCCAAGTGAGCAGACTAGACATCAGAGGACCATCCAGGCCCTCCTGGCTGGCTCGTCGCTCTGCATGGGCCAGAAGCTGTCCCAGAGCCAGCCCTGTCTGCTCACTAAGATCAGCAGATTTCACACACGTACCACCTGACAGCATGTCCCTCATCACATGCGTATTTCAACTGCCGACCAATGCCTTCTATCAGCCCTCTCCGACAATGCGCTAAACTCAGAAAAGCTCCATATCAAGAGCTCCAGGGAGCATAGAACATGCAGCCCCTCCATTCACTCAGTTGCAGCCAGCAGTATCCCCCGCACCCTACAATACAACTAAGGTACCAGATAATATGCCTCTAGAGTTGGAAGGCCCATCCCCCTCCCCTTGCGTCATTGATAACATACATTTGGCCACCGAAAGCATCTTAAACTTGCTGCCCAAACCAGGTCGGAAAATAGACTATTCAAATGCCTGAAGAAAAAACACTTCAGAGGTAGGGTCATAGGGTCATAAACTAAAATAATAGAACAATCTCCGAAGGACCGGCATTTTCACATTTGCTACTCTAACAATTGGAAACAATAGAAGCCCCTTCCAGAAGTGAAAAGAGGAATGAATGCAAACTCATCGCACTACCCAGGATTCCCCACATCAGTGGTCATCTGAGCAGTCCCCCAAGTACTTAAAAGGATCTGCTGTAAGGTGGTGACAAATCCTAAGGGGGGAGGACTCTGCATCCACATTATGGATCAGGAATAGACAGGACTTACTCCAGTTAGTCTTCAACCCCGACACGTCAACAAATCGGGATAAAAGTTCCATCATTCAAGGCTTGTGCGTGGGTCTGCCAAAAATAGTACAGCATCATCCACGCACAGGCAAGATTATGAGTGCAGTATGTTGCGTACGCATACCCCAGTCCGCCGCCTTCTCGTGGATCAAACAAGCCAGTGGCTCCATGACCAGAGCAAATAGCAATGGGGAAAGCAGATCCCGCAAGCATGTATAGTTAATATGGGCTTCACATGGGATATTGTTGAAAAATAGAGCCCGGAGTCAGCCAGCACGTAAAGAACGATAACAATCTTAGACATTTCAGATAACCTGAAATCCAGTGCGATGTCACTTGCCTAAACCCCAGCATTTGTTGTTAGTAATAATGCCATACCACCAACTAACTGTGGTTAAAAAAGACCTTATCTTCCTCACAGTTGTGCAGTGGAAAATAAAAAAAAAACAATCTTTGGAATTTGGAATTTGGAAGCGGATTTATAGAGCGCGTAGCTACCCTAGGGCGTCCCAGCGCTGTTGATCGACCTATGTATCCAGAGGGGGAGGAAGACTAAGGGAAGAGCCATGTTTTGAGTTGTCTACGGAAGGCCAGGAGGTTGGGTTCTCTACGGATGGAGATTGGCAGGGAATTCCATAACTTTGGGGCGTTGTATGAGAACAATCTTCCTCCAGAACGGGTCTTGTGGATTCTGGGGGTGCTGGCCAGGGAGAGGGCGTCTGATCTCAGTTGCCTATTGGACTGATGGGGTTTGACGAGAGTGCTCAGAATCGGTGGACCTCTGCCGTGCATTATCTTGTGTGAGATGCAGAGGGTCTTAAAGGTAATCCTTTGATGAACTGGAAGCCAGTGCAGGCTTTTGAGGGCTGGTTTCGCTGAGCATTTTGACTCGGTCCCTGTTAAGATTCTGGCCGCCGCATTTTGGGCACATTGTAGTCTATAAATGACCGAGGCGGGGGCTCCCAAGTAAAGGGCGTTCCCATAGTCCAATCTGGAGTTTACTAGGCCCTGCATGAGCAACTTCCTAGATTGGAGGGGGATTAGATGGAGGACCTTCCTCGCTGTCTTGATGAGGCCAATGCAGGTACCTGCAGTTTTTCTAGCCTGAGATTTGAAGTTAAGGTCTTGGTCTAGCCAGATACCAAGACTCTTGACTTCTGTTTTGGGGGTGGGAGGAGGGCCCATGCAGTCTGGCCATTTGATGGATGGCGGTAGATTGCGAGGGTTACCCAGGAAGAGGATCTCGGACTTCTCGCCATTCAGTTTAAGGCGTGATTCGCACATCCACTGGAAGATGTTTTCCAGGCAGGCTGCCAGGTTGTCTAGGCATTTATTGGATTGGTTGATGGACACCACTAGTTGTGTATCATCGGCATACATAACTGTTTTTATGCCGAATGGTGATGTGATATCTTCTAGCGGGGACATGTATACGTTAAAAAGTGTTGGGCTCAGGGATGAGCCCTGGGGGACCCCACACTGAAGCGGGAGTGCTTTTGATTGGACCGTGCCGTCAGACACTTGGAATGTTCTCCCTTCCAGGAAGGACTTGATCCAGGACAGGGCAGTGCCAGACATACCTACCATGCTGAGCCGATGGATAAGGATCGCATGGTCTACAGTGTCGAAGGCGGCACTCAGATCGAGGAGGATCACTGCCACTGATCCTCCTCGATCTATGATGGTTCTTGCCTCCTCGACCACGGCAAGTAAGGCAGTGTCTGTTCCCTGTCCTGGTCTGAACCCCGTCTGGGAGGGGCGCAGAAGTTTGTTGGACTCCAGGAAGAGAGACAGTTGGTGGTTAACGATGCGCTCGGCCACCTTGCTGATGGCGGGGAGGAGGGAGATGGGTCTGAAGTTTGCTGGTTCCAAGGGGTCAAGGTGAGGTTTTTTTAAGAGTGCCCTGACTGTGGCTTTTTTCCAGTTGTCTAGGACTATGCCCAGTGCTAGGGAGGCGTTGATGAGACTGGTGACAGGAGGGGCAATCGTGGGAGCGACCAGTTTAAGTTTACTCATAGGGGCTGGGTCAGATGGAGCCCCACTCTTAACTGATTGCAGAGTGGACAAGCAAAGTTCGATGGTAATCTGACCGAAGGTTTGGAGGCAAGGGGCATTTGAACCGGGGAGGGGGGTGATAGGAGACATGGGGGGGATGGGTGGGGGGAGGGAATTGAGGATGTTAAGAATTTTTGTAGAGAAGAACTCAGCTAGCTGGTTACATCTCGTGCCGGACGGGTCTGGCATAGGTGGGGGCATAGGTGGGGGGACTGGAGTTTTGGTCAGTACTATGTGGTACGTTTCTTTGGCCGAGTTGGCAGCAGCTAGAATTTTTTTCTCAAAGAAGGATGCCTGGGTATTTTTTATGCAGGTTTTATATTGTCTGAGAGCAGTCCTGTACTCGTTCTTGCTTTCGGTAGCCCAGTCTCTTCTCCAGAGGCGTTCAAGCCTTTTACATCGTTTTCTTAGTCCGCGCAGTTCCTGCGTGTACCAGGGGGACTTAGGAGTTCTCTTTTTACTGGGGAGGGGTTTGACTGGGAGGATGTTATCGAGGGATTGACTGATCCAACCGCGGAGTTGGGTATCAGCTCTGGAAGGGTCAGGGTCAAGACTAGGAGTAGTAGAGATGAGTGCTTGAGTCCAAGAAGTTGTGTCCAGTTTATGCCACGGGCGGGCTGGTTCTTGGGGAGGAATTTTAGCCAGTACTTCGGAAGGAAGTAGAATCTTAAACGGGATTACGAAGTGGTCTGACCAAGGGACAGGGAGGGGGGTGCTCGCTACTAGACTCGACACGTTGGTAAAAATTGGGTCTAGTAGGTGGCCCTTGGAGTGGGTGGGCAGATTACCTACCAAGTGGAGGTCAAGGGAGGCTAGGTCTTTTTTTTAAATCTGCGGCGGAGTTCTCCAAGGGGTCGTCGAAATGGAGGTTTAGATCTCCTAGGATCGTAAAATTCGGGAACAAGCATGAAAGAGAGGAGGTTGATTCCAAAAGGGAGTTGCAGAAAAGTTTCTGCTGCCCTGGGGGACGATAAACTAGGATCCCTGATAGGGATTGTGCCTAATATCAAATACATTCACAGTCACATACATTTCCCAAAGAAATGGCCTATGGGTGGGTTATAGTAGAGGAAAGGGACAAAAAACATAACCCTCTGATTTCAATGTTGACTTTACACACTGATTGGCTGCATCTTGTGGGCCCTGGGTCAACCAGCCCCAAGAAACCATATCAGCCACAGACGACTCCTTCCTGCTAATTATAAGATTTTTTTATTGTGGGTATATAATGTACTCAATTCAATTTTTATTTATTATGTTTTGGCTCTCAAAAGAGGGCCACATAAAAGTGTACAAACTTCAACACACAGCAAATACATTTACAAAAAGGGAGAAAAAAGCAAGCACAAAACATATACCGTTTGAAAACCCTAGGATGAATACAATACTAACATGTGCACCAAAACTACACAAAGTCGGAACGTCAAAACATCTCCCGGAACATATTAATAAATAACTAGGAAGCCTTTAAAAAAATTAAAAATATGAAAGCAGAACATTTCATTGGGAGGACAATAAAGTGCAGAGAGGAAGCCATTCAATGTGACAATGCCCAGATGAAGACAGATAGTTTTTAACCATCTGAAGCGCAATTTACGAAGCGCAGGGCAGATCAATAACACATGCATACAGTCCTGAATATTCACTTTACATAAATTGCACAGAGGAGATGAACCATTCCATTTAGATAACAATCGATTAAGGGGTATTAAATCGTAGCGTAGAAGAAACCAAAATCTACGTATACCATGCGGTAGGGACCATAAAACATAGGGTTGAGGTTGTTTCAACTGATAAGAATCAAGGAGAAGAACTACATTCCTTTTTTCACAAATTGATTTTTTATCAGATAGAAAACATAGGTCCCATGAGGCTGCTTTCAACACCGACTTTAACTGTAATGGAGAGTACAGGAAAAGAGTAGTTTCATCTAGATTTAACAGAGTTACAGCTTTTCTAAAATTACAAACAAGTTGAGAGAACTCATTAAAATTACCCAACAATTCATTTCTGAGGAGAGCTCTCATTGTCCCTACTTCAGCTCTAGCCAGGCAAGCCACCCATCTTACAAGGGCACATAATCCCTGGACCCAACTACTCCTAAGCCCAAAGTCGAGCCTACAGGCTGCCAGCGAGCACGCAGTGTTCAAGGAAGTGAGAGATCTTAGGAGCTTCCCCTCAATCTTATGGCAAAAGTCCCATTTTTTCACCTCAATAAGTTCGATACCATACAGTATTGTAGCGGGGATTTTGGATCTATATACTTCCAATAAACTTGGAAAGTGCCGTTTCCCCGTTGCATGGTATAGGGAATTTAAACCTTTGCCATGGGCAATAGCTTTGCGTGTACAATGCTCTATATGGAGCTTCTCACTCAAGTTAGCTGTAACAATTTTCCCTAAAAAAGTATACGACTTTACCACCTCCAGTTTTTGATCCCCAATAAACCAACCATAATCTACAGATCGGCACCTCTTCCTGCCAGCTATACACATGACTTTACTTTTGGTAATGTTGATCTTCATGGCATGGGCTGCCGCAAAAGAATGCAAAGCATAAATCCGATTGGCTAATCCCTTAGGAGTTAAGTCAAGGATGAGGACATCATCGGCATACATCATACAAGAGATCGATGCCCCCCCCACCACCGGGGCAATGCCCTCCCCGGCAGCCAAGGCGGCAGGTAAGTCTGCCGTATATAAGGAGAACAAAAGGGGAGCCAATAAACAGCCTTGTTTAAGGCCATTCGAAGTTAAAATTGTATCAGATAACCCCCTTTCGCCCCCCAACAAGACCCTGCACCAGGTCTCTGTGTGTAAAGCCTTCACCAACTCCAACAAATAGTGTGGGAGCCCAAGCACTACCAATTTTCTCCACAGCGTTCCACGATCAACTTTGTCGAACGCTGTGGAAAAATCAATAAAGGCGGCATACACAACCCCTCCTCTCACCTGAACATACTTATCTGTAACCACATGAAGGGCTGTAAGGTTATCTAACGTACCGTGGTTCCTACGGAAACCGGTCTGTTCTATTGGCAGAATATTGTTCTCCTCGACCCACTCGGAGAGGGATGTTAAAATACATTTCGCAAATACCTTTCCGATAGAGTCGAGGAGCGCAATCAGACGGTAGTTACTAGGACTATCCCTAGTACCCTTCTTAAAAATAGGGACCAAGATACTTCCCCTCCAAGAGGCAGGTACCATTTTAGACAAAAAACAGGCTCTATACAGCGGATACAAGATTTTACTCCACCTTGCAGGATCAGATTTCAAAACCGTCATTGGGAGTTCATCTGGGCCCATTGCCCCTGAGACGCGCATGGTTTTTATAGCCATCTCGATTTCTTTTTCAGCGGGGTAATTTCTAAAACCCACAGAAGTGGCACCGCTGCCAGAATCATTACCAATGGTAGGACCGTTGGTAATCTCATCAATTAAACTCACATTCCATGAGTAGAGATCCCGAATATAGGTAGACCATACCTCTTCCGCTATAGCGATAGGAGATGGGCTTACTCTAGAGCCACACCCCCTGCCGATTATTGCCCAAAATTCTCTGATCCTGCCGTGCACAACTGCTTCCCTCAGGCTAATCCATACCTTATCCTCCCCTTCCTTTTTTATTTTTTGCCGGAGTCTACTTCTCTTTCTTTTTAGCCTGGAAATTTCTTTTCCGCGATCCATGACTCTGTCGAGATATTGTTCACGGACTAATTTGTTTATTTCCCCATTCAGGCTACGCAAAGTACTGGGGACCACCACTCCGTTTTTGGGTCGGGGCATTTTTTTTGCATACGAAGTGATTTTTCGCATAAATTCTGCAAAGTAAACCATTTCATTCCCACGCCACTCATCTAAAACTAATAGGGTATCGGATAAAAAATCCTGCACCCCATTAATGGCTGAAGGATTCCAAAAGCACCTTCCAGAAGAAACATGGAAGGCCGCATCACTGCCGTGCATAGACCAAGGTGCGATTGTCAAAGGATTTAAAGAAATGGTTACAAACAATATGCTATGATCACTCAGAGAGTTAGCAATGACCTTAAGGTCCAGAATAGAAGGAAACAAACCATAGTCTGTGATTACATAATCTAGGATAGAAGACCCAAAGGGAGACTTGTGAGTAAATTTAGCAGGCACATCCGACGGTAATCTCCCATCTAATATGAGTCCGTCGACGACCGCTAGTTCATTTAGCAAAATCTTCCCACGTTTATTTGTCACTAATTTATCAGGGAAGAGTGATTGAGGAATAAAATAAGCCTCTTCCTTAGGTTTATTCCTAAAGTGTTCCAAACTAACATTGGAGATTTTGCAGTTCAAGTCTCCCACCAGCATAATTTCCGGAGGAGATGGGACATTCTTGATTGAAACAATATATTGAAATACCTGCTTTAATATCACATTAAAACACTCCTCAGGAGGAATATAAACATTCAAAATCACAATAGGGGACTTTATGCCGTTGTTAAACAGATTATCAATGGTTATAGCATGGAACAATTTGCTTGGATCAATATAATGGGAAAATCTCCATTGCATTTTGTTTGATAGTAGGCAAGCAATACCCCCCTAGCATGACCTTTCTTGGAGGGGACAGCAGGCACTTCCAGGGCATAATAGTCCTTAGAAACCTTCAACGTATTAATACACCACGTTTCCTGTAAACAGATCACATCAGCTCCCAGGGAATATAAAAAATCAAATTTCTCTGGGCTACTGTGAATCCCTGCCGCGTTCCAGGAAATGATATTTAATGAGGTGTTAAAGATGTTGAAACAGTCTGGGATTATCTTTAGTTCTTGTAGATAAGGCACTTTGCAGCCAGTTCCACCGATTATTGTCCTCTGAAATGGAGGAATTCTGAGTCAGCGGAAGTGGCTTTACTTGGGAGACCGAGCGTTTTCCCTTAGATACCCAAATCCTCAGGTCTCTAAGAGGAGAGGCTGCACCGTTTTGCTCCTCTCCTCTAAATACCTCCCCAGAAAACAGGTTTGTATTACCAAGCTTGAAAATCGGAAGAATATCAATACCTGTACGTTGAAAGTGCTCAGCTTGTTGTAATATCAAATTTACAATGATAGGTGAATAGAATTTAACCCTTATACTCGTTACCTTAACTTCACCAAATAGGGAAACTAACTCAATGTCCCTAGTTTGGATATGACGGAGACTTTCTATCTCATTAAAACGTTTAAGGAGCCAAGCTCTATTTAAGGGCAAGTCCCCGTCAAAAAGAGGTAAGAAGTCTAACTCAAGAGTTTCCACTGGAGCTTTTAAAGCTGTTACGGGGCGATCCGGAACATGGCGATCTCCCCTCTCAGCAACTACTAAGAAAGGAGAGGCCAAAGGATTAAGAGCCCCCGATTGATATTGAATGGAACCTCCAGTCGCAGTCGGTAGAAAGAGACTAGGGAGGGGGCCCCCCCTTTGTGGGATACCATCCAAAGATGTTGACGGACACAATTCACTTTCTACCTTAAAAAAAGTAGAAATGGGGGGGTTCAATTACATATCAATAACCGCATTTGCGGGTATAGAAGAAGGATCTACAACGATCACTTCATTCTCCAGTGTGGTCGGAGAATTTTGAAAAATTATCCGACGCTGCCTTTTCTTCTTGTATTTTCTTAATGGTTTCTTTTTATTCCCCTTATTCTTTCTGAGTTTACCATTTATAACCTTTATCTCCTGTTTATCATTGATAGGTTCTTTGTTATTTTCAGACATGAAGATGGGAAAAAGATCTTGAGCTGCTTTAAGGCCAGATGTGGATTTATCTTCCTCCACAATCTCAAGAACTGAGTTGTTAATACAGTTGGGCACTGCAGTTTGGGGCATAGCTACAGTGTGTGCTATCAAGACCGATGTCCCCACTTTCTTGTCAAGATCCCCTGGAGCCACATTTATTTCCCCCAATGACAAACCATGTTCAATCATAGTGGGGGGGACACTTCTCGTTTCAGATGACTTTTGTAACAAGGACTTCAGTATTTGGGCGACAGACTCCAAAATACAATCCGAGTTACCAACAAATTTCCCTAAAAGAGATAAAATAGAGGCTAATAATTGTTCCAAAGCAATCATAGATTCAGAAATTGGTTTTTCACATGCTACCCCTGGCCGGCAAATACCTGATAGGTCAAGACCCGGGGGCCCGGAAGCGATTAACAAATCGGACATATCCTGACCATTCAACGAGGGGGTACTACTGTACAACAATAGTCCAGATGGAGTAGCACCCCCCGAGGTTTTAATAGGGGCTAGAGACTCCACTTTCCCTGTACTTACATAACGGCCGCAAAGATCAAAGTCAATGGATAGTGGTGACGAATCTCCACCCAACTGATCCTTCGGCGGGGTTTGGGACGCGGATGGTAGATTAGATGGTAAATGAGTGAGTTCCCTATCAAGTACTGGGAAAGCGAACTCACTCTCATCATTCCCCTCCGAGAGGACACGGGGAGGAGACACCACTGATACAGACTGTTGTAGTACGGGCTGCCCGAGAGAGGGCAACGGGGATGTAGTGGCTTGACTATGGACCCCTAAAGCCATGGCACAGGCACCTTTTTTTGTAGATAAATTAGCGGTCTTAGGGGAGGGCAAATCCCAAAACTCGAAGAGTTGGCATTGGCCCTTCAAAGGGGGGTTATTTACAGATTTATTTCTGGTGCGATTAATATCTTTGTTCACAACAGATATACCACCCACTTCCCTACCAGACCGCAATTTCTTAGACATATTCTAAACAAATGTGTCCACAAAATAATCTTATAAGAATAAAATTACTCCTGAAGAGAAAAACACAGAGTAATATGGTCAAACACAGAATAATATGGTCCTCCCAATAAAATAAAAAATATAGTCCAGGAGATGCAAAAATGACTGCCCGACGATGAGGGCAGAGAAAGTTACAAAACAGTCTCAATAAAAAGTTACTTTCTCCAACAAACAGGCGTATTTCCCATAGGCGAATGAACACCGGATGTAAATCACTATCGATGAAAATAACTGGGCCCAGCCCGGCCTACCTCGGCCACTGAGGGCCACAGAGGGCCCGCTCTTTGTCCGGTCTTCGTCCGCGCGTGTCCCGCGTTCGCGTATGTTGTATGGTTTAAGTAGGAGGAGGAGAAGAGGGGGCGGGAAGAGGCACCAGGTGCGCGCAATCAGCAAGCGCTAGCACCTCTGGGCCTCGCAGTCCCGCTCCCGCAGATGTCGAGTAAAGCCTCTCTCAATCTGCAGACAGTTCAAAATCCGGTGTAGAGCACACGAGCTCCCTGGTCCCAATAAAGCGCCTCGAGGCGGAACAGCCTTAAGCCTCAGGGCACACAGCGCAGATCCTTCGAGAGCAGCTGAGGGTCAAGCAGGCAATGCATTTTTGTGCTGAAAATGTATGAAATTTGGGACAAATGGCAAAAATCCCTCTACATTCAATGGAGAATATAGTGGCTTGTATGGATCCCACCATTTTTGTCTCTTAGAGAAAACTAAAATTTGCCATATGTGTGCACCAGAAACACTGGAATTCATGCCATATGGCAAAATGGGAAATGTCCAACTGTACAACATTCTCAAATCTCTCCCAATAAAGATGCTACCCCCGATATGTTAGTGGGTCTACAGAATTGAAACGGAAATGGTTGATATTTGGGCCTGGTGTTGACCGCAACCCACGGTACCATAAGACACTTTTGAAAACTAGAGACCCTCGAAAATCCAGGGAGATGTGGCTTGTACTAAATGCAATAATTTGTTGCACAGAATGCCAGACCGATATCAAGCTGCAGCCAAAAACATACATTTCCTTATTTTTATGCACTGTAAACACAAGAATTGATGTTCAATGGAAAAAGTTCCATAGTCAGCATTTTCCCCAGATAAAAACACTACCCAACATGCATAGGATCTCAATAATTACAATTTAACTCCTTTGGCAATAGCTGAAGAATGGATAATTTAACAATATTGGCATCAATATCACCTGACAAAACCCATTTGAACATGTATGATGTTGCAGAGCTCGTTTGATACTGGCCTAGAGTTTCTAAATATCTGAACAGTACCTGTCAACACGTCTGATTAGTATCTGTTATGTTTGGCGTTGCTTTAAAGCTCTCTGGAATTGGTTAACATACGTATTTAAACTTAATAAAGTTTGATGAAAGGTTTTAAAATCCAAGCATTCGCTTAACTTATTGATAGTTCCATCCTTAAGGGTGATAGAAATGTTAAACAAATTTTGAAGAAAAATAAAATCGGGTTGGAAAAGGATATTGCATTTCTATGTTATAATTTATCACAAAGTGGTCCTATGATAAATGGAATGAATAAGTTACAATTTAGAAAATAGTATTTTAGGTTAAAAAAATAATATGTGTTGTTGGATTGTAAAAATACTCAAGGTAAAACCATGAGACATAATCAATACTAACAGAACATTGCATAATTAGGAAAGGAAAGCAAAGACATACAGAAAAAGAATAATGACGAACAAAAAAGTGAAAGCAAAGACATAGATTAAGTGGATTGGTACATTCCATGCAATTAAATTACTCCAGAGGCCTGATTAAGGACCTACCTGGAGACAATGAGTGCAGTTGTTTTCTATGGTTTATACTTGAACTGACAGTGAGACAGAAACGGAAGCCACAGGCGAAACAGAAAGTAGGAGGAACAAATTTGTATGCCTTCAGTATAAGTTCTATACTAAATCCTCAATCCAGTGTCCTCACCAGGCCTTCAAGAACAGGGACTATAAGGGTGAAAAGGTACCTCATGAACAGAGACTGTATTGGTAAATGGCTAACTCAAGAAAGGGTTTCAAGTTGGATGAAAAGATTTGACTCTACTATCCTTTCTACTATTCCAATGTTTGCATCATCTGGAATCCATAGGTGCTGATCTACTAGGGGTTGAAGCCTCACTCAAGACGGTCCCTCTTGTGGTTTCTAAAACCTGCATTGGTGGGTGACTTGTAGACCAACTGATGTGTGTACTCGTGTCCAATGATGGAACATCTGCCTATTCATTCTTTTTAGAAGAGTCTATCTTGGTTCAGCCAACATAGAAGATGTGGGAAACTTAGTTCACCTATCAGTTAAATAAACATGCATATTCTTATGTGACATGATGCTAGTGCTTAATTTTAGCCGGTGGTTGCTGGTGGGGGCCATTAGGGGGTTAGCACTTATTATTCCTCATCAGACATTTCCCAAGAGCAAGAGTGGGAAAACACACACATGGAAAAGAAGGAGGAAGATAAAGATGGTAAAACACTCACCAAGCGAGAAAGCAGGAACCGGCAAGAGTGAGATAAAGAGGCAGGGAATGTCTGGCAGTGAATTAAAAACATCTGAGGTGGATTTAGGACTATGCAGCCTTGGTATTGGGTGCCCGTCCATTTAATAGCGCTGGCTGCGGGATTCTGAGCAGATGTTCAGGCACTGGCACTCATTGTTTTACAAATTAAGCACTGCGATGTTGATATCTGCTGCTGTGGGCAGGACCAGACTGGGAACCCGAAGCAGCCCTGGCAATTTTGTTGGTCCGGCCCCCACCCCCAGTAACAAAACTGCCTGCATCGCTACAAAACCAGCCCCCACCCTTCCAGCCTCCCGGGCAAATATCCACTGCCCGCTAAGGCCAGCCTGGCCCTGGCTGTGGGGAGTGGAGATGTTTTGTCCCAATTGTTCCTATTAGTGTGTTCAGCCGGTTACACGATGTACTCCCTTTCGATATCCGTTGCTCATAGATTAATTGAAGAACAGGTTATTGTTTAATCCCGGGACCTTAGATGTGCAACCCCAGGGCAAGAAATGTGCTCTAGTGGTTAAGTTGCTAACACTGGAACTCGGAGACCAAAGTTCCTATACCTGCTTCAGCAGAGTGAGGGATCCATGCTGTCCGAGTACCTCACCACAATATCCTGGTTAGCCGGGCTGTGTGACTCAGCAAACTCATGCATTCACTCGAGGGATCTTTGATTGACCCCATAGGTACATGTGCGAATCAAGTAGGTCCATTCACACTTTCATTTTTACCAACGTTGAAATAAGGAGAACAATTATGTTGAATAAAATAAGCATCTCTCATATGTGACTAACAAGAGACCTTCACCCCCCGAGGGTTAAACCTGCACTTTACAAATAGGCTAGTTAGGTATGTGAATCTGATCTCAACTGTAACAAACTGTTATATGGCACAAAAGCTGATGATTGAAATCTGTTGCCATCAAATGTTTCCCATAAAGCGCTCTGCTCCCCCTTGAAGTTAGATTTGCACAATAGAGAATCACCAACATTAAAAATACTAGAGTCAAGAGAAACTTCTCATTCTTATTCTGGTCCGCGTGCTGCTGTTTGTGCTAATGGGTTGGTGTCCTCCTTCTTTGACCTTGGCAGAGGAGTACGTCAAGGATGTCCTTTATCTCCTTTTCTTTTTAATTTGGCCCTCGAACCCTTCCTTTCCAGAATTCGTCAAAATGTACACATACAAGGTTTTAAAACCCCCACAACTAATGTCAAAATCGCAGCATATGCTGATAAAATGTTACTTTTTATTTCCAATCCTTCTGATTCGAGTCCAGCCTTTTTAGATGAAGTACACTCCTTTTCATTAGTATCAGGATATAAAATAAATAGTGCCAAATGTGAGATATTGCCCTTAACTAAATACACATTTAAGACAGATTTTACCCCAACTAATTTTACATGGAAATCGTCCTCCATTAAATATCTTGGCTTTAATTTTACACCGGCAATAAAAGAAACAGTTATACTATGTTTAAATAATTGTATCCAAAAGCTCACAGACCTTACTAATAAATGGCATCCTCCTTATTTATCCTGGGGGGGCCGTCTGGATACTATTAAGATTATGCTTTCCCCTATAGTTTTATATACCATCTCTAATATCCCAGTTTCCATATCTATTACGTTTTTTAAATCCATTAATTCAGTGCTTTCTTCCTTTTTATGGAACAAGAAGAGATCACGTATGTCCCTTTCAAAGCTCTCACGTCCTAAAGATGAAGGTGGAGTAAATTTCCCAAACTTTATTGATTACCATAAAGCCTTCCTTCTGCGACAGGCTTCATACTGGTTGCTTGACTCTATGGAGGAATGTCCTCTTTGGACGTCAGTGGAACTCTCGTTTCTCTCTCCCTTTTCCTTTCAAGAATATCTCTCTTTTTCTCGTAAACCTCAAAAACATTCTACTCCATTACTCAAGTTTACCTCCAAATTATTAAACCCTGTTTTTCCTCTGCTTTATGGTACTCTAGAATCCTTTATGGAATCCCCCATATGGCATAATAAAACGTTGTTAATACGTAATAAACCTTTTTACTGGAACTCATGGAAACAATGTGGTATATTTTGGGTACAACAGTTGTTCTCAAATGCAGAATTTCTTCCATTTTCTTCGCTTCAACAATCATATGTTCTACCCAACTCTTTCTCCCCCAAATATCAGCTTCTTTGTAAAGCTGTTCTTGATGTTTATGCATCATTATCCAATAACATTGTTTCCAATCCCACCACTCATGTACATACAGATCTCTCCGATCTCTTACACACTCGACCCAAGGCTTCCAAATTCAACTCCTTTTTGCAAAGCACTAGCACGTTACGACAGAAAACGAGTATTGAAATGGCGTGGGAAAAAGAATGGTCTCTTAGTTTGTGGAATAATTTATGGACCAAAATGCGTAAGTCCTCCAGATCAGCTAGTTTAACGCAAACATTGTTTTATGTGTATAACAGACTCTTATTTTCTCCACATCTTCTACACAAAAGATTCCCTAATACTCTGGATATATGTTGGACATGCTTCCCTCCAAATGCAGATCTTTTTCACCTTTTATTCTCTTGCTCTCCAGTTTATAACTTTTGGAAACAGGTCTGGCGTCAACTTAACTTAATTTTTAGCACACATTTCCTTTTCCATGACACATATTTCCTTAGGCAGCCTTTCTTCAGTTTGGAATGATAATGCAACTAATTTTAAAATAATTAATTTATTAATTGCTGTTGCCTTTCAACAAATACCAAGGAATTGGAAAAACGTTGCGAAAATCTCGTACAAAGCATGGTGGTACGATGTTTGCCATAATCATAGACTGATTCAGAAAAGGGGGTGGTGATGAACAGAGTGTCTGAATTAAGCAGACCACTCTTACCCAGTCCAAAGATCAGATCTGTTCATCACCACCCCCTTTTCTGAATCGTTTTTGGCCACTATAGGTGTGGCAGGGTATACTCAGACATGAGTCCCTTGCTCACTGCTCCATCAGGATTCAAGCAAGCCGGGCCGACGACGGCTGAAATGCCAGAAACCGGTCCCCGGAAGCTTGTCTCCTTTCTGGTGAAGAATTGGCTTGGTAGTTTGGTCTGCCCTGTTCCCATGATGCACTGGGCCAGGGACAGACTAATTTGCATATAGCCAGGTTCTGAGCTGGGATGGGGCAGTGAGCTAAATAACGGTGATGGATCAAGCCCTTATCTTTGGACTGGGTAAGAGTGGTCTGCTTAATTCAGACACTCTGTTCATCACCACCCCCTTTTCTGAATCATAATCATAGACTGGACACTTTTTACAATTTACATTTACACATTGTTCTTAAAAGACTTCAATTGTGGTTACCAATTATGACATTCTTTGACACCAGTGCCAGGAATCACTCTTTGCTGCAACCTTCTCAACAAAAGGTACTCAAACCTCCATAATTCTCTAACTTCCGCCTTTTTCTTTTATTACTTATTTATTATATATTTTTTTTATTTCTTTTTATCTCATGTGGATATTATTATACCTTGTTTTATTCAAATATGTATGCTGGAATACCATTGTTTTGTAATATTTGCTGCTTACTGTTAGATGCTTAATTGCTTTTATTGTTCAATTGCACACCTATATGTTTAAATAAAACCTTTTCTAACCTAAAAAGAGAAATTTCTTATTCTGAAATCACCAATTTAAACAATTTAATTTACGTATATATTTTGTTTCTGCAAAATCTAATTAGAAGTTATATAATGTACAAAAAATGTTAGATAATGTTCATTAAATCCTAAAAGTCCGACTTCACAGTCCAGTTCCAACGAGGAAGACCTTTTCAGGACCTTTAATCGATCCTACTTCTCAGGCGGGAGTCGTGCAGCCTTCAGACAGCAGCCAGGTGACTAGTTAGAGCTTAACAGGCCAGTTTTATGACTGGAGAGTCACGTTATGAACACAGTGGCCCAATGACACGATTCTTGGAAGCAGCTCGTCGTGCTGGAAGGAACGCACGAGAGATGTTATCATCAGCACTTCCGCTTGAAGAATGGGCCCTTTGCTAGGAGGGTTGTGGATGCATTAAATGCATCTCTCACTCCGAGGTGAACTGCATGGATGAAAATGCTCCAGAGGTGACCATAAATATTCAATACTTTGCCCACACGTAAGCGCACCTACGATATGAGTAGGAGGCTTTTCGGGTTTATTTTTGGCAGGAGACACAGTGTATTGCATCCATGTGGACTGAGTGGGTCAAGGTATTTCGACTGTAATCAGAGGCTATCTCATCACTTTAAGATAAGCAGCGGTGGTAAAAGTAGAACATTGACAAATCTTTATAAAAACGAGTCCCAAGGATGCAGAAGTAAAGAGGAATTTTTAATATAGGACACTCTCCAACCTGGTGTTTGATCACAACCTATTTATTATACATCCATCAATCAAAGATGGCTGCTAATATTTTTCTAGCATACACCTGCTCAGCGCCAGGATACGCTTGCACCGCTTTACAAATACACATAAGTTCCACCTCTCACACTTCACTACTTTTAAATTTCACTAAGATTGTTCATTTGCATAGCTCAACAAATCACCTCTTACAACTTTGAACATTGCACACACCTCCAACGACATCAGTATTACTTCTTTGAACTTATAACCTTTCATCTACAACTGAATACAATAAACTTCTGGTTTTGGACCGGTTTCACCTTCAGCCTTGATGTCAAAAGCCAGTCCACTTGGATAACTCCTCGTAGAATCGCTGTCGGAGTAGACAAGTAGTATTCCACCTTATTGAGGTCAAATAGCATGTAAGCTGTTGTCTTAGGCTCAGTACTTGCACCAGTGTGTGTTTGTGATTCGGATAATATAGACAGTCTTTTGCCATCCTTAGGGCTCTTAAGCATTTGTTCTTAAGAGTCTGGCCCTGGCAACATCCCTATTACTCTTCCGCCATCTGCTTTTTCCTTTTAGCCAACCTTTCACAACAGCTTTCAGAACATCCCATTCGATTCTGGTGTCACCCGTATTGTTGAATTTTGGGTATAACACTATCTGTTTGTTGATTGCTGCCTTCGCACCCAGACCGTGGAGCACAGCATAAATCACTGATTGTGTTCCCACATTTAATCTATCATGCTACTGGTCTAAGGTCCAATAAAGATACACGTCCATGTTCAAACGTGTTGGCCATATGTAGGAGTGTCATCCGTGGAGACCAGGTCTATTCGTGCATACGAGCGTTGTACGAGAAAATAATGCAAGTAGAATACCTGGGTAGAGTTTAGTGATTGCCATATACCTATGAGACAACATCACCATGCTCCCAGATTTCATGTCCAGTTTCTTGCCAGTGACCAGGTTCCAGTTCCCACCCCAGACCCTCCAATATCATCACCCCGTGGCTAGATACAGAAGTTTTGCATTAAAGGAATGCTTCCTACCAAGAAGTCGGTGAAAAGACTCATTTTATAGACACCACCCTATCCCTTAAATGGCCATTCAGCAGAAGCCCCCTTCCCTCCTTCTCTACATCGGTTACTGTCAGTGAGAACCCTGGTGCGAAGGGCGAAGAGGATCCACTCTCTTGCTTTTTTAGCTTTAGACACAGTGGAGTGTTGCATTGATTATGACTCAAGCATTGTCTCCAAGTGCCTTTGTTCAAAAAGTATATATCCTGAATGAGACATAGGTCCCCTTCAACAGTTTAAGAGCATGTAGGGTCATCAAGCAATTAGTCTGGGTGTTTAGTCCTTGGATGTTGAATGAACACAGAAGCCAAGCCACTGGAAATACACTGGGTTAGCTGTCTTGTCTGTGCGAATAGCTCCTAGATTTTAATAGTTATTACCCCTCCGTCTTACCCTATTGATCTTCCTACAGCGCGCAACAACTATTTGTCTCCCCTTTCACTATCCCCTTTTGACAAACCCAAAGAGCATGTGCATTTAAAGACTAAAGAAAAGTTCAATTTCCAGGTCCATCTAGTATTGATTTGGTCACTGGATGTACACACTCCTGCGTCCATCAAAACCAAACCCGCCCTCAGTTCCATCACCTCAATACTGAGTTGGTGGTCCTTCATCATGGCCTTACTTCCCAGTCCTCATTTCCAGCTAAGTGTCTGATTGGCTCAAGCATTTTTCCGGACATTTTCCTTGACTGCTAGCATGTCATAGCAGAGCTCTGTTCACAGGGCACAGATGTCAACTTTCAGGCCGTCAAACACATGCGCCATAATTTTGCACATGAATGCTATCACAATTCTATATAGAGCATTGAACACCAACATCCACACACCATTAGATGAGCTTCACCAAAGGTGGGAAGATGATGTTGCAGTACCGCTCGCGGAGACATATTGAACACAAATATTGAATAAGGTCTCTATAGTATCTCCCAATGCCAGATTTAAGCTGATCAACTACTACTTCTTACATAGGGCATACCTTACACCGGGAAAAATAATACAGAATTTCGGGGTGGGGGAATTGAGATGTCTTAGATGTGGGGAGTTGGGAGCTGAGGTGCCACATATGGTTTGGACCTGTTGAGAACTGCGGGAGTTTTGTAAGGGAGTTTTGTCATGTATTGATGCAGTGACAGATAGGACCATCCCATGTACCACACTAGTCTGCCTACTAGGGAACTACCCCCACCCTGCTACACTTTGGGACACTAATAAATGTGCTGACCTAGCACTAGTATTAGCAAAATGGGCCATCGCTATGAAATGGAAGGCATATACCAGCCCTCAGGTGCCCATTTGGAGGGAAACCTTGATGACGTGGGTGAGCTATGAGGGGGCAGTACTACTACAGGAAGCAAAGAGGTCGTGGCTCTGTGGACATGGCATGGCCTGGGAAGTGCTGGGGGACTTTTTGAGGAACCCTGACGACGATACCTCTGATGACCCCGAACATCCTGATCTTCCCTTGTAATCTGGCTGATGATGGGTGGGGGTGGATGCTTGGTGCTGGAGGCTGTGGTTGGACAGAAATGGTGTATGACTTGGGTGCAGAATTGCGACTGTTTAGAGGGAGGGAGTACTCTCCTGAGACTATATACTTTGCAGGGGGTAGGTTCAGGGGGGACACGATTTCGGAAGTGGATGAGCCAATCTTACCATTCATGCCTCAACATTACTTAGAATACTGGTAGAATCCTATTCAGCGACACCATAGTCTTTCCCAGATGGACATAAAGGACCAAATTGTGTATTGATGTAGTAGAGTATAATATGGTTATAACCGATATCAAACTGTCTGTATGTTGTTTTGAAAATAACAATAAAATATCTTTTTTTTAATGCAAACTCAGACACCTCCAACCCCCATCCAAAATGTCCGACTAGCTGCTGCCAGTGCTCCAGATTCACATAATCCATTTGAAACAACATCCCAGGTATTTGGCTCCAGACACTCCTTGAGCGCCAGTAATTCACTGCACCTGACCCACACAAACCTGCCTCAACAGTGGATGAGAAAACATCCACCACATCTACTACCCATGGCAATACAAACTTACCTAGGATGGCTCAACACTTGTCCCTGAAACACATTATTAAAATATATACGATCTGTTTTCAATAGCAATTGTCACATGCCACAGGTGTAAGTGACATGTTTCAAAATGATGCGCAAATGTAGAGAGCTCAAAATAGAAAGCTGGGTCAACCCAATTTACTCTGCTGATCTTACCTGCTCATAAATAACCTAGCTGAGCCTTCTCTTCATTCTAATATGTGGTTGCAAGGGGTACAATTACTCATGTGTCACTGCAGTGAATCTACTGACTACCATTATAGAAATCCCAACTCCTGCACCAGAATATGGCTCTTGCCTTACACCTTCAAACCTTAGCAAAAATTTTGTTTTTAATTGGTGATTTCAGCTTGTGGTTAGATTTGTCGAACCACAGACCCGCAGCAGAGCAGATCAAAAATATGAATACTCTGAAATTAAATCAAACTGTTAGTGGGCCTTCAATCATACTGGGACATACTAGCACTACATGTACCTCCTACCCACCAGCTCAGCCCCTAAAAATGACCCAGAGTCTCTAATAGTGAACATTTATCACTATGTCATCACAACACTAAACAAGCTGACATCAAAAAATGAGAGAAGAGGGGACAGAAGCTTTAAACAGGTGATTGGATGAATTAACAATTTCCTAGACCAAAAAACTGGTCTCCACTCTGCCTCACTACAGTTATCCCTTAGAAATATCAACTTTATGCTCAAGGAAGAGATAATATGGTAGCTTCAAAGATTAAAGCATCCAACCAGTCTGTGGAATCATGTCCCACTACTTAGATGAAGCAATTATTCTCTTCTCTGGTACCGGACATGACCAACATGATGAACTCTTCTCATATGACTGACTCAGTCCTAAAATCTATGGCAAACATTTGTGTAAGTAACTACTGACTAATTTCCAAGCTACCATACCCCAACACAATCCTGAAAAGCCTAGCAACAGAACAACTATACAACAAAAGTGTCTAAACCTTCACTCAGGGTTTCAACCAAAGAGAGACCAGCAAGCTGCTCTGATCCTCTCAATCTCTTTGCTGCTTTCAAAACTGTAGACCATGCTGCAATCAACGTTTAAAAGCTGTTTGGGATATCCAGGTGTGCCCTACATTAGATAAGCACCTTTCTCTGTGAGATCATGCAACAGGCAAAGGTTGATGCTCTACTCACAGATAACAGCACCAAGATTCGCCAATATACTGATGATACACAACTCTCCTTGAATGTCTTATCTGCTTCTAAGCCCAACATTCTTCAACATCTACCTGAGGTCTCTGGCACAACTAATATGTAGTCATGGAATATATTCTTTGAAATACGCCAATGATACACAAATCATCTTACCAGTTGATCTTTCTACCCCTTTATGTCTAGAAACCTTCCATAATTGCTTGTGTGATTTCTCCTCATGGCTGGGCTATAAAATTTAATGTTGAGAAAATAGAGCTTCTTTGCTGCTCCTTAGGCAACCCATTCGCCTCATTACCAACTGATTTCTGACCATTACTCACCATTCCCACTCGTGTCGCCACTTCCGCTGTATGAAACCTTCATATACATCTGGCTGCAGATCTCTCGCTCTCCACACATGCAAAAAAGCTGTCCTGCTCATGTTCTGATTTAATGTGTCCTATCATAAATTCTTGCCACTACTTCCATGTCAATTTCATTCCTTGGTAGCTCAAGCCACCTATTATGTTTTTGGATTACTGTAACGCATTGTTCATAGGTGCACCAGATTAATTGCTCAAATGGCTATATCAGATGGCTGCTGCCAAGTTAGATTTGTGCTGTCCCAGTTATTCCTCACCTTCTTGTGCTTTAAACACTTTTTGCTGTCTATCTGTTCCAAAAAGGTTGACATTTATATAAATCCCTCTGCATAGTTCGCAAAGTGCACAGCCACGTTTTCTTAAGACAAGATTCTCAAGCTGCATGCCTAACCACTGGATGTATGACATTACAACGCATGCTTTCACTCCGCATGCCATTACGACGCAACTTTTACAACGCAAGTCGTTACAACGACTTGCGTTGGGGGGCGCTGGATAGTGAATAGTTTAATTTACTATTCCAACTCCAGTCCCTGTGGATAGTAGGGAAGGTGTTGGATAGTAATTAGACTATTCCCTATCCTAGAGCGCCCTCCAGCGGAAGTCGTTGTAATGAATTGCGTTGTAATAGTTGCGTCGTAATGGTAGTGCGGAGTAAAAGTTGCGTTGTAAAGGATGTTTCCCCTAACCACTAGTTGCCCTCTACCAGTGCTAATTTTTTCAAAGGTCAAACATTTAGGACTGGCGTTCTTTCTCACTTCAAGCATTCCAGTTGTGTAACTCTCCTCACCTCATGTTATGTCAATAAGAATTTATTCATCTTCAGCAATCTGGCTTTATACCCTCTATAAAGATCAGACTGGTGGATTTTTGTTCACTATTTTGATGGCTATACATCCTCATTTAGGCACTTTCAGCGCCAGAAAACTTTTATGGTAACACAGTGAGCTTTAGAAAGGTTGTTAATAACAATAATAATAATAATAATTATAATAATTCAGACATCCAGTGCCTCACACACTGCCTGCTCATTGTCCAGACCTGAATGTCCAATGCCTACTGAAGCAGAACCCAACCAAGACAGAGTCCCCCGATATTTGCCATGAACAAACAACAACAGTACAAACCTGTCTCAATGGCATGAAGCCGGACAGCTTTGAACCCAAGCTTTCACCGACTGCCATGTCACTAGGATTCACCGCAGACACCAACCTCACTCTCAAAAAACATACTGCCCAAAAATACGAAGATGGCCTGGTGCCAGCTCTCTCTTCTAAAGAAAGTGAAAGTGTGCGTTTCAGAAGGTGACTTCAGACTTGCTGATTAAGCCCTCACACTCTTCCATGTGGATGGCAGTAATGGCCTGCTCCTTGGCCTTTCCGTCCCCATGATCTTATAAGGCACAGCATGACTTATCCAAGGCCTGAAGAAATACGATCACATTACTCCCATTCTAATACAACACCATTGGAGCCCCTTGCCAGCCTCACAGTTTTCAATCCCAGCTGCATCATTTACAAAGCCATCAGAACCAGCACCCCTGCATATCTTGCAGACAAACTCACCATCCCTGGTGGTTCTCAGCACACGCGCAGCTGCACTTCACTAACCCTGATTGATTGATTGAAAGGCTTGCTTTTCTGCTGTGTGGCCCTGCTGCTCTCAGACTATGCTGAGGGAGGCGTTTATTGCTTCTCAGCACCAGAAATACTTTTATTCTTTAAAAATTCCTTTACTCAACTACTATTTATTGGATTTTTATTATTTTGAGCTTTCTTGATTTAGAAAATTGTCTTTTTCTAAATCTGCGTGGAGTCTTTTTGTGGTGTTTTCATTGTGTTACTGTGTGTTTGGTCCACAAATACTTTACACATTGCCTCTTTAGATAAGCCTGATTGCTCTGTAGCAAGCTACCAGAGGGCGAGCATAGGTTAGCTTTTAGTGTGTATCTTACCCTGACTAGAGTGGTGGTCCCTACTTGGACAGGGTGCATATATCTGCCAACTAGAGACCCCATTTCTAACAATCCCCAAATCCATCATGACAGACCTAACGCTTTTCTGGTTCAGGGAATTGTTTAAGACTCACCTTTTTAGAAGAACACTGATGTCTTATTACTTACCGGTAATCTTCACTACCCCGATTAGGGTCCCCCCGTCCCACTCCTTACTACGTTAGGCAGTCCTGCCTCCACCCAGCCAATCAAAATGCTGGGAATCCAAAGTTCGAAGGTTACATAAGCCCCTCCCACCCACCGCCATGCCTGCTATCAACAAGACTCAGACACAAACAGAGCAGGAGGGAGGGAGGGAAGAGGACTGGGACGGGGACGGGGAGGACCCTAATCGGGGTAATGAAGATTACCGGTAAGTAATAAGACATTATCCCCTCATGGGTCCTCCCCGTCCCAGTCCTTACTACGTGAGGAACTCACAAGCAGAGAACCAAGAAGAAAAAACGCAGGACACCAGGGATCCATGCAAAAGTACAAAACTTTAAAAAATAAAGTATCAACGAACAGCAGCGTACAAGACGGCAACAGAAATCTTCAGAAGAGGCAATTAAAACATCAAGTCGAGAATGTCGCACAAAAGTGTGACGGGACCGCCAAATAGCCTCCCCACAAAAGTCCTGGATAGAGACCCCACCGCCTCAGCTCAGGAAGTAGACACAGAATCCACCAGAGACAAACAGGTCAGGAGAAACTCGAGACTGCAGCGAACGTTGGAGGCTAAGCAGAAGAGCCCTGCGAACACCCAAAGAAAGGGAACAGGAGAAACTCCCTCAGCAGGCAAATCAGGAAGCAACACCTTCAGCCACAAAAGGAAACTCTAAGAAACAGGCAGAAAAGCCGTATCGAGCCGCAAAACAACCCAAACCAGCAGAAACTGCAAAAAAGGAAACAAAAACGAGCTAGGCACCCAACTCACCCAACCGACAAGCGGAAGTGCAGGCCAGCAAAAGAAACACCGCAGCGGACAACCACAACAAGTCCTCCACCAACAAGTGCACGAAAGGGGCAACCGCAGATCCAGCAAAACAGCAGGCAAAGCCCCAGGACGAATCGAGCACAGGATAGCCTGGACGACAAAGCACAAAGCCCCGAAGAAGCCAACTCACTAAAGGCCAACACACTACCAAGGAAGCCCCAAGACCCCGACAAGCACAAACCGCCGACAACGAGCAGACAAAGCAGAAGGGCAAAAAACCCAACAACAAACCCAAGCTGGAGAACCCAGTACAGAAACAGGAACCCCAGCCCGAATTCCGACCAAGAGAAGAGCACCAGGAAACAAAAGAGCCCCAAAGTGCATCACAGCTCCAAAGAGCGGAAGGCCAACGGGACCAACACACGCCACAGGCCAGCACAGAACAGCCCAAAGATGCCAGAGACAGCCGCTCAAGAGCCAGGCCGTCAGAAGCAAGCAACAAAGATAGGGCAAAGACAGCTGCGGACCCAGAAGCAGTGCTGGAGGCAAGGGATGCTGGCCAAATCCGACTCCCACCAGCAGCAGCAGGACAGCAGGAGCGGAAACCAAAGACAGGAGGCCAACCCAACAACACCGACACCTCCCCCCCCAAACCTCCACAGAACCCCTGGGAGGAGAAAACAGGAGGGAAGGCATACAGAAAACCCGAAGGCCAAGGAAACGAGAGAGAAACCGCCGAGGACAGACCAGCCAGGAACAAAAACCGTGGGAGAAGAGCAACGGAAGGGGAAGCAAATAAGAGAAAATCAAGAGTCTCAAACCAAAGACAAAAGGACCCGGAACAAAGGAACAGACTGAGGGAACGCTACATGAAACAGCATGTCAGCCCAGCGCATAGTCCCAAGCACCTGCACATAGTTCCAATATAAGAATATGTCCCGCCAAAACAAGCACCAGACAGCACCAAACAGAGGACGGGAGGAAGCGGACCAAACCACTTAAAGAATGCACAAATAGAGTACATTTACTTTAAAGAAACCAACCACCTCAACAGGATGTGAACCCACGACCCTCTGAAAGCCAACAGAAAAGATGCCACCCAGACACAAAACACGGAAGCCAGCAGGAACAGAGACACGTACCGGGACCCCCCAAGAATGCCCAAACAACAACGAGCCACCGGAACGCCGGCACGAACAACAGACTAGCCGGCCACCAAGAACCCCAACAGGGCACCCCAAAGATAGGCGTCCGAGGACAACAAGAGGAGAGAGGGAAGCAGAAACGCACCCCCCACACCAGGTTGGGAGAGCAAAGCCAACAGACCAGCGGAAAGAGGAACCAGAACCCCGTAACCAGCATGGAAAAGACCCAACGAGTCAACAGAAGAAACACCAAGGACACAAGGTGCAGGAGAGCCCAAGGAACAACAGCCGTGGAAGCATCCACCACCCTCCGGACCCACAACCAACCCCGAGCTGGGGCAGAAGGGTGACCCAGCAGGACCCGCAGAAGAGCCAACAGGGCAGAGAACAGATCCGGACATATGGAACGTCCCACGAAATGTGTGTCATCCTAGCGCAGGGGCCATGCCAACCCCCCCAGTAATGCTCAATTTAATTGCATATGAGCCACCGAAGCGAGCACTGAGAAAAAAACTCCCTGCAAATCATCAAACCGGTCCCGAGAAACTGAAGCCCCCGAACCAGAACCAGACGAGGAACGGCTAGACCCAATACGACCCCAGAAAGTGGAACCAGGACAGCAAACCCCCACAGCAGGAGTCAGCATCGTGGCAAAAAAACCCTGAGGAGCAGGAGAGAGGCCGAAAGGTAACACCTGAAAACAGGAAACGGAACCCAACCACTGCAAACCGCAGGAAACCTCAGATCAGCCGGATGGATGGGAACGAGAAAAACAGGCGACACCCATACCTGGGGAAGCCAAAAATCACCCACCAGGAAGAGTGGAATGCCGGACTGCAGGGGGAACAACCGAAAGGGACACAGTGGCACCAACCGGACCAAAGCCCCGGGAGGCCGAACCGTACTGAAGGACCAATGGGAGCCAGGACCAGGAACAGAGAGGAAGAGGACCCCCGATCCCACACCGTCACCAAAACCAGCACAACAGATGCCAGTGACAAAAAATAGGCTGACGCCAAAGAAGATGGCAGAACGCATCACACAGTGCCAACGGACAACGAAGTAACCGTGAAAACAGCCCAAAAGGGGAACGGCCCCGGAATGGAAACCGGCAACCAAGAGCGAAGACCGACAGAACCCACCATTCGGAAATCAGACCGGACCAACAAGCCAGGAATAACTGAGCTGAGCTCCCAAATCGCAACAATGTCAACAAAGGAGACAGAGGACCAACAAGCAGGCCAACACCAGGAGCGGAACACACAACCCAAAGAGGAAGAGACGCAACCACCAGGCCCCGGAAATTCCACCTGGGCACAACATATGCGACTGACACCCAGGGGCAGCAACAGGCACCGCATAGGCCGGGAACCAAACTGAATCCAAAAAAGGCAGGCAGTGGACCAAGGCGCCAGGGTAGTGACAGCCCCCTCCACCCCAATAGCCGAGGACAAGGCCTAACCATCCGGGCTAAAACAGGAAGGAGGGACCCCCAAGAATAGAACCTGCAAAGCACAGGCTGAAAAAGAGCAAGCACGCACCCCAAAAGTTGAAGCAACATACAAACTCTCGAGAGCGGAATCCACCAACCGCCCAACCTGGACCTCGAGGGAAGTCACCTCCGAAGACAGAGGGAGAAGGAGCAAAAAGAAGAAATGCAGGATACCGGGTGACAAAGACCGCCAGGCATAACTGTGTCCCCAGAAAGCGAGGAATACCCCGCCTGGCATTGCCAGGCCACACCGCAGCCAGTACAGTCAACAGGACAGCATGAAATGGCAGGTCAAAAAACTGGAATA
Organism: Lissotriton helveticus; assembly: GCF_964261635.1. Classification (NCBI taxonomy): domain Eukaryota; kingdom Metazoa; phylum Chordata; class Amphibia; order Caudata; family Salamandridae; genus Lissotriton; species Lissotriton helveticus. The sequence goes on from NC_136062.1 coordinate 276,561,717, forward strand.
AACCCCGCAGTAGATAATGAATCAGGGAGAAAACCCAGCACTACCAGACCATGGACCACCAAACCCTGAACGCATAACCCAACAGGGGAAAATGTCCATGACCCCACCAACAGTAGAAGATTGCTTAGCCGCAATCATCAGCAGAGCAGACAGCGTAAAACAGTCCAAGAAAACCTGCAAAAGAACACCCTGCAGCTCCAGGACATCATGCTGCGTGGACAAAGAGAATGCATCGTGTTAAAGAACAGCAAGAAAATTAAACATCTCAAGGCACTTTGACAGCATTGGCAGGACTTGAACCTTTGTTTTGTGAGAGCCTGTGACACCAGAGGCATAAGACATACCATTGAGCCATAGCTCCTTAGATGCACCAGAGAGGAAGTCCCTTCACACATGGAGAGCAAAGGAGTAAACCCCACAGGAAACTCCCAACACACCAATAAAGAAAGTGCCCAGCAACCTCTTGAAACACTGCCCCCAAACATCAATCTCGCATGTGAGACCGGAAAATAAACAAATAGGGCAGCCCTGCAGTCTTCACCCACAGTCACATATGAAGAACATGGCTGCAGGGGCCGGACGCTGCACTAAAGCACCAGCGCCGGAACGACTTGGGGCCAGGATGCTTGCTTTCAGATGAATTCAAAGCATCCCGACACTACACAAAACAAGCATTTGCAATGCAATAGGTCTCGCCTTTGCGAGATTTTGAGCTATTGACATTGTAAATGACAATGCCTTTTTATTTGTGTTTTATAAACCTGCATTAATAAAAGGCATTGTTATTTACAATACCAATAGGTCAAACTTTGTAAAATGTGAGAACTATTGCATTAAGATCTACCTGGCTAAAGCTAAAAGTCGAGTTGCCCGAACCCAATAATCTGCGGTAAATTATCAACAACAAAATGCCCAATGCTTACTCGTTACTAGCCAAAGATAGGAGAACTGAGCAGTGCCTACAACGGGAAAGGCCTGAAGTTTTTTGTTTCACTCACAGGGCGCCTACGTGCCAGTAGCACAACGTACTAATTGTGAGGGACTTAGGGAAAATACTTCACAAATAAACAAGCGGTACGGTGTAAACAGAGGAGCAATCGAGACACAGACAGGATCGGAATCATCTACTAGAAAGGTAAAATACCGCTCTGACTGCCGTGGTTTTGAATTTCTAATTTTATACTCCTACCAAATAAATAAAGGGATTCAAAAAAAGAAACAAGAATGGAAGCAATAAAGAAATTAATAATAGAGAAACAGAGTCAGCGGGAGGGACCATGTGATACAGAGCAAAACAAGCTCCCCGAGGGATGGGATTGTTCTATGGGCTGTAAGGGAATTTCTGTACGCCAGAACCAATGCCCTAGATGCCTTGTTTACAACAGCGGGGCCGTCCATCAGGTGTGCCAACGGTAACCCTGACCATTTGCCCATGTGACGCTTGTCTAGTAACTACTGCAGCCTGCCAGGTGAGACAATATTGCCGCATGCATTGCACAACCCTCCTCGCCCACCCGCGCATGCATGGCTTACCCCGTACACGCACCAGGAAGTACCGACTCACAACCGGCGCCTGCACATCCAGGTTGGATTCTGAGTCAATGGGTGGAATCATTGTTTACTTTTAGAAAACAGCAGCGAGAAAGACTACAAAAACGATACACTCAACCTTCCACATGACACAAGTCTATATTTAATGGGCCCCAGTTAAAATGTGAGCCAGAGCACTTTGTTGCAGTCAAAAGGTTGCTTTGTATATTTATGTACCGCGCTGAAATATACGGATTTCTGGCAACAAAAAAAGAATGACAGTTTGGCCACAAAGATGATTTAGTACAAAGAGATAGGTGGAGCACTTCAACTAACCTCGGCCACAGGTCATTCCCGTGTTGCATTCCAGCCCATCCACAGGCAGGCACCAGATATAAGACAAGTGTGAAATACAGCCTAACTGACGTCGCTCTGGACCCTGCAGTGGAGCCCGCCCTTCCTCTCCATGACCACGGTGCGGGACGTGCGGCGTCTGACGGCCCTCTTCGGGCCCGCGCGTTCATCCTTCTCTGACGACTACAACCCAAACAAGTCGGCCTGGAGCGCACCTTGGAAGAGACGCGGGAGGGCAGGAGTGTGACGCCGTGAGCGTGCACGTTGGCGTTACCTGCGGCTTGCGCGTTCACAGACCGGTGTCTGCTCGTGCACCGGTCTGCAGACACCGGTCTGTACCACTTGGGGAGGCAACACAGCGACAACAAGATGGCTCTGGAGTCACTTAGCATTTAATCCGCAGAAATTGAATATAAAAATGGCAGCAGGTGTGTCCATTTGGAAACCACTTGTAACTGGTTAACTATAATTCACACAGGGATTGAACCTGTTTTAAATGCAGTTGCATTTTAATTTGTAATTACATTAAAATTGTTTTCTATAATGTAACTGTCGAGAAATAGCGTGCATGTATTTTTGGGATCTCAATCCTGGTCCAGAGTTGACTTTTGAGATGCAATTGCGGCAGATTCATGTTTATGCAGAAAAAGCTGTGGCCTCTGAATTGTACATTTTTTCACTGGCTTGATTATCGGGAACAACTGATTTAAGTTCTGGTGGCGCCTGGTCACTGAGAACTAACGTACAAACTGCAATAGAAGACAGCCAAGACAATTACACCTAGAATACACAGATCTGACAGGTGGAATTGGAAAACTGAATTAGTGGTGCCCAGACCCAGTCCGTGTTGTAACATGCAGTTTTGGTAACTGCAATAAAGGCATCCCTCCCTGTGCGTTCAATCTTTATTTAGAGGTCTCATTCTCGTTTTAAGTTTTGTTGTACCTCACAAAAAAAGCACAGGTGGTTCTGTGACCTTCAATAAGCTTAACCCGCTTTCCATAATGTTGACCTCCCTTTGTCTCTATTGCCGCCACCCTCCTCCCAGGTCTGCCTTCGCCCAGATAGAAGAGTGGACAGGTGGGGTGCTCGGTGCCTTGCGTGGAGGAGGTGAACCCTGGGCCCTCCGAGTGGCTCCAGAGCCTGTGTGTGTTCCGGGGAGTGCGCTGTGGAATGCGGCCCGGGCGCTCCTGCCTCCCAGCTCTGCTTTCCTTCTCGGCGGCGGCGTCATGTCCTCCGCCTCCCCTCCCAGGACTTGTCGGGCACATCTGGTTCGCATTCTGCACGCCGGCTCGCGGCGAGGCGCCTCCCTGCCCCTCTTCCGGGTTTGCTCAAGCACCTAGGGGCGTCCGTCGGGCAGCGCACGGCGAATTTGCAAAGTACCTTTTTTGCCTGCACGGCGATCCGTACCGAAGAAGCCTCCCAGAGGAAGGATGCCTCCCAGGCTCTCCAGAGCGGGTGCACGCCTCCCGTGCTAGCGCGCTGCGCGGATCCGTGGGACATTAGATCCTGTTCACCTTGCAGCTGCGCGCTCTTCTGTTTACCTCGCTCTGTTTGTTGGTGGGCATTTCTCTTGCCGGAAGTCCTCCCTGCGTCCTGGATGGGTGCAGGAGTACACCCAGAGTTCATGTTATTTGGAAGCGTTCTGCCGCTGCTCTTTTAATTGAAGTCTCTGGCTGGGAAAGAGCTTGGTGAGAGGTAATGGTTTTCATTGACATTTGTGCGAGCTGATGATGTGCTGAAGCAGAATGGGGAGCCTGGCGTCCACATCAAAACAGACGACCAGCGGCGCAGGCTTTGTAGTTGTAGGCATAGGGTGCAGGCGCATGCCTGAACAATATGGATTGCTAACTTTTAGAACAATGTTGACTCCCTTCTAATGTAAAACAAGTCGGCCTGGAGCGCAGAGCAGAAGAGACGCGGGAGGGCAGGAGCGTGACGCTGTGAGCGTGCACGTTGGCGTTCCCTGCGGCTCGTGCCAGTGGCGGCGCCTGCAGTCTTCGCCCGTTTCGCGCGTCTTAGAAGCACATTCACAGACCGGTGTCTGCTCGTGCACCACCTGCACCACTTGGGGAGGCAACACAGCGACAATAAGGCTCGCTACCGGCAGCGCTTCGCGCTGCAACGCCAGGCGAGCCCTAATGAAAAACGAGAAAATACTACAACTGCTCGTTTGTGTTATTGCGCTAAATATACATTTGGTGTTCGCTATGACATATTTTTCTGCTTTTGCTAAAATTAAATGTTTTTGCGATTTGACAACAGATTGGAAAAAAGCATGCTTTCTTTCTTTTTTAATTCGTTTAATGTATTTAGCTATCTTCATCTCTGTTTTTCTTGCTGACAACTGTTTTCCTGCAATAAATCAATGCAAATCAAGGGGGGGGGGTGTAACACAGGGAGCCCTGATTTGGAGATTGGATGGTGTCATCAGCCAGGTATTGCTTGATATGGATCGCAGTGCTATCATAACAAATGCCTGCCTCAAATTGCTCGTTTTACAAAACGCACTGTTTTTCAACAGCACCACTGGAATACCAAAGAACACAGCAAAACCTGTCGAGGCGTCAGAGAAAGCGGATGTCTGTTCTGAGACTAGACACCTGTGCATGCATCTCTCTCTCAGCCACCTGCACAGCATTTCTAAACACGCACGCGCGAGCATTATGCAATGCAATGGTGAAAGTGCCATTAATTCAACATTTAAACAGACGACCTTGCCCGCACTGTTGGTCAAAAGGATGGCACGGTCCGGAGGAGCACTACATTTGGAGGCTCACCTAAGGCAGAGGGATTTCGTTAAAAGGCCAAATTCCGCATTATCGTGACAAAACAGTAGAGTCCAGGCCAATAAAAATGCAGACTATAGAATGCGAGATAGTCGAGGGAGTTGACAGGTTTTCTGACGCCCGGTCAGTGTGACAGCTAGACTGGTTGCCTTTCACAAAAACTATACCACACCACATTTACTGAAGTCACAGGCTAGCTTCTCAACTGGTTTATTGGGACTAGTTCAGCAAAACAGTTCAGGCTGATGCTCCATGTAGAACATTCACCCAGGGTTGGCTTTAGCACTGGTGGCACCCGGTGCCACAATTGCCCCCAACCCAATGGCCTCCTGCTCCACAGATTCCCTCACTACCACCCCCAACAGTGCCCTTCGTCTCTTCAGAGACCCTATCTCACGTGCATTTCATTTGTTTTAAAGCGATGGGTCGGGTGGACTTTAGATATACAGTCTTATCAGTACCCAAACAAACCCCTTTCAGCAACATTAGGAATGGATAAGGAAAGACTGGGGGAAAAACATAATGTCCTAACCTGTACAATGCTGTCAGCATGCAGCGCTTCGATGACAGCTCACAGCTTACTGTGCTATATTAGAATTGTAACTTATGAATTGCAAGTAACAAAAGGATCTCAGTGACAAAAGCAGTAATCCACTGAGCTATCCACATAAAGTAAAGTTCTGTGATCTGCATAGTATACCTTCCGATCTCTCTCCAGCAAGGGCATTAGTCACCACAGTTATACTGACATTTTTATTGTAGCCTGAAATCTGCTGGACACACAGTGAACTCTGTAGCAGGTGCTTGTAACCCCATAAAACTTTATAAATAAATAAATATGTTATTTCTAAGCACAGCACCCCCCTCTCCCCACCAAGATAAGCACCAGGTGCAGCTGCACCAGTCGCACCATCCTAAAGCCAGCCCTTGCTTCATCCTCTGAGCTCAAGCAGTAGTTCTGGCCACGAACTTCATTGACATGTTGCGGCAGATCCACGTTTTCACAACAAGGTCCGCATTACACAATTCAAAAACATATTTAAACTATGTCTAAACAAACTAAACAAAATCCCAAATAAGCGGAACAAAATTATTTTGTTGGAATGCAACCGGGCACGGTTCGTCTCGGGCACGCAAGTGCTGTTAACAACAGTACTGTCATTTAATTAAGACCTCCCATAATGAAAGGGAGGGAGGGCACCTTAATATTAATAGATAAGGGTTCCCCTTGCTCAGTATCTAATAATTAAGATGTTCCAATTCTATTAATTATACTGTTCGACATCTATTAAATAGGTTGTTCCAGTTCTACTAACAGTATTTTTAGCGCCCAATAGTATTCCCGGGGTGAAATTCTCACGCTCTATAATAATCTGAAGATTATTATTTTTTTGCAGATAAATTATACATTTAACCCACGGACATCTATGTTAGTGGGGGGTGGAAGGTGGTTGCACCAGATCTGTTCACGAGATTCCTAGCTGATCTGATTGCTACGAGAGATACATCACAGGTAGGGTGACCAACTGCCATGGGTGCAAATTCAGGACGGTAAAAATTCAGTTCAGAAGGTCAAAATTCAGGACAAAACTTCAGGACAAAAGGTAAGTTTTACAAACACATTAGAGGAAGTCAAAATAAGTTTTATATTAGTTTGATACAATCGTGAACTTCACAGTTTTTTGGTAAGCGTGCAGCTTTGAGCAACTGTGCAGGTCTGTTTGTGGTATTTCATATGATAATAATCTATTTATATGGTTGCTGCACCGGGTTGTCCAGTTTGATCTTTTGTTTACAACTCGTGGTCCTGAGCAGGCATGTTTGGTGAGAGAAGTGGTCAGGAAGATCTGCTCAGATAGACTTTGTTACTAGCATCTCATATCTGAGAGCCATTGTGAGATGTAAAGCGGCACACATAGCTGAACTAAAGGGCGGATTGCTGTGATGAACCCACTATAGGGAACGCATTATGGGTGTTTCTGCAAGTGGAACTTAAAATATGGAATCTGATTTTGCATATGGGGGCTTCACAGAGAGTTGCACAAGCTGACGGAAGTTACAAAGGTGCCTTTCCCTGCAGCTTTCTTAAAGAATGCACTGTCAATACACTATTACATAGTTTATTTTTGATGCCTTGTCTATTGTTAACACAATATACATCTCAAGCACAGTTCATGGCACTATGAGGCTCTCCCTTAAACCTTAAACCTACAACAAAATATGTAAACATTTACAATTACCAGTGTAGCATTCATGAAGTAGTTGGGTGTCACTCAAAATGTCATCTATTAATTATTTCATCCATCATTCAGTCTTTCGCCCTTCATCTGTCCTTCCGTGTGCCCATCCATATCCAAACTTTTTCAACCATTTGCACACCTATCCATCATCTATCCTTCCATCCATCATTTCACTCATCCATCCCCTCATCCACCCTTTCACTCATCCATCCATCATCCATCCACCTTTTCACCCAATCCATCCTTTGACTTATCCATTCACTCTTCCACCCATCCATCCATTCACTCATCTGTCCAACCATTTACCCTTTCACCCAAGCCATCCTTTCACTCATCCATCCACTCTTCCACCCATCCATCCATCCATCCATCCATCCATTCACCCATCCAGCCATCCTTTCACTTACTCATCCATCCACCCAGTCACTCATTCCCCAACCCATTCACCCTTTCACCCATCCATCCTTTCTTCTAGCTCTCCACTCTCCCTTTTATTCATGTATGCATTCTTCCACTCATCCATCTTTACATTCTTCTTTTCACTTATCGGTGCACCCATTCGCCCATCTATTCTGTAAATCATTCATCCATGCTTTCACTCATCCATCCATCAATCCTCCCTTTCTCTCCATTCCCCCCTCACTTAGCCACCCATCCTTACATCTACCCTTCACCCATCCAACCACCCATCCAGTTGCAGACAAAAGGGGTCCATCAAGAACTTCACCCTCACTGTAGTTCCTAAAGCAAGGGGTGGGGTGGGGGAGGGTTCACTATGCGAATCATTTTTGAATCATGCATAGTTCAAATAATTGCCTGCCCATTAACACGCAACATTGTGCTCCATAAGTTAACACTACAATGCCCCCCAACAGGTACACGGGAAGCCCCAAGACCACTGCCCACTCACTCAGCACCTAAATCAGAATCAAACAGCACCTTGAAGGGGAGGCCAAGACCAGACCTATGGAGTTATAACATCAAGAGATACATTTCATCAGCTCCCCAACTCAGCGGGCTACTCCATGTGACAGGTCTGTGTCATAAAGAGTATTGGCATAGATACAGAGTAGACATGACATCCTTGATGTTGGTGAACCAGGGGTAATAGGAAGAAATGCACAAAACACACCCTGAGATGGGGCACAACCCTGCAATGTCTAGATGTTCTTCTGGAAGAAGGAAAGGTTCGGCTTCCCCTGTGAAGCACTTGTACCTGCCGCTTCCTAGCTACTAAAGCCCCATGCCTTCCTCCTGTCACCTACCATTCAGTACTATGTTAGTAGTTCTGAGAGCAGTTTATCTTTTCCAGACTTGCTGGGAAATAACTATATGATGCTAGATCTAATCCAGAACAGGTAGCATGCCTTGCCCTAGACATAGCAGGACCAGACCCAGCACATGCTGTAAGAGCCCAAACCGGCCCATTGTCATTCTGTATGTGACAACCGGCCAGCATACAGAATGAAAATGGATGGGGTGGGGCTGCTCTTGTGCTCCGATGATGAGGGCGAGGCGGCCCCATCAGGGAGCTGAGGTCTCTCGCAGGGGAACAGCTCTGCTCCCTGCAAGGCCCAAAATTACAGACAAAAGGCGTCACGGACAATGGATTTGAGATCCAAATTACGGACGGTCCTTGAAATTTACGGACAGGTGGCCACCGTAATCACAGGAGGCAGTGGGTACAATTTCACAATTACAAGCACCCTTCTCCAAGCTATGCAGCTCTTCTTTCCCAGCCTCTTCTGTCAGTGAGACAACGCACGCCTCATATCCTGTTCCACAGAAAATGATTAGTTTTTCCTGGCCATCAGAGTGCGACCATCACAGACACAACTAGAGCTATCATCCACATACTATTTCTGACATTGCAGCAAAACTGCTCGCATCGGTCTCCCGGATCAATTTTAAACATTTTTTCCCTCTCAGATTTCTGGCCCTGATTGCACAGGCACGGCTGCAGCAACACCTACATGTTGGACTCCGTGCACATGTGAAATGATTACACCGGTCTTAAGGGAGAACGAGAAACAGACGGCAGCCCAGCAGAGAAATGTTATTACCGGAATAAAAACTTGTCTGCTGGAAAATTCGATTTGCAAAAGCTGCAGCAGCGGAGGAGAGATACCAAGGCATGGTGGGTATTATCAGACTGTGCAGCAGAAGCGATTTAACCCTCTGTGATGAGTCAGCCCTGAAGGCACAGGTCCAAAAAGACAGGCATTGACAGCATCACCACTCAGGGCGGAAAAATCAACACATCTGACTCATAACAAGATGAGCGTGAAGAAAGGGCCTCAAAGTCCAATATTAAAAAAAAACCATAAGGTAATGGTTCAATATGGGAAACATCCTTTACAGCGCAACCATTACATCGCACTACACTTACAACGCAGTCATTACATCGCAACATCCTTTACAACGCATGTCACTACAACGCAGGCATTACAATGCATGATACTACATTGCATAACACTACATTGCATGTAACTACAATGCAGGCATTAAAACGCATACCATTACAACGCATATCATTACAACGCATAGTACCCCTACACTATCCAAAATTTACTCTACTGTTGCACCCCTGGAGTTAGAATAGTAATTTTCACACCTACACTATCCTATCCAACACTTACCCTACTGTTGCACCCTTTGGAGTTAGAAAAGTAATTTTTACCCCTATACTATCCAATACTTACCTTAAATGCAATGTAATGGTATGCGCCAGTGTTTCCCAAACTGTGGTCCGCGGACCCCCAGGGGTCCGTGACACATTCCCAGGGGGTCCGTAGGCAACAGTTTTAAAAGCACAGAACATTTCTTGTATAATTATCAGCTTTCCAGCAACAATAAAAGTGTCAAGAGGATGCCAGTGATTAATGTACCTGCTGGAGAGCGAGGAGAGTTTTGTTCAGTGGCAGCTTTGATTTAACTGATGTAGCACAAAGGATTAATGTGCCTACTGCAAAGAACGTGTAACATGCATCTTAAAAAGCAGCATTTTATGTGCCTAGGTTCGTGGTTACTGCTTTTGTCACAGAGATTCTTTTGTTACTGTGCACTTCATAAGTGACAACCGTAATCTAGCAGAGGGACCTATAAACTGTCATCAAAGAGCTGCTTGCAAACTGCATGGTACCAGTTAGTAACTTATATTTTGTCCCAGTTATTCATTATCCTGATGCTGCTAAAAAGATATATTTGGGTGGAAATACATTTTTAATATTAAAGTCAATGCTAGCCACTGTGTTATGCTCTGAATCCTGAGTGTGTGCTTTTCCAGACCAAGCACTCTTTAAACATTTTATATACACACTAATTTACATGTTTGATTCAATGTCTCTATATGTGTGTGATGTAAAGTGCTCTGACATCCTACAATGGTATGAGAGATGCTACAAAACAAATGAAATACATGTGACAGAGGGGCTATTACTTCAATATAAAATACTAAGGGCCAGATGTACGATCTGTTTTTAAATGCAAAAACCTATTGGGCCATGTACATAGCCTATTTCGCGAGTCGCAATTTGTTTGCGACTCTCTAACTAGGTTTTGCAACTTGCTATTTGGAAGGGGCATTCCCTTCCAAATAGGGAGTCTCAAAACCATGTAAAAAGCAACTTGCTATTTGGAAGGAGCATTCCCTTCCAAATAGGGAGTCTCAAAACCATGTAAAAATGTTTGCGGTCGCAAAACAGTCACAATTACCACCTACTTCAAGTAGATGGTAAAGCATTCGCAAATGGGAAGGGATCCCCAGGGGACCCCTTCCCCTTTGCAAATGCATACAAAATTATTTTTTACGGTCAGGCAGTGGTCCACGGGACCTCTGCCTGCCCTTAGAAAATGAAACGAAAACGTTTCATTTTCTTTTTTTTTAAATGCATGGTAAACAGGCTGCATTTTTTTTTAAACTGCTTTATTTAAAAGCAGTCTGAGACATGGTGGCCTGCAGAGCCCAGCAGACCACCATCGCTAGGAGGGCTGGCATTCCCAATGGGCTCCCAAATTGCGAGAGGCTCATTAATATTAATGAACCTCCCAATTTGCGACCCCATTGGGAATCCCAAACAGCGTTAAACACACTGTTGTACATTTCATTTAGCGACTCGCAATTTACCACTCGCAATGTGTCGCCAATTGCGAGGCGCTAAATGAAATGGTCGTACATCTGGCCCCAAAATCCTTAGTACTTTGAGTATTTGTTTTGTGTGCACACGTGTGTATTTTTTCGAATTACTGTTTTAATGTTTGAAATTGCTTGGGGGTCCCCGGCTTCCAGTGGTGACTCAATGGGGGTCCTCAGGAGTCAAAAGTTTGGGAACCACTGGTATGCGCTGTAAAGGTATAATGCGATGTAATGGAATGCGTTGCATAGGTAGTTTCTAAAAATGCGATGTAGTGTCATGCAATGTAATGGAGTGCGTTGTAAAGGATGTTGCGATGTAAAAACTGCGTTGTAAAGGCATACTTTGTAAATGTATGCATTGTAACGCCATACATTCTTTGAACATAGTTGCAGAACACGGATTATGAATTACACTCAGGCAATAGGGTCTCTAGGTAAATCACTGTTCGAGAGGTTTTAAGGAATGGGAAAAGTAGGTAATTGCCCAGGGCCCCCACCCTCTGAGGGGCCCCTTAGGAAAGAGACATTTCTATCCATTTCTCCTTTATTTCTCTATATCAACCTCTCCTCCTCTTCCTCTATTATGCCTACCTCCACACCTGACTGTCGCTCTCTCATTAGTGTCATCTTAAAGATTTTTGACCAAGACATATTTCATGTGCTTTTGAGTGACCCAGTTTCTGATAGTTTGAATATAATTCACTATTCGGGCTTGAATTAGCAGAACATTAATAATAAAATTCAAGATTGTTCCAAACAGAAGCCCCCCCAAAAATATTTTTTACCTAGGGCCCCCAAAATCCTTGAAAAGACACTGAGCATTCTAGTCCCTGTACATGCCCATTGGTCGCTGCATCTTAAAAGGACAGTTTCAGCAATCTCTCTTTTTCACCTACAGAAACCATTCCTCTAACAATGGATCCCAAAATTCTACATTCTTAACTGGAAAATTATATATAGTATGGTTGAGTATCTTACTATTTTCAATAAACATTTTCTGTTTGGGGAGTTCAACCTTTTTTTTGCAAGGCAACTCCCAGAACCTACCAGTGAACAAGTGTAACATGGTCCAATATTGCCATCTCATAGTTCTGATGACATTTAAAAATCCCTTGACCTTCCTCTTCCTAGTCTTTCGTAAACTACGCAGCCTTCGGTCTCATGATTAGGATGTCACTGGAGTATGTATGTATATCTATAACTCTGAGTACTTTCCAAGTTTTAGGTGGAGAGCAGATCCTTTATATGGAGTACTGCATAACAAAACCAACATTTTAAATCTGCTCCCCTCGAATTTCTGTTTTTTGTAATAGAACATTTTTAAGTGGAGGATAAGGCCAATGCCATCCAGGACGCTGCCAAAAAGTGGCAAAAAGGTTTGTCACCTTTTTAGCTCGGCTTGGATGATATTGTACTATTGTACCTTATGTCATATTCTAAAATCATTATACAAGGGAAGTTTTTCTCCTATAGTCCATTTTGGGTCGGCCGACTTGGAATGTTCTGATTGGCTTCCAAGCAATTCAACTTCAACAAAAATGTTGCAGTCACCATTACAGATGTGGGAGCTCAGTGCCCGCATCTGGAACGGTTATCAGCTGAGGCATGCAGATGTATCCAGAATCACCTACAGGGGTGTGAGTAGTGCAACAGGATAAGTGTGTATAGGTGTGTAGATCTACTGCAACACACAAGCGGCAGTAAAAGTACATGTAATTAAAAAGTTGACTTGGCTGAGAATCATTATCAATTTGAAGTGCGACTGATGTATTTTGTTACACATTCACATTGATCTAGATAGTCCCAAAAATGTATTTGGCAATTCATCCATAAAACAATGCTTAAAAACAATACAATAACACAGTAATTAATTATTCATGTAATAAATACTATCATTAGAATAGAAAACAGATCTCCAAATACAACAGAGGGTCATATGACGCAGCACCACAAGTCTATAAACTTTGGATAAGCGGAAAAGCTGGTACAATGAGGTGGTTATGAAGGCCTACTGATACATAATTATAAGTCAGTTAAAATTGTGATAAAGTGCTTGTGCCCTTCTAGAAAGAAAGAACATGTTTCAAACAGTTCTAGAAGGTTTTTATAGAAACGTACTAGGAATTGACCTGGTGAACTGCAAGTGCGTGCCCCCCATCAGTCTTGTTAGCAAAAACAGATAAAGACTATACATCAATTAAAATCAATATGCAGTTCAAGCTAGTAAATACTAGTTAAAACATATAGGGCTACATGTACAACCGTTTTTTGCGGTCGCAAATAGGAAATCGGCCCGTTTGCGACCACAAAAAAGGGTGGTGGTATGTACAAACGCTATTTAGCAAGTCCGTGACTCTCAAAATAGTGTTTGCGAGTCACTATTAGGAAGGACGGTGCCAAGGGCGTGCCTTCCTAAAAAGCAACACAAACACAAGGAGATGATGGACGGAGCGCAGAAACCTTTCAGACATGCACCCCAGGCACAGATCCGGCTTGAATCCATCATCGTTCTTTATCTCACTTCGCCACCTAAGATCAGACCCAGCTATTTCCAAATCAGTCTTGACCCTGTGCGTTATGAAACAGTCCAGCCCGAACTGCCAAGCCAGGGCTTTTCTGGACTGGAAACAAACATCCTGGGACCAGTTTCGGGGTAACACCCCTCATCAACCAGGCTAGCTTGAATCCAGTGGGAAAGTGAGCAAGGGACCCATGAGACTGATTTGCATACAGCCAGGGCAGGGAAGGCAGGGCATTTAAGCACTTCAAATGAATGCCTCTAGAAGTTTCTCCCCACTCTAAATGCTCAACTGTGTTTAAAAGAAGGACCTCAGACACCACCACTTCAGTACACTTCTGGAAGGAGGACAGCTGTGCTGCTGAAAGGATTGTCATTCTGAAGGAGCTGCCGCCTGTTGTGCTGACTTGCTGCCTGTTGCCCTCTTGCCTGGGGAGGAAGAACTGGACTTGCAACCTGTCTTGAACACAGGACCCCAGAGCGACTCAAAGGGCTAGGCTGTTGGCCTCCTATTCTGAGCCTAAGAGACATAAAAGACTCCACAGCGGCACTTGGACCTGTTTTCAGTGAGTTCCTGACTCCCCAAGTGGTGCCTTTCAGGTCCTGAACCCTTGGTGTGGCTCACGGACACCAGAAATCAAGCTTTTGAGCTCTTTGCAACCGCAAATAGGTCAGTTCACACCGAAACCACCCAGCTAGCACCGAAAATCAGTGTGCACCGCTGCTAGCCTATCTCTTCACATTCCAAGCATCGATCGCCGTGGAGGACTGCCAACACAAGGTTCTAGTCCACCCGACTTGCTCTTCATTGCCACGCTGACCATCACCACTGGCGCTCTCCTTGCAGCCCTCTCTAACACGAATGGGACTCTTGGCACAAAACTTGAGTAGGAAAACCTTCAACGCAATTAACCTGCAACTGCATTGCTCCATTGTGGTCGGCCTGAACTATTGACTTTGACCGGGTCTAACGTGACCAGATAGCAGCCTTTGCCACTTTGTTTTTGGGTGCTATATTGCAGTTTATTCTTTATCATTTCATAACTCAAGTTCTACTGATTGGATATTTGTTGTTTTGGTGCTGTTTTATTCATTAAATTTAGCTCTATTTTTAAAAGCTGGTGTGGGATCTTTTTGGTGTGTTGTTTTACTGTTTCAAGTGTTGCACACATACTTTACACATTGCCTCCAAATTAAGCCTGACTGCTCTGTGCCAAGCTAACAGGGAGTAGAGTACAGTTTAATTTGGGGTTTGTTGTTTGCTGCATTTTACGAGTGTGATGTCATTTTTCACATCTAAATGGTCTACCAGGGGTACTTAACTGCAGTCAATTGACACTACAGGAACTGCTCCACACCGCTTCAAATTATTGCATACTTTGCTTTGAAGGCATTTGTGGTGTGTGGGGGACCATGGAGAATTGTATATGTTGCCAACTCACTGCCTGTAAAGCACTCATCGCTTAGTTGAGTATTTGCTGAAGGTTGGCTCAGAAATGCCATGAACAAATCCTACTACCCTTTGTGTGGTGCCGGTTACAAAAATTCTAGTGATGCAACCATTTTCCAGGGAATGGGTAATGATGTAAGTATGTTCTGTACGGTGTCTATATTGAGCCTGCATACCCCTCTGGATCTCAGACTAACTTAAGTTTAAAGATTACAGCCTTACTCTATCAAGGCTGGCTGTCCTTCTTTCCACGTTGCTGGTCCTTTTAGGAAATGGCTTGGTGGCCTGGTTTCCATCATCATGCTGCATGGCTTGTTGTACCAGAACATGGATCTGGCATTTTAGTTATTTATTTAGTGTTTTCTATAGCGCGAACATGGCCCAATCCTGGGTGGCAGGGCGCTTTACAACTCAACAGCAATTAGCTTTGTTCCTAGTTTACAAATTACAAATAATATACATATTAAGTCTACAAGGCGACCACTCGGGTTATAGTAGTACATGACATGACATATTTGCATATAAAATGTAAAATCATTCCTGAAGAAAACGTGGATTCAGAACTGGATGACAGTTACAAGACCAGACCAATATCAATGTGGCTTGATAGAGGTACCTTCAATAGCCAACGTCCCTGAATCTTGGTATGTGCTAGGCCCGGGGATTCAGGGACGTTGGCTATTGAAGGGACGTTGGCAATACAGAAAAGGTCTCCAACCTTTTCTGTATTGAGAGCTACTTATGTTCAATAAAACACATTAACAGCTACTAATATTATTTATGCAGTATAATTTCGATTTTTTATATGTATATTAATTCAACCAAGCAAAATCTTTCTAATTTAATAAGCTGGGCTGCACACAGGTGAGCTACTCAGAGTTAGCTCAAGAGCTACAGTGGCTCACGAGCTACTAGTTGGAGACCCTAGGGTATCCCAACAAGTCTGACTAAGGTGCATATGAGAGACTTGATTAAAGCCCCCAGATTTGTGCAATCCTAGGTGCCATTACTTTGATAATAGCAGTACAATCATCCCGTTTATTTCCACCTATTAGCACATCTGGAAAAAAAGTCGCTTCAGGAATGACTCAAGGTCTCAAAGGAGCCGTGAGAGGACCCTAGTTAGTCAAGGGGGAATTTACTCATGAGAAAGGACTTGGCCTCTTTTTTGAATTGCGAGACCGAGGTCATTCCGCTGATATTCAGCATATGATGGTGTAGTGGCCTCAGTGGTGTAGGAAGGAGGTACGCAGGGGTGTGGGACGCCCCAGTTGTCATCACTGAGGGGGGTGTCAAAATAGCAAAAATATGTGTTTTAAACACTTATTTTTTGGCATTTTGTCACCCCCCTCAGTGATGACACTTGTCACCCCTGGCTTGACAAAATGGCAAAAAGATGTAATTTAAACACATATTTTTGCCATTTTGACATGCCGAAGGTGACGAGAAATTTCCCGCACCGGGTACCACCTGGCCTTGCTACGGCACTGATTGGGCTAGAAGTGCTGTGTCGACAGTGGTGTAGTGGATTCGAAGTGAGAGCTGCTGTAAACAGCCTGTAGGTGATTAACCTGTGCGTGGGCGGTTCATATAGCTCTGGCCACTGTGTGTGTGATTTTATTTTTCAGCTCAAATAGTGCGCATACAGTGTTTTGAGCACTGTTGGTGTTGTTTTCCATCTGTGCCTGTTCAAAAGAACGATGATGGAGTCAACCCGGATCTGTGCCTGGGGTGCATGTCTGAAAAGTTTCTGCGCTCCGTCCATCATCTCCTTGTGTTTGTGTTGCTTTTTAGGAAGGCACACCCTTGGCACCTTCCTTCCTAATAGTGACTCGCAAACACTATTTTAAGAGTCACCGACTTGCTAAATAGAGTTTGTACATACCATCACCCTTTTTTGTGGTCGCAAACAGGCCGATTTCCTGTTTGCGACCGCAAAAAAACGGTCATACATGTAGCCCTATGTGTTTTAACTAGTATTTACTAGCTTGAACTGCATATTGATTTTAATTCATTCCCTATACTTTCAGGAACTTTTATAACCAGCTCTTAACTGGAGGTATTTGTATGTAGTATTTTCCACTAGCTTGCACTCACCTCTAATACTTGCAAAAGGGTTTTATTTACGACCTGTGATTTTTTTGAATGTGTAAAACATCAAATGCGATAAATAGCACCTGTAATAAATACAGCATGTGTACCACAGGCATGTGATAAATACAGCATGGGTACCATAGGCATGTGATAAATATTGCATGCTTTTTTTTTAACGTGATCAGACGGTTCGGGAAATTCATGTTCTATTTACAAGGGCATGCAGTCATTATCAGAACACCTAACTCAGAGACCTAAGAAGGAAAAAAGCTTCTATACTTCCATAGACACTTTTTCAGGTGAGACAAACTGCAACTGTGAAAACAAGCTGCAAATAAAAAAATGAAAAAAATACACAAAAATGACAACTTTAAGAATATTTCACATAGCAAATACAATAGGAGAAAAAACTTCAAGTTCAACTCACCGAAGAATTTCTTTACGCGTGAAGAAGGTGCAGTCCTGTTGACAGAAAACAGTCATTAGCTTTGTTCCTGACCAACTAGGTCTAAAAGATCCAATAGTACTTTTCAGAAAAACAATTATGATAGCACAACCAGGAAGAAATACATGAAATACAGTGTGTGAGGATTTTACACAGCAGTCACAGCCTTGCTTTCATTCCTAAGGACTCTGCATTTATACAGCTGAGTGAATGAGAGATTTAGCATAGCCCTGGTGGGGGTAATTGATATTAATAGCCATATCACGAGGCAATCACTCAAGGAAATGAAGATTATGTTCTTTAAGAAGACAGGAAGAAAAGTGTCCAAAAGATAAATGTCATGATGGCTAGATTAAAAAAAGACAAACACTAGATTCTAATTCGTTCTCATCAAAGCTTTCGTAAAAAGACCTGCAAATGCTTTTCTTAATTTCAAAGCGAGCATTATCTTCAAATTATTTTCGATGATTAGTAACTCGTGGTTTTGGAAATTCTAGACTATCCGATTATCTGAGGGTCACTGCTTCTTTGAGGATTTGCTGACTTTTCTTTTGATTTTCATTAAAGGATGATAGGAGTGTGTTCATAAGTGTCTTTCCCTTGGTTTGGCAGTCCTCTCTTACAAATCAAAATGAGGACAGTGACAGACAAATAGAGAACCCCGTATAAGCAGAATAATAAATACATTAGTTATCTGTCTGTTGCAGGGCAGAACTCAACAACAGACTTCCAAGAAAAGTGTCCGTCTCAAAAGAATACTTCAGCTTTACTCCAATCCAAGGACCACATGTATGAAAGTTTTTTGCATTCGCAAATGGTGCGATTCGACAAAATTGTCCATTTGCGAATCCAAAATAGCCTTTCACAATGTATAAAAAGGATTTCTAGTAACATTTTTAGGTAATCGCAAAAACTGTGATTACCTAAAATTGTGACTACAAATAGGGAATCGCAAATTGCGATTCCCTTAGCACATGTATGAAGAATTTTCTAAATGCAAACTGTTCATTTAGTAAAATACAATTAACATTGACTTCAAGTCGATGGTAACCATGTGCAAACTTTGAAAAATGCACAAAACTGCATTTTTCAAAGTGCCATGTAGGTAGCAGCATGCCCCTATACTGGGGAACATCCCCTGGTCACAGCGGTGTCCCTTAATTGGGTTTCCTCAATTTGTCTGTGATTCGTTATGTTGGGTTCAAACAAGAATGAGGTCCATTCAGATTACTGTATCATAGTGATTTTATTTTCATGGTTCGAGTTCATTTGCACTCTCAAAAACATGTTAAATCATAATCCAATGCATTTTGGCTTATATTTAGCCTTCATCAGGGAACATGTATCTACAAATAAAGGTATAGCTTTAATACACGAGGATCTAACAAATAATGTACATCCTGATAGTTGTGACTTGGTGCTAACATCCTACAATCAAAAAGACGTGTGAATTTCTACTAGTGCTTGATGCTTGGTGATGCCTATCAGTGCAACTTAATCAAAGGTTCTGAAAAAACTGCCCCGTAGAAAAAATCACGATATTCTTAATTTAAGTGGCTAGAGATTGATTTCGTAACTGCCAAGCACTAGTAGAAATTCACATAACGAATCACGGACAAATTGAGGAAACCCAATTTAGGGACACCGCTGTGACCAGGGGACGTTCCCCAGTATGCTACATATATTCAACGTGTACTACGGAGTACATACCCAGGAGCACGCTACAACTGAGAACCCTTGAATCACATAGATTGTGCAAGTGAACACCAATTCTTGTAAATATTTCTCTTCCGACCAGTACATTCGGCACAACAAAAAAAAACCATCATGCTATATGAAGAAATCACCAGCCTCACAGACCAAAGAGCAGACACCTTTGCTTTCTCCAATGAGGAAGCTTTCCGGATTTATGCCTTAATACACGAGTACACCACCGAACCCACATCTCACCGGAACAAGGAGCAAAACATTAGACAACTACTGTATTTATCTATGAGGGAGATAAACCAGAGATTACACGCAAGTACCTTCATCAAATATCACTGTGCTCAACACATCCCAAGGGGATTGAGAATTGCTCTAAAACCTTCACCATGTTGTGCAAAAGTTTAAAGAAAGATGTTACGCGATCCTTAACAAATGTATGCTTTTGATTTAATTCTTTTAATCATAGAAAAATTATCTAACATCTTGGACGAATTAACCAAAGAAATTATCATGGTTACCACGGAGCTGACTACTTCAATGTCAACAGAGGATTGGTCCAAAGTATTGGAGGACATCAATTTACAATTAACCAAACATTCCCAGGAGGTAAATGAACAAAAAATTTGAAAAATCCGCCGAGATACTGTGGCCTACAAACTGGGGAAGGTATACACATGGGCCGAGGTATATGCACGCCGACGTCAGAACAGACCAGACTCTCAACAAATGGATACATCATCCTCCGGAAGTGAGACGTCAAACAGACCACGAGAAGGATACAATAGACCTAGAAGGCCTAGACCTCAAACTTCCACAGAACAGCCTCACACCTCAGCACAAGCACCAGGAGTTAGTCATAGTCAACAACAAGAAACAAGTGAGCCTTTTTTAGAGGTAAGCCCTCCAGAAAAAGTAGACCCCGAAGGGGCAAATGAAAAAGACGCACCGAACACCAGGAGCACCACAGCAGGAGGGAAGAAAGACAAGGAAAAGAAGAATTAAATCAAAATAATCTAGTCATCAACATCTCCGATGAACCTTTGCAACCCATTCAACTAAAAATTCTACAAAAAGGAATGTCTTACTTACTGACTACCAATACAACCAAACTAGAATTGGAAATCAGTCTGTTTAAATTCATGAGGAAAATATGCCTCAGACATTTTTTCAACAACGTGCTACCAGACCAGAGACCTACGGGTGAAGACCAATTATGAGGCCTAACACCGCGGAGCACATATATGGCACCCATCAGCCATAAGTCATTTGACACCTTTGAGAACTTGGTAAAACTCGAATTATCCAAATTGAACTACGCAAAAAGCTCGCGGAATACCAATCTAACTCAGAAAGAAAGCGGGATTCTGAAAAAAAATTGCGAATAATCCCAAAATCACTTGCCAAAAGGCTGACAAAGGTGGAGCGATTGTGATTTTAAACACCGCATACTATGAACAAGAAGTGGAAACACACTTCGCGGACTCTACCATATACATGAGATTGGACACTAACCCCACAGAATCTTTTTCAGGCCAACTACAGTTGATCATCAACAATGCATTTGACAAGGGAACTATTAATGAAAGGACGAGGAAAATTTTAACACCAAGCCACCCAAAAAGCCCGACCATATATATGGTTCCAAAAATTCATAAGGATTTACAAAATCCGCCTTTTCTTCCAATAGTGTCTACAAAGAGCAGCATACACCACCCAATTGGACAACAACTTGAAAAGTACCTACAACCCAGTGTTACCAAAATGAGAACATACGTTAAGGACACTACCGATTTCTTGATCAAACTGCAAGCGATTGAATTCACACTTGACGAACTTGCGGCACTTTGTACTATGGATGTGAAAGCGTTGTACACCTCAATACCCCACCAACAAGGTATTGAGTCTATAGAGCACGCTCTATTAAAAAACAGATCTAGAGATTAACATGAAATTGTTATTAATGGAGCTACTGTGTTTCACACTATAACAAAGTTATTTTAGATGGAAGGAACAATATTTGCAACAGTCGAGTACGTCCATGGGCAATTCGGCTGCTCCAGCCTACGCTAACCTGTTCATGGAAAGATATGAGGAAGAACATATACTTACGAAAGAACCATGGTTAACTAACACAAAAATCATTCTTAGATACATAGACTATGTATTCTTAATATGTAGTGGACCCAAAACAACATTGATCGAAGCGATTGATAACCTCTACAAAGCAGACGATCGGATACAATTCACATCAGAGATCCAAGATTCGAAAATAACCTTTTTGGATGTGGAGATTACAAAAACTGCCAGAGGATTCATCAAAGACATCTACCGTAAACCCACAGATCACAATCATTTATTATATTATCACAGCTTCAATCAGGACAGCTTAAAACACCACCTTCCGTTTTCACAAATGTTGCGAGTTAAAAGAATAGTCTCAACACCACAAATAGCTGAAATGAGAATCAATAAAATGGAATCCAGATTTATACAAAGAGGGTACCCTAAGGATGTTTTGGATCAAGCAAAAAAAAAATAGACAGGAACTACTGCAAAAAAGTCTCAACAAAGACAATACCAGAGTGGTAGTGGTATCAAAATATTCCACGAAAATTAAAGCATACCGGAACATCATGAAAAGGCATTGGTCAATTTTAGTATAAGAAAAGGATTTTATTAACATCTTTGAAGCAGCACCAATTTTCGCTTACCAAAGAGCCAGCAATTTGGGAGAAATTTTGAAAGTTCACAAGTGAACAAGACACACAAACCTATATTGGAACAGTTCCATGCTACAATTGCAACTGTAATAACGTCATGAGGGGGGCCACTATTACCCATCCTAGAAAAGGTCACACCAAAAACTTGAGAGTAACAGTCATCATGTGACACTGTGAACGTGGTATACTTAATGAAATGCCCTTGTGGTCAGGGTCATGTTGGAAAAACGGAACGGAAGATGAAGACCAGAATGAACGAACATAAATCTAACATACGCAATAAATTGATGAAATCCATAGTAGCGATTCACTTTATAGAGAAATCACACAACATCAGCCAACTTCGATCCACTATTCTGGAGATAGTGCGCAAAGTTGAAGGAAAAGACAATAATAAACAATTGCTACAAAGAGAGAATTACTGGATATACTACCTTGAAATTTTAAAACCTTTTGGAATGAACGAGAGAGTGGAATACAGTTGCTACCTATAACTATATTTATCTGTAAATATCATACACAGTTTTTTCTCTGCAATATCTCCCTAATGAGTATGATTTCGTAGTGAACATAGCCATATGTTTAACTATTCATTAATTAGCCCTTTGAAACGTCTATGAGTTTACTTTGTTTTATTTCCATTTTTACTTGGCACTACTGGTTAGTAACACACTCCAAGATGGCCCCACAATAACAGTTGCGTTAGTCCTTTTACCATGTTAGTTACACAAACCACCACTCTAGCGTTTACTTACGCATTTAAGCCTCTCGATTAAACAGCATTTTTTGACACACTGCGAGGAATATCCGAGTGTTTGCCTAGCACAAAGACGTCAACGCACCCTTCACCGGAGCGAGACCGTGTCATTTGCACAAGTGAGTGACTGCTTACGAGCCTAAATAGTTTGGTGAAATCTGCATGTCGCGCACATTTAAACTGCACTTTGTTTAATATGACTAGAACACGAGCACAGAGAACGTGTGTTCTTACTCAACTAAGACGACACAGATAGATTTTTGTTCACCCGACATTAACCACATTTTTAAAATGCACGTTCCGGAATCAATCTCTAGTCACTTAAATTAATAATATCTTCTACGGGCCAGTTTTTTGAGAACCTTAGATTAAGTTGCACTGATAGGAATCACCAAGGACTAGTAGAAATTCACACGTCTTTTTGATTATAGGATGTTAGCACCAAGTCATGACTATCAGGATGTACATTATTTGATTAGATCCTCGTGTATTAAAGCGACACCTTTATTTGTAGATACATGTTCCCTGATGAAGGCTTAATATAAGCCAAAATGCATTGGATTATGATTTAACATGTTTTTGAGAGTGTAAATGAACTCGAACCATGAAAATAAAATCACTATGATACGATAATCCGAATGGACCTCATTTTTGTTTGAACCCAACATAACGAATCACGGACAAATTGAAGAAACCCAATTAAGGGACACAGCTGTGATCAGGGGATGTTCCCCAGTATAGGGACACGCTGCTACATATATTCAACGTGTATTACGGAGTACACACCCAGGAGCACGCTACAACTGAGAAACCTTGAATCACATAGGTTGTGCGAGTGAACATCAATTCTTGTAAAAAGTGCCCTGTAGCGCATAGCGCACACATGCCCGATGGCTTGTGTGCGCTTTAAATGTGCACATTTCGTTTTTAGGGGTCCGGCCCTATCAGAAGTAATTGTTCAGTACTCAACAGTTGAATGATAACTTCACATGAGGTGGTACCTCTTCTACTGACGTATGAGTCAGTGGATGTCTAGATATCACAAGGTGCTTTCACCAGACCCTAAAGGTGTGAGGAAGAGGGTTAAAAGATATTGTATCAGGTGACAATCGTATTTAAAATAAAATTAATTATTGGTAGCTCCTCGGTTTAGAAGTGGGAGTGGGGGTGCAGTAAATGTTAAGAGCACTCAAAATTTAATTGCTTTTCAATCTCTAGGAAATCAATTACTAAACAACGTTGTTTAGTTCTAAATCTTTCATTCACTTGTGAACATACAAATAAAAATCAGGAGTGTCTCGAGGATTACCGTGAGACACAAACCACATACATCACACCCTCTCCTGATAAGATCCACTGAAAAGTGAAGGTGATTCATAACTGCTGGCTACATCCCTGTTTGGTGGCCCTAGTATCACATACTGACACTCCTCTGGCGGAGATAAGAAATGTTTCTGGGACTGTAAAATGGCATTTACTTTTCCTAATGAAAGCAGTGTCTGGTTGTAGATACCTGTACAAAAGAGGTCTTTTCTGGTCTTCACCAGACAAGCGGTTATAGCATTTTGCACTGATTTATAGTCTTGATGGAGGAATTTTTTATTCTGAGCATTAACAACAGTGATCTGGCTCAGGCAGGGCCAAATGGATGAACATCAGGGTTTTACATCAGCTCTGCCTAACTGGCAGCTCCTACAGAAAGATGTGTTGTGATTTGTCTTTCAGAAACCCACCATTCAGCCATCTGCAGTTTACTCTTACTGTACTCTATGTGGTGTGCTACGAAAGGGAGCTACCATAATCTACAGTGGACAGATGGTTCCAGTGTGACACTTCTTAAGCAAAGGAAATAAAAAGATGGTGGATGGATCGTACAAGGACCCCTTTTCAGAGGGTAAGAATTCCTTTTATTCAAGATATAACCACAACAGGACGAGAGGGCAGCATCCACCTCGAATCTCCTCACCAACTGCCTCACGATCCCCACATTCTCATTGCCATGACTACCCACACATTCTAGAAGAGAATGCAAGAACACAACACATCCTTTCCCTTATGTACATCAAAGAAAATTAAAACATAAAAATAATAAATGAACAGGGCAAAGGTCAACAGAGTAAATCCAGTGAAAGAATAACATAAAGATAGAAAATTGAATAAACAAAGATTCGCAGTGTGAATATACATTTCACATGATAATATGGAACATGACTCACGTAAGCACAAAATCTAGTAAGTTAGATGGTCATTTCCTTTCCCAGGTGGAAACTCTCCTCTCCACACAAGCTTCCTTACAATCTCTGCACCGCTCCACCTCAGTACATGCATTCTTATTGCCAATACCATGCGCAATGGCAACCTTATCCTTGTTCCACCAATTGCCATTTTCCAGTTTAACCACACTTTTCCTCTCATCCACAACCATTTGAGGTGATGAGAACTTGGACTCCCACATAGAAATGTTTCTAGGTTTTCATATTCTGCCATTATCTCCAACCGCCACCTTGGACCCCCTTCCTTGAACACCCACACACCTGTTCTGAGCTTGATTCCTTCTCCTCTCTTCTATTTTCTGTTTAAAAATGTTAAATTGCCCCATCCACTGTCTTGTCATTTTGAACACCAGCATCATGCCCCTCAATAACACAAAAGGTGATAGCCCTGTATCTGCATTGGGAGTGATGCGAACAGTCCATAACAATTTCCTTAATTCTTCCTTACAATTTAAACTATTAGTTCTAGCTAACTGTATGTTGTCCTTGAGAACTCTGTTGAATGAGACCATTACTCCTAGGCTGATAGAAGGAAGTTCTGGTGTGCTTAATTGCCAGAAAACATTAGAATTCAGAAAATTGTGCAGATGTAAATTGACACCCATTGTTCGATAAAATTTCATGAGGAATGCCTTCCTTGAGAAAAATAGATTCCAAAAACGCAATAATTTTATGACTGTTGGGAGATTGCACAAACTTTACTTCCAGCCAATGGCTGTAAAAATCCACAACCACAATTCCATACTCTAACATGCCACCGGAAAGTATAAAGGGACAAATCATATCTATGGCTAATTTGCCCCAAACCTTATTGTGTACCTCAATTGCTTCCACGGGATTGGGATCAGTGACTTGAGATTTGTCACTGCTGGCACAACTGACACAATGTCTTAAGTAATGCTCAACACTCCTGTCTAACCCAAGCCGCCAAAAAGTTTCTCTTATCCTTCTTTTGATTGCACGCATTCCGATGTGCCCTTCATGAGCCAAAACCAAAAGTCAGTTTTTCATGACTTGATATGATATGATAAATAATATTTATTGAGCGCGCGTTCACCAGCGGTTTCTTGGCGCTTAGTGGAAAATGCGTGAACATGTGCAACGGGAAAGCCATTAATCGCAAGCCAGGGAAAAAAGCCACGTCTTGAGGGCTTTCCTGAACAGGGGGTAGGAATGAATTTGGCGTAATTCGGGGGGTAGAGTGTTCCAGAACTGGGGTGCCAGAAATGCGAATCGAAGTCCACCATGTTTTTTCCGTTTAAAGGAACGTGGGGTCAGGAGATTGGAGCTAGCAGAGCGTAGGGCACGGCGGGGAACATAGCGCTGAATTCTATTGGCGATGAAAGCTGGCCCGTGGGATGACAGGGCTCTGTGGATCAGACAGCCCAATTTGAAGAGACAGCGCTGGGCAACCGGAAGCCAATGAAGGCTCCTAAGTAGAGGTTTCACATGGTGCAATCTAGGTTGTCCATACACAAGTCTGGCTGCTTGATTCTGCACCAGTTGAAGCCGCTGCAGCTGATATGAGGGTATTCCGGCATAGAGTGAATTAGCATAATCAATGCGTGACATAACTAAGAACAGGGTGACTTGAATAAGGTCATAAAAAGAAAGAAATCTTCTAATTTTCCGGATCCTGCGTAACTGGAAAAAGCAGAAAAAGACCACTGAATTAATCTGAGTCTTCAGGGTAAAATCGATGCTTATTGTAACACCAAGGCTTTTGACCACGCTAACTGGGGAGGGTGGAAGACCCATAGAAGGGGGCAAGAGGACAAGCGCCGTCTTGTCCGGATTTAATTTTAACTGGTTTAGGTTCATCCAGTTTCTGATGAAGGTCATGGTTCAGGACCTACTAACACACTAGACCGAAATAAAAGCTCATTAATGATGGACAATTCTTCAAATACATGCTTGAAAGCATCACTCTTCACTCCATCTGACTTCCACTGTGACCACCATTGACGATTACGCTCTTTTGCCTCCTTCATTTGTTCATCTAAATCAGTGAGCCGTTCGTCCTCCAATATGGCACCATAACATTGTCGTTTAACTGCACACACCAGATCCGCGTCTACCTCCACATCATTAAGAATTTCCCCATTGTCATGCAGATCCTGATTGGGAAGACGAGACAAACAACATGCCAACATGTTCTTTGCACTAGGTACATATTCCAACTTATAGTCCTTTTCCTGCAGCCTTTACTGCCATTAGGCAATCCTGGGTGTTGCTCGTTCCATGCCTTTGATAGTAAATAGTTGAACCAAAGGCCTATGATCAACTCGAACAGTGAACTATAACCCTATAAGTACACTTTAAAATGGATAATGCTTCACCAACACGCTTACGCCTCCCTTTCAATTACGGAATAAGATGAATTCCGCAACTTTCAAACTAGAGGCAAAGCTACCACTTCATCTCTGCCAACCCTGCGTTGCATGAGAGCGGGACCTAAACCTATCTGGCATCTGTCATAATGATAATTTTATCACTTGTGTCGAAAGGTTTCAAAGGTATAGCATGCATTATTTCCTTCTTAATGAGCTCAAATTCCTGATTACACACTTCACACCAAACCAATCTTACAATATTTTTGAGTAATTTCCTCATATGATAAGTTTTTCTGCACCCTTTGGACTGAATCTGGTATAAAACTCTATTAGATCCAAAAAGGATCTCAATTGGTCCTCATTATCAGGAGGTCCAAAATCGTCAATGGCCTTAACCAAGTTAAATTTAGGTTCCACACCACTTGCCAATAACTTATGCCCATGGAAATCAATGCTGGGAGAGTTAAATCTGCATTTTTCCACACTGAGTTACTTCCCTTTCTCTAAGAATGGACAAAACTTAACGTGGTCTATCATCATGCTGGACCTGATCCTTACCAAAGACTAGACCATCGTCCTAGAATGCAACAACCCCCCTCTATGCTTTTGAACAAAGTCTCTACAAATCTTTGGAATACGGCGGAAGCCGATGCCAACCCAAATAGCATACGCTTAAATTGAAATAACCCATCTGGAGTTATGAAAGACGTTAAGTGTCTAGAATCAGGATGCAGATTGAATTGATGATATGCAGAAGTCATATCCAAACTGAAAATGTTTCCCCCTTCAAGGTGGAAACCATCTCTGTGATGTTAATAAGAGGATGCCGATCGGTCCAAATTTGCTGTTTGGCATCGCGCAATTACACATACATTAGGGCCGATCCATTAATTTTGCTTGCCAAAACAATGGGGGCGACCCAATCTGAGCACTCAACAGGCACAATGACTCCCTGCTCACAAAGCTTATTCAATTCTTCTTTCAAGTCGGCTTGCAAAGCTAAAGGAACTCTCCTAACCTTATAAACCACAGGACATGAATTATAAATCAGCATAAATTTGTGTGTGAAGCCCTTCAGCGTGCCCAACTTCTCTTGAAAAATCTCAGAATATTGTGGTTCCCATGCATTTGGTTCCCTTACAGGAACAATGGACAAGTAATCATTCCTTAACACAACTTGAGCAGGATTGTTTGGAACTGGCTATGGCCCTAAGTTCTTCTGATCGTATCATCCTTGGCTACATACACCACCCTGCTTGTGCAATTTGTGTGAAACTTGAAATTTGCGTTAAATTCGCCCACAATATTGATAATTTTTTTGCCTTAATCCACTGGGTGAATCTTAGAATCACTCAGTTGAACCTCTCCAAAATCGTTAAGCCATACTTTTTCACTAAACATTGTGTAAGGTGATCCAAAGTCCACCATAACCTTCACAACAACACCATTTATGTTTAAAATGAAAAAAGGTCTTACAAAATCGTTTGACACCAAAATCGTTTGACACCACACAGTTCCACAATTCCTTGACCATGAGGACTTCCCATTCATCACTGGTGGAATACTCATCCTCACCACCCTGGCAAGGACCTACCCCATGGATCTTGTTTTGTTTTATTCTGCCTGAAGATCTGAAACTCCAGCAAAATGCCCCTTACGTATACACTTGACACATGTGTCCTCCTTAGCTGGACATACAACAGCATTACCGAGGTGAGATGAGATACCACACCCGTAACACTCTAGTTGTCGGAAAAACTGTTGTTTATTAGATTTGTCAGGTGCCTTTCCTGCGTCTTCCTTGGCTTTTCCTTTCATATATTTGGACTTCACAGCTAATACATTGTGAGGTTGGGATTTCACATCCAACACATTATCTGATTCATGAAAGAGGTAGTACTCTCTTTGACGATATTTCCAGGGTCTTCTTCAATGTCAGGTTAGGCTTGGACACCAACATTTCTTGGATTTTGTTGTTGGATTTCTCAACTGATTGATCACGTATCATTTCTTCCTCTGAATCTCTGTATTCACATGACACTGCTAAAATTCTTAAAGCTCCAACATAACTGGCTACAGACTTACCTGAAATTTGAACCCCTCTCTAAAACGTATGACATTTTTCAGTGCCTTCAATCTAACATTCATTGTTTTTAAGGCTGCGGCATTTTTATCAATAACACCATCTCCATCTCCTTCAACTTTCATAGATAAAATCGCTTGACTGGGAATGGGTTTTAACATTTTCGGCCCTTCAGAACCTAAACAATGGCGAAAAATGGCAAATTTCTTTTTGTGAGTAAAGGAATTCCCTTCTAAAGCATCCAAATACGCTTCAAAGGCTTCTTTCCGTTATTCCCACTCCAACTCTGGAGTGTTCGGAGTTGTAGAAAAACCAGGGGGAGGAACCAAGGAATGCTGCATTTTTTTTTTTTTATTTACTTGATATCCCAGGACAATGGGGTTTGAAAAAGTAAATGACAAAATGTATAAAAAAAAATGATGAGGTTGGATTCTCAAGAGGGCGGCTCCCTAGTGCCATGGGGCATTCCACACCCCCCTTTCCTCCCGAAGGGGCAGGGACTCTCAGGGAGTCCCCTCCTGGGCGACCTCTTTGTCGCCACACCGGACACGCGCGGCCACTGCCTCGCGGGACACGTCGTCTGGGCATCGTGTCGCGGTGGACATCGAGGGGCAGATGTGGGCGGGTCGCGTTTTTGGAAGGTGAGCGTAGGGCAAGAGTGTTTGGGGCCACTAATGCACCCGCACGGCGCCCCACGATGTCCACATAGACTTAGGTATTTTTCCCCCGGTGAGAGGCCTCGGGTGGGTCAACGGGCCTGGAGCCTTTGTGCCGTGGTGTTTGTGGCTGTTCGTCCGCTCCCCTGAGTGCTGTCTGCTCTGCAGGGGAGCACTTGGGCATGTTGTAGTCTAGCTTTGTGGATTGACTCATTGGGGGTTTTGTGCCCTATGGTGTGCACCTGGCTGCCGCCAGAGCTGTGGCAGAGTTACAGGGCGATCTGGAAGCAAATGGTACAGAAGGGTACCTCTGCACGGCACATAGGGGTGCCAGAGCCAGAGCCTAGGAGCCGCATGGGAGGTCCTGGAAACCGTGTCGGCGCCCCGTTTGTCCTTTGGGCGGTTGTGGGCCTGAACAACCGGGGGCTTGCCTTGCTACGCCTCACCCTGAAAGGGGCGTGAGTGAGAAGTGTCACGTGATCTGGGAGGAGGATCACCAGAAGGGGCAGCCCAGTGCTGCTTGGCTCATCAGGCGGGCAGGTGGCGAGAATGATGCCTGCCCTTGGATCGCCCATAAGATAACCCACCATATTACTTAACGTTGTATGTAATAAACCTGCAGCAGTTTTTCCCATAACAAAATTTGTGTGGTGTGTATTTTTTTGCATGCATGCTATGTGCTTGGGGGTGGGGAGGGTCTGTCACCATGATGGTACTATGATGACGCACCCGGATACAGTGCCTATAGAGAGGGCAGAAGAAATACTGCCACCAAAAAGGAGAAGCAGTCCTGGAAGAACTGCCGTATATTAGTGATCCCAGTGTACACATCACTGATGTGCAGGCCAACCCAAAATGGCAGCAAAGCTGAAACAAAGAATTTCCTCGCCTAAACCGATCGAAAATGGCCACGAAGCTCAGAAAGACAGTGATGTCACCATGTGAACAGATACGTCGGCAAGGAGCTGGGAAGTTACTTGAGCACCGGTGCAGGCACAGGATGAGGGTGAGAGGCTGAGCACACGACGGCCATTTTCCCCGTCCGAATACTCAATGCACAGTACCTGAGGGCCATGAGAAGCTAGCAGAGTCCCCCTGAGTTAGGGGACAGACTTCTTCCTCCTATTGGATTGGGAGAGCCTTGTGGATACGAGGCAAAGTCGCACAGATGAATCCGCACCAGTGAATAAGGAGGCACTTGAAGAGTGGGGCAACTCGTCTTGTTCAGTTCCAGCTCGTCGCCACTGCAAGGACACTCTTTCGGAGGGTAAGAAATCCTTTTATTCGGGATATAACCGCAACAGGACAAGAGCGCAGCATCTACCTTGAATCTCCTCTCCAACTGCCTCATGACCCACATTCTCATTGCAATGACAACCCACACATTCCACCAGGGAATGCAAGAACCCAACAGATTGTTTAAGTTCATCTCGGCCACTGGTCATTATTCTGGTACGCAATCAATTCACATTTTTTTCTGCCCACGTTGCCAGCTCAGACAGGGACCAGACATATGCTAATTAGCCTTGGTCCTGCTCCAATGGAAACAGGCCCGCCCAAACGGCCAGACCATGTCCTTTATGAGCTGGATGGCAATGGAACCTGTAATTGGTATAACACGGGAACGGGGCCAGGGAGTACGATAACCATGTTAGAAACTCGGTATCATGTTCTGTACATAACTGTTGTTCACTTCATAGGTGACTACCATTTCTGAACTCACATTTATTTTTTTTAATTTACAGGCTGAAATTAAACAGGCCGAGAGCAGTTGTTCTTATGGGATCTTCCAAATAAGGCAGTTCTAATATTCACATGTGTCCGTCATACTGTGCAAGCATCAGCTAATTACTGTGCTTCGCATTGGCAGTGACATTAGGCTTCTTGCGCTTGATGGATATGATAAAACGGTAGAAAGCTGTAGTCACTGCTCAGTGTGTCTGTGTATGCCAACTCCTCCAACGTGACAATGATACACAATGTCTTTTGGCACGGCATTAATTTGTATATACAAAGGGCATGACTAAATAAAGCTTCCAGAAGTAAATGTAGGACAGCTCAGTATCTCGATTCTTGGAATCATGCAGAGCAGTGTTTGGTGTACCGTGCAGCTCTTCCAGGTAACCGTGATGGAAGACAGCGGACATGATTTATAAGCAAACTCTGCCGCAAGAGAAACGGGCACAACTGAGCTGTTCGCTGTTCCCATTTCTGAATCAAAGGCACTGATTCAATTTTTGTCATCTAATGAACTTAAAATATTGTTCTATTATGGAATATTAAGTCGGTGTCCTTTATGCTACATTTCTGACTATGTATATCATGGGCGGCTCATCCACAAAGAGGAAGGAGCGTTTCCCCACTGCTCACAGAACAGTGGAAAAACGAAAACTTAAATGATAACATTCTTATTATCATTTTATGCTTCATGGCTGCTGGGCTGGGTTAGGGCAGGACTGGGCTGGTGTCACAGGGGGAGGAGTTGTGGGCACACTCTAAGTGCGCATGACGTTTTTGGATGGCAGTTTGGGGCTGTACAAACAGTCATGCACACTTTGCATGTTCTCCACAAGACTGTAATACATAGCCTGCGTGGATAACATTCACAGGCTCCCAGTCCACCTCTGAGCACCAAACCATGGTGCTCAGACCAAGTACAATCTTGGATTGCAGCGTTGTGATTGGCTTACAAGAGCCAGTGTACTTCCCGCTTCTGGGAGTCGCCAGGAAGAGAAGCAAGAATGGAGGAGAGATTTGCAATCCCCATTCCCTGCCAGCCACCACTGATGTATATAGAATATCTAAACTTAGCTACAAATGTAACTACAGTGATAAAATGATGGTACCAAAACATCTTCAACAAAGGACTGCTCAACAGAAGCAAGTCTTATTGAGATAGAGAAATTTGAGGATTAATATTGGGATTTCTGGGATCTGAGACAGTTCGAGAACGGTGCTAATGAGACTCATTTCCAAAAAATTCAGGCGTATTACAACGAAAAAATTGAAGATGTACTTTACATTTTCCTTGTATTTTTTTTGTTTCCCTCTTTTTCACATGTAACTGATGAGAAGAACTGCCTTGCAGAACTACTGATCACAGCCAAAGCTAAGGGTAGACTTGTATTAATATACCTCAATAACTGCTGGCACACAGGCAGCTCGGCCATCTCACAGGTTTTGCCTTTCATATCCCACAGATTATAAGGTAAATAAGGGTTGGTCCAACCTTGTCTATATTTAGAAGCTAAAGCAGAGATTCATACCCTCTATATAGCAGCTTTCCCAGGTATACTAAGACTAATGACTTCTTGTGAAGCACACCATAAGATTCTCTGGAGCCACACTACAAGATTCTCTGGAGCTCACACCGTAAGATTCTCTGGAGCTCACACCATAAGATTCTCTGGAGCTCACACTATAAGAGAGCCTGGTGTAAAGCTAATGACCCAGGTGCCTGGCTAGAATATCACTCTATGTTTGCAATCTATAAAAAGGCAATTTTAACAAGGAAAGCAGAATTCTATGAAACTAGGATTTCGGCTGCTGACAATACACAAAAAGAAACCTTTCGGATTCTAAAAGAGCTGAGACAAGCTCAGGAACAGAAGCCCCTCGTCAGTCTTGAAGATTGCAACAAGTTCCAGTCCTTCTTCTCAAAGAAAGTGAAGGACCTACTGACGGAAAATCATCTTATTCCTACTGTCCACTGTCCCTTAGCGTCAGAACCTCTGCCCCCCACATATGATAAACCAGTCACCGCCTTCCCTATGCTCACCCGTGACTCCCTGTCTCCCTTAATGGGGCGGGTTAAGTCAGGGTCACCTGGGGAACCCCTGTCCACCGAGGATTTTTAAGTAGGCACTACCAGGGATAGAAAGCGAGATTCTCTCGCTACTAAATCAATCTCTAGAATTGGGTCACGTCCCCACCAATTTTAAGGAAGCTTTGTCATCCCGCTTCTAAAAAAAAAAAACAGGGGCAGACGTGAAGAACCTAAAAAACTTTAGGCCAATCTCCCAACTCCCATTCCTGGCAAAAGTGCTGGAACAGCACGTTTTGAAATCCCTGTCACAACACATAGAAGCAAACCACCTGCTGCAAAACAACCAGGCATGGTTTAGGGCTCATCACAGCACGGAAATGTTAATATTGTCAGTGCTGGATGAACTCAGGTCAAGGGCCGATAAGAAAAAGCCATGTACCCTGGTTTTACTAGACCGGCATTTGATACGGTCAACCATGACCAACTTCTGTCGCGGATCTCGGAGCTAGGCATCCAGGGCACGGCCCTTATGTGGTTCACATCTTTCCTCAAGGATCGATCCCAGAGAGTACAGCTGACCGACCATGTGTCTGATTCTGGCAAACTCTCCTGGGGGTACCATAGGGTTTGGTGTTGTCACCTCTCCTATTCAATGCCTATCTCCAGCCCCTGATAGCTGCACTGAATCTCATGGAGTGTCAGAGCTATAACTAAGCCGACGACACTCAAATTATCATCCAGATAGACAGCTCCCCGGCCGCCCACACAAGAATGCAAAACATTTTAAAACTTACTGTCAACCGGATGACGGCCAACTCCCTCAAAATTAACCCTGATAAGACCGAGGTAATGGCCATCACAACAGACTCCAACCCCTGGGGCGACCTTTTTTGCCCACAAGAGCTGGGTACAAATTCTGAAACGGCCCTGGCCGTAAAAAGCGTGGGCATCAAAATTGATGCCAAGCTCTCTATGACCCAGCAGGTGTCGGCAGTAGTAGGAACATGTGTTGGCCTGCTGAGACAGCTATGAAAACTCGCCCCCCTTCTCATATTTGCCACACTCAGAATGGCTGTATCGGCCATAATACTGTCACGACTGGACTACAGGAACTCCCTGTACATCGGCCGCCCAGGGAATCTGGTGGCCAGATTACAGGTAATCATGAATGATGCGGCCAGATTAACTTTTAGAGTGCCTAGGAGGACCCACACCACCGCCCTCCTATGTCAGCTGCACTGGCTCCCGGTCAGGCAGAGAACCAAGTATAAGGGCCTTTGCATCACGCATAAAGCCATCTCTGGCCAAGCCCCAACTTACATTAAAGATGTTTTAGTCAACTATACTCCTAGCAGGGTGCTTTGGTCCTCAGAGGCCGGCTTGCTGGCTTGCCCCCGCTTTAGTTTGACCTCTAAAGGACGAAGAGCCTTTTCAACCTCCATTCCTCTACTCTGGACCAAGCTGCCGGAGAATCTGTGCAAGGAACAAGCCCTTCTCCCCTTCAGGAAGAAGTTAAAAACAGTCCTTTTTGCGGATGCCTGTGGCACAACCTAACTAATAAACATCTCCTCACGTGCTAGGGTAGGGCTCTCTCTTACAGTTCTTAGAGACCGAACGGTGATAATGCGCTCTACAAATGTGAATTACAATTACAATGAGATTCTCTGGAGCTCATACATAAGATTCTCTGGAGCTCACACCATAAGATTATCTGGAGCTCACACAATAAGATTCTCTGGAGCTCACACCATAAGATTCTCTGGAGCTCACACCTCAAGATTCTCTGGAGCTCACACCATAAGATTATCTGGAGCTCACACCATAAGACTCTCTGGAGCTCACACCATAAGATTCCTTGGAGCTCACACCATAAGATTCTCTGGAGCTCACACCTCAAGATTCTCTGGAGCTCACACCATAAGATTATCTGGAGCTCACACCATATGACTCTCTGGAGCTCACACCATAAGATTCCTTGGAGCTCACACCATAAGATTATCTGGAGCTCACACAATAAGATTCTCTGGAGCTCACACCATAAGATTCTCTGGAGCTCACACCTCAAGATTCTCTGGAGCTCACACCATAAGATTATCTGGAGCTCACATAAGACTCTCTGGAGCTCACACCATAAGACTCTCTGGAGCTCACACCATAAGACTCTCTGGAGCTCACACCATAAGATTCCCTGGAGCTCACACCATAAGATTTTCTAAAGCTCACACCATAAGATTCTCTGGAGCTCACACCTCAAGATTCTCGGGAGCTAAAACCATATGATTATCTGGAGCTCACGCCATAAGATTAACTGGAGCTCACACTATAAGATTTTTTTCTGGAGCTCACACTGCAAGATTCTCTGGAGCTCCAAACAGCTCCTTGCACATGCTAAGTCTAAGCTCAAATTAAAGTTCCTTGCACTTACATTTATTTTCCTTCTTTATGCACCAAAAAAGATCTTTGTTTTATATAGCACAGTGTTGTAGAATTCGAATCTACTGTAATATGCGTACTGAAATGACTTGGGTTCATTTAGAGTAATGCGGACACAGAGTATCTGGCAAAAATTGCCAAAAATTTCATTCGGTCACCCTCACTTACCACTGTTCTCTTTAGAGTGTATACCACGGGTGGCTATAAATGGTAAATGATGATAGCAAGCATACTTTTTTTTTTTACACAAAACTCTAAATGATCCCTTTTGTTTCGCTTACTAAGAAGAACATTAAATAAATATTTAAAATAACCTATATATCCTTGGACTAATATACTTTTGGAGGCTCCAGAAAGAAAATCGTATAGACTACTTTGCAATTGAACCAACAAACTGCAGTTTGCGCCATACAGTGTTGAGACCATTTCAACCCGTTTCTGAATTAAAGCTTCACATAGTAGAAGAATAGTATACGAAAGACACAATAAGTAGCCAGTACTATTACTGCAGTAAAACTGCTGGTCCAAAGTCATTTCTGGAGTTGAAAGAGTAGGGTTAGGACTTTGTAGGTTTCTATGCCCAGCAGATAATCCACTGCAGTGTAGAACAGCTGATCTACACATTGAAATCTAGAACTTGTGAAGATGTTAACAAGTACTGCAGAAGATTTTATAATAAACATCTGCACGTTTGAATGACCCAATATGCAATTTACAAGAAGAGAAACCTAAAACGGGTATCTATTTGACTCGGGAAAATTTGTTTCAAGGCATGGGCAAAGTGGGAAAATGCACAGGGTCCACATCTTTCAAGTGGCCACCTGATAAAGTGCTAGGGACAGTAAGAAGACGCTCTACTCTATCGCTATCTAAATTTCTTGTCTCTCTTTTCCTATCCCTACCTCACCTCTCTACTTGTGTGTCTAACCTTTCTCTAAGTGACCTGTCTGTTGTTCTTTCACATCTCTCTCTCTCTCACAGCATACCTTGGTTACCTCTCTATACCTCAATATCCCTCTATCTCCTTTTTAGGTCTCGCCTGTCAATGCGCATGCACATTGAGCTTGCGAGACTATAGCGTCTTAAACAGACTTTACCTAACTGGGCGATTTGGTGCTGTGCCTGTGGCTTGCGCATTGACCTAAAATGCGCGTGCACATCATCAAATCGCCGTCTGTTCCCTCAGCCGCACTCCTCCCACACCTTTGAAGTGAAGCTTAGCTTCACTTCAAAGGCATCCGCTCCCCCCGCCCCCTGCTTCACACGTCTCACGGCCGCAAGGCCGTCTCGTATTTCTCCTCCCTCCCTCACCTCCCAAGTGAATGCCATGCAACTGTGGGACACTCTGTTTTTGAGATTCCAGTGACTGCCTGAATTCACTGATTTCCCGATTGTCATGAAAAGTTCATTTTATAATTCAATAAAACATTACCTACAAAAAAGTGATGGCTGTCTGAACATAGAGCTCGGTATTTACTCACATCATCCAGTCATAATAGAGGAACAATTGATAACTTTAGAACAGCTAAAAAGACTTCCAGATCGGCCTTTACCTTCCGTAGGTTCTGTGGTGATGGAATGTATGACGTTACGCATACATTCACAACGCATACCATCACAATGTCTTTTAAAACCGACTGCCCCCTCCTCCTGCTTTCCTCTGTTTCTAAAACAAACCGCCTCCCCCCTCACCCCCCCAGCCGAATCCACTTTCCTGTTGAAGAAATGCCATAGCTGCTTGAAGCTTTTTCTATATCTGGTGCTCTCAGAGTGTACTTTACGTATTTATTTTTCTAGCAGAGAGAAGTACCCCGAAGGGCACATGTACGTTTCACAGAATTCATAAGTGTATACTCCTGTCAAATGTCAATACTGTGGTCTTGCGTGCAGCTGCATTAAACCGATTTGCATATTCTGTGGCCAGCACGCCTGTGTTCATTCACCTTTGTTTTAGGATTCAAGTTATACTTTCTTATTTCGCTGTGATCTTGTGTTTTTTTGGTAACTAAATAATGGTATTAATTACTACCAAACGCTCTCATTTTAGCAAATACCTCGCACATATTCAAACGTAAATCTCGCCATTTGCATGGAAATGTTTGCTCCAAAGACATAGCCCACTGCGTTATTTTGCAAGGACTGGAACTTGTTACCTTATTCACAACCTTCGGTATCAATCAGGCAAGTTAACTGTAAGCTGTGTCTGAGGTCTGTGGCACAAAAGGCCCCTGCTGCTTCACACTACGGCCCGTGTCTCTCCCCCATCGCCGCTCTCCCCGCTCCGCCCCCTGCTGCGGCCGTTTCGCATTTCTCCTCCCCCCTCCCCACAGCAATGCCCTCCGTCTTGTTCGTCTTACTGTTTTTGTTTTTTTGGTAACTAAATAATGGTATTAATTACTACCAAACGCTCTCATTTTAGAAAATACCTCGCACATATTCAAACGTAAATCTCGCCATTTGGATGGAGATGTTTGCTCCAAAGACATAGCCCACTGCGTTATTTTGCAAGGACTGGAACTTGTTACCTGCAATTACAACAAGAACTCCTGCTATAAACAAATTAACCCTCTGTGGTATCTTCTCTAAATTCAGTGATCACTTCAGGTTATTCACAACCCTCGGTATCAATTGCCATTATAAATTACAATAACTTTTTATTTAAGTATTAATTATAAAAAAATAAAGGCCATTGTTATTTGTAATATGAATACATATAAGTCACGTAAATAAAACATATTGCATTACAAATGCTATAGGTGTCACATTTGCAAAAGTTATAACTATTGGCATTGTAAATGACAAAGCTATCAAAGCTATTTTAAAAACCAACACATAAATAAAATATGTGTCATTTACAAGACCAATAGCTCCAACTTTTCTAATGCGAGACCTATTGCATTTCCAATGCTTGTTCCTCCTGCGGTCTATCTTGCCTCTAATTCTACCTCTCCTGGCTCAACCCAGAGGCTTATCCACCCCTCTTTCCTTGAGTCACATGAAAGAGACCAGGGTGCCCTCCTCAGCGCAGGTGCATCAGTGCTCATAGACCTGTGAATTTAATGTACTTCCTATTTGGTGATAGATAATTAAGAATTATGCATGACATAGTGAGTGCTAGACACTGCAAGTAAGGCTGCTGCAATAAAATAGCACTTGGGGAGAAGTGCACTTTCAGGGACATGTATAATAAAAACATGTTTTAGCACTTTTATCTACTGGGTTTATGAAAGGTTAAAGTATAAATCAATATTGTACGGATTCATGTTGGCTTGAATTAGCTTATAAATGGCGATACATTGAAAATTGGTGCAAACAGTTGGCCCCAAAATGTGTCAGGCCCCGAACTCCAAAATCTTTAAGATGTCGCTGTGAAAAGCGGTTTGTACAAGTCCCCTAAATTATCAGTGCAATACTGTATGATGCATCAGAGCACACAACCACCTGTAACATACACACTCTGTAAACCTCGGGAAGAGCTTGTCTGTCCATTGTACAAGGCAGATTCTAAGAACATGTGTTGCTTGTTAGAGGGGAACAAAAGCAACGTAGGGCATTGAATCAGGGCACCCTCACTCCAAAATAGGTAGTTTACTGTTGCTTGACAAACTGTTGGGTAGTAAAGGTAAAAATGACACAAATTTGAGGATCTTAAAATGTAAGAAAGACTCCCTTAATAAAATAGCAAAACTTAATGCAACTTTGGCTGCATTTTCCTTCTTTGAAACTAAAACACTAAGCAATCCAGAGAGCCTGTGTGTCACAGGTGTGGATTAAAATCATATTCTCATTCTGGTTTTCACTCTTCAGCCTCAACTCGTTGAGCCATCGTGGAAGAACATCAATTAAAAAATACATTAGCATAAAAAATGGACATTTAGCAGGAAGAAGTTTTATTTAAAGTCCCTCCATGGTGTGATTCAAGGTGCCATTGTTAGAGTGGATCACCATGCTGACCGAGAAAGGAGGATTTTTGAGAGGTGCAGGGAAGGTTCGTGAAATACAGCATTTTTACTTTACAAGCAGGCATAGGGAGGGCGGCTGAGGGGGACTTCTATTCTGTGGGGGCCAGTGACTGTAGGGAGAAGAGATGCTGTCATTGGTCAGGGCCCTAGGTACTGTAATAGTAAGGACTCTACGCCAAGGGGTGGAGGAGGAGGTTGGGTCTAGAAAGGCTACATTAACTTCTTGTTAAGGGGACACCCTCTGAGGAGCCGAGCACTAAGTAAGAACCATTCCTTTATTCAGAAGGCTTAAGGGCACACGATTGTATAGCTTATGCAAATAACAGGGAGCTTCACATAGGAGCAGCTAGACTGTATTGGGTCCGCTATCCAATTGGCATGGTTAACAGCAAGGTTGTGTTGGTAGCAACATTTAGCCATCAGGGTCCCCAGACAAGGTTCTAATCATGAGATATGGCAAGGGAGTGTTTCTCTGCTAATGTACATGTGTAACCAGTTTTGTGGGTTCAGGGGTGCTTCCACTGCAGATGCTCAAGAGGCACCGGGTTGAAGCTTGCATTGCTGATGTCATGTAGCACCAGAAAGTTTGCAGGTGCGTGAGTTACAATTTCTCATCTGATGAATCTGTGTAAGTTGACTGCAAGACCAAGGGAGTTAGCAATAATAAAACAATTCAACTTTCATGGAGTCCATTTTGTCACACAATAAGGATCAGGAATCAGAGGCTGAAAATAAGTCATTTTATTTACCAATTAATAATCAGTG
Organism: Lissotriton helveticus; assembly: GCF_964261635.1. Classification (NCBI taxonomy): domain Eukaryota; kingdom Metazoa; phylum Chordata; class Amphibia; order Caudata; family Salamandridae; genus Lissotriton; species Lissotriton helveticus. The sequence continues at coordinate 276,602,727 of NC_136062.1, forward strand.
TAGAATATACGTATCTCAAAAGATTATTAAAAAGATACAGGAAAAGCAGCTCCAAAGCTGAAATATCATAATAGGTTCAGTCTCAGTAGGATAAGATATAAAATAATCAGAGCAATACAGAAACTAAGAATTAGAAATAGGTGTTCTTTAAAGGAACTCCAATTCCCTCTCTTAAACCTAATTAAGTTATAAAGTCATCTAATCAAGGTTCTAAATTTAGAATAAGAATAGTTTATACAGTGGGGTCTCGGGGAAATTTGGAAATGCGTTAAGATGTCAGCATAGTAAAAACTCCAGTAGAAGTCTTTCAGAATTGGAATAAATGTTTAGCATAAAGCTTTACACATGCAAGAATAAAAAAGGAGAAAGGTCTGTACCCCTCCATGTCTAAGGGAATCTTCTCTAACTTCTAACCGTGTGAATTCTAATTAAAATCAATAAAACTTCTACAATCATCTCTCTTCACACCACGCAAGGAAACAATCATTTCTCTTCTTGTGGTATACATCTGCAAAATCTCTTGAATTTCCCACCCCACAGAATTTGGACAGTTACTGCAACCTTAAGCATTCCCCGTTCCTGATATGCAATGAATAGGAGGCCTCATCTGCTCATTGGGTCTTCAGATTTGTTGGCAAGATTTCTCTTTTCTGGCCTTACTATAAAAAAAAACTAAAACATACAACATTGTGTCTTCTCCCTAGATAATGACACCTTGAGAACACACCTGTATAAGAAAGAACATGCTAATGCTAACCAAGCAAAAAATAAGGCCTTTAGTCAGGCTAGCTTAAACATTCAAATGTGCACCTCAAATACATGGGTATACTTGTGTAAATTCAATAATAAATGGAAACGTGAGTAAAAGCATACATGATTACAGTTTGAAATAGGACTTTCAGACTATATGAAAATGTGACAAAGTATATATGCAAGCACGAACAGAGAATACATCTGTATATTTATATTTACCATTAGTGCACACGTTATAGAGTTAGTTTCTCAATAGATACATTTCATTAATGTGTTTAAATGTTAACACATGTTAATATTATTAAGTCAGACAGTAAATATAATGTCAAATATAATGCGTATAAATGCGTAGTAATGCATTGACAACATGTAAAGGATGGAATCAAATTGCTCTACTCCACGCCTTATATCTGGGTGCATTTCATTAGCATGTGTTGTCTTACTGAAATGTGCCTGTTTCCACTCTGCTCATTTCTCTTCTTGCCTCCATCCCTGCCTCTGCCAATCAAGCTACAGAAAGGAAAGCCTGGTCATATGGGTGGCTTTGTGTGTACTCGCTGAACAGCACTACGACTAAGACACATGCTCACATGGAACTGGCTCCTCGTTGGATTATTGGGACGTAGTAACATCCTTGAATGATGCTTCCTCTCAAAGGTTTTTTAATTTTTTTTATTTTCAGGGCTATGAGCCGTGTACCTGCAGGATGGGCAAGGACTAGAGGTGGGAGGTAATGTGACTGCGACAGCTGCAAAGAGGAGCGCTTCTTGTTAACATCAAGGCCTTTGTGCCTAATGTATACAAAATTGCCTTAAAAAACTTATTGAATGTTCGGGTTGGTCACGGCATTCAATAAAAAAAAAAAAAAACACTGAATCTCTTGAAAACAAACACAAATGTGAAAAATCAAGCCATAAAACTCAGTAGTTTCACAAGACAAATGTTTTCTCTAATGAGAATTCCGGATGCTTTTCCTGGTCTTTCTACATAAAAGAGAAAAAACAAATCTGAAACTTCACTTCTCTTCTGCATATCGTCAACACCTTTGTAGTTCTCAATTTCCACTCTACCCACCTGCCCTGCTACTGCACAGAAACATGACCCAAGCCTAGCTGGTTTAGCAGTACTATATCAACAGTTTAAAGTTTCAAAGTGGGCGATCACACCAGCTTTCCCTCAATTATTGATGGTTCTGGTTTCTTCCTCAGTGATGTGAGACTCTGCAGCTCCTTGACAGGTTGTATAGGGGAGTAGTGTTACAAGCCCACAATGGGCTGCTTCCTTGAGAGCGGCTGTGAGGATGCCATTTTGTCTAAAACCGAAACAAGAGCCAGGAGGTTATTGTTTCATTCATTTGAGATCCAGGCACGCGTGCTGGAAAGCTATCACCTTGACTTACTCTGTTTATCAGTGATGGGCTCGTTGCATGCCGGTGGTTTAATGATATCATCAAGATATTTCTTACGTAGACACCTGTGGGGTTTTATGTCCAAGGTAATCCAGAGTTAATAGTTAATACTTATTTAATAAAATTCGCATCCACTAAAAGGCTTCGCGGAACTGGGAAGTTATGTGTTAAACAAAAGAGACAAGCGCTAGCTTATATAAGCTCTACCAAGCATCGAACATTCGCTTATGCGGCATCGCCCTATACCATGTATATCACCACAAGCGCTATATCACCCTGACTTCCTTGTGATGCATCTCCTTGAGCTACATACATTGGAAGGTATGTATTATAAAACATACAAAAATATTTTCAGGTAACTTGATAGCTTTTAGACTACAGCGCAGCTGTGTAACAGATCTATTGCTTACAATATACACAGAGCAAGTATTAGGTATGCCCCGTATCCCATTGGCTTTTTCAGCCTTTATCTATCACCAATTGGCTTAGGTTAGAATAGGATTTCTCTCTCTCATGTATCCTGATCAAGTATCCAAGAATTTTTAAAAAACTGACGGCCTACAAATCTGGCTTTTGGGAGGGCTGTAGTTTTGAAGCTGTTACGTATCCTGGTTCTGCTAGATCTCTCAGTGACCTTTGACACTATCGACTACTAGACCTTGCTCCAAATCTTTGAAAACCACATGCAAATCAATGTAAACTGCAAGCAATTCATGAAAGTGGACAACTTTGCTACTGAACTTGATTGTTACTAGACTGATGGCGCTAGTGTTTGCACTCTGAGTCTGCTAACCAGACCACAGTGCATGGTTAGCAGAGTTAAACTTGGCTAAACGTCTAATTGGCCTATTTAACCTACTATATGGTACAAAGTGTGCCCAGGGCCTGCAAGTTAAATGTCACTAGTGGACTGCAGCACATATTGTGCCACCACTACATTGACACTGCAAAACATGACTGCATGCCTGCCACCAGTAACCTGGCTGTGCAGGCATAAACTGAAATGCGACCTGTCCTGTGGACAGGCCTAAGCCACCCTCCTTTTAAATATTAATAAGTCATCCCTATGTGAGCCTTAATGACCAATAACGCAGGGTGCATGATATTTAAAGTAGGACACGTCAAGTTTAAATGTACAGAGACAAGGCCTAGAACGCTATGTTCACTTTAGCAAGGTTAGCTGCTCCATAGGTAGGCACTGTAAGTTTACATTACTATTAAATAACTTTTATCTTCAGCCTAAATAATTTTGCTTGGTTGTCCATGCACTTCTCGTTCGACTTTGGCATTGTCACTCTAAATGGTGTTCGCAAGCCTGCCTCCGAACCAATCAGAGCCTCACCCCGATCTACTGCGAACTGCACAGTCCTGTTTTTATACAGGAGAACAAAACATGTTATTCTCCCCTTTTCATGGCCATACTCCAATTCTGATTGTGTTTTAATTAAGTAATTGTTGCCCCTTTTATTTTCATGTACATCCTCTGTGCTCAGACCTAATTTTACTTATCCAAATAATGACGCTAATCACTATTTTAATCAAAGCCCCGTCGGCGATTGCACCTACAAACCCAATTGAATGAAATAAATTCACAGTATAAATGAAAAGAAAAAAGAAAATATTTACGGACCAGCACACCAAAATATTCTACAACGTATAATACATGAAATGCCACTGTTCGTTCTCCTTTTTATTAAATCACACATTTGGGCAATATATTCTTTGTAGCACTGGGACCGTGTGCTCACTCGAGGCAATGAGTATTTTCTATGTTCTAATGTGAGTATAATCACATATGGACATTGAATGTTTGTTATTTTTACATGGCGCATTTCGCATTCTTTCTTTTACTGTATTTGTGGCTTATTAAGTAATTTACCTTAAGCACACGAAGTAAGCCTTTTGTAGATATTGTTGTTGTTTATTCATTTATGCCCAGGTTTTCCTTGGGGTCTGCAGGGCTGCTCCTGCAGTTTGTTTTCATCGATTGTATCCTGTCACCATCAGAATACCCTTTTAACAATATTTTTAATAATGATCACGGCAACTTACCGGAATTGAATTGGCTCTAAATCAATGACTTTACTTCATTCCTCAGCATGCTGCTGACGGACAGGGAGGCTAATCTACCTGGATCCCCGAGCCCAGGAGCCTGGGACATCTCTCAACATGAGCAAGAGGGGGGCTCTAGAAAATACCTTAAAACTAGCAGTTTCCTGGGTTTCTTCAGGAGAGGACAGGCGTCCACAGCGTCCTGCTTGCTCCCTCCCTGTCACACTCCGTCTAAACCAGTTCAACCTGTTTCAACTCACACTGACCTCACAGGGTCAGCATCTGGTGGACAAGAGAATATACCAGTAGATTCATACTCTCATCTAAGTAAGGTCATCAGTTTAAAGGCCTTACCAGACACTGAAAGAATCTGTGAAGAGCCCAGATACTGGAACAAACAAGGAAAAGACCCGAGAAACATTCAGCTGCAGGTCTTATAGGTGCATCAGTAGAAGGATACCGATAACAGACATCATATTTACTACACTTCGGAGCATAAGACTACTTAACATGCATCCTCTTTGTAGACAATATTAGCGAGTGGAGAGTAAAGTCTACTTCACAAACCCCTAGTAACTACAGTCAGTCCACGTATGGATAATCTAGGACATTTTCAGGACAACCACTGAATCTATAGAGGATTTCCGTTTATATCCATTATGTGGATACTTATCTTATGTGAATATCCTGGAAAATCTGGTGTGGACTGTACCTTCTGGACACCCCTGTCATAAACATGTGAACAGATGTGAGACAGTCCGGAAGAGGGCTGCCAACTCTTAAGGTGCAACGTAAGAAGCCCTGAAGTAGGTTTAGTCTGTTGGAGGGAGGGGTGTGTAAGAGACATTTAAGTATTTGAGGATATGTATAACTTTGTGCAGGTAGGATATAGAGTGTTAAATACTGTTTTAGACTAGGGTTCATCAGATGACTTCCCGTGCGGAGGAGAAGCAGTCAGGAGTAACATATGGAAGATGTTCAGTGAGGGCCTCGTAGACTCAATACCAGGGAGCCTGTGAGAGGCAAAGGAAGAAATAGGAAGTAGTCAAGATAAAGCCGGAGTGCCTGTGATGTTCAAGGAAGTAGGACAAGGCATAGGTAGCAGGGACACAGTGTTCCTTTTCCACAGTAATATCCTATAGCATTGAGTCACAAAACTTTCTCCAGGTGTAAGTCAGGCGTACACCTGAAACTGTTTTAATTTGTAAGAGTCAAAGAAAGTTTATTGTTAGGTTAAAAAAAGAACACATGACAATAAGAAAAGCATGATTACATATCAAAAGAGTTTAAAATATTAAGTTAATCAAAAATGATTCAATACTTATTCGACAAGTAATCAAAAGTGCCTCCACAGATAGCACCCTTCTGCCTTTGCCATAGCTAGTACTGGCTAATAGTGTCTACTTTGCTTGCTCTTTGTATTTCCCTAAATTTTACTTTACACCTGTGATAACTATACGGGCGTACTGTTTCAATTAGCAGCGGTTAAAAAACAAAAAGAAGTTATTTTTAAGGTGCCATGTTCAAACAATTTAAGCTCATAGTTAAGGTGCCAAATGAGTTAATGTGCCTATATACACTGTTTGAGCTCGTTGTAAAGTGCCAAAGGCTTGAGTAAACCAATGAAGCTCAGGGATACAGTCTTAAATCAGACTACTGTACTCCGAGAAGTTAAAATAAAGTGCCATGTGCTTATATAAACCAACAAAACTCATGCCTACCATGGACAATTACGTTGTGCAAAGCACAGACTTAATGCCAGTCAAACTCTGTAAGCCCTGTTCAAAGTCACGGTGCCTTTCATACAATGGACAGGAAAGAGTATTGGAAGCCCTTTGCATTTTATGTAGTTTTGTAGATATTGCTAGTGCCAACTATTTTAATAGTTGGCAAATTAACTGTGGATCTACACCCTGCATGCACACTGTACTTGCTTCCTTGGTCGACCTTATACCAAGCTGGTTAAAACATTGGCGTAAAAACCTCCTTCTTAAATCAATAGGTGTGGACAAATACGATTGTGTGTGCTATTGATTCCAAACAATAGCCACACCCTCTAAAATATTTGCATGACACATAGTTCTTCAAAGTTTCTAGAGTTTTAAGTGGCAACGGCGAAAAACTCATTCATATATATTTAGGTCTTACAGTTTGCTTCAAGCTCAAAGTGAGAAATGCTTGAAGAGAAGGCGCAGGATATGATTGTAATAAAAGCTGCATTCAGGAAAATTTGCCAGGGACATAGATGTTTTTATGTGTGAGTTCGTCCTTGACACCAACTTTGCTTATACTTTGAAGGGAATATATTCAATCTTGTGATCACAAATCTCATTGAGCTGTATCTGCCTTAAAATGTTATCTAGGTTGGAAATCCCATTACAGTTATGTATGTTAAGGTGATCTACCACCTCCTTCCAGGTCAGGTTTTTTATGGACTCTAAGTGTGCTTTCCTGAATCGAATGCAGTATTTGATTAAAAATAGAGCTGCCAGAATTGTTATGTTGACCATGCCAAACTCCAGTCTGAGCTGACTGGCTTACTCATAGGTAATCCAAACATATATCTAATACTGTCTGAATAGATTTTCCCTAGGCCCTCATGTAGCTTTGAATCCCAAACTGAGAACCCATATAATATAAAATCTATTTTTTAAAAGTTAAGATTGGAATCTAACTATAACACTAGATAGAAATATGTGTCTGTGATAGATATCTTTTGATCCGCAGTCTTCCATTTGGGCTTAATGTTGGTATGTCAGAATTCCATGTTCCTTGTGTTTGCCAGATGCGATTTTAGTTCATTATCTCGATTACATTCCTGAAGGCCATTTTGGGCTCTTTGGAGGCCTATGGCGGCTTGATTCAGAAATGCTGTGTTGTCTGCGCTTTGCAGGAGTAGATGTGGTGCCAGCATTGAGCATTGTTTCAAACCCAGATTGGGGTATGTTTTTTAGATGATCCATTACCCAGTTTTAACCACGTGTTAGTGTGTTGGAGGTGGATTGCACTGAAAAGTTGCTTGGTTGGCCTTATCGAAGGCTACACTGTAATCGAGAATGCCAGAGTACAATGAGGATTTGAGTTCTAATGCCTTATTTGCTAACAAACTACTAGTTGTTTCATTACCCAATGGTTTTCAGGCTTTTCTGAAGCTGGTCTGAATGGTTGGCAAGATGTTTAGTTTGTTGACACAATCTTCCAGTTGGGCCAACCAGCACTCTGGCAAATGCCTTTGCTTCAGTGTCAATGAGGGCTATTTTTCTGAAGTTGAGGGTGGTCTATTGGCCCCCTTTTTGTTTATGGAGTGCAATATTGCCCCCCTTAAATTTCCCACGATAATTTTGGTAGCTAAGATTCCTGTGTATATTGTTAATAGGGGAGTACTCCAGGTATCTAGATCATGTAAAAACTGCCATAGGAACGCTGCTCGTAAGGGGCGCTCCACTTCATCTCAAAGATGATACAATTTTTACTATATTTGATTTTGAGATCGGAAGGGTGTTGTAATATAGGTTGACGTAATTGCTTTGCTGTAATTACTGCATTAGTTCTAGATGTTAAGGGTCTGTGCTTTGGGGATTGGCACTAGTGAGAAGCTTACATCATGACCATGGTACCCTCGAGCTCCATTCACTGCAGAGCTGTACAGAGGTGACTTATTACAGGCTTCCTGAATAAACAAGTCTCTTCTACTTGGTGTTTCCTTGTGATTACAACATAGAAATTTGGCGATGAGCAGGAGAAGTCACCATTGGATGTCGAACCCAATGTCACCTTTCCAGTATGAGGCATTAATAGGTAACAACACAAGATCCCAACCCTACTGTAGCTGGTACCGCATCTTTGCTATATAATTAGGTGGGCTGCATCGTAATAGTGATTTCTGGGCTTCAGAGGTGGATCTATGTGATTTTAAGGGAGGCACTCGGGCGGGGCTGACAGTTGCAAAACAAGCTGCACTGCCTGTAGAAACATGAAAAACTAAGCCCAAACGACCAGTGAAAATAGGCTGAATGTTTCTTGTCAGTCCTCTCTCTTCACACTTTCTTTCCCTTCTCTTGGGGCCTACAGAAACGTCAACTACCAATATCAGCCTACCCTGCGAAGACGCCGAATGTAACCACAAGGCGCTTGTATCTCACCTGTATCGCCCCCGCATTACCACTGTACTGTACTACAAAATGTCTTCAATAAAATTCCATGAAATAAAAAAATCCAAAAAAAACATGACAATAGCGCAACCCAGCAACCATCTTTGAGGTTTGGGAGGTCTTCTAGTAATGTTCAGGAGCAACATGAATTTCAGCTCCACAGTATAGTCCAAGGTTGTGCAACAGCTTATCTTCGGCTAAAGGCCCTCTTATTCAAGTGAAGAAGACTATCCATCAACAGTCCAGTCCAGTCCATTCACACTGACACACACCTTTATGTAATCAATGTGTGTCAGACATTACAAGTAAAGATTGACGTTTATGCTCAGGTAACTAGTGTGTCAAAAAGATGACAGTACAAAGCGAAGATTGGTTCATGACCGAAAGCATCAGTCATTGATTAAGTGTTGGTGTAAAGAAAGTGATATTGTAGTGCAAGTATGAAGTCAGTAGGTCCTCCACCTCCATTTTTAGAAACTCCTGGACTACCGCCTATGCAATGGCAGCAATGGTGTCAAGCATTTTAAATGTATTTGGGAGCAATTGAGCATCGCGTTTCAGACCTGAAAGAAAAACATTCTTATTACTACATTCATTAGGGTTTGAAGATAGACAAATTATTTAACATCTTCTTGCACCAGTAGTTGCACAGGGAGAGGAACTTGATGAATTCCAAGAAGTAGTGAAGAAATTAGAGACTAGGTATGACATTCAATCGAGTTTGGTGGTTTTACGGCAAAATATTTTTTTAAAGGTCACACATGCCGGGTGACAATGTAGACACATTAGTGAGTGCTCAATGAAAGTGGAGTCCTCATTGTTGTTTTGAAAATCTGAATGATTAGGTGATTAGGGATCAGTTTATTAGTCACTGTTATGATAAACATATTCAATAGAAGTAGCTTACCATGGGTCACCCTTCGCTTGAGGAGGTCATCAGGATACCAAACAGTTTCGGGCTTTCAAATATTTACATAAAGTAATTACATGGCGAACAGAAAAGTAAAGTATCAGATGTACATGAAAAAGAATGTACCCAAAGGAAGAAATTAAAATGGCAGATAGAAGTTTCTTTAAATTACGCCATGTGTGTTTTAGGTGTAGTAACTAAGAAAGTTGCTAGCATTAAAGAAGATTCTGTGTGTGTTACCTCAGAGGATCAGCTCGCTCAGGAATTTCAGGATATGGTTTTAGTGGTATCAGAGAAAACCATTGTTAAATGTGAGCATGCTGATTGCATTGATCAATATGTTGACATTAGGGTTGGTGACAAGTTTCTCCATTTTTTGGTGGATTCGGGAGAACAAAGTACAATGATTATTTCAGATCTGTTCCATGAGAAATGGGGAGGTAAGAAATTATTCTCACCAGATAGATCCCCGCTTTCATATAAACGTAGGACAATTCAGTTAGAAGGATTTATTGAGGACATTTCAGAATTCAGGGGCCGTTGGATTTAAGAAAGATTGTATGTTGCAGTCAAAGGTTTTAGTAAACTGGGCTGGAATGGTACTTAGAACGTGTGCCAAAGATGAAGTGGTGGTAGTGAAGGACCGGACAGTTGAAGAGGATTTAACATGGATATTTCCATCTGTATTTGTTAATACTCTAGCAATGATAAAAAGGTTTTACCCATAAGATTAAGGTAAAAAAAAGCAATACCAGTCAAACATAAGGTACGTACTATCCCTTTCAGCTTAAGGGAGGATTTGGAAAAGTAACTAAAACAGTTAGTAGTTAAAGGAATTAGTGAGCCTGCAGAGTCTACACTGTGGCTTTCACCTTTAGTAGGTGCCCAAGAGAGGGGAGGAAATTTAAAAGTATGTGTGGATTTACACAGTCTGAATAAAGATGATCTTCCTTAATTTATTGGTCTGTGTGAATTTCATGCAAAGTTCATACCTGATTATGCGTCTAAAATGAAGAAATTGACCCAGATGCAAAAGAAGTCGGTTTTATTCCAATGGGATGTCAAAAAATCATTTGAATTTGTGGAACAATAAATAAATAGTTCTAAAGACATATGACCGCATGCTGCAGTGCATCGTTATGGGTGATGTCAGTAAGAATGGCTTGGGGGCTGTTGTAACACGCAAAATGATGTTGCTGAAGTAACTGTTTGTTATGCTTGTGCTTTGTTTGGCATTATTTTGGGCAATTGAGAAATTGTATAATTATGTTTGGGGAAGGAAGTTTATGTTGCAAACAGATCACAAGCTCTTGGTGTCCATTTTGGATGATCATGTTATTAAGTACACCACTCAGCAAATAGCTAGGTTAACAACTAAGTTACTGCAATAGGATTTTGTGGTCAAGCATATTTCGGGTAAAAGTAATCCCAGGGCAGATTTTTATCCAGATTACCTTTGGAGGTTAAAGACTTTTTTGGTCCAGAAGATTATCTTGAGAATTTGCTTTATTGCTTCTATTGATGTATGTCAGCGGACGGCATGTTCTGAAAATATTTGAAGGGAAAGCAGTGAGAAGGATGAAACTCTTAAAATAATCCTATTTTATGTACATGAAGGTTGGCCTAATGAGAAGAATGCTGATTCCCAACATTCATCTTTTTATCAAACTTTCGGATGAACTGTCTGTTGAAGATGGTGTTAAGGTAAGAGAGGAGAGGTTGGTACCACCAACTGATGTCCGTAAAGGATTTGATTCTTAATGCTCATGATGGACATATGGGTTGAACCATGATGAAGAAAGGGGTCAGGTCTGTTTTTTGTTTGCCTTCCATGGATAGCAAGAGAGATGAGATAGTCAAAAGTTGTGTCATATGTAGTAGGTCTGAGAAAAACCTTAAGGTGAACATTCCTCCTCTTAACCCTATTGATTTTCCAACTAGACATTGGATCAAGGTTGGCATAGGTATGATTGGTCCTTTCCTATTTTTGTCGCAACATTGTTATGCTTTCGTTTTTAATGGATTTTTACAGTAAATGGTAGGAAATATGGCTTGTTGCTGAGCCATTTGTTATGAAAGCAGCTGAATTTTTTAGACATATTTTTGAGAGAAGGTTTCCCAGAATAGTAGGTCTGATACAATGGGGTTCAGTTTGTAGGTTCAGACATGTCTAATTTTTTTTTAAGGAATCAGGATTACGCATCTCAGGAGTTCTCTCTATCATCCGCCAATGAATGGCCTGATCGAACGCATGATCCAAGTGCTGAATTAAAGCATGATGTGTGCTTAGAACAATAAGTATGCTATTGAAGAGGCAGAAAGGTCCATGTTGTAGTTTTATCGTACAACCCCTCAATCAGTAACTATGGTATCACTGTTTCAGATATTGAGAGGTCGTAAACCTACGTCTGATCTTATCCAGCATGGATCGCTAAGCGGCTCAGGAAAAGGGATCTAGAACATAATGTAGATTAACTGATGCTCAAAAGAGTACTTGAAGCTCAGGAGATTAACAAATCTGTTTACAATATCCGAAAACATGTGAAACAGAATGTTTTTTAAGGTGGCAGGTGTGGTACGTATCAAGAAACGTGGCAAAAAAAACGGGAAAGAGTCATGGGGCACCTCTGGTAGCTGATAAAGTATGTTATAATGCTGTCAGAGTTCAAGGTGGCCGGTGGTGGAATGTTGAAAGAGTTAGGAAAACTTTGTTGAATGAGAAAGACAAGATTGATAATGATTGCGGGAGAGTCCAGGGTACTTCTTGTGAGAGAACACTGCAGAGATCTTCCCATATGACATGGGTACCATGAACATATAGACTCACTTGAGTTGTCATGGTTCTGTTGCTGCTCGTGTTATTTCTTATCTTTCCAATGGTGTTTATATAACCTTGTCAAATTCAGTTTATTATATTTTATGTTATTAGTATTTCAGATTTGTTGTATCTGTAGTTTTGTTTAATATATAGAAGGGGTTAAAAACCCACCTTTTTAATCTCAGTATCTAGTTGCTTTCCTTCTCCCTTGGTTCGGCTCTGTTTTAGTTCACATATCGCGCCAGGATACTCTGTAGTAGCTGAGCGCGTAATACAATATTTTATACATACATACATACATGTATATATATATTTTAAAGGGAGATACTGTTGTAATACAGGTTGAGCTAATAGCTTTGCAGTAATGTTTGCATTATTTCTAGAAAGCTAAGGGGCTGAGCTGAGGCGATTGGAGCTCGAGGGTATTGACAGTTATTTTCATGTAACTGCAATTAGAGCAGTGGCTCCTCCATGAGGAAGGTGCAAGAAGTAGTTACGGGAATGCAGTGGAAATAAGAACATATTCACAGAGCTTCACATCTAACTTACTTCTCAACCGTACAGGCTCCATGGAGAAGAAAGAGTGGACGAGTGCACCACAATGTTCTATTCTCATACGGTCAAAGTGTGCAAAGGGATTTAAGACATTCAATACAATATTACATGTATTATAGGGGAAATATTGTTTACGAAAAAAACTCGATAACGCAATTTTCCCAACGCTGCTTATTGATGCATAAAGTTAGTAGGCATGAGTCAACAATGTACATGTGTACATTACAAGAAGCATAGTCTAAGTTTAGGCTGAAATGGATCTACGTTCCCCAAACACTTATACATTACAATCAGGTATAGGCATCAATTATACATGCCATGATTTACTTGTGTAAATAGCTGCTTCTGTTAATCAGCACTTATGTTTCCGAACTCTTTACGCGCTTAGGCAGGACATAAAAAGTGTGTATTTTGCATACTACGCTTATCGTGCATACAGTGCTAATAATTCAACATATCCTGGTCATAAGAAATGATTTACAAATGCATGCCGGGCTGTTTTTTAACCGGACCGGAAATGACGGTATCCAGCAAGAAGAGCTGCCAGACAGCATCTCCCTGAGAAAGAACTATCGGCTCATAGCAAAGAGCACACATGCGGAACGAGAACATACGAAAACGAGCTCTCAATAAGCACATTACATCTATCATGCGCAGGTTCATGTGTTGGTCAATGCAGGATGCTTCCCGCCATTATCAGCCCAGTTATCCACCCCCTGTCACCGGCCAGGGCTTCGTATGAAAGCTGCAAGCTCAATGAGACATCACATGTCACATGTAAATATACACAGAGGTATGCCTCCCACAAACACAGGCAGTGCTCTGCTCAGCATGCAACATGCCTGTGCATAACACAGATGAAACCACACACCATCTCTAGAACAAACACATGGAGCCAGCCCCAGGTTCCAGTCTGTACAAAGCAAACCAGGAATATAGGCAAGACCCCCTGAATACATTGATTTGTGTTGGAGATAGTTTTACTAGTGGTGCAATGTGCTTGGGGTATTTTAATTTATTATTATAAAATAAATACTACTGATTACAATGAAAATTACACTGTATGGTGCAATATGGTGCTAATGTCAAGCGTTACAGAATGTATAATGTTGCCAAATTAACATGTATAACAGCTTTTACCACCGAGAAACTGGTATACCATCAACACAAAACTGTTAGTGTGTTCAAGCCAATACCACTGCCCAATGGAAATAAAATTGACAGAAAACTATTTAATTGACAAGGTCCATGGTTTCGTTACTTCAGTCCCTGGAGCACGGCAGCAGTGGTTACAGTGCAAGATGCAAGCAGCATCGGATTAAAGTGGGGAGGGCTCTCGGGCGGGAATGGTTCATGACCATATGATGGGGAGTCGGTCTGAGACGTGAGCACCTGAAGAGCTTTGAAGTAGCTGTTTTATAACAACAATTTTATAAAATAAGGAATGTATCCATACACTAATATATGTAAATAAAAATGACTACTTATTGAAAGCGTTAGCAGGTTAGGAGCTGGTCAGAGTTCACAGGGAAGAAAGTGTTACAATCACAGGACGAGGGTGGGCACAGAGTTCTTCCTGTAAATCTTCAAGTTGTTACTACTCGGAGAAGGTACAAACCGGAGGGATCACTTGAGGTGCTGTGGACTGTACCAGAGCTGGAGGTAACCAGGCTGTAGCAAGGGCAAGGTTTCCAGAAATAGTCAATGGCACTGACCAGGCCCGCTTGGAGGGAGGTGGTTGGGGGATATTAGGGATAAGCCAATAGTTGAGTTATATTGTGAGGAAGAGAGTGTCACGCATCCAGGATGAGTGCCGTTGCTATGTTTATGGTCTTCGAGGTGCACGCATTTGTTTGCAAGGGCTGAACCCCAGGTCCCATAGGCAGTCAACGGGTCAACAAGTCAGGCCCAACATCAAGCTGTCCTCAGCATGCCTTCAAGGACTCTGCGTCGGTTTGAACCTTCAAGCAACGGAAGAAGCCCAACCAGAGCCGCTACTGAAATGTTTCAGTGCACAATGCACACATTACAGGATGGCCCAATCGTGCTGTGTATCTAAATGTAGCTTTCTTTGCACCACGACAAAGGTGACAGGATGATCCAAGCATGCAAAGTGTAAAAAAAAAAGGGGGGTTATTAGCACTCCCATTAAAACCGGTAGTTGTCCAGCACAGATTGATAATTTATTTATTTTTTATTTTGCGTGTTTGTAGAGCGCTTGAATAAACTCCCAGGGGAGTATCTCCGCGCTGTATGACTGCCGAACCTGCAGGAGATCGAGTTACATGACTGCAATCTAATTCTGAAACTGTATGGTTAAACCTGGAACAGGAACGTCTTCAGCTTTTTCCTGAAGGCCAGATGATTATCAAGCTGCCTTAGCTGGAGAGGGAGGCTATTCCATATCTTCGGCCCCCTCACCGACAGAGCCTTACCCCCTTGCCTTGCCCGCTTGATCCTAGGAATCGTGAGAAGCAATTGATCACTGGACCGTAGAGCACGGGAAGGGACATACGGCACAAACTTGTCTGCCAGATAAGAGGGACCCAAACCATGAAGTCCTTTGTGTACCGTACAACAGATCTTAAAAACGACTCTCTGACGGATGGAAAGCCAATGAAGCCTGGCAAGAAGAGGTTTTGATGATGTTCTGGGAGGGGCATTTGCAACCAGCCTAGCTGCAGTGTTCTGCACAACCTGTAACCTATCCAGATCCTCCTCATTAGCTGACAACAAGAGACCATTACAATAGTCAAGACGACTGATAACCAGCGCCTGGACCAGGGTCTTTCTAATGGTGTCTGGAAGCAATGGAAAAACTCTGCGCAGCAATCCTATGGTTCGAAAACAAGACCCCACAAGGTTGGTAACATGCTGCTTCAGGCTGAGTTCTTGTTCCAGACGGACCCCTAGGTTCTTGACTATCTGCTTAGGCTCAGGGACTGGGCCTAGATCTAAAGGCCACCAGTCAGGAGCCCAGCAGATCTTAGCCTCACCGAAGAGCATAACCTCTGTCTTTGAAACATTGCACTGCAACATGTTCAAAGACATCCATTGGGAAACTGCTCTCATCCCCTCAGAGAAAGAATGTAATACCTCTGGAGTTAGATGGTCAAAGGGAAAGAGCAGCTGGGTATCATCAGCATATGACACTGGACGAAAACCAAAGGCTCTCAGGATATTAACCAGGGGGGCCACATAGATGTTGAATAATGTAGGGCTCAAACAGGAGCCCTGTGGCACCCCCTTAGTAATCCTGGTCTCCTCGGATCGGAAATCTCCCATGGTGACACATTGGGTTCGATCCGAAAGGAAGCTCTTTAGCCAAGCCAGTGCCATGCCCCCTAGTCCACTCTCAGTCAGACGCTCGACCAAAATTTCATGTGAGATGGTATCAAAAGCTGCCGATAAATCTAGCAGCACCAGGACAGCTGATGTTCCTTTGTCCTGGAGCATGCGTAGATCATCGGTAATCGACAGCAATGCTGTTTCCGTGCTGTATTTTGGTCTAAACTGGCCACATAACCAAGGTGAGAAATGAGCTGATGAATCAGACATAAATGTTTGACCCAGAATGAGTGTGTTCAGGGTCAGTTAAAACGGAGCTAAACAAGCATTGGCAAAACCAATACTTGTCGCTTATGCAAATTATATTAGCTTTTTCAATATTGTTTTACATGTTGCACAGTGACGGGTAGCATAAGAACAGCCAGCGGGAGGGTGAGTGGGGGTGGGCAAAGCACAATCAATGACGGGCACCAAACAGGCCTAAAAATTTGAATATTAGCACCATGTTCAAAGGATGGCAGGATGCACTCCATTGGTATACCAAAGAGTTCGATACACTTTTTCTATGCTCGCAGGCAATGATTTAGTGTGCAACCCCAGTATTGTGCTCTGTACATACGTATGTAAATGTGTGTAACAAGAAGCTAGAACCTCGTCAGGTATCCGAGGCCCGGAATGCCCCACCATGGAACGATTTAGTGTAAAAAACATTCTTAGTTACATTTTAACAGTTTCTACCATAAATTCAATCCAATGTATAATGTTTCATTAATCTCCAAACACATTTCAACCACAAGTTCAATAAGAGTCCAATGCAGGCAATCATCTAACAACACATGGCAATTAACCATGCTCCGTGAATCAACATGAAGAATTTATAACCAATGCATTTCGGGCCACTGCCCTTCGTTGGAGGGAACTATGATGAAAGAAACACTCAGATCAAGATAAACATTGCCAAACTCTTAATTAAATTGTACTCATTGTGTTACCACATGCCAAGTGGCAAACTATAAATCAATGGTGTGAAAAACGTTATTCCCACTTATGAAATCAAGGACACACAAATCAAAAATTGTCAAAACAAAAAATGTTCACCAACGTATTGTGCTCATAGGCTATCTGAATAAAGAATGAAAAATACTACCTCTAAAGGGCACCGTTACCCCATGGGGAATCCTGGTTTCTGCTTAGATCTGTTTTGCTCTATTAGGTATAATAAATTATTTTTTGTATAACCCAAAAACAATTACATCCAAAAGAAAGCAATGCTTCCATCCTTCCCACTTTGGGCGACAAAAGCAAAAAGAACAGATAATGGACAGAATGCTGAAAATGCAAACATTCACCCCCAGTCACAGATCTGGGGTTGATCCATTGTTTTTTTTCATTACCAGTCCACCCCAGTTTGGACCCAGCCGTATGTAAATCAGTGTTGACCCTGCTCCTCAAGGGAACAGTCCATCCCGAGATGCCATCCCAGGCCTTTCAGGGTAAAATGGTCACTATATGTAATGTTTTTAAACTGAGTGTGAACACTAGTTAAAAAATAAAATATGTGTGTGTAGATGTTCACATCTCTATTTTAATGTTTGGGGTTTAATTCACCTTTTATTACATTACGGGGAGTAGATGGTGGATAGATATCACCTGCATTTACACACCTTTTTTCATCACACTAGTTTGAGTTAGGGTATATTCTTTTTCTGTCAAGAAAGTGCAGATGATGACCGAGTGAGCAAACTGCTTTTGTGATGCACTTTCTGACTCACCTCACATGTTTTCGTCATCATTTTTGATGAGCCCATTTTGAGACAATTGGCTGATGGGCCTGTGACCTGACTTGGGTAGTTGATGACATTTTTGTAATGATTAACACATATTGGTGGGCATAACTAGATAAATGAGTAAGATATGACACCCATCTATTGGAAATTGGACCTAGGTGATGTGTTTTAATAACCAGGTTTTTCTTGTTGTGAACCTCCCTGAACTGGAAACAAGCATCCTGAGACCAGTTTCAAAGTATCACCCCTCATGAGCCAGGATAGCTTGAATCCAGTGGCACAGTGAGCATGGGGCCCAGGTCTGAGCATATACTTCCCACTTAGGGTGCCAAAAGCAAAAACAACAGATGATGGACTGACTGTTTAACAATGCAAACCTTCACCCCCAGTCACAGATCTAGGTTTAATCCATTGTTTCTTTGCTCACCACACCACCCCAGTTTGGACCCAGCCATATGCGAATCAGTCTTGATCCCGCTAGTCATGAGAACAGTCCTTCCCGAACTGTCAAGCCAGGTCCTCCCTAAACACAACCACTATTCAACATTCATTAGTGCTCCAAGGCATCTGTATGGTTGTCAGCATATAGAAACGTCTGATCATAGTATTACACACTGGAACCTCGCCTAACCCTAAAGATTGCTGCCCATGTAGTACGACATTCTGCATCTCTGCTTCAGGGAAGTGTGCACGGTTGTTCAAGTTTAGAATCACAATGTATGTTGAAGTGTGGCCATTACCACCGACAACCCATACAAGTGCTCGGGCAGCATCTACCACTCAACTACGCTTTCATTTCCAGTTCCACCATCAAACATGGCAGATCCAAGTTTTGCAAAGTCAACTTCGGCATGATGTAACAAATTGTGTGGTTATCATAGTACCAAAGCAGGGCACCTAAAAGTTCCTTAGAAACTTTAAAACCACTACTGACTATGGAGGCTGTCATCTTGTATTATATATAGATATTTTCCCTTAAAAAAAAGAACTTCCAGACTAAGAGAAAATCAGTGCAGTTCACCTCCTGCTTTTCAACTAGAGCCCATTCAAAGCACTTGTAATCCTAGAGACTTTTCTGAGTTTGAATGGGCATTAGTGTTAAACATTGCTAAGATGCTTAACACTCTTAGGGCCATATGCATCAAAGGGTTTTACCCATTCTGTGTCTATGGAAAATGTTTTCATACATATGGCCCTTAATTCTGTAATGCTTAGGTAGTACAACATAACACGTGTGACAAAATAGGTCCCCCAGCAACTGTCCCCAGTCTAACCAAACTCATCAACAAATATCTGACATATATGAATATCTATCTCATGCTTACACACTCACTGCCATTACTACATTACTTAGAAAGACAAGGTATCTGCCATGGGATTCAAGTGAAACTGACTCTGAACTCTTACCTCTGCACACTGAATAGGCTACTTCACTTCTACAGACTACATGAAACCATGAACAATTGTCACAGATACCAGAAAAGAACTACTCGAGGCCAGCATTGTACATATCAAGCTAGATCTATGACTAATAAGCCTCCTTGTACTCTAGTATTGATAAGTATGTGGTCAAGGATATTTCTGTGAGCATCTATATAGGCCCACAGCAATCCACTTCACAAATGAAACTAGGACACTTCTCCTTTAACATGTATATCTTGACACTGTGGGTGTACAACATGTGGTGCCTACACAGACATAAGTACAAGTAATAGAGTGGTGTAATCGAAGTTCAAATCTCAAGCATAGTGCCTTCCAATAACTCAATTTACATACCCTCGCCAGCATTTTAGCAATACATTTGCACATTTTAAAGAAACCAACATATATAGTTTACCTAAAGTGAAACACTTAGGGCCTAATTACGAGTTTGGCAGTCCATGGGACCGACGACCCGTAGTGGCGGTCCACCTGCTGTATTACAACTATGGCAGTGGGACAGCCACAGGAATGCCACAACCGTAGGTGAATCCCTGAAACCACGACGATGGAGCATTGGTGTGAGGCTGTAATATGCAGACGGTGCCGCTAAGGAACCGCCAAACATATTATGAGTTTTCCTCACTGCGGCCCATTTCATGGCAGTGAGCCCGCCCTGAAAAGGTTGGCAGTGAGGAAAATAAGGGGTCCCTACAAGGCCCCCTGTTGCATTTCTGCACAGAGGTGCATGCAGGGTGGCACATGGTGTGCCCCCCTGTATTTTTGCATCCCCTGTTCCTGCACAGACAGAAATGCACAACATTGTGCATTTCCGTCAATGCAGTAATCGGCTGCGGTGCTCCTACGGCGGTGCCTTTCTAAGGTTCTCCTATGAGCCTTAGAAAGGGATCGCCACCACAAGACCGCCTGCCAGGATTGCAACACATGACCTGGCTGGCAGACTGACTTTGGGTTTGGCGGTCTTGGAGTGGGGCGCTGGCTTGGCGGTCCAATCCAAGACCGCTAAAATCACAATTAAGCCTTTAATATACATGTATGGAAACCTTCCAGTTTGCCAACCCGACGCTGAGAATATAAATAATTCGCTTTACAGAGCTTCTCAACGTAAATGGTTTCTCTATCTAGTTTATAAATGATCCTGTAATTGTAAAATACTAAATAAATACTTTAGTTCATATTAAATACCAGTACAGGTCCAGTCATAAGTTCCCTTAATGAAATAATTATGTATTTCCTTGACGCAGGCACGTTTAATTCCAGTATGTCCGGTGGCATTTAGTTGATCTATAGACATAAAGAGTGCTGATATTCAGTTACTAAACTACATTCATAAAATCTTCTGCTTCGAGCTATTTTTAACTACAAAATTGAAATATTGGTGGGCGTATGAAATTAATGTCATTTCAACCTTGTGCAGAAATAATTAGCTGTGGTTACCTGACCTTTCCTCCATTCACATGGACAGCAGAAATCAATCACACAGTTATTAACTCTAAACAACTCTGATGTTCAGTACACACAGCTCAGAAAATGTATTTTCTTCTACCTAGGACTGAAATCCTTTCCTAATTAAAATGTATTTAGACTTTATTTAAAAGTTTGTAATTTGCTTCTATTTGTGCTTTTATCTTACCTTTGATTTCAATTGTTTCTCTCAGGCGCAGCCCTGACAACCATTTTGTACACAATCAACTCACATCATACAGAACACTCATAAATTTCTAACTGCACAACAGGTCTGGTCGTCTTCAAAGTTCCACATAAATTATTTTCTACTACTTACCCAGGGGCGGCTCCTTCGCCCGCCAGCACCTGCAAAAATTTAAAAATTAAATGACAAATTAGGTTTATTATCATTTTATATGTCTACCCTGGGCGCATCTTGGGGGGTGTGGCCATCGGGGTTAGTGGGAGGGGATAGTCATGGAGGGAGAGTGGTGAGCACTGTGATTCAGTGAGCATGAAGGTTTGTCCGCTGTCTCGGGCAGCCAAAGTGTCAGGCGCACTGTAGCTCTCTCCAACCCCAGCTGCATTGCTGGGTTTTAGACAGCAGTCACAGGCTCCTAGTGCCCCTGGGAGCACAAATAGAAGGCACTCAGGCCAATCCTGAGGCTGATCTCATGAATGAGAGCAGCATCAGGATTGGCTGCAGGGGATTCTGGGAGTCTGCGTGGTCGAGGAGGCGAAGGAGAAGAGCAGCGATGCAGCAGGAAAGGTATTTTTTTATTTGTATTTCTTTGTAGTCGTTAGTCTTCAGCCCCATCACTCCCCTGCCCCACTCACTCAGCACGGACACCAGCTGCTACTGTACTTAAATCCAGTAATGAACGGATTGAGACCTTGCGTACAGGGCTGGACTGGCTGAGGTGGGCACCAGGCATTTCCACGGTGGGCCGGAGGGATGGGGGCTGGTTTTGTGGCTGTGGGGCCCAGTTTTGCAGCAGTGCTGCCATATTGGCTCCCTGTAGCGAAAGGCGGGAGCGGTGCTTCTTACTAGCACCCCCTCCCCCTCCGCTCCCAGGGCCAGTCGAGCAGCAATCTGCCATGGCTGGTTGCTGTTCCCAGTCTACCCTTGCTGTGCAGGCAAAATGAGACGTCAATCGAACATTACACTTCTAGATTACTTATAAGCAATGGAATTGTTTATAATAGCACAAGCATGCACAGCTTCAGCATGAATTATACGTTCTGTAAATACATCTTAGCTCTTATTTTAAATTATTACATTTAATTTACTTTTTTGACAATATTAACTAATGTACTACTTTAGTGGCGCACACTATGTATTCTGAAATACAAGTGCACATATTAATAAACTGTTTAAGGCGTAATCAGAAGCATAATTTATGAATGCTACATATGTGTATGCCATACTTCATCCGGGTCCTGCTTGATCTGTTCATCACTTTCAATACAGTTGAACACTGAACATTATAACAGCATATGAAGGAATCTAAATGGTGTTAACGAGACAGCTTTAGGGTGGTTTGCTTTTTGCTACTTCATAATATGAACCCCTTCAAATCCTTGACTAACAGGTCTTGTTGGGGGAGTAGAGTTCGACCTTATCATAGCTTTACTACTAAGTACCTAGATTTTAAAAGTGAAAGTATCTTTCAGAGTATTAACGGCTGAAGGTTGGTGCCACTGATCATTGCATCTATTTGGGAAATGAATGTCATATCTGAGTCAAAGGCAATTAATTATTTGTATTTAGGACGGTGCACGTCAGTTCTAGAAGGATGTTGAACATCTCCTGTGATTGATTTCGTATTTTGACTTAAAGTAGTACAGAATGTTTTGCTTCATTCAGTGCCTCAGAAGTTTCTCTACTAGGAATTTTGCAATATGTTTAATCTAATGCAACACCACAGATGTTCCAGAGCTAGCCATCCCTTTTCAATGTTTCAGCTTCCGAGCTGACCCATTTGTTGTTTCGTTTGTTGTATATTTTATTGTATCTCGTTTGGTAGGTCAGTCAGGGAAGTTTGTTGGTGTCAAATAGCTGGACACAGCTGCTGCATCTTTGTCTCATGCCAAAGCAGCTAGAGGTAAGAGTGACTTCTTCCTCTATTTACTTTGTTACTCAGCACCTCTAATTATCATATGGAAGCAGCGCACATCTTCTTGTTGAAGACCATCTTGGTTTGGGCAGAAAACCAGATTCCTTCTTAATTTGGGAACTGAAGGTGCCATCTTGTGCAGGGCCCGGTAATTTCCATGGGAAACAGAAACAGTGTTAGAGATAGGAAGAGTGGGAAGAAAACCAGGATTGAGGATTGTGTTCAGGTTAGAAATGGGAGAACACAAAACCTCCCTTCTAGTTGACTCCGAGAGTCAGCGCAATAAATGTGAGTGAATTCACACAGGACTGCTCTTGCACAACGGTGTCTTGCTTCTGTGAGCTGTGCTGGAGGAATACCAGGGTATCTCTCGCTCAACGTGAGTCTGTACAAGCGAGGTGGTTAAAAGGCTGCACTGCATGCAACCCAACTGTGCCTGATGCACCTTGGAGAGGAAGTGCTTGGGAATCTGAGGTCTGTCCAAAGATTATAGTTGTCAAAAGAGTAGTAGAGCTCTTCCAATATATAAGGGTAGCTGTGCGCCTTAACATTAAAATTTTAATAATAATAAGGTGTGTCTGAATACTCTCAAGAGAGAAAAATATTTTTTTAGTATTTCCTGCAACTCTGTCTTGCGGCTTAAAAGTATTTGCAAAGCTTACAGACAGGCTGGGGGAGTGTGTTTTGTATTTGAGATTTGAAACTTAGCATTGGTTTGGAAAATGGCCCAACCTTATGTAGCGTTGCCCTTCTGGATGCTTTACTCTTATGCACAAATACAAGGTTCAAGCCGGTTACCCCCTCGTTAAAGAACAAGGTACTGAGAGAATTTATTATTCGCTCTCTCTCACTCTCAGAACAGAATTTTCTGCCCCACACATTGTATGTTTGGGTCCAGTCTGAGAAATGTATCCACCACCAACTGAATCAATTATTTCGCAATTGGTTTATAGAACCATTTCAGAATGCTCTTCAAGGGGCATTTTCAGGCACCATTTTTACATTAAAACTATTTTTATGCTTTTAAAATATATTAACTAATTAGATTTAGTACTTTAAATGCTAGGTAGCGCAAAATCAATAGACGAAGAAAGTGACCATAAACGATCATATGACTTCCTGAATGAGTCATCCGAAGACTGAACAGTGATGACAAGCAACAAGCCACATGTTTTTATTTCGTTGTAAAATAAAAAAAAGAGTTATTGGTCTGACCATTTAGAATTCTAGACCATGAACGCTACACAAACATTAACACCAAATAACAAAAAAAATTGAAACAAGCCCACATCTGATGATGAGACCTTAATGTGAGTTTTTAGTGATTCATTATTGATTACACAGCTCAATCAGATTATTTCCAAAAATACTCCCTTTCAGAAATGGAATTGGGTAAGGACAGGGTGCAGGGCTTCGCAGATGACTGCCTCTATTCCACTGGCACAGCATTCTTTAACTGCAGGCTCTAGACCTACATTAACAACCCACAGCCACACCTGCACAGCACGCAGAATGAGACAAACCACTGCTGCATTGGCAGAGAGCCTCCCTAATGCTTCGGAGAGGTAATGGTGCAATAGATGATGCACCATTGGTTTGCTGCTGGGCAACATGGCTGCCATGCATAGAACTGGGAGAGGCAAAACTTGAGTTGGTTCAAGATGGTTAAGATGGGGGAGAAGTTGGTGAATGACCAATTCACACAGAAACTTGGTGCATGGACACATAAGGGCAGTGGGTAATGACTGGCATCTTCGGACGGCCAACCTCAATAGTGGCTTCATCCCAACAAATAAAAGTCACTTGGCACTGAAGCACTGCAAGGCAGTAATGTTGCAAGAGAAATACGTTGCTTCCAGATGAAGGGTAACCAGCCTTTAAAATCTTCTCCTCCAATGGTATACACCACCAAAAGAAAGGTATGCAAAAGGATGTGGGACAAGTGGTCCTAGAGTATGACATTTGAGTTAAAGAGGTCTGAACATTGCAGAGTCAGCAACCTCGGTGATACAAGTGACCCAAACATTTATATATTTATGCTAGGGTCCTCCTTAAGCACAGAGTTGGGGCATGGACATATGATTCATTGGACAACAGAGGATGGGAGTTATGCAACTGGATCACTGGCCAGCCTAAATCATCCTCCTCCTGCCATGGCCTAGTAAAAGTGTCTATGCTGACGAGAGTGCAGTCCATCAATATGCAGGCAGCGGTTATCCTCTCCAAAACCTGCCTTAACAAGGGTTCTGGTTGCCACTGGGAAAGCCATTACTGGCT
This sequence comes from Lissotriton helveticus, assembly GCF_964261635.1. Classification (NCBI taxonomy): domain Eukaryota; kingdom Metazoa; phylum Chordata; class Amphibia; order Caudata; family Salamandridae; genus Lissotriton; species Lissotriton helveticus. Next base: position 276,627,729 of record NC_136062.1, read on the forward strand.
TAGCACAGCTGATTGGAAGATGGAACCTTGCAGTAGAATCAATAGAGGAGTCACCACAAAACTTGATTTTCTACTATTTGGTGAGCTAGCCTGGAGTAGCAGAGCACTGTGCATGCCTCTTAGGAATAAAAGGCGACATGCATGTATTGCAACCACAGTGAGGGGACCAGAGATGGATTTATGCCATGAGCAATGGAATCTTACATGCTCAGATGTCACAAACCCTTTCAAAGGAACTGCCGGCAAAATTTGGCTATAGAGAGGCACTAGGCAGAGTTGTCTTGAATATCTACTGCGGTCTTCCATGTTGATGGAACTCCTCACTCAGCATTACAGAAATACTGTAGACGACTTTACCCCTACCAGACGTTCACCGAATTTAAAGAAAACTTGTCTGAAATATTTTATATCATGCCCATCAAGGAAGGAGTGAGCATTCAAGCAAAAATATCTATTCATACAGGTCACCAAATATGTGGGAGTACACATGGCACTAAATTACCACCAGCACTATGGCGCCAATTACCCTAGACTGTCAACTTCATTCCCTGAAGGGTTATCACATTTTATGACCCTCCTCCAGAAACTGATCTATTTCTTTTATGTTACTTGCACAAATTCCTAAGGAAACCTGAAAAATAAGGTACCACAAAATGTCCAAATTATTTGGAGCCATAACACACCTAGAGTTTCGCTTAAACTGGTGATGCAACATAGGAAGGTTGGTGTGTGATTGATCTTAAACTTGCCACCTATTTTATAGTCTCTTAGACATACAACATAATAAAACAGACCACCACCGAAGCAGGAGAACAATGGTGCTGTAATAAACATACCCATGCAGGGTCCAGATCTGTGGGACATATGCTGGAGGCTGAGAACTTAGAGGCCAGGGACAATGCAAAGGCCACTTATCACAAGAGATATATTTAACTACTGGGATGAGATAGCTAAAAACCAAAGGATTCATATCATACTCCATGACATGCATTCCCATCAAACACACCTGATTTCCTTGCTGGACTTAATATCCATAGGTTTGATGCTTGGCAAAAGAGGGAATGTATAAAAAAATGGAGAATGGTTTGTGCAATGCAGAGATGACTAACATCTTAGAACAGAAGATGAGACAGCATATCAAACAGGGGGAACAGACATGGTTCATCCAGACCACTAACTATATTTGAAAAATATGTACAGTGCCAGGTGAGGATGCCATTCATGTAAACCCTCCTTTGTTATGACTCCATGTCCTTATTAGCAGAACAAAGAGCATGGGCAGTGTATCTGTTCTAAACTCAAGCCATGAAGTCTGAGAACGCATTTGGGCTTCGGAACATAGTCATGCATCAAATGGCGATGATCCTCAACATATTGTGCAGGTGTTACCAGAGGCCCCTCAGATGTAACAAAATAAGTGCACTCCATGAGGGGAAGACTCAGAACTCAGAAGCAGTTTTGCGGTAAAGCACTCAGCAAGGAACACCATTAATGTCCTTGCGTGTAGACCATTAGAGAAGATTATCCAACTTGTGATCTATGGAGAAACTCCTTAATTGATCAACAAAACAGAAGGAGTGCCAATATTGTTCCAATAATGTCTCAGGTTCAAATATTGATTACCAAAGTTCTTTATTTATAGAAGATTTCCAACAAAATTAGCAACGAAAGTTCCAAAATGTAATCAATGATTCAACATCAATCCATCAATACAGCCAACGCGTTTCGTCCAGAATGGATATCATCAGGGCTCTTCAATCAACTGTGTATAAGTCACATAAGTAGCTGAAAGTTACATTTGTCTTCAAAGGCTCCAAATTAATGTATTACGGTCTCCCCCTTCCAACAATTTTTTTTTGAGTATGTACCTTCAAACAACATATGAATAGAACAGTACAAGGGAGGCCCACAGTATGTTCCAGAGTTAAGAATATTCTCTAAATTGTCTTGTATGAAAATTAAAGCGCAAAGTCCAGTCAACTTAGCCGATTCACGGGCTGCAATGATGCACCTAGTTTCATTAAAGATAGCCCCAAGTGACAACATTTTCTTTCTCTAATATCATAAGTTGAAATTCAGAAATATAGCACGCCATATAGATGCCGCCGTCTGGCAAGTTTTTAGAACAACAAACAGTCAAAAGAAATTTTATGCAATCGAAGAATGTTGAAAATTGGCGGTTACTCCATATAATCATGACCATAAGAATAGTCATCCCAATCATTCACTAGTAAAAGTAAACCAGTATATAGAGTACTATGTCAACAATTCCAGAATCCACTGCTGGCTCTACACGCAAGTCAATAATGCTACCACCTGGCGAGAACATGCAAAGAAATAAAAGTAAAACCTCAATTAATAAAAGTGTCAAAAATTCAAAAAGATGAGATGAGTATGTAGTATTCTATAGGGGGAGACTACACTACCTCAACCACGATCACGGATCAAAGAAAATAGTGTAACTCATTATCAGTATTCAACCCTAAGTGCACCGTTCTACATCTGCTAAACCAGATTGCTTCCTGTTGTCTCAGGTGCAACACCCAATCCCCACCTCTTTTTCTACACAGCCCTGATGAGGTCCATTCTGGACGAAACGTGTCAGCTGTATCGATCGGATTGAAGTTGAATCATTGATTACATTTTGGAACTTTCGTTTCTAATTTTGTTGGAAATCTTCTATAAATAAAGAACTTTGGTAATCAATATTTGAACCTGAGACTGTAGTGTAGCTCCTATTTTCCCAATAGGCTCTGCGCATTGGAATAGTACCTACAGCAGTAAAGGCCTAGGCCAGACGTTAACTAGGTCTACTACTGTCGATACTAGACTTAATTTTTGGGTTTGCCAGCTAAGCTCAGAGTTCGCTAGAAACTTTCTCGAATGTTCAAGGAAGGATTAACTTCCCTGATTAGACAAGAAGGGATTTAGTTTCTGACAACCATAGAACATGACAACTTTGCTCTCCCCTAATCAAGAGTCAATCTCGAGAGTCGTGTGAGCACAAGGCAATTATTTTACTCAGTCAGTACGTGCATTCTTAGTCTCATCAGAATGTAGAGAAAAGGAAGAGACGGGCGTGTTCAATAAAAGATGTTATTTATTGATCAGTCTCTTTTCTCGTACAAGAGAAATGGATCGATATTATTGCAATACTTATAGTTAAGTAAAGTGCATACATTAGAAGCAATAGTATAAAATAATACTGTAAAAACATTGATATGGTTTCTGAGCCATATGATGTTTAAAATGATTAAAATATATTTACATACACATATACATTTGACTAAACGTACTCAACTGGTGTTTCTAAATACGCCTACCCCGTGTACCTGACCTAAGTCTAATGCGTGGGCGGGAATAGAAAGTTACAGTTTAAGTTAAGTTTGTTTTTGCCAAGTGAATAACTAAAGAATTCTCTGTGAGGGGTTATTCAGTTCTGTACCTGGAAGTTAGGATGAATGAGGAATGGTATCTCTTTCTCTGCTCTCGATATTCCAGGCTGCCTGCGAGGGCTACCCGGAAGCGCCGGTGCTGGGTCTCTCGGCTTGAGATAGCAGCGCGTCTCTCAGCGCGTCAGGAAGGCGGGGCTGCTGCCAGCGGGGTCTGCTTCTGCTCTCGGCTTCGGCAAGTATGGCTGCTCCGTCTTGTCACCACGCGTGTGTTTGCATAGGGCAAGGTCGGCAATATTTATACCTTAAAGGTGCCGGGATTGACGTAAGGATGGACATAGGTACGTCAATAAAGATGTCATACGACTTGCTCGTTAGCACATTCTTTACTAAAGTTCTCTGTGAAATCAAAACAATGGCCGCACGGATTATCCAGGTTGTCATAGGTTTGATTTGTTATGAGAACGTCGTATGCCTTATCAGGGGCTGGAGGAATGTCGCTTGTCTAATTAGATCTCAAGCGTTATGACCTAATCAGATAACACGTTCGGTGCCGTAGTGTGACTGCGTCAGATAACGGTATCTGCATCATGGGGGTTTTCTTGCCTCATGGGCTGACTGTTAGTTAACTAGCTAGGTAGTTTAACCAGAATAGGGTCAGGAATAGGGGGATCGATTCAGAACCTATAGAAATACACGACACCCACTCCACGCTAACTATGGTCATATCTACTAATCTATGCATAGTATAACATAGTACAACATACTATAGAGTATAGTGTATACCTTACCACCCCAAAATACATAAATGCATTTTGAAATTTTCAAATATACTGAAAAATTGCAGTCATATATATTGTATGCACTTAAGCTATGAATTAAATGCAAAATTAAACACGCATTGTTATGCATTATTGCTTTTTGGTATATGAGAAATACACATGAAATGGCTCTTAATATAGCTATACAGAAAGGAAGGTCGAGACCATTTCATCACATAATAAAATATTTGTGAACATACCAGCGGGCAGCTAAAGTCTATATAAAGTATCTAAAATAGAAATCTTAGTTCTCTAGGAATAGTTTCTTACTTTAAGCAGAAGATCAGTGTCCCGGGGAAAAAATATATAGAAAAATTTTTTAAGGGCTTGCTGAAAAAAGTTGCTGTCCGTGAACTGGATTGTAATTGTTCATGTGACTTTATTTTTAAAGTTGAAGGCCGAATTCAGGGAACGCCGTGTGCGAGTTTACTCAAAAGTCTCTATTTCTGTTCCGGAGAGAACATCATATCATTCAAGCTTTCGAAAAAACTGTCAACAGCTTCATGGGAAAGTTCCACTAAGTCGGAAATAGGGGTAACCATGCATTCGTGTGCATGATTGTCTCCATTGACATTCTGATTTGCATTGCTGACAGAAGGTCGTACCTGTTCGATGCTGCTTTCATCTCGAACTTCACTACCCTTCAATCGTAGTGGTGAAGATTCCAGGAATGCCGTCATCAGAATTGGCAGCCTTTGAGGGCAGCACAGTGCGTGAACCTTGGTAGGAACCAACAGTGTATCTGCATCCACCGGCGCATCCGATTGTAGCGTCAGACAGGTGTCTAACACGCATTCTTCTCCGCATAGCAGACACCTTAGTACAGGTAAAACACACCTTTGCCACATTGGTCGAAATGATAGAAACCAAGTCATGTTTAGGTCTCTAAGCCGGGAGAGTCCCAGGATTTTTGATATCCGGTCCCGGTATCCAATGGCTAGGATCGTATCTTCCATTGTCGCGAGAGTTTGATCTGTGACATGGGTTGCCATAACGAAAAATAAGAACTAAGAATAGGATTCCTGCAATTAATCCCAGGATCAGGGGAAGTCCGCCAAAAATCGAATGGACGAAATCTGGAAAAATACCCAGTATGGCTTTGAATGGTGTTAATGCCATCGAAAATACTGTCTTAAATACCTTTGAGACCCCAGTGGTATCAGAAATATTTAAGATTTCGCTCAGGATTTCCGCGAAATGTACGGGGGAATTAGTTGATAATAATGTATGTATCTCTGCAGTCGTCCTTGCGACTTGTAGATCATACGTTTCTTTAGATGACGTGAGCCTTGTAGGCGTCTGAAGAAGCACTGGTTCATTCTGCTTAAAGTATCTATTCGAATAGAAGTAATTTTCAAACCGGGCCATGCCCTTGCCTCCCTGTCTGGAAAGGAGCTGGGGAATAAAGAACGTCCACAGCACTTGACCTTCGCCGTCGTAGTGACGAGATAAGGAGTCCCGGGCATAAGACTACAACATCTGCGGTCTACAATAAGAATGTAACTCCCATTATAGAGTCTTTGAAAGAATGGTTCTATTTCAGTTGCAGGTGCGCCTTGCTGGTGACATGAAAGGTTGTATGAATTCCCTTCACAGGCTCCGTGCAAACTAATACCGTTACACAGAAGCGTGCCGCTTAGTGACATAGCACAATTGTTGCCACTAAGAAACACTTTCTGTCCTTTGTTACTGACACATGCATGTGAATAGGGCAGGTTCCAAGTTGTTTTAAGGTACCCCTTTCCCAATTTCTCGTACATGCCAGCCTGTATATATTTTTGGCAGTATTGAAACCTGAAGGTTGAGATTGGAATATTTATGATTCCGTGGATTATCCATTCACTGACAGGTCGTTCTGACATTGTCATTGGTAATCTTTCTAGTTTTTCAATGCTCAAGATTGTATAATCAGCACCCTTCTGCGCCATACCGATTTGTCTATCAGTAAGGTTAAAGATTTGGAATAGTGACGTTGTGTTGATTAAACGCCAAGGCACATAGCCTGAACGCAGATTTTGTAACGTCCAGCCAAGCTGTACAATGGAACGCAATTGTGACTGTCCATGTTGTAATAACAGTAAGTCTTGCGATAATATATCGATTGCTGAAGACACAATGCTGTCCAATGAAAAAATTCTGGAGGACAGAGTCATTAACCCATTGTCCACTACAGAAAGTGATTTTTCCAAATTAATACGGTCAATTTCCCGTATTCTCTCTGCTGTTTCAATTTGAGTAACCTTCCAGGCCTCATTGTATGCTGCATATACAGAGGCTGCTATGAAACGCTTTTGACGCTGTTTGCGTGGTCCCAGTATGAAATCACGCAAGTCAGCACCATCAGTAAGTAAAGTTAGGTGTTGCTTAATTTCAGGCAGTGTGGAAGTTTGTAGCCATTGAAGGCATAATTTGCCCACACTGTAGGTTGTTATTATCCCTGGGTGATGTCTTTGGGGATATCTAGGGTCTGGCCTGGTCATTTTGAAACCCTGTGTTTTATTCAGGAATCTATCTTGACAGTGATTTGTATCTGTGGGCCAGATCAACCATTGTTTCCAATCAGGATGTGTTCTGTTTTGGTTTAATATATGGTTTATGTCTATTTCTTCATCTGTTTCAGAGCTATTGCTAAACATTGTTGGCTTTGGAATAGACGGGTTTTTTAAATCTTTGATTTTGGCTAAGCCAAGACAGGTGGTTTGTTGAACAGTGTCATTTAAAAATATCATTTGTTCTGGGATCATGCAGGCTCTAAACAAAGCTTCTAAACCCTGTACTTGCCATTCTTTTGTACCCCAAACACTTTTCAAATCAACATTTTTGTCCCAATAATCAAATCCAAAAGTATTCATTTTTTCAAAGAATATGTCTGAATATATCAATTTTGTGTTGGTTATCATGGTTTTCATCCCTGTCTTGTTTGACAATTTATAATAAAATGTTTCAGCATTACTAGTGTTAAAACCTTGAAAGTATGAATATTTGTCATACACGGTTCTAGAGCTCCCTTTTGGGGGTGTTTAGCACAATGTTCCCATTGATTATAATTTAAAACATTTCTTGGTTGTGCAGATTTATGCAAAAAACTGTTACCATAATGGTTATAGCAATACATACTATCATAATTTGTAGAACCTTGCAAATAATCATGTTTTGTAAATTTAGCAGACATTACTAAGTCAGACATCATATTGTTTATACTTTCAAAGTCCCAATCATCAGCAAATGAGTTTGGTTTTGCAAAATCACTCAAGGAGATCTTGATTTGGTGTGGATATTTCAGGATCTCGACCGGACCATAAATTTCATAGTCAGTGTTGTCCCAGGCTACCCCACCAGGTATTGGAATTGCTGTGAAGTTGGCTGAAGAAAGTTCTGAAGAAAGTTCTCGTTTCTCGACGTGTGAAGATGTGTGTGGTTTGAGGACCAAGTTGATGTTCTGACTTGCTGTGTCCATTTTAGCATATTTTCCCTCAATGAAGCGTCCCAAGGTAAATACCATGATGAGCCAAAGTATGAGGATAAATGCACCAAAACCCACCCAAAATTCAATCCATGGAGTAACCAGATATGTTTCTTTCAGTTGTTTCAAAAGTTCCTTAGCTTTGTCTTTAAAGGATTTTGATGATGGCTGTGTCTTTTGTTCGCTGAAACCTTCAGAGGAATCATCGAAGTTGATGAAGTAACCAGATGCAGTTCTGTCAATTGTTCCAATTGGTTCAGGATTTTTGTTTCTTGCATTTTCACTTGGAACTTCATTGTAGATTGGTGTGTCTCTGCTAAATGTCTTTATTTGGGTTTTCAGAGGTCTGAGTTCTATTGCATTGTTGCATAGTCCTTGTTGTTCTTCTTTAGGCGTTTCGAATGTGATGAGCCTCTTTGTTAGGACCTCTGTACTGGTAGCAAACCTTGGTGTTCTGCTACTTATTGGGAGTCCACTTGGCCTACTGTTTGTTATCGGCCACATGTTGTGGTTTTACCAGGTCGATGGATACAACTCGGTTCTCCTTTTTTCCAGCAAGTGGCGGTAGTACAACTGATCTTGTCCCGTTGACAGACAAGACAGGAACTGCTTTTCTGTAAGAAGGCCCAAATTCCTTCTTTACCGCGATCTTCTCCCTGACTAGATCCCCGACTTTTGGAATCCAGACAGGTCTTGCTGGGACAGGTGGTGAATCTTCAGTGGTCGTTGGCTGTTGTTTCAACTGTATGTTGCTCAGGTCTTTTCTTGTTTTGTTTAAGTCCTGCAAAATAGCCAAACGGTCTTTGACATCAAAGGTTTTTTCTATTACCACTGAAGTCTGACTATCAAGGTCAGAGATCAACATCCTAGTTCCGAATAATAATTCGTACGGACTGAATCCCTTCAGAGAATTTCTTGGCAAGTTATTTAGACTACGTTGGACACTTATTAGATGTTTGACCCACCCAGCTCCCGAACCTAATATCCTTTCTATTATAGATTGCTTTCTGCCTTGGTTTTTTCTTTACACCATCCCATACCCTCAGGAAGGAAGTGAGAAGATTCCCGCTGGGCTGTGCTCATTTGGCCATGTTTCCCCCCCAGGCTGGTTTGCCTGAGTGAAAGAAATGGTCGAACGTAGCATGCTCTTAGCGTATATGCCATTTAGACTCGCAAATCTTGTATAATAGTCCGGACGTCAGCCGAGTGCTGGTGATCTACATTATAAGTGGAAACTAGCCTGTATATGTTAATCGCAAGCCATTCTTTTTGCTGGTAATATTATCTGCCTTGATACGACGAGGTATTAAACTGCTTCTCTCCCCACTGCGATCTCTGTTGCAGTTTGGGCAGTTTTTTACAAACATGGTGTAGTGCAGGCTCATGCCTGGCCACCAGTACCGTGATTGTAATTCTTCCAGAGAATCTTTTAATTTAAGGTGTCTGTGACCCTCGCCCATGTGTGCGTCTGCGATTAACAACTTTCTCCTGTCCATGTTTGGAATCACTCTATCCCCCACTCCAGGGATTCGAGCAAAAGGGACGGAGTTTGCATCGATTATGTATGTATAATTGAGTGGATAGTTGATCGGTAACGCTGAGCAGTCGCCTTTTGATGACGTTTTCACCGCCAGCAATGTTTCACCGTCAATGTATTTTAATGTACGCTTTTTTCGATCTACGGGAGCCGGTTTAGTGGCTGCCGCTGCGGCTGCTTCAGCCAATGAATTCCCTACAACTGAACGCCATCACGTTGATGACTCAGTGAGTGAGTCACGTGAGTCTTTGGTAGTTCTTTTTTCAAAAGAGCTACTTGTTCCCAGAGCAGTCTCTGCTTTATTGGTGCATCTGTGTCATCTTTGTAACCGTTCTGAATCCATGTCTGCAAATCGCTGTTATATGATTTGACGCAGTAATATGAATCTGACACTATAAGTGTCGGGAATTCGCGATCCGCATTATCTAGCGCCATTTTCAAAGCTAATATTTCAGTTTGTTGTTCTGAATTGGTTTCTACTGAGTGTGTCTTTGTTAATAGAGGTCTTAGTTTACCTCCGCGCCACACTTCTTTTGTAATCTCACATGTGGGGTTGTATGCTTGTTCTCCCCAAACGGATGGTTGAGCATGTCCGTCTGTATAGATTACACAGGCGTAATGTCGTAGAGGCAGAATGTCGATTGGCAGAGGATACGTCTTTTCATATTTTAGATTTTTCAATTCTTCTAGTTCTGGATCAAAGTAGTAGTATACTTTGTCCGTTGTGATTGAATTCACCCATTGTATCCATTCCGGATTCAATGTTGTTGTTGGTAAATTACACGGTGTTGTTAGTGCCTCGAAGGCTGATTCAGCTGTTCTGACTGTGATATGTCTACCATCAGCTATGTCTTTTTCTCTAGCTATTGTGGTTTGAACTGCTTGAACCATTTTTCCTTTGTTGCTGAATCTCTGTTCAGCTTTTGTGTACAAATGTGATTTGAATGCAATTGGTACCTTCTCTCCCTCATTAGAGGTCAGGTATGTGAATCCGCATTTCCCTGGGATGACTCGGATCACAAGGTTGCGTGTATTATCACGGGTTTCTAATTTTGTTTTAATTAGCATGTCTGTTTGTAAGGATCTCAAAATTTCTGTGTGTGCTTGAGTCCAACTGGATCTTTTAAAGTCTGGTTTAATTAGATCATAAAGGGGTTTGACCCTTTCTGCGTAATTTGCAATATATGTTCTTCCGAAATTTAGGAAGCCTAGAATTGACTGTAGGTTTTTTAGTGTTTTAGGAGCTTGGATTACGGCACATTTCTCTAGGAAATTGTCTGCCAGGCTTTTACCTTCACTTGATAACTCATATCCTAAGAATAGGACCGTCAGATGGGCAATTCTGGACTTTTTGAAGTTGAATTTGTAACCCTCTGCAGCGAAACCAAGTATTATGGTGTTCACTCTTTTCAAGTGAGTCTCCAAGTCATCATCTGTTAAGTAAATGTCATCGACATAAGATAATGCTTCATCATCATATAGTTGTAGTAATTCTGTTACTCTCGCTGAGAATACCCCCGGGCTGTTCTTGTACCCCTGGGCTAACCGACAGAATTGTTTTTGAGTGCCATTTACTGAGAAAGCTGTTAAATATCTGCTCTCTGGTGCTATGTTTTGACAAAAGAATCCATTGGAGATGTCCAAGGTTGTTTTGTATTTTTTGCGCACTATGTTATTCATTAGTGCAGCACTGTGTGAGTTTTGCACTGCAAAGGTTTTGCAACATGTGTTAAGGTGTCGGTAATCCAAAACTAGACGATATGAGTTGTCTGGTTTGGCGACCGGAAACAAAGGATTGTTCATTTGTGAGGTGCAAGTTTCAATCACCCCCTGGTATTCTAGCTGATCTAGTATTTCATTTACTTGTTTTTTAGCTTCTTGCTTAATTGGGTACTGCCTTTGTGCAGTTGGTTGTGATTTTAACTGGACTTTGTGAGGAGGAGAATCCTCATCCCATCCTACATGATTTTTATATAAAGCAGGTACTAAGGCCACTGCCCACTTTCTAGCAAGTGTATATTTTTTATGAATCGGTATTTGATTCGAGAAGGCAGGCATAATTACTTCTTCGCCATGAGGGCACTCCCTGACAAACTCTGGTGGCCAGTCTTTTTCAGCTAGAAGGATGTCATAGCCTTTGGAGAGGTTATCCCAAAATAGTCCCCTAATTTTCCTAGTCTTATCTCCCTCTATACGTAATGTTATCTCGTATATTTTATGGGGCTTGCTAACTCTGGTATCTGCAGTTTCCACTTGAAGGTATTCATTCGTGTCCACTGTCTCCAGATGATTCATAAGGACTTTGCGAGCTATGCTCACCTCTGCTGCGCTGTCTAGCATTGTCTGAGCCCACTCTCCGTTTTTCAGTTGTGTCCTCAGTATTCTCGGCATTGTTAACTACCTTGATACTGGCTACCTTCTTTTTTGGAAATTGTGATTTCTTTTTCAGTTGAGCAGGTTCCTTGTCTTTGGACTTGGCGTGCTCTTCTGATCGTCCTCTTCTTTCCGATTTCTGCGAGGAATTCTGAAAAGATTGAGAGGGACGTGTATCAATGTCTTGATATCTATCAGGTTTTTTAATATTATCCCTATTTCTAAGGTTATATCTATTCCCAGAGGGGTCACTCTGGGGTGACCTTTGTCTCGGGTTTGGAGATTTCTCTCTTCGCCTAGGAGACCTTCCTCTGGACTGGAATTTCTTTTCTTTAGGATTGGATTGTTTATTTCCATCCCAGTTCTTTTTTGGTGAATTATTATTATTATTAAAAAACATTTTTTCTGGACTTGTAGTCAGTTGCGGTTTTACTGGTATTCCACCTAGACTATCTCTGCCTAGTTCTTCATAGGATTTTTCTATGATTCTGGCAATTTCAGCTGGTTGGTCTGCTATATCTGTCTCTTTTAACCTCTGGCGGATCGCCACGTTTGCTGCTTCACCTTTTATGTTGGCTAATAATATAGCCGAGACCTGCTTGAAGTCTTTCAGTAATTTCATACCAAGAGTTAAAGCAGGTTCTGGACCGTATTCATCTTGAATTTGTTTTAGCACATCTGGTATTACCGAAATGGATGGAACACTGTGCGTTTTTGTGTAGATGGAAGCAAAGACTGTACCCCAAGTGTCACAGTCCTCAATGTGTGGTGCGATTCCCATTGGGAGACATATAGTCAGAATCCTGTGTTTTTCCAGCGGGGTGGTGTCAGGAAATACCGCCTCTATTTGGGTAATTTTCTGTGCCAACCAGAATGGTATTTGTTCCCGTTTAGCTGGAACTTTACCTAGGCAGGATTGGATGTTCTGTGGTGTCATTTTATTTGTGTTCCCCTGGTGAGGGATCAGCTGTGGAAGTTTAATCGCTGGCTGAATTGTTGAAGTCCGCATTACATACTGAACTAATTGTCTATGAATTTTTAGTAGTTGTTTTAGCTGTATTAATAGCTCTGCTGCAGGCATTCTTTCGATGTCTGGATGTGGTGTGTATCCGGCTAAGACCGGCCACGTTGCTCCTGGTCTTCCTAAAGGACCGAGCCTTGTAATGTGATTGTTATGTATTAGGGCGCCATCAAATAAGAGCAAATGCTCTTGGAATTTGAGTGGTACTTCCACCTCCTCGAAAGGAGTGTACGTTTCAGGAGGTTCCTCTACTTTGTAATAGTGGAAGTACTTTGTTACAGCATTTGCTGCTGGAAAATGTATCCATGTATAGTATACCTCTGTCTGCCGATATTCGTGTGCCTCAATTACGAATATGACTGTGCCACCTCTAGGTGTCAGTCCATTTTCTATAAGTTTTAAGGTTATAGATCTCCTTTTAATGACCGGAATGAGTATTATATCCGCGTCTGCTGCTTGCATGGTAGCATCAGCATCTGCTATTTCAGTAGCTAATCTAATTGCCTCTCTTTCTCCATCACTGTCTCCCATTTTACTGACAGGATGGTATTATTTTTATTTGCAGATCAGGTTTCTTATGGAAACAGAGATTAGATGCACAATATTCTGGAACTGTTTATCCTTCAACGTTGACTAGACCAAAAACCATACATAGGAGTTCCCTCCTGCGAGGTTTTGGAGGATATAATAACCTTTCACCCACTCCAGACGTCTTTGGAGTATTTGGGAAAAGGGGTCTGAGTGAGAAAGCACGACTGAGTTACTCTAAATGTCTTACGTTAGTTTTATCGCCCTTTCCAAACACGTTGGGCGCCATGTAGTGTAGCTCCTATTTTCCCAATAGGCTCTGCGCATTGGAATAGTACCTACAGCAGTAAAGGCCTAGGCCAGACGTTAACTAGGTCTACTACTGTCGATACTAGACTTAATTTTTGGGTTTGCCAGCTAAGCTCAGAGTTCGCTAGAAACTTTCTCGAATGTTCAAGGAAGGATTAACTTCCCTGATTAGACAAGAAGGGATTTAGTTTCTGACAACCATAGAACATGACAACTTTGCTCTCCCCTAATCAAGAGTCAATCTCGAGAGTCGTGTGAGCACAAGGCAATTATTTTACTCAGTCAGTACGTGCATTCTTAGTCTCATCAGAATGTAGAGAAAAGGAAGAGACGGGCGTGTTCAATAAAAGATGTTATTTATTGATCAGTCTCTTTTCTCGTACAAGAGAAATGGATCGATATTATTGCAATACTTATAGTTAAGTAAAGTGCATACATTAGAAGCAATAGTATAAAATAATACTGTAAAAACATTGATATGGTTTCTGAGCCATATGATGTTTAAAATGATTAAAATATATTTACATACACATATACATTTGACTAAACGTACTCAACTGGTGTTTCTAAATACGCCTACCCCGTGTACCTGACCTAAGTCTAATGCGTGGGCGGGAATAGAAAGTTACAGTTTAAGTTAAGTTTGTTTTTGCCAAGTGAATAACTAAAGAATTCTCTGTGAGGGGTTATTCAGTTCTGTACCTGGAAGTTAGGATGAATGAGGAATGGTATCTCTTTCTCTGCTCTCGATATTCCAGGCTGCCTGCGAGGGCTACCCGGAAGCGCCGGTGCTGGGTCTCTCGGCTTGAGATAGCAGCGCATCTCTCAGCGCGTCAGGAAGGCGGGGCTGCTGCCAGCGGGGTCTGCTTCTGCTCTCGGCTTCGGCAAGTATGGCTGCTCCGTCTTGTCACCACGCGTGTGTTTGCATAGGGCAAGGTTGGCAATATTTATACCTTAAAGGTGCCGGGATTGACGTAAGGATGGACAAAGGTACGTCAATAAAGATGTCATACGACTTGCTCGTTAGCACATTCTTTACTAAAGTTCTCTGTGAAATCAAAACAATGGCCGCACGGATTATCCAGGTTGTCATAGGTTTGATTTGTTATGAGAACGTCGTATGCCTTATCAGGGGCTGGAGGAATGTCGCTTGTCTAATTAGATCTCAAGCGTTATGACCTAATCAGATAACACGTTCCTGTGCCGTAGTGTGACTGCGTCAGATAACGGTATCTGCATCATGGGGGTTTTCTTGCCTCATGGGCTGACTGTTAGTTAACTAGCTAGGTAGTTTAACCAGAATAGGGTCAGGAATAGGGGGATCGATTCAGAACCTATAGAAATACACGACAAGACATTATTGGAACAATATCCGCACTCCTTCTGTTTTGTTGACTATTTGGATCGTTTGGAGCCATGCCGGTAGACTCCAGGAAGTCGAGTGCCAGGATCTTCAATTATTTGTGGACACTATTATTTGGATAGCTCTCTCTGTGCTTTTCCTTTCACCCTTGCCGTCCTGTCTGGTTGTGTAAAACTCCTTAATTGGATTAACACACAAGGGGCCAGTTGTACGACCGTTTTTGCATGCGCAAACGGGTTTGCGAACCCGTTTGCACATGCAAAAACAGCATGGGCCATGTACAAAGCCTATTTAGCGAGTCGCAATTTATTTGCGACTCGCTAAATTGGTTTTGCGACTCGCTAGGAAGGGGCATTCCCTTCCTAATAGCAAGTGCAAGCCCATGTATAAATGTTTTGCGTCCGAAATTACAGACGCAAAACACTCGCAAATTACCACCCTCTTAAAGAGGGTGGTAATGCACTCGCAAAAGAGAAGGGGAACATATTTTTAAGGGCAGGCAGTGGTCCCAGGGACCACTACCTGCCCTTAAAAAATTAAACGAAAACCTTTCTTTTTTCTTTATTATGCATCCCGTTTTACTTTAAGAAAAATAGGCTTCATTAAAAAAAACTGCTTTATTTAAAAGCAGTCCCAGACATGGAGGTCTGCTGAGCCCAGCAGGTCACCATACATGGGAGGACCTACCATTCCCAATGGAGTCGCAAATTGCGAGAGGCTCATTAATATTCATGAGCCTCTCAATTTGCGACCCCATTGGGAATCACAAACAGTGTGATACACACTGTTATACATCCAAAAAAGCGCCTTGCAAATTGCGAGTTGCAAAATACTCACAATTTGCAAGGCGCTATTTTGCGCATCGTACATCTGGCCCAAGAAATATTTGTTGAACTTGTTCTCCTTTGTTAAACTACATGTCCACAGAATTCAACTAAATAAATCCTAACATCTTGTGTTTTGAGACTGACAGAGGAAAATCTCCAGTGGTACAAGCATTGGCAAAGCCAATATATCTGGCTGTAATGCACCAGTGTATGTAAACACTGACATTGACAAAAGGTGTTCACTTGAATGTCACGCACAAATGCTATTTCTCACAGTAAAGCGTTCCGTTTGAGGGAAGATAGGAAAAAGAATAAAAGGATTTCAGTTAGGATGCATCCAAGAGATAAATAATTGACTGTGCAAACAGTGATGTTTGTGCATTCCTTCCAGGTGTAAAAGAGTCTCTTAAGCATTACTGGAAGGTAGAATGAGTCACCAAATAGCACGAGGTGAGAGAATGTCACTCTTTTGGAGCCCACTCAATGAATATTTTTGAAAAACGGGTGTCGCATTACAAAAATTGCCCCAGGGTCACAATGGGCATGTACACCCACTTTATGTGACCCCAGGGCACTTTGGTATTACAGAAGGGCTGCAGATGCTTGTGCGTCCTCTTTTGTAATAATGATAGCGCTGGCACACATGTAGCGCCTGCGCTATATCAAGAGGGCATTCCCTCATTTGCATGGAGACGTGGCCCCTTGTAGATCAGGGAATCTCTTTGCTTCTGCACCCATGCTGGATAACACATGTAGGTGCACAGGCAAAGAAGCTGTCAGGTGGCACAGGGGGGTAAGGGGGTCTCATGGACACGCCCAGACATCACTTGTATGTGGGTACAGTCACTCACTGCACCTACTTGCAAGGGAATCACTAATTCCTCTTCAAAGGGCAAGCGATTACCGACTGCACACTGAAACACTGAGCGGGTTTGAAGAAGCCATCCCTTTTTCACTGTAATGCGCTGCCCCCGGGATAACACGTGTTCATGGCTGCCTGAGGGCGGCACATTCTCTGTAATAGGGCGCAATTCCCTGTTTGAGCACAGCGCGCCTATTTAAATGGGTGCCCTGGCGCAAATAGGAAAAGTGCGTCCTATGTGTAATTGCATAAAAAGCAACCAGTATTGCAGTTCTACCAAGTGCGCATGGCTAGCATCTCTTGGAACAGACACAAATTACATTTTAAACGTATTGGTGGGTAAATTGTTGGTAGGTCCATAAAAAAAAACATACATTTCCCAACAAGCCTAGGCTGCAGGCAGCAAGGTCTGGGACAGAGAGCCGCATTGCACTTGCCTTTTTGAGCACAGACTTCTAATGAAAATTCTATCACTCCCTATAAACAAGTCAGCCGCTTCAGTTTAATTATGTGTTAATCGTTACATTACAAATATCTTTAAAGTGCTTGATATCTCAAGGTTAAAAATGCCACTCTTTGCTTTTTATCTTATCATGATGGCCTGGTTTATTAGAGAAAAACGTATATGTGGTTCTTTGAAATGATGGGATGTCATTTACAAATTTGCAAGCCAATCTATTTTTCTATTTCTTTTTTTTGTAATCATGATGGCCTGGTTTATCAGAGAAAAACTAATAAATGGTTCTTTGAAATGATGGGATGTCATATACAAATGTGTAAGGCAATCTATTTTTCTATTTCTTTTTTTTTAATCCTGATGGCCTTGTTTATCAGAGAAAAACTAATAAATGGTTCTTTGAAATGATGGGATGTCATATACAAATGTGTAAGGCAATCTATTTCTCTATTTCTTTTTTTTCTTATTTTTTTTAAATCTTGATGGCCTTGTTTATCAGAGAAAAACTAATAAATGGTAAGGGATGGGATGTCCTTTAACAAATGAGCAAGGCAATTTATTTTGTCACTGAATACTGTATTTTGTTTCAGGATTAAGCGGGTAATCAAAAATCTTGTAATTACTTGTAACCAAAAGAGGAGGGTTGCAGTGGGTCACCTACTCTACTACCTTGACAAATTACGGAATGCTGCAAGCATTCGTAAGATTCAGTGCCTATCGAAGTAAAGTTGAAAGTGCTCACATAGAATCCACAGTCTGAAAGAGTGATTAGGTTAAATCATTTGGTTCGAATTACAGCTAGTTGGAACCAGGTAGCCAGAAAAACAATTAACGATAAAAGCAATCAGTGAAAGAGACATCACGTTTGAAGAAAATAAGAAGGGGAATGGGTTGGAGGGGGAGTCTCCGGGCTGAGATCAGAGGGAGGGGAGAGGTTCGAGAGGAAGGTTTAAGGAGAAGGGTGAAAGGTGTAAAAAAAAGTGTTTTTGCCCTTAGTCACTCATTCGTTTATGGGGTGAGATGGTAGGGGAACAGAGTCAAGGGTCAGAGGTATGGGTTAGGGCTTAGGGTCTAGTAATTAGGGGGTTTTGGTCTGGAGTAAGAGGGCCTGTTGGGAAGGGGTTATATTGAAGGTGAGGCTTAAGTTTATTGAAGTAAATGTTGAGTTAGCAATGTATTAGAAAAAAGAAAACCGAATCAAGCTCATAGTTCAACCAAGTGATTTGAATCCTTTCTCAATTCAGTTTAAGTGGACATTTAAGAACCACATGTTTTTAAACCAAGTTTTTTCAAAGTAAACGCTTTTCAGACTTATTATTTCAGCTGATGCACATCCACTCAGGCTTCCGAGTACCTGTGTTAATTTAAGCATAAACGTCATGTGCAGTAGCGCCAAAATTTGAAATTTTATTTGAAATAACTAGGTAGATCTATTTTAAAACAAAAAATTTGCTATAATAATCACAATCAAAAAGTGCTTAATTTGGGCTGGCGGTGTCCCCCGGCACTTGTTTTTGTGGATCGGAAGTTATTTTTCCTCATCAGGAATTTCAGAGAGCAAGAGAAGGAAAACACACAAAGGGAAAAGAGGAGGAAGAGAAAGATGGAAAACCTGTCACCAATGGAGAAAGCAGGGACACACAAGAGTGAGATAAAGGGGAGGGCAGTGTCTGGAAGCGGATTACAAAGGTTTGTGGTGGATTCAGGACCACGCAGCCTTGGTATTCTGATCGCTGACATTTAATTGCACCGGCCGCAAGCTTCTGACCCAAGCTTTGGGCACTCATTTATTTGCAAATTAAGCACTGCAATTAAGTTATAGAAATGTTTCAAGAAAACATTTGAAAAAAGTAAATTGAATGATGTGCTAAAAAGTGTGCTAGCAAAACACATTTCTCATGTGTACACACAAAAACACCTGACACCGTCGTGGTCTAGATATCCACTTCAAAATAAAGATATCCGTCGTGGTCCTTGTGGACCCGCTCCTCACAGACAGAAGACACTGGCAATGCACATGCTATTGTCATTGTGAATACATTTATGTAGTGCTTACTACACCCAACGAGGCGTAGAAGCGCTTTATGTCGAACAGCATGCTGCTCTGAAACTAAAGAGCTAGACCTGTAAGCGTTAAGGTGGCTTTCCGCAAAACTTTTTGCTTCCTCCCCTCCTGTTTGCTAAAATTCGTTTTTGTTAGCATTAGCACATTACCACTGCTAACTCATGCTAAAGTGATTGTGCTCACTTCTTAAAACATAGTAAAATTGGCCTACACCTGATTGGCACATTTCATTTACACACTCTCACCGTGCCTGCTTTTTGCCTACAAGGAGATACCACATAAGGGAGTTGGTTTTAGCCCATTTGAGCTCCTCTATGGTCATCCTGTTAAGGGACATATCAGTCTCTGCGACAGAGGTGTGGGAGCAAGCTACCAGGAAGCCCCTTCCTGCCCAACGGATGTAGTAAGTGACATGCTGGGTCTTAGAAACCAGATGCAAAAGCTTTTAAGAACCTTGAAGGCCGCCAGGAGGTAATGAAATTGGCATGGCATGAAGGTCACTCTGGTCGAGTTTAAGCCTGGGCAGAAAAAGTGGGTGATTGAGCCAGTAGAGTGCAGGGCCCAAAATGGCCGCTAGTCAGGGCCTTATGAGGTGAATGAGAGAAGAGGGCAGATCACCTACCTGGTGGACCAGGAGCCCCCTAAGGGTACTCCATGTCAATTGCCTGAACCCCCATTTTGAGAGGTCTGAAATCACTATGATCCTGGTGACAGATGATGGGGTGGAAGAGGAGAGTAACCCTCTTCTCAACCTCTTTTTGAAGGAGCAGGATGAGACAGTGGACGGTGTTAACCTCTCTCCTAACCTGACCCCAGAAGAGGGTATGTCACCAGTTGTTGAGGCAGTATGCCTCTCTGTTCTCCCTCACCTCTGGGATTACACATTTGATACCCATGATACTGATACAGGAGATACTATGCCTGTAAAAAATAAAATGTACAGGTAATCTGATAAGGTGAGGGCAAGCATTAAGGAAGAGGTCTTCAAGATGCTTTAACTAGGGGTGATTGAGCACTCCAATAGTCCTTGGTCCAGCTCAGTGGTACTGGTATCAAACGATGCCCCTTCGAACACCACTTCAAAACTCAGGTTCAGCATAGACAATAGGGGACTCAACAAGACTGATGCTCACCCCATTCCCAAACTGATGAGCTCATAGACAAATTAGGGGTTACCCAGCTCCTCAGCATTTTGACCTGACTTTTGGGTACTGGCATATTGCCCTAACTAGAGGTCAGCATGGTCTACCCCAGAGGGCGACTTCCAGTTTAGGGTGATGCCCTTTGGAATGAAGAATGCCACAGCCACCTTCCTGAGGTTGGTAAGCAGTGTCCTTGCTGGGATGCAGGCCTTTAGTACGGCATACATCGGTGACATAGCGGTCTATAGTTCCAGATGGCGAGACCACCTGTTTCACCTTTAGAAGGTACTTCAGGTTCTGTAACAAATGCAAAAGGAACAAATGATGGATGGAAACAGAACAATGCAAACATTCAACCCCAGTAACAAAAATCTGAGTTGAATCCATTGTTTTTTTGCTCACCACACCACCCCTGTTGCCATATGCAAATCAGTCTTGACCCTGTTCCTCATGGGATCAGTCCAGCCGAATTGCCAAATCAGTTTCGGGGCAGCAGCTACGCTAGCATGAATCCAGTGGCGCAGTGGCGCGTCTGGGCATACCCTTTCCACTTAGGGTGAGAAATGCAAAAGGAACAAATGATGGACGGAATGTTGAACAATGCAAACATTCACCCCCAGTCACAAAGACCTGGGTTTAATCCATCGTTATTTTGCTCTCCACGCCACCTCAGTTTGGACCCAGCCACTCGGGCTGGACTGTTCCCATGGGAAACAGGGTCAAGACTGATTTGCATGTGGCTGGGTCTAAACTGGATTAGGCCCAGATCTCTGTACTGGGGTGAATGTATGACATTGTTCAGCATTCTGTCCATCAATTGTTCTTTTTGCATTTATCACCCAGAGTGCCCAGACGTGGGTCTCATGCTCTCCATGCCACTGGAGTCAAGCAAGCCTGGCTGATGATGTGTGAAACCCCAAAATCGGTACATGAATGCTTGTTTCCAGTCCATAAAGGACCTGGCCTGGCAGTTCCGACAGGACTGTTCCCCTGGGGAACAGGGTTAAGACTGATTAACATATGGCTGGGTCTTAACTGTAATGGCATGGGGAGAAAAAAACGATGGATTTAGGCCCAGATCGCTGTAGTGGGGTGAATGCATGATATTGTTCAGCATTCTGTCCATAAATTGTTCTTTTTGCTCAGGTTCTGCAACAGGCAGACACTGTTGTAGGGATTCTGTGACACAGATTCTGGGATCACAGAACATCAGTATGTAAGGACTGAGTCACCATAACACATCAGTACCTATGAACCCCAATCCTGACCAGCTAATAGTACCTTAACTGCCCTTCTTACCTTCCGGGAGTGACAGGTTCACAACCCAGAACATAACACTCTGGTCCCCACAAGGAACCATACAAACAGATCATCAACTTTCGTTTTCTGACTCATGCATGTCCATAATAAACAAAACAAAGACATGAGAACAGGTTACAATGTTTATTGAAACTATCACGCTCTATTATATAACAACTGCGCTGCAACTAGAAAACAAATGCATGCCAGCAAAGTGAGTAGCATCACAATTAAACTATACACAATGAGAAACCCTACCATGTTTACAGATATCTGCCTCAGTCTATCCTCACTATGTGCCACAGTGATGTATCATAGATCTCTTGAAATAGAACCGAACCCCATAACTGTATTATTGTTAGGTAATCTGCATCTCAAGTTGGCAAGGCTGGTGCATTTGTCTCAGGACCTATCCTCTGCAAGAATTCCCCTCTCTGTTTTCAAATGGCGTGTCTCGGTGTATACGATACAATGTGTCTTTTTTAAAACAGCAGATGTGAATGTATGTTGTGTTTAAATGCCAAGCTAAGTTGCTAACCGAGCACAGAAGATGGGGCACAGTGTTGTTTGACCTTGTAGGAGATGTTCAGACAGAGTCCCAGAGAGAAGAACCAATAACAAAAACAGATGCACTGTTTTCCTAAATTAACCCCTTCTATGCTGCCGTTGGCCATTGGCCCATGGCAGCACTACCTCACTGGTGATGCCGTCGGCCAATGGCCGACGCGGCCCCGCCCGTTTTGCGGAAGTGCCGCACTTCCGCAAAATCGGTGGTGCAGCCAATGGGTTAATATCATGGTACAAAAGTAAACGTGCTGAGTGCAACGTGTGCAAAGCAGCCTAAAACTTGAAGCTAGGTTAAAATAAGTGAGAACTAAGTAAGCCCTAAAGGGAACACATAACTGCATGACTATCAAGGCCAGCAAGTGCCAGAGAGGGCACAGTTTTGTGGTGTATCTGGGACACCTAGTGGGCGGGGTCAAGGGGCAGCCCCTCCAGGCTAAGATTGAGGCTATCCTGCCTGGGAACCCTCAAAGTTCAGACTGAAGTAAGGGCCTTTCTGGGACTCACTGGATACTATAAAAGGCTTTTTAAGGGCTATGGCACCATTGCTGACCCATTAATTGAGATGACCTCTAAGGGGAAGGTCAAGAAGGTGGTCTGGACAGAGGCAAGCCAGAAATTCTTTGAAACCCTCAAGGAGGCCATGTGTACAGCGCCTGTACTCAAGGCTCCTGGCTTCTCCAAGGTGTACATAGTGCAGACTGATGCTTCAGAGCATGGACAGGGGCTGTAGTATCGCAGTTAAATGAGGAGGGTCTAGACCAACAAGTAGTCTTTAGCAGTAGGAGTATACTTCTGAGGGAACAGAAGAGGGTACTATTTATTGAGAAACTTTAGTTGTGGTCTGGGAACTGAATAAGCGAAGAGCATAGCTACTTGGAACTCATGTCCATTTGTTGACTGACCGCAGACAACGCAGATGGCTCTCGCAGATAAGTGGTGAAAGTCCCTGCTGCTGGAGGACTGCCTTGCTGCTTGAACCCAGAACTAACACAGTGACTCCAAGGGATAGTTGGCTGGCCACCTGTTCGGAGCTAAAGGGATACAGAAAACTCCAACAACTTGAAACATACACCTAGGCAGGCCCTGCCTGAAGTGAGTCCTGATCTCCAAGTGATGCACAACCACACCTGGATCCTTGGGAGTGGTGATAAAGGTGCCTGTATAGCCTAGGACTTCTTAATTTTTCAGCCTAAAGGTGCCCTGAAAACCGAGAGGAGACCGGGAACTACTTGCTCACCGATCTGCCCAAGGTACATTGCCGGACGGCCTGACTTCACAGTAACTCCTGCTACCTTCTTCTCCGCAGCAGCATATTCTGTTCAGGAGCTCCATGCAGAAGTGGCTTCCAGCCTCATGAGCAACAGCCTGTAGCTTTATCCCGCTGGAGATTTTCAAATCCCAAAAAAGAGACCACGTCCGAATGTACAAATCTTCACCACTTTATCCACCAGTTCCCCAACGATGAAGTTTCCCTTCTCAGACATTGTGCTTCAAAAATTCTTCTATGTCTGAAGGTAAGAGGAGACTGAGCCCAATCCACCTCGTGTATATGTACTGCACACCATTACGGTCGGCCATAACTTTCGACTTTGCCCTAGTCTCACACGACTAGATGTCCACGGTTGACACTTTGATCTTTTAGGAACTAGTTTTTACTAAAATGTTTTTAAATTCATACCTACAGTTCTACTGATGGGATTTTTGTACTTTTTGTGACAAATAATTTAATTTAGTAAGAAACTTTTCATGCAGGGTTTGGGTAATACAACAGAGGCTTTTTGAGATCGCATGCACTCTTACGACAAACTGTAGAAAGAAACAGCATAATTTGCAAGCAAGATAGTGCTGTAATAGTTAGTTTGATAGGCACTACGATAGGCAAACAGTCAGTGTGCTTCAAGGCTAGTAATAAACCACTACTTAAGCAAGACCAGCTAATTAGCTCAGGGGCTGGCACCGTAAGTTAATGGCTGGTTGCAATTATCAAGAGCTTTAGGCTTCACCCGAATGAAACAGTAACCTCATGCTCATAGTAACATGAGAGAATATACAGGGTGACTATTGCAAATACTGAAAAGGAGATTTGGCAAATGCTGGAGAGAATATCTTCGGATGTTCAACCTTAAAGTTTGACTCACTGTATTAATTAGGAGAGCGCAATGGTTTGCCTTTGTAGGTCCCTGGTTTAGCATGGAACAAAATGGGGGTATGAACAGCTTCCCCAGACAGCGAAGGTGTATTGCATGCATTCCTGCGGCCGGAGGGTGGAGATAGAGACAGTGAAAATCAATGAAGAGTTTCTTAGCAACGGCTGCTACTTAGACTTCCTGAAGACCGGCCCTTTGGTAGGGGTGAGGGTGGTACAGCAGATTCCATTGCGCAAGGTGACGGGGTGTCTCTCCTCTAGGTGAGGCCCAAACCTTTGTTTTCTTTGATCCCACTTTCAGTTGGGCTGATGACAGACATGCAGAACTGTGGTATTGGTGGACCCTGTAGTTAGGCGATTGTCTCGTCTTGACTTGCCTCTGTGTTATGAAACCCTAAAAAATACTATAAAAAAAATAAAAACAAGTGTCACATAACGGCATCAGGCCAAACGTTCACTGTGGGGCTTTGTGGAGTGAGTGGCATTCTTTGGTTAGATAGTGGTTGTGGGTGGCGGTAGGATCAGGCGGCCACCATGTCCACTAAAGGAGGGCGCCATATTTACACCAATTTTCACAAATAGACATTGGCTGAATGCTAATTCTCAATGAGAATCACTTACTGCTGGGCTCCGATAAACACAAAGAGAATGAATAAATTGCATAGTGGGTTGATCCCAGGCTGTCAAAGGCTCATGGACACATGCTTGCTCTGGCGTCGGTCTTTTCTTCTCACCGAGGTCACGGGACAGCTGTCTGGGATGGGTGTACTTCCTTCAATCATTTGTAAATAACAAGGGCAGTCTAGTACCTTAGATGTAACACCACACCACTACGGTAAGACTGTGGTAGGCAAGATAGGATCTTTAAAAGGTATGCCCTGTCATGTAAAATACTACACCAGCAAAAACAAGCACACAAACTTTACAAGGTGAGGGCAAGCCCACCCAGAGTAAAAGAGCAAACAAGCAATGGCAAAGCCAAAGGGTTGTAACTTTTGTCCATGTAGGCCTGCTGGCTTTGCAAATGTTTTTTGACGATGCTCTTCACCATTAAATAAAATTGATAACAAAAAGTGGTCAAGCCTTATCACGCATATACACGTATGTATTATGACACTATGGCATCCCTGAAATTATGACATGCACATGCATCTCCATGCATGACACCAGAGATGTTTTTAAATTTACCATTACAAGATGGCGCACAAACATCTTGGAGCAGATAATACAAAAAATGCATGAAAGGGCGTTTAGAAAAACAAGCAGCATGGCAACAACTACAGTTGTTGGTCTCTTCTAAAAAGAGAGGTATAAACTGGATATGCAGGGGTGGGGCAGCAACAGAGGAGTGACTCTGGGAGCAACAATTCAACATAAAGAGGGCTTGGGGAACGAAGTGGAGGTAGTACACATAAGAGGGGGGGAGAGCAAAAAAGAACACACATGCACTCCATAGTGTAATCAAAGATAAAGAAAAAAGCACATCCTAAATGTAAGGAGTGGAAGCCCACAAGTCATTTAATCAGAAGATAGTTAAAAAGTGCCCAAGAAATGTGACAAACAAAGAATAGGGGAAATTGCCATTGAATAAGAAAATACATGAGATAGACAAGAATGTCATCCAATCAAGAGCAAGGGGCTGGCCCAGGGCAAACTATATGCATGTATTTTAACACGTTTACCGCAGCCGAAAATCTGCCGCGGTGCTGCGGATTTGAAGAGTGGGCAGGGCTGCGTCGCCCAACGGATCTGCGCAGCACTACGGAGGTAGTGCTTGCGACGGCCGTTGGCCGACAGAAGCAGCGAACGGGTTAATGTGTTTGTGGCCAACAGGCCTAAGGCAACAAACAGATAAAGCTGTCTATGGGTGAGACCTCCAAACGGCACAACATAGATTGCACAGTCCACTCTGGTATACTGTGACACCCTAGCATGCGCTGCTAGTTACCTCCAATACGTTGAACATGTAATCGCTATTACATGTTCTAGGACACTATTCATAACATCACAACAACATTTGAAAATACATCATTGATGACAACTGTGTATGGTGGGAGCACTAGCAATAGTTACTTTAGGGCACAAGTCATAGTTCCTTGAGATAACTAGAACTGGTGAATTTCAGTGGATTTAGTCTACAGTTCCAAGATGGCAGACACATTGAAAGCGCCTGAGCCATCCATGAAGAGTAAATAATAATAAAATATTTCAAAAACATTTGAAGATGGCACCCCACATGCAATGCACTTTTAGCCATATGGGAGTGATTTTGATTTTATTTGTATGGTGAAAATCAGATGTGGTGTCATGAGAGTACCAGGGCAGCCCTTGATCATCAAATGTAACCTTTTATCGGGGAAGGACAGTCGGCTCAAGTTCCCGACAACTCCAAATCAGAACGCAAAGAAGATCTGCTTTGGAGTCTTAGTTGCCTTTGTTAAATACTGAAAGTTTGAGGTCAAATACCAACTTCAGCATTTGTCTATAATTTGTGATTCTTGACAAAATCACTTCATCTCTGCAGTTTGTAAAAAGGTGCACTATAATGTACATATATAAAGAAACATGCGGTAGAATGTGCTGTCTAGCACTGTGCCAATTCAATGCATTAATATGAGAAGATTCCTCTTTCTGTAACAAGAATCTTCTCTGTAAACTACCCTCCTGTTTCTTTAAGCTAAATTCCCTATATGATATATCTGAAATAAAATAAACAGTGTTATTGATCCTGTGGATACACAAATGTTGTTCCAAAGTTCACTCTACCCCTTGCTCATAAATAAAATATTACATGCACTGTCCTATACCATGTATTGTCCATTTGCTTAATAAGGGCAACGGCCTTTACCAACATGGGTTGAGACACACATGCCGTTCCCCCAAGCCTAATCACGTGTGCCTAAAACACCCATCAGTTAGCGCTCTAGGGTCCAGATAGGCAGGGAGAGGATGAGGGTGAGTCTGAACAGGAAGCCCTGGACGCGGACAGGTATGTGGAGCTGGTGCCGGGTTAAGGTGGGGGTCCTTTTTAGGGGTGGAGATTGGTTTTAGGGCTCAGGGCAATTGTTTAAAAGGGGGAAGGGTTTTAGGCCTCAGGGCAGGGGAAGTTTTAAGGGCACCGCAGAGGTATGTTTTAGGGCTCAGGGTGGGGGAGCCGCGTTGGGATCGTTTTTGGTATGGCTCAGGGTTTTATGCCTCTGGGCTGGGAGGGGAAAGGGTAGTTTTAAGGGCAGGGCAAGATAGGTTTTACGCCTAAGGGCTGGGAGTGATGGTAGAGAGATAGGATTTTAGGGCTTATGTCAGGGGGGAGGGGTCAGGGAGTGGTTATCTTTACCAATCATACCTGTACAACGAAATTGCTTGGTAAAGGCATGCGTGGTAAAGGAATACGTGGTTAAGAAGAATTTGTGGTTGGGACCGCGTTGTAGAGGCACGTGTGGTTCAGCCACGCGTGCCTCTGCAATACAACTGCTCAATAACACTGCCTCCCCCCTTAGCGTTCTTCTGAATTGTATTATGTGCTAAGCCTCCATCCTCGTCGCTTTCAGAGCCCTTCCAGCAAATGTTTTTGGATAGGATTGCTTCAATGCTAGATCTGGCTGCCAGAAATCCTGGAAGTTGTCTGTGTTCCCATTGTCCCGAAGAAAGGTTGTGTTGCTGCTGCTTGATTGAGAGCCCGCCGCTCCATCACTTCGACGTCTGCATCTTTATCACGAGCTCATTTTCTTTCCTGCTCTGCTCTAAGCACTGAGTTTGTGCTTGAAAAGCAGTTCTTGTTCTGGCGATCAATAGAGAGTCATCAACATAAAGTCCTATAGGTTTTCTTGATGAATGGCACTCCAGTGGAGGCGTCTAGAATCCTTTCATAAATGCAATTTATGCACATATTAAATAGGGATTGTGCCAAAAGAGACGTTTTATCCCTCCATTACAGGTACAGTTACACTGAGCTCCGCGGCAAACCCGCCCTACCTCTTCTGTAGCTTCTGAATATAGAACCAATGGTTTACAGAATCCGGGTTTCACGTATCCTAAAGTTTATCACGTAGGAACAGAGTCTGCAGGGCTCGGCTAAGTCAAAGGTTAAAGGTAACTGTGGAAATGCAGAATAAAAGCCACATTCTGTCTAGGAAATTGGAACAAAAGATACAATTTATCATGCTTGGGGGTAGCTTTAATGTACTTTATGTTGCATTCAGGCATTTAGACCTTTGCAAAGTAAAGTTCAAGCTATTTGTAGGAGAAATTTAAAAACGGAGCACAGTGGGGATGGGGAGGTGAAAGAGTCTTGTGGAAATGCGTGAATTACTTATCTGCCCAAAGTCTCTTCCTTGCCGGATTTATTAGGGGTGGAAATTATGTAGGGGAGACACGTGGCAGTAAATGGGTAAAGAACCCCATGCAAAGATCATGTCAACTCCTGTCTTCGTGCCCACTGCCTTGCGTCATCGCAGGCTGTGCAGGCCACGCCCACTTCTATAGTATATTATTTAGTTCTGGGGTTTTGCAGAGTCATTCACCATAGAATTACCGCTGAGTCCAGGGCATAAGTCCTAAAACAAGTATTTGCAATGCAATCGGTCTTGCCTTTGGGACCTTATATGCATATAGCTATGCAGCACATTAGCCTGGGTGCTGAAACATCTACTGCTCTTTAACATGGAGGGAAAGTAAGCACCAAACTACATGACATGCCAGGTATGGGAACTCATGGAGAGAAATATTGCCTTTCAGTGGAAAATGGTATAGTCCAAAGCTCTGTTTTTAATATAAAATCAGGACCTTCGGTGGGAACATCACTGAAAATACAAGATCTGAAAAAAATATTATTGTCTACCTGTGCCCATGGAAGACAATTTCTATGGATGCTAAAGTGATCCTGGTATTTTACTGTCCTCTGCTGGTCGTTTTCTATCAAGAAAGTTAAATAGAAGCAGTTGCCAGAAAAATTTAAAAAAGAAAGTCCCTCAGCAGAAAGCAATGCTGGTATTTTACTAATCTCTACTAGTCGTTTTCTATCAAGAAAGTTAAATAGAGGCAGTTGAACAAGCAGAAAGCAATTCTGGTATTTTACTGACCTCTGCTGGTCGTTTTCTATCAAGACAGTTAAATAGAGGCAGTTGACCAGAAAAAAAAGTCTCTAAGCGGAAGCAGACAAGTCCTAGGGCTGATCTCCAGAGGCTACAAAGTACATACACATATAAGTGTATACTAAAGTATATACAAGAGATCTAGAATGCTCAACCTCAAAAGAAGGGGGGGACTAACCATTTTAGGCAGTATACAAGTGAAATCATGAAGCGTGCCATCACAGCGCATGATGTCATAACGTGTGACACTGCATGTGACATCACAGGATGTGATGTCACTGGAAGTGACATCACAAGAAGTGACATCAGATATTAAGACCTCACACATATGTTTATCGCGTGTTGTCATGAGTTCATTTAAGCGCATTATGAGATTTAACAAATGAGATTTGGCGTTGGGTTTATGCCAAAAAAGTGCGCAATTCCGAAGCAAAATCGGGGTCTCAACTAATACATTTATTTTTTTAAACCCTACGACAAAGAAACTGGCAACAAAGAGAAGCATGGTAGTAGATGTTATGCTTAATTAGTTGCAAAGTCTACATTTTAAAATATTTGATTAGGTTAAGGCATCTGCTGTGAAGGTGCCCAGGAAATCTCAGGGAATAGTAATAATGGTGAAATAATTCTGGTAGTTTATGCACTTGCTGGAGAGATCTGTGTTTCGTGAAGTTCCAGATTTGAAGTAGTAGAGAAGGTAAATGTGTCTCCTGCATAGCACATCATCTCACACTGCGATGACAGATTTTTATTTTATGTAGATAGTAAAGTGCGTTACGGTTTTCAACACAGAAATCCTTTTGTTACCTGCAGTTTATAAATTGTAATCCTTCTAAAAGACCACAGTGAAGTATACAGGACATGTGACTCCTACACCTTGTAACTCTCACTGTCTCATATAACTCATCTTGTACATTGATTTACACATGTACATGATTTATTGTCAATGTATAATGTGTATGTTACGTAAAGGGTTCTGTCACCCTCTATTAGGTTACA
This sequence comes from Lissotriton helveticus, assembly GCF_964261635.1. Lineage (NCBI taxonomy): Eukaryota > Metazoa > Chordata > Amphibia > Caudata > Salamandridae > Lissotriton > Lissotriton helveticus. The sequence goes on from NC_136062.1 coordinate 276,657,990, forward strand.
TAGCATTATAAAAGAAATCGAATAGTGCTATTGAAATTGTTATTTGTGTAAATACTGGGACAGACAAACACACCTTACATTCTTACACAGTGCATGCATCTCTTATATACAAGGACTGAACCAAGGCAAAAGCATGCCTCTCTTAAGTACTTGTATTTATTGTTTTATTTGTAGAGTTTTATTTAGCGCTAACTAGACCCGGAGGTATCACAGCGCTTTACATAGATGTGGTGTGGATAAATAGTTGCATTAGTTACATCGGGTACAAAAAAACAAAAAAACACAAATACATGAAACGGTGAGCACGGAGAGTGGTAGGGGGAAAGGGAATTGAGCCTGTGGCTGGAATTAGTTCAAATCTGCATACCGTCTACCAAAAAGGTTAACACCAGGGGTCCCTTTCAGGTCATGAATGAATGAATGAGAGAGTAAAGCACGCAGATACTCCAAAAGGAGTGTCCCGGCGCTACTGGATTACATAACTGCTGACACAAGGTTAAGTTAGCTGCCAAAGAGCCATGTTTTCAACAGTTTCTTGAAATCAGGCAGATCCAGGGAGAGTCTAATGGGCAGCGGAAGTTTATTCCATGCTTGTGCCCCCAGATGACTGAAGGATTTACCTCTCCTGTGAGCCAATCAACATATGCCCCCATGCTTGATCCTAATGTCCTCTTCGGGGTGTACTAGCCAACCCGTCTCCTGAGGTAACTGGGCCCCTTGCCATGAAGATCCTTAAAGAACATTACCAACTTCTTAAATTGTATCTGCTCCCTGACGGGAAGGCAGTAAAGAGACTAAAGATGTGGTGCCATGTGGGTCCTTGGTTTCAGGCGGAGAATGACCCTGGCAGCGGCATTTTGCACCCCCTGCAACCGTTGTGTGAGGCATCTGGGCAGACCAAGGTAGAGACTGTTCACATAGTCCAGTCTTGCTGTAATCAATGCCTGTACCACAATCCTCCTACAAATCAGTGGAAGAAGAGGAAGAAACTTTCTCACCATCCGAAGTAGTCCAATACAGGTCCCCACCAAGGCCAAAACCTGGGCACGCATAGAAAGTGCGTCATCAACGCGGATTCCCAGGTTCCTAACTATAGGTTGGGCCATGCTTGGGGGGGAGAATTCTTCTGGCCACTATTGAGTCCAGTCTTGGACTTTGGGATGGGCGAAGAGAACAATTTCCGACTTTTCGGAGTTACACTTCAGCTGGTTTTCCTCCAACCAACCAAAGACGTTAGTGAGGCAGGATCTAATTGAATTGCCATCACACTTGCTACCTTTATTGCAAGAGAAGACTAATTGTGTATCGTTGGCGTAAGAAATAATCTTTACACCATGTGATTCCACAAGTGTTGCCAGAGGGGACATTTATAGATGAAAAAGGGTTGGGCTCTGGCATGATTCTTGCGGTACTCCTACTTGTAGGCTGGGCATGGTGGACGAGAAAGGAGGGGTCCAAATCACCTGCTCCCTGTCCTCCAAGAAGAAGGTTAAGCAAGTAAGTGCCCGTCCACCAAAACCCATGCCTTCCAGTCTGTCAAAGAGGCTCCTATGTGGCACCGTGTTGAACGCTGTAGACAGGTCCAACAATATGAGAATTGCTCTACCCCCTGACCCAGCTTTTCCTTTATATGTTCTGTCACATCCAGCAGTGCAGTTTCCGGGCTATATTCAGCCCTGAAACCTGACTGAGTGGGGTGCAGAAGATTATGGTTTTCCACAAACTCCATAATGCTTTTGTTTAAGTGCTTATTTAATATTTTGGAAAAGGCTGGAAGGAGGCAGTTTGGCCCATAATTCGTGGGTACAAGTGGGTCGGCGCTTGGTTTCCCTTAGTAGAGGCAACATTTGTGCCTGTTTCCAAAGAGGAGGTACAAATCCTGTAGCCAATGAGGAATTCAAGACCTTATTGATGTGCTGATTTATAGTAGGAGCCAGAGCTGATAGCAGCTTAGCAGGGCAGACATCTACTGGTGAGCCAGATTTCAGGCTCATTAAATGGGACACTGAGTCCTCAATCTCAATTGCTGGAAAATATGACAACTGAGGGCCTTGCAAATGCAACCTATGTGAGGTTAACCCCATAGGGTCACTCCCTAATTCAGGTGTGCCCATCTTATCCTTGGAAGATGTCAAAAACTATTTTGGAGTGAAAGGAATGGGCCATCGAGTGTGCCCAGTCCTCTGACAGCGGGGTTGTTTTACAAATTGCTTTAGTGGCCATGAAAGACTTCACAATCCCAAAAATCTCTTTACTCTTATTAGGTGCTAACATAATTTTATTCTGCCAATAGTTAGCCTTAGCAACTATAGTCATGTCGACAAACCCTTAATCCGGTCGGGGTCATGGTATTTGCAGCACCAGGGGCCGGTTTCGCTCTCCGAGCTGGAGTGAACTGGCCGCGGAGAAGGCCAGTAGAATGGGGCAAAATGGCTGCCTCGCACAAACAATTCTTACCGATAAAATGTAGGCAAGGTTCCCAAAGGGTGAGTCCATCGTGAGGCGTAGATCAGGCTGCCGATACTTGACAAAGACAGGCTGCATGTGGCGATTCCTGCATATGTTTTCACCACCAAGATTCCAGTCTCAGTCCCATAGACCTCTAACAATTAAAATTGCGGCTTGCAGATCCTCTAAACCTTAATCACAAATCAGGAGAGGAAGCCAACTTCTGGGTGCTGGATTGCATGGAGGGGCAGTCACGGGGTTGAGAGGGTGGTAAACGGGAACTTGTTGCTCTCTACCGTTTCTTTTAGTAATCACTTGGGGATACAAGGGCGACAGTATTTCGGTGTTCTCTTCCTGCTATGTCTGAGGAAAGCGTCTCAGGTGCCAAAGCAAGTGCTCCGGCAGCGTAGTGAGAGACAGTCGCAGCAGGTTGCAGAGTAAACCATAAACCGTAAACAGGTGAACAGATAACAAACTGTGTGCCTTTGTTTCCCCTCCCTGGCATTTACATTGAAGTGTGAGGTTTCAGGCTGCCTCCAGTCAGAATATTCAAACAAAAAGAGGCCAGCTGGAGGTGGAAAAAAATCCCTGCAGCCTGCACGTTGCTGCTGGGAATCGAAAGCAGACAACGTGCAGGCGCTGCTGAGCGTGTCTGTGTCTAAAAATTACACCGGGGCATGTTCAGCATATTTCTGTGGGGCCTGACTTCTTGGCAGGGGGGATGGCGTCCACCCTGTGAGAAGAGTGGGTGCATGCCATGTACCAGCGTGTACCCCTGACTCGTGCCTTGGCTGAGTCAATGAGAGTCAGGGAGACAGGCCTTACATGCAGCTAGAGCACGACTTCCACCAGTAGTCACCCGCTTGTCAGTAAAAGTCAGCTCGCCTGGCAGATCGCACGACCTCAACATCGTCTCATACGCCGACACCCAGCTGATCCTCTCCCTCACCAAGGCCCCAACCACCGCCAAACCCAACCTCCACGAAGGAATGAAGGCCATCGCCGAATGGATGACGATCAGCCGTCTGAAATTAAACTCTGACAAGATGAAGGTCCTCATCATCGGATCCACCCCCTCCGCCTGGGACGACTCATGGTGGCCAGCCACACTGGGAGCTGCACCGTCGCCCACTAACCACGCACACAACCTGGGAGTCATCCTGGACTCCGCATTGTCAGTGACCCAGCAAGTGAACGCCGTCTCCTCCTCCTGCTTCAACACCCTCTACATGCTCCGCAAGATCTACAGATGGATCCCCACCGGCACCAGAAGGACAGTAACCCAGGCCCTCGTCAACGGCAGATTGGACTACGACAACGCTCTCAACGCAGGTACATCAGCCAAACTCCAGAAACGACTACAACTCATTCAGAACGCCTCGGCAGGCATTATCCTCGACACCCCCGCCACAGCACGTCACAGCCCACTTGAAAGACCTGCACTGGCTCCCCGTCAACAAGAGGATCACCTTCAAGCTCCTCACCCATGCTCACAAAGCTCTCCACAACACCGGACTAGCATACCTCAACGAACGACTCACCTTCTACACCCGAACCGCCAGCTTCGCTCCGCTGACCTCGCCCTCACCACCGTCCCCCGCATCCACCGAGCGACCGCCGGCGGGAGATCGTTCGCCCACCTCGCTGCAAAAACCTGGAACACCGTCCCCATCTGCCTACGACAGACCCAGGACCTGCTGGCCTTCAGGAGACTCCTCAAGACATGGCTGTTCGAGCAGTAGCAGCACTCCCTCCCCCTCCGCCCCAACACCCTGAGACCCTCACGGGTGAGTTGTGCGTTCTACAAATGTACTGATTGATTGATTCATTGTTCGATGTGCCGCACAAACACCGTCCAGGAGGAAACAGAGGAGCTGCCAAACACAGAATAATCAAGAATACATTTATTTTCTGTCCTTTTTCTATTTTCATAGCAGTTGGTGAAAATAGAAGAAGGATTCTGCTGTCTCCAGCTGCTTCGTACATTACATTAACATCAGGCTGGGACACGGCATGAGATGGTAAAGTGTCTTGGTCCCCCGAAAGAAGAGTGCTGGTGGCACTCCGGCACAAATTAAGGACTGAAGCTGGGATTGAACGGTCGTCCTTTTTCACGGGCTTGAACCCAACGCAGTTTGAGTGTCATGCCTTTGAAGTGCGTTGATAATTATATTTTTAGTATGTGTCTTGACAACCAAATTTAGGAAACACTTGACATGTTTTTAACCCTTTGACTGCTGGGGGGTGGGGGGCGCACACAGGTGCTCATGACAAGCTCAGCTTGTCATGAGCCACGGTGCTCATGTGCTCATGACGAGCTGAGCTCGTCACGGCCACACCCGTTTCCTTAGAATGCTCACGGCCATGGCGAGCTCAGCTCGTCATGAGCATGGGAGGGGTTAAAGGTGGAATAGATTTTTTAAGTGCCATGTGTGCTGATAAGTGAGAAATTGTACCAAAGAAATGCTAAGGGCCGGGCCTACAAAAACAGCATTTTAGCCATCGATGAAGTTTTCTTCTCTTTCCTCCTTTCTGGCTGAGTGGTAGTGAACACAATAATTACACATAACTCTCCAACTGCTTAAGAACGCTATAAATCATAAGGTTACTAGTGTATAAACAAACGTTATCTCTCGGAAGACGGAACAAGCAGCTGTAACTTTCGGCGCTGAGTTATAGGTGATGTGTGACCTTCGGCAGCTGTAGAGAGATCTGCCAGGATGCCAGTCAGAGTGGGTGAATAGGTTATACATTTTAGATTAAAGAAATATCATGTTATACATCTGCAAGGAATACTCCATATTTGTAAAGCGCGAACATATCACCCCTATGGTTTCTAGGCGCTTCGGGGTAATTAAATGAGCTATTGCCCAGAGTCACATGGTGCTGTGGCTGAGCTGCCGCCAGCACCGGGGATCGGACCGTGCTCCGGAGTCAGCCAGTCGCTCTGGCCGCTGCGCCACACCTCTCCCCCAAGGAAGGTCCACTCCCTCCACGCTGCTTCGCTTTGTCTCTGCTCTCATTTAAATCTGCAGGACAGGTTGCCTGTCCAGCGACCTTGCATCCAATAACACATCCCCCGGATGTCAGCTTCGGGTCACTGAAAACGGAGCTGTCCTGCGGGGTCAGATGTCATTTAGACTCAATTAACTGTGCAGGGCACGGACGCGGCCTGTTTCCTGGTGACAGTTACATTTTGGTTTTACATCGCATTGGTTTTCACTCCCTTATTCCATCTAACCTTGTCTTTGGCACTAAATGAAATTTATCTCTGTGCAGCGCTGGAGGCCTTGGAGACAACAGAATTAGTTTTGTGCGCTACATAACAGACTCCATTCTCACAGGCCGGAGACAGATGCAGGCTTAATAGCAGGGGGAGATGTTCTTTTTATTTATTCTATTAAATAATAGCACCTATAAGAATAATATTTACCATTTATGAATCTAGCTTAATCCACACACACCTGTCCTGCAGTACACGGAGATAGCATGTTCAAATCAGCTACCTTTAACCTACATTTTCATGGTGAGCTCTTTTCCACATAAAGCACTTAGACCAGACCACATCCGGATGTTCGAGTCGCAGTATGGCATTTAACCCAGACCACATGAAGATGGACGCGCTGAAACAAGGCACATTTAACTCAGAATGCCTGGTTCCAACCTTAGCATGCTGTGCACAGGCTGCATGATAATTTCCCTGTCGATATAAATCACACATGTGGTAGCCAGCGTGATGACATCCTTAATGACATCAGCTGGGCGTAGCCCAGAATACAGGGTGGCAGCGTTATGAAATATACCGTATAATGCCTGCATTACATGGATAGAATTGTATGGCAGAATACCGAGCACATAAATAGAATGCTCCAAAAATATCCTATATACTATGAAAAACAGATGTTCCTAGACCTGTTACGTAAGAACGCAAAAAGTCAGACAAACGTTTAATGGGTGCTGGCCAAATAATCAACAGCTGGTAGTCAATACAATATAAATCACGAATGAATCGATGGTTAGCACCCTGAAAGAGAAAAGGAGAAAACACACCCACATTCTGTTTTTTTTAAAAGTATTTACTTTTTTATTTATTCTTAACAATGCGAAAAGTAGGTAAAAACATTACCACAAATATTTGAGAATTTGAGTACCATCTGTTCTTCATAGTGTACGATACCGAGGTCCTGTGACAATATTTGGGTTACACCATTAGTTTGTAATGGCCAAAAATTTCATAGACAGAATATCGACTAATAGATTATTGATAAAAAAAGTATATATAGATAAGTGCTGATTTGCAATTCTAGACTCCGCAACTACATACTTTGAAGATTATATATATTCACTCATATATGAGGAGTCAGCTATTGTAAGTGTACACATCTACACTTACGTATATACTTACTGTCACAATATCTTGGCCATTATTATTTTGGCTACAATAGTTTTGCAGCACAGTACTTAAAACTCAATATTTGGTAGTATACTGGCAACAACCTTGTTGAAACTAGCTGTCAGTAGTCTAGACTCCATGGTCATGGCCTGCTGTGCAAAGCTGCTTAGACTAGGCGACATGAGTCTAGCCAAAGTAAGGTGTAGGTATACTTGGTTACATGACAACAGATTTCGCTAAATAAGTCACACTTTACATAAAATACGTCAACATCCTTGACAATATAAACTTCATCCTAGATAACATCGGGAGATGCTTGTCAAAATAAACCATATTACGCATATACTATATGACGAGGGTCTTGTTGAAACCATGCTTTGACTAGACCCAATGGGGAGCGCAAAATTGGAATAAGCCAGATTCTACCCAGACTATAGGGAGACGTCAAAATAAGCCTAATCTGGTTAGCCCTGTCGGAATAAAGCATATTGTGTCTAGCCTATATGTTGACTGCCTTGTATAAATAAGGGATATCTAGACTCCAGGATAGCAGTCTGAATGGAATAAGCCATATTGTGGCTGGATATTATGGTGACAGCCTTGTCAAAAAAGCCATATTGTGCCTACACCACAAAGTGGGGGCGTGTCTATTTAATTTTGCCTAGAATTCAATATAACCACAGTAAGCTACACCGTGACAGCTTTTTCGAAATTAGATTCATGTAGTCTAGCCTTGGTGTTAGCCTTGTTGAGATAAATCATTTTTATTCGAAAATATAAATTTAAAGATATTTGTAGAACCTATGCATAATTTTTTTGCTTCCAAGTGAACCAGCTAGTACCTGTGAAACTAAGTCCTGTCACACTTTAGTGGTAACAAAGCTCCTGCTTTTTTTTAGCCAAGGGTCCATCCATTTCAGACTCTCTGGCAGTGCCACTCTTTATGGGCACCTCTGTATCGCCTCCAGGGACATCCATTATTGACGACGCCGGGATCGATTTTTTTACACACATAGATCAATTCTGGAAACAGATGCCCTGGGCCTGCAGTCCTCTCAGCAGGTGCATCCCCCATAGAATGTTGCTGAGGTAGTTTTCGCTCGGACGTGTGAGCCTTGCGCGCTTATTGCTCTCCGAAGACCACTTGTCCACTTGGATTGCCTTTGTCATCTCATCTTTGGGTGCCTTCGGCTAAACTAATTACCAACTTAATGAGAGTAATTTGCATTAAAGGTTATGCATTTCTCTTCTCGCCCTGCAGTATAGTGCAAAATGAACACGCCTTTTGCTTTGTTTGCTAGAGAGTAGTTTAATGTATACATTTGATCAATATTCCAACCATATAATAGGTTATTGTTGGACTTGATACTTGTCATGTAGCGCTTGTCTGAACATTTTCGCTTTTCCGCCTGGGTTTGCTGATTCTCTTATGTGGCCTCCGGGGTCTTTCCCACTGTAAATACGGTGAAGAAGTGCCTGAGCCTTTACGACCCGTGTTGGGACAAGGCTCTGATTCAATGTTCTGAAACATGGGCAGTTCTATCATTGCACACCAGTGGGGGCGCATTGACATCTATCGTGAGTAAACTCATGAGCAGCTTGCCATTGTAGGCCGCTGTAGGAGCGCAACTGTACCTATGGTGCCCGTGACTGCGTGTGCCGCCTGCCAACTCAGGCTTGTGCGCTTGCTAAGACACACATGTTTGTTAAATTCACGTTCGGTCTGCTGGGCAGGCTCTGGTGGGTGCACATGCACTCCTGGTGCTGGGGGCTATGTGTCCAACCTGCCTATGCTGGTCTGTGTGCATAATAGCACACATGCCTCCAGGTAGTGAGGAATAACTTATGTGTGTTTTTACTACCTATGAGGCCAACTTTTCCCATAGGTTAAAATGGCGAAGTGGTTGAGAATACTTGCGGCTGCAATAGTGGATTACAGTGGAGCAGCCTCATGAGGTTTTCTATGAATGGATTCGCCGTGCCAAACCCTTTAAATTGGTAAAGAGAGTTTTGGCATAACTCTCTTAGTAATGGCACTTACAGAATATGTGTCAACTAGAGAGCGTTAGCGCAGTAATCACTAAGTCTAGGCCTGTTTAACAATCACACAACAACTTGCATGCCAGTACTGCTACTGTTACTGCTTCGTCTTGGCCTTGCTGGGGGTGTGCGGGAGGCAGAGAGGGGAAGCGCCGTGGGAAAGGCTGGGAAGCAGTATAGGAGATGCTCAATACGGCAGTTAACTTTGCACAAAACCATCTGGCCAAAGCCATTATCGCTGTCATCTCTCTGTACCTGGTCATCGGCTATGGCGCCTCCCTGCTCTACAACCTCATCAGATTCGTCTACCTCGCATACATGTCTGCATTGATACACATCGCCTAGGGTCTAGAATGGGCGCCACTGCTGGAAAGGATTTCTCATTTTTAATTTTACCAAGTGGTGAAGCAGTTGCCATTGTTTGAAGGCTGGAAAGAAAAATAATCTGATGAGACTAATCATGGATAAAAGAGCTCTAAGAGTGTTCTGAGTCCTGAGGAGAACCCTGTGAGATATGAAATAGGGTTCGAAACACGTCAACTGTTGTGTTCCCAAATAAGTGTGTCTATTGGAAGCATTTATCATGGAGGCTCATAATATGAATGTATATTTGGTGTAAATAAGAAGCAACATTTTGAGCCCTCCTGGTACACTGTTAGGATTGTGTCCTAGTATAGGCTTTTAAAAACAAGGCATTATAACAACAGCTTAAAGGGCATTGTTTTACGTTCAAGTACTAAAAAGAATAGCACCAGAAATACAGAACCAGAGCTAATATATATTTTGTACTATATGTTTCAATGTAATGTAATGTCAAAACATTGTTGTGTGGTTTTGGTATAATGAATGTCATGTAATGTAGTTAATGTAAGTTGTGTCTTTATGTGATGTTATGTTCTGTTAGATTGAGGTTTAGAAGTTCGACCAACTAATATGAAATATCAATGAAAAAGAAAAATTTAAATTGAAAATAAAAAACGTATGGTCATATTCAGTGGCCAGTGTGATCATGTTGATAGTTGATTAATTAGTATCAGTACTGGCATGCAAGTTGTTGTGTGACTTATAGAATATGGGCATTTCTAGGTTCCAAGAGATTCGTAGAACATGGTGCCTGAGTTCAGTGGTTATCAGGGGTCAGGGGAGCACATCTCTGCATTCCCCAAGTAACAGCCATAAACCATGGGACTCCCATGGGAAGAACAGACCTCTGCCATTTGATGGCCAATAGGATAGATTGGAGAGAGATGTTTTGACACTTAGTCTCTCAGGCCGGATCATGGCCACTCTAAAGATTAAGATCTACATTCCACAGCCCTGTGGCAGACAGGCCTCCAATTTAGGGAGACATCTGTGGTTCAAAGGGAAACCCCCTAAACCATCCCTAACGTCAGAGACACACTACAGTATAACTACTTGTGCCATCCTTCAGCAAAAGGTGAGATATACTTGTGCAGACATGGGACTGGAGAATCCAGACTGCATGGTGCACATTGCCAGAGGAGTCTGTTGTGCACATGGAGAATAACTGTCTGAAAGGTGGCTGGACTGGGACGAGGACCTGCTGCAGTGAGGTGCCCTTAGTGTTGTCTCCAAGGACCCAACCGTGGACCTCCTTTTCTCCTGGAAAATCTCAGGGGCATTAAAGATCTCCAGCAAGGGACCTACACTATCTACCTGTGACATCTGGAGAGCTGTGCCTTCTCAATTGCCCACATCAGCTACTGAATCCCAACTGGTAGCATGCTGTGAGCGTGGAACTAAGACTTGTGTCTTGAGACCAAATTGACTAGTGAAGAGCCCCAGAAATCTTGCCTGCATCTAAGAAGTGTGGATCCTGTGCTGCAGAGACCCTGACATTCATAAGCGCCTAGTTGGTGGGGAGCAGATTCACCGGTTATGGTACTTCACTGTGTGTGTGACCGGAAGTGCCTAATGCAACCCATCTGAACAGCACAGTTCATTGTACCTCATTTCTAGGCAGGAGCGCAATTTGCAACTCATCATGTTTGAAATCTGAAGTGCCTGGTGCGACTCATACCAATGAGGACCAGAGGCTGTGCCTGGATTGCCTGGGCATGACCAGACTCATCATATACAGATTGGGGCGCATCCTCCTATCGAGAGGCTCCCCTGTGCTACTCCCCATTTGTCATGTTGTTCCTTTTGACCCTCGTTGCGGCGGACCAACTGCCCTCCCCACACCAGGCCCTTCCCAAAGACATCTGGGCCCTAGCCAGTAGCAAGAAAGATTGACTGGGTTGAAGGAACGCTTCCAAGACAGTTCGGAGTTGGGTCAAGAGACTGCATGACTCCTTTGTGTTTTGAGACCAGTGGGTGCATTTCCCGAGAGGCTGCTAAACTCTCCATGTTTAAGTCTACCTCCTAATTACAACTGCTACATATTCCCACCTGCCTCCTGATGACCCAGACATAATTGTGTCTTCCATTGCTGCATAATTCCAGTGGCCCCAAAGCAGGCAGCACATGTTAAAAGTGCTTGTGAATGAAGCAGAGAAAATGTGAAGTTTGACAACGTAGTTTGGTGTCGTGCAAATTCTGCATTACAGATTCCTGGTGAGTTGCACTACTACTGCTGAAACAAGGCCAATGGAGGTACCAATGAGTGAGGCAGACTGGCCTCAAGGGTCCAGTGACCTCAGTGATGGAGTCACTGTTGTTCTAGGGTGTGGTGCTTCGTAGACCTGCCCGCTAGATTGGAGATGAACTTCAGTATGGAGTGTGGTGGGCAGGCCCTCAAGGTTAACCCACACTTGCCACTGCTAGTGTCCACTTGCTAGTGCTAAGACACTAGAGCTTCTAAGGTCTAGCAGGGCCTTCCAAGGTCTAGCAAGGGAGTGTACTCCTTCAGAAGAGTGGACTGGTGGACTAGTCATGAAGGCTGAGCCTGGCTTCCCAGTTCCAAATTCGGCAGCACTGGCTCAGATTGCCTCATCCTGTCCCCCACTGAACACCATACTTCCGCACTGAGAGAAACTCACACTGCCTTCAGCTACAACCCAATTGTGCTGCGCTATAAACACCTGGATGCGACTCAATTCAAACTATGCACAAAACAAGAGTAATAAGCTGCCTGAAAAAAAAGTAACACCATCCAGGAAAAAGCAAACACTCATAGGGAATGCAAGTTTAAGTACAGCATGTGAACTGCAAGCAGGAACAACATGGTTACCTTAATGCTTTTACACTCATTATGCAGAAATCAATGAGCGTTTTTCCCTGAAAAGTTAGGGACATGACTACAAGGCCCGTTATATGTCCATTGCTTATATCCTTACAAAATGTAAGCAGTACGGTTCATAAAGACCACATCTCTGAACACAGAGGCGTGGATCACATTTTCTAAACTAAAATAAGGAAAATAGCTGATATGGATCATATTAAATGTTTTCCGCTATACACATCAACCAGGTATTTCAGTACCTTTAGGAATGGTGCACCTTGCCACCCGGTGAAAACAATGCTGTTCAACGAAAGACAAGAAAACAAAAGTAGCACTTCACTGGCAAACCCTGTAAAGTGGCGCTATTGTGTTGGGTGTGAATAAAACTAATTCTGGCCACTTTGTGCCCTCTCTGTCTTGCTTTATTTACGTTTTTTTCATATTTTAAACCTTTTTCTCTCTCACTTTGAGATAGAAAAATGAATGTCAGAAAAAAGGTGACATTTCCAGCAAAAGAGTTTCTTTCTTTCTTTGGATCCATTTCAAAAGGGAAAGAATTAAGGAGAGAGAAGAGAGAATAAAACCCGGTTAGTGAAGTCACGGTTTTCATTGATCAAGTGAGGTGGAGCAAGACAGAAATAGAAAGAGAGAAAATAAGAGGAAGCTCAAGAAAGAAGGGGGGGTAGCTGCCAGTGGCAGAGTTGAAGTAGATACTGTCTTTGTCTTCTCTAGGCAAGAAGGAAAAGACAGGGTCCTTTCCTTCCCTGCCCACCCCACCCATGCCCGGACTGCCGTTCCTTATCTCAAGGCTTTGGCTATTTCTACCGTCCTGGAACGCATTATTAAAATTAAAAAGTTGGGGAACAGATTCTATTAAATTAAAAAAGTTGGGGCACCCTGCACCCTGCTGATCTCGCCCACTTCTACCACTGGTGTCACCCACAAGATGGCCCCTCCGTAAAAGAGGTGATCAGTAGGAAAAAGAGCCAGTGTCCTGGCTGAGTTCATCGCACACAAGAGGGGTTGCTTCTGAGATATGAAGTGTGAGGAGCCTATCTAACACAGGCTGGCCATTACACATTTATAAGAGTATTGTCCATCTAAGGCAGCCATTTAGAGGTGGGTTTTAATAGCACACTCGCTTTCAGCCCGCAGGTGTACTGTTTAAATACCCATGTGTTGCCTTTGACTCATTTCCAGTTGAGGAAATCACTTTGTTTCGGATGGCAGATCTTCAACTGGTTCAGTTATCACAAATACCTAATCAGTGGCACTTCCTTGCAACAGCACAAAAATAAAATAAAAACAATCCTGACTCATAATCTCGGCCTGAGGCAAGGATGCCATTTTCTATATAGCGGTATGTAAATGTAAATGTAGTTGAGCTTATATAGCGCACAGCTACCCGCAGTGGGTTTCCCGGCGCTTGCTTAGGGAACCCTTCCTGGTATTCCCCTGTGAGATAGCAGGGTATCCACAAGGTGAAAGTCAGGCATCCCGCCGCGAGGGGCAGTTGTGGAGATTAAGCAAGCTATTGCCCAGAGTCGCAGAGTGTGAACCCGTGAGTCGAGGAGGCACCGGGGCAAGAATTATCGAGTCCGTGGAATTTTTAGCCCAAGACTCTGCCGAGGCGGGGAATTGAACCCTGGTCCAGGACCGATCTCAGCTTCCGGGTCTGCTGCCTCTAACCCCTGAGCCACACTTCTCCACAAAAACCTGGCGGTACAAAAGGGGGTGGTGATGGACTGAGCATCTGAACCTATCAAACACTCACACCCAGTCAAAAGATCTGGGTTTAATCCATCACCGTTCTTTAGCCCACTCTGCCACCCCAGTTCAGACATGGCCATATGCAAATCAGTCTCACCCTGTGTCTCATGGGAATAGTCCAGCCTGAATTGCCAAGCCATGCCTTCCCTGGACCGGAAACAAGCTTCCTAGGACCGGTTTCTGGCATTTAGGCCGTCTTCAGCCAGGCTTGCTTGAACCAGTGGAAAAGAAGAGCAAGGGGCTCACGTCTGGGCATACCCTGCCAACTTCTGGCGAACAAAGCGGTACAAAAGGGGGTGATGATGGACGGAGCATCTGAACCAATCAAACACTCACACCCAGTCAAATGATCTGGGTTTAATCCATCACCGTTCTTTAGCCCACTCTGCCACCCCAGTTCAGACATGGCTATATGCAAATCAGTCTGACCCTGTGCCTCATGGGAACAGTCCAGCCCGAACTGCCAAGCCATGCCTTCGCTGGACCGGAAACAAGCTTCCTAGGACCGGTTTCTGGCATTTCAGCCTTCTTCAACCAGGCTTGCTTGAATCTAGTGGCAAAGTGAGCAAGGGACTCACGTCTGAGCATACCCTGCCAACTTATGGCGAACAAAGCGGTTCAAAAGGGGGTGGTGATGGACGGAGCATCTGAACCAATCAAACACTCACACCCAGTCAAAAGATCTGGGTTTAATCCATCACGTTCTTTAGCCCACTCTGCCACCCCAGTTCAGACATGGCCATATGCAAATCAGTCTGACCCTGTGCCTCATCGGAACAGTCCAGCCCGAACTGCCAAGCCATGCCTTCCCTGGACCGGAAACAAGCTTCCTAGGACCGGTTTCTGGCATTTCAGCCTTCTTCAACCAGGCTTGCTTGAATCTAGTGGCAAAGTGAGCAAGGGACTCACGTCTAAGCATACCCTGCCAACTTATGGCGAACAAAGCGGTTCAAAAGGGGGTGGTGATGGACGGAGCATCTGAACCAATCAAACACTCACACCCAGTCAAAAGATCTGGGTTTAATCCATCACCGTTCTTTAGCCCACTCTGTCACCCCAGTTCAGACATGGCCATATGCAAATCAGTCTGAACCTGTGCCTCATCGGAACAGTCCAGCCCGAACTGCCAAGCCATGCCTTCCCTGGACCGGAAACAAGCTTCCTAGGACCGGTTTCTGGCATTTCAGCCATATTCAGCCAGGCTTTTTAGGTCTCGCTGGAGACCTATTGCAGTTGAGTCGGCTCTCAAGGGACACAGGGCTGGGCACGCGCGTCGATTTCACATCGTGGACGCGCATGCCCAGCCTCCCAGAGCTGTGCACATCTCCTGTCCTGCAGGCAAACCAGTGAGTGCTTACAGTGAGACAAGAGATTGCATGCTGTTCACACACACACACATCCCCTCCCTCACTGCCCCCCCGCCTCGTCCACTCACCGGGCTCTCCGCAGCTGGTCAGTCTCGGCAGCAGGCAGACTCGGAGGTCGGGCGTGTCTTCTCCGACGATGTTCAGCTTGCGTTGCTACAGCTGATGTGCACGCGCACGGCACTGCGTCTCCTCTCGTGCGCTCCCACCGCGCTGTTTCGCGCCCGGAGACACAGTACTTAACAAACTGTCAAAGTAACATTGATTCCTACATAGCAAAATACACAGGTTTTTAAAAGCAAATGCATTATCAGGTTACAATGAGTGCCCATTTTTCGGTATAGAAGCTTGGACTGATTGGCTCATGTAAGATTGCAGGACCTACTTTTTACGTTTTTTCTCCGCTGGTTCTGTCCCCGCGCCGCATCCAGCGACTGTCAATAGGGTAACGTGAGTGAGCGCGCGCAGGTGCTAGGAACGGCGGCCCGTGCACGCGGCTGTCAGTGTACCACTGCGCGCGGCGGCGTGAGGGCAGTTATTTACCTTTGACTGAGAGGGGTGGGCTCTTTCCTCCTGCCCCTCTCCTCCGCAGCGTTCCTTCTGGAACGAACGGTGCCCAAGGGAGAGAGAGAGCGAGAGGCTGTTGGAAGCTGCGTGGGAAGCCGAGCTCATAGACGCCAACGCCCAGCGCTCCATCACCCCAAGCTTCCATGGCGCAGCTTTCGTAGCCCGAGCTTTTAGCTAACCCCGTGCAAAAGAAGAGCTGCAACCGGGCTGCTGCCACCATGGGGTCAACTCAAACCAGCTGCTGCCCAGGTGCACCGGGGACTCGCAACTGGACGCCGATGCCTGCCTCTGGCTGGGCTGGGACCAGGTGGGTACTTGCGCCAGGCTGTTACCGCGGACCGGGGCTCGTGCTGCAGGCTCGTTTTACTTGCTGGGGCTGGTAATTCTGAATTTATTATACACGGACGTTACGTAACGAGAGGCTGAAGCACGCCCATGGGGAACACCAGAGGTCTGTATAATTTGTCTACAGGTGTGCTTTAGAATGATGAGTAATTCATGTGCTGCATTGAATTTACAATTGTCTATCATTTGGTTGATTTGCTGTTGCACTATGACTAAAGCCAGGAGCTGACTCGTCACTGTTCACTAACATTTTTCAAAACTTTGAATGGCAGGATTTGCACTTAAAGGGCATGTTTTGCTGGGATTCCCGCTGCTTTACAATGTGTTTTACTGCAGTCCATTAAAGGCTGAGAACCAGGTTAATGGTCGGTGACTCAATATGCCCAGCAGCCAGATAAGCTCTCATTTACATGAATAGGAAACGAACATGGCCTGCCTTTCCTAAAGCGTTGTAGCTCCTGTTGAATCCAGCGGGTGAGAGCATTCTTTCAGCCAGCATGGGACCTGCTATCAAACGACGTTTGCAAAACAAAGGCGGCCTCGGCCAGGCCTCTGATCGTCAGCCCCACCTCTCGACTAACAAGCATTGACATAGCCAATAGGTCATGCCTTTTGGAACCTTATAAGTATTTAGTTTTGCAGCACAACATTTTTTGTGCAACAACATCAACTGTTGCATAGCTAAACACTTATAAGGTCCCAAAGGCAAGACCTATTGGCTATGCCAATGCTCGTTATTACTTTAATGTTTCAGTCAAGATTCGTGTGCGAGTGTCGCACTCATGTATACATATATCTTTATTGACACTCACATTCATAAAGGCACCCAATCAAGCTGCTTATATAGAAACAAGGACTGGCAAAGCCAACAGGGCTGGCCACAATGGGGCATGTCATGGAGACTAGAGATGTGTGAAATTTGTGTAATTTGCTTTGGTGCAATTATGCAAGCCGTAGCGTAGCTGTGTTCTGTTCACTTGTACTGTTTCCCTGCACTTAAACAAAATTGTTGTCACGAAGAGCATATAGTGCCATTTCGGGAATTTTTTGAAATACGCATATTTAACAGTTACAGTAGATTAATTATAATTTCCGCATTCAACGACATTAAACACCGAGATAAAGTTAATTTTAACGTAAAGTCTAATTCTTTTGTATAAAGGTTGTTTTTCATACCACTTTTTTTTATATCTGTTACCAAGGATCTGCAAATATTGTGTTTTAATAGTTTATCCGAATCGTCAATTATAATGAGACTGTCATTTGAAAATGTTATAATTAACCTTCAATAAACATGTTATCTACCAATCAAAGTTTAACAACTGGATGGTAAAGCTAGTTGTCATAAACTTTAGATTGGTATTTGAGAAACTTTGTAATCTTGGGCCAGTCGCAACGAGGACCTGTGACAGCAAATAAAACAGTCGCCAAAACTGGAACGTAAAAAGGAGCAGTCAGAGGCCAGGGATTCATTAGTTACAAAGTCCAGTCTACCAATAAATGATAGCCATCTCTCGTTGTTAACGTTTTGTTTTCCTGTTCTCAGGATAGGCAAAGAAAATATTTATATTTGTGAAAAAATTGGTATATTGACTGGACCAGTGAATTGTTGCTTCTTTCCGGAATCTCTGGTCGCATCCATCAATGTGTTATAAACTTTTCATTTTAGATGTTTTGACACTTCTGTTACAGGCTTTGCATCTATTCCCTGCACTCAGCTTCTCTTCTCCTCTTTGTCTTTCTTTCTCTCATTTTGATCGCTTTCCTCTCTTTCGCTCATATTCCCCTTTTTGTGTTTAGGTCTCCGCCTAGCGAAGGCTGCGCTGGGGAGAACTGATGTTTTGCAGAGTGGGGCTTAAACCCGCCCCTCTTCTCCATTGGCTGGCTTTCTAAACGGAGGCCAGCGATTGGAGGAGAGGGGTGTCACTCTGTCCAAGCCCCGTCTTTTTGGGATAGAGGGGTGTGTTTTTTACGTTTCTCTTTTCTTTCTCTCCTCTTCCCATTGGCTGGAATTTTACTTTCCAGCCAATGGGAAGAGGAGAGAACGAAAAACAAGCCCCTCAATCCCAAAAATGACGTGCGTTTCTCCGAGGCATTTCTTCTTCGCCTCGGAGAAACATGGTTGTGAATAAGAGAAGCTGTAGCTCGGTACTTGGCTGCTTCTGCCTGGCAGAGCTCGCTGGCTTCTTGCAGGGGCCCGTGAACGGGCCAGTGAACAGGCCCTGCTGTTTCTGCCGCCGCTGTCGGTGCCTGGTGAGGGGTGAGGTGCTCCTGGCTGACTGCCCACGGCCCACGCTCCTTTCCCCCAGTGCTGCAGCCGCTCATCCTTCGAGCTGGCAGTGCTTCCTCAGTCTCCTGGTGCCTTTGAATCCATTCATCACAGTACTTTACACTGCATCTCGATCATGTCCACAGGATCCCTGAGATTCCTGAATCTCATATTCATTTAAGGGCTTTAGGCTGAATGGAGACCCCTGTAGAGTGGAAGGGGGGTGGCTGTTTTGCAGGGAGTTGCTGGGAAGTGGCTCGTATTTTTCCATCCGCCGGAAAATAGGGGTCGTGGAAATGGCGAAGTTTCATGCAGCCGAATAACACTGATTTACATCCAAATTCTGCGAGACTCTGCGGAATTCCGTTGTGTGAGGGGGGGGGGGTCATTTGGCGCTATTTCCATAGTGCTAAATGCCCCCTCTCGTCCTCCATTTTTTTTTTTACGAAGGTGCATTTTGTACTATGAAAATAGCGCAGCCAAACATACCCTGGGGCATGCAATGGTTTCTCCACGTTGGAAGCCATTGCATACTTTAATCTCAGCGCAGAATGTAATTAATCCGATTATTCCGAGTTAGAAGACTCCGCCGGTGGAATCGAAACCTCCCCCCAGGCCCCCTGCAAAGGTAGCGGGTTACAGCGACCACTGGTGGCGGAAAGAAGAGGACACACTGCAGAATCCTGGGCCTTGTGTGAGAGGTGAAGTTTGGGCAGAGCTGTCGATGCGCCTGGCCGGGCTGAAGCTCTGGCTGCCCCTGCCCTGTGTTGGGAATTGATTACCAGCGGGTCCCGTGCCCTCAGTGCCCGCCGGCGGGGCAGTGGGGGCACAGACAGCCTGCTGTGGGGGGACAGCCCTGGAGTTCACGTGCCCCGGTCTTCAGGAGTGCCTCCTGGCCTCAGGGCGCTGTCTCCGAAGCCGGCTTGATTTTAGACCATGTAATGTGCATGTTCGTTTCTACCCGTTATGACACAAAGACTTCCTGTCCCTTTATACGTGAGTCAGTGTGACTCAGTCGCCACGAGCCCCGTCAAAGGCGCTCTGTGTCGCTGGTTATTCTTCAGATATCGCCGAGCTGCATCATTTGGACTGGAAAAGAATTCAACTTTCACTCGTTGGCTGGGAAAAGGTGCAGTTGAACCGGTCTGGAAGCCCTGAGGCCCTGGTTGTGCTCGCCTGGGGCTCTCGAGTAGCGAGATGTCTGTGTTTGCTTCTGCGCAGCATCTTCCCTGACGTCACTGTGGGTACAGCATCCTGTGTTCAGGCTGTCGTTGAATCGGTGAGCAGATTTGGAAAAGCGCAGGACTGCAAAGCCAATTACTTCTAGGCGTTCGTAGGATCTTTTTGGGCATTTAGTTAGTTTTCTTCATTTTTCTTCCGTGTCTGCACTGTCCAAGGTGTGGTCACTCTCCACACCTTGGGTGTTCTAAAGTGATTACTGCCTCTGTGGTCTCCTGTGCGTGCTGCGTCTCTTCCTGTGTTTGTACACACACTGAGCCTTAGTGTTCCACTCTATTTTTAGGCACATATGAGACACTTTTTAAGGTCGTAAAAATGTCACACGTGTAAGAATAGCACCGTCCCACCTATATCTGTACCCCCTTACTTACAAAAATTCGACACCCCCATGTCCAATTAAATTTTTTTACTGTTGCTGCTCATGCACTGTGTGCTTCCACTTTAGCTGTTCACGAGGTGTGCTCCCCCTTCCTACCTGAAATGTATGCACCTATCCCAGTTGTTCATGCGTCTGTTCCCTCGTTGTGCTTGCTTTTCTACCCCCCCTGTTCCCTCGTTGTGCTTGCTTTTCTGCCCTCTGTTCCCTCGTTGTGATCGTTTTTTCTGGCCTCTGTTCCCTGTGTGTGTGTGTGGCTCTGTGTGTGTGTGTTTGTGTGTGGCTCTGTGTGTGTGTGTGTGGCTCTCTGTGTGTGTGTGTGGCTCTCTGTGTGTGTGTGTGTGGCTCTCTGTGTGTGTGGGGCTCTGTGTGTGTGTGGAGCTGTGTGTGTGGTACTCTGCGTGTGTGTGTGTGTGTGGCTCTGTGTGTGTGGGGGGGGCTCTGTGTGTGTGGGGCTCTGTGTGTGTGTGGGGCTCTGTGTGTGTGTGGGGCCCTGTGTGTGTGTGTGGCTCTCTGTGTGTGGGTGTGTGTGTGGGTGCAAATGCAATAGGTCTCGCATTTGCGAGAGATTAAGCTATTGACATTGTAGATGACAATGCCATTTATTTATCTGTTTTCAAAACCAACACATAAATAAAAATGTTGTCATTTGCAATGCCAATAGCTCTAACTTTGGCAAAGGCGAGACCGTTGCATTGTAAATGCTTGTTCTATATAGAGCCTGTTGTTTCCTGGCATAATCAGAGTAGACACTTCTGCTAATCTTGAGGGGGTCCCTGCATGCTGAAGCTTTTTGCCTAGCAGGTGACGGACATCTCCATGAGAGGTGTCCAGTTTGTGACCAGGAAGGGGTCCTACACTCTTACCCACTAATGCGAAGCCTACGTGAGGTCTTCCAATGGATCCCGGTTGAATCAAGAACACCTCTTGTGCAGGGTCTAATTATTAGTCAGCTCGATTACGGGAATACCCTGATGGCTTCCATCAATGAAGACTTCTTCCTAAACTTCTTACCAAACTTCAAGAGCTACAATATACTGCAGCCAGACTAGCACTAAATCTACTGTCACGGTCCCCGTCGGCTCAATGTTTGAAAGCTCCCCACTGGCTCCCCATCAGGAAACTAATCCGTTACGGGATCATCAGTCTTGTACACAAAACCATCCGCGGGAAAGGGCCAAGGTGACTGGCAAAAAAACTCAATTGGTACCTACCTAAAAGAACCCTCAGATCCGGAACTAAACATCTTCTCTCTCCTCTCAGGATCCGTACCACCAGGAACAGTGGCAGATCCTTTTCACATCTCGCCCCTACCTTGTGGAATGCACTTCCTCTGCAGCTACGTATGGTTACTGACCATAGTCAGTTTTGGAAAAGGCTAAAAACCTGGCTCTTTTGATCCCTCCTCTTCTTCTGCCGTTGTCTCTCTATCCCTTCTATGGGTTTGGCTAGCGCTTCGAGACCCCCGGGTGATATGTGTGCTTAATAATATCCTATGACTATGACTATGACCCACCAGGTAAAGGGTGCAATCATCCAGAAGGGATTTTGCTGGCAGGCCATACATCCATACTCTAGACACGTAGATTAGGATTAGCATCGTAGGGATACGCTCAATTCTTATAATCTTTTATATGTATGCATATAGAACCGGTCTCAACAAGATGGTGGAACTCTATGTTTTATTCTCTGTGTTGACACTCTTAACTTTTATCTGCTTCTGTCTATTACTCATTGCATACCATATATTCTATACATGAATCTCTAAGGTTCAAATAATATTAACAACACTCCTCTGTGTATTCTTTGTATATTTCTGTGAGCTAAAGAAAGCACGAGTGACTGAGCGAAAGTTTGAAGTCTAACACAAGGGTTCCAGAGGGTTCAGAATTGTCATGTTCAGTGGTTGCCAGAATTGTCCGCTCCCTGTGCACATTTAAGGGGGGCCAACGGTGGTGCTGCAAGCTAATTGGACCCAGGGACAACATATCCTACGAGGGTGCATGGAATTAGTATGGCAGCATGTTTGTGTCGTCAGCAAATGTGCAGTTCCTACTGATTAGTGGAAACTACACAACATGGCATGCACAATCTCTCTTTCTATCCATACATCCTCTCTCTTTCTCTTTCTCTCTCTCCTCTCTCTCTATAATTACTTTCTCTCTACCTTCCTCTCCCCTTCCTCTTTTTCTCTCTCGCTTGAAGTTTCTCATGCATTCTTCAATTAACCTCCATTTGCTTAGGAAAGTGACAAGAGGCACCAGGGGAGGCTCTGAGAGTCCAAAACCGGCCTCGAAGGACTCCAACTACTGAGGGAATGCCCGGTGGAATAAAAGACCGATCCGCCCCAGATAATACATGTAGCAGGCCAGGCACATCGCTATTCTGTTTTCCTAAAACAAAGCCCGGCTTCTAGGGTTTGTTTAAGGAAAACAAAAAATGATGGTCAAGTAACATCAAAGACTGGCTAACGTTTACATTTCCACTAAAAGAGCTCTCATTGTGTCAGTGAGAGAACTAGTTGTCAAAAACTCTTGCCAAACCATAAGGAAAATATAAATATGGGTTTCTCCAGTTTTGAAGGGGGAGAAAGTCAGCTTTCAAATTTTATGTGACCTCCAAAATTTCCATTGGTAACCTGAGAGTCTTCCTGGGTGTCCCCATGGTGCATGCATACAGGCTGCCAGTGAAACAATGTCCTCTCTCCAAGTATCCCAAGATATAGACTGTAGCGTGGAATCCTCAAACGGAGGGTGAAGGAGAGGAAAGCGGTGCTTCCCATGCAAACACAACAGGGCATTTATTTGCATAAAATAATGTTGAATGCCCTGCTTCCACCAACCATTCCTTTTTTGTACTGTTACAATAAATTTGGCCCTAGAGACACTAAAAAGCGAGGCCAAAACTTCAAAAAGTGATTTCACTTAAACAACAATTCATGTCCAACCACATACTAAGGAAACACTAATATGGTTTCAGGCTGGAATGTAACACAGAAACCGCTACAAGGCATGCTATCAATGATGCACGTCAAAAACATGAGGAGGACCATACAAACACCTGCAGAAAATAAGCAGTTGTAGGAATTATTCACTTGGAACCTTTTTGTCTTGAAGAAAGCCTCATTTCATTATTTTAACCTTACCCACTGGCTAACAGAATATGAGGCACCAGTTATGTAATTTTAGTTTCCTTTCCGGTCCTACACCTGATATGATTTCTCCTACAAAGCAGTAGGAGTACTCCAGATATAGCGATTCTAACACCACAAATCTACACCAAAGAGCTCCATTATTGTAAGGTTAAGCCCACTTGTGCCTATGTATCACCACACAAGTGAAGTGAAGCTACCTTTGGGTATGCAAGGACATAGCATATCCCTGGGTGACAGCATTCATTGGTATATGGAGTAAATCGGCCCTGTGACTTCTTTCAAAGACTGCCACATTTAATGTTGATCTATTCAAACACCAGTGTACTCGCTTTTTTCCTGTAAATTTGATAAAACTATTTGTATACATTTTTTTGCCTCATTGTTGAAATGATGTAGGTTTAAGAGCTGCAATTGCAGCATTTCTATTTTTACAATTACTTAACAATCCATTAGCATGCTGGTTGTTGAGCCATTTTTTGACTCTAGCAGTTACTTATAGGAATGATTATGTGTGACTCTGTGAATGTCTTTTATGTTGACTTTTTTTATTGCTGTTGTCTTGTTGTATGCTTATATTTTTTTAAAGATGATCCTTCAACAATCCAAGTAAGCCAAGTTTTGCTTCCTAAACGATCGGTGCGTCCAACAGAGTCAGCAGCGGCAAAGCAACAGACTCGCTCACATTCCCAAACACTGAAGAACTCTCCTTCAAAAGAAAACAAATACATAGAACACAACTGGATCCAAAAAGATGTACTAAGAACCGAACACATTTTTAACCAAATAAATGTCTTTTTTCGGATTCAACCCTTATGACTTCAATCATAGATAGTCATACTTAACGTTGTAGCGTTCTTCTCCCTATCATGGGTGTCATTCGGCTTGCCTATCAATTAAGCGCTTTCACCATCAACAATGGTGAGACTTTTTATAACCATCATCTGCTTTCAATGAAGTAGATTGTGAGATCATATTTGTGATACTGTGCTCTCTATGCAGGGTCACCCACAAACATTTTGTCTTCAGCCCCCCTGTTGTTTTTACCCGTTTTGGTGGTTTTTAGGACTCTGTGCACTTTGACACTGCTAGCCACTGCTTACGTGCTTGTGCTCTCTCCTTTGCACATAGTACTGAATTGGCTTCCCCCCAAATGGCACACTTAATTGAACTGCAAGTCACAAGTAGAGTGATACTGTAGGTATCAAGGGCCTGTAAGTTAAATACTACTAGTGTTCCTACAGCACGGATTGTACCACCCATTTAAGTAGCCTTTTTTGTCAAACCTATTTTTTTTCGCATATGATGTACACTTAGTAACACTTCATCAAATCGGACGCTGAGGCAACATTTACAAAGTATAGTCTACTAAGTTATGCTGAGGTTGAGCCTCTACATATAACACCACCCGGGGCCTTTCCCTGTTTGGTACATAGAAATACAGGTACAGTTTCACACAGTGTAAAGGCATTGGTTATTGTATACATAGAAGACTTACACGCTCAACCCGTCTCTTCTTGTGCGACGAGTTTCAAGTTAAACCCTTCCAACATGGAGGGCGCCCCTTAAACAAAAGAAAAACCCTTCCCCCTCCCAACAAACAAAGTAGATAGTGATGGTGACAGGTGTGTCGTACATTCTGCAGTCTACTCATGTGAGAGATGCACCTCGTGGTCTTGCATGTGCATTACCAGTCATCTCTAGGTTTCCCTACTGGAGTGTTCCTGTGGTTGTGTCTTGTGTCCGTGGACATGGGATCTAGAACTGAATGAGGTGCATGTCGCTAATTGAGGGCAGGCAGACCGCCAGAGGCAGACCCTGGGTAAGATAGGTAACCAATGGTCCTCATTTGTACTCAAAGTTTTTATAATGGTCCCTGAAAATGTCCATCATTCTCTCTAGACATAGCATCTTCCAGAGCCGAGAATGCCACATAGAAAGGGTAGGTGCCGCTTTCTTTTTCCAGGCCGCCACGAATGTGACTTTGGCAGCCCCTCTACATGTCCACATAATAGCCTTGCCTGCTCTGTTTTGATGTTATAGTTATGGATCCCTGATGCCTAGGAGCACTCCCTCTATAGAGGTTGGTATGGGATATCCCAGCATGTTTTTGATGTGTGCGAGTATCTCTTCCCAGAAGGGTTTGATTGTGGGACAGTCACACCATATATGTTGGAAGTCGCCGAGGAGACCACAACCTTTCCAAAAGATATCTGAGATATTCGGGAATATCCATTTAAGTTTGGTAGGGTAGAGGTACCAATCCATCAGCGTTTTTAGGTGGGTTTCTCGTAAGTCTAGGGAATGATTACATTTAGCAATGTCTAACCCTAACATAGCCAATTCCTTTTTAGAGATGTCTCTCTGTACTACTCCTTCCCACATAACCATATACCTAGGTCTCGGGGAGCGGGGAGTGGCAAGTAGGGAGCTATATAAAAAAGAGATAACCCCCCTCATGTAGCCTGCCTTTTGTAAAAAAAAATCAAATCTTTTTCTATCTTGTGTGGCAGCATCTCGGATCTGAGGCGTGAGAGCCCATTGTTTGAGTTGAAGATAGTGGCAGTGTTCGTCTGGGGATCACTGTTATAACTGCCTCATCCATAGAAGGAGTCACCCCTACATCTTCTGCCATTTTGTTGAAGAGTTGTGTGAGGTGTGGGGTGATATCGGATGCAAAGGTCTTATAGAAATGAGCTGTCAGGGCATCTGGACCTGGAACTTTGTTCGGCTTAAGGGAATTGATTGCTGCGCAAACCTCCTACTGTGTTATGTGTGCCTTGAGGATATCATTTTAAGCCTGGGAAACCTTAGGGAAGTTCAGATTCTGGATCAGGGGCTCAAGGAGGCCCCCTCAGCACTGCACTTCGGCCTGAGAGCTCCTAATAGAGTCCGGAGGGGGCCCATCCATGTGCCTGGCAGGGGGGCCCCCTCAATTATCGTTACGCGACTGTTCTGGAGGTATCTGTTTTGTGCTTTGAAATCCTGTGTCTCCCCTGTGTATAATTGCTCATAGAATGCCCCAAATAAGTCAGCCTTTCCGGTGTCCGTGGACACTAACATTCCCTCTCTTTTCTGTATACTTCCGATGTATTCCTTTTACCTTTTTACCCGCAATTGTCTCGCCAGATGTCTGCCTATTTTGTTTCCCTTTGTATAGGATATCTGACACACCCGCAAGAAGGTGTATTCTGCTCTATTGTTATAGATCGCTTTAAGCTTCCCTCTAAGCGCGGTGAGTTTACGTTGTGACTCCCTGGTGGGTGTGCTTTCTCAGTCAGCCCCAGTTCCGCCTCTAGGCTCACTTTCTCTTTGGTTCTCTACCTGTTTAGGGTGGCATTGAGTTTGAGACATTTTCCCCTTGTGACTGATTTGAATGCGTCCCAATTATTGAAGGCCGAAGTATCTTGGGGCACGTTCAAGTTAAAAAATTCCATAATCGTTCCCCTCAGTTCATCCCTCAACAGCTTATCCCTTGTAAGGGAAGCCGGGAAATACCACCTAGAGGTCTTGGGAGTGACACTACTCTAGCTGAGACAAATCGCGACTGGACAATGATCAGAAATTGAGAGTGGCAAAATTGTTGTCTCCTGAAGGGAGCCCAGCAAGCTCAGACTAATAAAAATGCAGTCAAGCCTGGAGTAGATGCAGTGGACATGTGAAAAAAAAGTGTAGTCTCTGGTCGTGGGGTAGAGCTTGCGCCAGGCGTCCCTGAGGCCGAGATCGTGCATTGTCTGTTTGGCCTTTATGGGAAAAGAGCTCCTTAGCATTTTGTGAGGGTGTCTACTATCCAGTTTGGCTTACCAGGTGAGGTTAAAGTCACCCAAGAGAACCGTCAGCCCCAACAAACCCCCCCACCTGATCCAAGAGTGTTGTCAAAAAGGCGGGCTGGCCCACGTTGGGTGCAAAAGCTGCAATAAAGGTGCAGAGTTTCCCCTTTAATATACCTTCACCATGACCATCGGCACTTCTTATCAGATTGAACGGCCTCTGGCTGAAATTTAGTCGAGTTATGGAAGAATAGAGATACCCCGCGTTGTTTGGCAACTGCTGAGGATCTATAAATAAGAGGATATTGTTTATGGCAGAGTCTCATCAACTTAGCCCTTTTTATGTCTCGCCTGAGCCACCGCATGCGCTGCTCTGTAGGTAGTAAAAGTGCTACCTACAGGCTTTTGCCGACCACCAGCTTGCTGTTACGGGCACAAGCGCGCGCGACGTGCACAGCTGCCATCTGGCTTTCTGCAATGACTCATTAAGCCTTACAGCGCGCGCGTGAATCCCCTCCCCACCCCCTCCCTTCTCCCACTCCCGCCTCGTCAGTTTTGTTTTCTTTTAACTTTCGCTGCGGGCCGTGTCACTTTCACGGCAGCGCGGCCATTGCTTGTTTATTTTATTTTTACGTGCACATACAACTCCCGGTCACGGCCGCACAGAACATCCCATCCCTCACATTAACCAACACGTCACCGGCCCCATTAAGCACAAAGACCCAACGCTTTTACGGCATACGCCGTTATCGTTCCCCGGTTTCTGGCTCCCTAGCATGTCTTAACAGGCTTGCGTGAGCCTTGGCACTTCTTTCAGACCGCAGAGATTACCTACCATTAGGAAGATGCTACGTTTGGCGCATCAGATATTTACTGAACAGCCTTCCCAATGCCTCCATGGCCTTCTTTTGTTTTCATTATGTTACTTTACTCTCATGTACTATTTTACGGGTCCTCTGACTTCTTTTTATGGGTATTAATGGCACGTCACTTGCGCAGACAATTCTCCTTAAATCCTATCCCATGCCAGACCACCGCATGTATGTGTTTCTTTTATGTTACTGTGTTACCATACTTTACGGGTCCTCCATTTTCCCGCATTTGCATTTTTGTTTAATCCCCGCTCTCATAACTCCATAGGTGACCGCCTATGATGGTTAAACTATTTTCACCCCAGCTACCACTATCCCTGGAACCTCTGCACTTTCCTACATCAACGTTGCCCGCCGTCCCTAAACCATTTCTTTAGTCTTATTACATGGCCCATCCACCACTAATGCTGGCATGGAACAGTCACGTGATGCGAACGTCAGAGCAGGCACACTTAAAGAGACAGGGTTTTGATTTTTCCTGTCACTCCGGCGCCCTACAACCAGACTAGGGTGGGTGAACAAAAAATGAAATGGTACTTTCACCGACTATATCCTGCACTGTTATACGGAAGCCACACCCTGCCTTCCACGTTTCGCCGAAGCACCACCGCTCTGGTCGCGGCAGGCAGCATCTCGCCCACGGCGCTCTCAGGTGCCTTGATGTAGGGGTCAGCACCCCAATTCTGCTCCAGTCGCACCAACGAGGTGCCTAGGGGTCAGCGTCTCCTCCCTCCTCGGAATCTGGCGGCCGCCATTTTGTGTTGCTCCACGGCAGGTTACACGGCTTCCCGATGAGGCTCAAAGAGGGGCCTTTCCTGCATAGCAAGTCACCTGTGCAGCCTCTAATGGTTCTGCATCCTTTTCGCCACAGTTGAAGTAAGTTAGGCGCTGTTTACTGTACTTGTGCACTCGGGACCTTGGCGAGGACCGGGAGCTGAGTCGATTCACATCCGCTCGGCCATCTTGCCCGGGCACGCCCCTTAAGTAGCCTTTTAAAACATGTTTCAGGCCTGCCATTGCAGCCTAGGGGCAGTTTTAAACTGGCATTTTGACCTGATCAAATAAACCTTTTGCCAGTTTAAAACCTTCCTTTTAAATACACATAGGTCACCCCTAAAGTAGGCTCTAAACATCCCATAAGGTAAATTACACTGTAATTAAAAAGTTGGACATGTACTTTTAAGTTGTACATGTCCTAGTAATGAAAAAACTCAAATTCATTGTTCACTACTGCAAGGTCTTTTTCCCCCATAGGATAACATTGGATTACCTTATTACATTTAATAAGTGAAAACTTTTGATTAAGAGTAGGTAGGAATATTAGGTTTGGTCTCCTAAGAATTTTAATTTCAAACCCTCTTTAAGGGTAAAGTCGAATTTTAACTCACAATTCTGAAAATGCCACTTTTAAAACGGTTTCTAGTTCTAACTATTTGATACCTGCAGCCCACTCCTCCTGGGTCACATGACTAGGTGTGTCAGTTGTCCCTAGTGTACTGTTCCCAGACAACCACATAATAGAGGGACTAGATATTGTCAGAATGGGCCATCTATAGCAAGGTAGTGGGGGAGATGTTGCCACGTATAATTCTTACACTGCAAAGGACGCTGCCTTCACACACTCAAACAGTTTCACACTAGTCTCATATGACCCCAGACAATCTGGGGCCCTTGCACCAGGTATAAATATTGAACCCTCAAACCAACCCTTCAGTACACTGCTAAACCTGTGGATACTACAGAAGGACGACTGCCCTATGGCCATAGGACTACCTTGCTACTTGAGACCTGCCCTGCTGTCTGAGAAGATTGACTAGAACTGAACTCTTTATCCCAGGTTGAAGTGACTCCAACGATCAGCTGACTGACTGTTGTGAGCTACAGGGACACAGCAAGCTCCAGAGGTCCTGCAACTGTCCAGCTGAACTGTACCTGCTTAAGCCTTGCTGGACTCTGCTGGTGTGAGTGCCTGTTCCCCAAGAGGTACCCCTCCAGTCCTGGCCTCTGGTGTGGAATCAGTGGAGCTCCTCCTAAAAGGAAAGGATCAAATCCTGAATTTTTGTGCTCTTACTGACCAGGCCCATTTGTGCCAAGATCTTGTCGCCAGCACCCACCGCTAATGAGAAGCTCCAGTGAAGCATACTTTTTGTGCTACAGTGACCAACGGAAATGCAATAACTGCAAACTGCCCAGGGTGACTGCCAATGCAAAGTTCTGTCAATGACCATCCAAAATGCCACTCAAGATCTTCAAGCTACAATGATGACTGTGTGCGATGCCCAGCCTGCTCTTCGCGGACTTCTCCACCACAAACCAAACTTTTCATGCTGGATTTTAGAATGTAACTTTTTCAGGGGGACAAACCTTGTCCCTGTATCTGGCCAGCACTCCATCGTGGTCGGCCTGAACTTGTGACTTTCACCTGGTCTCGCACTACCAGATAATTGAGCGTCCATTTGTGCTTTTAGGCGCTATACTTCCCTTAAATCTTTTAAACTGCATATCTCAGTTTCTCCTTTTGGGTTTTTGTCGTTTTGGTGTTATTTTATTTATTACATTTTACTCTGTGTGGGATTTTCCTGGTGTTGTGTTTCCCTTTATTACTGTTTGTGTGCTGCATAAATACATTACACATTGCCTCTAAGTTAAGTATTTAGTGATTTTTGTGGTGTACCTTGACAACGATTGTGGCTGTTAGAAAGGCTCACACACCCCTCAAGGAACAACCAAACATCTCACAATGTTGACTCTCAGGATTATCTACATCGGAGTCCTTGACGTGTTTCCATCATTCCTGTAGATGGTACACAGCTAAAGAAGTAAAGTCCATAGCAGTGCTAGAGGCATTCAGATCTCCACAGAATAAATGATATTACCTATGCTGTTCATACTAACATAGAATACGTCTGACCTCAGCTGAGCATAGGGAACATCACGGTCCACCAGCATGCAGATGACAGGCAATGCAGCGAGGCATTCTCAAAAGGGTTGGAGAGTGAGTCATCAAAGAATGTCTGTGCTCCTCAAGGACTAAGGGAATTAATTAGAAGATAGTGGGAAAGGAAATGGTTCCAGTATTGCAGCCCAATTCGCAGCAGAATGGCAATGTCTGCACATTTAGATTCATATTAAAATAGAAATAACCAGTAATTCAGCTGAGAAAACACTACTAATCCACCAGCATTTATTCCAATAATTGTAGGTACATATGCCGAAAAGGGTGGTGCAAAACACGTCAACGTTGCCTTGAGAGCTTAATTCAGAATTGGCAGATTTGGCATCGTACATTTAATCCATAAAATCTTCAAGGAGTTACATAAAACTAACACCAAACTAGAACAATGCATTTCAACATGTGTAAGAGTAGGGACTGGGCTCTGCGTGTGTTGACGCGGTCACTAAACTATTGATCATACTATGAAGTAAATGTTAAGGTTGCAGTGAATGTGATATCAACTTGAGATGCAAATTCTTAGATAATGCCTCCTCCTCACAGTTCACAAGCAGAAAACGCCAACACTCCTCTCATACTATATGTCCTCAAAATGGAAATATTCCTAGTACACACCTATTTGTCAAAAACTTTATGTTTCACCTCCGTGCTCTAAATATTGTGGACCTAGCTCCAAAGTATGATTGACAGAGCTCACCATTCTCCTAACAAATTACACACATACGGCAAACACTCGCACCCACCACTCTATATGCTCATGTTAACACAGGATTTCTAGTCTATTGTTATAGATCTAGATTCCAACTCAGGTCGACTAAACCGTTGGTACCTGTCATAGAGTAAAAGGCAATCCACTACTAGGTCAATCAGTGAAGAACTTACCCCACTCTAAAGAACCACTTACCACGAATAAGTTTTAAAAGTTTATTGTAAAGCCAAAGTTAACTGGAGATACAAACATCTCAGAATAAGGTTCAAAAGATATACGGGTATCAATATAAACATAAATTCTTTAAATGCTCTTAGTCGGCAAAAGAATATTATCAAAAGCAATTCAAAAGTCATAAGAGTTGCAAGAATAGCCACAAGTTGTAACCTGTGAGTCATTTACAGAAAGGAAGATTTCAGATTAGACTGTCCCTACACTAGACTAAGTGACATCCCTACTTAGCAGAATCTTTACCTATAAAGGTGTCAGCCGTGGTGACTTCCAAAGAAGATCACACACTTCCCTTAGTCTTCGTTGTAAAATCGATGTCTCGCAGTTAACCTATCTGCCTACCCATCCGCTCTCTTAGGTTCCTCAGACCATCTGCTCTAACTCCACCCAGGGGTGCTGTCCCTAATACAAAATCACATTTACAATAGAAACGCCCCTTAGAGACGCCCCTCACGTGGTGTTGGTCCTTGCATTTTCCATGCTCATACTCCTCTGGACCCTTCGTTAGCGTTGACCTTGCTTCTCAGGCTCCTCTCCGGCAGGTCGGTACCCCCCAGGAAATTCCTGAAGCCTCCTCCAGGCCTGTGCCTGGTTCCCGAGACAAAAGTCTATTCATCACTCTCCTGATTAAAACCTCCTCGCACCTGCAAACAGACACTTGTACTGTGGGCCTCAAATTCCGGCCTCTACCGTATCTTCTAAGTCGTAAACCCTTCGAGCAAGCTCCGCAATTTATGCTTAACATGACCTTCCTTTAACTAGCACACGTAGATCTAAAGAAATGACTTTATCTATTCAGGCCTATTAGAATTACATGAAACAGGCCTATGCACTCTGAAAACCTTTAACTTATTTGTCTAAACAGTATTCTAACTTATTACACACAATGGTTATATGAAAACTCTTCTATATAACATATACTTCAGTTCCATGATCAATAATACTTTGAATTATAACAACATCAAAATCCCTTCTCATGTGAAAGTGTAACAGCATCTTTCGTTTTCTGTGAACTGCCATGTGGCCTACACATTTCTACGTTTAGCAGAATTACATTTTCTTCTACAACAGCCACCTAACATGAGATTTCAACATCATTCTAACATCTCTACACTCTTCTACATTAGTTTTTCACACTGATATATGTATACTTATTCTAGTTAAACACTCTTATGTATTTTCACTCTATAAGTTGGCACTCTTATGTAATCTTTACTAAACTAATGCAACGTGCTTGTAAATATGGTGCACTTCTATATTTTTTCTTGATTTGCGCTCTCTCAGTCCCCCCTTTGATGACTTTTAGTAGTCATCACCATCACAACACCATCCCTGAGGTAAGAACTGTGTCAAACTGAAGTCGTTGCAGTACTCCCTCGTTTCATCATCTCTAGAGCTCTCAGACTCCTGTACTGATTATCCTGCATCGTGGCTAATCTCCTCTCCTGCTCTCTCATAGATCTCTGCAAACTATTTGATCTATACCATTTGTACAGTCTCACCAATCCCCACAAAGTGATTACACAAATCACTATAATGATGATAGGTTTCAGTATGTACCAAATGAAACCCTTTCCTAGGTTGGCAAACCAACCTCCAACTTTACCCATTCCTTGACCTACTTTTTCCCACACGTTTACCTGTGCCAAATCCTCAATCTCATGATGAATTTCAGTAATGTTCCGTATGTACTTCTCTAGAGGTTTTGAATTGTCTGGAATGTAAGTACAACATTCCTGAACCTTCAAAGCCTTACAGACTCCTCCCTCTTTGGCTAACAGAACGTCTAAAGCAAGTCGGTTCTGAAGAACCATTGCCCTTATCGATTGCATCTCTCCCTCCACCAGCATTAATGATCTAGCAGTACTGGCGGACAACCTATCTACAACTGTTGCCAATCTTCTAATCTTGACATCATTCAGTATTATCCCTAAAAGAGGAAATGCAGCGCCAAATACGTCTCCAACCACCTCCTCATAGCTTACATCCCTTCTTCCTCTAGCTTGAGTTCCTCCCTCTATGATTTCTAAATCCTTAGCATGGTATATTTTGGGGAAGACAATTGCCAAATAACATGATCCATACCAATTATCCGGTAGTTTTACGTATGCATTTCTTCCACAAACAAAATATACATTTGGGATCACCTGCATTTCCTTCAAGAAGTCTTTAGAGTAATATTCTAGTTGGAAAGCATGTTCACAACTTACTTCTCCCACAAACACATTCTCGTAATAAGTTTCACCCCTATGTATACACAGTTTCCCCTTTTTCTCTCGATCTAAAGCTATTGGACCATTACTACCCTTTCTTTTGTGTGTCCTTTCTTCCTCGGTCCAGTCTGTTTTCCATTGACCTGAAGCTTTTAAGATCTTTTGTCTCCTATACCGATCATCCACCTGCCCTATAAACTTTTTCTCAATTTCTGACACTTTACAAGTCAAATTATTTCTTCGGGCATGTGAAGTATCCAACGTTTTCCAAGGAAGGAAAAATTTCTGTAATCTGTCTTCACTCTTATAATAATCCCACTTATTCAAATGCTTGTAGTTTGGCACTTCTGGTAACACAGCATCAAAGTTTGAAAAATAATACTCAAAACCATCACGTTCATAAAATATGCTCAGCAACAAACTACATGTGATTCCATAAGTCAATGGAAGATGATGATATCTAATACCTTCGTCTACAGAGGCTGGCAATTTCATACAGACATAACAATTCTTGGCCTCCATAGCATCGATATATTCATAAAGCAATTTAGCATATACATTTGATTTAAAGTTTCCCTGCGATTCATCCACATGTAACCTACGAGTCTCAGCTGCTAGTAAAGTGTTATCTTTCTCAGTATTGTCCCCCTTTTTACCAGCAATAGTAGGTTTCTGGGTCGATACAATTTTTGCTTCCCTTGTTGCTTTCTCTTCATTTTCATGTCCCACTACATATGATATAGTAACTACTAAAACTATTAGAAAAATTACTCCCACTAAAAGTGTGCCTACTATGCATTTTGTCCTGCGGTTTGGGTTGCCAGCCTCCATGATCTCAAGACAGTGTAGTTCTGCTTTTCTTTCACAACACAAAGTCTCTTTTCTTTGCTTCTTCAGTCTTTCCGAACCACACCTGGAAGCTGATAATCCCTTTTGCAAAATCAGTCTTTGAGTTCTATAGCAACAGACAACCCTAACCCTTCTCCGTCCTCTAAAATGAAATCCCTAAATTTCTTCTTCTTCCACTTGGCGCTAGGTTATCTCTCAATCTGTTTACTTACAAAGTCTTTACAAAGTCTTTAGCAATCTGGAATTATACGTGTACCAGCGACTCTAATCACACACTCTAATATTTCCAAACGAAGAAGGATCTCCTCAAGTCTTGGGCTCCTTGGACAACAAATCGGAAATTCTATTCTGTTTAAAACCATGTCTCTTATCCCGCTCAGATAAGGAGGATAGGGAATAGTGAGTGTCAACAACCCTTCGACCTCCACTCCTGGTATCAGCAAAGCTATTTCCACTGTTATGATGGGGTCAGTACTGGTCAAAGTCACTTCCCTCACCCTCCCGGATCTCTGTACTCTGGACATCTGCAGCAAGGTAGGTCCACTCAGGAGTAGCGTATCTTCTGCAGGGCACTCGCACTCTCCTCGATCTTCTCGGACCTTCCTGTTCCTGTCTTTGTGCACCTTCGTCCAAATCCGAGTCTTCAGATATAGGAACAAGAGTTCTCTCTGGAGTTGGCTTTAAGCTCGGCCTCTGTTTTCTTTCAGGCCAACTAGCTTCTTCACGCCTTGTTCTCCTATTTCTTGTCCGCACACTCGGTTCTTGATCACTCTGGACTTGATCTGTGTCTGAGCCGTATTCACAGCAGCTTTCTCCTTCAGTGGCAACTTCAGTTTCACTGCCGTCCTGTCTTTCTTCTTCTGGATCTGTAGCACTCCCAGCTTCTTCAGACACCCCCACAGCTTGACTGATCCCCTCTAGTGGTTCGTCGTCCACAGCTGGATTTTCATCTGTGAGAGGAGCTGTTTCTTCTAAGGGTGCTGGAACTCTTCGAGTATGGGATGCATGTATCCAGTTTGGCAGCCCTCCACACTTCACGGCAGTATTCGTTGTCAAGATTATTTGGTAGGGCCCCTTCCAACGCACGTCGAAGCAGTTCTTCCGGACGTGCTTCTTCACCAGGATCCAATCACCTGGGCACATATTGTGACATAGGTCTCTTGAAGATGGAACTTCAGCAGCCTGCACCTGAAGAGACACAGAATGAATGGCGTCTGACAGTCCCTTGCAGTAATCTAGGATCAGGTCATCTGTAATATTCAACAAAGCTGTAGTTGGAACAGACGGAAGTCTCATTGCCCTCCCCATTAAAACCTCGTGAGGAGAGAGTCCTGTCCTCCTGTCTGGTGTGCTACGCATACTCATGAGCACCAAAGGAAGAGCATCAGGTCAGCTTAAGGACGTCGATGAACATACTTTGGCTATTCGGGACTTGAGTGTGCCATTTATCTGCTCCACGATACCTGAAGCCTCTGGTCGATAGCTACAGTGCAATTTCTGATCAATGTTCAATGCAGAGCAAAGCATCTTCAAAACTTCACTGTTGAAATGACTTCCTCTATCTGATTCCAGGGAGGTCGGCACCCCGAAGCGCGGGATCAACTCTCTAAGCAACAACTTCGCTACTGTGAGTGTATCGCACCTGCGTGTAGGGTATGCTTCGACCCATCTGGAAAATATGCATACAACCACCAGAACATACCTAAGGCGGTTGACTTTTGGCATCTCAATAAAATCTAATTGCATTCGGTTGAAAGGCCCCCCAGACCTCCCAATGTGACTCATTGTAACTGGTGTTCTTTTCCCTACGTTCAATTGCTGACATGTAACACATCGCTTACACACTGCTTCTGCGGCAATCCTGAATTTAGGGCAATACCAAGTCTGCCTAAATACCCTCAGCATGGCATCCCTTCCTAAGTGTACTGGTCCATGTATCTGTCGTGCCATTGGACTCACTAATTCCTCAGGTAATACTGCCCTTCCATCTGCTGAAACCCAAAAATCCATTTCACTTTTCACACAACCTGCTGTTTCCCATGCCTTTTTCTCTGATTCAGGTGCATTCTCTTGCATGTCTTTTAAATCCTCCCAAGTATCAACTGTCTCTAGCATCATGTTTAACTCTGTCTTTTCTTGAGCCCCACCTACTTCCACCTCCGTGAAAGAATATCCGTGCTACGCACAGTAACGCGCGACTTCATCTGCATATCTATTACCTTGCGACACAAAATCTGTATTTTTGGTGTGGGCTACACATTTAACAATTGCAATTGCAGCTGGACCTTGTAATGCTTCTAACAACAGTCGCACAAATTCTCCATTTCGAATAGGCGAACCAGAGGAGGTCATGTAACATCTCTGAGACCACAATTGCCCAAAATCATGAACTACACCGAAACCATATTGGCTATCGGTATAAATGGTGACTCTAATTTTTCTACCTGCTATACAGGCACGTGTCAATGCAATGATTTCGGCTACCTGAGCGGAGTGTACTCCTTCCAGGCAAGCGGCTTCCACCACTCCAGTAATGGTGCAAACAGCATAAGCTGCTCTTAACCGACCAGTATCGTCTCTTG
Source organism: Lissotriton helveticus (assembly GCF_964261635.1). Taxonomy (NCBI): domain Eukaryota; kingdom Metazoa; phylum Chordata; class Amphibia; order Caudata; family Salamandridae; genus Lissotriton; species Lissotriton helveticus. The sequence goes on from NC_136062.1 coordinate 276,695,315, forward strand.
TTATGTTATGTTATGTTATGTTATGATTTTATTTATATAGCGCACGGCTACTCAACAAGAGTGTCCCGGCGCTTTCAGAGGGCGGCTCAGCAGTTAAAAAAACATAACAGAGAACAGACAAAAAAAAACAAAAAGTGAGGTGAAAAGAAAAATAGCCTAAAGATTAAAAAGCCAGGTCTTCAGGTTTTTCCTGAACAGGAGCAGGCTCGGAATGCTGCGTAGAGCAAGGGGCAAAGAGTTCCACAACTGGGGGCCCTTAAAGCTGAAAGAACGACCCCCGATGCGAGCCTTCCTCACACGGGGCACCACGGCAAGGAACAAAGATTCCGACCGCAAGGAGCGGGCCGGACGGTAGAAGGCCAGTCTGCGCTGCAGATACTTAGCACCGGAGCCAGAAAGTGCCTTATCCACCAACGTCAGCGTTTTGAACATTATCCGCTTTCGGATAGGGAGCCAGTGAAGTGACTGTAGCACCCCCGATGTTCTTGCCCGCCTAGGAAGGCCGCAGATGGCGCGAGCCGCAGAGTTCTGCGCCACCTGCAGCCTTTGGATCAGATACTCCGGAAGCCCTAAATAGAGAGCATTAGCGTAGTCCAGTCTAGATCCTATAAGAGCTTGGACAATGATCTTCCTATGCTCCTCTGTAAGCAGGGGTAGGAACTTCCGGAGCATCTTAAGGATGCCAAAGCAGGTGCCCGTCAGACCAAGAATGTGCGATCTGAACGTGAGGTCATTATCGACCTTGACACCAAGATTTTTGGCAGCCACAGACGGCTGGGCGGGGGGGCACATGTCAGCCGGCCACCAGTCACGCCATTCCGGTTCCGACGCGCACCCAAAAAGCAGAACCTCTGATTTACTAGAGTTGGCCTTAAGACCATTCTGCTGAAACCAGCCAAAGACCCTCTTCAGACAACCCTGAATGCTCTCCCCGTCGAATGATTGATCTTTCCTGCAGGTGAAGAGAAGCTGCGTGTCATCCGCATAGGACACGATCTGGGCCCCCGAGGCCTCCACGAGTTCCGCCAGAGGGGTCATAAAGATGTTAAAAAGGGTCGGGCTCAACACAGAGCCCTGTGGGACCCCGACTCCCAGTGGCGGCATCTCAGCGGAGCTCGAAGTAGCCCAGACCGTTTGTCGACGGTCCTCCAAAAATGAGGTGAACCATTGGAACACCGTCCCCCTCAGACCGATGTCATAGAGTCTGGAGAGTAAGGCCTCGTGGGGGACGGTGTCGAAGGCCGCCGACAAGTCCAACATGACAAGCACAGCCTTCCCCCCTGCATCCAGAGTCTCGCGGATGACCTCTGACACCTCGAGGAGTGCCGTCTCTGTACTCAGGTTAGGCCGAAAGCCGGATTGCGAGGGATGCAGGAGATCATTGGACTCGAGGAAACCCGAGAGCACGCCATGCACGTGCTTCTCCGTGAGCTTCGCAAGAGCCGGCAGAAGAGAGATTGGCCGATAATTGGCCAGAACCCCGGGATCCAATCCCGGCTTTTTGAGAAGGGGGATCACCATCGCCCTTTTCCAGGACAGAGGGAGCCGCCCCTCTCTCAAAGATGAATTCAGGAGAGGATTCACCAGGGGGTTGAACAGCGGCGCCATCCTGGCCAAAAATTTGGCCGGGCAGGGATCGAGTGGCGACCCAGACTTGAGCGTGGCCAACAGTGCAAGGGAAGCATCTGGGGAGACCGACGGAAACTCCGCCAGAAATACATCTGGCGTAGCCGATGGAATACGTCCCCCCCCGATCCCGCCAGCCCCATCCGCAGACTCCACAGAAAAGGAGGCCTGGATCATTCTGATTTTATCAGTGAAAAACCTAGCCAGGTCACTGACCCAGGTCTCAGATGGAACAGCTTGCTGAAGATTCGACCTGGGGGCTGTGAACTCCCTAACCACGGTAAAAATCTCCTTACAGGAGTTGGCGGCCGCCTCGATCCTCCTGGCGAAATACTCTTTTTTTGCGCACAGAATGTTACGATGGTACGCTTTAACCGCCAACCGATAGGTGCGTCTGGCCTCCGCGTCGTACAGAGAGCGCCACGCCCTCTCCGCAACCTTACACAAGCTGCGTTCAGTACGCAGCGCCCCGGTATACCACGGCGCAGACTGTCGCTCACCCCCTGATCGAAGAGCTCTTACAGGGGCCAGGTCATCCAACCTCTCTAGCAGCCATGCTTGCAGAGTCTCCGTGTCCCGGTCCAAGTCACCCACGATAGGACAGGGATGGTCAGCAAATACCTGCTCAAGCAGATCCGGCGTGACTATGTAACCCCCTCGAAGCGGGTCCAGAATGGATCGAAGCGCTGCCAGATGGCAGATCACTCCCTTGAATGGAAAATCTGGCCAGTCTATGATCTGACCAAAGTACAGGGAGGAGTTCTATATTCACCAGGGGAACAGAGGAGAACACCTGATCTAATGTATGCCCTTGCTCATGAGTCGTGCCCGACAACGAAGGAGCGAGACCCAAAGGAGTGGTAATGTCAAACAATTTATTTTAATTTGCTTCTCCCACAGTTTCCAGATGAAAATTAAAATCACCCGCCAGCAGGCAATGCTGAGCAGACAAGGCCAGTCTGGGTAGGATCTCCTGGAGGTCTTCAAAGAAAGAGCCCGCCGGCCCAGGAGGCCTATAAACCAGCAGGCCCTTCAAGGCTTGGTGAGGGGACAGCCTGATGGCAAAGGCAAGGGACTCAGAACCTGCTATCGTCTCCGTAGGGAGGATAGAACACGGGGCGCTTTTCTTGACCACCACCGCCACTCCACCACCTCTTCCCTTGGCTCTATCCTGACGGAAGATGTTGTAATCCGGAGGGATAGCCGCCAAGATGTCCGGGTTGGACGACTCCCCCAACCAGGTTTCGGTCAGAAGGAGGCATAAAGGTTTCTCCCTGACCAAAAGGTCGTAAATGTCGAGGGCATGTCTACCTAATGAACGAGTGTTCAGCAAAAGGCACAGATGGTTCACCTGCCCCTCGGCAGACCGCTGGACGGGGGAGGGTCCAAAGGTAGGGGACCAGCCGCAAGCAGGGCAGCGATGCTTACCCCTATGTCGGCCAGGAAACACCGATCGGCACGCGCAGGAATAGGATTGCAGGGAGCGTAGAATCATTGACGAGTAGCGAATCATACTGCTCGCCAAGCCAGAGTTCCGCACAGCTCCGCCGCCTCCGGAACGCTGACGGGCGCAGACGGGCTGACTCAGGCGAGACTCCGGCGCTCCCGCAAACGCGACCGCTAACGCGGTAGAGCGTCCCTTTCCTTTTATGTGGTCCACTAGAGCGCTCTCACCGCTCTGGGCCACACTCAAGATGGCCGCCGTGTAAAGATTTCCCAATCCCCATGAGCCATCAACAAAGAAAATTTCATCAGGGTCAGTCAACGGCTCATCCACAATATCTGGTCTGGGCTTCGTGCATAGTTCAGTCACATGAAGGCAATCGTGATCTTCACATTCTTCGCCTTCTATATCATTAGGAAGTGGCATCAATGTAGCAGGATTCAAAACAGAGCACCTCTTAAGGGTCACGTTCTCCGCAGCAAGAATAACTTGCTCGTAGAGCGTGAACCTATTACTGGTCAAGTGCTGTGTCTTGGTCCTGGTCATTAACAGTTCTACAGAATGCGGTACATACACCACTAATTGGTGTCCCATGACGATGTTCTCACACTTTTCAATGCTGACACCTGTTGCAGCAACGGATTTGAGACATCCGGGCAACGCTGCGGCTACCGGATCTAAAGTAGCCGAAAAGTATGCAACTGGTCTACGGGCATTTCCATGAGTTTGTACTAAGACTGACAAAGCACAACCCTCTCTTTCGCAGCAGTAAAGTGAAAATGGTTTTTCGTAATCAGGCATCCCCAAAGCTGGAGCACGGCACAAGTCCTCTCTCAGCTGTAGGAACGACATCAAACAATCCTTGTCCCATGGTACCGGATCACTCACCTCCTTGTGCGTCAGTTTCTGTAAGGGTTTTGCTTTCAGTGAAAAGTTAACTATCCACTGTCGGCAATAACCAACCATTCCTAGAAACATCCTGACTTCTCTCTGTGTCGTAGGCAAGTTCATCTTCATTATCGCCTCTATCCTATCTGGTGACACCTTGCGCTTTCCCTTTTCTATCCGGTGACCCAAGTACTGTACCTCTGTCAGACAGTACTGCAATTTGTTCGGAGACACCTTGTGTCCATTTTCAGCCAAATGGTTCAGCAAGGCGATGGTGTCTACCTTACAAGCTTCTTCCGTTCCTGACGCAACAAGTAGGTCGTCTATGTACTAGACCAGAACCGAGTTCTGTGGCAGCACTAGACTTTCAAGATTTTTCTTCAATAGCTGGTTAAAAATCGATGGGCTTTCTGTATACCCTTGTGGGATACGACACCATGTTAGAACGCGATTTTCCAGCTTAAAAGCAAAAAGGTACTGGCTCTCCTCATCTAATGGAATTGAAAAGAAAGCCTGACAAAGATCTATCACTGTGAACCACTCAGCTTGGAATGGTATCTGAAACAATATCACTGATGGATTCGGTACCACTGGACAACATGACACAACTATGTTATTAATTTTTCGAAGATCCTGTACTATTCTGAATTTCCCACTAGGTTTTTGCAAACCCATAATCGGGGAGTTGCATGGACTACCCACGATTTCCTTCAGTATTCCCTGTTGAATCATAGAGTCGATCACGGGTTTTATTCCTGCAATCGTCTCCGGGGACAATTTGTATTGAGGCGTTCTTGGATAATCAATATTTGGTTTTACCATGATCTTCACTGGTTCTACACCTTTGATCAATCCTATCTCATCATACGCCGATGATACCCAGCTGGCGGTGGCTCTTAATGGGGACTCTGACCAACTGGCATCAAACTTTGCGGATGGTCTGAGGGCTGTTGCTAGTTGGCTTACGGCCAACTGTTTACAACTCAACGCCCTCAAAACTGAGGTGATGGTGTTGGGGAAACATCCTGAACTGTGGGGTGCTAGCTGGTGACCTAAGGAGTTGGGACCTCCCCCAAAACCTGTCTCCGAACTCAAAAATCTTGGTGTCTGGGTAGATTCCAAACTAACCTTCTCGTTCCACACTAAGAAGGTGGCATCCATGTGCTTCGGCATTTTGCGTGGTTTGAGGCCTATCCTCAAATTTTTCGATGCCCCCACCCGCCAGATGGTGATCCAAGCCAGCGTACTATCGAGGCTCGATTACGCGAGCTCATTGTTCTTGGGCGCCAACCAGGCGGAAGTCTTGCGTCTTCAACGGGTGCAGAATGCGGCAGCCAGGGCTCTGGTGGGCCTGCCGCGCTTCTGCTCAGCCCGTAGCACAATCTTTAATTTGCATTGGCTGCCAGTAATCAGGCGCATAGAGTTCAAGGCCCTCTGTTTTGCTTTCAAAATTCTTAGATCTGACACCCCCATCATCCTTCAGCACCTTATGTCTTTGTACACTCCTTTGCGCAGCCTTCGTTCTGCCGGCCAAAATTTGGCACTTGTTCCCCGTTTCCAAAAATGTAGACTGGGTGGCCGATCGTTTACGGTCTTGGCCTCTAAACTATGGAACGCACTTCCTGCCTACATTCGTTCTCTGGATGACCTTCTTGCTTTTAGAAAAGCTGTCAAAACCCATCTCTTTCCTCTGCCCTATTAATCACCCCCACTTTTTCTGCGTTGTTAGTTATATTACCTTTTCTTGATACAGCGCCGGGACGCCCCTTAGCTGGGGCAGCTGTGCGCTTAAAAAATCCAAATAACATAACATAACATAACATGATGCTACTGCATCTCGTAAGTCCCAAGGAAGGTCCTCCACAGTCAGGGTAGGATACAGTTCTACACATACTCTCGAATTTGCAACTTTAAAGGTAGCATCATCGTCTGTAGTCTGTACCTCCACTCCCTGAGGTGTGCAGTATATTGTGCAGTTCAGTTTGCACAACAAGTCCCTTCCTAACAAACACACAGGACTTGAATCACACACTACAAACTGGTGTTCATTGGTGTAGTTTCCTATTTTCACTGACACTGGTTCCGTCAAAGGGCTAGTCATTCTCCTATTTGCTACTCCTACCACTTGAATTGTTTCCCCCGACATTGGTAAATCTGGGACCACTGCCGATCTTAAAGTTGATCGAGTAGCTCCAGTGTCCACTAAGAATGTTGTAGGACATCCTGCCACTTCAGCCTCAACAAACGGCCCTCTTTGATCCACCTCTAGAACTGCCCCGAGGGTACAGTCCCCTTCTCTACTTACACGTTGTCCCGTCAATGGATCAACGTAGTAACACTCTCCTTCGTCTATAAAAAGAGGCATTTGTCGATGAATCTTTCCCCCTGTCGTAATCCTTGGTGGCTGTGGGAACTGAGCTCGTGGAGCCGAAGTCCCCCCTTTGGCCACATTACTTCTTGACACTGTCACCCCTTGAACTGGAACTTCTTGAACTTCCTCCTCTACTTCTAGCTCTCCGTTTTCAGGGTTATAGGGACACTCGCGTCTCCAATGTCCCACCTGGTGACACTGGTGGCACTTTGTCGTTTTTTTCAATGTAGCAAAATCTATTCTAGGTCTCAGACTTTCCTCGTTGTTCTTATTCTGACTATTTGATTTTCGTCCCATTGTCCCTGTTCCCTGTTGCTGCTGTCCGCCCTTTCCAGCTGACTGCATCTGCACCATCATCAGTTTCTCCTTTAGTTTCTTTGCTTTGGAATCTATTTCATCACTGCAATACCTTGCATATCTCAACATTTCATCCAATGGTTTGTTTTGCCAACAAATTAAGTGTTGCTGAATCATCAAACAAATATCAGGTCTTAACCCCAGAACGAACTTCGATACAAACTGTCCTATATCCTTGGGATCCATCACATCTAGTCCACTGTATTGTTTGAACGTTTTCAGCAATCTCTCATAAAACTCATGAACTGTCTCCTTGGGTTCCTGGCTTGTTCGGTCTATTTTTACCCAATCTATATCTTGTGGTGGCACCTTCTCTTTCAGCCATGTCATCACCCTTTCATATTTTAACATTACACTTTCTGACGGTCCATTAGTAAGAGCATACCTTTCTGGTTCTGTAGTTGGCCAGTCTACACTAACCTTGCATGCTATCCACAAGTCTCCTGGGACCACAATGTCAAATAGGGTGTTCAAATCAATCCACAATACTTTTGAAATCTTGACAAACCTCTCTACCTGCTTGTACCACTCTACAGGATTTTCCCTTAACTTCGGAAATGAGTTGGTAAATGCAGCTAAATCTCCTCTACTCCAGGGCACGTGCACATAATTCCCATTCGCTATTTCTCGCAAAGGAAATGCTTCCATCTGCATTAGCCTTCCCTCCGGAGACATCACATTCGCACTCCGCCTAACAGTTCCCTTTTTGAACCACCTCTCTTCCCATTTGTCAAGATCTCTCCATGCTCTTATTCCTGTGATCAGTTCCCTTATGTGTGTTTTTAATCCAGTTGTCCTTCTCTCATCTAAGTCCTGATCTGAATAATGTAATCTATGGTTACCCTGCAATGCCTTAGTTCTGGACAAATCTACCATATACCTGTCTGCCAGTTCAGACAGTTTCTCATGAGTTGCTCTTGCCTTTCGAGTGATGTCCTTTGCTATAAACAGCAGCTCATCTTGTTCGTACAAGTCAATCCTTTCTAAAGATAACGAGCCATCTATTATATCATCCAGGTCAGATTTTAAGCTGGTCACATCGAGTCTTTTAGCTTTTACCACAGCTTTCAGTATGCCATCTCTAGAGAGTCCATTTACATCTCTCCCATCACAGCTCTGAGTCCTACGTCTGGGCTCAGGCGTGTTATGGGGAGTCCTCCCATGCTCCCATCTCTCCAGGTCCCATGCAGTTCCATCCTCTCTGGGTGTAGAGTGAAACACTTTCCTATTTCCCATAGTCCCACAATTCCCATCCTGCCTGGTTTCTCTAGGTGCATGGTAAGGCATTCCATTATTCCCCATCCCTTCGCCATTTGCCTGTGGTCTCTGATCACTCGACACATGGCAAGATCCTTCACTATTCCCTATGCTCCCACGACTCCAGTGCTGTACATTATCACCAGGTGCGTGGTGAGTGCACTTAAACCTACCCCTGTACTCGTGTCCTTTGGTCTCCCTCACTTTGAATGGACGAGACGTCTCTCCACACTCCGTACTTATGCCTTTTCACTCCTGCCCATTTCCACCGTCAATATGACGTGTAACTCCTCTACTCTCCTGACTGCTTTCGCTAGCCCCGCAGTGAGATAATGTCCCGTTGCCTCGATTTCCCCATTCAGCTTCTGCTCCTGGCCTGTTGTTCGGAGCTTCTGTGGACCTATCCCATTCCCTCAAGTCAGCCCTCAGCTCTTTATAGGATTTCGGCCGTGGTCCCCTCAGATCCATCGGTCCTCTTTAACCCCCCTGTTCTGTTACGGGATCCACTGCTGAATTCAATGGGGTGCTCCACGTTATCGGTCCCGGCAATTGCCTCCAGGCATTTGTCGTGTTATTCCTTCTTTCCATCTCATCTCTTTCCCTGTCTAGCCGTACCTGTTCTTCCTCTCTCCCTTTCTCTGGGTTATAAACCGACAATATAGGACCTATGGTAACGGGTACTTGAAGAGCATCTGGCAATCCATAAGACTCAGCCCTCTCTGTTGCTGGCATCTTCTGCACTGCAACCCTTCCGACTACTCTCTGTACAGTACTATGTTGAGGTGACTCTTCACCTTTGGTAGGTACCCAATCCGTTATAGGGAGTGGCCTATACTCTTCTGTGTCAACCCTATCTTTCCTTGGGAGCTCAGTACTTTCTATCTCCCTTTTGTCCGGAGGCGGTCTATCTATCAACAACCTATTTATTAGGCCATCCTCCGACTCGCTCTCATCATCCTCTTCTACAGGTCTCTTTCCTCCTGTAACCTCTCTCATTGGGTACAACTTATCCACTTCAATCGCCTGTACCCTCCACATCTTGGCTTCCGCATCCCATTTGGCATCTTGCACTGCCCTTACTGATCGCCGTACCCTTTCTTGGCGTCTATTCTGATTCCTGTCGAGCGCCGCCCTAATCCATGCGTTAAGGGCCTCAAACTGTGTTGGTCTAGACAAAGGTCTCAATGAGGACATAATTGCTTTCAGCTGATGTAACACTTCTAGTCTAAAAGTTCCGTATTTCGGAAAAGTCAGTTCCTCATTCCCTTCTGTAATCTTACTCCAAGTACCAAGCCACAGTATAGTATGCAACCCAACATTCGTTGCCATATAGTGAGCTGGTGTACCCTCTGGCGGTGCCTCTTCCCCGTAATACGATTCTCTTCTTTTCCTCTTAAAAATCCGTCTCAAACATTTAAAACACTTCATGTTCAAAACCTACAAAATTTCTTATTTTCTCCGCGTTCGTTCACTTCCTGATGACAATCCACCAATCTCAGCGCGGTTCTCGCTAACCGGCCTATCAGAGCGCGGCTTCTCGCTAACGTCACACCAACCGCCCTATCACAGCGCGGCTCTAGCTGACGTCACACCAACTGCCCTATCACAGCGCGGCTTCTCACCAACCGCCCTATCACAGCGCGGCTCTAGCTGACGTCACTCTCCCCCTTCGCAGCAGTTCCCCTCCTTTCTCCGCTCGTCTCCCGGTCATGCATGCGTCCCATTCATACTCTGAAAAATGATTACTTCCGACCAAGCGATCACTTTCCTTGACTGTACGCCCACAGTCTAACTGTAATTGTCACCTTAACCTAAGAAATGTATTTCCGTGTACGTCCAGACAATCGCCTTAACTGATAGGTTACTTGCACACGGTAACTTTCGACCTGCGTCCGTTACCCACACACTCACTCTTGCATTCCCCCTATCTCGGTCCTGCGGGCGATCAATGGTACCTCATGACCCCCTTTACTCTGGTCGACAACTACTCTGGATGTTCGATACACCCGAACCACTTAAGTTCTTCCCCGAACTTAAGATTTTCACCAGTTCACCGGTTCACCCGTTCCCCAGGTTGCCAGTTTACCAGTCTGCCAGGTTGCGCGCGCTCACAACCCTCTCTCAATCACACTACAGACATTCAACTCCGCAAGACATTACAATACAGATACAACACAAAACACCGCAATCTATCAACGCATGACCCTTGTTATACTCACTCTCGTCCGATTCTGCTGCTTTTCTCTCGCACCATCAGCACCTTCTTCTGCAGGCCATCTCGGGATTTCTAGGGACCTTGGGGTAATCTTAACCTAGTCTAGATCACCTTCCTCAAGAAGGTAACCATCCTCACTCTGCTACCAACTGTTAACGCGGGATTTCTAGTCTATTGTTATAGATCTAGATTCCAACTCAGGTCGACTAAACCGTTGGTACCTGTCATAGAGTAAAAGGCAATCCACTACTAGGTCAATCAGTGAAGAACTTACCCCACTCTAAAGAACCACTTACCACGAATAAGTTTTAAAAGTTTATTGTAAAGCCAAAGTTAACTGGAGATACAAACATCTCAGAATAAGGTTCAAAAGATATACGGGTATCAATATAAACATAAATTCTCTAAATGCTCTTAGTCGGCAAAAGAATATTATCAAAAGCAATTCAAAAGTCATAAGAGTTGCAAGAATAGCCACAAGTTGTAACCTGTGAGTCATTTACAGAAAGGAAGATTTCAGATTAGACTGTCCCTACACTAGACCAAGTGACATCCCTACTTAGCAGAATCTTTACCTAAAAAGGTGTCAGCCGTGGTGACTTCCAAAGAGGATCACACACTTCCCTTAGTCTTCGTTGTAAAATCGATGTCTCGCAGTTAACCTATCTGCCTACCCATCCGCTCTCTTAGGTTCCTCAGACCATCTGCTCTAACTCCACCCAGGGGTGCTGTCCCTAATACAAAATCACATTTACAATAGAAACGCCCCTTAGAGACGCCCCTCACGTGGTGCTGGTCCTTGCATTTTCCATGCTGATACTCCTCTGGACCCTTCGTTAGCGTTGACCTTGCTTCTCAGGCTCCTCTCCGGCAGGTCGGTACCCCCCAGGAAATTCCTGAAGCCTCCTCCAGGCCTGTGCCTGGTTCCCGAGACAAAAGTCTATTCATCACTCTCTTGATTAAAACCTCCTCGCACCTGCAAACAGACACTTGTGGGCCTCAAATTCCGGCCTCTACCGTATCTTCTAAGTCGTAAACCCTTCGAGCAAGCTCCGCAATTTATGCTTAACATGACCTTCCTTTAACTAGCATACGCAGATCTAAAGAAATGACTTTATCTATTCAGGCCTATTAGAATTACATGAAACAGGCCTATGCACTCTGAAAACCTTTAACTTATTTGTCTAAACAGTATTCTAACTTATTACACACAATGGTTATATGAAAACTCTTCTATATAACATATACTTCAGTTCCATGATCAATAATACTTTGAATTATAACAACATCAAAATCCCTTCTCATGTGAAAGTGTAACAGCATCTTTCGTTTTCTGTGAACTGCCATGTGGCCTACACATTTCTACGTTTAGCAGAATTACATTTTCTTCTACAACAGCCACCTAACATGGGATTTCAACATCATTCTAACATCTCTACACTCTTCTACATTAGTTTTTCACACTGATATATGTATTCTTATTCTAGTTAAACACTCTTATGTATTTTCACTCTATAAGTTGGCACTCTTATGTAATCTTTACTAAACTAATGCAACGTGCTTGTAAATATGGTGCACTTCTATATTTTTTCTTGATTTGCGCTCTCTCACTCATTAATCCACCTTCGAGCTCATTCCTACCTCCCTCACTCTGTCCTTGTCACTAACTTGCAATCCTGGCCAATCCTGGCTTAACTCAAACCACTAACTAAATCAGCTAATTAATCCCGGGCATCCTCTGCACCAACTCAATGTTATCGGCTCCCAGGTCCTCTACTGCCTACCATCCCTTCACAGCCACTCGCGCGCCTCCAGAGTCCAGAACCAATCTAGATTGTTTGAAGTGGGCTATTAACCTCCTTATAAACCATAATGCTGAATCTTTTTCTCCATCAGATTATCACACTGTCAGTAACTCACCCCCCCCACCCAAGTAAAATTCGTCACTATCTTGTTCAGACAGACTCACTCATTTCCTCACAACTCGTAAATGTCTGTACCCTCTGAAATATGGTTTCTGAATTCTCCACTCCTTGGCAACACAACTGTCTCTTCCCCATCTTTTCTTGTTTGGCCTGTTTGCAGCATTTATAGAGATGATCACCCACCATGCTACCACCACCCACTTTTCTTGGGATCCATGGTATTGCATTGAAATGCTTTGCATATTACCTCTCAGACAGGTTGCACCTTCTTTCGAGGTGTTCTTGGTACTCTGGAATAATGCAGACACAAATCTGTGTCTCACTTCATACCTTCTCCCACATCTCCAGTGTCAAATTTTTGGTAGTTTGGGTCTATCCAGAGAAACTTTCAATCAAAGAGCAGTGACTCTGGGCGTAAGGGAAGGAATGAGCAGGTGCCCCCCGCAACTAGAGGAGGAGCGCACTTAGTCGCGCCACGGGTGGGAGCCTTGGTCTGGTACATGAAGTGGCAACGGAAGGTCATCCGGTGACATCATCAGGAGGTGCAACGAAGCCTCTGGACTATTAAAACCAGCAACCAACGGAGAGCTTCCTCTTTGCACTTTGCATCACACCTGATCTGATGTGGACCAGGATCAGCTGGCGCACATCAAACACCCACCCACACCAGAACAGGCTGCGTCCCTGGCAGATAATCAAGGGGGATACACAAGATTTCTAATTCTGGGACTGGACTGCTCCCTTATCGGGGTATGATTTGTGTGGGCACCGGGCAGGCGGGAGGGGGGCTAACCTGCTGGTGGTCCCTGGACTCTCCAGTCCTACCCCGCGATGCCAGGTTTTGGAACTTTGGAGATTACACCTGTGTTCAGGTACCCCGGTGGGTTGATGCGCTATGCGGTGCACTGTTTATGATTATTGTTCTTCTCTGGGATTGGGGGAGATGGCGATGGGGTGAAGTTGTCCCAATGATTATCCTGTAAATTTCCTTTAGGAAGGGTGCTTGGATGCCCTGGGTGGAACCTGGGGAGCTGTTGCAAGGCGGGGACTGCTGGCACACTGCGGAACCTGGATCTTTTGGCAATGTGTGCTGGACGTTTTTGGAATGTGGAATATGATATTTGACTTGTGTATCCATCTTCCATCTTGCTTTTGATATCTATGAAATTAATGTTTTATTCAATCCATCAATCAATCAGTAAATTTGTAGAGCGCGCTACTCACCCGTGAGGGTCTCAAGGCGCTGATGGGAGGGGGTGCTGCTACTGCTCGAAGAGCCAGGTCTTTAGGAGCTTCCTGAAGGTGAGCAGGTCCTGGGTCTGCCACAGATGGGTGGGGAGGGTGTTCCAGGTCTTGGCAGCGATGAAGGAGAAGGGTCTGCCGCTGGAGGTAGTTCGTTGTATGCGCGGGATGGCGGCGAGGGCGAGGCTGGCGGAGCAGAGCAGGCGGGCGGAGGTGTAGAAGTTGAGTCTGTTGTTCAGGTAGGCTGGTCCTGTGTCGTGGAGTGCTTTGTGTGCGAGGCTGAGGAGCTTGAAGGTGATCCTCTTGTTGACGGGGAGCCAGTGCAGGTCTCTTAGGTGGGAGGTGATGTGGCTGCATCGAGGGATGTTGAGGATCCATCGGGCGGAGGCGTTCTGGATGCGTTGCAGCCGTTGTAGGTGTTTGGTCGGGATTCCTGCGTAGAGTGCGTTGCCGTAGTCCAGCCTGCTGCTGACGAGGGCTTGGGTCACCGTTCTTTGTTTCGGTTGGGATCCACTAGTAGATCCTGCGGAGCATTTGGAGGATGTTGTAGCAGGAGGAGGAGACGGCGTTGACCTGCTTCGACATGAAGAGGGAGGAGTCGAGGATGAATCCTAGGTTGCGTGCTTGGTCTGTGGGTGTCGGTGCTGTTCCCTGTGTGGTCGGCCACCAGGAGTCGTCCCAGGCAGAGGGGGTGGGCCGAGGATGAGGACTTCCGTCTTGTCCGAGTTCAGTTTCAGGCGGCTGTTCCTCATCCATTCGGCGACGGCCTTCATTCCCTCGTGGAGGTTGGTTTTGGCGGTGTGCGGGTCCTTGGTGAGGGAGAGGATGAGCTGGGTGTCGTCGGCGTAGGAGATGATGTTCAGGTCGTGTTGGTGGACCACTTGTGCGAGGGGGGCCATGTAGACGTTGAACAGGGTCAGGCTGAGGGATAAGCCCTGTGGTACACCGCAGATGAGGTCAGTGGCTTCGGATCGGATGGGTGGGAGGCGGACTCTCTGGGTTCTGCCGGAGAGGAAGGACGTGGTCCAGTCCAGGGCCTTCTCTTTGATTCCGGGTTCTTGGAGGTGTGTTCTTAGTGTGCGGTGGCAGACCGTGTCGAAGGTGGCTGACAGGTCCAGGAGGGTGAGGGCTGAGGTTTCGCCATTGTCTAGTTGGCGCCGGATGTTATCTGTGGCGGCAATGAGGGCTGTCTCGGTGCTGTGGTTTCATCTGAATCCGGACTGGGATGGGTCTAGGATGTTGTTGTCCTCGAGGTGGCAGGTTAGCTGTATGTTGGTGATTTTCTTGGTGACCTTCACTGGGAAAGAGGGAGATGGGCCAGAAGTTCTTGAGGTCCTTGGGGTCCCCCTTGGGCTTCTTGAGGAGAGCGTTGATTTCGGCATGCTTCCAGCTTTCTGGGAATGTCGCTGTGTCGAAGGAGATGTTGATGACCTTCCACAGTTGGGCTGCAATGGTTGTGTCTGCTTTGTTGAGGACATGGTGCGGGCAGGGGTCTGTCGGAGACCCTGAGTGGATGGAGTTCATGACCTTGTGAGTCTCGTCGTCATTGGCGTGGGACCAGGAGGTCAGCTGGTTGGTGCAGGTGGCATTCGGGGTGAGGTCTGTCGGGGTCGGAGCGGACGGGGTGTTGAAACTGTCGTGGATGTCGGCGATCTTGCGATGGAAGAAGGTGGCCAAAGAGTCGCACAGGTCTTGCGAGGGCGGGATGCCGTTGGTGTTGGCACTGGGGTTAGAGAGTTCCTTCACTATGTTGAAAAGCTCTTTACTGTTGTGTGCGTTGTTGTCCGGGCGGGCTTTGAAGGAGGGTCTCCTGGCTGTTCTGATGAGGTGGTGATGTCTGTGGGTGGCATCCTTGTGGGCTGCGCGGCTGTCTGGTGTGCCATCATGGAGCCATTTCTTCTCCAGCTTCCGGCATGTGCGTTTGGAGGTCTGGAGTTCTTCGGTGAACCAGGCGGCTTTCTTGTTGGGGTGGTTGATGGGGGGTGTCTTCAGGGGGGCGAGGGTGTTGGCGCAGTCGTCAATCCACTGCCTGAGGTTACGGGCGGCGGCGTGTGGGTCGGTGGGGTCGGTGGGTGGGTTCTGGGCGAGGGTGGAGGTCAGCTTGTCCTTAGTGACTTTGCTCCAGCAGCGGCGAGGCAGCTGTTGGGTGCGGCAGTGTGTGGTTGGTTTCTTGAAGGTGAAGTGGATGCAGCGATGGTCGGGCCAGTGGAGTTCGGTGGTGTTGTTGAAGGTGACGTGGGTGCTTGAGGAGAAGATGGGGTCGAGCGTGTGGCCGGCGGCGTGGGTTTGTTTGGTGACGAGTTGTCGGAGGCCGAGGTTGGCTAGGTTGGCGATCAGGGTGGCAGAGTTGGCATCGTTGTTGTTCTCGAGGTTGGTGTATATCGGTCCTTTTAGGGGATTCGTTTAGAAGCAATTTTTAAATGTTGATATGAATAAAAAGGCTACGCCCTGGAAACCACACACTGGCTCTAATCTCTGTATTTTGAGCATTGCAGTGAGAGAATGTGGGGCGAGTTGCACGTGTGCGCGTTCTAAGAAAAAGAGTGCTATTTTGACGTGTACAAAAAGATGGTCATTTTAGACACTTATTTATCCAGCTGATCACTCTAGGTGTGTTCTTAAATCAAAAGTAGTCATTGTGCAATATACATTTCAAAAGCAACATACAGTAGCAAAGTAGGACTGGCCCCTTGTGCAAATCAGCCAGTGCCAGATGGGCTGGTTTGACAGTTCAGCGTTTGGTCAGTTTTATTCTTTTTTTTTTGTTTGTTTTTTTTTAGCAGCTTTGGGCCGCTTTTATTGCCAGGTGGGCTGTTTTTTTTTTTTTACGGTTGGTTTCCCTGATATTACAATGTTTTAGCTATCAGCTTCGCTAACGGGAGCTAATTTTATTTTGGTGCCCGGGTCTATGTTTTATCCTAGCCCGACCTTGTTCAGAAAGAACTAGCTCAGCTATCAATCTTCTTGCTCAGCTATCAGTCTTCTAGCTCAGCTGTCAGTCTTGAATGGCATTGTAAAATGGATGGTTACATCCCTGCAAGCTGCCAGTGCTCAGTTTCATAACTTCCTTAATAAATCAGCATCTTTACGTGCAGCACAGATGGTGCCCAAGTATCTGTGCCGCTGACGCTGAAGGCATTGTGCCAGGCTATGCATACGCTGTACATGAGGGAGGCTGTAGAAAGGCTGACAGACAGATACTGAGGGAGGGTGCACCCAGGTAAAATGTTGGGGGGGACAAGGTCATCAGCAGGGGAACCAGCAGTGGCAGGCAGGAGGTTTTCAGTCAGGGAATTAGCCACAGCAACCTCTCGCGGGAGGGCGAGGGGCGAAGGGGCCTGGGCCAAAGGGCTCTTACGCCAGTTAGAGTTGACAACCTGGTGGCAGCTCTGCAAGGATATACTGATGCAGCGGCTGCAGAACGTTTGAGGTTGGGGTTTCTGGAGGGTTTTCGACTGGGGTACGACGGACCTAGGACACAACGGTGGGATGACAATTTGAGGTCGGCAAGGGAGCACCCAGAAATAGTACAGGACAAATTAGACAAGGAAGTGCTTGAGGGACGCATGGCGGGACCCTTTGAGGATTGGCCTCTAAACAATTTGATTGTGTCACACACTGGAGTGGTGCCGAAGAAAGAGCAGGGGCAGTTTCACCTCATACAGCATCTGTCATGGCCTGAAGGTGGCTCGGTAAATGATTTTATTGATGAGTGAGAGGCCACGGTGACATATTCATCAGTTGACGTAGCATGTCACTGGTAGTGACCGCGCACGCAACGGCGATGATGGCAAAGTGCAACATAAAGTCAGCTTTCTGGCTGCTTCCAGTCCATCCAGAGGATTGGGACCTTTTGGGGATACAATTTAACGGTCACTGGTATGTGGGCAAAGCATTACCAATGGCTGTTCTATGTCTTGCGCACTTTTTGAATGCTTTAGCACGTTCCTGCAATGGTTGGTTACGGAATGGACAGGTCACCAAGGAGTAACGCACTACCGGGATGATTTTTTCGTTGTGGGCACCCCAGACTCCACGGACTGTCAGGAGGCACTGGACAGGTTCAATGAGATCATGGGGAAACAGGGCGTGCCTTCGGCACCGGAGAAAACTATGGGGCCCTGTACGGCCCTGTCCTTTTTGGGCATTGAGTTAGACTCTGATGTGATGGAGGCACGCCTTCCGGTGGACAAAAAGCAGAAAATGCTGGGGCTGATGGCGGAAATCTTGTCAAAACATAAGGTCATGGTGACAGAGATTTAGGTACTAAAGGGGCACCTTAACTTTGCTTGTAGAGTGGTGGGAGTAGAGTGGACGTTTTGTAGGCAACTGGGCAGGACACTAGCAGGACAGAGACCTGCGCATCATCATGTGCGGCTGTCGGCAGGGATGAGGGAAGACCTGAGGATGTGGCAGTTTTTCTTACAGAATTTCAATGGGATCCCCCTGATGCGGGAGGGGGACATAGTGTGGGATGTGCAAATCTTTTCGGATGCGGCAGGGATCAAGGGTTTTGGATTGTACTGGCAAGGGAAATGGTATGCGGAGCAGTGGCCCCCTGAGTGGGCGGGAGGAGGACGAAGCATAGCCTTTATGGAGTTCTTCCCTCTGGTGGTAGCCGTCATGCTATGGGGGAGCAGCTGGCACACAAAAAAGTAGCGTTCCGGATAGACAACATGGCGGTAGTGGAAATTGTGAAACGCCAGTCTGCTAAGGATGAACAAGTCTTGACATTGCTGAGGGTGTTTATGTTGGACTGCTTGCAGCATGATATTGCCTTTCGCGCAGTGCATGTGTCCGGGGTGGACAATGACATAGCTACACTTTGTCTCGTTCACAGTGGGGGAGATTCTGTGGAATAGCCAAGGACGCAGACAGTACCCCGACCAGTATGCCGCGGCATTTGTGGTACGTAGGCAACACAGGATGTTGCAGATGGTTTTAGGTTCTCTGGCGCAATTGACGAAGGTGGCATACGGTACAGCATGGGAAGAATTTTTGCGCTCTGGGGCTAAGCAGCAGGATTCGACGGCGCGGCGCCAGGGAGATGTGATTCAGTTTATTCTGGATCTGATTGAGAGGGGTCTTAAGAATGTGACAATAGCCGGTAAAATGGGAGGGATCGCTTTCGTAGAGACGTTTTTGTGTGGTTATGCGCCATCCGTGGGGTAAAGAGAGACTTGCATGTTGGAAGGGTGGGCACGGGAGTGCAGCCTGGCATCTCGGGTGAGGAACCCACTGTCATGGGAGCTACTAAAGAGGGTTTCGCAGACTTTGCCAGGGATATGCAAGGACGGGTTTGAAGTTTGCCTTTTCTCTACGTTGATGTCTTGGATGTTCTTTGGGACCTTTTGGGTTTCGGAACTGTTGGGTTCAAAATGGGGAGAGGGGCTGTTATGGAGTGTGGTCTCCCTTAGGGGGATAGAGTCAGCTTATGGCTTAAGAAATCGAAGACAGATCAGAGGGGCGGGGGAAGATGGGTTTCTTTGCAGGCTGCTATGCCGATGCTGACTTGCCCATGCAGGTGGGGCAGGTGGTGGAGGTCCTTGTCCACAGATATGCTGGGGTTAGTCTTCAGGCATGCCGACGGGCGGGTGGTGAAAGCTTCCCATCTCTTGGCTGTATTGAGGAAAGGGCTGGCCGGGCTGGGGATTGGCGGTAAAGGATTTGGAATGCATTAATTTAGGATTAGGGCAGCATCTGCAACGAGCAATCGGGGTTGGGGGTGAATGGACACCATGAACTTGGGTAGGTGGTCCTCTAACTGTTACCAGCGTTATGTGGGCAGCACATCAGGGTTGCTGTAGCGCGGTCATGTGTTTTCCCTGTGTTCATTCATGTTTCTCTTTTCAGGTTCTGTGATGGGTCCCCTCACCAGGGAGATGTCCACATGGATTGTGGGTCATTCCTTTGTGATGTGGGCTCAGGTCCAGGCCCGCGCCAGCTATTCCAAGGAGAACCTTGGTTTTAAATAAGAAATGTTTAACGTTTTTTGGAGGGGGAAAGGGGGCATGCTTTGGAAAGAGTTGCTACGGGTTTTGAATGGGATTTTGGTGGCTGATAGGTGCCCCGATGTATTGGTCATTCATCTCGGTGAGAATGACATGGTGAGGGAGACAGGTTTGGCACTGATGAGAAACACGATTTGGATTTGATCAGTCGTCAGTGGTCTGGGTGTGCTGTCATTTGGACAGAGTTTGTGCCACGAAGGGTCTGGAGGAGAGCGGTGAATCCAAGGGCAGTGGACAAAGCCAGGAGGAAGTTAAATACAGAGATGGTGCAGTTTTGCCGCCAGGTAGGGTTTTCTAGGATTCGTCACAGGGACATCAAATATGATACGCCGGAGTTTTTCAGAGGTGACGGGGTCCATATATCCAGGCTGGGCATGAACTTGTACTTGTTAGAACTCAGGGAAGTCCTGGCCAGATTGTTGGGGGTGCGCAGAGGTTGAAGGGGTTTTCAGAACTAGGTGACGGGGCATTTTCGCCTACCCTCACGCATTTTCCTGGGTGACGCGGTTGTTGAAAGTTGGCCAGGATTGGCTGTAGTTTTTAGTTAAATGTTGGTAGTTTGTGAGCAGGGAAAGGGTAATCAGGTAGGCTGAGTTTAGATTAGAGGTTTGTTAGTTACAGTTGCACAAAGGCAGGTAGGGATTTAGATCATGGGAGGTTAGGATTGATAAATGCTATATTGTGTAGGATTGTGAAATATTATTGTCATGGAATGTTATGTTGTATTTTACGGGGTGAGGGATTGGATGTGGCGATCGTAGGGGTGGGGGGGAACAAGGGGTCAGGTAATGTATGCATAGTGAGGTTTTAGTTTTGGAACGCAGTTGCCAAGGTTAATAAATTGTGATATGCACCTGTTTCAATAAAGCGGCCTTTTACAGACACAAAATTGGTCGTATGTTGGCTTGTCCCCCTCCCTCCCAAGCAAGGTTTCACATTCACACACATTCACACACTCTCACTTAAACATGCCCTCACCTGCAAGCATGCACACAACATATATTTAAAAGCATTTTTACTTACCTTAGCTGCTAGGAAGTCTCATATCCCAGCTAATTGTAATTTATTATTTATTACAGTAACAGTGATTAATAAGATATTATTCATTGTTACTGTAATAAAAAAATTGACAGAAAACAAGGAAAGTGGAGGCGCAACCGACACCCATAAGGATGACCTACTCTTGTGTGCCAGGCACTGATTTTGCCATCTCTGAGGCCACGGGTCACAAAGGCAGTGTCAGGGATTGCAAGGGGCAAGACAGGGGTCACAGCTGCAACCCCTGGCGACCCCTAAATGACATTCGTGCTGGGTGTGTGACGCTGTGTAGTACCTAATAGTGAGCCGGTGTAGTTCACTACATTCCTTCTCACTTTGGATTAGTCCATCATCTGTTCGGCTATGGTAAAGGGTCAGAGGGTAGATCACAACCAGTTATACCATTGCAGTCTTTGGCTAGGGGGTAGATTGAGTCTTATGTTGTGGGGACTCTGCGGGCGTAATGGTTCACAGTTACTGAGCGGCAGCACTGGATTCTCTGGCGTGGTTAGGCAGTTCTTTCTCTTGGCCAAAGTCAGCCAGGGCTGTATGGTTCACCAGTGGGGTAGGTGAGAACCAATCCGGCCATCCATTCATACTGTCCTCTCAGAACAGTTATTTTTTCCTACTGGGGCTCTCAGGCTCAGATTGGGTTGTCTATGGCTGGGTGGATATGCTTGAACCATGAGATGTTTATGGTTACTACTTAGGTCCTTCACTGATCCGTGATGGAGTTTTTTACTGCCATTACCTCACAAGGTCCTTGCACATAGGTAGTACGGAACTTCCACTTTGGATGTCAGTCTCATAGTAACACCTTGTCCCTGGTCGTTAGCATCTTCAATACTGCATGTCGGTGGAGCGTGACATCGTTATTGGTTTTGCTACTACTTTGTAGCAGTTGGGCATCAAACGTTTTCAGCTGCCACCCGGCAGAAGGGGGTCATTCAGGGCACACCCAAACATGAGGGCTGCTAGGGCACCTTCCGTAGTGCTGTAAGGGGTGGTTCTGTAAGCCCTTCGGAAGTTGTATGCATCTTACTCCGGGTCGCCCACATGATTAACGCCTAATCAGCAGTGGCATAGCTAGCACTTTGGCTGCCCGTGGCAGACCCCGTATTTGCCGCCACACTGGGGCAACATCAAAGAGCGGGGGAGAGCAGGGTGATGGCAAGATTTTTTCCATTTGCAGCCCCTCGCTGGCCGATTGAAGAGTGAAGGGTGGCGAACGCCGCCCCATGAAGGCCAGTAAGATTGTGGAGAGGCTGCCACCCCCAAATCTCGTGTGCCCCCCTTGGTACGCCACTGCTAATCAGGGTGCTTTGTTGAGTGTTTACATAACTCACTCCACATCTCCATTTGCCTGTGCCAGCGTGGGGCCATCTTTTGATGCAGTATACTACATTGTTGCAAGTATTCCTGTAAGTCAGTGATTTGGAAAAGGGGCCCGTTGTTTGTCCTCACTTTCACAGACAATCCAAATGTGGCAACCACTATTTCCAGCTTTGTTTTCACACAGTGTAGAGTATATTATTTCAACCACAGGGAATTCTGGAATTATCATAAATAAGGATGAAGATGTGTCTCGACTCCAGAAAGCTTTCGAAGTCAGCACTGACTTTGGATTATGGGTGTAAATACAATTCCTCTGTGGTTATGAGAGCAGGACGTTCGGCTTCACTGGTCAACTGACAAGTGTAGCATTTGATCTCCGTGGTCTGGACAGCCTGGTCAAAACCCAGGGAACATACTGTTGGACTTGGCCCTTTTTTCAGGGTCATTCCTAAACGTTTTGCCTTCCTCCTGTATTTTGTCAGACCTGTTTTTGTTGGTTTTACGACTCTGGGCACTTTACCACTGCTGATCAGTGCTAAAGTGCATATGCTCTCCATATGGTAAATTGATGTATGGATTAGTGAGTCCATGATTGCTTGGTTTGGTTTACTTGTCAGACTCTAGTTCAGTGCACTGAGTGTGCCCAGGGCTTGTAAACCAAATACTGCTGGTGGGCTTACAGCACTGGTTGTGCCACCCACAGAAGCAGCCTGTAAAAGTGTGTCTCAGGCCTGCCATTGCAGAGCCTGTGTGCAGTCTGGTACCGCAAGGCTGACTGGGCAAGTGCACCCACTTGCCAACCCCTAAACCTTCCCTTTTCTGCATATTAGTCACCCCTATGGTAGGGCCAAGGGCAGGATGCATTGTAGGTAAAATGTAGGACATGCCCTGATATGTGTGGCATGTCCTAATAGTGAATTACAGCCATTTTCGTTTTTCACTATTGCAAGGCTACCTGTTCCCCATAGGCCAGAATGAGCAGTTTAGTTATTACATTTTATAATCCTAACTGACTCAGGGAACCAGATAGAAATTCGAGTTTAGTATGCCTGAACTCAGAATGCTAAAATGCATCTTTTAGTGAAGTTGGTTTTAACATTCTGTGTTTAAAAATACCACTTTTAGAAAGTAGGTATTTTCTTGTCTAACCATCCAAGCCTGCCTCTGCTAGGTTGTGTATTCCTTGACTGGAGTTTGAGTGACAGGGGCTGGGGGGCAGCTGATCGCATCACCACGGAAGCGCAGTAAGAAACCTACGCATCACCTCTCCACGCCGAGAAGAACCAACGCATCCCCTAAGCATCAGCAGTGTCCCAACACATCACCGTTCTTGCGTGTAAGGAACCGACACATCACCTTCCCTGCAACACTTTCGTTGTGTAGCGTTACGCATCCAAAGGTACATTGAACTCAAAGTGTCGCATTTTACATATAAAGAGAACTAAGCTATTTCTTCCATTTTTAAAGTACAGTATTGTGGATTTTTGTCGTTTGTGGTCTTGTGTTAAGTCTATATAAAAATACTTATTTTTATACTACAACTTGTATGGTGTCCATCTGCAGTGTTGTCACTAGGTTACTGTATGTGTTGGCAAATGCTTTACACACTGCCTGTGCGATAAGCCTGTCTGCTCGTGCCAAGCTACCAAGGGGGTGAGAAGGGGTTATTTTAGGAGTGTACCCCCTTACCCTGACTAGACGCAAGGGTACCTGTTTGGTCAAAGGTACCTACCTACCTCTGCCAACTAGAGACCCCCAAATCTACCACATACTTTCTGGCAAAGTTGCACTTTCATCTTACCCACTCTCTGGTGTCCCTTGTGCAGTAGAGTCACAACCACATTCTGCAGAGTATTGGGCATTACAATTCTGTGTACTCGGACAGCAAAATAGACTCTTGCAGAGCAGAGTCCCGTATTTGCCATAACTGGTACTGCATTTTCCGGCCCATCAACCTAAACTTTTTATACTGTGCAGGGGCATCTTTCAGGTGTGCTGACTCAAGGCTTCCTTTGCCTTTTGCAGGCATTTATCTTGGCTGTTTTTTTGGATGAGTTCTTTGACCCGGTGGGCATTTGGGCCAGCAGCAATCATGATCATCCACACATACTCCTCTCTAGCTAATATTTGTAGTGACGTGTGGTCCTGAAAGGGATCAGCAGGGTTTTCTGCTCCTGGATGAAATGTTAGTTCAAAGTTGTATTTTTGTAATTGTATCACCTACTTATCAATACAGGACAGGAGGGTTGTGTGATGTTCTCCTGAAGAGGTTACTAGAGGTTGTGATTGGTGATGCCTCTGAAATTTCTCGTAAACAAATGGAGATGGAAGTGCGCGCATCCCCACTTTATGGCTAACCCTTTTCTTTCTATTTGGGCGTACCTGGTTTCCATATCCATAAGGAATCTGCTGGTGAAGGCCACTGGCACCCACTTATTCTTTTTCAGCCCAATACCAGGCCGGCTTCTAGTCCTATGTGGCTTGCGTCGACCAGCATTGCTAGGTTGAAGGATGCCACAGTGGTTTTATTTAGCAGTGAATCTTTAATTTTCTGGAATGTCTGTCCTGAGTCTTCCTCCAGAGTTCACTTTCATTAGGGCTCTGAGCGCTTCCAGTAGGATGGCTAGGTTCAGGATAAACCGGCCACAATAATTGACCATGCCACGAAAACTGATTTATGTGGCCGACTGTAATGATAGGGTATTTTGTTGTCTTTGGACTTCTTAGGTTCTACCATTACCCCTTCATTGAAAATTATATTTCCAAAGAACCCCTATCTATTTTCAAAGAACTTGCATTGTTATTTTTGCAGATAGAGCCCGTGGTCCGAGATACAGCAATGAGCGATTCTTATGTGTCTTTAATGATCTTCAATGGATTTGGAAAATATCAGTTACTTATGTTTTTCATCCATTCTAATTCCAAAAGGATCTCTGTTACTGCATTCTGAAAAACGTTAGCTGATGAGGAAATGCTGAAGTTCCTTGTCATCATGTATTGTTTTGACCTGTATATGAGGTGCACGTTTATTTGCGTTTGTTATCCCTCATCCCAGCCAGCCCCTGTATTCTCTTGCAAAATGTTTTTTCTTACTGCATTTTCAGCAGCTCTTGCCTAGGGCTGGCCATTTCGACATGTGGTGTGTCTACAGTGTCTGGCATCGACGTATCAGTATTCCATCTGCTATGCCACTATTTCTCATTAGTCTAGTCAATACGTGACCAAGTATGGACGTAAGCATCATCTCACCTCACAAATTCTCTTTCTTTTCTTATCAATATCCACCACTGTTCATGTTGGTTCAAGTTCACCTGTAACCAGCATGGATGTGTTCGAGAATTACGGACATTATTTGTGACGAATCTGGACAAGGAGGTGAGCCTGATTATGAATGTCTGGAACATGACATTCAAACCATAACTTGGTTATACAGAGAGGGGTGTATACTAGACACAGTACACGTATATCACTATGCACGATGCCTGTATTACACACATTTTTTTTTATATTGGAGACTACTTGAGAAATACCCTTTTGGGAATGTGATAGTGGTTCTAAAATGACACGATAATTGGTGTCACTCAACTGTTGAGGAGTCTAAATAGATGCATTTCCCTCCTTCCAATTGAAAGACACAAAGATTAGGAATTATAAAGTCTGGACAAGTGTCCAAAGTATCTGAGCAACTGGGTGTTTTAGGTGATAGAAAAATGCGATGAGATTTTATTGAAACTTGGACTTATGGTGTATATTTAATTTATAGCCCTGATGAAGTCAGTGATGCATACACATCAATCTGACGAAACATGTTGGCTGTGGCTATTGAAAACTGTTGATGAAAGGCTGTGGCTATTGAAGACTGTTAATGAAAACAAATCGACCTGAAAGCAAGAAGATTTGGACACACTTTTATTCATACATTTGTTAGTTGCTCGGGACAATCTGTTTACTGTACAAGACTGGGTTTTCTCAGTTTATGTGGCGGCGTTAGTGGCCGGCCCTCTCCCTTGGAGTACCGAAGGCAGTGATCATAGATATTTACGGTGGGGGAATCTAAAAAGTTTGCGTAAGTGGCCCTGCCATGTTCTAGTTCGACTCATTGGTGCAGATGCTGGCCATTTCATGGAATCATGCATCGAAGCAATCAATGCTTTCATTTTCTTTTAGCTTGGCTTGTCTCAGCTTAAACCTCTCGTAATCAGGATTTATTTGTGGTTCAAAATCAGCCTCAAGGCTGTGATGCCAAAGCTACACAGTCATCAGTTCGGTGTCAGGAAGGACTTCCTTCTCCGCAAAGTGTAGCAAGAGGGATGTTTTTACTGTACTATCTGTTTCTCTTGTGGCCATAAAGTAGTTAGTCTGCTGAGTCATGTTTTCACAACAGAGCGGCAGTGGCAGGGTCAGTTAATTCTTCGAATAGGGTCAAATTCTCTCCAAATGCGTGCGTTGTTGCACGAGGTCGTCCTGTTGCGTTCGCAACAGAGTCCTCCATCCCCCAGGAACATGTTGCGTGGGAATTATGGCTTGCGTGCCATCATCTGCCACATTGTGAACCCAAATTCTTGGGTCTGAAAATTCTTTGGAGTAGTAGTCAGAGAGATGATGTTTTGAGCCATGAGAGCTGTGCCTGTCTGACTCATTTCTTGTCAGCATCCGCTTGGAGAAACACTCATGTGTAGTGACCAGGGCCGAACTGGCTACCGGGCTTTCCTTAATGAACAATGCAAAACAAATGTTAAAAAAAGTACGCTTTGAATCTATTTGTTTTGCATTGTTCATTGTTCATTTAGAAGTAGTGGCAGCTCCCCAGCAACAAAATCAGCCCCTCAGAAGTGAACCTGGACCCCATACTGCCACCCCAGTAAAAACCATCCGGTAGCCAGTCCAGCCCTGGTAGTGACACATTGGGATTGTCCTTAGATTTTGTAGTGGAGTACGGCGTGTGATGTGCACGTTTTTGGGTGCCAGAATTCGGAGTCGGTGCTGGCTGAGGCCATCTGATGGGTGAGTGCACTACGCCTCACTGCGCACTGGGTGGTACTGTACGTAAGGGCATCGCTTGGTATTAGATTGCTTTATGCTGGAAGAGGAATTTGAGCCTTACTGACGCGGATGATCAAGAGACTCAGAGACACGTGGAGATGCGTAGATTGTAGTGGTAAGTGCCGAGACCGACAGGGGCAGCCAGTGCGATCGGGGGAATATGGTGTGCTCATTTGTCTCACACTTGTTACTGGCTGTGTATGCTCTCCCCCATTATCAGTGCTGCCTGCGAGTCGGGAGGCACTGACATACGTGTATTTTTATTTTTGCAATTTTATATAGACCGGACAAGGTCCGAAGGCGACAGAGTGCTTTACAACAGTAGCATGATACAAGGGTATAGCAAATTACAGTTACAATAATAAGGTTTGAACATATTGCGTCGGGAGCTGCGACCAGGACAAAAGCAGCCGTTGGGCAGGGACGTCCACAGTTCAGGCATTGATTGGTGGGGACACACAATGATGGTAGTTTGTCTCCTGGATAGAGTGCCTTGGTATTATCGTGGATGGTTAACCTAGGTGTCTGTCAAATAGGAGGAGCTTGAGGTCCTTTTTGAAGGCGCCGGGAGGGAGTTAAGGAGTTCAAGATTCTTGTGGCACTACCAGAGAAAGACTGACTCATGTACCGTCCTCGAGGGGGGTTTCAAGAGCATGTATTGGACATTTCTGGGACCCATATTTGCTACAGATGTTTATAGTTTATCATAGAGACAGGAGGGTGAAGAGGAGTTCAGCGCACTGTGGATAATGCAGGTGGTTTTGAATTTGGCCTGAGCTTCAATGGGAAGCCATTGGAGGGTTAGCAGGGCCGGGGAAATGTGGTCACATTGCTTGAGACCTAACACGAAGCGCGCTGCTGCATGTAGAGTTGCTCTCAGTGGGCTTAAATGAACTTTGGGAATGCCTGAGAGAAGGGCAATTCCATAATCTAGTCTGGAGAGGACAAGAGACTACACCACTGTTTTGAGGTCTTGTTCCGGGAACCGTTGTCTCACTCCCGACAGCTGCCTGAGTTGGCGTTGTGCGCATTTGACCATGGCTGTGATGTGGCCTTGGAGACTTAGACGATTGTCAAGGATGATACCAAGGGATCTAGCACTCTGGACAATGGCAGGGTAGCCATCCTGGATGGGAAGGTTGGCCATCCATTCCTGTACGGGAGGTTTTGCTTTTAGAGGAGAGATCAAAAGAAATTCTGTTTTAGTTGGGTTGAGTTTTACATGATGGTTAGACATACAGTTTTGAATCTTTAGGAGCATGATTGAAAGGAGGGCAAGGTCTTCAGGGAAAGAGATTTTCATATATATTTGAGTGTTCTAAGCATAGAGGTGGAATGGCATCAGCTGGTGAGCGCATCTCGAAAGGCGTGCGAGTGCAGCTCGTTGCTGAGTGACTGATGGTCTGCCACTCTCCAGCGAGTATCATCACAGTTTAGTGATGATCTTCCACATACGAGTGTAGGTTGTAAAAGATAGTTTATGTTTGAGCACTTGAGTAGGAGCTCATTACTCGCGCATACAAGCACGCGTGTGAGTTTTACTAAGTCATGCAAGATTAAAGCAGACATTTTAGTTTGGGGCTTCCGGAATAGGATATAAATAAAACATGCTAACTCGGAGGTGGTTGAATTGAAGAACAGTTGGAATGCTTAGCACATTTGGAATGCTTAACACATTTATGAGCACAGAGTAGGTGGAAGGCATTTGATTTGTTTGGTACGAGGAAATTATTTTGGATTTTAATCAGAGAGTATGACTAAGGAACAGAGTGGCGAGTTCCAGGTCACAGGAGATATGGTAAATGAAGAGGTAGTGAAGACGTATTCAGCATGAGGTGAGGAAACAGAAAAAGGAAGATTTGGATGGTGTTCTTAAGAGTAGAAAAAGAGAGTTTGAGTGTGGAGAAGAATATTTTTCATTTTCAGAAGGTGAAGATGTAAGTGGTAAAGTTGGTAAGAAGAAAACAAAAAAGACAAGATATATTGAGGACATTATGAAGTCAAAAAAGAGAAAGGATGACTTGGTTGTCACCGCAAAGATGGGTGTCGGTGGCGGCACGTAAAGAAAAGGTGTCCTTAGCGGCACACATGGAAAGGTTGTCCTTAGCAGCACACAAGAGGAAGAGGATCACGGAGGAGAGATCAACAGAATTGATGTAAACAATAAAAAAGATTTGAATGAGTATATTTTGGATTTACAATGAGTTTGATGAGAATTTGGAAGGGTCATGTTCAAACAATACAGTTAAAGACCCGTTTGGGGGAGTCCTGTTTACTGCTTTGAATATTAAACAACCACAGAGTGGTGAATGGTGACCTATGGATCATGTTGGGAAGTTTAATAAATCATGGATTCACAAACCCTTGCATAGGGAAGTGCGAAGAGTATTGAGGGCATAATGTTCAAGCCCATTGATAGTCGAAAAGGCATGTAGTACACCAAATTTAGATCCCGAGCTCATTAGCTTCTTGTTTCGCCTTGGCAGAGACCTAAGAAAGGGATTGGAAGGGTCTTTAAAGATTTGCTATGACAAGCTTTTATACATTATGGGTCCTTTGGCCAGAATATTAGATATAGCGGAGGAAGCTTTTTTATTTTTTATTTATTTTTTTCCTTTTTCCTTTTTGTCCTCATTTTCTACCCTGGTCATTCCGTTAAAGTCTGAAGAGAGTGACTCACTGCCTCAGCAAACTGGATAGCAAGGCTTATTGTAAAGGTAACCTCCGCCAATCAGTGATGACGAAGCCTCCAAGACCTTCGTACAGAGACCATAGGGGAGCCACTTTGCTGAGCATGTGTACCAACGATCAGGGCACGACCTGATATGTCTGGATATGCCATAAGAGGAAAAGAAAGCAAGGGCAGCATAATCATTGGACAGGGAAAAAAAAAACATCCGAAATCTCACTGTTGGCTCCACTTCAAAAGGTACCAGAAGGCTCTTTTATTTTGGTTGCCCGATCTCATTAGGTCTAGCCTCGAAATCTGCAATACTGAAGTCCGCCAATCAAGAAAAGAAAGTGGCATAGAGTCCTTCCACTTTTTGCAGATTTCTCTCCTGGCCAGGAGGATGGTATAGAAAAGAAGATGTTTGGCAGGACCCATGACACCATCCATCACACCAAATATTGCAAGTGCGGGATTTATCGTAATTTGGCGGCCAAGAGAAGTCGACAGTAGACTACTTATAGAGTCCCAAAAGGGAGACAAAGATGGGCAATCAAAAGCATATGTAAGTCCGAGGCAGCTATTGCCCCACACCTCATGCAAGATACTGGTGAGTCTTTTGAGAATTTTGAGAGCGTCTGTGGTGAGTAATAGGCCCTATGCAGGGTGAAGAGGTGATTCCTTCGGAGCCATGCTGGTTTGACAATATCCCACAGTAGCTTAAAGAAATTAAGCCAGAGGCTTCCCACATCATGGTCCAAAAAGGAGCTCCCCCAGAGCTTATCGGCCAGTTGAAATTCACCGTCAAACCACTCTAGAATTGCATGGTACCAGAAAGAGATTTCCTTTTTGGCCGGGATTTTATTAAGAAGTTGGAATTCAAGATGGTTACCTCCCCCTGCTGGGAATCTACTCTTAGTGGAACACTGTGACTGAGCCCAGCTAGCTATCTGTAGGTATTTAAACCTAGAAAGGTTTGAACCGACTCTATCACTAAGGGATTCCCATGATACAAGAACAACTCCTACAAACAAATCGCCCCAAAATTCCAACCCTGCCTCTCTCAAGGGCAAAGCAAGACTGTCCTTAAGCCAACCCGGACCCCCAGGTGAGTCCCACAGAGGTGCCTTACTAGAGAAATACCCTAGCTTTACAGAACTACACACTTTGGCCCACGTTGTGGCCATGCCCTGTGAGACCTTTAGTTTTATTTATTTTTAAAATTTGGGGTCCCCAAATTTAAACAGAAACCCATCCTGTGCTAAACTTGCCCCACTAAGCATGGCCCTGAACATACAGCCGATCCCAATATTAGTGGGCATCGTCAATAGCATGCGGGAGTGGGTTAGCGGAGGGAGCTTATACGAATGAGGAGCAAGTGGATATAGATTTGCTTAGTGGTTGGAGCCAGAGAGCTATGGTCATGCTTAGCAATACTAAAGCTGGATTGTTGAAAGAGAGAAGGAGGGCAATCCTTATGAAAATAAATACCAAACTTGGGGATATGGCACAGAAGCAAACCAATGAGGAAGCTAAAGGATTGCTCTTCGGAGAAGGTCTTGTGAAAAGTATTGGGAAATATGTAATACTTTCACTGCCTTGGATAAGTCACAATGAAACATGAGGAAGGTATTTGGTAGTGGTATTTTTGGCTGGGCAAGTAGGAGGGGACAATCTACTGGTTGAGGAGTTCAAAGGTCGCAGTATGGCAACTCTTTTAGAGGAAAAGGTTTCCAATTGAACACTGGATTTTACCCTAACAGAGGAAGATTGGGTAGAGCAGCCCAAGGAACATTTGCAAGAGGAGGAGGCCATTTGCAGGGTGGAAGACAAGGTGAGTACGGAGATTCATACTAGTTTTATCTATGCAAGAGTAGGGGGACATCTGAGATTTTTCACAGAAGAATGAGACAAAATAACGCAAGATCCTCGGGTATTAGAGGAAATACATGGGTATTTGATAGAATGTATGGATTGCCCCCAGCAAACAGAGGAAAAAAGTGAAATAAGAATCTCAAGGGGATAGGAGTTGGTTGTAGATTCAGAAATATAAACTTTAATTCAAAAGGGTGCAATAGAATGCGTAAAGGAACCTGCAAAGGGTTTTGTGAGCAATATATTTTTAGTAAAGAAGAAAGACAAAGGATGGAGGATGGTTATAAACCTGAGAGAACTGAACAGGTATTTGGTATACATGCATTTCACGATGGAGGGCATACATTGTTTGCGCAACCTATTGATGGAAGGACTGGTTAGTGAAATTAGATCGGAAAGATGCCCATTTCACAATACCATTAGAGAAGGACAGTCAGAAATTCCTACAATTCAGATGGAGAAAGATTATTTACCGATTTCAGTGTCTTATGTTTGGCATATCTTTAGCACCTTGGTGTTTCACGAAGGTGATGAGGGTGGTCGTGTCTTTATTTCGACAGTGAGGGTTGCGAATGATAATATATTTGGACCACATTTTGTTAATGTCAGAAGGTCAAGAGGAGTTGAGGAAAGAGTTGAAGCAAGTTTTAGAGAAGTTGTAGGTTATTTGGTGAACGATGAGAAATCAATTTTGGAACCATCTCAAAGGATGGAATGTTAAGGTTTTTAGGTAGATACAGTGGAAAGTTTGTTGTTACTGCCAGAAATGAAGATGAAGATGATAAAAAGAGAGCACCAATATACACACAACAACACCAATAAAATGAGCAAGGAAGCTGTGTTTGGATATGGAGATCTAATTGCTGTAAGTCATGCGTAGTCTAAGTAGGACTAGGAAGCCATCCTTAGTGGAAGAGGATGCCTCACACACAATGGTGTGTCATACTTTATCATAGGCATCCTCTCCGCACCCTGGTAAGATGGTGCTACCAGGACGGACTCAACCTCCGCGAACACCATGGCGAATGGAGGGAGTTCATACATCATAAAACGTACAGGACAAAAGAGGGATCCAGTTGAATTAAAAATACCTTCAGGAGCCTCGTTTATCACCTTTATTCATGAGGACTGGTGGTTTGTTAAAACCAAATACTTCAATGGACCCTGAAGAGAATAATGTCTCTAATCCATCTTACAGAAAGCCAACATGTTTTTGCTCACACAATGAGCCTGAAAGGTCTGGGGCATTCGTCAGAGCTGTCGAATCCCTACTGAAACAATGTATTTGGTGTTCCCTACAACCCTACGAGCTGAAGTGGAGGAGTACACGTGCCCAAGTGAGTCCTACTTGGGATACTCACATGTGCAAATCATCATGTATCTGCAGAGGGGAAGAATAATATACAGAATCCGGTACCGTGAAACATAATGGTGTGCTTAATATGAAAATGTTCAAACCCACATATGGGTGAATCACATGACTATAGCCCCAGGCATACTTGCATGCTTAACAACATCAACCAACAAGTGCAAAATGTACAACATATCTCGTGGGTGTGAGTGGGTAATGAATCAAAATTCCCTCTATGATCAAGAAAGGGGTAACCCTAACTAATATTTGCCCCGATGGAGGAAATTCCTCCAGTACGTCCAATGGCTATTATGCCCTGGACCCACCTTACCAGGAGTATAGAAATCCTATATCCGGCCTATTAAACAAAGTGCACTGCGGTTAATAGTGATCAAAGTTACCTGCTCCTTACCCTAGACTTTAGGAGATACCAAAGATTTGGTCAGAAGGAGGGGTGGTCGCCTTCGTAGTCACACACTGGAACATAAGAGGAGTATAGAAAGGAAGGGCAACATGAGAAGAAAATAGATGAGTGTCCATACATCACAAAGAAATCACCAATTCTCATTGATGTTAGTATTCAAGTTTGTGTACGACTGCTGAGTAAAGACCAGGCTCAGCAGTACTTATAAATATAGGTTAAAGTAGTTGCATAGGTATTGATTGTGAATGTCAGTGTTAAGTTCACGGTTGTGGCTCAATATTTATTTTATATTTTATTTTCAGAGTTTTGTATAGCGCGAACTAGATCCTTGCAGATATCAGAGCGCTTTACATACATATGGGAGAAGAACGCAATACAAAGATCATAGTACAAATGAGCGGCAAACTTAGAGTAGAACTTAATAAAACAATATGTGCAAGGAACGAACAATGTCAGGTAGTTCAGAATGATTATGTGGTCAAGTATGGCATTGAGATATAAGGGGGAGGCAAATAGGCATACAGTAAATGGGTATTTGACGTTCAAGTGAATTTAGCCATAAGAATAGATTTGACCTCTTTTTTGAAGGAGGCAGTGGATGAGATGAGTCTCGTTTCTGGCGGGAGGGCATTCCAGATCCTGGGTCCATTCCTGAGAAGGAGCGCTTGTAGGTTTTTTTCTTGTGGAATCTTTGTGGTTTCAAAAGGAGAGTTTCTGTGCTTCTTGTAGATCTTGAGCCTCCTGAGATTGTCAGTTCCTGAGCAATGTAGCTGGGCATGCTGTGATGTAAGGCTTTGTGCGTAATGCATGCGATTTTCAGGTGTATTCTGGCTTCGAGCGGTAGCCAATTCAGAGATTTTAAGTCCGGAGAGATGTGTGAGCTTTTTTTTGATCCAGTTATGAGTCTTGCTGCAGCATTGAGGGAAGCTCTTAATGGAGCGGTTGTTGAAAGAGGGAGACCACAGAGGGCAGTGCTACCATAGTCAATCCGAGGTATGACTAATGCTTGCACTGCAGTTCTAAAGTCGTTGGCTGGGAGGAAGGGTTTCAACTTTCTCAAGATATTGATTTGGAAATTGGCACCCTTGGTTGCATTGCTAATATGTCGTTGCATATTGAGATTGGAGTCGAGGGTGAAACCTAGAGATTTAGCTGAGTCTACAATGATAGGTTGGACATTGAATGCAGTGAGGTGTTTCAGCCAGTCCTGAGCGATGAGGATTTTGGAGGGAGGTGCAATTAGGAGGAATTCTGTTTTTAGGGCATTGAGTTTGAGCTTGTGATCTAGCGACAGAACCCCCGGACCCTCACTAAAAACAACAGAGTTTCATAAGTGGAGAATATTTTACAGAACACGGCTGTCATCTTTATAGGTTTAGTAAGGAAAGTGCCAAGAGAGCCATTCCGGTGGAGTAAGATAAAAGCCCGGCAGAAATATACATCCCAACGCAAGGCATATTTGAAGTCCTTAATCCAGCGTTTTTGTTCCAATAACGTAAATACAAAGAAAAAAGTGTTCTCGCAGTCAATATTAGCTTGTTCTATACTGCAGACACCCCAAACACCAAATCACTGCTCGTACCCTCGAGGTGGGACACATCTAACCCACGATAAGAAAAAGGGGCAGTTATTCCTTTGCATTTTTTTTTTGCTAATGGACCTTTTCAAGTTCTTAATAGATAATGAGGTTTTTTTTTCATGTAAACGTCAGTAATTACTTTCATGCAGCTACCAAACATTTCCATCCACAAAGCTTATGTCTATGTAGCAACAATGGGCTAGAGGTGGAATGCAGAACCCCTACTTGAGCATCCAAGATACTCAACCAACTTTGTATGAAATACGTTTTCGATCTCACGGGCCCCTATAGCACCCCCCACTGCTTACTTCGTCAGAAGGACCACCATGTTGAAGCACCTGCTTCGTTCGCTCCCTGCCGGTTGGTACACTGGTCATATGGCAAAGAGCAGCTAAAATACTCTGAAAACGTGTGCGCGTGCACGTGCAACCGAAGGGCGTCATCCAATTCTCGACGGTAACACTGAGGCGTGACCTGCACCTTCATGGCACAGGACCCAGAAGGCGTAAACCGTCCACACTAGTCTGGGAAGTGTGGTTTATTGCAGAGAGAGAAAGGGGTTCAAATCCTTCTCGGGAAGAGATAATTTCTTTCCCATTACTTGAACTCAAACAGGTAAAAAAAAAGTTCACGCAATTCAAAGCAGGGATATGAATGCTGATGTATCTCAGATATTCATAGTTATTTGCATAACTGAAGGCTGTATCAATAATGATGTATCCCGGATATATATAACTAATCACATAACTGGAAGGTACCCAGAAAGGATTGCACAAGTTAGTCCCACCAGTTCATAATTTGTAGCTATGCTATTAAGCCACTAGTGAGGAACCAAAGGATATAATGACATAAAGAATCTTGTACATGCAGTACGACAAGATGTTATGAGTGAAAGTATGCTGGTATTCGGCAACAGTCACTTAATGTTATGATACAGACCGGATAAGAGGGTCTTACCAGAGGAATATATGATTTTTCCACGAAGACAAGTTCCACGCATGGCATTACCACGCGAACTTTAGTTCGCATGTGTCTTCACCACGCAGCATTTGACAACGCATGTTTTTACTCCGCAAAATGAACGTTACGAAACATCTCACGTCTCATTTAAATTTACATAACGATGCTGATAGGCTACATGCAGTACGAAGGAAAAGATCGATGTTTTAAACAATTAAAAACAACAGATTCCCTTACATTTTATTTTTATTTTTTTCATAAAGCGCTTAAATAATACCTTAATTAATAAAGTTTAGATTCTTATCTGACCCCTGTACGTCTTTCC
Organism: Lissotriton helveticus; assembly: GCF_964261635.1. Lineage (NCBI taxonomy): Eukaryota > Metazoa > Chordata > Amphibia > Caudata > Salamandridae > Lissotriton > Lissotriton helveticus. Next base: position 276,731,249 of record NC_136062.1, read on the forward strand.
CCATCAGCCCTTTCTTCCACCGACCACGGAAACAAGCGTCAAAACACGTCTATCAAAACTGTGAAAGGACTTCAATTATGACGTACACGTCTCCTTGTTGGTGAGGCTATTTCCTTGTTCGTTTTTTAAGTTTTCTTATTTATTTATTGTTATCCGCTTGTTTTTTTTTTGGGGGGGAGACCCCCCCAACCCCCCCTAGCCCCCCCCCAACTCCCCCTAGCCCCCCCAGCCCCCCCCGCCCCCCAAGCCCACGCAGATCGTACAGGCAGAACGACACGAAGGAATACCACTCGCGTGGTAAAGACGGACATTGAAAGCATACGCGTGGAAAAGACCTTTTCGTGGTGAGTGACGCGTGGTAAACGTTATGCGGGGTAATTCCTTCGTAGTAAATGATGTTTCCCCTTACCAGAGTGATGTTAATCCCTGTATCCCGGAAGTGGTCGTTCTGATGGGGTAGAGTTTGAAGTCTTAACCTCCACTGTGGTCTAGTTAAAAATGACATTAGGGAAAAGAGGCAGACTAAGATTTAACACTAGGAAAAGCAGTAGATTAAGATAATAGAAATGAATAGTCTACCTGTCCAATATGTAACATCTTTCCTGCGGTTCAACATCTAGTTGTTAAGTATGTAGTTATGAATGTGTGAACTCATGTGTGAGCACATATGGTTGTAGTTCTGAATCTTGTTCAGAGGAACATTCTGAGAGCTAGAGGTCAGCCAGTAACTAGGCTTCTCCAAGAGGTATCATCATTCAGAGAGCATCCTCAGATTATGAAAAAAGAGTTTTGGACTTTGAGCGAGTATAGCAGGTTTATTGTCCTCTTCAATTCAAGACATTTTTGATGGCCCACTTCATTACCAACGTTTGCAGAGGTTGAAAGGACAGGCGTTAAGGAAAGGTTATTGGTATGGAGACAGGATTTCTTTGAGTGCAGAGGCAAAGGAAGAGTTAATATGGTGGATAAAGAATATGGAGGCTTGGAATGGAAGAGCAATTTTCGGAAGTTCACCAGATTTTGTTTTAGAAACAGATGCAAGTTTGAATGGTAGGGGAGCACGGTTAGGACTTCAATAGCCAGGCAGTGTTTGGTCAAAGGAGGAGAAATCGGATCATATAAAGTGATTGGAGTTAACTGCAGGAAAGTATGCAACAGTCAGCACCGGCATACATCAACAATTGGGGAGAACAAGATCCAGAGGAAACAAGTATTCATTAAAGACACAGAGGCTGATATTATCCCACCCTCGAACACTCATCGAACATAAAAAAAAGGAAGGAAGGACAGTGGCAAATGCAGAAATGCATTAATGTTTGAATGCTTATTAATATTTTGTTTGAGTAATACATTATCATGGTTTTTGCAAGTGCAAGGATTATATAGAGGTTGGAAAGAATTGTTCATGGGTTCATTATTTTTTACTTTCGGCAGAATAAAAAGCGAGGAGGAATTCTTGGCGGATAAGAGATTAACGTTGAAAAGGAGAAAAGATGTTCAATTAAAAAAGGAAGAAGTTCAGTAAAAGAGTTATTTATGGACTTGAGTGTTCTGGTTCTAGTGGTTTTAATTGTTACACTGTTCTTTAAAGGTGCTGCAAGAGTAGCATTAAAAGATATAATGCATAACGTTAGCCTCCGGTCTTGAAATTAAAGCCCAGCGTTTTTGAGAATCATACATAGTGGTTCAAGGTACAGGTTAAAGAGGGTTAGGGAGAGGATTGAGCCTTGAGGGATCCCTTAATGTACATTGACTGGTCTCAAGAACGCATTGAACCCCAGATCCTCCCTCGCCAATGTGGAGTACAGGCTACTCGTCTACCATGCGTGCTGCAGGGCCACCAGTAAACTTCAGGCACAGAAATTTTGCCTGGACTGGGCCACGAGCAGTCCTGCATCCTTTCATTTATACCAATGGCCGTGACAGGTTGTCGGGTGCGGGATACCGTAACTAATAGTATGCCGGGTGGTTCACTACACTACCCTCACACCAAGGTCAAATTTGAACGTATATATAATTATAGCTGCAAGCTTTTTACATCTCCTACACTTATTTGTTAGTTCATTTATAAGCACTTCACAAGTAACCAGAGCCACCGCAGCCCAGAGACGTGAAGCTAGTATGTTGCCTAGAGTCCTTTACTCTGGATACGAAATACATTGGGGAAGACTAAATAGCCCCCGCAATGTGCGGAGCCGCTGAGCTCCGGGGGTGCCCCTCTGGCGCTATGGATGGGTGGGCCCGAGAGTTCCTGACTGAGTCTGGAGCGTGGGGGGCCCCTCCATGCAATTTGCAAGAGCCCCCGCAAATTTAATTATGCCACTGGGAGAACTGCCAAATGCCCAAGTTTTTTTTTAAATCTGACTCTGAGCTGGCATATGAACTCTACACTCAGGTCCTTATGTGAAAGTGCTTAGGTCTTTGCGATCATTATAATTGCATCTTATATTATCACTTCAAGCAAAAGCACCAGCGCCTGAAGTGCAAGTAAGCTGTTTCGCACCACCACGTGAAATGAATGTATGTTCCTCTATAAAGGGGAGTGGCTTGAATTTGCTATGAATTTCCTACTCAATATAGGTGCTAGAGTTACCACAGAACATATGCAATCTTGAAATAGTTATAGATAAGACTCGTAGTAAACAAGGGAAATAATGCAATCTCAGTTTCTCCAAGAAGTCGCTGTACTAAGCAGACTTTGAAAACCTTTCTCCCCGTCACCTAACCACAAAAAATATTGCCATTTTAGGTACTAGTTATAAACACCTTTGACTGATTGTTGGAGACCTATTTTTATTCAGATACAGAGGGCTTTGGATCAGCCGCATGCTCATGATTGTATGTTATAATTGCCCCACTTCCATGCTTCTCATTCAAGGGCTTTTCTCCCTATTCTTGTGTTTGTCCCACCAAAGAGCATTCACTTCTCACAGTATTTTTATTAATTGACGTGTTCTTCCCCTATGGATATCAGACCTTGCATTGTAATATATGCAAGGGACTATTTTCTCTCTCTGCTCGCACTTTCGACTCACTTCTATCCCACCACTCTTTTTTTAACCCCCCTCAGCGTTCTTTTGCTCCCCCCACCCACCCCCTGCTTGCGTGAATGTATGCGAGCACAATAGGAACCCTATAATGTATTATTTTTATTTGTATCAACCTTATTTAGAGTTGACCACTGCGGATGCATGCGTACCCTGGGCAGCTATCATTGAATATAAACTGTAAAAATAAAAATATACTGAGAGATGGGCGCAGCGGATGAGAGCTCATCACAACAGTACCCTTTCAATACATTTTATTTTTTTTAAATCCCATTCACCGATGGTCACCGTGGATGAACAGGCGTTTGCAGTAACAGTCTAGGATGAAACAAGTAGCGTTGGCAAGATAATAGGTTCCATTACCTAGACTGTCTGACTTTGCCAATGCTTGTTTTTCAAAGTAGGTAAACTATTTGCTTTGAACAGTATGATTTATCTTATGTGCTAGAATAAAATCATACCATACATTTCTCTCTCATACTCCAACTATCTACCACTTGATCAAATTTCCTCTCTGTGAATTATTCATACAGCTCCTTCACGTCTCATTAAGAGTAACGGGTGTATTAATGATTTGTAACTATATACTGCTTTCACACCTGACTCTGCATGGCCCTCTCTGAGCAACAATCAAACAGTAAAATACCATTCAGGAGACTTATTAACTGAACTCCATTTAGATCATGAATATCACTACTTTAAACATCCCCACACAGACAGCTTGTCAATACAAATCCTGTAAGCAACCGCTTCAGTTATTTGCCATGCTATATCATAGTCCTCTGCACTGTTCGTACTATTTAACATATAGCCACTGTTAATTTACTTTCATTGTATTTGTATTGTAATTGCATTTGTATAGCGCTCATACCCCAGACGAGGCGTCAAATCGCTTTTTTCGGTGAGTAGCACGCTACTCCGGGACCCATAGAGGATTAGTGTTGAATTAGTATAGTGAAACATGCAAGTAAATTTTAAGTGGTGGATAGGTTAGTCAGTTATTTGGATTCATAAGGATAGCAGAAGGATAGAAGAGGAAAAAAGGTTTGTATTTATATAGCGCTTTTTACCTCTGATGGGGTGTTGAAGCACGCTGGTCCGGAAAACCATAAAGGATTAGTGGTGTATTAGTATGGTGAAATATAAAAGTAATTTGAGTGGTGGATATTAGTCAGTTATTTGGAGTGAGAAGGGTAGCGGAGGGATAGAAGGGGAAGAAAGGTTTGCAATCATATAGCACCTGTTAAGATTTTTGATTTTAGGGATTAAGGCAACGATGTTTGCACCACTATTTAAATACCACAACTAAGTCCAACGTGAAGGTGCTAGAAACAGGAATGTAATCCCTATACAAACCCAGCAAGGAAGATAGGGAGACCCTTCTTCCTTAACAAACTAGACTTTTTAAAGAAATGAACAGCACCCTTCAAAGTGAGATACACAGTGTTTGACAAACGATGTCTCAGTATTTGTTAAGACACATATAACATTGTCATACTTGTTTTCCCAAAGAATATGTACACAAAAAGACTTTAAATCTTCAATTTTCTTTCTTTTATTCAATTTTTCATTTTCTTTTAAAACAATCGCTGATAGCCAAAGAGCCAACGCGTTTCGTCCGTTACCGGACTTCTTCAGGGCTGAATAGACGTATACTAGTCAAATTTGTGAATGCTGCATAGTTTTCGCAAAGAAAGATCATAAAACGTCAAAGGCGAGTCCTTTCTTATCTATGAATTTATGATAGTTCAAAGTAACGTCATAAGGTGTAACAACGGTTTTGGATCGGCCAAGGTAAGCCAGAAAAAACGCACGACAAACGTAGCAACAGGTCCTCTAGGCTTACCTTGGCCGATCCAATATCGTTGTTACACCTTATGACGTCACTTTGAACTATCATCATCCTCTAGGACCTGTTGCTACGTTTGTCGGTGCGTTTTTTCTGGCTTACCTTGGCCGATCCAAAATCGTTGTTACACCTTATGACGTCACTTTGAACTATCATAAATTCATAGATAAGAAAGGACTCGCCTTTGACTTCTACAGGTGCCCAGCACTACTTGCTGGGCACCTGTAGACAATCCCAAGCGCCTAAACGGTGCAGCTGCCCACTAATTGCTGGGCAGCTGGGAATCATCAAAGCTGCGCCAGGGCCCTCACTGACCCTTAGGCGCAAACTGCACCCACTGCTGGCAAACTGCGCATAGTCAAACGTTGGAGCCACACAGGCTCTGGACATCACCCATGTCCCAAACGTTGGAGCCACACAGGCCCTAAACAAATATGCCCCCTGGGGCCCTCAGGCTCTGAAAACAAATGTGCCGCCTAGAGCCTCTGAACAAATGTCCCCAGGAGCCCTCTGAGCCTCGCCGGGCTCGAAATGGCCAAATGCTCCCCAGAGCCTCTCTGGCTCTGCAACCAAAATATGGGCAGGGAGCCTCTCTGGCTCTCTATCAAGGAAATGCAGCTTTGAGCCCCACGGGCTCACAACCACTCAGGCCCTCGTCGTTGGAGTCCCCCACTGGGGACTCTGAAAACACCATGGCTGTGGAGCACAGATCGCGCCACTGGGGGGGGGGGGAGCGGACACCGGCAATGTGTCCCGACGCCCCCCTCTCCTTACAGCACCAAACAAGTGTCCCCTCTGCGCGTAGGAGTCCCGCTATAGCCAGGGACTCCTACGCTGTGCCTCGCTCTCGCGCCCACCTCCCTACCTGGCAGCTCCACTCACCGGACTGCCCGTGGGGGACGCTGGTCTGCGGGGACTCTCTCAAGCAGCGCGGGGCTCTCCTCTTCCACCGGAGCCCCGCCTGCTCTCTCAGCCGCTCTTCTCTGGTGCGGGGCTCCCTCTTGGTCACGGGAGCCCCACCGCGGCAGACGCCATCTTCCTCCCCGCTCTCTCTCCTTTTCGGCAGCTTCACGGGCGGCGGGGGCGGGCACCGACAATGTGCTCCGCCCCCCCTCCGCTCTCTCCTTACGGCTGGCTGGTGCCTGCGGGGCTCTCCCTCAGCAATGGGAGCCCCGCACCGGCGGCACCGGCCGCCATCTCTCGGGCGCCTTCTTCTCTCCCTCGCGCTGCGGGGCGGGACTACCGGCCGGTCGCGCCAGGATTGGCCGGCCGGTCAACCACTTCCGGGTCGCTGCGGTCAGCGCAGCGGCCCCGCTTAGGCAGGTAGGCGGGGGATCACTTCACCGAGGGGTGGGCTCCCTCGAGGTGAATTAAAAAGTCGAGATTAGCGGCATGGCCGCGGGCAAATGCCGGGTGGGCACCGGCTTCAACAAATAAAGTGCTCCCCAAGCGCTAAAGGAAATTGAAAGCGCTCCATGCGCTAAAAATAGCAAATCAAGCGCTTCCAAGCGCTACAACGGCAAAATACAGCGCTCCTAGCGCTAGAAGGCCAATAAAGCACTCTCTCAGCGCTACAGGAACAAGTCCAGCAAAGTCCTTAGCAGTCTTGGCAGAATAAAGATGGAGTAACACAGCTCCCAGCAGGGAAAGTCCATCAGGAGTCCAGGGGCTGGGCAGGGCTCAGGGATTCCCCTGAGCCCAAGCAGCAGCACGCCCCTGGCAGATTCAAGTTAGAAACAAGAACATTTTGGAAGGGGACACAGCCCCTTCTTATACAGAGAAAAGTCTTTGAAGTCTTTGTGTAGGCAGTGTGAGAACCAGCTAGGACTGGTTATAGGGAAGTCCCTTCAGTATCAGGGACAGAGGTGACAGTCGCCCAGCGGGGGGGTGGAGCCAGCATTGTGGCAGGCAGGCACAGCCCTTCTCTGTCAGGTGCTATCTCCTCCCACTTCCCTGGCAGCAGATGCTGCCTTTCATCCACGGGCTGACTCAGACAACCTCCTGGGGGCTCTGCAGCCCCTGTCACACTCAAACCAGACAATCAATCCACAAGCAGGCCCAGGCACTCCTGGGCCAGGCTCACCAGCCAATCACGTGCCAGCAGACTCACTATACAAATATGCCAACTTCTAAAAGTGGCACTTCTAGACTAGACACAACCATGCCGCATACACCATTACGCAGCATTCAATCTCACGAGTTCACACATATCAAACTCGACCCTGCACTCCCCACACATCAGGAACTACCATGGGCATACATATTCCCCATTCATTCCTATGGGAGGGCAGATCACTCAACACACATACACAGAGAGCACACGCACTTTACACTGTACCACAGTGAAAAAGTGCGCAAAGGCCTAAAACCATCAACACTAGGTTCCAGAAACAGGCTAGGAAAAAGCAAAAAAAAGTTTCAGGGTGAACCTGCCAAAAGGGCCAGGTCCAACAGATATGCTGTACATTTCTGTTTGCATATGGTGCTTATGTGGTGAAGAGCCAATTCTTGAGTAGTTTTCTAAAGATAAGGTGGTTGTCGGTGGATCTTATGTTGGGGGGTAAAGAGTTCCATAGTTTGGCTGCTTGAACATCCATGCTTTTTTTCTTGTAGCTTGGGATTTTGAGGCGAGATGCCCCTTTAGAGCGGAGGTTCCTTTGTTGAATGTGTTTGGTAATTTTATTCCTGATGAAGAGCGGTCCCATACCATGTATTGCTTTGTGGGTGATACATAGTAGCTTGAACGTGGATCTTCTGGCAACCGGTAACCAATGCAGGGCTTTCAAGGCAGGTGAGATGTGGTCTTGCTGTTTGATATGCAAGAGTAGTCTGGCAGCTGAATCCATTGTAGTCTTTTCATGGTTGTTAAATGTGATCCGTGGTAGAAGCTATTGGCGTAATCGAGCTTGGACAGAACAAGGGAGATGGTAGCTTGGACATTGTGTGGAAATCCCATATGAGGGAAAATTTGTTGCAGCGTTTTTATAGTGACAAAGCTTGATCTTGCTAGTTTGTCCACTTGGGCATTCATCGACAGATTGGAGTCTATGGTCATTCTGTGATTTCTTACTTCCTTTAGGGGGTGATCCCAGTTCATTAGGCCAGACGGCAAGCGGGTAAAAATGTTTCCAATCGCCATACACATGTGAGTATTTGCGTTTTGGAAGCATTCAATTTGAGATGGTTCCAAGTCATCCACTAATCCACGGCTCTGAGATGACTGAAAATTGGGGATTTTCCAATGTCTTTGGGGCATTCCAGTTGAAGGAGTATTTGCGTGTCATCTGCATAGTTATAGCACATGAGGTGGAATTGATTGATCAGTTCCGGTAATAACTTTATGTAGATGTTGAAAAGCATGGGCGAGATGATAGAGCCTTGAGGGACCCCTGCTTTTGTGGAGTATGGTTTGGACGAGAAAGGTGGGGTGTGGATGACAGTAGTTCTGTTTCGAAGGTAGGACGCAATCCAGTCCAGAGCAGTTTCCTCAATGCCGGCTTCATAGTCTTTGTTCCAGAGTGTCATGGTCAACCGTGTCAAAGGCAGCCGAGAGTTCCAAAAGTAGTAGTGTAGCAACCCTGTTGCAATCTACTGTATTCTTCAGTTCATCCCTGATGGTAAGGAGGGCAGATTCAGTGCCTCTTCCCGGACGGAATCCTGTTTGGAAGTCTGAAAGTATGTCTTTCTCTACAATGAATTGTGACATCTGGGCGAACGCTGCTCTTTCTATCAGTTTGCCCAGGAAAGGTCCATTTGTAATGGGTCTGTAGTTGTCAGGGTTCAGCTGGTCCAACTTTGTTTTCTTCAGTAAAGGGCGTATGTGTGACTTTTTGAGTTCTTCTGGAAATATTCCGGTAGTTAAGGAATTGTTGATGAGTCTTCTTACTGGAGTGGCAGAGGTTGTTAAAAAAACTTGTCTTGAAAGTTTGTGGTGGACAGGGGTCATTCATCATGTGAGATGTGTTGGAAGGAAAGGAGAGGCTGAGTTAGAGTATTATCATGTATCTACATCTTCTGCATGTCTTAATATAAAAATAATAATGCTGTGCTGGAAACATGAAATAGCTTGGTTGTTTACTTCTCTAAGCGGGTCTCCTTGGCTGTGTCCTCTTGACAGATTTTCAAGGGACCAAAAGCTGGATGACAAAGCCCATGTTGATGAACGACTAAGCTGATGAAAGGCCAATTATAGTTCTTCAAAGAATGTTAAACTGCATCTGTTATCAAATCATAGGTTTGATACAGTGAGTCTTACTTGTTTTGGTTAGGTATTACTTAGATCAGCATCAACAGACCCACTTGGTATCTGGGCTTTTTACCAATTCAGTCAGTCATTCGTGTCGCGATTAAAGAAAAAATACAGTTTAAAGTTTTATGAAGTAAATGCATATTTTTCAATTTACAGAAATGAGGAAGGAGTATTTGGGACGAGGGAAAAAAAACTGGGGAAGTATTGCTTCTATGTCTACCATGACTTCTGCTGGTATGAGGAGGAGGAGGATGTTAAACGTCTAGTCAGAGCATTGGATAGTATATTAACGAAGAAAACTGGGAAAGAAGGAAGGAACAGGGGGGAATGTGAATGAAGATATCAAGGAGGAAGAATTTGATTATAAAAAAATCACAGGGAGCAAAAATCAAATACATTCAGAATATGTCATGATGAATCAAGGGAGTGTGAAAAGCAGGTGTGCTAGTCAAGTACTGCAATAAACTGCAACAAATTAAATACAAAAAAGAGGAGAGGAAAATAAAGGCAATAGTTAATGAGCAAATGGGAAAAGAGCTTCTAAAAGCAGCCTAAAACGTCAACAGGCACGTGTGGGGTGTACTAACCCCAAACGAAGAGCAAAAAGGCATTAGTTATTTTTGCAGAGATGATACATAACAGGTAAGAGCATTATGGTTCAATAATGTCATTATTAATGCAGGTGAATAAGGACTCATTTGACTCAATGCTTAGCGATTTGTTAGTCACCAGAATTTCAGATTAACTGACTCAAGCATGCACAAAAAATATATTTTTTCCAAGCAAGAACATGTTTATTGAAAACAATTAAATTATGGCTATGATTTTTCGTTGTCTGCATTAAAAAGACGACAACATGTTTAGGAGACATATTCTCGCCTCAAAAAGGAGTGATTTTTGAAGTTGCCATATGTAAACTTTAGCTAAAACTCCAGGATTTCAGTGTGGAGAAGCGTTTTAATGGGGCTTTAACCCTCAGCAGCACTACTCTCTTTGTTCCCTGCACCTCAACCAACCCACTCTATTTTAACTTGTTTTAATGCTCATTCTGGTCTCGACTATTTCGGCCATGCGATGGTCGACGCCAGTCTACTCTACCTCCTTTTGCCAGTCAGATATTTTGCTCTTCAAGCACTGAGTTTTGCCACACAAGTTTATTTCATATTTCGGGGAATGGACTCAGATAGGTCACTGCCCTGTTGCAGTTTGGGAAACAGTTGTCCTGGCGTTGGGCGCCGCAGGAGGGGGAGCCTTGGCATTGGCCATGGACAGACTGCGGAATCTCCTCTAGCCATGACATGGTCTTGGTATTTCTGCTGAACACAAATTGACACTTTGGTGCTTTGTTACTTTACACTTTCAGACAAGTCATTTGTATTTTTACGCCCGCCCCCAAAAAAATTCAATACTACACAGATATCAGAATGTGTGTAGAATTACCTTCTCACATGAACTACAGAAACCCCTGGCCTTACTGACTTTAGGACGTTTCCCTTGCTCGTTCTTCCAAAATACTTTCTACGAGTTTTCCGAACTGGCTTTTGAAGAAATATCTATTCATGAGACCACGACCGCTGTTCTGCAATTCTGGGTCTCATGCTACCAGGAATCTTCATGGTTTTCCGCCATGGAGAGTCCAGATCCTGGTCCACTTCAAATAAAAAAAGTGAAAAAGTAAAAACATTTTTGGAGTCTCAAAAAGCACACTTTGCGATACCAGACCCTGGCACTGAAGGCAGCTACTTTGGGTGCGAGTGAGCTCCTTATTAGAGAGCCGAACGCTGTCACTCACAGTGAAGTTAACCAAGGGAGGAAGTGGGCTGATCCATTGCTTCCTGTGCACATGCTTATCTATTCTTATATTAAGAAGTTTAACTTATCAATTTTAATAGCAATGAATTTCAGAATCCACCTACAAGGTTTTGTGGCATTGATATTTATATGAAAAATGGCTCGATTGGCCCATCTTGTGGGGTTCTCTTTGGGATCCCCATATTCATGTGCTGACCAGTAAACCATCTGGGCAATCACAAGTGGCTTCATTCTGCTGGCGAAGGCACCCAAGATCGACTGCAGAGAGTTCATAAAGTAGTATTTGCTGTAAAATATTGTGACCTAGTTTTTATATCATTATTTTCAATTTTTTTCTCTGGCGGATGGGTTATTGAGCTTGAATCTGTTGATTTGTTTGAATGTCTCCAGAAAAACTACTATGAACTTACTGTGCACTATCTGAGCAACATATATATTTGTTGTACTCTCATGGACACCCATTTTTCTTATACAGATTCCTGACTGCTAGAATGCGATGTGTTGGACTTGGCCCTTTCTGCAACCTGTTTTTGTTGGCTTTTAGGACTCTGTGCATTTTACCACTGCTAACCAGTGCTTGCGCTCTGTCCTTAAAACATGGTAGAATTGCCTTACACCGAATAGACCTGTTTAATTTACTTGTCCCTAGTAAAGTGGTACTACCCATACCCATGGCCTGTAAATTAAAAGCTACCAGTGAGACTGCAGCATTTATTGTGCCATCCACTTAAGTAGCCTTTTAAACATGTCTCAGGCCAACCATCATAGCCTGTGTGTGCACTTTTACACTGCCAGTTCACCTGGTAAAATAAACCTTTTGCCAGAACCAAACCTACCTTTTTAATACATATAAGTCACCCCTAGAATAGGCCTTATACAGCCCAGAGGGCAGGGTACTGTGTATTTAACGAGTAGGGCATGGACTTTTTAATTTTACATGTCTTGGTAGGGAAAACCCCTTAATTTCGTTTCTCACTACTGCAAGGCCTACCTCTCCCAAAGGATAACATTGGAGTTACCTCTTTACATCTAAACTGATAATTTCCAAATAGCAGCAGGTAATCAGCTCATGTATGGCGTCTTTGGAATTGTAATAAAAATTCCTCTCTCATGGTGAAGTCGGATTTTAAATTACAATTCTGAAAATTACACTTGTAGAAAGTTGGCATTTTCCTGCCTCAGCCATTGAGTGCCTGCAACCTGTCACTGGGTCACGTGACTGGGTGTTGTTGGCAGTTGAGCTTTGTGCATTCCTCCTCGACAGCCACACAGGATAGCGAGCTTAGGTGTGCCAGGAGGGGAGGGTGGATCTGGGCACAAAGGCTGTGTTCTGCCTCCACACAACAAGCTGCATACCCCCATTTAGTTAGTTTGGAGCCAGGACGGGGGAGGCAGGATGCCTGTGAACTTCAAAGGGAAATGAAACTTCTCCCACTTTAAAGTGAGGCCTAGTTATACATATTGGACCCAAAGCACCAATTCTTCAGTACACTTCTGGACTTGTGGGATACTCTGCCAGGAAGAAGGACTGATGTGCTTCTGAAAGGACTGACACTCTGATGCCCTGAAGGAATGCTGCCTCCTGTGCTGACCTTCTGTATGCTGCCCTCTTGTCTCGGTTAGAAGAACTGGATCTGCAACTGTTGAACTCAGGACCACAGAGTGACTACAAGATCTAGTTGGCTGTCCTCCTGACTAGGACCTCAGGGACTGAAAGCTCCAACAAACTTAAACCCAGCACTTGGACTCTGCCATCTGCGAGTCCTACCATTCTAAGTGTTGCCACCCCAGTCCTGGACCCTTAGAAGTGGTCCTGAATGTGCTCCGGCAGCCCATCTCTTAATCCAGCAGAACCGAATCATCTCCTCTGCAGTGTGGCGCAAACCTGAGCAGAACAGACACACCACCTCTGCTGTGAGGATTCTCTCAATGCAAGGTCTCTGCACCGACCCCGCAGACTGCATCAAAACAGACGCTTCAGCAACTCAGACCCTCGCATTGCAAAGCTCTCGAAGGCCTCCTATACAATGATGCAGGTTTTCACATCGCAGCTCTCTGGAACTGATGCATTGCCTCCACTCTGTTGGTGCATCCTCAACACCGGCCTGTGCATTGCATGCACTCGTTGACAGGATCCTCAACAACGATGCAAGTTCTCACATTACAGCCTCTCAGCTCTTCAGAACCAACATATCCTCAATACAGGGTCTAGCAATGCTCCGCAACCAGGATTTAAGGCACTCTTGTTCAGCTGGCCTAACTGGGTCCCTGTGGACGGCCCGTGCTCCAACATAGTTGGCCTGAACTTGGGATTTTGTCCCGGTCTGCCACGACCAGATTTCCACAGTTGGTACTTTGTGTTTTTTAGTGCTGTTTTCACTCAAATCTTTAAAATTGCATATCTCCGGTTCTACTCATTGTATTTTTGTCGTTTTGGTCTTGTTTCATTTAATAAATGTTACTCTATTTTTACTAATCCAGTGAGGGATACTTTTGTGGTTTGTTTTTACTGTGTTACTGTTTGAAGTGCTGCTTAAATACTTTACATACTGTCTATAAGCAAACAACTACCAGGCTAACAGAGGGTTGAGCACAGGTTCATCTGGAGTTTGCTTGTGCCTCACGATGGCAAGGAATGCGGTTACTGCCAAAATAGGGTGTCACTCCCTCAACCAGTAATCCTATTTCCAGCAGAATGTACACAAAAAGGAGTATAACTTCCCTACAGATGTGAGAGGGGTTAGAAGAACCAACCTTACTTTGTACTGAGCAGTTTGGTTATTTGTGGTTGCATCAAGCCTGCAAGTTCCTGTAAAAAGTGTTGATATTCAGACAGGTATCTCTGCACAGCTCATTCCGAGTGAGGTACGTGTGTTGGCAGAAGATAGTGCATGCAATGCCCTTCTCTACCATGGCTCCTTGCTGCATAGAAACAGTCTGTGAGCACGGCCCTACCACCAAGGCGGCAAGAGACCTGGTCGCACAGCCAAACATCTGTACTACCTTTTCCAGCCAGAAGCAAGAGAGGGTTCAGGCAGTAGGGTACAAAACGTATATGTAATGTGATATTGTGAAATGTCCACTTTGTGTGCTGACTGAAGCACTTTGGAAACTGGTGTTATGAGCATAATGGAGAATTGCAAAAACAGACAATGTAGGCATACTGTGAAATAAAATATATGCTGAGGTAATGTTACGTAGAATTGTGAAAAGGGGGGTAATCTATGTATTGCCACAATGATGAAGAAGGATTAGCCCCGATTCACAAAAAAGTTAGTAAATCTACACTTGCAAATGTACTCCTAAATGTAATGTATATTTACTGTTTTCTGAGATTTACAGGAATTTGCATGGAAAGATTCGCCAAGTGCAGGTTTCCCCGCAGATTCATAGGGAGGTCATGTAACATTCTCACCAGAACCTTATTCCCATTGAGCAGAGTTCTCAATAGCGGAGTAGATTTTAAAAATGGTCACTTGCTCGGTTTAGCCTCCCAACTGAAAAGTCTATTGAAATTTTCAGAATAACCAAAAAATACAAAATAATTGCCACTGAAAATAATTATTTGTAAATGGCCTCATATGTATTCATGGTGCATAACTCCGATATTGTTTTTGTCATCAAACCTCTCCACTATACCCAACCACATATTCTGTTAAAATTATAAAAATATTGAATAGTAAGCAAGACAGAAAAAATGATGCCCCTACCTCCTTCACGTAGTTAATTATCAATAAGGTGGCTTCTTGAGCCCTGACATGCAACTGTCCAATCAGAATTTTAAAACATAGGGATATACAGTGAATCTTTGAAGCCACAGAAAGGCAGCCCTTCTGCAAGGTCACTGCAGGATCCTAATAGTATTGTATTCTTGGAGGGTTATTCAGTGTCACTATAAACGTGGAAGTTACTTGAAGGCGCCTATGGTTGAGAACTTTCTGGCCCTCAAACACGTGTTCCCAAAGAAAATGTTCACAGCTTTTCTTTGAACAAAGACACATCGCAAATTACAATTCAGGAGGTTAGATGTTTAATTCATCCAGTGATTTTCTAAAGAGCCTGCCACCAGAACTGCCTTTCACTAAGGCTGCTAGTTTTGAATTCACCTCATGTCTTTTTTTCCCACAACCTTACACCACATGTCTCTATCTCAACCTTGCAGGATATTTTTTTTCCACTATCCATTTTTGTCACTGTTCTACTATATTTCTCATCTTCATGTATTGTCTCCTTTTTCTACCTCTGGCTTGCTCTGAGTATCATGATGAAAAAAAACTTTGTGTTATTAAAAATGAGTGACAGTGCCCACCACTTGCAACCACTGGCCCAAGTTAGGCACTGCCTCAACGCGTTCTCGTACTTGCAGTCATGGGTTTGTAATGTAAGAGCCAAACTATAGTTATTAAAAGTCAGGGAGGTTTGCTAAACTAGGCTCCCAGACTCCACATTAAGCCCCTCCAGGCACCCTACATGCAGCAGCATGCCTCATCAAGGGCCTGACGAAATATATGACCACATCACCCGCATCTTGATTGAATTCCCCTAGCTGCCCTCACCAGACTGAACCATCTTCATTTGCAGCCTCATCATCTAGAAGGCCATCATCCCTGCCTATCTGGCCAACAAGCTCATCTTCTTCACTGGCTCATGGCACCGTCATAGCCAAGGCGGTACAAAAGGGGGCGGTGATGGACGGAGCATCTGAATCAATCAAACACTCACACCCAGTCAACAGATCTGGGTTTAATCCACCACCGTTCTTTAGCCCACTCTGCCACCCCAGTTCAGACACGGCCATATGCAAATCAGTCTGACCCTGTGCCTCATGGGAACAGTCCAGCCTGAACTGCCAAGCCATGCCTTCCCTGGACCAGAAACAAGCTTCCTAGGACCGGTTTCTGGCATTTCAGCCATCTTCAGCCAGGCTTGCTTGAATCCAGTGGCAAAGTGAGCATGGGACTGCGGTACAAAAGGAGGTGGTGATGGACGGAGCATCTGAACCAATCAAACACTCACACCCAGTCAACAGATCTGGGTTTAATCCATCACCGTTCTTTAGCCCACTATGCCATCCCAGTTCAGACATGGCCATATGCAAATCAGTCTGACCCTGTGCCTCATGGGAACAGTCCAGCCCGAACTGCCAAGCCATGCCTTCCCTGGACCGGAAACAAGCTTTCTAGGACCGGTTTCTGGCATTCCAGCCGTCTTCAGCCCGGCTTGCTTGAATCCAGTGGCAAAGTGAGCAAGGGACTCACGTCTGAGCATACCCTGCCAACTTATGGCGAACAAAGCGGTACACTGTATGTGTCTTTGCATTAGACCCTTTACAGCAGGCTCCTGCTCTTTGTATGTGTGTGCGTGTGTGTGTGTGTGTGTGTATGTCTATACACACACACACACACACACACACATCCAACATTTATGTATATGAAACCACACTAACCTTAGCAGTTTGATTTCTATAGAGCAACATAAGTCCATCAGAGAACAGAGCTGACATATCTCCTTTCAGTCATGACATCTGAGACCTTTTGCAACCAACAGTACTTTCATGCTAGGATTTTCAAGTTCATATCATGTTAAATGCGAAACTACAAGTCCCAGAATACAAAATGATGCTGTCTAAAAAAAACAGAAGGGGCTGAATGTGTCCTATATGACGGGGGGCAGGCAGTCAGTATGACATATAAGGGATTGCGCACGCCGACAGCGAATATATATATACTCGCAGATTTTGTGTTGACCTGGAACAATTTATATGCCTTGCACTCAAGAGCAGCGGGCCCGAGCTTTCCAACCCGAGAGTGAGTGAGCAAGCCACAGAGACATAATTTGATGTGCATTCTGATACCAGAACCCGGCGCCAGGTTCTGTGGTTTCTTATGGATAAATGGCTTTACATTACAAACGCAGGCCTAGCACAGGAAAACAAAACCAGATTGACAAATACCAGAATGTAAATGTAAAAGTAAGACTGATTCGCCGCAGACATTAAACAGCTGAAGCCCTCTCCTGTTTTATTTACAGATCACCTACATTAAAATAATTATGACCCATATGTAACCACATGCACATGCTAAGCAAACATTTAACGTGGTTAAACTCACATAAAAGACTATAACGACATGGCAGCCGAATGGATAAAAGGACATTATCATAAATTGCAGCCAGGAGCTCCCAGAAGTGCCCGCGTGTAGAGGCTGCTGCTGCGCGCGCTCTCCTGGGCCTGGCTGGGAGGAAGCAAGCCTGCAGCCCCGAACCTGCTGCTAATACATCACGGTAATGAGGGCTCGCTTCCAGCAGATTATGTAACAGTTACTGATGCGGCTGAACGTGCAGCCCGGGCTCCCAGGGCACGGCCGTCCACCTTAGGACGAAGCTCCCCCCATGCACAGCTCGCCAGCGACCTCGGATGTTACCCTGGCCGCTGGATTCATACCCGCGGAGGTTAGACACGCATCTCCCCTGCAGGTGCATTAACCCACTGAGCTCCATCCCGATCACAAAAGCGTTCCCCTGAGCTATCTTACTTTTGTTAGAACCCGCAGGACACATGGCCTCCCTGCCTCTGTGATCCCTGCGTTAATCCACTGAGTTGCTTTCTAATATGTCAATGTGTGATCTTCGGGTAGAGCTCTTACTGACAGAAAAACCTGCCACAGGCAGATAAGGTTTTTATTAGCAGGCTCATTAACCAAGTGAGCTATCTTAGGGCGGCGCGTGCATTGCAATAAAGCTTGTTTTTAAGAATGTAATTTCTTCGTACATTTTGGTTTAGCCCCTAGGATCATTGAAGAAAAACTATGAAGTAAAATAAATGTTCTTTCTGCCGAGTTATTATGGCTACAGATCACACCGGAATAAATATATCGCGCCTCTGGGAATCCGGAAATAACTGAGCTATCGACCTCATGCCCAGGAGGAGAAAGACTTAAGCATCCTTCAAACAGCGTTAGTAGCCTGCACAGCTCCCACCCCGTCGGGTGCAGCACGGCTGCCAAGCCCCCTTCCACCCTCTACCAGGTGCCGCACTGCTCCCACCCACTACCACGTACAGTACAGCACAGCTCCCACCCTCTACCAGGTGCAGCACGGCTCCCACCCTCTACCAGGTGAAGCACGGCGCCCACCCCAGCCAGGTACAGCACGGCTCCCACCCCAGCCAGGCGCAGCAGGGCGCCCACCCCAGCCAGGTACAGCACGGCGCCCTCTCACCTCCCCCCCTCTCCCTCGCCAGGTGCAACACCGCTCTCACCCCAGCCAGGTACAGCACGGCGCCCACCCCAGCCAGGTGCAGCACAGCGCCCACCCCGGCCAGGTGCAGCACTGCGCCCACCCCCTTCACCCCACAGGTGCAGCACTTTCACCCCGCCAGGCGCAGCACTCACATCACACCCCGCCAGGCGCAGCGCAGCACTCACATCCCACCCCGGCGCGGCTCCTCAGTCCTCACCTGGTAGGCGTCTAGCTGTTCGTCAGTAAATATCGTTTGCTTGTTACCCATCTTAGAGCGGCGGCTCTCCCTCGGGGCACAGGCATCACATTGCAAGTGGCCGGAGTCCCCTGTAGGGTCGGCATTTAGAGCATGTACGCAGACCGGCCGTGGGGAAGAAAGGTGCGGAGGGGCATCGGGCTCCTCCGGGGTGCGCCCTGGTGCCTCCGGGCACGCGGTGCAGCTCTGCCAGTGACCCGCCCTCGGCCCCTGGGCTGCCCTGTGCTCCCAGGCGGCCTGAGAGGCAAGAGGAGGCGGATTCCTCGCTGTCAGCAAAAGCAGCGCCTGCAGCCTCTGGTGACCGTCTCTGATCTCCCTGCTGCCAAGCACCGGCTCCGGGTCCAGTTATGACTCACGCCCTGACCAGCGCTCCAGCTCAGCAGCCGCTAGATGGCGCACAACGGCGTTCTCACGCCTCCAGTCACAACAGAACTCAGTTTAACATATTTTATTCCACGAATTAAAAATGCATCAGACCTACATTTTCAGTTTTTTGCAGAATAATTTCAGGATGCGCGGTATATCCAGGATGTTCTTAAAGCCTTATCTTGTCATTTGTTTTTCAAACCTCTCTAATGTTATAACATTAGGGAGGTTTGAAACACAAATGACAAGACAAGGCTGGTGGGGGGAGTTCACCAATCCGGTCATGTTTGTGCATCTTGGTACTTTGCAATCTCCTTTTTCCTTCATCTTCAGATCTGCAGATACCGGGCTCAAATCTGTGCTCCCAAATGTCTCTCGATAAAAACAGTACTCCACCTGTGCGGCTGAGTCTAGTGGCCGTGACAGAATTTACCCCAAAACGCGATCTGAAGACATCGCATTTCACCCAGCAAAATCAACCATTTCGTTTTTCACAAAGTGGGTAGCTGCGGAATTTGGCCTTAGCTCAGCGGTCACCCAAGGAAACATATAAAACTCAAACATTTGTGAAAACTAGACACCCACTGCAGCCTAAGGTAATGGACTCATCACTAACTATAAAATTCAGGTCAAACAAAGCAAGATCACGCTCCAAAAGGAAGTTTGGGCAGACCTACGGGAAGCAGGAGAAAATAGGGATTATACCCAATTCTGGAGAATTATCAACAGTCCCTGCTTTCAAGACTCTAGTTCCCCTGTTATCAGTACTAATATTCTTCCTGAACAATGAGTCACCCACTTTGAAAGTTTATATAATCACCAGGGCGAAATAGCCAAGACCGGACCATGGGTGAGGGTGAGACCCAAGAAACTGGAATTCTCTCTATTGGAAATCACTAAAGCAATTCAAGGCCTCACCAAAAATAAGGCACCAGGGCCGGATGGTACCCCCCGATCTCTACCTAAGTAACATCGAAATATGGGCGCAGATCATGACCAGAGTACTAAATGCAGCGATCAGAACTGGGCTCCCTCGATCTTGGTCTACAGCACAGATTGTCCCCATTTATAAGAAAGGGTGCAGGGACAACCCGCAATGCTACAGGCCAATTTCGCTGATAGACGTGTCAGCCAAATTATTAGGCAGGGCGGTTTTAAATCGCCTTGCTGAGTGGACAGAAGCACACCATATCCTAGCAGACACCCAATACGGATTTAGATCCGGCAAATCAACTAGTGACCAATGTCTCAATCTCTATCTCCTAGTTGCCAAATATACTAAAACCAGTAACGGAACTCTGTATATGGGGTTTATGGACTTGGCGGCTGCATTCGATAATGTAAATAGAAGTAAACTCTGGGCCCTTATGTTCAAACTGGGAATTGACCCTGAACTCATAAACATCTTACAAGAACTACATTGGAACACCACTGCCAAGGTCCGCTATAGTGCGGGAGGGGTGAGTACCGATCCCTTCCCGTGCACAAGCGGAGTGAGGCAGGGGTGTATCCTGGCCCCCTTTTTGTTTTCCCTGTACATAAACGACCTAGAAAGCTCCTTGTTGGACATGAAGACTGACTGCCCTAAAGCAGGATCGCGCCATATACCAGTTCTCCTGTACGCGGATGACGCGGTACTGCTGGCACGAACAGCAATGAGCCTACAACATCTGGTGAATGGATTTGTAAAGTTCATGGAGAATTTGGACCTCTCCGTGAACTTGACAAAATCATTTGTCATGGTGGCAGGGAAAAAACCCACCAAAAGATTTGGTTTTAAAATAGGAACACATGTTCTTGAAACTGTTAATACATTCTCGTACCTGGGCCTTCTGTTTGATGGAGAGATTAGGTTTGCCCCCTTGTTAGAGGAAAGATGCAGGAAACTGATCTCAGCAAATGGTGCTATTTTAAATTTTGCACGTAGACTGGGTCGATGGTCACCAGAGCAAGTGATGACGCTGTATAGAGCTGTCAGCACCGCCAAAGCCACGTATGGGGCAGAGGTGTGGGGTTTTAGGGACGCACACCAGCCGCAAGTAGAGGAAGATAAATTCCTACGTAAGATGCTAAAGACTTCCGCAGTGCATCCCAGCAGCGATTGTACATACGGAACTTGGTATCCCTTATATTACAGACCAGATAAAAGTAAGACCTATTCTGACCTGGCTCCGAATCTGGGCAAACCCAGAAGCAGAGCTTAGCAGACAAATAATTAAAGACTGTCTCCAGAGAGATAGGTGGTTTCAAATTCCCTGGCTTAAATATGATAAAGAAACCCTAGGGTGTATAGATCATCAAATGCTATTCACAGATCCATCTCTGATTGACCCACTCTGCAAAAATCGGATCCAGAAAATGTTATTGGGCAAATATGATTCGAGCAGGAAACAACTTGACTCTACTAAAACATCTGTAACTTCATACTCTCTAGTCAGTAACGGAGAGGGTATGGAACCATATCTATTTTTAATGTATAATCAGCAAGATAGATTTTTAATGTGTCGTTTTAGGCTCAATTTGTTACCTAACATTTTAGCTTACCCATCTGGTTTTACCCTAACAATTGAGCAGAAGGGTGCCTGCGGCTGCGACAATAGGTCTCCGCAGGACACCCTTCATTTTGTATTATTATGTTCCTTTTATCGTACCCCCCGTCATAGATTTCTTGTAAATATTTTAAAAGAGTCAAAATTGCGTCACGCTAAACCTGCCCTATCATTCTTGCAGAGAGCAACTGACACACGCACTTTATGCTCCATTTTGAGTTTTTTTAAACTTGCTGTTAAATTAAGAAATACTAGGGGCTGACTCAGACTGTATTGAACGTTTTTTTAATCTTGTTTTTAACATTGTATGGTTCAGAAATGTATGTTATTGATGATTTTGATGATTTGTATTATGTACTATGTATTTTTATGATGGTTTCTAATCATCGAAATAAAAATGTACTGAACTGAACTGACTCACGTGGAGCCCACAATGTTTTTATTTTACCAAAAATGTGTTGCATACCTCAAACTTCAGCAAAAAGCATCATTTTCCCGCGGATTTCGCTGAGGGAAAATTCCGAAAGCTGTAGAATCCACAACATTCCTACCAACCAGGATTTCTACAATTCTCCCAATAAAAAATAGTACCCCAGTTGTGTGGCCTGGCCTAGAGCACAAAACGCTTCAAAGTATGACACAGAGTCATGCAACATTTTGAGACAAAAATGACCTGGGTTGGTGATGTGGGTAAATGGGAATTTTGGGCCCAAGTCACACAGGGAAACATTCCAGAACTTAGACATTTCTGAAAACTAGATACCCACAGGAGTTCACGATGGAACACACAATGCTTTTTTTTACTCTCAAGGCCTTGTAAATTTTAAAGTTTAGTTAAAACGCACATTTTCCCCACAGTTCCTTGAAGGTAAGTTCTGGAAAATGTGAGTATCCACAAAATTCACACCACCCAGTGTTCCCACGTCTCTCAATAAAAACAGTACCACACTTGTGTGGTTGGGCCTCTCACCTATGACAACAAGCACCCCAAAAGAATACATGGACACATCCTATTTCACCAATTAAAACCGACCCTTTTTGCAATATGTGTAGCTACCGAATTTGAGCCCTGTCATGGCCGCCAGCCAGAGAAAGCTACCAAACCCAGACATTTCTGAAAACTAGACACCCTGGTAAGTCTAGAGTGGTGTGAGTGGCATTGATCTCACAACTTTTTTTTACGCAAAAGCCTTTGCAAACCGCAAACTTCATCTAAAAACATGCACTTTCCTTACATTTATGTGAGGTAAAGTTTTGAAATCTGTGGGGATCCACGAATGTCCTACTGCCCAGTGTTTCCACAGATATTTTGTTTAAAATGGTACCCAAAATGTGGAGGTGGATCTAGGCCTGCAACATTTAAGGTACAAAAAAGTAACATCATAAAGAAGATTGTCACGAAGTACTGGAGCTTGGTCGCATCTGAACTGAACACTGAAGAAAATCCCTTATTAGCATTCAAGAGAGGAAGGAATGTAAAAGACAGTGTTGTTAAAGCGTACCTTGAACCCTGGAAACAACCGGACCTGCGTGATCAACTAGGACTCCCACCCATACTGGGACACTTAAAGTGTGGCACATGTAAAGCCTGACCCTTGTGCATGGAAGGCCAGACACTCATGCACCATAACAAAACATACAAATTACCCTCTTTGACTAATTGCAACACTGCGAATGTCATATACATCATTTTTTGTCCATGTAACATGCCCTACATTGGTCAGACCACCCAGAAGGTCAACATGAGAATCTTGCAGCACATGTGCAAGATCAGATGTAAGGTACAGGGAGCACCATTTGTGGAACAGTTTCCTAATCTCAACCACACACCAGAGAGCTTGAGATGGAGGGTGGTGGAAAAGATCAACGCAAACCCAAGGGGTGGCTCCATTGCATTGCCCTTAACCGAAAAGAGTGCAAATGGATTCACTCCTTAAATCTGGTGGCTAACGGGCTGAACAAACACGAGGAAATAGCCAAACAAATGGGCCTGCTGTAAGATAATGCTTAGTACATGGCTATACCTTATATCACATTCCTTAGATAGTGTTCATCACATGGTTGCATACATCTGCCACAATATCCTTCCTAGAGCCACACAAGCTCTATCACATAAACATCTGCAAATTGTTTGCAGGGTAATTATGCTTATCCCCCATGAACAAGATACCCTGTTTATCACACTGGGTTTGTGATGAGCTATCTCGTGTTTCTGTAGTTGTCCTTTACAGATCACAACACTGTTTTGTTGCATTTCTATTCATTTCCCGCCTCAATTCGATATTGTCACGTGTGGGTTATTTATTGTTTGAAACATGCACAAATACATTAATTAGTGTGTTTTTAAATACTGTTGGGTCCAGGATATCTGGCACATTGGCATCCATGGAAAGAACAATAAGGTGAGGGAGGGCCTAAGGGAGTTTAAAGACCATACAGAGACACATTCCCTAAATGAACGTATGAAACACAAAAGTGTCAAAGGGTCTATATACAAAGTCTATGTGTGGTACATTAAACTAAAGAAGTCAGTGTCAACCCATTCAAAAACTATGAAGAAACATAGATAAGCATCCTGTGATCCCTAACAGGAGTCCCATCAGTCACCACTCGGAACTGCCCTTCATCATTTGGGATTCCTGTTAACCATATACTAGGTCCACTGCTGGTTTAAGATGGAAGGTCAGATATTATAACCTCTTGTAAACCTAGTAGTGACCAATATGGTTTAGAGTGTCACGAACTACCCATCGATCAAACATGAGTGTGACTGATTTGCAGTGCAAGTGAAGAAAAGTGTGTTTAGTGAGAATAAAATTGGGTGAGGGAGCAGGAATGAAAAAAAAAAATATTCTGTTTTATGCTCGCTCCACCAATATTAAAAGAGCAGCAAAGGTAAATTTAACAAATATTTACCTAGATGTAAAAATGGTCAACATGTTTCAGCAAATTCAAGGGACTAAAGAGTCCATTGCTTTCATCAGGACCTGGATATTGAATAATGCTACTGCAAAAGTATGGTGAAATGTTAAAAAGTGACTACATATTGAACAAGCTGCAACATGAAAAAAGATCACCTGAATTCCTAGGTGTAGTCTTTACTCGCAGTTGTTTTGTATGTCACTGGCAGGGAGAGAAAAGACACAGACAAAAACCAGTAAAATGACCACATGAACACAGACATAGTAACGTGTACTTAATCCACATTTAACTGTGACCCAATTATTTTGGTATAACAACACATTGGTTCTGTCATTTATCAACATGAAGACACTTAAATGTAATGCTTGCATGTGGCATAGTGTACTTCGTCTTACCCTTGTAGTCGAAGTAGTTGGCTCCACCCCGCCTGGCAACGGCTCAGGAAACGAGAGAAGCACCGCTCTATTAAAAAGGAAGCAAAAACAAAGGTATGTCGTCGCCTCCTAGTCAATTGAAAATAGTACACACTACTAGTACCCTGAGAGAATGTGAGAGATACATCATGAATTAGACCCAAAGTTTTGTTATGATGACTGTTTTAGAGCAGGGGTCTTGGCTGATTATATCAGGTTACATGCCGAGTGTCGTAGGGACTCGGCGGCTGATAAGTAATTGCCTCTATGTTTACGAGGCGGAAATATTCAATACTCCTTGGTACTCCTATCGCTCGAGTAAGAGGACCCCAAGCAGAATATATAAGCCATAGTGAAAATCGCAAAGATTGTTTACCATTGCACTAAACAGATCATGTCTGCTTCACCTGAACAGAATTTTAACGCCAAAGTGAGTTCGGTCTTTAAGATGACAGTGAGACAGAAATTAATCAGGTCATGAGTTAACACTCTTATTGAAAGAGTATCATGGCGGTAGCGAAACTACCGAGCAAAGCTTCAGTACATCTTACCTCTCCGTCGGTACCTCTTCGCCGCCTTCCGAGCCGGTTGGGGAGGTACCTGGACGGAGTGGAGGCTTCGGTTAAGAGCCGTTCGCTGATTGGTCTTCGTCCGATCATGTGATGGGTTCATTCAATAGAAACTCCCATGACAGATAGACCCTTTATAATACTAAGCAGTTTAATAATTGGTCCTTAGTCGGTCATGTGAGCGGACCGAACGGTGTAACTTAGATGTTTATTGGCCAAGCAGATAATCTTGCAGTGTTAGCGGTTGCCTAGCATCAATGCCTATCACGGCAATATAGAAATGCGCTCTTCAATCGTCTGACAAGCTGAAAAGAGAGTGTAGCGCTTGTCAAATCTTAAGCGTTTAAAGTGTACAATCTTCACTAATCTAAATTGGTCGCAATTCATTTAGTTAATCATAGAAAGGTGAAGGTTTGCTTATTTAAACATAGGCAGAAAAACTGAAAAATAGGGACATATAACTAATGTAATCCCCCTCATTTTCACATGTCACTTCTATAACCCATATATCAAGAAAAAGTGGCCACACATCAAGCATGGTCACTCTCAGCCTAGTTTCTTAGGAGGCATGTGGTAGCTGACATGGTTATAAGACGGACCAAGGTATGTCAAATGGCCACATAACAAGCATGATCACTCTCAGCCTAATTTCTTAAAAGGTATGTTACAGCTGACATAGTTATAAAACAGACCAAGGTATGTCGTCATTCAATCCGGCTTTGTTGGTTCCCAGCTTGAAAACCCATTTTTGTTCCCTACGTACAAGAAAGTTGGTATAATCTGTAACGTGGGGAGGGATATAGGGTTGCTCGAGAACAGTCCAAACAAATGCAGTTGGGGCATGTTGTTTTTCCAAAAAATGATTGGTAAGTTAGGTTGCCTGTCTCTTGCAACGGATCGTGCTTTTATGCTCGGAGATACGGATTTTAATTTTCCGAGTAGTCATCCCAACATATTTCAAGCCACATGGGCAGGTTATGAGATAGATTAACTTCTCGCTGTTACAGTTGGTAGTAAATTTTACTTGTTTCCATGGTCTATTTGTACCTATGTCAATTTCAGTTGACTTGTTGGTTTGAGAGCAGGCTTGGCACGATCCACAGGGATGGTGTCCTACTACAGGTGGAAGATTCCAGATTGTGCCAAGAGCCCTTGGCATTTTGATGTGAGGTCTAGTATGGACGATGCGGTCCTTTAGATTGGGACCCCTCTTGAAAGAAAAGAGTGGTGCTTCTATGATTTCTTGTCCTGAATTCAGAATAGACCAATGTTTTTTTTATTATTTTCTGAATCTTATTAGACAAGGTCCCAAAAGTACTGACACAAGTCAATCTGTTCGATGTGGCTTCATGTTGATAAATGATTGAACCAATGTGTTGTTATACCAAAATAATTGGGTCACAGTTAAATGTGGATTAAGTACACGTTACCATGTCTGTGTTCATGTGGTCATTTTACTGGTTTTTCTCTGTGTCTTTTCTCTCCCTGCCAGTGACATACAAAACAACTGCGAGTAAAGACTATTACGGTGATCTTTTTTCATGTTGCAGCTTGTTCAATATGTAGTCACTTTTTAACATTTCACCATACTTTTGCAGTAGCATTATTCAATATCCAGGTCCTGATGAAAGCAATGGACTCTTTAGTCCCTTGAATTTGCTGAAACATGTTGACCATTTTTTCATCTAGGTAAATATTTGTTAAATTTACCTTTGCTGCTCTTTTAATATTGGTGGAGCGAGCATAAAACAGAATAAAATTTTTTTTCATTCCTGCTCCCTCACCCAATTTTATTCTCACTAAACACACTTTTCTTCACTTGCACTGCAAATCAGTCACACTCATGTTTGATCGATGGGTAGTTCGTGACACTCTAAACCATATTGGTCACTACTAGGTTTACAAGAGGTTATAATATCTGACCTTCCATCTTAAACCAGCAGTGGACCTAGTATATGGTTAACAGGAATCCCAAATGATGAAGGGCAGTTCCGAGTGGTGACTGATGGGACTCCTGTTAGGGATCACAGGATGCTTATCTATGTTTCTTCATAGTTTTTGAATGGGTTGACACTGACTTCTTTAGTTTAATGTACCACACATAGACTTTGTATATAGACCCTTTGACACTTTTGTGTTTCATACATTGGCATCCATGTCACTTGCCATATACAATGTATTCACATGTTTCATCAGGATGTCACGGCCACGCTAGGTCAATAATCTGTATCAGTAAGATCATGTTTTTCTATTGTATCATATTTTAGCTTTGAAACATTACACGCAACACTACTCATTAAACCTGCCCTTGCCAGTAACAATCTGCAATTTAACATTAAGAGCAACATTAGTAATAATCGAGGAGTTTGACGCAATCATACGCCTGCTGTTGTTAGTAATAACTGGTAAATCTTACTTAGACCTCAAAATTAAATTATCTTTAGTATTCATTGCACCACCTTGATGCTTTGGTAATTGTAAACATTCCCTGGTAAGACCCCAATCCAATCGTCTGAGCACCACGATCAGAGTGTACCACAAGTACATCCCCGTGCCCCTCCGATTGCGTGATACACTAGAGGACGCCACGTCGTCCCTAGGCAACCGTTCTCGGCGAATGACATGCACGCGTCCTCGCGGTATAGTCTTTCCACAGGATTATAATTAGGTAGTCATGGGGCCCCTGCCATTCTGACTACTCGCAGCAGACGAATGGGACTGCGGACCATCCTCACACTTGGATCTTACTTTGATCGCTCCCTGACTGATCCAGCTTATAGGTAAGCGGTTTTGCAAGCCACTGCATCACCTTTCAACCGCGATCCTGCATAGTACCCTTGAATCCACACAATCCTCGCTCATGCTAGTCACCATATTTAACCTTTTCCCCCCAATATCGTTTCCTCACAGTACCAGCGCGACTCAGTTCTGGCTGTTTTCAATCGAGTGCAGCACTAATTTAACTTTAACACACGGCTGCACTGCCACTAATGTTCTTATTTAAAGGTTTAATGGCCCCACTGAAGCGTAGACCTTTAACATTACTGTCCTGCTAACACTGCAGTTGTATGTCCCGCTACGTTTTTCACGGCATGCGCCCGGCAACTTGCACAGATTATAGTAACCGCCATGGACATGCGGTGGCTGTGTACTCGCACACTTTTAACCTCACTGCACGGCTCCCCAGTCGCCCGTTAAGCATGCACACATAAGCACATGGAGATCGATGAGAATACCAAGGGGGCCTATCATGCATATCCTGGCTGTGTTCTTACACACGTACTAAGCCCGTTTTTATATCACCCCTTTGCAGCACAGACCTCTAATATGAAAGCACACTGCGGTGAATAATAATGCATATGGGGTTTACCTGGCCATGTTATTGCACACTACATTTATGGGCAATCTCATGAGCCGACAATATTACTGAATAGCTTACCTGACGTTAAAACCACTCCT
Source organism: Lissotriton helveticus (assembly GCF_964261635.1). Classification (NCBI taxonomy): domain Eukaryota; kingdom Metazoa; phylum Chordata; class Amphibia; order Caudata; family Salamandridae; genus Lissotriton; species Lissotriton helveticus. Next base: position 276,759,979 of record NC_136062.1, read on the forward strand.
CTTCCACAGATAATTAGCCATTGCGCTCATCAGTCCTAGGCTGAGACCACCGGCCTTCAAATAGGGTGAGTATTGTGACTCCCCTCCTATTGAGTGTAATTGCTTCAGTACACCGGTAGTCTCTCTTACAAACGACTCATTATTTGTTTTCAGACTGTCTTCAAATTATCTCCCCCATCACATCTGTCTTGAGGAAGACCCGCCGTGACCACCTATTGGAGCACCATAGGGTCGAAAAGTCAACTCTTTTTCTACGTCCAGTACCGCCAGGATTCTATACTAGGAAAGCTAGCAATCTCTGGATTGAATTTAACATCTGGCCTATCCCAACACCTGTTTATATGAAACTGCTTTCACTGCATATAATGTTCACCATTTAAGCACCGTGCACATTTGTCACCCATTCGCACTTTATATTGATGTTCATTATTGGTTTTGACAGTCTACATATGTAATGTATATATCATTGAACGAAGTAATTCTGATATGAATAACATCATCCAACCTTTGATCTCATCTCTTATTCATTAAGTGCTAAGACTTTGTTCTATGTTTGATTGAGAGCCTTATTTTTTGATCGCATTAATAGCTTCCCCAATTTATTCTTGTTCTTCCCGACAGAACCACTTTTGCTTAAACAGGTACAAAAAAGCAACATGAACGGATTCAAATGTTCTACTCTAAGCTGTCCCTTTATTGCAAAGTGTGTAGCTAATGATTTTGGGCCTGGGCTCAGATGTCACCAGGCCAAACCTAGCAAACCGACACCTTTCTGAAAATTAGACACCTAGTGTAGGAAAGTGCCTCATTTGGAAATGGTTAACCCCCACATTTTGCCTGGAAAATGAAATTTCCACTGGAACTGTACAGGGTCCTTGCCAACCTGACAGAGCTCCTCCCCAAACTATCTTTTGTTTCCCCATTTGCACCACTTTGGTACCCCTTGTAAGTCCATAGTAAATGGTACCCCCAGTATCTCGGGCATTTTCACTGAAGAGGGACCCCAAGGGTAGTAGCATAAATTGTGCCACCCTAGAGTCCCCTCACCAAGGCCATGCATGTTGCCATTGTAGACTGCGTGCCTTGGTGCAGACAAAACCAAAGAGTCAACATGACACACATCTCTGTGTGCCATGCCCACAAACACTGCATGGGATATAGGCAAGACACCCTTCAAGCAGGCCTCAGCCCCAAGGCAGGGTGTACTATTCTCCTGTGAGGTCATATCTGCATGAGCAGATATGCCCTGCAATATCCATGTCAATTCTTGGATATTTTAAGTGAACAGGGAAGCCATAGAGAGTACATAGGCTGGACACTTGTCATTACGAGTTTCCATGCTCCATGATGGCTTTACTGTATTATGGGATATTTGGTACCAAACACCTCGTCTTAATAAACCTGCACGGATTCCAGTGTCAGGTTTAATTAATAATTGCACACAGAGGATCATTTAGGAGGGCCCCCTGAAACCCACCGACTTCTAGTGTGTTCCTGTCTGGTCTCCACCAGCCGGCCACTACTAGACATGTTTCAGGACCCATGGGGTGAGAACCTTCACTCTCAGGGGCTAGAAACAACGCCTGCTCTGGGTAGAGGTGCTTCACACCTCTTCGAGGCATGAACAGCTTTCCACAACGGGAAGCTTCTAAGGCGATGCCGCCTTTGAATTGCAATCCACGCCTCTCCTGCAAGCAGCAGATAACAACCCCCTGTCCTGACCCCACTTTCGGTGGGAAAATTAGTTAGAGGAGGATCTCCAGTCAATCTACACCACCCCTAAGGCAGGGAGGCATAGTGGACCTCCCAGATCCCTTTCCACCATCTTGAACATGGGGAAAATAACCTATCAGTGTCAGGGTCGTGCCCACCCCCAGTGGGGTGAGCATTTAGTGGGTGTAGTCACCCTAAAGGTAGGTAGCCTATTGGCTACTACCTTTTACTACCTTTAATGCCCCTAAAGGTAGTATTTAGGTGGTATCCCTGAGCCTTGAATTTTAGATACAACAGACAAAAGAATACCAAGGACAAAGAGCGGCTGATCCCTAAAACAGAAAGCCTGGACTGGATTTAGGCGCAAAACTCTGCCTGCAGCTCAAAGATTTGACAATCGCAGAACACTGTCTCGTCCTGCCACTGAGGGCCCTCCAGCAGTTTGCAAAATTGCCTAAGATCTCCCTTGGAAAAGGAGCTATTCCCCGTCATCACAGGCACTGAAACCGCAGAGTCTGAACTCTCGACTTGCAACTCCCAGGCACCGCTGATGCCGTAACTGCCCAGAAGAAGGTGCAGCAGCTTTGTAAGATCAACTCTGCCTCTTCACCAAGTTTGGAGGCACCAGGATCTCCCCGAGCCGAGCAGCATCAATCCCAGGGTATCGGATACCCTGCAACCCTAGACAGACTACAAAAGTCCAAGACAGACTCCAACTGCCGGAGGAACAAGCACCCATTGAGGGACATCAGCAGCCCTGAGACCCATTTGCTGACTGACCCAGCTGTCCTGCACCAGCCCCTTTGAGATGACTGTGAGGTACCACTCTGCACACCAGAGCTTGGATCAACGGTTTGCTCCTCAACGTGTCCTGCTGGCAGGGGAATCTCCAAAATCTTTGTGCTCCCATGGTTTCCAGGCCAGGGTGACCACTACACTCTTTTGAGTGCCCTCGGACTTGCCCACAAGTCCCCTTGTGCAGTCTGTTTTTTGGTGGCCCTCCCTTTTTCATAGTGTGCCAGCTACTTATTCTCCCAGCATCTTGCTTGCACCCTAATCCGGGACGCTCCCAAGAAACTGCTGGTAGAACTTTGGAACCTGGCTCTCTAACATTTGCATTCTAGAAGGTGAACCCCTGAGTCCTACTGCACTGTGGTCTATTGCATTCTATGTTTTTCTTCATAGAATACAATTGTGCATAATTGTGCACAGCTGTATATTGCTTATTGCTGAATCTTTTTACTTACTTGCTTACCTATAACTGAAGTTCTTGATTCAAAATATATATAACAAGACTTGCTATTTTACTATAAATCAGTCTCAACTTCTTTCTTTAGTGTGTGTACCATTTATTGCGTCTGTGAGTACAACAAATGCTTAGCACTACCCTCTGATAAGCCTAACTACTCGCCCACACTACCACAAAATAGAGCGTTAGTATTATCTACTTTTGCCTCTGTAAACCAATGAGTCCCTCTGACCTCTCTGCACAGTGTACCCCATTGTGGTACACTATATAGAGAAGTGGGTTTCCTACACCCAGGTCCAGAGTGGTCTGGTTTGTGCGGATACCCCTACCTTTTCCCACCTACAATGTACTACAAACCTCAAACTTTGGCCAAAAAACATACATGTTCCTTACATTTCTGTGATAGAAAGCTCCGGAATCTATGGTGACCTAAAATATCCTACCACCCAGCATTCCCACACTTGTTCTGATAAAAACAGCACCCCACTTGTTTGGCTAGGCCTCGCGTCCATGATAGGAAAGGCAGCTAAATCGCAACATAGGGAGATCACTTATTCCCCACTCAAAACCAATCCTTTTTTGCAATGTGGGTAGCTGTAAATGTTGGACATGAGCTCCATCTTCATTTAGGGAAACCTACCAAACTCAGACATTTTTGAAAAGCAGAAAATAAGGAGCCAAGTTTGTGTGCCTTGCATGAATCCCATGATGGTCTTTTTACCCACAAAACATTTCATACCTCAAATATTGGCAAAAAAACACATTTTCTTCACATTTCTGTGAGAAAGTTCCAAAACCGAGCATTCCCATATATTTCCTAATAAGACAATAGTGACTGGCCATGGTTCCTAGTTCGATCTGTTCCTGTAGCTTGCCCCAGGCTGGGACACACAAGTAGGATACTGTTTTTAGTGAGAAAAGTGTTGGCTTCCCTACTGGCAGAAATTTTGTAGATCCATGTATCTTTTTGAATATTTCCACAGGAAAATGCATGATTTTAGGTAAAGTTTGAGGGTTGTAGGGCATTATGAGTAAGCAAACATTGTGGGATCCAAGCAAGGCACCCCACCCTGGACTCTCCTTAGTGTCTAGTTAAAAAAAATAAAAAATTTCGGGGCTTGGTAAGTTTTTCTATTTGCTCCCCCTTTCAACATGATGAAATTGGCAGACCCCTAATTGGCATATTTCACTTACCCATTAGTCCCTCTAAGTTAAATGTCACCAGTGAGCTGCAGAACCCATTGCGCCACAGACTGCAGTGACAATACAAACAGGGCTGCAGGACTACACATTCAGACTGTCAAAATATCCTCTTCTGACGGGGCTACACCCTACTTTTAAATATTATTAGGTCACCCATAAGTAGGCTTTACTGCCAATAAAAGGCATTTAACAGTAGGACATCGAACTGTTTAATTTTAAACATGTCCATAGAATGAAAGAGCCATAAAAGCTATTTTCACAATAGAAGGATTAGCTGTACCACAGTAAACCATGGTAACGTGTGGGGTTTGTGCCACCAGGGGGGACAGAAATACTGATGTGCCCATTGTGGGTGAGGGCACAGCCCAGTCCCCGGGTGAGACACCCCCACAGCTTTTTTTGGGAGTTCATTTTTCCCTGGTGTCTATTGGCCTTTTTGCCCCCCTTGACCAAATTGGGGGCAAAATCCCTATCTGCTCTTAAGAGGCGGCAGAAATACTTTATTGTCTCTTTTGGGGTGTGGGTGTGACAGATGACATGATGAACTCCCCCATCATTTTATTTGTCTTAGCATCATATTAAAATTCCTTGTGTTTAGTGGCATTTCTTTCTCACCCCCCGCTGGAGCAAACTCTCAACCTACCTCCAGTGGGATCATAAATGTTTTTGCTCCATTTCAGGTTGGGGCGTGGCACAATGCAAGGGTAGGACACCTTTATCCCCTTTTCCCCAAATGTAAAATCCCTTGTGCCTAGTGGACTTTCTACCCCATACCCTAGAGACAGATTAGGGGTAAAACCCCCAATTGGGCAAACCTCCATTCTGCTCCCCATTGGAATAGAAAGACTCTGTTGCCCTCTCTGGGTATGGATCGAGACCAGCATTGGCACCCCAATCCTTGTGTTTGTTTTGGTGCTATTTTGAAATCTTTGGGGTCTAGGGGGCTTTATGTCCCTCCTGGGGGGAACAACTCAGGCCACACTCTCTATCTACCCCCCTGGGGGTGCAGAAATACTTTTATTGCCCTTTAGGGGTTGAAACATGGCCAAATGTCAGGGTGGAACCCTGGCCATTTTGTTGCACAAATGTAAAATCCCTAGTGTCTAGTGAACTTTCCGCCCTCCTTGGGGCAGATTAGGGGTAAACTCCCTATGTGGACGCCCATTTGAGTATCTTTCTATTTGCAAATCATTTACCACCCTTTGTGAATCTTTTACCACCCCAACTAACAAACACTTCCAAAGAATGAACAAAAGATTTATTGCTGTTTACACTTTATGAGAGTTGCTTATCCTGGCATGTCCCCGAGATATGCTGCTTGGATAAAAAAAACGTTCCTGTCTTTCTCACCTTACCTCATTAACCAGAGTAAATTCACCCAGAATGGGTGAGAACAATTGACAGTGAAATGGTGGGAAGGTCTGACCAAGTCATCTCTGCCAGCATAACAACAATACCTGCTGTGCTGTTCTGTCCCATTCTCTGTGAACCTCTCTTGAAGATGGATGACCAAAAGATATGAAGCCTGGCATCCCTATTGCAAAGCAAGCATTGGCAAAGCCAAGTAGTCTGGCTTTGGCTTAGCAAATACCAGCATTGGCAGTCATTATTGAACAATAGACAACTGAAACCACTCAGCAAAGCTACCCATGCATGTGCGTGCACAGACAACCATCTTTAAATGTTTTTGAAATATTTTAGCATTGTGTATTGTTCAAGGTAGTTAAGACATTTGAAGTAAGCCAACCATCCTGGAACGCTAAGGAAATATAAAGGATTGAAAACACATTCCAAGATAGCCCTCTTGCATGGACATGAATGGGTGGACATTTTGGAATGATTATAGTTATAAGTTTACATTAAAACATTCAAAGATGGCTGCCTATGGGTGCACACACAGGCATAAACACAAGCGACCTTTGTTTGTCATACTTTATTATTTTAGCAAACCAGGGTGGACAATCACTAAACTGGTAATGGCAATTATAAAACTATAAGATATGCACAGAATTCTACGCTTGAAAGCAGCATGCATGGAACTGGTGGGCACTTGCAAAACAACAGCCATTAGCTGTTGGGAAACCCATAAGTCTGGGTCATTTGAGGTGAGTGTGTTCTTTGTTGTAATGCCTGTATTTTGTGTTATATTTGTGGATGCACAAGCAAACAACATTCATAATAAAACCCATAGCTAATGGCACAAACTGAATAGAAGCACAAATACACAACACACATAGAGGCACACATTCAGACGCAGGTGTGTGCTATAAGAAGTGTAACTCAGATCTAACAGCCTGACACCATAGACCGACTAGCTACAAGACATCCAACTAACCAGCATTGACTTCAATAAACAAAACTGTCTGTCCTGCGATCATCTGGCTTTCTAATAGGCCGTTCATACACAGGGAAGCATTTATAAGGGTTATGGAGATATGGCTGTTTTCAGTTAATACTCCAACCACTTGAATTAACTGGCATAGCAAGCACAACTAATCCCACCTAACTTCTAGTTACCAAATCTGCCGTAAATGTATGGAATGGTTAACTTGAAAGAACAAGACTAATCCCAATAACCTTTAAAATGCAGTAAACAGTGGACTAACCTATTAATCTTTGGATCCTGAATAGTATGGTACTCACAATAAAGCATTTTAGTGCGTGGTCAGACATAGTAAGCGCTATATGAATCAAATTACAATACAATACGCATTCCTTAATACATTGATACACTATTAGAGCTAACATCGAATTTACAAATAAAAAAACATTAGACAAACAGATACTGCAAGCAATGTGCAGAAGGAACAACACGGAGATAAAAGAACAGAAACATCAAATTAAGTTACAGGCCAAGTAAACAAAAAATATTGCATTGGCTCATTAGAACACAACAGTTCCATGAAAACGCTATTAATCATGCATAATAAGGCCGGAAGACTGTGAGATATATATTTTACTGACTGAATGTGTACAAGTGTGTCACTAGTTTTTGTATATGAGTGGGTATGCTCAGGAACAGCAAGGAGCAACAGTATGGAGAGTCACAAGTTCCCAGTAAACACTGTGCACACAGGCCTATTTTCAAAAACGCTCCCTCCTTGTAATTTTAAAATGACTCTTCAGTCCTGCATTGACGAGTGCAGTATGTCCTAGGTTTGTGGCTCTTGGTGGGTGGCGCAATAAATGAATTAGGTGAACGCTTTATTGCCCTGTAGTGAAAGTGACATTGTGTGCTGTATGGCTCCAGTGCTGTGGGTGGGATTACCGGAAGGCAGCACAGGGATCTTAGTAAGGAGGCAGAATATGCCTGCCCATCGACAGCTAAGCAGTGAAGCTGAAACTAACCAGAAGACTGTGCTGAGGAATCCTACTGTTGATGCCATTTACCTGCTGTTAACAAATGCCTGTTTTTTAGGTCGAGCATGGCAGTGCGCATGCGCTGTCTTTGAGACATGCTGTATTTGCTCTGTGATACAACAGGGGATGATGGACGGAGCGTTTGAGCAAATCAAACACTCACCCCCAGACAACTGATCTGGGTTTAATCCATCACCATTCTTTAGCTCACTCAGCCACCCCAGTTCAGACATGGCCATATGCAAATCAGTCTGACCCTGTGCCTCATGTGAACAGTCCAGCCCGAACTGCCAAGCAATGTCTTCCCTGGACCGGAAACAAGCATCCTGGGACCGGTTTCGGATTCATAATCCTCATCAGCCAGGCTATCTTGAATCCAGTGGCCAAGTGAGCAAGGGACTCACGTCTGAGCATACCCTGCCACACTTAGGGCGAACAAAGCAATACAAAAGGGGATGATCCCCTTTTGTATCGTATTTGCTCTGTGGGCTTTTATTCTGCCCCTTGCTGCTGATTGGTTAATGTGCTAGTCATTCTGAAAAGCTTGCTTCAATGTAGTTTGTATTACTTTATGTTCCTCCTTCTCATGGCTAGTTCCCTCCCTTAGATTATTGGCCTGTTACCAGTCTTCTTTCTCTCTGGTCTTTTTCCCTTAGTGTTTGCGGACTCTATTTTTTGTTTCTGTTAAGCTTGTGCATAATGCGTGTTTTTGTGAAGCTTATGCATGATGCATTCTACTGTTTTATTTTTATAATGTGCTGAAGTGTATGGATTGTCTGCGTGACGTGTGCCATAAAGGCTTCACGTAAACACTGTGTGGCATTGTGTAGTCTGTGGCTTGGAATGTGATGGGACTGGAATGTCATGAGGTCACAGGGGCTCTGCATTCTCTTGGAGTCAGTTTCTCCAGTGTCCCTTCTAGGATGGATGTACAACAAGATTAAACCCTATCTTCAACCTACAGACTGTGTGGTGCCTTCACTTCAAAACCGGCGACAATCTGGTATTCCTTTAAGTGTCAGGAAAGAATGATCTTTTATGCTATCTGACATGTGTGTGCCAGGTAATATTGAGAAAGTGGAGGGCACCCTTTGGCTTTCTCCCATTGTTTTAGCTAAGAAGAAGACTGGTGAACTGAGGATGTGTATGGACTTAAGAAGTACCAATGAGGTAATCTGGGTTGACAATTTCCCCTTATCCAGGATAGAGGATCTCATCACGAAAATTGGTCAGTCTAACTGGTTTACGAAACTGGATCTTAGATCCGCGTACCACCAAGTAAGATTAGACAAAGCCTCTCATCATCTAACTGCCTCTGTCATACCTGATGGCACTTTCCAGTTCTGCAGAATGCCTTTTTTCATTGCCTCAGCGGCAGCTGTCTTTTAAAGATTAATGTCCGAAATGTTTGTTGGTATTTCACAGGTGGCTGTCTTTCAAGACGACATTTTACTATTTACTAAAAGTGAATCTGAACATGATGACTTAATAACAAAAGTTTTGAGTATTCTTTTAAAAAAAAATCTTTTTATTAACAGTCATCGACATACTGAGCAATAAAGCAGTATCAGTATAGGCAAGACAAAAGAAGGCAGCAGTTCTTCACATTGTATACAATAAAGACAAATCATAAAGAGAGCATGTAATCCAAGGCAACATCTTGTGAGGGGGTTCAAATATCTCCACGGTACGAGTTCCAAGGCGTCCATATTCTGGACCACTTTTTTAGGCAGCCTCGAGCAACATATACTGTCTTTTCCCAGAACATGCACCAGTCCATGCTTGACTCCCATGACTCTAGTGTGGGCGGCGTTGACGCCCCCCAGACCTGAGTGATGTTTCTCTTTGCTAGCATGAACCCCAGGGTGTCCCACTGTGTTTGGTGTGTGTTCAGATCGGTTGGTCCCCATATGTTTAATAGGCATCTACGTGCCTCCGGGTGTGAGTACTGCCCCAATCACGTTATGTAGTGCCCTCCAGTATGACTGGATGTGTGTGCATTCCCAGATGATGTGCATGAAAGTGCCTGTATGCCCACATCACCTGCGACAATCCCCTGTAACTCCCCCTTCTCCCTGCTTACCTCAAACATGGCTTTAAGGTAGGTGGCCAATTTGTCCGGATTAAGTTTATACAATTCGAAGTGAATGCCATTAGGGCCTGACACCTTCCCCGAGTTGAGCGATCTGATTGACTGTCCTACTTTGTCAGCCGTTAATGAGCTATCTAGTAGTTGCTGTTTGGTCAAGGAGAGGGTAGGCAGCTCTATGTCCGTCAGTAGTTCAGCGGGGTCTCCCTCGTTGTATGGCGAGACCGCTGTATATACCACCGCAAAATATCTAGCAAAGTGATTTTCAATTTCTTGAGGGTCGGTTATGCTGATACCATCAGCGTCTTGGAGAACCGGGACCAGTCTATTTACCCATTCCCTCCTATCAAGCCAAGCTATCAGTTTCCCGGCTTTATCCCCCAAATCATAGATTCTACTGTTTCTCTCTACCCAGTGTTTTAGCTGTGTCTGTAGCTAAGGCCCTATATTCATTCTGTTTAAGACGCAACAAGTGGAGCGACTCTGGTGTGGTCTGAATTTCCATTTCCCTCTCTAGGCGGTATATTTCGTCCTCAATATTAGCCACCTCAGTTTGTTGTTCTTTCTTATGACCCGAAATAAGGGTCAAAGCCTCCCCCCTGACCACAGTTTTAAAGGCTTCCCATAGTGTCTGAAAGGAGTCCACTGTGCCTGCGTTTTCACTGAAATAAGCATCCATAACTTTGATAAGGTCCTGATGGATTTTAGGATTATGGAGATACCAGGGATTAATTGGGACGACTCTGCCCACCCGCAACTGATCCATGAGTATATGTACCCATAATGGTGAGTGGTCAGAAATGCCCCTAGCTAAGTGTCTGATTTCGTGAATATGTGAGATTTGAGGACAAGGTACCAAAATATAATCCAATCTAGAAAGGCTGTGCTGGGCTCCGGAGTGGAAGGTGTGTTGTATTTTCTCAGGGTTATATGTACGCCAGCTGTCTACCAACCCCATGGACTCGAGGAAGTCAGGCAGTCACCTAGTAGCGGGACCCATGTTTCGTGGGGGGTGGCGGTCCAGTCCACCCGAGCCCAGCGAGTTGAAGTCGCCTCCCAGCAACAGCAGTCCCTCAGGTAGTGAGAGGAGAGCGGTGCGGAGATCCTGAAAAGTAGCACTTTGGAGGTCAGGCAGGACATAAATAGACATTAGTGTAATAGTGCGCCGCTCCCAGGTCCCAGTAATACCCATGTACTCTGTGGTCGACCCAAGTGGAATCTACATTGAGAAAAAATGTGTTTTTTACCATAATACCTACAGCTCTCAAACTTGTCGTGAACCCTGCGTGTGCCACAAGTTTGTATCCCCATCTGCACATTGCTTTACAGGAGTGTCCTATCAAGTGTGTCTCCTGGAGGAGGACTATATAGGGGGCCTGATATACTGAAGAACTATACTGCGTTTAACCTTGTCGCCAAGCCCATTAACATGCCAGCTTAGAATCTTGGCACTCTTATCCCACTGCATATGCATTAAGACTGATGGAAAACCTCAGAGGCTCAGTCATGCCCCTCACATTGCTCGTCGAAGAAAAAACCACCACAGAAGTACACATTGAAACTAATGAGACATTGCAAAGCCTCAGTCACGCCTTTCAAATTGCTTGCCGATGTAAAAACTGAAAAAAGAAACAAACTAAAATCCCCTTCCCAACATCCCCATCCCTGCTTCCCTGTCCTCTGGAGTTGAAACAGCCCATACTAAACTAGCAGAGTGCCTGTCACCCAACTTCAGTACTAATCGAAGAAAAGTGAGATGCATGGTGCCCCGTCTCCCCTGCCCCCCCACCTAGAAAGAAACAAGTTATACGTCCCTGAGAGGAAAAAGAGGGTCAATAAGTGTCCCGGCCTGCAGCCTAAATATACCCCGTTACCAGTCTCATAATGTCTCAGCGGATCTAATGATGGCTCCACCCTGGTCGGTCGCATCTCAAGTGGGGGTCTGGTGTGTTTCGTGTCAATGTCTGTTACCCCCATAATGCGGGAACTCCTACCCTCGATGCTGCCATCCAGACCTCATGGTTTGCGGGTCACCAGCTAATTCGCCGCTATCTCCGGGTGATCGAAAAACCAAGCCCTTCCATCTGCTTCCACACAGAGTTTAGACAGGAAGAGCATGGCATACTTGAGGCCCTTATCCCTCAGCATCCTCTTGCCACCCAGAAAGGATCTTCGCTGCTTCTGGACCATCTGGGTGAAGTCAGGGAAGAAGGTGATATCAGCGTTCTCAAGTCTAAGTGGAGGACCAGCTCTGGCTCTCTGGAGGATTGTGTCGCGATCCCAGTAGTTGAGGTTCCTGGCTAGCATCGGGCGCCAGAGGGCCCCTGGTTTTGGGCAGGCCCCCGGGACTCTATAGGCTCTTTAAATGACAAAGAGATTGCTAAGTCCTTTTGGATTCAGATGTTGAAGAATGAGCTCTTCCACAAATAGGTCTATGGTGTCCCCCTCCATTTTCTCGGGAACCCCTAGTATGCGCACGTTATTGCGCCTAAGGCGCCCTTCATAGTCGTCCAGTTTGGTTTCTGCGAACTTCCGGAAAGACTGCAGTTCATTAATGTCAGTTTGGAGTTGTGAGGTGTCCTCCACCAAGCTACTAGTCTTGAGTTCCTCCTGTTTCAAACTTTTGTTTTCACACGGATGAGGTTCACCTCAAGAGTTATGGTGTCCACCGCTCCAGCCACTGATCTCAGCGCCGGGCTCTCCACCCCCTCCACTCAGGCTCACCGATTGATTGTGCAGAGGTAGCTGTCCCCAGTTCCTTACTGTTGACCCGTGGCTACGCCAATGATCCTCCCTCACAGTTGTAGGTGCGGTGGACCGCCGCTTTCTGGAGACGATTAGGGGCGATAAGCTCAGAATCAGGCTGGGGCTCCCGCCGCCGGCGTAATCATGCTTGTCACGCCTCACTGTACTCAACGTCCCGGCGTCCTGCATGCTGCAGGCCAGATATTGCCGATGAGGATATTTCGGCACGGAGTGCAGTGACAGGCTCTGATCTCACAGCCCTGCACTCCGCGCACCCTCCGATCTCCAATTACCTTCACGGACGTACCGGATAAATGGTCGGATATGTGGGTTAAAGCAGGAGACCACGGAGCTCTACTGAACAGCTGCCATTTTGCTCGGCTGCGTAGCCACGCCCCCAGTTTTGAGCATTCTTGAATCCAGAGGTGCTACTTTGAGGAAAGACAAGTGTATTTTCAAGGCCAAAGAGATTGAGTACTTGGGTCACGTTTTTTCTGCCCAAGGAGTAAAACCCAAGCCATGTCTCATAAAAAGCATCATAGATGCACCTACTCCTAAGAATAAAGAACAATTACTCTCCTTTTTAGGTATGTGTGAGTTGTATGCTATGTCATAATGTCAGTTTGGAGTTGTGAGGTGTCCTCCACCAAGCTACTAGTCTTGAGTTCCTCCTGTTTCAAACTTTTGTTTTCACACGGATGAGGTTCACCTCAAGAGTTATGGTGTCCACCGCTCCAGCCACTGATCTCAGCGCCGGGCTCTCCACCCCCTCCACTCAGGCTCACCGATTGATTGTGCAGAGGTAGCTGTCCCCAGTTCCTTACTGTTGACCCGTGGCTACCCCAATGATCCTCCCTCACGGTTGTTGGTGCGGTGGACCGCCGCTTTCTGGAGACGATTAGGGGCGATAAGCTCAGAATCAGGCTGGGGCTCCCGCCGCCGGCGTAATCATGCTTGTCACGCCTCACTGTACTCAACGTCCCGGCGTCCTGCATGCTGCAGGCCAGATATTGCCGATGAGGATATTTCGGCACGGAGTGCAGTGACAGGCTCTGATCTCACAGCCCTGCACTCCGCGCACCCTCCGATCTCCAATTCCCTCCACGGACGTACCGGATAAATGGTCGGATATGTGGGTTAAAGCAGGAGACCACGGAGCTCTACTGAACAGCTGCCATTTTGCTCGGCTGCGTAGCCACGCCCCCAGTTTTGAGCATTCTTGAATCCAGAGGTGCTACTTTGAGGAAAGACAAGTGTATTTTCAAGGCCAAAGAGATTGAGTACTTGGGTCACGTTTTTTCTGCCCAAGGAGTAAAACCCAAGCCATGTCTCATAAAAAGCATCATAGATGCACCTACTCCTAAGAATAAAGAACAATTACTCTCCTTTTTAGGTATGTGTGAGTTGTATGCTAAATTTCTAAAGAACTTATCCAACCTGACAGAATGTGTCAGACCTCTTTTTAAAAAAAATTAAGATTTTATGGCCAGATTCCTGTGAACAATTTTTCTAAATTAAGTTGTGAATGTTCCTGCCGTACAGCCTTTTCTTGAGGGTAGGACAACTGTGGTAACTGTTAATGCTTGTGAATATGGTCTTGGAGCTGTTCTTACTCAAGTTGATAATGGACGTAGGTTTACCATAGGTTTTGCATCCAGAACACTCAGACCTGCCATATGCAAGTATTCTGTAATTGAAAAAGAGCTCCTAGCTTTTGTGTGGAGTGTAGAAAAATGTAAAGCATATGTATGTGGCAAGCCCTTTATACTCAAAACTGATCACTGCCCTTTGGTAAACATACTTTCTGGCAAGAAGCTCAAACGTACCACTGCCAGAATTTCAAGATTAGCAGCAAAACTTTTAGAGTTCACTTTTTCCATCGAGTATATCCCTGGTGGGTAAAATTCTTGAGCAGACTGTTTATCTAGGCTTCCCATTGAAGAACTTGAGAATCTTGAATAGGAAAAAGAAATTGAAGAGCGCATTATTGCTTATATAGGGGATGCAACTTTCTGTGAGAAAGATTGGATCTCTGCCATCAAATCTGATTGTGTTCTCAGCAAAGTTATTGCTTTTGTAAAATCGGGCTTGCCTAAAGAGACTCAATTGCAACATGAACTTCAAATGTTTTGGAAAGTTTTAGATGAGTTGTCTTTAGAAGGTGACATTTTAGTTTGTGGAGACAAACTAATTCCACCATCATCTTTTCGTGAACGTTTAATCGGTTTAGCACATAGTGGCCACTTAGGCTCTACTTTGACTAAGAGAAAGATCAGAAAGAGATTCTGGTGGCCTCGCAAGGACACTGAGATAGAAGAATTTGTTTTTAATTCTGCCACATGTAAACTAAGCGACAAGGTCTTAATGACTGAACCTCAAGTTTAGTCAGTCAGTCTTTGACCCAAGAGAGCTTGGGAGCGCATTGGTGTAGATTTCTTGGGTCCTTATCAAATTCTCCCTAACTACATGAGATACTTCATTGTCATGGTGGATCATCTCTCAAGGTGGGTCGAAGTTGAAGCGATCTCTGAACCCACTACCAAAAAAGCAGTTGAGTGTTTCCAGAGGGTATTTTCAAGTGAAGGTCTTCCTGGTGAGATTCTTACTGATAATGGGGGGTCAGTTCACATCAACTGAAATGTCTTCTTTCTTGAAAAATTGTGCTATAAAACACTTGAAAATTGCAAAAACCACAGTTGATGGACAGAATGCAGAACAATGTCTTACATTCACCCCAGTACAAAGATCTGGGCCTAAATCCATCGTTTTTTTTGCACTCCACACCACCCTAGGTCAGACAATGGCTATATGCAAATCAGCCTTGACCCTGTGCCTCATGGGAACAGTCCAGCCCGAACTACCAAGCCATGTCTTTCCTAGACCGGAATCAAGCATCCAAGGACCGGTTTCTGGCTATCAGGCTTCTTCCGCCTGGATAGCTTGACTCCAGTGGTGTGGAGAGCCTGGGACTCACGTCTGAGCATGCCCAGCCCACTGGGGTGAAAATTGCAAAAACCACAGTTGATGGACAGAATGCAGAACAATGTCTTACATTCACCCCAGTACAAAGATCTGGGCCTAAATCCATCTGGTTTTTTTGCACTCCACACCACCCTAAGTCAGACAATGGCTATATGCAAATCAGCCTTGACCCTGTGCCTCATGGGAACAGTCCAGCCCGAACTACCAAGCCATGTCTTTCCTAAACCGGAATCAAGCATCCAAGGACCGGTTTCTGGCTATCAGCCTTCTGCAGCCTGGATAGCTTGACTCCAGTGATGTGGAGAGCCTGGGACTCACGTCTGAGCATGCCCAGCCCACTCGGGGTGAAAATTGCAAAAACCACAGTTGATGGACAGAATGCAGAACAATGTCTTACATTCACCCCAGTACAAAGATCTGGGCCTAAATCCATCGGTTTTTTTGCACTCCACACCACCCTAGGTCAGACAATGGCTATATGCAAATCAGCCTTGACCCTGTGCTTCATGGGAACAGTCCAGCCCGAACTACCAAGCCATGTCTTTCCTAGACCGGAATCAAGCATCCAAGGACTGGTTTCTGGCTATCAGGCTTCTTCAGCCTGGATAGCTTGACTCCAGTGATGTGGAGAGCCTGGGACTCATGTCTGAGCATGCCCAGCCCACTCGGGGTGAAAATTGCAAAAACCACAGTTGATGGACAGAATGCAGAACAATCTTACATTCACCCTAGTACAAAGATCTGGGCCTAAATCCATGTTCTGCATTTGTCACCCCGAGTGGGATGGTATGCTCAGACGTGAGTCCCATGCTCTCCACATCACTGGAGTCAAGCTATCCTGGATGAAGACGGCTGATAGCCAGAAACCGGTCCTAGGATGCTTGATTCCGGTCCAGGAAAGACATGGCTTGGCAGTTCAGGCTGGACTGTTCCCATGAGGCACAGGGTCAAGGCTGATTTGCATATGATCATGTCTGAACTGGGGTGGTGTGGAGTGCAAAAAAACTATGGATTTAGACCTAGATCTCTGCACTGGGGTGAATGTATGACATTGTTCTGCATTCTGTCCATCAACTGTTGTTTTGCATTTGTCACCCCGAGTGGGATGGGTATGCTCAGACGTGAGTCCCATGCTCTCCACACCACTGGAGTCAAGCTATCCTGGGTGAAGACGGCTGATAGCCAGAAACTGGTCCTAGGATGCTTGATTCCGGTCCAGGAAAGACATGGCTTGGCAGTTCGGGCTGGACTGTTCCCATGAGGCACAGGGTCAAGGCTGATTTGCATATGGTCATGTCTGAACTGGGGTGGTGTGGAGTGCAAAAAACGATGGATTTAGGCCCAGATCTCTGCACTGGGGTGAATGTATGACATTGTTCTGCATTCTGTCCATCAACTGTTGTTTTGCATAAAACACTTGAAGACACCTCTTTACCATCCACAAAGTAATAGGAAAGTTGAACGTGTCACCAAAGTACTAGTGGAATGCATCAAATCTTCTACTAAAAGCACTAAAAGCAATGTATGTGTTACCAAGTCCATTGAAGTGTTAGTCTTGTCTCACTGCACTACACCGCATTCAGTAACTGGGAAATGTCCTTTCGAGTTGATGAGGGTTTGTTAACCTGTCACACAACTTTGTCCTTTTTGTACTACAAAAATTTGACAGAAGGTTGGGAGTGTTCATAAATGGTGGAAATCAGCTGAGAATAATCAAACCTTGTCAATTTAAAGAGAACTGGGAAAGCTATCCCAGATTTAAGGAACGAATGTAGGCTAAAAATAGGTGACTGGTTAGGTGTGAAAAATCCAATACTTGTTGGAAAAGGTTTATCCAAGTTCAAAGAGCCTGTTCAGGTTTGTGAACTATGGAATAAACTCTGTGAAACTCTCTGATGGGAATTGGTATTTCTCATGTGGCTTTGGTTCCTCATAATGTCATGTCTAGTGATACTAAGAAATATTTTCCTAAGTGTTTTTCCTTACAAAACAAAACTAAAAAATGTTTGAAGAATAATTTGCTCACACAAAATATCAGAAGGAGTGTTCGCACTCCCCTGCGGCCAAAGAAATGGAATGACTTAGTTCTACGTTGATTATCTTGATATCTTTTCTTCTTTCTTTTCCGTTTTTTTCTTCCTCTCTTTCTTCTCTTTTCTCTCTTTCTATTGGGGGTAGGTATGGGTATAGTGCTGTGTAACTGTTGAACTTGTCTTAAAAGGAATTTGCTATATTTCACTGTGATTACCACCTTGTTATTTACTTTGCATTATTCTTTGTTTTATAAAAAGGGAGATGTGTTGTATTGTGTAGTCTGTGGCTGGAATGTCATGAGGTCACTGGGGCCACTGGGGCTCTGCATTCTCTTGGAGTCAGTTGCTCCAGTGTCCCTGCTTGGATGAATGTACAACAAGATTTAACCCTATCTTCAACCTACAGACTGTGTGGTGCCTTCACTTCACACTGCTTTGTTCCCTGCCGCCTTGCTTCATCTTTCATCATTGCAGCCACAGTTCCCACTTTGTTTCTTATTTCTGTTGGCGTATATTAAGTTTTCGCTCTTATTGAAGGTCTTTACAGCATGCCATCTAACATACAGCCAGCTACACCCTTCCGTTAGCAATGTGGCACAATATGGCAGTTTATTTTTATGACTATGTAGGACATGTTTTTTTCTTAGTATTGTAGCTATGTCTGTAAATGCACTTTACTGTTTGTAAAACTATCCCCTTTACTGGCAGATGTCTTAAGGACATAGTGGTACAAAAGGGGGTGGTGATGGACGGAGCATGATGGCCATATGCAAATCAGTCTGACCCTGTGCCTCATGGGAACAGTCGAGCCCTAACTGCCAAGCCATGCCTTCCCTGGACCGGAAACAAGCTTCCGAGGACCGGTTTCTGGCATTTCAGCCTTCTTCAGCCCGGCTTGCTTGAGTCCAGTGGCAAAGTGAGCAAGGGACTCACGTCTGAGCATACCCTGCCAACTTATGGCGAACAAAGTGGTACAAAAGGGGGTGGTGATGGACGGAGCATCTGAACCAATCAAACACTCACACCCAGTCAACAGATCTGTGTTTAATCCATCACCGTTCTTTAGCCCACTCTGCCACCCCAGTTCAGACATGGCCATATGCAAATCAGTCTGACCCTGTGCCTCATGGGAACAGTCCAGCCTGAACTGCCAAGCCATGCCTTCCCTGGACCAGAAACAAGCTTCCGAGGACCGGTTTCAGGCATTTCAGCCGTCTTCAGCCTGGCTTGCTTGAATCCAGTGGCAAAGTGAGCAAGAGACTCACGTCTGTGCATACCCTGCCAACTTATGGCGGACAAAGTGGTACAAAAGGGGGTGGTGATGGACGGAGCATCTGAACCAATTAAACACTCACACCCAGTCAACAGATCTGGGTTTAATCCATCACCGTTCTTTAGCCCATTCTGCCACCCCAGTTCAGACATGGTCATATGCAAATCAGTCTGCCCCTGTGCCTCATGGGAACAGTCCAGCCCGAACTGCCAACACATGCCTTTCCTGGACCGGAAACAAGCTTCCGAGGACCGGTTTCTGGCATTTAAGCCGTCTTCAGCCCGGCTTGCTTGAATCCAGTGGCAAAGTGAGCAAGGGACTCACGTCTGAGCATACCCTGCCAACTTATGGCTAACAAAGTGGTACAAAAGGGGGTGGTGATGGACGGAGCATCTGAACCAATCAAACACTCACACCCAGTCAACAGATCTGGGTTTAATCCATCATCATTCTTTAGCTCACTCTGCCACCCCAGTTCAGACATGGCCATAGGCAAATCAGTCTGACCATGTGCCTCATGGGAACAGTCCAGCCCGAACTGCCAAGCCATGTCTTCCCTGGACCAGAAACAAGCATCCTGATGATGATGGATTAAACCCAGATCAGTTGACTGGGGGTGAGTGCCTTCAATGTTCACCGCTCCGTCCATCATCCCCTTGGATTTTGCTTTGTTCGCCCTAAGTTGGCAGGGTATGCCCAGACGTGGGTACCTTGCTCACTTTGCCACTGGAATCAAGCTAGCCTGACTGATGATGGCTGATTAGCCAGGATCAGGTTCCAGGATCCTTGTTTCCGGTCCAGGGAAGACATGGCTTGGCAGTTCGAGCTGGACTGTTCCCATGAGGCACAGGGTCAGACTGATTTGCATATGACCCTGTCTGAACTGGGGTGGCGGAGTGAGCTAACGAATGATGATGGATTAAACCCAGATCAGTTGACTGGGGGTGAGTGCTTGCAATGTTCAACACTCCGTCCATCACCCCCCTTTGGTTTTCTGGATACAATGAAGGCACATACCAAAACATACACACACAGCCCACCAGGACACAATTACACAAACGCATAAGCACACAAGAGCGAGATAACACACAGATGAACACAGATACACTTACAAATGCATACACACATACTGTCTCAGAAAGAGGCAAATACATAGACAACAAGTTACTAATTCAATTCATGATGAATGAACACACATTTACTTTTGCCCAGCTAAATACTTAACAGAAACAATGTATATCTAAAAAGTGTGTTGCATTTTTACAAAACAAATATGTATCATGCAAAGTGGGTGATCAAGGGAGTAGCTAGAAAATTAAAATATCCCCCACTTCGAACTAAAGCTCTTATGGAACCAAACAAGCAGAGCAAGTCATCACAATTCTCCGCAGAAGAGCTCTTTTGTCTCTTCCACCCAAGTATCTATCCGTTCCTCCTTTATCCTTTTATCCACCAGCTGATATCCACCATTTTACCTTTACATTCTGTCATCCAGTTATTCTTTCATCCATCATTGAGTCTTTAGCCATTCCGTTCATCCACCCATCTATTTCTAACCTATCCATCTAGCCCAAAACCTATCCATCCATCCATATATCCATCCACCCATCCATCCCTCCATCCACACTTTCACTCATCCATCCTTTCACTCCATCCATTCATCCTTTCACTCATCCAATCATCCAGCCTTTCACTCCATCCATCCATCCTTTCACACATCCATACATCCACAAGGTCACTCAGCAGACCATGCTTTCACTTTACCATTCATCCATCCACCCTTTCACTCATCCATGCATCCATCTATCCTTTCACTCACTCATCCATCCATGCTTTTACTCATCCATCCATCGATTCATTCTTCCTTTCACTCATTCATCCTTTCTTTCACTCATCCATCCACCCTTTCATCCATCCACCCTCCCTTTCACTCACCCCTCCATTCTTTCACGTATCCATCAATTTACCCATTCATCTATCCATCCATCCATCCATCAACCTCAACCCACTCTTTCACTCATCAATTCATTATTTCACTCAACCTTTCATGTCTCTAATAATCATTTCTCCAACCCATCCTTTTGCTCATCCATCCATTCTCTCATCATCCATCCATTCTTTCACTTGTCTATCAATCCAACCTTTCATCCACTCATCAATACATTTGTTTACTCCTCAATCCATCCACCCTCTCTTTCACTCATCCATCCTTTCACTAATTGATCCATTTGTCTACCCATCAACCATTTCACTCACTCACCCATCCATCCACCCTAATCTCACACACACATCCATCCCTCTATCCTTTCAGTCGCTCATTCTCACATTAGGAGCCTTTGTCTGACGAGTTGCTGATAGAAGACTCCACCCCTCTGTAAGTGATAAAGCGAGGTGTTCACAGCGCCCTTCCATCCATCCTATCACTCATCCATCCATCCATCCTGCCTTTCTCAGGGCAGAAATATGAAGGGAGAAGCAGCACCCAGCAAAGAGAAGAAAACAAGAAAACACATGCAGTCTCATGTAGAGCTGAAAACAAATTTAGTTCTGTGAATATACGCAGTGAGTGGAAAAGATGGCAAAGAAGCTATGTTTTAGAGGATAGTCAAATAAAGCAATAAAGCCTTTGAATAAGAAGCAAGCTAATGAGATTGATAAGAAAGCCAGTTGATGATACAGAAAGGAGTGTGAAGTATACTGCAGCCACATTTCTGAAACCACCACCGCCATTCGACACTGCAAAGAAGCAGATATTGACACCAGGTGGACTGCACTGGATCAAAACGTTCAATGATTTCACAGATGCACTGGAAGAAGCAGATGATGAAAAAATAATTAAGTACCTTGAGAACCTTGCCAGTAATGGAGTGGAAGTAGATATCACAAGCTGATGCAGTATCATGCTGTCAAATCAACGAAGCGTTAGAAACCAAGTCCAATTCGATGCCGAACGTCGACTATGAAAGGTAAATTTTTAATCAAGCGAGGCAGCAAACTGGTAAACAATTGATGAGTTTGTCGAGAGCAGTGGCTTGAGCAGTGTAAAGGGAAGAAGATATAAAATGAAAATAACTTTGAATTATTATCATTTTATGTTTCTTTTGCGGGTGGGGGGGCTGCTCTGCTCACGGAGCAGGGCAGGGGAGGAGTGGTTTGCTCACTCCTAAGTTCGCAATGACTGTTTGGTCGGCCGTGTGGGGCAGCCCAGACCAGTCATGTGCATTTTCTCCATTCTACATGCAGGCTGCAGTACAGCCTGCGTGGAGAACAAGCCCAGGCCTGCATTCCCTGGTTGACCATTTAACCAGGACACTCAAAACCAATCACAATGCTGCATTGCAATATTATGATTAGTCAGAAGAGCCTAGGTGCTTACCAATCACAATGCTTGGTCAGGGTAGCCTTGCTGCTCTTCCTGGCTTCCTGTCCCATGAGAAGAGCAGGAGCAAGGAGCAGAGAGGAGGGACCCGGCAGCAAGGTAAGTGCATAATTTAAAAAAAAAATCAATTTCGCAACCCTGCATCCCGCGCCCGCCCCCACCCCGCAACCTGCAAGTAGTGCTGGCCCCCACTGGGTTAGAGACTTGATGTGCTTATCAAACACTGCAAGTTTAGTGAATTTAATGATGAAGAAGCCATACATCTCTGAGTCATTGATGGCTGTATGTCAGACTCATATTGACACATATTGATAGAGACACTCAGCTTAGAGAAAGTATGGCTGCAAGAGTTGAGGAAAGAGCAGATGAACAAGCCACTGATATCGAAGTCGGACTAGCAAAAAAGCCAGCACAAGTACAAGGTAGATGCATGCAAGTCAATGCCTCCAGAGAAGAACACGTTTTTTTCCGATGTAGGTTTTCATTTCCCCATGATGAAAAATGTCCTGCCATAGGGAAAATGTGCAAAGGTTGCGTCAAAGAAAACCACTTCATTATGGTGTGCAAAGTGAAAGAGAAACTAACTATGTCACAGCGAGAAGAGAAAATAAACAGCAGATAGTTCCAATAGTATTTTTGCCACACCCACAAGGCCAAAAAGCAACATCAGTTGAGAAAAGTAGAAACCAGACAATCAATCGTCATCAAGTTCATCCTACAAAGGCTTCTCAACGTCATTATCAAGCACCAATGAAAAAGATAAATGTGCAATGATGGCATCGGCCAAGGAACGACAGGCACATGTAGGTTTGGTTATCATAGACAGTGGTGCTTCGATTAACATCATGCCGGTCGAATGTTCAACAGTCTGAACCCGTCAAACAAAAAAACATATATGTGGACTGCGTCTAAACTGTTGCAGAGTCAAGGATCATTTATAGAAAAAACGATACACAAAACAGTATCAGCGCAAGTGCCAATTCACAGTCTTCAAGGAGCCTTGTCCAGTGCATACCTACTCAGTTTTGCCACCACTGCTGACATTGGGACTGATCTCTCTCAATTATAACCTCCACACTCAATCCGAAGTTGTGAGTCACTTTCTGTTGTTATTTCATGGCCTAGATAGGATCAAGACAACAAAAGTGCGACTTCACATCAATGAGGACGTTTGTCCTGTTGCCCAGCGACACCTCAGAGTCACTTTCCACTTGCAAGAAGCTGTTGAGAAAGAACTAGAAACATTGTTGTAGCATGTCACTCCTTCCCTTCATGTGTATTTGCATCTGTATAAAAAGTATGCGAGTGTTCGCTGAGGATCTATCCTAAATTACATTTTAACCCTCTCCATCTTCAAACATCAATTAAAACATGCACTTGAATGGGTTACGCAGTGTGGGTCCAATTCACAGAACTAATCTGAGACACAATCCTAAACTTACTACTGTAGGAGTCCTAACTTTATTACTACTCAGGGCCCGATGTAGGTAAATCCCATTTACCGATTTTGAAATACCGAATCCTACCGATTCGGTATTCAAAAATCGGTAAATGGGATGTAGGTCCCAACATCTGGATTCGTTACCGAATCCTTAACAATTCTTAAATTACCGATTTGGTAAATACCGAATCGGTAATGCCCATTCATTCCTATGGGCTTTGAAGCCCATAGGAATGATTAGGCATTACCGATTCGGTATTTACCGAATCGGTAATTTAAGAATTCACAAGGGTGTAGGGGGTGTCACTTTGACACCCTCTAGCACCCCCAAAACGGCCATGTGTGCAATGTGGCACACAGACATGCCCTAAGGGCACGTCTGTCTGTCACATGGCACATGTGTACATGCACAGATGTGCATGTACACAGGAATCGGTTTTTTACCATGGATTTGTATTCCATGGTAAAATACCGATTCTGTAAGCCATGTGCTGCCGGAACATAGGCTACCTACATTGCATTTTCGGTAATTTTACCGAATCGTTACCATTACCGAATCGGTAAATATTACCGACTCGGTAAATTTACCGATTCGGTAATGATAACGAATCGGTAAAATTACCGAAAATGTGCCCCTACATCTCCATAGCCCTTTACCGATCGGAAACGGCCGAAAATCGGTATTTTCGGCCGATTCCGATCGGTAAAGGGCTACCTACATCGGGCCCTAAATGCCTTCTGTGAATACCAAAAGTAGTAAGTTTAACCAAAAGTAGTAAGTTTAACCAAAAGTAGTAAGTGCCTTTGGTAAATACCAAAAGTAGTAAGTTTAGGATTTGTCTCAGATTAGTTCTGTGAATCGGGCACAAAGATTTTTTCTTCGAACCACATAACTGTGGGCATATTACCAAGCAATAGCGATAATTATCGCTATTGCTTGGTTAGAGACAAAATTTTACTGCTGAGCTGCGGCGATTTTTATCGCAGATAAACCTTGGTATTACCAAGGTTTATCGCAAATGCGATAAAAAACGGCCGCAATGCATGAATATCGCTGAAAAGTCAGCTTATTCATGCATTACCGAGCTAATGTTCTTAGCCATGTTATCCACCTCCCATTGGATAACATGGCTAAGAACTGCTCAGGGCAGGCGTTTGCTTTTGGAGATATTCGCGCTTAGCGTGAATTTCTCCAAAAGTTGGTAATAGGAGATAGCGATGTTAGCGACTGTTTCCCGTCGCTAACATCTTGGCACGCCCACTTTGCATGTCATTAGTGATAAATATCACTGACATGCAAAGTGGGGCCCAAGATGGTCGCTATCTCTTACTAGCTGTCGCTAACTGGTGTTAGCGACAGCTAGGTAATTGGGAGATAATTTTATCTTCGCTTTCTTGGCTTTTAAAGCCAAAAAAGCGGAGATAAACTCCCTTGATAATATGCCCCTTTGTTCTGTGATTTTGTTCTGTTTTAGATTCCGTTTTTTTCTACACACTGCTGCCCTAGAAGTATGGCTGATTTCCAACTTGCCAACGATGCTCTTTCACTCGTAGGTTGTATCTGTTTCTGGAATCCTCTAACTCGGTTCTATATTTAATACATCTTCGGCTATTTGTGAATGTGTGCGACATTATCACATTATTAACAAACCTAATTGTCTGAGACAGAAAGCACTTCAAGCGATGATGTCTATATTACCAGTTTTCTGCAGCCAATGTAAGGGAACGGCTGCACGGGTCGGGGCGCGTTCTACAACTTCCTAATTTGTGTTATATTTCTTATTGTCAGCTTAATTTACAAAGCAATAGCAAATGAGCCAACCCTCAAAGACTCATCAGATTCGCAAACAATTTGCTAGTTGAGATGTGTTTTAATGAAACAGTGACCTCTTGTGGTCAGTTTGTTTTACTGCCAGATTTGGCAGGAACAGTTTTATTGTTAAAAACGAAAAACTGCACTATTGTATTGTGTTGTATTGTATGTAGCATGTATGTAGCGCTTACTATCCCTCTATGGAATGCTGAAGCTCTTACCTGCACTTACAGCAAGCTACTCTGTGTAAGTCTAATTGGGCAAGTTCTTTCATGACATCGTGATGAACCACCGAGGTGCAGTTATCGTGTTATAGGGAGCAGTACCTGGCGATGTTATTATGGTAGGTGAGAGACAGATGTGGAAGTTAATATTAGGATAAAGACTGAGAGATGGGCAGCAGCAGGACGCTGTGCACCCGTACACCAATCAGAGAAGGCCCTTTAATCCATGCGCAACATGCACCAGGGAGAATGCTATTGAATGAGGAGGATACCGAAAGGGAAAGAAGGCCCTGATTCCACCTACTCCTTTTAGCAGTGCTTAATTTGTAAAAAAAAAAAAAAAAAATGTCAGGAGGCCACTGCAGCTTGCACCACCCATTGCCCGTCATTGCTGTCAATGACGGTCCCAAGCCAACTTTTCCATCCCAAGTGCGACAGTTCAGATTATTTGAGGTCCCCAAAAATAAAGGAATGGCTGGGGAGGCAGATATTAGTAATTTTTTATGTATATTGTATTCATAAAGAACCATTGTTCTGCTCATCTCTAAATTAGGTGAGCAGCGCCATCATGTAGCAGACTGTCATAGGTGTGATGTTGACAATTAAGTGCCAGTGCCAAGCACCGGATACCAATTAAGTGTGGGTGCCTAGCACCAGAAACCACAGGCTCAAATTAAGCTCTGCCTTCTAGGCCAAAGTAAACCAAAGGTTCCATCAGGGGTTTGCACCCCAAACCACTCTCAGGCTGCTGTAGGCTCTCAAAAGCAGAAAAGCACCAGTTGGGGGAGCCATATTAGTGGGAAACAACCTTTACAACGCAACTTTTACAACGCATTACCATTACAACAAAACTTTTACAACGCAAAAACTATTACAACGCATGTATTTACAACGCATGTTTTTACAACGCAAGTACCTTTACAACGCATACCATTACAACGTAAGTATTGGTAAGTATATAATTATATTTAAAATGTTATATGTTTGGGTTTTTTTAAGGGGTATTTTTAGAGTTCAGGGTCAGTTTTCAGTTTTTGGGTAAAGGGGTATTTTTAGGGTTCAGGGTCAGTTTTCAGTTTTTGGGTAAAGGGGTATTTTTAGGGTTCAGGGTCAGTTTTCAGTTTTTGGGTAAAGGGGTATTTTTAGGGTTCAGCGTCAGTTTTCAGTTTTTGGGTAAAGGGGTATTTTTAGGGTTCAGGGTCAGTTTTCAGTTTTTGGGTAAAGGGTTTTTTTAGGGTTCAGGGTCAGTTTTCAGTTTTTGGGTAAAGGGGTATTTTTAGGGTTCAGGGTCAGTTTTCAGTTTTTGGGTAAAGGGGTTTTTTTAGGGTTCAGGGACAGTTTTCAGTTTTTGGGTAAAGGGGTATTTTTAGGGTTCAGGGTGAGTTTTGGGTTTTTGGGTAAAGGGGTATTTTTAGGGTTCAGGGTCAGTTTGGGGTTTTTGGGTAAAGGGGTATTTTTAGGGTTCAGGGTCAGTTTTGGGTTTTTGGGGTACAGGGGAATTTTTAGGGTTCAGGGGCAGTTTTGGGTTTTTGGGTAAAGGGGTATTTTTAGGGTTTAGGGTCAGTTTTGGGTTTTTGGGTAAAAGGGTATTTTTAGGGTTCAGGGTCAGTTTGGGGTTTTTGGGTAAAGGGGTATTTTTAGGGTTCAGGGTCAGTTTTGGGTTTTGGGGGTACAGGGGTATTTTTAGGGTTCAGGGTCAGTTATGGGTTTTTGGGGTACAGGGGTACAGGGTAAAAATAAAAAATACAATTTTAAATTAAATTATTTAAATTAAATTTATTTAAATGGGTTTTTGGGGTACAGGGGTATTTGTAGGGTTAAGGGTCAGTTTTGGGTTTTTGGGGTACAGGGGTACGGGTAAAAATAAAATAAAATAAAATTTAAATTAAATTATTTGAATTATATTTAAATTAAATTAATTAAATTAAATTAATTTAAATTAAATTAAATTAAATTAAATTAAATTATATTAATTTCAAATAATTTAAAATAAAAAAATTAATATATACTTACCAATACTTACGTTGTAATGGTATGCGTTGTAAAGGTACCTGCGTTGTAAAAACATGCCTTGTAAATACATGCGTTGTAATAGTTTTTGCGTTGTAAAAATTTCGTTGTAATGGTATGCGTTGTAAAAGTATGCGTTGTAACGTCATACATCCATATTAGTGTTGTGGTTCAGACCTCTGCCAGACTAGCATCCTGCATATGTGAGAATGAGGATTAAACACTTGGCAGATTGGTGCCCTGACAGTACAAGAACATTGTCTTCCATTCCTCATACAAGCCCATCGTGGATCCCAGAGACACTTGCTCTTTCTAATTTACATAAGAAGGCATCGTCCTGACCTCCTAGCATTTCGTTCCAGAACAACTTCAACTATCAGTTTTAGTAGCGAATGACATTTCAGGGTAAATAGAAACAATGTGATGAAAGACTTCAATTATTTTGATGGCAGCATGGTGCAAATTTAGTCATTCTTAATGTGTTCAATATTCGTCAAGCTCTACTCTGACATGTGAGCCATGTGAAAAACACTTTTTATATATGTCTTAACCAGTTAACTTCCCATCCAAGAACTTCTATTTGGTCTTCTCCCACTCTGCCCTGCCCCTCCATTTCACCCCCACTAGCTCTGCTCATCTCTAAACAAAGGTCTTTGTGTACAAATGGGTAATCCCTGATTAGCACATTTAACTTGCCTATAAATCCCTAGTCTATGGTGCTGTGTGTACCCAGGGCTTGTAAGTTAAATTTCACTAGCAGACAATAGAACCTATTGTGCCACCACTTAAGTGACAAAGTAAAATCATGTCTTCAGGCCTTCCCCTGACGCCTGAGTGTGCAGGTTTAGAACTGCAAAGTAGACCTGGCAAAATAAACCTTTTTAATGTTGGTAAGTTGCCCCTAAAATAGTCCCTAAATGCCTATACAGCAGGATGCATGGTATTTAATAAGTAGGACTTGTATTCTTAGCTTCACATCCCCCAGAAGTGAAAAATCTCCAATATCGGTATTCACTGCAGCAAGGCTGGTTCTTCCATACAAAAGCACTGGGTTACATTACAGAACCTTATGAAGCATTATTTCAGAGTTGGAATAGCTAGAACCATGTTTCAAGGACTCAAATTAATTGGAATTGGAAATCCAATCTAATGGCCAAGTCGGATTTTAAATTAATATTTAGAAAATGCTGCTTTAGAAAGTTGGCATGTTTCTGCTAAAGCCTCTTGTAACCGTTTCAGAGTTAATCTCCAACTATCACCTGGCAGCCTGGTACGAAAGGGAACTAAAAGGTCTTGGATGGGAGGAAGTGTGATCTTCTCCTGACAGAATAGCCCAAGCGATGTACCCACGAACTATACAAGCTTCAAAGAGGCATCCGTGGTCACAGTCAGATATAACATACATCTAGGCCTGTGCCTGCCATTGCCCCAGTAGCCAGAGTGGCATCAATCCCAGTTGGGGGAAAACTTGTTCCAGAACTGGTTTGCTGGGAGGGGGACCTCATTTCCTCAGACGCACCTCAGGGGTCTTCCTGAGCTCTGACAAGGGGAAGAAAGATTCTGCCACAATGGATTTTTGCAGAGCATGGCACTGTGGGGTTGTTTACGGCCAAACTCCTAGAAAGAGATGTCAAAGTGGGTAGAGTTGCCACAGGGAACTTTTTCCCTACTGGCCAGGGAGTTACCCCTACTCCTATTTAGGAACATGGGGCTCTAACAGATTGTGTGTCCCTGTAGCTTAACAGGAGGCTAGCCAACTAGCCGACAGGAGTCTTGCCTTGGAGTCCACTCTTCTGTTCTGGGTGTGAGTGGGGCCAGATACAGACCTTCAGGTTTTCTCTCTACAGGTTTCAGTAGGTGTAGTCCTCTCTCTGAAGTCCTATGGGTTCAGCGAGTACAGCCTGTCTTCTGTTTTCCTCAGGTCCAGCAGTGTTCTAAAGAAGGTATCCAGGTATGCCACTTTCATGTATGGCACTAGTTAGTGAGTGAGTGGCAGAAACTCCCTGTCCAGTAGGGAAAACGTTCCCAGGGGCAACCCTACCAACTTTAAATTCACTTCCTGGGGGTTTGGCCTTAAACAATTCAATTCAAGTAGGAAAAGGCCAGCTACCCCGCCCAACAAGAAAATTGTAGATGGGAATGTGGGTGAAGGAGATGTGAGCCATGGGTGGGATGATGGCATACTTAAAAAACTTATGGTGCATTATGGCTAACCAGGCCCGCAAGGGACGCGTGGTGAAGGACGGCGCAGCTAAATCATCACAGCAGCCGGCATCCCCCGGTGCCAGTAGGTCGCCAAGAATGTCCGATGACGAGGCCCCGGCCACTAAGGCTTTTATGACCGAACTTTTTGCTTCCATCAAGGAGGACATCTCCGAGCTGCGGGCGCAACTGGCCTCTGACCTCCGGGACGTACGGAGAGATGTTGATGGGATTGGTGAAAGAGTGGCGACTCTTGAGGACCATGATTTGAGCACGGCCAACGATGTCCACTTACTCCAACAAGACGTCATTCGCCTCACGGAGCAAAACATGGACCTGCAGGCACACACGGAAGACCTTGAGAACCGCTCCCGGCGGAATAACATTCGCATTAAAGCGGTGCCATGGGATGGCGAGTCGGGAGACCTGCGAGGCTATGTGAAGGAATTGTTTCTGCAGATCTTGGATGAAGACGACGTGAAGGATATCCAGATGGATAGAGTCCATCGCGTTGGTTTGCCCAGGAGAGGGGGGGGGCCGCCCCCGGACATCCTTGTCTGTGTTCATGACTTTCAATTGAAGGAGCGCATCCTCCGGAAGGCTAGGGCCATAAATTCGCTGCAATTTCGGGACCATCATCCTCAGCTTTTTCAGGACCTAGCAGCTTCTACGCTTCAAAAAAGGAGGGATTTTCGGCCGGTGACTTCCCTTCTGCGGGAACGCAACATCGCATATTCTTGGGGGCACCCCTTCAGGATCATCTTCAGGTGGCAGAATCGACTGATGCAGATACGCTCCCTGCAGGAAGCGAAGGAGCTCTTGGGTTTGGATGAGGTTGCCCCGTCCCAGGGGTCGAATGCATCCCCATCTCGGAGGCGACGTCGGACCTCTTCATGGCATAGAGTGGGGTCCTCTCCGGCGCGGGGGCGCCCGGACCGCGATGCCAGCCAGCAGGAGAGGGGGAGTGCAGTGGCTTCAGTAGCTTCAGCGACGGTGCCGGCGTCACAGGCCAGCTCCGGAGCGGCGTGACGGTGACTTGCTACTGCGGATCGGCGCTGGAGGGGGCATGGACCCCCCCGGTCTGGGTGAATGGAAGTACTTTTGGAGAAGACTCCCCAGACCGTGACCTTGGGAGGAACCGAGCTGGTCTCCCTGCCTTGTCCCCGGAGTGGTCGGTGCTTCGTGAACTGTGGACCACTGGGACTGATGAGTATTTTTTTCACTGTTTCTGTTCTGTTTACACTTTCACTGTTCCATTTTCCTTCAGGGGACAGTTGGTTTGAGAGGGGGGAGGGGGTGGGAAATGTTGGTGGCGACTGGAGTGATTCATGGCATGTACGGGTGATCTGGAGTGGTGTGGGAGTGGCGTGTGGGGAGGGGACTATGGCGCTGGGGGATCTACGGGAGGCGGGGGGTCGGGATGGTGAGGCGTGGGAGAGATCTGGGGGTCGCATGTCACTGTTCCCCTTGAGCGGAAGATGGTTGACTGTAGGGTGGGGGGGCCCGATGCTGTTTATAGAGAGTGTTGGGTTGTGGGACCATCATGCCGATTAGTATAGGGACGTGGAATGTTAAAGGCCTGAACTCGCCGCAGAAGAGGCAGAAGGTGTGGAAGTATATAACTGATCATCAGTTGGATGTTGTGGGGCTCCAGGAGACCCACCTGGCGCGTAAGGACGAGCTGCGCCTTCGACATAAGGCGTTTCCCATCATTTATAGGTCTTCGGCGTCCACGAAGCATAGAGGGGTGGCTCTCCTGTTTCGCTCTACGCTGCACTTCCAGCCCCACGATGTCTGTAGTGATAAGGATGGACGCTGGCTGATGGTGAAGGGGCTTGTCCAGGGGAGGCTTTGTACGTTTGTGGTGGTGTACATCCCTAACGCTGGCCAGAATCAGTTTTTGCAGGGACTGTTGCAGCGTGTGGGGGACTTTGCGGAAGGGCACTTGTTCCTTTTAGGGGACTTTAACCTGGTATGGGATGCGAATGTGGATAGCTCTGGGACCCGTAGGGTACATACAGGGGTGTTTTCCCCCTCCTCGCAGCAGGTGGTTGGGGATCTGGGCCTGGTCGACAGTTGGCGCTTCTTCCACCCTGCCTCCCGGGATTACACCTTTTTTTCGCATGTCCATCAATCATACTCCCGACTGGACCACATTTTTATTAGCCAGGCGCTTAGGGGGGATGTCCTTGACTCCGTCATTCTTCCACTCTCGGTATCTGACCATAGTCTCCTGGTGCTTAGCCTCCGGTGGTCCTCACCTGGTGATGGGCAAAGGAAATGGTACTTCCCGGCATCGGTAGTGCGGGACGATGTCTCTAGTAAGGCACTGCGTAAGGCCATCAAGGACTTTCTCGAGCTGAACCCAGTGTCGGACACATCGGTCTCCAACACTTGGGACGCTTTGAAGGCTTCCATCAGGGGCACTTGCTTGGGCCTCAATGCAAATCTTAATAAAGCACGGCGCAAGGATAGGGACGCTCTGGAGGCTGAATTGGCGGTCCTTGAGCAGGCTCACAAGCTTAACCCCTCTAGAGTTACCCTCCGGCCTTTGACCGCAGTTCGTGGGAAACTGAGGGCCCACTACAATAACAGGGCCGAATTGACGCTGTTGCGGTTAGGCAGGCAGTCTTATTCTTGCGGTAACAAAGTGGGCAGACATTTGGCAAGGCAGCTGCGAGATAGGCGGGAGCGTGAGTATATCGGGGGGATTAGGGACGCTGCGGGTGAGCTGCATCACCGGGACGAGCAAAAGGCGGCCATTTTTGGCCGTTTTTATGGAGACCTTTATGCTGGAGACGAGCTGGATGCGGAGTCTCAGAAGCAGTATCTGCAGCGCTTACCCCTTCCCCAGGTGTCCAAAGAGTGGAATGAGGTCCTGGAGGCTCCAATTACCAGGGAAGAGGTACTCGGGGCTATTAAGAACCTGAAACTGCACAAGGCCCCTGGGCCGGACGGATACACTGCCGTCTTCTATAAGACGTTCGCCTCTGACCTTTGCGACTTCCTGGTGACCCTCTTTAACGACATGGCTGAGACCGGCTCTTCGAAGGGTTCCCTGGCCGAGGCGGTTATAACGGTCCTGCCGAAGCCGGGGAAGGATCCCACCCAGTGTGCCTCGTTTCGCCCCATAGCGCTCCTTAACTTGGATGCGAAGTTATATTCGACAATCTTGGCGCGTAGAATGCAGGATCTGTTACCAGCGATCATACACCCTGACCAGTCCGGGTTTATCAAGGGGCGCCAGACTCACGACAATACCCGCAGGGTTGTGCATCTCATTGAAAAGGCGGACAGGTTTCGCATTCCGGCGGTCCTGGTGGGGTTGGATGCCGAGAAGGCATTCGACCGTGTGGACTGGCGCTTCCTGTTTCATACGATGACGGCTTTTGGCTTTTCGGAAAAGTTCATTACCATGGTGAGGGCCAATTTTTGCAGTCCTAGATCTCGGGTGGGAATCAATGGCCACTTGTCTGCATTCTTCCCGCATTCCAGAGGCACTAGGCAGGGTTGCCCCCTTTCCCCTCTCCTGTTCGCGCTGAGCATTGAGCCCCTGGCGGTGGCGGTTAGGGAACATGAGGGTATTCGGGGCATTCCGTTCGCGGGAGAGCAGCACACGATCACGCTCTTCGCGGAGGACGTACTTCTTTCCATTGCTGATCCTGAACGCTCGTTGCCTTGTGTTAGGGAGACCCTGCTGGAATATGAAGTGGTCGCAGGCTTCAAGGTTAATTACAGCAAGTCGCATGTCCTGAATCTCACTCTATCGCCTGCGGATGCGGAACGTTTGCACACTTTGACGCCCTTAGCCTGGGCTGCTGACTCGCTTGTCTACTTGGGGGTCCACTTGACCCCCACTGTGGGCGGGCTATTCGCGGCTAATTTCCCCTCTTTGCTGGCAAAGACTAGAGCCGATTTGGACAAATGGAAACCTACATTTCTATCGTGGCTGGGTAGAATCCATGCTGTGAAGATGGTCCTCCTTCCCAAATATTTGTACTTATTTCAGGCCCTCCCCATCCCTCTGGACGGCGACTTTTTTCGGCGCCTTAGAACGCAGATCTTGCGATTTGTGTGGCAAGGGGGCCGAGCGCGTTTGTCCTTTGCGTTACTACGTAGGCCGAGAGCCGAGGGCGGGGTGGGGCTTCCTGACCTCCAGCTTTATTACAAGGCGGCGCAACTGCGAATTTTAGTAGAATGGTCACAGCAGACGTCGGAGAAGCATTGGCTCCATATGGACCGGAGTGTGGCGGGGAGGTCGGTTTGGGACCTGGCTTGGAAGCCTAGGAGGGACCGCCCCTTAAATGCGTACATAAGTACGCCTACGGGTACTGTCATGAAGGTGTGGGATACGCTGGTTGGGGACGACCGTTGGACTACGTTCCCCTCACCCTTCACGCCCTTGCACTTCAACCCGGCATTTCCGCCGGCTCAGCGAGAGGGGGCCTTCGATGTGTGGAGGGAGGGGGGATGTAGGGCTTTGACTCACCTGTTCCATGGTCAGGCCCCCCTCACTTTTGCAAACTGCGTGAGGGACTATGGGGTTCCCCAGAATGACCAATACCGTCATGCGCAACTGCTCCACTGGGCCACGTCGCCGGGGGTACTGGAGGCAGCCACGCGGCCACCCTCCACTTTTGAGGCCTTCCTGCTACGGACATCGGTGATGAAGGGGGTTATCTCCTTCATATATCAGCTCTTGCTTAGGTCGGCAGTCTCGCCTAGACCTAGGTATATGGACCAGTGGGAAGAGATGCTGGGGAGGACTGTCTTGGATGCTGAGTGGACGGCGTTATGGCGGGATATCTCGAAGTTTAATCATTCGCTTCACCTCAGGGAAGCCCACCTTAAGAATCTTATGCAATGGTATTTATGTCCGACCAGGCTACATCGCTTTTATCCGGCCGCCTCCGATAAATGTTGGAGGGGTTGCGGGTTTCTGGGGGACTTTCGCCACATCTGGTGGGACTGTCCGGTGATTCGGCCATATTGGGACGAGATTCTCTCGCATATTAAGGAACTGCTGCAGTATCCCATTGAGGACTCAATGGCCTCTGTCCTCCTGGGTCTCCGAGACCCCGGCCTAGAGCACCAGACCAAAGCGGACAAGAAGATTTTGTGGCTGTGCCTGGGTGCTGCCAAGCTTACACTGGCAGCTGCCTGGAAACAGAAGGAGGCACCGGCAATCTCGCTGTGGCACGCGCGCCTGTGGAAACTTCTGAGTTTGGAAAGAATGGCGGACGTCTTCCTTGGTAATTATAAGAACTTCCAATTCCAGTGGGGTCCGTTGGTGAATTTTCTGTCCAAGGGCTTACCATCCGCGGTCTGTCCCGCGTCCCTGAGGTCACTTCATTTGTTTCAGGTCTAATTTTGTTGTCTGGAAGAGGTTTGGTTTGAGTGAGTCGCCACCGTGGGGGGAGGGAGTGGGCGGGGGGGGGAGTTCTGTTTATTGGTATGTAGTTCACCGAGGAGCATGGCGAGGATGTCTGGCCTAGTTCTTTGGCCCCGCCGGCCTATGGACATGTTGGCTCGGCTATGTGTTGCACTTGTTGAGAGACTACCGCCATGGGCACATGCCGAGCACTGACTTTGCTTCTGTTATTACGAATTTGATGCTCTGTTGCTTTTGTTTTGCTCCCGGAAGGATCTTCTCGCGAGGTACTGATTTGCTCCCTGGTGGACTCCATGTGTGTACTGTTATTTTGAAAATGAAAATAAAAATTTTACAAAAAAAAAAAAAACTTATGGCCATGCTGGACATTAAGCTAAGCCAGTTAGTAAAACCCTTATTGTCAAAAATTGATCACCTCACGGCTAAAATAAATAAAATGGAGGCCTATATAAAAATAACTAATGATAGAGTGGAGGAATTGGCGACAATGGTTATAGAAAAATTGGCTGAAAAAACTCCATTAGAAAGTGCAAGCTCAGGTGTAGTAGAGCTTCCACAAATCCAGCAGGTTAATCTGAAGCCTGGTCCAGAACAAACTAATCTTCCTGGTGCTGTCCCCATAGAGCCTGTAGGGGACTGTATACTACAGGGATCCAATGCAGAAAATAACCCTGTGGAGCTAATTGTAGAAGCTTCACCCCTTATTCTGGTACTCGCCAATGTCCCCCCTTTAAATACAGGGCAGATAGAACACCCTGAATCATTATTAAATAAGGCACTCCAATGGTTAAGTAACAACATGCATATGTGTCCGGGGGGTAAACATAAGCTGGCAGAAGATTTGCTAACGGCAAGACGGGTAAAATGGATAGGGAGTAGGATCAAGAAATTCCCTGGGGACTGTGTGGTTGTGAACCTTAAAAGCCCCGAAGTTTTGCCAGAAATTCTGAACAATCTTCTTCCTCCCCAACGTAGAACGGCAGAATTAATTCCACTCACCCTGGACTTTTTCTATAATAGGAAAGGCCTAGTGTCAAACCCGAGTGTTCTGCGAACCAAATGGTCTACAGTGGCCAGTAGAAGTACAAGGGAGGGTCCATCTAATGTCTGGGGGTTAAACCTAGATAATAGATTTACAGCATTGTCTAACCTGGACGAGTGCGACTGACTTACGATAGATAAAGGATTAATAGTGGAACATCAGTCGACTCATTCAATATGTCATTTAGACAAATCACTAGACCAACATATAAAAAATCTAGAACTAGATTGTAAGGTCCCTATAAGTCCAAATAGTAATGTACCTATAGCAGGGTCAGATGGTCCAATTAATATCAGCCTAATAGTTGGGGATGATTTAAGCCCTGAGCAGGGGGGACTGCTAACTGTGGACCCCAGGGGAAATATGGAGGTGCCATTAACACTAGGCCCAACTCCAGGAGAACGACCATTGACTTTCATATCTTGGAATATAGCAGGCATAGCGAGTAAGCTTGATACCCTAGAGTGGGTGGATTATATTGACAGGCATGACATAGTTATGATGCAAGAAACTTGGTCAATTAACCCAGTATTTCGTATGGGGTATTTAAATTTCTATAAACCTGCATCTAGAGGAGAAAAAGGACGTCCCTCTGGAGGACTGTTGATATGGGTCCGCCAAGCATTAACTTGCACCATATCACAAAGGCAAATAATATCTAATGACATCCTAGCATTGAACATCAGATGGGCCAATGGCCAAGAAGTAGTTTTGTACAACCTCTACGCTAGGGGGGTTGGCACAGGTATTCCATCTGATGTTTTTACCACCCTAGAACAAGATGTTGAAACCCTTCCATCTAATCCCCATATCATTGTGGGCGGTGATTTTAACTCAACTTTTGAGCCCCTGGGAGAAGAGGATAGGAGCTTAACGGCAGAGGAAGACAGTAGATGGGGAATACCGCAATTAGAGATTCCTCCCATAAAAAGATGGAGCGCTACGGCCATCAGGATAAAGAGTCTCTGCCTCTCCAGAGGATTGAGAGCCACGAACGGGAGGACACAATCCGACTTTTACTTTCGACAATGGTCGTGCAACAAGCAGGATTGATTACTTTTTAATTGATGTAAGAGCATGGTCCAAGCTATTAGACATGGCAGTTGTATCACGCTTGGAGAGTGACCACCATCCCCTGTATATGACATTTCACCCCTATCAAGAGCTTAGTGTACTCCTAAATAATAAGCAGATGGTAACACGAGATGTTGTGTGCTCCAATAACCAAAGACATCTGAAATGGGGAATGTTGCTAGGGGATGAAAGAAAATTAGAACATTTGAAAAATTTAGTAAAAGAAGAAATTAGCGTTATCAAGACGCATTATGGGAACCCTAATTTCGAGGAATACATGATGGAGGCCCACAAAAATTTATTTAACAAACTCCAAAGTTTTTTCATTAAAACAATAGACCCAACTGCAGCTAAAAAACATCAAGCCGTTAAAGGCTGGTATGATAAAAGCTGTAGATTGGCAAGGCAAAAACTAAGTGTAGAATTGAAAATAGGAAACCCTATAGCCGTCAAAAGGGCAAGAGACTTCTACAGGCTGACGCAAAAGCAATCAAAGAGGCGTTGGGATGAAGAGGGCTGGAGTGAGCTAAAACAGGCCTGTGCCAACAAAGACTCAAAACGGTTTTGGGCCTTGGTTAAATGGAACAGGGGTGGGGTAGCAGCCCAACCACAAAACCATGTGTCACAAGAAGGCTGGATTGATTTTTTTCCAACCCCAGTATGCCAGATGCCCGAGATATGCATCCATATCTCTCCCCCAAACTGTCTTTTATAATGATCAAATATTTACTGAAAAGGAAGTTAGCCTGGCACTGGACTGCGTGTCAGGAGGAAAAGCGCCGGGCATGGATGGCATCCCAGCAGATGTTTTTCTATCTGACCGGTCTTCTTGGTGCACATATTTCACTTGGTTGGCAAACGCAATAGCTATGGGTGGAGAAGTCCCAGCCTCGTGGAAAGGGGCTGAAATCATCCCTATATTTAAAAAGGGGGATGTAACCCAGGCAAAAAATTATAGACCCATTAGTTTAATTGACACTGCGCAGAAAATAATGGGTCGACTGGTCCAGAACAAATTACAGCAGTGGATTAAAGACCAAAATATATTGTCGCCATACCAAGCGGGATTTCGTCCTTTGACTAGCAGTGTTGACCAAGTTTTTTATTTCCTAGCCATCTATTGGAGAAATGTCACACTGCGAAATGGCACACTGTACGCAGTTTTTGTGGACCTAAAAGCCGCATTTGATCTGGTCCCGAGAGAAAAACTGTGGGAAACACTGGCCGATGTGGGAATAAGCAGAGAGCTCCTTACCTTGCTGGTCCGCCTCCACGAAAACAATTTTGCAAAAATAAGATGGGGCAAACAGGGGGAAGTGACGACCCCTTTTCCAGTCGAACGGGGGGTGAGGCAAGGATGTGTCCTGGCCCCAACGCTTTTTTCAATCTCTATAAACGGAATTGTGGAGCACTTAAATAAATCCCCAAATGACGCTCCACTCGTAGCAGGTGTACACGTCCCCGTACTAATGTTCGCGGACGATACGCTTTTACTATCACGCACGCCTAGTGGATTGCAGAAAGCGGTTGACGCTTTTGGGGATTTCTGTGATAGTCGTGGTTTGGAATTAAACACTAGTAAAACTAAATTTATGTGTCTGAGTTCCCAATCGGCTTTCAAGGGGGTGATAAAATTCAAGGGTGAACCACTGGAAAAGGTAGATGCCTTTGCCTACCTAGGAATTATTCTCCAACATGACATGAAATGGAAATCACACATTAATATGGCATCTTTAAAATTTATTGGGAGTTGGTTAGTGGTGTCAATATCACAACCATACCAGGCGCACAGCCAATAGTTACGTTATTTCCCCCTTTGCAATGATTCCTCTAATTCAATCATTATGCTTAATTGTCATATTTATTCTGAAACCTTGTTTCACGTGAATTCCTTCAAATTATAAATTCATACATTTCTCTTTGCTTGTTGAGCATAGTATGTTTCAATACACACAATTCATAAAAAATTATTTTTTCAATTATCATAGTACATTCATGACAAGTGATCGGCGATTGCTGAGTTGGTTGGCCCGATGCATTTCGGGACCATCGTCCCTTCTTCGGGGGCCTCTGTGGAAGAAATGATATGCATGTTTACTTTTTGATTATTATTTTCAATAAAGCCACTACTCAGTGTTGAGTACCAAACTCCCCTGTGTTACAGTCAGTTCCTGTCTCTAAGTACATTAAAGTTGACCATGCAAAAAAACATAAAAACATAAATTTTCAGTGGCAGAATTGCTTTTGGTCATGATTTAGTCAAAGCCCCCACAAAGTGGTGAAGGCATGCTAATTGCTAAATGTGCATTTTTACTAACAGTACATACATTTTCTATGGCAGAATTGCTTTTGGTCATGATTTAGTCAAAGCCCGACAAAGTGGTGAATGCATACTAATTGCTCAATGTGCATTTATACTAACAGTACAAACGACAACGCTAATGAGTCAATTTTTCATGTGATAAACAGCGCTCACTCACATGTATATTGCAACCGTCTACAGTGAACCTCACTGTTTGCTTGAATGGAGCTCGACCATGTCACTACTCTGAAATAAATCCAAACATAATCCTTAAGAGACTCTGTGGTGTCACGGTCATGATTGGTATTAAGACCAGATAAAACGAAAAATTACCTTCATTTCAGAATTACACGAGCGATGTGTCTGAAAAATAATAAGAGACCCATATTAAAAACCGGGCCTTTACAGACGATAAATCAAAGTGTTGCCAACTACGGAGGTGGGGTGTGCTTACCAGTGGTTTAATCAAACGCTCTCGACGATATCCTACTCGGCCGTGCCTAGCGGTCAGTATGTTGTAAAACGCCAGTTTTTTTAAGTTTGCGCGATAACTGGGTGTCACGATGATCGAAAACGGACTGTACACAAAATGATAAATATGTCGGCCATGTTGGACGAGGATAAATACGGCGTGAATATCCATGATTAAAATATACGTGTAAATCAAAGTAAGCTATGAGAGGCTGCACCTTAAACACAGTTAAATGGCATTATTGGCGACAAGATCTATAGGGATACATGACGCTAATCCTACCTGTCAAGGTGTATAAAAGAAATGTGCTGAGCGTGAAATAGGGCTGTGGACACAGTAAACAAATTGTCGGCCATATTGGAGTGAGGTTAATGTGGAGGATCAAGCCCCCGATATTAGTATTTGGTGGATTCAAATCTGCCGGACTAAATGTCAAAGATCGTAAACATAGGGTTTGTGAAATAATACTCTGAATTTAATATAAATTCCCTGCGGGTGACTGTATTAGTAGGGTAAAAGGAAGTCATCATAGTGTCTACATCGTGGTGTTTAAATAAATACAATGTTGTAAAAGCTTGACAATTACACATGCTTGAACAAGATCCTTAAATCTACTATCCAGGTATAGAAAAAGATTTTGCAGCTGATTACTTGCATTGTGCACTCAAAAGGTGTATACACATTCAAGGTGTCCTGACCATTTGCAGTTTGAATTCAATCCTATTTACATAATCATAGAAAACATCCTAAATCCAATTTGTCATTTAAACCCAGCGGTTCCATTGTTTGAAATTTTTTAATTAACATGATTTCCCTTTGGGATAAGAGTTTCTGACTGTCCGTTCCTTCTCTTTGCTCTATTTTTTCTAGGACCATAAACCGTACTTGGGAGATATTGTGGTTATGAGTTATCCAATGGGCTGCCAGATTGGATTTCAGGTTCTTATTTCGTATCATACTTTTGTGTTCTCCTATCCTTATTTTCAGCTTCCTCTCAGTTTTGCCTATATACATTAGGCCACATGGGCATTTTATGCAGTATAGTACAAAGTGCGAATTGCAATCAGCTGTCAGTTTAAGTTTAATTTTTTCTCCAGTTCTAGGATGGGTTACAAAATCCTGTTGCATGACATTGTTACAATGGACGCAGTTGTTGCATTTGCGCATCCCCTTATGATTAATGTTGTTTGGCTTGGTCATCTTTTTTAGGTGTTCTTGTAGATTGCGACTTCTGGTGTATGCAAATAACGGTTTGGACTCAAAGATATTGTGAAAGTCCTCATCATTTTCTAAGAGTTCCCACCTTTTGCTGATAATTTTCCTTACGTTGATTGCTCGTGTTGAAAACTTGTATACAAACACACTGCGGTTGATATTGGTGGTTTTGTTTTTGCTTATCAACAGATTTTCACGATTAATTGCCTTGATTCGTGTTTCTGCTTTTTCTATACATGTAGTGGGATAACCTCGTTCCATAAATCTTTTCTTAAGTCTTTGCATGTCCTCATCATGTGCTTCTGGAGTCGAACATATTCTTTTGCTCCGTATCATTTGAGAAAACGGCAGGTTTTCAATGAGTTTAGGAGAGTGAAAGCTCTGGTATGATAGAGTATTGTTTCTGTCAGTTGGTTTCACATAAGTTTTGGTGGTGAATGTCCCTTCTTTTTTTGTGATTTTTACATCCAAGAATGTTATTTCTGTGGAGCTGATTGAATGTGTAAACTGGATTCTGGCATTTTTGTTATTGAGTTCCTTTATGTTTTGCTCCAAGTTTTCAAGAGAATCATCCCAGATTAAAACGATATCGTCAATGAAGCGTTTGTATAGAATCAAATGGTCCGACCATTTGTTGTCTGAGAAGATGTGCACTTCCTCAAATTGAGCCATAAAGATATTCGCGTAGGTTGGCGCACCTCCAAAACCCATGCTGGTTCCGCTTATTTGTAGAAAGAAATCATCTTTGTACTTAAAATAGCTGTGTTGAAGGCAGAATGTCAAGAGTTCTAGTAGTAGAATTTGATTGGCGCCTATATTTTGCATCTGTAGAAGTGCCCATTCTGTCGCTTCAATGCCTTCTTTGAGAGGTATCGACGTGTACAAGGATGTCACGTCAATCGTACACATAATCCAATGTTGACTGTTGTTGAGATCCAAGTTGTTGAGCTGATTCAAGAAGTCTGTGGTATCTTTGATAGTACTTTTCCAATTTAGAACGAATTTTTGAAGAAAGAAGTCGATATATATACCCAATGGTTCAAATAGTGAGCCTACACCAGAGACAATGGGTCTGAAGGGAGGATCGTATAAGTTCTTGTGTACTTTAGGTAGCATGTACAAATGGGTTTTGTTTGGATAAAAATTGTTCTGTTTTAGTGGAGATCCAATCCATGTCTTTAGCGTGATTCAAGATTTGTCCGAGGGTTGACATTATTTCTTGAGTAGGGTCTCTTTCCAAGCGCAAATATGTGGTCTCATCGGCCAGATGTTCCATAACTTTCTTGTTATAGTATTCAGTATTCATTATGATGAGGGCTCCCCCTTTATCTGCTCGTTGGAATGTTAACTCCTTCTGATTGGATAGTTTTTGGAGTATGTTTCTTTCTTTTTTAGAAAAATTCGTTTTCTGCTTTGCTTGAAAATCAAGTTTGTGAATGTCAAGTAATACCATCTTTTCAAATAAATCCAATGTTTTATGGGATACTGGAGCTACAAAATTGCTTTTAGGTTTGAATTCCACATATTCCTTGTCCGTTGGAGGCTGTTGTTCAGTGATGACATTTGCAAAGAAGTGTTTCAATCTAATATTTCTCATGAACTTATAGAATGCTATTTCTGTTTCCGCCAAATTAGATTGGTATGTGGGGACAAACGATGTTCCTTTGTTCAAAACTTTC
Source organism: Lissotriton helveticus (assembly GCF_964261635.1). Taxonomy (NCBI): domain Eukaryota; kingdom Metazoa; phylum Chordata; class Amphibia; order Caudata; family Salamandridae; genus Lissotriton; species Lissotriton helveticus. The sequence continues at coordinate 276,802,871 of NC_136062.1, forward strand.
ATTTGTTGACTTGTCAATTGCGTAGATGATATATTGATCACTATACTTTCCCGCTGCGTAGATTGGGTTTGCTTTTTTCTTTTGATTTTTCCTCTCCTGGTTTAAAATTTAGCCAGCTAGCAGGTGCAGTTACCATCAAACATAATACATCCATGACAAGACCCATAAATTGTGCACTCGAAATTTATAGTATGAAGGTACTGAGTGCATGCTTATATGGGTCTGAGCTCTGGGGATTTTCAAACCTAGGAGATCTGGGGCGGGCGGAAAATAGATTTCTGCGAGGGCTTGTTGGGGCCCCACAAAGTACCCCCATAATCCCACTAAAGATGGACCTAGGTAGGAAAAATATTGAAGACATTGCCCGCCTACGTCCTTTGTTGTATTGGAGGCGCCTAATGGTAACCCCAGAGTTAAGTCATTATGCATCAGCTTTTTTTGATGTTGTGAATTTTGACCGTTTCCACTGCATTGCCTGGCTAAAGTAGCTCAGGGGTACATTGGGGAAGCTGGGCCTTGACTATTTGTGGGGCAATAAGGATGTCGCCTCATTTCCAACGAAAAAGCAACTGAAGGACATTTATTGGGACTCGGTATATGTTTCATCGTATCGCAAAGGCCTGCAATCTACCCTGTCATCACGCTTTTTGGACACTAAACAACTTCCATTATATGAAAAATATTGGGACGTAATTGAACGTCCATTTGACAGGAAATTATATTTCCAATTTCGTGTGGGAACACTCCCAGTGAACGCTTTTACACAACACTGGTCCTCATTGCAGGACGCTTACTGTGAACATTGTAAAAACCAAATAGAGGACATTGCGCATCTGCTTTTTTCTTGCCCTTTGTATGCTACCCCCCGTCGAAAGTGGCTAAAACCACTTTGTAAAAATATGGGCACTCGCTGTTGTTCACAAGCCCTCAGAATTTTAACATCTGATTCCTCTACTCCACTGGTAATAGGCGTAGCAAAATTCTTGGCCTGGGCGTGGGTAATAAGATCACGTGCCTTAAAGCCTACTAGCTAATATGGATTATCAACAGCCCCTTTAATCTTGCTTGTTTTCTTTTAACTTTTTCTAATGAATTTTTAAAAATGTATGTATACATATTTTAGAATTTATCAGCATTCGACTCTTGTTGTTTAATATGCTTTTAACTAACTGTTCTTATGCTTAGTATTTATTGTATTATGGTTAGGAGGTTTGCTTTTATGACTAAAAGTCGAATAAAGCTTTGAAATTCGCTTAAACAATTCCACAAATCCCCGCTCTCCCAGAATCCAACATGGCAGAATCGTTCTTCCCCTGGTCAGACCTCTGGCACACGCTGCAAGAACCCCATGTTCCTAAAGAGCCCAGCGGACCAGTTCCAACTGGATGTTCCCTCGACCCTGCTGGTGGCTTCCCCTGGAGCGGAGTGGTCTCCCTTAGGTCCTGGGGCCCTTGGATAAGAGTCAGGGTGTGCTCCTCCTGCCTAAAAATAGAAACCTTTGCCAAAAGAACTAGAGGCTTCCACTAGACTGTCGCACATCTGCAAACTCAGATGCCAAACTGCTGATCAGTTTCCACTTGCTGGCTTGCCTCATTGAAATGAATCTGATATCCAGAAATGTTTCTGAGTCTGAATGTAGAGGATTTCACCAAGACCAATGCTGAGAAGTACCCCGCCATTGGCGACTTCAATCTGGCACTGATCTTCACACGTTTTCTGCTCTTAGTTTTTCCAATGTTAACTTTGAGTGCCTCAAACTTCCCACCAATGCTGAGGCATTTTCTCCAAGATAAAAGAAAGGTAAACTTTCCACTGGACTAAACCTGATTCTTGTGTCCGACCCGCACTCTTCCGCTGTTGGCCTTAACTTTTGGCTTTGGCCCAATCTAGTGTGACCGGATACTCACGGTTAGCGCTTTTCACTTTTTTGTGCTAGAAATCACTTAAAGTTTGAAAAATCATAGCTTCAGTTCCCTACATCTGATTTTTATTGTTTCAGTGTCTACTTGCTAATTAAAATGTTGTCTTTTGTTACAAACTGGAGAGGGAGTTTTGTTGTGCTGTGGTTTCTACTTATTAACTGTTTTGATACTGATAAATGATTCACACACATCTCCTTAGTTAAGCCTGTCTGCTCCGTGCTACAGCTACCAATGAATTAGCTTGGGTTTAAATTATTAAGACCTAACTGGACCTAGTAAGAAAAAGTGCCAATATTACTTGAAGAGGACTAGCTTCCACTTCAACTTATAATACACTTTCTCATAGTGTGCATTTGTTCTCACATTATGAACAGTGCCTAAACATTTGGGCAGGTAAACTTTGAGGCAACCTGTGTTTCTCATCTCATTTGCCACTGCGCACACAGATTGCCAATTCTCTGCCTTTTTTGAACCGCATCTTTTCCTATTTACATTCTGATATCTCTGCAGGATTAAATGGACCGCAACCTGGCAAAATACAGCCAACAACACATCTTGCCCCCTAAACATAGCAAAATATAACATAATACAACATGAGCAAATATTAACCCCTCCCCTGCTGATGACGGAACCGCTCCGTCATCAGCTGCGGTGGCACTGTGCTGATGACGGAGCGGTTCCATCACGGCCCGCTCGGCGCGCTTGCGTGGCGCGAATTCCGCGCCTGCGCTGGACGTTCCATTGAGCGGGCGGGGGCCATGACGGAACCGCTCCGTCATGAGCACAGCTCAACCGCGGCTGGTGACGGAGCGGTTCCGTCACCAGCATGCGGCCGCTGCGCAGCCGCCCTGCCCCCTTAGCACTGCGGCGGAATAGCCGCCGCAGTGAAGGGGTTAAAAGAACTACTGAGGGTTGGTGGGATTGAGCGGGAAAGCAGAAAGGTGAGGGTACATGGGACTAAAGAGGAATTAATCATATAATAATATTTACAATGAAGAAGAAAAGGGAAAAAATGGAATCAGTAAAACACCAGCGACACTTAACCAACAAATGATGGAGAAATCAAACATTGCAGAGATCGAAACATATAATAGATAGACAATGTAATACTAATCTGTTGCATATCCCTGAACTGCACTGGACATCTCCTGGTACTCACACGTCTCCTGAAACCTCCATCTTCACCACAAAACTTTCCTGGCACCATCTCTGTGAAGCAGGCATCTCCCTCAAACATCTAGCTAACCGTGACATGCTCCCGACATCTCCACCTTCCAAAACTACAAACATTTTCTTTACCTCTTAAATATTTCTGGTTTCTGTAAACTCTCCACATGGGCTTTTGAATACAGACCACATCACCAACATTCCATTCTCTCTGGTGCACACAATGGTTGACATCAATCCATTTTTTGTATTTGTCTTGGTTGGCTATTACTTTGTCTCGACTAAGTATTCCCTTGTCAGACACCTTAGACCTTCTACCCTGCCTCGAACTTAACCACTTTAGATCCTGTCAACCTTCCTTTCAGTTTATTCCAGTCACACTATTAGGTGCATTCCTACGAGCCCATAACCCAGAACAACCTTGAGAGGTAACTTGTTATCTAAAGCAGTTTCCACAGCAATCCATTTTCAAGAGTTGGTTCATCTTCTCAACACAACCATTCACCTGAGGAGCATAAAGAGCAGGGCAGAAGTGAGAAATGGGTAAGTCATTCATAAAATCTCTTGTCTCTTGTGAGGTACATTGGACCCCAATGTCTGTGACTATAGTCTTAGGTATGCCTTCATATGGAAAAACATCCTTCATAAACTCCACAACACTTATGGTGGAAATCTATTGCACACAGCTAGCTGTGACCCACTAAGAGGTGTAATCCATCAGAACAAATCTCTTATTAGGTGGCAGCAAATCAAAGGATCCAACCCTAATTTGTACCAAGGCTCACCGAAACAGGAAAAGGGGTCGTTCTTATGCTCTGAACTTATCATTACCAGCACATTGTATACAGTCTTTCACAAACTCCTCCACCTGCCTATCAAGGCACTGCCATCAATAATATTCTCTTATACTGGTCCTAGTATGATTCCTGCTCAGATGCCCTTTACAAGCCAGGTTAATAATCTTTCTAAACAAACCTACTGGTGGAACCAATCTGTCATTCCTGTATAAGTCACCTTCCACAATGCTCAGTACTCCAAAATGCCTTTGTCTCGTCTGGACAAGCACTCAAGGTAGGTCACCTTTAACATACTCAGGCACTAATTTACGAACCATCAGCCTTATTCATCAACGGGCCGTTTTGCGAGCCCCTAATAGCGATTCATAGCGAATCGCTATTAAGGACTCACAAAACGGTATTCATGTAGGAATTGCTAAATAAATAGCGATTCCTACACATTCCTTATTTGCGAGTAGCAAATTGCTAATCGCAAATAAGGAATAACTCCCCATTCATTCCTATGGGCCAAAAGGCCCATAGGAATGAATGGGGAGTATTCCTTATTTGCGATTAGCAATTTGCTACTCGCAAATAAGATAGCGATTTAAAGGGTGCCAGGGGTGTCCAAAGGACACCCTGTAGCACCCCTTAAATGCAAATTGAAACAGGTGTTGCGCACACACATGTCCAAAGGACATGTGTTTGCAACATGCAACTTAGAAAAATGCTTTTAAAAGCATTTTTCTAAGTTTTTGCTATTTACCGAGAGGTCTGACCTCTCGGTAAATAGCGGCCCAAAATTGCATTTTCGCAATTTTAAAATGCTTCATGAATTGCATTTAAGGAATCTCAAATAGAGATTCCTTAAATTCAATTCTTCGCAAATGTGCGAATTCTTAAATAGCGAATTTTGCATTTGGGATGATGAATCCCAAATGCAAAAATTGCACTCGCAAAAGGCAAGATTCTGAGAATCTTGCCCTTTGCGAGTGCAATTTAGCTTGATGAATCAGGCGGCATGTATCTATGAGCCTCCAAACCCCACTCTTCCTTACTGATGGCTGACATTTCGACACACAAAACAGGAGTCTCTACTTCTGAGACAACACTTTTTTCCAGAGGCAAACTAGAAAGATAATCCACTGGGATATTTCTTTTGCCTTTAAATATTCTACCTGGAAATTACATTCCATGAGACTGTCCCCCCAGCGTTTTATCCAGGGAGTAGTGTTCTCAACTCTGCTACAGGCAAACATTTGTACAAGAGGCCTATGATCACGGCTGCCCCCTGTCGCCACTGCTGTTCTCCTTAGCGATGGAACCACTGGCGGAATTGCTGAGGGGGCAGGGTGCAGAATGGGGCATCCCATTGATAGATGGCACACACGTGGTCTCGCTGTACGCTGATGACCTGCTCCTCTACATTGGGACCTCACACAGATACCACAAGGGCTCACGGACACCCTACGAGAATTCACGGTCCACTCGGGACTGAAAGTCAATTGGGGGAAGTCCGGGGTTTACCCCTTTCACCCTGACATGCAGGAATGTGAGGTGCAACTAGGAGAAACGACGCTGACCTGGCACGCAGGTGCCTTCAAATATCTAGGCAACCACATCTACCGGTCACCGGCAGACGTGCTGGACGGCAACTTGGTAAGGGCTATCTCCTCCCTGCGAGCCCAAATGGCTTTCTGGGGCACACTCCCACTGAATGTCCCATCCAGAGTCACTCTAACGAAAATGATAATATTACCGAGACTCCTTTATTATTACTCAAACATACCGGTGTACGTTCCCACCCGGATTTTTAGAGAGCTGGAGACTATGGTACGGGCACTCATTTGGAACACAGGGAGACCCAGAGTGGCTCTGAAGAAACTATACGCCCCGACGCTACTGGGGGGACTCGCGGTCCCCAATCAGGAACTTTATTATCTTGCGGCGCACCTTCAATGGGTGGTGGGCTGGCTCGCGGGAAGGAATCTGAACGATACGGCCTCGGAAACACCGGCCCTGACCCATGCACGGGCACTAACGCTGTTCCACCCCTTAAATAAAGCACCTCGCGGAGTGCAACTACACCTCACGGTGGCACTTAAATGCTACAAACGCGCAATAAGACTCACGCGGGAGGTCACACCCTAGGCCCCAGCACTCCCACTACAGGGCATGCCCAGACTAGGAGGAGTGATTACTGCGACATTATTAGACAGCTGGGAACGTGCGGGGATAGAAACGATGGCGGATCTGTACAATGAAGGCACCCTGATCCCGTTTGGGAACCTAGTGGAGGACACCGATTTGCCGGCGGCGCAATTCCTACTTCACGCCTCCATGATCCGGGAATTCACGAGACACTGGGGAGACATGACGGAGGAACCTCAGACACACCTGCTGATGCAGTACCTCCACATCATGGGGAATGGGTCCCACGTGATACATTGGCTGACACAGGTGTTACAGTCACACACAACATGCACGCTCCAACCATTGAGAGACAAATGGACGACTGACAGCGGGAGGGACTGGACGGACAAGGAGTGGGAAAGAATACTGGAAGGACCGCGCCACATACCCTGCAACTCGAGATTTAAAATCATACAATTCTACATCATTCACAGGGCATATCTGTCCCCCGATAAGATCAACAGATACTTTGCACTAGACACCTCTGGCTGCCCGCGCTGCTCGTTGTTGAACGCTGACCTCCTGCACATGCTGTGGACATGTCCCAGGCTGCAAACGTACTGGCAGGACGTAACTGCACTGTTAACGAAGGGGGCAGGAACAGAACTACGACACGCTTGGGAAACCTGCGTGCTAGGCTTGTTCAAGAGGACGAAGCAAACCAAAGCCCATGCCAGGTTCTGGGATCTGGGACTGATAACCGCCAAACGACTCATAACGCGACATTGGAAGGACGCAAATCCACCACAGACGAAACACTGGTGTGCCTCTCTCACCTACTGGGCGACAGCAGAAGGCACGGTCCTCCGCAGAGAGGAGACTGCGGGACGGAGAGCCATCCCAATTGCGCAGATCTGGGACGATATCCTACAGGCCTTCAGCAAGGCATGTCAGGAGCAGGGTATAACATAAGTAGGGCGACCCCCTTATGGCGCGAAAGGACATAGGTGGGGAGAGACACGTGGTAACACCAAGGCGATTGGTACAAGCACACACATAGGGCGCGGAGTCACGAACTAGCCTCGCTTCTCCCCCCTCCACCCACCGGTCCCTCCAACCCCCCCCCCATTTCTCTTCTCTCCCCCCCCTCTGGGGACGACCGACCATGCGACCGACTTATACAAAGCTGCACCACCCCAACACTGGACGGCCCCGCAGCTCATCCACATACACCGACTCACATATGCAAAACATTCCCACCACGCATAGACGCGATACCTGGCCACGAGACATAGACAATCGGAACCGTAATGCAGCACCCCCTTCCCCTCGAATTAATGTTCACACCATACCCGATATCTCTTATACTTCCTCCTTCGGTTTGGAGGTTGGTTTCACAGGCTGTTGCCCCCCAGTTGACAGCGCTGTACTTTCATGTTTGACAGACACATTCACGAACACACGCCATACGGCAGCCCACGCCGTGCTCACCCGCTGCAATATGACAATGGCCAAGACGCGTTCTCAGACAGCAGCATCACCACACCGATCTCAGCGACCGATCTGCCCGGAGAGGTCAATTCTTTGGGGAGCAACACGCTGTAACACAAAGTATGAGGGTGTGGGCCATATGGAGGGCATCGACCAGAGGCGCGCTCTGGACGACAGGGTAGGCCGGGTACTCTGGTGGGATAGATGACGCCACATACAATGAGGTGTAATGAGAGAATGTCATCTAGTCATAGTGCCGGGGTTATTCCCACTGAAGCCAACTGCCTAGTTCTGTGACGATTGTAATTACCGGAACACTGACTGCTATTATTGTTTTCACATATAATGCACATGCTGACTGGATTACTGCTTCCTCATTGAAATATGCTCACAGTGATGTAACTGTATATTAATTGTTTCAATAAAACATATTTAAAAAAAAAAAAAAAAAAAGAGGCCTATGATCACTCCTCACAACAAAAGGCAAACCCCACAGGTAATATTTTAAATGGTTAATGACCCACGCACAGGCCAGCGCCTCGCATTCTACCACTTACTAGCACTCCTCAGCACCCTTTAGAGAATGTGAGACGAATGCTACTATTCAAGTCAAGTCAAGTGAAAAAAGTCTTTATTTCGATATTTCATCATAAAAGACATACTACACAATTCATTCATATACAGTAATTCCCATATCCCATAAAAGCGGATATAATGGACAATAATTCGAATATCCTTACTGTGCAATTCGCAATTGAAATATACTAGTATGTACCATAATTAAAACAATAAATAGATATACACTAAGATCAGGTTAAAAAGAGTATTAAATAACAATATACAAAGACTTGACATATAATAAAAACTGTAAAAACACGTATAAAACCATGGGACACTCCTCTATATCATCTGGCCTGTACCCATTCCAGTTCATAAGAAGAAAGAAACCTCAACAAGCTGGGGAGCCTCTTATTGGGAACTAATCTTCCTAGACCGTAAGTTCCAGGCCCAACTAATATATTTAGCAACCCCAGTTACCACCAATATAGAGGTGTCAGACTTCAGAATTCTGCTTGCTATCAGCGCAGAGCTTGTACCCAGTACCCTACAGACTGGGCGTAACCACTTCTGTCTAGGGGCAGAATACACGGGGCAAACAAAGAGAAAATGGTCAACTGTTTCTACCAACTCCCTACAAAAGGGGCAGTAACCACTGCCACCGTTGACCCAAAACTTCGTTAAGCCCCGTAGTGGTAACGGGCCGACCCTAAACTGGTGGAAAAGCTTACGGTCCAATGGTCTAGTAATTGTGTCCCAATAATCTTCGAGGAGACAGTTATCCTTAACTGACACAAAAGTTGCCGTCAGCGAGCCACCTGTCAGTGAGGCATGTCTTTTAGATACAGCCCATTCCCAGTATAAATCTCTCAAAAGCCTTTTCGAGGGAAAGATGGCTGTGTCCGGATTGGACCATAGCTCCCCCATCCCTATATCGGTCAGAATTTTTCCAAGGTCTGAGAGCCAAGCAATCATGTGGGAGCCCCTAAGGCCTTAAACTTCTAACAGGGCTTTAGCATATAGGGACAGTTCGGGCGTGGTCCACAGGCATCGCCAAAACGCCAGTGGTCTATATCGCACGATGTCCTCAACTGGCTGGTAACCTAAGTCATATAAAAGGGGAATACGCGGAGTAGACTGCGGTAGGCCCGCAGCTGCCCTGAGGAATTTGTTTTGGGCCACCTTAAGGGAATCCAAGTTACTAAAACCCCAAAGCTCAGCACCATACAACACAGCTGGCAAGATTTTGGAGCCATAGATCTTAATGAGGGGGGTCATAGGTTTAGTTAAAGAGCACCTATGCCCTTTGAGAAGAGCTCCTCCTAATTGAGCATGCTTTAAGGTTAATAGACCTAACTGAGGTTTCCAGATTAAATTATCACTGAAGGTAATGCCAAGATATGTAAAAACCGATGTCTGATCAAGGGTAGCACCTCCCATGCTTTGATTGGTCTACTCCCACGAAGGACCATAAATTGGGTCTTCCCCACATTTACCTCTAACTCATGTTCACGGCAGAACAACTCAAAGCGAGACAGAGCTGACTGAAGCCCCTGCTTCGTTTTGGATATTAAAAGCGTGTCGTCCGCAAATATGAGTAGGGGGATTTTCATGCCAGCGAGGGATGGGGCATCAGTAGGGTGGTTAGAAAAATAATTTATGACCCCGTTAATAAACAAGGAAAAAAGGGTGGGGGCCAATACACACCCTTGTCTGACACCCTTAGAAATCTCAAATCTGGCAGTCACCTCCCCTGGCTTACCCCAGCCGACCTAAGCATACGTATGAGCATGTAAATTAACCAGAAACCTCGCCAGTTCCACAGGCATGCCCAGCTTTAGTAGGCACTCCCATATCTTTGCCCTTGGCACAAGGTCAAATGCAGACCTTAAGTCCACAAAGGCAGCGTGAATCGTACCACCCCCAAGGAAAACAACCTTCCAGTAAAACAACACAAACCTAAAGGCTTGGTCTAAGGTCCCAATATGGATCCGAAAACCCGCCTTGTAGATCGGCAATATCAAGAAAGGTGATCGCTCAGCCCCGGCCAACTATCGGCCGATCAGTCTTATAGATGCGGTACAAAAAATAATTGCCCGCCTAGTCTTGGGACGCATCCAAAATTGGATATGTGATTTTGACATCTTAACCCCACTGCTGGTGGGTTTTTGGACCCATATTGGGACCTTAGACCAAGCTACTATTCTCTCTTTGCCATCAACTACTTGGGAAATAATAGCTCCAAGGCCCTTCATGCTGGTGTGTATAGTGAGCATGGTTTTCCGTCTAACATCAAAATGGCGCACGGTAGGCATGCTTCCAATCTCATTCTTTTACCATCTTGAAAGCTTCTTCACATTCAAGAGACAATTCAAAATGCGCACCCTTCTTCAATAGCAACCTCAAGGGCTATATACCACACTAGCAAAATTAGGGATAAACCTCGAGCAATACTCAGCAAGACCAAGGAACGACCTCACCAGATCTTATCACTTTATCACTGGGTGTAGGTACAAATGTGATGAATTCTGGCAGTTCCATCTTCAGTCTGTTACCATCCTCAGAGATGGAGTGGTCTAAATAGGAAACTGTGCCCACACTCGTGGGCCAATGAGGATGGCGGACGGACCTGCGTCCGTCCGCTACCCTCGAGGTGGAGGGACCATCTGCAGGGGCTGCGGCGTTCCCTCCCTCGGAATTAGGATGTGACCGCCACCCTGGCGGTCACATCCCGCATACTTAACATTGCGGCGGGTGCTGCTTGAAGCATCACCCGCCGCAAGGTTAAATATGCAAGTATTCCCTGTGCATGCACAAATCAGCAGGCACCGCGCGGTGCCTGCCGCTTTGTGCATGCATAGGCAGGGGGGACCATAGGTACCCCCCATGTGCACCCTCCACCCCCCCTTCACCCTGGGGGCCCACAACGGTCCCCCAAAGAAAAGACCGTATGCCTTTTCGTGGTGGCATTGCCGCCGCGGAAAGGCTTGTCCCAAGGCTAACCCTAATATGGCTGGCGGTGTCTGATAGACACCGCCACCATATGAGTGCTTTTCCGCCGCAGTCTGAATGCGACCACGGCGGAAAAGCGGCGGACGGTCTTCCCGTCCGCCGATGACCCCCCAGCCTTCCTAATCTGGCGGGGGTCTTTACAAACACCGCAGCGGTGAATCCGCATCCTCCGGGCCGGCGGTGGCTTCCGCCGGCCTTGAGGATGCGGATTCACCGCAATCATAATCGGCCCCATAATCTTCATTTTTCCCTCTTAAAGTGATGCCTCTGTCCCTTAACCTTGTGAGAACTTCCCTTAATACAGCATCATGTTTATCATTGTCCCCACAATACACTAATATGACATCTTGGAAAAATAACACTGATCTGACACCCTTAAGTACCTCCTTCAACACCCTTTGGCAGCATAAGCCAAACCAAAAGGCATTCTGATGAACCTGGAAGTGCCCAAAGGGGTGACAAAGGAGATAAGTGGTCTAGAATCCTCATGGAGCAAAACCTGATGATATACTGCAGAGAGGTCGATAACGCTAAAGACTTTAGTTCCTCCTAACAAGGTTAGAGTTTTACCGATGTTTGTTAGAGGTTGGCAATCAACCAATATACATTGGCTGAGTCCTCTCAAGTCCATATACATCCTAATCTTTGAACCATTGTCCTTGGGAGCAAGGGCTATGGGTGTCACCGTTCTGAGTCTTCTATTTCCTCAATTACTCCCAATTGTAATAACCTGCCCAACTCTTCCTGCAATGGCTTCAACATAAGGTGTGGTGCTCTCCTGACCTTATGTACTACGACCTTGTCATTAACTTTAAGGATAATCTTATGTTTGAAATTTTTCAACATGCTGAGTTTGTCATCAAAAACTTCTCAAAACTCACTTGCAATGTCATCACTAACATGTGATACTATCAAAACTTGCAGAAGAAATGATGGAAGGAATACTGTGCAGTGTGACGCAGCCTCAGTGCACGCCTTCATCACAGCCTTCACAACCCATAAATAGCAAACTGCGAAAGTTTATGAAGATCTACCGTTTATTCATGCAGGAAGCCTTGACACAGGTTGTAATATCCACTGTTTCGTCACACCTGGACTAGGCAAACTCTGTTTACCTGGGTATGCCACTCTTTCTGACCAAGCGGCTGCAGATAGTCCAGCATCAGGCAGCCAGACTGATTCTTTGGCAACCTAGGTGGCAACCGGCGTCACCTCTATGGAGGAAACTGCACTGGCTCCCCATCCCTCAACGTTGCGTGTTTAAGACTGGTTGCTTGATTTTTAAATCCTTGCACGGCCAAAGCCCCAAATTCATAAACAACCTGATACTAAGGTACACCCCCTCTCGCAGCCTGCGATCAGCTCACCTCTTGCTCCTGTCCACCCCCTCGTTCAAGCGGAAATGTCTGGGAGGCTGCAGATTCGCCACTCTTGCCCCTTGACTGTAGAACTCTTTCCCCCTGGAGATCCGGTCATGCACTGACCTTTAGGAAGTTCCTTAAAACCTTGTAATTTGCACAAGCCTACAACTAACTTCTTCAAAGGCAACGGCCAAGTCCTAATACAGCGCCATGAAACCAATTGGTGTACGTGCGCTTTATAAATCATTTTTAACATTAACATTAACAATGCTTAGTGATGCATAATAGATGCAGACCTTACATCGCTCTTTGTGATCATCATAGCGCAGTGCAACACTCCACATCCCGGACTTAAGGCACATTTCTCAGTGGGCCTAACTTGGTCCTCGTAGCTGGCCTGAGCTCCATCACGGTCGACCTGAACTTGTGAGTTTGTCTTGGTCTGGTGCAGCCAGATAACAGCAGTTGACAATATGTGCTTTTAAGCACTATTTTTACATAAACCTGCATAGCTTTGGTTCTAATATTTTTTCTAAATTGGTGTTTTTTTTTGTGTTTTTTCCCTTTATCACTGTTTGTGTGCTGCATAAATACTTTATAGATTCCCTCTGAGTTAAGTCTGACTGCTATTGTGCCACGCAACTAGAAGGATAGCACAGGTTAATTTAATGACTTTAGTGGTTCACCCTGATGGAGATTGTGGCTGTTGCTTGAGCAGAGTTTCACCCCCCCAGCCAACAACTCATTGTAAAACAGGTGTTTTTTAGTAGCAACTGAAAACCCAGCATTTCTACCCAGGGGCTTTCTATAGCTAGTAGTCAGCTGAAAACAATAACCTGACACTCTACCGATATTCAACACTCCTACTGCACCTTCCTCAGAGACATTAATATGCGCAGTGTCTCAATAACTAAAACCATGAAGGGGGCTGTAGTAAAATGTGGTAGCTCCAGGTGGCTCTTGAGTCGTGAGCTGCTCACAAGATCGGGTTCTCGCCTGTGTGTGAGCTGAGGATTCTGACCTTGAGCCTTCAAGTCTCTGCTGTTGATTCACTTAGACAGACACTAAGCAGAATTTATTCAGAGCAGCTACTCCTGAATGCTCTCCCGAAGTTGCAATTATTAAGTAAAGTACTTTCCTGAAACTTACCTGTACTCATGGAGATTCGTTTATGGCAAATTTGACTTTGAGAATGGGATAAAAACCCACTCCTGAGGGCATTCAGGAGGGACCACTCTCTCTGAGGTTGCAGTTATTAAATAAATTACTTTCCTGAAATTACATGCATTTGTGGAGATCCTTACTAGGCAGCATCCCTTGACTCTCTACTTGACACCCTAAATGTAAAACACCACCTCACCAACCAACTCACTCAAAATGGTAAACAATGGACCTCATCCTCTCTTCATCGCTGAACATCTACCGTCAGTGCCCCATACTTCTAGACTGGAAAAATCATCTTGCCATCCCTTTCACCATGATAAATGCAGCCACCCCATATGAAGGGCACCAGAAAAAGAGAAACCTCTGATCCTTCAAGAACTTCCATTTAGAGGCAACCTACTCAGACACTTCCAATCCTCAACAGATATAACATCCTTCCCAACATCTAAAACACAACTCTGAAGAATCACGCAGAACACTAAAGTCCTCTGAAAAATCATGCCTCCAAGCTAAAGCTGTCATCACCTTGGTACACCCAAGAGCTTGTAAAAATAAATCCATACGAGGACAGGAAAAGCATTGGAGAAGATCAAAATGTCAGGTGGTCCTTACCCTTCTGAAATCACTCTACTCAAACTGAATTCCTTCATCACCTCAGCCACCTACAAAATCAACAGAAGCAAAGCCCGCGTTACTGCCTTCAGTGTGCCAACCCCATCCCAGAACTCGCTCTCCCACCATCAGCTGACAGACACAATGCTATCAACCACTTTTTCATGCATATAGACAAAATAAGATACAAAATCACTAATTCATCTTCAGCATCAACCGCAGGACCTATGTCCAGACGCCACACCACTAACTGGTTCTCCTTCAGTGGTATCTTCCAAAGAGAACTCTCCAAAATTCTGAACTCAATTAAAGCTACCTCTTACAAAGATAATGTGCATTCCACCTCTATTATTTCGTCTCTGCATGGTGAAGCCCGGGCATCCCTTCCCACATTGTCAATTCCTCACTAACCCAGAACACCTACCTGGACATCCTCAAGGCCATATAGATCCCCCATTGCTGAGAAAGCTTATACTAAATTCAGCCGACCATACCAATTTCTGTCCTATATCCCTCCTCCCATTTCTTGGAACAATCATTGAGAAGGCAGCCACCACCTGGCTACAGAACATCAGCAAGAATAACCTATTTCAAGACTATGGATCATGGTTCACACCTTATTGAAATATTGAAACAGCCACATTCCAAATAGTAGGCAATATTCGCATCCTCAGTGATAAAAAAAACAACCCTTGGCTCAAGGTCCTGCTAGACCTCTCTGCTGCTCTTGACTTCATCGACCAGCCAGCATTGATCCACAGTTTATAAACTCCTGTGGGCTCCACTGGCACAATCTTATAATTGTTCACATCCTACCTCACCAACCAAAAGCAACTTGTTCAGAGAAGAGCTAACATATCACACACTCTCCCAGTCACCTGAGCAGTCTCCCAGAGCTCCTCCTTTTCCCCATCATTTTCAACCTTTATAATTGAACCTATGGCAGGTGTCGTAACTAGATGCCCAAGATTGAAAGGACAGCTTTTACTGTGAGTACCGATGGTTTGGCTCAGTATGGATACATATAGCAGCAGTCCGTAACCGGATACTAATGCTGCTACCTCCTGTGTATGTTTTTAATTTCCCCGTAGAATGATTTATGATGGACAGCACGGATCTAGCAGTCAAATGAGATCGACCAGGCTGATCCAGAGTTTGCATTTTTAGTCGTAAGTTTCCATTTGGCCATTTGTGGCATGACCACTCCCGTTCCTAGTATTTAAATTGCGTTTACACTCAAGGTTGAGCTTACCATGCCTCTCTTCTCTTTACAGTGTCTTACAGACTATTTCAGCCCCCGCCTTTTTTGGAGCCGTTTGGCCCTACACAGTACTACGTTTGCCAAGGTAATTTCGCTTGGCTTTTCCTCCTTGAAAATCTAATTGATTTCTTTGTTAACCCGACATTGATCATCATCATTCTTAATTGTTCTCGGTTGCCTGGCCCCGTTCACCACCCCCCTACACTTCACCCTGTCCTGAGGAAGACCCCGCTCTAAGGTTATACCGATACCTACTATCAATTGGGGTCGAAACGTCTAATTTTTTCCATACTACAACCAGCCTGCGTTACTACAACTGTGGACATTACTTGCAGTACATTAGGCATGGCATTAGGCAAACCAGCACTAAGATCACTTCAATGGCTACCGATAAAAGAATGGATACACTTCCCCCCCCTTCGTCAGGAACCTAACCTCCTTACATTTCGCAAGAAAATAAAAACTTGGCTTTTTCCCGGAAACTAGGAAACTAACTAAATAACTAATATCACACCTTTATCATCTTCAGACCTCCTGTCTCTCCGTGGTTCCAAGCGCTGGGATGCTCTCGGGTAGCCATGCGCTATAAAAGAACAATTTTCATTTCATTTTATTCATTTCATTTCATTTTCATTTTATTTCATACATTTCATGGTCCTTTTAGAATGATTATTGAACATTGGATGTTCTTCTAACTTTTTGGCTCCCTTGACGCCAGGAAGGAATTAGTGTTCTGATTTTAATGATCTTGCTCCTTTGTCACAGTTGCGAAAATTCTTCACAAACCTTACCTTGCACTTGCACGTTATCCCTCTTCACTTCTAGGGGCACTATTGTCATTTGATGAGATTTTCAATGTGTATCTAAGGAGTTATGCAACAACACAGTGTGATTAAATAACAGTGTGTTCATTATACTTTTTTCTATGTGTATTTGTATTTCAATTTAATTTGTCCTACAGCTAAATAATTGTTTACCCCTCTCTTCTTTGTACCAGGTGTCCTTCCAGGCAGCAACACCAAGATCCACCGGCATACTGATGATACCCAACTCTTCAAAAATGTCTTCAAGCAACAACATACATTGACTCAAAGCCTGCTATGAACACATCCAAACCTGCATGCTAACAAACTACTTGATGCTATGCTGTACAACAACTGACCTCCTTTTCTTTGCCAACAACTCCAAACATTCTCTGATTCAATCATGGATCTCCAACTTAAATCTAATGGACTTCACTCCCCAACTGACAGAAGAGGCCAAATCCCATGGATTCACCATGGACCCGAATCTCTTGCTCAAAGAGCACATTTGGCAAGAAGATACGTTTCAGCTCTCTATCTTGAGAAAGTGAAACCTTTTCCGACAAGAGAGGACTTTATAACAATACTGCAAGCTCTATTGCTCTACAACCTAGATGGAGGCAAAGTCCTGCTCAAAGGCATCACAGAGACCACACTTGTTCTCCTGAAAAGCATGTTCATCAAGGACCTGAATAAATCATCAAAACATATCACCCTCACACTAAAGGATCTATTTACACTGCCCCACTAAAAAGCCCAGATTATCTTCAAGATCAACTGCATCATTTACAAGGTCCTCCACACCAAGATACCTGTTAACCTAGCTAACAAACTAACAAAATCAGGCCATTTTAGAGGCTAAACACTGCATTCAGGTTATTTGAAGCAAGAAAAAATCCTTTACAGCCTAACCAGCAGGATCTTAAACAACATCCCCTCTGACCAATTAGCACCAATCCTCCTACATTTCAAGTTGAGCCAGAAACTCTCTACCTCAAGGAACTCTACCTCTGATAGGCTGACATCTCACCCTTTCCATTAGCTCTATCTCCTCCCTCTGCTCCCTTGCCCCATGTATACCCACAGGGCATGCTCTGTTGCTAGCCAGCTAGGTTCAGTGCTCTAGAAGTAAAAAAACATGCATACATACCAGACACGTGGCGAAGATATTAACTTTTAGTCTTTATTTATTACTCTGATTTCCCAGTAGTGTTCATGTGGACATGCCTGTGTACAGCACCATCTCTAAGAGGGCTGTCCAACATACATCCCCACACCCATCCCTCTCAGACATCTTCACCTGTAACGAAACCCTGCTAATAAAAGGAAGTTGGGCACACATACTGACTCGATATACTATCGCAGCCTGGTGTCTGTGTGTTCCTTCTGTGTAGTGAGGAAAGTGCCACACTGGATACTACTATGGTGATCAGGATCTCGGGCCCCACCTGTTGCCTGCAGCCAGGTAAGATGATGCTCACTCTGGGCTGCTGCACTGCCTCTCTGGATCCATGATGTCAACTGTCCAGGAGACGCTCACGTTCTGCCTGGTGTTGATGTGGAAAGGAAGGAGAGCAGTAACCAAAGGTCTGTCCCTGGATGGGATGTACCATACTGATAACGCCCTATAAGGGATGGAGCATATCACATACCCTCCCTCTGTTTTAGCACCAGTCCCTTGAATGAACTATCTGTCCACAATAAGGTGCCGCCTTTAAGCAATGTAGGTTTCTTCCTACAGGCAGGGCTAAGAAAAAGGAAGGCTGTCGTCCTGGTTCCTCCAAGTGAAGGACCCAGTCCAGCCAGTGCGCACCACCATCAAAAAAGGCAATCTATGACAGATATCCTAGTAGTCTCTTTAGGTGCCCCCACATTTTTTCTAGGAATTCAGTAAATTAAAGCAAATCTTGGATTCTCTAACAGTGCGTTTTGTTTTCTACCTGCACAGTTAACTCAAGACCTTGCAAAGTTGGGATACTTAATTAGTAGACCTACTGCAGCTGCTTTAGTTTGGCTATATCAGATCCTTGGCTGGATAGTTATGCTTTTAAGAAGATGTTTATACACTCTGACTTTCAGCATTATGCTGAGGAAGGGCAAGAGAAATCCAACAAGGTAAAGTGGATGTATTGACTTATGCAACATGTTTTCAACACTTTTCTCCAGAAACTAATTGGGTTGGCAGGGCATAAACAACATAATTTCATGATGAATTGGGAGAAATAATGTAGGATGAGTTCGTTTTGTCAATTACTTTGAGAAAATAGAATGGAAGAACTATCAATGCTTCCATACTATTGGGTAGCTGAGCATGGGGAATTTTTATTGACCATGAATCGATGTGTAAAAATCATATTCTGACGATAACTAAAGAAATGCCTGAGATTATCTAGACTGTTGATGGTATTTTATTAGCATTAGGACCAGGAAGAGAAGTTTCACTACCATTACCGGTTTTTCTTGGAGATCATTCTGAAGTGCTTTCTTTAGACTTAATATCATCTCCTACATATGCTGTATCCAGCGGATAAAAAGCACAATGCTTACATAATTACAGTTTTGTCATGATTATTGATATGCTTCATATAATTATTGGTCATGAGTCAAAGAGGTGAAAGATTCTCCTTCATATTTATTTTTGGGTAATCTCCCTTCTGTACATGCTCAGTACCATATATGTTTTCCATTTTATGTCAAATCTGTTTACTCTCCACTTTAAGGGAACGTGGTTGTGCCATACCGATTTCACCTGGTGCATTTGTTCTCTTGGGGCACATCTATTCCCTGTTTGGGAATGAAAATGAGACATTTAAAATGTTCATGATAAATTGATGGCACTTGCCTCCTCTAGCTGGGACACCTCTGCTTTTGGGTCAGAAGAGGATTCAAGATCTTGGACCCTGCATTAACTGTTGAGGGTTAAAGCAAATTTCAACCCAGGATTAGTATCATTTACCTCGGATTATAGCTATTTTGGAATCGGTACAAAGTGCACAAATATTTACCAAATTTGGTGTGAAAGGGTCTTATCACCTTTTATGTATAAAATAGGGTGGCAAGTTGGAAACAGATTTTAGCACCCCATTTGGCCTTTTCGATATCAGTAATGCCATTCAGGTTACGTATTGGTCCAGCTACTGTCAATTCTTTATAGATTAAATTATTTATGATATGATGAATCAGGATGGCATTTTGATATTTTGTTAAACCCTAAGGATTACTATTGTTTTCTAAAACCCTAAGAATGTAGTATTATCAAGGCTCCTACAACATCATTTAACCTGGAAGCACAAAAAATGTAAATTTAAAAAAGATGTGATTGAGTATCTTGGATTGATCTGTTTTATCTAGACCTAAAAATGTATTAGCCATCCTCGAATCACCTTCTCCTAACATTGTCAAGGGTTCATGGGATCTGCAAATTTTTATCACCAATTTATCAATGAATTTGTAGATTTCACCAGTGACATCACCTGTGCCTTAGATAAAGATAACATTAAGAGCTATTTACGTTGGGATGATTGTACTGAAAAGGCAATAAGCACTCTGAAAAGACTGTTCACTAAAGCTCTAATTTTGTGCCATCCAAACAGTTCTCAAAAGATCATTGTAGAGACTAATACCTACGAAAGGGCAGTGGGGCTGTCTTTTTACAACAAGATGATATATTGTCTTTTTTTTAATCTAAAGTTTTATCTGAAAGTGAACTGAACTACTCTGTCTTAGAGTTAATAGGAAAGTCATTAGCCACGATAATGACTTGTACTGAATGAAGACCTCTTTTAATAGGCACCAGGGAACCCTTTGAAAATGGGAGAGATCATAGGAACTTAACAATACAGAATTGTCAATATAGAAACAGTTTTCAAGCCAGATCGGCATTTTGCTTTGCACAGTACAGTTTTATCAAAATCTATATTGCATGTTCAAGCAATCTTATGGCTAATGTATGATCTTCTTGTTATTCAGAGTTATCACTTGCTAATGATCAGTCTTTAACTCCTTCGCATTGTTTAGTTGCAATTGTTCAGCTATTTTTAGAGCTTAAGCCGCTGAAGAAAACTAGATCCTAAGGAGTTAGAGAATCTTCACCTCAAAAATCTAATTATATGTCATACTTCAGTTAACCAACTTTGTTCATCCCTACTAAAGATTTGCAGCTTAATGTGTTGTACATGTGTCATGATTCTGCTCTATCTGGCCATAGGAGAGTTAAGTCCACTAAACTTTATTTTGGGTCTTTTTGGTGGTCTACATTTCATTCTAATGTTCAAAAATATGTAATTTTTATGAGGCAAAATGGCAGACTTAGTGGTTGCGGGGCGGCAGAACGGTGCGTTAGCACCCAGCAAGACAGATAGACTGACCTGTGATATAAGGTCCACAATTCCCCTTTAGACACAGTTTGGGGCATAATTACAAGGGCATTGAGCCACCAAAGCGCCAAATTTTTTGACACTCCAGTGGTGCTGTGCCCCTCCTCTAAATTTACATGGTGGCGCTAAGCAACTTTGAGTGGCTTAACGCCGCCTTGTAAATATGGTCTTCCTCAATGCAGTTTTCTGTGGCAAAGGGGTGTGCAATGGGTTGTGCTCTGGGTATTCACACACAACACCCATTGCTTTTTGACACTGTTCCACATTTACAAGGATCTGTAAATCTGATGCCGTGCCAAGATTGGCACAACAAGGAGAAATACTTTTATTTCTCCTTGTATTTTGCTCTTTCTATTTGTGCTGCGGTTTTGTGCTCTTTCTATGTGTGCTGCATTCTGCAGCACACATAGAAGGAGCAAAACGCCATTGATGATTTTTGTTTATGCAGAAAGGTGTCCATTTTTGCACAACAACAATCATCCCTGCAACACAGGCATACTTGCACCATGGTGCAAGGGTGCCTGTGCTGCCCCTGTTTGCCCCAGCACAGGAGTGAGTACAGGAATGCGGCATATTGTTGTAAATATGTTGCATTCTGTACTTAGAAAAAGACGCAACTCAGCACAGCAAAATTGCTAGTGGTACACTGCTGCGTAATTTTCTTGTAAATGTGCCCCCTTGTTTCATGCTTCATTTCTTGTTACCACTCCATCTTAGGCACTCACTAACCACTCCCTAATCACATACTAGGAGGAGGGTCAGAGGATGAATGCTGCTGCTTCTAAAGTGATAGGTTCAAGAGAAACAGGGGAACCCTACTCACTAAGGAACCAGGGTAATAGTTATATAGGAAAAACAGTGGTTCCTGTGGAATGATATACTATGAGGTTATGATACATAAGAACAATTGTAATATAGAGGGTTAGATAATGGCAAATCACGAAGGAACTATTAACACACTGATTCCAGTGTAGTATATTTTATGGATTTTTTAAACAATAAAGTTAGGAGTAAACATTATACATCAAAACAACATTTGTGCTTAGTGTCCCAAGTAAACAAGCATTTACAATGCAATAGGTCTCGCAGCATTAAAGTTTGAGTTATTGGAATTGTGTATGACAATGCCAATACTTATAACTTTCGCAAATGTGACACCTATTGCATTTGTACTGCAATATGTGTTGAGAGTGAGTGAGTGAGTGAGAATGAGTGGGCGAGTCAGTCAGTGAGTGAGAGAGTCAGTGAGTGAGAGAGAGTGGGTGGGTGGGTCGGTCAGTGAGAGTCTGGACAGTGAGTGAGTTAGTGAGTGGGAGAGTCAGTCAGTGAGAGTCTGTTAGTGACAGTGAGTGAGTGCGAGCGTGGGAGAGTCTGTCAGTGATAGTGAGAGAATCGTGTGAGTGAGAGTCAGTGTGAGTGAGAGTCAGTGTCAGTGATCCTCTTTTTACCTTACATCCTATGCATACCTTCCATTTGTCATACCTGCCTTAATCCTTCTTAATGTAACTCTACAACTGGCGGATACTCCTCTTTAAACTGCTTTTTCCTCCATTGACGAGCTCTAGAAACTATATTAAAATTTAAGCTATTGGTTCTTACTTTCAAATGTATGCTGTGTTAAACCCATCTCCCATCACCCCCAGATTGAAGTCAGGATAATTTGGTATTAGCTGGGCTATGAAATTCAGCGGGTGCCCTTCTGGTCAGCCCATTGACAAAATGTAGGCATTCATCTGAAAAGGTGCATCTCAAGAGAGAACTTGCACGTTGCAGTCCTTGGCTTGTGGCTTTCGCATAAGCTCGCAGATATATGCAAAAGTTATCATCTTGGCTAATCTCAGAATAGTGATGGAAGCTCTTCTGTTCAATTAGGGTCCTCCTGATGTGCTGCTTTTTGGTCTTTGCCTAGAAGGGATGCCATTGTTAGTATGCACTTTACAAAGTCATAAAGTAGAAATAGATTTGTTCATCAGAAGTCGCTGACCTCCTGTTCACTTCTTCCTCACTTCCTGTAAACTCCTGGTTTAAGCGCCATGTGTGGCTTTACTGCCACATGACTTTCTATCCCGACGGTGTCCTTGAAAGTCTACCACAGCTCCCACTTTTTACCCTATTGATCGTGAGCAAACACATCCCTGTGACAGCGATGTGGTCTATTACACCCCTTCTGTACTGTAGACAGTTGCTGCGGAACA
The DNA here is from genome assembly GCF_964261635.1 of Lissotriton helveticus. Classification (NCBI taxonomy): domain Eukaryota; kingdom Metazoa; phylum Chordata; class Amphibia; order Caudata; family Salamandridae; genus Lissotriton; species Lissotriton helveticus. The sequence continues at coordinate 276,825,702 of NC_136062.1, forward strand.
GCATCGGAACTAGTGTCAGACATGAGCAGAGTGAGAAATACAGCTCCGATATCGTATTCACTTCCATGCAGGACGACAATGGTGAGATTAAAATGCAGCAGTGTTTTGTGGTACACTCGTATACTGCCTTTGGAGGTAAACTGAACATTTAGATTGCAAACATGTCAACCGGTGCTGGCTTAATCTTTCAGAAGTAGCACCCTTGTATGTCTTGCTCTTTTGTAGAGATTCCCGCTTTGCTAGAGTCATGGTTAAAATATGAAAGCTAGCTAATGTCTTCCTGGCACAGCAAGGCATTACCTCATGCATACGCAGTTCCAGAGCCACCAGGACACATTTCCTAAACGCATTCCATTCCTTGTACTAAAACAAATTCCTATGATTCAAGCTTCTCCTCTGTCTGGAACGTAAAATATTCAGGAAGTGTTTCATCAGTGGAAACCGATATGCAGAAGGCGCAAACTGTGTGTTTTATAAAAAGTCATCATTGGTCTGAATTTGAGCAGGGAAATGGTCTTGCAATACGTTAGCATATATACACAAGGCGTGGCGTCAAGACAAGCAATCGCAAAAGCAACAAAAAAACAAGCGACATATTTAAATTAGGGAGGGAGCCCACCCCTCGTGTGCCTTTAATTCACCACCGCAGCCCAGGAGTTTGTTCAAGTCCCCGCCGGGCCGCCGCGCTGCCTGCGACGACCCGGAAGCGGTTGGGCAGCCGGCCAATCCCATCGCGGCCCCAACCGGAAGTCCCGCCCCATCGCGGCGAGAGAGAGAGAGAGAAACTACTGCCCGAGGAGCCACAAAGGCTCCTGATTGAGTCCCGGTCCCGAGATGGGGGACCGGGTGAAGAGCAGCCGGGCGCATGGGGAAGGCGGGGCTCTTATGTGGTGAGAGAGCCCCGCAAAGCGCTACCGCCGCCCGAGAGGCAGAACCGCCGCCGAGCACCGCCAGAACCGGTGAGTGTGTTGAGGGAGAGGAGGGGTGAGTGGGGGTGGGGTGTACGCGTGTGTGTCTGTTTGAGTGTGTCTGTGCGTGCGTCTGTCTGTCTGTGTGCGCGTGTGTCTGTTTAAGGGGGGTGCCTGTGTGTATGCAGTGTGTGTATGGGTGTGTATGTGCGCATGCGTGAGTGAGGCTTTCTTTGCGCATGGGAATATGAGGCACGGCGACGTGCGCGCTCACGAGGTACAACCTCGGCAAGAAAAAGCGCGTGGCACTTTGCTGTCCACATTCCCCCAAAAGTAACAACATAAGTTGTCTCGCCCTAGACAGCAAAGCTTCGCTTTGCTTTCGTCTAGGCGAGACCTAAAAAGGGAACATAAACCTAAGTGACAATATGAATATTATATACAAGGTTTCCACAGTTTGTACAAGTCGACCATTATCAAAAGAATTCCATGTGAACAGCAGCTATATACAATGATATGTGCTGGGAAAATGGTTTGGTTCTTCTGTTTGTCGACGGGGTTTTGACCCTCAAAACAATGTGGGTTTTCTTCAGGACTATTGATGAAGGGTCACCCTAATTTATGATTGCGCAGCCTTGTGAAAATGATGTGCCACACATGAAGAATAGAGGAAAAGGGTTTACTCACATGAGGACCCGTTCGGGGACTTAATGTGAGTACAGGCTGTCAATCCAATGGGGTATGTAGGTAAGTCAGAGGGGCTCAATTAATTTTACACCACAGCCGTAGCATTGCAGAATCCCTATATGGATTAACAGTGACACTGCACTATGAGTTTCTCTCGAAAAAAGATTTGAAAAGCGGACAGCGCTCCGCGGGTAGATTCAGAAAAAGCTGCTTCAGTTAGCTTTATCGGGTTGGGTCGGGTCTCTTTAAGCAATATTTTATGATTGAACATTTCCAACTTCCCAAGAGTATCACTAAAGACCTTAGGAAAAGTTGTTTCCCATGTGGAAGATTTTATTTCATGAACACCAGTGTAATCCTTCCGTAGCATTACTTATTCCGAGTTATTGGGGTCTAATATTATGCCTAAGTACTGTTGTTCAAGCCATCCTAACAATGATGACCCATGCTCGGCTACATATACAACCACGAGGCTGCATTACCTTTGAAAGAAAGTTTAGTATTAAATTCACCTAAAACCTCAATAGGTTTTCGAACATAAGCAATGGGTTTTATAAAAGACTGCGCTAAAGTCACATTGTTAATTTTTTTCCAGTCTTTAGTAACAATTAGTGTAAACGGTGACCCAGAATCAGCCAACATTTTGATTTTGTGTTACCTACAGTAATGAGGCAATACAGTCTTTGGATAGCACCCATTTCCATATGCATAACGTCGAGATCTACCTGTGACTGCACTTGAGCATCATTTATGCACAGTAACTCACTTTCATCCCTCAAATCAGAAGAATCATAACTAGAATTTTTTTTTTAAGTCCTCATTTAACAAAGAAAGCTTGTAGGTCTGGAGGATATAGCCGGCTTAATCAAAAGACTGCAATCCACTATCCAAGATGGAAGCGAAGAAAAAATGCCACTTTTCAAAGAAGAGAGGGTTAATCTGACCCCGGGGTATTCTTCTACGAAAGCAGTTTTTAATAGAAAAAGACCAGGCTCCTTCCTATATGTAGGCAACTCCCATCTAGCCTTGGCTAGTTTTCTATCCTTTCAGCCGACACAAGACAATTTGTAATCATTGGACCATAAGAAAAAAAGGCCTCCTATTCTTAAACATGCACAATAAAAAGAGACAAAATCGTCCCAAAGCAGTAAAGGGCAATATGAAAAACCATCTTAGAGAGAGGCAAAAGATATAAACCACCGATCCCAAATATACCAAAACCTTGTTTTTTTTCGTTTTTTTACTTGCTCGATCAAGAGTTGAAATGTGTTGGACTGAGCTAATCCATTCTGACTTAGTGGGTGGGATCGGTGTAACCCATTTAATACATATTTCCCGTTGTGCCAAGAGAATTATTACAAAAAGTAGTGCCCTCTGGTCCCTGGAAAGAACTTGATTGGCTGTCTCCTTTACGCATACCCCAAAAATCACTATTGATGTGGTTATCCCCACCATATCGCCCATAATTTCATAAATAATGCTACTTCATGATCCCAGAAAAGCTTGATTGAAGGATATTGCCAAAACATATGAACCTTGTTTGCGTTGATGTCGCCACACTTCGGGCACTTCATTGCCGCTCCGTCGCCCATTTTAGAAAGTTTCGAAGGTGTCCAGTAATGGGAAACCTCCTTTACGACGCAACTTTTACCACGCAGTGCCTTTACAACGCAGGATTTACAACGCAAGTCATTACAACGAATTGCGCTGGGGGGCGCTCTAGGATAGGTAATTTACTATCCAACACCTTCCCTACTATCCACGGGGACTGGAGTTGGAATAGTAAATTAAACTATTCACTATCCAGCACCCCCCAACGCAAGTCGTTGTAACGACTTGCGTTGTAAATCCTGCGTTGTAAAGGCATGCGTAGTAAAAGCATGCGTTGTAACATCGTACATCCCCAGTAAGCCTTGTGGACAGTAAAGAGATGGTTTCTTTTCAGTAGGGCGGCTTTTACACATGACCAAAGCGTAGACATTGATACTTGCCCGAGAGTGTCGAGGTCTTCGTCCGGCATGTCCTTCTTCCAGCTTTCTCTAAACGGGATTGCTTTGTTATCTCCACTTTCAAACAGAAGCCAGTACCAGGCAGCCACCTCCTTTTTGGTTGATCTAGTGGTAATTTGTTTTATTAGATCCCCGTATCCTTCTAGGTCCTGTCTGCTTGATCTTGACCAGCCAAGAATTTGCACGTATTTAAATCTTGAAACTGTGTTATTTGTTAGAACAGAAAAACACTGCCAAGGGATTAGATCTTTTTCCACTATTAGTTCTCCCCATTTAACTATCCCGGCTCTACGTAAAGGTAGAGACAAAATATCCTGCAAACATGCCGGGATGCCCGGGGAGTCCCAGATTGGTGCTTCTTGGTTATAGTATGATATGTCCAGCAAAGTCCATACTTGAAACCAAACTTTTAGTGCAACAGCGAGAGACTCCTGCCTAACTTTTTTGTAGAATTTTGGGTGGCCAAATTTTAACAGGAATGAATTGGCTTGAGGGATGTAAGGGGTAGTTAAAGCTGTAAAAAGAGGAGAGTATGTCTGGGAATTGTTGAGAAGTTGGCGGAAGTTTTTAAGGTGGAAGGCACAATAATAGAGATAAAGATCTGGTGTGGCTATGCCGCCCTTAGATTTTTTCCGCCTAAGTTTCCTTTGTGAAATTCTAAAGTTCTTCCTTCCCCAAATAAATGAAGAGAAGAGCCCCTGTGCATTCTTGAACCATACTTTGTGGAATTCTAAGGAGATGGTGTCAAAGAGAAAAGTGAACCTAGGTAGGATCGACATTTTTAGTAGGTTAGACCTACCTATAAATGATAACGGAAATTTTTCCCAAGCCTGCAGTTGCTGTTTTACACTGGACAGGGTTTTTTCAAAATTGAATTGAGCAATTGTATCTATTTCCTTTGTTATTTGGACCCCGAGGTATCTTATTTGCGATTATAGGGGGAATTCTACAACATCAGCTCTGTTTTATGCTGATTAATGGAGTATCCGGATACCTTTCCAAAGATAGTTAACTGTGCCCAAATGTCTGGGAGGTCTTTTTCCACATCTCCTGTCAGAATCATTAAATCATCTGCATAGAGACCTGTCTTTTTTTCCCAGCCCATACAAGTAAAAGGTGGAATTGGTTGACATGATCTTAGTTTACAGGCCAGGGGCTCTATGTAGAGATTAAAAAGGAGAGGCGAGAGGGGGCAACCCTGTCTGGTTCCCCGGAAGATTCTAAATTGTTTTGTTAAACTCCCATTAACCAGTATCCTTGCCGGGGGTACCTTTTAGAGAGCTTTAACTGCCTCCACAAAGCGGTCTCCCAAATTGAAACGGTTAAGTACTTCTATTAAGAAGAACCAACTGACCCTATGAAAGACCTAGGCAGCATCGAATGTTAGTACTGCCAATGGCATCTGGTAGGCGGTTGCCAGATCTATTGCCCCTATTAGATCTTGTGTTAATTCTTTTAGTTGCCTTCCTTTTACAAAACCCTTTTCATCGGAATGAATCATTAGGCCTGCCACTTTATCCAATCTTTATGTAATAATTTGGGCGTAAATTTATTGATCACTATTTAACACTGAAATAGGCCGATAGGATTCACAGTTTTCCGGATTTTTATTTGGCTTCAAAATTAATGTAATAGTTGCCTCATTCCATGATGGTGGTATTTCCAGTGCTTCCTGAAACAATGAGTTAAAAAGTTGACATAAAAACGGTGCTATCTCGTCTTTTAGAGCAATATAAATTTCATTTGGAATGGCGTCCGGGCCTGATGCTTTCCCCTTTTTTAAAGTTTTAATTGTTTGTATAACTTCCTCTATCGTAATCTGGTTACACAGTTTTTCCTTGTCTGCTGCGGATAAAATGGGAAGTCGGATATACTGAAAAAAGGTCTCCAACATATCTGGCGAGGGGTTTAAATCTTCCGAATATAAATCTGAAAAGAAATGTACAAATGCTTCCTCAATGTCTGCATCTTTATCTAAAACTCTCTTAGTAATGGGGCATTTAAGGTTCCTCACTGTGTTTCTGACCAGGTCTGATATTGTTTTCCATGCCAGAAATGTTCTACATCCCTCCCCAGAGTCATGATGGGCAAGTCTGCTTGCCTCCCATTTTTTCTTATTTATTGCTACTAAGAAGTCTGTTAGCTCATTTTTAGCCAGGGAAAGCTGTTGCCGAGTGACCAGATCAGTTGGTACTTATTCTGCTTTTAAAGATTTTTGGGCAGTTTTAGCTTCTATTTTCCCAACTTCTTCTCTTGTTTTTTTATTATGTAAGGCAGATTGGGAAATTTGTAATCCTCTAAGAAAGGCCTTATAAGAATCCCAAATAGTAATAAGAGCTGCTGAATTATTATTAAAAACCAGAAACTCTGCTGTGGCACGTCTTAGTGTGTCGATAGTTACGGGTTCAAGAAGTATGACCCGATTCAGAGTCCATCTCTGGGGGGTTACATACTGTGGTATCGTGATTTCTAATGAAATGGCCGAGTGGTCAGATAGGTGTTCAGGGAGGTGGATGATTTTATTTGAATCCCTACAGGTAATAAGATCCACCAGAAAGAAGTCAATTCTTGATTGGTGGCCGTGTTTCTTATTATGAGAGGTGTATTTACCCCCTACCAGCCCCGAAACGTGCCGTTTTTCCCTCCAGATGTCTATAAGACCCCCTTCTGTCATTAGGTGTTTGAGTGTTTTGCGAGTTTTTGGGGTAGCCCCTGCAGCTCTTGTGGATGTAGTGTCGTTTATGGGATTTAATACCAGATTAAAATCTCCTCCTATTATGATTTGGTCGTTTACGTCAGTCAGTTGAAGAAATAAGGATTGGAGATGGGACGGATCGTCGGTGTTTGGTCCATAGTAACTGGCAAAAATGATCCAGGTAGCTCTAATATTAGTCAAACTCTCAATTGGAGCTCAGAGGGAAAAAAGGACCGGGTCGCCCTCCACTCAAAAGTTTTAGAACAACAAAAGACCCTATCCAATGGACGTCAGCTCTAATATTAGCCCTGGCCACTACCCATCTACCATGGGAATCTGACACTATCTGCCACTACTTTTCAGAACTAGAATTTTGTTCACATACTGTGCTAACCGTTTTAGAATTTAAAACCTTTGCCTTCGATATGGATCTGCATACCTGCACAAAATGTCCCTTTTTTTACAACCATAACAAATGTTATCCCGAGCAGGACATGACATAGTGTTTCCTAAATGGTTGCCATTTCCACATCTATAACAAACCAATTTGCTTTTCTTTTTCATCTCTTTCTTTTTATCACAAAAACACACAACGGATGGTACACTTTTAGAAGTTTCACTTGTTAAAGACATCTGGGACATAAAAGAAGCAGTGCTTTTGTTGTAAACGTATCTAGAACCCTATGTAAATATTCCCGATTTATGCCCTTATGTGGTTATAACAAATCATATCCTTATAAAGGCATAAGAATCATATCCATATTTAGTCATAGCCAATGCAGTCCAAATACGGCAAGGCTACTCCCATAGACTCCTAGAAAGTACAACGCGTTCTCTAAACAAACCAAGCCTCCAGCAGCCCGGGAATTCCCCCTGCTTTTGTTTTGATTTGTGAAAGAACTCCTGGAGTCCAGAAAGAACTGTAAGTTCTTAGTGACGTCTTATGTCCAACCTTACGTCAAACTCGGCACCTTTCAGGTATAAATATACCAGCATTTGCCTTAAGCAAACACACGGTGGTTTGGAGCAGAGTGGCTATCTACTTGCCCGACGCCCAGCTGATGCGAGTGCTGAAGGAAGCCGACCCTCCCATTTGACGCACTGAGAGAGACGCTGTCTTTTCTCCTGCCGAGAAATCCAGCCCCAGTGTTTCCAGTCACCCTTGCGGGTTGCGTGAGATCGAGTCCTGAGCGAGAGATACAAGACCTCCTTCATTCTATAAACAAGGTACGGAGCTGATTAGATCCTTAGAGAATTCTTGATGCAGATTCTTGGCAAAACTATCTTAACTTACTTACTCCTTCCCACGTATTAGGCTTAGGTCAGGTACACCGGGGTAGGCGTATTTTAGAAACACCAGTTGAGCACGTTTAGTCAACTTTTATAATTGTATGTATTTTAGGTATTTTATCCGTTTTAAGTATCATATGGCTCAGAAACCATATCAATGCTTTTACAGTATTCTTTTATAATACTCCTTTTACTGTACGCACTTTACTTTATGATAAGTATTGCAATTGTGGCAATTCATTTCTCTTGCATGAGAAAGAAGACTGCTCAATAAATAACACCTTTTATTGAAAACGCCCTTCTCTCTATTTTTCTACACTCTGGTGAAACTAAGTACGCACGATTGACTGAGTGAAATAACCGTCTATTGTTTTCACACGACTCTAGAGATACACTCTTTATTCTGAGGGAGCAAAGTTGTCATGTTTATGCGGTTGTCAGAAGCTAATCCCTTCTTGTCTAAATCAGGAGAGTTAACTCTTTCCTGAATATTCGAGAAAGTTTCTAGTGACCTCTGAGCTAGCTGGCAAAACTAATTTAGTCTAATATAGTCAGTAGAGACCTAGTCGACCTCAGTCCTACGTCTACACTGCTGTTTATATTATTCCAATGCGCAGAGCCTATTGGGAATATAGGAACTACACTACATGGCGCCCAACGTTTGGTAAGGCGATAATCTAACGCAAGACATTAGAGTAACTCAGTCGTGCTTTTTCACACAGACCCTTTTTCCTGTAAAAACTCCAATAGACGTCTGGAGTGGGTAAAAGGTTAAAATCCGCTGGAACTTAGTAGGAAGAGATTCCTATGTATAGTTTTTGGTTTAGTCAACGTTGAAGGATACAGTGTTCCAAAATATTGTGCACCTAATCTTTGTTTCCTTGAAACTTGATCTGCAACAAAAAACTTTCTGTCAGTAGAAATGGTGGAAAGTGACGATGAAACAGAGAGAGCTAGAATAGCGGCTTAGCTCTTAGTGGATGACACAACTCTCCAACAGAATGACCCGGATGCTATAATCATCCCGGTAAAAGTAAGAAGAACTATAACTAAAAAACGTATAGAAAATGGAGTATCACCACAAGGTAGTACAGTCATAATCGTGGTAGAGGCCCATGAATATCGGCAGACAGAGGTATTCTATTCATGGATACATTTTCCAGCAGCACACGCTGTAACACACGAATTCCACTATTACAAAATAGAGGAACCTCCGGATGAATACGCTCCTTTCGAGAACGTTGAAATCCCACTAACTTACCAAGAGCACCTGGTCTGGTTTAAAGTTGCCCTAAAACAACAAAATCACATCACCAGGCTCGGTCCACTAGGTAGACCAGGAGCCACGTGGCCGGTTCTAGCCAGCTACACACCACATCCAGACATTGATAAAATGTCAGACCGGGAACTTTTAGCTCAGCTAAAACTACTAATTAACCCCTTCGATGCTCATGACAGAACGGTTCCGTCATGAGCTACGGTTGAGCTGTGCTCATGACGGAACCGTTCCGTCATGACCACGCCCGTTTCTATTAGGGCCCAGCACCGGAGGGGGAAACGCGGTCGCACGGAAAAGGTTAAAATACATAGACAATTGGTCCAATATGTAATGCGGACTTCAACAGTCCAACCAGCAATAATAATTCCACAGAACACCCCTCACCAGGGGAACACAAATAAAATCACACCACAGAATATACAATCAGCCATTGGCAAAATACCCGGAAAACGGGAACAAATTCCATTCTGGTTAGCACAAAAAATCACTCAAATAGAGGCAGTATTTCCTAATACTACACCTCATGAGAAACACAGAATTCTGACAATCAGTGCTCCAATGGGGGTCGCACCACATGTGGAGGACTGTGACATTTGGAGCACAATCTTTTCTTCGATATACACAAACACACATGGTGTTCCGTCTATGGCGATAATACCATAATATCTTTAGGATAGCCAAGTCCCTTATTTCACCCCCGGCTGAGCGTCCTACTGCTGAAGGGGCACAAGACCGCTGTAATGAGCTAGCTGCCTTCTTCTCCAAGAAAATTTCGACCATATACTCTTCTTTTAGTAATCCTACGGTCAACGCCCCCTCCGTCCCATCTAAGCCAGCTGATTCTCCGGCTCTCTGCAAACTGGATATAATTCCGCTTCTTGATGCCGGCAGCCTGGATAGATTAATTTCTAAAGTTTCTTCCGGGTCTCCCAATGACCCGGCACCCCCCCGGATCCTTGTCAAGGCACTGGACGTTATTCGTCCTGTCATCCTGGAAGCCTTAAACACCTCCATCGTGGCCAGGTCGGTCCCACTCCCCTGGAAGTGTGCCATGGTGAGGGCGCTTCTCAAGAAGCCCTCCCTGGACCAGAGCAACTTGTCCAACTATCGCCCCATTTCGTTGCTCCCCTGGCTGAGTAAACTGCTGGAGAGGCACGCCAACAATATCTTAACAGACTATTTGGAGTCCAATTGTCTGTTGCGTGCCTCCCAGACAGGTTTTCGCCCTCAACATGGCACAGAAACCGCTATGTTAGCGGTTACAGAGGAAGCAAGAACGACTTTGGATCGGGGAGGAAAGGTGGCCATTATCCTGTTAGACCTTAGCGCCGCGTTCGACACGGTGAACCATGCCACGCTATTACACCGACTGGCGGGCATGGGCGTGTCGGGCGCGGCTCTAGACTGGCTTACCTCCTTTCTGAGTGAGCGCTTTTTCCAGGTCTTCGAGGGTGAGATAGTCTCTCCCAAACACCCTCTCAGGTGTGGGGTCCCTCAGGGCTCCTCCCTGAGCCCGACCCTCTTTAACGCCTACATGGAACCTCTGGACAGGATAGTCCATCCCTTTGGTGTGCGTATAGTCACCTACGCGGATGACACGCAGCTTGTGGTCTCGTTAGACCACGCAGATGGATCATCCGACACCTTAGGCCCCTGTCTAGAGGCTGTTGCCAGATGGATGCAAGCCTCCTGTTTGAAGCTTAACGGGGAGAAGACAGACATCATTCTACTCGGAAATCCCTCCCCGTCTGCTCTTGCACCCGTCTGGCCACCATGTCTTGGCGCTCCTCCTGCCCCCAAGTCCCAGATAAAGAGCCTCGGGATCTGGCTTGACACCGCCCTTGATTTCTCGGTCCAGGCTACTAAGACTGCCGCCACTTGCTTTGGACTAATGAGGATGCTCCGGCGGGTGCTCCCTTTGCTCCCTTTCCAGGCGAGGAGGACCATGGTCCAGGCCCTGATTCTCTCTCGCCTGGATTATGGGAATGCTCTCTACCTAGGAGCACCGGCTTCGGTACTGCAGAGGCTTCAGGTCACACAAAACAGTGCGGCCCGCCTACTGTTCAATCTCTCCCGTCGGCAGTCGGCGAGGAAGGCTCTGAAAGACCTCCACTGGCTCCCAATGGCTGCCAGAGTGCAGTTTAAAGCTTTGTGCATTATGCACAAATCCTTTCACCGTGTAGGCCCAGCGATTCTGCACCCTTTGGTCACGCCTTATGTCCCAGCACGCCCCCTTCGGTCTGGTACCTTGCAGCTGGCCACCTCCTCTAAAATTAACAAAGCCCGTTGGGGTGGCCGCTCTTTTTCCCATTCGGCGACCAGACTTTGGAATGCCCTCCCCTTTGCCATCCGATGAAATAGCAACCTCCTCTCATTCAGAAAGGCCTTGAAAACGCATTTGTTTGCTAAATCCTGCTGATCTGCCCCGAGCCTGCGCTAAACCATTTTATCTTCAAGCGCTGCGAGGCCCTAGGGCAGTTATGCGCTATACAAATGCAATTTTTCATTTCATTTCATTTCAGATGTGCTACGACAGATTCAAAATGAATACGGTCCAGAACCTGCTTTAACTCTGGGTATGAAATTACTGAAAGACTTCAAGCAGGTCTCGGCTATATTATTAGCCAACATAAAAGGGGAAGCGGCAACTGTGGCGATCCGCCGGAAATTGAAAGAAACAGATATAGCAGAACAACCATTTGAACTTGCCAGAATCATAGAAAAATCCTATGAAGAACTTGGTAGAGATAGCTTGGGTGGGAAACCAGTAAAACCCCAACTAACTGAAAAACCTGAAAAAACATTTATTAAAAATAATCTAAACACGAAAGAGTTGGGATGGAAATAAACAATCCACTCCCAGAGAAAAACGATTCCAGTCCAGAGGAAGGTCTCCTCAACGGAGAGAAAGATCTCCGGACCAAGGACACAAGTCTCCCCAGAGGGAGCCCTCTGAGAAAAGATACAACCTTAGAGATAGGTATAAATTGAGAAAACCTGATAGATATCAAGATATTGATACACGTCCCTCTCGATCTTTTCAGACTCCCTCACAGAAATCGGAAAGAAGAGGACGGTCAGAACACAAAGAAGAGCACGTCAAGTCCAAAGACAAGGAACCTGCTCATCAAAGTAAAAAATTACAATTTCCAAGAAAGAAGGTAGCCAGTATTAAAATAAAACATGCCGAGGATACTGAGGACACAGCTGAAAAACGGAGAGTGGGTCCAGACAATGCTAGACAGCGCAGCAGAAGTGACAATAGCTCACAAGATCCTGATGAATCTTCTGGAGACAGTGGACACGAATGAATACATTCAGGTGGAAACTGCAGACACCAGAGTTAGCAAACCCCATAAATTATACAAAATAACATTGCGTATAGAGGCGGACGAAAGTAAGGGGTCTCTTTTGGGATAACCTTTCTAAAGGCTATGACATCCTTCTAGCTGAGAAAGACTGGCCACCAGAGTTTGTCAGGGAGTGCCCTCATGGCGAAGAAATGATAATGCCTGCCTTCTCAAATCATATTCCAATTCATAAAAAATATACACTTGCAAGTAAATGGGCAGTGGCCCAAGCTCCTGCATTATATAAAGAGCATGTAGGATGGGATGAGGATTCTCCTCACCACAAAATCCAGTTAAAAAGTCAGCCCACTGCACAAAGGCAGTACCCAGTTAAACAAGAAGCTAAAAAGCAAGGCAGGGAGACCTTAGATCAACTTGAATACCAGTTGGTGATTGAAACATGCACCTCACAAATGAAGAACAATCCTTTGTTTCCTGTCTCCAAGCCAGACGATTCATATCGTCTAGTTTTGGACTACAGACACCTAAACTCCTGTTGTAAAACATTTGCAGTACAAAACTCACCCAGTGCAGCACTAATGAATAACATCGTGCGCAAAAAATATAAAACAACATTAGATATCTCTAATGGATTCTTTTGTCAAAACATTGCACCTGAAAGCAGGTATTTGACTGCTTTCTCAATAATGGGGTCTCAGAAACACTTCTGTCGACTCCCACAGGGATGCAAGAATAGCCCAGGATTATTTTCAGCAAGGGTAACAGAGTTACTACAAATATATGACGATGAGACATTATCCTATGTCGATGACATCTATCTCACAGATGATGACCTGGAGACTCACTTGAAAAGAGTGAACACCATAATACTTGGGTTTGCAGCTGAGGGTTACAAATTCAATTTTAAAAAGTCACGAATTGCCCATCTAACTGTCCTATTTTTAGGATATGAATTATCAAGTGAAGGCAAGAGCCTAGCAGACAACTTCTTAAAGAAGTGCGCTGTACTCCAAGCACCAAAAACGCTGAAGAACTTACAATCAATACTATATTTCCTGAATTTCGGAAGAACATACATTCTAAATTATGCTGAGAGGGTTAAACCTCTCTATGAATTAATAACACCTGATTTCAAAGCAATCAATTGGACTCAGAAACACACAGAAATTTTAAGAACTTTACAAACAGACATGTTAGCTAAAACAAAATTGCAAACTCGCGAAAACGTACGCAACCTTGTAATCCGAGTCATCCCAGGAAGATGCGGATTCACGTACCTAACCTCTAATGAGGGAGAAACTGTACCAATAGCTTACAAATCTCACTTGTACACACAAGCTGAAATGAAATTCAGTTCAACTGAAAAAATTCTAACTGCGGTTCAACTGCTGTAGCAAAAGAAAGAACCCAAGCCCAAGGCAGGAAGATAACTGTTTTAACAGCAGAATCAGCCCTTGAGGCATTAACAAGTCCACGCAATTTGTCTGCTGTGGCATTAGATCCAAAATGGATACAATGGGAAAATTCTCTTGCTGCAGAAGACGTGAAATACTATTTTGACCCGAAAATGAAAAAACTAGAAGATCTAGAATATGAAGAAGAATATCCTCTGCCAATCGAAATTCTGCCTCTCGAAAAGTACACATGTGTAATCTACATGGACAGATTTGCACAACACTACGATGTAGAGAAAAAATCCTACAACGCAGCGTGCGCGATTGTTAAAGGTCGCTGGCGCTTTGGTAAATTCAGACCAATAGTCACAAAAACTGAATCACTCAGAAACTGTTCAGCTCAGCGAGCTGAAATAAGATCTTTAAAGATGGTGCTTGAAAATGCCGATCCTAAATTCCCGACACTAATAGTGTGCGATTCGCATTTCTGCGTCGGGTCTCACAATAATGACTTGCAGAACTGGGTTCAAAACGATTACAAAGATGACACAGGTGCCAAAATAAGGCATAAAAAACTTTGGGAACAGGTAGTTCTTTTACAGAAAGAAATACAAAAGACTCACGTGATACATACACTGAGTCATCAACGTGATGGCGTTCACGTTGCAGGGAATTCATTGGCTCTCAGAGCAACAGCGGAAGCGGTTCAACCGGCTTCCGTAGCAACAAAAAAGCGTTCTAAAAAACACATAGACGGAGAAACCATGCTGGCGGTAAAAGCGTCTTTAAAAGGTGATTATGCAGCATTACCTCTGAACTATCCACTCAGTAATACATACATAATTGATGCAAACTCCGTTCCTTTTGCTCAAATCCCTGGAGTGGGGGATGGAGTAATTCCAAACACGAACCGGAGAGTCTTATTGATAGCAGACGCACACATGGGTGAGGGTCCAAGGCACCAATAGATCGTGAAATCTCTAAAAGAATTACAATCAGAATACTGGTGGCCGGGGATAAGCCTGCAACATTACAAATTTGCAAAGAGTTGTCCAAACTGCAACAGAGATCGTATTGCCAGGACCCCTTTATTAGAAAGCATCAGGCTATCTATATGCAGAAATCCAGCAGGAGAAATGCGTCCCCATAATATTTAAGACTAGATTCACTTAAAATGTAGACACCAGCGCTCGGCTGACCCCAGAACTGTTATACAAAGATTTGCCAGTCTTTATCCGCACATATGCAATTGGCATGCTACATTCTGACCAGGGTCCTGCGTTTAGCTCTCGGGCTTACAAGGAGGCCATGGCCAGCATGGGCATTGCATTGCGGTACTCTTCTCCATTCCATCCTGAGGGAAATGCGGTAGTGGAAAGAAAAAACCGGGACATAAAGCAATCTATAACGGCGAGGGTATTAGGTTCGGGTGATGGGTGGGTCAAACATTTAACAAGTGTCCAACGTAGTCTTAATAATCTGCCAAGAAATTCTCTAAAAGGTCTCACTCCATACGAACTATTGTTTGGTACTAGAATGCACATTCAGGATTTAGATAGTCAAACTTCAGTGGTAGAAGAAAAAGCCTTTGATATCAAAGACCGTTTGGCTGTTTTTAAGGACTTAAATGAAACAAGAAGAAGTCTAAGTAACATAAAGTTAAAGCCAACGACCACTGAAGAGAAACCACCTGTCCCAGCAAGACCTGTCTGGATTCCAAAGATTGGGGATCTGGTCAGAGAAAAGATCGCGGTGAAGAAGGAATTTGAGCCTTCTTACAGAAAAGCAGTACCTGTCTTAGCTGTCAGCGGAACAAGATCAGTAGTACTACCGCCACTTGCTGGTAAAAAGGAGAACAGAGTTGTATCCATCGACCTGGTAAAACCACAATCATGTGGCCAATAATAGGTAGTAGGCCCAGTGGACTCCCAAGAAATAGCAGAAGCCCAAATCTTGCTACAATACAAGAGGTTCAAACTGAGAGACTAATCACATTTGATAAACCTGCAGTGTCAGTCAGTCAGTCAAAATACTTTATTGCGATAACTTAATATCATATAAAGACAATGGAACCATACAAAAGTTATAAAATACATTAGATAAATACACGCGTTAAAAACAGGTTAAAATACCATTCATAATTACAAAAAATCACATAATCAATGTTAAAAATGCAAACATTAAAATATAAGAATGCAAAACGGTTCCACGACAATGTTTACCATGATTTCAGTTACTAGTATGGTCAAAAGGTACAGTTTTTACTCAGTTCATTTCATTATTGGGGTGTTATCATTCATGTTCCTGTTCCGAATCCTAATAGCACTCACTAGAAAACTGGCTACATAAAACATGGTCCTAGGAGTCTGCAATAACTGTAAGTACAGGAGGGCAGGTTTGGCTTGTATGAAACCAGCCTCCTTTAGAATAGGTATAAGAAACTTTCCCCTCACATCTGTATAATGACCACAGAACATCACAAAATGCATTGTGTTTTGTTCGGAAAACATGTCACAGGAGCATGGCAATGCTTTTTCTGGAGTGCTCCATGCAGGGAAAAAACCAAGATTATAATGTATCAAATTAAAACGAAATCGGGTTAAGAGAAACCTGTGGTAAGGGTGATTCACAGTATTTAGATAAGTTTCTGGGCCACCATATGAACTCAGGATTAAGCTAGCCCTCACAGTGGGTTTTTTCAATTCCATTTCTTCTCTTTCCAAGCTTAACATTTCTCGCATTGCACCCTTAATTAGTGCAATGTCTTTAAATGTTATCATCTCTGGCGCTGAATATAGCTCAGGTCTCCCCACTTTAGTAAGACTGTCCTTAATGTATCTCAACCATTGTATATTGTTTACTTTATCCAAACATAAACAATCTTTCATTATAGTATGATTCAAGGGTATTTCTTTATTTAGCCATGTCCTCATCCACGCTACTAAAGGTGATGTTTTTATCAAGTCTGTGATATAGCCCCACCCAAGTTCCGCATGTACTATATAAGATGGAGTAGATTGTGGGACACCAAGGACACATCTTAGAAATTTATTTTCTGTCATCTGAAGGGAGTCCGAGCACCTATATCCCCAGATTGAGCTACCATAGGATGCGACTGAGATGCATTTAGCCCTATAAATTTTCATCAGAGCTACAATTGGCCTGGCGCCCAACTTCTTCAAAAAACCATGAAGGGCCGACGATGTTCTTGCCAAAGATATTACTCTATTCTTTAGCTGAGGTCCCCAGTTACCCCGTTTATCAAAAGTGATCCCTAAGTAGGGGAAGGTAGCTACTTGACAAAGCTTCTCTTGTCCACAGGAGAAAGTTTTAGAGCATTTTTTCCTAGCGGCACTACCCATTAACATTATCTGAGACTTCTTGGAGTTTATTTTAAGGTCCAATGACCCCATGAAGTTCTCAAAAACGTCCAAGAGACGTTGTAACCCCACCCCAGTGCGTGAGAGTAAGACCGCGTCATCCGCGTATAGGAGTATCGGTATACCCAGCTCCCCTACACGTGGGATGTCAAGAGTCGCCTCTCTCAATGCAGGTTCCAGGGCATTTATGTATATTGTAAACAGAAGGGGGGCCAGGATACAACCTTGCCTGACCCCCCTTTCTGAGTTGAAGGGTTCCGTGCACCTGCAGTGAATAAAAAAGGGCTATGCAACAAAGCCATGGAACTTGTGCCTCTTGAAACCCAAATTGCAACAGTTCAACAAGAAACACCTGTCTACAACGATGTTGCCTCAGGCTATACTAATGTAACAAAGAAAAATGCAAAGACAAATGAAAATCCGGAAGCAATTCCAACAATTGACAGAACTGCATCTGGCTACTTCATCAATTTCGATGACTTTTCTGAAGATCCAAGCGAGCATGAAGAAACGCCAGCAACAAAAACTTTCAAAGACAAAGTAACTGAACTTTTTCACCAACTAAAAGAAACATATCTGATTTCACCATGGATTGAATTTTGGATTGTGTTAGGTGTACTTTTCCTCCTGCTTTGGCTCATCACGGTTTTATGTTTGGGTAGATTCATTGATGGAAAATATAGTACAATGGACACAGCAAGTCAGAACATCAACTTGGTCCTAAAGCCTCACACATCCTCTCACATCGAGAAAAGAGAACTGTCATCAGTGAACATCACAGCCAATCCAATACCCGGTGGGGTAGCATGGGACAAAACGGATTATGAAATTTATGGCCCGATTGAGCTCTTGAAATATCCACACCAGTTTAAGGTTTCCTTAAGTGACTTTGTGACACCAAGTACTTTCTCTGATGATTGGGACTTTGAAAACATTAATAATATGATGTCAGATTTAGTAATGTCAGCACAATTTACAGAACATGATTATTTACAGGGTTCATCAAATTATGAAGAGTTATATTGTTATAATCATTTTGGTGATCACTTTTTGCATAAAACTGCTCAGCCTAGAAATGTTTTTACTTATAACCAATGGGAACATTGTCCAACTCCGCCAAAAGGCAGCTCGAAAACATTTTATGAGAAATTCCAATACTTCTCAGGGTTTAACAACAGTGATCCAGAAACGTTTTAATTCAAAATGTTAAATAACACAAGAATGAAAACAATGTTGACAAATACTAAATTGATTTATTCTAAAAAGTTTTATGGAAAAATGTCTACATTTGGTTTTGAATTTTGGAAAAACAATATTGAAACACAAACCATGTGGGGTTCAAAAGAATGGCAGGTACAAGGCCTAGAAGCATTATTCAGGGCCTGCATGATCCCAGAACAAATAATATTTCTGAATGACCCAATTCAACAAACTGCTTGTCTTGGCCTAGCTAAGATAAAAGACTTTAAAAAAAACGTCTATTCCAAAGCCAATACCTGATAGTAATAGCACTACAGATGTTGAGATAGACGTATCCCATATTTTATACCAAAACAGAACACATCCTGATTGGAAAAAATGGTTGATCTGGCCCACAGACACAAATAACAGTCAAGATAGATTCCTGAACAAAGCCCAGGGGTTTAAACAGAACAGGCCAGACCCTAGATACTCCCAGAGACAACATCCAGGGATAGTTACAACATACAGTGTAGGGAAACTATGCCTTGAGTGGCTACAGAAATCCACACTGGCTGAAATTAAGCAACACTTGACTTTACTTAAAGACGGTGCTGACTTGCGTGATTTCAAACTGGGACCACACAAACAGCGTCAAAAACGTTTCATAGGGGCGTGGCCAAGACTGCAATGTGATCGGACGTGCCACGGGCGAGCTCTGTCGCCCCGTTGCCTGCATAAGCCTTTAACAGCGACATTTGGGGGCCACCGAACGGAGTACCTGCGCGGCTGCTGGCGCCTGGAGCGCGGGACAGTCACTGGCGAAACGGACCCGGCGAGGGAGACCGGAGAGCACAGGCCGGAGGGCTCGGAAGTTTTGCCGCCGGCGGGCCCGCCCGCCATCTTGGTCCTGTGACGGGGGACCGGCGCCTGGGTGACTGCGCCTCAGCGGATGCCCTAACCCCTGGCAGCGGCTGGGGATCGCGGACTGTGCTGTCCCATCCCGCGGGGTGCCCTCCGGTTACCGGGCTTGAGCCCATGCATGCCTGGGAGCCGACCTGCAGTCTCCTCGCGCTCCGGCAGCACATGAGGCCAAGATGGCGCTGCCCCGTAGCTGAAGACTAGCCTGATGCCGAGGGCTGGACTGGACCCCCCAGGCCAGCGGGAGGCCCCTGCGGGACTGCGGGGAGGAGAGGAGCGTCTGGCCAACACCTTCACCCGTCCCTGAGGTGAGGGTCCCTGGGGTGAGCTGCAGCGGAGGGCCGGAGCCGGCTGGCCTTGCCTGACCCTAAGATGGCGGCGGTTCCCGAGGCCCGCGGTGACCTGCAGCGCTGCATCTAGCGCCTCCAACCCAGCGCTCGAGACGCCCCTCTGGCCCATCCTGCGCGAGGAGGGGAGCCCTTCGGACCTGCCCTGGCGACCCGACTGGGGGTGACGGGGGACTGCTGCCCGGTGCTGCTGGACTGCGGCGGGGGCCACTGCTCACGCCGCCTGCCGACTTGAGGCTCCTGAGTACACAACATCTGTTCACTCATTAAAGGAGGTACAAATACCTTACTGTGAGGCTCCTGGACTGGGCACTGCTTGGCATCCTGACCCCTCCGGCCGCTGCGACCACAGACATCTGTGCCCCCGGGGCTGGCCCGACCGGGCTGGAGCGAGGGACCAGGGCTGCGACATACCAGTGAGTACCCCCGCGCTGACTGTGGGCCCCGGGGTGATCAGAGCTACTCCCCGAAGGCGACGCCATTCCCCGAGGGACGGAAGGAGTGACACCCGGAGCCCGAGGGGGGGGGCTGACCTGTGAGGCGTGCTGGTGGCGACAAGAGGACCCGGACCTGCACCCTGTCTTGCGGACAGAGCGAGCTTGCACACCGGGGAGTGCTTGGGTGGGGAGTGAAGGTCTGGTGGCGCTCTGCACTATCTCCACACCCCGGCGACGCTATAGAGGAACCGCGCCCGCGACGAGGGACACTGCGCTCCGGGTGGACGATGACCCGAGGCAGAGGAGGGGGCAAGGCGGACCCGGCGACGGCGTCTAAGGGCACGTCGGTGGTGGCCATGTGGGGCAAAGCGGGGGCGTCGGCCCCAAACGAAGACACGCCGCCACCTGTCACCGACTCTCCCCCGGTGACCCAGGCCTTCATGTCCTCCTTCATGGCAGACTTAAAATCCAAGATAGGATCCCTGCGGGCGGAGGTGCACACCTGCGTCAAGGAAATGCGCAACGAAGTCACAGAACTGGGAGACAGGGTCGATGGACTTGAAAAAATTGTCGACACACGCACTGAAGATGTCGAGCAGTTGTGGCAGAGGGTGGCGGCCCTAGAGGAGCAAAACATCGAGCTCCAGGTCAAGCAGGAGGACCTTGAGAATAGGGGGCGCCGCAACAACCTCCGAATCCGTGGCGTACCACTCGGAAAGGAAGGGACTGACATCATGGCCTACACTGCTCAGCTCCTGCACGAGGTGCGAGGCGGAGAGGGGGCCTCCCTGCCAATTCTGGACCGCGCACATCGAGTCTTTAGCGCGGGAGGCAGGACAGGCCTTCTCCCAGATATAATTACCCGAGTACACTATTTCACGGAGAAGGAGGCTATAATGAAAGCGGCAAGGGACAAACAGGACCTGCAATTCGGAGGGCATAAGATCCAAATCTACCAAGATCTGGCACCTAACACGCTACATAGAAGGAGGGTCTTCCGTCCTGTGACAGAAAAACTACGGGCTCTCGACATCCCCTATCAGTGGGGGCACCCCTTCGCCCTGATCTTTCGCTGGGGTGACAAGCGCAGGGCACTCCGCTCCTACAATGAGGCGGCGCAACTGATTGGGCTCTCGGAATCCCCCGAACATAGTCCACCTCACTTCAAGCGACAGGAGAGACCCCCGGCTCGACCGGATTGGACCACAGTGACCCGGCGTCGCCGGACGACCCCGAAGGACGACCTCTCCACATCCCAGGCCAAGCAAGACATCATTGACCACATTCGCTCCCTTGAGAGCGACCGCGAGGAGCACCCCGCGAAACCGCATACACCGTGACCCCTGATGGGCCAGTCTCCACGTCTAGATGACCACCGATCGCCGAGGGAACTGCCACTGCAACCACCTGTGCGGGAATGGGGACTTCTGCGTCCGCACGCTCACTGATGGACATTCTGGCACCACCTGCATTCCTGCGGCTTGCGCGTACTCCCACACCCCGGCGCCAAGGGGGAAGCGCATGCTTGGCCCTACACCCTGCCGAATCTCTACAGGGGGTCAACTGAACAATAGAGGCGGCTCGGAAGGGCTGTCGAGGCCATGGCCAGCGGTTGGGCCCCTTGGGGTGATCGAGAGGATACGCCCTGGCGGACCTTTGCTGCAGGACTTTGCCCCCGTCACTGGATCCAGGTACTCCTGTAAAAGTTATTCAACCTTCCCCGTTTTTGAGATACACTAGACTCACTTCCCCTGAACCCGCCCTGAGGCAACGGGGCAGACGGGCTCTGTGGCTACCGGGACCTTAATTTTCAACAGAACCCCCCCCCCCCACTCTGTCCCGTAGGAAGTGACATTCCTGAGATCATCCAAACCTTCGGGTAGAGGATGTCCGGAACATGGGACATTGTGCTAGGGCCCTGTTGGCCCGTCGTGATTCCTATCTCTTTCTGTTCTCTTTGTTTTCCCACTCTGCCTACTTATCCTACTTTTCTCCTGAACTGTCCCTATGCTGTCCCCTCTTCTGCCCTCGGGTGGGGTGGCAGTCCCGAGACCCTTGCAGATGCATATCTGGAGCTGCAGCAGTGGTGGCGGAGGGGGGTGATTCTTCCCACCCATGCGGGGTGGAGGGTGCTGGGTGATAAGGCGGCAGTATCCCCCCTAGTGTTATGGCGGTGAATGTACCCAGGCCCCTAAAGATCCTATCGCTCAATGTCAAGGGGCTGAACTCCCCCAACAAAAGGAACCAGGTATGGCGCTACCTTCTCCATCACTCCCCAGACATTATATTTCTGCAGGAGACGCATCTCCTACGGGGGGACACTAAGCGCATGGCACACCCTAGATACCCCACACAGTTCTGGGCATCGGCTGACACCAAGACGGCAGGGGTGGCGATCCTGTGTAGAGCGGGCTGTAGGCAGGGGCCCACCAAACCATACAAGAGCAGTGATGGGCGCTTCATCCGGGCTGCGGTGCAGTTGGGGGGGTTACAATACACCCTGGGTAATGTATACGCACCCAACCAGTCGCAGGACAAATATCTCCAGTCACTCCTGAGGGCCCACTTCAAGTCTGACGAACCGCGTACAATCCTGGGTGGCGACTTTAACCTAGTGTGGGACACAGATATAGATCGCGGGGAAAACGCGGGTGGCGGCGCGGGAGCGATGTCCTCTGCGCTCAGGTCACAGTTCGCGGACTTGGGACTGGTCGACGCGTGGCGCTACCACAACCCGGGGGTCCGAGACTATACTTTTTACTCCCACTCACACCGGACATACTCGCGCATTGACTACATTTTCACCTCCCTAGACCTTGCTCGGGACACGCTGCAAGCTGCCATTTCGGATATCTCGCTGTCGGACCACGCACATGTGGAGCTTACGTTGCAGGACCCCCTGGCGTGCGGCCCTCGGGAGCGACGCTGGACTCTCCCACCGGGTGTCCTCCGAGATCCGGACGATGTGAATAGCATCCGCGAAGCCATAGACTCGTACTTCACCGTCAATGATCTGCCTGAGACACCCCTCCCGGTAGTATGGGACGCCTTTAAGGCCACCATACGGGGGCACATCACGTCCCTAGCGATCGCAAGACGACGGGAGACCCACAAGCTGGAGTCTCAGCTTACGGGCGAAATCAAGCAGGCGGAGACACGGGACAGGACTAGATCTTCCCTAGCGTCCAGAAGGGAGCTAGCTAACCTCAGGGGACAATTGCGTCTCCTACGCACTAACAAGGCAGAGTACTCCTTATTAGCGTTGAAACAAAAATATTATGAGGGCGGAGACAAGGTAGGGCATATGTTGGCCAGACGGCTGAGAGCGAGAACAGCCAGAGCCCATATCGCTAAACTCCACTGTCAGGATGGCTCCACGGCCGTCACGGAGAAGACAAAACAGGACGCCTTCGTGGCTTACTACACCTCACTGTACGCGGGGGCACCCACATCGCAGGAGGCGCGAGCGGCGGTCCTTGACGATTACGAGGGGACTCCGTTACCGCCGGCCTGTGCTGCGGAACTGGAGGAGCCCATATTGGAAGAGGAGATTTCGGCGGCCATTAAGGAACTCCCCACCGGGAAAACCCCAGGCCCGGATGGCCTCCCGCTGATCTTTTATCAAGTGTTCCTAACCCAGCTCCGTCCCTATCTGCTCAGGCTTTACCACTCCTTCTCTGACACGTCCGGCCCGTCCTCCGACATGGGAATGGCGGAGATTGCGTTGATCCCGAAACCCGGAAAAGATCCTGCACTCTGTGCTTCCTACAGACCTATCGCCCTCTTAAATACGGATCTGAAGATCTATACCAAGATCCTGGCCAAGCGATTAGACCCCTACATGCCGGGGCTTGTGGACCCGGACCAGGTGGGTTTCATTAGGGACCGACAAGGGGCGGACAATGTACGCCGACTGGCACACCTGGTGGGCAAGACACGACACTGGGACATTCCGGCTTGCCTTCTCTCGCTTGACGCGGAGAAGGCCTTCGACCGGGTGGACTGGACCTTCTTGAGAGCGGTGCTCCGGAGGCTCGGTCTAGGTCCTAGAATGATAACTAGCATTATGGCCCCGTACCTTGGGCCGCAAGCCAGGGTCAGAGTGAACGGCCAACTAACACTGCCGCTGCAGATACATAGGGGCACGAGGCAGGGATGCCCGCTCTCGCCGCTCTTGTTCGCCCTCGCGGTGGAACCACTGGCGGCACTGATACGACGCGACCACAGAATACATGGAATAGCCCACGGGGGGAGGGACAACAAAGTGGCGCTATTTGCCGACGACTTGATCCTCACTCTCACACACCCCAGTGAATCCTTGCCTGCGCTTCACGAGGTACTGTGTTTATATGAACAGGCATCGGGCCTCAAAATAAACCACGACAAGTCCTGGGCGCTCAACCTCACTATACCCGCTGACGAGCTTCAACCGCTGAAGGCGGCGGTGCCCTACCAATGGGCGGAGGGCCAAATTAAATACCTGGGCCTCACGCTGACCCCCTATCTGGACTCCTGGTCTTCGGTAAACTGGACGGAGTGTCGTAAAGCGGTTCTGGAGGACCTCCGGAGGTGGAGGCCTCTGATGATTTCCTGGCTGGGGCGCCTAAACGCGGTCAAAATGTCGATTCTGGCAAAAAATGTGTACGTTTTTCAGTGTCTGCCCACCCCGATTCCGCTTCACTGCATCCGGAGCCTCCAGCGAGAGATCACTTCCTTCATCTGGGGCGGGAAACGCCCCCGGTTCTCGCAGAAAATCCTTATGGAACCGAGGGACAGGGGCGGCCTGGCATGCCCCAACTTGTTTCACTACTACTGGGCAGCACACCTGCGCTTCGTAGTAGAGTGGGGTGCTCGTGCAAGTGACAAGCACTGGTTCCACATGGACCGGGCGGTTACGGGACGCACTATATGGGACCTGCCGTGGCTTCCGTGGGCGGCGCGCTCCAGGAGCGCCTACATAGCAGTCCCTACAAAAACGGTCCTGGATATATGGGACAAGATTGCCGTGCCCAGGGGTCTCACAACGTTCCCATCCCCGCACACGCCGATAGTGGGTCACTCGCAATTCCCTCCGGCCCACAAAACACGTGCGTTTGAAGAGTGGACGCAGGGAGAATGCAGAGTCATTGGGGACCTTTTCCTCGGGGGCCTGCCCAAGACCTGGGAGGACTGCAGGGAAGAGTTCAGACTCCCCCCGTCGGCTGGTTTTCAGCACACCCAGCTACGTCATTGGACCGCGAGTGATGAAGTATATCAGGCGGCCACCAGGGCTTTCACACCCTTCGAAAAGCTGGCGCGCTCTCTCGGGGGGCTGAAGAGACTAATCTCGCAAATATACCACATACTGCAGCACCCTAAGTCAACCCCCGCACACCCGTATCAGAAGCAATGGCAACTGACGGCGGGAGCGGACATCGAGCCCTCCCAGTGGAGCAGGCTGTGGCGCGATATCCCCAAAATCTACCGCAGCGTCCCGCAGCAGGAAAATGCCTATAAATTGCTCACCCAGTGGTACTACACTCCGCTGCGCCTTAGCAAAATGTTCCCTAAAACCTCGCCGATGTGCTGGAGATGTAGATCTGCGACTGGTGACTTTGTGCATATATGGTGGGCGTGTCCAACCTTGACAATCTTTTGGAAGGAGGTACTTAGCCATATGAGAGGGGTGCTGGGGTTCCCCATACCTGAAGAAGTGTCCACAATACTACTCGGCATTTTCCCTAGCACACTCAAGGCACTTACCCGCAGCGACTGGGTACTTGCACTCCACATGCTAGGTGAGGCCAAGCAGCTCATAGCCCTGTATTGGAAACGCACTGAAGCGCCGCCCATAGCATCCTGGTTTGTACGCCTTTGGCAGGTACTCGCGCTGGAACTGCTCACGGCTAGGCTACAGCTGAGAGACACACGCTTTACAGCAGTTTGGAAACCCCTAGTGCGATACCTCTGTTCGATACAACATGCACGACACATGCCCCCTAGACTCCGCACGCTACGCTTCTTTGAGGACGCCATTGCACCTGCGGACCCTGCCAGGCTGTGTCCTTGAGTGTTAGACACACTACGGTGTCCCGTGCTGCAGAGCAAGCCCCCCCCACCTTGCCCCCAGACACGCCACCCACAGCCACTATCCCTTCCCCTCTCTCTACTCTCTGACCTCAGATTCTCTTGCTCCCTATACTTTCTTTCCTCCTACTTGCCGCTCTGGCCTTCGTCTCGCTCGGAGACAGATGTGCCCTGTTGGGCTGTTTACTACGGTTGGGCTCGTTGCCCGCTATATACCTCCTATGACTAGTGGGCGTATGCCCGCGTGTGATGAGCCTCTGTCTACTCCTCCATAAGCCTCGCGGCCGGCTCTCCTGAGAGAGTTGTAGGCACGGCGCTGTGTTAAGGCTTTGAGCCGGCTCCAGTTGCTCCGCAAGCATAAGAACTATTGCAAACGCGGCCGGCCTCTACAAGAGGTTGGAGGCTTAACGCTGTGTTTCAGATAAATAAATGTGGCCTGTATGGGCCTGAACATAGGGAAAAAAAAAAAAACAATTGCAAACGTTTAGAAGCGTTTCATTAATGAACTTTCACAAGAAGAAAGAAGGCACAACTATGGAGCACCGAAACCCGTTGGCGTGTATTTGACTCTGTAACGAGATTAAAAGGAATTGGAAACCTTAAAAAAAAAAAAAAAAAAAAACCTTTCATAGCGGCCGGTATATACGCTGTATACAACGAGGCTTGGAAAGTAACACAAATTGAAACAGCTGAAAAAATACGAGAAATTGATCGTATTACTTTGGATAAATCACTTTCTGTAGTGGACAATGGGTTAACGACTCTGTCCTCCAGAATATATTCACTGGACAGCATTGTATCATCTGCTATTGATATAATAGAGCAGGACCTAGTAATTTTACAACATGGACAGTCCCAATTGCGTTCTATTGTACAGCTTGGCTGGACGTTGCAAAATCTGCGTTCAGGCTACGTGCCATGGCGTTTAATCAACACAACGTCATTATTCTCTATCTTTAACCTTACTGATAAACAAATCAGTTTGGCACAAAAAGAAGCAGACTATACGATTCTGAGCATTGAAAAACTTGAGAGATTACCATTGACAATGTCAGAAAGACCTGTCATTGAATGGATAATACACGGAACAATTACAATTCCGATAACAACTTTCCAGTTTAAATATTGCCAAGAGTATATACCAGCAGGCCAGTATGAAAGGTTGGGTAAAGGATACATCAAGTCAACATGGAATTTACCTTATACACACAAATGTTATAGTGAAGGAAAAAAGGAGGTATTCCTTAGTGGTAAAAATTTTAAAAAATCACTAAGTGGTACACTTCTGTGTCAAGGTATTAACTTGCATGGAGTCTGCAAAGGGTCTTCAAACAACCTTTCATGTCACCTGCATGGCACCCCTGCAAAACAGATAGAGCCATTTTTCAGACAGCTTTCCAACTGCAGTTATGTTCTAATAAGTGACCACAGCTGTTGTGGCATGGTGCCAGGAAAAACCTCTCTCGTGAGCGTTACTTCCATGGTCACTTGCTGTAATGTTAATGTTAATGTTAGGTATGTTTTATATAGCGCACGGCTACTCCGAGGAGTGTCCCGGCGCTTTATGACCTACAGCAGAAACAACAGGGTAGGCAAAAAGAAAAGAAAAAGACCTACTGCACAAAAAGCCAAGATTTCAGACTTTTTCTAAAAGCCAGCAGATTGGAATTGCTACGCAGCGAAATAGGCAGGGTATTCCAGAGCTGAGGAGCCAGGCGCCTAAAGGACCGGCCCCCAGTCCGTGCTTTTCTTACAACAGGGATCACGGCAAGAGACAACGACTCTGACCTCAGAGATCTAGCCGGATGGTAAAAAGCCAGGCGTTTCTGAATGTACTTAGCCCCAGAGGCATGGAAGGTCTTGTGCGCCAGAGTAAGTGTCTTAAAGACTATCCGCTTCCGGACAGGCAGCCAGTGGAGTGACTGCAAGAGGTCCGATGCTCTAGCTCGCCCGCGTAGGCCAAAAATGGCTCTCGCGGCCGAGTTCTGGACCACCTGCAGACGTTGGAGAAGATACTCCGGCAGGCCCAAATACAGGACATTGGAGTAATCCAACCTTGACCCAATAAGGGCCTGGATCGTAGTTTTCCTATGCACCAGCGGGAGCAAGGGAAGAAACTTGCGGAGCATCTTAAGGAGGCCAAAGCATGTTCCTGCCAAGCCAAGAATCTGGGAATTCAGCGTTAAGCCGTTATCGATTTTCACACCCAGATTCTTTGCTAGCGTAGAGGAAGCCGCAGGAGGAAACATGTTAACCGGCCACCATTCCTGCCAGCTCGGGTCAGATCGACAGCCGAAGAAGAGCACCTCAGATTTATCCGAGTTGCACTTGAGGCTGTTCAGCTGGAACCATTTAAAAACAGCCCCAAGGCACCCACGGATGCTCTCTCCGTCAAACTCAGACCCCTTCCCACAAGTGAAGAGGAGCTGAGTGTCATCGGCATATGACACGATCTGGACCCCGAAAGACTCCGCCAGCGCCGCCAAAGGGGTCATAAAGATGTTAAAAAGAGTCGGGCTCAACACCGAGCCGTGAGGGACTCCGACCTCCAAAGGCGGCACTACGGCAGAGCAAGGGGGGGCCCAGACCGTTTGCCGGCGGCCAGCCAAAAAAGATCTAAACCAGCTGAGCACCGTCCCCCTCAGACCGATGTTATTAAGTCTGACGAGGAGACCCTCATGGGGGACAGTGTCAAAAGCCGCCGACAAGTCAAGCATCACCAACATGGCCTTGCCACCTGCATCTAAAACTTCCTTGATAGCCTCCGTCACTTCCAATAGCGCCGTCTCGGTGCTTAAGTTGGTACGGAAGCCGGATTGAGTAGAATGTAACAAGCTGTGGGTTTCAAGGAAGTTGGAGAGCGATGCGTGAACATGTTTCTCCAAGATCTTAGCGAAGGCAGGCAGGAGGGAAATAGGCCTGTAATTGGCGTGTACCTCAGGATCCAGACCCGGCTGTTTCAGTAATGGAATGACCATCGCTTGCTTCCAGGCTAAAGGAACCACTCCACTACTTAACGAGAGGTTCAACAAGGGATTAACAAGGGAATTTATTATCTCCGCCATTCTCGCCAGAAATTTGGCGGGACAAGGGTCTAGAGGGGACCCCGACTTTAATTTAGCTAGGAGTTCCAAGGATGTAGTACTGGATAAGGGTGGGAATTCAGAGAAAATAGGCACACAGCTAGCTGCTGACTCTAGCCGGATACCAGCGTTGGGGCCTACCCCAGGCCCAGTCAAAGGAAAAGAGTCCTGATCATCTTGATTTTAGTAGTGAAGAAACTGGCGAGCGAGGCCACCCACTGTTCCGAATGCGCACGTTGTGAAATGCTCATAATCGGGCCGTAAATTCCCTGACAATCGCAAATATCTCCTTACAGGAGTTAGTGGCTGTCTCAATTCTCCTTGAGAAGTAGGTTTTCTTCTCAAGCAAAATATCTTGATGGTAGGCTTTAATGGAGGCTGTATGCAAGTATTGTATCCAAACAGCAATCCAGACATGGAGGCTGCGTTGTGGCCTTCTTTGAATATCTCTTCTATTCGAATTGATACTTTAAGCAGAATGAAATCCATTCTTTTACAGACAACTGTGCTTTTAACCTCGTCCAAAGAGACTTATGATCTGCAAGTTGCAAGGACAGCGGCAGAGATGCATTCCCTATTATCAACAAATTGCCCCGTCCATTTCGTAGAAATATTAAGTCAAATCTTTAACATGTCTGATACCAGTGGCATCGCACATGTATTTAAGACAGTTTTTTCGGGACTGTTAGCACCCTTTGAAACAGTTCTGGGCATCTTTCCGAATTTTGTCCATTCTGTCTTTGGCAGTCTGCCTCTACTTTTGGGACTCATAGCAGGAATTTTATTTTTGATCCTTCTACTTTGATATGGCAAGCCAAGCCACAGACAAGACTCCAGCAACGATGGGAGAAACGATCCTAGCTATACGATACCGGGACAGCATCACTAAAGTCCTCGGATTTGCCCGGCTAAGAGATCTAAGTACAACTTGGTTTCTTTCATTCAGACCAATCTGGCAAGATTGCATCTTACCTGTGCTTCGATGTATGCTATGCGGAGAAGAATGCATGTTGGACATCTGTCTTACACTACCATCAGCAGTACCAATGGAGATAGATACCTTGCTAGGTCCGGTAACGACTCATGCATCGTGTTGTCCCCAGAGGTTACCCATTCTGATGACGGCATTCGTTGAGACTTCACCACTACGAGTAGGTGGCGGTGGAGTACGAGATGAAAGCAGCACCACACAGGTACAACCTTCTGTGAGCATTGCTGATCCTGACACCAATGATAGCAATCATTCTCACACATGCACAATTTCGGCATTTTCAAACCTGGTCGAACTTTCACCTGATGTTGTAGACCAATTTTTTGCAAGCCTGTCTAATATGATGTTCTCCCCTGAACAACGAGAATAACTTTTTAAACAATGAGCACACAGCGTTCCCTGAACTCTGAATTCGGCCTTCAAGTTTTGATAAACAAAAGCTACCGAAAAACATTTGGAACTATTTTTTCCCCTGAGAGCGAAATTATTATTTTTTCACTTCCAAAATATTTACCCTTTTCTCTGGCACAAGGTACTCTGCTTAAAGTAGAACTATTCTTAGAGAATAGAGCTTCTATTTTAGGAACTCTAGAGACAATATTTTACCTCAGCCTCTAGCACATGTACAGCATTTGTATAAATATGTGATGAAATGGTCTCGACTTTCTTTTCTGTATTCAGAGCCATTTCATGTGTAATTTTCGCAATTCATTCAGCTAATATATATATGCATTTAACTGAATGATGACAACTGCTTAAAAAGCGTACAGTACCAATACTCATTTTCGTGTATTTACCATATACCATTTCAAATGCGAATTATGTATTTTGGGGTGGGTTGGAAAACACACATGCATCGTTATATGTTTAATATTGCTTAGTTTTTAGTAATGATGGACATTAATCCGTGGAGTGGGTGTTGTGTTTCTATCTAGGACCCTAATTAGATATTCCCGATGTATGCCTTTGTATGGTTATAATAAATAATAGACACCAACTAATAAGTAACACTCAGTCAAAAACCTACTCAGAAATGAGGGTTGGAAGATTATGTGTGCTGCTTGCAAAATCAGTAACAGGACACCCTTACGATAGTTACAGTGTTCCCATCAGGGTTCCAACCTGTACCGCCCTTCATCATTTGGGAAGGCCACCATAAGTACACAGGGAGACCCCATATACGATCAGGCACAGCATGGTGGAAAACAATGCCCAATGAAGTTATGACAGGTCGGTGGCAGGATGTAACCAATAAGCAGTGCTAAATAATGAAAATAAAAAATTTTCAAAAAGTGGTGATGTTAAAAACGGGTAGGAGAAGGAAAATAGATTTATTAGCAACCTTCAACTCCCACTCTCTAAAAACAGTGCAAAAAGGTAGTGTGAGCAAATTACTACCTCGACAGTTTATAAAGTCACGGTCGACATGTTTCTGCAGCTTTTACCTGTGCCCCGGGGTCACTTGCTGCTTCTTCAGGACCTATCCTGCTACTGCTTAATTAGTGCATAATAAACAAGGAAACTTAAATAAAATAAATGTCACCTTAGATTCTCCTGTTGGAGGAACCAGTGGATTTCGCAATACAGCACACACACATAGAAAAGAAGAAAAAGAGAACAAGCCTATTAGCAAAAGCTCTCTGGGCGAGACCCGGATACAAAGCAAGGTCTCGCAATTAATGGTTTATAATCCATTACCTTCCACACTTATTTTGAGATAACAGCAATTCCCTTTTGGAGCCCCTGTCGACTTTCGTCGACGTATTTCTAAAGCCAATGGTAAGTGCAATGCCTACGTATCTCAAAGACACGAAGGATGTCTTGAGACTATTGAGAGACGTTGATTTTGATCGCAACACTGATATCTTAGTATCATTCGACGTGGAGAGTTTGTATACCTCCATTCCACAGAAAGAGACATTAGAAGTAGTGGAAATGCTCCTCTTAGAGAGAGATCTAGATTCCATCACTCCCGTCAATCTTATAATGACTCTGGCTAATATAGCCATGACGGAGAATTTTTTCCAATTTGAAGACTCACTCTATCTCCAAGTCAGTGGAACGAGCATGGGAGAATCTAAGGTGACATTTATTTTATTTAAGTTTCCTTGTTTATTATGCACTAATTAAGCAGTAGCAGGATAGGTCCTGAAGAAGCAGCAAGTGACCCCGGGGCACAGGTAAAAGCTGCAGAAACATGTCGACCGTGACTTTATAAACTGTCGAGGTAGTAATTTGCTCACACTACCTTTTTGCACTGTTTTTAGAGAGTGGGAGTTGAAGGTTGCTAATAAATCTATTTTCCTTCTCCTACCCCTTTTTAACATCACCACTTTTTGAAAAAATTTTATTTTCATTATTTAGCACTGCTTATTGGTTACATCCTGCCACCGACCTGTCATAACTTCATTGGGCATTGTTTTCCACCATGCTGTGCCTGATCGTATATGGGGTCTCCCTGTGTACTTATGGTGGCCTTCCCAAATGATGAAGGGCGGTACAGGTTGGAACCCTGATGGGAACACTGTAACTATCGTAAGGGTGTCCTGTTACTGATTTTGCAAGCAGCACACATAATCTTCCAACCCTCATTTCTGAGTAGGTTTTTGACTGAGTGTTACTTATTAGTTGGTGTCTAGTACTTACGAGGGACGTAGCACTCTCGGTCATTAAACTTTCCCTCTGACCCTCCCTAGTGCAGTTTGTAGTTTGAGCAGTCGCATGGCTGCGGGTCATTATTAATTTTCCTCTTTCTTTTTTTAGTAGACAGTGCGTACATGTATAGTTCATGATCACTAGTCATACATACACGTAGCTAGACGAGATTGAAGTTGAGGTACAACATTTGGTTGGGGTTGTAGGCCTTGAGACAACGTGGCCTTTAAGAGAAATGGCAATGAATTTAGGCTTAGCCTTCGATGAGGAGGAAATACAGAATATTCTATCTGAAAATCCGAGCATTGTAGACATGGTACCGACTGCACAAACGAATACTGATGAAGGCTGGACCAAAGTTCTCACACTTAAAAAAAAACCAAGCAAGGGTGTGTGTGCATGGCACCATTATGGCGGAGTATTTGCGTGGCAATTGCGCCCCGAGTGGGCTGATAGTCACCAATGCTCCTCGCTTATTTCTAGATGACAAGGACTTCCTCAGAGACTGGTATCTTATCGCGTGGCGTTGTACACGCGATTGGCTTGTCTTGATTATCAAGACGGCCAAAAGAACAGCGGATAACATTCTGATAGAGATCCAGACTCTAGAAGGGCAAATTAGAGCGACCCTGTCTTCTACTAAAGTCTTCACGAAGAAGCAGGAGGAAGGCAATAAGACCAGTAAGGACTTTCGGGACTCAATTCTATTCACGAAACTAGAGAAATTCAAGAAAGATCTGGTGAATTTCAGTACTACCAAGATCTATCCCTACACTAGTGATGATTACTCTCCGCCAACACATAACAAAAACAACCAGAAAGTAAGCTCTAATTATGGTTCCTCCGCCTCTGATACCGGATCTAGTGATTCGGATACTCCTCAACAGGGGGACCCCTCTAAGAAATAGAGAGGAAGAGGTAATAACAGGAGGAATTGGAGAGGTTATGGTCAACAGTTTGGACCACCACCACCACCTTGGTGGCAACCTTCACCGTGGGGACCTTACCCTCCAATGATGGGGATGTATGAGCCAAACCAAACCTTTCAAAACTATGGTCAGCAGCCTTTTTTAGGGTCTGGCCGGAGAGGGCGAGGACGCCAACGGACGGCACAACAAGGTCATGTGCGCTGGACCGTCCCTCCACCACCAGCTCAGCCAATGGGACTGAGGAGCGGGAAGGTAGTAGGACAGGACCAAGCCGGGACGTCGAGCGGTCCAACATCGTAATAAACCTGAGCTCGCACCAACTCACAGTGATGGAGGAGAAAGTTCTGAACAAAGGTTTAGGCTTTGTCTCAACAAACAGGAGTGATCCCTTTCTCACGCAAATAGAGATGGGCAAGTTCTATCGTAAAATAAGATTACACTACCTGTTTGCAAATAAACAACTGGATTCTAGTCATATGACTATGAGAGACGAAAACACTGGCCTCAAACGACCTTCAACGTTTAATCCCACGACAGTAGGGATGCCAGCTAAAGTCATCACGTTTGAGGAAGCAGTAGACCAAGATCTAAAAGAGTTGTTCGAGAGAGAACATAGACCCTTTCAAAATATCTCACGAGGAGAACAAGATGCAGTCACGAGTTTAGCAAACAATTCCGCTTTGGTCATAAAGCCGGCCGATAAAGGCGGGGCGACGGTGTTACTAGACTCTGATACTTACAGACAAGAATGCCTTCGCCAACTAGAAAACACCAGTGCGTATCAAAAGCTGACCATAGATCCTACTGCTAGATTAACAAAGCAAATAGCACAGATAGTGGAGGAAGCACTCAGCGAGGGCTGGATAACAGCTAAAGAAGGACAGTTCCTTTGCACTGCTAACCCAAGAACTCCCTACTTTTATCACTTACCCAAAATCCACAAACCCCAGCGACCACCACCAGGTCGCCCCATCATTTCGGGGATCGGCTCCCTTTTGGAGCCCCTGTCGACTTTCGTCGACGTATTTCTAAAGCCAATGGTAAGTGCAATGCCTACGTATCTCAAAGACACGAAGGATGTCTTGAGACTATTGAGAGACGTTGATTTTGATCGCAACACTGATATCTTAGTATCATTCGACGTGGAGAGTTTGTATACCTCCATTCCACAGAAAGAGACATTAGAAGTAGTGGAAATGCTCCTCTTAGAGAGAGATCTAGATTCCATCACTCCCGTCAATCTTATAATGACTCTGGCTAATATAGCCATGACGGAGAATTTTTTCCAATTTGAAGACTCACTCTATCTCCAAGTCAGTGGAACGAGCATGGGCAGCATTTTTGCGCCGTCGCTAGCAAATCTGTATGTGCATAACTTTGAAACAGAGCACATCTTCTCGGGCAATAACCCTTTCACAGACCAGTTGCGTCTGTGGAAGCGGTATATTGATGATATTTTAGTGATCTGGAGAGGGAGTGAAGAAGAATTAACCAGGTTCCATGAGTGGTTGAATGAGAGAAATCGCTTTCTACGCTTCACAATGGAGCAGAGTAGAGTTCATCTAGCGTTTCTCGATCTACTGATTACACCCACGACTACAGGTTTGGCCTCAGAGCTGTACCGCAAACCGATGTCGCGTAATTCTTTGCTAGACTATAACAGCTGTCATCCTAAATCTCTTCGAGATAATTTACCTTATGGGCAATTTTTGCGCATACAACGAAATTGCTCGAAGAAAGACCGGTTTGAACATCATGCCGATTGCCTCAAAGAAGATCTTGCACAAAAGCATTAT
Organism: Lissotriton helveticus; assembly: GCF_964261635.1. Lineage (NCBI taxonomy): Eukaryota > Metazoa > Chordata > Amphibia > Caudata > Salamandridae > Lissotriton > Lissotriton helveticus. The sequence goes on from NC_136062.1 coordinate 276,861,059, forward strand.
CCCAAAGGCCTGATTCGGAAATCAAAAAAGAGAGCCTCCAATAACAACCGTGAGGGGCTATTGGAGATATTGCCACCCAAACCCATTCAAAATCGAATGACCTGTGTGAGCACCTTCACTCCGCAATCAAATGCCATCCAGAAAATAATAAAGAAACGTTGGGGCATTTTGAACACTGGAGGGGACACTATTCCAGCTCCATTGTTTGCCTTTAAGAGAGGGCAGAGCTTAAAGGACAGATTGGTTCACACGCGTCCCAAAGGGGACATACCACGAGCATTAGGTACATTATGGGACATGCCTGCGGCCACAGGACACCATCCCTGTGGGAACTGCGCGGCCTGTCCGAACACAACGAAATCCCAAACTATTGATATAGGGACTGGGAGACCATGGGAACAGCGTAGGTTCACAAATTGTAACAGCTCCAATTTAGTGTACCTAATTAGCTGCCCATGTAACAAGAGGTATGTGGGTATGACTACTCGCAAAATCAAGACACGCATTTGTGAGCACAAAAGCTCTATTCGGTGCTCAAGACAGTCGACCAGACTGACGAACCACTTTTTAACAGCCAAGCATATGTCGTCTGAGTTGCATTGGACTGTGATAGAGCAGCCTCTAATACCAGCCCATATCACTGACACTAAGAGTTTTCTATTCCAGCGTGAACAGCGATGGGTATATAAGTTGGGCACAGACAAGCGAGGATTGAATGAAGATATTCCTTGGATGTCACTCAAGAGTTAGAGGCACAAGATAATCAGTGCTTTTTCACCAATGAATGATATGCCCGGAGAGAGGTATATCTGTTACTTCCCTTGAGTATCAGTACCTGATGATTAGATGATGTGTGTGGCATGTGGGCTGTCAGTGACAGAACATGTTCGCTGCCTGGGTGCATGGAAGCTCAGGATTTTTGTTGTCCAGGACAATGGATACAGCGCAGGAGTAGCGCGTTTATAATGGCCTTTTGAGGCGAGATCTGTCCATGTCTTACCCAGATGCGCCATTAGCCTAAACATGATATGGTCATTGACCTTGCTATAAAGACACAAGGGGCCTTGGTTTGGTGCCCCCCTCCTTGTCACGTAGGATTTGCCGCCAGGCTGTTTTATACGCTGTTTAAATTGTTGAAAATTTTTTTTGCAATTTTCTAACATCAGTACGAGGGCGTCACGATAATTTGCGCGCTAGCGCTGATTGTGTATGTAAAAAATCTGAGGAGTCTGGGAGACCTCTTAGTCCCGATACAATAGATAAATGTATACAGAGTACACACGAGGGTTTTAAACTACTAAGCCCATATTTCCTCGCGTGACGCGTCCGCGTCACGCTCCGCGCCAGCCAATCAGAACACTCCTCTGGCATACCCGGAAGAGGACAGACTGACGCGAGCAGCAAGGACCGGGGCAGCGCGTCCGTGTTTCACGGTATGTGCCGGTACACCCATAAGATCTATAGCCTATTTAAGCAACACGACTCCTACCGCCGGTACCTCCCACAGACAGCCCAGTTGGACGTCTGGAGTACCGACGGATAGGTGAGTCAACAGACAGAACAGGCGCCTCTGTAAGCCACGCTATATCGAGTGGCCTGCCTTGACCTTATAGTACTTCCTTTAATTGATTCTGGTTTTATATGTGTTTGTGATTCATACAGAGCGGGGCTCCGCAGTACCTGAGCTAATGCCGGGTGAGGTGGGGCAGCATTCTCCATAACATGGGGTGAGTGTTTCTGTACTTAAGTGGCAATCTGGCTCTTTTGGGAATTGCTGTTATCTCAAAATAAGTGTGGAAGGTAATGGATTATAAACCATTAATTGCGAGACCTTGCTTTGTATCCGGGTCTCGCCCAGAGAGCTTTTGCTAATAGGCTTGTTCTCTTTTTCTTCTTTTCTATGTGTGTGTGCTGTATTGCGAAATCCACTGGTTCCTCCAACAGGAGAATCTAAGGTGACATTTATTTTATTTAAGTTTCCTTGTTTATTATGCACTAATTAAGCAGTAGCAGGATAGGTCCTGAAGAAGCAGCAAGTGACCCCGGGGCACAGGTAAAAGCTGCAGAAACATGTCGACCGTGACTTTATAAACTGTCGAGGTAGTAATTTGCTCACACTACCTTTTTGCACTGTTTTTAGAGAGTGGGAGTTGAAGGTTGCTAATAAATCTATTTTCCTTCTCCTACCCCTTTTTAACATCACCACTTTTTGAAAAAATTTTATTTTCATTATTTAGCACTGCTTATTGGTTACATCCTGCCACCGACCTGTCATAACTTCATTGGGCATTGTTTTCCACCATGCTGTGCCTGATCGTATATGGGGTCTCCCTGTGTACTTATGGTGGCCTTCCCAAATGATGAAGGGCGGTACAGGTTGGAACCCTGATGGGAACACTGTAACTATCGTAAGGGTGTCCTGTTACTGATTTTGCAAGCAGCACACATAATCTTCCAACCCTCATTTCTGAGTAGGTTTTTGACTGAGTGTTACTTATTAGTTGGTGTCTAGTACTTACGAGGGACGTAGCACTCTCGGTCATTAAACTTTCCCTCTGACCCTCCCTAGTGCAGTTTATAATAAATAATATCCTTATAAAGGCATAAGAATCATATCTATATTTAGTAATAGCCCATGCAGTCCAAGGCAAGGCTACTCCCCTAGACTCCTAGAAAGTACAACACGTTCTTTAAGCAAACCAAGCCTCCAGCAGCACGGGAATTCCCCCTGCTTTTGTTTTGATTTGTGCAAGAACTCCTGGAGTCCAGCAAGAACTGTAAGTTCTTAGTAACGTCTTATGTCCAACCTTACGTCAAACTCGGCACCTTTCAGGTATAAATATACCAGTATTTGCCTTAAGCAAACACATGGTGGTTTGGAGCAGAGCGGCTATCTACTTGCCCGACGCCCAGCTGATGCGAGCGCTGAAGGAAGCCGACCCTCCCATTTGATGCACTGAGAGAGACGCTGTCTTTTCTGCTGCCAAGAAATCCAGCCCCAGTGTTTCCAGTCACCCTTGCGGGTTGCTGGGAGATCGAGTCCTGAGAGAGATACAAGACCTCCTTCATTCTATAAACAAGGTACGGAGCTGATTAGATCCTTAGAGAATTCTTTATGCAGATTCTTGGCAAAACTATCTTAACTTACTTACTCTTTCCCACGTATTAGGCTTAGGTCAGGTACACCGGGGTAGGCGTATTTTAGAAACACCAGTTGAGCACGTTTAGTCAACTTTTATAATTGTATGTATTTTATGTATTTTATCCGTTTTAAGTATCACATGGCTCAGAAACCATATCAATGCTTTTACAGTATTATTTCATAATACTCCTTTTACGCACTTTACTTTATGACAAGTATTGCAATTGTGGCAATTCACTTCTCTTGCATGAGAAAGAGGACTGCTCAATAAATAACAACTTTGATTGAAAACGTACGTCTCTCTATTTCTCTACACCCTGGTGAACTAAGCATGCACGATTGACTGAGTGAAATAGCTGTCTATTGTTTTCACATGACTCTGGAGATATAATCCTTATTATGGGGGGAGCAAAGTTGTCACGTTCATGCGGTTGTCAGAAACGAATCCCTTCTTGTCTAATCAGGAAAGTTAACTCCTTCCTGTTCATTCCAGAAAGTTTCTAGTGACCTCTGAGCTAGCTGCCATACCTAATTAAGTCTAACATATTCAGTAGAGACCTAGATAACCTCAATCCTACGTCTAAACTATCGTTTATGTTATTCCAATGCGCAGAGCCTATTGGGAATATAGGAACTACACTACACTTTATACACCAGCTGCCAATTCTTTTTATTTTTCAAAAACCTTTATTAAACAATTTGCACAGCAGGGTTACAAGATTGCACTACATCAAAACATTATATACAGCAGAGGGACCCCAAACAGGAGGGGAGGCCCCACTCAGTATTATGCAGCAGAGTTTACCACAGACGCGTAGTGCATGACATTGATACAGAGAAGAAAATGCGGTGGCAGCACTGGTGAGGTAGTGTGAGCCATGGGGAGAGGCCCATCGTATGGGGGAGAGAAGCTAGGGGAGCAGAGGGGAGAGTGAGCGGGGAGCCAGCAAGTCACTGACCATCATCGGCAGCCGCTGTGGGCGGATAGCTGGCGGGGAGTGCAGGGTGCTGAGAGTTATGACTTGAGAGGTAAGATACAAGTGGACCTCATATGTCAATGGGGCGCATTTGGCCGGCATTGGGTCCCAGAATTCGGACAAGAGTGTCTGACACCAAGAAGTATCCTCAAGCCAAGTGCCAACCTTAGGTACAAGCCTGCGACCCCAGCTCATGGAGATCCTACGCCTCGCAAGAACAAGAAGCATCGCAGTCAGGCGGCGTGTAGCATCCGGGCAAAATTTCACGAAGCCTATAAGGTAAAGCAAAGGATCACGCTGGACCGGCGACGTGATCGCAGAAATAGCGGCACATACCTCGCACCAGTATGCAGAAATCTGAGGGCACAGCCAGGTCAGGTGGGAGAAGTCTGCCGCAGGAGCGGAACATCGCAGGCATCTATCACTGGGGATAAGTCCTACCAGCTGCCAATTCAACTCCTCTGTGTAATGTGAGGTTAGGCATGGTAAACAGAACCTTTTGATTTTTTTGTATTGTTGGTGTGTTCAACTATTATATCACGAATCAGTTCTTCTTCGAATTCTTTATATTCACAAGAAGAGGCTAAAGATCTCAATACCCCTACATACGTTTCAATTGGTTCACCAGGCAGTTGATGACGCTTGTGAAATTTGTGTCTCTCTAAGACAACATTCTTGTGAGGTTTGAACCTCAAGTCCAGCATTTTTAAAGCAGACATATATTCATCCATGACATCACCTTCCCCTAATATGGATTGCTATAGTAAGTGCTTTAATATATTTCTGCCTTCCGAGCCTAGACAATGGCATAATAATGCATATTTCTTTTTATAGGTGAAATCTTCACCATCAGTAACTGCCATGCATGCTTCAAAGCTTTCTTTCCAAAGTTCCCAGTCCACACTGACATTCGTTGTGCTAGGACAAAATTACGGTGATGGTATAATACTTTGCCACATTGTTATGTATATTTCTTATTTGTGCAGTTAGTGAATTGTTGTGAGCAATTATATTGACAATGTCATAAAGCGGTGAACACTGCAGGATGATACAAGGTGAAAGGATGTTCTCTTTCTTATTCTTTAGTTCTTGGTTTGGTTTTCTTTTTAAAAAAAAAATGTTATTTGCTATTTAGTTGTAGGTGTGCGTGTCACCGAAAGCAAGTACGCTAGAAATTGATTTGTATTTCCTTATTAAAGGTGTGCCTGTCACTGTAAGGTCTACCCGCTACAGCTCCGCCTGCCCCACTGGCTTGAGGCTTATTCTTAATGGTTAATGGTGTGCGTGTCACTGAAAAGCAACACGCTGGAAAATTATGTTTTGCTTTATTAAAGGTGCGCATGTCACCGAGATGTAACACGCAGCTTGAGGCTTATTGAATAATTGCTTATTCAATAATTGGTGTGCGTGTCGCCGAAATGACGGTGCGTGAAAGATATGCTAAGGTCCAGCAATGAATGCACAGCGGGAACACTGCAGGAGCTCTGGCAGCTGGCGGTGATGTCGTGCTGGGCAAGAATTGAGGGGCATATTATCAAGGACAGGCGATACATTATCGCCGCTTTTATCGGCAGGAAACTGCCGATAAAGCGGCGATAATGGCCTTGATAACATGCTCTATGAATTCCAATCGAAGCTCATGTTAGATGTGTTCACATCTAACATGGGATTCGATTGGAATTCATAGAGCATATTATCAAGGCCATTATCGCCGCTTTATCGGCAGTTTCCTGCCGATAAAAGCGGCGATAATGTATCGCCTGTCCTTGATAATATGCCCCTGAATGCCGAGGAAGACGCAGGAGTCAACCAATGTAGAAGCACAGACAAGCATAGGAAACTACGCAAGAGTCAGGCAAAGATAGAGTTGAGGTAGAGCCATAATGACGTTCAGGCTAATTACATCACAAACGGCGCGGGGTACAAGCAGCGCCATAAAATGTAAAAACAGTGCCTTGTTCAGAGAGGTGAAGAGTAGACCCACTGAAGAAATCCGTGAGTCAATGACTCCAGGGAATAAAGAGGAACACTTGAAGTGATGAAAAATCAGCTTGGGAGCATAGCAGGGATTCGCCGTGGACAGCCCTTACTGCTCATCAAGGGGGAAATACCGAGGAATAGCGGGAGTCCCTGCCAGTTGGTTGTCACCAAAGCAAAGAAGTTCTCTAGCTGTGGTAAATAAATGAAATGTATCTTTATTTACGGAGCTTCTCAGGAATTGACTGGCAGGGAAAGTGGCTCACAACAACGGCCTCTCCCTGTTTGAATTTTAACATTCTACTGTGCTCACATAATGGAGCGCATTCTACATTACGCTTGCAGAGTGAAAACAAGAACCCAACACACTGGCGCATAGCATACTGGGTGATGGTGTTTTTTGATGGCCCTTGGCCGTCTTATCGTTCCCTATTGTGGGCATCGAACTCTTTAGATCTGCGTACCTGCCCACCCAACCAGCGCAGCCGCATCACTCTTGCCGGAAGGCGGGTCTACCCACTACCGCTCCGCCTGCACCACCGGCCGTCTCCCAACCACCACAGTACAGGGGATTCCCACCAGTCTTCCCTCACCCCTGCAGCAGCGCCTTATGCCCTATATGACAGATCTCAGCTCCCACAGGCCACTCTCATGCCATTGTCATTTCAGGTTGAGTCCATTCCTGTAGGGTCCCTTTCATGCTGTCTGGCTGTGTACCTCGCTCCTGCCTGAGGTCTCACCACTTGTCCACAGTAAGTGCATCTGCGCAAAGTCCACCTCACTATGTTCAATCACCTCAAAGGACACCTGCGTTACCATAGTCTTCACTCCATCTAGGCCCTCCAGTGTGCCCACTGTGTTGTGCATCTACGGTTTTCAGCATCCTTCACCACGCAGTCCCCAGGAAGAGTGGTACACTCTGCTAGGGGCCCAGTGAGTACTCTCCTTCACCTCATATCCATGTTGTGCTGCTCATGCTCCACTCCTCCCGGGCCAAGTGTTTGAACGAGATTGCGTTCAGAGCCCCAAGCATCCTCTGGGGGTTGCCCCGTCCATTCCAATTCGCCCTCTCTCTCAAAAGCGTTCAGTGCAGCACAGTTCCGCCAATACCCCAGGGGCCCCACCTGTACTCCAAGCCTCTGTCTGTCCTCAACTCTGTCTGGCCACTGGGGCTGCTCACCCAGCTCACCACAGTCTCCGATGTCACCCGGGGTGGAGGTCCTGCAGGATCTGTCTTCTTCCGGGAAGGCCAGCCTTCCTCAGCCTCTCTGCTTCACGGCGAGACCCGATGTACCATGCTTCCTCCTCAACTCCAAGGTAGCCCACTTCGCATGTGGGATTCAGGTCGATGGTTCTTCTTTTTTAGAGCAGACTCGGCCCCAGACAGATCTGGTTGCCAAACTCCCTGGGCCGGTAACTCAGCCCCTTGCGACCCACGACTCTGCCCGGGAGCCCAACCTCTGGGAAGCCCAGGTCAGCCTCCGCACACCACTGTGCCCCCATGGTGGCCCACCCCACAGGGGCCCAAGTTGACCTCACGGCCGACACCTCACCCTGCTGGAAATGGCCGATGAGAGCTCTTCACCTCCGAGCTCACTGGACACATCAGTGTACACCTCTTCAGCAGTGCCTTCCATGCCACCAGTACCGCTACTCTGAACCACTTCAACACAGGGAATAGGAGGCCTTCTCCGCTGCCACACACCCTTCCAGGCCACAGTGCTGCTCCGCCTCCACAGCGCTTCAGTGTTCCATTTCCAAGGTGTTGGCAGGCAGTGATGGAGAGCAGAATGTCAAGTGACCCAGATTGCAGGGTTTTATTCCCTCATTATTCCCTATAGGGTAATTTCATGGGGCTGCGGAGCTCGGGCTTAGTGCGTCCAGTCAGCCATCTTGCCTGCCCACACCCCCTGAGTTTATTAATAGATAAGCACATAAGGCTCACATTTTCCTTTTAAGGTTTAAGGAAGACTGTGTTTATTTTACATTATTTCCATCAGGTTTCAGAAAATTTTGTGTGATAATAAGCAGTGCTCAGTCAAATTTATGACCCACAAGTAAATTCGATACAGGCTCTCAGTCACACATACAAATATATCCCATTAATACACAGACATGTTCGTGCATCCTAAAAGAGCACACTCTCAATGACACACATTGCAGTCCTGTCATAGTGACCCTAGTTAAAGTATTTTGTTCTGGCTCTATGGACATTTGCCTTGAAGTCAATGAAGTTACACAATTTTGAGACAGTACCAGAGGAAGAACTGACCAGAATCTATTTTGGGAGTAGACCAAGGAATTTCCCCCACACAAATGTTGGTACCAGGGATAAAAGTGGCTCCTTCAGAACATCTCATCAGGGCACCCCTGGCCCTGTCAAGGAACATTGGACCTGTTTTCCTTGTATAAAACCCAGAAGTGACTTCAAGGCTAATTAGCTGACCTTTTAGAGCAGGAGTCTCTAACCTTTTCTGTAGTGAGAGCTACTTCTGATCGGTGAAAATCATTGGGAGTTACCAAAGGCTAAGCGATTTGTAAATTGTTACCTGACACCCAAATGTCAATAAAGCCATATACTACGGTTTGAACAAAAGCTTTGACTAGGGATTATATCTCAGGCCTGGCATGGGTGTCATTGAGAGTGTGGACTTTGTGGATGCATGAACAAGTGAGCGTTTGAACACTACTGCATTACAGTATTACAGGGGAGCTCTGCAAAAAAATACTGCATTTGTGTTTTCGGGGCAAACTTACCTTCCCTGTTTCCAGAGGCGAACTCTGTCACCACCGGACGCTGCCAGGAACACAGTCAGTGCTGTGGGCTGCAAGTGACTAGTCTCCCCCGCCGCCACCTGATACACCTACGCGGCCGCCGAGGGGAGAGACTACAGCCCCCAGTAGCCCTAGCGCCATTGTCCCGCCCACCTACCACCACTCCCGTGCCCGGAGGCGCTCAAAGGAGCAGAGCTCTCTCCGCGTCGCGGGACACGCGTGGGCGTCGCCGGGCTAAGCCCGGGACAAGGGCGGGACCGTCTGTGACCGTCCGGGGCCGGACGAGGCCGGGCCACCTCCCTTGGCTGTTTTGCTTATTAAGGTACCGGGACAAATCATTATAAGCGCCTCCCCATTGTGTGATTGAATTGAACTGTAGTCCAGGACAAGATTATGTCTGGAATGAATGAGAGGTCGGGGACAACAGGCTCCTTAGATGATTTCATAAGTAGAGCAGAACAACTAGTGTGCCGTGAAATGGAATTTGCAAAGCGGCTACTCTCATTAGATCCATCAAGGCTTCCAACATATGGACAAACGCTAAGTAATTCCACCAGCCAAACAATGACTACCGATATAGTTACTGCTCCTTACGAGAATGAGGGTAACAACATACTGTCATCAAAGCAAAACCCAATTACTACCAGCTTAGTCAGTTTACATAAAGACATTCATAAAGAAGCTGGAATAGCAGGGATTTTTACTAGATCACGGACACAGAAGACTGATACAGAAATGGGGGCAAAACCTAAAACCCAGTACAAGGAGAAAATAGTGGCCGGAAAAAAAGGAAAGCCGAGTAAACAAGCGGGCTGCAAGAGTGGGGATGATGACACTCGTAAACATGAATTGGTTACAACAACATGTAGATCTCTGGGAACCCAAACGGACTTTAACTATGATATGACCTTTGGAAACTCTATTGGGGCAGAGGTAAATGATGATCGCACACTGTTGGAAATATTTAAAAATACCCTAGACACAATACAATCCCAGATAGAAGATACCCTAAATTCTAGACTAACAGTTTTTGATGATAAGTTGGAAAAACTAGATAAATTATCTCTTAAATTAAGTGCAACTATTGAAGAGGGCAGGGGACTAATTGAGGATAGTACTTGTTTGCTGAGTGAATTGGAGAGTAGAAGCATAGACAGTCAGAAAGTGATTCATGCCACAGACCATATAAACAGACCAAGTCCCATTTTGGTACAGGACGTTAGCACTAAGATAGATGGACCACCAGTAATAGATAACAATACCGCCCATGCACCCGCTGCAGTACTTATTACCGCTGCAGCACACACTACTAATAATATAGAACATAAAAGGTTGAATGGGAGAGAGGGGATCATTCACAGCCCCAAGGGAACTGACTTGATACCAAATGAAGTTATTTTGAACCTACCACCTGCTGCATCTCCTTATGTATTGGTACTATCGGGGTCACCGGTTCTACAAAGAGATCAAAAAGAGCCTTGGCATAATCTTAGGAACAAAGTTGTTCATTGGCTATGTAAATACAAGAAGTTCAATCCCAGCAGAAGTGCAGAAATCCTGATGGTGAGAAGGGTAGGGTGGGTAGGTACAACACCAAAAGATATTCACGGGGATTGTATAATTGTCAATTTTAGATACCCCCACATGGTCCGCCAAATATTAAAAATCCATGAGGTATCCTCTATGCAAAGTCCCGTGTTACAAGCCTTACCACTGGGCTACTTTTATAGGCCAAATGGATCAAGGCCAATGCAAAATCTGGGAACACTAGGCTTTTTGGAGAGTCCGTTGTGCACCTTAGGAACCCCAAATAGATTTAATGAGTTATCATCCCTAGAGGCGGTCGACTGACTTCAACCAGCAATGTATATGACTAAGGCAAAGGTCATGGTAGAAGTAGTCCTACCCATGGAGGGGCTCTATATGTGCACCAGGGACGGTAGGGACACAAACCAATCCCATATTCCCACCTTAAAACCAGAATGTGGTATCTTGACACAGAAGGAAAGTAGTGGCACGGAAGTTAGGGTAGTAGAAAATACACCTAGTGCTGTTAGCGCAATTAGCTACTCTTCTCCAAACAGTGCTGTGATACCGAATGGTCCGTCTGAGATTAAGCTTATATCATGGAACATAGCGGGCATGAGATCAAATATAAGTGACCCAGAATGGAACCATTACATAAATACTGGTGACATCTGTGTTTTTCAGGAAACTTGGGCCACGAAACTCATACATAGGGTAGGATATAAAACTTATCAGATAGATGCAGTTCCATCGGCAAGGGGTCGTCCTTCTGGAGGCCTCATTATCTGGGTCAGAGTGTCTATTGATATAATTATTAATAGATTAAGTATTGACTCCCTAGATATACTTGGAGTGAAAATAGTCACTACTGATAAACGGGTTCTATATCTATACAATGTTTATAATAGGCCATGTTCATCTCATAGAGACTCACCTACAATTGAAATGTTGGACTCAGTGTTAGACACACTGGACCCAGGATCAAGCAAGATAATATGTGGAGACCTGAATTGCAACTTTGAACCTATTGTAGGGCTGGATAAATTACTAGAGGACAAAGACAGTGCCAATGGTGTATCAGCTTTAATTAGTAGTGGGACAGTTGCTGGCACTGTTCTAGCCCTCCAAATAACAAGGGTAATGACAGGCCATGGGATGAGGGCGTGTAATGGGCGCCTACCATCTGATAGCCCTAAAGCCCCAACCTTCTTGAGACTCAACTGCCAGAGCAAAATCGACTATATTGTACTATCCTCGGACTTATGGTTGTTTGCTGTAGATATGAAAGTAATAGCAAGGACAGACAGCGACCACCGCCCACTCGAAGCTACCTTTTCTAGCAATTTATTACTGGGACAAAATGCTAAGGAAAGAGTGCGACATGTTACCCCGGACAATATCGTGGTTAGCAACAATCGACGTGCAGTAAAATGGGCATACATAATAGAGCGGGAAGAGATAGTGGAAAAAATATATATTTGTCTCACCAAGACATTTGGCACATATATCTCCCAAAACGAACCTAGGATATTTTTGGATCTTCACAAAGTATTCTTTAATGAGCTCCTGTTATTATTAACTAAAAGACCTAAAAAAAGGACAGGAGCAACTGATTCTCAGACTTTAGGCAAACCTTGGTTTAGTACAGAATGTCGAATAGCAAAATCGACCCTAGTGCAGGCAATAAAGAATAAAAATGGTTTGGCAGTTAAAGAGACAAGGAAAGAATACAAGAGAGTATTGCCTGACGCTAAATCTAGCTGGGACCAAGAAATTTGGTCTAGTATGCTGTCAGCGGCTAAAACGAAGGACCAAAAGTTATTTTGGGAAATAGTGGCAAAAGGCAATAAAAAGGAGAAGGGCTCACGAGAGGTCTTTCTTGACGAGACAACTTGGATCGACCACTTCACCAATTTATATGCTATTCCAGAGGAGGTTGAAATCATGCAGGATGAAAATATCTTCCCATCTGTAAATACTGAGAATATGCCAATAGTCTTTGAACTGCAAGAAACAGAACAGGCTATTATTTCGATTAAAAATGGGAAGGCCCCTGGGCTTGATAAAATTCCAGGTGACCTATTTAAACACGAGCCAAATGTTTGGGTACCATATATAAATCATTTATGTAATGCTATCGCTTCTGGTGCCGAAATTCCAGACACATGGAATGGGCGCGGAAATGATTACTATTTTTAAAAAGGGTGACAGAAATGACCCTGCTAACTATCGCCCAATACGTTTATTAGATATAACCCAAAAAATATTTGCAAGGCATATTTTAAATCGCATAAACACATGGATGGAAGATGAGTCAGTGCTCACAAAATATCAAGCAGGGTTTAGAGCTAAAACAGGTACCATTGACCAGGTCCTAAGGTTTTGCTGCTTATGCTGGAAATACGTTACCGTAAGAAAAGGCCACCTGTATGTAGCATTCGTCGACCTACGGGCGGCGTTTGACTTAATCCCACGAGAACTGTTATGGGAGTCCCTCAAATGCCAGGGGTTACCAGCTGACTTACTGAAGCTAGTTGTAAAATTACACTTGAATAATTATGCAAAGGTTAGGTGGGGCCCCAACGGGGAACTATCTGAACCAATACCTATAAAGCGAGGAGTCCGCCAGTGATGTGTGTTGGCTCCGACATTATTTTCCCTGTTCGTAAACGACATCCCGTCTTATATGGAGGCATGCGACAATGACTCCCCAAGACTGGGGGGCGAACGGGTTTTGTCCCTCCTTTTTGCAGACGATACAATTCTTATTTCTCAAACACCCCGGGGTCTACAGAATCTACTGAACAGGTTCCAGACATATTGCAGCTCTAAGGGCTTAGAGATCAATTTTAAGAAAAAAAAATATATGGCTATAAATGGCCACAAACATTTTAGGAAAAATCTTATTTTAAATGGACAAAAACTGGAATATGTCCAAAATTTTATTTATCTGGGGGTCTCTCTAGATTCAAACCTATCATGGAAAAGCCAGATAGAAAAAAGCAAAGTAGTTTTTAACCAAAATTCCCTTCCTATACTGAAAAGGCATGGTAAATGTCAGAACAAAGCAGTCACCCCGGCTCTAGAGATCTTTATATTTAAAGTACAAGCAGCGGTACTATATGGGGCAGAATTGTGGGGATCATCATGTAGAAACTCCTTTGAGATCGGAGAGAACAAGTTCTTCAGGGGATTGTTAAGACTACCAGTAAACACCCCGCTGACTCCCCTCCTTTTAGATCTAAACATGAAACGCATAGACCACCATGCAACCCTGAGACCACTAATGCTCTGGGTCAGATTGTGGACGACTGTAGAATTGTCTGATTATAAGGTAGGCATAAAAGAAATCATGGATCTTGATTGTTGTAAAAAGGTTCATTGGCTTAAACATATAAGATCGTGGCTGACAAGAATTGGTCTAGCACGCTATTGGAATGACCCGGAATCAATGAATTCGCTGTCAAAGAAAATCTTAAAGCTATCATTTTGGTCATATATAAGTCATGAGACAGTGAACGTAAAAATATATGGATCCTTGACCAACAATTTTTTATTGTTTAAAGATACAGCATCATTTGAACCTTTTATGGATGAGATTCACCCACCACTAGCAAAGTCAATCTATATGAAATTTAGATATGGCATGCTTAGGACAAACGTTTGTGAAATGAGGTGGTCCAAGATTAGCTGTAACCTATGTACTGTATGTGCAAATCAGGCGAGGGAATATGATTTACATATATTGTTTTTCTGCCTGAGCTATGCAATACCAAGGAAAAGGTGGATACTGCCTCTTTGTCGAAACATAGGTTCTAGATCCTATATAGAGGCAGGAAGAATCTTAAAGACTGATACCAGTCAGGTGGTAGTCTTTGGTGTTAGTCGATTCCTCCTGGCCGTTAGTCTTATGAGAAGGATGATGGGTCTGAACCTTTGATGCTATAGAAATCAAATACTAATTGTGAATCTCTATGTAATCTGGTTGAAATTTATGAAGTAGAACACTATTAACATTTATATATGGTATACTAATTGCTTTAATTGATTGATCCTCAGATTTTTTACTTTTAGAAAAAAACTATCTTTAAAACTTATGCCTACAAATGTATATATACTCTTTTTTTAACCACGATTTATTAACTATTTAATTGTTTTAACATAAATATCCGCCCCTAGAATGGTGTCTGGTATACAAATGACATGGAAACCACATGAACTAATAGCACCGCTATGTGATACTATGATTTATCCCATTGTATAACTCACTTTTTATTGTATTGTGAATGTATTGCATTTTATGTAACTTTTATGATACTTAACGTATCGAAATAAAGATTTATAGATACTGCATTACACATCAATACATGTGTTCATGTAAGAGCAATGCAGTAATGCAAGAGGCAGAAGCAAATATCAGCACATGATACACAGGACAATGGTAAAAGCATCTTACCATACATCTTAGTGACAACGGAGTAGCTTAGAAGACGGGAATGGAAACAGCAAAAGAAGGTACGTTTTTACCTAATTTCCGTTGATTCCGCCAACTCGGAGTTGGAGTACTTCCTGCCACAGTTGCCATGGTGGAAAGGCACATTGTAATCAGCTCGGTGGGAATCTTGTCTGGAGTTCTGCCACCAGCCTATTCTGGCTATGGCGCTGTTGATGCAGGAAAAGATTCCTGGCAGAGGCAGCGGACTGTCCTCTATGGTCTTTCCTCTATGGACCTGCCAACATCTAAATCGGGTGGGTGGAACTCCAACTCGGTGGGCAGGAAGACCGCTCAAAAAGCCACGGCGGGACCAGTCCCGCCAAGATCTTAATCAGGACCTAAGACTTCATGTTTCCTAGAAATATTTTTTGTACTTTAATTTTATCCCACTTAAAAAAAATGGCTGTATTTTTCAGTTATAAATATGGCAAAGTGTCTACTGGCCACTAGGTACTAGAGGCCTGCAGTTTGTAAATGCAACACTTTAAAATGGGAGAAAAATACCATGAAGAGTTAACTTAATCATTAAGTTAAATATTCATTTTAATTTTCTCCCATTTAAAATCATTTAGAAGCATCATATTGGTCTCACACTCCAATATTGAGTTGACAAGGACTTTTATTTAATAGTTAAATACCTCATTGCTTAAGTTGTTTACCTCTGTGACCCACCCTGTGTCATAAATCGTTTGAGCACTGCTTATTATCGGATCTTGCTATCTGCAGTCTGATGGAAATAATGTAAAACAAACACAGCCTTCCCCTAACCTTAAAAGGAAAAGTGACCCAGCGCTTATTTAAAAATGATCTCAAAGCTGTGAGCTAATCTGTAGTGGTCTGCAAGGTACTGGTAGCTCGCTATCAGCTGGTTGGAGACACCTGTTTAGAGCTACAGGGAAACAACCAGCTTCTAGAGGACTCCCTTAATAAAATGGCTGTATTTCTCAGTAATAAATATGGCAAAGTGTCTATTGGCCACTAGGTACTAGAGGCCTGCAGTTTGTAAATGCAAAACTTTAAAATGGGAGAAAAATACAATGAAGAGTTAACTTAATCATTTAGTTAAATATTCATTTTCTCCCATTTAAAATCATTTAGAAACATCATATTGGTCTCACACTCCAATATTGAGTTGACAAGGACTTTTATTTAATAGTTAAATACCTCATTGCTTAAGTTGTTTACCTCTGTGACCCACCCTGTGTCATAAATCGTTTGAGCACTGCTTATTATCGGATCTT
This sequence comes from Lissotriton helveticus, assembly GCF_964261635.1. NCBI lineage: Eukaryota > Metazoa > Chordata > Amphibia > Caudata > Salamandridae > Lissotriton > Lissotriton helveticus. The sequence goes on from NC_136062.1 coordinate 276,877,193, forward strand.
GCTATCTGCAGTCTGATGGAAATAATGTAAAACAAACACAGCCTTCCCCTAACCTTAAAAGGAAAAGTGACCCAGCGCTTATTTAAAAATGATCTCAAAGCTGTGAGCTAATCTGTAGTGGTCTGCAAGATACTGGTAGCTCGCTATCAGCTGGTTGGAGACACCTGTTTAGAGCTACAGGGAAACAACCAGCTTCTAGAGGACTCCCTGAAACTGCCTTGCTGGCAAGCACCAACTAGACCTGCCTGAGTCCTGCTGCTAGCCTCTGTGGAAGTGGGTTCTAATCTCCAGGAGGTGTCCCCTAGGCCTGGGACCCTTGACTGGCATCAGAGTGCACTCCTCATAAACTCAAGGTTTTCAACCATCAACACGGAGCTCTCATGCCAAAACAGCGACTGTGCGCAAAGCCTGACCCACTCCTCATGCAGATAACACCCTCGTCACAGTCCCTGCCAATGCGAATAGTAGCTTTTCATACGTTCTTAAGAAGGTTATTCTTCCGCGGGAGTAATCTGGTCTTTATATCAGACACGCGCAACATTGTGGTCGGCCTGAACTTGTGACTTTACCCTGGTCTAGTGCGACCAGGCAACAGTAAGTGGCACTTTATATCTCTGATTCTAATGATTTGACTTTTGTTATTTTGGTGTAATTTTATTTATTAAAATGTGTTCTATTTTTGTAAATTGGTTTGTGATTTTTCTTGTGTTGTGTATTCACTTTATTACTGTTTCAGTGCTGCATAAATACTTTACACATAGCCTCTAAGTTAAGCCTGGCTGCATTTGTGCCAAGCTACCAGAGGGTTAAGCGCAAGTTTGTCTATTGACTTTAGTTATTCACCCTTACAAGGATTGTGCTTATTATTTGAATGGGGCTTCCACCCCTCTCCTCTAATAACCCAATTTCGTACACAACCTTAGAAAATTTCAATGCACACCAGATGATTTCGAGGACAGCTCAGATAACTGCAATGGAAGGAAAAAATACAATGGAAAAGGTACTTGAGGTACAAATTAAAGGAACCTTGCTAGAGCAACAGAGTGTTAAACTCACTGATTTAACCATTGCATGGGAGCACAGAGTTCCAGTCACAACATATTAATTTCATCTTGATTTCATGAGCAGGACAGCCCTCCACGCACTGTTATTGTGTTTTTCCAAGATTTTAAAATGATAAAACATATTTTGCAAAAGGGACAAGAAAAAAGAAATATATGTAACTCACACGGCTACATATACTTTTAGAATGTTTCTGATTATTCATCGAAAACTGTGCAAAGAGGGAAAAAGATGTAAATTTGAATGCTATCTTCAAACTCTGAGTGTGCTGGGCCAAGTGGTATAGCAATCTAGTTTAAAGATCATTTGGAAAGGCAAATTCAAGTTATTTGAAGAAGTCACAGATGCTTAGGATTGTTTGAAAAAGATACCAACACGAGCAGAGCATGTAAACGCTGGAAGTTAAATACTATATAAGGCAACAGACGCTAGTTAGATTCAAATAAGGAATCAGTGTTAAAAAATGCTAGGCGGGAATTTCTTTAACTTAAGAAAAAAGGTCCCCATGCACAGAAAGTGGGGATATTAGCTCTAAACCGGCCAAAAGCTAGGGTGTGTATGTAAAGAGGGCTAGGAAGGAATATAGGAGTGGAAAAGGGCACAAGCAGAAAAAAATGGAACAAAACAAGGACATGTGTTTTCAGCATAAAGACCTTGGGGTCGATTATGATGGCGGTGAATCCGCATCCTCCGGGCCGGTGGAAGCCACCGCCGGCCCGGAGGATGCGGATTCACCTCCGCGGTCCTTGAAAACACCCACCGCCAGATTATGATGGCAGTGGGATCAGCGGCAGATGGCAGGTCCGTCCGCCGCTGATCCGCGGTGTGTGGACCACAATATGGTGGCGGTGTCTGCAAGACACCGCCACCCATATTATGATGTGTGCGGAGACATGCTTTTCTGCGGCGGATATTCCGCCGTGGAAAAGCATGTGGACCTTTGCTTCTGGGGGCCCCTTGCGGGCCCCCAGGGTGTTGGGGAGTGGGATTGCACATGGGGGGTACCTATGGTACCCCCCTGCATGTGCATGCAGAAAGCATGCATTTTTAACTTTGCGGCGGGTGCTGCTTTAAGCAGCAACTGCTGCAATGTTAAATATACAGGATGTGACCGCCAGGGTGGCGGTCACATCCTAATTCCTATGGCGGGAACGCCGCTGCCCCTGCGGACGGTCCCTCCACCTCAGGGTGGCGTCCGTCCGCCATCCTAATCGACACCCAAGTTCGCAAAAAAAAACCAAGATAAAACAAAGGCTTACATGAAACGTCTTTCAGTGATTGGAAGTAGATTAGTGGCAATGACGAAAATACACATGCTCATACAAACGATGGAAGAGACCGAATGTAGGGTAAGATTACTGCAGGACACACACTTCACTAGCAAAGGTCATGACAACTTGTCTAAATATTGCTGGGTTCAAAACGTGAGATATTCAAGTGTGTATGCAGAAATTAGAGGAGTTGCAATTATTGGGAGAAAAAGTTTGCGCTGGACAATCATGATGGAGAAAAAAGATAATTTGGGTAGATGATTACTTCTACAGCTTCGAAATGGAGATGAGAAAGTAACAGTAGGAAGTTATTATGGCCGTATCACTGATGAGCCCTCTATTCAGGCCAACAGTTATTAAAACTTAAGAGTTAAGAGTTTAATGTGGCTCTGCAAACATTCAGTAATTTGGGGAAGCCGTTGATAATGCTGAAGTACATAATGTACCCTGGGCAGTGTGCTTCTTAGATACCAAACAGTTTTTTTTTTATTTAGTAAACTGACAATACTTGCTTAAGGTATTAGAAATAATAAACTTTCCTTTCCTTTCCCATGTTAATTAGAGAATGGAAGAGCCCGCACCAAGGTACCAGGGCAGACTTAGGGCCTGATTTATAGTTTGCTGACCAGGGTATGTCTTCCAAACCCTCGCTCCGCCTGACTCATTTACAGCCAGTTGGACCATAAGCATTACGCTGACGAAGCCCCTGGTGGATCCGTTGATGGCCCAATGGCCCGATGGACTTTACACTGTCCACCTTATTTAAGGTGGACTGTGTAGTCTGTTTTTTTCCTGCCCGTCGCCACCAGAAAAAAACCTGGTAGTAAGGGACAGGGCAAAATAACAACGGTGACCCCCAAACCTTGAGAAAAAACACCCAGGATGTGGGAGTCATTTGTTTTTCGGAAACAAACTCCAGCTTTCTTTTCCCCAATCCGGCTGGAGTAAGCACCATCTGCCAAACTATAAATTCGGCCCTTATTATTAGGAAGGAGCACAGAAGACAACATAACCATAGAAAGACGTACCTGTCAGGGATGCCCTCTGTCACCTTTGCCATTTGCTCTTTTTATTGAACCATTGGTGAGATATATTACTAATAGTTAATTAGAATCAGAAACGAGCTTTATTCGACTTTAAACATTAAAATCATAAAAGCACACATATAAAAATACATCATCATGATTTGCATATAAAATTAAAGAAAAGTTCATTGATACACGGTTATCACAGGTAAACATCTAAGAATACATAATATACATGTCAACATCTTCTAATTAACCAAAGCAGTCCAAAAATAATCCATTTCGCACTTAAAGGTCCATCTCATTACGTATCTTTTGATTCAATTATTTAGAGATTTCCTAGCCCTCAACACACTCTTTAAGAAACCCACCATTGAGCCAATGCAGTAAAAAACTTCCCAACATCTGTAAGTGCATAAAGGCAGGGCGACATTGCCTTCATCCTCCCTGTTTTAGTGGGGGTATTATCCATCTATGCCTTTCACTACTATAGAATTTACAGTATGAAATTGCGTGTAAGGTGCTCTGTAGAGAAATATTATCGCAAGGGCAACAGCAAAGTTCCCTTGACCAGTCGTTAATGACAGGGTGGGTAATCAGGTGATGGAAAGTCCTGAATCTAAATCTTGTCTATAGATATCTATCGTACCCATCCATGACATGTAACAGGTATGGTTGGATATCACACGTGATGGTAATTATTTGGTGTTTAACCACCATGGGTTTATTAATCTCGAGGGTTAATCTGGTTTCTTTCAGGTGGATCATACAAACTTTTTTAAACTCCTTCTGATCAATAGAAGTCATGTTGTCAGGCGAGGTGAAATATTCCGGGTGAGTAATGTCCTGCATAAAGTTTTTGATATATTTAGGCCATAACATTTTGTGGGCATTATCTAGACTCATTGCATCCCTTATTATTTCTCTATTAAGGCCCGTACTCTCTGAAGACAAGATTCTATGCCACAGCAATAGAGGTTGGGCCTTAATTAGATCAGAGATATAAACCAGCCCTAACTCCGAATGACAATTAAAAACAGGGGCACTAGTTGGAACGGCCAGGATGAACCTTAAAAAGGCATTTTCAATGCGTTGGATTAATATACATTCTTGGAAACCCCATATACCAGCCCCATACACTGCTATGCTCACACATTTCGCTTTATAGATTTTTAGTAAAATTTCAGGTGGCCTTCCCCAGTTTTTTTGTAAAGTTTACTAAGGCTGCAATAGACTTCATAAAAAGTAAGCTCCTAGCCTTAACGGCTGTAGCCCAAGAACCAGATCTATCAAAAAGGACACCCAAATGGCTAAACAAATTTATTGTTTCCACCATACTCCCCCCCCGCCTGATAACTTCTGTTCTTATTGTTCCCTCTCCCACATGACATGACAAAACCTTTCTTGGCGTTCAATTTTAAACCCAGCCTATCCTTAAAACTAGTGTAAAAGGAAAGGGCCCTCTGTAGACCAATCTGGGTGCGGGCCATTAGTACCGCGTCATTGGCATAGAGGAGGGAGGCTATTGGGCGGGTATTTACAGTTGGAGGATCCCTGGTATGTGACACCAACTCCTGTTCCAAAGCATTTGTATATAAAGGTAACAGGAGTGGTGCCAAAACACAACCCTGCCTCACACCCTGTTCTACTTTGAATAATGGAGCGGTACACTCACCCTCTATTCCATAACAGACTTTTGCAGTGGCTCCAGAGTATAACTGCTTTAAAAACTGAATTAAAACAGGATCAACCTTTAAATCATTAAGAACACCCCACAGCTTGTTATGGACAACACGATCAAAAGCGGCTGTGAGGTCTACAAAGGCCAAATAGAGTTTCCATGTTTTGTCCTGCGTGTACTAATAGTGAACATCAGGAACATCCTCGATATCCGCAGAGCAATAAAAATCTTGATCTATGTAGATGATCTGTCCCTTTTTGTAGACCCAGGAAAACCAGAAACAAAGCCTAAGTACAGTGTTTGGTTTATTTGGGCAATTTGAAAAATTATCAGGATATTAGATCAATAGAGAAAAAATGGAAGGCATTCTAATCAGTGCGCAGAAGACAGATTTGGATCCTGATATGCAAAGATTGGGACTCTTAGGCCCAGTAAGATACCTAGGAAAACAGTTTAGTGACTATCCAGATCATACCAAACCTTTAACCATATGGCAATAAGAATTACAGATATATCTTATCGAAGAAGGATGGAGGAAACTAAACTGGAACATACATCATTGGCCAATGATTTTGGGTTTACAGCAAATTCAGTACTATTCATTTTATAGATGACATTACTCTTTGGATAGTGTGCACAACATTTAGGATATTTACAGTGGTCAATGTACAATGTGGCAACGATCAGCAGTAACTTGGTTTCATATGATGTTCTAGTAACAGGTGTATAGCAGCTTGGACATTGAAATTGAGTTGGAACAATGGGGAATCCATGTATAACCCACATTAGGCAGAGATAACAGTGTCTATTAGAGAAGAAATGTATAATTTGTGTCCTCTTTATGAAACGTTCATTGATAGCGCAGAAGTGTAAGGATGTTATGGACTTACCAATCTCAGAATGAATGTGTAAAATGAAGAAATTGAGAATGAAAAAAATGGGTTTTGAAAATTGAATTTTTCTTGAATGCACAGGTTGGTTCAATTCAAGTGTCACATCGGCAACTACAAGATTGTTTTCTCTATAAGACATCGGCAACTACAAGATTGTTTTCTCTGTAAGCATAATGGACACTAAGCCTGGAGAGCTGTTTCTCAGCTCTGTCTTTTTAATATGATGAATGTGTTAATGCTGATTGTTATAAATGTGCTAATGCTGACTTTTATAGCAATGGTTTTAAGTAACTGTGCTAAATTAATAAAAAACTTCAAACTTCAAACTTCAAGTGTGACAAACATTTCAGAATGGATAAATGATATTTAATAATGGCATTCGCTCTAATGGACTTAGTATACCAATGAAAATATGATATTAATCATTTGGTTAAAACACGCTTGATTAGGTGCAATCCATTCTGTATTGATTCTTTCTTTTTACTCCAAATAAAACGCAAATAAAATGTAGTTTTTTGCCCATTTGTGCTCAAAGTAAGTAATTATATTCATAGCGCTTTGGATTTCTGCAGACTTCACCAGTGGCTTCTCAACTTTGGCACAAGATCTCTACTGAATTCACCATGGATCTTCATTCCCCTATGGTTTTGAATCATAATTGTTACAGGTAATATCTTGTCAGAGATGGCCCATGTTTCTCATTTGCCTAAGTTACCTCCTGCTGAAGAAATGGCTCAATTCTTTTGCCAGACATTTCTACATGGCTTGGCGGTTACAAAGCTTTCTTAACGGAACAACTCAATGCCTCTTATGTTTTGGAAGCCTGCTTGCAAATTGTTTGGATTTTAATAATAAGCCTAGGCGAAATTTAAATTACACTGGCGGAATTTGTTTAACGCAATATTCCCAAAATTACATCATTACCCCAATTTACGTAATTATGTGCAATTCATTGTAAACATTTGCCGTAATCGTACGGTACCAGAACACAAGCAGGTGCCGTTCACACTGCTTTTATTTAAATGCACCCTCACAACAAAACTTGATGCAGGAATGCATTTTCCAATTAAATATAGTGTAGAATCACAGATTTGCATTTTCTGTAACTTTGTTGTAATTTCATGTAATTATGCAATTGAAAATTATGTGAATTTTGCCCATCCCTAGTTATCATCCTCAATCTAATGGACAAACAGATAAAACTAATCAAATGTTGGAAAACTGTCTTCAATGCTACTGTAATGCCACTTTAAATGACTGGGCTTCCTGTTTAACCTTACAATTGAAAACATATGTTTCTAATGCTTATCAATCGCTTCTTTATGAAGACCCAGCAACTATGGTACAAGGGCAACTAGAATATGGCTTTTAAGAGATCTGTGATCTCTTCTATTGGAAAGATTATCCAACCAGTGAACACTCTTAGGAAGATGCTTCTTTATGTCATGCCCCCTTGTTGGTACAAAATTTTTTCCAGTGGCATATTGTCACACCCGGAGCTTCAGAAGCAGGCATTATGTTATATCTTCATAGGAGGCTCATCAGAGGCAGCAAATTGTTTGTAAGGGCTCCTATTCTCTTGCTTAGCACATGTTTTGGCATCTTTTCCGGCTCCACTCTGTCAATGTTTGTGTCTTCTAGGCTGGGACGTATAAAGTAACTGCCTAGAAGGATGGAGGCATGAGTGCAGGACCAATGAAAGGAGGAACAATGTCAAATGTTTGGAATATTGCTTTAAAGAATTTCCGCCAGTGTAATTTAAATTTCTCCTAGGCTTATTGATTACCAGAATAAAGAGCTTATTAAAATCCAAACATTTTACAAACAGGCTTCCAAAACACAAGAGGCATTGAGTTGTTCCGTTAAGAAAGCTTAGTAAGCGCCAAACCATGTAGAAATGTCTGGCAAAAGAATTGAGCCATTTCTTCAGCAGGAGGTAACTTAGGCAAATGGGAAACATGGGCCATCTCTGACAAGATACTGCCTATAATCATTATGACTCAAAACCACAGGGGAATGAAGATCCATAGCAAATTCAGTAGAGATCATGTGCCAAAGTCGAGAAGCCACTGGTGAAGACTGCAGAAATCCAAAGCGTTATGAATGTAATGATTTACTTTGAGCAATAATGGGCAAAAAACAAAAAAAAATGCATTTTATTTGGAGTAAAAAGAAGAATCAATACAGAATGGATTGCACCTAATCAAGTGTGTTGTAACCAAATTATTAATATCATATTTTCATTGGTATACTGAGTCCATTAGAGCGATGAATGCCATTATTAAATATCATTTATCCATTCTGAAATGTTCGCCACACTTGAATTTAAGCAATCTGTGCATTCAAGAAAAAGAAACATTTCTAAACCCAGTTTTTTCATTCTCAATTTGTCATTCTACACATTCATTCTGTGATTGTTAAGTCTATAACATCCTTACACTTCTGCACTATCAACGAACATTTCACAAAGAGGACACAAAATATACATGTGCAAGCTGCTATACACCTGTTACTAGAACATCATATGAAACCAAGTTACTGTTGATCGTTAAGTAAAAAAAAATGTTTTCCATATATTCTTTTTCCACCGTTATGTTTTCACCTCCCTGTTCTGTTAAGGGAGACCTTTATTGTGTTGTGATCTTGTTGCACCCGGGTATCTAACGCTCGTGGCTTGTATAGTTGCCAGGCAAATCTTAATGGCGATCGTTTAGACGCAAGAGAAACACTCCGGGAAAATCTGCCTGGCAACTATACAAGCCACGAGCGTTAGATACCCGGGTGCAAAATGAATATATGGGACCACCAAGGGTATAACACAAGACAAGAGCCTTGAGGAGTAGAACGAGGACATTGAAATACCGTTCTAAGCTAATCGTCGCATTTTAACAGTGGCGTGGGAGATCGAAATTTATCGAAAAACGACCCCAAATAGGACGAAGTACGGATAAGTCTTAATCACCTGGATGCATTTGCATAGGTGAAATACTGATTGTGGAGAAAGCTATACACACTGTCCGGAGGAAGGAGGCTATAATCATCAAAAGCTTCCGAAACGCGTCGACACACTACATAAGGGTTACATTTGGAGTTGTCAGCAAATAGTTGGGTATAAGGAAAAAATATATCTTCCCAATGTTGTCAACAAAGCGTCCAAATTAACAATACTAAAGACAAAGTGTATTGTCTTGTCCTATATTTCTCCCATTCCATATCAGGTGGTTTTAACATGTTTTGTGTAGGGTTTTAATGAAATTGTATATGGATTTATGTCCTTTTATTGAAAATAAAAGTATATATTTTTATATGAATTAGGTTTTTTCTTTTGTTGAGTATTTCCCAAACAATAAGTTGATAGCTTATAATTGAGTGAGAGATTTTGACTGAATGTGGTGATTGTTTGAACTTGAGACCATTTGACCTCCCAAAAGGAAAAAAAATGTTTTACTTGACGGTATATTGGAGCTCTATTTCCCTTTGGGTCACATTGAGCCCCTCTCTTTGGTGTAAGACTGCTGATCATTGCCACATTGTACATTGACCACTGTAAATATCCAAAATATTATACACACTATCCAAAGAGTAACGTAATCTATAAAATTAACAGTACTAAATTTGCTGTAAATCCAAACTCATAGGCCAATGATGTATGTTCCAGTTTAGTTCCCTCCATCCTTCTTCGATAAGATCTATCTGTAATTCTTATTACCATGTGGTTAAAATTTTAGTATGACCTGGATAGTCACTAACCTGTTTTCCTTGGTATCTTACTGGGCCTGAGGTTCCTAATCTTTGCACATGAGGATCCAAATCTGTCTTCTGCGCATTGATTAGAACGCCTTCCATTTTTTCCTGTACAATCTTGGATGGATCAGCTGAATTTACTCAACAATAAACCTATTGTTGTCGACAGCGCAAAATCCCTTGGTGTCATACTTGACAAATGGCTCAATCTACTCTCCCACATCAATTCCTTTTTCTTTTTTATCTTTTTATTGGCATTTGCACAATACAGAAAACGATATAACAAATATCAAGTTTCTCGGGCATACACATAGGGATCTTCGGCATGCGGTGGTGACTGTGTTCGATTGTGAATGAATGATTGGTCATACAGTCTTCGCTTGTCTGCCCCACAGTCTTGCACACATATAACATTGAACATATAGGTTATTGCAATTGGACGCATAACAAGTTGGTACATAAAACGTAAATACAGAACATAGAAGTGATGGGCGGTTGTTTCGTGATAGACCGAAGGATTGTCGTGGGGTTGCGTTTAGCTGGTATGGCGTATTCTGTTGTTTATGGGGGTTTGTATGGATTAAGGAAGTTGTCCAGTGTTGACAACATCCCTCGGTTGGGGTTCCTCCATGGTGTGTGTCTTAGTGCAGTGCTGTCTGCCCCTGTGAGAAATGTCACCCAGTTCAGCCACCCCTTAAATGTGGCTTTGGAGGTGTCATTCCATTTGGCTAGCACTGTTTAGACTGCTGTCGTCAGGAGGAAGTCCGGGAGGTTTCTGTCCTGTTGTGTGGCTATGTCTGCTGTGATGTGAGCCGAGGTAGTTGTGGCGAATGATTGTTTTAGAGTACAGCCTAGGGCTTTGTTGATGTAGCTGAACACCTTCCCCCAGAATTTGCTGACCTTACTACAGTGGAAGATGAGGTGTGCGAGGTCTCCCTTTTCTGTGCCGCAGTCCCAGCAGCTGTCGTTGTCTCTCAGGCCTATCGATGCTAGACGAGCTGGTGTCCAGTATGCTTGGTGTAATAGCCAGAATTTCATCTGTGCTAGCACTGGGGATATCATGTTTTTTGATAGGGCCGCCCAAAAGGTTTGTAGGTCTTGTTCCGTGAGATTGGAGCCTAGCTGCGTTTCCCAGTAGGTGGTGTTCTTGGTGTTGAGTTTGGAGGAGACAGGGCGGAGGAGTTTGTACAAGTGTGAGACCTGGTGACCTGCCTTGTTTATGTTTTCCATGTACAGAAAGATTGAGGGTTTGTGCTTGGATAATTTTGATTTTGTTAAGGCTGTTTTGATTGCTAGGAAATTCATTCATTTGATAACTTTATTTCGGTCCTTGACCATAAAAATGCAGATAAAATACATACAAGCACAATAATAAAATCCATAAATACAAGCAGTTAAAAAGTTATTAAACAACAAATTATCAAAAAGAGCAAATGGGTATTGCCCCAGTTAAATCCTTGTCAGAAAGGTGGTCCTTCTGCGCCACATACCATATAGAAAGCGGGAAACCGACAAAACAATAGGAGGGGAGGTATCAAATGTTAAAACTCTACAAGCCAGTGCACATTGTCTGAGTCCCAAGTTTCTGCACAGTGGAGACAGCCAGCATTTCCGTATTTTGCTACACGCCGGGCAGAAAAACAGGACATGCACAATATCTTCTGTGCTATTATTGCGGGCTGGGCAGGTTCCCTCATTTAAATTAGCCCATTGAGAAGTCAGCACCCTGATGGGCAAACAACCATGTCTCAATTGTGTATATAGTTTTCTCGCAAGAGGAGGCTGCACTAGATCTAGAAATTCCTCCTTCTTGGGTGCAATTTTCACCTGAAAAATTTCAGTTGATAGCCTACCCAAGGTTGTCGAGCAGTGTAACATGTTAAGGCTATGGTTTCTCAATATGGTCAACAGCTCTGACCTCTGTAGCCTTGGGCAGCTCTCCCCGGAGGACTCCCACAATTCAGGCAAGCCAATTTGGTATAAGAGAGCCTTGATGTGGGATAGCCAGGGTATATTTTTGTTCTTGGCCTGCCCCAGACTGCGGAGAATTCCGCCCTGTAATCAACAAGCTCAGGTACAGTCCAGAGCCTTCTCCAGTAGAGCGGGGGACGTGCAGCTATCAGATCTTTAATGGACTCAAGGCCCATATCTAGCCGCAACGGTATGAGAGGGGTGCTTTGGAGTAAACCTACCAAATTTCTCATAAAGGCCTGTTCAATCTTTAGAAGACTCAATGCGTTCTTATGTCCCCAAAGTTCTGCACCGTACATAGCTGCTGACCTAGTCTGGGTTCTATAGGTTTCAAGAACTGGGGCAACCGGTTTAAATTGTGATGTTTTATGAAATTTCCCAATACCCCCTGTAATCTGTGTGAGTCTCAGGGCGGATCTAGACACCTGGTGTCCCCAGTCTAAATCTTCGGTTAGCGTGACACCGAGGTAAACAAAGGTTTTCACCCACTCAAGCGGTGTGCCATTCAGGACAGGGTTCGGGCGGGTGTGCCTCAGGGGATTGAAAACCATATACTTGGTTTTATCCAAGTTTACCTCCAATCCCCACGAGGCACAGAAGGTTGCGAACCCATCCAGAACCCGCTGGATGCCCGTTGATGTTCGGGATAGCAACAAGGTATCATCCTCGAACATCAGAGCGGGCACCCGTCCAGTAGCCAACCTCGGGCATCATTATCCCTGACTCTCTCTAATTCATCCACCAAGCCATTAACATAAAGGCTTTAAAAGTGTAGGGGCCAGGGCGCAACCCTGGCGTACACCCCTGGTTACGGGAAAGCGGGCCGAAAGTTCTCCATTCCTTCCGCACCTCACCTGGGCGTAATTCCCCGCATGCAATCGAATCAAGACATCTAGTAAGTAGGACGGGAGGCCTAGTTCTTTCAATACCCTCCATAGTTTCTCTCTGGGCACAAGGTTGAAGGCGGCCCACAGGTCCACAAAAACAAGGAAGAGGCTGTCACCCTCTACTCTTGCAGTTTTCCAGAAAAGGACCTGCAGCCTAAAAATCTGGTCCAGGGTCGAGATGCCAGATCTAAATCCGGCTTGGAGAGTGGTCAATATTTTATGTTGCTCTATCCATCCCAATATTCTGTCCAGTAAGATCCGGCCCATTAGTGTTTGCGTAGTATCTAAAAGGCTAATGGGCCTGTAGTTGGATGGAGATAACGGGCAGGCCTTGTTGTAGATGGGAACGATCTCAGCTCCCAACCAGGTTTCTGGTAACTTGGAACCCCCGAGAATCGCATTGAACAGAACTACAAGATACGGAGTCCAAATTTTGGACTCCGAGCGAAAGAGGTCGCCGGGTAATTTGTCAAGGCCTGGGGCTTTGTTTGGAAGCATTCTATCAATAGCAGACTCCACTTCCCAGAGAGAAATACTCTCAAGGTTTTGAGAGGAAGTCATCTCCTGATCATCCATCGGGCCCCACCGACAACCCAAGCCCGAGGCCCCCGGCAGTCGATGCTCATGCAGGGGGTCTAGGGCCGGGGAAGTCCGAAGGGTCCTATCTACTCTTGGCTTCTGGGCCTGCCGTTGATGCACGTAGACGCTAGTCTCGGGGCTTGTTTAAAGGGCTGCGAAGTGTGCCCCCCATACTGAGGGAGCTGTGTTCGGGAAATCAACCTCTCCACCCCCTTTTGCGCCGGCTTTAATTATGCACCAAGATAATTTAGCATCCTTTAAAAGGAGCGCTTGTCTCAGATCTTCCCACCTGGCTTCCTCCCACGCTCTCTTGCCCCTGATAATCTCCTTTTTACACATCAGTCTAGTTGCCCTAATTTTTTAGTTATCTTTGGATTTGATTGCTGCAAGGAGTTCCCTCTTAGCTCTCTTACAGGTACAATCGAACCAGGGGTGCCACCTTGGCGTGCTTCGTTTGTTTCTACTTACTGGGTAGAGCACCTCCCCTAGCATCATGGCTAGTTGCATATGTATTTCTACGGGTTGTCTGTCGGCAAAGGGCCGGTTCGCCCATCTCGCTTATGCGAGGAATTGCAATCTGGTATATTTTTGCAAGCCTGGTGGGGCAATTCACAAAATGGGGCCATTTAATCCTTCTCCTACTGTTTGTTACCGTGAGAGGTGTCATCAACATAGCAGGATTTGGTACTGGATTTGTTAGGGCAAAGTACACGGGCTTAAGGGTTAAGACCAAGGCGTTATGGTCGCTATCGTGCCTTGGTACAATCCTGAATTCTTTCAACTTATCCCAATATTTTTCCTCCATCATGATGTAGTCTATGATGGAGGTTTGATTTGCCCTATTATAGGTGACTAGCAGGGGCGTCCGCAGAATTTTTTCCAGGGGGGGGCAAAAGGTTGACCTCATTACCATCCTCCGATATGATGTGTGCCAGGTGGGGCACAAGAAAAACTGGGGCACAGGAGGAGCCATGGGGGCAGGAAGCAGGCCGCAGGTTGCAATATCCTCTTACCATAAAACCTTTAACAGTGGTAGCTAGCAACTTCTAAGTACAGACGTGCAAACTACAGAATACACTGCCAAAGAAAAACAGAACTATCAGCAACCATTTGCAATTTAGTAGAGCCGGTAAATCCTGGGTTTTCTCATAATATACATTTAAGTACTTCACACCGCAACTCTGGTTGATTTGTATTGGCTGCTTATGAACTTTTGGTCACACTCCTTTGCTTACCGGCACATACGTAAAGCACACAAACACTGTTGCGTGAAGTTTGGGGAAAGTCTCCAGGTATCCTGCATGACACAATAGTCAGCACTTACATGCCAGTCAGAATCACTACCCTTGACTTTATCTGCAAAGCACTTTAAGGCCTCGAGAAGATGTAGTACTGCGCTATAGAACTGCTGTAGTACAGAACAATACATTATAGTCAAAGGTTTGAAGAACCAGACAAAAATGCAATGTACATATTAAAAAAGCAGGAAAGCTTTGAATGCTGCCTCAGACAAACCCTAGTCAACAAATACATGAATGATTGTGCCCATAAGGTGTGGAACCTAATTTCTCCAGAGTTTCCTTCCATCATAGGATTGCCTTAATGCAGGAAAAAGCTCTAACCTGATTATTTTCTTCCTGCTTTGCCTCACCCAGCATGGTCTGCTACACTCCTTTACTCCGTATTTAGTGCCATAAAAACCTTATCGCTTTAGAAATATCAAAGAACATTAATCCTAGTAGGATCACCAGTACCTGGATTACTTCTAGACGATGCGAAGATGAACCTTCTGCTATATGCACATGTTTGGCCCAAAGGACCAAGACAGAGCTTTTATAAAATGCATGTTTATTACAACATATGGAGCCTATAAACAAACAGAATACAAGTAAAATCATGATCTTCCAGAACAAGCTCAAAATAAAAACCAAGATTTAGTTTAAGATACACGGTAAAGAAGACGTCAAATATGCAACCAATCATAGATACCTAGAAAGAATATTCAGCTCCAATGGAAAATTCATCCAAACGATGAAATGCCCCCATCCCCCCACCCCAAGAAAGTTATGTATGCCTGTTATGCCATAAAGACAAAACTACAGTGTGAACCCATCAACAAAACCCTGGAAATGTATTTCAATCTAACAAATTGTCCTTTATAAACATGAAGGCATGCACCCAATCCAAACAAAGATAAGCACGTGCAAGTCTGTATGCAAGTACCGAAGATCTACAGAACTGACTGCAGCAAGGCATGTCGAGCAGATCTAGGCAGACACCCACTACAGCTCAGCATAGACAAGTGGCAGCAGTATTCCACATACATCTAAAGAAAAGTAGCAACACACTTTACCAAATGAGACATCAAACCCCCAGCTGAGATGCACAGTTCACATAGAAACAAGAGATGTTTAGAACACAGAAACCTGAAATGACTACCAAAGAAAGCAGAGCAAAGTTACATATGCCCTTAGGAATTACATAAACACACTCAAAGCCAAATCAAATAATACAAAACTCTAAATAGGAGCTATACTTGATTACTAAAACATAGCGAAGAACCACAAAGACTACCACTGGTGATCAAATACAAAATCAGCTGTCATAGCCCACGAATCACAGCATCTATCAACTGTGGGATAAGCACAATTCAATTCCTTTTCCTTTTGTGCTGTCCGAGAATCACAGCATCTATCAACTATGGGATAAGCACAATTCAATTCCTTTTCCTTTTGTGCTGTCGGAGAATCCACTCTAGATCCTGCTCCGAGTCCTCCCCAGCACCACACTGACACTGCTGAAAAGGCATGAAAGCCATTCAGGCAGCTGCTGCACATCTCATTAAAGGCCTGAAAACGTTTGACCACACCGTCCCAACAATGAAAGAGGTAGCTGGCTCTCCCTCCAAACTTGTATTATCTCCAAGACCGGGAGCTGCATCACCTCTAAGGCCACAAGACGCGGCATCCCTACAAACCTGACTGAGAAAATATCCAATTGAACCCGACAGAAACACACCAGGAACAAAGACATCACCAAACTGGAAACGAAGAGATGCCCACAGCAAAAGACCAGAAGACAAGCCAGCTCTGTTACATCACCGAGATCCAGAAGACACCTCCTCAACATAAGAACTGAACCTACCCACCTGCAAATCCAAATGAACCAAAGACTCGTCTCTTGAAACAACCCTGCAGCATCACTAGATAGGAACCAACCAACACCTGAACACCGTCCTGGTTGCAAACGATCATGAATCGTATCTCTTTGATAACACCAATTGATCCCTTTTCCATTGCTTTCCAGCTAGATTTACACACAAATATAATTAATATAATAACATACCCATGTACATACAATTAACGCTATGTGGAATTCCAGAGAAGGCAGAAAATGGGCAGAGCAATTGTCAATTCACAACTCCAGTAGACAAATACAAACCTGTACACAAGAAAGTAACATTTGTAAACTCACAGTTATTGTATTGGACTAAGTACCACAAGAGAGGTTATTGTTTTATGGTCTGGGATAATTAGAAAGTGAAGACTTGCATAGGACTCTAATCAGCAAGTTCTGTTCTGGATTCAGAAAAAAGGGCACAGGTTCTGCTTCCAGTTTCAGCAAACCTGGAGGCACACATGGAGGACAGGCTGCAGGTACACAGCCCAAGCTCAGCCCTTAACAATCTAACTGAGTACCCATAAGTCAGGCAGGCGCAGGCTTTGGCACAGGCAGATGTACTGAATCTGATCCAAGCCAGGAGGAAAAGACAAATGTACCGGGTGCCACACCGAGCTTCAAGTCCTGCCAAGAGTGCTGCATGCGAGGAAGACATTAGCAGCACCCCCAAACTAACTCACCAGTACCTGTAGTTGTGACGCAGATATCCCAGGATCCCTTGCAGCACAAGGCAAAGTTACAACCACTGCAATGATAAAGTGTAGACAACAGAGCTTAAGTGGTGAGGGACATGGCAGAGTGAAGAGGGAGAATGGGACGCAAATGTTGACATGCTAAGTGGAGAACCAACATGCAGTGGCATTAAGAAGCTAGGCGAGGAGGTCAAATAGGAAAATATATTTCCTACATTCCCAAGAAGGCATGCAGTGTCAGTACCTAATGCAGGCACGCCTCAGTGGGTGTACAGCTCAGGCTGTGATTTACCTTCTATGATATTTATTTGTATTTTTCATTGATTCTACTATAAAAACATGTTAGAGTCAGTGCTATTAGGACATATCACACAGACCTACTGAGTACCCTACAATCATATGCATCTTTGAGGAACTTTAGATTGCATCCAGCATCAAGAGCACTTAAAGTAGTCCGGTTCTATATCAGATAGAAAGGAGTCAGAAGCTGTCGAGAAAGTACCCAACTCTCCTTTACCCACTCAACGAAGCCATTTATTATCAGTCTCCTCAGCTGTTCCCTTCTGAATATATGCTACCCACTATTCGTGGCTATGGGCGGGCTCAGAACCACGGCACGTGTAAGCGCGGCGCGCGTGGTAGGGGCTAAGGTAGGAGCTGATGATCAGAGGAATGTTAGCGAGCAGGCCGGCATGAATAATAAATACCTGTGAGGCTTTCTGTAGTTAATGTGTCCTGGGCGGCGGCTCAAGCAGACAAAAGGGGGGGCTGTGATGATATGCGAGGGAAAGGTCGTGATTCGTGAACCCACTACCGCCGGCGCCTTCAGATAAATACACATGCACAAACCATTAATTTTTTATGAGAAACAAACATATTTCTCTTACTTGCAGACCCAAATGCTACTCGGAACAGGCAAGGAGAGCCGTTTTCCCGAATTCCTGCTCAGCGCCGGGCTGCTCCTAATGTTGTGTCACCGGGCCGGCCCAGGCTGGAAACAAACACCACTGTGGGGCCCGGCTGTGTGTGACCTTACGCGCGGGCGCGCCCTGCGCGGTACTTTGCAGCGTAAGATAGGTGGCGCAGCACTCTAGACTCCGGCGTCATGATGTCATAAGGATTTTGGTGCTGCTGCTGGCTTAAAATTCTACAATGAAGAGGCCGGCTCACAAAATAAAAACTTCCGAAGTTCGGTTCTTCCATTTTATTTATTGAAAATAAATGCCACACTGACTCACCAGATCCAGGGGGGGGCAAGTGCCCCCCCTTGCCCCCCCCTGCAGACACCCATGGTGACTAGCCCTGGACAATCCGGGTCCAATCTCCCATTGCACGCCCGCAGAGACGTTGCGAGGGAGAAAGATTTTATCTGGAGCACCAACGGTGTCCATGCCTTAACTGGGATGATCTTAGGGTCTGGGATGTGCCAGAATGAGTCTACCTCGTCTTGTTCACAGAACTCCATACTACCCAAGGGCTCAAACTGACAGTTAAAGTCACCACCCAAAATTATCGCGATGGAGGGGTCCAATCCCTGGATAAAATGATCGAGTGCCTTAATTGTGTTTGATTCCTGCCCCTTCTTGACCGGCCTTGAGTAGATATTTATTATAGCTACTCGTGGTTTACCTTGGGGTGTTAGTAGGACACACTTCACGTCCAGGGAATTTGTTTGCATTTGTTTTGCCTGGATGCCCAAGTGAGTGCCTATCCATATTGATAGTCCGCCTGAAGGGCGGCCTCTGCCAGTAGATACTGCAAGAATATCGTAAGTTGCGAAGGCCGGATTAGTGCTCTCCTCCATTGCCCAGGTCTCCTGCATCAGGCAGATATCGTGAGCAGCCATGAAGGAATCCCACTCTGGTGTGAGGAGTTTGTTTTTTAGCCTGGCTATGTTCCAGGAGATGATTTTTAAACAGCCTTCCACGGCTTTATCAGAACCTTGTACAACCCCCCCTCCATTTACAAGGGAGGTATCCAGGTTCCCCTTTTCTCTGGTCCCCTCCCACCTCAAAGGGTAAGATATTGGGTCATCCCCGGTGGGGGTGGATGTAACATTTTCCTCCAAAACCCGTCTCCTAATGGGCTCTTCATTGGTAATTTGAGGTGGGGAATCGCCCTTCGGTGTAAGTCACTCTACCTCCTCCAGCACACTAAACCTGTTCCAATGGGGTTGAAGGAGGTGTGTAGAATTATGTGGAAAAAAATCCTCTCCAAATGTTGGCCTGTATTGCATTCTACTTGGTGGTGGATAAATTCCCCTATTGTAATGTGACCCATTAGGGTGGTTTAATCTCAAGTTGGGAGTAGGGTAGAAAGATGACAGATGTTGCGGGCATATTTGGGAGTTTGATCTGCGAAAGGGGGCATTACAAATGTAATCCACAGCGGAGGTGTCCCTAAAATTAATTATTACAACATCTCCTGATACTGTTTTAGGTCCCCTCCCTATCCAATCTATTCTTCTGACTGCCAATATTTCCCCTGAGACATTTGGAGGTAGAGGTCTGTTTACACTTAACCATTGGATACACTTATTTTTCAGGTCAGTCTCATTTTCTCTTTTCCCATTGCTTAAGGCTGGGACTCCTGTAAGGGCTACCACATATGGTAGTGCTTCCGGGGGTAGATTAATGGTTGGTAACTGGGAGGAGGAAGCTTTGAGTTGTACATTCCTGGTCGTTAGAATACTAGATTTGCTTTCATTTTTACCCTCCTTCGACTTCGGGTTAATTTCATCAGAGTTGGCAGTTGGGATTTCCACGGCCAAGTTAGTTTGGCCGTATATGCTACTATTAGGGGGGAGGAAAGGTACAACATGTGCAGACTCAGTATTAGTTATTGATGTTACTGCTTTTTTGGTCTGTTTTGAAGGATTTTTTGATAAAGCTACCCTGTCACTGGATGTGCTTTTAGGTGTGCCACCACAATCAGAATCAGGTGGCGATGCAGAGTTTCCCAAGGGGTTGACTGACTTTGTTATCCCTACCCCCTTATTATTTAGCATAGAAGATAATCTATCAAGCTTTGACACCAAGGGTTTAATGTGGGTTACAATAGTCGGCTCCAGGCATGCTTGCAAATCAGCCACCATATTAGTGACCCAGCACGGGATTCCTAAAGTCGAGTGCGACAAATCAATAGTTGGGGTCACCAGATTGTGATTGGCCAAGTTCTTTTTGCCCGATTTTCTTGGAAGGCTCTCTTTTTTTTCCTGGGGGGTGGTTTGCCTACTGTAGGGGTTTCCCTAGGGAAGGAGGGAGTCAGTACAATAGGGGAGTCCTCTACAACTACAGGGGTCTCTATAGACACCTGCGCACAGGGCAATTGTACATAAGACGATGTTAAGTAGGAGTTTTGATCCGGGACATCGGTTGCAATTACTGAACAATCACCCCCTTGGTTTTACAGACATAAAGTGGGTGTAGTTGATAGCCTTCTCTGAGTAGTTTCAATTGCAGTAACCACAACCCCAATAGTTTTTTGTAGCATCTTATCAATTGCTGTTAAGCTAGGAAGAGGCTGTGGTATTGCCGCCTGCAGTCTAGTGTTTGGTCGTGTAGCTGCTGGGGTTTGTGTTTTTCCCCACTTTACTCATTCTGAGGAAGTTGGTAATACTGAGTGGGGATAGAGTTAAGCCACAAGGTCCCAATCAAATAGTCCCACTCCCTCAAAGGTGCAGAGTAAACTGTTATTGTAATGCGTTTCTAGGCCGGGGGGAATTGAATCCAAATAACAGTACCTTTTTATGGGTTGCCTTCTCCTTGAGGTTGTCCTCGGCAGGTGAAAGGGGGGTGGCCCGCCCTGTCCTTGTACGTACTCGGACTGCCACAGATGGCCCACCCTCTGCCCGGGCTCAGCCCGGCGCCGCCCGCACGCGTCCCGTATAGCCAGAGGCGGGCGCGCTTTTGGTTGTGCAGGGTGTCGCTGAAGTAACGTCAGCAGCCTGCGCCTCGCAGTGACTGCTGGGTGATGTGGCTCTCTACGGCCGTTTCCCTGACGGCGTGCGGCCCCCGTGCTCCGGTCGGGATATGGCAAGTAGGCAACAGCAGGTGGGAAGCCTTTCCTCTCGCGGCCGTCCCTGGTGCAGCAGCGACTGCTGGTCTCCAGCCCCCTGAGATGAGTTAGGAAATTGTATAGTTCTATGTCAGGGAGGTTGTGTAGTGTTTTCAGGCTGTTAGGTGTGGGGTGACCCCTCAGCTTCTAACTGAGCTGGGTACGAGAATCCTAGCTTTCTCCATGACTCTATGTCGAGGGGCTTCCCCCTGTATTTAATCTTGGGGTTTGCCCAGAGTGTTTCCCAGTACGAGTTTTTGATGCTATACTCGAGCTTCTAGTCTACTTTGAGCAACGTGTGCCTAGTGATCTTAAAGATCGGTTGTTCTTATGTGCCTGCTTGTTGGCGGTGAGGAGAGTGAAAGGGTCCGCGTTATTTAGGATGGCTTTCTCTATAGAGAGCCAGGTTGGTGTGTATGGATGTTTCGGAAGTACCCAGTGCATTCCTTGCCTGGCTATGAAGGCTATCTGGAAGGTTCTCAGGTCCGCCACATTGAGACCTCCTAGCTTTTTCTCTAGTCTTAGTTTTGGGAGGACTATTCTAGGTTTCTTATCTCGCCATATAAATTTGTTTAACATTTGGTCTATCTTTTTGTGGAATTCATCCGTAAGAGCCAGGGGAAGCATTCCTGCTTGGTAGCCCTTTGATCTTTTCTAGGGTAGTTTTCTCATTATGTTCTATAGTGATTTTTAGGTTTTTCCCGCATTGGATACCTAGATATTTGTCAAACCTAGATTGCCAGGCCAGCCCTGAGGTTCCTATTACCTCTCTGGTTGTGTGTATGTTGAGTTTGTATCCCGAGTGTTTTGCATACGTTTCAATGGTGTGCATGAGTGCTGGTATGGAGTGAGCGGGGTCCTCCATTATTATGAGTAAGCCATCCGCGTAGGCTGCGAGTTTGGCTGTGGTGTTGTTGATGTTTACGCCTGTTATGGCTCTGTTTGCTAGGATGTCCCTAATCCGGGGTTCAAGTGCTAGTAGGAACAGCAGCGGGGATAGCGGGTATCCTTATCTCATCCCCCTTTGGAGGTTAATTGGGCCGATGATGCTCCGTTAATAGCTATCTGTGCTTTGGGGCTTTTGTATAGTGCCATGACTTTCTTCGTGAAGCTATCTCCTAGGCTGTATGCTTGCATGCTCTTCTCTAGGAAAGGCCAGGATACTCTTAAAAGGTCTTTTCTGCGTCTAGCGTAATTGCTACCGTCGAGTTATATGATTTAGGGGAGCGCTCTATAACCTGGCAGAGGAGTCTAGTGTTGTCATGAGACATGCGTATTTTCAGGTAGCCTACCTGTGTATTACCAATCAACTGAGGGAGCACTTTATTTAGTCGTGTGGCTAGGATTTTGGAGTATAACTTGCAATCTAAGTTTATTAGTGAGATGGGGCAGTAGTTTTTGGGCCATTGTGACTCTTTGCCTTCTTTGGGTATGACAATTATGTTGGCTTGTAACATAGATTCTGTTACTACCCCCTCTCTTCCGCAGTGGTTGAAGACTTTAGTCAAGACCGGAAGTAGCTGGTCTTGGAAGCTTTTGTAGAAGGGCGCTGTGTATCCATCTGGCCCTGGGGCTTTGTTGTCTTTTAGTGCTCTAATAGCTGTAGTGATCTCAGTCATTTTTATATCTTGACCTAGTGCCCTAGCTTCCTCTTTAGTTATCTTGGGTAGGTTTAGTCTGTCTAGGTAGGCTGTGCAGCCCTCTTGGTCCAGGTTGTTGTCTCTTTTTTAGAGCTCTTTATGGAATTCCATGAACGTGTGTAGGATATCTTTGTGTCGGGTGTGTGACTTGTTGTTTGCATCTGTGATTGTAGATTTTCCCTGCCTTATTAGCCTCACAGAGGTTGATTTGTTTGTATTTTAGTATCCATAGGCCAGCTCGTTCGCTCAGAATCCTGTTGAAATCATACTTTTTCCCTGTGAGTTATACAAGAGCGGCTGTGTTCGAAGTGTCCCCAATATGTTTAGTTTCTAGTTGTTTGATGTCACTTTCTAGCTGACCTAGCTGTGCTCTTTTTTTCCCTGTCCCTTCTGGCCTTGATTTCTATTAGCGTGCCTCTGATGGTCGCCTTAAGGGCAACCCACAGGCTTTTTGGATCTATGTCTGGTGTGTCGTTTTTCTTGAGATAGTCTGTAATGGCTTTCTCAATTCTGTTTTTGTCCTCCTGTTTTGCCATGGTTATGTTGTTGAATCGCCATCTGCGGGTGATGTGCTCGTTGTGTTGACCTGTTAGATGTAGGCTTATGCAAGAGTGGTCTGAGATTGTTCTTGCTGCAATTTCTGTGTGTTCTATCAGGTGTGTGTGAGCCTGAGATGAGGATGTAGTCTATTCTACTGTAGGAATTTGAGTAGAAGGTGTGATCTCTGGTATCGGGGTATTGTAAGCGACATGGATCTTCCAGGTTAAATCTGTTACATATATTCTTTAGAATATTATGGGAAGCGGGGGGTTTGGTTTGGGACCTTGATTGTCTGTCTAGGGCAGAGGTCTTCAATCTGGGGGGCGTGACCCCCAGAGGGGCCGTGGAGTCCTTGGAAGGGGGTCGCAGAATCTGTCAGAGCATGCAGTTCCTGGCGTCGGGCAGATCGAGGATGCTCACGGCGGAGGCCTAATTCACACCGAGGTGTGAAAAACGTCAAAGCCTCATTAACAAGTAATAGGTCTTTTAAAGACCTGTCAAGTACTCTGGTGTGGCTGTGTGTGTGTGTCCCTGAAGCTGTTTCAGCCGAGCTCACATACAGGAGCTGGTGGGGGGGGGGGGCTGGGGGAGCAGGCTGTAGTGTAGCCCTTTGAGTTCAATGGATGTTGCGCACCTGGAGCTGTAGGTCCCATGACACATCCCTCCCCTCCCGCCCCCAGCAGGGAGGCACAGAGATGCCCTCCCATATGCAGGAAAGAAGAAGGAAGTAGACGCAGAGAGATACTGACCCCCCTGCCCCCCATGAGAGAAGCACAGAAAAGGTGGGTGGATGAATGATGGGTTGATGGATGGATGTATGGATGAAGGATGGATGGATGTGTGAAAAGGTGGGTGGATAAATGATAAGTGGATGGATAAAAGGGTGGATGGATGGATGAAAGGGTGGAAGGATGGAAGGATGAAAGGGTGGACGGATGAAAGATGGACGGATAAAGGATGGATGGATGGAAGGATGAAAGGGTGGATGGATGAAGGATGGATATATGGATGGATAAAAGGTTGCATGGATGAATGATACATGGATGGATGTGTGAAAAGGTGGGGGATGAATGATGGGTGGATGGATGGATGAAAGGGTGGGTGGATGGATGAAAGGGTGGATGTATGGATGAGAGGATGAAAGGGTGGATGGATGGATAAAAGGTTGCATGGATGAATGATGGATGGATGTGTGAAAAGGTGGGTGGATGAATGATGGGTGGATGGATGGAAGGGTGTATGGGTAAAGGATGGATGTATGGATGGAAGGATGAAAGGGTGGATGGATGAAGGATGGATGTATGGATGGAAGGATGAAAGGTTGGATGGATGTGTGAAAGTGTGGGTGGATGAATGATGGAAGGATGTGATGAGGTCTAACAGGCACATTTATGGTTGTCAAAAGTTGATGATGAGGAGTACCAGTTTCTAGAAACTTTTGTCAGAAGGGGGTCCTTATGCCTAAAAAGGTTTTACAAGGGGGTCTCGGCATCAAAAAGTTTGAAGACCTCTGGTCTAGGGTGTGGTCCAGAGCTAGGTTGAAGTCACCTGCCAGCACTGTCATATCGTTTGACTGATTAGCCTCTAGTTCCCTGGTTACCCCCTCCCAGTATGTTGTGTCGTCTTTGTTTGGTGCGTATATGTTTGTTACCAGTATGGTTTCTTTGCCTTGTCATATAGATATGCTTTGCCTACACACTGTGTTAAGTTAGCATGAGCTTAATAGGAGTTTAAACGCCATTTTACCTTTCTGCTGCTTCTGCACACGACACATAATTGTTACTTTAGCTTTGAGCCTAGTAGAATGTTTTGCTTCACACAAGAATAATATGTTGTTGCTCTGATATCAGCTTTGCTTGGTGAGCTGTGTCTGTACAGTGAGTGCCGAGGCCTTCAAGGATATCTCAACACATTGGTTGTTGTGAGGTCTGATCTTCGCATGTTCCTAGACATAACATACATGCAGCTGCAGCCAAGTTCTGACTTTAGGCGCGTTTAATATTGCAACGCACAGAGAATTCACACACTTGATGGTGCTTCGCATGCAGAGAGCTGGTTGAAGATGATGTGATCCCTTACCACTAGGATCTGAGGTATGGGGCGGCCCTGCTAAAACCCAAAGAGACCTTCTTAGATATAATATAAGAGACTAGCAAGGGAGGGTGAGAATTAGGTGTCTTTTAGCCTTCTTCCCTCTAGCATTTTAACATGCTTTCACCCTTTGTATTCTATGGACTAGTAACTATGCTGATTACTTTGTTTCTTATAATATGTTTGCTTGTATTAGCTAAGATACTGCACTTGAGAACACTGCATTAGAAAATAAACATTTCAAATGTGCACGCGTCCTCATTTACTCCTTGTTCTGGATTGAAATGATTGTATAACAAAAGAGTGTTCATGTGTTGGGAGTTTGTAATAACCAATGAGACACTGTAGCTAGTCTAGTAGGGGATTTTGGGTACTAAGGTGAGTTTTGGCACACCCTAATTCACTGAGGTTCCAAGTCTTTATCCACAGTTCTGTATGAGAACGGAATCCCTGCGACATGGCGCCCAACCGTTGGTGGTCTTATTTCATGACACTTGAGTAGTGCAACATTCGGTCCTTAACCCCTTCACTATTGTTTCCGGTTAATCGTGGTGTCGGACAAACTTACCTATATTTACATAGGTCTTTTCAAGCTTGAATCTTTCAAAACGGTTTCCTTGAATTACTACCCAGTTGTGCTACAGAGTTTACTTTGTACCTCTTTCTTTCTATGTCACTATGGCCGCTGTGAACATTCCGCAACATAGTCGCATTGCAGTGCGCAATCATTTGCAGACTTATAATGTTCCCGTGGATGGCGTGGCCGTAATAATGGTGGTGCGTGCAGAGGTGGCTTACCCATACGAAATGTTTTACTCGTGGGTGACCTTCTCAGCTGTGAACGCAAATACTACTGTGTTCGACACTTACACTCCCACTGCTGTGCCACAGGAATATGCTCCGTATAGGGCACAGGAAGTTCCTATTGATGCTTGGCAGCACCGCGTTTGGTTTGATGGTGCCCTACCCCACTCTTTGACAGCTCCGAGGTTAGGTCCTTTGTCCATTCCAGGCGCGACATGGCCTGTTTTGGCTGGGTTTACACCTCATCCTCAGGAGTGTGCCGTAGTTGAGTTAAGACGACTACATGTAGTCGCAATCAGCGTGATTAGGTCGTTAGTGCAATACATAACCCGCAATCTCCCCGGCCGGGGCCCCAGGTGGTGCGGCGCTATCTGCCGGACAGGGCAGAATGAAGCTTAGTCCTGTAATGGTCAACGCTGTGATGGGCAAGCGCCCCCAGGATAAGGATGATTTTCCTTTATGGCTTGCCGAGAAATTTGACCAGCTGGAACCAGTATTTCCTAACACAACTCCTGGTGAAAAACACAGGATTCTGACAATTAGCATGCCAAAAGACTTGACCCCAGAGATTGGTGACTGTGAGACATGGGGAAAGACCTTTGTGGCGGTATATGCGAGGTGCTACGGCACTCCGTCTATGACTGTCCTTCCGTCCGGTCCTTAAACGTGTTCAAGATGAGCATGGACCTGAGGCAGCTGTTGAATTGGGTATGCGCCTGTGTGGCTCCTTTGATGTGGTTTCCGATCTCATACTTGCGAATGTCAAGGGAGATGCAGTGAACTTTCAGGTGTCCAATGCTTTGCAGGCGATTCCCGATGTCGGCAAACCCCGACAGTTAGCAAGACTTATTGTGGCGGCTTATAAAACCGTGGGCCGCAATAGTGTGGGTCTCAAGCAATTTTCTACTAAAGAGAAAAAACAACCCCAAGGGCAGAAGTCAGAAAATGACGAACAGCCCAAGACCAAGAAACAAAATTGGCCGAAAAAACAAAAACAGTGTAAGCAACAACAGCAGAAACAGGAGTCTCGTCCTGCATCTCCATTGCCTGCGCCCACAGAACGTATTTAAGACTTGTGTGGTCGCGCTACGATAAAATCACCTGATCGTTTTCAGGTTTCTGATCAACGCTCCCCTCGTTCTTTTCAGGACTCATCGGCCTCATCGACCGGTGGTGGAGGTGGTGGCAGGGTCGGGGTGGCCAGCAAGGACGTGACCAGCCCCGCCCGAAAGACGGTAAAGGCAAGCAGGACGATTCTACACCGAAAAGACCCCAGTTTCAGAAAAAGAAAGTCACCGCTTTAACAGCGAGATATGCCACAGATAGTGAGAACGCAGCTTCGGAATCAGACATGGGCTCTGACCTTGCTGGACAACGCAGCGGAGATTACCCTAGTGCGAGAGGCCCTGCGTCCGCTACTGAAGGTGACAGCGACTGACCGTTATGTTGTTGTGGAGACAGCTGACACTAGAGTAGCTCCCCCTGAGAGACTTTATGAAATAGTCCTTTTTATTGAAGGTGACATACAACGTACCATAAAAGGGGTATTTTGGGAACATCTTACGACTACCTATGACATTTTGTTAGGGGAGGCTGACTGGCCCCCACCTTTTGTGCTCGCAGCTCCAAGAGGGGAGGAGGTGATCCTCCCTAGTTTCGCGCACAGTGTCTCTAAGGAGCATGCGCTGAATTTTGCAGAAGAGTGGGCTAAAGTCCTTGCACCTGCTCTGTACCGTACACACTGAGGTTGGGATACATTTTCCCCACACCACGAGATTCCTTTGTGGTCTATGCCACAGCCTCAACCTCAATATCCCATTAGGCGCGAAGCTTAGGCTTCGGTTGCGGAAATCCTTGAGCAATTGGAATATCAAGGAGTAATTGAAACATGTGTGTCACCGATGAATAGCCCCCTTTTTACTGTGACCAAGCCTGACGGATCATATTGTTTGGTATTGGATTACCGGCATTTGAACTCTCATTGCCATACCTGTGCAGTACCGAATACTCACGGCTCTGCCTTGGTGGATAGTCTTGTGCGTAAGCGGTTTAAAACCACGCTCGACATATCCAACGGTTTTTATGCCCACCATTTGGATGGTCTTAGTTCCCAATGGACCAGTTTTACTTGCGGCGGCGAACAAAAACAGTTCAAGCGTTTACCGATGGGCTATAAGAATAGTCCAGGCGTATTTGCTGCCCTCATAATCTCTCTCTTAGAGAGAGTCGACCCAGATGCATGTTCGTATGTGGATGACATTTATCTCACGGACGACGAACTTTGGGAGCATCTGTGTCGAGTTGACCGTATAATTTGTAGCTTTGTAGACTTCGGCTACAAATTCAACTTTGCAAAGTCGCACATTGCAGAGTACACAGTGTTGTTCTTGGGCTACGAACTCAACAATGAAGGCAGAGGATTGGCTCCTCACTTCTTGGAGAAATGCGCACAACTGCGCACTCCGACAACTCTGAAAAAATTACAGTCTTTGCTGGGATTTTTGTATTTCGGGAGGACATACATGCCTGAATATGCCCAGCGTATCAAGCCTCTGTATGCTTTGATACAACCTACTTTTACTGGCTGCAAGAACACTCAGCTATTCTGCAATCTTTTTTTTTACTGACTTGTGATAACCACACCAACCTGGTAATAAGAATCATCCCTGGGGAGGTGGGTTTCACTTACCTTACTTTTAACGAGGGAGACACAGTTCCTATTGCCTACAAGTCACACTTGTACACTTCAGCTGAAATGCGATTTTCCACTGTGGAGAAAGTTTTGACAGCAGTGCAGATGGCGATTCTTAAGGGACGTGCTCTGTCACAGGGAAAACGCATGTTGGTTGTGACCCCGTTTCCTGCATTAGAAGCAGTTACGAAAGCCAGTGTACCAAATTCTAAAGCTTTGCACCCTCGGTGGATACAATGGGCAGCATCATTGACATCTCCGGATGTCACCTTTATTTTTGATGCCTCCTTACAGTCGCAGGAGTTTTTGCAATATGAATTTGTTCATCCTGCACCTTTGGCTATGCGGCCTTTGGAGGATTTCTATTGCATCATATACACTGATGGTTCAGTGCAAGTTGCGCATGGGTCTAAGCACGCATACGTTTCCGCTTGCGAAATTGTGGTCGGTGCCATGGTGAACGATGAGTTCAAGTCCAGGGTCGTGCACACGCACAATTGGCAGAGCTTCGTGCTCTGATGCTTGCATTAGAGTACGCTGATCCTAGTGTGACGACTCTTATTGTTCATTTCTAATAAACCACTTGGTTGTGTTTATTTAGATCACTGCGGTCCTTTTTCTTCTGATACTGCGTATAAGTTTATCTTAGTAGCAGTTGATTCATGCACACGCTTTGTGTGGGTATGGCCTCACCGCAGCGCTGATTCACGGACTGTCATAAGGGATTTGCATGTCTTTGTAGGGATTTTTGCCTGTGGTACCTTCCATTCGGATCAAGGTCCTGCTTTCGCCTCTAAGGCGTATAAGGATGCCATGGCTTCGTTGGGGGTCCAAGTCAAGTTTTCGTCTCCATACAGGCCTGAGGGTAATAGTGTTATGGAACGAATGAACCGTGACTTAAAGCAATCTTTGACAGCTCGAGTTATAGGCACCGGCAGGAACTGGCTGGCCCACCTCAATGGCGTGCAGCGTGCACTTAATAATCTCCCTAGAAGGTCTCTGGGTGGGCGGACCCCATACGAAATGCTCTTTGGTATCAAGATGTATGTACCGGACCTTGACGGTCTAGACTTGGCGGCTGTTGCTGCCTCCTTTGACGTAGAAGAACATTGCAATGTTTTACAGACTCTACAAGAGACAAGAGACAGTCTTGCAAAGGAACATTTGCCCTCCACCTCGGATGATGCGTTGCAGATCCCGGTAGTTGGCTGGCTACCCCAAGTTGGAGAATTGGTTCGGAAGAAGATCAAAAACAAGAAAGATTTTGGTCCCTCTTATCAAGCTCCTGTTCCAGTGCTTGGTGTGAAGGGCACAAGAACAGTCATTTTACCACCACTTCCAGGTCATAAAGAAAACAGGTATATCTCCATTGACAATGTCAAGATACACATAGTGGCCGAGTCGCCTTTGTATGACACCGGCAGTCTCATGTCCTTCAATTGTGAGAAATTCTGTCTTGGCCACTGCTTCGAACTCTGAGCCTGAGGTGGTCCTCGAGATGCCTGCAATTTCTAGTTCTTTATTGAGTACATTGCCTGGTACCCAACTTGATGAAGCTGACTACACTTACCCAACTGACTTATCAATGCCTGATTAACAAACTCGCTTGGCCACAGAATCCAGATTTTCATTTGACACTGTTTCACACACATCGAGAAAGCCTTCACTGATTACTGTTTATGCAAGGTTATTTAAAAAACATTTTTTGATTCCCCTTTGGACATATATTTGGCTGGTGCTTTTTACGATTTACCTTTTTATGTCAATTGGTTTTGTGTTTTATTTTTTCCGAATCGTCAATGGACACTATGTCGAAGAGAGAACATGCATTCGACATCTCAATGGAACATTGGCACCCCGTTCCTCCTCGCATACTGCACACAGATTGAAGAGACACTTGGCTTTTGTTAACATCACTGCTTGGCCTGTCCTGGATGGGATTGTATGGGATGCTGTTAAATTTCAAATTCATGGCCCCACTGAGGTTATAAATGTCCCAAATGTGCTTAGAGTTAACATGGGGGATGTAGTTAAACAAAACATACGTTCTGATGATTGGGATGTTCAGGCCGTAGAAGCGTTGTTTTCGGATTTGAAATATTATGCTGCCTTTGATGCTGAAGATTTGTATTTAGAATCTGCTAATTATGGTGATTTGTTTTGTTACCAACATTTTGGTAACCACTACCTACATTGTCCGGTTCCTATACAAGGCAGTTCGAGTACCTTTTTGAAAAAGTACACTTATTTTACTGATTTTAATCAGTCCAGTCCCACATCATTATATTTTAAAATGACAGAAAAGTCCACATCCAAGGTTAGACTTACCGATACTAAATTATTGTACTCAAAGTCCTTTCTAGACCAGCTAGCTGTTGGAGGCTACGAGTTGTGGAAGGAAATAGTTGACCTAAAATCTGTTTGGGGTTCTAAAAGTTGGCCGGTACAAGGCACTGAGGCTTTGCACCGTGCATGTCTCATCCCGAATCATATGTTGTTTTTGAATTCTACAATTTCGCAGACAACATGCTTTGGATTGGCTACTTCTAAAAAATTAAATGCTCCTTCCTTCCCTGATTTGGAAGAATATTCAGGTTGGGTTAATACTACAAAATTTTCGATCAGAGAATTGCAAAATCTGTTGCTAAATTTGTCCTTTCAACATATCCAGTTTGGATCCCAATGGTTGGTTGCTCTGGCACAGAAGTGCTGACCCGTGCCAACATTGTTTTCTGTGTTTAGCTGAAGGCTTTACACAGATCAGGGTTGATCCCCGGTTTGAGAGTGACCATTCTGTTACTACCTATTCAGTAGGCAAATTATGTCAGAATTGGCTCAAACATTCTACCTTGGCGTCAGTTAAACTGCATTTATCTAAGCTGGCTGACGATGTTGATTTGAATGATTTCATAAAAGGCCCGGCTAAAGGTAGAGCTAAAAGATGGATATATGCAGTTTATAACGAACTCTGGAAAACATCACAGATTGCCGCGGCTACCCGCCTTAGAGCTATAGATCAGGCTAATTTAGAAAAAGCATTAACACGCTTTCTTCCCGCATTTACACGTTGGACAATATTGTGTCATCTGTAGTTGAAATTGTACAAGATGAAGTGTCTGCATTATACCATGGTCAAAATCAATTGCGTTCTGTTATGCACTTGGCTTGGACCCTGCAGACACTCAAGGCCGGGAAAGTTCCATGGCAATACATGAATACCTCTTGTCTACTTGCCCCGTTTAATTTGACTGATAAGCAACGTTTACTTTCAATGAAGGAAGATTCTTTTTCCATGTTACACATTGAACAATTAGAGTCCTTACCATTTTCTGTGGCAAGGCCACTACTGCAACGTGGCTTATCCACGGATTACTAACTCTACCGTTTGCTCTTTTCAAATTTAAAAATTTTATGAAATATTTTGCCATTGGCAGATACAAGCCTCTTGGTAGCTCCTATCTCCATGAAGCCTGGTCACTTCCTTTTACATATAAATGCCTTATGGAGGGCAAGGAAGTTTATCTGAAAGGTGAAGAATGCACTGAAACACCAGATCACTCATTAATGTGTAGACATATTCAATTGCACAGCACTTGTAATCAAGAAGAGCCTAATTTAGCTTGTGTTTTGAAAGGTACCCCCGTGCCCGCTATCGTTCCCACATTCACATTACTGGCAAATGGAAGTTATTTACTTTTAAACAATGAGGATTGCTGTGGGTTAATAAAAGGAATTGCTTATGTCTTTACCGTCAGTGAGTGTGTGGTTTGCTGTAAAAATGTGATGTATCCACCCACGCATGGGAAGCTGGATGTTTCCATCTGACTGAGGATTCCGACCTTGAAAGCAGAGTTCAATAAGATGAGTCGCATAAAAGCTCTATTGTCCCAAAAAGAAGTTACCCTCACATCTGCTCGTGAAACATTTGTCCTTCACGTAGCTAACACCCGCACAGAGGTGCATGCTATATTAAATACTGACCTACCATTGCATTTCGGTGAACGGATTCACACAATCTTTAATGCATCCTCCACATCGGGGCTGGCGCACTTTTTTAAAGTAGTTAGCAGCGGTCTTGTGATTTCATTTCAAAATATATTTGGGGTCATTCCTGGTTTCTTCCATTCGATCTTTTCCAGCCTATTTGGTGGATTTCCCGTTTTACTGGCGTTGGCTGCAGGCGTTCTTGTGCTATTTTGTTTTATTCAAAATGGATGCACATCCTGTGTTCCAAGACGAGCTGTCGTGGCTGGCACTGTTTCGCAACAGGATGCTTGAATACTATGGAGCGCTGCTGCTCGCCACTTTAAGTGCAGCTTGTGGATTATCGTTTCAATTTTCCTATTTTACATGTGTCCAGCCTGTCTTTCATTGCCTGAGTGTCAGGTGCCCCACAAGTCTTACCTTTGCTTGTGACACAATTCCGCAGAGACGACAAGAGCACCCGTCCCTGTACCCACCTGACCCTCGTGGAAGGCAATACCCAGCAGGGATGAGATGGACGCAGGGATGGGAGCCAGGGTGTAGGGTTAGAGGATAGCGTGGAGCTGGCGGGGCGTCCGGGTGTCAACTGGAAACCAAAGAAGATAGATCAGAAACTGAGTCAGACCCGAAAAGGAACCACCCCTCACATACACACACAGACCTTGTCACCCTCTGAGGACTCACCAATGCTTCCGGGAAGGAAGAACCCCAGGTGAGAACAGCTCCGGATGTAAATAGCGACGGTAAGGCGCTCCTGCGCGTTACAGCCAAGTCCAAACTAAAAGAAAGCGCTCCTGCGCGTTTCACCCAAGCTAAAACAAAAAGAAAGCGCTCCTGCGCGTGTAACAGTAAACGGTCAGCAGTCACTCCACCTGTGGTATCCCCGATAAGGAACCTTAGTCTGTGGGCTGAGTTGTTTCCCTTTGGCGCTCCTGCGCGGTGGGACACCGAAGTACAAACCCCAAAACGTAACTTAGGTCCACTAAACACCCTCAAGGCGCTCCTGCGCATCAAGGGTTAAGGAAACAAAAAACGGGCACATTCCTGGAACCCCCAGGAGAAGGAATGAACAAGCGCCTCTGAGTGGCGCAGACGTGAGGCAGGGTTGCGCTCCAGCGCGGGTTGCCTCCTAGATAACAAACAAGTGAAATGAATCGCTCCTAAGTGCGGCTGACGTGACAGCCGAGCAGCGCTCCAGCGCGGCTCGTCTCAGGACTGGGCAGGCAGGTCTCAGCAGCGGGATCCACAGCAAGGAATCCGAAGCACCGAGCCGGCGGGAAACGCGATGTTTAAGCGTTTCCCCCGGAAGTGCTTCTGTGCTCCCAGGCCGCTGCCCGGGACTAGACCGGGAACTCGACTTCCGGCCGGAAGTGAGTATCCCGGCTTCCGTGTGTGTATGCGGGGATGGCCGGCCGCGGCAACGCCGCGAACCGTGACAGCACCCCCCCTAGAACAGAACCCCCCCCCGAACACCCCCGGAAATCAGAAAAGAGAGACAGGGCGAGGGCTCAGGGAATGACTCAGATGGAAAGCACGAACCAGAACAGGAGCGTGGCGCACATGGGACAAGGGTTCCCAGGACCGCTCATCAGGACCGTACCCCTTCCAGTCCACAAGGTAGAAGAGCTTGCCCCTGGTACGACGGGACCCCAGGATAGCCCTGACCTCATACTCAACATGGCCCTCCACCACCACCGGAGAAGGGGGAGACGGTACGGAGCCACCAGACTGGACTGCACGCAGAAGGGAGACATGGAAGACCGGATGGATTTTCATGTGCGGAGGAAGCGACAGCCTCATGGCCACAGGGTTGACCACCTTCTCGATAACAAAGGGACCCACAAAATGAGGCAGCAGCTTCTTGGGCCCATGCACGTTCAAGTGCTGAATGGAAAGCCACACCCTATCACCCACGCGATAAGTGGGTTCCTGTTGTCGGTGAGCGTCAGCATGCTCCTTGTAGGTGTCCTTCGCCTTGGCCAACTCGAACCGCGCCTGTTGCCAGATGTCGCGAAGTGTCTCATGGTAAGACCGCACAGTGGGCAGTAGGCTTTCTAGAGGCTCCTCCCAGGCAGTAGTGCGAGGGTGACGTCCTTGGAGGCAAAAGAAAGGGAACATGCCGGTGGCTGAATGCTTGCTGTTATTGTACGCGTACTCCGCCATCCATAGCACATCGGACCATTCCTTCTCAACCGTAAGCAGCAAACAGCGGAGATACTGCTCCATGGTGTGGTTTGTTCGTTCAGCCTGACCGTCGGTCTGGGGATGGTACGCTGAGGAGAGGCGTACGTCCATCTCGAGAATCCTGCATACTTCCTTCCAGAAGCGGGACACGAATTGCGATCCCCGATCTGTTATGACCACAGAC
The DNA here is from genome assembly GCF_964261635.1 of Lissotriton helveticus. Taxonomy (NCBI): domain Eukaryota; kingdom Metazoa; phylum Chordata; class Amphibia; order Caudata; family Salamandridae; genus Lissotriton; species Lissotriton helveticus. The sequence goes on from NC_136062.1 coordinate 276,912,353, forward strand.
GGAATGCCATGGAGGCAAACCACCTCCTGTACGAATGGGGGTGGGGTAGCACACTACTCACACACTGGCGGTGTCGCCCGTAAGGACTCTGGTCAATGTAGTAAAGTGTTCGCGATGCATCATCTTTCGATCTTCTGCTATCTTCGCTGTCTTCGCCATCCCTGGACACGTGTTTCGGGGTATTACCCCTCATCAGCAGGGATAGGCCGTGTACTGGGGTTGCCAATGGCTGCCAATATCTGCCAGGTATAGTACCACTCAGGCGCGTAGGTGCGGGATCCCAGGCTCGTCAGCCCGCTGCTCAAGGGAGCTTTAAAGTTACAAATGGGGGTGGGGTCGCACACTACTCACACACCGGCGGTGTCGCCCCTAAGGACTCTGGTCAATGTAGTAAAGTGTTCGCGGTGCATCATCTTTCGATCTTCTGCTATCTTCGCTGTCTTCGCCATCCCTGGACACGTGTTTCGGGGTATTACCCCTCATCAGCAGGGATAGGCCGTGTACTGGGGTTGCCGATGGCTGCCAATATCTGCCAGGTATAGTACCACTCAGGCACGTAGGTGCGGGATCCCAGGCTCGTCAGCCCGCTGCTCAAGGGAGCTTTAAAGTTACAAATGGGGGTGGGGTCGCACACTACTCACACACCGGCGGTGTCGCCCCTAAGGACTCTGGTCAATGTAGTAAAGTGTTCGCGATGCATCATCTTTTGATCTTCTGCTATCTTCGCTGTCTTCGCCATCCCTGGACATGTGTTTCGGGGTATTACCCCTCATCAGCAGGGATAGGCCGTGTACTGGGTTTGCCGATGGCTGCCAATATCTGCCAGGTATAGTACCACTCAGGCGCTTAGGTGCGGGATCCCAGGCTCGTCAGCCCGCTGCTCAAGGGAGCTTTAAAGTTACAAATGGGGGTGGGGTCGCACACTACTCACACACCGGCGGTGTCGCCTCTAAGGACTCTGGTCAATGTAGTAAAGTGTTTGCGATGCATCATCTTTCGATCTTCTGCTACCTTCGCTGTCTTCGCCATCCCTGGACACGTGTTTCGGGGTTTTACTCCTCATCAGCAGGGATATGCCGTGTACTGGGGTTGCCGATGGCTGCCAATATCTTCCAGGTATAGTACCACTCAGGCGCGTAGGTGCGGGATCCCAGGCTCGTCAGCCCGCTGCTCAAGGGAGCTTTAAAGTTACAAATGGGGGTGGGGTCGCACACTACTCGCACACCGGCGGTGTCGCCCCTAAGGACTCTGGTCAATGTAGTAAAGTGTTCGCGATGCATCATCTTTCGATCTTCTGCTATCTTCGCTGTCTTCGCCATCCCAGGACACGTGTTTCGGGGTATTACCCCTCATCAGCAGGGATAGGCCGCGTACTGGGGTTGCCGATGGCTGCCAATATCTGCCAGGTATAGTACCACTCAGGCGTATCCCTGCTGATGAGGGGTAATACCCCGAAACACGTGTCCAGGGATGGCGAAGACAGCAAAGATAGCAGAAGATCGAAAGATGATGCATCGCGAACACTTTACTACATTGACCAGAGTCCTTAAGGGCGACACCGCCGGTGTGTGAGTAGTGTGCGACCCCACCCCCATTTGTAACTTTAAAGCTCCCTTGAGCAGCGGGCTGACGAGCCTGGGATCCCGCACCTATGCGCCTGAGTGGGACTATACCTGGCAGATATTGGCAGCCATCGGCAACCCCAGTACACGGCCTATCCCTGCTGATGAGGGGTAATACCCCGAAACACGTGTCCAGGGATGGCGAAGACAGCGAAGATAGCAGAAGATCGAAAGATGATGCATCGCGAACACTTTACTACATTGACCAGAGTCCTTAGGGGCGACACCGCCGGTGTGTGAGTAGTGTGCGACCCCACCCCCATTTGTAACTTTAAAGCTCCCTTGAGCAGAGGGCTGACGAGCCTGGGATCCCGCACCTACGCGCCTGAGTGGTACTATACCTGGCAGACATTGGCAGCCATCGGCACCCCCAGTACACGGCCTATCCCTGCTGATGAGGGGTAATACCCCGAAACACGTGTCCAGGGATGGCGAAGACAGCGAAGATAGCAGAAGATTGAAAGATGATGCATCGCGAACACTTTACTACATTGACCAGAGTCCTTAGGGGCGACACCGCCGGTGTGTGAGTAGTGTGCGACCCCACCCCCATTTGCACCTCCTGTACGAAGATCAAGGCCAGTTTGGCCGCCGTGCGTAATTTCGTCAAGGGTACGAAATGTGCCATCTTAGAGAGGTGGTCCACTATGGTGAGTACTGTGGTGTGACCAGTCTTGGTGAGCGGGAGCTCAACCACGAAATCCATGGAGATGGTATGCCATGGAAAAGGTGGTACCGGGATAGAACGCAACAAGCCAACTGATGGTTCGGATCTGTTCTTGCCGAGCAGGCAAACAGCGCAGTTCATCACATGGTTCCTTGTATCGGTCACCATCGTGGGCCACCAAAACCGCCTTCGCACGAGTTCGAGCGTTTTGTGGTAACCAGGATGGCCGGAGAGGACATGATCGTGACACGAGAAAAGGGCCTTCTTCTGTTCAGGTACCCCTGGAAGGTGTTTTTGGTCTCCTAAGCGCCGTGAACCGCTCCCACTTGCCCCGCCTTCTTCGTCTCCTGTCGGGACCACGGGTTCGGACCGTTTCCTGTCTGGTTTTGCCTGCCAGACGAGATCCATAGAAGCGACTATGCCCTGGAAGTGTTTCTCCGGTATGATGGAGACAGGCTCGTGGTCTTCGGCGTCTTCATCGGATTCGGCCAGCCGCGATAGTGCATCTGCCTTGGCGTTGTCTTTCCCTGGCCGGAACGTGATCACAAAGTTGTACTCGTTGAAGAATAGGGTCCATCGAAGCTGTCGGGCTGTGAGGGCACGTGCTGATCGGAGGAACTGTAAGTTTCTGTGGTCTGTGTAGATGGTTACTGTGTGTTTCGAGTCCTTCAGGAAGTGGCGCCATTCTATGAACGCGGTCTTGATGGCTAAGAGTTCGCGATCAGACACGGTGTAGTTGCGTTCAGCGGGTTGGAGCTTCTTGGAGTAAAAGGCCACAGGATGCAGTTGTCCCGTATCGATGTTTCGTTGTGATAGCACTCCGCCTATGGCGTCCCTAGAGTCGTCTGTCTCCACTATGAAGGGTTGCTCGGTGTCGGGGTGCACCAGGACCGGGGCTACGGTAAACCGTCTCTTTAGTTCCTGGAAGGCGTCGTCTGCTTTTTGGTCCCAACCAAAACGTACCCCCTTGCGCAACAAGCGCGTGATGGGGGCCACCATCTCGGAGAATCCGGTGATGAAACGTCGGTAATAGTTGGAAAAAACGAGGAACCTTTGGACCCCTTTACGGACTCCGGGGTAGGCCAAGACAGGATGGCTTCTACTTTTTTGTTGTCCTTTTGGATGCCCGCCGGAGTGATGATGTGCCCCAGGAACTCAACAGATGTGACGTGAAACACGCTCTTCTCCAACTTCACATACAGACGGTGTTTTTCCAACTGTTGCAGGACGGAACGCACGTGTTGAACGTGCTCTCTGGTGGTCTGAGAGTAGATCAAGATGTCGTCTATGTAGACGATACAAAAGACGTTGATGAAGTCCCTCAACACTTCATCGATGAAGAACTGGAACGCGGCGGGGGCGTTGCAGAGTCCGAAAGGCATGACCTGGTATTCGAACAGGCCGAACTTCGTCCGGAAAGCGGTCTTCCATTCGTCACCCTTCCGGACTATGACAAGGTGGTAAGCACCCCGTAGGTCCAGTTTCGTGTAGATGGAGGCGTTCTTGACCTGGTCCAAGAGATTGGAGATCAACGGGAGCGGGTACCGTTTTTTTACGGTGATGGTGTTCATTGCGCGAAAGTCTATGCAGGTCCTCAGATCCCCTTTCTTCTTCGACACAAAGAAAAGAAGAGAGGAAACCGGTGATCTGGAGTGACGAATAAACCCGTTGTCCAGGTATTCGTCCAGATACGAGCGAAGGTGGATGTTTTCCTTTTCCGTGAGCGAGTAAATCCTGCTGCATGGCAACGTGGAGCCGGGAATCAGGTCAATGCGGCAGTCGAACGACCGGTGTGGTGGAAGAGTGTTGGCACCCTTCTTGTCGAACACTCCCGCTAGGGCCAGATATTCTTTCGGTATGGTTCCTTGGGTAACCATTCCCATGCCTACTACAGGCAACGAGTGTGCCTGTATGAAACGAGGGCCTGGCAGGTCGTCCTTTGCGTAACAGGTGCTGCAGCAGTGTTCCGACTCAAGGTGGATGGTTCTGGTCACCCAATTAATGCGGGGATTGTGCTTCACCAACCACGGCCAACCCAAGATCACCTTAAATTGAGGGGCGTCGATAACGTCGAAACTAATGGACTCGGTGTGGTTGTTTGAGAAGGACATCGTCATGTTCTCTGTTCGGTGTCTGATAGGGCCGGAAGTTAGGTCCGTTCCATCAACAGCCTTGACGGGTTCTGGTTGGGCCTTCGTCGCTGTGTCAATGCCCAAGGCGCGGGAAAACGCTGTATCTATGAAGCAGCCTGTCGCCCCGGAATCCAAAATGGCGGTCACCACCCAGGTTCTGCCTGCCAGATTCCGTAAGGACACGTCCATGCCGACGTGATGACTACCGTCGTATACCACAGGGATCGCTGATGTACAAGACGAAGAACCCAGAGGACGGATCCCCATGTCTACTGGGTTGTCTCGTTTCCCGTCTTGTCACCCTTGCTGATGGACAACGCGTACGGCCTTCTGCATTGTGGTTTGGAGGGCTTAGCAGGGCATTCCCTCACGAAGTGTCCGCTTTTGCCGCAATATAGGCACTTGTTCTGCTTCCTCCTTTTTTCCCTTTCTTGACTGGTCAAGGGTCCTCTTATGCCTCCGATCTGCATGGGCTCGGACGCTTCTCCCTGGGGAGTGGAGTCCTCTTTGGCTTTCTCGACGCCCTTGTCCCCAATGGGCAAGAGACGGTTGTCGTTGCCTTTTCCCCTGTCGGTCTTTCTTTCTTGTAGACGGAAGTTCATTTTCACCACCATGTCTATGAAAGGGCCTATAGCTTCGGGCGGATCGGGATACTGCGAGATAAGGTCCTTCAGGTCATCCCGTAAACCCCGATAGAACACAGATACCTTCTTATCCTCTGGCCAGTGGGCCTCGATGACAAGCCTGTTGAACATGGTGATGTAATGGAGCAAGTCCTGGTTGCCTTGTTTGAGGCTGAGCAACTCGTTGTCTGCGGCCTGCATGAAGGTATGGCGAGCGAACATACGCCGCATGGCTTCCTTAAACGTTGGCAGGTGGTTAAGCATGGGATAGTCGTTCTCTACCAAGGAAATGGACCACTGAGCGGCATCCCCGCCCATGTAAGATAGTATGTAGGCGACCTTGGAAGCATCATCCGGAAAGGCCGCGATCCTAGCCATGAAATGCAGTTGACATTGATGAATGAATATACCGTACTTAGTGCTATCACCGTAGAAGCGTTCTGGTGGTGCCAACTGCACAGGATGGGGAGTGACGACCTGGATGGCTGTGTCTTGGTTGGTGGCGGCGGAGGGCCCCCCAAAGGTGACCGTTGGTTGTCTCAACAGGCCGTCTTGTCTGACTCTAGGGCTGGGAGTAGTACCCAAGGACTGGTGACCCCGGCTGCCATTTGACCCTGTAGGGCCGTTATGTCATGGCGCAAGGCAAGGTTCTCTGTCTGCATGGCAGCCAGCATGACAGCGATATCTTGTAGAGTGACCTCCGGGTCGCCCATGTCGTCTGGGCGGAATAGTTACCGTGGGCTTCGGATTCTGTCAGGTGCCCCACAAGTCTTACCTTTGCTTGTGACGCAATTCCGCAGAGATGACAAGAGCACCCATCCCTGTACCCACGTGACCCTCGTGGAAGGCAATACCCAGCAGGGATGAGATGGACGCAGGGATGGGAGCCAGGGTGTAGGGTTAGAGGATAGCGTGGAGCTGGCGGGCGTCCGGGTGTCAACTGGAAACCAAAGAAGATAGATCAGAAACTGAGTCAGACCCGAAAAGGAACCACCCCCCACATACACACACAGACCTTGTCACCCTCTGAGGACTCACCAATGCTTCCGGGAAGGAAGATCCCCAGATGAGTACAGCTCCGGATGTGAATAGCGACGGTAAGGCGCTCCTGCGTGTTACAGCCAAGTCCAAACTAAAAGAAAGCACTCCTGCGCGTTTCACCCAAGCTAAAACAAAAAGAAAGCGCTCCTGCGCTTGTAGCAGTAAACGGTCAGCAGTCACTCCACCAGTGGTATTCCCGATAAGGAACCTTAGTCTGTGGGCTGAGTTGTTTCCCTTTGGCGCTCCTGCGCGGTGGGACACCGAAGTACAAACTCCAAAACGTAACTTAGGTCCACTAAACACCCTCAAGGCGCTCCTGCGCATCAAGGGTTAAGGAACCAAAAACGGGCACATTCCTGGAACCCCCAGGAGAAGGAATGAACAAGCGCCTCTGAGTGGCGCAGACGTGAGGCAGGGTTGCGCTCCAGCGCGGGTTGCCTCCTAGATAACAGACGAGTGAAATGAATCGTTCCTAAGTGCGGCTGACGTGACAGCCGAGCAGCGCTCCAGCGCGGCTCGTCTCAGGACTGGGCAGGCAGGTCTCAGCAGCGGGATCCCCAGCAAGGAATCCGAAGCACCGAGCCGGCGGGAAACGAGATGTTTAAGCGTTTCCCCCGGAAGTGCTTCTGTGCTCCCAGGCCGCTGCCCGGGACTAGACCGGGAACTCGACTTCCGGCCGGAAGTGAGTATCCCGGCTTCCGTGTGTATATGCGGGGATGACCGTGACACTGAGTTGCGATTTCGACTGGGCCCTGGATTTGTGTCTCTGCAATACGGTGTCTCCTAATGTGGATTATAACCAGCTCATGAGTCCCTTAGTTGCTCATGAATTGCTTTGTTCTGACGGAGGGATTATGGCCTTTGCAGTTTCGCATGGAATACTGGGTCGTTGGAATATATTCGCAGTGGTGCAAGAAACTTTGGCACAGAGCTTCATCGAGAACCCACCGAGTTGTCCTCTGATGGTGCTAGAGGCTCCGGTAATTGAAGAGCATGTATGTTCTTTCCCGCTATTGAATTGGATGGCTGAATTATTTTCGGATGAGAACAGTGATTTCCTTTTGGAAGATGTTGCTGCTTATTTTCCATATTCAGTGCTGGCCTAAGGTCTGTCGATACCTTGATTGACATTGAACATTTTTTTTTTTGGTGCTATGAAAAACTTTTTTAAGCCCCAGACCTATTGACTTTGATTAAGGCAAACACTGAACTGTCATGGTTCTGAGATTTTGGTTTTTTTGGTGAAAATTTTTAACTTTTTTTCACTTGCTCAAATTTAAACTGACTATCGTTATTGAACTCTGCATTTCGAAATGTGCCCCTTATCTTATCTTGTCTTATCTCATCTTATCCGTGCTCGGATCAAGGGAGGGTGTCATATAGATATGCTTTGCCTACACACTGTGTTAAGTTAGCATGTGCTTATTAGGAGTTTAAACGCCATTTTACCTTTCTGCTGCTTCTGCACACGACACATAATTGTTACTTTAGCTTTGAGCCTAGTAGAATGTTTTGCTTCACACGAGAATAATATGTTGTTGCTCTGACATCAGCTTTGCTTGGTGAGCTGTGTCTGTACAGTGAGTGCCGAGGCCTTCAAGGAAATCTCAACACAGTGGTTGTTGTGAGGTCTGATCTTCGCACGTTCCTAGACATAACATACATGCAGCTGCGGCCAAGTTCTGGCTTTAGGCGCGTTTAATATTGCAACGCACAGAGAATTCACACACTTGATAGTGCTTCGCATGCAGAGAGCTGGTGGAAGATGATATGATCTCTTACCACTAGGATCTGAGGTATGGGGCCGCCCTGCTAAAACCCAAAGAGACCTTCTTAGATATAATATGATATACTAGCAAGGGAGGGTGAGAATTAGGTGTCTTTTAGCCTTCTTCCCTCTAGCATTTTAACATGCTTTCACCCTTTGTATTCTATGAACTAGTAACTATGCTTATTACTTTGTTTCTTATAATATATTTGCTTGTATTAGCTAAGATACTGCACTTGAGAACACTGCATTAGAAAATAAACATTTCAAATGTGCACGTGTCCTCATTTACTCCTTGTTCTGGGTTGAAATGATTGTATAACGAAAGAGTATTCATGTGTTCCACGTTACCTGAGGTGTTCTAAGTCCATGTTCTGGTTTGTCTAAACATTGGGAGTTTGTAATAACCAATACGACACTGTAGCTAGTCTGGTAGGGTATTTTGGGTACTAAGGTGAGTTTTGGCACACCCTAATTCACTGAGGTTCCAAGTCTCTATGCACAGTTCTGTATGAGAATGGAATCCCTGCGACAGCCTCTTTTCAGCTGGGTGATCAGTAGTCTCCCTTCACTGTCATCCTGTTTTTTCTCAATAGTTATCTTGGATTTACTGTTAATCAGGGTAATGACGCCTCGCTTTTTGCCTACCGCTGGTGAGCAGGCTTCCTGACCTATCCATCTCGCCCTGAGCTTGCTCGCGTCATCCTTGGAGAGTTTGGTTTCCTGTAGCGGGATAATATCACATTTAGTCTTAGCCAGGTAGTCTAGTACTTTCTTTCTCTTAATCAGGTGATTTAGACCTTTAACGTTGGGGGAGACAATCTTTAGGTCTGTCTGCAGTGCATTATTGTTATTCAGTGTCGTGGCTTACAAAGCGCAGGGCATGTCCTAGGCTTTACCTGGGTGTAGTTACTGTGAATTTTGGGCATGTATGGATTGTCTGCGTGAGTCAGGGTAGCTGGTTGTGTTGGTTGCTTTGACCCGGACGGTCTGTCTGAGAGTTTGGTGTGGACATAGACGAAGACGTGGACAAGACATACTGGGCGAACAGGAACCACGCTACACCAGCACCCACCAAGCCGAAGTCCAGCAGCACCCACCTGAAGTGCATCCTGCTCAACACAACCGCTCCGTCCACAGACACGCCGTCGAGCTTTGGAACCTGCTCGACACCACAGACCCAGACGTCGCCTTCCTCACGGAAACCTGGATGAACGCCTCCTCAGCGCCCGACATCGCCATCGCCATCCCGGACGGCTACAAGATCATCCGGAGGGACCGCGTCAACCAGACAGGAGGAGGCATCGCCATCATCCACAGGAACACCATCCCCATCACGACCAACACCGACGACAACCTCGCACCCGCCGAACACCTGCACTTCCAGATCCACGTCAACCCCAAGACCACCCTCAGAGGCACCCTCATCTACAGACCCCCGGGACCACGCACACAACTCAGCGAGGACATCGGCGACTTCGTCAGCCCGCTCGCCATCCCCTCAGCCGACTACATCCTCCTCGGAGACCTCAACTTCCACCTGGAGAACAACAACGACCGCAACACCACCACCCTGCTGGACAACCTCGCCAACCTCGGACTCAAGCAACTGGTGACCACCCCCACCCACTACGCCGGACACACACTCGACCTGATCTTCTCTTCCAGCAAGGACATCGCCTTCAGCCACGCCACGGGACTCCAATGGACGGACCACAGCTGCGTCCACTTCAGCTACAGAAGGACCACGCTCCACCATCACCAGCAACAGGCTCCCCGCAGAAGCTGGAACAAGATCACTGCAGACCAGCTCACTACTTCCCTGAGCAAGAACCCTCCCACCAGCACAACGAACCCCAGCCAAGCAGCCACCAACCTTACGAAATGGATCAGCGACTGCGCAGACGACCTCGCCCCGCTGAAGACCCCGCCGAGCAGACCCGGCAGCAAGAAAGCCCCATGGTTTAACGACGAACTCAAGAGCTCCAAGAAGAACTGCAGAGCACTCGAGAAAACCTGGCGCAGAGACCCAACACCGGACAACATGACTGCCCTCAAGCTCGCCACCCGAAAACACCACCAGCTGATCCGCGCCACCAAGAAAACCGCATTCAAGGAACGACTGGACAACAACGCACACAACAGCAAGGAACTCTTCAACATCGTGAAAGAGCTCTCCAACCCCAACGCCGGAAACAACGACATCACCCCTTCGCAAGACCTCTGCAACTCCCTCGCCTCCTACTTCCACAACAAGATCGCGGACATACACAACAGCTTCAGCACTCAACCAACGCACGCCACGACCGTACCACCGCCCCCCACCACCACCCTCAGCGCCTGGACCCCGATCAGCACCGAAGACACCATCCGCACGATGAACTCCATCCACTCCGGATCTCCGACAGACCCCTGCCCTCACCACGTCTTCAACAAGGCCGACGCTGTCATCGCACCCCACCTGCGGGACATCATCAACACCTCCTTCGACATCGCCACCTTCCCGGAGAGCTGGAAGCACGCCGAACTCAGCGCTCTACTCAAGAAACCATCAGCAGACCCTACCGACTTCAAGAACTACCGCCCCATCTCGCTGCTCCCGTTTCCGAGTCATTGAGAAGACCGTCAACAAGCAACTGGCCGCCTTCCTCGAGACGAACGGCTCCCTCGACCTCTCGCAGTCTGGCTTCCGGGCCAACCACAGCACCGAGACCGCCCTGATCGCAGCGACAGATGACATCCGAGCCCTGCTCGACAACGGAGAAACAGCGGCCCTCATCCTCCTGGACCTCTCCGCGGCCTTCGACACTGTCTGCCACCGCACCCTAGTACAGCGCCTCAGCAACGTCGGAATCCAGGAGAAGGCACTGGAGTGGATCACCTCCTTCCTCGCCGGAAGGACACAGAGAGTCCGCCTCCCCCCGTTCAGATCGGAGGCCACCAAAGTCATCTGCGGCGTTCCTCAAGGCTCCTCGCTCAGCCCAACTCTCTTCAACGTCTATATGAGCCCCCTCGCAGCCATCGCACGCCAGCACAACCTGAACATCATCTCCTACGCCGACGACACCCAGCTGATCCTCTCCCTCACCAACGACCCCACCACCGCCAGAGCCAACCTGCACGAAGGGATGACAGACGTAGCCAAATGGATGTCGAACAGCCGCCTGAAACTGAACTCGGACAAGACGGAAGTCCTCATCCTGAGATCCTCACCCTCCGCCTGGAACGACTCCTGGTGGCCCCCCGCCCTGGGCAGCGCACCCAAACCAACTGACCACACACGCAACCTGGGCTTCATCCTGGACTCCTCCCTCTCCATGACCAGACAAGTCAACGCCGTCTCCTCGTCGTGCTTCAACATCCTGCGAATGCTACGCAAGATCTTCCGATGGATCCCCACCGAGACCAGGAAGACGGTCACCCAGGCCCTCGTCACCAGCCGTCTGGACTACGGCAACTCCCTCTATGCCGGAACCACCGCCAAACTCCAGAAGAGACTCCAGCGGATCCAGAACACCTCAGCACGACTCATCCTGGACATCCCCCGCCGCAGCCACATCTCCGGACACCTGAGAGACCTGCACTGGCTCCCGGTCAACAAGAGAATCACCTTCCGGCTCCTCACCCACGCACACAAATCCCTACACGACCAAGGACCAGGATACCTCAACAGCCACCTCAACTTCTACGCTCCCACGCGCCAGCTTCGATCGACCAGCCACGCCCTCGCCTCCGTCCCCCGCATCCGAAGAGCCACCACAGGAGGAAGGTCCTTCTCCTACCTGGCCGCCAAGACTTGGAACTCCCTTCCGACTCACCTCCGCCTGACCCAGGACCACTTCGCCTTCAGGAAGCAGCTCAAGACCTGGCTGTTCGAGCAGTAGCGGACCCCCCTCCCCCCCCCCAGCGCCTTGAGACCCTCCGGGTGAGTAGTGCGCTATACAAATGCTCTGATTGATTGATTGATTGATTGATTGACAGACAGGACAAACATGACGGACAAGATAACCCCCCCTCCTCCATCTCCCCCTCCCACTCCTCCCTACCCTCTCTCCTGCTTCTTCGTCGTACTGTGGACGTGCGACAGCAAGGTCCCTACCGCCCGCTTCATCCCCGGGATATTCTAGCTCGCAGTTATAGTTTGCTTATACTAAGCTTGCCACATTAAAGGATAGATAATTCTATTACGCGTATCTGTACTGTGACGCTTATTAGCGAAGAAGTTAAAGGATATAGGCAGCCTTATGGTCGATCAGGTCGCCCTATTCTTCTCTGTGCTCCAGTGTCTGAGTCTGTGTCGTACTGTGTTTACAGTGGACTTTCCATGAGGTAGTTTCTGTTGTAATATGCTTGCAGTCTTGGGAAGCTCCTCAGGTAGTTTTTCTTACTTTCTGTTAGTGTTAGAGGTGTTGTGTTGGTCGTAACTTTTTATTTCTTATGGGCCGTGAGGTCCCAGTTCTTGGCTTTTAGTTTTGTTCTGAGATGTTCTCGATTAGCCTCTTGTGGGTCTTGCCTAGTCTGCCGAGAGATCAGGTGAGGCGATCCTTTTGCTTGACAGGGTTGTTGTCTCCATTACCTGTACGGCTGGACCCATTAAGTATTGTGATAGTTCCGCTGGGTCTTTGAAGGTTAGCGTGACTCCTTTGTTGTTTGTTCTGAATCTGGTTCGGCCGGCGAAGGAAAAGGTGATGTTTTCTTTCCTTAGCTTATCTCTCTGAGCCAGAAAGCCTTTCCTAATGTCTACTGTGGTCTTCGAGTAGTCCTGTGTGAAAATAATTTTGTGTCCATTCCATTGCAGGTTAGGGTTCTTCCTTGTTATCCCAAAGATGGCATCCGTTTGATATGAGCGTAGTGGTTTGCATATTATAGGTCTTGGGCCCGATCTGTTGGTTTGTCTGAAAGCCGGGACTCTGTAAGCTTTGTCCAGCTCGAAGGGGTTTTCGAATTTGAGATTCGCCAGATTGGGTATGAGGTTCTGTTCGAGTGACACACATGAGCCAGCTTTATCCTCCTCTCCCTCTGGCACGCCGAGAATTCTTATATTTCCTTTCCTGTTTCGGTCCTCAAACTCTGCTTCTTGTCTACGAAGTTCTGTGGTTGCCTTAGCAATGGTGCCGATCTCCTTTCCTGTGAGCTGTGACCTGTCCTCTATGTCACTGACTCTCTGTTTGACTGCTGATAGCCTGCCATTCGCTGTGTGGATGCCTGCGCTGACTGCAGCTAATTTGAGTTGGATTGCGTCCGTGGTCTTTTTTGTTGTTTTTGCCAGTTAGTGGACTTCAGCCAATTTTTTGAGTATGCTGTCCAGTGTGCTGCTGATATCCGATTTTTGCTTAATGGGGGACTCTAAGTGGCCTTCAGGCTTTGTTTTGTTTTGGCTGTTGAACTAGTTTCCCTTCATTGCCGGCCATTTTTATTAGCCCCCTCTTTGCTTGTAGGATTTCTAATCTCTTGTCGCTGCTTTGTGGTGATGATTGGACTGCTTGTACTTGTGGGAGATCGTTTTGTGCGTGTTGTTCCACAGCCTGTAAGGTCCTGAAGTTGTTCTTGGTTGTGGTATACCCTGCTTGGAGGTCCTTTTTTGCTCTGGGTGCCTATGTACGTCCTTCTCTTTGTGTGCTTTACCCCCTTTGTACGAGTTTTCTGCCGTGACTGGGCTTCTTTGTTGGCGCAGTCAAGGGTGGTTTAGCCTGGCGCAGTCTCGTCCTTTTTTGTCACGATAAATGGCCTCTCTCTCTTGCTTCTTGCCGTTCGCTGCCTGCAAACCGTGATGTGACTTCTCTACTTCCGCCCCTCCTCTCAGATACAGATGGCCGCTGTCTTCTGTTCTCAACTACGTTTCCTTTCTGTGTGATTGTTACCGTGCAGGGCCCTGCTGTTAGTTTACTTTTAGCTTTTGCCAGGTGATTTGGACAGAATTTGTAGGACCTCTTTAGTGCTTCACCTTCGTGCTGTTGTCGTCGTGGCTCTAGGCGTGCCCCTGGTGGGTTCTGGTGGGGTTCACTTATTTCCCCAACTGCTCCACTGTTAGCGATATCTTCCGCTGTTTTTCTCGAGTTGAGCTGGGTGTTGGAGAGGCGCTCAATAAGTCAGACCGCTACTGCCATTCCTCTTGTGTGTGTCTGCACGAACTGTTCGCGTCTGTTATCGGCTGGGGGACCGCTGACACCAGCGATGTCTTTTCACATGTGTGTCTGCAAGGTGGCGGTCTTACGTGATATTCTCACGTTTGTTACAGTATACGTTCGGTCTTATGCGTGAATTCTGGCTTTATTGGACACCTGTGGTATGTTACGATTGTGAGCGGTTTAGTTATTGTTGTTGTTAGCGCTGGCGCTGTGCCCTCCCGGATGGGTCTCTTCAAGATGGCGGCACCCTTATATTGCTTTCGGTTTTGCCCTTTCCATTGGGTCTCCACCGAGCGCTATCACAGTATCTTGCCTTTCTGTCTCCTTCTTGTTTGATCGCACTCCTGGTACCCCACGCCCTTTATGCTAGATTGTGGCTTGCGCGGGCTTTTGCTTTGCTCTCTTGTCCTCAACGGTTATTTTTTGGCTTGTTCTCGTCTTGCCCACCCCAAGTTGGCTGCGCCCTACAATGCCTTCAGTTTCGAATTTTGGCCGCTACTGCGGTACCGGTAAGGTTCTTTGCGGAGCTTCGGTTCAGGGGTATGCCTCGCTGGGTGGGGGGTGTCTAGCACTGACTTCGAAGCGGCTCTTCGATGTCCCCGCAGTCGTTTCTTATTTTGTGCTTCCGTTGGATCGCTGTCTCGCCCCCTATAGCCTCTTCGCTTTCTCCTCTTCACTCTCTTTTTTTGCTTTAGGCTGCTAATGGGCCGTGGGATCGGCTGGCCTTTCGCCCCCTGTGCGCCTTGTCTCTTTGTTTTCTTCTCCCCGCATACCCAGCCCCCTTTGCACGCAGATGCTGGCTCCTGGAAGGGTAGGCAGTTATTTGCGCTTGTTTGCGCTGCCGCCTTTGTTTCCTGTTTCGCCTCTGCAGGTGGTGCACTGGATGGTGGAAGTCACCTCCGGCTCTACGTTTCTTCTCCTTAGGCTGCTGCAGGCTCAGTAGGCTTCCTATTGTCCCCTGCACGCTGTGTTGCTTTGTTCTTCCTTGCCCCGCCCCCCTCTGCGCTAAGATGGCGGCCCCCAGCTGGGCGGACAGTTTGGCTCTCACTCGTTTCACGGCGGTGGGTCACCGGAGACTCTTAGCGCATCTGACTGTTGGTGGTCTGACGGTTTGGGGCGGGGGAGATATCGCGCCGTTGGTATTGTCACTGACCTCGCTTGTGAGGGCGGCTCTTGCTGTGGTCGTTCTGTCCTATCTCGCCGTTCCGCTGAGGGGGTCTTATCTTACCGGCGCCATTTTGCTGGCTGGGATCCACCGTATTTGTTACTGCAAGTACGTTTCTTTTCGGTGTCTGGCGGGTCCTTGTGGTTGTCTCGGTCACACCGTTCAATGCGCTGTGGTTTCCGATAGTTGCTGTGACGGTTCTGTCTTCGTTTAACCAACGGCATCTCGCTTTTTCCTTTGGTTACATCCCGAGGTGGAGCTCTGGACTCAGGCAACTCTCCAAATTGCGGTCCAAGCCATGCCCCTCCCTCCCACATCAATTCCATTGCAAAGAATGCACTATACCAACTGCTACTTCTCTGGGAGATTTACAGTTTCTTTCCGGAGCAAGACCTAAAAACCTTGGTCCAATCTCTGGTTCTCTCTAGATTGGACTATTGCAATTCTCTTCTTGCTGGCCTCCCGAAATCCCACCTTTCACCTCGAAAATCCGTTGTCCATTCAGCAGCTCGTTTTGTCTTTGGGGACAAAAGAAGTGACCACATCACACCCACTTTGTCTTCTCTTCGATGGCTTTCCATCGTGGCAAGATCAATCTACAAGACTACCTGTATCACCCACAAAGCCTTGCACACTTCCCCTCCTTCAAAAGGGAAAGATCAATGGCTCAATCCCACTCAGGCATTGCAGTTAGAATCTGAAACTTGGTCCTCCACTACTCCGTACCACCACCTCTACCCGGACCTTCAAAACTGACCTCAATTCTCTTCTCTTCCAAAGACACTTCCAGAACTAATACATCTCTTTTCATGTCCCTCAGGAAAGTTCTATCAATATTGTCAATTTGTAATCTATAAGCATGGGCGGATTTTGCGAATTGGCAATCCGCGAAATTGCGTATTTACGGATTCGCAATCTGCAAAATCCGCGAATTCTCGCGAATTTTGCGGATTCCTTTTTCTTTTGTGTTCGCAAGTGTTTCTGCCATTTCGCAAGGTTTGTTCGCAAACGCAAACTTACTTGTCGGGTAGCAACGGTCGCGACCATGTTGTTTCTACGTCTGGTTCATCACAGCACCCTCTGTTTCACCACTGCCACCCTCTGTTTCTCCACTGCCACCCTCTGGCTCACCCATGCCACCCTCTGGCTCACCCATGCCACCCTCTGGCTCACCCATGCCACCCTCTAGTTCATCACTGTAGATTATGGGGGGAAAAGCACACCTGCCCTGCCTCAACTGACATGAATGAATTAGGGGCTGATTAATGTGTCACTGAATTTGAACTTCCAGGCTGGCACCTGCTTCCTTATCTGTAATTGCTTTCTGTTGCAGTGTAATTTTTTAACAGGACCTTTGTTGTATACTTGTAGCTATTCTCTGAGCCTGCTGTGAGGGTCAGAGCAGGGTCATAGAATAGTTGCAAGTAGGCAACTGAACTCTGAAGGGGCCCCTCAGGAAGCACTACAGGGAACGGTTACTAATGATAAGATTGAACTTTTGCACCTGCTGAGTGCTTTCAGTTTTGCAAAAATCCAAATATCCAGCAGCATCCACAAAAGGTAATCCTTCCAGGCACTACAGGGAATGGTTACTAATGGTAAGATTGAACTTTTGCACCTGCTGAGTGCTTCAGTTTTGCAAAAATCCAAATATCCAGCAGCATCCACAAAAAGTAATCCTTCCAGGTCAAGATCCAAATCAAAGTGACCAGCACATGAAGAAAGCACTTGGAGGAGCCTGCTGGACAGGAACAGGAAGTTGGAGACTGTGGGGCACTTCCTTCCTCCCACCCACCCCCCCCAAAATGGACTCCTTGCAAAAAAAGTGCAGGCAAATGTCAACCTGAGGAGTTATTCTGATAAAAATCATAATTTTCAAGGTTTATGCTGCCTGCTGGTGGATTTCTTGTGCGAAATTGCAAATTTTACAATCTCGCAATTGCGAGATTGTCGCTGCCCGCCGCATCTACGTGTTCGCAAGTGTTTACGCCCGCGAAATTGTATAGTATTCTAGTTGGCAAGTGCGACCAAGCAAAAAATCCGCTTCGCACGGATTTACGAATTTTCGGCAAGTTCGCGAAAGTTCGCGGATTGCGAATTTGCCGAAAATCCGCAAAATCCGCGAGCGGAACTGATTTTACGTCCATGCTTAGTAATCTATGCCTGTATGATCTTCATTTTAATGTGTTTTTTTGTGTGTGTGACTACAATCTGATGTTTTATTTTACCTTCTCTTCTTTCTCATTTGTATTTGTAACGTATAAATATGTAAAATACTCCTCATGCAACGTACTTGGTTCATAGCTGCCAAGGTTTCAGATTGCCATGTGTGACATTTTCATAATTTCAGTGTAATTATGAGTGACATTTCAACGACTATGAGTGACACTTTATCACAAGCAAAATGAAGCAATGAAGGTGAGCGAAACATACAAGTTACACACATTTGAGCAACTATAAACCCAACGATTTTAAAACTGCCTCAAAGCAAGCACCAGAAATGAAAGGGCACTGCCTGCACTTGTGTATCAATCACCAGAAATGAAACAGCACTACCTGCACTTGTGTGTCGAGGGCAGGAAGTTGAATACAGGTGTCGATCTTCCTGGAATTTAACACAGGCAGCACTGGGCGGCAGCAGCAATTCATCGGGACCCGGTCTGTCGATAAAGGTACCAGAATGTTAAAAGCAACTATTTGCCACATATTAATGGGGAATAGGTACCAGTGCTGGCACTGCACGCTAGTGCTACTGAGGGCCCCTAATACACGGATCTTCTCTACTGACTTAATTGAGGACAGCTGTCTAAATATCACAAATTAATTCCAGGTTGTTTTTAATACATATTATATCATAAGTGAAAGAGTCAGAAGTCCAATGACTCGCAAGCCGCCGCAGACAGCACGGACATTAGCAAGCCTCAGGAGCGTGAGTATGGCGCACTAGTGCAATCAGGACGCTGTAACTTTCTGAATACAGTTAACTACAGCAATGCACTGCTCTAGCCGAATCATTAGCGAGCCGTGAGTGGTATCCGCCCTGGTCAGCACGCCGCAACTGCCCTGCCCTGCCCAGCCCCAGATTACATCAACAGACTGTCACAGGGCAAATTAATACTTAACTGCGATGGTGGCCGCACTGAGAGTAATTTGTTGGATGGCACCAGTATTGTGATCCTGCGCTAGCACCATTCATTGAAAGCACATTTGTAGGTCAAGCAGAGTGAGAGAGAGGTCACACTCCAGGCTGCATTCACTTTGTTTTGAGGCGAGTGGCAATTATTTGCACAGGCTGCCTTGTCATGGCCTAAACATTCCGCAATGATTCGGTGGATCAGCAGCTGAGTGAAGAGGCCGGTGTCCTCCTCTGTGCTCAGCAACGTCACAACACGTACGGCATTGGCAGCTGCCTGGCTATCTATTACTTACTTCTATCTCTGTGTCACAGTCACACTGCTGGCGGTGAGCCACACAGGGTCTCCAGACTCTCCCGCAATCATCTGGAGGATCATGATGCCTGAGGCCTGGGCCCATTGCTGAGACTGTAGTGACTGTCACAGTGAGGGTCGTGGCCGCCGGGTGCCGGTAATAATATTTAAATGTATGCGCAGGCTGAGAGGCAACAGGCACTCAACTCACTTGTCTGTCTCTCTCGAATCTCCGCCGCTTCTAACGACCAGTGTAGGAAGGTAGATCCCTGACTATGGTTGCCCCCAACTTTTTGCCTGGTGTTTTGCTGGTTTTCTGACTTAGTTCACCTGGGGCCCTGCTATTCAGGACCCCAGGCCTACTGCTCTCTCTGTAAAATGGATTCCATGTACCTTAGGTACATATCTAATTGGATACTGAGTCACCTTATCAGTCCCTGTACAGTGTACCTTAGGTACCCAGGGCATAGGTGTACACAGGGCCTACCAGGGGCTGCAGCATGTACTATGCCACCCCTGGCTGGCCATCCAAATCTGACACAACTGGCTGCTTGACAGCTGGGGCAAGGTGGTGTAATCACCCTTTGCTTTAGATATAGTATACCTATATCTAACCCTAAAATGGACACACAGATCTCCTATCAGTCACTCCTATGGCAGGCCTTAACAATCCTGAAGGCAGAGTGCTTGGAATCGTGTGAGATAGTGCTCTGGCATGAGCTGAGCCTGTCTGCGGCTTTCGGGATCCATCCCTTAGCCGTTTCCATGATATCGCATACCATATACTCTTAAGTGCATTATAATCCTCGCGGTTATATGCCAACTCTGGTATCGCTTTATCAAAACATGTCGAGTAAGGTGTCATACGAATTGGAATACTAACCCCTCGCCAATTCTGGCGACGGGGTTAGCATTCCACCCTTCTAGAGGGACACGACATGTATGTAACCTATAACCCCGGTTAAAGTCAAACAGAGCCTTAGCTCCACAAAATGGATGCTGCCACCGAGACACAAGTCTGCCCTCCTGCTGCTGGGAGTCCTCCCAGAGCAGGAGGCAAGGACAAAGGGTTTCCTGCCAGGGGCGGTGCCAGCACCGTCCCAGACAGGGTTTTGTGTATTCTAGGTAGGCAGGGCTTCAGAGGAAGGTGACTGCAAGTGGCACCCCGGTGCTCACTGTGCATAGGCCGGCTTGAACCAGTTCTAGGGGCACACCAGACCCTGGGCTGGAGAAAGCCCGCCAAAGGAGAGGGGTGTAACCACCCCCCTCCTAGTCCCACCCATAGGGCAGGACTTAGTCGCGTGCCAGCCCCTTTTTGCAGGATAAAGGTAGGACCTGGCCCCCTTCCAAATCAGATCAATCTTTGAATCCTGAACCGACCTTCTTCAAGAAGAACTCAAGACTCTACGCAAGATTTTCTCCCTTGTGACTAAGGAGTAGTCACCCTGCAGCAGCAGGCACCAACCAAGCTTCGCGGTTTGTTGCCAGTCTCTCCTTCGGATCAAGACTGCTTCATCACGACGAGAACCGGCTTCCCTGGCACCTCTGACCTCAACCCACATCATCAGCTCAGCTGTGATCTGTGGGTGCGACGAGACCTCGAGGGACCGGCCATCTTCTGAACTGCACGACGCTTGTCCAGCACGACATCCGAGTGACCCTCGACCAAGTGCTTTGGGGTAAGAGAAGCCCCGACCCTGAGCAGCTCCAGCACTGAAGCTCAGCCCCCTTGCATCCACGAGATCTGCGTGGGGCCCTTCTGCTCTTGGCTGCTCACCGCGTTGTCCAGGTCGCTTGCCCGTTGGCTAGTGGCCCCCTCACGACGCTCCACAATGACAAACACTGCTGGTCTGGTTGCTCCAGACTGGCCCTTGCTTCCCTCCATCAGAGAAGTATCCTGGACCCTCCTGGTCCACTCAAGACGCCATTTTAGGTCCACCGCGTGGGCCTTGCATTTGCCAAGACTTGTTGCCCCAATCCTGGGTCCAGCGACGTCGACAGCAAGAACCTTCGTGGGACAGCTCGCACCTCCATCCTGGTCGCCGACAACGCCTCCTGGTCCGAGAGACTGCAGAGCCCAGCAGCGCCCACTCACCTGACTGCGGTGACTTCGCCCGGTGCCATCCTGGCGCCCACTTAATCACTGGCTAGTGATTCAGAACTTGGTCCCCTCTGCTTTCAGGTTTTCTTCTTCCCTGATCCAGGCTTGGATCCCTTCGAACTTTTCTTCACTGGCCGCCTGCCAGCAACTTCTTCTTCAGGCTCCTGGTCCGTCAACGTGGGTTTCCGACGCAACTTGAACCCTATGCAGCCGCAGCCCCTGGGCTAGGTAAATCCAGCACTCCGGTGCCCCAGCATAGTCCAACACTCCAAGTGTTCGGATCCACTCCCGTTCTCGTCCCAGCTAGTCGGGCTCGCCCGAGAACAGTAACTTTGTGAATTCTAGTTTCCATAGACTTTGTCCCGCATCCCGCGTGAGAGTGCACACTCTGCACCCGAGTTCCCTAGGCCTCCTGCTAGTAATCTAAAGGTTCAGTAGTCCAGTCCTAGCGATCCCAAAGCCTCTGAGAATCGTTACTTACCTGCTAGTAATTCGCATGCCACTTTTGTAGTATATGGTTTTTCGTGCCCCTCGGGCATTTGTGTAAATTGTGCGACTTAAAGTATTTTCATAAGAGTTTTGTTGTGTGCTTAGCTCCCTGTCTCATAAAGAGCCAGGGTAGTCTTGTTATAAACAAATACACTGTTTATTTTCATAACAACTTGTGTGGTGTCCTTTCACTGGGTGTTCAAGGGGTAATGTGATGGTAAAACAGCTGGCTTAACACGCCCTCTAGAGTCTTAGCCTTAGACTGCTCGTATCCATGCTACTAGGATAGCTGGTCTATAAGGTTAATTTACAACCAATCATCAATAAGGGTTGTTTGGACTGATACATAGTGATCACTAGAATAGTGAGCACTGCATATCAGGCCAACTTCTCACAACCAGGGACTTCACTTCCTGTGCAGGCAGTCAGACGCAACGAGGTCACATTCAATTAATAATCCCCCCCCATGGCGCCACAGCAGCCAATAGAAAACTCTTCTGAGCTAAGTGAGGGCAGGCCCCCATCCGGGTGTAGTCTTCGACACTGAATGACTCAGTGTGTGTCTTCAGTGATTGACAGCCGCGCCGCGGGCACGCAGCGGGACTGGGAATTAAAGCCAGGGCAGTCGCAGAATGTAACATTTGTAGCACCTAACGTTCTTTCAAAGCCAGAGAGACAGATTTAACTGTTTAACTATCAGAGCCAGCTCTGATGGCAAGTGAATATACAGTGCAGCGCCAGGAAGCAGAGCCTGAACACAACTCAGCACGACTTACTGAGTAGCATTAAAAATGCGTGACATTGCATTTCAGTGCGGTGAAGCGGAGCACCGCACTGAAATGTGTGGGTGTCACACCTGATGCGTGATACTTGACAGGACTATTGGTTCTATTGTGAAGCGCTCTGACACCTTTGGGTAAAGTCTGTGCTATATAAAATTGCATTAAATAAAATAAATAAATACATAAATATTAAAGGGTCTTTTCTAATGATAGCCGCCATAGTGTACACGGAGATTACATTTGCGCGCTCTATTGGATCACACACGAGTTGTGGAACTTCTTATGCTTTCATTATCCATTAACTTAAGCCTTCAAGTGTCAAGGACTCAAATCGGCATCTGATGACCGTGCCAAAGGAAATTAGATTTTGGTCCCGAAAATTACATCACAAAATTCTCATAAAATAGGCAGCCACTTAAAAAAAAAGCGATACAGCTTTCTTTGCAAAAACAGCTGTTACTATCCATTAGTTCTTTGATGTTTCCGAAAGCATAATAACGATTGTTATTAAAAAGAGATTTGTAGATACAGTGAAAAAGCAGTGCGCTGTGTGACAGTTCGTTGAAAAGATCCGCCCCCTATCATAGTGTTTAGATATAACTTGCAATAATGCCAGGAGTGCCCTGCGCTGAAAATTACCATTTAACAAAAAAATCCTTGGCAGTGCGTTAGCTGCCTAACATTCCAAGATGGCTGCCCTGTATGCGCCAACATAACCTTGGCAGTTTAAGGCATCAAAGTTTACAGATATATTAATCTAATATATTTTTTGAGACTGAATAAAAAAATTGGTGATGTAGAATCACAAAACAAAAGTGTGTTTTTAAATATATGCTAATCATGTTAAAACAAAATAACTACTGTTTAAAAATTGCAGCTTTTTCATAAACGATAAAAATAAAAAATATACAAACTTAGCAACAACACTATCAACGTGTACTGTGATAGCTCAAATGAAATCTAAAATGATCACAGCGACTTTTTTCTCTGTTGAAGCTCGTAAAATCGTATTCTCTCTAAGATGGCGACGACGTTGATGTAGGACAGGACGGGCGCACGCTCTCACTGTAGATTCAGCTCGCTTCCTCACCCCTTCAGTCAGTGGTTGTACGCAGGAGGATAGAGCCTGAGGACGCTTCGATACCAACAGCAGCGCCGAGCATGGCCGGGAACGCGTGGAGGTCACTGGTGAGACAGTTGATTGCGGGGCCCCAATAAAAGGCGTGGTGGGATCCCTGTGGCCTTCACGGTGTTTTGTATGGGTTGTGAAATTATACTGGCCATCAGGTTTCGAGCAGTGCTCTCTGCTCTAGGACAGATGATGCTCAATCGTAATCCGACAGCTCAGAATAAACAGCTTGATGTTCCACAGCAAAGGGAAATGATCGGGTCACAAGGATATCCCCACTTATCATATTACTAAAAGTGTGCCAAGAAATAAGAACTCCATTAATAGTTGACTTATAGAGTTAGAGACTGGGCTTCTGGGACTGCCAGGTAGGAGACACAGTTTATTTTATTATTTTATTTTATTATAGAGTTTTGTATAGCGCGAACAAGACCCGTGGGTATCAGAGCGCTTAACATCGAGGTAGGTTACACATTAACAGTCCAATATCAGATTATAAAAACAAACAGATATAAGGTAAAAGGCGCAGTGGTTATAAGGGGTGCCTAAATAAACCTTTTACAAACATATGTGCAAATTAGTAATAAAGGTGCGAGAGGCCTGGTTCCTAACATGGCCATATCAGTAGATAAGGTGGGCCTTGCGAGACCCCGATTGCATGAGGACAGGGGTTGAGATTGCTTAGTAACTTGTACTCGTTGAGTTCTATTGCATAGGAATGGCTTAAACCCTCTCCGCACATTACATCACATTACATCGAGGTAGGTTACGTATTGACAGTCATATATCCATACTAACAACCAACAGATATAAGGTGGAAGAAGTTGAGGCTATAACGGATGCCTAAAAAAATAAGTATATATCAAATACATGTGCAATTAGTAATAAAGGTGAGAGAGGCTTAGCTTATAGCACAGTTGTGATGAAGGGACTGTAGAGACTGGTCTGTAACAGAAATTAGCGACCTGTAGTGTTTTGACTGAAGCAGAGTCTGGTGATGTAAACAGTACGGAATGTAAAAGAAAGCCTTGGCCTGTAGAATCTACTGTCTGAGGCTCTGAGCTGATCGCGGTCCCACTTACATTATTGACAGATCCGAAACGGAGGTGCGCTAGAAATACAAAACTGAAAGAGGGAGTGCTGCACTGTAGAGACCGGTCTGCAAAAGGGAATGCATCAATTGTAAAAACTGGAATGATATTCGGACTGGTGATTTGTAAATCTGTCCCGTAACCAATGCAAAGTGATCTGCAGAGCCTGGAGTATATTACAATGAATGAATGATGTTTGTATTTCATAGGAGATGGACACTGATAACAGTAAAGTTTTTTACATTAGAGTGAGTCTTCTGACAGCGAAGTGCTTTGCTTGTTCAAATAAGGTTTCTTCCCGCCCAGAGGCGCAACTAAAGCCAAATTTCAGGGGGGGCTAAGAAAAACTTTCGGGGGGGGGGCTGAACCTTTAATCCGTAGGCAGAGTGGAGCTGCAGGGCCTCCAACAAGGGGTGAAACAACACCAAGGCCTAATTAACATTCAAATGGTCTTTTAAAGACCTGTGAAATGTTCGGGTGTGGCTGTGTGTGTGCCCGGGATCTGTCTCATCCCGGGCTGCCAGACACGCCGGGGGGGGCAGAAGCCCGGTGAGTTCAATGGGTGTTGCGCGCCTGTTCCCACCTATGTGTGCAACACAATCATACAATGGGCGCCCAGCGGAATCTCTGAATGGGCAGCTGAGAGGTGTCCCCCTCCCCTAGGCCTTCCCACACCGTCCCTTAGAGGCCCCAGGAGGGGGGCCCTCTCCCATGAGCCCAATTGTAAAGAGACGCATTTTTTTCACTCAGATCGGCACGGGTACACGAGGACTGGTGGGTTGTTGCCATTGTGCGGGGCCCCATCCTGGCAGGCAGAGTGCGAGGCTCTGGGCAGCTGCCCACACTGCCCATGCCTAGCGCCGGCCCTGGTGGGTGGAGGATGTCACGCGGGGCGGCGGGACGTTACGCAGGGGCCAAAATAAAAAACCTTTCCTTTCTGCGGGTTGGGTCCCCCGTCTCTCTTCCTGCTCTCCTGCTTCCGATTTCAGGAACTGGAAGCAGGCAGCCAGGCTCCCTCCTCTAAGCCAATCACAATGCTGCAATGCAGAGTTGTGATTAGTCTGAACGCCGTGACATGGCGCTCAGCCAGGGGTTGTAGGTGTGGGCATGTTCTCCATGCAGGCTGTAATGCAGCTTGTATGGAGAAGGGGAGAGTGAGTATGACTGTTTGGGCGACCCAAGAGGGTCGACCAAACAGTCATTGCGCACTTGGTAGTGGGCATACCACTCCGCCCCACCCACCCGCAAAGGAAATATAAAATGAGAATAACAAAGTTTATCAGTTTATATTTCCTTTCTACTGCTCAAAAGCAGTGGTGTGACGCTACTCCGACATAGTGGAGGAGCTGCCACTGGGGGCTAACACTCCCAGCCAGTGCTGGCCCTAGCACTCGCCGCACACGGTACAACAGTCTTTTTTTGGCGCCACTCCACCATTTCCTCCTTCTCCCTAAATTCCCTCCTTCTCCCTAAATTCCCTCACTACCACTCACCAACAATGCACCTCCTCTCTCTATAGGACCTTTTTGATAAACATTTCGTTTTTTTATTGTGCTACTCATAGTTTACTCATACTCAGTTCTGTCATCTGCATGGTACACATTCTTTGTAGCAGGCACATTAACCCTGTGCGCTGTGTGGGTGGCAGGAGCACCCATGTGAGTGCACGGTGAGTGATGTGACATTGTGAGAGTAGGGTAAGAGGAGTGACTGAAAGGTGAGTGAGGTGACCATATGAATTTGAGTGGGTTAAACTATTGCTATTATGGCATTCATCAGGGATCGAGGGTGGAGGAAATATATAATGTGCTGATCCTTCAACAAATTTCCAGTATTGTGATTAGGGTTGCCAGCTCATTATTTTGATGTCACAGACGGTACAAAAATTAACAGTCACCTATAACTGTATTTTCAGTACTTATCTGTGCATACTTCGAACAGCAAATATAAATAAAAAGCACTTTTAATTGTGTTCTAGGGCTGCCTGAATGATCCATGACTGATAATTAAAGGCAACAAAGACAGAAAAGTCACATTACAAATTAATACATACCGATTTATTTAAAATCCGATTTAGTCAAGACGAGACCTTTGCAGGCTCTTTAAATATCCCATGGCTGGCATTTTACTATTGGCAATCCTACTTTATATTCCTTTTCATGAAATGCATTCTCACACTACTGCATAGGAATAGGCAGACTGGGGGCCCAGGGGGTATTAGAACCAGAAAAAAACTAAGCCTCTGTAACCATTTTCCAAAGGCATGTAAATATGCAAATGGTCTTTAAAGACCTGTGAAAAACTCTGGCATGCCAGAGATAAGACTCCAGACACTGCTCAGCCAAGCCCCCAGCAGCCTGGGCTGAGACACACGACGGGGAGGGGCATGAGGTGGGCGGAAGCCCTTTCAACCCAATGGATGTTGAGCGCCTGAACACAATACACAACATAATTTTCATTAACTGTTTGTCCCTTTCCTCGTTTTCATCATTTTTTGTGAAGCATGTCTGCCTTCTTCAGACATGGTTATGTCTACACAGAACACTATGCACAAGCTAACCTTGTCATCTGTAGTTGCATAGGCTATATAATGAACGACCTACCACTAGCCTACTCTTCTTCTTCTGTCTTTCAGGCAGTATTCCTAAAATATGTATAGTAGAGAGCAGGGCGCCAGCTGCAACCTTTATCTGTTTTTTGATTTCTCTCTTCCTATGCTGCAGAGCTGTGTTGGAGGTTTCGAATAATCGGCAAGTCGTTTTTTTGGGAAGTTTGTTGAGAGAGTGACTGGGAATAGTGGCACTGGCTGGCCCCCCTCTTGAAGCATTGTGGGGTTCAATGCTGCTTGAGGGTCGTTGGCCTCCTGGTCTCCAAAGGAGCAGCACGATGGGAGGAGCAAAATGCTGGGGTGTCTCCACTGCCTTACAGACTGATTCTTTCAGCAGATATGAACTTACTATGGGGGATAAAGACCTGCGTGTGCATTCACATTTAAGGGTACCCAGCAAGCAAAGGAAAGGGATAATGCCCACTGCTTTTGGGGACTGTGTGTGTTCATCTTTTTTATATTCATGTATGTTGAGTGGTCACAAGTAAAAGTAGTTGTGATTTCGGTCGTTAATTGTCACGCTGTGCTTATTCATGGTTACTGCATTAGTAGCCTTGTTGGGTCTATTTTTTCTCTAGCACTTGGCTATGAGATTTATTCTCGTTTCATCAGGGAAGGAGGAGTGTTTACATGCACACATTTCCTGTTCGGGCTTCAATTATGTCCACTGGTGAAATTAAGAAAATGATTGAGGAAGCAGTAGCCAAAGCTTTGACTTTAGGGTAACAGTGGGAAAGGAAAAGACACAAGAGTGGTCAAGGGAATAAGGAACTAAGTGATACATCCTCTTCAAACTCTGACCAAACTGGTCCTTGGACTTCCACCTGAGGCAAATGTATTAGAACGGACGAGGCAAGCCAAGTTTTGCATCACATACGGTAAAACCTGGGGTTTCCAGTTTTACTAAAGGTAGAAGTATATCATGATTTGTTTCCTCGATGTGACAGATACTCTACTTTGCCATTACCTTTGCATGAAAAAAATTAAAGCTCTTATCCTAAGTGAATGGAAGGGCTTAGATCAAAATCAATATGTACCCCTTTTTGAAAAGGATGAATGTTTGAAGGCACAGGGGAAGCCCTTCCTCTTGCAATAAAGATTGAATTCAGTTCTTATTGGTAACCACTTGTGCAAAATGTTTAGGGGAGTTAGGTTGTCTCTCTTGTAGAGCTCTATTTTCAAAGTGTTTCTGGAAAGAGTAGTCCTTAGGTTGGGGCCTTAGTTTCTTCCAAAAGTTTCTTCTCCCTTTTAATTTTGAACAGGAAGTGTTTTAACACAGTATTCATTCATCTTCTACTTAAGAGGGAGAGCTCCATAATTTGGTTAAAAAAAACCTCTAATGATTTATCTGGAAATATACAACCCGAAACTCTCTGTGAATTTTCTTTCAGCAAAGAAAGGGTGTAAGCCTTATACATAGTTCTTAAGTCGTTGGATCACGTCTTCGGTATCTTTGGCATGACAAGATTCTAAAGTTCCTTGCCCTGTGGGGATCCAAGAGTAATACACTTAGTGACTGTCATTCTCATGGCAACAATTCCAGGTCCATAGCTAAGATTTGTATGGTGGCTACTTAAGCATCTTCCTCAGCTTTTACTAAACATTTCAGAATTGTGTACGATGTTCAATTACCGAATGTTCTTGGTTCTAAGGTATTATTAAACCTCTAAGCATTATTTGAGTTACAGTAATTGTTTTTAGTCATTCAGTTTAGCTTGGGTATTCCTCTCACGTAATGAACGGGACGAAGGGTTAGTGCTTATATTACTCACTGAGTCCAGGCTGTCTCGTTTGATTCATTACTTCTCCCCCCCCAAACCCCCCCTCTGGGTTGTCATCAAGAGGATTTTAGGGACTGGGATGAGTATTATATATTGAACTTTAGTGTGAACAGGACGTGTGGGGATTAGCAGTCTATTATAAGCCCATGTGACTAGGGCAAACTACTTTTGCTTAGTGTTTGTAGGGATATGCTTTTCTGAAGGAGGCAGGTGTACTTCACATGTAGTGGATACAATGAGGATGCTTAGACTCTCTCTTTAATTAAATCACTGGTAAGTATTCACAGAAAATGTACAAACCTGCACATTGTAAATATATGCTTATGATTTTTGTGGTCTCATGTATTTTCAGGGAGTGACTGTATCTAAATTAGTACACCTTAAAAAAACTAAGCAGACTGTAGATTTCCAGTTGTTCTCAATGTCGACTAAGCATACATATTCGATTGTCCTTATGGCAGACAATTCACTGGGGTACAGATGATAGAAATGTACAAAACAATCCCTTCTATTACAGATGGCGATTTTTTTATCCACGTGATGAACCCATACACCCTTATGACATTTGGTAGTTTACGGTTTCCCATTCCTTATCACTCTAGAAGGAGAGCTACTCTAGCTGTCAGACAGTTCGGGGAGCCACAGGGCAAACAGAGGATACTAGGCTTCAACCGTTGGTTTGAGGTCATTTCCCTCTTTTGTACCAGTGTCTGTTGTATTATGGCTCCGCTGACGGTAGCAAGTACAGCCCCTTCAGCACTTGACTCATTGGTAGCGATGGCGCACAGTCACAGAGCTCAGGACTCAACAGCGCAATGACAGATTGCTCAACCCAGTGCTTTACTTTAAAATAAGAAAAGCAATTTGGCGCTTACTAGGACTGAATACTACGCACCCAATATAAGCTAAGTACAATTTAGTGTCCTGGGTGTTGAGGTATGTCTGTACCTCTGTCCGCTGTCTCTCGATGTCCCATGCCCCCTTGGTGAAGATGGTGCTGTTGCTGCATGCCTCCAATGGCTGTAGGTGGCACTCTTGTAGGCAGAGATAGCTTTGTCCACAGAACACAGGGGGCAGGTGCTCTCGGATTGGTGCAGCTACGCATAGGCAGATCACCAACTGGCAGTGCGTGTGGCCAATCTCCTGTGGGCACCAGGGCCAAGCACCAGCCTAACTTCTTAATTGTAGTGTAGTTTAGTTGAGGCCACTCTTCTTCTGAGCACTATGAATTTCTTCAGGCGCATGGTATTCTGAGCATTATGGCATACTACAAGCCTTGCTGGACTCGGAGCATAGTCCGACTGGGCTCTGACAATCTTCAGGTAGTTATCACAGTTCACACAGCAACCTCTATTGAAGAGACTATTACCTGCCTAAACCTGGATACACACATCTTCTCTCCCCAATCATCCTGTTCTGGAATCTCATTCAGCTCTCCTCGCTCTTCCTGCACAGTCACTTCTTCTGCATGCTTCTTCCCTCTTTCAGCAGGCACACTGGCTTCTAGGTGCTTCTGGCCAGTTATACTACTCTTCTCCCCGGAAAAGACTCAGGTGAGGTCCCCTCGTCACTGGGAAGATGGCTGTCGGGCAGACACCAGCGCTAGTTGACAGCAGTCCTGTGTCCTAAACACTCCCTTCCTTGGTCATAGAGAACTTGGTACTGTAACAAAGAGTGGGTTCCCACTTTTATATAATAATATTAGACGGGAGCGGTGTATCACTGTCTGCACTTTCAGAACCAGTTTGGGGTGGTACTACTTTCAAGTTTGCTTTTCAGTCTGCTCCTCAGACCCGACCTTTGTATACAGCACGATTGTCTCCAGCCTGTAACACCCACAATAGAGGCACAACAAGATGTGAGCTTTCAGTGCCTAGCTGTCATCCATTAAATGTAGAGAGATCAAGCAAAGACAAAAAGATTACCTAAGGGGTCTCCTCCTCTTTTCACAACAGCCTGCATTCCTACCCATCAATCCTACCATCACCAAAATGGCATTGCTTCAGGAAAACGAATCATCAGTCCATGGCTAAGCAAAAGCCTAATTGCATTTTTAAAGGAGACTTGTCATTTGTTCCCTTATTTTAGTGTCTAGGTCTCCTCCCGCTACCTTATATACACTTCCACTATCTGGGAAAACAAGCTCACATCCATTCAGTGTAAAAGTTTTGGCCAGGGGTATCCAAAATATATCGCACAGGCCTACATTACTCTGATTCACTCACACAATCCATGCATCTACCACTGAGGCGACATAAACAAAGATGCTCAGCATACACATGGGATGTTAGCTCTAAGAATCAGTTAAACATATAGAAACAAACCTTTACACAAGTGGGTCAGTAGACCTCTACTCCAGTGGCTCATATGAAAAGTTCTGGCCATAACTGTGGATTCACAAAACGCAATACGCTGCCACCACCGTTACATATGTTTGTGATGGTGCGCTTGGTGCGCCCCTCCATACTCACAGGACAGGTCCAGCACACTCACTCATGTCAACAGACAGACATACGCTTCTGCTTACGTGCTAGGATAACATGATGCCAGGGCTTGAATCAGAAAACAGGGACACAGAGTTGGGTAGGGGAACTTACGTGTGAACCATGCATATTACATTCCAGTCCAAACACCACCCCTTTACTAGAGTACATTTTCTGGGTGGGAAAATTCAGAGAGAAGTTTGTAAATGCCAGCAAACTCTCACTTTCTACCACTTGACTGGTGTTTACTATAGTTTAATTGTTCATAGTTGTGTCTTGTAGCTATGTAGTGGCAAAGTCATTTACCATAGCCATGTATCATTTTGTAGATACTTGACAGGCATAAATTGAGCTTTTTTCAGCCATACATTGCTTTATGAATTGGGGCCTTGGTGTTTATTAAACCAAATTCACTGATCAGGTTTTTTTCACAGTAATAATATGTACAGTAATTGTTTTTTGTGTTTGCTGCCACAGATTACCATGTATTAGTCAATCTTCAGTTTAAGGTTGTCACAGACACTGCACCGTTCTCTCATCTCGCTCACTTTCCAGTGAACTAGTCTATTAGTTTTGTTTTCCACCTGGAACTCTTCGGTAGCTCGAGTCACCCTGATGTTAGAGCTCTTGACAGCTTGTGCTGTGGGTGAAATGAAACGGGGGGCTTGTGGAGCCCATAATACAACTGTAACCAGTTAGGTATAGCAACTGTACCCTGACTTGCACCACTGACCTTTAAGACTGAACTTTAACAAGTAGTCACTAGCTGGAGACAGTATTGTCTGTAGCTTCAACTGACTGTAATTTGAACCATAGATATGCAGTGGTGAGACAGGGGACAAAGAACACAGTAGGGCTTGTAACGTCACTAGATAACTCTGATTCAAGTTTCTGATGCTGCTCTGTTTGCAGTTTGTTCAGGCACTGACTGGTGTGTTACGCGTGCTGTTTGCCTGAAGCATGTTTCACCCTGATCAGGGCTGCACAGCCAAAGCTGAACGTGCTCATACCTGTTATGGCAAAATCATCATGCTTTTCACATTGTAACCGGATCGAATTAGTGATCCTCTTACAATATGTGCAAACCTCTGCCAGTTATTTCGCCCTCTATTTTGGGTTGCACCACTTTACTATTCGAAACAAGCATTCGTGCTTCTGGGACAGTTGTCTTTTTTTGTTTAGAATGTCCAGTCCTGGTGTGTCTGGGGCTCTGCACTGGGTGACCTTACTTTGTAATACTGACCCCATCCAACTGAACAGCAAAGTTGCCTCTTCCCATACAGGGACAGAGTTTATTGGTTTGCCTTTTGCATTCATGGTTTAATTAAAACATGTGGCTAATGGCCTCTTTGCATTAGTAGTGTTAAGGGAATGCACCTCAAACCCAAATAATTGGATGCCAGGATTTAGCTGAATATTTTCTGTACCCATCTATTGGACAAGTCGGGCAAAAGTGATATTAATTCTGCTCCAGTTTGCACTTGCCGCACAGGACTAATATATAGATTTCATTAAAATGCGTGTTCCTGTTTTATTGAAATGTGTTTTTCTTGTTACCTGAAGAATATCTCAGCTCTCCTGACTCTACTAAGAGTTGTGTAAATCCTGGGATGGTTCTATGCTCTAAGGCCTTTTTAAGTACCTGGCCCTGATTAGCAGAAATTTTGTTTGGTTTTTATACCTTTCTTTGCACAGTCTTCTAAGTAAAAAGAGTTTGTGGAAAGGCGGCCCGCTTCGTGTCTCAGATCGATAACATAATCGCTATTAAATTGAGCCCTCATAATGTCAATCACCAAACGATTCAGTCTCAGTGTAGTAATATATTGATGGTAAACATCACTATTATAATAAAAACTCACAGGGTTGGGAAGACGGCAATCCCCAAAATAATTTTATATCTCAGTGGTTGTTCTCCTTCGAGCACTTTAACATGACTTTTCACGGACTCCTCATACCGGTCATGTTGTGTATCGTGCCCACTCCTACCGGTCGAACACAGGCCTTCTTTGAAACCTCTTGATACCACAACCCCAATGAAGAATTCGTGCCCTGTGGGGTGCGTTTTACACACAAGTAAAGGCTTTTTGGGAAAATGTATTGTTTCCTATAGAATTGTACAGTAAAAAGAAAGATTGAGCAGAGTCAGTTACTCAACAAACTTTCATGATACCTTGTTCCATTTTAGAAGCTCTGTCTTATAAGGACATTACTCATTACTTTTTAGGTCGAGCCTGGAGCAGTAAGGTGGTTTTCAAAGTGCTACCCACAAGCTTTTCCTGGCCTAAAGCTTGCGTGCACGCTCGCGTGTACGCGTGCAGCCGCCATCTGCCTTTTTTTATCTCTTCCTCCGCTGGCCATTACTTTCACTTTCGCGGCCGTGTCACTTTCACGGCTGCGCAGCCATTGCTTGTTTAGATATGCCACATGTCTATCTGTACAAAAGGGGGTGGTGATGGATGGAGCATCTGAACCAATCAAACACTCACACCCAGTCAAAAGATCTGGGTTTGATCCATCACCGTTCTTTAGCCCACTCTGCCACCCCAGTTCAGACATAGCTATATGCAAATCAGTCTGACCCTGTGCCTCATGGGAACAGTCCAGCCCGAACTGCCAAGCCATGCCTTCCCTGGACCGGAAACAAGCTTCCGAGGACCGGTTTCAGGCATTCCAGCCGTCTTCAGCCCGGCTTGCTTGAATCCAGTGGCAAAGTGAGCAAGGGACTCACGTCTGAGCATACCCTGCCACACTTATGGCGGCCAAAGCGGTACAAAAGGGGGTGGTGATGGACGGAGCATCTGAATCAATCAAACACTCACACCCAGTCAAAAGATCTGGGTTTGATCCATCACCATTCTTTAGCCCACTCTGCCACCCCAGTTCAGAAATGGCTATTTGCAAATCAGTCTGACCCTGTGCCTCATGGGAACAGTCCAGCCCGAACTGCCAAGCCATGCCTTCCCTGGACCGGAAACAAACTTCCGAGGACCGGTTTCTGGCATTCCAGCCGTCTTCAGCCCGGCTTGCTTGAATCCAGTGGCAAAGTCAGCAAGGGACTCACGTCTGAGCATACCCTGCCACACTTATGGCAGCCAAAGCGGTACAAAAGGGGGTGGTGATGGACGGAGCATCTGAACCAATCAAACACTCACACCCAGTCAAAAGATCTGGGTTTGATCCATCACCGTTCTTCTGCCTACCCAGTTCAGACATGGCTATATGCAAATCAGTCTGACCCTGTGCCTCATGGGAACAGTCCAGCCCGAACTGCCAAGCCATGCCTTTCCTGGACCGGAAACAAGCTACCGAGGTTTGTTCACCCCTCTAAAATTGGAGCATTGTAAATGTGCTATATGACGCGGAGATGGCGGCGTTTTGAAATAGCAGAACGCTGTGGGGTTGATGTATTGGGATCAACGAACAAGGCAACTACCATAAAGATATTTACTGAATCCGAAATAATAGGAGGAATACTATATTGAATATATAAGACAGATTTTTTCTACTTGAAGATAAAACTTCATTGATTGAATATACAATCTTTTGGAAAAGTTTAGTTCCCTTGGTCTTCTGAACCCCTTAAATAGGAAAACAGAACAGGGGGAGACACTTATAATCCCTGCTTTGTGGGAATCGACTGTTTGGGGAAGATACAATTTGAAGACTAGAAAACCCAATTAAGATTGGAAGCCAATACGCCTTGATACAACCATTGCGCCCTGAAGAAGTTCTGGTTTCAGAACGAAACGCGTTGGCTGGTTTTTTCCAAAAATGGATTATTAAACGAGTATTGCAATTATACATCACGACTCAGCGTCTATATAAGAGGACATTGGAAAAGTTGTATAGTCTCTGATAACTGGATGAGACCAACTTGTAGAGCGGTGCTTTTCCACATCGGATAAAAAATGACATAACCTTGACATGCAAAATATGGATGTTTGTTATTTGTCTCCTCTTTTAGAATTTCAATACATTTCAACCAAGTGTTAAGAATTCTGACACTCTTGAGAACCACACAAATGGTGTGAGTACTTATATGTTTTTGTATGTCCTGACGAATGCTCTACAGACCCGGCTGGGCCCAAAGAGCAGAAACATGTCGACCATTTTTGAAATAGATATGAAGTGATCTAGTAACTCAATTGACCACAATATCGCAATTTATTTTAAACAACACTACCTCTCCTTTTATATTAAAGAATTTTGTGTGGAGGTCTAGTGTTTTTTATAAAAAATAAACACCTCTTTTTGCACCCTCCATCTGGGAGAGTCTTTCAATTTCTTGGCATTGCTACCCAGACCAGAGGTTGCCTCAGGATGAGGCTGGCATATAGCACAATATTGAACACCCGATGACTATGCCATACGCTGATAAGGGGCGGACAACAGATATACACCGCATTTAATATCAAAGCGTTTATGAGGGTGCTTCAACTATAACCAATGGTTATGAAGCTACAAGTGTCCATTCTTCCAATTGATGAACTTGATTATTATAATGGGGATATGAATGGACCCCTCTTCCCTTCTCCCTACTGATGGATGATCAACCCCCTGATTTGCATATAGCCATGTCTGAACTGGGGTGGCAGAGTGGGCTAAAGAACGGTGATGGATCAAACCCAGATCTTTTGACTGGGTGTGAGTGTTTGATTGGTTCAGATGCTCCGTCCATCACCACCCCCTTTTGTACCGCTTTGGCCGTCAGAAGTGTGGCAGGGTATGCTCAGACGTGAGTCCCTTGCTCACTTTGCCACTGGATTCAAGCAAGCCGGGCTGAAGATGGCTGGAATGCCAGAAACCGGTCCTCGGTAGCTTGTTTCCGGTCCAGGAGAGGCATGGCTTGGCAGTTCGGGCTGGACTGTTCCCATGAGGCACAGGGTCAGACTGATATGCATATAGCCATGTCTGAACTCGGGTGGCAGAGTGGGCTAAAGAACGGTGATGGATCAAACCCAGATCTTTTGACTGGGTGGGAGTGTTTGATTGGTTCAGATGCTCCGTCCATCACCACCCCCTTTTGTACCGCTTTGGCCGCCATAAGTGTGGCAGGGTATTCTCAGACGTGAGACCCTTGCTCACTTTGCCACTGGATTCAAGCAGGCCAGGCTGAAGATGGCTGGAATGCCAGAAACCGGTCCTCGGTAGCTTATTTCCGGTCCAGGAAAGGCATGGCTTGGCAGTTCGGGCTGGACTGTTCCCATGAAGCACAGGGTCAGACTGATTTGCATATAGCCATGTCTGAACTCGGGTGGCAGAGTGGGCTAAAGAACGGTGATGGATCAAACCCAGATCTTTTGACTGGGTGGGAGTGTTTGATTGGTTCAGATGCTCCGTCCATCACCACCCCCTTTTGTACCGCTTTGGCCGCCATAAGTGTGGCAGTGTATGCTCAGACGTGAGACCCTTGCTCACTTTGCCACTGGATTCAAGCAAGCCAGGCTGAAGATGGCTGGAATGCCAGAAACCGGTCCTCGGTAGCTTGTTTCCGGTCCAGGAAAGGCATGGCTTGGCAGTTCGGGCTGGACTGTTCCCATGAGGCACAGGATCAGACTGATTTGCATATAGCCATGTCTGAACTGGGAAAGCAGAGTGGGCTAAAGAACGGTGATGGATCAAACCCAGATCTTTTGACTGGGTGTGAATGTTGGATTGGTTCAGATGCTCCGTCCATCACCACCCCCTTTTGTACCGCTTTGGCCGCCATAAGTGTGGCAGGGTATGCTCAGACGTGAGACCCTTGCTCACTTTGCCACTGGATTCAAGCAAGCCAGGCTGAAGATGGCTGGAATGCCAGAAACCGGTCCTCGGTAGCTTGTTTCCGGTCCAGGAAAGGCATGGCTTGGCAGTTCGGGCTGGACTGGTCCCATGAGGCACAAGGTCAGACTGATTTGCATATAGCCATGTCTGAACTGGGGTGGCAGAGTGGGCTAAAGAACGGTGATGGATCAAACCCAGATCTTTTGACTGGGTGTGAGTGTTTGATTGGTTCAGATGCTCCGTCCACCACCACCCCCTTTTGTACCGAGATGTCTATCTGGCCATTATCATGCATACAGCATACCTACTACCTACCCCATCTTACACACGTGTATATCAAGAGGTTTAGTCATAGAATCTGCTTCCCAGGGGCATCAGTTCTCTATTGCTGATGGTTGACATAATTCCCATTACATTGCTCGTTGGAGCACTGTCGACTGCTTCGCTTCCAGTCCGATATAACCCATCTCGCTTCTGATCTATCAAAAGTACACCACTTCAGTTTTTGTCGCTAGCTGTCAGTGCATCAGGCGTTGTTTCCATGCTGCAGCCTCGGGTTTCAAATAAGATTGTTAAAACAAGACAGACAATAGGGGTGCAATCAGCTTCAAAAGTCATATGACGGTACTACCTGTGATGACATGGTGCCTAGGGTAAGGGGTTTATGATGTCATTTCTGCCACCGTAATGAGTATAGTGAAATGACGCAAGTCCCGCTCTGCTGTATGGATGTGTATTTATAGTGCGATTCACAGATCCACTGTGCTGTCCCTTTGAAGGAGGTTTTCAGACAAAGCTGTCCTTTCTTACTACCTAACCACTTCAAACTTGTATTTATGCCTAAAAAACAAAAGTCTACACTCTTTACAAATATCTTATTTCCGGCCATTCCCCTCAAAAACGGACTGTAGCACAAAAACATGTCTGTACGCACTGTGAAACGGAAGGCGGGCCCTTGGGTGAGAAAATGTTAGTTCAAACGTTTGGCAGATTTCAAACTTAGTTACAAGACTCTGATCTTTTTTCAACTACATAAAAACTGTAAAAAAAAAAATTAAAAAGTAAACGGAAAAAACAAAAAAGGTAAATTCTGCATGCAATCTACAATTGAGTTCTGCCGCAGTTGTATGAGAAAATAAAATATAACAGAGTGTGTATAATCATCTAAACAGACCCTTCGCGGCACAGCAATTTAGATTTCACTTTTTTTTTTAAAGCAACCTTTTTAATCCTCAAAAGTAATGAAAATTATTAAGTTTAAAAACATTTAGATGCGGAAATATTAAACCAGCTGAGGCTTCCAGAATATAGTCTCCTCTAGAAGCACACAGATGAGTAAGGTTGTATGCAATTTGGCTAAGACAGGATGCCCAAATTCTCGGTCACTGGAAAAACAAACACACACAATGCAACAGTTACCTGCAGTCACACAAACGGCTCAAAACAGGCCTTTCTAATGACCACTGGGCAAGCATGCCGTCACACTCCCAGAAGCAGATAAAAGCTCCCAAATGTATTTTCATATATGGGTCAGCACTGTGCAACCCCATCCAAATAAAAACAAATTTTTATTTAGGTTTTACCATTACCGAACTCAATGATACTGATTTAATCGACCTTGGAAAGGTGGATGGTTGAGGAAACCTTACTAAGAACCTGTGGCCTGCAGAATGTAGTCATTTTATTTACTCCATACTGCAATTGAATGTCAGTCTAGAACGCATAATAATCTAGTGACATTAAAAAAACATCTCACGGCGATCAGCTTGATGCTTTCAAAACTACAATGGGGAGTTAAAAAAAACACCAAGGCAAGAGGACAATAATGTTGGTATTGTGCATTTCTTAGTATCTTTCTGCAAAATATAAGGTATGGATGCCATCTAGTCACACGGCTGCGGGTGCCATAGCCAATGTGGATACCAAGTACTTGCAGGAAATTCTAGGGCACAAGAAGGCATGACTATAGTCAGCAGCTTGTGAAGTTCGCATCATTTTCATTTATACTCGTATTTTTATAATCTTCACCTCAATAATACAGGAAAATGAGAACATGAAAAACACAGCACACAATTTGTAACTAAACCAAGTTTTTTCACTCGTATTACGTTTAATGTCGTAAAGTAAACATGTTCTCAACCAGCCTTTATAGACAAGCATTGGCATAGTCAATAGGTCTCGCTTTTGGGACCTTATAAGTGTTTAGCTATCCAGCACAATATCTTTTGTGCAACAACATTAACTGTTGCATGGCTAAAGGTTCAAAAGGCGAGACCCATTGGCTATGCCAATGCTTGTTTTTGTTTGATGGCTTGTCATTTCTGGCCTTGAGAAAGCAGATTTTCCTGTATTCGAAGATTGACAGTTGATCTTTAGGCAGTCTTTGTTCATCAGGGTGGACTTTGCTTGAGAGCTGTATAAAAGGGGCGCTACCAAAGAGAATCATAGAGGGTAGGACCACCCCATGTCCCGCAGACGGTACCCGGTCCTAGACGGGCCTCTTCTTCGGAAGCAAGCTCTAATTCACTAATAATGCAAGAGGGAAGATTTCAGTGGCATCCATTTCACAGCACACCAAATGGGAACTAAGCAGAGCCCTATAAAGCTGAAATGAGCAGCTGCAGTCGGCGTGTGGGTAACCAGTAATACGAGAGACAAAAGAAGAATGCCGGGATTGGATTGGGGCGCCCTCCCACCCACTCACTGGGGGTCACCAGATTTCTCAGGTCAGGCAGAACTGACGGGCCCACTTGACTCGCATGCACCGAGAAATGCCAATGCACTAAATATACTGGGGAAATTGGAAGAAGTTAGAGTGAGGGCTACTTCGGCGAAAGGTACAGCACGCAGCCTTGCATCAGTTAGGCACAAGCCGCAATTACCGAATACAGGCTGCCTCCGCGCCTCCTGGCAGTGGGCCTTACTTCACTTCTGCAGCCACCGCGCTGACCCCTATACTCAGAATCAGTGGTTTAAATGGAGGGAAAAAAGTGCGAACTGCCTATTAAAGTGCTTCGATTCATTCCTGTCACACAGCTACGGGGGCTGGGGGTGGTGACTTCACACGTTTTGCTGATGCGAAATGATGGTCACTGCCCGTGTGAAATGCTAATCACGTGAGCATGCACAGTAGAGTAGAAATGCTGTGCATGCTCTCATGATGACCATTTCTTTGGAAACTTTGAGAAATCCCAACATGCTGCAGTGAGTACCGGTACTCTCCGTGGCCACGCAGAAGTTAAGGTACTCAGAGGGGGAACAAAAAAATAAGTGCCGATACTCAGTACCTACCCATTTAAAGCACTGCTCAGAATGGTCCATGAAAGTAAAAAAAACAAGCATTTGCAATGCAACGGTCTCGGCTTTAGTTAAGCTTAAGCAATTCTGTTTGTAATTAGGTAGCTTTTAGCTTTGCTTTTATTAGTGTTTTTTTAAACGTTTATGTACATACCATGCATATGTATGTGTATGGATGCATTAATATTGGTATTTATATAGATATGCAGACATTTATGTATGTATATATATTTATACACATATATATGTATATATATATATATATATGTATATATATATATATATATATATATATATATATATATATATATATATATGCATGTTATGTACATGAAAGTTTTAAAAACAGTAATAAAAGTAAAGCTAAAAAGCCACCTGATTACAAACAGAATTGCTTTAAGTGTAACAAAGATGAGACCTATTGCATTTTGAATGTTTTTTCACTAGTGCCTTTAGGCAAAAAGTAAAGGGTTGGAGTAAGGTCACGCTGTTTTTTCAGTGTGAGTAGTAGAGAGTGATTAGTAGAGAGTGAGTAGAGACTAGAGTAGTAGAGAGTAGTAGAGATGTGTAGGTAGTGAGTAGGTGAGAGTGAGTAGTTGAGAGTGAGTAGTATAGAGTAGAGTAGAGTAGGTAGAGAGTAGAGTAGGTAGAGAGTAGAGTAGGTAGAGAGTAGAGTAGGTAGAGTGTAGTAGAGAGTGAGTAGAAGAGAGCAGGGCTCGACAAATCCGAAAAATGGTACTAGTCCTGCAGGTCTGGTACCATGGAAAATCCCCTCGACCTGACTGCAACCCACTTGACCTCCGTCTCTGAAAACGGAGCAAAAGTGACAAGATAACAAGATTTAAAGGCATCTTTATTGCTCATTCCCTTTGTGAGCAATACAAATGCCTTTAAATCGTCTTATCTTGTCACTTTTGCTCTGTTTTCAAAGACAGAGGACAAAAGTTAGTTTGACTTCCTACTCGCCAGAAAGGTCGAGTAGGACCTAAAAATAGCTTGTCCTCATCCATTCTCCCTCGCAAATGCGAGCGGGCGAGTGGATTTGTCGATCCCTGGAGAGTGAGTAGTAGAGAATAGAGTAGAGTAGAGTAGAGTAGAGTAGTAGAGTAGTAGGTAGAGAGTGAATGGTAGTGAGTAGTGGGTTGGAAGGGACCGCTGGGATTTATTTCTTTTTAGTCATGCTGCAGAAGCCTCGTACAACTCAATTAAAAGCAGATTAGCTGTAATAAGTCGACAAAGGACTGATGGAGCAAAAGGGTTATTATGTGCATGGCATGCACGTCTCAAAGCATTTAGATTAACCGTACAGGAATATATATAGTGGCCTACTATAGCCACTAAAGTACTCACTGACTCACAAGGGCGCGCACAAAAACACGTACAGCTTCTGTCAGGGGTACTACGGTAATTTTATCTTGTACCTATGAATACCATGACAGCAGCTCTGGCCCCGTTTCATTAAACTCTTTTGGAGGGGCATGGAGCCAGTTATCTCCATATGCTCGCCTTCTCCGTGGTTAATAAGAACGAAAGAAAATGGGGTGAGACATTGTTTTTCTAGG
Organism: Lissotriton helveticus; assembly: GCF_964261635.1. Lineage (NCBI taxonomy): Eukaryota > Metazoa > Chordata > Amphibia > Caudata > Salamandridae > Lissotriton > Lissotriton helveticus. The sequence continues at coordinate 276,954,013 of NC_136062.1, forward strand.
GCGCGGTCGAATACCAAATATGTGTAATCTTCATTCCAACTCGTGCATCTCGTCCAATATCTTACACTTCCGTCTATTAAATCACCCTTGCAGCTTCTTTTTCTGCCTACACTTTCTCTGATGCCGCGTTCCTTTCACTGCACCCACCTCCATTTTCAGTCCACTGTCTTGCTCTCTGCGCAAAAGTCTGATCAAATATATATACGCCCCGGTTCCCCAACACAGCGACCAGCGACTTGAATAAAGTTGTGCGCCATTTCCCAAATGCGCCCACCATAATTTAAGTGCATGCTTTCATTAATTCTGACCACACCATGGTATGTGCATTTCCTCTAAAACTGGTTAAATCGACATGACTCGCAAGTTACTCTTAAGACACCCCCTGCTTATATGTAACATTTGGCGAGACATTAAATTCACCTTTCTGTGCCACCTTGTTGATAACTAGCTAAAAGGGCTTTACATGTCGGTAATGATGAGGCAGGTCACCTTTATGAGAGAATGGGACACAGCAGGTGCAGCAATAAACAATGTAATACACACCACGTCCTAGTTTCAAGGCGTGTATTTTAGTGCATGTTTAACAGCACCGCGGCTCTTAGGGGTCAGACTAATCTCTAGTTAATCCGAAGTCTATCAGCGGCAAGTTACCTACTTGTCCACAGAAGAGACTTCTGGGTAAACTACAATCACATTGGCCAGTCTAGGTAGAAAGAGGCCCAAAGAGGCCTTACTTTTGCCTCTAACTGCAGCTTATGTGGTCGGGGGCTGGACTCAGCGTTCCTTTCAAAGCCCACGAATCGTTATTCCTTCCAATCATTGAATCCTCTGTCAATTATTAAAACATGCTTAATTTTTTCAGAGCATGACCTTTGCAATATAGACCAGTGAATCAATATAAAATCACACAGTGGACTCATTTCAAAAGTAAATGGGGCAGTGGCTGGCAACATGCTGGAAGTTCAGCAAGTTTAATGAGGCCACTTACAGTGACACCAGGCATACCCTAGTGTATGCTGAGACATGTCTCATGTCAAACATTTGAGAAAAGTTTCAGTTTCTTTTCTTAAATGTTATATGGCTGATCTTTGACCACAGGATTCGAAATCAAAGGTGTTTCCGTTCAGGCTCCACCCAAAATATGTTGAAACAAAAACAATATACGCGTACAACAGACGTGAACAGGCGACTGGCGCCCCCTTGACCATCAGTGGAAGAAGGGTCTTTCTATTCAATTATCCATTCATAAAATACTGTACTCTCCAGCGGTTCTAACAGATTCCAATGCTATCCCTTAATTGCTGCCATCCCAAGAACTTTAATAAACTTTCAAATAAACCCTAGCAGATTCGAAGGAACGCACAATGAACCACACTTCCTAGGCACCGTTTGAGTCTGGTACCCTACTGTGATGGGTAATAGCCCTCTCTTTAGCTGCTTCTCGATCTACAAGGATATACACCGGAACTCCATCCATGTCTGCTGTACGCCAGTCTCGTTTGACTGGCTGACGTACAAGGAAACAGTCACTTCTCACAGAGTCGTGCTGTACGGGCTATTACACCAGTCTTCAGATCACCCCACGCTTTATGCAGCCTTCTTCCACCGCCACACACCTTCCTGCCTTACACCAGTATAATATACATCAACTGCTTACTGCTGTACCAGACTGCAATAACAGACACTCCACTCTGCTGTGTAGTGGTTATAACATTGTTTGCTCGTGACTTCCTCCATTAGAGGGGAATGTCGGACAGGTTACCCAGCATCGTATTCCCCAAGACAAATACTTGTGGCACGTAATCCCAATTATGCTGCTGGAGAGGCCGTTCACTTGGGTTCCCGACCACCTCATAGTAAAAAATGCCACCTAACTCACATCTTGCTACCCCCATGCTAACTCCAAACCCCCTGACCCCCCATGGACCGAACTCTTTCGCAATCACCTTCCCCCCTAATCGCACTAGCAAAGCGAAGAAAATCTTCAAACATAAACTTCTCAGACAACATCCCGAGACTCTATTCGCTGACGCCTACCACTGCATCTCTAGAGGGCAGATCAAAATGGACCTCATCTTTCACACAGATAGGCCAGACTTCTGGCACTCCACTCTAAACACACATCTCAATATCTCCAAAACCACCACCACTCCCTTCAGTTGCAAATTGACGACTTCTCTCCCGAACCCCCAGTCTAAGAGCGGATATATCTCCATCACCATTTTCACGAACGGCACAGTCCTAATTCAGGCCAAAAACTCTCACCTAGAGAGCTTCGATTCTCTCTTCCTCCCACTAAAAGAAGCCTCCTTCTCCCCACCAGATCTCGGATTCACGCCAGCCTTTCACTTAGACAAACAACCAAGACTGGAGTCGACTCAGATCCCCCATACAGCTGCCCAGACTTCCACCTCGGCTTCATCACGACGCTACCTTCGCAACTCCATTCATCTTCTCTCCGCTCACCACCAGGTTATTAGACAGTCTCCAACCAGAGCTCCCTACCGTAACTCTTCCCCTCCTCCCTCCATTTACCCCCAGCCAACCAGCCAACCCGGACACCCAGGCTCCTCCCCACCTCCTCTGCTATCTCCCTTGGTGGAATCCCATCCTCCAGCTCAGCCCTCACACAACCCCCCACCCCCGATTATCTCAGGTTCTGGCACCATTCTCGAGGAAGCATTCCCGTCGAGTAGATTGCCTGCCCATCAATGCCTCTCCTCCACTCTCCCTTCAACCCCCATTGGGGACCATCACCTTCCAGCTGAGCTCACTAACCCCCCTTCGTCCTCTCGTCACCTGGGTCCCATCTCATGCCTTGAGGCTACATTCTCCCACCCTTTTACTCCTACCACAGATTATCTAGTCAGCCCCCTTACAATAATCCTCCTAAACAAGACCCTCGTCCCTCCTTAATCCACCCTGACCCTCCCTCAGTCAGCAGGGACATTACGGCCTCTGACACCGTTCCTCACCCCTTGTTCGCGTCTCCCTTAGTCCTTCCCCCTTCACCCAAGACCACTACAGACTCATACACCCATCAACCCTACATAGACAGCTCGGCACAGCGCCTCTCCCTACTTGAATCCCAGTTGGAAATACTGGTTCGAGGCCTGAGTGAAATTCTCTCCTCCCTTACCCTTTCCCGAAAGCCTCCACATTCACCCTCAGAGCAAGCCGATCTTACCCATACAACCATAGACAGAATAACGCCCCAGTCTGAGCCACACGTCCCACCCAGACCTAAAGACGGTTCCCCCTGTAAAGGGAAGATCTGCTCCTTGGACACACTCCCCAGAACACCCTCCCCACAATCCTCACAGATAATGATTCTCCCCAAGGCACCCCTAGACCTTCCACTGAACTCGTCTCCAAAATCCACGATCCAAGTTATCACGGGCTTCAGAAGCAAACACCCTCCCCTGAGAGCACCCAGACCCCCGTCCCACCTTGCCCTCCTGCCCAAAGCCCAACCGAATGAACACAGAGAAGTATCCCCCTTCAACTGCATGCTCATAAACTGCAGATCAGTCTCCAAACACTCATCCGAACTTTCAGAAGCCATTCTCTCCCATGACATACAGATAGCATTCATAACAGAAACCTGGCTCAACAACCTCTCCTACCCAATCATGGACATGTTAGTGCCCCCTGGTTTCACGATGATCAATAAGGACAGGCTAGGGAACAGAGGAGGGGGCATAGCAATCATCCACAAGAACAACATCGCCATCACGGAAATCTCCTCTTGCGCGTACAGCTCTTTTGAATGTCTCTCAGTCAACATCAAAACTCAGGACTCCAGACCCATACTATGCCATCTTCTCTATCATCCCCCAGGCAATTCTTCAGAATTCACGGTTCACCTTTCAGACTTGATTGCCCACTGCGCTCTAGGCAACTCTAACTACATAATCCTGGGCGACCTCAACCTAAGGTGGAACGAAACCAAGAATCCACTCATTCAATCCTTAAACTTCCTACTTCTTGAGAACAATCTGACTCAACATTGCCTAGAAGAAACTCACCACAAAGGAGCCATCTTTGACGCCATTATTGCTGAAAGCAAGACGATCACCATCGATCACATCCTCCCAGTCGACTGGTCTGACCATCACATAGTCCTCTTTAACATTAACCTTCCAATCGTGGACAATACAATTTTAAAACTAGACATTCCAAAATGGGTTAGGAACACAGCTCAAATTCCTCGAGCGGTCCTAGAAGAAAGAATCAGCCTGCTGCTCCCCCCTGACACTGACCACCTCTCATCCAACGATATCACCTCTCTCACACTAATTTGGCGCTTACCGTCGACCAAATTGCTCCCATTAAAGTAAAGAAAGCTCGGAATACTCCCTCTAGATCATGGTTCACCTCCGATATCAACGATGAAAGAAGACTTCTAAGAGCGGCTGAAAGAACATGGAGGAACGATCCCTCAACCCTCCACCGTGAGCAACTCCAAGCAGCCCGCAGGATGTACAAAAATCATATCAAGAATAAAAAGTCAGCTTTCTTCCGTTCTGCACTAGATAACGCAAAAAAACGGCCCAAAGAGCTTGTCAACATCATCAAGAATCAGACCTCCAAACCTACTCCCCCCTTAACTCAAGCATCCAAAGCTCGATGCGACAGCTTCGCAACCTTCTTTAACGACAAAATTGTCAAGATAGACCTAGCATTGGGCTCAACCCCCACCTCCCTCAATGAGATCAATACTCCCAAAAACCTTCTCAACGCTTCCATAAAATCTCCACAACAGTGGTCATCATTCTCTCTCATCCAGGAAGCAGAGATAGTCAATCTAATCTCCAAAGCCAAGCCCTCAGCACACTACCTGGACCAGCTACCGCCTCTTCTGACCAAAGACCTAAAGCAAGTCCTAGCTCCAATATGGTGCAAGATCATCAATAGCTCTCTGAGCTCTGGATCCCTTCCAGACTGCCTCAAGGTAGGACAAGTCACACCACTATTAAAGAAGCCAGGTCTAGACACAGAAGATTTAAATAATTACAGACCGGTCTCGAACCTTCCTTTTTTGGCCAAAATAATGGAAAGATGTGTCCTCCCTCAGCTAACCCTTCACCTTGTAAACATCAAGCTTCTAGATCCCCTCCAATCAGGATTCAGAAAGGGATGCAGCACTAAATCTGCAATCCTCAATGTCATAGACGACCTACGCAAATCACTCGACTCGGACCAATGCCGTCTTCTCATCCTCCTTGACCTATCGGCTGCATTCGATACAGTCAACCACAATCTACTGCTAAGGGTCCTTCAAGAAAGAGCTGGTCTACAAGAGACAGTCCTCCAATGGTTCTCCTCCTTTCTACACAACCGATCACAGAGAATAAAAATCAAAAACTTTGAATCTGACCTACACCCGGTCATCAGAGGTGTTCCTCAAGGGTCTGTTCTCTCCCCACAGCTCTAAAACATCTATATCGAACCCCTCACCTCTCTAGAAAATCCAACATCCCCTTTCACCTATATGCGGATGACACGCAGCTATATCTGGAAACGACCTCTATTGAGGACATCCAGAGACTAAACAACACGCTCAAGGAGATACAAGACTGGCTCTCAACCAATCACTTGAAACTGAACCAAGACAAAACAGAAATACTACTTATTTCCAACAAAGATGATAACCCTCAAATCAAAGAATGGCTCAAAGCCATCGATGCCCTCAATGGTAACCTTTCACTAGCAGACTCGGTGAAATCTCTAGGGATCACCCTAGATCCAAAACTTGACATGAAGAAACACATCTCAAAATCTGCTAAAGGCGCTTTTCTCAACCTTAAACTACTATACAAAATAAAACCCTTCCTTCCACCCAAAGACCTTCAACAGGCCACCCAGGCTCTGGTCCTCTCCAGAATAGACTATGGAATTGCGACCCTGACAGGGACAGCAAAATCCCATCTTGCCCCCCTGAAGACGACACTCAACGCAGCAGCAAGGATGGTCTCCGGAATTAAGAAATTTGAGCACATCTCTCCAGCCCTCAAAGAACTCAGATGGCTTCCAGTGGAGTTACGAGCCAGTTTCAGAACAGCCTGCATCACGCACAAAGCCCTGCATACATGTAAACCAGAATACCTGGCCGCCAAACTCAATAGGGCAGGCCAGTCCAGAAACCTAAGGAGCTCCAGCTCTCTACTGCTCATCCCGCCCAAATTGCGCAAGCTCAGAACTACAGCTAAATCTTTTGCTGGCAACGCTCCTAAAATCTGGAACTCCATTCCTCCCCACATCAGAACAATCTCTTCATTTTCAAAATTCAAGAGGCTCCTCAAAGACTTCTTCCTCGACCGTACTCGAGGGACCTATGAGACCCTGGACTGCTCCCGACCTGTCACTCCAGCTTTAACAAAATTCCAAGTCTGACATCGAGGCTGCAGACCAAAATAGCTTCTTGATACAATCATTCTATCAACAGATTATGTATGTTTGAATTTCAGTCTGCTCATAATGCCATTTACTGTATATGTTGTGAAGCGCTCTGATACCCTTGGGTCCAGCCAGCGCTATACAAAACTACTAAAATAAAATAAAAAATAAATAAAATACTTGGTGCTTGCAACAATGAATGGTGACCATTACCGTAACACCCACCCAAATGTACTGTACACCACCCACGAATCCGGCTGGTATGCTGTAACCCATTGCCACACTTAACGTGGCTCCTTGTGCTGTTATGCCACCCATAGAGGTTACGAGGTTAAACCATGCTCCTTCCTCCCTCTACGCCTCGTTCGAGCTCAGGGCTCTGCAGTAACAAGGGAGGCAGCGGAAGCGTAGACAGGAAGGGCAAAGACTCATGTCCTGCCAGCCTGGCCGCGTCCTAGCGCTGCCGGGTTTTTGGAGATCTACTCGGCGTCCCCACCTAGATGCCAGATCCTCACGTGCCACCCTCTTTCCAAAGCCCCTGCGAGTGCATGACCCCTCCCTCTCCTTAACCTTGACAAATGAATACTGCACAGATAAAATCTCAAATCTTTGTGATTCTATCTGTCCTCGCATGCAGTTCATGATTGTAAAATCTTTTATCCCACGGTCCGGTTTGATCCGCTGGGTTCAGCTGATTACCGGTTTGTCAGGCACTCCCCACCGAATGCCTGGCGTTCTCTCTTGAGTGACACGGGCACTCCACATCTCTCGCTTGCCTGAACCGTGACAGCCCGCCTTCGATTCCTTACCATTCATTCACTCAGTTAAATGAATCCATTGACTTGCATGCAATCCTACCCCCCTGGCCACCAAGATTGATAAAGCTCTTTACCATTCCCCAGTTTCATCTACATGCAGCCACACCCCTGACTCTCTGGCACTGTACCCGCAGCTCCATCCAACATCCATCAGCCCCCAAATCAGTTCATACGGTGTCCCGTCTCGGGCCGCCCTACTCATTCCCACCGACCTTTTACCTGGCAGCACTTTGACAACTCCTCCTCGACTTCCCTGCTTCCCCTGCAGTGCCATGTTCAAGCACCCGGTTCTCACCTGTTCGCGGGCCCGTCGCTCCTCCTCGGTCTCCTGCTGAAGTCGTTCACCCCGCTCCTCTGCCTCACCGGCTTGCTGCTGCAGCACTTGGATTTTGCGCTTTACCGCCTCGATACTGGTTACTCCTGCCATGGTGCCAAGCGCGGGTGCCGCGATTATATTAAAATAAAAGAAATTGAAAAAACATCTATTTCTTTCATTTTGGTATATTCGTGGCACCCACCCTTTACTTGTAACATTTTAAAAGTGAAGTGCGGGTGTCGCGATTTATACCAAAATGAAAGAAATAGATGTTTTTTCTATTTTTTTCATTTTGGTATAATCGCGGCACCGCGCTTTACTTTTAAAATGTTACAAGTAAAGCGCGGGTGCCACGATTATACCAACATGAATGAAATAGACAAAACATCTATTTCTTTCATTTTAGTATAAACGCGGCACCCGGGCTTTACTTAATAACATTTTAAAAGTAATGCGCGGGTGCCACGATCATACTAAAATAAAAAAAAATTCTCTTTCAGAGCCGTCCCGCTCGGACGGCCTCAGCCTGACTTACTGCTGTGGTAAAAGGTTTATCATCTTCTTTATGGGGCCATCTGTTTCGTCCCGTAAAGAAGATAAGAAACCTTTTACCACAGCAGTAAGTCAAGCAAGCCAGTCTGAAAAGGACGGGGCTTAAAGAGAAAGAAGAACGTCACTGGGACCTCTTCTCCAATGGCTGGCCACCGTTTAGCATGAACGGTGACGCCAGCCAATGGAAAAGAGGGGCGGGCTTAACCTCGCCAGTGAAACTCACTCTGTCATTTAGTCTCGCCAGCGAGACTGCACATGTGCGCAGTCTTACGCTAGCCGAGACCTAAAAAAGGCAGCTCCTGCTTTTGTCACACTTGGGGAGGGGAACCAGCCCACTATGGTCTCTATATCTGCTACTGCTTCTGCGACCGCTGAAGCTTGAGCTCCCGGAACCAACAAAGCCACCTAGCTGCGGTATACCGATCGAATAAACCCCACCTAGCGGGGGAGGTAGATGGACAGGCAAGCAGGCTTAACAGCCCAAGTCTCTTCAGCCCTGGCTACCTTAGGGACTCTGAACTGCAGCCGCTGCTGCCACGCCTCTCACTGACGTCCGCCATCACAGCATCACTCGCGTCCAGGATTTTTCCTGGTGCCACGCCTCTCACTGACGTCCGCCATCACAGCATCACTCGCGTCCAGGATTTTTCCTGGTGCCACGCCTCTCATCGACATCCTCCATCACAGCATCACTCGCGTCCAGGCTTTTTCCACTAAACCCTAAACACTGAATTACAGTACACTGAGCAATGTTAAACATGACATAGTAAATACATTTATCCCATAACGGAAGAGAAGTTTCAGTTCAGGTAATGTGTTTATTGCAGATCTAGGAGACTTTGGGCTCAAATAGTCCACGTGACCATATTTTGTGATCCTGGGAAAATCACTTATCTCCCATGCGTACTTCTTGCCAAATCAGGGACAGCTGCAAAGAAGCGAAGTGCATGCATTACGCGCAGTATACATGTCTAAACGTTTAACGAATAGATAAAACATAAACAATGAAAAATAATTTTTGATGAGTAATTAAATATCTTCTATTTTCCTAGTGGCCGTCACTTCTCTCTAGTGTCTGCTCTCACATCTTAAACCAGAAATTAACTCTGTTTTGTTTTCAACACTAATAGCTGGTGCTTGCCTGATTGTAACTAAAGATGCATCCGTGACTTTTAAAGGTACTACTGATAGGTGAACACACGTAATAACACCGCTGTGGGTGATTTTAACTCTGTGATGCAAGTTCCTGGTCGTGTGAACGATTCTACGGACTGGTCTATTATGCCTTGGGGCTAGTTTGCTTATTGAGAAATTGAACCTTGTATTGCTCACACTATGCCCAATTGCTTTTAGTCAGGCATCTGTTTTCAAATGTACTCAAGACCAGCATACAAATAAATCATAAAATGTCCAAAGAAATGTATGAAAGCAGTCAGTTTGACAGTTCTGCCATCCTATAATGTTTTTCCAGGAGTACTCTTTCACTGAGAGACAGTCAGGACAGCATATGTCGTCTGTGACGTGCTGATCCACTTGTGTAATTTATAATTTGTAATTTATTGATGTGTAAAGCACGTGGCTGCCCCTAAGGGCTTATCAGCGCCAAAAGACCTTATAATAGGGTATAGTCATAATTTAATCTACATACTTTGAAAGGGCAAAAATCACTTGGCATTGCTGACAGGCTTAAACTGTTGCTGCATCTCTGCCAACTAACTCTGCCAAGGTTGTCACGTGGATTACTAGTTCATTTGAGGACAGTCTGTTTTTTTGTGTGTTGGACACCTGCTACTCTTAACATTCAGCACAAAGTTGTTGAGCTCCAGGAGGTGCCATTACCATCGCTACAGCTCACACGATCATGTACAGTGCAGCTCTGAAAGTCTTGCGTAACGCGAGAGGGGATTGCACCAGAACATCATGACCTCCAATGAGAAACTGAGATAACGTACAAATGAACGGAAAAACTATGTGGCATAAGGTGGGAGAAAAAGCTGAGCATTTTAGGAGGGGAATTAGTGTTCACATATTAATTGGGAAATATTGCTTTTCTGGTTTATTCCCCTGCTAAATAGAACAAAAGCCAGCATTTGAAAAAAGGTACTAGTCTTAGTAACGAACCGGTCATAGCCCCTTGCAGTCCAATGGTAGTAGAATTATGGGACAACATGTCCAAGAAAAATAAATCCAACGGGTCTACTACTTATATGGTTTTAATTGATAACCCCGTGTATGCTGTGAATCTTACAAGTAGTGTAAGCTACCTATTAAAGATAAATACTCTAATGAGCACAGTTCTTAAGACTTTGTTAAATGAACTCATGTCTAGTAAAAGATCTAAGTTGCATATGTGTAATTGGTCAGCATATTATATATTACCGGCATATTTTACTGAGAATGAATGGATACAGAAATGTGCAGTAACACAGCTTGGAATCAGAACCTGCAGGATATTCTCGACTTTCCCCAGAGGGCACATGAATTAGTCTGCAAGGTTGCTCCACCACAGCAGCAGAAAGGGAATCACTACTTGTCTACTGTGGAGCAGAAAGACATGCAGGCGGTTGCTAGGTCTTCTACAAAGCAGCGCCTACACGCTCTGCTCAGGCATAGATATCAGGGTGCATATGAGCAGAAGCCTGCCCTGTGCAGGCAGTTTTTCTTTCATTTGTGAATGCGCACTCATGAATACAGATTCCTATTTGCACAGTCTCCTTTCCCAATGAAAGAAGCTTATGAATATTGATTCCACCCAAAATCCAATTACATAAACTTGGGACTTATGAGGTAAAACGAGCAGAATGAGTATGTATCCCCCCTGTAACCTACTTGGGTTTGTTCTGGCAACACACTGACGCCTGGATGTTACATAGACTGACACTAGGTCAGAGAATGTTGCAATAGGTCTATCGTACAGTACTTAGTAAACCCAGTGAGAACACAAGCAGCCCAGAGGTCACAGGTATGGCACTCTAGAAGATCTGATTATTATTTGTGGTTAAAACATATGCTGCACTGAACAGCTTGTAACATGTCCGTGTCTTGATGTCCACTTCCATGTGTGCTATAAGATCAGAATGGCATTGCTCACTTTGCCCCAGGATTCAACCTAGCCTGGCTGATGGCGGCTGATTAGCCAGAAACCGGTTCCAGGATGCTTGTTTCCGGTCTAGGGAAGACATGGCTTGGCAGTTTGGGCTGTACTGTTCCCATGAGGCCCAGGGTCAGACTGATTTGCATATGGCCATGTCTGAACTAGGGTGGTGGAGTGAGCTAAAGAATGATGATGGATTTAACTCAGATCAGTTGACGGGGGGGTGAGTGTTTGATTTGCTCAAGCGCTCCGTCTATCATCCCCTTTGGTATCGCTTTCTTCGCCCTAAGTTGGCAGGGTATGCCCAGCCAGACGTGGGTCCCTTGCTCACTTTGCCACTGAATTCAAGCTAGCCTGGCTGATGACAGCTGATTAGCCAGAATCCGGTCCCAGTATGCTTGTTTCCGGTCCAGGGAAGACATGGCTTGGCAGTTCGGGCTGGACTGCTCCCATGAGGCACAGAATCAGACTGATTTGCATATGGCCATGTCTGAACTGGGGTGGTGGAGTGAACTAAAGAATGATGATGGATTTAACCCAGATCAGTTGACTGGGGGTGAGTGCTTGCAATGTTCAACACTCCGTCCATCATCCCCTTTGGTTTTGCTTTGTTCGCCCTAAGTTGGCAGGGTATACCCAGACGTGGGTCCCTTGCTCATTTTGCCACCGGATTCAACCTAGCCTGGCTGATGACGGCTGATTAGCCAGAAACCGGTCCCAGGATACTTGTTTCCGGTCCAGGGAAGACATGGCATGGCAGTTCGGGCTGGACTGTTCCTATGAGGCACAGGGTCAGACTGATTTGCATTTGGCCATGTCTGAACTGGGGTGGTGGAGTGAGCTAAAGAATGATGATGGATTTAACCCAGATCAGTTGACAGGGGATGAGTGTTTTTATTTGCTCAAGCGCACCGTCCATCATCCCCTTTGGTTTTGCTTTGTTCGCCCTAAGTTGGCAGGGTATGCCCAGACGTGGGTCCCTTGCTCACTTTGCCACTGGATTCAAGCTAGCCTGGCTGATGACAGCTGATTAGCCAGAAACCGGTCCCAGGGAAGACATGGCTTGGCAGTTCGGGCTGGACTGTTCCCATGAGGCACAGGGTCAGACTGATTTGCATATGGCCATGTCTGAACTGGGGTGGTGGAGTGGGCTAAAGAATGATGATGGATTTAACTCAGATCAGTTGACTGGGGGTGAGTGCTTGCAATGTTCAACACTCTGTCCATCATCCCCTTTGGTTTTGCTTTGTTCGCCCTAAGTTGGCAGGGTATGCCCAGACGTGGTTCCCTTGCTCACTTTGCCACTGGATTCAAGCTAGCCTGGCTGATGATGGCTGATTAGCTAGAAACCTGTCCCAGGTTGCTTGTTTCCGGTCCAGGAAAGACATGCCTTGGGAGTTCTGGCTGGACTGTTCCCATGAGGCACAGGGTCAGATGGATTTGTATATGGTCATGTCTGAACTGGGGTGGTGGAGTGAGCTAAAGAATGATGATGGATTATAACCAGATCAGTTGACTGGGGGTGAGTGCTTGCAATGTTCAACACTCCGTCCATCATCCCCTTTGGTTTTTCATCAACGAAAGTGGCAGAGTGTTCCAAAATGACACCGACTGCTGTAACGAGGCAAAAGTGTGGTCTTCATTCCGGGCTAGCGCCTGGGTGTCCGTCGGGGCCACCTCTTTACCTAGGTAGCGAAACCCTGTCTGTTCTCAACGTAGCCCGAGTACTTGAAGATCCTCCAGGGGCACCAAGGCCAGTGCCGCCAATGGAAAGATCAGGGACCTAGCGCGGTTAAGTCGTAATCCAGACACCTCTCCAAGCCGGTCTAGCCGGCGCAGCAGTTCCGGCAGGGTGTCCCGGGGAGAAGCCAAATAAAAAGGCGTCATCCGCATATAGGGAAACATTATGACTCGTGTCACCCACTCTGTTCCATATCAGTCCTGACCCAGACTGCGAAGAGCTCTATGGCCAGGGCGAACAATTTAAACGAGAGGGGACACCCCTGGCGTGTACCCCTTCCCAGTTGCCACTCCTCTGACCTCGCACGTCCACGTTTTACTCTAGCGTGGGGAGCCGTATACAGGATGCGTATCCAGCGGCAAAATTTGGGACCCAACCCCACAGTGCATAGGACCTCAAGAAGGTATCCCCAGTCCACCGTGTCGAATGCCTTGGTGAGGTCAATGGATACTAATACCATCTGTTCCTCCCGATCCCGCACCTGATGCAGAATATGATTGTCGTCTCAGATTCATAGCCGTGCTCTGTCCCGGTATGAACCCACACTGATCCTCGTGGACCAAGTGAGTCATATATGGCGCCAATCAAGAGGCTTGCATAGGATTTTAACATCCGTGTTGATCATTGTGATCGGACGATGCGATGAGGGCTCATGGGCATCCCCTCCCGGCTTTAGAATCCTGCATATTTCCCCCTGTTCCATGCTCGGTGGGAGAACTCTGCGTTCAAACGCCTCAGGATAAACCTGCAACAGAAGTCTGGGAAGTATACCCGTGAATGCTTGATAGAACTCGGGATCGAACCCGTCACTGCCTGAGGATTTGGCTCGTGGTAGGTGTTGCATAGCGGAGTGTACCTCGCCCAATGTCAGGGTTTCGTCGAGTTCCTTCTGTGCCTGTTTAGGTATAGACTGTATGGTCAGGCCATGGAGGTATGGGAAATAGGAGGCCTCGCAAATTGCGGGGTCAGCGGTATATACCAGATCGAGATGGGATTTGAGGACCTGTAACAGTCCCGGCTCGGAGTGCACCAAGTTCCCCGTAGGCTCCTGTAAAGCCACAGTCACAGCAGGGGCGTGTTCCCGGCTCAGAATCCAGGCCAGAAGACTGCCCGTTTTATCTCATTTCAATTCATACCAACTTTAACCTGAAACAACGTCTTTGAGATTATCCACATGATTATGAAGACACTGACGATCGCACCACATCTCATCAGAAAAGCCAATTGCTCAACACGCATTCCCCATCTTCTCACACTTTTACGTTTTGGACATGGGTCCCAAGACCACTTTCTTTCTTGATGGCAACATGCAAATCCGAATCAGCAGTGAGCACATGGAGAGTGAGGCTATTTAACCAACTACTACAAAGCCTCGTACAACAGGAGCATGCAAAAAATATTATGCATAACTGTCGAAACACTCTTGGACAGCTTAGTTAGAATAAGGGTCCAAACATACAAGCACTGCTTGCAAATGAGGGTCACAAGACCTGGTCCCTCAAAGAAGCACCCTCTATTTGGCCTTCCCCATCTCTACATTTTGAAACTCAACAAGCGTCGTAGAGGACCATTGAAAATGGTGGAAGTTTTACAGTATAAAAATAAAGTACCATAACATAGCCGGTACGCTATTTTGCAGTTGAAAGCTCGACGTTTGCAGGGCACCAGTTACAAAGCAAGTAATGTGTTCATATGGCCACCTGAATTAGTCTCCTACATGCCGAGGAGTGAAATGGCATAGATCAAATGCTGCGAAGAAGACAAGTATTTTGGTGCCAAAGGACATTCTGTTAATTAATATAAACCTGGAGGTGATACATTCGCACTGACGTTTTCTAGTGACACGTCCCAGCCATAAAAGTGTATATAATCTATGTGCAAATAAAACACAATGCCATAGAACACTGATATTTATGAAGCGTGTCTGTTAGTAGACCAATATATTTAGACAGTGCAAGACTCATTGAACCTATAATGACATGAAGGAAGAGTCAAACTGATGTGTCCCCAAGCTAGCTTAGTTGTGGCCTTGGATGATACACTGGGTCAAAGAAAGTAGATCTCCACTATTTTCAGAAGGTTGTACGAGAACTCCCCCCCCAAACCCCCCACACACCTTATTCTAGGGTTTGTCTATGCTCCCTAGACCTCCCTCTCACTGCTGAGGGGAATCTGATCCACCTTTGCTGGGATGTCTACGAGGTACCTTCATAAACACTGGTACTAATTCAGTGGTCTGCCTCCTTAGCAAGGTCCCTTGGGTCAGTGAGCTTACTGTCAACCAGGTGTTGGCGCAGCTCTGTAAAACTGGTATTGAGTTTGTGCTTTCATAGAATCAGATTGTACAGCTCAATATAATCCTTAATGTTTCTGCCTCTCACCAAGCCACTCGGGTGTATTTAATTGATTACTCCAGCAAGGCACCAAGACTGGTTTGACTGATTGTGGCTTTCCCTAAAACACATGTTGTATTTCCCCACAGGGGTGGGTTAGAATCCAACCGCTGCCACCAGTGTGAGTAATTGGGTTGTTGGTTGAGTGGTGTGTGAGCCCTTCTCAAGTAATAGCCACAATCGTTGGCGGGGTAAACCACAAAAGTCACTACATTAACAAGTGCTTAACCCTCTGATAGCTGGGCACAAAAGTAGTCTGGCTTAACTTCGAGGCAGTGTGTAAAGTATGTTTGCAGTACTTAAGCACGAAATAAAGTTAAAACACAACACAAGAAAAATCCCACTCCAATTTAGAAGAGTACAGTAAAATGTACTACATTATTAGACATAAAAATGACAAAAATACAACCAGTAGAATGGGAAAGAAGTAGTTTAAAAGATTTAGATAAGTTCTGGCAAAAGGCACATATCCATGCCGACTAAGATGGAGCGCATGCCGGTCACAGGAACAAGTTTGTCCCACTAAATATTGTACGTTATGTTACTTGTGCGCGGTCGGCGAAGCGTTGCTTTGTGAAGCTTCTCATTGTTGGTTCCGATGAAGGAAGATTTGTGGCCAGGCTTTACGTTATTTGGCGCTGGTTCCAATGAGGCTGGCAGCATTGCGACAAGGCTTTGCGAGTTTTCGCATAGCCTGGGGTCAGTTCTGATGAAGTTTGTAGCTGTGCGGTGAGACTTTGTGGCGCTTCTCGTTGGATTTGATTAAACCTTCAGTTGGGTCAGGAGGAGCACTCTGATGCCAGCCAAGGGTCCAGGAATTGGGGTGGGTGGCACCACTTGGGGATCAGGAACTCTTCCAGCAGAGGCTAGCAAGGCTTAGGCAGGTCCAGAGCAGCATTTCAGCTGGGCAGTTGCAGTAGGTCTCTGGAGCTTTTTGTGTTACCGTAGCTCAGAACAGGAGGTTTGTCAGCTGACCCTTGGAGTCCCTCCGGTAACCTAGAATGAAGGAAGCAGGTCCAGCCTTGTTTCTCAAAGAGCAGGGCAGACCTCTACCAGAAGGGCAATCCCCTGGTAGCAGGGTAGTCCTTTTCCTGTAGTATCCCCAGGTACTGGAGAATGGGTCTGAGGGTCCCATTTTAACGTCTGGTACTAGCTTTGTAATGGAAGAAGCTTCTGGGTCTCTCCCCACCACTCCCTCACCGAGATGTTTGGAATTTTTGTTTTGCAGTCACAATGGGCTAGTGTGAGGTTCTTTGTGTGTGAGCTGAGGCAGTGATTTTGAAGTGCAAGTATGGCTGTGCATAGCTCCACCCCGATCCTGCTTTGGATGTCCCATCCTCCCAATACCAGGCAAACTACTGTTTGGCTATCTGAGAGGAATACACAAAGGCCACTAGCCAACTTCACCTAGTCAGGTGACCCAGGAAACCGGCAGCAGGCACCAAAGTTTTAGTACAAGAACATACCAGCTTTCTAAAAGTGGCTTTTTCAGAATTGTAACTTAAAATTCGACTTTGCCATTAGAAATGGTTTTAAATTGCAATTTCTCAGACGCCAAGCATGACAATCTTACCACCTCCCAAATAAGTCATCCCATATTAAAATTAACAGGACACAGCCTATTCAAATGTAAGTGATGCGGGGCCTAACACCCCCATCCTGCCAGTGATGGCCCACCCAGTTACCCCTAAGCTCCCCATTGTGTGTGGCAGTCTAGGAGTAATGCCCAAAGCCCAACTGTCACCCACACCCAGTCATGTGACTCAGAGACAGCCTGCAGGCACCAAATGGCTAAGGCAAGAAAATAACTTTCTAAAAGTGCCATTGTTAGTATTGTAATTTAAATCCTACTTCACCATAAATTCGGATTTTAAATTTGGATTCCAGAGACACAAAACTTGAACTGGTTACATTTTCCAATGTGAAAATTGCACTTATAAAATGTAATAAGGTAATTCCAATGTTAGTCTATGGGAGAGCTAGGCCTCACAATAGTAAAAAACAAATTTGGGAGTTTTTCCCTACCAAGATATTAAACTTAAAAGTACACGTCTGATCTTTTTAAATATACTTCACCCTGCCCTATGGGCTGTCAAGGGCCTATCCTCGGGGTGACTTATGTATTAAAAAGGTAGGGTTGGGCCTGGCTAAAAGTTTATTTTGCCAGGTCAAAATGCGCTTTAAAACTGCACTCACAGGCTGCAATGGTAGGCCTGAGACATGTTTTAAAGTGTTACTTAAGTGGATGATACAATCAGTGCTGCAGGCCCACTAATAGCCTTTAATTTACAGCCCTGGCGTACATGTTGTATCACTTTACCAGGGACTTACAAGTAACATAAATGTGCCAATTGGGTGTAAGCATATATTACCATGTTTAAAGAAGAGAGCACAAGCATATACATTCTGGTTAACAGTGGTAACAGAGTCCTAAAACCAACAAAAATAAATTCAGCAAAACCGGAGGGGTGAAGGCAAAAGGTTTGAAGGTGATCCTGCAGAAAGGACAAGGTCCAATAGTCATGCACACATTAGAAATAACTTTTTGCTTCATTACAGCTTTATGGATTCTTGTAAAAGAGTCTTTGTTCTCTACTGTTTTGGATTTTCTTAATTATCTTAGCTGTTTGCTTGGATTTTGTTGAATTGTTTTAAAGCACAGGAAAGTCCTGTAAGTTTGCAACATTTCTAGGGCGATTTGGAAAACAAACTTCACTGCTGTAATTGCAGAATCATGGTGTTCTATCCTTTCCATTCATAGCTTCTAAAGTAACTGACTAACCCAACTTCTCTGGTAAAAAGATACTTTAATAGAAAAAGGTTATCACAGCCTGTATTTCCAAATAAAACAATTGTCGTTCCAATCTAAGGAAGAGAGCTACTTGGAAAAGGAAACTGTGCCAACATGTGCTATTTGAAAAATAACTGTCCAAATTTAGTCTCAAAACATACGTTACCGATGTGTATCTACTAATCTAAGGCTGATAAAAATCGGGGAGATTTGGTGGATACGAATATGAAACTTTACAACGCGTGTCATTACAACACATGTTTTACATCGCAAAATCCATTACAACGCATGTCGTTACAATGCATAATCCACTACAACTCAATTACTATTCTAACTCCACCGGGGAGTTACTTTAGGGAATGCTTTGTAATGGATTATGCGATGTAATGACGTGCGTGGTAATGGATTTCACGTTTTAAAACATTTGTTGTAATGACACGTGTTTTAAACGATGTTTCCCGGTGAATACGCAGTTGAAATAAATTTAGCTCCTCCTATTGCTTGACAAGAGTCAGATAGTACTCCATTGTGTGAAGATGATTGTCAGGAAAGCGGTTTATTATATGGTGTGGTTCTGAGACCTCACTCGTTAATAAACTCACTACCTGTACTGGGTCCAGTCAGATCAGTTTAAAAAACGTTAGCTCAACCCTGCATAGCTGTGGCTCTGAGCAGTCAGGCTTTGTCAAAGAAGCATGTGTAAAGCATTAAGAAGTACCAAAAACAGTCATATAAGAAAGAAATGAGACCAAGTGAAAATCCAACACCAATTTATAAGAGTACGTTATATTTTTTATCTCTTAGATGACAATGACAAAAATCCACTGTAGGGTTCCGGAGATGTGAATTTTTAAAGGCACAATAAAGCACTGCTTGCTCATTCAACACAAGAAATCATTGTAATTGATAGCACTATGGTCAAACTGCAATCTCTGGAAAGCTTTTATAAAGTTGTAAACTACTACTACAGCCTGCTGTGGGAGACCAACTTTGACAGGGAGCAGGTCACAGAGACCAGTGAGGCTTGGTAGGACAGTTACCTCGCAGTCAAATGAGCCTCCAGTCCAGTTCTAGGCTTTACGTGCAAACCATTGTAGACTGTAATGAAGTGGTTGTGATGCAAGAGACACAGGATGCTGATCTGGTTGACAGGGTTCTTCCTGGTGCTACCCCTCCATCCAGAACATGGTGGGGCGACAGTTCCCCCTCAACTGAAGATAACTTCCATTTTGGATGACCAGACTGAACTCCAACAACTCTCCATGGTTCAGCAGAATCTGTCGCAACATTTGAGGGTCAGGTCTCGCCCTCCCAGAGTGCACGTTAGAGGTCAGCGGCAATCGGGCTTTCTTGGCTACAAACTCACGAAGGCAGGCGTTTGCAGCTTTTGTGCTGTAACTGTAAGAGGATGTCAGCCAACTGACTCTTGGGGGGGGTCACCTCTTCTGTCTGAGACTCGAGGATGACGTTTCCTCACACACTGCACCACAGGCACATTCCTCTCTTTACTATCCCAAGAAGCAGCAGGTACGGTCCAGTCTTAGTGCAGCCTCGTTTTGCTAGCCTCAGGTAAGAGCAGGAAAGTCCTACTTAGGTCCTCTCTTCAGTACATACCTGATGGAGGTCTAGGTTCCCGGGATGCAGCTTTTATGCCAAGTCAGTGCCCTCTGGGAATGTGGCAACTACTAGCCAATGGTCTACCAGGTCCCCTCCCGTCTAGTGATGACTTCCTTCTGAAGTGTGACATCTAGCTATCCCAGAATGCACTACTTTGCCTAGTCTCAATATGGCAGAAACCTTCTCTCAGTGTGTGGAGCTTCCTGGCACACCCAGAGTTGTGGCTACCTCAGGGCTACAGGCCCACTGAAAAACTGGTTTGGCAACGGCTTCCCCCTCTCTGTCAAATACGCCAACCTATCTGTAAAAACACAAAAAAACAGCCCCCCTTGTGTGTGTCCACCGTTTGTCCTTTAAAGGCGAGTTCCCCTTTGAAGTTTGCCTTTTGGGTTCACTCCCTATTTGACCGGCCTTCCAGGCAGAAGTCACACCTCTCCCAGTGTCCGGCCCTTCATGTTCATTCCTGAAATTATTATGCCCCCACCCCATTTCTCCGCCCAGGAAGGCAGAAGGCTGTATTGTGGCCAACAACCATAAACAGTCACTGGAAAAATCTGAGCAGCAAAGTGGCTACTTACTAAAGTTGTAATTTGTGCAAAAGGTACATTAGAGTTGGGTTTAATGCAACAATTCTTTTGATACCTTTACGTTTCCTCTTTAGTAGTCCCTTTCAGATGTTAACACTGCTGAGTTACTGGTGTGCAACTCTGTACTTGCCAATGGTGCTACTAACCTTTCCATAGTGAAAATTGCAGTGCAGGGTTTTTAAGACAGGACATTTAAGTTAAGAACCACATGTGCAACTCTTTAATCTAAATGTATCCAGTTTTTAGTGCTCAGTGGGCCTGCCTTGGGGGTGACTTATAAACATTACAAATGAATGTTTGGGCTTTGCCATTACTTTAAATAGCAAAGTGGAGTTAGCAGTAGAAAATTGCTATGGCAGCTGGGAGTCACACTTTGCGTTCTCACACTCGTGGTGGCACAGTAAGTGCTGCAGTTCATGGAAGACACTTTAACTTACAGGCCCTGGGTACTCCTAGGACCATATATAAGGGACTTATAAGTAAGTTAAATTGTGTGTGTACCAAACAGACACATGCATTTTAAGGCTTCGAGCACTGGCACTGAGGTCTGCTTGGCAGACCTCTGCACCTTCAAAGTAAAAAATACTGGCAGGATCAGTTCAACACTAGGAGACGATGATGCGAAAAGAGCCATTTCCTTACAATGACTCTCTAACTTGGGGATTTTTAGTTATCCTTATGTAG
This sequence comes from Lissotriton helveticus, assembly GCF_964261635.1. NCBI lineage: Eukaryota > Metazoa > Chordata > Amphibia > Caudata > Salamandridae > Lissotriton > Lissotriton helveticus. Next base: position 276,975,005 of record NC_136062.1, read on the forward strand.
TTATACCTGGACATCATGCCATGTTTTACTAAAGTCATATAGCATTTTCCTTTGTAATTCAAAAAACTTGTTTTGTCTACAAACCTTGGTTAATTTTTTACCAAAGTCCACCAGATTTCTAATGGCCTCATTGAAACTAAAGTGTGCCTGCATACGTGAGACAATGGAGTTTAAACTGAGGTCTGTATTAAAATATAATTTGTGCCTGTACAGAAAGGCTAGAGTCCTATTTGGTGCATGCGAAGAAACAGGACTTGCTCTGTCAGACACATGGTCATTGAGATTGGAAGGCCACACACCCTCCTGTCATGATGGCCTGCTCCTTCTGTAACATGCAGTACTAATTGCATTTCTATACGAAACGTATGGAAAGTCCAAATATTTAGCAAATCTACATTGCCCCACTGAAAGCTTTGTGCATTCTCCGTATTTTAGTCATGTACAAAGTAACGATTTTTGACAACCTATATAACAGTAATTGAAATACAATGTTATGTATGGCTCTCATAGAGAGCCTCTATCGTTTATTTATGTTTCTTAAAGTCATAACTCCATGCTGTGACATCACAACAGTTGGTAACAAAACAGGATATCAACTGTTGTGTGACCTAGAGGCCTTCCAGGCCAGGTGACAGGTCTTTCGGAGAGCCTGTCAGCACAGCTCTGGTTGTCTGAAAGCAGAAAGCACAGCTGCAGGAGGGGGAAGGAAGGTAGGGGGTTTGGTTGAGGGTAGCAGGTAAGATATATTTATTTTTCACATTTGCGTCAGGAAGGAGAGGTAGTTGAAGACAGAGACAGATGATTTGGGGGGCCATGCATTATATATAATTATAGATGGGTCTATTTGTCGTCACTCAGTACCCTTCCGTGAAAAACATCCCCATAGTTAATTCATTGATACCCATCTGTAATTCTATCTGTTTTTAGGTCTCGGCTAGAAGCGAGCGAAGCTCGCTCTCGCCAAAGACCTATAGTTAGCGTGGCAGCTTTCCGGGAGGACAGCACTGGCCGCGCGCGGCGATTTGTTAAGGTCACGCGCACGAGAACGCGCTCGCGGCCAGGTGCTGTCCTCCTCGAAAGCTGCCTCCCTTCCCCGTGCAGGGCGGGCAGCCGCGCTGCCTGCGGCGACCCGGAAGCATTGTTTTTATCTGTTTCCCGGTTCCTTTGCCAGCCTCTCTGTCCGATTCCTTGAGAGGTCTGAGGAACCCCTTCCTGCGCAACATCCTGTCCGTGTTTTCTTCATTGTTCGGGCCACCATTTTTCAGTAATGTAATTGGTATTTTATATTTGCCTCCTAAACTTTTTGTTACTGAGATTAGTTTCTCTAAAATAGTGTTGTCGAATGTGTTCATAGTCCAGTCCAGGCTCCTATTATGTCTCCTTATTGTGTTTGTGATGGGTCGGCTTTCTCTCTGGCGCTTTCCTGGTCGTGTCTTTCCCTCGAAACACGTTAATTCAGTGACATTTTAATTTGGTCACACTCTGTGGCTTTCTGATGGCATGTATATTATTTCATATGTGCAGGTTTTGTCGTCGCTGTTACTGTTTGCAGAGAAATTTAGTTTATTATGTCTCTTTTCTATGTTTACGTCCTATCGCCAGTCATAGAAGGGGGCCTCACTCTGGCTCGTGCGGTTGTCATGGTGAAGCAGGCGCTGAGCACGCGCCGTGCTCAGGGAAAGCTCCTCAATGGGCTGCTCCTCCATCGGCATGCCCCGCGGGCCTGTGGAGCCTGACGAGACCATCCACATCCCGCAAGAACCACAGCCTGACCCACAGCCTTACCCACAAGAGCCTGAAAGTCATCCTGAACCTGCGCCCTGCCCAGTAGTGAGTCCGGAAGAGCCCCTGAAGAGGTAGGGCTGGCAGTAAGGGGGTCGGCAAGCTGAAAGGGAGTCTAGTGGTGGAAGCAAAGTGATGGCGAGGGTAAGGCATGGAAGATATGGCACAGGACAGTTGAGGCAGTCGGGCACAGACAGGGCAAGGCAGGGGCAAGAACTAGTTAAAGATCATGTGTCATGGATGGCGCTTGAGTGAAGACAAATGGCATATGGCAAGGAAAATGGCACATATGTGATTACAAATCGAAAGGTATTGAATGTCGTTTACTGAATGTATGTACATTACCCCTCAACCATCTAGTGTTTCTGTACGTTGTAATGTAAAGCGCTCCGATACCCTCTACGGTCATGTTGCGCCATATTGAACTGTATAAATACAGGAAAATGGACCGGAATGATCAGGCACGAACTCTAGGATGCAAGGGGACCCAAGGAAGGGAAGAAGGAGATGAGACATAGGGCACGTGTAAGATGGACATAGAACAGCAGATGTAGGTGAGTGCAGTGCATGTGGTGTAGTCACTTAAGATTGCCCCCCCCCCCCTCCCCCGGTGTTTTTGATGTTCCATTGTCCAAGAAGTTGACAATCAAGTTGTTTATTCTTAATCAGCAACTCTACACATACAAGTGATTTTACATAACCGCTATATTGAGTGTACTTTAGCTACTCTAGACGTTTTGTTATAATCATTTGCTTAGAACATTTTTACTATTTGTAATGTCTTGCAAGGCTTTTCGAGTATCTGCTCCGATATTACGGTTATGGCAATTTCATTGACCAGAGTCGACTTTAGCCATTGTTTTTAGATTTAGTCATCCCAAACACTAGTGGCTGGATGTGGCGGAACTGACTGTCTTAATTAATGGTTCAAATCGGATTGTGGTCCGCTAGATGTTGTCCTGGAACTGTTTAATGTGTTTATTTGTTTGTGGAAGGATTTTGGTTTTTGTTTGTCTGCTGGGGATTTTATTAACTATTGCTCTTAGGGCAACTGTTCAGTTAGGAGGCTTCTGCAGTCAAACTGTTTGACTTTGATCCAGTGTTGTGCCTCCGCGGACAAGATCTATTAAAAGTAACCTGCTATGAATTGTTGTTATCGAGGCTGATTATAGTCTGTGGATGTGTTGATGACCCTTGTCCAATTGTACAGCTTTACTGCTGTGATACAAGCGAGATTGTGCCAAATAAAAATAAAAAATTAATGCAAAGCATTGTCATTTACAATGCCAGTAACTCAAACTTTAATGCTGCGAGACCTATTGCATTGTAAATGCTTGTTTCAATGGTAGAGAAGGTGATAAGAGCTGACTGGAACGATATTTTTTTTTATTTAAGTGCTTAAATGCGCAAAAACCTATTAAAGAATATTACAAAGCTTATTTGTATTAAAAAAAACAATGCAGTCTTTACTCACCCGTAATTATTATGTCACCAACCGAAAAATACATTACCCTGAAATAGCTAAATATGCTTCTGTTTGTGTGCCTTTTATATAAACTACCTTAACTGTTTTTTTTATACTATTTTACTTGGCAGATATTGTAATCTCAGGCTAGCCATAGAAAACTGTTTTTTATTAATTTATAAATAGTTTTTGAACTGACCTCCATGCATCTATCTTTATTAAAAGAGAGAGTCGGTCAAAAGTTAAAAAGAAATTGATTGATTGTGCACTGGCTGTCAGAAATTAAACTGTGTGTTTTCTGGTATACCTCTCCTGAACGTTTGCACTTTGAGCCCTCCGTGGGGCAGACTTCATTGATAAGTAACTAAGCTGTGTAAAACCGAAAGTTTACAATAAAAGGTGAATGAATTAATGAATGAATGAATATGTTTTTTTAATCTAAATCAATACAATTAATTACAAAAGATCTTAAAATTACAGTAAAACAACTTGGAAACGTAAAATAAATCTAAGATAAAAACCAGGCAGTACAATCCTGCACATTGCAGCGCAAATAAAATTACTTTGATATTAGTGCTTTGACAGTAGCAATGGCCAATATAGTCAGGCCCTTTACTCCCGGATGGCAATAAAGATCTTGTTGACAAATTTGCTGAAGCAAGCCAGATGCATAGTGTTGTAACTTGTCTCTGTCTCTTTAACTCTGTAGAGTTCTGGGGGCATCATGTAGAACTGTGAGTGTCCTGGGCTACTACTGGATCGGTTGGACTGTGCCTGATTCAGAGGAGGCTATGTTAACCTGTGATGAATGCAATAACGAGAGTTGACACAATTTAATCGGAGTCTGCATTCTCTTAACACTGGTACCGAGGTAGTGTCCCCCAGAGGAACCTTGCGTGCAACCTGTACACGATTTGGATCTCTGGCATTACAACAACACCACCATTGACATCTCCCACATGATCGGTTACACAATCAAAGTTTGTCACATGTATTATTGCATGTTGATGAACATGAGGGTCAGATGCACTATGGTTCACCCTGGCATTTTTACAAACTCGAGTGAAATGCCCCCTCTTCATGCAATTTCTGCAATAGGCATTCCATGCATAGCAATTCGGGTTGTTTGTCATGTGGTTCTGGCTACCACACTTGTAAGATTTGAATTTCAAATCCTTTGTTAACCCCAAGTTCGATTTCTCAGTTTTCTTTGTTACTTTTTGTATGCGTAGAATAGGTATTAACATCCCTGCTTTCATGGTCACATTTGGCCCCCCGAAACACTGGGAGTGGATATATTGGAGATGTTACACATTTCCTTAACTTAGCTGGATGTATGTTCCATGCTCTCTACAATGTTAATAGCCTCTTTTAAGGAAGGATTTTTAGATAATAACTTTTGTTGTACCTTGGGATCGTTAGTACAACACACTAGTTGATCTCCAATTAGAAAATCTGTCAGATCGTCAAAGTCACAGATTTCGGCAAGAGTCTTCGGTGCTGCTACATAGTTTCCTACCCTCTTCCCTTTGGCCTGTATCCTAATGAAACATTTCTGTCTCTCCAGAACTACATTGAAGAGTGGTCTAAAGTGCGTTTGTAACATAAGCACTGACAACTCCTAGAGATCCTAGGGTCCTCCTTCATCATTTTCGGTTATGTGATCAAGTCTTTCGTAAAATGTTGCGACCCTCTACACCCAGGTTGTGAACTAGGATTCCCTGTTTCCTGGCTGGAGAGGACTTTTCCCCACCTATTGCCACTAGATAAGAGTCAGAGGTGTTACCACTTTTTCCACTGCAACAAAGGTTCACCACGTTCTGACAAAAATTGGGGAGGTTGGCTCATACTGGCTGCCCTCACTGTAATTCAGGGTAAATTAACAAACTAATATTACAACAAACTCTCTTAACACATAGGTACAGAAATGGTCATGCAAAATTCCAGCACCCCATTTGACCTGAACATCGGTTTTAGTAAAGTGCTCCATGCAGATAAAATCCCTGGGCAGTAGCACAAAAAGTGTAACATGGATTTTTTTTGTACTCGTCGAATCTAAAAGGCATGTTCCACGGTATACTGGGCCAGTCCAGACAAAATGGATTAATTCGACAAACCATGATGTGCTCTGAGGATGTATTGCCTGGTTTTCTTGGTTAATGCTGACTTTAAATATGGTTGCAGTTTTGTGTCCTTGTAGGATTTTAAAATAGGAGCAGCATATGTGATGGAGTGGACAGTTGCCAAATCGGTTTTCTTCAAGCTGAATGCTGTCTGCTTCATCAAAAACGCTTTTATGCAAGAATAAGGATGTTTAGGGCCATCAGTGTATCTAGATTGACATTTAGATAATCAGCGGCCTTTATAAGGTATGAGTACCATGAATTGGACGAGCGGTATAAATCACTTTGAGAACCTTTTTTAGGAAGTCTGGTTTGGCTTGTTGCATTGCATAGTAATACTTAAGGAGGGCAGCCTTGCTTTCAGTGTCTTGGCCATGCAGGCCAAACGTCAAGCTAAGTAGCGAGTGTCGAGTATATTTCGGACGATAGAACAGCCTCCTGAAAAGCATTGCACTGTGACTTGTCCAGCATTGAAATACATGCCCCTGGCTAAGCTTGTTGACCATACGAGAGGTTATCTAGAAACTTCGCCTGAGTGACCCACAGTATGGCCTCTGCTGTTGGAGAACTTAGCTGGTGATATGATTTGCATAAGGCATACGTAGCTGCGTGGATCTTCCTATTGATATGTTTAAGGTGGAGAGTCATCTTGCCTGTGTCCATGAACTAGACATCAAGGTAATTGGATTTAGAAGTTTGGGTGATCCATTGATTGCCAAGCCCCCATCTTAGGTTCCTCATATTTTTAGACCTGCCAAAAAATCAGCACCTTTTGTTTTATCCGGGTTCACCACCAGTTTGATCACTGGTATAAGAATGAAGTTCGATGAGAGCACGCTGCAGACCAATTTTTGTATGATCTAGTATAAGCGGATTGTCTTTTGTATTGAATCATAGGGAGCATAACGGAGCCGATCTTTGGTGGGATTGAGTTTGCACAATAAAAGGTGGTAGACCCTAGAATATGTCTGACATTATCAATGCTTAACTTACTTGCTTCTCTGATGTATGTTTGGAGTCATAATTCCTTTATTTTGCAGGTGTCTCAAGTGGCAAAAGCCTTAAAATACCAAAAACAAGGTACCAGAACCTTCTCTAATGGCGTGAGTATCTGTTTATTTTATTGTATTTTGTTAGAGAATTTCTATAGTGCTCCTTCACCCTCACATGGCAGCTTAGATGTCTATGGGTTCTTGAGTGCCCGTTCAGAGTGTATGCTGGGATGGAGCATGTTGCAAGCTAGAGATGTTGTTTGAAGCGTGTGAGGTTTAAAGGCATGTCCTGGTACAGAGAATGTCACAGTGCATACGTACAAATCATTGGAGCGACTTTGAGACCAGCTCCTATGTGTTATTAAAAGATCATGTCTGGTTGAGCCAGGAGAAAAGCTTCTTTCAAGAGGTCATGGAAAGCAGGAAAGAAAGTAGGGTGCGTGAAGGACAGAACAAAGGTCAGATACTTTACAAGAAAAGGGACCAGGATCTACCCCAGGGCTCAAAGTCTGAAAGTCTGAAATGATCGAACACCAAACAGTGCTCTCTGGACGGTTTGTAGTGGGAGTGTTTTGCTTTTTTTCCCCTTATTCTTGTTGGGAGTATGTTCAAATTGACAAAGATATCATTTTGAACCATGTGCATTTTATTTCTTGCATGATTTTTGCCGGTAGTGTCCGTATCTTAATCCCAGAAGCCACCCTTCATGTGGGGCAGCTCTACAGCTGGTGCTGCGGATTGGGCCTCATCAGCAGGGCAGGGCCAGTAGTAGTTTACTATTTGGTTATTGCATTGTTTAGTAATTGGTCACTTGTAACCGAGCTCTCCTCTCTCAAAGTGCCATGTGATAGTTTATTAGTCCTGCTTTCCCTCATTGACCTTTAGTCTTCTGCCAGTCTCTGGTCGAAGCCTGCCATCTGTTGCGGGGCAGTCACTGTTGTTTCTGTGTGACATTTTCTATGTTGTATTGCTCGCACAGACCCCTGCTTTGAAACTCGAGAACCTGACTAGAGACAAACTGTAGCTGTAGCTGTAGCGTCCTTTAAACAAGAGTTGGCAACTCACACGAGCTGAATTGTAGCATTGAATGTTATTCGTTTTATAACAATTATATTGATGGTGTCTTGCCAGTTTATCGTTATAGTGATGTATAATCATGTAATAATTATCATTATATTATCGTTAAAGTTACCATTGCCAAATATAATAATAACATTGCGTATCATTTCGATTGTGTGGTGTGCTTGTTCTTTTTCACATTGCACTCTGTAAAATTACTATTACTTGATTAGATAGTCGTACCTTTTACTATAGAGCACCATTTATCTCTCTTTCGCGTCTAATTTAGGGGCATTCTAGTGCAACGCACTATCTGTGAGTACAATATTTTGCAGCACACGTAATGCAGTATGCCGCAAATAAAGATGTCTGTACTTCTTTGTTCACACACAGGTGCAAACCGTTACTTTAATACCCGGCGATGGCATCGGGCCAGAAATATCTGATGCCGTCATGAAGATTTTTGATGCCGCTAAAGTAGGTATATCAATAAATTGTTTTGTGTTGCATTAACCAAGCCAAGATCTCCTACCTTTCCGAAAAGCGCTGAAGACCTGGCTTATTAGACAAGCTTTTTAACCTACTTTTCTCCTCACCTCCGATTGTGTTACTGTTAATTTTTAGCGCCAAGAAACAAATCAGTGTTAGTGCGCTTAATAAATGATTTAATAACATAACATAACATAACGTTCCCACAGTTCCTCTCTGTGAGTGCTTTACATTGAAACTACGAAGGCTTGTGCTCAGAGCAAGGGTGCAAGTGCCCACCTGACTTTAAATGAATTTCATCAACATGTCCCAAAAGAGCCTGCAATCTTATTGGCTCCTCTTTGAAGGGACTCTGACCCTTATATCTTCATGTCAGACTTTGTACTTTATACCTAGCTCTGCCTGATACCAATGTTCTGAACTGTTTGAATATATGGCCTTTAAGGCTGTAGTCCTTAAGGCTGCAAGATTAAATAACCAAGTATCCTATTTAAAATTGTTAAAACGTTATTTCTCTGACTTTGGCATTCAGTCGGGAGATTATACAGGCCTCGGTAGAAAGGCAGGTTTGCAATTTGAGTTTAAGGTGCTGCCACTCGGACCTTTCCTAAAATAAGAGGCAGCTTTTCTTGCTGAATACTGGATTCTGTCTTAACTTTTGCTTTTAAAAAAGTGTCCTAGCAAATCCTTTGAAAATATCTGTAAGTCATTATATTGCTCACACTGTGCCTCAACAAATGCATCAAGGGTAGTCCCTTTAACAAATCTGTCTTCCTGTTGGTATTTTCAAGGAGTGTGAATTCGCTGACACAGTCTGGGCAGCACATGCAGGTTGTAACATGCTGATCCACTTTTGTCGGTACAAGACTAACTGAGACTGTTACAATATGCAGTAGCTGGAGTATCTGTTCAACGTGGCCTCAGACATTCTCTGGAGGCTTATAGAAGACATGGTCTTCGTTGAAGATGTAAGAGATGTTTTTTAAATTAACAAGTAATGTCTGCTTGGTATCATAAATGTGTTGCATCAAAAACACATTTAATAGAAATATACTGAACTATGGTTTCCTGATGTTAGTCAAACAAGGCCCAACTCCATCTTGGATTTCAATGTTTATTCCTTCTCACATCCATGCCAAACGTGTACTAATGAAATGGTCTGTATTGATATGTTCTTGGTAAACTCCAGAGGAAGCTTTCCTCCCAAAAGTAACTGACGGACCTTCCCTTCTATGGCCCTGGCTCTATACCACTGTTCATTTCATAAGTCTGTCATTGTTTTGTTTGTAATTAGATTTGTCCTGTCACATCTAATGACACTAGGTCAAGAGGGGACCAATTATTACTATCGTTAGAGGATTGTGTAAGGTATTGTTTCATTTTTCCTCTATTGTGATTTGCTGAGGCTAATGCAACATTTTGCTTTCGTTATACTGACAGTGTGATTTTTTTTTTTAGGTATAGCTAGAGCCAGCGCATGCGCTGGTCTGGCGAGACATTTAGTAACTGGCTTTTTGAAGTGCTACCAAAGGCTTTCTCTGGCCACCAGCGAGCGGTTACGTGCACGGGCGTGCGCTTACGAGCACATGCGTCATCTCGTGGGCACCCTTACAACCGCGATTACTTTCACTTTCGCGGCGCCGCCATCTGCCTTTCCTCGCTCTGCTTCTCCCACACCACCGCCCTTTACTTTTGTGGCCGCGCGGCCAATGCTTGTTTTTTTCCTGTGCCTGGTCGTTCATAATTGGGTTTCGCTTTGATTCCCTGCTCTGGTGCACATCGCAAGCAGCACACGGAGCTCAAGACGTAAACGTGCGTTACTCACTTGGTTCTGTGGGGTGCTGAGAATACGAGGACTCCCGAGCTGTAGGGCAGACATCCTGGCCCCTGATCCCACAGTGCGAGGAGCGGAGCTTACAGGCGCATGACCAGGCTTGCAGTGCAAGAGTACTACACTTCACTAACCATTACATGCCGCGCTAATGAGCGGGAGGAACTCAGCAGCACGCAGACACTCACGGAGGCGATCATGGCTTATTCTGTCTCCCCACTTGTTCGAAAACACCGAAATAGACTTTGAATCAGCAGTTCGCGCAGTGACGTTGCAGAGAATATACAATAACGTTACCTAAGCTTCAGCCCCTGGTGCGTGCCACAACTGAAGACTTTTTTATAGCTGTGGTCTGTGTCACTTACTATAGGATCAGAAAACATCTGCGCGCTAAAAACCTTGTCAGCACACAAAACCCTCCCGGCCAGGACACACCTGGAGATGGCGACCCTAACAAGACCCCTCAGAGGTGTTGCCGGACACACCAGAAACATTTGCAGTGGCAGAGTTCAGCTCTACAACGGTAAACAGCTGCAGAGTAATGACGTTGTCACTCGCAAACTTTGTGTTGGTTCCAGACAAGGTCCCGGCACGATGTACTTTCCAAAACATAATTAGGAGGCAGATGTTAGCACCTGGCCTTGTCTTTGTTTGTTTACCCACCGGCTCCACCTCGCCCGTTTCATGCAGCGGTCTCTGAGCATTCCCAGCGCACATACAAAGAAGTGTCTTCACGGAGCGAAGGTGGTGGTGCGAGGCATCCAAGGGCACCCAGACCCTCCTCTGTGCCCAGGAGGGATTATACTCTGGTCTGTGCAGTGGGTAAAGCTCCCACACGCACAGTGATGTGCAGAGGCTGATGTTCACAGGGGCACCCCTGTCATCGTTACTGTGATCTGAAGTTTCAGTCATCCAGTTGCCGACGCAGAGATGGCATTAAAAACAAACGCATCTTGGAGTGTCACATAAGCCAAAGTTCTGCAAAATGGACATACTGCAAGGGGAAAGTTGCTTCCCTGTCATGTGGCTGCTGGCACTAACTGATCAATTAGATGCATGAATAAAAATAAAAACATGATGTGCAGTAGGTAACAGAGTCGATAGACATCCTGGCCCTTGGCTAGTGTTTGCTCGAGTTAACTGTATAAAAGCCTTAATTTGCTTCTTCTGTGACTTGGTTCATAACGCTTCCCAAATGACATTGACACCATAAGTGATCCCCCGCGGGCCTCATCTGAAGCCCTAAAGCCACCAACTAGTGTGGTGGTGATAAACTGCCAATGACCCCACAAATGCCCCTCAATTCCGGTACTATTTGAAGCCCATTCAAGGCAATTTATTTATTATTTATTTTATTTATTTAGAAGCTTGTAAAGCGCTCAGCTACCCCCGACAGGGGTGTCCCGGCGCTGTAAGCATGCGACAGCCGGAGAGGTTCAGTGACGCAATGGCCTCTCATCTGCAAGAGTGGGCATCACAAGCGATGCATTTAAAAAAAAAAAAATTTTTGCAGCAAAGTGAAATCCACAAATCTCAAGCGTCAGAACACTTATTGCCTAGTTCGACGTTTAAGTTGCAGTCCTGAATTTAGAGGAGAAAACAAAAAAAAATAAAAAATAGGACCGAGCAAGATTTTCATACCAGAGATGAGGCAGTTTACAAAGTCGAGTAAATCAGCAGATTTTTGAATCTATCACTAGGAAACCTAGAGTAAACACTTTATTTCACAAGCGCATGTCCTTTCACCTCACTCATTCACTATTCACACTGGCTATACTATCAGTGGTTTCCTTTCACACCTGCTGTAGGACAAGAACCTACCTGTTAGGTTTGACAGCGAGGCAGGTACAAATAAAGGAGTAGACACAGTGTGCTTTCGTTTCTGGCAACAAGATCAGGGTCACTGGCCTTTTATGATCACCTCCGTGTACATCATGGCCAATAGCATTCAGTCTACACGTGGCGGGGTCACCCACTAAAATACCCATCCTCATTTTGTGTGTTGGGATGTTCCATCCCCAACACAACATTCCTCCTTCACCCAAACAAAACAAAAACTAGCATTGGCATAGCCAATAGGTCTCGCCTTTGGGACCGTATAAAAGTTTAGTTATCCAGCACAATATCCTTGTTCCTTTGTATTTTCCTGTAAAAAGAGCTGATTTTGGGGGTGAGCAGTGAGAATTTGCCCGATTCCAAGGTAGCAGAGCCTTACTAGTCTGTCTCTTGCTTATGCTTGTGGAGAAGCGTGGCTCAGTGGTTAGAGGCGGCAGACCCGGAAGCTGAGATCAGCCGTGGACCAGGGTTCGATTCTCCGCCTCGGCGGGTCTCGGGCTCAAAAATTCCACGGACTCGACAATTCTCGCTCCAGTGCCTACTCGACTCATGGGGTCACACTCTGCGACTCTGGGCAATAGCTTGCTTAATCTCCACTACGGCCCCTCGCGGCGGGATGCCTGGCTTTCACCTTGTGAATACCCTGCCGGGGTATCTCACAGGGGAATACCAGGACGGGTTCCCTAAGCAAGCGCCTTGAGACCCCTGGGTGATTCGTGAGCTATATAAATCGAAATACATTTACATTTACATTTACATTATGAGTCAGAGTTATTTCTCTGAGTTTGATTTTATATCATTCTCCCTGCTACAATTGAGTAAGCCTTATACTAATTCTCTGTGTATGATTTTCTATGCATTTTGAGTAATCATATTTCGCCTTCTGTAATGCTCTTAATTATTTAATAAACCATCATGGTTTCTGACTTTACTTTGTCTCAAGAAGGCTTATTTAATTGATTATGCATTTAGATTTTGCAGACAATATAGTCTCCTTAGGGGCACATTTTCTCATATGTTCTTGAGGACAACAGAGCCTGCATAGAAACTTTATCTTAGATTATCAGATAATATAACCTCATCAAAGACCACGTGTATGTTGGGGAACTGCCCATTTATATTCCAAGCATATTTCGTTTTTAAATTGGTTTGTTCAAATTTTCTGCCGAAAAGTCATCTAACCAAAATTATTTGGTCATAATGGATGTCTGTATTTGAGCTTCCATCCTCTCCGACCTTTTTCTTTTCTTTTACCTTTTCTATAAAGCCCTTGCTTTCAAAGGGTAACTGCATCTTGTAGCCCATCCATTCTTTCTAGTCCATGAAAGACATTGACTTGCTGCTCCCGCAACTGATAATTGCGGTTACTGAGGTCCATTTCCCACTTCATGCCATCCACTGGGTCATTCTTTCAGGCCTCTAGGAATGCATCTGCATTCAAACTATTAGAAGATTATAATTTAAGGTTCAATGGTCTCCAATACTTTCAACAAGGTAATAAAAAAGAAGTGCAATCAGTTTTAAAAGAAAATGTGCACCCTTGTTTCCATTTCACGGAAAGGCCACAAAACTAGGAAAAGTTAGCCTGAATGACCCCTCAACCGATATCTTTCATTAGAGAGAAGCCCAAGTAATTATTCCCAACTCTTAAGACAGTAAGACTGTATTGTTATACACCCACCAATCATCTAGTTGTGTAACCTGCAATCACAGTGGTGTGAGTGGCGTGTCTTACTTTAGATTCGTATTAGTTATGAACGTTGAGGATTGACCTGTGTTAAATTGCTGTATTTTATTTTGTGGAAAACAAAAATATTTAGAAAACATTAATAGCTTGGTAATTTAACATAAGGTAAGCGCCACTCTCACTACTTTTGTGCAAGCTAATACTCCTATCATTGACACTTTGTTGACTGGAAACAAAAGGTAGCATCAGCAATAATAATTCTCCAATTTTCAAATGTGCAAAACAATCGGTAGGCATTATTAATTATTATGATGCTTGTGCCTTATCTGTATGGCACTTCTTAATAGAGACATGCAGATTTAAATTGCTGTGTATAATAGATGTTTGTGGTCACTAGCCTCAAACTAGCATTTATTTTTCATATAGGCTCCTATTGAGTGGGAGGAAGAAAATGTGACGGCAATCCAGGGCCCAGGAGGCAAGTGGATGATTCCACCAGAAGCCAAAGAATCAATGGATAAAAACAAGATGGGACTGAAAGGTATGGTCTTCTGACATTGCATGTTTTTTGTTATGAACACATGAGCTGGTATCCGTGCAATTTGAAGGGTGGATCTTTCAGAGGGTTTCTGTAATGGTGTGTGCTATGCCTGCTATTGCTGTGCTGCGGCTGTAGCTGGGAATTCTTGGTATGTCATTGGCTACTAGATTCTTGGGGAGGTAGGATTGTCAATCAGTGCTGTGCTGCCTACTTCTTCAGTTGGTGGTTTGTATGCTGACCTCTTCTTTTGGATTAAAAACTTGGATTACTCTCTGAAGTCGTCTTCGTTATCAGTTTCTCATTCCAATGCATAGGTACGCATGCTGGTTTTGGAGATTGTACCATGAGTATTTCTTAACCCAGATTGTCTGCTTTATCTACTTGGATTTGAGAGGCTACACAGATCCTGTTGTCAGGGTAGAAGGAAGGAGGTTGGATTAACAAGACATAGGAACAAGATTTCAAAGTATTCACTGGTTTAGGTACAACCGATAAGTCTTCACCCATTGACAAACTTGTGTCAAATTTGGAACCTTGCCAGGATTAGCACAAGGTTGAAATGGAATTGTGTATTGTTTGCATACATGTGATGTCCTATCTTTTAGGCATCGGATATGTAAACTAAGGGTCCAGGTAAGTGTCCAATAGTTTGGTGAGCCATGGGCTATGCCACATTTGTTATTGACTATACTGGAGGGTAATGGGCCAAATTTGACATGATGAGCAGGGTTTTGTAGAAAGGCAGTGAAAGAAGACACCACTGCTAGTACAGCCTGGAGTAGACAGCCTTTTAATAAAACACTTGGTGTTCCATAGTGTAAAATGCTATCCTGCCCAAGGAGGTGTTCTACTGCACAAACCTCATGGTCTGGATAATGTAGGCTTGGGTCTCTCAACCAGGTATTATTACGCGAGCTGATATGGGATGGAGGACGGCATCGGTTGGTCCTCCATACACTCCAGCTGCCCACATGATGTGGACAACTAGGAGCGCCTAATTATAAGCTGTACTACCTGGTAGCACAGCTCCAGTGGCTGGCTTGGTGGCTTGCGTGCCAGATTACCTAGAAATTAAACAAGCTCCTGGAGCCACGTAGGGACACAGCCTTGGTGGCACTGCTGATGGGGGTGGGGGATTAAACTGCTGTCAACTACAATACCGAAACATCTGTCAATCGGCCTGCATTGCTGGAGGTGGGCACTGAGTAAGAGAAATGGGAGGTATACTCCTGAGCTGCCCCAATAGGGCTCTCCATGCAGTGCGAGGCAACTTCATAAGACCACGAATGCGGGAATGGACTTGAGATGGAAATGAACACTCTGGGAGCTTTATATGATGGGGACGTCTGAGAAGCTTTTAGGACTTGATGGCCATTGGAACTCTGCTGAATGCACATTCCTTAACAAATAGAGCACTCACATGTACCTTGAGAAACATGGGTGGGGCAGAGATTAAACCTGTGACTGACACACTTCATCAGGCTATTCTCACCATCCGGGGCGGATGACGGCTGATTACCTGGCTGTACCAAGTACTATGCCTAGACACATTTGATGGCTCGCCGAGCCATCTGACCAGGTGGAAGTGACTCATGAATTGTCCCCTTAGGAACAAGTAGTGGACACGAAAACTGAAGCACACTTACACGGTCTGGAGAAACACGAGATTTAAGTATCCTCAATTTAACTATCTGCACATGACATAACTCACCCCTCATAGGTTGAATGTGGTACTCTAGACCCAAGCCAATATTTGCCATAGATGCCACCTCAATGATGCAGATTTTTCACATATGGTGTGGCATTGTCCTGGGTTTGCCCGCTTCTGACTGGAGTTAACGGAGGACATGGAAAGGACAAAACACCGACTCAACAAACACTGCCAAAATGTGCCTGTTGGGCACACTAGGCGAACAGAACGGATTGCGGCAGAGACCTATCGAGGCACTGAAAATTCTCTGAGGGCCTGCCATATAGCTGGCTGGTGGAAGATGAAGGCGGTGAGTTGGTGTAATACTGAAGATGGAGGAGATAAGGGGAATAAGCAGGGCGCCACTGGTCAAGCAATGAAGTTTGCCTTTCTTGAACCATCAGGCTGGTGTAGTGTGTTACAGCTCGCTTTCCCAGCCCCTCAAACCTCAAGACACAGCATCTTAGGGTGCTTATTGCAGTGTTGCACTGATGATATGGACACCAAGACAGCAGTGACGCCCCACTGATGCAACGCTAACACACCAGTCTGATATTTTCAGCGAATGCTTTTCGAGTGACTGGACCGGTTCACTGTTCAATGTTACCGATTTGCACCGGCTGTGTTGTTGGTTGACTGTAAACATCACAATTCATTGAGCGGCAAAACCTTGTGATATTGTAAAAACCTCATGAATATGTAGACACCATTGGCTCTGTCAGCCATTGAAACTGGTTCCTCTAACACTGCACCATTATGAATATGAAGCTGTGTTCTCAAGTTTCTATTTAAACTCAATAAATACATTTGTTTTTTAAAAAGTGACGTAATGCTGTGCATTTTATAAGACATACTCTTATCAGTAAAAATAAAAACAAGCAAAAAGAAATGTACTATCACAATTTTAAAAACACAAACTATTCAAAATGTTTTAAAAAATGTGATTTAAATTTAAATGTTAACAAGAAACACAGCCTTAGCAACTCATCCAATTCTTTGCTGATTTGCATTTTTATTTACCTCACATAAGACATCACAAAAATGCTCACTTGTAACACTACCTTATGAACGCCATGACTAACATTATCATTGGCATTGTTGATTGAAAGAAAATATTATTTAAAAAGAAGTATAAATCAATTGTATGAAGTTGCACACTGAAAATAAGATAGTTGAATGGTTTCCAGCCGCTGGTCCAGCTCACTCCTACCTACCTGTTGCATTACAGTTGCATGTCAG